>NC_049249.1:30134715-32990549 GCF_011100685.1 Canis lupus familiaris
CTTTAAAAAGGAACACTTGGTCGTATGTGTATCTCAATTTTTAAAAGTACTCAAGCCCAGACTCCCCCAAATCAAACATCTAAAAAATTCTGTGGGTTGAGGAGTTGACAATTTGGTAAAGCTTTGCAGGTTATTCTAATGAGCAGCCAGCATTGAGAACCACCCTTAGAATAACACACCTGCTCCCTTTTTTCCCCACTCCTCCACCAAGGGTAAGTGGAGAGACTGGGGAGGGAGTGCTTAGCATGCCTGTTTGAGTTGTGTCTCTGTCTCTCTCCCATTCTCTCCCCTCTCTTAGATCAGTTCAGTAGAGAAGATATCCAGAAGCCCAGTGATGGCCATAGACCTGAGTCTCTGCTATGAACTGAATTGCATCACCCCAAAATTCATACATTAAAGCTCTGGTCCTCCATGTGACTTTATTTGGGCAGCTAAAGAGATAATCAGGATAAATGAAGTCATAAGGGTGGGGCCCTGTCTTCCTAAGTAGAGTAAGAGACACCAGAGATGAGCTCACATAGAGAAAAGGCCATGTGAGGAGACAGACAGATGGCAGCCAGGGGAGGGACCTCAGGAAAATCCAAACCTGCTGACACCTTGGACGTGGACTTCCAGCCTCCAGAACTTGAGAAAATAAATGTCTTTTGTTTAAGCTACCAGTCTCTGGTATTTTGTTATGACAGCTGTTTCTGTAATAGAGCAGGAGACAGGCAATCGTATCTGCAAATGATGATAAGCTTGCCTTATCTTTTCTAATTGTTATGGCTCCTATTCTTTTTTATTATTATTGTGTTTTGCATTGTCTAGAACCTCCAGAAAAATGCCAAATATCAGGACTAACAGACTTCCTTGTCCTGTTTCTTAAGTTAATGAGAATGCCTCTAGTATTTCATGGATAAATAAGATGTTTGCTTTTCATCTTTGATTTCTTTCTCAGTCCATCCAGGTTGCTATGATAAAGTATCACAGACTGGGTACTTATAATTCACAGAATTTTATTTCTCACAGTTCTGGAGGCTAGGAGTCCTAAACTGAGGCACCAGCATGGTTGGCTGATGGCCCTCTTCTGGATTATAGACTTCTTCCTGTGTCTTCACATGGTGGAAGATGCTAGAGATCTCTGTGGAGCCTCTTTTATAAGGCACTCATCCCACTCAGGAAGGCTCCACCTCATGACCTCATCACCTCTCAAAATCCCACCTACTAATACCATCACACTGGGGATCAGGATTCCAACATATGAGTTTTAGGAGGACACAAATATTGAGACCATAGCAGACATGTTTCTTTGAATTAGTAAGTCTTGACTCACTGTCTTATTCCTGCCCACCTGTGCAGATAATTCTGTTGCTTCCTCTGCAAACTCACTATGCTTTACACATAATTACAGAATGTTTTCTGGACTTGCCATACTCTTTCATGGCTCCATACCGTTGTACACCCTCTTCACCTAGGAACACCCTCCCCAACTTTTGAATGCTTGGCACCTTAGAGACAACCAGATGAAATTGTAGTTCTCTTGAGATCCAGCACATGGGGAAGAAGGTTCCTGCTTCTCTCTCCTTTTGGGAGAATATTAGAGAAAACAATCTCACTACTGTTCTTCTTTCCTTTAATTGCTTCCTCCCAGGGGAGAGGTGATGAGTCTGACAGCACTGCTCATGTGAGTAGGTGAGAGGGACGGTAACTGGTCTTCAAGACAGGGCCCCAGGTTCCACCCTTCTTTCACTTCCCATATTCACAAATGATGCTCTTGTGTGGTTAGTACTTCTTGATAGGGCCACTCTTCAGGGGGCAATGGGGAGTGGGTGGGAATCTGCCATTCTCTCTTTCCAAACACTTCCACTGTGACTGGAAGGGTAAGTCCAGTGACCCTTGCCCTGTGGGCCCTGCCCATTCAGTTCAATGGAGATAGAAGAGGACTATATCTCCCTTAGGCCTTAGGTTTAAGCCATATTTTGAATCCAGCTTTTACTGGAGCTTTGCATGAAGGTTGGTTTTTGGTTTTCCATCTGGCTAAGGATTCTTGGACATATATCCCATTGATGTGCATCCTGGAGGAGAGGCAGAGTGAGTGATTCTCTCAGGGACTCACTTGGTACTCTCGTGAAATATTTGCCAGATAAATGAGCAAACTGATTTATGTACCCCAGGTGTTCCCTCCTCTAGCAGTAGCTGCTGTCAACTGGGTACCTTTAATGAGCCAGGCACTATGATCTCATTGTACCCATCCAATGTTCTACCAAATATATTATTTATGTTATAAAAGAAGAGATCCTATATACCACTATAATACTATCTTAAAGCAAATCTCTAAAAATTAGCAGACCCTGTCCCTCACCTCTCATTAGTCTTTATTCTGGCCCACTCCTTAATGTGTCTCTGTATTGGTCATATGCGATCTTGATCTTGCTGAAACATGCACTCTCCTACCTTAGGTCCCACACTCATTCAATTACAAATATTTGTTGAGCACCTACTGTGTGCTGGGTGCTAAACCAGGTGCTGGGGACATAGTGAGTGATCAAGTCTCTGACCATAATGAGTTTTCCTTTAGCAAGTCAGCAGATGTGAATGAACACAGTGAGTGCTGCAAAGGAGAACTTCAGGCTGGTGGGTGTGAGACAGAGGGATATAACCTAATTTGAGGAGCCAGGGAAGATTTTCCTGAAGAAGTGATTAACTTAAGCTAAGGTCTCTGTATGCTTGCTCAGGCTTGCCACTTGAGCTGGAATGCTTTTCCCACTGATTTTCTCTGGTCCCTGTCCAGTATTCAACATCCAGATACAACAAAATTTCCAGAAATCTGTCCTAGACTTTTGTTTAAAACATGATGCTAGGAAGTAAACAAACAAAACCCAAAAACCTTTAGAAACATTTCATAATAGGGGTAGAAACTGTTCATTGCCTAACAAGATCTTTTCTCCTCTTCTTCTTTGGTAATAGAAACCTAAGTTTTAGCTAAGCCTTTGTCCACTCAGAGTAACCTTTGCAACTAGGTGTGGCTGTGGTGTGTAAGTATAAGTGGTGGGAACTACTACAAGATAATGGCCCTTAAAAGAAGGGATTGAGTTCCTTTTTCCCAACTTCCCATTCTACTGCTCAGTGGATATGAAGACTGGAGATCCACCTTGGACCATGCTGACGAGGGCCACCTCCTATGGATGGTGGAAAAGAAGCTGGAAGTATCTGGGGTCCCAGACTCCCAGAGAAACACTGTATGAGTTTTGTGGGCTGCCATAAAAAATCACCACTAACTGTGTAGCTCAAAACAACAGAAACTTATTCTTTCACAGTTCTAGAAGTCCAAAATCAAGGTATTAGCCGGGCCATGTTCCCTCTGAAGACTCTAGGGAAGGCTCTTTCCTTGCTTCTTTCAGCTTCTAGAGCCCCAGCTGTCCCTTGGCTTGTGGCAGCATTTCTCCAATCTCTGCCCCCTTGTCACATGGCCTTTTCTGTGTGTCTCCCTATACCCTCTCCTCTTCTTCTCTTTTTTTCAGATTTACTTACTTGAGAGAGAGAGAGAGAGAGAGAAAGAGAGAGGGAGAGGAGGGGCAGGGGGGATAGAATCTTCAGGCAGACTCCCCACTGAGCAGGGAGCCCCACATGGGCTCTATCTCACAACCCTGAGATCATGACCTGAGCCAAAACCAAGAGTCGGACACTTAACTGACTGGGCCACCCAGGCACCCCTCCTCTCCTCTTCTTATAAAGACACCAGTCATTGAATGTGGAGCTTACCCTAATTCAGGCTGATTTCATCCTGAGATCCTTAACTAATTATATCCACAAAGACCCTATTTCCAAATAAGGTCACATTCTGAAGTTCCATGTGGATATGAATTTTTGGGAGACTATTCAACCCACTATACCCACTATACAATTCTAAAATGCTTATATAAGCTTTTTAAAGGAGGAGAAAAGACTGTTTTCTCTTGTTTATGCCATTATAATTTTGGATCTCTGAACCCACACCCTAACCATGAGAGCCATTCTGCAGGGCATGCCTTCTGCAATCTGCTGGAGGTGGCTCTTGGAAGACTGCCTGCCCCATTCATGACAAGGTCTGGAGGGTGCCAGGATGCTCTCTCAGTGACCCTGTAACTGGACTATGTACAGACACTTGACCCAAGCTAAGCGAATAATATTCTTTATTCCAGGGATTTAGAATAGGACTGGAAAGATAGCCAGTATCTGAACTTGTCTCTTGAATGGAGGAAATATAAATGCATGAATTGTGGGATAATTTACTATTTATCATGTTGAGAGACAGAGAACACTGGTCTCTACATGAGAAAAAAAAAAACAGATGTTCAAGGAGAGGAGTCTGATAGGAAGTCTGAATTGTTCTCATTCACTTCTTGGTTCCAGGGCTTCTAGGAGTCTTGGCCACATTTGTGCTCTCAGGTTAAAGATAATGCTAGCCACATAAGCTAAGAGCTTGGCATGCTCTGGAACATGTCACATCATCTGGTATATTGGTCAGAGCACTCTATCCTGGTTTGCACAGTGTTTTTGGTGGCTTAACTCAAATTTATTTCTTGCCTCTCGTTGATGTCCTTAGTGGTCAGGCAGCTTCTTCTCTCATACCTTCATACATCTGGAAGAGATGACCTGCAAGTTTGCTGGAGTAGAGGAAGAGAGAGAGGAGATGCAGCCATTCTTTCTTTTTTTTTAAGATTGTTAATGTCATAATTATGTAATGTATCTGCAGAGTATCAAAATCCAATCTACAAAACAAGGTATATTTAGATAAATCTAATTTGTTGTCCTGTTCCCTCTACCCTATTGGCTCCTTTCCACTAAAGTTAACAATGGAAAAGTTGTTTATTTTCCTTTTAAAAATATAAGCAATGATGTTCATAGTTTCATCTCCCTCTTTTTTTTTTTAATTTTTTTAAATTTATTTATGATAGTCACAGAGAGAGAGAGAGAGGCAGAGACATAGGCAGAGGGAGAAGCAGGCTCCATGCACCGGGAGCCTGATGTGGGATTCGATCCCGGGTCTCCAGGATCGTGCCCTGGGCCAAAGGCAGGCGCCAAACTGCTGCGCCACCCAGGGATCCCTCATCTCCCTCTTTATTCAATACCATACAAGTTATCTCTACCTTGCTTTTTTGTTTGTCTGGATTTTTTTTTTATTGTGGTGAGAGATATATAGCATAAAACTCACCATCCTAGCCATTATTGGATATACAGTCCAGTGGCATTAAATACATTCACATTACTGTGCAACCACTATCACCATCATCTCTAGAACTTTCCTCATTTTACCAGACTGAAACTCCACACCCATTAAACAATAACTCTTCATTTTCCCCTTGCCCCAGCCCTTGACAACAAAATTCTGACTACTGTAGGTACTCCATACAAATGGAATCAGATAATACTTGTCCCTTTGGGACTGGCTTATTTGTCTCAGCATAATGTCTTTGAATAGGTAGAGTCACTCATAACTGCCTCAGTCCAAAAAGTGACACATGTCATAGTCCATTGGCTAGGTCCAGTTACATGGCCCCAAATGGACTGCAAGGAGGGCTGGTGAATGTGGAGGAACACATGGAATATTTGGTGATGACTGGGTTCCATGAAACACAGTTGTGTCACATGATAAATTCTCTTTTTTGCTTAAGCTAGCTTGAGTTGGTTGCTGTCCTTGCACCCAAGGAAGTCAAATCATATCCATGCATTATATACATGCATCTCAACATCTGATAAATGGAGAAAACTAAAAACTGGGGATTTTTTATTAAAGAATATACCAAAATATTGGTAATATTTTTGTGCTGCTCTTCAAAATTGGAATTATGGAATCTTGGTGTTAAAAGAACCCTGAATCCAGTTGAGGCAATCTATTAATTTAACTTTCTGTAGACCACATATCTATTTCAACCAGCATTTATTAGACAAATGCACTGAGCATTTATGATGCATCAAGAACTGTGAGGACCATGAAAGACACAAAGTTGAAGAAAACTAGGTCCAATTCTAACTAACAGAAAACAATGTCTGTTGATTCTAATGACTTGTTTGACCTATGACCTAAATGTTTATTATTCCATTGTGCTCACAAGGGAAATTTATGAGTATACCATGAGTATATTTTTGAGTCGTATAATTTCACTTCCTCTTACTTTCTCAACACTTTTGCTGTTGGTAGTATCGTATCAAGATTTCCCTGTTTTTTTTTTTTCTTGTCTGTATTTCTCTTTTTTTTGCAAAGCTAAATGATAAAGATGTCACATTTTACAAATGTTTATGAAATCTTCTGCCATCTACCTAGGAATGACTCAAAAATTTTAAGCACAGAATGACTTTAAAAAATCTGTACTTAGTAATCCAGAGCTGATGATTTGACATTATTGCATAGCACAGATCAGTAAACATGGCAGGAACATGCAGATTTCCTATATTAATGTGGAATTAGGTGCAGAGAAAGAATCAATGCTATATTGTGGTAATCAAGACACCTGGGTTGTAGTGCTGGGTGCTTCCACAAATTAACTGCCTCACTTTGGGGAATTCCTTAAATTCTCTAGACCTTAGCCCTTTGTCTGTAAAGCGATACCATCAAACTACCTGAAAATTTCTTTTTTTTTCCCCTTAAGTTCTGCTTTTATGAGTCTACAGAGAACAACAAGGAGAAGAGAGTCAAACATCTGGCACTATTAGGAAAGAAAAAAAGAAAAGAAAAAAAATGAGGGCACAAGAAAACTCCATGGATAAAGAAGGCAATATAAAATAATTCAGAAGAGCAGAAAGTGAAGAAGTAAAACAAGTTAAAAAGGAAGAAATGGAAGGTAAACAAGAATTTTTTTTAACTACAAAGATAAATCCAATGAAATTTCTTATTTAAGCCTGAAGAAAAAAAGAAATGTGGTCATTTATATTTCTCTTGTGTTAAGAAGAACTCTTCAGGAGTTATTATGACTTGCCTCTTTAGAGTTTAGCAATTCTAAAAGAAAGGAAAGAAAGAAAGGAAAGAAAGGAAAGAAAGGAAAGAAAGAAAGAGCTAATGTCTAGTAACTGCGTTAAGCTATCGGCTTGTTAAAACTACCACATAGTAGTTCTTGAGAGAATAAATGCTTTTAAGGAGAAGGTGGACAAAGAATGTGGTGGGGTAGAATGAAACAATGTAGGGTCACCCATGAATGAATCATTCATTTTTGTTGGTTCTCCTCCAGACTAAGAAAGAATGATTACATTTCATGATTTCCTCCAGCCTTAAAACAAAGCATGGTACAGTTGAGGAAAATAATGCTTAGCTCACAACACGTGACTCACATGACAATGGGCCCCTGTTGTGGGGTGTTGTGTGAGAGGCTTACTCTGGTTCTCTTGGTCAGTCAGTGGCAACACCACACAAACAGAAATAGCAGCTCCTAAGCAAACCATTGCTTGGTTCAGAGGGAAGGAAGGACACCTCCATTCCAAGCCTTTCCCACCCTACCCTCTCTCTAGCCCCAGTTGTCTTGCTCCTGGGGTCAAAAGAAGGATGCACAGGTCTGTCTTTAGCTTACTCTTTACCTTCTTAGGGCCTGTAAGACCCTGGCAAGTTCTCATGTGCTTTGCCACTCATCTTCCACATCCCTAAATGGTGGTGATTGTGTACATGACATTAAGTAGGCTGATGGTGCCTATAACAGAGTCTTATGCAGAATGGAAGCTCAAAATGTCCATTTTATTTTGTTTTTCCCTCTGTGGACCTCCTTCTCCTTTCATTCTAAAGAATAGATGGGGGATCCCTGGGTGGCGCAGCGGTTTAGCGCCTGCCTTTGGCCCAGGGCGCGATCCTGGAGACCCGGGATCGAATCCCACATCGGGCTCCCAGTGCATGGAGCCTGCTTCTCCTTCTGCCTATGTCTCTGCCTCTCTCTCTCTCTCTCTCTCTCTCTCTGTGTGTGTGACTATCATAAATAAATAAAATATTAAAAAAATCATTAAAAAAATAAAGAATAGATGAATCATTTAGAATAGGCCATCCCATTTTGGAAGAAGTTCTCTTGGGAAAACACTGTTCTCAGCTTTCGGAATAGGAATGTGAAATTTTTGTAATGGAAAAGTCACATTATAGATAGACTCTATCTATCTATAGACAATAAGTTTCAAATCACAGAGTCATGAATCTTAGAGATGGGAAGAATTCTTAGAGCTCATTCAGAGAGAGATCCTGGGTCATTTCACCAGTAAACACAGTGTTGTCTCCTTTTTTTGCCTGGAGAGACATGGCCTTTGGTGGTTTGGGGTATATTTACCCCTGGATAGCAATTCCGTCTTCTTAAAATGACTCTTGTGGGTTGAATTGTATCCTCTCAAAAGGTATATTCAAATCCTGACCCCTGGTACCTGTGAACATGACCTTATTTGGAAATAGGGTCTCTGTAGATATAACCAAGTAAGACAAAGTCATACTAGAGGCCTAATCCAATGGCTGGTGTCTTTGTAAGAGGAGGAAAATTTGGACACAGACACACAGGGACAATGGAGGCAGAGAGTGGAGCCAAGGAATAAGCCAAGGAATATGAGGATGGCCAGCAACCCCCAGAAGCTGAGAAAGGCAAGGAGGGATTTCCCCCTAGAGCCTTCAGAGTGAGTGTGGCCTTGTCAACACCTTGATTTTGAACCTCTAGCCTTCACAAGTTGTGAGAGAATAAAGTCCTGTTGCTTTAAGCTACCCAGTGTGTGGTACTTTGGCCCTAAGAAACTAATACACTGACCAAATGACCACATCATTCAGTCCCCTTTCTTATTTTAATCCATAGAATAGGACTAATTCTTGCTCTCAATAGCTTCAAGATTTCTGATGGAAATTTTAATATTAATAATAATAATTTTATAGGATTTTCTATGGTATTTTGATGTTAAAACAATATATATTTGGATTGGGGGATGCTTTTAGGACGAAGAGAGACATTCTCTCTATAGGTCCTCTTCTGTGCTGCTCCATCAAGGACTAGAGATCCTGGCAGGAGAACCCAGGCATCATGAAAACCATCTGTAAATGCTGCTTACACTTACCTCCTACTACTTCAGAATAAAAATATATCTTTTAAGTAATTTGAGCTCTAAGGGCTGCTGTGGAAAATCAGAGGGAGCATTATTATCTTTCTTTCCCTCCTCTTTTTTTCTTTTAGATTTTATTTATTTATTTATTTATTTATTTATTTTATTTTATTTGGTGAGGGGAGGAGAGCACAGAGGGAAAAGAAGAGAGAGAGAAGCAGACTTCCCACTGAGCAGAGAGCCCAATGTGGGATTTGATCCTAGGGCCCCAAGATCATGACCTGAGTTGAAGGCAGACACTTAACAGACTGAGCCACCCAGGTGCCTCCTCCTTTTTTTTAATGGACTTTTCTCAGAACTTGTTCATATCTTTTCCCTTAAAACTTCCCTTTGTACCTGATAATAATTCATATTCTGATGTCATTGTGATTCCTCACCTAGGCAAAGGTGTTATTTTCTCATTCTATCAGGAAGTCAGCTATTTATTTCAATCCATGCATAGATTTGTAGCAGAGAAGGATATTTTGAGGGGTGCCTGGATGGCTCAGTTAGGTAAGCGGCTACCTTCGTCTCAGGTCATGATCCCAGCCAGGGTCCTGCGAGATCAAGGAGGGATCCAGTTTGCATCAGGCTCCCTGCTTGATGGGAAGCCTGCTTCTCCCTCTCCACTGCTTGTGCTCTCTCTCTCTCTCACACACACACTCTCTCTCTTAAATAAATAAAATATTTTTTAAAAGAGAGAATGAAGGATATTTTGATTGACGATATTCCCTTGTTAGGTTGTAAAGATGAGTTTAAATTTTTTGGTATATTTGTGTGTTTCTTTTTCTATTTTAATTCCAGTATAGTTAACATACAATGTTATATTAGTTGCAGGTGTACAATACAGTGTTTCAACAATTCTACAGATTATGGCTTTTGTTGTTTAATATGTGAAATTGATAAATTTATATAAATCCTGTTGATCTCATATTTTTTTTTAACCCTCCAAAATCATTTATTTGGAAAAAGGAGTTTTCTAAGTACATTTTAAATCTTTTTTTTTTTTAACATCTCTTATGGCTACAGAGAGTCACATAGAGCATGGAATGGACACCAAGCTGATGACCTGAGAAAGGACCCTTTGTTTAATTACATCCTCATTAGTGATAAGCTTGCTGGTCTCATACTTTCTAACTCCAAAAAAGGTTTTGATTTACCTGTTGAAATAGGAATCCTTTGTCCTGGAGGTAGGGATAATTTTTGCATGCTCACTTCACAGCTTCACTCTTAACTCTTTTCTGAAGCATTACTAATGCTCTTTCTCGTCAAGCCCTAAAGAAAAATATGAATAGTTGTTTTGTCTTATTCTTCTGTACACACAACCTGTTGGCTCTCATTCTGTCTCTGAAATTTAGACTTTTTGTTGCCCATTGCTTACCTTTTTTGTGTGCTCTAAGAAGACTCTGTCTCAAATTAGGTCTTAGTTATGATTGAGGATTTTATGATTTCTCTAAAAAACTGTGATTATTCTCAGTCATCTGGCTCACTCAGACACTTGGTGCTATTTTTAGCATGCAGCAAACCTGTTGTTTTCAATTAGATTAATAATGGAACTAAATTTCCTGACTCTGTTTTTTTCCATTTTCTCAGTTAATGAAATATTTGTAATATGTCTCTGAAATGATCATTTTTTTAAAAAGATTTTATTTATTTGAGAGAGCGTGAGAGAAAGAGAGCATGGGTGGTGTGAGGGGCAGAGGGAGAAGCAGACTCCCCATTGAGTGGGAAGCCCAATGAGGGGCTCCATCTGGGGATTGCAGGATCATGACCCGAGTCAAAGGAAGACGCTCAACCAACTGAGTCACCCAAGTATCCTGAAATGATTATTTTTAAATAGGTATTCTCCTTTTTATTTATTTATTTATGATAGTCACACACACACACACACAGAGAGAGAGAGAGAGAGAGAGACAGACAGAGACACAGGCAGAGGGAGAAGCAGGCTCCATGCACCGGGAGCCCGACGTGGGATTCAATCCCAGGTCTCCAGGATCGCGCCCTGGGCCAAAGGCAGGCGCCAAACCGCTGCGCCACCCAGGGATCCCTAAATAGGTATTCTCAATGATACAAGAACTTCACAAAATATATCAATCATAGGTCGATTGTTGCAAGTATCTGGTTTATATGTTATATAATATATATATATATATATATATATATATACACACACACATACACCTAGAGAAATATGTTATACACACACACACACACACACACACACACTGAGAGAAAGCATTCCACATCTTGGAGGGTGACTGGATGGACCCCCAAGAGTGGCTAGGGGTTATGGGAAGAAGAGTAAGTAAGCTGAAGAGATCTTCGACTGTTATTATGGGCTGAATTATGTCCACCCCACCTCCCACCAATTCTTATATTGAATTGCTCAGACTGTCACTGTATTTAGAGATAGGGTCTTTAAAGAGGTAATTAAGGTAAAATGAGGTCATATGGGTGGGCTGTAATCCCATATGACTGGTGTCCTTATAAGAAGAGGAGATTAGGACACATCTAACACATGGCAGAGAGATAATCATATGAGGACACAGTGAGAAGGTGGCCAGTTACAAGCCTTGGAAGAAATCAACCCTGACGACGTGTTGATCTTCGACTTCCAGCCTCCACAGAAAAGAAATTTCTATTGTTTAAGCCACCCAGTCAGTAGCCTTTTCTAATGGGAGGCTGAGTTGCTAATACAGCTGGGTACTGGCCACAGTCCTTTCGTACTCTGGAGCTCACCTCGAAGGGCAGTGGGAAGGCGTGGAAGAGAACAGGTGGCAGAGCCATCAACCTGAAGATCTGCTTGGTACAACTCTGAAAGCTCTAGGTATGTCATCACAGATAGATGGGCTGGCTGAGATGGGACCCTTCTTGAGGGCAAGGAAGGAGTGGCAGTGCAGGTACCAGATAACTTACAGCATATACTCCTGGAACAGAGGGCGTAGTAATCACACTTTAATAATCACACTTTAATAAGTTGGCGGCTGTCTTTCCCTCATGGCTGATGTTTTACCTTAAGAGAAAAATATCTTTACTCTCTAAAAATAGAAGGAAACAATACAATTAATTCATACAGGTTTCTGTTACACTCTTTATGCCATTTTCTTTTGAAATGACATAAGGAATTGATGTGTTAAAAGGGGCAGGGCAGCCCCGGTGGCCTTGCTGCCTTCAGCCCAGGGTGTGATCCTGGAGACCCAGGATCGAGTCCCACGTCAGGCTCCCTGCATGGAGCCTGTTTCTCCCTCTGCCTGTGTCTCTGCCCCTCTCTCTCTCTCTCTCTCTCTCTGTGTGTGTGTCTCATGAATAAATAAAATCTTAAAAAAAAAAAAGAAAAGGGGCAGTGAGGGGTGCCTGGGTGGCTCAGTTGATGAAGTATCTGCTTTCAGCTCAGGTCATGATCTCAGGGTCCTGGGATAGAGCCCCACATCAGGCTCCCTGCTCAGCAGAGAGTCTGCTTCTCCCTCTGTCTCTCCCCCTCAATTATGCTCTCTGAGATAAATGAATAAAATGTAAAAAAAAAAAAGGGGGGGGGGAAGGCAGTGAAAGAGACCTACAAATGTTCCTTTGGCAAATGTACTTAGCTGAATTGTGTCCCACCAAAATTCATGTCCATGAAGAATCTATGAATGCGACCTTATTTGGAGATAAGGCTTTTAGCAGATGTAATTAGTTGTTAAGAGGATGTCATACTGGATTAGAGAGGGATAAAGGCCATGTGACCATGGTGGCAGAGACTGCAGTAACACAGCTGCCAGCCAAGAAGTGCCAAGGATGGCCGGAAGTCACCGGAAACTAGGAAGACACAAGGAAGGATCCTTCCCTACAGCCTTCAGAGAGACACAGCCCTGCCAACACCCTGATTTTGGACTTCTAACCTTCAGAACTGTGAGAGAATAGATTTCTGTTTTAAACCACCTAGTTTGTGGGAGCTGGTTACAGCAGCCCCCGGAAACTGACAAAAGTGAGCAGGGCAAGGACAAGCACAGTGCGTGACAAATGCTTGATGACTTATAAGTGTCATAGAGAAGTCACAGATCCAAATAAGAGATTTCAAACCTAAGGTGAGTATTATACAAGAGGCAGTGGCTACACAGACCTCAGAAATGGTCCTCCCCTTCCTTCCAAACATACACCATGGTGAATGGACACTGCTGACTGAAGTTCCACGAGACATCTTGAGGGTATCCATTGTCTCAAATAAGATAACACATATAAAGATCTTAGAACTAGAAAATGCCTTGAGAACTATAAGGTGATTATCATACCTCCAGTGTAAAGAATCTTCTATATTCTGAAACATCAGAATATAGAAGGGTCATATGGGTGGGCTGTAAAGTCAGCTTTCAAGAAATCTTTCCCTTCGATGATATGAAGCCCTGGTTTTAATGTGTAGTGTATAGTATGTTTGTCTTTTTCACCAAAATGAGTTGTGTGAAGATTGATGAGGTATATATTTGAAGCTGATTGTAAATGAAATCACTCCTAGGTAGGGAATTACCGAGAGGCTAGGTGGTGTGTTGTTTTTTGTTTTTAAAGATTTTATTTATCCATGAGAGACAGACAGAGAGAGAGAGAGAATGAGAGAGAGAGAGAGAGAGAGAAAGGCAGAGACACAGGCAGAGGTAGAAGCAGGCTCCATGCAGGGAGCCCGACGTGGGACTTGATCCCAGGGCCTCAGGATCACGCCCTGGGCTGAAGGCAGCACTAAACCGCTGAGCCCCCCAGGTTGCCCTAGGTGGTGTGTGGTGTTGGGAATCACACTGGATTAGAACTTCCAAGGTTGGTTTCCATGAGGCCTGATGTCAGAGATTTGTGCCCAATCCTAGACAAGTTGCCAACTCTTCATTAGGCTAGATGATTGCTAGAGTTCTCTATAATTTCCTCACTGAGTAGGATAGAGGGGGCCACTGGCCATGTAGTAGGGCCACTCAGTACCTGTGAATGTGACCTGATTTGGAAATAGGGTCTTTGCAGATGTAATTAAAGATGTCTGGATGAGATCACCCAACAACCCCCACCCTTATAAGAGCCAGAAAAGGAGAAGATACACAGAGATGCAGGGGAGCAGGCTATATAAAGATCCATGTGAAGACAGAGGCAGAGACTAGAGGTACACAGGTACAAGCCAAGGAGTGCCAAAGATCACAGAAGCCACCAGAAAGCAGGAAAGAGGCCTAGACAAGGTTCTCCCTCAGAGCCTCCCACAGGAAGCAATCCTGCTAACACTTTGTGTACTTCTGGTCTCCAGAACTGGGACAAGATAAATCTCTGTTGATTTAAGCCACCAAATTTGTGGAGATTTGTATGACAGCCCTAATTAATACAGTTCCCTACAGGGCAGGAGGGCCCTGCTCCCATTCCTTGCCTCATGGAGCTTCTGGTGACAGCCAGCATTCTTTGGCTTGTGCACATATCACTTCCATCTTCAAGTGCCTCTGTTCTGTCTTCAGGTCACCTTCTCTTTTGTGGGTGCAAAATCTCCCTCAGCCTTTTTTTTTTCTCCTTAAATTGACATATAGGACTAATATATGACATAATGACTAATAACATAGTTTTAGGTATACAATATAAGGAGTTGATGTATGTAGGGACATATATATATGATCACCACAATAGTTGAGCTAACATTCATCACCATATATGGTTATACTGCTTTTTTTTCCTTATGAGAACTTTTTTCTTTTTTAAATGTAGGCTCCACGCCCAGCATGGAGCCTGATGAGGGTTTGAACTCATGACCCTGATATCAAGACCTGAGCTGAGTCAGATGCTTAGCCAAGTGAGTCACCCAGGTGCCCCTGTGATGAGAACTTTTAAGATCTGCTTCAGTCTCCTTATTAGGCTACATGTGATTGCATTTAGATCCCACCCAATTAATCCAGGATAACACCCTTAATCACATCTCAAGGTCCTTAATCATATTGGCAAAGTTACTTTTTCCCTATAAGGCAACATGTACAGGTTCCAGACACCTTCGAGGTCTAATTCAGCTAGCTCCGGTGGGGGTTGGGGTAGGGGTAGGGTTTCAACTGTGCTTTTAGTGAAATGTCCAGTAAGCCACCTAAAGCAGTCAGGTGGGCTGGAAGCTTTGCCTTCATCTGACTTAGTCTTTTCCTCTTGCCGCTGAGGGTGGGTGGGGTGAAGTTTAGGCCTTCAGAGAATATAGAATGGATACTACCTGTGTCCTCAGTTCTCTCTTTTTTTTTTTTTTTTTTTTTTTTTTTGAGTGTCTGCCTTCTGCCTTTATTCAAACCTACTCCCATTCTGATGTCTCCCAGCCCCTGTTTTGAAAATTCCAACCCTGGGGTGCCTGGGTGGTTCAGTTGGTTAAACATCAAACATCTACCTTTGGCTCAGGTCATTATCTCAGGGTCCTGAGATGGAGCCCCGCACTGGGCTCCACACTCCCTGGGGAGTCTGCTTCTCCCTCCCCCTCTGCCCCCCACCCTGCTTATGTGCACTTTCCCTCTTCTCTCCCAAATAAATAAATCTTTAAAAAAAATGGAAATTCCAATCCTTCCAACAAGTTAGGACCTATCCCTTCCTGTCTTTCCAAGTATTTATCACTCTGGCCATCAGCCTGATGTTCCTTTCTTGGTTTTGGAGTGTGTGTGTGTGTGTGTGTGTGTGTGTGTGTGTTTTGGAGGTTAGGGGGTGAACTTGGGTCCCATGAATTAGGAGGTGCCTGGTGTACTTCTAGGGAGTTCCTTGACCAGGAAAGGGTGTGACCAGGTTCCTTCTGAATCACTTAAGGGCAAGTATACCTTGCCCCAGGAGTGTTTCATTTCTTCCAGAGACAGCTTAGTCTGGTATCACATGATGAAAACACTTTCTTCCTATTAATAGTGCTTTTGAATCCTCTCCTGGAAAATCTATAAGCCTAGCATTATCGAATCAAAGAATTCTTCCTAGCTCCATTTTCACCAGAAGTGTTCCACATTAACTGGGAATAGCTCTGAGTCATTTGGGATGAATGGTGCTATTCTTGAACACGCCGTTTCCGATCTCCAGATTTATCTCTTGATAGAAGTGAGTGTGTGGGTGTGTGTGTACATGTGTTCCCCCAGCTATATGATTGTTAGTGGATTAGAGAATTGGAGGTAGCAGAAAGTATATCTGAGTTTAGAAAGGGGAGAGAGGCTAAAATGATGCCAGAGAATGATCTGAAGAGGGAATCAAGAGAAGACAGAGGAGGCACCAAATTCTTCTGGAATGTAGAAGCACAGGATGTTCTTTATGCTAGTGTTGGGAGCAAGGTCTGTGGTGCCTAATGCTTTTTAAAATATGGAGGGTTCTCTTTAGAAGGGAAGACACAGATTGAGTACAGAATTTGGTACAGGGCTTTGGATGAAATCCAAAAGTCCTGAAGCTTATATGTCATTAGCCTCAGGGTGAATCCTCTGTCTCTAATTTGAATCAAGGTCAACATCCACCTTGTAGTTATATGACTAATATCAATCACTCCTATTTCCCAATGATGTGATTTGAGCTAAAAGCATCTGAATTGTGTATATATTAACATTTATTCTTAAAAATTTTTAATATTTTAAGTAATCTCTATACCCAACGTGGGGCTTGAACTCCCAACCCTAAGATTAAGAGTTGCATGCTCTACCAACTAGTCGGCCAGGCACCCCTATTTTTTAATATATATTAACAGAATATATAGGTTATATAGGTTTATACATAACATGTTAAGAATCTGAAATAATCTGAAATCTAGTGGGGGGCACTTTATAAAGTAGATGTTTACAAAATTATAAAATTACATTTCTGTAACACTTTGTAGCTCAGAGCACCCTTTCAAAGACTTTACTTCATTGAATCCTGCTGAGAAACTTGTAAAGAAAATTTTATATTTTCTCTGCATTTTACATGAAGGAAGCCAGTCTTGAAGACAACTTGGAGATCTGCCGGCTTTGGTGAACAGAGGAGGTAGCCAGACCAGAGCTCCCCACTTGTCAGAGCTGATAGGGTTACATGCAACCGGTGAATACCCAACCTGGAGCAGGGTGCTTGGCTAGCAGTGGGGTAGGCCGGTGAGAACCAGAAGAGAGAGTCTATCAGAACTGCCTGAGTCACACTGCTGTTTCCTACCTCTCTCCATCCCCCTTGGATTTCTCAGCTCCAAGCTCCACCCACAGGCAGGACTGTAAGCAATGTGCTTCATAGTTAGAGCCAGCAGGAAAAAAGGGGCTGGTGGTGCATTGGAGAGTGCCTTCAGACCCGGAGCTTGTCTATCTCTGCAGGTGGACACCCATTCCTGAAGCTTGCTGCCCTCCTCACAAACTCTCCAGTTCTCACTGTGAACTCACAAGGTGAGAAAAGTCCACATCCTGGTCTGCAGACTTTGAATGTAAGCCCTGCCCCCAGCCCCAAATCATTTACAGGGCACATTTTTTTTTCCTATTCAAAATGAAAATAATTATACTGAATCCCAAGGGAGTAACAGGCTCCTGCTGCAGTGATGGGGCAGCGTGGTTAATGCCTGAGTGCTCCCAGCCTGCCCTCCCCCACCTCTGCCCTACAGCTGGAGAGATTTCTGGCTTCTTTCTTTCTCCCTTCTTCGAAGGGAAATAGCCTTGAGTGGTCAGATTTCACAGCAAAGAGCTGAAAAAGAGGAAGGAGCCTGGAGAGGAAAGGGACAGGAGTATCTGTGCTCTATGAGGACAATGATGAGAAGAAAAGTAAGATTTAAAAAAAACAACTTACAGAGGCTTTATAGTAGTTGAGAAATATACACAGAGGACTTGTATTTCCTTATTATTATTTTTTTAATTGTATGGAATGGATTCAATGCTGCCCTGGACTGGGCCCCTTGGGCTAGCTCTTTATAAGCATCACGTCTACAACCTAGAATCTTGATTAACAGCTATGGGAGAAACCGGGAGAAACGATGCACACTGCTTGTGGGCAACTTAAGTGTTAGGATCTTGCCATATTTGAGATCAGCTGCAATGTAACTAATCCGAAAGTAGAAGATGACCAAGTTTTGAAATGTGTTTGCCACATCTGCAGCTGGTCTCTGGTTATTCATCATGGTCCTCATTTAAATCATCTTGGAGACTGTGAATCCCATTCCACTCTTGACTCCCCCAGCTGTGTACCCCACCCCCTTGCCCATCCTGTCCAAACACTCCTCCCCACAATACACACCTTCTCTGCTTCCTCCGGCTCACTGAAGAATTGCTGGAAAATTGATGGAAGAGGATTGAGCAGTAGTAGGAAAACTGAAACCCTGTATTTCCTTGTTGCTAGGTCCTACCCTTATGAAATGGTGAAACACTGAGCTATTCTTTTTCTTGGATCAGGAGAAGAAACAGTGGACTTAAAATCTCCTGGGCAGTCATTCCAAGGACATACCAAATTTCTGCAGGAGCAAGTCCCCCCCGATATTTTCTGCTGCAGTGCAAAACATTCTTTTAAAAAAATCTCTAACATGATTATCTAACAGAAAACATTTTTGACAATTGTTATTGATTTATGATGGTATCAACCCCGATAGGCCATCCACCTGAGAGTTATAATTGGCAGAGAGGAAGAACAAGCCACGGTTACTGCTGTGGTTTAGCAAATGTGCTTAAGATAAAACTCTGTTCCCTTATGCTCAATTTAAAAAAGTATACAATGCAGAGAAAATGGCTAATATACTTAACCATATCTTGCTTTGACAGCATTTAAGATGTTAGGAAAGCTCAAAAGTACTAAGCAGCATATGAAAAATAAAAAGACCCATGCCTTGGATTCCTGGCTTGTCAAGACAAAGGTTCTAGACTCTTAGGCAGTAAATTACCTAAAAATGTTTGTGTGTGGTGGAAGAAGGAGTTTTGCACACACAGATTTAACTAGTGTTTTTTTTTTTTTAAATAAAGCATTAAAAACACGTGGTTAAAAAACTAAACTGTACAGGAATATAAAGTAAAAAGGAGAAGTTTCTGCCCTCCTTGTATTTCTGATCCACCCTCCTCCCATTCCACTGGGGTAACCATACTTCTTTGTAGGTTATTTCAGAAATGTTCTGGGCCTATAAGAACATCTTTCTCTCTCATTCTCCCCTTTTAAAAACCCTAATGGCATACTTTAAAATACTACTCTGCCCATTTGGACATTTTCTATTTAACAGTATATCTTGGACTTTTTTTTTCAAATTAGCTTTTTTTAGAACTAATTTCTTAACTATTTTTTAATTGAAAAGCAAATGCGTCACAGAAAGGAAGTGAGAGACAGCTGGCTTTAGACAAATATGAAATCATCCCTGTAAGGGCTAATTACCCTCCCTCTGGAAGGAGATTAGATGCAGACAGATTAGATTCATTTTTTTCTCTCTCAAATACACACGAAAGACTTATTATAGCTGGTTAAACAATGACTTGGGTGGATAATTTTATTGGGCCATATAATGAAATACCAAGTACTTTTTAATCCCCAAAATATAGAGATGAAGGAGATGGTCTCCTCCAGTGAGCAAAGTAACCTTTTTCTTTAGACCAACATGACAGTCTCCTGAGAAGCTTTCTCCCTTTTGCCTCTGTGGTGCTTCTCAAACAATATGTCAAAGTGCTCCAAAATGGTTGTTATAATTTCCAATAGTCCCTAGTGAAGTTATGGGAGGAGGTAGCACAAGTTTACTGGCAGACAAATCCAGGAGAAATTAGCTGAGGATTGGTAAAATGTAAACACTTGGCTCATGATCGTCTTGAGCCTCTAACCACCTCCACTGCTGACCAAAGAATGAGCAGCCTCAGGGCAGGCAGACTATGAATTTTTAAAAATTCTTCCTTTGGGAGATTTCTCCTACACAAACGAGACTGAAGAAAGTTCTCATCAACAAGCAACATACAAGACTGTGGACAAGTAGACAGGAAATGATGTCAAAAAAGTCAAATTTCGGGCAGACCGCGTGGCTCTGTGGTTTAACACCGCCTTCAGCCCAGTGCGTGATCCTGGAGGCCCGGAATCAAGTCCTGCATCAGGCTCCCTGTATGGAGCCTGCTTCTCCCTCTGCCTGTGTCTCTGCCTCTCTCTCTGTCTCTCATGAATAAATAAAATCTTAAAAAAAAAAAAAAAAAAAGTCAAATTTCACCAGAGGACACCAAGATCCAATCAGAACCCAAGAATCTCAGAGACAAATAATAAACTTGACACTGAAGGCCAAATCAATAATCAGAGTTGAGTCATTTACCATCATTATTTGCGTAGGTTTAACTATGTGGACACATTTCCTCACATTCATTGATTTCAGGGCTGAAAGAACCCTTAGTGACCATCTCTTTTAATAAATATAGAAATGGGCTAAAAAAAGATTTAGTGACTTGAGATCACACAGAGCTGGCTACTACAACCTAACACCCCCATGAATACACTTAAATGGGTATAAGAATGCCATACATGTAAAAAAAAAAAAAAGATGTAATATGCATGACGGCCATTCCTGTTTAAAAAGCAGAAACAGCATCACATCATGGACTTTCCAGTACAATCTGGGTGACACCATTCAAGGGCAGGAGGGCCTTGAATTAGGAAACTGGAAGAGAGTGATGTCACCTGTAGTCACAGGCCAGAGATGGGGAGGCTGGCCAGGGATTGGAGAAGCTGCAGGGTCTGAGGTTCAAGAAGTCCATAGCAGGGGGATCCCTGGGTGGCTCAGCGGTTTAGCGCCTGCCTTCAGCCCAGGGCATGATCCTAGAGTCCCAGGATGGAGTTCTGCATCAGGCTCCCTGCATGGAGCTGCTTCTCTCTGTGTCTCTCATTAATAAATAAAATCTTAAAAAAAAAAAGCCTATAGCAGGAGCAAGGCAAGGTAGCTGTGGCAGGAGACTGGGGACCTGATATCTGCCAAGGACAGAGTATTTCCTCTTTTCACTCATTCTGACCAGCAAGGCATGCATTTAGGAGAGAAAGAAAGTCAGATTCCAGGAGCAACTTTTCTTCAGGTTTTCTCTCTCCTAAAGATTCTGCTTGTTAACTCCAGATTTATAGGTAACCACTCCCCTGCAATGGTATTAGTTAATGACTGACTGCTGTTTTCTGCTTACAGCAGAAAATTAGGCAGACTTTTCCAATTAATTTCATTTTTAAAAGTGTTGCTTAGCCCTGGCTGCATATTACAATCCTATGGGTAGCTTAGAAAAAAATGCTGATGTCAGAGCCTACCCCACTTAGATTCTGATTTCATTCGTCTGAGGTCCTAACATCCGTTTGAAAAACTCCCCAGGCGATTCTAATAATAAGTAGCTAGGGTTGGCATCATTGATTTAAAACATCAGGACAAGCTTCAGTCGACTAGCCAATTGTTTGCAAACAATTACAATAGCATCGTTTTCTTCACATCTGGCAATGTGATTTATTTAAAAAATAACGAAATAATTTGTAGAACATACAGTCATCATAGGACTTCCTTATTACCTATTCATTTTTGCTAAGTCAACAGATGGCTGAATTCAACAGTAAATCTGAATCTGTTGGTTCCACTGAATCCCATCTCCATTATCTTCTGTGTCCAAGTCACATCACAAAGATTTGATATAGGTAATCACTCCTCTTGATCTTTATGTTGACGATGTCTGGGCAGTCCAGGAGGCTTGGTACTTATCAGAGGTACCCGGACAGTTTGTCATTATGGGTCTTTCTGTGCTATGCAAATTCAGCAGAGAACTCAATGTGGGCTGGAATAGTTATGTGGAATTCCTTGTTGCTTTGGGGCTCTCACTTTTATCTAAGCAGAAAGTTAAAACTATTGCCTTCCTATTCTTGTCTCCTACCTCATTTTTTTTTTCTTCCCTTCTAAAACATTCCAGAATGCAGGAGATAGGAGTAGCAAAGACTCACGGATTTATAAAACAGAGTGTAAAAGCCATTTAGTTCAGCCACCATCTGAAACCAAGAGGCCTCCCCAAGCTCATGCACTAGACCACATCTGGAGATGGTCGTGGAACTGGGGACCTGACCCCCAAGCCTCATTCGGTTTAACATACTACCTGGTCTTTCAAAATAGCTCAGAGATATTCACGGTGGGGGGCGAAGGAGACTTCCTCCTTCCACAAGAGGTTTTCCAGCCATCTTCTCCTTGTCAAAACTAGATCCCTTCCAATCAAGGGCTGGCTTGTTTTTTTGACGTCTTCTTGGACCCATCTTGCTTAATTTGGGACAGGATAACTTCAGAACTTTGCTCCCTTCTTCCTAATTAGAGCCCCATGCTAATACTTGTGTGTTTTCTATTGTTACAATACTCCGGGTTGATGTGTATTTATTGAATGCCTGCTGTTGTCAAACGTCACAAGGTTCTCCATAAGAGTGAATATCGAGAGGACGGCCCAGCTCTGCAGAGCCTGGCTGGGGAAGGACCCCAGGAAGTGCGCTTGGGTTGCACTTGCAGGCTCTCCGGGTCTGGGTCCCTGCGCGCAGCTCAGGCCCAGGGAGGGGGGGGTTCAGGCTGGATGATGTACGGAGCCAACCGGGCTTTCCTTAGGGCTGGTGGAAGGAGCCAATAACTTGCCGGCACGGGAGGGAAGAGCCCACGAGTGGGCTCCTGCTGTATAGACTACACTGCGGGAGGGCGGCCGGCCCCCGACTCAGCCGAGCCCGAGGTCCCGCGGCGGTCGCTTCGGGAGGGAAGGCGGGCTCGCCAGGGGCGGGGCCTGGGAAGGGCGGGAGGAGGGGTGCGGCAGGAGGGGAGGAACCGGGAGGAGGAAGCCGGAGGAGCTGGAGGAGAGGGCGGCGGGAAAGGGCAGGAAGGAGAGCGGAAAGGAGAAAGCTGCGCGCGGAGGAGACGGGGAGGGGGAGGAGCCTGGGAGACGCCGCGGGCGGGGCCAGAGAAGGGGGCGGAGCCGGGGAGGGGCGGAGCCGGGGAGGGGCGGAGCCGGGGAGGGGCGGAGCCGGGGAGGGGCGGAGCCGGGGAGGGGCGGGGCCGGGGAGGGGCGGAGCCGGGGAGGGGCGGAGCCGGGGGAGGGGCCTCCCAGGCCGCCGCCGCCGCGGGTGCGGGTGCGCGTTGTCCTCCCGCGGGCCTGGCCGCCGGGGCGCTCCCTCAGTCGCCGTTCCTCGAGGCGCGGGCTCCGGCGGCCCCGGCCGACTAGGACGCCCCGCGCGCCCCCCGCGCCCCCCGCGCCCCCCGCGGGCTGCCGGGGCCGGGGCCGCAGGGACGCCGCTGCGCCCGGCCGCCGCCGCCGCCGCCGCCGCCTCCCTCGGCGCCCGGGGCCGGCATGGAGCTCTTCCAAGCCAAGGACCACTACATCCTGCAGCAGGGCGAGCGCGCGCTGTGGTGCAGCCGCCGCGACGGCGGCCTCCAGCTCCGACCCGGTGAGGTGGCGGCGCGGGCTGGCCCTGGGCCCGGCGCGGGGGGCGGGGGCGGGGGGCGCGGAGGGGGCGCGGAGGGGGCGCGGCCGCCCCTCGGCGCGGGCAGCCGGGCGGGCGCCGCCTGCGGCCCAGGCGCGCGGGGCGGGGCGGGGCGGGGCGGGCGCGAGCCGGGGCGCTGGAGCTGTCAGGATTTCCTGAGGAGGGAGCGCCCGCCTCGCCTCTGCCCCTCCGCGGGGGACAAAGGGCCGGCGACCCTCGTCCCTCCCGCGCGCGCCTCCGCGTCGGGGTCCGCTCTGCTGCCCGGGGGCGAGGACCGGAGCGGAGCCGCGGGTCGGAAAGTTCGGGCGAGGGGCGCCTGGCCTTCACGGGAGCGCCTCCGGCATGTCCTTCCTGACGAGTTCTGGGTTCGAATCCGCTCCCGATCTGGGGCCGGAGGCGATCGTGCGGGTTCAGTGGGGCGTCCTGCGGGAGGCTCACTCCCTGTTGACATCTGTGTGTTTCCGGCCCCTTCTTGTTGAAGGTGTGACTTCGTTCTGGTCACCTGCTGGGCGCCCGGTTTAAAGCGCCTTCTCTTTGATTTTAGTATTACAACCGGCCTGCGTTGTAATGTTAAACTTTTAATAATGTTAAATGTTAAACTTTTAATAATATGACTCAGTGCTGTGCCATACAGGATGCATCGTGGGGCCATGTTTGGGTGAGCTGTTAGGAGGTGCCTAATCGGCAACGGTCAGTTGGCTTTAGGAAAACTGGTTGACAGCAGCCAGTGAGACGAGCGGCCCTGACCTCACAGAGCTGACAGGGGTCCCGGGGCGGTTGCCCTCAGCGGGGGACTCGGTAGCACCTCCCGGCTTGAGGCTGCCTGTTCCTTTTCCGAATCACCTCAGAGAGCTTTCACTTGAGAAGTGTGAGAGGATAGAGTTCTTTATTGTTTTTTTTTTTTTTTATAAAGAGTATTCTTTTTTTAAAGATTTTATTTATTTATTCATGAAGGATAGAATTCTTAAATACCCAGAACATTTAAAACTTCTTTGTGACTCTTGTGTGTGATATAGACAAGGATGACACGGTGTAGGATTGGAAAGCAGGGAAAAAGTCCAAATGAGCATTTCAGTATCACAGCTGTTACAGTTTATAAGATGATTTCCGATATTATTATTTTTTCCCCCTTAATATATTAGTCCCACATCCCCACACAACCTTACAGAGCAGGTGGTGGTATCCTCTTTTTCAGGTGAGAAGACAGGTTTGAAACTTGAGTAACTTGCTGAGCTCACAGAGGGCCTCCCCTCCCCCCACAACACACACACACTCTCGCAGGTTCCATTGCTTTTCTTTCTTTTTAAAAGATTTTTATTTATTCATGAGAGACACACACAGGCAGAGGGAGAAGCAGGCTCCATGCAGGGAGCCCAGTGTGGGACTCCAGGATCACGCCCTGGGCTGAAGGCGGCGCTATACCGCTGAGCCACCTGGGCTGCCCTCCGCTGCTTTTCTGTGAAGACCTGCTAGTTTGATTTGTGAGAGCAGTGAAGGAGAACTTATTTTTTCCTAGGCTCTGGGTGTATTTTTCTTGCCATTGCATTTTATTTCCTCTATTCAGAATGGAAGAGAAGTGACTGCACCCAGATAAAGTTCCTGATGATCTTGGGACAGAAGTTGTAGATAGGTTGATTTTGGCATTTTCCAGTCATTCTGTTCTGTTTTTCCTGATTTGACCATTTGCCTGGCGCACACACACACACACACACTCCCAGGTTGGGGTAAGGCTTCAAATGCTCCTTGAAGAAAGGTAGATTGTGAAATTCTTCGGCTGTCAAAGAGCCAACCCTTTAGATTCTTAGGGCTGGACTATTACAGCTGGATGGAACTTGAGATTATCTCCAGTTTGTCCGACAGAACGCTTTTCTGTGCCTCACTTCCTCTTCTATAAAATGAGGGTTGGGCTTTTGAGTCCTTGTACATCACAAAAATGTTTTTAAAACAATACCGATTTGTTCAGTGTAGACTTTGGACAAGAATTAATATGTTCTGTAAAGAAACAGGAGGTCTCCAGGTGGTCACCTGTGAATTTGGGCAGTTGATTGAGACGTATGTAAATAGGGTAGACTTGATTATTTCCATTTCTTGGGCTGGTCTCTGGTTCCTCTTAGCCTCCAAGATTGACAGAGGTGAACCAAGCTAGTGGAATCACATGCAGTGAGGTAGGGACAAGAGTCTTCTGAATAGGAGGGGTTTTGAGTGAATTATTTGTCATTTTCTTTAGTTTGTGTCTTATACCAGGAGCTCTCCAGTCCTAATGGTTGCTTGGGGATAAATTAACTCCCCTCAAGTGAAGTAAATCAACTCTTCTTGGATGCTGGCTAGCAGCTTTCAGTGAAGGCTACTGAAACCCATACTTCTGAGCTAAAGAAGCTCAGATGAGTCACAGGCTTAAGCCTTTAAGGAATATTCACAGGGTAACCTGGGCTTAGATTTTGGATTAAGCCATGTGAGTTGTATTACTGTTTATATATCCAAAGTCCATATCAGAAGGTAAATTAAAATTTTTTTTTCTGAATAAAATGGCTGTAGTCTTTGCAATTAAGTTTATATCCCTTCTGAGGATACAGCAGACCACAGAGAGATGTAGACCAAAACTCCAGAGGAGGGAAGAGGCCATTATGTTTCTGAAGTAACAGCCTGTTTTGATCTTTAGGTGTTCAAGTGTAGCCAGTGAGTAAAGAATCCCATGCACTAAACTTTACTGAATAGTTTTTCCTATCCAGTACTCAAGATCCTGTCTATAGAATGGCTATTAATAATGGTATTTTAATTGGATAAGTGCTTTTCAGATCTTTTTCTATAGAATCATTTAATATGTCTTCATTTTATTGGATCTCTTCCCTCTGCTTTTATGGACAGTTTTGCTATTGTTTGTAATGACAGCATTTAAAATTTCATTGCTTCCTCTTGGCTATTTAACTGAATAGATTACTGACCAAGTCCTTTTCTTTTCCAAAGGGCAGTATTATAAAACCAAAAAAGCCTGTGGGCATTGTGGTTTTTGTTTGTGGCTATTGAACAACCTGAAACAGGACTTTTCTTTTTCCTAGAGACATCCGAAGAATCAGTATGGATATTTGAAGTTTAAAAGCACCATTTCCTTAGCCTGGAATGTTTATCAGTCCCTTTTCCTGCCAAATTTATTCTGGACCCAGCTCAGATACTGCCCCCATCTGGTGCTCACCCTGGCCCACGTCCCAAATAATTCTGGGGCAGAATTGTTGGTCACCTTAATCGTATTTCCAGGTGCTTTATATGCTTAGTACACACTTCCATTACAGCCCATACTGCATCATATAATAATTTGCTTGCTTCTTCCCTAGTGGACAGTGCATTTCCCAGAGCAAGGACCGTACTTACTCATCTTGGTATCTGGCTTTAGAGTGGTTAGGATGAAGAAGGCCTTTTTGGCCTTTGAGCTCACTCAAGTCCAAGTTTTTTCTTCTCAGTCCTATCATTATCATAAAAATAGGATGTTGGGCTATGCTTAATTTTAATTGTAGGCCCTGTTTTAGAATATCTTCTAATTGGGACAGAAAATCTCTGTCCACTTGGGTGAGGAAGTAAATATAAGGAAAGGTGACTTTTCACTTGTGTTTTCTGATAGAGCATCACCTTTTTTTTCTTTCTTTTTCTGTGTGGAAATCTTTGTGGTAGTAATCCTTATTTTCTTCTTTAACATTGTTTAAATATTTTCAGTTTTTTTCTTCCAGCTCAACACTTGAGTACTGTTACTTTTTCTGCTCTTTCCACTTTCTTAAGGTTAGTGAGGAGTCTGCCTTCATAGCAGACTGCTTTTTGGTGGATGCTTATGTCTTTTGCAGGGTAATGACTACCAGAGATTGTTTTATTTTCTACCGGGAAAATAAAGCTCTGTGTGAATATTTGATAATCTCCTGAAAGTGATGTTTTATTATCTGAGAATAAGGATTATAATTTAAAGACTTAAGGAGGAATATAATGTAGTCTACTATTGGGGAAGGGTGGTAGGGTCTTATCTCTTTAGTCTTAAAATTGCTCCTACTAGTCCTTGTGGCTTTGTCTGATATGATGGTGTTATGTAATTTCCTGCTGAGTATTGCTTCATTCTATTCTGAGACTGAGTGACCATAAAAAGATGGCAAAGCATCTGTCATATATATAACATTCATAAGCATGTAAACCATATTTATGGATATGATACTCTGAACGATGAATACCAGAGAACATTTTTTTGGAGGGGATAGTAGCTCTGTTAGAATTCACAGAAACCTTAAAAAGTGTTCCTGTTCTTCCTAGAGTTATTTTTTGATGAAAATTATTTTTAGTATGTCATATGAAGTTAACTTTTTTCAAATGAGAAATTATCGTTATAGAATTGAAATCCACATGGAACAGTTATCTCTTCAGGAATTGCATTTTATGAAACTAGATTCCATTTATTTAGAGATTGTTAGTGTCATTGGTATTTACTTTGGAAAAAAATTATTTTGAACTTGATCTTTTTAAAAACTCATGTTTACTAAAAAGTCACAAATTACCAAAATGTAACCAGGCGTTTGTATTTAAAAATTGATTATTGGGGCACCTGGGTGGTTCAGTTGATTGAGAGACTGATTCTTGATTTTGACTCAGGTCATGATCTTGGGGTTGTGGGATGAAGCTCTACACTCAGTGTGGAGTCGGCTTGTCCCTCTCCCTTTGCCTCCCTCCTCTCGTGTGTGTGCTCTTTCTCTCTCACTCTCTCTCTCTCTCTCATAACAATTTTTTTTTAAAGTTGATTATTAAATCTATTGTAAAAATCTTTTTAAATCATTTTGTTGAATAACTAGGGTTTTTAAAAAATTTATTTATTTATTCATGAGAGACACAGACTGAGAGAGAGAGAGAGAGAGGCAGAGACACAGGCAGAGGGAGAAGCAGGCTCCATGCAGGGAGCCGGATGCGGGACTCGATCCTGGGACTCCAGGATCATGCCCTGGGCCGAAGGCAGACGCCAAACCGCTGAGCCACCCAGGGATCCCCGAATAACTAGGTTTTGTTGTGATGTCTTTAGTCTTCAGTTTCTTTTAAATGGCTTATCAGTTTTATACCTTAAATCACTTTTCTCCCATATTTTATATTTCTAACAGATTAGCAATTTGATTGATTGTACACATTTATTTTTATGAACAATTGATGCATGCAAGGTAGAAAAGACCGTTTTTTTTGTTGTTGTTGTTGTTTTTTTGTTTTTTTTTGAAAAGACCGTTTTCTAAAGTAACCCCCTCCCCTCTTCTTTAGCTTAAAAAAAGTCTAAGGTGATTGATGACATTTTCAATCAAGTGGTACAGATTTTGGGAAGTTTTTGTACATATTTTGTTGTCTACATTGTCAACTGCGATTAATAGTAGTAATAGCAACAGCTTTTATGTATAGAACATTTTTCTCAATCAGAAACTGCTCTAAGCCCTTGATATGTACTGTTTCCTTTCATCCCCACAATAAACATCAGGAAGAGGTTTTTATTATTATCCTCACTTTATAGGTGAGGCAGCGCAGGCACACAGAATAACTTTTCCAGCTTCACAACAAAGTAAGAGAATCTAACTAGCTTCTAACCCAGTATATGACTCCAAAGCCAAATTTTCCCCAATATTGACAAAAATGTTTTATAAACCTTTCTACCTTCTTGACCACAGGATTTATATTTTTATGGGTAATATCTGAAATGCATCTTTAGCTATCATAATGCTATAGGGTAGCTTATGGAGAGAATAAAAAAGCCTTAAATGTCAAAGCATCATATTGAGAAAGGATCTATATAGAACAAAAGGCTGATAATGGGACTACTGGTTGGTTCTATGACCCTACCTACCCCCTGCCCTGACTCCTTGTTGCAAACAAGTTTATGTAGTTGCAGGGAATGTTGTTATATAATAGATCGCCTAGTGATTTTTCCACATTATGGTCAGTTTATCAGATTACTCTTCTTAAGTTTTTAGAACATCTGCAGTTTGGGAAGGGAATAGATATAGGGTAGATCTTGGAGCAGAAACATTGATATGTATTGGCTGGGAACTAGTTCAGCCAGTGATGAGCAACCTGAAGCCTTTTCCAGTCTACCTTCAAGAGTCCTAGATCCAGTTTCACTGTATCCTTTCAGAGCACATAAAGCAGAGGGAGTGGAGGAGAGAAGGTCTTCAGGACAACCACCTTCAAAGAGGGCAAGAACCTTTGTAGAGTCACTAGTTCCTAGATGCTTGTATTCTGACCAGGCCTTAGCCAGCAGATGCCAGGACTTGCCAAAGGCCGGCTTCAGTGTCAAGGCCTTTTAGGCTACAGTATTCAGATGCCAGAAACCAGGGAGCCCTGACAGCTTGGTGTTTCAGAAATTTGGTCACATTGGTGCAGCTCCTGGATGCCCAGCAGCATGACTCCCCTTTGTCCTAACTGCCCAGCCTACTTCAGCCCCAGCAAGGAGAAAGAGGTGTAGATTCATCTCCACTTCCCTAGCACTTGGCCATAGCAGGTCTTCTATAAAAATAATAGTGAATTAATTGAAATGATTCTATTCCCTGGTTGACCCTGTGTACCTTAAGCAGCAAAGGGGTGCTGGGACGATTAAACAGAATATAAGAATAGAAGACCAGAACCTGCCTCTCTTGCCAAAAAAAAAAAAAAAAAGTTCTAATTTCTTATTGTCATTTTATTCATAAAGAGAGGAATCTAACTTTTAAGTCTGGGATTCGATAAATCTGTTCTCTTTTTGAATGAAAATAAATGCAATGCAAAGACATTGATATTTTTCTCGAACTGGCCCTTATGCAAATAACAAAAATCACTTGTTGCTGATTCTGGTACTTGTGATTTTTGACAAAATTAGGTGATATATTTACAGATAGATACTAGATGATTAGAAAATCAAACTAGTTTGTGCTATCGATTGTGTGGATTCTCATAGCCATAGTTTACTCTTGGTGTGTTTCATGGGGATTTAAAGGTGTTAGATCTTTGTAAGCTGTATTACTATCTTTCTATGAATAAACTGTAAACTGGTTTATTTCTGTTGAAATGTTTTGAAATATAACCTTTAAAAATCTAGTCTTGCAAACACAAGCCCTGGGAAGGTAACAGCAGTGTCCTAGAACCTCTAACAAATAATTACTTGTTATAATCACTATGTATATACTGACCATAATTGAACTGAGAAGAACATTTGGAGTATATTTAACAAAATAGAGAAGTAATACATTTTTAAAATTATCAGTAGCTGTTGATAATATGTTAAGTAATAATGCACAAGTAGCATTTTAGAATTGATGATAAACACTGAACATTTAGTAATATAGTACTATCACAACACATTCTGGTAGGATCTTAATTAAATCCCATGCTCTGTTAGGATGACTCATTTTCCGGTTGCTGCGAGACCCTTAAAGAAACTGCTCTCATTCACAAAAAAAGCATCCACTCCTGCCTGCTTTCTTTGGTAAGGCTGGTTGAATGAAATACAGGTTGATTTTAGGTCAGTGTTTCTTGTTTTTTCTTTTATTTAGTTTTAGTTAAGGTTCCTTCAAGTTTATCCATGCATTTCTTTAACTTGCTAGTGGGATATTTAAAAATACATTTTCTTTATGAATTTTTTTTACTTTGAAACAACTTTTTACTTACACTGAACCTCAGATGTCACAGTTTCTGCAATGGCAAAAATATGCAATTTGAAACAATCACAAGATCTGAAATATTAGGAAATTTTAAACACTGCTATAATGCTTTTTGAGTAGTTTGCATGTATAATATTAATGACACTTCTGAATACCATTTTACATTGTTTTTATGTCAGGTATATACATTCTTCTCCCTACTACAGGCATATATATCTCCCCCACCCTTGGGTGACAGACCAAATTGTTGAGCAGAGTAATAGTTTGCTACTCTCCCTTCTGGGCAGTTGTGCTTCTTGACTTCCAGGATTCACATCTAGTAGCTATTTTATTTATTCCCCTTTACCTCTTTTCCAGTGCACATCTCCCTTGTCTTACAATGGAGTTACTTCCTGAAAACCCATTGTAAGTTGAAAATATAATTTGAAAGTGCATTTAATACACCTAATCTATCAAACATAGCTTAGCGTAGCCTGCCTTGACCATGCTCAGAACACTTCAGTTAGCCCACAGTTAGGGAAAATCATCTAATGTGAAGCCTATTTTATAATCAAGTGTTGAATGTCTCCTGTAATCAATTGAATACTGTACTGAAAGTGAAAACAGAATGGTTGTATGGGTACACAATGCTTGTGAGGTGTGTGGATTGTTTACCTGTGGGATCACATGGCTGACTGGGAGCTACAGCTAACTGCAGCTGCCCAGCATTGTGAGCCTATGGTATGGCTTAACACTAGCCCAGGAAAAAAAAAAAATCAAAATTTTAAATTCTAAATACAGTTTTTACTGCATGAGTATTGCTTTTGCATCACTATAAAGTTGAAAAGATGCAAGTCAGACCATTGTGAGTGGGGGACCATCTGAACTCCCTTTTCGAAAAGAAGCAGCCTCATTTCTTCCCTGTAATTTTGTAATTTTGTGTTCTGGTTCTTTCTCCTTCCAAATTCTGTTCAGTCTGAAATTCTGTGAAGTCATTTATTTATTTCAACATTTATTGAAGACCTGTCTGCTGTGCGCTGTGCCAAAGAAGAAGGTAGATGGATAAGGACGCTGTACCCTCACTGGGGATGTGCTCCAGTGTGGGAGAGACATACACCGGATTCTAGAGTGACACATGCTGTGACAGAGCTTAAGGTCCAGTTGTGTTAGGAGGCTTGGATTGGGTATTAAAGTTTGAGGTTTTAGTGTTTTGTTTTGTTTTTTCCAAGGTGGTGAAAATCTGTTTTCCTTCCTAATAAAGAACATGGGAAGAAAAGTGCTTTTATTTGATTCTGTGAAGTTTCTTCCAGCTCTAAATAGTCTGATTGTTTCTCTCTGTAAGAGTAGAAAGCCATGGAAAAAACTAACTGTATACACTAGTAGACTCTTATGGACTTTTTTTTTCTTGGCAGACATAACTCTGTATGCATAGTGGCTTCGTTCTAATTGGTACTCAAAAAAAAAAAAAAAAGAAAAGAAAAAGAAAAAAAGGTTTATGAGAATGAGTAGTTCCTAATGGCCAGACTGAAATAGTACAGGCTCTCCCGCTTACTTCCCGCCTACAGGACACTGTGTTTGATCTAGAAACATCTTTATTTGAGGGCCATTAAAAGGACAAAACCTAGACCTGAGGGTGAATTTGAAGGCAGAGTTTTTTGTTGGAGGAGACCTATGGGGGCAGAATGACTATACAAATAATCCTAGATGGAAGGAGTAAGAGAATTGAGCAAAGTTTCCAAGAAAGGCTTGGAAATGATTTAAACACCACCTGAGAGTAAGGTTTCATCTATTTAATTATTGAAGTGCTAATTTTATGCATCTTGGTTGCGAGCTCTAAAATGAGGAAAGAAAATACCAATTGCTCTGATTTAGCTTTCAGGATCCTATTTCTGAAGATAATATCAAAGCAGTTTTGGGGAGCACAGAAAGTGAGGGGTAGATCCCAACACATTGCTGCTCCTTGGGTAATATATTATGAATTTATTATTTGAGGATTTGTCTAATCCTTATTTGAACTGACTATATTGTCAGCTTCTTAAGGTAATGAGTTTGGAAAATTGTAATTTAAGCTGTACTTACCTTCATTTATTCTCAAATTCTGTCTTTTTAATTTTTTTTAATTTTTTTATTTTATTTTATTTATGATAGTCACAGAGAGAGAGAGAGAGAGAGAGGCAGAGACACAGGCAGAGGGAGAAGCAGGCTCCATGCACCGGGAGCCTGATGTGGGATTCGATCCCAGGTCTCCAGGATCGCGCCCTGGGCCAAAGGCAGGCGCTAAACCGCTGCGCCACCCAGGGATCCCTCAAATTCTGTCTTTTAAATGTGTCTCCTGTACTAGTGTTCTGAATGTACTGTGAAGTCTATGCCTTCCATAATTTTATACATTTCCAGCAGGTCCTCCCAGGACCTGATTACATTGTCTGAACTTGCACAAGTCTTTTTTTCTTTGATTTGTCCTCTGTCCACATCTTGAGATGTGACAGTTGGGACTTTACATGTCAGAGAATCATAACAATTTTTAGATTGGTTATTATAGAGCTTAAAAAACAATTTCTGATATCCTTCATCATTGTGGTCAAAACTTTGTGGCTCTGTTACTGCACCATAATTAGATCCCTGTTTTAATAGAAAAGTCTAGATAGTCTTAAGATGCCTTTCCTAAGTAATGTCTCTCACCTTTTAAGTATTCTTAGGGTTATTTTTTGAAATAGTTCTTTATACTAGTTTAGATCAGCTTTTATGCCAACTATGTTTTGAGACTTTATGTAGTTTGTAGTACTTTATTTCATGAAGGTGTTTCAAGGCCTGCCTGGTGCAGGAGTCATCTATAAATCAAAGTGATATAAAATTACTAATGCAGGTTCCACCCAATAACCTACAATCCCTTAGACGAGTAATTCTCAATCTGCTGGTACATTAGAATCACCTCGGGGAGATTAACAAAATACTTGTGCCAGGGCCCCACCCTAACCACCTGAGTCAGACTGTCTTCAAAGGGTGGGGCCCAGGCATCTGCATTTTCTAAAGCTCCTAGATGATGATCATGAGAACCCAGGATCAGCAACCGGTGTGTTGGAGTTCACACTGGGAAATCACCAGCTGCTAGAACTTCTAAATTGGATTAACTCTTTAGCTTGCTGAATGCTGGAAAATAATTACCATTAGAGAGTTCAAAGAAATGTGTATCAGACTTTGCATTTATAAGACAGCACCTGAGTCAAATTATTCCCTAACCTGTTTTCCTTAATTAAATTTTGAGAATTGAAGCATGAGCTAACGATGGGAACTTACAGTTCCTCATGTTAGAACCCTTTTCCTCATCTGTTTGACTTTCGTGTTGGTGATTGTCTCTTCAGAGCAATAATATCCTTTGTCTTTAGCAGGAAATGAAACTTGGGTCTGCTTGTTTATGCATACTCTAGCACCTTTTTTTTTTTTTCCTCCTTAAAGACACAAGTGAAACTGCTATAAACTTCAGTAGATGTGTGAGACCCAAGCTTATCTTGGGCTGAAGGAGTGCCAGTCACTCTGGGCTCTTGGAATGAATGACTCATGCACTCTGAAGGCACACAGTATTTAATCACTTGTTTTCTGTGTACCAGGAAGAGGAGGGCATGTGAAAATAGAAGCCATGTACTGCCAAATGGGTCTGAAATAAGAGTGGAAATGTTGACCTAAGGGGTCAAACAATTGAGCTATGACAAAATACCTAAATATCTTTGGGTGTGTGTTACTTTAATTATTCCATTATTTTAATTTAAATTTGGCGCTATTTCAAAAGTGCTATACTTTGATAATTTGTAAGCAACTCGACTAGATAACTTTGAAATTCCTAAATTTTAAAACCAATCTGCCAATTTCAGAGGTTTCTCTTTTGATTTGTGTGACACCTTGGATGGTATCTTTTGAAGGAAAGATTAGAAAGCAGTATGTTTGTTGGAGCAGATCCATCACATGGCTCTTCTTTGTGGAAGGATAGAAGCCCACTGGTCACAATCTCTGCCGTGCCATTGCCTTCTGCCTCCAGAGTAGCCATTAATATTGGTGACAGGGTGGCCAATACTGAGTATAATTGCTACCTTGTTCAGACTGATATCATTTACATGTGTCCTCTGTATACATAGACTCTGCTAATGCCCCTTTTATTTCCTTAGTGAAGAGTAACAGGTTAAAAAACATACACACATTTTGAAGTGAACTGTGTGCAAGGTGCTGTACCCGGCAACAGAGTCATAGCAGTTCAGAAAGACCCACTACACTCCCTTCTCGTACCATTTACATTACCTGTTTAGGCTTTCCTTTCTTGTTTTGTCTTGCCTTTACATTGGTAAGGGAAGCCATGTGCCCCTGCTAGGCCTTTTAAGATAATTTAAAGTTTACTTGAATTTTCAGGTAAGTCTTCCATTGTGGGTAATCACAACTGCATTATTTATTATATTTATTGAAAAATAAATGCTTTTAGTATTAAAAGCACCATATTGGAAAGGACTGGTCTTTTGGGGCTTCCTTTAAAAACAGTAAAAACAAGATGTTAGTCTTATTAAATGTCACTAAAGATAAGCAGTTGATAGGAGAAATCCATTTTCCATTTCAATCTTTCATGCTTACTTTTACTTAATTATTCATTCATTTGGTTCAATAACTATTAAATGAGTGCCTGCTACCAGTGGCAAATAAAACAGGCATGGAATTAAATAAACTGAGAGGTTGAGACTTAAATCTCTCCCTTTAAGTAGTTAGTCGAAATTGTACATTTATTATAATTATTAATATATCAGGAGTTATTTCTACTTTTTATTTGTTTTCCATTATTATGTATACGTGGTTTTGTTGTTGTTTTTCTTTTTCCTACCACTTTCTCCTGTCTCCCTAGCTTGAATTTTCACCAGGTGTCTTTCTGTTGCTGATTAAAAGTTATACATTCTATTTATATTTCTCCATGGTTTCTCTGACTTAGTACCCAATACTTACTTTCACTTGCATAATGAAAGTGTACCACTATTCGTGTCTTTGCCCCAAGTGTATTTTTACCTCCTTTTAGATATTACCTCTTCTAGATTCTCCCCCTCTCCTGTGTAGAGGATTTAGGGGAACGTAGGAAGCTGGCCCTCAGTTTGCCATTTGGACCTAAATCAGGTTGCTGGGACTGAGACTGGAGTTACAGTCTAGTTTTGAGCTACATCAGAGCTTCAGGTCCACATTTCATGTTCTGAGGAAACAGGGTTCCGGGGGCATAGAGATATTTTCATAAAATATCTTTTACTCTGAGAAGGCTTTCAGGAATTATGGTCCTGCTATAATATAAGATTTAATAAGTAAAAACATATTGAAGTTTTTCCCCCTCCTTTCTTTAATAAAATCCATATGTAGACCCTTGAAATAAAAATCTTGGAGATATTTGAGTAAGAACCTAGAATTTTAAACACCTGTACATTTCCCAACTTGAACTAAAGGTTATCAAATGTTTATATGCCACATGTTGTGTTGGGCACTTTCACATAATTCTCTCGTTTGATACTATTACAAGCCCTGAAAGTTAGATGGAGTTTCCATTTACAGCAGAGGAGCTGTTGTCGAGAGGGGTTCAGAGACCGCAGTGGAGCTGAGATTCTTTCACCTGGGGCACGGGGTGCAGAGTGCAGGTGGTAACCTCATTGTGCCCACATCTCTGGACTTCGTCTAATCTCCTCATTCCAGTATCTGCCCAGACCACCCTTGTGCACCTGGCCCTGTCCTGTCACCTGGATCTCTGGCTTTAGGCCCACCCTCTCATGCCCATCCTCCACACACTGGTCCTCACATTCACTCTCCTACGCAGTCTACCCCGTCTGGACAGAGTGGCTCCTGCATTTACAACAACCCCCTGTGCCCCAAAGTGATCCCTGTGTAGTTCTGCAGCCTCCTCCTTCTAGCTTAGCTCATAGTACCAAACTGTCTAGAGTCCTTTCTGCATTCAGTAAATATTTGCTTTCCTATTATGCATTAAGCAGCCTGCCAGATGTAGGGCTGACAAGAGAGTTTTGAATGAGCCAGATTGGGGGAGGTCTTGGCCTGGACAAGGATAGTGGTGGTGGGATTGGAGAGAAGTGAAACATTCATCAGATATTGAGAAAATCAATAGGACTTAGGGAGGAAGAAAAGCATTTTGGATGTCTCCCAGGTTCTGGCTTACGCAGCTGGAATGATGTTGGTGAGCTGAAAGCCCTGTACAAATGTAAAACGAGGGTATTACACTCGAGAACATTTTGTAGGGAAACTTAGAGTGTTAGAGGTACACTAAAAAGAACCCCAGACTAAGTGGGAAATGGTGTTCTGATTTTGACAAGCCTGTGTTGTATGGGGCATGGCCAGCCCTGACATTTTTATCTGAAATAGATCCAGTGACCTTAACTTAGCCACTGTAACTAGTGAACCCTTCTGTGTGATTCACTGTAAATTATCTGACCTCAACTTGCTGCTCAATTCCATGCCATACTTTTCTTTGCCCGTTCAGCATTTTGGAACCTGCTGTGTACCATGTACTGGTACCATGTACCATGTACTGGGGACGTAAAGCTGAATGAGACTAGATCTCGATGAGCTTCCTCTTCAGTCAGGGATATAGGGAAGTCAGTAGTTGGATGCATTACACCAAAATAAGGTGCCATGATGGAAATATGAGCAAGGTTTAGGAGGGCCACAAAAGAGTGCTTGATCAATTCTGCAGGGCACATGGAGTAAGGAATATATCTGGGCACACCAGTGACTCTTGTTCTGAGTCTGGAATGAAAAGCAGGCAGAAGTGGGTGGGGAGCAGCATTCCAGACCCAGCCTGCACACACTTCTGGGTGGTTGCAGGAAGGCTGGGATGCTGGGGGTTGGGGAGAGGCAGGAGGAGGGTGGACACGACCAGCCTGACCAGCCCGTGCAGAACTTTCCAAGGAATTTGGACTTTGTCCCTAAGGCTGTGGGGAGTAGAAGTGATACATTTGGATTAGCAATGTTCATATTTATCCTTTTCTAATGCCCACTGTATTTTGTTCACAATATTAATTAAACTAATTCATTAATTAGACAAAACTAGACTTCAGGGGAAAGAGCACTATTTAAAATAAAGGCAGTCACTCTATCCTGATGAACTGTTGTTCACCAGGAAGGCACATTAATCCTGAATGTGTATGTGCCTGACAATGCAGTCTCAAAATAAAAAGCAAAAATTAAGAAGAAATGGAAAAATATACACAAAGTATGAGATTTTTAAAAAAATCTCTCAAAAACTTTTCAGTTAAGAAGTCAAGAATATTAGCAAGTACGTACAGGAGTTGAGCTAAATAATCAACAAAGTTGATATAATGAGCCCTAACGTTAAATAGTATGTTCAGATGTTTGAGATCCATTCTAAGGAATACTTTATAAATCGTGTCCTGGTGAACACATACCTGTATGTTTGTACCAGAAGCAAGAAAGTTTTGTGGAGTGTTTCTCTTCACCTGGTGCAGTTTTTTATTTACCATTCTGTTTCATTGATGTGAATGCTGATCTCATTATGCAAAATTGATTTCATGACCCACTAATGGATTGACATTTTTTTTAAGAGATTTTGTTTATTTATTCATGAGAGACAGAGGGAGGCAGAAACATACACAAAGGGAGAAGCAGGTTCCCTGCAGGGAGCCCCATGTGGGACGTGATCCCGGGACACTGAGATCATGCCCTGAGCCAAAGGCAGAAGCTGAACCACTGAGCCACCTAGGTGTCCCTGAGACCATTTTTCTTGAAAACACCGAGTTTCAAGCATGCATAGAAAACTGACTTTTTGGGTTCCTCTCACCATGCCAAGCCTTGGTTCCCCTCTCATCCCCCTCTGTCCTCCTCTGCCAAAGCTGGGAGGACTTTGGCTCCTGTTTTTACTGAGTCAAGGCCATCTAATCCATTCCTTTGCTGCTTCTCAGTGGCTATATTTAACCTTTCACCTTCCAGACCTAGAAAAAGGTAGTGTCATTTCTTTCCAAGGGCAACTTTTACACCTGTACTTTTGATTTCATCATCTTCTATTTTCCTCCTTGAATATCTCCTTTGGTTCTTCTTTCTTCTTGATCATCCTATTAGGAACTCAGTCTTCATGGGTTTAACTGGCTCTCTATCTGGACCTCAAAGATCATCTGTGACTATTCTTTTTTGTCACTAGAGCACAGAACTTGGTCATGTTTATAGTTTTTTTTTCTAGTTTTTTTTTTTTTTAAGTTTTTAATTTCTTGAATGGCTGATGTATTTGCCTGGCTCAAAATGTCAAAGATGGGAAAGAGTATTAAGTTAGGAGGTTCTCACCCACCTTTTCTTTTAGCTGCTGTATACCCTGTCCCTTGTGCTCATTCTCCTACTCTGGAGAGAAGAGAGGTTTCAGTGGCATTTTTTATTTTACTTATTCTCTTCCTGTCCTTCTTTGGCTTCCTATGTGGTGGTTCGTGTTAACCCCCTGTGCATTCTTCACTTACTGCCCACCCTGCCTCTGGGCTACATAGCTCCAGGTTGTTTCAGGCTAAGACTCTGGCAACAACCTAATTAGTTGTTCCTTTCCTTATTCTCAGGCTCTCTCTCCTGTCAATGCTGTCAGCTAACCCCTGACTGTCATCTTGTTTTATGTATGCCATTATCTGCCTGCCCTCATCTCCAGGAAGCACACACTCCTTAGTTTTTTATTCACATCTCCTCAGAGTTGGCCTCTTTACTTTTTCCAGTCTTATCAATCCATATCGTCTACAGCCATTGGTCTTCTGTTCCAGACAGCTGCTCCTTTATTTTTATGTCTTCTAGCCTGGTATAGCGCCTGGTTTCTGGCAGGTACTTAATAAGTGTTTCTCCACTAAAGGGACAAATTCAAGACCAAACCTTCTACTTTCCTCTGCGTTATTCTTCTTGCTGCTTTTCTTATGCTTAAAGTTCCACTTCAATGTAATGGTTCCTGGCTGCTTTACCTCTAACTTTGTCTTCCTCTTCCGTATTTCTAGAGCTCATTTGGTACCCAAAAGGTAGAGTCCTACAACTGTGGTCTGTTCATCCGAGGTCAGGGTACAGGGTTATGGGCAGTTGGAGCTTGCTCTTTAGAAAGGCATCTGTGTTGGTAGATACTGAAGCTTGGCCTGCCTGATACAGAGATTCTGGTGCATTGTTTGAAAAAAAATCAGGGTGGGGTGCCTGGGTGGCGTTGGTTGAGCGTCTGCCTTTGGCTTAGGTCATGATCCCAGGGTTCTGGGATGGAGTCCCACGTTGTGCTCCCTGCTAAGCAGGGAGCTTGCTTCTCCTTCTCATACTCCCCCTGCTTGTGCACTCTCTCTCTCTCTGTCAAATAAATAAAATCTTAAAAAGGGTATTTTTAGGCTGTACACCAACATGAATCCTAGTAGAGTAGTTAGACTGTTAAAAATGAACAAGGAAATTAATAAATACTTAATACTGAGTAAAGAACAATTTTAACTGTAAAGATAATGGAAAAAGGAGTGATACAAAAATTAAAAACCAGTACAAACACGTCAGAGTCGACATCTTTAATATAAAAGGATTTAAATCAATAAGGAATATACAAGAAGTGTTAGAAGATATGAATGAGAAAATCCTAGAAGAAGAAACATAAGCAGCTAATTTTATAATTAAATGTTTAATTTTACCTGCAGTGAAAAGAAAATAAACATCATTTAGGCAACGGATGCCAGCAAATGAGAACAATTTAAAAAGAAATTCTAAATGGTGACAAGAGTACTTTAAAACAAGCACTTTCCTATGTTTCTGGCAGAAGTCTAAGTTGGTATAACCCTGTAGAAAGCAGTTTGGTAATATCTGGAAGCTTTAAATTTTCTTATATGTCTTCACTGACTAATTTCATTCCTAGGAATCTCTCCTAGAGCTGTTAATTACAGAGGCAATAAAATATTTGCATAATACTCACCATTTATAACCTTATTTATTTTTAAAGATTTATTTATCTTAGAGTGAGAGCAAGTGTGCAGGGGAAGGGGCAGAGGGAAGAATCTTTTTAAAAATTCTTTTAATTTAAATTCAATTTAGTTAACATGTAGTATTAAAACATTAATAACATATAGTTTCAGGAGTAGACTTTTCATCAGTGCTTATTACATCAAGTGCCCTCCTCAATGCCCATCACCCTAGTACCCCATCTCTCCAGCTCCCCTCCAGCAACCCTCTGTTTCCCATAGCTAAGAGTCTTTTATATTGTTTCTCTCTCTGTTTTGATTTTTACTTCCCTTTCCCTATGTTTATCTGTTTTGTTTCTTAAATTCCACATGTGAATGAGTAAAGTCTTATGGTGTCTTTCTCTGACTTATTTCACTTAGCATGATGCCTTCTAGTTCCATCATGTCATTGCAAATGGCAAGACTTTTTTCTGATGGCTGAGTAATATTCCATTGTATATATACATGGCATCTTCTTTATCCATTCATCTGTTGATGGATATCTAGGCTCTTTCCTTAGTTTGGCTATTGTGGACATTGCTGCTGTAAACATTGGGATTCGTGTGTCTCTTTGAATCACTATTTTTGTATCCTTTGGATAAATACTTAGAAGTGCAATTGCTGGAGTCATAGAGTAGTTCTATTTTTAACTTTTTGAGGAACCTCCATACTGTTTTCCAGAGTGGCTGCACCAGTTTGCATTCCCACCAACAGTGTAAGTGGATTTCCCTTTGGGAGAGAGAGTCTTAAGCAGACTCTGCACTGAGTGCAGAGCTCTACGTGGGGCTAGATCCTAAGATTACCACCCCAGCCAAAATCAAGCATTGGCCACTCAACGGACTGTGCCACCTAGGTACCCCATCACAGTATTATTTAATAATAAGGGAAAACTGAAAATCACTTAAATGTTCAAGAGTAAGGAAGTGCTTCCTTTAGTGGAAAATTATGCAGCCCTGAAGTTACAATTTGGAGAGTATTTTAAAGACATGAAATGTTACAAGAAAAAAATTAGCATATACTGTTATATTTGCAGTCTTGTGATTCCATATGCATACAGACATATGACCTGAAACATAGCAAAATAAGTTATTTGGCTGGTGGGATGGGAGTGATAAAATATTTTTTCCCATTTTATACAGTATGGCTTTTATAATGAGAATGCATATTACTTAAAATGTAAATATTATCTTATTGGTTAGTTCCATGTATAGATTCTTTTTTTTTTTTTTTAAGATTTACTTATTTAAGCGCATACACAGAAAGAGACAGAGACAGAGGAGAGACAGAGAGAAAGCAATAGCAGGGGGAGGGGCAGAGGGAGAAGTAGGCTCCTCACTGAGCAGAGAGCCCAATGTAGGGTTAGATACCAGGACCCTGGGATCTGTATAGGTTCGTAGTACAATGGTTAAGAGGATAGGCCATGAGTCATGCAGGCCTGGCTTTGAATTACAGTTCTGCCCAAAGAGAAGTTAACTTTATTTGCCTCCCACTAAATATATCATTAACAACAAAGACATTCAAGATACAATAGTCAAAACTCAAATGAATTTGGAGACTATGAATTATTAAGTCTGTAATTACCCCATGAGTTACTGATTGATTATGAATTTCACTAAAATAAAATTTAAGTGGTAATAATTAAAATGTTATTTTAATTTTCTACTAAAGGAGATACTGTTTTCATTCTTGGTAATTTTTTCTAGTCTTGAGCTACCCACTAGGGTTACATTTATCTCCATGTATATAACAGCCTTTTGCAACCTGCATTTTGCAAGAGAATTAAGCCTTGCTGTCCTCACATATCCACTGAGTGTAATGAATTAGCCTCTTGCCTGGTCGTCTAGAATAGTATAAATTATGTGCCGTTCTTGGAAGAATTGAAAAAAGTCACCCAAAGCAATCTGTTCTGTTCTGAGCAACCCTCCCTCGGATGGATGCCTGGCATAGAATAGGCACTCAAGAAATGGCATGGCTCTTAGTGTTTTTGCCATAGAAGTCACATAAAGGAGCACCGACTTTCTGGATTTCCTTGCTTGGTGTAAGCTTCTGTGGGAAAGGGTATTTTCCAGGATGTGATCCAGTAAGTGGACATCTCCATGGCTGTTCCTCAGGCCTTGTCTTTGACTCTGGGACTGGCTCTGGGCTGCAGGCCAGTGGAGGACTCTTCTGATTTGCCCTCTCCCAGTGTACCAGCTTCTTTCCTCCACTGCAGGGCGCCAAAGTACTGCCTCCCATCTGAGTAGAGTTTTGGCTTGTCATTTCCCTTCCCCCCATAACTGTCCTTATAGCAGAAACCTTATTCAGGCCTTGGATTTAATACTTTCCCACAAATTGCTTTATAGTAATGTATTCAGTTTTGGATGTTCATAACTGCCCTTTGGGGATATCGATCATTTAAAATAGTGCTGAAGATTGTGTTTTAATGTTTTCTGATGAATATTTTCTTATGATTGCTTTTTATTTTATTTTAGCTACGGATCTACTTCTTGCCTGGAATCCCATTTGTTTGGGATTGGTAGAAGGTGTTATTGGGAAAATTCAACTTCATTCAGGTATGTTTCTGTAAAGTCCTTAAATCTGTTAAATTTAATGTAGCATTCTATGGCATTTTCTTCCTTAAGGATGAATGTGGATTCTGTTTAATTCCTTTGCCCTAATTTTAGGTCTGCCCAAAGTAGGTCTATTTCCATATAAGTTTCATGAAATGAAAATAAAGCTTTAGAGAAAAGAAAGGGAGGTATAATTTTACAATCCTTTCTTTCTCTTAATAGGTATTTAATACTTTTTCTTTTCTTTATGTGTCAGGAATTATGCTAGTTGGTAGAACATAGTAGTGAGGAAAAAAAACTGACCAGTGCTCACCCTTGTGGAGCTTACATTTTAGGAAGACAGGCGTCAGTAAGTAATCACTAAAGTAAATGTGCAAGTACTTGGTAATTGTGGTACATGCTCTGACAGAAACACCAACTATGCTGATTTCAAGGGAGAAGGAGGTTGGAGAAGGCTGGCAAGGTAGGCAGGTGGTGGACCGTGACTGACCAGGTTTGAGACAGTTGTCCATTCTGGATACAGTCAACTCTGGCCAGGTGCTCTAACGAGGTAGGCAAATTGATGAAAGGTCTAGGTTATTCACCAGACCCTTGTTTTGAAGACAGACTCTTGTGTCTGGGATTTGGAGGGAATTTTGATGATGAGAAGAGAGATGTTACATAGGCAGGTTCCCAAAAGTCCCGAAAAAGACTAACTGAAATATTTTAAGCACTGTATTTAAATATCTATCTGTTTTTCTTTTGGCATCATTTTTAATGAGTTACGAAATATAGGCAGCTTTGCCATTATTACCATGTAATTGGGAATCTAGCTATCTCTGTAGTATGTCCTTCCTTATTCTAAAATAAAATTGTTGTGGGGTGCCTGACTGACGCAATGGGTAGAGCATGTGACTCTTGATCTCAGGGTTGTGGGTTCAAGCCTGACGTTAGATGTAGAGATTACTTAAAAATAAAATCTTTTTTTTTAAGGTTTTTTTTTTTTTTTTTTTTTTTAATTTGAGAAAGAGAGCGTGCGCAAGCACACAAGTTGAGGGGGAGAGGCTGAGAGAGAGGGAGAAGCAGGCTCCGCACTGAGCAGACAGCCCACATGGAGCTCAGTGCTAGGACCCCAAGATCATGGCCTGAGCCAAAGACAGACACTTAACAGACTGAGTCACCCAGGGACCCCAAAAATAAATCTTTAAAAAATTGTTGTGCATTTGGGAACTAGGTTGATTCCTGTGTGTTAAAAAGCATGTATTGCCTGCGACGATCTAATTTTCCTTTGCTAGATTCTTTGATTATTTTTTAAGGTTTATTTTTATTATGAAATATTTCATAGCTGCATAAAACTGTTTACCACAGATATACAGTATAGGTTGTTGTAAAACACACATATCTCTGCCACCCAAACTAAGAAATGAAACACGACCAATGTCTTTGGATCCCTCACTGTGCCTCCCTCCAAGTGTGTCCCGTTTTCTTCTCTTCAGGAACACTCACAGTTTTTAATTTTGTGTTTATTATTCCCTTGATTTTCATTGGTGCTTTTATTACATATGTATTCCTAAATAATAGGACGCTAAGGTTTGTATTTGGGAGACTTTATGTAAATGATACCATTTGTCTTCTACTTCCCCCTACCCCCAACTCAACCTGATATTTGTGAGATTTATCCACATTGATGTATGAAGCTTAGTTCTTTAATTTTCACTGTTGTAGGACTGTATCATAATTTGTACTTCCTCTTGTCAGTGTGATTGTTTGGGGGTTTATATTTGCTATTAGAAGTAGTACCGCAATAAGCATTGTTGTATATTCTGTCTTTGGTAGTTTTGTAATCCTTTTGGTACAAAGAGACAAGCATTTAGACATTGTATAACCATGCTAAGTATTTTAGTAATACTCTCCTACCTGTCCACATTTACATAAATATATTTTTAATTCATTTATATGCTGACAGGATAATTTCATAGCTGAGTGTTCTGAGCTAAAACTCATTTTCTATTGTTTAAGTGAAGCTTATGAAACTTTTGAGTTATTTTTCTTCAATTTCACATCCTGGAGCAATGAATAAATCACTGAAATCAGTCAGGAGATCTGAATCTAAACTTTATTTATTAGCTTCGTGATATAGAGGGGGCTACTTAACAGGGGTTTCATTTATCTATTACTGAGACCCCAGGAATTAATGCCTTCAAACAACAACAACATATAACATCACACAATTTTATGGATGGACCAAGTGACTCTTTTGCCCTTTTCCCGCTATTGTCTGGGGTTGTGTGGCAGCCTTCAATGGGGACTTTTCCTGGAACCTCTCTGTCCAGATAACTCATTTCATAAAGCCTCCCCTTTGGGTCTTTCTGTCCTGGACACCTGGACATTTTTTCGGAGTGGTGGCTGGGTGCCAAGAAGACCAGTCTCTGTGTGCAAAGGTTTATCAAGCCTCTGCTTGTGTCACTGAGGTTGCTAATACTCCGTTGGCCAAAGGAAATCATGTAGCCAAGCCCAAAGTCAGCATCAGAGGGAGGTTCCCAAAGGCTGGCATCCCAGGAGGCTGATTCATTGGGACCACAATGCCCATGAGCCTCTACTTTGTAAGCTGTAAAACAAGAGTAAAAATAACTGCCCTCTTTTTCCCCTATAGACTTATGAATCTAAATGAGATATATACCTGAAGGTACTTAATAAATTATCACTATTTTTTTGAGAAATTGCTGTTCTACTGAAGGTAACAGGAAAGAGAGAAAAGGATTTCCATAAGATGTCAGGTAACAACTCACTTTTAACATTCTGTATGTTCTTACCTAAGCACTGAACTCTCTCCCCTTTCTCTGTCTCTCAAATGATAACCATTTTATCAAGGCCCTTTTGGTTGCAAATACAAACCTATCGGTATACATAAAACAAAGTTTTATTAGGACCTAAGGGACCAAAACCAAGAAATGGATGTCTTATAAGGTCCGAGATTACATTTTGGGGCAGGTGGTCTTGAGCACCACTTCTCTATACATCTCTTTTATTTTTTCTCTTCTTTTGGCTTTCTGTTTGTGTCCATAGGACAAAATTTCTGCTCTGACATGGTACCTTCAGGCCTCATGCCATCCGACAGCTGCTCTTCCCTACAAACCAGTGGAGACTGCCTAGCCGTCAGGGATTGAGCAGGGAGTCTAGTTCAGACCTCTGGGACAGAGATTTTTATAGGCCCTGTCTGGGCCAAGGATGGTCCTGGTCACAAAGTTCAGCTCCAGAGATTGACTTCTTCTGTCAGACTGGGAGGCCTTGGACTTGGCAGACAACCCAAAAGTTTCATTCTAGCAGTGAACAAATATAAGTTGTTGGTAGATGTGTTTATGATGCAGTGAAAGTCTGGTCATTTTTGAGGGGGTGAATTTGGTAATCTCCTGCAGTCAGCCTTTGTTTACAAGTGCTTTCCCTCCTGGCACCACTTGCCTTTGTTTAGACTCAAAACAAGTGGTTGATAAGCAGTGAGGCTTTCTGTTCTACAGGACATTTTAGAAAAGGGAGAAGTGAAGACAGAAAATATAAGAAAGGAAAGAAAGGCAGGGAAAGTAATCTGTACTTTTTTTTTTCTCTCTTGTCACATCACTTCTAATGTTTGGCCCTTAAGAGAAGGAGTGGGGAAGAAGCAGAGGAACATCTTTTCTGCTGCTACCCCCCCCCCCACCACCACTGTTCTTCATTCCCTCACCCACCACCCCCAGAGAGAACTGCAGCCACACCCCAGTGTGTCACACAGCCCCCACATTGCGCCCCCAGCTCCCCGCGCTTCTGCATCCATCTTCCCCTTCTCCGTTTGCTCCCTGCATTCTCTGCCCTAGGATGCCTCCCCTCCCTAAGCCCTGCTAAAGCTCATGCTCTAGCCACACCATTGGCCTGGCCTAGCCAGTGGAGATTTATTCCCTGGGCGGACTAGAACTAACATGATCCTTTCAGGTGCAACTTTCCTCTAGGAGCATCTTACCTTCTGGGGGTAGAGGATGGGGGAATAACATGTCTGTACTTAAACTCTTTCTCACTCCTGTTTCCCTCCTACTTCTCCACATTTCAATGCATGAATTTTTGTTCTTGCTTAGTGAGATGGGAACATAAGTTTATTTGAACAGATGTCATTGACAGTCTAACAGCGGCGTGGGTGAGCCATGCCACGGTTCCTGACTGTCACTGAACTCTGAGCTGGGTGGAATGTAAGCAGGCGTGACTTAGAAACTAGATCAGTTTGTGAGGGCTGCCATAGCAAAGTCCCGTAGACTGGGGAATTTAACAGAGATTTATTTTCTCTCCATGCTAGAGGCTAGAAGTCCAAGGTCAAGGTGTTGGCAAGTGGTTTCTTCTGAGGCCTTTCTCCTTGGCTTGTAGATGGCTGTATTCTCTCTGTGTCTTCACATCATCTTGACCATCTTCACGCTGTCCTTTCTCTGTGTGCATCTGTGTCCAAGTGTCCTCTTCTAAAGACACTAGTTATGTGGGATTAGAATCCACCCTAATAACCTCATTTTAACTTAATTACCTCTTTAAAACCCTGTCTCTAAAATGGGGCCACATTATAAGGTCCTGAAGGTTAGGACTATAGCATGTGAATTTTGAGGGGATCGAGTTCAGCTCATAACAGGAACTTAATGTCTACTGGAATGCTTATTACAAAAGCATATCAAAGAGAATTCCCACTGTTGCTTCTTACTCTTTATTTCTTGGTGAGATAGGTCATTTCCCAGATATCATTGACTAGGCACCGACCCCAGAGTTGGACTAACCTTGAAGATCACACAATAGCCTTAGGTTAGGTTATTTCATCTAAGATGTCTGTGTTGTCCACAGTAAGACAAAGCTAACATCTCCTTGATATGATCATTGTGAGATTTAATAAAACTCACTTAAGTGCTTAGCATGGTTCCTGGTAATAGTAAGCAATAGATGCTGGCTATTAATTTTTTCCCTTAGTTTTAAGGGTCACTTAGAGGTGTCAGATATTCTTTTTTTTTTAATATTTCATTTATTTATTCATGAGATACAGAGAGGGAGAGAGACAGAGGCAGAGACATAGGCAGAAGGAGAAGCAGTCTCCACGCAGGGAGTCCAATGTGGGACTCGATCCTGGTACTCCAGGATCACACCCTGAGCCGAAGGCAGACGCTTAACCGCTGAGCCATCCAGGTGTCCCAGTGTCAGATATTCCATTAGGGAACCACTTAAGTCCTGGCTATATAATTTTGAATAAATTTTAAACTTGGATTGTTTTTTCTAATAATGTTAACTTTTGCTGAAACTAATGATACTAACATGTCATTAAAAGACTACATGGTGGGGATCTATAAAAAGTAATGTTTTTAATGGTTAAATATTAGCATCAGTGAAAGTTATATTCCATAATCCATATGCTCCTTTTAAAAAAATGTGTGGTGGAAGAATTTTAAAGTATTATTTAATTATATCCTTTGCTGATAATTGCCCTTCCTTTTATCAAGCTCTGCCAGAAAATTGTTCTGTTAACCCTGGTGTTTAGAAAATGCCTTTTTAGAACTGTTAGTCTTCTTTGGATTTGGAAGGCCTCTTCCCCACACAATTGCGGGCAGGTGGACTTTCAGCTAGGGTGTAATGTTGTCTCTCTCTCTCTGACAACTTGATGTGCCTGATTTTGGTTTGGTCATTGGGATTTATCGATATGAAGAACAGAAAATAGAAGGAATATGTCATGTGCTAAGTAGATGAAAGAAAAGCTTCATGAAATATAAACTTTTGTCCATTGTAGGGTCCAGGAGGACATAAGCATGATAGTCAAATTTTTATCGCAACTGTAATTACATATTAATTTTCTGTTTTCCTTTTTTTCTCTTGGTCCCCTCCCACCCTAAGAATAAGCTCCAGGGAGATGGGATGTGTCCCCCTCTGCTCCCCTACAGCAGGGCTATTCATAAATATTTCAGCAAATACTACTTTAACAAATAATTGTGGAATGCTTACTGCATGTCAAGGTCTACACTCAGTAATGGGGACTGTAGGATGAACAAAACTCAAAGCCTCCAGGAGTGTAGGATTGGATCCAAGAGATAGACATTAATGACCTGATCACACCACTTGATCATTAGGCTTAAGCTTCTGAAGAAGAGTGTAGTATGTTGTAAGGCAAATGACAGAGGGGCCTCACTGGTGCAGTGGGGGGCCCTGGTTGGACAGTATCCCCGAGGACGTGATGTCTGTGTCAAACTTGAAATATGAGTGAGATCATCTGGACAAGGCCAGGATAAGGGTGGAGAGTGAGAGGAAAGATGGTTCTTGGCAGAGTCAGCAGCCATACAGAAGGCCCACATGATTGACATTTCTTCTCTTTTCTGTGTGATGTTGGGGAGATAGCTGTTATCTTCACTCAGGTCGCTTTAAGCTGCACACTTTAAATGGGTCACAAAAGCTCTTTCAAATTTATTTTGAAGACTAAGAAGAAGATAAGCTCAAGGTAAGAAATATCTGAATATGAAAAGCCAAAGTATATACTCAATGATACTTTCAGAAATAGTTTGAAAACTGTCAGGAATCTCCATTAATTTGGCATTAGAGGCTCTTGGTTTAGTAACTGAGTTACTACTCATAGTGTTGAACAGCTAGAGACACCGTTCACTCAAGCAGCTCTCGTTTGTTAAAATAGCGCTCGCCATCTGGTGTTTTCTCCACTCCTGAAGTGGTGAAGATGTCTCAATCATTAAAATGGTAAAATGTATTATGCATATGGTTTCAAAAGTGTGATTTTAGTCTGCTGGGGAGACTTTGCTAGGACACTAATGACATGAAATATTTTATATACTTCAGTGATGAATGAGTGGAGTGTCACTAGCTTTGCTTCAGTACTTTCCTGAAAAGCCATTAGAAAACCCTAGTTGTTGAGGGCACTGCAGGGCAGAGGAGAGAAGCTGGCAGGGCTTCTTATGTTTAAACATGAGTGTAACTGTCTGTATGCAGTTGCATTGTGAGAGAAGTAGATTGTTTTATCATCTACCGATAACTTATACTATTACAAACATGTAAGGATTGGGATAATGGCTGTACAACTTCAAACATATATTAAAATCATGGAGTTGTACACTTAAAATGGTGGAATTTTATGGTCTATAAATCCTATCTCAATGAAGCCATTAAAAACATTTAAGTCAGAAGGTAGCTTTTGATGTACTGTGTTGTTATTACTTCTGATTTTATCTTAATTAAACAGTTAAATACCTCTCTCTTTAGGTAACTTCTGGTGATTTTTTTTTTTTAATGTACTAAAGTTGCTTTGAGGGAAGTATTCTAAGGAAGTAGTATTTGTGACATTACATTTCTTCCAAAATAATGATTTATTATTTTTTAAAAATTTTTTATTTATTTATTCATGAAAGACACACAAAGAGAGAGAGGCAGAGACACAGGCAGAGGAAGAAGCAGGCTCCATGCAGGGAGCTCGACGTGGGACTCGATCCCAGGTCTCTAGGATCAGGCCCTGGGCTGAAGGCGGTGCTAAACCACTGAGCCACCTGGGCTGCCCCTGATTTATTTATTTTTTAAAAGATTTTATTTATTTATTCATGAGAGACACAGAGAGGCAGTGACATAGGCAGAGGGAGAAGCAGTCTCCCTGTGGGCAGCCTGATATGGGACTTGATCCCAGGACCCTGGGATCACAACCTGAGCCGAAGATAGATGCTCAACCACTGAGCCACCCAGGCATCCCCAAAATAAGAATGATTTAAATTGTAACTTAGATACAATCCTCTTATAGTCATTTTGTTATTCATAAGGATCTCAGAATTATTTATTTTGGGGGTAGAATTTTCATTGGTGACTAGGTTCCTGGCTACTCCTTAGAAGATTCTTTACTTGTAGTTTAGGGCATCTAGTCTCTGAATGGCTTTGGGTCTGGGAAGCATCTTCTCATTCTTTTCTGCTTCCTTCCTCTTCCTTCTACTCTCTCCCCAGGTACCTAGGTGCTGAATGGCCTGTACCTCCTCTTGGCTCCCTTCAGCCTATTCCATCACTGTACACTTCTGAATTTTCCATCACTTACCATGTCCCTGATCTGAGCTCCAGTCACCTTCGTACACATGATTCCACCTCTCTGGCAGGAGCAGAGCTTGAAGTAGACACATAAATATGACATATAGTTCTGAGCTCTCCCAAGGATCATCAGCCAAGCAAGCTTCTTGTTGCTGAACACATCTCTAATTGGCAGGTATTCATGTTTTCAGGGAGAGAGATTTAAAAAAAATTTTTTTATTGGAGTTCAGTTTGCCAGCATATAGCATATTACCCAGTGCTCATCCCATCAAGTGCCCTCCTCAGTGCCCATCACTCAGTCACCCCAACCCCCTGCCCAGCTCACTTCCCACCACCCCTTGTTCATTTCCCAGAGTCAGGATTCTCTCATGTTCTGTCACCCTCACTGATATTTCCCATTCATTTTTAGGGAGAGAGATTCTTTAGAGATGGGCCAATTTGCCTCTTAGGCTATTCCACTACCATCTCAGTTTCCAGTTACAAACTCATTTGTTCTTAAACTCCAGTTGTTTTCCTCAGTGATTCCCATGGTGGTGATATTAAAAGTTTTTAGGTTTGGAAAAGAAGAGGATTGTTACAGTAAGAGTGACATGTATGGACCACCTACAAAGATGCTTTTTATATTTATTTCCTCCTTTATGTTCTTTTTGAACTTTTTATCTTATTGAACATTCTGAAGTGATTATAATCAAATTATTATCAGGTCTAATTGTTGAAGATTAGAAATCTTGATAAATATAGTAAGTTCTCATTTACTTAGATATGGACCAGTATCAGCCGGCCAGAGCAGAAAATGAAGATTACTGATTGAATTGACCTGGTTTGCAAGCTGGTTACAGCCTTTGGGTTTGGGGTCCCCTCTTATAGGGGCCAGTGGCCTCCAATCTTGAAGCATGCATCTCTCCAACAGTAATTTATCTTCATGATGGTAGACCAGCATCATGAATAAAAATGCCAATTACAGGGTTCCTGGGTGGCAAATTGGTTGAGTATCTGACTCTTGATTTTTGGCTCGGGTTGTGATCTCACGGTCATGAGATTGAGCCCTATGTTGGGCTCCATGTTCAGTGCAGAATCTGCTTGAAATTCTCTCTTTCCCTCTCCCTTTGCCCCTCTCCACCTCTGTTTTCTCTCTCAAGTAAATAAATATAAAAAATTCCCAATTATACTTCATATACTTATACATAATTGTACTTAACAAGTAGGAAAATATGTACTAAAGTTTTTAATAAACATATAAGAACACATCACTTTAAGAAGAATAAGCTATAGTTATATAGAAAATGTACTTTTACATACAAATTCATTTTGCCCAATGATACTTTATAAGTTTGACTTTTCTAGTTTTGTAAAACCATTACAGACAAAAGACTTTATATTTTTATAGAGTATAAGAGATTATTTCATTTTATAGCAGGTCATTATTAGGCATTTAAATTCATCCTAAGCATAGTAAGCTGACCTGAATATGCTTCTGATTCCACCATTTGGTATTTTTGAAATGGTGCCTATTAGAAGAGCTTCTTGCCCTGGATGCTCTCCTGGTGAGTCATTGTCAATTTTCTATAAACCTAGACTTGGGGAACCTTTAGTAGGCAGCAGAGCAACCAGTCAAGAAATATTGAGTAACTACTATGTATGGAAAATTTAACAAATTCATAATTGGCTTTTTAGTTAGTAAGAGAATTAGAAGGTCCAGTATGATGCACTTTTAGCTACTAGGTACCTGACTGGAAAAAATGGTGCTGGTGTAGTGGTAGTATTACTTGTAACTCCACTTATTTGATGTACAAGGCTCCCTGAAATATATTCAGGGATGTATAGTGTTCTCTTTCCGTTAAGGGTGAAAAAGCATTTCTGCTAATGTAGTTTAAAAAAAATAGAAATGGCTTTATTTACTTATGTATTTATTTACTGAGCTTTATGCCTAATATGGGGCTTGAGCTCACAACCCTGAGATCAGGAGTTGCATGCTCTATCTACTGAGCCAGCCAGGTGTCCCAGAAATGGCTTTAAAAATAAAACAAACATTATATTAGTATACTATGATATAATAACATTAAATTAATATAGTATGACTCATATCTTTAGAAATGGCTTTAAATATAAAACAAACATATTAATATACTATGATATATTAATATACTATGAACTCATATAAGACAAACATTATATTAATATACTGTGATATATTAATATACTATGAGTTCATATCTTTAGAAATTTAAATTCATGTATAAGTTTGTATAAAACCAGTTTATAGATTCATGCTCCTTCCTATTCATATAAAAGTACTAACTGGCCCATGAATAGCTTATGCAGTGGGTTTCAATGAAATAGATTTTATGCACACATCATACTGAATTTAAATTCCTACCAAATATTTGTCTATAAAAACAACAATAAGACAGAATCCTTCAAATTGGAACATAGTTTATCCTGAGATAAACCATTAAGATTTTCCAATTATTAGCTTCTCTAATAATGTATAGTGTGTTAATATAATATTATATAACAGATCATTTAAAGAGATGTCATACATTCAAAAAGAGATCAAGAGAAACTAGTCAGAGAGTCTGTTTCTGACAGCAATAGATTAGCAGTATTTGAAGAGATAATAGCCAAGAATTTTCGAAAACCTATTATAAATAGGTTTAAGAAGTACTTTGAACCACAAGGGGAAAAGTATAAAGAAAACCACACTTTAGCACCTCATAATGAAACTGATGAAAACTGAAGACAAAGAAAACACCCTGAAAGCAGACAAAGAAAAAGTACACATTAAATTCAAAAGCGTATAGTGAGCCTTGATAGAAACAATGGAAGCCAAAAGACAGAATGATATTGTCAAAGTGCCTGTCTGGCATTTTGTACCTTTTAAAATTTAAGGAAAATAAAGACATTTGAGACAAACCGAAACTGAGAGTATTTGTTACCAGTAGTATCTGCACTAAAAAGAAACAGTAAAGAGAGTTCTTTGGGCAAAAGGTAAATGACTCGATGGGAGTGTGGAGATGTGGGAAGGGATGGAGATCCACGGAAAATGTAAATAAGTTGGTAAATTTAAAGGAATTTGGTTTTATATGGAGTTTAAAATTAATGACATTAAAATACATAGCAGTAGAAATGATAAGGAGTTAACGGGGTCCTTTCGCTGGTTCTAAGGTCCTTTTACTGACCAGAAACTGGTAAAACTGGTTAAAAAAATAGGCTTTTCTAAGTCAGGGTTCATGTAATCATTCCCTATGATATAACCACTAACAGAATAATAAAAGATTGTAAAATGTGAATAAAAGAGGAAATAGAATAATAATTTTAAAAATCCCCCAAAAGGCAAGAAATGTGAATAGAACAGGTAGGACAAATAATAAGATGGTAGATTAATTTCTAAATATACCAATAATTAGATATAAATGGGTTTATACTCCCATTAACTCACAAAGCTTTTTATTTTATTTTTTTAAAGATTTTATTTACTTATTCATGAGAGAGGGAGAGACACAGGCAGAGGGAGAAGTAGGCTCCATGCAGGGAGCCTGATGTGGGACCCAGTCCCGGAACTCCAGGATCATGCCCTGGGCCGAAGGCAGGTGCTAAACTGCTGAGCCACCCAGGGATCACAAAGCTTTTTATACTGGAAGAACAGTCAAATCCATCTACAGGCTGCTCTCAGACAAATTCCTTAAGTATGTGAAAATAAAAAATAAATAATAAAATAAATCTTGTAAACACTAACCTACTGAAAACTGATGTAGCTGTACTAATACCAAAACAGACTTTAAGGTGAGATGCATAGAGGGATATACTTTTTCATAACAAGGCTTAAATCACCAGAAAGGTATAACAATTTTAAACAAATTTAAATTTGTATGCACCTAAACATAACTAAAAAATATATAAAGGGCAGTGAGTCATGTGACTGAAATTGGTTCAGACTGTCAATGTGAAATGACAGAGAAACAACGTTAAGTATTCCTGCTATCAGTTTGACACAGAAGAAAGGAAAGCCGAGCCGACTGTCATCCCTTCTCCTAATTCTCGCTTTCCTTCTTTACCAACGTGTTTCCATTCTCCAGTACATGTGGTGGGAACACAGGCCCCTCCCTGAGGCATCATCTGTAGAAGCCCTTCAAGATTTTAAATATCTGTATTTGAATATTACATTACAAATAACTTTGGAGTATATGTATCTACCTGTCTTTGGATTTGTGTGAGGATGTAGTTACAAACTCTAGTGTACTGACCCCTCCATTCACAGTGGATCTCGTTAAGGCAACAGGTGCTCTCTGCTTGGCCATTCCCCACCCTCTCCGCCGAGAAGTGGACCCAGGAGAGATGCAGGGTGTGCTTTGTCTTCAGGAATACAGTCTGTTTAGGAGCAAGCTAAAGGAGCTAAATGCGTAAACATCAGCAACAGATGCCCCTTCTCTCTTTATTTTTGCCTTTGGTCATAGCATGAATGGTTATATAGAGATAGAAAGTAGAGAGTATCTAATGCAGTGACAACAGAACCTACAAACTAAGTCATGGTTGTATGCCACAAAATCCTTCTTTTTTTTTTTTTCCCTCTCTCTCTCAAAAATCTTAACAAAAAATCCTACTGAACCAGTTCATGTCGGAGCCAGTCTTTGGAAAAGGTGTACCAGAAGAAAAGAAAAGCAAAAGCTTTTTCACACAAATATTTCATTCACTTCGATTGTCTGGCACATATGAATATGTATTTCTTTCAGGAGCTCTTTTCATTGAATCTCACTTAACCTATTTACCGGCTTAATCAACATGCCCCGCTGCCTCTCTGCAAAGCCTGTTGGATGCACTAGATGCTCTGAAGGCTGAAAGCTGGGGACTGGTGGGGGATGGAGTAGGAAGCTCCCTCTCTCCCAGTGGATCATGGATTGTGTTTGTTCCTAAACCTGTTTATATCCATGTAACTCATTATTGTAATTACATAATTTAATTAAATATTAAATAAGCCTATCAACTGAGTGTAAAGGAAGCTGAATTGAATACAAATACTAAATAAAGCTGTGTTGCATAAAAAGAAAAATTAAACAGCAACACCAAATACCCATCAGTGACTCATCCTTTAAAAAAAAAGTTCTCAGTAAATCAATGTACATTTGAATGTTTCGTATGAAAAATAAAGTTAAATTGGTTTTTAAAGTTTTTTTTAAGCTTTCAAGTAAGATTAAAAGAACTAATGCCAAGTATGGTAACCAATTACTCTTACAAAGTGAGGTTTGGATTTGATTTAAAGAATATCTGTGAATGGAATGGGGAAGAATGGTCAAAGGAAACTTTAGTTTTATCCATTAACATTTACATTTTTTAAGCAAGTAGAATATAGTCATTTATTCCCTATAAAATTATTAATAAAAAATGAAAAGAATTGCTGGACACTCATCATTGGATCAAATGCCTATCTTTTCTTTATGTCAGTAAGATGGCTAGCCATGTCAAGAAATATCTAGATGGAATACTTCCTAGAGTTGAGGTCATGAGTGTCTATCTAAAAACATTTTTTCCTGAAATTGGTTGTAAAAAAAATCTTTTGATGAAAATTTTTATTCCACAATTGTTTATCCCCTTTTAAGCGAGTCAGTTATTGTATAGAGCAAGCAACTGAACCTTTTCCAGGACTATTGTTGTAGCTTGCCCTACTGGTCATGCTTTTCAAGATAGCGCCTTCCCAATCAGTTTTCTTATCTTGCTGAGGAAGTCAGAATTCCTTATCTGTCTCTTCCTGGAGGACCCAGGGTTACAAAACCGACTTTTTCTCCCATTATAAAATGTTTAAAAGGTTGAAAGAATATTTTTATGCCAGAGGACCTTGCTAGCCTGTCTCCTTTGGCTCTTGGTTGCACCAGACATTTACATCTTACCGTGGCAGCTTTCATTGAGCCATTTTTTCCCCCTGGTGGGTGACATAGATTAATATGATAGCCTGCCTTGGTGCTTTAAAAAATTTAATTACAGAATTATGCCTGATGCCTCCTGGGACTGCTAAACACCAGTGTCTGAATACGTCTACATTTTTTTTTTTTTGTCTTAAAGCTCAAACAATAAAACATATTATTTGGGGCATTTAACCCTGTTAATAATGTGTTTATTCTTACCAGACTTTCTAGGCTTCCAAGGTGGATATGTGCTGTTTCACCTTAAGCAAAATAATTATAGAATAGACATTACTATTGTTTTCCCTGAGTTTTTTGTTTGTTTTGCTTTGTTTTCTAGAGTCAGTGAGTTTGCTTGGAGATAGCTTGTGTTCAATTCAAAATCTTCATTTTCTTTCCATTGTGATAATTTTAATTACCTTTTGAACACTAGTGAAAAGAGGTAGCTGTTTGGAGAGGTGTTGATGTATTTCAAGAATTAGGAGGCTGTTCTAACTTTACCTTTGTCTTTGGGAGAAAATACACTTTTTTTAGTTTTTTATTCTCTGCTTCACTAGGTTAAAACTCCTAACAAGTTTGTTTTGTTTTTAGAATGCGCTTTAAAAAAAATTGAGATGTAATCCACATGCCATAAAAGTCACCCTTTTTAAAAGTGAACAAGTCAGTGGCTGTTGATATATTCTCAAGATTGTACGACCATCACTAATCCCAAAACATTTTCATCATCCCAATTTACTTCAATTGTAACTAGTCGATATCTGTTCCCTTATTTTACTTTTCATGTTTTCTTTTTTGGTCGATGTGTGAGACTGACTGAAAACAGGAGATTAAAAGACTTAAGAGCACAGTTAACCCAATGCAGTTCATAGATCTGGATGGAAGCTCAACAGTAAAAAGACATTTTTTTAACCCATGAACCCCACACTCCTAACTGCTAAGTGATTTAAAAGCAGACTTCAGATAATTTGTTTATCCACAAATATGTTTCAACACCGTTTCATGACATTCACTCTTCCCCCCTCTTTAATCATCATGTACTAGGTGCCCAAATTATATGAGTCTGTGTCTGTTCTACTCTGGTATTCATTTGACCGTACTTATACCAGTACCCCATTGTTTTATTTACCATAGCTTCATAGTATATTTTGCTATCTGGTAAACATTCGCTCTCAGTAATAATAACATGAATTATAAAAATTATTTAACCCTCATAGCTACTCTCTGCAGCAGACAGTTTTATCCCATTCCACAGATGAGAAAACCGGAAGAAGTCAGTCAAATATTGTGCTGCCAAGTGAAAGGTAAATAAGTGATGAGGTAGGGGCACTCGGATGGCTTAGTCAGCTAAGTGTTGGATGCTTGGTTTCGACTGAGGTCATGATCTCAGGATCCTGGGTTGGAGCTCTGTGTCAAGTCTGTGCTCAGTGGAGTCTGCTTGGGATTCTCTCCTCCCTCTGCCTCTACCACTCGTGCTGACTCGCGCACTCTCTCTCAAATAAATGAGATCTTTTAAAAAATAATAATAAATGGTGAGCTAAAATTCAAGCCTAAGTTCTGACCTCAAAGTCCAGAACCTTAAAGCTTTTTCTGAGAAGGGAAGGCTGCTATTTACAGATTCTCTATTGTTTGATCATTTACATTATATTTTCTCATATTTAATCTTCATCCTAACTCCCTAGATCTATTGAACTTCAGCCCATAATATATATATTTTTAAAAAGCACTTCAATTTTTCACATTTTTTCTAAAGTGTATTTGAATTTGTAAGTTGTGTTTCAGTGTTGGCAGTATTTGTGAAAAAAATGATGCCTTTTGGTTTCCCAAGTGAGTTTATGTATGGAGTAAAACCTTTGCTCGAAGGTTAATGTTTTGGCACTATGCAATTATTAGATGTTTTATTGGAAGGATCTTTATTACATTTGATTATGCACATTGTGTTTTTCATTGCTGTGATTTATTAAAATCATAATTTGCAAAAAAAAATCATAATTTGCAATGTTAATATGAAATGTATCCCAAGTAAACTCCAGTAAGAAGGCATGAAGTAGGAAAAGGGCTTCACAGTGTTGGCTTGTCTGGTCAGCTGCCAATGCTTTAATCTGTTCAGTGTAAAATAGAAATTATTCCTGTGAGATTAGGAGACCAATGGTAAGTATTTTGTTTTATTCAACAAAATGTATTGACATATGCAACAGTATATTATTTGTTGCTAACTCTTACCCTTCTGAAGAACAAGTATGATATGCTTTATTTATTACGTATTTGATTTATTATATGATAGGTGCTTGATAACTGATCTTGATCCATGCCTGAAATACTCCCTAGCCCATGGTAGGTCTTTGGTTAATGTTTAATGATAATGAATAATGAAATAGCCTGTAAAAGCTTTGAAGCTTTATAGTAAATTTCCACCCTACTTTATAAAGAATTATGAAACTCTTCCAAACTCTTGCATTTTTGAAATGCCTAAAGCACATCTTCAGAGCATGATCCCTAACATGAGAGTTGATTGATATTTAGGGGAAATTGAAATACTGTATTTCTCTTTTAAGAACATTTTTTATATGGTAAATATATATCCGTCATGTTGGTTTTCCACAAGAAATTACTGAAGCACTATTTCAATTATTTTAATGTTTGTTGCTAGTTAGGTAGTATTTTTTTAAGAGTGTAACTTCATGAACTGAAAAATTGTATTTGCATGCTGTCTTTCATAGACCATTTCCCATTTAATTAAAAATCTTTTGTGAGAAGTAAAAATTATGATTAGGAAGATAATTGTTGGGCCTCTGGATAGAGGCCAACAATTCTTGTATTTATTAAAGATTCTTTAGTTTGTTTTACCATCATACCACTCCCCCCCTCCCCCACGATTGCCCATTCTCCTCAGTCTATTATTTGCTATAAGTGCTAGTGTACACATAAAGTAGTTTTGGAATTGCTAACTCATATCCTTCCAACAAAGTCACTCACCAGAGTACAATATTATATGCAGTTCTTTTTGTCTTTTGTTTTCCATAGTTATTTAGGTGCGTTTTTTTCTAATAGTGTGGTTACACTTTTCGTTTGAAGCACAGTTGAATTAGTGTTTGCATTTTGTTTTGAGTTGTCCTCTCTCTGTCCTTCCCCCGCTGCCATTGAAAGGAACTATTTATTTTTGAGAAGGGAGACATCACTAGTCAGAACTATATAAAAGGGTATACTCATGGGCAGCCCTGGTGGCTCAGTGGTTTAGTGCCACCTTTGGCCTAGGGTTTGATCCTGGAGACCTGGGATCGAGTCTCATGTTGGGCTCCCTGCATGGAGCCTGCTTCTCCCTCTGCCTGTGTTTCTGCCTCTCTCTCTCTCATGAATAAATAAATAAAATCTTTAAAAAAAAAAAAAAAAAAAAAAGGTATACTCCGAGAACTGTCACTTCCCCTGATCTCCCTTCTTCCATCCTGTTTCTGCCTATCCTCTGTAGATAACCAGTCTCATTAATTTCTAGTTTATTGCTCTTATTTTTGGTGTGTAAATTGCAGATATATGCATATTTTCTCATATCTTTTTTTAAAAGATTTATTTATTTTAGAGAGCAAGCCCACATACATATGCAGGGGGAGGGGGAGAAGGAGAGAGGGAGAGAGAATCCCAAGCAGACTCCCTGCTAAGGGCAGAGCCTGACTAGGACTCCATATCATGACCCTGAGAGGCCAGCACTTAATTGACTGAACCACCCAGGTGCCCCTCATATCTGCTTTCTTACATAAAGGGTGGCATACTCTTGATATTCTTTTGTGCTTTGATTTAATAATATAAAGTCTTATATGATTTTAATATCTCCTTGTTCTATAAATATATCTTTATCCATGTAATATAATCAAGAATCATTCCTCATCAGTTCCTAGAACATGCCTAATTCTTCTTTACTCTCTGCATAGTACTCCACTGAGTGGATGTGTCCTAGTTTATTCAGCCATTCTCCTATTTTTGGACAATTAAGTTGTTTCCAATATCTTGCAGTCACAGACTGCTACAATGAATAAACTTGAGTGTACATACTTTTGGGTTGATTGTGTATTTTCAGGGTAAACTCAAGGGTGGAATTGCTATGTTAAAGGTAAGTGCATGTTTTATTATTAGGTATCACTAAATTTTCCTCCAGAAAAGTTGTATCTGTTTGTATTCCCACCAGAACTGTATGACATTGCCTCTCGTTCCCACAGCCTTGTTAGGGAATGTGCTCTCGTACCTTCATATTTTCCGCAGTCTGATGGATGAAATGATGTCACTGCATTTCAGTTTCCATCTCTCTCGTTATAAGTGAGATTGAACATCTTTTCACATGTTGAAGGCTATTTATTTATTTATTTATTTATTTATAAGATTTTATTTATTCATTCATGAGAGAGAGACAGAGAGAGGCAGAGACACAGACAGAGGACAAAGCAGGCTCCGTGCAGGGAGCCCGACATGGGACTGGATCAGGCCCTGGGCTGAAGGCAATGCCAAACTGCTGAGCCACCCGGGCTGCCCCATTTTTTAAATTTTTGTATATTTTTTTATTGGAGTTCAATTTGCCAACATATAGCATAACACCCAGTGCTCACCCCGTCAGGTGCCCCCCCACCAGTGCCCGTCACCCAGTCATCCCAACCCCCCACCCACCTCCCCTTCCACTACCCATTGTTCAGTTTCCAGAGTTAGGAGTCTCTCATGTTCTGTCACTCTCACTGATATTTCCCACTTATTTTCTCTCCTTTCCCCTATATTCCCTTTCACTATTTTTTATATTCCCCAAATGAATGAGACCATATAATGTTTGTCTTGATGGCCATTTATATATCTTTGTCATGTGCTTTACTTTAAAGTGTTATATCGTATGTATATTTTGTTGTTAGATTATTCTTCAGCTTGCCAGGATAGTAGCATTTTATAGATACCAGACATTAGTGTGACTTTTCTCTTTCAGATCTTCCATGGTGGCTTATTTTAATTCGGCAGAAAGCATTGGTGGGCAAACTTCCAGGAGACCATGAGGTCTGTAAAGTCACCAAAATTGCTGTGCTGTCACTTTCTGAGATGGAGCCTCAGGATCTTGAGCTAGAGGTAAGGTGGAAGTCTCAGGAAGTTTTATGGTAACTTGGTATAAATATAGTAACAAATATGAGGATTTGGTTAATAGACCAAAATCTTAATTCTAGAGCTAGATAATATTTTTAAAGTAATTGAATCCTGTGGTTTTCAAACTTCACTTCAGTAGTGGAAACTTTGTTTCAAGATCTGTGAAATCCAGTATAACAGATGCATAAAAGCAGAGGCGGCTTTGGTTGAGGTGGTGATGTGGGGGAGAAGATCCTTGGGATCCAGCCCAGGTGGCCTCTTATGGAAAACCACTTTCTGCTCCTAGGGAGCCCTAGGGTTCTGCATAGTACAGTTTGAAAACTCCTGATTTGGGGGAGAGAGAGGATAGTTAAGAAGATGAGATTTAACTTACTCTATATCCTTTTTAAATCTGTATTTCTTGAAATTTTTCTAAGCATATATTTCTTTTATAATTTTTTTAAGTTTTTTTTTTTTTTCTCAAAGAAAGAATCCATTGATCTAGTGCAATCTTTTAATTTTTCAGGAAGGAACCAAGCCTGCAATAGAGAGACTTAAGGCCAAAATAATGAGATTTCCCAGGGCCAGTATTTTTTACCACACTGTACCACCATCTGGTAGAAGTAGCACACAAAAGCATTTGTATTATGTTTGCTGTTGGTGCAAGAATTGGCATCTAGGGGTGTTATCACTCTGCCCTAGTCCTAGGCTCTCTCTCTCTCTCTCTTTTTAAAAAGATTTATTTATTTTAGAGAGCGCTCACATGGGGGTGGTGCAGAGAGACAGAATCTCAAGCAGACACCATGCTGAATGGGGAGCCTGACATGGGGCTTGATCTCATGACCCCAATATCATGGCCTGAGCCGAAATCAAGAGTCAGCTGCTCAACCAACTAAGCCACCTAAGCGCCCCAGTCCTAGGCTATCTTGATCACTGTGATGTGGGAAGCTCTGAAAGTTATGTGGATTATCATATTTAATCCCATAGATCACTCTGTAAGGTAAATACTAATGGATCCACACTGTACAGATGAAGAAAGGAGTCTTAAGTCACAGCTGGCAAATGGTGGGGTCTGGACCTGGCCACAGGCCATCTGGTCCTGTATCACTCTGAGCTGCCACCCTCTTACCTAAATAGCAGGTAACAGGTAACATAGCATCTACTGCCCCACAATTTAATCCATATTTTTCTAGGCTGGGCTCTTGGGGAGGGTGTTTGGGGACATGGTTAAATTGTTTTAAAAATAAGTAAAAATATAGCTATTTTTATGCTTCAGCTATTTTAATCCGAATTAAAATTTGATGATCTAATTTTAAGAAACCAGCATTAAAATGAAGTTAAAAGGGTAGCAGGTAACAGGTAACAGCATCTACTGCCCCACAATTTAATCCATATTTTTCTAGGCTGGGCTCTTGGGGAGGATGTTTGGGGACAGGGCTAAATTGTTTTAAAAATAAGTAAAAATAGGGATCCCTGGGTGGCGCAGCGGTTTGGCGCCTGCCTTTGGCCCAGGGCGCGATCCTGGAGACCCGGGATCGAATCCCACGTCAGGCTCCCGGTGCATGGAGCCTGCTTCTCCCTCTGCCTGTGTCTCTGCCTCTCTCTCTCTCTCTCTCTCTCTGTGACTATCATAAATAAATTAAAAAAAAAAAGATTTAAAAAAAATAAAAATAAAAATAAGTAAAAATATAGCTATTTTTATGCTTCAGCTTTTACTGGTAATTTGATGAGCTAATTTTAAGAAACCAACATTAAAATGAAGTTAAAAGGGAGCACCTGGGTGGCTCCCCTGGTTAAACATCTGCCTTTGGCTCAGGTCCTAGGGTCCTGGGTTTGAGCCCCATGTTGGGCTCCCTGCTCAGTGGGGAGTCTGCTTCTCTCTCTGCCTCTGCTCCTCCCATCGCTCACTCACTCTCATTCTCTCTCTCTCTCTCTCTCAAATAAATATAATCTTTAAAAGTGAATTTAAGAGGACCCTGATATTCTCTTTATTACAGGAATCAAAAAATAAAATTTTGAATAAAATATTTCTCTTTATTGGTAGTAGAGCTAGAAGATTATTCACTTATTCATTATTGCTGATCCAGAGACAAATCACTTAGGTAGTAATTAGGCCTATTAAAGGCAGGTGTTTGTAATTTTTGTTTACATTTTATTGTGGGGAAGAGCAAAATTCTGTTAGTTTACTAAGCCAATTAATTTGTCATCAGTGTCTTTGGATGGCTTTGCTGACAAACCGAAAGATCAGCATGGCTTTCTGTCACCAGTCTTTGCCTTGATGGGGAGCGCCCCTTGGGCTGGCATTCTGGTCTGAGCATTAAGCCTGGGGACCCTGGTAGTAGATTTAGAGCTCCTTTCCAGCAGTGAATAATAGGAGGAAGGGCAAAGAACAGCTATGTGGAAATCATGAATTGCTTGCTTATTTTCTGACATGTTAATTTAAGTCTTTGGGACCTTTATTTCAGTTTCCATATAAATGCATTTAAAAGGATGTTTTAGAAGCTTGATAATTTTTGTTTGTTTTGATTTGTTTTGATGTACTAAATTGTAAATGAGAAGGAAAAAAACCCACTTCTTAGAAGTAATCATTGTCCATATTCTAGTGAGTTTTAGTGGTTATTTCTATTTGCCCTAAGCTCTTTGAAGGAACAGTATTACTTTCAAATTTTCAGAATAGTTTTCATCATATGCATTTTTGCATATTTTTTCTGCTTTAACTCCTATTATTTTTCATAAACATACATATGCATATAAACAGATTTTTAAAAAACAAAACCAAGTCTTACATTTCTTTCTATGTCTTTCTAATTTGGCTGCCTGTGTATCACTTTCAGTGTCCTTACCCTTTCCTAGCAGGGCCTCAGGCTCTTTAGTGTAGTCACTATTCTCAGATTTGCTAGGACTTTATTAGAGGAGCAGGAGCAATCTTATTCCAGAATCTGGAATTAATAAATTTTCTAGTTTTCTGCCTTGGTTACCTTTTTACCTCAAGTATAATGTTTGTTTGGCAATTTAAAAAAAATTGACATACTATACAGTTCACGCATTTGCAGTATATAATTCAGTGGCTTTCAATCGGTTTAGAACATATTCATGCATGTTCTTCATGAAGAAGCCCTGTGCTCATTGGCGGTCACTCCTCATTTCTCTCCGAATCCTAGTTCCCTTAGTCCTAAACAACCACTGATCTACTTTGTCTCTCTAAACTTGCTTCTTCTGAACCTTTCTTATAAATGGAATCACATAATACATGGCCTTTTGTGATTGGCTTTGGTTTACTTGGCATAGTGTTCTCAAGGTGGATGCCAGTTGTTTGTATATAGCAGTACTTAATTGCTTTTCATCCCACATATGGATACATTGCATTTTATCTATTCATTCATCAGTTGATGGATATTTGGATTGTTTTCACTTTTTGGCTATGCTGAATAATTCTGTGAACATTCATGCACAAGTTTTTGGTAGACATGTGTTTTCTTTTCTCTAGGGTGTCCACCTAGGAGGAATTGCTGGGTCACATGATAACTCTATGTTTAACCTTTTGAGGAACCACCAGACTGTTTTTCAAAGCAGTGTGCCATTTTTAAAAAATGATCTATACAAGGGTATGAAGAATCCTTGGGGTTCAAATAGACAAGAATATAGATGTTCTTTCTTTTGAGAAAATATCCTTTAAAGTTTTATAGGCTTCTGTCCCATGTCTGCATATCTTACTTGGTGTATCTCATTGCCTTAATAGATAACTGTATCATTTTCCATATTTAGTTTCCCTCTAGACATCTGTTTAAAATTTTAGCTCCAGATGGACATAGATAACAACTTTTAAAGTAAAATCATCTATTTTCCTTTTCTTAAACAGTAGCAGTAACATCAGCCCTTAATCTTGGTTGTGAACTATAAGTGGCTACAGTAATAGAAAAACTAGAGGACCATCAGGGAGCTTGTGGTGGTGGTTTTCTTTTTGAGATGATGTGTATCAAAGCTGTGAATAAGGGCTTAAGCACATACTGTACAGAACTGGCTGGGCCTCTGGGAAAGGGAAGATGATCCCACTATCAGCACTGTATGTTGTAATTCTAAGAGCTCTGTCTAAACAAAGCATCTTCGGACTGGATGTGATCCCAAGAAGTTATTTTCTCTATCTTAGATCTTTAGTAAGACTAAATTTAACCCTTTTAGGATTAAAGGATGTGCTTGTCATGATGAACACTGGGTAATTATAACAAAAACGTTTTTAAAAATGGTAGCCTGCTTCAAAAAAAAATTGTTACCCTTTTATTTTTTTTTTATTTTTATTTTTTTCAAATTGTTACCCTTTTAAAAATGATAGTGGTCTATACTTTTCTAAAGGTAACAATGTGGAAGACTCTAAAATATTTTTTGAATTGTTTAAGGTAAATTTAAATCTGTTTAGAAAAATTGGTTTAAGAGACAGAAAGAGATTTCCAGATTAAGATGGTATCATGAGTTTGTGCTCTCCTGTAGAGATCACAGTCCTCTGAAAAACTTGGGGCCATATTTGAGTTCAGGATTTGGGGGAGTTTCAAAAGGCTAGTCCATGTATTCAATATGTACCCAGTGAGTCTGGGCATTACCCCATAATACATTACATTAATATTTATTGAAGAGTCTTACGAATATTCATACTATGGGGTATAAAGGATGACTAATAACAGCCTCATATCTATTCCGGGCATATTTAGCCATTAAATGAATTTGTTACAAACTTAAAAAATGAACTTCTAGGTTTCAGAGATTTTTGGATTTGAGGGTTGTAGATAAGAAAGTTAAGGGATATTGGGATTGGGTTGTGTTCCAAGCCGAGGAAGGGGGTAGATTGTTTTAAAAAGAAAGAAAAAGGAAAAAAAAGCAAAAGACATTGCCAGGCCTAGAGAGAAGCAGTATCTCATCTTCAGTGGGTGGTCAATTGAACTGAGACCCTAGGCCTCCTGGGTTCTGGGTCCAGAATAAGGAAGTGGGAACTGGAGATTTGGCCCCTGCAGAGTAACTTAACAAAGGGCTATAGGAGAGATGGGGCCCTGGGACCATGCACAGCGCCGAAGTCTGGTGCTGAAGTGCGACTCCCCAGCTCACGAGAGGAGGCTTGTTAGGTTGTCTATTCTGTATGGGATAATCATTCATAAAGAATTCTTCTGTCTGTTAAGCTGGTAGCACCTGCCTTAAGAAATACTAATCTGGGCAAAAGGTAAGGATGTGAATGAACACACTGGCAATCAGCATGAGGTAATTGGGATTGGTAGGAGAGATAATAGAGGAAAATAATGGAAAATGACCACTTGGTTTCTTTCTTAAGGGATCCAGTAGAGTAGTGTCATCAGTGAGGTAGGGCAACCAGAAAAGGAACAAGATTTGGGAAACAAATGTTGATTAGACTGGGAGATGCTGAATTTGAGGGACTAGTGTGTCAGTAGCTGGGAGATGTTATATTTTTGTGAACTCAAAATGAACTCATGAACTCAAAGCAAAAGAATGGCTTTAGAAATATGTAAACATACCAGTAGTTAAAATTAGGAGAGGACAGTGTTTTCTAGGCTGCATGAAGAAGGGGAAGAGAGCTAAGGCAGAACGTTGGGAAATACCACTGTGTTTAGAGACAGAAAGAGATGCCAAGGAAGAAGACTGAAAAGGAGCAGTGAGAGGAGGGAAGAGCCCAGAGTCGTGAGGACCAGAGGAAGAGACCACAGGAGTGATTGTTAGTGTCCTGTTCTTAGAGAATAAGGTTTATCCTTCTCAGAGTTGAAAAGGTCCTGGTTTTACTCTGCCCAGGAGGTCCCATTGGCCTTTCATTCTTTGACCTACATCAACTAGACCATGTTCTCACAATTAGCAGTCACTTGAACCATTTGTACCCTGCTAACTCAGAGGAGATTCTAGGGTTGAGGAATGGATTAAAAAAATACATATTCTGGTAAACTCGAACAAGGTTAAAAGATGGTAAGAGAGGGGCTCCTAGAGATCGGAACAATGCAGAGAGGAGTGAATGAAGGGTCCTGGTCCTCGGGACGTAGCAGGAAACTAGCCTTGCAGAGAAAAAGGGACTCCCCTCCTCCTAAGAGTGAGGAATCCATGGATGCAGGCAAGGTGTGGTGCTACAAGGTTACTTTAGAATAGCTAGGTCTTGAGCATCAGCTTTGAAATATTCCTGGGGGATATTTTGCTGGCTTGAATATTCTTAAGGAATAACTGTGTGACAAATGCATAACATCCAGTTTTGGAAACTAAAATTGCAACAGTCTATAACTAGGTTTGGGCATGTAAGAGTGTTATTAATATGACTAGATAATTACTAACATTCTATATAAAAATTGCTAATCAACAGTTGCTTGGTGTCATAAGCAGAAGCAGCAACGGGACTAATGGGAGAGCGTCTTTTCATTTTTTTTAATAAACTAATTTTTTATTGGTGTTCAATTTTCCAACATACAGAATAACACCCAGTGCTCATCCCGTCAAGTGCCCCCCTCAGTGCCCGTCACCCATTCACCCCCACCCTCCACCCTCCTCCCTTCCACCACCCCTAGTTCGTTTCCCAGAGTTAGGAGTCTTTATGTTCTGTCTCCCTTTCTGATATTTCCCACACATTTCTTCTCCCTTCCCTTATATTCCCTTTCACTATTATTTATATTCCGCAAATGAATGAGAACATACACTGTTTGTCCTTCTCCGATTGACTTACTTCACTCAGCATAATACCCTCCAGTTCCATCCACATTGAAGCAAATGGTGGGTATTTGTCGTTTCTAATGGCTGAGTAATATTCCATTGTATACATAAAGCACATCTTCTTTATCCATTCATCTTTCGATGGACACCGAGGCTCCTTCCACGGTTTGGCTATTGTGGACATTGGGAGAGCGTCTTTTCAAAAATGCTTCTCTACTGCCCCAGTGAATCTGCACCAATGAAGATGGGGGTGTGTAGGGTATATTCATGGAAAAGGGGGAGTTACTGTTTTCCCAGGACTACCTATATGCATGCTCAATGTATGAATCTGGAGGTTGCCGTTTATATTTTACCATCAGAGATTATCCATTCATTTAACAAATATTTATTGAGACCTCTTATGTGAAGTACTACTAAGGGATTAGAGATGCAGGAGTCAATAAAACAAACATGTCTGCCATTATAAAACTTCCAGTATAGTAGATGGAAGTCAGACAATAAACATCTGCATAATAATAATTATGTGTTATGTAGTACATTGGGAAATAATATATGCTATGGGAAATACAAGTTGGACAGAGTAAGGGTAGTGGGGAAAGTGCCCAGGGGTGGAGAGATTGTGGTAAAAGGTCTGGGGAGGGGGTGTACGGGCAGAAAGGACAGCTAGGATAGAGTCCCCAAGGTGTAAGTATTCCAACATGTTGAAGAGCAGCAAGGAGGCCAGTGTGGACACAGTGTAGTAAGCAAGGGGAAGAAAGTGGTAGGTGGTGAAGGCAGTAGAGGGAAGATGAGCATCTGATTTTGGACTGGTTGAGCTTGAGATGCCTGGTGGAAATTCAAGTGGAAATATTGGGATTTGTGAATCTAGAATTTTGAGTCTAGAGAGAGCTGGGCTGGAAATATCCATTTGAGAGGGAGGAGTTGGCATATAGAAGATATCTGAAGCCATGAGACTGGGAGAAATTACCAGGGAAGTAAATGTAAATAGAGATGAGGGTCAAGAACTGAATCTCGTGGTGGTCAAGACATTAAGAAGTCAAATGGTCAGAAAGGAACCAGTAAAAGATATAAAGAAGGAAGACCAGTGAAAGCCAAGTGTACAGTGTAGCAGAGAGGATGAGGGAGCAACGAACTGTGTCAGATACTACTGAGAGTTTAAGGACCAAGAATCCACCACTGGGCTTAGCAAAATAGAAGCTTCATCGTGTTGGTCACAATGAAGATAGCAGTGTAGGCGGAGTAGTAGGGGGCTGACGGCAGACTGGAGTGGCTAAGGAGAGACATGGGAGAAGAGGGGTTGGGCGTAATGAGGAGTACAAAGGAGTGGGACACTGGTTGGCAGAGGAAGAGGCATCAACTGAAGGTGTGTTTCTATGCTGATGGGAGGTGCCCTGGGGAAGGCGGGGAAGAGAGAGCTCCTGGAGCCGTGTCCGTTTGCTTAATTCTTCTCTCCTTCCCTATCAACTTGAGATCTTGTTACTTTTGCTCACTTTTTGGGAAATTGTTAGCCCACTTTTGGCAGGACGACTGTGAGCAACTTTATCTTTTTTTTTTTTTTTTTTTTAGATTTTATTTATTTATTCACAATAGAGAGAGAGAGAGAGACAGAGACAGAGACACAGGCAGAGGGAGAAGCAGGCTCCATGCAGGGAGCCTGATGCGGGACCCGACCCCGGGTCTCCAGGATTGCACCCCGGGCTGAAGGGGGTGCTAAACTGCTGCGCCACCCGGGGATCCCGCAACTTCATCTTTAGTCCCCGTGTGTTCACTGGTAGAGCAGGAGTGGCAAAAAGTTGTAATCAAGTTGCAAAACCCAAGTGATTAGAAACACCCTAGTAGTGGTAATTATTTAGTAAGAAACCAGTTATAATAGGCACTTAGTAATGTTCTTAATGAGAGTCTGCCACTTAGCATAGTAATACAACTAGTATGTTGAAAAAATGGAATTACTGCATATGGTTAATAGAATCTTTGTGTAGGGCAGCCCGGACTGCTCAGCGGTTTAGCGCCACCTTCAGCCCAGGGCCTGATCCTGGAGACTGGGGATCGAGTTCCGCGTCAGGCTCTCTGCATGGAGCTTGCTTCTCCCTCTGCCTGTGTCTCTGCGCCTCTCTGTATCTCATAAATAAATAAAACCTTTAAAAAAAAAAAAAAGAATCTTTGTGTACCTTTCAGAATACTTGCTTTCTGTGTTGAGCTGCATGAAATTACTTGTAAAACCCTTGACTTTAACCAGGTGGCTTTCTTTAGAACCCCTGTACCCATCTCTTAACATGTTCTCATCCTCTTCCTCATCTTTACCAGTTGGACTGCATGTTTCTTGCAGCCTCTACTTACTGCTTCTTCAAATTTAACTAATCTGTGGTCCCAAAGAGCAGGTTTTCATCTGATTCCATTAGTGTGTGTAAAGATGGAAGGAGAAAGAGTGGTTGGAATGTCCAGCTTTTAAGATTCCCAATAGAGCAGACTCTTGACATCTTCTCAACCAAAACACCTCAGTTAACTAGCATGAATGAATATTTTCCACAGCTAACTGTAAAGTAATGCCCCTGGAGCACAGCAGATGTGTATTTTGCAATGTTTTTAATCTTAGATGTCAATTTTCAAAGCATTAATAAACCCTACCCAAAGCATTTTATTCTTCAGTTGTATTGACTAAGAACTTGCTATAATTATGACCCTAACCTGAATTTCCCGCTCCTAAATCCTAAGGATATCCTGTCTTATATTCTTTGCTTATCCTCTACAATAGCTTTCTAATCCTCGAAACCACAGGTGTGCTTTCTTGATCAGTTATCTGCTTGGTCATTTGAATAATAAATCTGGAAGTTTTCTTTTGACCAAAGTGCATGAGCAGTAGCGGCCACTTCTGCACTCATACTTGAACATTTAACAAGCAGATATTAATAACAATTTTCTGTTTCCTTCTAATTATTTAGCTCTGTAAGAAGCATCATTTTGGAATTAACAAACCAGAGAAGATTGTACCATCTCCCGATGACTCAAAGTTTCTACTGAAGACCTTTACGCATATTAAATCGAATGTGTCTGCGCCTAATAAAAAGAAAGTAAGAGTTTAACTAATAGGGGCTTAGAATTCATCTTTGATTAGTTTTAAATTGAAGGGTAATTTTCTTCCCAGTAAACTTGTTTTCAAACTGCTCATCTTATGAAAGCTCTATCTATGCATGGTCCTTGGGATTATATTCACTTCTCTCCTGGGAAGTTGGCTATTATCCACGTAATGCTGTGACATTGAATTCCTGCGGTAATAATAGATTAATTTCTTACAGGTTAAGGAAAGTAAAGAAAAGGAGAAGTTGGAGAGAAGATTACTTGAGGAGTTACTGAAGATGTTCATGGACTCGGAATCTTTTTACTATAGCTTGACCTATGACCTGACCAATTCAGTACAGAGGCAGAGTGCTGGGGAGAGGGACCCCCGTCCCCTTTGGCAGAAGGTACTCCTCTCCTAGCTCAGAGCAGAACAGTTTCAGACCCATTTGGCTTCTCTAGGAAACCACAGACAACATGTTTCTTTTTTCTTTTTTCAATAGTGCTATCTTTTCATTTATTTATTTTATTTTATTTATTTTTTTATGAATTTATTTTTTATTGGTGTTCAATTTGTCAACATATAGAATAAAACCCAGTGCTCATCCCATCAAGTGCCCACCTCAGTTCCCGTCACCCAGTCACCCCCATCCCCCGCCCACCTCCCCTTCCACCACCCCTAGTTCCTTTCCCAGAGTTAAGAGTCTTTCGTGTTCTGTCTCCCTTTCTGATATTTCCCACTTATTTTTTCTCCTTTCCCCTTTATTCCCTTTCACTATTTTTTATATTCCCCAAATGAATGAGACCATATAATGTTTGTCCTTCTCCAATTGACTTATTTCACTCAGCATAATACCCTCCAGTTCCATCCACGTTGAAGCAAACGGTGGGTATTTGTCGTTTCTAATGGCTGAGTAATATTCCATTGTATACATAAACCACATCATCTTTATTCATTCATCTTTCGATGGACACCGAGGCTCCTTCCACAGTTTGGCTGTTGTGGACATTGCTGCTATAAACATCGGGGTGCAGGTGTCCCGGCGTTTCATTACATCTGTATCTTTGGGGTAAATCCCCAGCAGTGCAATTGCTGGGTCGTAGGGCAGATCTATTTTTTTTTTTTTTTTTTTTTTTTTTTTTTGGGCAGATCTATTTTTAACTCTTTGAGGAACCTCCAGACAACATGTTTCTGAACTGTTCTTTCTCTACCTTTTCCAGGTTGATGACCGATTTTTTTGGAATAAATATATGATACAAGATCTTACTGAGATTGGTGTGAGTAATTGTCTCAAAAATATCCTAAGGAGTTATAGTTATTAAGCAAATATTTTAAAATTGTATTAAAATGAATTAAAAGTTTCACTAAAATGAGGTGCCTGGCTGGCTCAGTTGTTAGAGCATGTGACTCTTGATCTCAGGGCTGGGAGTATGAACCTCACGTTGGGTGTGCAGCCTACCTAAAAATTAAAAAAAAAATCTTTTTAAATATCACTAAAATATTTTGCCCTCTAGAATGGGAATTGTTTGGCTAGAAAAGCTAAGGCATTATTTAAGGCAATTCACAACTCCACTACATAGCCACAGACCTAGCTTTTTAGCTAGTTCCCATAGGTTAAGACTGTGCAACTAAAGTCCACATATTTCCTATGAAAGAGAGGTTTTGTTTGTACCCATTGGAATGTGAAGCCCAATTTATCTTTAGTGATACCATTTAACTTTCCTGTCTCTTCATCTGGGAGCTGGAGTAGACAAATCTCTAAGGACATTCTAGTACTGCCAGTATTTGAATCAGGGAAGATAGGGAATATGGTGAGATTATTGCATGAGATTACTTCCAGCTTAATGATTACTTTGTTCCTTTACTCTGTCACATATGTCAGACGATTATGACCATCCAAGGACAATTAATTCAGTCAGTCCACAGATATTCATGGAAGGCTTGCTATGTACCAGTTACTGTTTTGGACACAAAGTGGGCAAATAGTTGAATGAGTAACATGTTTTCTTGTCATTAACTTTTCAAAAATTTCAAACCTTTTTTCTCCTTTCTCTCTCTCTCTCCCCCTTGGCAGTGGTTAGTATAAATGATTTTTACTTTAGCAGTGTCTACCACTAGGTATCTGTCTTGCCTCTATTGAGAATGAGGCTTGAAAATGTTCTCACCTCTTTATATGAGGCTGATCAAACTATGACCACTGAAATTCAGTGATGGGGAGAAAAAGGTTACTGTAATGCAGATTTTTGCTGTTTGCTGACAGATTGAGCTCTAATATGTTTTGTAGAGTTTTTGTCAGACACTTCGAATTACCATTTAAAACTGATGACTTGCAGTAGAGGTGGCATTTGGCAGTGTACGTTTCTCTTTTCCTGTCACGATTTTTGCATGATTCCTAGAACAAAAATACAAATAATGAGGATGGTGGTAAGAATAATGAATGCAAATAGACGCTTCACTTCACAATTTTCAATTCTAACCACCTTCCTAAGATCCTATCTGCATGCTTCATAAAACAAAACAAAACCATGAGACTGGTCCTGGCTTATGTGGTTATGGATGGGAGGTGGGTTTGAAGGTCATGCTGAGGTTAAGGCCAGATACAGTTGTGGAGATGTGAGAGAAAGAGGGAGAACAACACTCTGGAGCCCTTCTTACCCTTTACCGTTCCTGCAGTCAGCTCGGAAATTGGAGTATTCTTAGTCTGAAAGGCACAGAAGGGGACATGTCTAACTGTAATTAATACTCTGCTAATTATGTTGGGTGACTTTGTAAAATAAGTATGGAAAGGATTTTTTTTGGGGGGAGGGGGCATTTCATTTGCTGTATGTACTTTAGTTTGGCAAGGCAAGTTTTTTCCTAAACTAGAAAACAGGTCTGTCTTCTATGCTCATAATAAAGTGTTCAGAGTTAGTTGTATTTTATTAAAGTCTTGATGCAGTGGGGAGTTTAAAAATCAACCTGTATATTATTTTTGGGTTTTGTTGTTGTTGTTCTGTGCCAAGGGGAATAACACAATAGTTAAATTTGTCAATACTTATGATAAGGCAGGAACTATGCCAAACACTTTCTACATTTTACTCATTCATACAGCCTAATTAAGTAATAGTTTTTCCTATTTCTCAAAGCAGGATTTTGAGGCATGGTGAGGTTAAGTGATTCACCAGAGTGAGTAAGAGCTTGAATTCATTACCCAGGCAGTGTGGCTTCTGTCTTCTATGCTGTGGGCCCTCTCAGGCAGCTCTTGTTTTTGTTTTTAAGACATCTCTACACACAATGTGAGGCTCACGACCTCAAGATCAAGAGTCCTGAGTCAGTCAGGTGCCCTTCAGGCAGCTCTTTCTGAATGATGACTATAGAGAAAAGGAAAGGCTCTCCCCTTTGTCCTCCTCCCTCCCTCCTTTCTGCCATTCTCCAATAAGCAGGAAAGATGGTTAAAAAATGGGTTTCTTCTTCTAGTAGACTCACAAATATGTGCTGGCTTCCGTTTGAGTTTAAACAAGTAGCAGTGCTGTACAGAAGAGAGACAACATGATGCTCATATTGTTTTCAGACACCAGAGGTGGACTTTTGGATTCTCCCCATTATCCAAGGTTTTGTGCAGATTGAAGAACTTGTGGTTAATTATAATGAATCATCTGATGACGAGAAAAGCAGCCCAGAGACCCCCCCTCAGGAGTCCACTTGTGTAGATGACGTTCACCCACGGTTTCTAGTGGCTCTCATTTCACGCCGAAGTAGGCACAGAGCAGGTGAGTAGAGGGCTGGAATCGTGTACAAGTTAAATTCAGAGGAAAGTGGTAAAGCTGCAGATGTGTTGAAATGCTAATGACAATAATGGATTTGGAAACATAATTGGCTTTAAAGTGCTCAGTGACTCTAAATAGTGTGATGTAATTGGGGACCAATTTCTAGAGGGAGGTGAATGGGGGAGAGTTAACAAAAGCAGAAAGAAAAGGAGGTATATATATGGAGAAGAGAAGAGAGTCACTTGGGATATGCTTCTAAATACCATTGTTCCCACTGACAGCATGTATCACGGTAATAAATCCTTTCTGAGTGCTAGAACCCTTGGGAAAACCCTTCCCTTTCAGTTCACAGAAAGTATCTTCACTTCAACTTTTAAAAAACAATGATGCATATAGTTATGAGTTTTGGGGAAGTTGTTGCTGCTCTGTCTGGCAGTTTCACATTAGATCCTTGGAGCTCTGCTGAAAGGCATACTTGGTTAAGAAGGGTGTCTAATCAGACTCAATAATTTTTTTTTATGTTGCTGTTTTCTGTTTTAACTGTCTTTTTAGGAATGCGTTATAAACGGAGAGGAGTGGATAAAAATGGGAATGTTGCAAATTATGTGGAAACTGAGCAGTTAATTCATGTTCATAATCATACTTTGTCATTTATTCAAACACGAGGCTCTGTGCCTGTCTTTTGGAGCCAGGTTGGGTATCGATACAATCCACGACCCCGGCTGGACAAAAGTAAGCCTGTCAGTTACTTGGTTTGCAAATGATGATTTCAGAGAGAATTTTTTTTTTTTTAAACATTAGGTACTTCCTGGGTTTGGATTTGCTGGATTAGATACTTCATTTAAAACAATAACCCATGGTGAAATTTAATAGTGAAATAGTATTTGCAAGAGTAATAACCATTATTGACCATCTGAGTAAGTTATTTAACAATAAAAAATTCCCTAACAATAGGGTAAAACATAGCTTATTTCACAGATTTTAAACTGTTGTTTCCTTGGGGAGTACTTTCTTAAATGCTTACTTTCAGAAAAGGGTAAATAAATATAGCCAATATTAATAGAAGCAGAAAATATCTGAAGATGGCATCTACAAAAAATAGATATGTCTTTACTCAGATGTCTCACTGTGAGGGGTTTGTTGTTGTTTCAAATATTGAGGATTTAACTTCTTCCAGTATTTTAACTGTAGCACTGGAATAGCTAAGTAATGTCAATCTAACCAGATTACTCAGTGAGGTTGATTTTTAAAATTGTTTACAGAATATTTTCCTCCCCAAACTCAATATATATTTATGAGAATCCAGTAAACCTTCAGTTTTTAATACTCATATTTGTAGAAAGGTTTTTAGTCTCTTATAAACTACATGGAATCCTGTTTCTAACAATAGGCCGGATGCATGGACAATAAAGGTCCTAGTCTCACAGTGTGCACTTCCAATGTAGTTCAGTTCCAGTTGAGAAGAAAGGAATCTAAGATCTTTGTCTTAGCATTTTATTATAAAATACTGTTTTAGACCATCTTAGTTACATTTGGTTGTCAATAAATTATTGAAAAATAAAAGTAAAGATGGAATAGACACTAATTGCTGTCTCAAACATTGGAAGGAAAAATAGATTTTGTATCACTTCTTTGTAGGTGAAAAGGACACTGTTGCCTATTTCTGTGCCCATTTCGAAGAACAACTGAAAATTTACAAAAAACAGGTGGGCTTTGATCTGTAGTAATAAAATGTTCCTTCATACTCAACCATGGATATGTATCTGTTTCTTTAAATTTTATGAAAATAACAATGTACTATTTGTAATTAAGCAAAATGGCATCTTGTCATGAAGTTGACCATATAAGCTAATGGAATTTTCAATATTTTTTAGGAAGAATTATCACTGTACTTTAGAATATTTTTAGATAAGAGATTAGTCTACTGCTGGTTCATTATTACAGGCCAAGAGTATCTAGAGTAAGAAATGAAAGCCATCTCTTTGTACAACATAGTTGCACCTCCTGAAGATATTAGTGTATCTCTCAGTATCCTTTTTTTCTCTACCCATCTTTCATGTGTAGGAATATGATCATGTAGACTAAAATCAAGTGAAAACTGTTAAGAAAATTCCAAGTTCAATAAGATGACCAGGTTTCAGATACAAGATTCATATAGAATAATCAGTAAGTCTTATCCATTAGCAATGAGCAGTCTGAATGTGTAATGCTATAGGATGCATTTTTCTGACAGTCTTCAACAAAAAGAAAGAAGAAATTACCTAAAACCCAATAAACATACAAAAAAGGTAGCATGTGTATGGAGGCGGGGGGTGGGAGGAAGAATGACTAAAGAACACAAAAGAAAAACTGAATAAATGGAGAGAAAATACCATGTTCCCGGAACAAGGGACTACTACTGAATAGGTGTCAGTTCTTCCAAAATTAATATATAAATTTTGTGCAGTCCCAAAGAAAGCTGAGCAGGAAAATAAAAAGCAAACCCTCAGATGAAAGAAATTATAATGTTTGATAAGCAAAAAAGGCAGGTAATTGAGGAAATGAAAACTCACACATTACTAATGGAAATGTGTTGGTACAGCTGTTTCAAATGGTATTATCAATCAAAATAAAATATGCGTATATTGTTAGTCCAAATAGTTTTGCTTTTTGATATCTATCTATGTATTATATACAGAAATCACTTTCTGGTAGATATGGACCTGAATGTGAAAAGTTAAACCATAGGGGACCCCTGGGTGGCTCAGTGGTTGAGTGTCTGCCTTTGGCTCTGGGCATGATCCCAGAGTCCCGGGATCGAGTCCCACATCAGGTTCCCTGAGTGGAGCCTGCTCCTCCCTCTGCCTATGTTTCTGCCTCTCTGTGTGTCTTTCATGAATAAATAAAAAAAAAATCTTTAAAAAAAAGAAAATTAAACCATAAACCTTCTAAAGGAAAATATGGAAGGTCTTTTTTTTTTTTTTTTTTTTAAGACTCAGGACCTTAGCTCAGCCTCACTTTGGTGCCCCTAGAACATCTTTTTGACCTCAGGTCTTAATCATTACTTAAAAAGTGCTAACTTGATGAGAAAATATCAATACATTTAACTTTACTAAATTTTTAACCTTTATTGAAGTTTTATCATTTATTTATTGAAACTGTGTTAAACTTAGGACTAAAATCACCAACCATGATGAAAAAATTAATAAATTAGACTATTAAAATAAAGAATTTCTGGGGGTGCTTGGCTAACTCAGTCCAGAGAGCATGTGACTCTTGATCTTGGGGTCGTGAGTTCAAGCTCTACATTAGGTATAGAGATTACTGCTTCTCTCTTCCCTCACACTACTCTCTCTCAAATAAATAAATCTTTTTTAAAAAATAAGGAACTTCTGTTATTTAAAGTCACTGCTAAGAGAACAATAGCAATTCACAAAGTAGGAGAAGATATTTCAGATTTTTTTTTTTTAAAGATTTTATTTATTTATTCTTGAGAGAAAGGCAGAGACACAGGCAGAGGGAGAAGCAGGCCCCATGCATGGAGCCCGACGTGGGACTCAATCCCAGGTCTCCAGGATTACACCCTGGGCTGAAGGCAGCGCCAAACCGCTGAGCCACCCAGGCTGCCCAGATATTTCAGATTTTTAAATACATAACTAGGACAAAAGACTCCTATCTAGAGTTGTTAAAAAAACAAAACAAAACAAAAAACAAAAAAAAAAAACCTCTTATAAAACCCTAAAAAAAAAAAAAAAAAAAAAAGGATATATGTCCTAAAAGAAAACTGGACAAAAGATTTCAGCAGATGTTCCTGAAAAAGTATATTTAACATGCCAATAAAGCATATGAAGGGTGTTCCACTTCATCAGCCATTGGGGAAATGCAAACTAAAACAACTTACACACCACAATGACTACAATGAAAAGATAGTATATGCCAAGTTTTGTTAATAAGGATGTGGAACAACAGGAACTCTAATAAAAAAATTTCTAAAAATCTACCTGAGAGAAACACGTGTTCAATCCAGGAGGCATGTACAAGAACATTTATTGCAGCATCAAAGTAACCTGTTCTTCAGAAGGTCAACAGAATAAAGTATGGCACATTTAAAATGTTGAATACAGTTGCTTAGAAATGAGGTAGATCTGTGTATACTAGCATGGAAAGACCTTAAAATCACATAGTAGAATGAGAATAGACTGTGTAACAGCATATGGTGTGTTGCCATTTAAAACCCACCAAACAAAAGCGTATTATTTATATACATGTAATTCTTTTCCATATATATATGTTCTCACACATCTATGGAGTGCACGTTTATATAAGCATACTTTTATATGGGCTAAAAGAGAACCTACCACTGCCCACCAGTGTAACTCCAGGGAAGGCTGTGGGTCTGGGTTGCAGTGAGGAAGGATTTGACCTTTATCTACATTTGAACTTTTTACAATGTGAGTTAAGTTCATGTATCAGCAATATGTAATTGCTGATAATATGCTAATTATAACTAGCATTACAGAGAATAAACCACTGTTTAGATGTTAATATATAGGGGCACTTGGAGGGCTCAGCTGGAGGAGCCTGTGATTGTTGATCACGGGATCATGGGTTTGAGCCCCATGTTGGGTATAGAGATTACTAAAAAATAAATTAAAACTTCTTAAAAATGTTAACCTGTAATCATTGTGAGAATTGTAACAATACAGAGATGTATGAAGGAATTGGAAGAAATAACCTCTCATCACCCTCATCCCTACTCTGTGTTGACTTTCAAAACCTGTTTGTACACATCAGTTTTATCAGTGTATGTACTGAGCAGACCCCTCTTCCTTTCTAACAGTACCCTAGAAATGCTCCCTTATCTACCCGCATCCTCTGGGTCACTGTTCTCAGACAGGTGGACCTGCATGTCAGTCTGCCTCAGTCAGGATGGCACCACTGTTCCTATTGCCAGTGATTGGTTTAGGCACTGGCCTGTGTGTATTCATTGGCAGTTTGACCAGTGAGGTACGACATGAGGGAAGTCTGCCGGGAAGCTTCGGGGATTGATTTCCTGCTCTAATAAAAAAGAGATACGGGAACCAGCAGTCCCTCCGTGGTAGTTGTGTCTGGATTTGACGTACTGCCGCGGCTGTGTCGAAACTGTGAGTGAACTTAGCCTGAGAACTGGCCAGTATGCCAAGGACGGCAGAAAAGATGGAAAGATTTGGTACTGGTACCACTGAATTAAGCAATTCTGGAAACATGCAACCTCCAGACTTCTTGTTCTAAGATCTGAGTCAGTGATTTGTCAGTTGCAGCAAAAACCATCTTGACACATGCATATTTACACACATAAAATCAAGCCAAAAGGGGGCTGTACCATATATACTATTCTGTAACTTTTCACTTAATATTTCATGGCTGCTTTTTCTCTATTTCTCTATTGGTGGACCCTTAGTCTGTAGTTTTGCTTATGTAAAAATTTTCCAGAAAACAATGTTCATATATTATGGGACACTCATGTGCTTTATAGAATATATTTCTAGAAGTAGGATGGCTAGATCAAACAGTATGCATTTAAACGTGATACCTACCACTCTGATGTTCCCAAAGAGATCACAAGAGTTTATTCTGTCAGCAACTGGAGCCAGTGCTCATTTCCCCATATATTCACCAATGCTGACTCTATTCAGGATTCAATTTTTGCTTTTACATAGATGAAAACTAGTTTTCTGTTATAAATTTGTATTTCCTTGGGGTTTAAAAAAAGTTTTTGTTTAAATACCAGTTGGTTGGGATGCCTGGGCAGCTCAGTGGTGAGCGTCTGCCTTTGGCTCCAGTCAGGATCCCGGAGTCCTGGGATGAAGTGCCGTATTGGGCTCCCTCTGGGGAGCCTGCTTCTCCCTCTGCCCATGTCTCTGCCTCTCAGTGTGTCTCGCGAATAAATAAATAATATCTTAAAAAAATAAATTCCAGTTAACATACAATATATTGTTAGTTTCAGGTGTATAAGATAGTGATTCAACACTTCTATACAACACTTCCATACAATACTTGGTATTCATCGAAACAAGTACACACCTTAATTCCCATCACCTATTTCTCCTGTCCCCCCCATGTCCCCTCCAGTAACCATCAGTTTGTTGTTCTCTATAGTCAGAATCTGTTTCTTGGTTTGTCTCTCTGATTATTAACAAAATTGTAACTTCATGTTTATTGACTCTATATATTTTCTCCTGTGAATTTCCTCTGTATCGTTTATTCTTTTTTTCTTACTGAATTTATAGCATTCTTACATATTAATTGGTTTTATGTTATAGTTCTTTATTTCTTTTTGTTCTGTTGTTTTACCTTTGCTTACTTGTATTGTCATCAGGTATAGAGGTTCCAGATTTTTATGTTGTCACATTTGTCCATCTTTTTCTTTATGCCTCTGGTTTTTATCTATGCTTAGAAAGTCCTGTCCTGTCCTACAGTTATGGAAAGATCGCCCCAAATATTCTTCTAGCTTTTTTATAACTTAAAAATATTTAGGTCATTAATGCATCTATAACTTACATGTTAACTAGGGAGCTAGTCTAAGTTTTCCCCCCACAATATGGGCAGACGATTATTCCAGTACTATTTATAGAATATTTTGTATTTCTCCCAGAATGGTATTGTTATCCTGTTTTAGATTCCTCGGTGTACATAGGTCTGTCTCTAAGCTGTCCTCTTTTATAGGTCCTTCATCTGTTTCTACATAAGTACTACCATCTTAATTGCTATAGACTTAGAGTATGTTTTACTCTTCAATAGGTCCTCTTTTATTATTAGTTTTCAGAACTTTTTCCACATTAGTTTTCAGAACTTTATCCTTCCAGATGAACTTTAGAAGTAACTTGTCAGCTCCATAGAAAGATCCTGATCAAATTTTAATTGGGATTGTTGAATATTTAGATTCATCTGGGGAGACTTGGCATCTTTACAATATCTGGCTATCTGGAACCATAATGTATCTTTCCATTTACTCAGATTTTCTTTTATGTATTTCAGCAAAGTTTTATAGTGTCCATAGGTAGGTCTTGTATATGTCTTTAAAAATTATTCTAAATAATTTAAACACATGCTATGACAAAGGACCTGGTTTTTATCATGTACTCTAATGGGTTATTGCAAATACATAATGCATAAAAAAGCTATTAATGCTGTTGACGTGATTCTCATACACCTAAATGTAACAAGTGAAAATCTAATTTTATGGGAAAAAATTGATGCTTGAGTGGATAAATTTCTAATTATGACTATAAAATATTTCTAAAACGTAATTCCAAATAAATTGATTAAAGACCATATTGAGTTTTTAACACCTGATTAAACTGAACTTGTTTTTCCTTACTCTCACAGGTTATTATTAACTTGGTGGACCAGACAGGCAGGGAGAAAATTATTGGCGATGCTTACCTGAAGCAAGTGTTACTCTTCAACAGCTCACACCTCACTTATGTCTCATTTGACTTCCATGAGCACTGGTAAGAGGGCTTCCTGGTGGGAGTTTTAATCAGTTCCATTGTTTGTGGTATGTGCTGCCACAGTGACTTTAGCTTCTCCTCTTCCTTTGGGCAGAAAAACTTCTTGTTGTTACTTAGTTTTAATTTTCATATGAGCTTTATTTTGGCTAAAAATTTAGTTGTTCCTGAAATATTTAGACTTTCTTTCACAAAAGAACGTGTAGATGGAGAGTTCCATTTTTCCTTCTATCACTCAAAGAACGTCTGGAGGATTTCTTTTCTGCTTGGGTCCAAGCCTGGCAAAAGTAATTGAGTCTCCTTATTTAAAAATCATTGTTGTCTCATCTTTATACTATATTAATAGTACTTCTTTCCCTATGGACAGACTTTACTAGAGTTTGCTCTGGAAAAACAACTGGTGAATCATTTTGATGGTAACTTTAACCTATGTGTATTCTGAAAGCCAGGTTCTTTTGTCATAATACTTGCTCTAATGTAGGTTCGCTTACCCAGGCGTATTGAAGATTTGGTGGGGAAAGAAGCTTCTGATTCCTGCAATAGGTTTCAGTGTATTCTTAAATATATTTTCCTTCACAATGCAGATTAATTGTAAGCATGTATATAGTTGCCTATGTAATTTATAGTAGTACTTAAAGCAATAAATGTTTAAATTTTTAACTTAAAAAATTTTCCAAGCTACTTTAAATATTGTATCTTAAGCTAAAAAAGAAAGAAAGGAAAAAAAAAGGCCCAGTTCCTAAAGATTTTTTTTTCTTTTGGCATGTATTTTAGCCGCGGAATGAAGTTTGAGAATGTTCAAACACTAACAGACGCCATTTATGACATTATTCTTGACATGAAGTGGTGTTGGTAGGTATTTCATAAGTCAATTTGACAAACTCTTGGTCTGTGAAATCATATGTATTTGGCACTACTAAGCATTAAAATAATAGCAAGCTGGAAAAGCATTTTTATTTTTCTTGTTTTGCTCCCCAGTTCTTGTTCTTTACAAGAGAGTGTGTGTCATTAGGCAGTGTTAGCTTTAAACAGGGAAAAGGTGTCAGGTGGTCAGGCAAGATGGAATGGCATGCACTATGGCTGTTCTTTAATTCCCTCTAATGCTCCATAGTCTGTATTTCCTCTTTGTCTTCTTTCTTAGCATTCCTAACATGGCATTGGGGTACTTGGTCTCAGTTTGCAGGCATTTCAGAATTATCAGAGAAGGAAGATGATTCTCAGACTGCAGGAGGGATATGTAGGAATAAGAAATTGGCTTAAAGCATAGGAGAGAACATTCTATTAGACTTTAAGGCAACAGGTGGCCAGAGAAATTAGATGCACAAGGCATGCTGCAGGACTCCTCACCAAGTGGTAAAGTGACTTTGTTCAAGCTAGATGCATTTAGGTGTGTTTCTCCTCGGAGTCAAAAGGGAGGGACAGGATGGTGATTTAAAGCGCCTTCTGGCTTTAACATAGACGAGCATAATTTGGGGGTTGTGTCAGCTCTACCTAGTAGTTGTGAGACTTGGGACAAGTCATTCTGCACCTCAGTTTTATTTTTCTTCAAAACAGATATAATAATGTCTGTCTTATGAAGTTACTGTGTAAATGAGTAACAGTATCTACAAAGTACTCAGTGATGCCTGTCACATAACATTCCAAACAAATGAATAGCCAGTGCTGCTGTTGTTATTGCTATACTCTAAAGAATTGTGGTTTTTGAAAACCTTATTAAGGTATTTTATATTGTATAATAATCCCATACTATTTTTAAAAAGGGTTGATCAAGCTGGGGTAATATGTAAACAAGAAGGAATTTTTCGAGTCAATTGCATGGACTGCCTGGATCGCACCAATGTGGTTCAAGCCGCCATCGCCCGAGTGGTCATGGAACAGCAGGTAATTGGGGGTCTATTAGATTGTAACTATTCATTTCTAATTTTTTTCCACATGTGAACAAAAAACTAAAATCTTTCTTCTGTAGAACATTTACAGCATATAGGCATTCTCGTGACATTGAAACCTGGAAAGTACAACCTTCACTAGAAATAAGTTGAATTAAGTGGCATTTTCTTAAGAACTCGTTTCAAAAATGTGAGGCCCAACATTTCAGTGTTGATTGGGTGGCGCTGTGTGGTCACACACCTTTTTTCTCTCAGTTCCAAATCCTGCCTTATGTATTGGGGCCTGAAGGTCTCCAGCACTTTCTGCTCAGCCAGCTGCCTTTGTGTTAGGCTCTGCTAGTACCAGCTGCCAAAGGAAGACAGTGAAGCAGGAGGAGGAGGAAGGGGGCAAGCTTTGTCACCTGTGTCATAGCCCTCGTAGTGCCTTCTCTGTCACTGTTGCCTCCTTTGGCACCTAAGAAACCAGCCTTTACTCTCTACCCCCCAGTTGGTGGCAGCTGCTTCCTGTAGCCCTAACATCTGTTACTCAGTGTCCCCTTTTAGATCTTTCACCCCCTATCACCTGAGTAATGAATTTTTTTTTTTAAGATTTTTAAAAGTTTATTTTTTCATGAGAGACACACACACAGAGAGAGAGAGAGAGAGAGAGAGAGAGAGGCAGAGACATAGGCAGAGGGAGAACTAGGCTCCCTGCAGGGAGCCCACTGTGGGACCCAATCCCCAGACCTGGGATCATGCCCTGAGCCAAAGGTAGACACTCAATTGCTGAGCCACCCAGGCATCCCCAAGAGTAATGAATTTTCAAGGTGGAAATTCTTAGCACAGTTTTTGGGCGTTTTGGATAGAATGTAGTGACTGTTTTTTGAGACCATGAGTCTGTTCCTTCTAACATTGCACTCAAGCAGCCAGATTTTGAGTGTAAACTGTGGCTCCACAACATATTAGGTGTTGACCCCATGCAAAAAGCTCAACATCTCTAAACTTCTATCTCTTCATCCTTAAAATGGACATAATAAGAGTATTGATTGCAGCGGGTTATGAGGAGTAAATGAGATAATTTGTATTAAAAAAGCTCTTTGAACCCCAGCCTCAGCACAGAGTTCACACTTACTGGGCACTTGTTGCTCTGCTACTGCTAATATTATTGTCGTCTCAGTAGGCTTTTTTGATAGTTTCACTTCATAGCCAAATTTAAAACAAAGACCAAATATGTAATAATTAAAAAGTACATCAGAACAGTATAAATATTTCATTCTACTTAATTATGTGTAGCAGTTGATAAAACTATCTCTCAGTTGTGCTTTATTTTGGAAAAGTCTGAAAACACCATTTCTTTTATTTAAGAGTCTGAAAAGGTATGTGAACATGCTTCCTCTTTCCATGGTGTGTATCTTATGTTATGGTTTCCTGATTTATATGTAGCTAATCCACCAATGTGTTAATTTTAGCTGAAAAAACTAGGTGTGATGCCCCCAGAACAGCCACTGCCTGTGAAGTGCAATCGGATCTATCAGATAATGTGGGCCAACAACGGTGACTCCATCAGCAGGCAGTACGCGGGGACCGCTGCTCTGAAGGTGAACGTCGATAGTAGCTGCTGTGGGTCATTCTATGGGACACAGGATGGGGTGTTAAGCCAACTTTATTTTTGAGAGAAAGATATTTGGGCTACAGATGGTAATCTGTGTATTTGACTCCTTTCTGGAATGTTTGGCTCAGGCAGGGGTCACATATTCAGATTCTGCTGGGGCCAGGTAAGGTGGCCACCCATTAGATGAAAGGAGGCCATGGGTACAGACCTAAGGAAGAGCATCTGTCTCTGAAGGGCGCTGTTCTACTGCTTCTGTATGGGGACAGAGGCCCAGTGTTGCCAGATCTTCCAGTATTTCAAGGGAGTTTGGAAATTTGGAATTTCATGTGAAATAGTCGGTTTTTAAGATGTTACATAGATAAAACATGTCTATTGGTAGAATTTGGTTCCTAAGTATGATACTTTGCCTCCCCTGAATTTGAATCCCAACCCTGCCCCTTACTAGCTTTGTGTCTGTCTCTTCATTTGTAAAACAGGATAATACTAGACACACTTGAAGATTGTCATGGGATTATATGAGTTAATGCATGTGAGGAATTAGACCATTCCCTGGCACACAGTAAATGCTGAAGAAATGTTTTATTATCTTTTCCTGGTTGTTATGAATAAGTCTTTTGAAGATCCTACAGAGCTAACCTTCACAGAATTTAATTAATTTATTTTTTATTTAAAAAAATTTATTAGTGTGCACAAGAGAGAGTGAGAGAGCACCAGCTGAAGGCTGAAGGGAGGGGCAGAGGGAGAGGGAGAGGGAGAAGCAGGCACCCCATACAGCAGGGAGCCTGATACGGGGCTCAGTCTCAGGATCCTGGGATCATGACCTGAGCCAAAGACAGATGCTTGACTGACTGAGCCACCCAGGTGCACCACAGAACTTAATTTAAATGTGAACTATACTTATTGGTCACCAAGTACTCCTGTGGGCAATACGAAATAAGAAATGGTTGAATTAGTTTAAATTAGTTCTGTTAATTTTCCTTCAAGGTAATAGTTCATCTCAAGATATTTCTTACAAAAATCAAGTCTCAACAGGCATAAGATAGTCCATCTTTGGTTGAGTGATAAATATCAAAAAGTTTTTTATTAATTAAGGAAATTAGACTTTAGGAGTCATTGTACAAGTTACTGGTTAAAGACAAATGAACACCTACATATATAAAGCAAATACTAACAGAATTAAAGGGAGAAATAAATAGCAGTATGATAACAGTAGGGGACTTTAATACCTCCCCCCTTTTTTAAGATTTTATTTATTTATTCATGAGAGACACAGAGAGAGGCAGAGACACAGGCAGAGGGAGAAACAGGCCCCATGCAGGGAGCCCAATGTGGGACTCGATCCTAGGTCTCCAGGATCACATCCTAGGCTGAAGGCAGCACTTAAACTGCTGAGCCACCCGGTCTGCCCAATACCCCCTTTTCCACAATGGATCATCCAGGCAAAAAATCAATAAGGAAATAGCAAATTTGAATAGGACTGTAGACCAAATGGACCCAGCAGACATATATAGAACATTTCATCCAGCAAGAGCAGAATACACATTCTTTAGAAGCCCACGTGGGACATTTTCCAGGGCAGATCATAGGTTAGACCACAGAACAAGTATCAACAAGTTCAAAAAGATAGAAATTATATCAGGTATCTTTTCTGACCACAGTGGTTTGAAACTAGAAATCAGTGACAGGAAAATTGGAAAATTCATAAATATGTGGTAATTAAACAGCACTCTCCTAGACAATCAATGGGTCAAAGAAGAAATCAAAAAGGGAAATAGAAAAATACCTTGAAACAAATGAAAATGGAAGCACAACATACCAAAACTTACCAGATATAGCAAAAGCAGTTCTAAAGGGAAAGTTTAGGGGATGCCTGGATGGCTCCTGTTTGGCACCATGCCCAGGGCATGATCCTGGAGTCCCCGGATCAAGTCCCACATTGGGCTCCCTGCATGGAGCCTGCTTCTCCTTCTGCCTATGTCTCTGCCTCTCTCTTTCTCTGTCTCTTGTGAATAAATAAATAAAATCTTAAAAAGGGGGGGGGGTTATAGCTATAAATGCCTAAATTAAGAAAAAAGAAAGATCTCAAACATCCTAACTTTACACCTCAAGGAACTAGAAAAAGAAGAAAGTTAGCCCAAAATTACCAGAAGGAAGGAAATAATAAAGATTAGACCAAAAATATTTGAAAGAGAGACTAGGGAAAAAAAACAATAGAAAAGATCAATATAATTAAGAGTTGGTTTTCTAAAGAGATCAACAAAATTGACAGGCCTCAGCTAGACTAATCAAGAAGAAAAAGGACTCAAAATTATAAATGAAAGTGTCATTACAAATGATATCACAGGGATCCCTGGGTGGCGCAGCGGTTTGGCGCCTGCCTTTGGCCCAGGGCGCGATCCTGGAGACCCGGGATCGAATCCCACGTCGGGCTCCCGGTGCATGGAGCCTGCTTCTCCCTCTGCCTATGTCTCTGCCTCTCTCTCTCTCTCTCTCTGTGACTATCATAAATAAATAAAAAAAGATTAAAAAAAAAGATTAAAAAAAAATGATATCACAGAAATGCCTAGAATCACAGGTGACTACTCTTTACAATTATATGCCAACAAATTGGACAACTTAGAAGAAAAGGGTAAGTTTCTAGAAACTTACAACCTACCAAGACTGAACTTTGAAGAATTAGAAATCTGAGCCAGTGAGTGAGGAGTAAAGAGATTGAATCAGTAAGCAAAACCTACCAAGAAAGAAAAGCCCAGGGCTTACATGGTTTCACTGGTGAATTCTATCAAATATTTAAAGAAGAAATAATTCCCTCTCAAATTCCCTCTCAAATTCTTCCAAAAAGTGGAAGGGAAAGGAACATTCTGAAATTCATTTTATGAGGCCATGATACCAAAGACAATTCATTACAAGAAAAGACAATTATAGGCCAAGATCTCTGACCAACATAGATGCAAAAATCCTCAACAAAATGCTAACAAAACAAACTCAACAGCATGTTGAAAGGATCACACATCATGATCAAGTGGAATTTATCTCTGGGATACAAGGATGGTTCAACATGCTTAAATCAATAAATGTGACATGCCACATTAATAGAGTGGAAGGTAAAAGTCATATAGTCATTTTAGTAGATGCAGAAAAAGCATATGACAAAGTTCAACATCCTGAGAAAAACTCTCAACAAATGTGGTATAGAAGAAAATGTACTTCAACATAGTGAAGACCATATATGACAAATCCACAGATAACATCATATTCAGTGGTAAAAGCTAAACGCTTTCCCTTTAAGATCAGGAACAAGACAAGGGTGCCCACTTACCACTCCTATTCATGATAGTAATTTAATTCTAACCAGCATAAGCAGGCAAGAGAAAGAAAGAAAAAGCATCCAAATTAGAAAGGAAGAAGTAAGATTATCTGCAGATGACATAATCTTATCCTTAAAAAAAATCCTAAAGACTCCACCAGAAAATTGTTAGAACAAGTTAATTCAGTAAAGTTGCAGGATACAAAACCAGCATACGAAAATCAGTTGCATTTCTATATACTAACAACAAACTATCTGAAAAAGAAATAAAACAATTCTATTGACACTTGTATCAAAAACTATAAAAATATTTGGAATAAATTTAACTAAAAAGGCAAGAGATGTGTACAATGAAGATTATAAGACAGTGATGAAAGGAAGACACAAATGGAAAGATATCCTGTGTTCATAGATCAGAAAAATTAATATTGTTAAAATTTTCATAATACCCAAAGCCGTCTATAGATTAAATGCAATCCCTATGAAAATTCCAATAGCATTTTTCCCAGAAATAGAAAAAGAGATCCTAAAATTCATGAGCCCACAGACCCCTTAATAGCCAAAGCAATCCTGAGAAAGAAAGAACAAAGCTGAAGGCATCACTTGCCCTGACTTCAAACTTTGTTACAAAGCTATAGTAATCAAAACAATATGAGACTGGCATAAATCCAGACTCATAGACCAACAGAATAGAACTGAGAGCTCAGAAAGAAACCCACACATATACAGTGAACTAATATTTGACAAGGGAACTAAAAATACTCAATAGGGGAAGATAGGCTCTTCAAGTAAATGGTGCTGGGAAAACCAGATACAATGTGAAAGAATTAAGTTTGGCCCTCATGTCACAAAAATTAACTTGAAATGTATTAAAGATTTAAATGTAAGACCTGAGGCTTTACAGTTTGATCCTACAAGAAAACATGGGGTAAAGCTCTGAGGCATTGATCTCAGCAGTAATTTTTTTTTTTTGGATGTGACACCAAAAGCATAAATGAGAAGAGTAAAAATAAACAAATGGGACTACATTAACTACAAAGCTTTAGCACAACAAAAGAAACAATTAACAGAATAAAAAAACAACCTTTGGAATGGGAGACACTATTTGCAAAACCTGATAAGGGGCTAGTATCCAAAATATAATAGTTACTCCATAGCTCAATAACAAAAAACGAAAACAATCTGACTAGGAAAATGGGCAAAGGACCTGAACATTTTTCCAAATAAGACATACAAATGACCTATAGACACATGAAAAGATGCTCAACATCAATAATTATCAGAGAAATGCCCATCAAAACCACAGTAAATAACCACCTCATACTAATTAGAATTGCTGTTACCAAAGACAAGATAACAAGTATTGGCAAGAATGTGGAGAAATGTACATTGTTTGCAGGAATGTAAATTGGCACAGCCATCATGGAAAACAGCATGGAAAGTCCTTAAATTAAAAATAGAACAGGGAGCACCTGGATGGCTCAATGGGTTAAGCATCAGACTGTTGGTTTCAGCACAGGTCATGATCTCATAGGTGGTGGGATTGAGCCCAACATCAGGCTCTGTGCTCAGGGCAGAGTCTGCTTGAGATTCTCTCCCTCTGCCCCTCCCCCAACTCATATGATCTCTTTTTTTTTTTTTCTCTCTAAAATAAACTTAAGAACGTTATTTAAAAAATAGAATGGCCATATGATCCAACAATCTTATTTATGGGTATATATTGAAATTAAATCAGTATCCCAAAGAAATAGCTGCACTCCCATGTTTGTTGCAGCATTATTTTCAATAGCCAAGACCTAAAAACAACCAACCTGTGTCCAATGGTGGATAAATGTTGAGTGAGTGAGTAACTGGAGTGAGTGTGTGTGTGTGTGTGTGTGTGTGAGAGAGTGATGGAATATTCAGCCGTAAAAAAGAAGCAAATGCTGCCTTTGAAAACATGTGGGTGAACCTTGAGGGCATTGTGTTAAGTGAACTAAGCCAGAGAAAGACAAATACTGCATGATCTAAAAACGTCACATCAACTCTTAAAAATAAGAGTTGACTGGTGCTTGCCAGGGGATGGGGGAAATGGAGAGATGTTGGTCAAAGGGTACAAACTTCGAGTTAAGTCACTGTCATCTAGGGACTTGCTCTGACACCTCCGTTGTGAAAAGCAAGAGTAACAAAACAATGTAAATCTTCGTTGGATCATTCTACAGCAATTTAATGGGCAGTAAAGTACGGAAATTGCTATTCTTTCTCCATATTCACACACATCCACATGCACTGGCTAAATCCCATTGTAATAAACTCTAGGGAACTGTCCACACTTTCCCACATTGGAAATTTGTGATTTTTGAGGCTTGAAAATCTTCTTGTATGTTATATAATAAGTTTTGACCTGTAGATCCTAGAAATTCGACAGATTGCCAAGAATGGATTTACTTTATAGCAGCATCTAACTATGAAGACTTGATGACACAAATAGTATTTTAATTATTTGATGTGCTTGGGTCACAGCCAGATACTAGTAGATATTTTAACTACATTATTTAGAAATTATAAAAGCCTATAGAATTTTGGTCTTGTATTGAAAGCCCACATTGACTTTGGGAGCATTCTTGTGTTTGAATCAATTGTCAAAATGACTTTTTCCTTAACAGGGTGACTTTACAAGGACAGGAGAAAGGAAGTTAGCAGGAGTTATGAAAGATGGGGTTAACTCGGCAAATAGATATTACCTGAATCGATTTAAGGATGCTTATAGGCAAGCTGTTATAGGTAAGGAACATAAATGCCTTCCTTTTTTTTTTTTAATTTGTTATTCCTCTGTGACTAGTGTTTTACAGAAATCAACTTCATTAACATAGTTCATGTTTTATAATATACTTGTGTTTCTATATTCAGCATCTTACCCAAGAAATCAAATTCAAATTTTTACAAGACTAGAATTTGATGAATTTTTTAGGCTGAAGCAACAAAAGAAATTACTCATTTCCATACGTATTTGTCAGTTTGTTGTTCATGTAACAGAAGGCAGGGGTGAGGTTCCTGGAATATGGGAATAAGGTCTCCTAAAACCTCATCAGCTTAAAACTCCACGTTCTATTTGATTTTCCATTACTTGAGGCTGGGAGATGTAATGAGAGGTCTTTTTTTCCCCCCATATGACATTTATCATATGTTCTTGCTGTGAATAACACACCATCCTTTGCTATAAGAGTGAATGAATGGGACGCCTGGGTAGCTCAGTGGTTTAGAGCCTGCCTTTGGCCCAGGATGTGATACTGGAGTCCTGGGATCGAGGCTCCCTGCGTAGAGCCTACTTCTCTCTCAACCTGTGTCTCTGCCTCTCTCTCTGCGTCTCTCATAAAGAAATAAATAAAATCTTTTTTTTTTTTAAAGTGAATGAATATAATATTAGGGTATCAGATTTAGGGATTATCCTAACCAATTCTTATCATTATTTGGAAGAGGAAATGAGGGTAGATTGCCCAGTGGATTTCATATGTTGACAATATGACATGAAAGTATTACCTCATAGGATTAAAGTGAATGCAGAGCATTCTAGATTAGAACCAAAGTTGCTTGTCCTGCGGTCTCTGAGAATATTTTTTAAATCCTATTTTTAAATCTATTATTTGTCATACATGAATTGGTAGGGCCTATTTATTGTATCAGAAGTATTCTTCGCAGGATTCTTCTGAGCCTTCTATCACTCCAGCCTAGCCCCAACCCCCGAACTCGGGGGTTGCTGGCGGCCCATGGGCATTATTCCCCTAAATCCATTAGAAGTCCCACTGCTTAACACCTCTGTTCTCCTGGCCTCCAGAGTCTCCCATTACCTGAGCTCACCATAGCCTCATAGAAGGAAATCGCAAACATATACTCCAAGCCCTGTTCATTGCAATTTCCCTAGGATTATATTTTACACTACTTCAAGCCTCCGAATATTATGAAACATCTTTCACAATTTCTGACGGAGTCTACAGCTCCACTTTCTTTATAGCTACCGGGTTCCACGGACTACATGTAATTATTGGCTCTACATTCCTCATTGTCTGCTTTCTCTGACAATTATATTATCACTTCACATCAAACCATCACTTTGGATTTGAGGCTGCCACGTGATATTGGCACTTTGTCGACCTAGTCTGACTATTCTTGTATGTCTCTATTTACTGATGAGGATCTTACTTCTTTAGTATAATTAGTACAATTGACTTCCAATCAGTTTCAGATTGATTCTGAAAAGAAGTAATAAACATAATATTAACTCTAATAATCAATGTATCCTTAGCATCCCTACTTGTAATAATTGCCTTCTGACTCCCTAAACTAAATATCTACGCAGACAAGGCAAGTCCTTATGAGTGTGCTTTGACCCTATGGGGTCCGCACGCTTACCCTTTCCATAAAGTTTTTCCTAGTCGCCATCACATTCTTACTTTTCGATCTAGAAATTGTACTACTCCTTCCACTCCCCTGAGCATCACAAACTAACAAACTAACAACAATACTCATTATAGCACTCCTACTAATCTCTTTATTAGCCGCAAGCCTAGCTTATGAATGAACCAAAAAAGGATTGGAATGAACCGAATATGATAATTAGTTTAAACTAAAACGATTTCAACTCATTAAATTATGATTTAGCTCATAATTATCATATGTCCATAGTATACATTAACGTCTTCCTGGCATTTATCCTCTCTCTAATGGGCATGCTTATCTACCAATCCCACCTAATATCATCCCTACCTAAACAGGCCAGTTAGGAAATTTGAGAAGCCTGGTGTAAAGAGGTTTGGTTTTTTCCATAGGTAGTTTGTATGTCGACTTCAAAACTGGGTTTTAGCAGTTTAATCAAGGAAAAGTAAGATACCTTTCCTCCACGGCTTGATCTAGCAGCTCAGTTATGTCATTGAGAACCCAGACTCTGTGTCCCTCTTTCAGTCCACCCATCCATAGCATCAGCTTCACCCGAATCTTGAAGCTGGATTTCTTCAAAGATGAGAGAGAGAGAGAGAGAGAGAGAGAGAGAGAAAAGAAACCAGTAGCAGCCTAGGTTTACCGCTTCCCCTTCTAAGGCCAGCAGTCGGCACCTGTGTCCCAGAAGTCTCCAGTCTGTCTTGACCGTCTGTGGGGAATGGATTATATAGCTTTGTGAACCTTAAGCTACATGCTACAGCAGGAAGAAGTGAGCTTGTCTCTTCAGATCCTATGCTCCTTTTAAAATTGGCTCGTCTTTTTATTACCGAGTTGTAGGCATTCTTGATATATTCTGGATACAAGTCGCTGTCAGATGATTTGTAAATACTCTCACCCATTCTGTGGGTTGTCTTTTCACGTTCATGATCTTGCCCTTTGAGACACAACAGTTCTTAATTGTGATGATATCCACTGTGTCTGTTTTTGTTGTTTTTGTTGCACGTGATTTTAGAGTCATATCTCAAATATCCTATCAGCCTGATCCGAGATCACCAAGGTTCATGCCTATGTTTTCTTATGAGTTTTATTGTTTTAGGGCTTTTGTTTTTTTAAAAATGTATTAGCAAATTAAGATGATGATAGATATTAACACTTTCTACTCTAGATTTGATGCAAGGCATTCCAGTGACAGAAGATCTTTATTCCATATTTACCAAGGAGAAAGAGCATGAAGCTTTGCATAAGGAGAATCAGAGAAGCCACCAGGAACTAATTAGCCAGCTGTTACAGAGTTATATGAAGTTACTGCTGCCTGATGATGAAAAATTCCATGGGGGCTGGGCTCTCATTGACTGTGACCCCAGGTAAGTTGGAGTGATATCCTGGTAACTAATGTGCTTAAATTTCTGACGTCATCATCATAATTAGTACTATCATTCACAAGCTATGGGCATGGATGCATGATGCATGGCAGTTTTCAAATATAGGACTGGTCACTAAGGCAAACTGACTGAGACACTCACCTTGGGTGCAAAATTAAGGGGGCATTAAAAAAAAACTCAGTGATGAAGAGAAAGATTTTATAGCAATATTTGATTTTTTAAAAACCCAAATTGTAGAACACAGGACACAGCTGGGCCTCTCCTTTTACCCCCAAATCTAGGTTTATTGTTTTGATGCACATAACAGTGCAGCAAGAAGTGCAGTGATGCTAATTACCTTGATTGGTTGTAAAGTATCCTGGCCTTTCACCAAATAAATAGGCCAATTAATGCTCAACATTTTTAAAACAAAAACCAAAAACCAGTTTCAAGCCATTTTTCAAAATGAATGGCAGGATCTAAATTTATTTACCAGATTGAATGTTTGCTTTTAGGCTGAAATCTAACATTATAATCTTTGGTATTATGAATCAGTAACATTGCAGAAAATTCTAGACCAAGCTCTGAGGATAAAATGGCTCTATTTAGATTTTATCTTCTACTATATTTCATCTGTTTTTAATAAAAGGGGCATAAAACAAGCTTGAAAGAACAATTGAACACAAGATAATACTTATATATTAAAATAAAAAATAATATTGACTGTAGGTTCATTGGGAAATCTTCCATGACTTTAATTTCATGGATTATTTCACTTCGATAATCAATACTGTATGGATGCAATTTTCAGACTCTTAAAATAAGAGCTGAGGTTTTCCTCACAAATTAGCAGAAAAATTCTATGCTCCTTTGAGCCATTTGGTAAAAATTTTTCGTTCATGTACCTTAATTTTTTATAGCAGCAGTACAGCTTAATGCAGCACCCCCCAAAAGGTCATACTTTTAATTCCCATTCAGAAACAACTGCATGTAGCACTCCTGTGTTTTGCTTGAGTTTTAATTTGAGATTTTTTTTTTTAAGATTTATTTATTTATCATAGAGAGAGAGAGAGGCAGAGACACAGGAGGAGGGAGAAGCAGGCTCCATGCCGGGAGCCTGACGTGGGACTCAATCCCGGGACTCCAGGATCACGCCCTGGGCCAAAGGCAGGCGCTAAACCGCTGAGCCACCCAGGGATCCCCTAACTTGAGATTTTTAAAGGTGTCGAGATTGCCAATATCATCTTCCTTAGATCAAGTACCTTTATTTCTTCTTTGGAGATGATTGACATAAGGAAAGACCAAAAGGTTTATTTCAAAAGCTGACTACCATTTCGTAAGGTCATATTGCACCTGATTTGATTTCCAGTCCTGTAATTCTCACATCAAGTTGTGTGCTGGATGAGGAGTTTAAAACTATGTAAAGTGTATTTACTGTGCTATTTAAAGCTTGCTACAGAACTGAGATAAGCCCTCCTGTTAGAATCAGTAGAAGTCTCTTGCATTTAAGAAAAACATGTATCAAAACACCCAGACTTCTTTCTGGCATCTGGGCTCACTGGGACAACTGCTGTATTGTACCAGTGCTGCTCTGTACCGACGTAGTGCTCAAACCAGACCAGTCTCCTCTCCTACTATCAGGTCTTTAAGAAAACTTGTTGGGTGGTTAGATTCCCAAATCCATACTTCCCATATGCCAGATTCCTACTCCAGTTTTCTCTTTTCTTCATTCACATGATGAACTACTTCTGTTTTGTTCTGATTTTTTTTTGACTCCCACCCCTCTCCAGTGCCCAGCAATCGAACTCATTTTTCTTTAATCGTGCACTATACAATTTGGCTTTCTGATAACCGGGAGCCAGTGATTGTGTTCTGCTCATCCTCTTTGGTAAAGCTCCTGATGAAGAATATGGAGACACATGCTAGACAGCAAGTGTCACTGCATCCTTCCTTTTGCTCGTTGGCCTCATTTGGGTTATACAGGTGAGGAGAACTTTCCAAAAAAAGCAGAGCCCTCTCTTCCTTCACCACAATATAAGCTTTTACATTCCAGTACATTATCACATTTTTAGCAAGTGGGGATACCCCCACCAATCACCAGTGGCTGTTTCCAAGCAGTCTCACATTTCATGATGGATAGTGAAACCTTTCTGTGCTTTTAAGTTCATTTAATTCTGCATTTCCTGCTGGCTTGCCTGTAGGTCTCATCCTGGCCCAGGGCTTATGTGCCTAATGGTCATAGGGGAGTTAGTGACCTCTACATATTCCTTAAATTCTCAAACCCTTCATGCTCCCAGCTCTGCTGCTGTGGGTCTGAGCCCGAGCTTTCTGCTGAGTCTGCCTTGTTAATTCTATGTGTATGTTGTGGTCTACTTCTTCATTCCTTTGTTTTAGGATATCTCTTTGCTCGAATTCTTCAGCTGTGGGCCTGTGGCTCAGTCTCCTAATTTCCAACTTGTTCCTGGATTCCCTGCCTCTCTTCTTCACATGTCACTATTGCAAGATGTTTTGTCTTCTAATTCTTTCTTAGATGGTCTATTGCTAAGTTCTATTGTGAGAGAGTCTCTTTGTTTCTCTTACCTGCCAGAGCATATTCACCACCAATATCCTCATCCTCCTCTTCTTCCTCATGCTCGTTGGTGGACAGAAGAGGCCAGTGTCAGAGTCTTGGACCTGGGAGTATATTTTGACCTTTGTCCTGTGGGACACTGAGAGATTCTGAAGATTGTCCCATCAACTTAGATCTCATTAGCTGAGATGCTGTCTTCCCTGTCTTATTGGTGCTAACACACAGGCCGTGCCTGATGGAGAGTGGTTCTTTGTGTTGCCTCTTTAGTACAGACACTTACCTGGGTCTAAGGAGAAATAAGCGGAGGCTTTGTTGCTAACCAGGACAACGGGAGTGTCTGAGGAAGTGACGTATTGATTCTCAAGAGGAGGACTGGGTTGAGGGTGAGTCGAGGGGGGTGGGCACAGACTTGTGCCTATGGTCTGCTCCTGGGTGACAGGGACAGACTGCTCAGGTTTGAGACTTTCCACTCTGGTCTCAGAAGGATCTCCTCTAATACTGACTATACCAGAAGTGGTTGCATGTGACATTGAGGTGTTTTCTGCTTTTTAGGGTTTTTTATTGCCTTTTGTGTTTCTCATTATTACTGTATTTCTAGAAACTGCCTTCTTTGAAGCTGTGGGACAAGATGATGTGGAGGGAGTAGAAAATGAAGCAAATGCTTTGGAGTCAGTGACTTTGAAAGCCATGTTTTGGCTTGTTGGCTTGGATAGAAGGCTGGGACCTGCCTATCAATAGTCTTGGTATCTTTGTGGTAATGGGAAACACTTTGCCATGCTGAGGCTGGCCCCAATGTTGGCATCTTTGGGAGGCATATGTGGTTTGGAGCCTTACATTTGGGCTGTGGAGGAACTGGAGCAGGAGCCAGCAGTGTTTCAGAGCAGTCTTGTCTTTTCTGCCTTTCATTCCAGAGTAGATGCTTTTTCAGATACAGAATTATTATCATCTTCAGATACACTACATTTTCCTCTCAGGTGGATTATTCTCTGATGGGTATCATGTGTCCGTTTGAATTTCCAAAGTTAACTGTGTGTCTGCATCTTGATTACACAGTTCTTCAAGAACCCTCTACTTTCTTTTGTGGTTGACATCCTTTATAATACTGCTAAAATTTCTTTAAATTTGCCACTGGTATTTTTCATTTGCAAAGCTTAAAGATTTTCCAGATGGTGAACAGTTTTCCCTTGAAGGGAGATGTTTGGAAACTAGCTCTTTGGCTGAGTTGCTATAGAACCTTTGTACAGTCTATCAACTGAGCCAGAGCAGTGGACCCAGAGCAGGCGCCCCTGATGGAGGACAGGGAGAGGTAGCTTTGGGAATAAATGTGCCAACTTAGGTCCTGAGAGAGCCAGCCAACCAGCCGTGGACTTGGGGGTCTTTAGCAGTTGGTACCTGCCTGCCTCAGCTGCTTTTTCCTGGGTTGTGTGTATATGTTTTTAAAAGCTTCTATTAAGATATAATTCATATACCATAGAATCCATCCATTTAAAGCATATGATACAATAGCTTTTTTTTAAATAGCTTTTATTATATTCACAGACTTATGCAGCTATTACCATGGTGAATTTTAGAACATTTTCATTATTCCAGAAGAAAGCCCTGTACCTTCTAGCAATCACTATTCTATCACTCTGCCCAGACAACCACTGATCTACTTTTTTGTCTCTGTAGATGTCCCTGTCCTGGACATTTTGTATAAATGTGATCATATAATATGTGACCTTCTGTGACTGGTTTCATCCACTTAGCATCATGTTTTCATGGTTGGTGCATGCTGTGGCATATGTCATAACTTCATTCCTTTTTATAGCCTAGTGGTATTCTGTCCTATGGATATAGCATATTTTGCTTATTTTCCTCCGTGGATGGGCATTTAGGTTGTTTCTACCTATTGGCTACTGTAAATAGTAATACTCTGAATAATCACGTCCAAGTTTTGAACACCAATTTTTATTTGGGGTACATACCTAGGAGTGGAAATTGCTGGATCATGTGTAATTCTGTGCTTAACGTTTGAGAAACCATCAAGCTGTTTTCCACAGTGACTGCACCATTTGACATTCTTACCAGCAGCATAGGAGGGTTCCAATTTTTCAGCCTCCTCAACTAATATTTGCTTTTGCTTTCTCATTTTTTGTTTTGTTTTTGTTGTACTTCACCTAAGGGGTGTGAAGTGGTATCTCACTGTCGTTTTGATTTGCATTTCCCTACTGACAAAGGATAGTAAGGATTTTTTCGTGTGCCTATTGGCCATTTGTATATCTTCGAGAGAACACAGTCTATTGAAATCCTTTGCCCATTTTAAAAACTGGGTTTTGTGTTTTTTTGTCCAGTTGAGCTACGTGTTTTGGTAAATAAACTTTTACAGAGCCCAAGGCTAGGGTTAGCGTGAGGCAAGTGTGCAGGGTTGTACAGGTGCAGGGTCGGATCCTGTCTTTATTTAAAACGTTAGTGTTCTGTTCATTGTGATATTCTGGCATCAATTTTGATTTTTTTAAAATACCGCACTAAAAATTATCTTGATGGTTGGGTGTTTTTTGACGTCCCCGTAAATTTTACGCCAGAGACTTGCCGCACTGCAGTCCCAGCCGCTTAACTCTGGCGGAAAAACAGTTGTGGCCGCAGTTGACCAGCACGCAGCCCCGCCGCAGCAGCAGTGGCCCGCTCCCTGCGCCTCCCTCCGCGACCGCGACCGCGACCGGAGCGGCGCTGGCCCCGCACTGTCCGCGCGCTGCGTGCCGGCCTCGTCTGTTGCAGCCCCGAGCTCGGCGTGGACCGCCCGTGGCCAGCCCCCGGCGCGGAGGCCCCCGCGGTCCGCGGCCCCCAGGCCCTCCCCTCTCCCCGGCCCCGCGGCCCCGAACGACAGGGGCCTGGGGGCTCGCGGGTCGCAGGACGAGCCTGCAAAGTGGAAGGACAGCAGGCACACGGCTCAGCTGCCCTCAGGCCGCCCGCCGGCCCGTCCTTGGTTTTGCCCAAGCCTCCTGAACCCGCTAGTTCCACCCCGAGTAGATGAGCCCTTCACCCGTGGCAGCAGAGCAGCCTCTGTTGGGCTGTTGGGCATGAGCACAGGGACGGACGCTCACGGCGCCCGCGGCAGCCCGCGTCCCCCGAGCGGCGGCGACAGCCCCTCCCCGCGGCGTGGGCGAGGTCCGGCGGGGGTCCGGCCGGCCGTGGGTCTGGGCACGGCGGCCCCTCAGCGCCCCCTCCGCCTCCCCTCCGCCTCCCCTCCGCAGGCGCGAGCTGGGTGCCAGGCGGGGGCGGGCTGGCGCGGGCGGGCGCGCATGCGCACTGGGTGCGTGCCGCGGCAGCGGGGGCGGCCGGAAGCGAGCGGCGTCTGTGGGCGGGGCTTGGCGCTGCAGTTGCCGCAGTTGCCGCAGTCTCCGCAGTCGCTGCAGGCGCGAGCTTGTGTGCGGGCGGCTCTGACTGAGCTTCGACTTCTCGACGGACGGACGGGCGGACCGACTGACGGACACCATGCCGCGCTCCCACCGGCCTCCCCCGACCGCCCAGCGGCCCGCCAACGCCACCGGCAACGCCGCCGGCAACGCGGCCGAGCCTAAGCCCGAAGGCGGCAGCCTGGCCACGACTTTCAAGATTTTTCTCCTTTTCGCAGGACTCATGGTTAAAGTTCCTGTGGGCTTGTATTTTTCCTGCAAATTGCTCCTTTTCCAGAGTCTCCTGTTAATGTCTCCTGACGACAGTGGCTTTTACGCGACCATTGTCGCGGTGGTGGGGCTGCATGTGGTGCTGGCGGTGTTCGTGTTCATCGTGTGGAAGGAGGGCATGCCTGACTGGCAGGAGAACAAGAGCGAGTAGAGCCGCGCGGGCTGCGGGCGCGGGGGGCGGGGGAGGACGCGGGGGGGCTTTCTTTTCTCGTCCGTGTGGACCATCGTGTCTGTTGTGCGCTTCGGGGAGGGTGGGGGGAGGGACACTATTTACTGCAGCGGAGGCTCCAGTAAAACCGCGGGGTGGGGGTGGGGGTACCTTTTTCCTGACCGCCTGTCACGTGCCCAGTGCTTTTCGTTAAAGACATAATGTTTGTGACTGAGGATCCTGTCGGACTGGTGTAAATATCACTGCCCCAATCGGAGGCTGCGACGAGGCAGCGCTGACTTGTACAAGTAGACTTTGTTTCTTGTGAAAATCTGTGTGGTGACGTAATTGCGGTGGCTCGGCGGGAGCGCCGGTGGCGGCAGCGCCTGTAAGTACCTCTGCGGGCGGGCGGGGGCGGCGGGGTCCGGGGCGCGCGGCCTGGCCCGGGACCGCGGGCTCGGGCGCAGGGGGCGGGCGGCCGGGGGGCGGGCCCGGCGTCTTATCCGTCGTATTTTTTGGTGTATTATTGGACGTGAAACTCGAGGGGAATTTGTTAGGTTAGGTTAAGGCCGTCCGAGGTTCGCCGCGACAAGGTGCCGCTGATGTAAATTACTGCGGGTTCAGATTGTGGTTCTTTTTCGCCGCAGAACGCGTTAAACAGTGACCTCATTCTGACGCAGTTGACGGACGTGACTTCCATCGATAAATGTTTTTTTTTCCCTCCCGTTTTCCATTGGTTTTTCAGTAGCATTTTGGTAAATCGTGGCAAGTAGGTATGAGATTCTAAGCGAGCAATACCCACTCGTACAGTGGAAGTTTGAGACCAATGTTAGAACCGACACTGATTTCCGCCTTGTGATTGGAAGTTAATGTTGTTATAATAGATACTAAAAGTGTTGAGTTCACATCTTGCCCTGCTTATTTGTAGATTTTATACATGGACCACCTTTTTATTAATCTTAAAAAATACAGATTTTGCTGTAGGTTTAACGGGTTCATCAACATTCATCTGGTTTCTGACCCTTACTTTGATATGTGATTTGAGAATGGAGGGAAAATACAGCAAAATGGACTTAGAATAAGGAAATGTTTATTCGTTCTTTAAAAGCCAGGTAAATTATTCTGGAGTAAGAAATACAGTGGCTTGGGTTTGGTCCCATTTTTGCACCTCAGTGTTCTGTTTATTTTTGTGTTTTTTTTTCCCCCAAAAGATGCATTCTATATGTGTGTAAAAATACCCTTAATGTGCAGTGTCCTTTTTATGGTTAGGCTCTGTGAGATAATCTAGACATTTTCTCCCTTCTGAGCGTGAGGGTTTTCCTTCTTTCCCAACCCCCAACCCCTTTCCCCCCCAAATTCTTATTTCCCTCTATCCTCCCACCTCCTTGGCCACAGCTCTCTGAGAAGGGACCTCTCCTCAGCTACAATCCTTTCCTGACAACTAACCTCCCCCCTTCTCAAATTGGGTTCCTTTTTTCCCCCCTCCAAATGGATAGATTATTTACATTTAACCTAAAAAATAGGACTCACTGACTGATTTCCCCACACACACACAACCAATCTTTTATTTTAAATTGTTCTGCTATAGAAATAATCTTGGTGAAAATGCAGATGAAAATGAAAATATTTAATTTCCTCTATGTCTGTTTAGCCTCATTGATGCTACTCACAGAGATGTGGATGTGCTGTTACTGCTTTCTAACTCTGCCTACTACGTGGCCTAGTAAGTTGCTTATTGATTTAAAGCTTTTAATTGTTCGAGTACATTTCCTAGAGTTCATGACAAAAAAAAATTAAGAATCTGTTTTGTTACATATTTTAAGAACTCGATTGAACTTTATATAACTTATATCACTTTTTCCTCATCAATTTGAAAATACAATTTTAGAATTAGTGTTTATAGTGTTCTTTTAGCATTTAGTATTATTTTGTTTTCCATGTTTTGTTGTACTCCACATTCATTATTGACTATATATTATTATACAGTGTACATTTCCCCACTGTTTAGCACTGATGCTTCCATTTTATTGCTATTAGGAATGATACAGTTGTCTTTGCACCAGTAATTGTATACACGCACACACATGCTTCTCTTTTAAGAGTATGATGAATTGTAATACTTCTATGGTTTATTGCCAGATCTCCAGAAAGACTAACAATGTCACTAGCAAGCAAATAAGTACTTCCCATTAGCCTTACCAGAATCAATTTTTTTTTTTTCCTCTAAGTCATAGGCCCAGATACCCATTGGCATTAATCATATGGATTTTTTTATTCTTGATTCTGGATAGCAGATCTGTGTTATTCATAAACACATACCTTTAGTATACATATGTGTGTTTGCCTTTTTAGGTTAAGTTTTAGGTTTGTTGGTTTTGTTTTGTAAGTTTTTATGAAACAAATTATATTTTGTAATTGATTTTAGTGTAAGATCCATAAGCTGATTCTCATCTAGTTTTTAAAATGTTTAACTCTTTACCCCAGAGTGCGAAGGTTTTAACTGCATAGAAGTTACTACTAATATATCTCAGCTGCCAAGCCAAATATGCTTTTGATTGTAATCCTATTTTTACTCCCTTTCCCTTTATCCAGTTATGATGATGAAGTTGATAAAGTAAACCAGTATCAACGACTAAGTCTAGAAGACCTGGAAAAAATAGAAATAGGTAAATTTTAACATGCTAACCAAGTCCTAGAAAGCAAATACTGTTCTTCTGAGATTGGGTCACATTGTTTGAACAAACAGTACAATTTATTAGAACCAGAAAGGGATATTGATATTTCAAGTAGTCGATTTCTTAGGACTTTCTTCTATTCTTTAGAGATTAGTGATGGATGTGGTCTAATAACTGTTTATTACTTACCTTATGAAATTAACCCAAGGATCAAGAAAGTTTAAATATTTGAGACTGAAGAAGTTCTTTAACCTCATCAAATCAAATCACACTAAGCTTATATTTTGTGTACTCTCATGTAGAAATAAAATCTGCTAAGTAACTGATGAGTAATTGTTGGTATTTTAAAGATACAGAAAAAAGTAAATTTTATGTGAGATATTTAACCATATTCATTTGTGTTTTTAGGTCCTGAACCCACTCTCTTTGGTAAGCCGAAGTTCTCCTGCATGCGGTTGCACTACAGATATAAAGAAGCAAGTGGCTATTTCCACACACTGAGAGCTGTAATGCGCAATCCAGAAGAGGACGGGAAAGGTAATGAAGAGATGACAGTATTCAGTGGTAACTTTTGATCTGCTCTTTTAAGTCCAAGTGGAAGTGGGGACAGTATATACCGTTATAAATGGAACTTAGCTTTGTGCTTTGTAACCTTGAAATAGCCACTTTGTCCCCACAAAGCAGGGAAATTATTTGAACTGGTGTAGGTTGGGGCAAAGGTGTCTGTAATGGGAAATCTCGTTGGGTTTGGCCATACTTGAGTGCCAGGGCTTTATCCTACCACATATGCCTCTCATGGACAGTAGTCAGGGAACTCATTCACAGCTGTTGTCGTGGCATCTAAAATGGTTAGGACAAATGAGAATAAACTTTTACTTCCAATTGATTTGGCTCATTTGCCCTTTATTAACTCTTCTGTTAAAATTTGTTTCAGAACATAATGAACAAGAAGCAGTTTTCTATAAATTGTAGCAAGTAAACTTGTATTTGAATAAGACCGCAAATTTCATTTAGGGTTCTGAATTACAAGTACTATTTTTTTTTAGTATGTTTTTGGGGAAACTGGCAAGCAGTTGTATTTGGGTTTCAGATACCCTTCAGTGCATTGCAGAGATGCTACAGATAACCAAGCAAGCCATGGGATTAGATGTACCTATAATTGAGAAAAAACTTGAGAGGTAAGTGTACTACTTCAATTTTCTTAAGAATAAAGACCTTATTATCCAGAGTCTTACTTCTTTAAAAGTATTTGCAAATGAGAAGTCAAATTTGGGTAATGTATTGGTATTTAAACTGGGAAATACCAGATTTCTGTGGGTCAAAAAGTAAGACTCTTAAAAACGAGAAATACATTAGTTGTCACCATAATTTAAACAACTTTGAAACATTCAAGCTCTGATTTTCTCTCTAAACACCAGTGGGTTCTAAATTTGGGAAAAGAATGCCTGTGAAGAGATTATTTCACATTAAAATTTGGCTTCCCATCTGATTGTGTTTCATGGTCCACATTCAACTAGAGGAGAGCCATTTGGTCAGCCAGAGAAACATTGTTCAGTCTTGTGTTAGTAGAGAGTTGTTTCAGCAGCTCTTTAGCATCCTAATTTTTATGAAATTTCATGACCAGCAAGTCATACATACATACTGAGACGTGTGGCAAATAGCACTTTTTTTTGTATTTATAGCTGTTGTGAGGGATGCCACCTGAGAAAATCCTGTCAAATATCCCGTATCTTTTAAAATAAACGTAGGTAAACCACACGAAAACAAAAGGAAACAAACCCCCCTCCCACTTGAATTCAACCAAGTTGGAATCTGTGCAGACAGTTTGAGTTAAGATGCTATGGACTCCCATTTACAGTCTGTGCTGGGTTTGTTGGTTGTCAAGGTGGTCCATGTGGTAGACCCGCCCCGAATGGTAGCCACTTGCCTCTGTAGAGATCCCCTCTTCCCCTGTTCAGGCTCAGTTTACCTGTGGTCAGCCGTGGTCCGGGAACAGGTGATTCTCCTCCTGACACATTGTCAGGCCATAGCCTGATGCTCACAGTGACCACATCATTCACTTCATCTCAGCGTGTAGGTATTTTATCCTCTCAAATCCTCACCAGAAGGAGTGAGTACAGTACAGTAATAAGATATTTAGAGAGGACATTCATATAACTTATGACAGTATTGTAATTCTATTAATCTCTTACTCTGCCTGGTTTATGAACTTTATCACAGGTTACATATGTATAGGGAAAAACATGTAAGACATATAGGGTTTGATTCTACCTGTGGTTTTAGACATCCACTGGGGTCTTGGAATGTAACCCCGTAAATAAGAAGGAAACTGCTGTGGTTTGAATTTTGGGTGTGGTTTTGGGTTTTTTTTCTCAGAATAATGCACAAAAATGTAGGTTGAGACAGCCATTGAGAGGCTTCTCCTTTCCCTTTCCTTCCTCTACTGCTTCCCCTTCTCTGAACGCCAGAGAGAACCCTGTTGAAGGAAACATGCAGTAGTAATGATCAAATCTAAAGACAAAGTTTTGATCCAAAAGAACTCAACATGATTAATCCCAACTACTATGAGGAGCTTCACTGAGTAGGATTAAGATATTGCAGACGGGAGTGTTTCCACAGGCTGGCTGGCTGGCTCATCAGTGCACGGCCTGCTGGAGAACACGATGTGCAGGAGACTGCTTGCTGGACGGGGGTTAAAGTCACACAGCCGGGGCACGGTTCCCACTCAACATCCAGGGACAACTTGTCAATGTCATTTACAAAGGCTTCTGCTGCCAAGTTGTAAAATACTACACACCAGTTGCTTCATAGACTTAGTATCAGAAATAAGATATCTCATTAATCATCTTTTAATAGTGATTATATGGTAAAATATTTTGTGCATATATTAGGTTAAATACAATCAAAATTTCGGGTTTTTAATATGGCTAGAAAAACTTAAAACTACATATAGCTTATGTTTCTATTGTATAGTACTGTTCTAGCATCATGGATTATCTGATTTTGCCACTTAGCAGTGCACTGTTTCGGAAATTGGGCCCACTTCAAGTCAGCTTTCATTTATAGTAACTGGAACTGGTATATTGGATTTCACAGGGAGTTAACTTTTCTCTTCTTCTAATTGTAGGAAGAGCAGTAAACCTCATGAAGACATCATTGGCATCAGATCTCAAAACCAAGGCTCTCTGGCACAGGGAAAAAATTTTTTAATGAGCAAATTTTCATCTCTAAATCAAAAAGTGAAACAGACCAAATCTAATGTAAATATTGGCAATCTACGAAAGCTAGGAAACTTTGCCAAACCTGAAATGAAAGTTAACTTTCTAAAACCAAACTTAAAAGTAAATCTTTGGAAGTCAGATAGTAGCCTTGAAACTATGGAAACCACAGGTGTGATAGATAACAAAGTCCAGGCAGAGTCGGATGGGGAAGTGTCTTCAGAGAATGACTCCTACCACTCTGATGAATTCCTCGCAAATTCCAAGTCTGATGAAGACAAGCCGCTAGCTAATTCTTTAGAGAACGTAGGGCCAAGAGACTATGTTCTTCCTAGTTGTGGTATTATTGCTTCAGCACCTCGGTTAGGCAGTCGGTCCCAGTCCCTCAGCAGCACCGATATTAGCATTCACGCTCCTTCGGAGATTGTTGCTCATGGAAGTGGGTTTGGAAAAGGCCATGAGTCTCCTTTGAAGAAAAGTCCTTCAGCTGACAACATATACGTATTGACTGGTTTTGCCAAGCCTGTGGATATTTACTGCCACAGATTTGTACAAGATGCACAAAACAAAATGACCCAGCTGTCAGAAACAGGGTCTGTTTCTCAGCAGGCTAGTGAGGAAGGAAATCAAATGACCCATCAAGTTTCTAATGAAGAAACACAATCCGAATCAACAGAACAGACACCTTCTCGGCCATCTCAATTAGATGTGTCTTTTCCTGCAACAGGTCCCCAGTATTTGTCAGTTGAACCAGTGCATCCAGTTGTAGGTCAAAAGACCCCTGGCTCTGCATCCAGCATGCTTGAACTTGAGACGGGGCTTCAAGTAACTCCTTCTCCTTCAGAGGGCAGTAGCAGCAGAGCAGTCTCTCCCTTTGCAAAGATTCGAAGTTCCATGGTCCAGGTTGCTAGTATTACCCAAGCTGGGTTAACCCAGGGGATCAACTTTGCGGTGGCCAAGGTTCAGAAGAGCCCTGCAGAACCTGAAGTGGTGAATCAAGTCCAGCAAAATGAACTTAAAAATATGTTTACACAGTGCCAGACACGCATAATTCAGATTTAGTTTTTAGCCACAAAGAATCCTATGGCTTTTATTTAATCCAAAAAGAGGTTTCACATATTAGGCTATTTTAATCTGTACTGTCTTTGAAGTTAGGGATCACAAATTCTAATTATGTTTTTCGGGAAAGGTTTTAAAAGGAATCTGAACTTCAGCAGATTTCCAGATTTGAGAGCCAGAACAACAGAAGTACATCATCCTAGAAGGTGTAAACGTGAGTAGCTTATACACTACAGAGCAGCTGGTCCTTGAGAGTAGTTTGGGGATAATTACTTTGCGACATGACCACCTGCACCTATTTTGGAGTGGGGTGGATGGTGCAGTGTAGCGAGTAAACCCATGAAGGATGAACAAAGGACACGTGTAGGGGAATAGCATTTTTCATAATTTTGTCAGTTCATTCCTGTGTAAATACATTTAGTTCTTAGTGACTTTAGAGTGTTAACTAGTACGAAGCAGCATTTGAATATAAAAAATAACTAGTTTAGTTTTGATGGCTTAACCATTCCCTGTTATTTGAGGATTACTGGTACGACAGTCAAGAAAGGTATGCCCATTTGATCCTAATTTTCCCCAGTCTACTTAAATTTAAAATATTCTGCCCCTTGTACACCCAAAGTCTGGATTATGAAGACCTGTCAGTCATAAAGCCCGAGACACAAGGTGTGAATGAATACCAGCATCTATTTAATTTTGCCGTTTTTAGGAACGGAAGACTACGTTTACTGGGTATTGGTAATTATTGAAATGAGTGTTCAAGTTGTAATTTCTTGCAAGGGAACATTCCTTAACATCTTGTATAGGCTGTGACGGAATTGTTGAGATTTAGTCTGAAGCACAGTTGTACTAAAACTGATTTTATGGCTGTAATCCTGACCCCATGGCCTAAGAAAAGCCCGTACGAGGACGTTGCACACCTTATTCCAAACAAGTATCGGTTCGTCTGGTATCTTTAGAGCCTTACCCTGTTGAAGTGATTCTCAGCTAAACATTATGTCTGTTGTAACTTTGATAAGTATTTCCATATTTGTTATTTATTAGTGGTATCTTTTTTTTGAAGTGTCAAATCTTGTGACTATTTAAAATAAAATAACATTGTAATTTAGAGTGACCATGTGTATGAGAATTCCTTGAATAACATTTTAAACATAATGGTTGATTTCTAAAGCAGATTTAAAAATTCGTAAGATCAATACGCTATGACTGAACACTTGGGTCTCAGCCCTTTCAGTATTTTCCTCTTTTGTTGATATGACTTTAAAAGTGAAGTGTATCACCATCAAATTTCAAACACCCAAACACTGAAACCAAAAGTTTTATTCTGTCCCTAACCAACTTTTCCTGAGTCTCAAAAGTATTAAAGTGTCACACAACAGGAGAGAAAATATAAGCAAAGGTCAGGTGGTACAAGCTTCATGAAATTCCTTGCAAAGAGATCTTTGAAAACTAAAAAGGCGGCAACATTTAATTCCAGTCAGGGTAGTATGTTCAGTTTCCTGGTGATCCAAATAGGAATAACCAACTTCACCTTCCAGTGTGCGGGCAACAGAGAAAAGAAAAGGGGTTCTGAAGCCCAGAGCGCCAATCTCCTACCTGGTGGGACACCTGTAGGAAGACACCACGCTGCATCAGCTCCCACAGTTAAGCTTACGACGGTTTTCCACCAGGAAGGTGTTGGATCTTTTCCCATACGTCACAGGGTAACTCTTACAATTCATGAAAAACAGCCCAAAGTACTAATAATTTGGGAAGTTTTGTTTATTTCAAAGAGGGTTTTCCTTTCAAGGGAACTTTTCTGCAAGATCAAGCAAATTATTTACTTCTCTTTGGTAAATTACAATTCACATTGGCACAATAATCACACGGTAACTAATCTACTTGAATTTTATTTTCACAAATCCAGTTGAGTCTTCATTTTTATTTCTAAAAGGTTAAGGAAGTCTAGCCTACCCGTTATAAAAATGAAAACCAGTTAGAATTCTAAATATAAACAGATTATTTACATTAGTTTATAAAAATAGATTTGAGTTTAGGAAAAGTTAAACTAGTAATTTTCACTTCAGTTCATTAGGCATAATGAATTCCTTGGTTTTCAAGGCTGACCCTGGTTTCCTTGTTCAGCAATGTCGATTCGGAGTGGGAGGGGAAACAACACCCACAGAATCATTTAACTGATCTCCTGTTTCCCACTAGGTAAACTAACTGGCTTTAAAAAAAAAAACAAAAAAAACAAATTAATCTTTATACGTAACTGCTGAGAGCTTACATAAAGTAATGGTCAAAACTTTCCAAACATCCTTTATGCCACAATTACACTGCTGTACTGTATTAAATTGCTTTCTAGCTATGGATAATGATATTTTTGTTACCTTAAAAACCTTTATGTTAAAACTAATTGGTCTGGGAAAAACTTACCTATAGCTTTATTGGGTATTCCTGGATTAGCAGATAATGTTCGTTGAGCTAACACATCTGCAACTAATGGAAAAACTTACGCAAAAGTTTAAAATCCAATACAATCATCAAAGCAACTAAATGACAATTATGAAAACAATTTAAAACTTTATTTTCTACAGAAGGCATATTTTAAAAAGTTAACTGTTTGCTTTCTTCATACTTGGGCAACACAACCTATCCTAGGGCAGCATTCCCTTAAGTCCCATAAAACAGTGGTTCCCAAATGCACGAGGGGTGAAATGAGAAAAATAAGGACAATGTGGTGTTTTTTTCCCAAAAAAGCTGTGTTTATTCCACTGAAAGGACTCTCATCCTGAGACTCCTTTTATGAAGAAGAAAAAAAAAGTGTTAATACAGTGGTTTCTTTCAGATTACTTGGCAAAATACATCGGCAACCCTGTCCCTCAAATTTTCGGAAATGTTACTACTGGTCCATGAAATCCAAAGGTCTGGGAACCACTGCCATGTAATAGACTAATTTTGCAGGTTATTAATAACTGTTAAGTGGAAAAAAAAAAACAAACTTCTGTGGTCCAACGTTTGGGAAAGGATGCTACAGAATTTCACAGTCATGTGAATTAATGGCCGGTACACCCCATTCCCCAAAGTTGGACCACTAAACACATTCAGACCCACCGTTAATTGGAAAGACATTGTAAAAATCTGAACAACTCCTCTGACTTTGGAATTCCAACAATTTTCTTCAAATGAAGTTGACATCAGCATTTCAACAGAGTCTGACCTACGACTTAGCTGAAACTTAAGGAAAAGGTATCAGCAACATTATCAATATTAAACTTTTAATATCAAATACACTTTTGTACATTGTTACTAATTTATATAATTATAAAACAATCAAAAGCTCCATAAAACCAGTAAGGTAAAAGCCCTTACTGAATATTATATAAACTTCAGATGTTACCAGGCTTGATTTCAGGAAAAGTCATTGGTGTCTGATACAAATTATCTACAAAACAATGTGGTATAAATGGTACTTGAATTTTACAATAATGTGGCTACAATCTGCCCAATACTCTCAGAGGTGTCAGATCTTCAAAGTTCATTTCCATTCACACATTTCTGCTGTTGAAGCCTGGTTCTTCTTAAAGACTCTAACTGCTTTGCTCTTAGCCATCGTTCTCTTGACAGTGTGGTCTGACCGGCACTGAGAGACAGGAACCTGGCACGAAACACAGAATTGGATTTAAGTCTAGACTGAGGACAGTAACTAGTTCTTAAAAAAAAAAAAAAAAAAAAAAAAAACACCACCTAGGAATACTGGGCCAGGGGTCAAGACCATCTGGTAGCTTACACACAAGTCAGGAGCCAAGTAAGACTTCCGTAAAGGGATCTTTAAGGTTTAGAGAAAAAGCAAAACCTGTTCCACTGAAATGGTCACTGGCCAAACACAATCCCCCCCCTCAATGCCCTTCACATGGTATTTTAAAGGAAAAACATTTTCCATTTGTAGAAACCTGCCTCAGTTACTCCTAAAAACTGCGAGGTTCATACAGAGTTTACCGAAAAAGCAATTACGGGCAGGTCCTACTCACCGAGCCACGATGAGCAGCTGGTGGAGATCGTCAGCAGTGATGCTCTGAGGATCGTTCTTGCGCATCTCCACAAAGTCATCTTCAACTGCCTGTGACAAGAGAGCAAGTGGCCTTTAAAACCACGGCTTCTGAGGAAACGATGTGCATTATGTAGGAAAAGCAAAGTAATGCAGTCAGTTGGCTGATGTGAAAATGAGGAAGTCAGCCCTGCTGCTTGGGCGGCAGAGAGGGCAACGGACTGGGAGCCACCCCTCCACAGCCTGGGGCTCCTGGGCGAGCACCTAGGTCAGCAATGGGCACAGTCAACCGTGCAGTGATGTCAGAAGTGGCAGAGGGAGGGAGGATCTGAAAATTCTTTCCACCATTAAAGGGGACAAGAACACTAGCAAGAACTATCAAAATGTGCTTCTTCAAAAGTCTGAAAACTAACCAGAATACAGGCATCATATGTTCAAGACAGAACACTGGGCTCTGAGGCATTTTAGTTTGCCCTACCCACCCAACCCCCAGCCTACACCCCCAAAAAGGGACCGCCTGGCAGCCACACGACAGGGTGCTTGCAAAGCAGCACTCCTGGAGATCCGTCACTCTCTGCTGGTTCCTTGTGAGAACCCACGTGCAAAGCGTCTTTACTCAGCCGGACTCTATGAACAGCCTCTTCCCCCCACCTCCCGGGGAATTTATCAAAAACAACCCGAAGCAATTACTGATCATCCTGGCTGCCTCACGCACTGGGTAACAGTTGGGGCAAATAAGCAGCTAACCAAAACCCTTAAAAGAAAAAACTAGGAAATGAGAACTTTTCCCCTCCAAAGCCCGCAAAGGACACATCCATCTCTAAGTCCTCCCGAATGCAGAAGGCCGCATGCGTGCAAAGGGCCGAGCATGTACTCCGATCAGAGCAGGCCCTCAGGGGCAGCCCGGGTGGCTTGGCGGTTTGGCGCCTGCCTTCGGCCCAGGGCGTGATCCTGGAGACCCAGGATCGAGTCCCACATCAGGCTCCCTGCATGGGGCCTGCTTCTCCCTCTGCCTGTGTCTCTCTCTCACTGTGTCTTTCATGAGTAAATAAATAAAATCTTAAAAAAAAAAAAAAAAAAAAAGCAGGCCCTCAGCTACTCCGTCTGGGTAGCCTTTTCTGTGCAAGCAGAAAGAGAAGGGATGGTCACAGTTGTCAACTGCGTGGCAGTGTGTCGAAGGCCTACCCCGTGGAGACACAGAGCCCTGGGCTTTGACTGGGAGACCTGCTTCCAGACATCTAACGAAATTCACTCACTGACTGGCCTCTAAGCTAACAGAGCAGAGACTCCAGGACCTACACACAAAGGATATGTTTCCAAGAGTTCGTTCAGAAAAGTCACTAAGCATCAAGCAACAACAAACCCTAGGGAGGGGAAGGATCCACCAGAGCAGAGCTAGCATATCATTTAAACACCTGGTTTTGGGGCGCCTGGGTGGCTCAGTGGTTGAGCATCTGCCCTCGGCTTAGATCGTGATCCCGGGGTCCTGGGATCGAGTCCCACCATCAGGCTCCCTGCATGGAACCTGCTTCTGTCTCTGCCTCTCTCTCTGTGTCTCTCATGAATAAAAATTTTTAAAACAACAACAACAAAAACCCCTGGTTTTCAAAACAAAAACAAGGGAGACATAGAAACAAAAAAAAATGTCTGGATCGTTTCACTGGAAACAAAGAAGTAAACAGAAACAGTCCTTGAGAAAGCCCAAATATTGGACTTGCAAGACAAAGACTTTGAGTCAGCTCTTTAAACATATTCAAAGAACTAAAGGAAACCACATTTAAAGAGCTAAAAGAAAGTATGAGAATAAGGTCACATCAAATAAAAAACAAGAGGTAGAAATCACTTATTAAAGATTTTATTTATTCATTTATGAGACACAGAGAGAAGCAGAGACACAGGCAGAGGGAGAAGCAGGTTCCATGCAGGGAGCCCGACATGGGACTCGATCCCAGGACCCTGGGATCACCACCTGAGCCAAAGACAGATGCTCCACCACTGAGTCACCCAGGTGCCCCAACAGAAATTATTTAAAAAGTAAACAGGTGCTTGGGCAGCTCAGCGGGTTAAGCATCTCTCGGTTTCAGCTCAGGTCATGATCTCGAGGGTCGTGAAATCAAGCTCTATGTTCAATGGGGAGTCTGCTCTCTGAATAAATAAAAGTCTTTTAATAAAATTAAAGGCAAATAAAAATTCTGAAGCTGAACACTGTAGCTGAAATTTAAAATTCACTACTAGAAACTGGGCTCAAAAGCAGCTGTGTGCAGCAGGCAGAAAAAAAAGTCTCAGCAAACGTGCAGAAAGGCTGAGTGTGAATGGCCAGTGTGTCCAGAAGAAAGTATAAGGGAGGAGGAAAAATGAACAGAGCCTCAGCTACTTGTGGGACACCATCGAGTTTGCCAACATCCACCTACAGGCATGCTGGAGGGAAAGGAGGGAGAAAGGGGCAGAAAGAAATGTAAAGAAATGACGGTCAAAAACTCAGCAAATTTCCTCAAAACTTCCCCAAGATGGACAGTAACCCGCACACCCAAGAGGTTCAATAAACTCCAGTAGAAGAAACTCAGAGATCCAGACCCCCAGCACCAGAGCAAAAGGACTCAGTGCGCACAGGGGCCTCGCCTCAGCCGCGAGCGCACCCCTCACCAGAAACCCCCACGCCAGAAGGCAACGGGAGGACACACGTGAAAAGCGCTGAAAGAAAAAGTCTATAAAGCAAGAACTCCACGTCCAGTACAGCTAGTCTTCAAAAACGGAGAAATTCAGACATTCCCAGATGGGCAACCACTCGGCAGAACTTGTCACAGCCGATGTGCCCGACAGGAAGCACGGAAGGACCACGGGGAAGGGAACCACACAGGGAAATACCCAAGCGGTACAAAGGTCTTTCTCCTCCTAACTTTTTCCCTCCGATTTAAAGACAGGAGCGCAAAGCAGGACTGTAACCGCGCGGAGGAGCGCCGCCCACGTAGGACACGAGCTCGGCGCCAGTCGCGGTAAGTGGAACGTGACCAAACCGTCTAACTCAACACGGGAAATCGTTGGTTTCACCCCAGACACACCTTGGTTATCTCATCGGAAATGCTGTAGTCCAGGAACCTCAGGAGGGTCAGGTAGATGCGGAACTTGTTGAGGACAGAGGGGAGCACGGCGGACAGGAGGCTGTCGGTGTACTCCTCCATGTTGGGCGGGATGAGCTGGGGCTCCAGGTGGATCTGGCAGTCTGCCTACGGAGACCAACGGGACGCGGGGTTTCCCACGTTCCGAAATTAATCCAAAATTTCGGGAGGAGGCTTCATCTGTATCAGCCCGCGTAGCAATCGAGAAATACTTTTTATTACCGGAGGGGGGACACTTTCTAACATTCGTTTATAAGCACCGTGACTCCCTCGGCGACAATTACAGAGGTGAGCGTTTCTTTGGTTACTTACATTTCCGCAGGAAGAGCAGTAAACACACAAAAAGGTAACCAACCTCTAAAAACCAGCTAATTAAAATGTTTTCAAGGCTTTCTTAATCCTGGAATATGTGTACGTCTTACTGATCTCTCTGTCTAGAAACCACGTAAAGCAAATCACACTTTCCCAGAGAAAACTTACCCGGGGGCCATTTCATTCTCGTTCACGGGCAGTTTCTCATGAATCACAGTGAACATCAGTTTACAGAGAAACTCTACACCTTTTAGACAACGGGGCGTACTTCTCATCATGAAAAGACACAATTAAAAGCTCCCTGCATCAGTCACTCTGATGATTTATCAGAGCATTTCACCATAAAGCATAAAAATAATTACCATGTCATCAGGAACATTTTTAAATGTCTTAAAAGGAATTCTGAACTATTCCTCACGTAAGATTGGCAGAGACAATAGGACGGAGGCAGCAAGAACAAAGGTCTAGATGTGAATCAGGCAATTTACAGAAAGCTTCTACTTTCTCTGCCTGGGTGTGGGAGCTGCTGCTACCGACAGCTTTCCTCTGCTCTTCTTGGGATTCGCCGTATCTGGTTCTTCACAGGTTTTCATTCCCACAGCGGGAACAAAATAATCAATTCTCTTACTGATAATCAACAGCCCCAATTCTGAAACAAGTTTAACTCCTCAATAATAAGCCATACCAAGAAACAAAAGAATACAGGTATCTTTCCAACGTAACCTCCCTCCATCTTAACATGTCTCCTCGTACCGGCAGGAGTGATCTCCCCTCTGAAGTAATAAAAACATTAATATTGCAGGGGAATTCCATCTGGTGGTAACTGAAGTCATAATCCACCTTCTGCCAAGTTATTAGGTTGCTCAGGGCAGTCACATTATGAACACCTGAAAAATAAAAAAATAGTGATTTTTTAGTCATTTGATTTTAATCACCTAAACAATTTGGTTTTATTGACACTGATCGTAAGACATGAAGTTTCTACTGCTTTAAAAAGTTATCTCAAGCACTGTTCGACCTCCTAAGCTAAATGTTTACTAAGTAATAGGCTTCGGACAATACTGGTCAAGCTAAACAAATGTATTTTGGGGCCAGGACCTCCTAAAATCTAATCTAGCATCTGGTATACAACTAGGTACAAGATAGGTTCCCAGTAAGTACAATCACTTTCTATGTGACGTGTACAGGTCTAGCACAGTATGATTGAACTAAAATGATTTTTACGCATAGAGATAAGATTATTGAGTTTTACGGATTTTTATACTCATCTGTGCCTTATTAAGTATACCCAGTCCACACTATTTTTTTCCTTCTACCTTTACTTCTTGAACTTACCCCCCAATAAAGTGTAGTCTTCTACTAAATATTTTTTTAAGAGATTCTTTGAAATAAAAAAATAAAAAACTTCATATTGGGCAGTTAATGTTTTATTAAATCTTCTCTACACTTTTCTTTCTTTTTTTTAAAGATTTTATTTGTTCATGAGAGAGATAGAGATAGAGAGAAAGAGAGAGAGAGAGGCAGAGACACAGGCAGAGGGAGAAGCAGGCTCCATGCAGGGAGCCCTATATGGGACTCCATCCCAGGACCCCAGGATCATGCCCTGAGCCGGAGGCAGATGCTCACCACTGAGCCACTCAAGTGCCCCTACACTTTTCTTTTTAGCTAATATATGACTGAAGGCATAATCTCCTCCTTTCTTAGCCTTAAAGAGCTCCTTGCTACATCCTTGTCCTGTCATCGTACTATTTTCATACTAGGACAAAACACAGCCAATGTACACAATTTCTAAGTCTATAATATCCACATTACACTAATTCATATGGCAAGCCTTGATCCAAAATGCTTGTGAAATAGAAGTTTGTCTCTGATTGGTGATCCTTTTATTTAAAAAAAAAAAACAAACTTTATTTTTTTAATTTATGATAGGCACACAGTGAGAGAGAGAAGCAGAGACACAGGCAGAGGGAGAAGCAGGCCCCATGCACCGGGAGCCCGACATGGGATTTGATCCCGGGTCTCCAGGATCGCGCCCTGGGCCAAAGGTAGGCGCCAAACCACTGCGCCACCCAGGGATCCCTGATTGGTGATCCTTTTAAAAGTCAATACCAGATCTGGCTTTCATGGGAGATTAGGAATGAAGAGACACACTCAAGTCCATACCTGGTGTGTCCAGCTGCCCTTGTTCTAGGAGAGTTTCATCAATCACAAGGGAAGTGTTGTTCGGTAGCTGGAGGAGCCCACTGACCAGGCGATTGGCTGTATAGTCTTTGTGGGGGATGAATTTCAAATGGTTCATGTTCTCTATAGTCATCTGCAGACGAAAAGACTGCGAAAAGAAATTTTTTAATGAGCAAGGAACAAAGTTTCCTGTTTTAAGGAAGTACATATATGGGGTTAAATACTTTCCATATGTGTGTAAGGAAAGATCTTATATTAATTTCTAAGGCTATAGTTTCATGGTTTCTTGAGCTCCTAGAGAAAAAATCTTACATATCCACCTTAAATAATAAATCTACAACTTAAATAAGAACTTCACTAATTCTGTGAGCTGCTTTACTCTCAACTGTTTTGTTCGGTATTCTTAAAAAAATAATTTCGATTTTACCAGGAAACGAGAAACAAACAATAGATAATTCAGATACATTTACCAAACATTCAGAAGCTCAACTTCTTTTACCTACCACAACCACAGGATAGCAATGTAGAAAGTATTTATTTATTCAAAATGAGCAAAGTGGGGAAAGAAAAGCTTAATTTTCTTCTGTGTTCCTCAAATTAAAATCACATTCACTCATCAGACTACTGCGGACCAGGAAACAAACTGTCCTAAGAGAAGCAGGGGTACAGACCACACTGAGCAGGTGCCAGGCGCTGGGGGTCCTGTAACCTGCTGCAGACTACCTCCTCGTCCGACCTTAGCATGGTACAGTCTCGGTCAGTGCACATCACTCCGTGTCCCCGCTCCGAGCCCACCACTCCATGCCCTCTGTACCCAGCGTCACACTCCAATCTCCCTTCCTATCACTCCAGCCCAAATAGTAGTACGTGTGCGAAGGTGGAAATTGGGGTTAGGGAGGAGGGTGCTAAGGAGAAACTCTCAGAACTGACAGGATTATTGTACTATGGCTCAGTGATTCAAAGAAAACGGGCAGGGGGCTAGGACCACATTCTAGACAGAAGAAGTCTGTCTAAATACAGGGTGGCACACAGCAGGGTCTAGCTGCACGTAGCAGAAGCAGGTCGATCACAGTACACCCACTGTGAAAACTAAACAAGATATTAACCAGGCAAGTGTTCAGAAAAAGTTTGGTGCTAGACATAAACTCGCAAGAGGAATGTAAGGGAGTGGGATATGTAACAATGAAGAGTAAAACCCACAAATCTACTACAAAGCGATGAAAAAGCTACTACAAAGCGATGAAAAATAGAACAAGGAAATACCTCACCACGCTACAACCCTGAGCATCAACCACAGAGAATTTTCACATTTACAAACATAATCTGTGTCCTACTTATGCATGCTAGGCTGCTGCTTGGACTTCACCTCCTCCCCTTCTCCCAGAACTCGGTCCACACTGGCCACACTGGCCTCTGCTGGTGGGCCTCAAGTGTGCCGAGCACACCACAGCCTCAGAGCCGTGCTTGCTCTCCCTGCACAGGATGGACATTCCCTCCAACAGAAGCATTTGGCCTGTTCCTACGCTTGCAGCAAGTCTCTCCCTGAATTCCCTGAAGGTGAGACCTTCCCCCCACACTGTATACCTGAGGTACTCCACTCTAGCCCAGACTCCCTAGCCCCCCCACTTCCCCTGCACCTTTACTGTTCTCCATGGCACTTCAATGACATATTCTGTATTTACTTTTTATTAGTCAGATTTCAGAATATTATGATAGAAGGCCATTTCAGTAATTCCCAAAATGTGGTCCAGGGAACTCCGAGGGAGTGGCTGATACATTTTATGGAGTCCATGAGATCCAAAGCATGCATGGATAAAAGACCCAATCAATGTGCAAGGCAGAACAATGAATTTACAGTAACAGAGTATGAAAAGTTCCTTGAGGAGATTACAGATTTCACACTTGCAACTATCCTTTAAAAAAATGCCATGTGACCAGTTTTGGTTTGGTATCAAGGAATATCCCATTATTCAAAGAGGTCAGCTCTCCTTCATGTACTTCAATCAAAACATCCTATCACAAAAGACTGAATGCAGAAACGATTTGATAATCGTTTATCAGTGGTCTTCTATTAATCCAGATATTAAAGAGACTGGCAAAAATTTATTTATTTATTTATTTATTTATTTATTTATTTATTTATTTATTTATTTATTTATTTATTTATTTATTTAATTTGAGATTGGCAAAAGTTTAAAGCCAGGTCACTTTATGACTTGGGAAAATAGCTATTGTTACAAAAATATTTTATGTTCATATGTAATTATTTTCAAGAATATTTTGGTATATCTTTAGTTTTATTTTCTACTATGGTAAATTGATAATAAAAACACAGATAAGGGATCCCTGGGTAGCTCAGCGGTTTAGCGCCTGCCTTCAGCCCAGGGTGTGATCCTGGAGACCTGGGATCAAGTCTCACATCAAGCTCCCTGCATAGAGCATGTTTCTCCCTCTGCCTGTGTCTCTGCCTCTCTTTCTCTTTGTCTCTGTCTCCCTCATGAATAAATAAATAAAATCTTTTTAAAAACCCAAAACTTTAATCTTAAAAATAAAACAAAACCCACACAGATAAACTATACCTCTTTGAGTCAATTTTTTGTGTCAAGTGAGTTAAGGAGTGTGAGAAATGCTGGTCTGCTTGGTCTACTGCTGTTTAAGGGCCTTACCCTCTAATAACATGGTCACATGAATGATCTATTTTAACCTCCTAAATCTCCAAAATAAGACATGATCAGCATTGCCACTCACATGACTAGTCAGAAGCAATTCCCTCGTTCCCAATGTTTCACTACCACACAAACCCTGCATTCCATCTGCCCTGGCAAACAAAGGCAGTGTGACTTTGCAAACAGGAATTAAAACTGGGGTAATGGAGAGAAAGATCTTTATTACCTAAACTAAATGAACCATGGTCCTCTAATTTAGGCTTATTTAAAGATTTAAGATTTTAATGCACAAAAATGATACCAAGTTGCACAAACTGGCATCAACCAAGAATATAATTTTAAGGGATGTACTTGCAATCGTGCCATTAGAGTCCTAGAAACTTGTGCTAAGGCAATAAAAGGCAAGTGAAATGTTTAGGGGTGAATATGTAAATTATGGGACATGGCAGGCTATGTCCTCTTTAATAAGATCTATTAAAATCTCAAAGTTAAACACTTGAGCTGAAAAGACAATTAGATGGGTTTTTAAAGGATGCTCAGGTTTTTTTTAAATTTTTAATTTAATTTAATTTTTATTTTTTTTATGCTAAATAACACGTTTTCATTTTCCAAAACACTAAAATAGCACACGGCGGAGTAATTTAGGACACAAATGGAGAGAGGCAATGAGTAACCCCGAAAATGGTTGTCTTACTTTAGGACTCCTTAAAAACTCATACTCTGAGGTGACCTTGATTGGAGTTCTCAACAACCAGAGGGGTTACCTCAGAAAAAAGGTTAGTGTATAAGATACCTCCGCTCCTGGAAACTGGAAACGTTCTACAGGGGAAATACGAGGTCTGTCTCCCCCTACCTGAGCTACAGCAGATGGTCTCAAGCTTGTTTTATTTCAGGTGACAGGGCTAGGGCTCCTTGTTTGAGAAAGGATTATACTAAAAGGACACTGAATATTTCAACTTTCACCATAAGGACTCCATTTAAACTGCATTTCAAGGGGAAGGAAAGGGATGTGACAAAAATCAAATTTTGCTGCTGACCAAAATTCGATAGAACGCAGAGATGGTGGCAGCTCACAATCACGTCAGGCAGGGCTGAGAGCAGGTAGGGAGGGGCTGACTTGTATATAAACAGGCACTTTCACCTGATGATCAAACAGTCTAGGGAGACGGTATCTGGGACAGTAGCCCATTAGAATGAACGCTGAAGATACATAAAGAATTTTGTTAAATCTTTACATTGTAACCTGACATTTATATAGGATGTATTAATGTTCTTGAAAAGGTATCCCAATATTGAATGTCTTTCAAGCACAAGATAAAACATGTTCAAAAATCTCTCACATCAACCAACTTCCCATGAGTTCATCTGATCATACAAACTGAAGCAGAAACTTCATGGCTGCCCTGTTGGCATCCAGACTCAGTGTGAAAGAAATCATTATAAGACAACTTTTAAAATTAATCTCACTATTTTTTTATTGTTCTGCTTGTACCTTAACTATGGCATAATGGATTTGCTACTTCAAAAGCTGGTAGAGCCAGTAACCCCAGTGTTATCTGCAGATGGTTTGAGGTACTTTTTATACTTGAAAGCATTTTCTTGTATTCTACTATTTGTTTTGAAAACACAGGCTCTGAATGGCCACGGAAAACACATATTGTCACATCATTCAGGAAAACTTCGGGGCATGTGTACAACAGTGTAAACAGGACGAAATGCAAGCAAGACAGTTCCAACTCAAAGCCTGGCCCTTCTGGCAGAGCACTTGGCGGTTCCTCCTCAGACATCCCCATTCCTAACCTTTTCTGACAGCACAGTCGTCCTGACCCCCAAGGCTCTCCTTTGTGGCACCATACTCTGTGGCTGTTGATTGCCCTTGGCCCCTAGGTTTTTTGTTTGTTTGTTTGTTTTAATGTATTTTTTTTGAGACAGTGAGCAGAGAAGAGAACACAAGTGGACCGGGGAGGGGCAGAGGGAGAGGCAGAGGGAGAAACTGGTTCCCCACCAACTGAGCTACCCAGGCGCCCCAGAGTGTTCAGATTTGTAATAAATATTTATATTGATCTTACTGCTGGAACAAGATGTTGAATGATCCGGTACAAGTGTTCTGTGAAGGTACTATTCCGTGGGCAACCACTCAAGTTAACTGTGAATTTTCCCAGTGGAAGAACGTCTCTTCTTGTATACCTAGATAAAAAGATACCAACCAGTAAGATATTGATGATTTTCTGATTTCCATCAAAAAGCAAACAAAGATTAGCACAATACTGTCATTAAAAATAAAGCAAATTGGGATCCCTGGGTGGCTCAGCAGTTTAGCACCTGGGTCCCAGGATCAAGTCCCCACATCGGGCTCCCTGCATGGAGCCTGCTTCTCCCTCTGCCTATGTCTCTGCCTCTGTGTGTGTGTGTTTCTCATGAATAAGTAAATAAATAATAAAAATAAAGCAAATTACTCTGATCAGTTCATTTATCAGAATAACAGCAATAAAAATAATAGCCAGTACTTATATATATGAGCACTGAGCATGTGCTATAGGGACTGTTCAGAGGGCTTAAATGTCTCATTTAATTCCTAGACTCTCTGAGGCAGGTCATCTTCGCTGTACAGGTGAGAAATCTGAGACAGAAATCTGAAGTAACATGCCCGAGTTCACACAGCAGGATGCAGGAGAGCTGGATTTGAACCTACCGACTTTGGCTCCAGAGTCTGTACTCAACTGTTATATACAGCGATCTGAAGTCCCAACCAAGTGAAGGTCTGCAGTACAAAGATGTTGACTGCAGTGTCATTTACAGAGGAAAACTAGGAAATCTAACAATTATGGAACTAGCACAACGGTCTATAACAAAATACTGTATAGCCATTACAGTTCATGAAGTTCATGAAGAATTACAAAACAAGAATGTTTAAGATAGGGACACCCTGGAATCTCTGGGTGGCTCAGCAGTTTGGCACCTGCCTTTGGCCCAGGGCGTGATTCTGGAGTCCTGGGATCAAGTCCCACACTGGGCTCCCTGCATGGAGCCTGTTTCTCCCTCCTCCTGTGTCTCTGCCTCTCTCTCTCTCTGTGTCTCTCATGAATAAATAAATAAAATCTTTAAAAAAAAAAAAAGATAGGGACACCTGGGTGGCTCAGCAGTTGAGCATCTGCCTTCAGCTCAGGGCATAATCCTGGAGTCCCGGGATCAAGTCCCACATCAGGCTCCCTGCATGGAGCCTGCTTCTCCCTCTGCCTACGTTTCTGCCTCTTTCTCTCTCATGAATAGATAAACAAAATCTTAAAAAAAAAAAAAAAAAGAAGAAGAAGAAGAAGAATGTTTAAGATATGTTAAATGATAAAAACAAGACGTGGATCCATTTAGAGTACGATGGAGATCCGTGTAGGAATGTACACATACGTAAACAAAAAAGATGAAACAAACATGAGCCCAATGTGTTACTGGAGATCATCTCTAAGTGGGTGAGATTACAGACAATTTCCAGTCTCCTCATGCTCCTGGAACTTGCTGAAGACACAAGTTATTTCTGAAATCAAAAAATAAAGACCTGCGGTGGAGGGGAAAGGAGGTAAAGCACGTCTGCATACAAGTTAGATGTGTGTACACTGGGCCTTGCAGAGCGTTAGGATGTATAAACAGAGAATTCAGAATGCAAAAAGAATAAAATAGCTCATTTTACTCATCAGCTAGATTCTTTGTCTGATTGTGGCTCTTGTATTTAAGGGAGACAAACAAAAGGTTAAATGTAAAACAAAAAAATGGACAAAGGAATTCGTGATATCATGTAATACTTATTACACTGAATGAATAAAAACCATTTGATGACGAAAATAATCAACAGTAGCAGAGAAGTTACCCGAGAAACCTTCCTGCTCTCTTCCACTTTCAACAAAACCCCCACCTCCCCTGCCTGCCGCCAGGAATATAGCACTTACACTGTAGAGATGAGATGCAATATCAGGTATTCAGCAGCCAAGCTATCTCCCAGAAGGGCGTGAGTGAGGAACCCAAGCAGCTCTGCTCGGATGGGGGACAATTCGGACATGAAACCTGAAACAACTAGAGAAGGGAGGGAGACCACACTCAGAACACACATACCAGTTCCTCCCCAGTGTCTCAGGAACAAAGCACTCAAGTCTGTAGACAACTAGTGTAGACTTAAAATATTGGTCGTTAAGTGATGCCAACATTCAAAGTAAGACAGCTTGTCAACTTTTGGGCCTCATTTTAATAAAGAAAATTGACATAAAGGAAAATGGGCCAGAGTCACAGAGATCGCTAGATTAACCTGAGCAACGAGGAACTGACCGGCTCAGCCCCACCGTAAGCACACGGCACACGCAGCTCCCAACACGCGCAGGGCTAACGGTCTCTGGGTCCCGAGGCCTCAGCACTTACACTTACAGGTTTTGCTCTCCTCCTTGTTAAGGCAGGCAGGCAGTAAAGGATTGATGTGCTGTAACTTCTGAGCTAAAACCACATGAATTCTTGGCACTAATGAAGCAGGAGGACTGTGCACTCTCTGCTCCTCGGCAGTGTCTGTGCATTCCATCGGATCCAGGAGCGAAGAGGCATCCCTACAGAGAGGAGAAAACTTCAATTCATAGGCACAGCTCTGAAAATGAGAATTCAAGCCAAGAATGGTTCCACCTGTACATCTCCTCAAAGAATGGAAAATGGCTCCTCATGCTAAATTGTCATGCCACATAGACATCAGGTGAATCAGGTCATATGAGGATATGTATGTATTCTTCAAGAACAAGAACACTTTGAGGATGCTAGAACTACAACTAATGGGACAGAATGCATCACTGATAAAGAGTATCTGTGCTTGGAAACCACCTTATCAGCTGAGACATGAAATACTTCACAGCTTGTCTCAAAAACTGAAGTCCTTTTCTCAAAAGCCATTAGGTATCTATTATTCAGTGTGGAAGATCCATTTATCTCTTATTTTGCTAACTGGTTTTCCTAAATTTTATTCTTCCATTTCACCTCCTTGAATAGTGAATAGTCAAGCAGTGAAAAAATGACTTTTTCAGATTTGCTAAAAAATTAGCAGACGATTAACTCATAGTGATATGACTGAAACAAATCACTAAAACGTTTCTAGAACTTCAGACTTTACCAGCTGCTCTACAGAGTCCCCAATTTATACTGCTGCCCTCCTTACACGCAAGGACGATGACAACTTTTACATGGTATGTACTGCGCATTGGGCAGTGTTCTTTGCTGGGCACACATCAATTCATTAACGCCTCACCTACCCTCATCTACAATGAGGAATCCACATGGCCAGTTAAAGGGCCAAACCAGGTTGACAACTCAAGCCATCGGATGCATCTGTGGATTAAGCGGCTTCAACAAATGAAGTGACTAAAGCAGGAAAATCATAATCAGAAACCTCCAGGACAAGCAATCTGCTACACACACACACACACACACACACACACATATGTTGCTGCATTATATATGTGTGTGTGTGTGTGTGTGTATTTACAGTTGTTTAAAATTTCTGTCCCCCGCCCCCTTTTTTTTTCTTATGGTGAAAAGTAAACTCTTCTTATAGGGAAACCAAGATCAATGTCCAATACTCAACAAGAAAACTGTTTTGCGTGAGGGGATATGATCCCACTCTTGGCAAATTCAAAAGGAAACAAGAGAGAATGAGAAAGACTTGGGTTTTCAGGATATATTGTTAAATGGGGTGAGAAAGTATAAAGAATACATATTACCATACCACCTTCATATAAAGGGGGGATAGAACATACACATGTCTACTTATTTTTGCAAAAAATATAAGAAAGATAAAAGCAGAGACAGGTTGGTTCCCTATGGAGGGTGAGTGGGAACAGGGCAGGGGGGGATGACACCCCTACCTTCTTTGTATGTAACTGTGTTGTGGGCAACAATGTCAACGTTTTCTATACTTAAAAAAATCAAAACGAGGATGGACAAGGATAGACGAGAAACTCTAATGTGAAACGCAATAGAAACAAATAAGCTTAACTACATTAAATGAATAATGAGCCAAAGAACCAAAGGAGAAGAAAAGGACTCACTCCAGGAACTATGGACACAGAACCCTGACTATAGACTTCATTTTAAAATAAAAAGAAGTAGAAACCATTCTTGAACTCAAATTATGAGGTTTTTTGCAGTGGCATAGATTACCAATTCTGAAGTTGCCTTCTCTGTGCCATGGAATATATGGGGAATAATGGAGTCAAGCTTCTTTCTGTTAGGAGTTACAAATAATGTGGAAGGAGAAGGGAGGACATGTGCACGTGGAGCTAGAACTAGAAACACTGTGAATTCATGGTTCTGATAGAGAGACTTATTAATACATAAGAAGGGTGGCTGGGGGCTCAGTCGGTTAAACATCTGCCTTCGGCTTGGGTCACGATCTCAGGGTCCTGGAATCGAGCTCCACGTCAGGCTCCCTGCTCAGCGGGGAGTCTGCTTCTCCCTTTCCCACTCCCCCTACTTACATGCTCTAACTCTGTCAAATAAGTAAATAAAAATATATAAAGATGTATGGGTAAATAAACATTCATTTATTTGTATGCATACAGTGTATATGTATATACACTTCCTAGCACTGTCCACTAAAAAGGCATAGAAGCAATACCAATCCTAGAACCAATGAGCACACAAGCACTCACATCGTGACTTTAAAATTCCTCACTAAAAGAAACTGATGCGGGATCCCTGGGTGGCGCAGCGGTTTGGCGCCTGCCTTTGGCCCAGGGCACGATCCTGGAGACCCAGGATCGAGTCCCACGTCGGGCTCCCGGTGCATGGAGCCTGCTTCTCCGTCTGCCTGTGTCTCTGCCTCTCTCTCTCTGTGTGTGACTATCATAAATAAATAAATAAATAAATAAATAAATAAATAAATAAATAAATAAATAAATAAATAAAAAATAAGTAAAAACTGATGCTTAGAAAAATAGCTGACACTGCAGTTGGAGTATGGATCGGACAAGATGAGGTTGAAACAGCATAATGTGTCAGAAAAGATATGTTCAAAAATGAGGTCATGTCAGCAAGGCCCCAGAACATATTTACAATGACTCCCACTAGCCAAATGAGAAAATTTGAATCTCAAGTACCAGACTAACATCCGTGCTGATATAAACAAACTACTTAAATAAACAAGAGAGAAGGGAAATCTCTCTTCCAACAAAATGCCAATAAACTAGTGTAGAAGGAATGACTGAGAGATAAAATCACCATGAGAGTAACAAAACTGACTCAAGAATCATCAATGCATAGGGGTGTCTGGGTGGCACCATCAGTTGAGCATCTGTTAGTTTCAGCTCAGGCCTTGATCTCAAGGTCATGGGATCAAGCCCTGTGTTGGGCTCTACACTCCGTGCAGAGTCTGCTTGAGATTCTCTCTCCCTCTACATCTGCCCCTCCTACTCTCTCTAAAGTACATAAATAAATCTTTTTAAGAAATCATCAGTGGATATTAAAAAAAAGCGATGAAATGAGAAACTGGGTATTTATGTAGTCTCCAAGTATCTCCTTCCAAATTGCTTATTTTTACAAAGTAAAAAAACAGAAACCTTATAAGACAGAAACCTGACAGATGTCACCTTAACAAAATGATCAAAATTAGTATCACTAGTAATGGGGCACACGGACATTATGTGCCTCCTGATAGGACAGCCTGAATCTAATGAGGAAACGTCACACAAACCCAAACTGAGATATTCTACAAAGTGACTGGCTGTCCTCTTCAAAGGTGTCGAGGGTCTCTGACATGTGACAACACAGGAAGACAGCCATCTACAAACCAGGAAATGGGCCCTCACTAGACACCAGACATAGGTATGTCAGCATCAGCACCTTACTCTTGGGACTTCCCAGCCTCCAGAACTGTGAGAAACAAATTTTTGTGAAGTTTAAAAAAAAAAAAAGGTGTCAAGGCCAGGAAAGACAAAAGTTGAGAACTGTTCCAGGTGAGTGAAACATATGACCCTATGGATCCTGGATCAAGGAGAAGGAGGAGGAGGAGGAAGGAGGAGGAAGGAGGAGGAGGAGGAGGAAGGAGGAAGAAGGAGGAGGAGGAGGAAGAAGGAGGAAGAGGGAGGGGGGAAGAAGAGGAGGGAGGGAGGAGGGAGAAGGAGATGAGGGAGAAGGAGAAAAAGGAGAAAGAGGAGGAGAAGAAAAGAAAAAGGAAAAAAGAAAAAGAAAACAGAAAAAGAAAAAAAACTCACAAGAAAGAACCATGGCCCATGGTATGGACCATGAGTTAGTGTATGGTGTGTTTAGAGCAAATTCCTCATTTTTTATAACTGTACCCTGACTTTACAGGAGAAAGTCTTTGTTCTTAGGAAATAAGGACTCAAGTATTTAGGGAATAATGTATGCAACTTACTCTCAAGTTTTGCAGAAAAATACATGTGCGTATACACATATGAATGACAGAACAAATGGGATACCAGCGTTCACAACTGCTAACTCTGGGTAAACGGAGAAAGTTCTTTATAAATATCCTCCAATTTGTCTGCAAGTTTGAAATTAGATCAAAATAAATTTACCCAAAAAAGAGCAAACAGACTCACCTTTCATCATTATTTAGTATACTTAGTACAGGATCCACAGACAGGACACCATATAACTCAAGAACGTCATTGACTTTGAAACAATCCCAGTCTTCATATACCTGATAGGAGATCACATAAAAATCACATTGTTAGGACCAAATAACACCAAATAGTCATAAAATATTAGTGTTAAGGTAATAATAGTATCTTAGATTTTTATCGGTCAGGAAATGGACCTTAAAGCAACTCATTTATTTCATAAATTGAAACCAAGACAATAAAGTACTAGCCTAAAGTCATTTTCCTAGTTAGCAATTAACAACTAAAACACAGGACTCCTGACTCCTGGACCAAGGTCTGTTATCAACGCACTACACTACTTCGAAGAAAAGGCTTTCCCAAATGATGTTGATCAATTAACTTTAGAGACATGCATTATCAGGTACCTGGGTAGCTCAGTAAGTTAACGGAGGGCCTTCAGCTCAGGTCAAGATCCCAGGGTCTTGGGATTAAGCCCCACGTTGGGCTTCCTGCTCAGCTGGAGTCTGCTTCTCCCTCTGCCCTTCCCCCTACTCATGTTCTTTCTCTCTCCCAAATAAATAAAAAATAAAATCTTTAAAGAAAAACAAGAACCATGCATTATCTCAAAACCTATTAAGCACACCAAGAAAGGAAAAAAAAAAACGCAGGACTACTAACTTTGGACTTATTCACCAACTATGCACCATTAGGAACACAAAACTCAGAAAGGTTTTTCACAATAAAATTTTCGAAGTCTATCTTTGATGGACTTCAGTAACTGTCAAAGCCTCCTCTTGATGAGGCTAAACTGAAGCACGGCAGGAAGCTGTCCTGTCTGGTCCCTGTGATATATAACTAAAGTGCCATTTAGGTTAAAATCACAAAATAAAAGAATGAAAATTCTCAGTGATCATCTCTGAAACTTATATTGCTTGTTTCACCTATCAGGATCAAAAAACCAGGGTAAGCAAGATAGAACAAACTACCAATAGATTTTTTGCCTTCTATTTTATTTTAAATACAAATGAGATACAGATTTTGATGAGAATAATGTTGAAAATGCACAGATACTGTTGGAAGTTGGAAATGATAGAGAAAGGAAGTACACATGAATTAAACTATTCTGTGTTGGAAATATTCAAAATTTTTTTTTAAGTAAAAAAACATGGGGCTCAAACTCACAACCCTGAGATCAAGAGTCACAGGCTCCACCAACTGAGCCAACCAGGTGCCCCATATCCTTCAATTCTTTGAGAGTGCTGTGGTTGGCAGAGCATGGCCTCCCAAAGAGGTCTACATCCTAATTCCTGAAATCTGTGAATATGTTACCTGACAAGCAAAAGGGATGTGTGTACATTCAAGACCCCAAGATGAGATCATCCTGTATTACCTGGTTGGGCCCAATCTAATCACCAAGGTTCTTAAAATGGGAGAATCTCTCCTACCTACGGTCTAAGGGAGAAATGACTATGAAAACATGGTTAGAGAAATGCATAGCTGCTGGCTTTGAAGATGGAAGAAGGGGCCTCAAACCAAGAAATGGGAGTATTTATAAAACTGGAAAAGGCAAGAAAACAGATTCTCCCCCAGAGCATCCAAAAAGGAATGCAGCCCCAAGGACACCTTGATTTTATCCTCAGTGAGATAGATGTTGGACTTCTGACCTAAAGCCTGTAAAAATAATAAATTTTTGTTGTTTAAAAGCCACTAACATTGTGAATATTCACTACAGCAGCCATGGGAAACAAACATAGACGCTGAGAGTACTCCATGTTAACTCCCAAGACACATTCCACATCTACAACAAGGTCAGGTCTATAAAGGGTTTAGTACCTTCACAAGGCATGCAGGGCCCTTCTCCCCTGGCAGTGGAAAATTCAGGTCAAAAGGAGAAGAGAGGTTCAAGAAGTTCAGCTGTTGCCCAGTAGAAGCTTCAGTTTCTAAACGTTTTGGCTCTCCACACCACTGAAGACCACCAACACTCCCTAAATTCAAAGAACAGCACTGTACTTAGTCATTTTTAAGGCTTCCTAAAGAGTCTTTCAAGTTTGATATAAATGATGCTTCTGAACTCAAAACCCAAGTTGTTACAGTTCTTAAGAAAGTAGCATATGCTAACAAAACCCTCTGTCTGAGCTAAAACAGAAGATTATGAAGATCTGAAAATTTTAATCATTTCTCCCATTAACAAAAAAACTCCTCCCTTCAAACCTCAAGTATTGTAAAAGTTAGTATTTAATACAGTGACTGTGACATCTTTAACCTACAAAACACACTGTCTACTGACAATGAACCCACCTTGAAAGAACATGTTTTTCTACTTATTAAACAGAATAAAACCATATAGCAATAAATTCATTTACCAAATAATTTGTAACATTCATTATGTACAATTCATTCTGATTCCTAAATCAGGCTAGCTGCTGGCAATACAAAAATGATTTAAAAAATGCTCTCTATCCTTGAAAGTAGTCACAGCTTAGGGCGTACAATTAATTAGAACCAACATATAGCTTGCCCCACCATAAAACAGCTCAGCAATAAGAAGGAATATACTATTAATACATGCAACAACCTAGATGGATCTCAAGGAAGTTTTGCTGAATGAAAAAAGTCAATTCACAAAATGAACAAACTGTATGATTCCATTTATGTAACTTATTATTTTATTAGGGTTAATGCTAGACTGGAATCTTTTTTTTTTTAATTGCAGTATACCTGACTACATAACACTCTTGTAGTAACATTAGGACAGAGATGAAGAATGGATTAGTGTTTGCTAGGGGTTAGGGACTTGTGGCGAAGGGAGAGGCCGGAGAGCAGGAAGCATGACTCTAAAAGGGCGACTTGAAAGACGTGGGCAATGGACTGTTCTAGATACTGTGGTAGCAGCCCCACACGTGACATCTATAAGTGACAACACTGCCCAAAACTAAATACACACAAATAAGTACATTTAAGATAAGAAACGTGAATAGAAGGTCGAAGGGTGGTGTCAATGTCCACTTTCTGGTGATGATATTCTACTATAATTATATAAGATGTTACTATCAGGGGAAACTTATTTCTTACAGTTACATGTGATCTTATCTTAAAAAAAATTTAAAAATATATATAGCTTGAAAGATCACCTAGAAACCAACAAACAAGTTAAGCTGTACACAAACGCACTCAAATGTCCAAGGGCCCTATATACAAAATGACATCCAAACAAAACGCAAAAAAGAGGAGAGCGTCAGCTGCTTAGGTGATAAGAGAAATACCATACATCCCAGATGCTAGTATGTTATTTATTGTTATGACACACACTAATTTTAATGAACACTTAGGGAGTGGGTGGAGAAAAAGACCACCACATTTGTACAGATTGTAAAACATTCCAAAGTTAGAAACATTAAAATATGCCTTTGCTCTAAGGAAATACAGTAATATGAAGTTCTAAAGTAGGAAATCTATGGTTAAATGAAATTTTTAGTAATTCTTTACCACTCTCAATTGAATCTTACAGATGCTCCTTGACTAGACTGAATTGTTTGACCCCCTCTCCCTTCAACTTGCCTCCTGATGATGGTGCTCAAGAGAAGTGAATAGACATAAAAGAGGAATAAAGACAAACTTATCTACCTGCCATAATTAAGAAACTCACCACTCCTAAACACTGTGATTGGTGAAATCAAGAATGAAATATGTGAATTATGAAATTATCTCATGCTCTTAGGATATTGCAACTTTTGGTCACCCTGTATTATCAGAATTCATTGGGTTTTCAGCATGTTTCATGATAAACCACTACAAATGTGCATAAATAGAACAGAACTGTGACTATTCTAAGGGCTCTCTGCTCTCAAGCTGAGAACGAAGTTACATAGTTGACCACAATTTCATAGTTATCCTCTGATGCTTTTGATCTTACTAAATTAACGTACCACTATTTGGGGGCGCCTGGGTGGCTCAGCTGGTTAAGCATCTGCCTTCAGTTCAGGTAGTGATCCAGGGCCCTGGATTGCCCTGCATCAGCCCCTCGCCACCCCATGTCAGACTCCCTGCTCAGTGGGGAGCCTGCATCTCCCCCTCCTTTTGCCCCTCCCCCTGCTTGCGTGCACGTGCTCTCTCTATGAATAAATAAAATCTTTAAAAAATAAAAACGTAACACTATCTCAAAAATCAAATGAAAAAGGATGTTTTCAGATATAAAGAAAAACATTTTCAGCATAAAGTACTAGCTTCCATATTACTCAGGAGCTGAGATAAAAATAAAGAATGAGAAAAGACCTTTTTCAACTAGCCTTCTGAAACTCTTACAAATTAACAGGAAAGCAGACACGTCTAAGTGATGCCTAACTGCTCATTTATGAAGCAGTTTGACCAAAGAGTACTGTAGAAACTCACAAAACTGTCTATAACTGATGAACTTGAACGCAGGGTTGTTAAATCATGGTCAGTTCCTAAATCTAGAGCAATATTACACAACCTTAACTCTGAAAACACATTTGAGAGAGAGAGAGATGTACAGAAAGCTCATTGGCATACACTACCTGCTTGCCTGGCCCCTGCATGTTGGTCTTTCTGTTTATTGGGCTGTAGGTCCATATCTTCATCATCTTCGTAACTCCTCTTGTGACGACTGGGAGTGTAGGATGTCGAAGGGCTGACTCGAGCTTGGTTTGCATTAACATAGGCGTTAAATGAAAAGTTAAGAAAAATCTACCATGAATTGAGGAATCCTAAGGAATCCTAATTACAGGGCTCATAAAAGCTGACTGGTTTGCAATTTGGTTAAAATTAAAACATCCTTTTAAAAGACTGGACTTCCAGTTCTGATCATCAGAGTAGCAGCTTAACCTCATGCTCCCTACCTGCACTATGAAGAACTACAAACTGCACAAAAGACATGAGCACAAAAGACATTCAGGCACTGAATGCTGTAAAGGAGTTTAAGGCTATAGTTCCTGAATAAGGAAACACACCGGGAAACTCCACATTCTTCCCAGCCTTCTCTTGGGAATATTTCCCAAACTGCAACAAAGAGACATGAAGGTCTCACCCTTGCTAAGTAGAGAAAACAGAGCACACAGTTCAGGGTTACTGAGCAACCAGAATTTGCAAAGCAAACAAAAACAGAGTAACAAAAAGGCAAGTGTTGCAGATAAAGACCCAAAAACCTGTTCAGCTTTTACTTGGGTCTTTGGCTGAACACAAAACTATGGATGTACAGTCAGGATTCCTTGAGGCCTAGCAGGAAAACAGTTGCTAGTTGGCTGGGAGCTAACTGTAAATTCTGGAAATTGTATAATACTAGAACTGGACCCTGATGAACATCTTGGGTACTTACTTAGGTGTGACCCAGAAATAGCACATCTCACGAACACATCTCCTACACAGCAAGGGCCATTCCATACCCACCTTAACAAATTTCAAAACCAAGCCATGACAAAGTCAAAGTGATCCACTTAAATCACCTGTCAGAAAATGCAACATTACTGGAAGGAAGACAAAACCAACCCTCTACAATGTTGTATATCAGCATATAGTAACACATTATTAGTTATATATAAAGAGGCAACAAAACATGACTTACGATCAGGATTAAAATTAATAAAAACAAACCCAGAGAGGACTCAGATATTGGAATTAGCAGACAAGAATACTAAAAGGTATTTAAAAAATCATTTAAAGTTTTTTTTTTTAATTTTTTTTTTTTATTTATTTATGATAGTCACAGAGAGAGAGAGAGAGGCAGAGACACAGGCAGAGGGAGAAGCAGGCTCCATGCACCGGGAGCCTGACGTGGGATTCGATCCCGGGTCTCCAGGATCGCGCCCTGGGCCAAAGGCAGGCGCTAAACCGCTGCGCCACCCAGGGATCCCTAAAAAATCATTTAAAAAATATATATAGCCTTTATTGTGTTAAAGTATGTTCCTTCTAAACCTTAAAATTCAATTTTAAAACAAAGACGAAGGGCACTTGAATGCTCAGTCAGTTAAGTATCTGCCTTCAGCTCAGGTCATGATCTTGGGTCCTGGGATCAAGACCCATGTTGGGCTCCTAGTGGGGAGTCTGCTTCTCCTTCTCCCTCTGCCCCTCTCCCATGCTTGTGCACGTGCTCTTACTCTCAAATAAATGGATAAAATCTTAAAAAAAAAAAAAAAAAAAAAAAAAAGACAGCTGAGTCAAAGATGAGGGATGTTACCAGAGAAATGGGAACAATGGAAAAGAACCAAATGAAAAATCAAGAACTGAATATCTGAAATGTAAAGGAACAAAAAACCCCCACAATCTTTGTCATCTGGAGAATAACAACATTTAATGATTATCTGATTGAATCCCCAGAAAATGAGACAATGCCAAGAGACTAAGACAGAAAAATATTTAAAGAAGGGCACCTGGGGGCCACGGTCAGTTAAGCATATGCTTTCAGCTCAGGTCATGATCCCAGAGTCCTGGGATTGAGTTCCACGTCAGGCTCCTTGCTTAGCAGGGAGTCTGCTTCTCCCTCTGTCTACACCCACCCCACTCCCATAAATAAATGTATCTTTCACATAAATAAAAGCTTTAAAAAAAAATTTTTTTTTAAGAAATAAAGGCTGAAATCTGAAAAATACCAGACTACAGATCCAAAACCTCAAAAATACCCAAGCAAGATAAACACAAAAAAGCCCACACCCAGCCCATCACAGTAAAACTGCCAAAAACTATAGACACAGAGAACATTAAAGGCAGCCAGGGAAAAATCAAAGATATTACATACAGGAATACAGTAAAATGACAATTAGACTTTCCTCAAAAAGCAACAGGGATCAGGGCACCTGGGTGATATAGTCAGTTGAGCATCCAACTCTTGATTTTGGCTCAAATCATGATCTCAGGGTTGTGGATTGAGCCACACATCAAGATCTACATCAGGCATGGGGTCTGCTTAAGAGTCTCTCCTCCTCCTCCTGCCTCTCCCCTCACTCACTCTCTTTAAAAACAAAACAAAAGAAACAAGCAAAAAAAGCAACAGAGGTTAACAGACAATGGAAGAAGACATAGAATGCTGGGGAGGGTAAAGAGCTGTCAATCCAGAATTCTGTATCCAGTAAAAATATCCTTCAAAAATTGAGGTGAAAGGGGGTACTGGGTGGCTCAGTGGTCAAGTATATGCCTGCCTTCCACTTAGGTCGTGATCTTGGGTTCTGAGATCAAGTGCCGCATCGGGCTCCCCTTGAAGAGCCTGCTTCTCCCTCTGCCTGTGTCTCTGCCTCTCTCTGTGTGTCTCTCATGAATAAGTAAATAAAATCTCAAAAAACAAAACAAACAAAAAAAGAAGTTGAACCAAAAAACTCACCACCAACAGATCTACACTTTATTATTTAACATTTTAATCTTTAGATCTGTGCTTTAAAAAAAAAATTAAAAACAGCCTTAGTGAAATGACTCTATATAAAAACAAAAAGAAAAAAGAGAACTAGAAATGGTACATACCACAAACACAAAGACACTGTTTCCTCATTTCTTAATTTATGTAGAAAATAAACGCTTACAGCAAACAGGATAAAGTATTGTGGGCTCCATAGTTTAAGTACAAATGAAGCGAATGCCAACAGCAGCATAAAGAATGAGAGGAAGAGATGGAAGTACAGTGTGGTAAGATTAAAAAGAAAAAAAGAAATCACAAGGAAAATTAGAAAATATTTTTGAGTTGAGTGATGGTGAAATCAAAATCTGTGGAATGCAACCAAAGCAGTTATTAGAAAAAATATATAGCCTTCAATGCTCATATTAGAAAGGGAAGCTTTGAGGGATCCCTGGGTGGCGCAGCGGTTTGGCGCCTGCCTTTGGCCCAGGGCGCGATCCTGGAGACCCGGGATTGAATCCCACGTCGGGCTCCCAGTGCATGGAGCCTGCTTCTCCCTCTGCCTGTGTCTCTGCCTCTCTGCCTCTCTCTCTCTGTGTGACTATCATAAATAAATAAAAAAAATTAAAAAAAAAAAGGGAAGCTTTGAAAATAATTATCTGAGCCTCCACTCTGAGAAGCTAGAGAAAAATTAAAGCCAAACTAGCATAAAAGGAAATAAGTCAACGAGATTGAAAACAGAAAATTCAACAGTTGGTTCTTTGACAAACCATGAACAATACTGATCCAGAATAAAAGAAAAATTAATTAACATTACTGGAAATGAAGAGAGATCATTGCTAGATATTTCCCAGACATGAAAAGGAAAATAAGGAAATATTATGAAAAGCTTTGTTACTGACATAAATTTAACAAGTATGACTAAATGATTTTGAAACCATTACTTGAAAGATACAACTTATCACAACTGATACACAGAGAAAACTAATAAAAAACCTAATTGAAAATCTTCTCACAAAATGCCAGGCCCCAAACTGGAAACAACCCAAATGCTCATCCAGTGGAAAAAATATAAACAAATAAAATCAGCAATAAAAAGGAATGAGCTACTCTCACACACAAAAGGATAAATCTCAAATGTATTATGGAGAACAAAAATCAGACACAAAAGACTGCATGATTCCATTTTATGACACACAAGAATAGGTAAAATGCAGCTACAGTGAAAGAAATCAGCACAATTGTTACAAGAGGACAGTGAAGTGCCTGGACATAAGGGAAGTTTCTGGCACAAGTTCTTTACTTTGATGGGTGTAAAAAAAAATGGGTGTGCATTTGTCCAAATCACTGGAGTGCAACGTTAAAATTCATGGATCTCAGGGTATGTGAACTATGCCTTAAAAAATTACTAAAAAATTTAATGAAAACATTAAAAATGAAACTGAGATGTCAAAACATCTCTCAAAAGAAACATGTTTTTTCCCTTCAGAATCCAGAATTAGGGCAGCCCCAGTGGCGCAGCGGTTTAGCGCCGCCTGCAGCCCGGGGTGTGATCCTAGAGACCGGGGATCAAGTCCCACATCAGGATGGAGCCTGCTTCTCCCTCTCTGCCTGTGTCTCTGCCTCTCTCTCTCTGAATAAATAAATAAAATAATCTTTAAAAAAAAAAAAGAATCCAGAATTAGTTATTTTGAAACTGTGTTTTTATTTAATTATGGTATTCTTTTTCAGTACCTTTAAATCCACCTGGATCTTTTTAACAGTATTTCACTATGGGAATGTACCACAATTTTATCATTTCTCAAAGATGCATACTTGGGTTGTTTTTATAACTTTTCTCATTTAGGACAAATGAAAAACATTTCATTAAAATAAAGCCAGGCTCTGTAAACGAAGAACAATTTTTTTCCAGCTAACTTCGCTGGTGTAAAAAGACTAAGTTTCTAAAAACGCAAAATTTAATTGTGGTCTTTTCAAATAATAAAGTTATCAAGAACCTCTCAGCACAGAAGAAATTTCAGATAAAGGATATTTCTTTTACCCATGTAGATTCCCCAGGCACTGGGACACAATAGAAAGTCTGTCTTTCCAAAGTGGTAGTTCGTGGGGAGTTTAAATCCACTTCTTGTTGAGGCTGTGATATACACAAAAAGTATATTTAAAATTTTATTAAGAAAAACAAAAATAAAAATTTTAATTAGCAAGCTACATATTCACATTGTTTGCAAAACCATAGTAAATATTTCATATTAAGAATGAAGAGGGATCCCTGGGTGGCGCAGCAGTTTGGCGCCTGCCTTTGGCCCAAGGCACGATCCTGGAGACCCGGGATCGAATCCCACGTCGGGCGCCCGGTGCATGGAGCCTGCTTCTCCCTCTGCCTATGTCTCTGCCTCTCTCTCTCTCTCTCTCTGTAACTATCATAAATAAATAAAAATTTAAAAAAAAAAAAGAGGATCCCTGGGTGGCACAGCAGTTTGGCGCCTGCCTTTGGCCTAGGGCGTGATCCTGGAGACCCGGGATTGAATCCCATGTCGGGCTCCGGGTGCATGGAGCCTGCTTCTCCCTCTGCCTGTGTCTCTGCCTCTCTCTCTCTCTCTGTATGACTATCATGAATAGATATAAATAAATAAATAAATAAATAAATAAATAAATAAATAAATAAAACTAAATCTAAACTATCATTTTTAAAAAAGAAAACAGACATAAAATCATTTCATATGCAATCAATCCATGATCTTCTCTCAAATCCATATTATATAGCACCTTGTTACAAAATTAAATCCTTTTAAATAAATAGGATACTTTAATTTTTTTCAAAAACAAAGCATGTCTCTCACATAAAAAAAATCTTATCAGCCTAGAAAACAGGAACTTAATGAAATATGCATTAAGAAGTAACTCTGAGGGACGGCTGGGTGGCTCAGCTGTTGAGCCTTCAGCTCAGGGCACGATCTCAGTCCAGAGATCAAATCCCTCATTGGGCTCACAGGGAGGAGCCTGCTTCTCCCTCTATGTCTCTCATGAATAAACAAATAAAATCTTAAAAAAAAAAAAAAAAAACAAAAAAACAAACAAACAAACAAAAAAACTCTGATATGAGATTTGAGTCAGATGTTATTCCCTAGAAAAGGTATGTTCTCTATTTTCAAATATACTTAGAAAATCCTAAGAGGTGGAAAGGACCCAAATTTAATATTAAAATATTACTTTAATATTACTTTTAGTACATACATAGGACAAAAACAATCTCTTAAAATAAAACATAGATACCATTTTGTAGAGGGAAATAAAAGAGTTGTCAAGTTTCAGCCTAAGCTAGTTATGTCCAAGCAAGGCTCTTTGTGTGTGTTTCTTTCTTTCCAGGCCCAAAGTTTTCCTGGTTTGGTGTTTTTACTTATGACCTTTAGCAACACAATACGAATTCTTTGCCTTCAGCAGTGTCACACACGGACAGACTCATGTATTTTATTTTCCTTATTTCCAAATGCTGAGATAACTAACTTGTGGGGATACTACATTACTGTGTACTAGACAAAGCTGTGTATTGATACCTTAGGCTCATATGAGTTAGGGCTCCTCAAACAAGGGATACAGCAAGTATTTATAAAGTTGCCTCATTCATTTCGGCACCATATTTTACTTTATGGAAACACTCTCAAAGAAAAAGACACTGGGACACCTAAAGTTCATCATGTGTTAAGATTAGCAAATCCATCTTTCACAAGTCCCCCTAAATAATTATAGGAAGTTACATTCTTGTTTAATATTCACAGCAACCTTTCAAATTAGGCCTGTTCTTCTGTCAGGACTGGCCCTGAGCTAGAACACTTCACTCAATCAGGCACAGCTTCTACTCTGAACTGATGTGCTGGTATTAGGGCTTATAAATCTATCTCTTGAGGTTTGGGTAACCAGGGGTCAGACTCCCAGAATGTAAAAAGCCCCAGATAATCTAAGATTCTGGGTCAGCAAAGCAGAGAACTAGACAGAGAACAGAGGTAACGCCACCAGGTGCTACCTTTCTACTTAAGCACTGGCCTGATCTATTGTCATCTGTGATACTTGTTTTTTTTTCCCCAACAACTGACAATTACCATCACAGTTTCTAAGGAACCACATTAAAACCCAATTTCAAAAAATACAGATATACTGTAATTCCTCTGTAACTGCCTTTCTGCTAAGTTTCTACCTCAAGACTGTCGCTTTCACAACCATAATTATATCCAGTGTCCTCTGCCTTCTTGCCTCTCCCATTACAGATATGTAAGAGTTTCCATTACTTCTATCAAAGAAAGCTTAGTTTATTAAAAATATTTTTCCTAAGAAAACAGGATTTAATGAAATTTAACTTAAAAAGTGTTAAGTCCTAAGTTAATCTTACATTTTTACTTTAAAAGAATTTATTATAACTTGTAATTTTGAAACCAAGTATAGATATTAGGAGAATAAAGGCATTAGTTTTGTTATTTACAATACTCCACCTTCTAAGAGATTTTTAGAAGATAAAAAAAGTATCAAAGAAACTCTTAACTAAGAGGTGAATAAAACATTTCACATAACTTCTTAGAACTTATTTACACACTTGAGATCAACCAAAAGAAATAAATTCGCTGCTTAAGAAAAAATTCTTATTAAAATGTTTTCTGTATCTTAAGGATACATACCCCACACTCTGCTACATCTCTATATTTTCCAAAATGAAGGACCTATGATCGAAAACAAAGGATAACAGTATCATATCAGTATATCTGATTCAAAACCACCATAAACAAGGATAAAATTAATACCACTAATTACAAACAGAAAGTTTCATGAAAAAAAGCAATACATACACGTGCTTTTGTATTTCGATTAACTGTTTCATAAACTCCCATGTAAAACTCAGGGTCAAACATATCCTGAATCATGCAACGAAACTTCACAAAACTGTTAGGTTTCAAATAATGAAGGGGAACTTCATTCAGTGATGGTACCTTAAAGAAAAACAAGTCAGTAAGATACTATTTGTAAAACTGTAAGCACATATACAGAGACTGTATATCCAGAACCCAACCCTCCCACACACACACACCAAGACCCATTAGGAAGCCAGCAAACTCAAGAGTCAACATAAAAGTGCTAGACACAAAAGTATTTTTTATGTCCTTCCAAGTTCGTATAGTGACATCTGATTCTAATGTAAAAGGATGCTTTTCCTTAAGAACACTTCTCAAGTAGCAGGCACTTGCTTTGTTGAGCTCTTAAGACTAGTACATACCAATTCTTTTTAAATGAAATAAAACAAAGATAATCGAGAATCTCGCAATTACTGATTTGATTTGAAAGTAACACGGTCAATTACTGCCACCTAGAGGCACCAATACAGAAGCAATGAATTGCCTGAAATTAAAATTTCAGTTGGAAAAGGGCAAAATCTTTTAATTCATGTGCACATAAAGCAGAAGACAGTACACTTTAATGTATATAGTCTAAAATTTTAGTGATTGTTTTGGCAGCACATATACTAAAATTTCATGTGGGTTACCACTCTACTGAGAAAAATTGGAAGTCAGCCCAAGGCTCTCCCCCAAGAATAACAATAAACTTACCCATTTAGGAGCGTTATTTTCCTTCAGCTTTTCCTTAAAATATTCAATTACTTTCTTCTCCCAGTCAGGATTAACTCCATTTTGGGCTGAAAGAAAAATATACTTTTCAAAACTAAAGGTACAATACCTAACAATAGCCTAGGGTCACAGGAGGCACTTCACAGTCGGGTGGAACGCCGCTGCGCTGGGCACTCAGGAAGCCGCCCTACCAAGGGGGTTGAGTATTACAACGCAGGGCGGTCAGCAACCTAGCTGAGAATACCCACAGGATGAGATATGAAATTACCTAAACAAAGCAGCATACGAACTATCATTTGTAAAGCACAACGCTTTTTGAAAACATTTTTAGACAGATATTTTCTTTACAACTACCCTAAAATTAAAGGGAGTTCTTCTAAAACTTTTTTTTTTCCCATTTCGGGAATGATTTCAAACTTCAAAAAAAAAACTCAAATGAATAGTACAAAGAATACCTGTATCTTTGTTCCATTTGCTTTATCTCATCTCTCATATATATTTTTCTGACTCACTTGAGATTAAGTTATACACATCATAAACCTTTGCCTTTTAAGTATTTCAATGTGTTTTTCCTAAGAACAAAGATTATCTTATATAACGATACTGTTACCAACCTCAGGAAATTCCAAACTGATACCATACTTTTTATCTAACTTACCATCCATATTCCAATACTATCCTTTTTTTTTTTCTTTTTTTTTTTTTTTTTTTTTTCCCAATACTATCCTTGATTGCACTTTTTCCTCTTCAGTACAAGAGCCAGTCTAGGATCGCATATTGCTCTTAGCTATGTCTCTAATCTGGAACAGTCCTTCAACCTCTGTATGTTTTATAACATTTATATTTAAGAGGAATACAAACTGTCTAAAAATGTAGAATGCTCCTCACTTTGGGTCTGATGTTCCCATATGATTGGATTGCAGTTGTGCACTATCGGGCAGACTGTTCTATAAGTGATGCTGTGCCCTTGTAATGGGACCATCTAGAGACAAGATGTCCATCTTCCCCTCACAGTAAAATTTTTCCCCTTTGCAACTATTAAGTAATATGGCAGGAGACACTTTAAGACCAGGTAAAAAAAATTTATGAATCTTGCCACAACCCCCAGATTTAGCATCCACTGGTGCCTCTTACAATGATGACTGCAAAATGATGAGAAAACGGCTTTTAATGTCACGTTAAAGAAAACCGGAGCACCTGGCTGGCTCAGTTGGTAGAGCATGTGACTCTTGATCTTAGGACTTTAAGTTCAAGCCCCATGTTGTGTACATTACTTAAAAATAATTTTTTTTTAAAAAAAAAGGTAAGAAAACCAAGGCTCTGGGAAAAAATTACAGGAATTGACCAAGACCAAAATACATTACTGACAAAATTAGGAATACCTATTTGGGAGAACAAGCAAACCACATAGCTAGCCAGTACTTCCACCATTTATACTCATCACCTAAGTGCTATGTAGTGAAGTAAAGGAACTGCCTCTATTTGTTAGAGCTGATTGCTAGAAATACTCATAGAATTCTACTAACACCCCTGCCCTGTGTCTGGACCCCTCTGGCCACAGTGAGGCACCCGAAAGAGTGCACTAGCAGGGGCTTCAGCTCAGAAGAGTTACAAGACGCTGGTGTCTGCAAGAAGGTAGCAGGGCCCACTGGGATCGATCCCAGTGGATCCAAGAAGGCAAAACAAGTCCACAGAGTTCCTGCAGTGGCCATGAGAATACTACCCCAAGCTTACCCTCTTCCCAGGAAGCCCTTGGCCCCCAAAAAGGGAGACAGCTCGGCTAAAGACCTCAAATTGGCTGCCCAGCTGATGGGACGAGTCATGCCCATATGGAAAGTTTACGAGGAGAAAGCTAGAGTCATGTGGAGGAGGAGGAGGAAACTACAAGGTAATGGCTAGTGTTCACATGGCCCATGCCAATGCCTGACTCTTTGGCACTCAGGCAAAAAGGGCCAAGGACACTACAGAATAGGATTTTGAGAAGAAAAAATAAAGTGTCATTGGCAAACTGTGATAAAAATATAAATATGTAAACAAAATGCCCTCTAAGTGATTCTGACAAAGTTTCAGAATAACTACTGTATTAGGTAAGTGTCAATAAATGATTACTAGTAGAATTAGACAAAAAGAATTAAAAAGAATGAGTGTTTTTGCTTCCACTGAAAACGGCTATTTAAAGAAAAGGTTGATACACAGTCATGACAGCATACCAACACTGCTTTTCTGACTGCATATGTGTAAGAACCATGAACATGCTTGGGGCAGGGGTGGGTGGGTTGGCTAGCCAGCTCAGTTGGTGGAGTATGCGACTCTAGATCTCAGGGTGGTAAGTTCAAACCACGTGTTGGATGCAGAGCTTACTTTAAAAAGAAAAGAAAGAGCAAAAACAAATGAACATGACCATGCCACATAACAGATGACAAGGCTCCATCAGACAGTGACTGGAAGGTGGTAAGGTATGGGTATACAGACAGGATCTTCTAAGGCCACCTTACAAATTGTTGCTGCCCAACAATTAAGGGACTGCAACAGATAATTAAGAAAAATAAATAAATAAAGCATGCAATAACTGTCCATTATTTATTAAGCCTACAGTGTGTCCGGCACTCTACTAGGTTCAATAAGGATACTGATAGCTAAAGAACTTAAAGAAGCAGTAAATAATAACAGCCAAAAGCAAAGAGAATCTAACGCAGGTCAAATAATCTCAGAAGAGGGCTATTGATGGAGGTGGTACTTGAGCCAGGCCTTGAAAAAGGGGTAGAACTGAAACATGCTGAGGTATAAGAAATTCATGTATTCCAGACAATTAAGCAAGAACAAGGACGGCACTACTATTCAAGTATGTAGAACACTCAGTGCCTGAGAGCTGCATGTGGCCCCTATGACTAAGTTTTCTCAAAATTAAGCTATTCCAGAGGAAAACAGAGAGGCAGATTCCTGTACACACAGTGTAATTATTTGGCTGTAATTGAGCCTGGCACTAACCCACCCATGAACTGGATTACCTAAGATAACGTATTCATCATTTTGAGTTTAAGTAGGACCAAGTTGGGTCACTTGCAACCAAGAGTCATGCTTAGCACACACGTATCACTTTATCGTATTTCCTATGAATTCTTGGCCATCTGAATTTGAGCACCATTGCACTTGAGCTTGATCTAGTTTAAGAGCCAAGGGAACTGAGTAAGAAAAAAATACATAGGTTCTCACCAACAGTGTATGTACGAGCTTCTAGCTGGTTCTACCTCACCAATACTTGATCTTGTCAATCTCTTCAATACCAGTCATTGTGCTGGATACATACTGGTCTGTTGTCACTGTGGTCTTAATATGCATTTCCCTAATGACGTACACTTTTCATGTTTATTGACCATTTCAATAAATTCTTTCATGAAGTGCCTATTCACTATTTTGTCCATTTTTAAAAATAGGTCTGTTGTGGCATCAATGATTGTACTAATTCTTTGGGTATTCTAGACGTAAGTCTTAAGTCAGATATAAACATAGGGCACATTATTTTCCCCTAAGCTGTACTTTCTCTTTGATATTCTTTTTGTATGTCTTTTGATGAGAAGTTTTTCATTTTGATTAAGCCAAATTTGCCAAGTTTTTCTTTCATATTTACAGACCCCAGGGTCATGAAGATATTCTCTTAGGTTTATTTTCCACAATTAGGTCTGTAGCCAACATCAAACGAATGTTTTTGTTTATATTGTAACATAGGGCAAGGCTCACTTTTTCCCAAAAAGCTATCCACTTGTTTCAGAATTAAAAGGTTTGCTTTCTAGCACTGATTTGCTTTGGCATTTGTGTCAAAAAATCAACTCACTGTACTTACTTTAGCCTATTTCTACATTCTCTATTGTATTACCCTGATCTATTTGTCTATCTTTTTGCTGTATTAATATACTCATACTGTCTTAACCTCTATGGCTTGATCTTAAGTCTTATAATTAAGTACTGAAGTTCTTCAAGTTTGTCTTGATTATTCTCATCCTCAACATGTCTATATAATTTTGAGGACCAGTTTATTGACTTCTGTGTAAAGTCTGCTGAAATTATGACAAAAATTGTATTGAATCTACAGATTAATTTGAGGAGAACTGACATCTTAACAAAAGTGAGTCTTCCAACCTATGAATTCTCCCATGGGAAGAGAACAGAGGAGCCTACATACAGATTCCTCCAACTCCATCCAGGTCTTTTTCCCTTATGATCCACTATGGATCTTTACTGTGCTGCTATAATAAATCTTAGCCTTGAATACAACTATATACGGAGTCCCAGTAAATCCTTCTAGTGAATCTCTAAAGATAGAAGTGGTCCTGGGAACCCCCTCACATGAGTATATTTAATAGTTTCTTTTAATCACTGAATAATATTCCACGGTATAGCTGAATGACAATTTGTTTCTCCATTTTTTTTTTTAAAGATTTATTTATTTATTCATGATAGACATAGAGAGAGAGAAAGAGGCAGAGACACAGGAGGAGGGAGAAGCAGGCTCCATGCACCGGGAGCCTGACGTGGGATTCGATCCCGGGTCTCCAGGATCGCGCCCTGGGCCAAAGGCAGGCGCCAAACCGCTGCGCCACCCAGGGATCCCCTTGTTTCTCCATTTACTTGTTGAAGGACATTTAGATTGTCTCCAGGTTTAATACCTATAAACAAAACAACTATAAATGTTTGTGTACAGGTTGTGTGAACACGAACTTTTCTTTCTCTAGGTAAGAACCTAGGAATGGGACAGTTGGGGTATATGGTCAACGTACGATTGACTTGTAAGATTCTGCCTGTTTTCCAGAGTGGCTACACCATTTTGCATTCTTACCAGCAACATGTAAGAGATCCAGTTGTTTGTATCCTTGACCCAATTTGGTACTGTCACTATGTTTTCCAATTTTAGCTGTTCTAATAGGTATGTAATATCTCATCATGGTTCAAATTTGCATTTCCTAGGAGCTATGATGCTGAATTAGTGAAGCATCTATTTAATGTTTGACCTTTTTTACAATTGGGTTAATTCCCATTGTCCTTTCTTTATATTCTGGATACAAGTTTTCTCTAGGATTCTCGAATATATTCTTCTAGTTAATAGCTCATCTTTCTAGTCTAACAGTACTTTTTGCAGAACAGAATAAAAACTTCTGTTCTGGGATCCCTGGGTGGCGCAGCGGTTTGGCGCCTGCCTTTGGCCCCGGGCGCGATCCGGGAGACCCTGGATCAAATCCCACTTCGGGCTCCCGGTGCATGGAGCCTGCTTCTCCCTCTGCCTGTGTCTCTGCCTCTCTCTCTCTCTCTCTCTCTATCATAAATAAATAAAAAATTAAAAAAAAAAACTTCTGTTCTGGTAATTATCAAATTTTTGTTTTATGCATGTCTAAAAACTCACTGTCCGGCAGCCTGGGTGGCTCAGCGGTTTAGTGCAGCCTTCAGCCCAGGGCGTGATCCTGGAGACCCAGGATCGAGTCCCACATCGGGCTCCCTGCATGGAGCCTGCTTCTCCCTCTGCCTGTGTCTCTGTCTCTCATGAATAAATAAATAAAAAATCTTTAAATAAATAAGTAAATAAATACTCATTGTCAAACCCTGGGTGACAAAGATCTTCTGTTTACTTCTAAAAGATATATATATATATGTATATGTATATGTACATATAAAATATTTTTTGGTTTTCATTTAATTTTTTTAATTTAAATTCAATTAATTAACACATAATGTATTATTCGTTTCAGAGGTAGAGCTCACTGATTCCTTAGTCTTATATAATACCCAGTGCTCATTCCATGACATGCCCTCCTTAATGTCCATCACCCAGTTACCCTACCCCCACCACGTCCCCCTTCTAGTGACCCTTCAGTTTGTTTACCATGATTAAGATCCTCTCATGGTTTGTCTCCCTCTCTGATTTCTTCTTGTTTTATTTTTTTCTCTATTCAGTATAATCCTGTTGTTTCTGAAATTCCACATTAAAAGTTTTGTATTTTTATAATCTTAGGTTTTATATTTAGATCTGTGACCCATGTTAAGTTAATTTCTGCATAAGGTATGAAATTCTTGGTTAAAATTCATATTCTTGCAAATAAATATCTAATTGTTACAACAACTTCATTGAAAAGATCCTTTTCTATTGAATTACCTTTGTCAAACAATGAGGGCAACAAGGATGACCCTTACAAGCGTTCTGGTAAGTGAAATAATCTAGACACAAAAGGGCAAATATTATAGGATTTCACTTACATAAGGTACCAAGTTTATAGAAATAAAAATTAGAACAGAAAGCTCTTAGGGGGATACAGGAAGGAGGGGGGAATTGGTGGGGAGGGTTATCTATTTCATCTTGGGTGGGTGTGGATAACATGTGGTTGTAGTAGGCAGAATAATGCCCCCACAAAAGATGGCCACATCCTAATCCCCAGAAACTGTGAATATGTTCCACAACAAAGAGGGAATTTAGGTAGAAGATGGAATTAAAGTTGATAATCAACGGACCTTGAAACAAGGAGATTTTCTGGGTGGGTCCAATATAATCACAAGGGTACTTTAACGTGGAAAAGTGAGACAGAAGTAGTAATCAGTGATGAAAAAAAGAACTCAAAGGGGACCATAAGCCAAGAAACATTGGCAGATTCTAGGATCTGGAAAAAGACAAGGAAACAGATTCTCCCGTAGAGCCCCAAGAAAAGGAATGCAGTCTTGCTGACAACTTTACTCAGTAAGACCCACATCATTCTGGTTTCCAGAACTATAAGATAGTAAGTTTATGTTGTTTTAAGCCACTAAGTTTGTGGAGATTTGTTACAGTAAAAACAGAAAACAAATTGTTTTTTTTGAGGAACTGTTCCATTAACTTGTTGAATTTATGTCCACAGAGCTATCTTGTGTTATCCTTTCCATGATAGTCTATAGTGTCATCTCCTCTTTCATTCCCAGTACTGGTAATTTGTGTCTTCCTTTTTCTTTTTCCTTTGCTAGTCTGGTTATAAATTTATGAATTTCATTGATCCCTTTGTTAAAAAAAAAAAAAAAAGCCTTGGGTTTCATTGATCCTCTCTTCGGCTTTCAACTTTGTTAATTTCTGACCTATCTTTATTAGTTCCTTTTACTTGGATTTATTTTGCTCTTCATTTCTAGTTTTAAGGTAGAAGCTTAAATTATTGATTTGAGATCTTTTCTTCTAATAATACGTATACTTAATGTCTCTTAGCACATCTTTGGCTGTATTCCATAAATTTTGACATGCTAGGTTTTCTTTCATTTTGTCCAAAATATTTTAAAATTTCCTTTGAGACTTTTTGATCCATGGATTGTTTAGAAGTATTTCCACAAGTTTGAATTTTCTTGTCATCTGTTACTGATTTCTAATCTAACTTCATTATGGTCAGAGAACATATCTGATGATTTCAACTCCTTAAAATCTGTTAATATTGTTTTATGATCCAGGATGTGATTTATCTTGGTGAATGTTCCATGTGCACTTAGAAAAAAAAAAAGTATATTCTACTGATGTTAGTGGAGTAGTCTACAAATATCAATTAGATATGCTTGGTTGACGATGTTTTTCTATGTCCCTTATTTTGTTCACTAATTCCAGAAAGTACTAAAAGTAGTAAAATCACCAAATATAATTACAGATTTTTCTTTTTCTCTTTTCAGCTATATGACTTTTTACTTCATGCATTCTAAAGTTTGCTGTTAGGCACATTTACATTTACATCTTCTTAGCGAAATGCTTAATCATTGTGTGACGTATCACTTGTTCTCTTCTCATACAACCTTTCCTAAAAAAAATTTTTTTAAGATTTTTATTTATTTATCCATGACAGACACAGAGAGAGAGGCAAAGACATAGAGAGAGGGAGAAGCAGTCTCCCCGCACAGAGCCCAATGTGGGACTCAATCCCAGCACTTTGGGATCATACCCAAGCCAAAGGAAGATGCTCAACCACTGAGCCACCCAGGAGTCCCTCTTAAAAATATTTTTAAATTTAAGGGGTGCCCCAGTGACTCAGTCCATTAAGTATCTGACTCAATTTCTGCCCAGGTTGTGATCTCAGGGTTCTGGGATCCAGCCCTGTGTCAGGTTCTGTGTTCAGTGTGGCATCCACTTGAGATTATCTCTCCCTCTGCTCTTCACGCTCGTATGCTACTCTCTAAGATAAATAAATCTTTTAAAAAATGTATTTTTAAATTTAAAATGAATCCACTAAAAAGGAAGACTTAAGGTCCAAGAAACAACAGAATTAATTCATGAATGCTATGGGGAAAAAAAATCCGAGCATAACAATTAAGCAACAAACCTGAAAAGCAACTGGCACAAATTAGAGGAATAATTCAGAAGGCAAGCTGAACATCCACAAAGACATCATAGTTCTCAGTAAATAAATAATATGAATGAAATGCTGGAAGAACTTGATGAAAATGATATCAAATTTCTGTTCAATAAGAAAAAGAAATGCAGCAATACAATATTAAGTAAATTAAGTTTTAACACAGTACTACTCAAGAAAATACATATGCACCTGACCGCATAACCTCAAAATGCATAAAGCAACACCTTTCAGAATTAACAGGAAAAACTAAACAGAAATCTCAATTAGAGACTTTTATTTAACATAGATAGCCCTCTCAGAAACATAAATCAAGCATAAAACACAAAAGCATACAGCAGGTATGAAGACAATAATAAGCTCTCCAATAAATATAAATATCCAAAGTACAGCTTCAGTACATGTGACATTCACAAAAAGTTCTATGTACTAGTTACAGAGGAAACCTCAATAGATGCCAGGTGTATGTTCTCTGTCCAAAATGTGACAAGATAAGAACTCACCACAAAAGGAAAGCTTAACATATAATCATCCTTATGTCTATAATAATTTTTTAAAACAAAGAAGCCCACACTAATAAATAACCCTTAGCTTAAGAAGAATTGATAGGGGTAATTCTGGAATTCTCCCAGACAGATAACAAGAAAGGTACAAAGTTTAATGTATATGGGTTGCTAACATGACATTCAGAGAAAAAGTTATAGATTCAAATAAATTTATCAAGTACCAAGAAAGAATGGAAATGGATGAGCTTATTAGTATTCAATTTAAGAAGAAAAAGAGCATAGAGCAACTCCAAAGAGTAAAAAATAATAAAGGGCAAAAATCAATGAAATGGAGAATACAAATCATTAATATTAAGATGGACAAGTTTTCTGGCAAGCCTGCTCAGAAGAAAATCCAAAGAAAGAATAAAATCTTACAAATAAAAACAAGATACAAACAGAGCACAAGGGGCACCTGGGTGGCTCAGGTCATGATCTCAGAGTCCAGGGATCAAGCCCCTGGCTGGCTCCTGTTCAGCAGAGTATCTGTTTCTCCTCTGCACCTCCTCCCACTCATGCTCTAATAAATGAAATCATAAAAAAAAGTAAAAAAAAAAACAAAAAAAAAAAACAAAAAAAAACCCAACACATTACTAAAAGGAACAAATATTTATAGGCATAGAAGAACAAAATGAAAAAAGAGAAATGTGATACAGATAACAGAAATATTAAAAACTGTGAAATATTATGATTATAAACATTAAAAATTCAAGTGAAATGGATAAATTTTGAAAGAAAATAAATTGCCAAAACTGCCACAAGACTGGCAGAGTTCTTATTGTTACCACAATTTGGTCAAGGAACACTGTACACCTAATATCGATAGGAGAGAAACTGCTTCTGATCCTTCTTTCAATCTCATGAAGTCCCAAGTCCAGATAATTTCACACTTTGAAGCCAAGTTGACAAAAGATAAAGACACAAAGATCCTATATAAACTGTTAATACAGTGGAGTATTCGAAAGAAATCAGAATAAATTCCTTTTATCCCAATAAAACAAAAATAATTATCAGAAAATCTATGAGTGTGATCTAGGACATTGAAAGATTAAAGAAAAAACATAACCACGTTGGGGGATAAAAATAAGGTATTTTGTAAAGTGTAAAACCTATTTTCTGATGAAAAGTTATAAATTATGGCTTGAGAGTAAACTTTGGAGTGTAAGAGAAATATTTGACCTTGCCTCTTGAAACACTGTCCTTAAAGCAAAATAAGTTAATGACATAATTATACTTCCTTCACTACTGGTCCAAACACACTAGCAGGTCCTACAGGGAAAGCAATTATATAATCATAATAATGTAAATGCTATTCACTGGTTTTTGACCTTATAATACAATCAGATAAAGCACTAAAATATCATAAACTTTGGTAATACACAGTGATGAATACAAATTGGACAGAAGCAGTAGAGGGCTGTACAGACACTAATTTCCTCATCTTATGAAATGGAAACCCTGAAATAGTATCTAAAGTTGCTGGAGGGAAGAAGTAATTTTTAGAATATGCCTTTATATTCAAAAGGAAAGCAATTGAAGAATTAAAAATAAGTGAAAAACCAGAAGCTTCCCACTGAGATAGGAACAAGGCATGGATGTCCCTCTCATCACCCCTTTCCAACACTGTACTAGAAGTCATAACTAATGCAAGAAGACAAAAAAGGGAAATAAAAGGTATACTGATAGAGAAGGAAAAAATAAAAGTGTCCATTCACAAAGGACATGTTTCTACATAGAAAACCCAAAAGAATCCACAAAAAACCCTCTTGGAACTAATAAGCAATTATAGCAAGACTGCAAAATCCAAGGTTAATATACACAAGTCAATCATGTTCCTACACGCTATCATGAATAAGTGGAATTTGAAATTAAAAACACAATACCATTCACATTAGCATCCCTCCAAAAGAAATTCCTGCGTATAAGTCTCACAAAATATGTATAATATCTATATGAGGAAAACTATAAAACTCTGATGAAAGAAATTAAAGAACCATATAAATGGAGAAATATTCCACATTCATGGATAGAAAGACTCAGTATTGTCAAGATGTCAGTTTTCCCCAACAAAATCTCAACTAAGTGCATCTGTTTGGACAGTGTTTGGACCATCTCTAAGTGGTCCAGAATAGTACAAACTTGCTTAGGGGCAGTTAGTGTCCACCAACCCTTGGGTAGCACTCTAGAGTCCCACATGCATACAACAGGTTTTAAATGAACAACACAGTGATTGAAAAGATGAAGGAACAAAACTGGTCCTAAACTTCTATGAGATAACCTGGGAGTGTTTAGTTGTATTTAATATATAAAACAGTGTGAAATGAGAGGTATAAGTGCAAATTTTTAGCTCATACATTAAATATTTCACTGAATTTAAACAGATTTAATACTGAAATGTATTCTTCTCAGTTATTTGCTTTATAACTAAAGAACGAGTCAAGAAAATACATTCGTATCAGTGGCACAATTTGGTAAATGCTTAACTTGTGTCTTTGCAGTTTGTTCTTTCTTTACTGAAAATACTTCCATAGTAAAAAGAAAGGAGGTATTTAAAAAAATGATCCAGGGAGCCAAATACCCAGGGTATGGGCCTGAAGTTAAACAGTCTGGCTCTAGAGTCTGTAATCTTAATTATACTCTATTATCAAAAAAACTACAGATTCAATGTAATCTCTACCAAAATGCTGTCTTTTTGCAGAAATGGGTGATCTGATTCTAAATTTCTATGAAAAATGTAAGGGACTCTGAAAAGGCAAAACTATACCAAAAAGGAAGAAAGTTGAAGGCGCAAATTTCTTGACTGAAAAACTTACTGCAAAGCTATAGCAATCAAGCCAACATGGTAGTGATATAAGGAAAAACACATAGACCATAGAATGGAATTGAGAGTTCAGAAATAAAGTTACACACCTATGCTCCAGTGATTTTTTGACAAAGGTGCCAAAACCATTCAGCGGGGGAGAGAACAATCTTTTCAACAAATAGAGCAGGAACCCCCAGGTTGGTGAATGCATTCACTGTTGGGAGGTAGCTAACACACCCCAGTGCCCTGGAGACAGATATGAGGTACCATTCCAGATCTCACCCTGTGTACCTCTTCATTTGGCTGTTCATCTGTATACTTTATAATATCCTTTATAATAAACTGGTAAAGATAAAAAAATAAACCAAAACCAAATTGTTCTTTTGGCCAGACAACTGGATATCCACATGCCAAAGAATGAATTTGGATCCCTACTAAATACTTTATACAAAAATTAATTCAAAATGAATCAAAGACCTAAATATAAAGCTATAAAACTCGTAGAACATAGGTATAAGTTTTTATGGCCTGGCATTACACAATGGGTTCTTAAATATAGTAACTAAAGGGAAATGAGATAAATTGGACTTTATGAAAATTGAAAACTTATACAAGTGCTATGAAAGTTTCTCCTTTCTTTTCCTTTACACAAATTAGTGAATTATGCACAAAAAAATGAAAAACTTACATCCAAAGACACTATCAAGTGAAGACAATCCACAAAATGGTAAAAAATATTTGCAAATCATATATATCTGATAAGTCTAGTATGCAGAATATACAAAGAACTCCTATCTCAATGACAAAAGTACAATTAAAAAATCTGCAAAGAAAAAAAAAATCTGCAAAGGATTTCAATAACATTTCTCCAGAGAAGATATACAAACGGCCAAGATGCATATTAAAAGATGCTATTATCATTAATTATTAGGAAATGCAAATTAAAATCACAAGGAGTTACCACTTCACACCCACTAGGATGGTTATAACTAATGAAACAACAGAAAATAACAAGTGTTAGATGTAAAAACTGGAAGCCTCACACATTGCTGGTGAAAATTTAAAATGGTGCAGCCACTTTGGACAAGTTTGGCAGTTCCTCAAAAAATTAAATATAAAATTATCATATGACCCAGCAAACCTATTCCTAGGTATTACCCAGAGACCTGAAAACATACATTTACACAAAAATTTCCACATGGATGTTTACAGCAGCAACATTCACAATAACCAAAAAGTGGAAACCCAAGGGTCAATCCATGAATGAACGGATAAACAAAATAGGATATATCCATGCAATGGAATATTATTTTCAATCATAAAAAGGAATACAGTGCTGATATAAACTACATGGTCGAATCTTGAAAATATTATGCTAAGTGAAAAGCCAGACATAGAAGTCCACATTTTTATTCCATTTACATGAATGTCCAGAAGAGGTAAATCAAAAACAGAAGTAGACTGATTGCCAGGGAATGGAGGAGGGGGCAATTGGAAGGATTGCTAAAAGGTACAGAATTTCTTTTTGGGTGATGCAAATGATAGTGAACTATACATTTCTAAATGGTTAATTTCATGTTATGTGAGGTATATCTCAAAAAACAAAACAAAACAAAACAAAAAACTTGTAAAAATAAAGGCACTCAAGGACACCTGGGTAAACCAGTCAGTTAAATGGTCCGACTCTTGATTTTAGTTCGACTTGTGATCTCAGGGTCCTGAGACCGAACTTATAACAAATACTTTTTCTCAGCGGCCTACCAAGATCAGGATGGTAGGAAAGATCTAAGGTGGGTACAAATCAAAGGGGATGGATTATTTGCCTAGAATCATGGTGACAGGGGCACTTGGGTGGCTCGATTGGTTAAGCTTCTGCCTTCAGCTCAGGTCATGATCCTGGAGTCCCAGAATCGAGTCCCACATCCAGCTCCCTGTTCAGTGGGGAGTCTACTACTCCCTCACCTCTTCCCCTCACCCTGCTCATGCTTTCTCTCTCGTGCACGCTCTAATACTTTTTTTAAAAAAGAATCATGGGGCAGGGCGCGTGGCTCAGCAGTTTATCACTGCCTTTAGCCCAGGGCGTAATCCTGGAGACCTGGGATCGAGTCCCACGTCAGGCTACCTGCATGGAGCCTGCTTCTCCCTCTTCCTGTGTCTGCCTCTCTCTCTTTCTGTCTCTCATGAATAAATAAATAAAATCTTTAAGAAAAAAAAAATCATGGGGACAATAAAAAAGCAGACTTTTAGTCAACTTTATTGCTTTGAATTCTCTAAAATGCTAGTGATCAAATACTTCTCTCTGCCCTCCTCCACATACCACTGCTTTTTTGTGAGCTAGTCTAGTTCTAGTTGTTAGATACAACCAAAGTGCCTTGAATATAACTAATAATGATCTTGACCTAACAAGCTAAAGAGCAAACAGTGAAAGAAATCAAAGTCGATATACACTCCTACCTTTTCACTATGCCATCACAGAGCCCAACAAAGATATGCTGAACTGAAGTATTTCTAAATCATAATTTAAACCTTTGGATCTCAATGTCCTGTACATAAGATCTTTCAGAAACTCCAAGTGAAGCATTAAAGATATTTTCTGAAGGCTTACAGGAAAAAATTTACATATGAACCACTGTAATATGGCAGATACAAAATCAAAATACGGAATGATTCACAAAGATGAATTATCACCCCTGCAGTAATTATTGGCCACTCGCAGAATTTCAAAGTTTCTTATCTGAATGAAGAAGAATTAGGACTTGCATGTGAAAGTAACTCCTACCTGGTAGGATCATGAATTCTCTGAATTATTAATAGGAGGTCCACCAGAACTGTCCTAAGTCTAAGACTTGTGATCACAGTAACCATCCCAATTCACACTGTTTTTAACTGATTAGTCTTCCCACTGCCTCTTTCAGCACACGTTCCCTGAACATTTTCAATGTACAAGGTGTATTCCAGGCAATGAGGATATACTGGTGAGTAAGAAAGGGCCCTGAATTCCCTGAGTAAAAATGTAGCAAAGGAACTCAAGAATCAAGTTCAACAACTTGCCTCTTTCATATGTGAAAATTAATAAAGGGAAATCTCAGCTAAAGTTTACCTGGTATGCTAGAAGGGGAGGCTGGAACCCTGAGCTGCACAACCCTATGTCAATTACAAGAAGAAATGTACAGAAGTACCTTCAAAAGGAAACCATCAATTACAGGCCACTACAGGGAGAAGTGTATACTGCATCTCTGACAAGGGTCTACAATCTCTGCAACTAAGCCACTGAGAAACAGCATCACCCTCAACTCCTACTTCCCTCCAATGGGCTGGCTGTCCTTCAAAATAATCCATCCTAACTTCCTCCTTCTCTTAAAACAAAGTTCCTCTCCTTTGTTTATGGGACTTGTCTGTGGTTTGCCATAGCTTGCTTGTCCCGAATTGCAATACTCTATTATTTCCCAATAAACCCACTTTTACTGGTAAAGTAACCTGCAGTTTTAGTTTTAACACGTTAAGTTTCAGGACATATAAAATCCTGTAGTAATCAAAGCAGGGGGTACCTAACTTACATTCTCAAAATAAGAGTAAGAGTTAGCCAGGAAAGTGCAAGTAGAATGAGGAGGAGGAAACCAGGCAAAGGAAACAGCTGCTGCAAAAGGCCTAGAGGCAAGGTTCAAAATCAAAGAACTGAAAGAGGGTTCAGTTGGAGGGGGAATGTGGTGATGAGGTTGGAGAGCTAGGTATGGTGGAGCCAAAGCCTCATAAACCACAACAGACATCTCTCGATCTGGGTGAAAAATCAATTTAAAACAATTTACTACAAGACCAAAAAGAGTCTACAAGTTTAACACCTAAATTACTTCTCACAGAAACTTATCTGTAATGCTATTATAAAGATTTCCAACATGTTCACAATGATAAAAATATACAATAAAAACATTTAGGGCAGCCCGGGTGGCTCAGCGGTTTAGCACTGCCTTCGGCCCAGGGCGTGATCCTGGAGTCCCGGGTTCGAGTCCCATATCGGGCTCTCTGCATGCAGCCTGCTTCTCCCTCTGCCTGTGTCTCTGCCTCTCTCTGTGTGTCTCTCATGAATAAATAAATTAAAATCTTTAAAAAATAATAAAAATAAAAATATTTAGAACAGCTTCTACAAAAAAAAAAAAAAAAGAAAAGACCATAGAGCCGTGTTATTTTCTTCCCTTTCAAAAGACACAACCAATATGGGAAATTAAGACATTCTGTGGGGAAACCCATCAACAAGGTCCAGGTGCCCGCAACAATTTACAAAATTTATACAAAATACTATAAAGCCAGTATTTTATATCTAAATGCGTCCTTTCTGTCCTATAACAAGATGTGCCCCCCAGGATCATACACTTGAGACACAAAAGTCTAACAAATACTTTCAAAACATCATCAAATATGAAATTATCTCATTCACTCATCCAGACTACAGTAGGTGCTATTTGCGCTATTATTATATGTGCTATATAAATTTTCTAAATAGCCATAACTGGAACCTCACCCTTAAGCGCAAAAACTTTTTACTTTTGATGGGCTTTCCCTAAAAAGTACCTATGCATCTACACCCACCAACCGTGCAGTTTAATCTTCACATTTCAAGGGCCCTTATTTGGGACATCGATTATGGGTTTCAGTATTCACTGTGAACATCAGTTACTAGGATTTAGTAGAAAGTATACATGTGGGGATCCCTGGGTGGCTCAGCGGTTTAACGCCTGCCTTTGGCCCAGGTCGCCATCCTGGGCTCCCGGGATTGAATCCCGCGTGGAACCTGCTTCTCCCTCCTCCTATGTGTCTGCCTCTCTGTGTATTCTCATGAATAAATAAATAAAATCTTAAAAAAAAAAAAAAAAAAGGACACATGCCCCTTCCTCAAAGCACCCAATGGATATAGTGATTTTTTTTTGGGGGGGGGGACCTTTTTAAAAACATGTATACACACACACACAGTTCTAGATTTCTTCTTTAGCAGGTCGTTCCATGTTCACCGACTACCCTCCGGATGCCTCCCCAGGCCTTCTAATTTGCTGCTTCTAGTTTTGGCTTGGGAAACCAGAAAACTAAACCAGATCAAATTATAGGGAAAACGAACAAAGCACTGCTGAGTCCGTCCTGCAAGAAATACTTCTGTTTAACGCCACCGGTTTTTAGCTGCTGGACTATCTGGCTTCCCCTGAAGCCTTCTCGCCAAAGCCCCGCGGTGCTCCAGCCGAACTAGGGCCACTCCCACCAGGAGCTAAGTTCGCTGCAGGTGCTGCAACCTAAGCGATCTCGGCTTTGCCTCGCACCGCTCGCTCCTGAGTGCGAGAGAGGAGGAGGGAGAGGCCCAAAAGGACCAGCTGCCCCGCACACAGAGCCTACATAAATCTTTCCCTCAAGGACGCTCAGCAGCCAAGTACCACTTGCAAAATCAACTGCAACTAAAATGTACCAATAATAAGCTTGTCTGCGGCGTCTTCTGCTCTTTTCTACGTAGGGACCTCCTTCTGGGGCAGCTCCAACATTTCTTGCCAGAGCTCCGGCCCGGGGGCAGACAGACGGGATGCCACCCGGCGGGTTCTAAAGTCATCCTAAGAGGAAAACGAAAAATTGGGCCCCGGCGCCCAATCTTCTCTCGAAAAGGGAGGATGCGTGTAATAGAGTAGTTAGAGCCAACTTCGGGCGGCGAGCGAGCGCTCCCCCGACACACCGGAAGTTTTGAAATATCCTGCAGGCTCCCCGCAGGCAGGGCGCTGCTCCCCGCGCGGTGCCGGCGGGTCCCCGAGGGGGTCAGGAGCCCCCCCTGCGCGAGCTGCGGGGCGCGGGGCACGGAGCACGCCCCCCCCCCGCCCCGGGGCGCCGCCGACGGGAGCCAGGCCGGCGCTCACCGCCACCGCCGGCTCCTCGCCGCGTCACCCCGGCCGCCCGCGAGCCGCGAATCGGGCAGGTGGGAGCCTCGGCGCCGCCCGCGCAGGCCCGCCGGCCGCGAGAGCCTTCGGGGAGCCCCGCGTGCGGCCGGGCCCCGGGCTCGGGCAACTCGGCGGCCGCCCGGCCCGCCCCCGGCGCCGCCACTCACCGAAGAAGCCTTGCACGATCCCGAGCGGGTGGCTGAGCCAATCCTCCCCACAGGGCATCTCGCCGACGGCGGCCGGGGCGGCGCGGCCCGGCGTCCCGCGCCGCGGCGGCTCCTCCTCGGGGGCTCGGCCGCCCGCCGCCCGCCCACGCACCGCGAGCCTCGGGGCGCGCGCCGCCCGGCCTGCCCGCGCCTCGGGGAACCACGGCCGCGGCGGCGACTGCGAGGAGCCGCGGGCCGCGGGCAGGAGGCGCGTGCGGGCCCCCAGCCTCCACTTCGCACAATGGCGGGAAATAGGCGCCGCCGACCGCGCTGCCTGCGACCTGGGTGGAGCTCGAGCGGGGAGGGGCGGCGGGAGCGCGCGGCGCGGCCCCGCGGGCGGGAGGAGGGGCGGGCCGGCTCGCGCGGGGGCGGGGCGGGGCCGGGCGGGGCGGGGCCGCGACGCGGCGGCGACGCCCCGGCCGCCATCTTGGACACGGGCAAAAGGAAGGGCACCCGGGGCGTCGGGGAGGGAGCCTGGCGTCGGGGCCGGAGGGAGGCGCGTTGCCTCGGATCACGCCGTGCAGGTGGGAAGGCGGGGGGGGGGGGGGGGGGGGGGGGGGGGCGCTGCCTGTGTCTGATTTATTAATTCAAGTAAGCGCCTTGCCCAGGTCGGAGGCCGCAGCAACCTGAAAAAGCACAAGCCCAAGGACACCTCGAGGTCCTCTCTGGGCGAAATGAATGGGTGAAACGGCCCTTGGGGCCCACCCACCTCGTCTTGGTGCTGCTTTTTGTTTTTGTGTTACTCCCTTCTCTGGAGCCCTGCCTGAAACCCATGCAGGGGCTTTCCTTCAGTTGCATAAAGTCTTACCCCACTGGCGGAGGTAGACATTCACATGAGGGCACTCTGAAAAATCCCAAGCGACCTTTGCTGTCAACTCCAGCAGGAGGGTAGAGGGACCAGTTCCTAATTAGGAGGCAAGCTCATGACTGGAACCGTACCTGGTCGGCCTCTGCCTGGAGGCTGGCAGGTTCCTGCAGAAGGTGTGTACAGGCAGGCATACCTTAGAGATGCCGCTCCTTAACTACACCACCGCAATAAAGTGAAAATCAGAGTAAAATGAATCAAATGAATTTTGGGGGTTCCCAGTACAGATAACGATTTTTTTTTTATGTGTGTGCGGTACTGTAGCCCATTAAGTGTGCCATAGCATTGTGTCTTTTTTAAAAAGTACATTAATTTTAAAATAGTTTATTGCTTAAAAGATGCTATCATCTGGGGGCACCTGGGTGACTCAGTCTTTTAAGCATCATCTTTAAAAAAAAAAAGATTTTATTTATTTATTCATGAGAGACAGAAAGAGAGGGGGGACAGGCTCCCCACAAGGAGCCTGATGCAGGACTTGATCCTGGACCTCGGGATCAGGTCCTGATTGAAAGCAGACGCTCAACCACTGAGCCACCCAGGTGTCCCCTTTTGAGCATCATCTTGATTTCAGCTCAGCTCATGATCTCAAGGTCATTAGATGGAGCCCCATATCCAGCTCAGGGCTGAGCAGGGAGTCTGCTTGAGATATTCTCCCTCTCCCTCCGCTCCTCTCCCCCAAATAAATACATTTTTTTTAAAGATGCTGTCATCTGAACTTTCAGCAAATCATAATCACCCATCATGGATCTTCATCACAAATACAGCACTAATGAAAATGTTTGAAATACCACGAGAATTATAAAATCTGTCACGGAGATACCCAGTGAGCAAATGCTTTTGGAAGAATACTGTCAATAGACTTGCTTTGAATGGTATTCCTACAAACTTTCAATCTGTAAAAACAGACAAAAATGCAACATCTGTGAAGTGCAATAAAGCATAGTAGAACAACGTGCCTGTATCGAGATACCCTCAGAATGAAGTGGCATCAGCACACACAAAAGATCAAATCTAAGAGTAACCTTTTAGTATGGATATTTGGAAAATATCCAAGTTCAGCCATGAACTAGCATGTTCCTCCGAGGCCTGGAATGTACCTGGGAAAACTGCGGTATCAGCAGCCAAATATAGCGCTTGTTAACAGAAGGATGGTCTGAATGGAATCTGGAAAGTGGGGAGCCCAAGAACAAAAACTGAATTTAAGTTGCAAGCCTGACTTTGGGCAAAGGTGTGGGGGGGTATAATTTGTACTTCTCATTGTGAACTAATTAATTAACATACTGGATTATACATCTGGCTCCTGTGAGTTTGCGTGAGCTGAGAAAATTGAGTTTCAAATCCAGGGCACTACTACCACTTCATTCATTTATTTATTTGTTTAGCAGAGAGGGTTGCCATATCCCTGGTATTAAATGGAGAAATCCCATATTTTAGCTTCAGGACCTGTCACATGCAAATTAAATGTATGCAGACATGAAAATGTCTGCTTTTAAGTCATAATAATCTAAGATTTGCTTTATATGAATTGCAATTGGATACCAAGTCAGCAGTGACTAGGGACACTTCAGTTTTAGATGATTACTCAGATATACTTAACGAGACACTGTGATGCTCTAAAAATGTCATTATTTTATAATATGAATGACTGTAACATTTAATTTTTCTGTAGGAACGCATTTGATACTACTAATAAGTAGTTATGAAAATGTAAGAGGCCACAGCAGGGTCCAAAGAGTACATCGCTATGGCATGATTTTTTCCCCCACCACCAGTAACAGCACTTCTGCCCCCACTCCAAGCTTGAATTGTTAAGGAGGGCATTAAGTAATCCCTTTACCTTTGGTAAAGGAAAAGGATCCTTGAGGGCTTCCCTAAAATATGACATTTAATTAGGACTTGAAAAGATACCTAAGAGTTAACTAGGCAGAAAGTATGTGAGAAGAGTGTTCCAAGCCTAGGAAAACAAAGCTTATAAAGAAAAATTAAAATAATGATAATTCATTATATGACTTGGCTACTAATAGTGTTCATATAATCATAATAATGTTAAAATTTGAATGTTGATCTAACCAACATTATAATTTAACTTTAGTGAGAGGTTGGGGGTAAAGGCTTCATATATATGATGAAGACAAAGATCAAAAGGGGCAAAATCTTCATTGTTCATCTAGGAAGTCAACACATAATGCAAACAGGGAAAACTTCAGAAGTGGGAATGTAATCATGTTAATTTAGAAATAAATACTGAAAGAATCAACTGAAAGAGTTAAATGTAATTGACTTCAGAGTGGGGTAATTTTTTTTTAAACATTCGCTAGTTTTCTACATACTTGTTATTAATTAGACCCCAGCTGCACAAGAATTTCCCCTACATTCTAAGATCCTTGAAGCAATGATTTTGGGTATCTATACAGTTTTATTTTCTAGCACCTAGAACAGTGCCTAGCACAACATAGGCGCACAATAAATGGTTGCCGAATGGATAATGCACGTTTTCCATCAGTTGTCTAAATTTCCTCTCTAGGTGTTTAGACATATTTTCTTGGATAAATTTTTTTATATAAATTTATTTTTATTGGTGTTTGGATATCTTTTCCTGAGCTTTTAGGACCTGTTCCAGTCTGGACTTCTAGTCTGCCCTCTACCTCTGGTATTAAACTGTCTTCCTAGGGTCTCCTACCACATTATCCTAAAGGATTCTCTTTCCTTTCATGTTTTCATTGAGACTTTGAAAAAAATCTGTTCCCTCCTTCTTCCATACCTATAGACAGATTGCCTACGGAAGAACTGCATTTCCTACTTTCAGAGGTATTGCTGAGGCTGGTTGCCCAACTAGGGACTACATTTCCCAGCTGTCTTTACAGTTAGTTGAGGCTGTGTGATTAGGTTCTTAACAAAGTACTAAGAGCAAATAAGATGTCTGGAACTTCCACTTAAATTTCTTTCTTATGAGAAAATTTTTGGTCCAGATATGTTTTTTCCTTCTTTATTATGGATGGAATGGTGATGACTAGAATGACTCTGTGTTAAACACAGGTTGGATTTTCATTTGAGCATTGCATTCTCTCTCTCCCTCTCCCTCTGCTCCTCTCCCCACCACACGGTCTAAATAAATAAATCTAAAAAAAAAAAAAAAAAAAAAAGAGGGGCATCTAGGTGGTGCAGTCAGTTAAGTGTCCAAATCTTGGTCTCAGCTTAGGTCATGATCTCAGGGTCATGGGATCAAGCCCTGTGTGGAGTCTGTACTCAGTGCGGAGCCTGCTTGAGATTCTCTCCCTCTCCTTCCCCTTCCTGCTCATTCTCTTTCTCTAAAATAAATAAAATAAATCTGGAAAAAAAGAAAGAAAGTGGCAATTTCTTACAAAGTTAAAAATACTTGACTATAAGATCCAGCAATTCTTTTTTTTTTAAGATTTATTTATTTATTTATGATAGACATAGAGAGAGAGAGAGAGAGAGAGAGAGAGAGGCAGAGACACAGGCAGAGGGAAAAGCAGGCTCCATGCTGGAAGCCCGACATGGGACTCGATCCCAGGACTCCAGGATCATGTCCTGGGCCAAAGGCAGACTCTAAACCGCTGAGTCACCCAGGGATCCCCAGATCCAGCAATTCTACTCCTAAGTGAAGTGAAAACAATGTCTACATGATGATTTTTACACACATGTTCATTGCACCTTTAATAATGATAGCCCCAAACGTGAAACAACCCAAATGTCCACCAACAAATGAATGAATAAATTGCATTATAGCCATACAATAAAACATTACTTAAAAAGGAAAAAATAATAACCTATGATTCACATAACATAGATGAAACCTCAAAAACATTATATTGATCAAAAGAAGGCAGGTACAAAATATAGGCAGGCACTATATGATTACATTTATATGAAACTTACTAAAGTTGAATATGGGGAGGTGGGGGGCTGGGGTAATTGGATGATGGACATAAAGGAGGGTATGTGATGTAATGAGCTCTGAGTATTATGTAAGACTGATAAATCACTGGCCTCTACCTTTATGAAACTAGTAATACATTATATATTAATTAATTGAACTTAAATAAAAATAGTACCACCAAAAAACAAAAACAAAACAAAAAGACGAATGCAAAATGTAAAAATAGAAAGTAGATCAGTGGTTGAATAGGGCTGGGAGTAGAACTTATGAAGTTATAAATTGGCTGGAAAGAGGAACACAGGGAATATTCTAGGGTGATGGAATTATTCTACACTGATACATAGTTTTGTCAAAACTCATAGAATTATACATTTACAGTTCATACAATTTATCATGTAAATTGTACCTCAATAAAATGATTAAAAAAGTAAAAAAGAAACAAGGAACATTAATTTTCAAAAAGATTTTATTTAATTGAAAGAGAGAAGGTGGAGGGACTGAGAGGGGGAGAGAGAGAGAGAGAGAGAGAGAGAAACTCAAGCAGATTCCACACTGAACATGGACCCTGATGTGAGGCTCAATTTCATGACCCTGAGATCATGACCTGAGCCTAAACCAAGAGTCAGATGCTTAACCAGCTGAGCCACCCAGGTGCCCCCAGATAACATTAATTTTAATAGTATGCTAAATCCAACATATCCAAAATATTATAATTTGAATAATCAATATGAAGATCTTTAATGGATATTTTACATTCTTTTTTTTAAACTAATTCTTTAAGTCTGGTGTGTATTTTACACTTACAGCACATCTCAATTTGGACAGCTCCATGTCCAGTGCTCAATAGCCACAGATGGCCAGTGCTACCAGATTAGGCAGCACAGGAGAAATCGGGGCCTTCAGTATTCAGATCAGAGGAGGTAAGAATCTTGCTCAAATGCATTTTCAAGGGTCTTTTAATATCTCCCAGGTGAGCTAAAGAATCTAGTCTTGTGGCAAAGTTCAGATTAAGAAAAAAAAAAAAAAAAAGTTCAGATTAAGGATGTAGCTTTCCCTCCCACACTTATTAGGTTGACAGAAAAAGAGCTCAGGTCAGACAAGGAAGTAAAGAATGTTGAACCATCAGGAATAAGATGCCAGGAGCTTGGCCTGAAAGACTCTGCAGCTGGTCAAGCTTTAAAGCAAGTCTCAAGCCCCACGCTCGTATGAGCAGAAAGTGGGCTACCAAAGCTGTACAGCCCCCAAAGAGGACATGCTTCCCAATGCCACTTGAGATATGGCCATGGAAGATCAAGGACAATGAGAAATCTCCCCAAGGGCAAAGCTGAGGCCAGGAAACACTATAGATTCGGGAAATACTTCCAGAGGCTTGAATCAGAGGCAAGCAGGACTAGTAAATATTCTCTACTATTGGGGCAGGCAGTACTTGAAATTTATGCCTAGCAGGATTTAATAATTTCTGTGAGACAGTGGGAGTCTCCATGGCACTTACCCTGTCCTTGCTCCCCGACCATCTCCATCTATTGTGCGTTATTGTCATAGCTCATGAGGAGCCACATCCAGACCTCAAGGAAAAGGCCAAGCTGCATCCAGAGATCTTGGACTTTTAATCTGGATGCATCTGGTTGCTTCCTGTGGAGAGTGAGTATGTTGTACGTTTGGGAAGAAGGGTTGGTATTTGGTGGCTGGAGGGACACACTGTAATGGTGATTGTCACGTCATGTGCCCTTAAAATCTTCTTCCTCCATATAGAACAGTTACAGAATTGTAGATAGGATGTAGCTACTCAGGTGGGGACGCTATTCCTAGCTCTTCTTGCAGCAAGGGTGCCTTTTGTCGAAGTTCTCACTGGTGGAATGTGAACAGAAACATCTTGTGCAAGGTCTACCTCACTTGTTAAGATGAGACATTTGTGCCTGAATCGCTCTGACCCCTTCCTGCTGCCGTGCTTGGCAAGAACTAGAGCAGCCTTAGAAGCCTTATGTTGAAGATAAAAAGCTGGTTATCTACATATACTCTTATGTGAGTGAGAAATGAACTTTGATTTTGTTTAAGCCATTGCACCTTGGGTCTTTTTTGTTATAAGACCTTACATTCCCCTGTACACCTGTGTTGGACATTGTGTTTCCTATAACCCATGTAGGAAGACTTTCTTAGCTTCTTCCTTTATTTTGGTGGAGCACCTTCTCCATTTGCTGTCTTCGAAGCTGTGCTTGGGTGGGGTAAGTCTTTTGAGATCTCAATTCCTTTGCATTTGACCTGTTTTTATCCTTCTGGAACCTTTAAGGATCTTCTGTTTGTCTCCAGTGTTCTAGTGTGTGTCTATTTTCAACCATTGTGCTGGGTACTCAACCCTTTCAATCTGGAAAGTTGTATCTTTCACTTCTGGGAATAAAACATCTTTTCTTTGATGATTCCCTCCCCTGCATTTTCTCTGTCTCTATTCTTAGCAAAACTCTTAATATACAGATATTGGCTTTCCTTGCCTGGCACTCAAATTTTCTTATGTTTCTCTCTTAGCTCCCATATGTTTGTCTTTTTGCTTCACTTTTTGTGAAATTTCCTCATTATTTATCTTCCTTCTACTGATTTTCTTGTTTGTTCTCTGAACATTTCTTTTTAAAATAACACCCTGGTCTTGTTTCTTGGTTACAGACCTTCTTACCCCCTGAAGATATTATTAATAGATTTTGTAAGTCTTTTTCTTCCTGTGTGTGTGTTGTTCCTTCTAAATTGCCATTTCTTCTTCCTTTTGTGTGTGTCTTGTTTAGATTTCTTTCACATTAAATGATCTTCTCAACCATGCGGTGATCATATTACAGTGTGGGGACTCAGGGCACCAGCTGACTCAGTTGGTAGATCGTGCAACTAACACAAATGTCTCATCTTAACGAGTGAGGTAGATCTTGATCTTGGGATTGTGAGTTTGAGCCTCACATTGGGCATACAGCATAGTTAACAAAAATAAAGATGAAAAAGTAAAGTGTGGGTGATGTAGTTTTTTTTTAATGTTGTTGTTGGTGGAGTCTGAAGCCTACAGCCAAGAAAGAATTCTTGAGACTTCTCTGGTGCAAAATGATGGTTTTATTAAAGCCCAGGGACAGGACCCATGGGCAGAAGGCTGCTGCCCTGGGAGTGTGAGGAACAACTGATTATATACATTAGGGTTGGGAGAAGTAATGATAAGGGAAATTCCAATAGAATTTTCATATGTTAAAGAAGACTCAGGATCTTGGAGGAATGTTATAATCTGCCTATCTCAAGTATCTGTCAGTGGGCTGCAGGTTATAAGGAGATTTAATTTTATCCACACTTCCTTCCACCTTTGTTTCCCACATCATGAGGACTAACAAGGTGTTTGGAAGCTCAGAACATATAAATAGGGTTTGTTAATTATGAATTTAATTAGGGGGTGATCTGGCTGGGCCATCTTCCAGGGGAGCCCTAACTTCTGCATCTGTATATCTCTCATTCCCATTCCCCAAAGAAGATTCTTCTAATCTTCTGCCAGTGTTCTTAGAGCTGAGTGGAGAAACTGGGCTGGGGCTGTGGGAGAGATTATTTGATAATTCAGTAAACACATATTTGTCTAATGTTCCTTCTGTTACCCACTCCCGAAGGGAAAACTTAGTCTTTTTTTCTAGAAAGGGGATGGTTAGTGGTCAGTTACTCAGAGCAGGAGAAAGGGACCTAACTGCTTCTCTAACAGTTTTAACCAATCTTCCTAATTACAGGACCTCTCTCTAGCTCCTCTGCTACTTCCTGAGATGCCTGAGTTATCAGACCCGAAACTTTATGATGATTCTATGATGCAAATAAAGTTGCCCTTGGGCTTTTCCTATTACTGGTTTGCTAAATCACCTACTACATGTCCATTTTGTGTGTGTGTGCAAAATCTTGTGGCTGTCAAATCCTCTCCCATCCTCCTCATCCTTATGGGTTTAAGAAACATACCCATAAAATATTTTTATCTTTTTAAAAGTATTTTATTTATTTATTTGATAGCGCGTGCTCGCGAGAGAGCTGGCAAGAGCAGGGGTGGAGGGGCAGCCTCCCCGCTCAGCAGGGAGCCCAAAGCCGGTTCTATCCCAGGACCCTGATACCATGATACCCTGATTCCAAAGGCAGATGCTTAATCAACTGAGCCACACAGGTGCCCCCACCTATTTTGTGTTTTCAACAGAGTTTTAGGAGGAAGAAAATGGAGAGGCTTCTATCCAATCTGACGTCTATGCCCAGGAGCTACTCCTATTTCTATTCATTCCTACTGCAATTGCTCTCTTTTGAGCCACTATCACTGCTTGCCTGGTCCACTGTAGCAGCCTGCCAGCTGCCCTTCCGGGCTTGTTCTTTCCTTATCTATTTTATTACACTGAAGCCAGAGTGGACTTTTTTCAGAACAAATGTTATTTCTCCACCCTCCTTTATAACCTTGACTCCTTTTTGTTCTTAACTTGTAAGACCGGGCATCATCTGGCCTTGCCCTGCTTTCATCCTCATCTTCCAACTTTCTCCCGGTTGCTCACTGGCTTCCAGCCAGACCCTAAGCCATGTTTCTCTTCACACCCAAATGTGGCATCTCAGTGTATTCCTATTTAATGCAACCTTACTGCAATGATCTCTTACTGCTTTCCCCACCAAAATTTCCAGTTAACTTCTCCTCATTGACTTTCAGGTCTGGACTTTAATTTTTCTTCTTCAAAGAAGCTTTTCATGTCACTCAACAGTATGTAGGTCCTTTGTGATGGTCCTATTGGTCTAAATATTTGCTATCTTTCCCCCACAGAAGGGTTTGACCTCCCTCTCTTGATGGTGTCAATATTCCACATAACACACTTGGGAATTTTTTTTAAGATTTTATTTCTTTATTCATGAGAGACACACACAGAGAGAGAAAAAAGAGAGAGAGGCAGAGATAGGCAGAGGAAGAAGTAGGCTCCCTGTGGGGAGTCCAATGCAGGACTGCATCCCAGGACCCCGGGATCATTACCTGAACCAAAGGCAGACACGAAACCACTGAGCCACCCAGGTGCCCCACACTTGGGAATTTCTACATTACAACTTTCATCACACTATAGTTTATTGTCAGTATGTGTTTAATTTTCTGTCTTCCTGGTCAAACTATAAGCTCTAAGATGGAAGGGTCTTGTGTCTATCTTAAACACCACAGTGCCCTCAGTGTTTAGGATATTGCCTTTCCCACCCCACAGGAATGACAGACTCTCTCCTTAACCAAATCTAGCAAGCTTTCTAGCAGTTTAAGGTCATGTCCCTAGAACGACCCCAGTCCTCCTTAAAACGCCTGCCTTGAGAAAGCTCAACACTGTCAGAATAATTCACTGTTTGTTCCAGACAAAATCTGGTGCTAGGCATACAGGCACCCCCACTCCCAACTCCCTTTTCAGAGCAGTTACTTAAAAAAAACTTGCAATTATAAATCCCTTAGAATTTTGAGATGCAAATCTGCCACACAGAACCGTCTTCTCAAGGCCCATCTCCTCCCAGCCTGGTGGTGTATTGCTCTAACCTGTGCAAGTGTCTGTCATAAAGACATGAGAAGTTTGTTTCTCCTCCAGATAAGTGCCAATTAACAAACCAGGTGGCCTAGTCACATGGACCAACGCCCCTTGGCACCTCTCAATGCTTTCCCCTTAGCACTCCAGCCTTTAGAAAGTCTCCAGTCTTTTGTTTTGGGGAAGTTTAGTTGAGTTCACGATGTACCCTCTTTTCTGTTGTAATAGTTAATACTGAGTAAAATCCATCCTTACTGCTTGAACCAGTGTCTGGCTTTGTTTCTCTCTGACGGTAAGTGCACTAAATAGTTACTGAATTAAACAGGCTCTATGCAGACGTGAACAGCTGCAGGGGAGGAGTTACATGATGTCAAAGCTCCTTTGGGGGGTCTAGCTTCTTCTTCCACACCCCACAAAGCTACTTATCTGTCATTTTTTTATTTCATGATCTCTAACTACATGAACGATGACAATTACATCCAAATCATCCACAGTGCATTTTGGGATTCAACTAATCAGATTATTGCAGAGAGATACAGAAAGCTATTTTAAAAGTGGCACCTCTAAATTTCAATCCCCTGGTTCCCCTTTTAAACACGGCTTAAAAACTTCAAAAGTTTTTGCCATTTCTATTTCTGGGCCTACAAAAAAGAGTTCAGTTCAGTCCAGAAAGACATGTGGGCGGGCTGGATGTGAGAGCGAGCGTGGGTGAGCTGGGCTCAGCTTTGGCTACAAATGGCTCACACACCTCTTCCCTCCCAAAGCGGGCAGCACTCTCTGTCTGCTCCTGCAGGCTTGCGCTGTTTCTTCAAAATCTTTGCTAGTTACGTTCTCCGGTGGGTACTTTTAGGAGGCCCAGAGCGCCCCACCCCCGCAATCTCGGACCCTCACTCGGCGTCAGCTAATGCCTTGATTCAGAACCAGCAGCCGCGCCAGCCACGCCCACGCTCCAGCTCCAGCCTCGGCCCCGGCAGCACCTGGGCGTGTCACGTGCCAGGACTCGGGCGTGAAGCCAGCGCCGCCATGTTGGTTTCTGGCGACGCTTTCCAGGGGAAGGGGAAGGCCGCTTCCTCAGCCTCCCGTTGTTCCGGGGCCTTGTGCGCAAGTGCGGAAGTGTGTTGGCCCGAGTGTGACCGGTTTCCGGCCGGGGGTGCCGCACCGGCTGCCAGGAGACGTGTAACGGACGGTGGGCCGCAGCCATGGCCGAGAGGAAACCTAACGGTGGTGGCGGCGCCGCGTCCACCTCCTCATCGGGCACTAACTTGCTCTTCTCCTCCTCGGCCACGGAATTCAGCTTCAACGTGCCCTTCATCCCAGTCACCCAGGCGGCCGCTGTCTCGGCCTCCTTGCTCCTGCCGGGAGGTAGTAGGGAGGTGGTGCGGGGATCCGGGGGGCCGCGGGGGGCGTGGGTCCCGGGCGTCGGGTGGGAGCTTTTCCGTCCGTCTCCATCCAACTCCGTGGGTTGGATGCCACGGCCATTAGCGGCCAGATTTGAGTGGCCCGGGAGCGCCGAGATGTCGGGGGCGGGGGCCGGATCCTGAGGCTCGCTCGTAGTCCAAGGAACCCTCTGTCCCGAGGGCTGGACTCTCCGCGGTGGCACTGGCACTGCCCAGATTTCTGTTGTGTCTGTAGTGGTGTGCCCGGTGCTTGCGGGGAACGCAAAGAAGTTAGTGCCCCGTAACTAGGCTGCAGTCGGGTATCTCCACCTGCCAAGTGGAGGCACAGAACGCAGCGCTTCGCTTTGTCTGGGAAGCTCTTTCTGGTCCTCCTTGGCCCCCACTTCTGTGCGCACCCCAGCTCATCCATTTCTTTGTTGTTGTCTAGGGGTGTTGCTTTTTCGTGGTTGCGGGACATAACCCAGAGCATGGTATTTAGGAGCGCAGACCGAGTTTCAGCCCTGGCTCTGCCAGGAATTAATTGCTGTAGGGCTTCAGGCATGTTACTTCCCCTCTCTGTGCTGCTTCGCTGTACCTATCTGGCCAGCCTCGTATAAGGCTGTAATGAGAGGCGGATTGGTTTTTGTGTCATGTTTGTGAAGGCCACGTATCTGCCTCTCTATTTGGACTGTGGCCTTCCTGCAGGTTTGCAGCTCCTGCTACAGTGTGTGCTAGAGTGCGTGCAGAGGAGGGGCTCAAGTAGTCGGTGGTACAGCGGAGGGCCTCGTATACCCTGCGGGGGAGTTTATGGTTCATCCTATAGGTTGTGCGGGAGCCTCAGGAGGACTTTAAGTTAACAAGGCAGTAAACTTAGAGGTATGTTTCAGAAAGACTGGAGCTTTCTGAAATTGCAGCGGAGGAAAGCTGACTGTAGCAAGAGTGGTCAGTCTGGTAGAGTGGATGGCACTCTAGCCCTAGCCAGCCACGTTGGGCATGAGGACCAGGGATGAGAGGTGAGAGATTTTTTTAGTCTATAAATTGTTTGACTTAGTAACTCACTGGAGGTCATACTGTCGGCACTGTCAGCGTGCTTCTCTTCTTTCAGTTTTTTTAGCCCAAAGCCCTGGCTCCTTAGCTGGCATATAATGAATACCATGTACATGTTTCTTTATTACTTTTTTTAAAAGATTTTTAAAAAAGATTTTATTTATTTATTCATGATAGAGAGAGAGAGAGAGAGAGGCAGAGACACTGGCAGAGGGAGAAGCAGGGAGCCCGACACGGGACTTGATTCCGGGACTCCAAGATCACGCCCTGGGCCAAAGGCAGGTGCTAAACCGCTGAGCCACCCAGGGATCCCCCCCCCCTTTTTTTTTTAAAGATTTTATTTATTTATTTGAGAGAGAAAGAGACAGCATGAGCGGGGGGGGGGGGGGGCTGAGAGAGAGAGAGAAAAGGACTCCCTGCTGAGATCATGATCTGAGCCGAAGGCAGACGTGTGAAACCAACTGAGCCACCCAGGTGCCCCTGTGTACATGTTTCTTGAATGTGTATCTGAAGGATTGAATGAAGGGATTGAGAAATGACGAGAGTGGGGGAGCCTAAGAGACGATGTTTTGATTTGAGTGTCTGGATGGATGTTGGCAGACATCTGTTGAGCCAGGTAGTAAAAGAAGCACAGGAAGGGGGATGGTTAAGGTGATACATTCATTTTCAGGCTTACCGAGTTTGAGGTGTATGTGGCTGTGTCTGCCAAAAGTTTGAGGAAGCAGTTGAGTAATAGATTCTGGAACACATGAGAGCAGTCTCGGTTTGAGACAGAGTTGGGAGTGTCACGAGTGTACAAGTGCTCATTAAAGTTGTGAGTGTCTTTTACCAAATGTGTCCACGTGTAATTAGAGAGTGCTCCTGAGGGGTGCTGGCAGCATTTTGAGATCAGCATTCCATTTACAATTGATGCTAAGTAGAAAAAAGTTTCTTGGATCAAGCTGATCCAAAGGACAAAGGATACCACAGAGGTTTTTTCCCATTCCATGTTTTTAGTGTTGAGAGATGAACTGAGAAATAAAACAAGTGAAGTCCAGGTAGATGAAAAGAGAGAGTGGGCACTGGAAATGTTACCAAAAAGGGGAATAGAACCTCCTTTGTGCAGGAGGTGATATTTTTAGTTACAAAGAAACAACTGAGAAAAGTATTTAGTGGAGTATCTTAGTTAAATTGATATGTGAGAAATATAATGGAGTAACAGAGAAGCTCAAGCCAGAATCACTGTTGAGTCCAGTGGCCTTCTTCCGCCGAGGTCAAGAAGGATTCTGAAGCTTGAAAGAAGGCCAGTCGGACAAGGATCACAGTGTACTGTCTGCTGGGTGTGGGTCCTCTGTTTACTGCTTCTAGCAGTAGGAGATAAGAGGGAATGAGACTGGAGAAGGAAAAGATTAGGAAGAGGAAAGTTTCTACAGGCTAAGGCTTATAAAAAGCTTAGGAAGAGCAGGCTGGACTTTTGAGGCCGAATAGAGGGAAAATCCTTTTATTTTACAACTTGGTTACAGAAGAGAAGATAATTTGATGTTGATAATACTTGCAGTGAAGATCAGTTTGGGCAAAGGGAAGTGATGAGAACTTCGGTTAGAAAATAACTTTTTTCATGATTTGGCATTCTCTAATGACTAGTTATCTGGTTGTGTTACTGTGTGAATTTAGGGATGGCAATTAATGGTTGACCTACTTTGCCTTGGGAATACAAATACTGCATGTTCATTTGTACAATGAATGCTTTGTAGCTAAGAGCCCTGACACACCCCTTCTTGTCGATAGAGTCATATCTGTACTTAAATTTCTTGTTACTGTAGAAGTAAAATTACGTGTATTTTGGTAATGGAATAATATTTGAATTATTTTTTACCAGGAAAAAATTCAAAATGAGATTTAAAAATAGGTACAGATTTTGTTTTTGAAGATTTTATTTATTTATTCATGAGACACACAGAGAGAAAGGCAGAGACACAGGCAGAGAGAGGAGAAGCAGGCTCCATGCAGGGAGCCCGATGTGGGACTCGATCCCGGGACTCCAGGATCACACCCTGGGCCAAAGGCAGAAGCTCAGCCACTGAGCCACCCAGGCATCCCAGATTTTGTTTTTGAAAATATCCTCATACGGGATCCCTGGGTGGCTCAGCAGTTTAGCGCCTGCCTTTGGCCCAGGGCGTGATCCTGGAGACCCGGGATCGAGTCCCATGTCGGGCTCCCGGCATGGAGCCTGCTTCTCCCTCTGCCTGTGTCTCTGCCTCTCTCGCTCTGTGTCTCTCATGAATAAATAAATAGAATCTTAAAAAAAAAAAAAAAGAAAATATCCTCATACAAATATGTATAATTTATGTATATTGACAAAATAAATATGTAACTATTTATGTTTGTTAAAAAATATAAAAATTCATGTACCAAATTGTTAACAGTGATTGGGAGGTGGGCTTATGGATGAATTCTAATTTTTCCATTCTTTTGTTGTTTCTTATTCATATTCTCTAGTTTTTCATTTCAAAGAAAAAGGTTTTCTTTTGTTTTTGTTTTTTTTTTTCCAGTAGTGCAGAAATAGAACAATGAAATGAAAGATACAGTTGCTAGATCTGCCATATAGGATCATATCTGCAGAACAATAGACTATCCTTTAAAGTGTTTGCTCTCTGGTTCCCTTTCAGAGGATTCCACAGATGTTGGTGAGGAGGACAGCTTCCTTGGTCAGACTTCTGCTCACACATCTACCCCACAGACATTTAGTTACTTCTCTCAGGTATCAAGCAGTAGTGATCCTTTTGGGAATATTGGACAGTCACCGTTAACGACTGTGGCAACATCAGCTGGACATTCAGCATTCTCCAAGTCCCCAGCTGCTCTCCCTTTCACAACCGGATCCCAAGATGTGTTGAATGCATGTTCACCATCCATTTCGAAGGCTCAGTATGGTGCTCCACCTTCTTCACAGATGGGAATGAATACTTATCTGCCTTCTCAGCCGAGTAGTCTCCCTCCTTCCAATTTTGGGAGCCCACCGCAAGGAACACCCCAACAGGGACATAATCCGTATCGTCATACCCCTGTGAGCAGCCGGGCTAATCCTTATATTGCACCACCACAGCTGCAACAGTGCCATACACAAGGTCATCCCACCCATCCTCCACCCCCCGGACCCCCTGTTCAGATGTACCAGATGCCTGTAGGATCTCTGCCACCGGTAAGGAAACATGTGTTTATATCCTAGCTATTCACTGTGATTTTTTTTTTTTTTTTAAGATTTTATTTATTCATGAGAGACACACAGAGAGAGGCAAAGACATAGGCAGAGGGAGAAGCAGGCTCCCTGTGGGGAGCCGTATGTGGGACTTGATCCCAGGACCCTGGGATCACGACCTGAGCTGAAGGCAGATGCTCAACCACTGAGCCACCCAGGTGCCCTCACTGTGATTTTTTATTTTTCTCTCAGCTTATGTTTTTAAAATCACTGCACTTTTTTTTTGCAAGACACACACACACAGAGAGAGAGAGAGAGAGAGAGAGAGAGAGATCGGCAGAGACACAGGCCAAGGGAGAAGCAGGCTCCATGCAGGGAGCCCGACGTGGGACTCGATCCTGGGTCTCCAGGATCACACCCTGGGCCGCAGGCGGCGCTATACTGCTGAGCCACCTGGGCTGCCCAAACACTGCACTTTTAATAACCAATGTGATGACAAACTATTTTCAGAGGGCATTTTTTGTAAGCTATGTGCTTTGAAGTAAACGTTCGTTTAAAGGTAGCTCATCAAATGGTTCATGTATTAGTTTATATTCTCAGTTTATGGAAGGTAGTACTTGATTTTAATGAATTAACTACATGTTAGTTATTTCCAGATTTTAGTGTAAGATGCCAATAATGTCTTCTGGGGATATGTGAGAGTTCAAGCAGTTATTAACAGACTGCCGGGATCCCTGGGTGGCGCAACAGTTTAGCGCCTGCCTTTGGCCCAGGGCGCGATCCTGGAGACCCGGGATCGAATCCCACGTTGGGCTCCCAGTGCATGGAGCCTGCTTCTCCCTCTGCCTGTGTCTCTGCCTCTCTCTGTGTGTGTGTGTGTGACTATCATAAATAAATAAAAAATTAAAAAAAAAATAAATCTTTAAAAAAAAACAGACTGCCAATTTCTCATTTTTTAATTATCCTGTTCAATCAAAACATTCAATTACAGAGACTAAAATTCATTATTCCAATTTGAATTTCTTTTATTTACATTATGAAATTTGGATCTGGACAGTCAGACTCTATCTCAGGAGGGTGATTGAACAACATTTGCATTGGGTAAATTTTATGAAATTCCCTTATGCTCTTTTCCCAGCTAATTGTTCAATTAGCTTCAATTAGCTAATAGTTTAATTAGCTAATAGTTCAATTAGCTAATAGGTTCAATTAGCGCCTGCCTTTGGCCCAGGGCGCGATCCTGGAGACCCAGGATCGAATCCCACGTCGGGCTCCCGGTGCATGGAGCCTGCTTCTCCCTCTGCCTGTGTCTCTGCCTCTCTCTCTCTCTCTGTGTGACTATCATAAATAAATAAAAATTTAAAAAAAAAAAAAAAGAGAAAAGAAGGTTGCAAAAAATAAAAACAGCACCCCAGCACCTTAACCTATATTTACCTGTCATTAACCTTTTACCCCATTTGTTCTGTCACTGTGAACATGTGTTCTCACACACATTTGGGCATCCTCTCTCTCCTGTTCTCACTGTGTTATCTGCAGTTATTTTGGGAAACACTTGGTTAGTAGAATACATGATGACTCTTTACTCCTAAGTATTCTTGTGTGTATTTCCTAAGAATAAGAAAGTTCTTTAACATAACCACAGTACAGTTAACCTCAGTAACTTTAGCATTGATACAGCATCCCAAAATGACTTTCAATTAAAAATGTTTAAAATAATTGTATTCTGATTTTAGAATTATTTCCAGTGTAGAAAATTTGAAAAATGCAGAATAGCCAAATAATTAAAGATTGTCCCTCAAATAACCCCTTTTTTCATTTTGTTCTGTGTCTTTTTTATATTTTAGACAAATGTATTTCTGTGAACATTTTATAGGTGTTAAGATTATTTTCTAAAATTATTTTTAATAGTTCTAGAGAATTCCAACAGTTAAGTAACTTAATCAGGTCTCTGTTAGACATTTAGATTGTGTCCAGTGATTTTCTATTATAAATGACCTTTTGTGTACATCTTTGTAGGTAAATTTTTACTTGTTTCTTAATTACATCTTTAGGTTGAGTTCTTAGAAGTGGCCAGGTCAAGAAATGTACAAGTTATAAAGATGAACTAAATTGTAGAAGACATAACTGCTAGATTCATTTCTGTGAAGGTATTGGTTTACTTTGCCATCGATGTGAGAAAGCCCAGATTACTTTAACACTGGTGTTGGGCTTTGTTAGGTTTTTTAAAAATTTGAGTTGCTTTAAGGCCTAATTATTAATCTAAATGGTTGTCTAGAAATATGTGTAGGGTAATCATTGCAAACATCCCTTTGGGTCTGAGGCGTACATGGAATTTTTTTTGGACTAATGTCATAGTCCTAATTTTTTTGCATCCTTCAGATTCCTCCTTCAGTGCCATCAGGGTTGAGCCCTCCAACGCAACAGCAGGCACTTGCTAGACCTGCAGGTCCCTCTGTGCACGCGCCACCTTTTCTACTTCAGAACCAGTACGAACCTGTTCAGCCCCATTGGTTTTACTGCAAGGAGGTAGAATACAAACAGCTATGGATGCCTTTCAGTGTGTTTGACTCTTTGAATCTTGAAGAAATCTATAATTCAGGTAAGCACTGATTATGCATCGCCTGCATTTGATTTTAGGACGAGAAGAAGTAAAGAGTGATTTATCCATGGCTCGCTTTTTGTGTGTGTCAGATTCCTTAGTCCTGGTGGACTCCACCAGACTATACCTTAAGATAATGATATAAATGTACGTCCTGAGTTATTAGAGCAAGGTTTTTAAGGAAGTGTTTTAATAATTTTCTTCTTTGTTTAAAGGTATTTTAGATTAGAGAAATAGAGTAGTTCCTATAAGGTGGGTGTCAATTTTCGTTATTTCCCTTATTCGTTTATAGTTACGGGCATTTATAAAACATCTTCTTTGGAACTCTTGTTCCTGAAGACGCTCTGAAAAGTGTTCTATGATCAGGTGAGTTTTGGCAGCGATTTCACTCCACGTACCTTTTTGAGGTAGTGCACTGGAGTGTGTGAAGGTATTGAGATTGGAGTGTAGAGAATATGTGTTTGTGTTTATCCTGATGATATTTCATCATGGGATGTAACAATCACTTGTTAGTACCCTCTAGAAACATATTTCATGGAGCATTGCTGCTTTGATGAAAAAATGGAAACCCACCAGTTACTTGAATGATTTTATGATTTTTTTTTCATGATCATGTTTTAAAGCTTCACTGTGGCTATTTTTTCTTCACTTAAGAAGAGTCCTAATTTTGAGCAGCACAAATTGATCATAAACTTCTATTTTTAAACAAAAATGGGCTTAGTTCTTTGTCTTTTAGGATCAGCCAGTCACCATATTCATTATTTATTACTCTTAAACATCTCTTGTAACTGTTGGGTTAAAATGTGGATTTTATACTCCAGTCCAGCCAGATCCCGAGAGCGTCGTTCTAGGCACGGATGGAGGGCGCTATGATGTTTATCTCTATGATCGAGTAAGGAAGGCCGTGTACTGGGAGGAGGAGCCCGCTGAAGTGAGACGCTGTACTTGGTTTTACAAAGGGGACACAGACAGCAGATTTATTCCCTATACAGAGGAGTTCAGTGAAAAATTAGAGGTATGTGGGCTTTATTCCTTTTTTAAAAAAAAAAATTATTCATGAGAGACACAGAGAGGCAGAGACACAGGCGGAGAGAGTAGCAGGCTCCATGCAGGGAGCTCGATGCGAACTTGATCCCCGGACTCCAGGATCGTGCCCTACGCCGAAGGCAAGTGCTTAGCTAATGAGCCACCCAGGTGACCTTGGGCTTTATTCCTTTATGCTTTTCTTTAAAAAACATAGGCTATAGCATATAGTCTAAGTATAAAGTCTAAGCAGTATCTAAAAGTATTCACTTTATCTCAGTTGTATTTGATTACAAATGGGTGACACTGGCTTTGAGGGTGGGAGAGCTACCTACTGACCATCTCAATAACACATGGCTGTTCTTAACCGAGGGAGATCTTAGCTCCTCTTCAGCCTCTTTCATGATGCTGAGACCAGATCAGGGAAGATGCAGAGGAGGTTAAGAAGTGAAAAAACCAATGAGAAGAGAAGCAGACATATTTCTCAATATTTTGTAGGTGATCCTGTCCTATGAGAGCACTGAGACAAGAGTTGGAAATAGAAAAACACCTATTTGATGATGACATGATTATCTATATAGAAAGTCAGGAGAACTTTTACAAATATCAGTAGCACAAGTCTGGATATAAAATCAACACACACAGAGTTAATGGTATTCCTGTGCAATAGAAATAACTAACTGGGGGTGCTGTTGGTTGGCCCAGGTGGGAGAGTGCGTGACTCTTGATCTCAGGGTTGTGAGTTTGAGCCCCATGTTGGACATGGAGCCTACATTAAAAAAAGAAAGAAATAACTAGCACCCATTTAAAAAAAAAAAAAAAAAAAAAGATGCTATTTATAACACTAACAAAACCATAGGCTGAGTAGGAAAAGGTCTGACAAATACCTACATGAACTTGTGGAGGAAAACTATGAAACAGAATTAAAGGAAATAAAAGATGATCTCAAGAAATGGAGCTAAATATGTTCACAGATGCACAGTTAGGATGTCAGTTCTTTCCAAGTTATTTTATAAATTTTATGTAATCCCAATCAAAATCACATCAGAGTTTTTAAGGTAAAATTTGTAAACTCCTCTGAATTTTATATGGAAGGGTCAAAGTATCAAGAATAACCAAGACTGGGATCCCTGGGTGGCTCAGCAGTTGAGCGTCTGCCTTAGGCTCAGGTTGTGATTCCCTGGTCCTGGGATCAAGTCCTGCATCGGGTTTCCTGAAGGGAGCCCGCTTCTCCCTCTGCCTATGTCTCTGCCTCTCTCTCTCTCTGTGTCTCATGAATGAATAGAATCTTAAAAAAAAGAAAAAAGAAAAAAGAATAAGCTGTTAGAAGAATGGCATGTGGAAACTTGCTCTACCAGACAACATTTATTTTAAAGCTATGGATTGAAAGGGAATATGAAAAAGTGCAAATAATTCTTAAGATGAGGGCAGCCCTGGTGGCGCAGCGGTTTAGCGCCGCCTGCAGCCCAGGGTGTGATCCTGGAGACCCGGGATCGAGTCCCACGTCCATCTCTCTGTGTGGTGCCTGCTTCTCCCTCTGCCTGTGTCTCTGCCTCACTCTCTCTCTCTCTGTCTCTATGAATTAATAAAATAAAATATTTAAAAAAAAATTCTTAAGATGATAAAACTTCTTTTCCTTTAAACATTTTTATTTGTATTCCTGCTTTTAATAATTATAAATATGGTAAAAATTACAAAAAGCCAGGTGAGGAAGAGTCAAAGGGATAGAGGCTGTTGGAGAGGAATCATTAATCAGTGTTTGGGAGACAAAAAGAAATTAATCTATTTTGACATGATTGTCAGATAACTGTTGTTAATAATTAAAAAAAACACACACACACACAAAAATAACTTTGGACAGTGGATGTGCTAGTTTACTTCATCTTGTGTCTCTCTCCAAGAGGCCCTCAGACCTTTTTTTTTCCTTGTTGTAAGTAGAATACTCTGTCTGGAGGAAGAGTAAGAAAATGGTTCAATAGTCAGGTCTTTTTATTTTTTTTTAAAGGTTTTATTTATTTGAAAGAGAGGGAGAGAGAGCACAAGCAGGGGGAGCATCAGGGAGAGGGAGAAGCAGGCTCCCCACTGAGCAGGAAGCCCAATGTGGGGCTCAATCCCAGGACCTGGAATCATGACCTGAGTGGAAGGTGATGCTTCATTGACTGAGCCACCCAGGAGCTCCTCAACAGTCATGTCTTTGGAGTTGGAAAGTTGAGGGTGGGAGTGAACTGCAGTTCTGCCGTTGCTAGTTTACAGTGTGTAATGTCATGTAGCTGTGAACTTAAAATGTCTAATAGGGGTTGAGTGTGTCCTCCTTTCCACCCTCCGAAAGATATGTTGAAGTCCTAACCTCTAGTGCCTCTGAATATGATCTTACCTGGAAATAGGATGCTTGCAGATATAATTAGTTAAGATGAGATCATTCTGGAGAAGGGTGGGCCCCTAATCCAGTAGGACTTGATGTCATACTGTGTAAAAATAGAGAATGGGAGTGTTGCGACTATAAGCAAGGAACACTAAAGATTGCTGGTAAACCATCAGAAACTTGGAAGAGGCAAGGAAGGAGTTCCCTATAGGTTTCTGAGGGACATAGCCCCACTTACACTTGACTTCAGACTTCTAGCCCCCAAAACTGTGAGATAATAACATTTCTGTTGTTAGAAGCCATTCAGTTTGGGACGCCTTGGGTGGCTCAATGGTTGAGTGTCTGCCTTCTGCTTGGGATGTGATCCCGAGGTCCTGGGATTGAGTTCTGCATTGGGCTCCCCATGGTGAGTTTGCTTCTCCTTCTGCCTATGTCTCTCTGCCTCTCTCTCTCTCTCATGAATAAATAAATAAATCTTAAAAAAAAAAAAAAAAAGCCATTCAGTTTGTGGTACTTTCGGACAGCAGCCTTAGGAAATAATAGGCTTTGTAAACCTTTGTTTTCTTTTCTATATAATGGGTATAGTCTTATTTAGGAGTGTTGAGAGGAATTAATTAAATGAGGTAATAATGTGTATAAAGTGACTGACAAGTGTGTTAATACATGACAGCTGCTGTTACATTATTTTTATTGTCATTGTGTTATACTTTCACACTTTTTCTCAATGTGGTATAGATTTGTCTTACTGGATTATTTGTTTCCATTATTTTAGGCTGAATATAAAAAAGCAGTGACCACGAATCAGTGGCACCGTAGATTAGAATTCCCAAGTGGAGAAACAATCGTTATGCACAATCCAAAGGTAATGTTATTGTTTAAGATATTAAAATATTAGGTTCATTTTATTAATTATTTTGGTGAATGTGGTTGATAAAAAATGTTCATTTTAATTAACTTCTGTAGGGATATATTTATAACAATTGCATGGTTTTTAAAAGCTTACTATAGTTCACATTGATCATAGAAACAAAAATTAAATTTTTCTCATGAAGTTTCTGTTTATGGCAGCGTATTAACTGAAGCTTAGTATGCACCATTGAAGTTGCTTGACAAATGTTTGCACTTGATCAGAGGTCGGCAGGCTTTTTCTGTAAAGGGCCAGAGAGTAAATATTTAATTCTTCGTAGGCTGTGTGATCTCTGCTGCAGCTGTCAGCTCTGCCACTGTAGCCTGAGAGCAGCTGCAGATAATATATAAACTGGTGGGTGTGTCTATTGCAGTAAAACTTTATTTATAAAGGTCGTGGCTCAGAGTTGGCTTGCAGGCCATAGTTTGTCCCCCCTACCCTTGATAATGGTTTGTTTCCACTTTTAAAGATATGTCCTTCCTTTTCTTAATTTGTATTGTCTCTACAAACTTTTTTTTTTTTTTTTTTTAAGATAGTGATTAGGGGTGTTCTTTCATTTCCCATACTTGATATCTTTGAGTTCCAGATTCCTCACTTGTAATAGGTACCTCCCAGGGTCTTATTTCAGATAAAATGAAGTAATTTATACAGAAACATCCAGCATAATGCTTGGCATACAGTAATTTTTCAGAACATAGACTATTTATTTATTTTAGAGAAGTATACAAGAAAAAATTAATTTTAATCTTACCACTTCTGTAGTCCTTATTGATACTGAAATAAGTAAAAATCTTTATATGTCAACAAAATTTAAACAGTATAAAGAAATAAAATAAAAAACAAAAGCCTCTTCTGCATTTCCCATTTCTCCTGATGGTAACTACTTTTTACCTCTTGTTTTTCATTTTTTTTTTTTTGATGCATATACAAAAATTTTGCATACCATCTTGTATGCCTCTTTTTTTTTAAAGAAAAATTTCTGCGTGACATGGGACTAAATTAAGCTGATTTATAACAAAATACATGTTTTCTTAAAAAGTGGTGGGTAAAACAGTTTTTGGCATTGAAATTGAATTTGTAAATTAATTGGGAATCTTGTTATTCAAAGGATTATGCCTTAAATATTTTTGTAAGACAAAGATTTCTCCATTCTAGGTAATTTTCCTTATTTCTTATGTGTAAACCTGGATTTTTATGTTATATTTTTAAAACCAAGATATATTACTTCTGATTTAGTTGCGGTATTTTCTAGTATAAGCATTGGAAATAACGATATTGATTTGCCTAGTTTTAACGGTTAATGAACACTAGTAGGACTGTTAAAGAAATTGTTTTGGGAGAACAATATAACACTTGATTTGTCAACTATTTATATTATGAAGTAGTTTATTACGTATTGAAATAAATTATTTAGCCTGTAATGGAAATAGTCTTGGTCCTGAACTCTGTCATAATCCTTCTGTCGTGTCTTGAAGGTTATTGTCCAGTTCCAGCCTTCATCGGTACCAGATGAATGGGGAACCACACAAGATGGACAGACAAGGCCCAGGGTTGTAAAGCGTGGGATTGATGATAACCTTGATGAGATTCCTGATGGTGTGTATCGCTTCCTAAGGGCCAAGGTCATTTTTAGACTCCTCTCTTTCAGCATCATTTTTTAGAATGATGAAAAAGGAAGCAATTATTAGGACTACCTGCCATAGCATTCAGAAATCAGGCAGGTTGGCACATATCTTTCTTTTACTTCTATTACTTTTATATCTGTTTATTTCTAAATACAGAATTCTGTTGAAGATCTACAAACCATGTGACATGGATTCTAAAATATGTATTGTTGTGAACAAGCACTTTGCTGGTTGAAACTAGGCTCTTGGCAATATTTTTGGACCTTTGTGGTCATGTCTCATGTTTGTATTACTGTAGTGCAGAAGATGGCAAACTTTTTCTGTTAAGGGCTAAATAGTAAATGTTTCAGGCTATATGGACTTTGCTGCATCTGTATTCAACTCTGCCATTGTAGTGTGGAAGTATCTGTACGTAGTATGTAAACAAATGAGCATAGCCATGTTCCATTAAAGCTTTATAAAAAACAGGCCCATTTGGCCAATGCCTACTCCAGTGTATGTGCTTTGATCTCTCCCGTTACACCATTTAAAATACAGATTTGATTTGATTTGATTTGATTTATTTTTAAAGATTTTGTTTATTTATTCATAGAGACACAGGAAGAGAGAGAGAGAGAGGCAGAGACACAGAGGGAGAAGCAGGCTCCATGCAGGAAGCCTGACGTGGGACTCGATCCTGGCTCTCAGGATCACACCCCAGGCTGTAGGCGGCGCTAAACCACTGCGCCACCTGGGCTGCCCAAATACAGATTTTATTTTGACGATTATATACTTTCATTTTTGTTTCACTGCCTTATGTGACTATTAACATAAATAAATGTACTCAAATTATGAATGTGAACAAAATAACCAGAGTAAAATAGTAGATTTAACTTGTAGTTGTTTCTATATGCCAGAGTAGAATAATAGATTTAACTTGGTTTTCCTATATATAACTTGAAGATGCTCCAGTAGGTACAAAACTGCTGGTTATCATATGCTGGTAGCATCTGGGATCAGAGGTGGCGTGATTCCTCCTCTTCTTGGTCTAGTTCACTGTTATTTGCCAAGATGGACCTTGAGCTTTGTTCTCCTCATTTATAGAGAGTAATGAAACTCACTAGCTTGGGAGGGGTCTTGAATTTCTTTGTCCTATCTTGATGACAAAAGGGGTATCTAGAATATTGCTATTTAAATACGAAAACCCAAACAATTTCCCAGTTTGCATGTATGCGTGTAGGCATGTATATATTTCTTTTGTAGGGGAAATGCCTCGGGTTGATCATTTGGTGTTCATGGTACATGGGATTGGACCTGTGTGTGACTTGCGCTTTAGAAGCATTATTGAATGTGGTAAGTATTAGTCATTTATTTCATGGAATGAATTGAGAAGTGATAACTTTTAAATGTTCATTTTTGAGATAGTTTCCAGCTCTTTACTACTGGCTGAGGAACTGTAAGAGGAGATTTAAGTGGTCACTAGGAAATAATGTATACTTGATTTGCTTCTATGATATAGGTAATTCATAAAATCCTACAATGAAGAATTAGAAGGAATCTTGGAAATTAGTCTTTCTGACAAATAGCCTCTGCCTAGGCACTTTTGGCAACTAGGTATACCTGTGCATTGAGGTGATTTAAAGTGAATTAGTTGAAGTTGTTTAATGGAACAATCTGCCTGGTTTACTTAAATTTTTGAAGTTTTATTTTTATATCTGTATAATAATAGTTCTATTGAATACTTGATTTGTACCAGGCATTTTGCATACGTTGTGTTACTCACCTCTCACAATAAACCTTGAGGGGGGTATAGGTACTGGTGCTGTTCTCCCCACTAGTAGGTGAGGCACTGAAGTGCGTAGGTGTAAGTTGACCTCTCCTGTATCATGGTCTGTGGGTTCTTGAGTGGGGGTCCTCCATTCCAGAGTGTGTATCTATAGTGCTATGCTGCCTTCCAGGAATGGTAGTTAAATGTTTTTCAGTTGTTCTATACATTCCTCTGAAATATTGAAAAATTAAAAAGAGCTTCCTAAAGGTTGGGTATTTTCCTTTTTGGACTGATTTTGTCATTCCTATTTTTTTTCTTAAAACGTTTGTTATATAAAAAGTACTAGAATATTTGAGGGAATTACCAACTATCTATCAAGCTAGGACATTTAATCAATTTAATTTGTCTTCCCTGATTTTCTTGTTTTAAGTGGATGATTTTAGGGTGGTTTCTCTGAAATTGCTGCAGACACATTTCAAGAAATCTTTAGACGATCGGAAAGTAAGCAGAGTGGAATTCCTTCCTGTTCATTGGCATAGTTCCTTGGGTGGGGATGCCACAGGTGTTGACAGGTTTGTGGACTTTGATAACTCGTTGTTCAGATTAGTCAAACTTAGATTCAAAATTTAAACCGTAATATGAAATAGTTTATTGTAACTTCAACATATGTTTTCAATAAATTTAATCCTTTCTTTAAATGACGTAGTTTCTCTGATGACATATGATTTAAACACTGGCTACTTTTCCATGTGCGCATGCATTTGTGTTTGTGCATGTGTGCACATGCATACATGTCTGCATTCCTATTATAAACATTTAAGAGAATCTGGTAAATGTAAGCCCATTTTAGAATACTATTCTAATCTATAGTAGGTTATACAGGAGGCTATCCTGTACATTGTAGGATGTTTAGGAGCATCCTTTCTTCTACCCACTGGGGAACAGCAGTGCCCCCCCGCCCCCAACCACCAACAGCCAAAAATATCTCCAGTCCTTGTAAAAGGCCAGCAGCATCTGTAGGCACTGTGACAACTGAAAGTAGCCCAGTCAATTTTGAAAGCTCCCAGTTGAGAAACAGATTTAGATAATATTTATGCTAGGACACAGGGCTAATAACATACCTGGATTTTAGTGAAGATCATGGTTCAGGACACATGTTTTAATGAAACTAATTCTGCAAATAGCATTCTCTGTTATTCCATATATTATTCTATGGTTAGTCCTGTTTATGAGAGTATAATCTTGAGAGTGGATGTTCATGAACTTCACTATATCCATTCTCAAATCAAGAAGGATTTTCAGTGCATGAAACTCCTTTCTCATTCCTTGCTATATTCCCTGTTGTCCTTTCCACCACAGTTTTTGTCAGGTATCCTGATTTCCAATTAATGGGAGGAATGGAAGAGTAGCCTTTCATCTTTAAAAAGAAAATTAAAATTTTTACATAGGCCTTATTTTATGTGATAACTCTTTGGAGAATCCCCAAAGTCACAGTCTAGTTCTAGGCACACATGACTTATTTTTTGTTTTATCTTGATTGATTTATAATAACTCTGTCTACAGAATCAACTCGTAATTAGTCTGTGGAATTCTTATACTCGTATATTTAGAAATCACTGTCTCAATTTTAAAGAATCTGTAGATTGGAAGGTGTCTGGTGACTGAATTTGCTTTTTCTTTCTAAAACAGGAATATTAAGAAAATCACTTTACCAAGTATTGGTCGGTTTCGTCACTTTACCAATGAAACCTTGCTAGATATTTTATTTTACAATAGCCCCACCTACTGTCAGACGATTGTGGAGAAAGTGAGAATGGAGATAAACCGCCTGCATGCACTATTTATGAGTCGGAATCCAGACTTCAAAGGAGGAGTCTCTGTTGCTGGTCACAGTTTAGGTAAAACTGTCAAATATCCACATTTTAAACATAATTTTTGTTGAGTTATCACTGCTTTAAGGTGACGTTGCTAGTATGAGATTTAGGATTAAAGATTTTAAGTTTTATAAAGGGTGGATGTGAATGCGTTGAGTTTAGGTTCTACCTTTGCTTTTCAATTACCTAGGAATGCTTTTATTTTAGTTTATTCTGCTGTTTGGTAAAACGAGTATTGATGATCAGATCTTGATTGACATTGAACTTTTGTATGACTTTTGCCTAAGAACTTTGAAAAAAAAAAGAGAGAATTTACTTAGTGTTATAAAAGTATTAGTACATTATAAAGCAAACTGCAATTTTTTTTTTTTAGGTTCTTTAATATTGTTTGACATCCTGTCTAATCAAAAAGATTTGAATTTGTCAAAGTCTCCTGGACCTTTTGCTGTTGCTAATGGAGTTGTGAAGCAGCCACATTTTCAGGAAAAACAGGTATGGCCCAGTTAACATATTTAGATTAGAGATGAAGCCAAACAGTTTCCTAAAGTCTGAACTGTTTCCTGAAAAAAAACATTTTTTTTTCCTTAAGTTTAAGTAATCTCTATGCCCAGCATGGGGCTCAAACTTGCAGCCTCAAGATCAAGAATCCTATGCGTTTCTGACTGTGTGGGCCAGGTGCCCCTGAAAAGTCTTTATAAATCAAAGTACCTTGAGGTTTATAAGTATGATAGAATCATATAGCTTGAGTTTCTCACTTGTCTTTCTTATGGATTATAAATTTAAATGTGAAAAAAAGTTTTTGATTAAAAAAAAGTCAAGTAAATTATTGTAGGAAATGGGAACAAGAGTGATTTATTCACAACTTTTTCAGAATATTCAAACTTTGGATGATAAACTACCCAAAATTATGACTTCTATATGGAGCAAAATTGTTTAAGATTTGCTGTAGATCAGGGGACAGTTTATGGAAGTTTTTCTGAGGTTTGCAGTCAGTGTTCCCTGACTTTTTTTTTTTTCTCCTTAAGATACCTGAAGAGCCAAAGTTGACTTTGGATGAGTCCTGTGACCTTGACATTGAAAATGAAGAAGTCTTAAGTTTGCAAGAAACTCTGGAAGCACTTAGCCTCTCTGAATATGTTAGCATATTTGAAAAGGAAAAGATTGATATGGAATCTCTGGTACTGAGGATATTTTGATTCATTTTTGTTTAAGATTGTTTTTCTTGTGTATTAGATCAAAAATTAAGAATGATTTGAACACTTTTACGTCATGATACATTTCAGATAAGGCAGAGACTTAAATATTTAGAAACTGAAAAACACAGGAGTTTTGTTTGTTTGTGTTTTAGTATAATCTGGGAGGGCTTCTAAGTATGACACAAAACCCAGAAGCCATAAAAGAAAAATTGGATAGCAGATTTCCTAAACAACATCTAAAGGCCAGTGATGATTTTTTTTTTTTTTTTTTTTTTTTTTCCGTGAGGATTTTTTTTTTTTTTAAACAATGTTATCAAGCCATGAAAAGACATGGGGGATTTTATCTTTTATTTTATTTTTTAAATTTTTTATTTATTTATGATAGTCACACATTGAGAGAGAGAGAGAGGCGGAGACATAGGCAGAGGGAGAAGCAGGCTCCATGCATCAGGAGCCCGATGTGGGATTCGATCCCGGGTCTCCAGGATCGCGCCCTGGGCCAAAGGCAGGTGCTAAACCGCTGCGCCACCCAGGGATCCCAAGGCCAGTGATGATTAAGAAGACTATTTGGAACACACATTAGAGACAAAAGATTTATTTCCATATTATTTAAAACTCCTCTGAATTAATTCCACAAAGGCCATCAACACAGTAGAATAGGTGAAGAATATGAACAGATGATGTGCAGAAAGGGAAATAACAAAAATGGCTTTTTGTCATATGAAAACTCCTGAGAGAAAGTCAGATTAAAGGTACAATGAGTTTTTTTTAACCTTTCGGTTTGGCAAAAATAAAAACTTCTTAGTATAATGTGGGCCAGGGTGAGGGTAAGTGGGCACCATCTACATACTGTGTTTTTTTTTTTTTTTAAAGACTTTATTTATTCATGAGAGACACACAGAGAGAGGCAGAGACTTAGGCAGAGGGAGCTGCAGGCTCCCTTTGAAGAGCCCGATGTGTGACTCAATCCCGGGACTCCGGGATCAGGCTCTGAGTTGGCAGAATCTCAACCGCTGAGCCACCCAGGCTTCCTTACATATTGTTTGTAAGACTAAATTGCTACAACCCGTATGGAAAGCAGTTTGGTAAATATTTTTACCAAAATTTTATTTGAGATAGAATGAGAGAGTTCACAAGCGGTGGGTGGGACCAGAGGGAGAGGGAGAAGCAGACTCCCACTGAGCAGGGAGCCCACCATGGAGCTTGATCTCAGGACCCCAGGATCATGACCTGAGCTGAAGGCAGACACTTAACCAACTAAGCCACCCTGGTGCCCTTATTTTTTTCTTTTTAATGAAGAATTATAACTTTTTTTTTTGAGGAAGATTTTAGTGTATTTAAAATAATGGCAGGGTTGGAAATTTTATTTAAAATTTTTTTTATTTAAGTTCAATTTAATTAACATGCAGTATATTAGTTTCAGAGGTAGAATTCAGTGATTCATCAGTTATGTATAACTCCCAGTGCTCATTACATCATGTTCCCTCCTCAATGCCCATCACTAAGTTACCTCATCCCTCCTACCCACCTCCCCTCCAGCAGTCCTATTTATTCCCTATGTTAAGATGGTAATACATTTTTAAAATACAAAAAAACAAAAACAAAAACAAAAAAAACAAAACCCAAAAAACAAAAAACCAATCTCTTGCCCCAGCAATTTGACTACCAGGAATAATTTCAATAGAGGTATTCACACAAGAGCATCTACAAAGATACTTGCTATAGCACAGTGTTTATGATAGCACAACCTTAGAAACACCTTCTGTGTCCAGTAGGAGGACACTAGTATAATAGTTTATGGTACATGCACATAACAGAATGCAGCTGTTGAGTGAATAAGGCAGTGTCAGAGATAATGGTAGGAAGTGATTTCTAAGATATGTGAAAAGTGCACAGTTCAGTCCCATTTGCATAGCAGGGTATACATCCAAGGAAAACCATGTAGGTGCTGTGTATACAGAAGTTGTCTCTAGGAGAGCAGATTGCAGTGGCTGCTGAGGGAACTGGGTGGTTGGAACAGGAGTGGTGGTAAGAGACTTCATTGTCTGCTTGACTGTAGCTTTTGAATTTTGTACAGCACGTGTGTATTTTCTGCTAAAAACGACTAGAATGATTTAGATGTAGAAGGCTCAGATTTTACAACCTAAATTAATCTATGATCTAAAAACAAATTAACTTTAAAAAATTGACTGGCTCTTAGATTGATTTCAATGGGATGGTTCCTTTTTATCATTTCCTGATTCCAGTTTCATCTATCATTAGATTAACTAATGTGCTTGTTTGTCTGTTTTCTTTTAAAGCTTATGTGTACAGTTGATGACCTGAAGGAAATGGGCATACCTCTTGGACCCAGAAAGAAGATAGCTAACTTTGTAAAACAGAAAGCAGTTAAACTGGTAAGTTCATTTCTGCCCTTAAAACTGAAACCAAAACTCATAATTTGACTAGCTTGTTTATATTTTGGAAGTTTTCGTTAATACCAGTGTGGTTGGGCCAACTGGTGTGCTCCCTGCTCAAGAGCATAGTGGTAGAGCTGATGGAAGTGTAGACTTTATTTATTTATTTATTTATTTATTTATTTATTGATTGATTGATTGATTGATTGATTGTGTAGACTTTAGAGTCAGCCAGAACCAGATATCAATCCCAGTTAGGGTAACTGACCATCCTGGTTTTCCTGAGACAGAGAATGATGAAGGACTTTTAGTTTTAATATTGGTATTTGGGGATTTCCTGGTGCAATAACTGGGTAAGCCTTGGATAGTTGGATGAATTGGTCATCCTGCTACCCAGTTCAACCGTTTTTAACTCCTTATTCATGATGAATTTGCTTAACTTTTCAGATTCTTGGTTTCCCTAATTTCTAAAATGCAAATGATGCTACCTTCCTTAAAGGGTTGAATTAATGCATAGAAGTTAAGCTAATGTTAGCTCATTTTCTCCCTTCTTAGTTCTCATCATCTGAAGAGATAAGAATAGACCCACTAAAATCTCATTAAATAATAACCAAAAAGCAAAAATTCTTTTTTTTTTAATATTTTATTTATTTGTCTGAAAGAGAACGAGTGAAAGAGCACAAGCAGGGAGGAGGGGCAGTGGGACAGGGAGAAGGAGACTCCCTGGTGAGCAGGGAGCCCAACTCAGGGCTTGATCCCAGGACCCTGGGATCATGACCCGAGCTGAAGGCAGGCACTTAACTGAGCCACCCAGGCACCCCAAAAAGTAAAACTTATTACAAAACAAAACAGCTAAAAAGAGTGTAAAAAGAAATAGAGCAACTACGGAAAAACTCACTTGTTACATTTAATTTCTATTTATTTATTTATAGCTTTTATATATTTGAGAGAGAGAGCATGACATGAAAGGATGAGCAGGAAGAGGGGAGATGCTGAGAGAGAGGGAGAAGCAGACTCCCCACTGAGCAGGGAATCTGACATGGGGCCCGATCCCAGGACCCTGAGATCGTGATCTGAGCTGAAGGCCGACATTTAACTGATTGAGCCACCCAGGAGCCCCTAATTTTCATTTATTAAATTAATTTTATAGAAATCTCCAAAATCCGTTGTTTTCGAATAGTTGTTGGGTGATAGATACTTCATTATGGGTTGGATTTGCATTTCCCTGATGATTAATGATATAGAACATATTTTCATGTACCTGCCGTGTGTATGTATGTCTTCTTTGGGGAACTATTCAAATCCTCTGCCCATTTTTTAATTGAATTGACTTAATTTAAAAATTTTTTTTGTGAATTGGGCCGTAGCTGCATTTTAGTGCAGTAAACCTCTTGCTTCATTTTCTGAGGGAACATTGTTTGAGAACCACTGCTGTAGGACAGAACACTCATTGTAATTATTCAGTGACTCAGTGAGAGAGGATGGGGGTATAATAGGAAGTGGAAAAGAAGGGTGGCAGACAGTTTTATTTCTTCTATATTGCCTACTGAATTAGCCACTTGGACTTGTTTCCCAATATCCTAGTGTTTGGGAATCATTAATAGACAAGCTTGATTTGGCCAGCTGTTTTGTTCAGGTGCCACGGGGTGACTGTTTCAATAGAGACATACATAGCCTTGTGCAGCTTGGGGAGTACAAGCCACTAAAATGTGGGCTTGTGGCAAATGGGCAAGTTCCCCCGTGGTAGCTATTCACATTCCCCTGACATGCTGGCTGCTGTGTCAGGCTGTGGTCAGTGAGTGGATTTGATCTCACTGTTACAGAGATACCCTGGTTCCACAGATGCTCCTAAAGCTTTGGTTCACTTCCTTATTTATGGAAATATATGGATCTTAAGTGTTCAGCATAGTAAGTTTTGAAACTTTGTGTACCAGTGTAATCTTTTTGAAACTTTTTGCACCTAAAACAAGAGTTAGAACATTTCTGTCACCAGATAGTTCTCTCCTGCTTCTTCCTAGGCCGCTCCTCCCACTCTCTTGACGCTACTCTGGTTTCCATCACTGTTGAGTTTGCTTGTTCTGCAAGTTCATGTAAATGGGATCAGTGTTACGTATTCTTTGGTGTCTGGCTTCTTTTACTCAAAATGCTATTTTTGAGATTCATCCAAGTACTGTGTCATTTGCAGTTCATTCTTTTCTATTTCTGAGTAGTTATTCTGTTGTGTGACCACAGTATGCTTATCTGTTCTTCTGAAATGTTTTTGAGGAAAACTTGTCAGTGGCTCCATGCAGACATAATGGGTGTAAATATGTTGAATGAAGAAATTTCTCCCCAAATCTACACCTTTATAGGAAGTATGTATTTTACAATTATATGATACTTTAATCTGTCTAAAGCTGAGATCATAAAGGAAGAAGTTGGCATTTTGTATTAAAACTTTATATAGAAAAGTAGAATGAATAATGATAGGCAGCATTTGGATTTTTTTTTTTTCTTCTTAACAGAAGTGAAGCTATTTTAAGAAATATGAAAAGTTTTTCAAGACATCTGTTTTCAGGGACAGATCACAGGAACAAATACTTTGCAGAGCTGGTTTGTTCTAAAGTCTATCCCAGGAATAGGGGCAGCCAACTTTCATGAGGTACCAAGACATGTTTCAGCAAAAATATTTTCACTTTCCTAAAGTTATATGCTGTTTTCAAGTCCAAATATATTATAAATATCTGATCCTTTTCTGTCAGCAAAAAAGGGAACACTTTTTTTTTTTTTTTTTTAACTCCAACGTTGGTAGTATTTGTGCAGAATGAAGGTAGAATTTGTTTTTTTGTATTTCTGAATACAGGTGAAATCAGACCATCTGAAACTGTCCTGCAATTCACATCTTTCAAAGGTCCTTTCCTCCATTCACATGAATTCATCAGAGTCATTGCCGTCCTGATTTGAAGACATGTTCTCAGCTTTCATCAGTGATGAATAGCTCCTTAGTTCGTCCATTTCTCGCTTCTTCTTCATCTCTTCCTTTTCTCTCCTTTTCATCTCCTGAATTTGGGCTTTTTTCTCATTCCTCTCTTCCCGGTCTCTGCATTCCTTCTCTGCTGCTAGGTCAGGGAACCGCTCCATTTTGGTCTTTTCCAACCGGTTCAGGATCTCATTCACTTTCTTCTCCACAGTCACAATTTTCACATCCTTCTGCCTGTTAAAGCCTATCTGTCCCACATCCATGTCAGCTGTTTTCTTCAGATTAGCCCACGGTGTATATACCACATTAACGTTGTTCATCTTGCAGCCTTGAATGCTATTCGCCTTCACAAGATGGGCGCAGTCCATCAGGACTTCCTTTGGAATGTCTTCTATCTTCTCCCCCTTATGTAATCGAAGGTATACATGAGCCGAAGAGAGTTTGTCCACATGAAACCAAATATCTTCAGGCCAGCCATGCTTTATTAGATCTTCATTTTCATATTTATCCTTTCCCATGTAAATAGTGTAAGCTGAGGAGTTAACGCTGCTGCTGGTGAAGTAGAACACCATGATCCCGGTGGCGGCGGTGCAGCGGCTCCAGGGCGGAACAGCAGCACTCAATTCGCCAGCTCAAGAGACCAGCATTTGGATTTAATTGTAGCTGTTTTGCTGTTTTTTCTTAGTCTCTTCATTTTTTCTTCCAAGAATTTTACTTTATTTTTTAAAGATTTTATTTATTCATGAGAAACAGTGAGAGGCAGAGACACAGGCACAGGGAGCCTGATGTGGGACTCGATCCCAGGACCAGGAGATCACGCCCTGAGCCAAAGGCAGACGCTCAACCACTGAGCCACCCATGCTTCCCTTTCTTAAGAATTTTAAAGTAAATTATATAAATCATGGCATTTTTCCCCCTATATGTTATGTACATCTCTAAGGACATTTCTGTGAACACCACACTGCCTAAGAAATTACTGATCATTCCTTAGCATTGAGATAGCATGTTCTGTAGTGATAGCTGATTAATTTTGCCTCAGAGTCATGTTATGAATTATGAAATGTTGATGTTTTCACAGGAACAGAAAAAAGCAGCATCAGAAAAGAAGGCAGTGATGGCGGCTTCGACAAAGGGACAAGAGGAGAGTGGCCAGAAGGCTAAAGAAATGGCTTCTCTTCCCTCAGAATCTAACGAGTCCAAAAGGAAACTTCCAGTTGGTGCTTATGTGTCTTCTGTGCATGTTGATTATGAATCTTTTGAAGTTGGCACTGGACAGGTAAGTTTGCATGTTGATTAGGGCTGCATATTTTATGTTGGAATCATGTATCTTTTTCGTTGGAGTTGGCTTTAAATTCTTAAAATAATCAACATTTATGGAGGGTGAAGAAAACTGATTTTCTGTCCATAAGATGGTATGCTTCTTTCAATAAAATATTTTATTTATTTTGAAATTTATCTTTATTTCCACTGCTCATTATTTTATAACATTAGTCTCTCATAGCCACTAGCAACAGAGTGGTGATAGAAAATCATGTTGTGAACACACTTGTCCTGTTACCTGTGGTTTAGCTTCCTATGGTTTCAGTTACCCATGGTCACCTGTGGTCTGAAAGCCCATGGTATGGTCCTCCTTCTGACATATGGTCAGAAGGTCACTAGTAGCCTAACATTGGATCACAAAGCTTGCATCATTCACCTCACTTCATCTCATCAAGTAGGCTTTTTATCATCTTACATCATCACAGTAAGGCTGAGTACAGGACAAGAAGACGTTTCGAGAGAGACAGACTATATTCACATAACTTTTATGGTAATATATTGTGATAATTGTTCTATTGTATTATTAGTTATTGTTAGTCTCTTACCCTGCCTAATTTATAAGTTAAGCTTTATTGTAGGTAGGTACATATGAGCAAAGACATAGAATATAGAGTACAGTTTTTCTGAGATTTCAGGCATCCAATGGGGGTCTTGAAATATATCCCCTTGGGTAAGGGGGGACTACTAAATACTTAAATTTCTGTGAGATAAACTTGATGTATTCACTTACATTTTTTTGGATTTACATTTCTTCTCTTGCAGAAGTTTTTTTTTTTCTTTTTCAGAAAATTTTCAATAAAAATCAACCTAGGGAGTCAGCAGTGCTACATTTAATAATATACTTTAATGTACTTATATCTTAATGGCTTAGAAGTTTTATTTATAGTTGTGTCTGTAAGGTTCCATTATCAGAAGTGAATTAATGACTGATTTAAAGAAGGCAGAAAATGGAACAGGATGTTTGCAGTAGCCTGTTCAAGCTTTTAAACCTAATTCATTGATAAAGATTGCATTTTTAAAACGTCTTCCTTTTTTTTTTTTTAATTTTTTTTTTTAATTTTTATTTATTTATGATAGTCACAGAGAGAGAGAGAGAGAGAGGCAGAGACATAGGCAGAGGGAGAAGCAGGCTCCATGCACAAACGTCTTCCTTTTTAAAGATTTTATTTATTTTGTTAGAAAGAGCATGAGTGGAGTGAGGAGTAGAAAGAGAAGCAGACTTCCTGCTGAGCAGGGAGCCTGGTGTGGGGTTTGATCCCAGGACTCTGGGATCATGACCTGAGCCGAAGGCAGGCTCTTAACTGCCTGTCACCCACGTGCCCCATAAAATGTCTTTCTTTTTAGATATGAGCAAACTTGAGCATACTTTAGCAGATAAAGAGCAGGTATTTCCTCACTTAACTGTGAAGGATCAGAGTATAGAAGGAGATTTGTGGAAATGGGGGCTCTATGTGGCCAGGACACTCACTGTGTGCCCCTCTCTGGGCTGGCCTTCTCCATGAACCTGGAGCCATGGGTATCATTGTCTATTGGCTCATCTCTTTAAAGCTTTATGACCACAGAGGAAAAGAAGCCTCCCCTGGAGGTCCAGTTAGAAAAATTTACTTGATGTGGTTTTAGTTATGGGCCCATTTTGGCCAATTTGTACTGTTTGGGGAATGGAGCACAGGTATTGACCCAACCCAAGTCACATGCCACCCCCATTGTGGGTGGGCCACTGTGGGCTAGTAGGATCTGTTACCTAGAACGTTGTGGGGCAGTGTAAACAATAGCCTGTGTGCATCATTCATTGCCAGAAAACCAAGAAACTCTGCTCAAGCAGGAAAAAAGAAAAAATATTATACTTTCCTTAGCCAGAACTAACTACTATGAACTGTTTGAACAAGGCCTTTTAGGCTTTTTTTAAGCATGTATTTATGTATATGTTTTAACAAAAAATAGGAAAATACTCCATATAATGTTTTACCAAAACATTATATTGATGCTTTCAAACACTGAATTATGAATATATTCTTATGTCAGTACATAGTTCTCTCATTTGTAATGACTATTTTGTCTTACTGTTTGGAGAGATAATGATTTATTTTGTCATTTACTTATTGGATGTATTAGTTTGCTTGGGCTGCTGTTAACGGAGTATCACACACTGGGTGGCTTTAAACAACAGAAATTTATTGTCTCAGTTCTAGACGCAGGAAGTCCAGAGCGAGGTGTCAGTAGGGCCATGCTCCCTTTGAAGAAGGGAGAACCCTTCTTGGCCTCTACCTGCTTTTGGCGGGTTGCCAGGGGCTCCTTGGCTCCTAGATGCAACTCTCCAGACCCACGTCTTCCCATGGCTGCTCCCTGCATCTGCACCATCTCCCCTGTTAGTCTGTGTGGCCAGGTTTTCCTTTTTTATAACAACACCAATCATGTTGGATTAGGGTCCACCTAAATACCTTATTTTAATTTGATTTGGTACATGTGTCTATTTTGTGGGGGACACAGTTCAACCCATAACATAGGATGTGTAGGCAATTTCTAGTTTTTCACTTTTTTAAAGCATTCCAGTGATGAACACTTTAAAACCAGTTTTCTGTGCTCATTCTTTATTTCCTTCATTTAAATAAGTAGAAGTGGGATAGGAGGTCCCAAGAATGTACACCTGAAAATTCTGGTAGTTACTTGTACTTGCCCCTGGAAAGGTTGTGCCAGTTTGTACTCTTGTGGACACTCTATAGGATGGACCCCTCTCCTCTGTCCTCACCAACACTGGTGCTGCATTGTCCTTTACAGATAGGTGGTGTTCACACTTTTATCGCTTCCTTCTGAAGAAATGACTTTTTCATGAAAACAGAAGATTTTTACTTTTTTTTTTTAGTATTTCATCTCTCTCTCTCTCTGATAACCATGTAGGAAAAAAGATGTCTCATTGTCTTTCTGAGCATTAGAGAGCTTAGATGTTTTCTCCTATGTCTTCTAGGCATTTTTCCCCCCCTCAGGATCTCTGTCCCGAGATCAAGCCTCACATTGAGCTTCCTGCTCAATGGGGAGCCTGCTTCTCCTTCTTCCTTTGCCTGCCACCCTGCCTATTTGTGCTTGCTTGCTCTCTCTCTGTAAATAAATCAATCAAACCTTAAAAAAAAAATAATGACAGCAATTTTAAGCATTATAAGCCATACTTGAGTGGCATCATCTGTGTTGAGATGCTTTCAACTAAGCAGTTCCAGCTTGAACTTTCGAATTTTTTATTGTATGACATTGGAATGATGATCTTTTATTGTATTTTTTATTCTTTCTAGGTTTCTGTTGTTTACAACTCATTAGACTTTGAACCAGAGATTTTCTTTGCCTTGGGATCTCCAATTGGTATGTTCCTCACTATTCGAGGAGTGGATAGGATAGATGAGAACTACAGGCTTCCTACGTGTAAAGGATTCTTCAATATTTATCATCCAGTGAGTGACTTGAACTACTTCCTATTTTGAAGAAGATAAAACATCTACATAGAAACACCAATATAGATAAATCATCCTAATAGATTTTCAGATTCTTTTTTCTTAGGAACTAATTCTGATTTTGATGTACACCCAGCTCTCTGTCCTAAGAGAGAATAGTCTGATACCAACCAATAAACTTTTCTGCCAGAAAGCCTTTGTTCAAGGAAATAATTCTGTTGCTTTGCTTGCAAAGTAGTTTTCCTCACAAACTTAGAAGTCGTCTTATAATTACCAGTAGGTGAATGACTTGTGGGGAAAAAAAATCAAAATCTCTGGTTTGCTAGTTATCTATTTTGTCATACAATCAAGATACATAACTGAAGATAAGAGAGCTTTTCCAAAATTTCCAATTCTTCTCTTTACAGCTTGATCCAGTGGCGTATAGATTAGAGCCTATGATTGTTCCAGATTTGGACCTGAAAGCAGTTCTCATTCCACATCACAAAGGCAGAAAAAGACTTCATTTAGGTAAAAAGCAAATACTATAAAAGCTTGTTTCCTTCCTGTCATTTTGTAATCTGTTAGTCCTAATGAAGTATGTTTTTCCTGTCACTTGTAATTGAACTGTGAAAATCTTAACACCAGGTCCTTTCTGACAAAATTAATTTTATTTAAGAGCCTGCTGTGTTTAGAGCCTGTTTATTAAATGTTCAGAAGAGCTATAAAGTTTTGAGTGAGTTGCTTCTCCTTGAATATTTTGTTCTAGATGCGACGTTCTGATGGTTGAAATACTTAGGAATGGGGGATGTTGGTAATAAAGTGATGAGATATACCTATAGATTTTGATAGAATTTGGCCATAATTTTTGGAGTTGGGAAGCAGAGTAACACTTGAACTAAGGACCAACAAGACATAAACTTGATGCTAAGTCAACTGAGCTGTTACTTCCTTGCTAAATAGATAAACTTTTCCAATTAAAAACATTCATTAAACGTAATGGATCACTAAGAATTCCAAATGGGGTTTAGGTTTCTCTTATGCCTGTTAATGGTGTGTATCATCCAGGGGCTTAAAGGTTTGGGTGGAAGGGATGGGAGTGCAGTGGAGAAGAGGGGGTATGTGATCATGCCCTTTTATTTAAAATTGGATTTTCTTTCTTTTTTTTTCTTACATCATTTTTTAAAAAATATTTAACTATTTTGGGATTAAAATGGGAAATTTGATACATACCTTAAAATCAAAAGGATTTATTAGACAAAAGTAGGAAAAATGAAGGGGCAGAGGTTTCTTCATTTTTAAATCAGAGGTTTATATTGTGGTTATATTAGAATCTCAAATTCTCAAAACCATTTTACCATTACAGATAAGAAAAGCAGTCATCTTTTTTATCTTGTGGGCCCATTTTTTTTAACTTACAGAAAAAAAAGCACATGAACGTGTCTACATTTTTATAGTATTTGAACTCTTCCTTCCCTCTTCTTTTTTTTTTTTTTTCCTTTTGTCGAGAGAGGGAATTTATACAGTTTGCCTGGATTAGCTTTGGTTATTAAAAAAGATGACAGAATAAGCCTCTATAAAACATTTTAATATGTTGAGAGTTCTTGGGTGAGAAACTCTGAGTGTTTGGCGTTTAAGAGAGGATTCATCCAGTCTGAGAAGAGTGTTAACTTTGAATTTTTATGGCACAGAATTTCACCTTGTGACTAATTAAGTTGATGTGTCATCTTCATCTCTTTAGAGTTGAAAGACAGTCTCTCTCGTATGGGATCTGATTTGAAGCAGGGTTTTATTAGCTCCCTGAAAAGCGCTTGGCAGACATTAAACGAATTTGCCCGCGCTCACACCTCTTCAACTCAGCTGCAAGAAGAACTGGAAAAAGTGGCCCATCAAATCAAAGAAGAAGAAGAAAAACAAGTAGTTGAAGGTAAATTTGGCATTTGAGGCATTTTCTAGTACAAATGTTATTTGTAAACATAATGAATTATTTGTATACATTATGAATTATTTAATGATGCTTTTCCATTCTGGTCTTTTTTGTTAAAATATGGAGGTTGTTTTTTTTTTTTTTTTTATATAAAGGAAAATCTGTTGTGATAAACTGTACTTCAACATGGATGCCATTCTTTTTCCAGGGTTTTGCCTGATAGTTAGTTGCTGGACTTTTTACTCTGCAATCTTGTTTTTGTTGAGATTCCTAAGGCCAGAGTGGAATATCAGAGTTAAGAGCAAAGCTTGTATTCAGGCATTTTAAAGACCCACTGTGAGAAAATATCTTCTGATGTTGTCTACCTTTGTCGTTTTATTATAGACTTTATCTGCATTGTCAGGTCATTGTGCCATGATGCTTTTGACTCTCTTCAGATTCTAATTCTGTTTCCTTTCTTTCTACAATGCTCTCTCACCCCTTTTCTTCAAAACTGTCAGCTCGTTGGCTCTTTCTCCTCTCTCGGGTAACCAGCCCCTCTTCCTTCTCCTGGCTCTTTGGAGGAATGGGAAGTGAGCCTGGTATCTCCCCAGGTTGCTACGTGTGTCAAGCGATATTCTCTTGAGCCCAGAAAGTCAGCTAAAGTCAAAGGATAATGATTAAGTGATTGACTTTGATATTGAAATGGTTTAAATTTTAGCAGAAAAGATTGTTGAAAGTCCAGATTTTTCCAAGGATGAGGACTACTTAGGAAAGGTTGGAATGCTAAACGGAGGCCGCCGAATTGACTACGTTCTTCAAGAAAAGCCAATAGAGAGTTTTAATGAATATCTTTTCGCTCTTCAGAGTCATTTGTGCTATTGGTAAGTAGTTTCTTCTTTGATAACATTCACGCGGCCTGTAGGTGCTGGCATATACAGCAGTTTTAGGGGAGACTCTTTTGCCGATTTATCACTTACGATGAAATATTAATTTCAATGGCCATATATTCAAAATCCGTATTTTCCCCCGTTATTTTATTATCCACAAGATGGCAGTGTGTCATCTGCCTTTTACCAAAGGACTTTAGTACGTGCACACTGATTTTTGTAGGGGTACCTTTCACAGAATGGAAGTGGTAGGGACTTTGAAAAGCCATCCTTTCATATATCCCCTGTCACCATGGAGAATTGCAACACAGCTGTTTTGTAGCTGGTCAGTATCCATCCAGTTTTTAAGGACAGCTTTAAGACTATACTACCTTATTTTCATTTGCCTTTCTTAGGTAGGGTTGAATAAAACAAAAGCTGCGTTTTCCACAGGTATGCACCGGTATGCATAGAGGTTAATTTCTACTAATGGTCTCCAAAGTAAACATGTTCTTTTCTTTGTGATAGGGAATCTGAAGATACTGCCCTGTTGTTACTTAAAGAAATTTATCGAACAATGAACATTAGTCCAGAACAGCCCCAGCATTGATTGGACTTCAGCCTCACTGTGTGAGTTTATCTTTATTGTGTGCATACAATCTGAATGTTTCATTCTAAAATCTTTTTTTTGTTGTTAGGTTTTTTTTTTGTTTGTTTTTTGTTTTTTAAGTAATCTCTGCATCCAACATGGGACTAGAACTCATGACCCTGAGATCAAGAGTCACAGGCTCCACTCACTGAACCAGTCAGGGTCTTTTATATATATATAAAAAAAGTCTGAAGTCTTTTTTATAGTGTTGAAGTTGACTATAATTTTCTCTCTTTTCTGTTTCTTCCTGGTGTTTTGTTTTTTTTTTCTTTTTTAAAAAATTCAGAATAGAGATGTTAAGGAGGGGAATTTATTTGCAATCTACATTTTTGATATGTTAACAGTTTTCTTTCTAATTCCGTCTGCTTTTATTTGAGTTCTTTTATTTTTGGTTTCTTTCTACAAGATATTCCTAGGAATATCAGCTAGGAATTCCTTTGGCTGTAGAAACAGAACCTGACTCACAGTACCTTAAATGAATAGAGGTTTATTTTTCTTGTGTAATGGGAAGAGTTCATGTGTTATGCCCACATTGTTGGCATCTTTTTACCTATATGTGGCTCTTACTCCATAATTACAAGACAGCTGCTGCGGTTCCAGGCACTGTGTGTACGTTCAAGACAAGAATCAGGAGGAAAGGACATTGGCAGTTATATCTGTTCCTTTTAATTAGGAAAGCAAAAATGTGTCCCAGAATTCACTCATGCCTATTGACTAAGCTTGTGCCACATATTCCATGTCTCCTCCAAACCCAGGCTCCAGGGAGGATTGTAAAAGCAATGTTTTATGCACCCCAGTCTTTATAGAGGGAAGGAATAGAGAGGGGGCAAACCTATGATGAATGAGCCAACCTGCGAGCCAGACACACTGCATTCCTGTCTTCCTGAGACCCCTGACCCCTCTTTTTCCTTGCTAGATTATTATTAAAAATTTTATTTAAATTTTAGTTAACATACAGTGCAATATTGGCTTTAGGAATAGAATTCAGTAATTTACTGCTGACATACAGTACCCAGTGCTCATCATAACAAGTGCCCTCTTTAATACCCATCAGCCATCTAACCCATCCCCATCTGCCTGAGTCCATCGATCCTCAGTTTGCAAATGGTGAGATTTCATTCTTTTGGGTGACTGAGTAATATTCCATTGTATACATATACCTCATCATCTTTAACCCTTCATCAGTCCATCACATTTGGTTGGGCTCTCTCTATAATTTGGTTATTGTGGATGGTGCTGCTATAACCATCACGGTACATATACCCCTTCAAATCTGTATTTTTATATCCTTTGGGTAAATACCTAGTAGAACAATTGCTGGATGGTAGGGTAGTTCTATTTTTAGTTTTTTGAGGAATCTCGGTGCTATTCTCCAGAGTGGCCATACCAGTTTGCATTCCTGCCAGCAGTGCAAGAGAATTCCCCTTTCTCCGCATCTTCACCAACAGCTGTTGTTTCTTATATTGTTAATTGTAGCCATTCTGACAGGTGTATGGTGGTAGCTCATCATCCTCACTAGATTATGCATCACTTAAAAGAATAGGTAGTGTTAAACAGAAATTTTAGGGCAGCCTGGGTGGCTCAGCGGTTTAGTGCCGCCTTCAGCCCAGGGCGTGATCCTGGAGACCTGGGATCGAGTCCCACATTGGGCTCCCTGCATGGCTCCCTCCTTCTGCCTGTGTCTCTGCCTCTCTCTCTGTCTCTGTCTCTCATGAATAAATAAATGGAATCTTAAGAAAAAAAAGAAATTTAAAGCCTTTAAAGCATTAAATACAAGTGGTTGAGCTCTAAACTGTGAACTCAAAAGCAGTTCTTGGCACTTTTGAATTTCCTAATAATAAATGTTAAGTTCAGCCTCCACCTTCTTATTTTGGTGAGATAACCACTTTCAGTAGGGTTTCCTTAGATTTCCCTGTGCATGTCTAATCAAATGTGTGTGCAGGTAAAAACAAAGATCTCATTTGACAGTATTGTTTTGCAACTTGATATTTTCTTTTTCTTTTTTATTTTTAAAGATTTCATTTATTTATTATTCATCAGAGAGAGAGAGAGAGAGAGATAGAAAGGCAGAGGGAGAAGCAGGCTCCATACAGGGAGCCCGATGTGGGACTCGATCTTGGGTCTCCAGGATCACACCCTGGGCTAAAAGTGGCCCTAAGGCACTGAGCCACCAGGGCTGCCTGCAACTTGATATTTTCTATCAGCCTTCTAACTTGTATGCTTTTCCTTATTAGTTTGTATCTTTTTCATTCTCTTCCATGGTTACATAGTAATCTATTGTGTATAGTCCATCTTATTTAGCCAATTTCCCATTAATGTGCACTTAGCTCATTTCTTAATTTATATTAGGGGATGTTAGTACAGAGTGGGTAAGAGGTCTGAAAAGCCATTTTGCAGCCAGCCTCTTTATACAGTTTTATCAGTTCTCACCATTTCTGATATTACAGAACTAAAATAAAGGTAATGTCAGAAGCTACTCCAGTTCAGATGTTCAATTATAAAATAGTCTCTCATTTGTTTCGCAAATATTTATTTGGTACTTAACTATATGCCAGGCACCAGTTTTTGTGTTGGTGATAAGTGGAAAATAAGATAGCATTCTCACCTTTAAAGAATTTACCCCCACTGGGAAGAGATGGATAGTAAACTTGTGCTCTCTGATCCATAAGTAAATTTCAGATATTGATAGGTCTTGTGGAGATAAAAATAGGAAGATGTGAGTGATGGGTTGCTTCTGGGGAAGACAATGGATGATGACATTGGAGTTGAAATTTGAAAGATGAGAGGGAGGTAGACTCTAAGGATATGGGGAAAACGATCCAAGCAGAAGGAAGGGAAGCTGCAGAGATCATGAGATGGGAACAGACATGGCACCTTTGAGGAACAGTAAGCAGACCAGTATGACTGGGGGTAATAAATGAAGGGGAACACAGGAGGAGAGGAGTCAGAGGTGGGTAGGCCTGATTATGAGGGAGCTGGTAAGATCTTTGCATCTTACTGAGTGTGATGGAAACATGGAAGTTTTAACGGGAGGAACGATATGACTTGGCTTAGACTTCAGAAGGAAAGCCCTGGGTGCTGGGTGGAGGGCAGAGTGTTGAGCAAGGAGGGAGGGAGGGAGAATAGTTAAGTGCCTGGTGGTGATGCTGATGAGGGCTCCAGTGGTAGGGATATTGCGAGATGATTGAGTGCAGATCTGTTTTGGAGGGAGTGAAGCCAGGGACTTCAGATAAATTCATCATGAGGGAGAAAGGAAAGAAGTTGAAGATGACTTGGGATTTTGATGTGAGCAACTGGGTGGATTGTAGTACCTTTTCCTGAGAAGGCTTGTGGACATATCAGGGTTTTTTGTGGGGTGTAGGGGATGGAGGAATCAATAGTTTTGTTAAGTCAGTAGTTGATGTTCTGAAGCTGATGGCCTGAAGCTCGGAAGAAAGTTCAGACCTAAAAAAAATGATGACTTTAAAATCAGTCATCAGCATATATGTGGCCATTTGAAGTCAGAAACGGGATGAGATCACCTTGGAGTGTGTAGGTGGAGAAGAGAAGTCATCTGGTAAAGGAGGAACCATTGAAGTGAAAGAAGATTCGGGAGCTTGTGGTCTCAGGGAAGCTGAGAGAAGATTGCTTCAAAAGAGAGTAGTCAGCAGTGTCCAGTGCTGCTGACAGAGAGGTCAAGGAAGAGGAGGACCAAGACTTGGCCATTGGCTTGAGGCAAGCGTAGTACATCATTGGTGACCTTGATTAAACAAAGGTGTTTTCATGTCATGGCAGAGGTAAAGTGGGTTGAGGAGATGTAAAGGATCAGAGAGGAAAGAGTTTTTTGCTATGAAAGGTAATAGAAATAAGACTCGGGGACATATTATAATATTAAGGTGTGTTTGTTTGCTACTGAGAATGATCCAGTATTGGGGGATGAAATTGATAAGGCAAGAACAAAAGGGAATAATTGTGGAGGGAAATACTTGAAAAGGCAGTGTGGGAAAGGGTCAAGGCCAAGTGAAGTGTTTAGCCTTAGAAAAGAATCAGGGATGCATCAAACCTAGTACCAGATGAAAGTGGGGAGCGTAGGCACTGATACGGATAGGCGGTGACATTGGTGCCTTCAAGGATCCTCTTTCCTCAGGGGGAGGATGGACAGTAAATAAAGGATTGCAGTGTGCCAGATGGTAAAAATAGAGCAGCAGAGAGGGAGCAACTTGGGATGGGACAAGTTCTGTATAAGATGGTGAGGGACACTTCTCACTGATAATGTGTCATTGAAGCAAGTGAGCCAAGTGGGTATCTGCGGAAAGATCATTTCAGACAGAGGGATGTAGATATATCAGAATATAAGAGCTGTCTCATTCTTTGTAATGGTCATGTAGTATCCCATTGACTGCTACAGTATTTCTGTTTTTTAGCCAGTTCTTTGTTGATGGGCATTTAGGTTATTCTGATCTAGTATAAACAATGCTCTAGTGATATATTTAATAGTTGCATTATATTCTATTTTGTAGTCCTAATTATTAAAATAGTTATCTACTATTGTTGGGTGTTTGGATGTTTTTCCAACTTTATTATAAATCTGACATGTAGTTTCATATACCTTTTGCACATATCTGTTTGGGAGACATTCCTACATGTAGCATTTTTGGATCTAAGAGTATTGTACATTTTCAAAGGATTTTGATCTATACCTGTTGCTAAATTGCATTTCAGAAAGGTTGCTCAATTTTCATGTCTGTATAAGTGCTGGTTTTCCTGTATCCTTGCCAACACTGGATATTACCATTTTTAAAAATTTTGCTGATTTGATATCTACAAATTGTTATCATTGTTTTAAAACGTGTATATTTCTGTCACTAGTGAAAATGGAGCATTTTTGGTATATTTCATTGGGCATTTGTCTTTTTAATATTTTTTTAAATTTAAATTCAGTTTGCCAACATATAGTATAAATCAGTGCTCATCCCATCAAGTGCCCGCCTTCATTTGTCTTTCTTGTCAGTTGCCTAGCCTTGGCCTTTGAGCAAAAGGTATGGAGGTGTGGTGTAAGGTATTTTGTTTCTAACTGATTTATAGTTGTGATATTTTAAGGATACTCACCCTTTGTCACTGTAGAGTTGTTTTCCAGTTTGACATTTGCCTTTTATTTTTGCTTAGGCCTTGGCTCTTGGGGGGCTGGATGGGTAGAGAGCATGTTTTAAAAACAAGTCGGCCAGTCTTCTGAGATTATCATTTCAGTATTATGTTTAATTTTTTTGTTCTTAAACAGTTTTGTTATTCACTCAACTTTATAGTGTAGAAGAATAGAGAGGGAATTAATTTTTTCTTAGTTTCTTTTGGCCTGTGCCATATATTGAAATGTACCCTTTGGTCACATGATGGGTCTCTGATATGCTGTTGTTTGACATTTTTATTATATGCCCAGTATTCTTTTTTTTTTTTTTTTTTTTGATGAGAAAATTGATTTTTAAAAAAATCTTAATTCCAATGTAGTTAACATACAGTGTTAAATTTCAGGGGTGCAACACAGTGATTCAATACTTCCATATATAACCCAGAGCTAATCACAAGAAGTATACCCAGTATTTGTTTTTGAGGCTTTTGGACATCTCTTCCATTGACTTATGTATCTGCCAACCATATTTCACTGATTTCAAGTCCTATAAATTCCACATTTTATCTTTAAATTTGGACTGTATCTTCTAAACAGCTGTTGCTTGGATGACAGTTGAGTTCTTCCCAAGATGGTTTGCATTTTTTTCTGCCATTTACTAAGGCAGTGCTACCAACCTGAGTCTGCTTAAGCTAATTTCTCTGCTTGAGATATTTTGGACTATGTTGCCAGTGTGAATTCAGACCACAAAACTTGTAGGCTTATAGAGCTGGGGGACCAGTTCAAATATCAAGGAATATTTTTTCCTCCTCTTACCATTGTCAAGGAAGAAGTGTGCAGACTTCTTTGCTGGCCCTTGTAGATGAAGGTTTATTTTTCTTTACCTCTCACTTGAGGCTGTAGCCATCTAGTATCCCCACTTTTTGTGGCTTCTGTCTCTTTTTAGACTCTGTATCCTAAGTATCCTTCCTCATTTCTGTGTGGTTACAAAAAATAGCGGTCTTACATTTGATGGTGTCTTACATTTAGTGAAATACGGTGTTTTGGTGATTGTAACTTGATAGATTTTACTGTCTGGTAGTGCAGGGACTTAGGATACCATGAGTCCTGGCTCTCGTTCCAAGTGAATTTTGTAATGACATAAGTTCCCCTGACAGTTTCTTTCTGCAAGACAAAACAAAACAAAACAAAACCCAAACAATGTAGTTCTCGGATTTTAATAATCACCTAACAGGAAAAACTTAAGAACCTTTCATTTCACACCTAATTTATTCACTGTTCATTGTTTTGTCTCTTCTTATACTTGATTATAAAATTTGGGTGGGAACTTAATTAAGTTCCTGATACGGTTTAAAAACTATAAAATTAGGGCAGCCCGGGTGGCTCAGTGGTTTAGCACCACCTTTGGCCCAGGGTGTGATACTGGAGACCCTGGATCGAGTCCCATGTCGGGCTCCCTGCATGGAGCCTGCTTCTCCCTCTGCCTGTGTCTCTGCCTGTCTCTCGCTCTGTGTGTCTCATGAATAAATAAATAAAATCTTTAAAAAATAATAATAATAAAACTATAAAATTATTAATTTAGAATATCGACAGTTCTCTACGTGGTTCATTTAAGTGTAGAGCACTTCTGTTGAATAATTCTTCTATGTGTATCTCCTCGATTCATTTTTAGAATTGTTCTTTTTTTTAAAGATTTTATTTATTTATTCATGAGAGACAGAGAGAGGCAGAGACACAGGCAGAGGGAGAAGCAGGCTCCATGCAGGAAGCCCGACGTGTGGGACTCGATCCTGGGTCTCCGGAATCATGCCCTGGGCTGAAGGCAGACACTAACCTACTGAGCCATCCAGAGATCCTCTAGAATTGTTCTTTAAAAAGCCTCACATGACCTTCACAGAAATTTTTTCTTTTACTTTCTGTACTCATTTCGTTCTGAAGATCTCCCATGCCCATTAGTCTCACCGGATGCTCTCTGCCACCCTCTGTCCCTTCAGAAGCCACGAGGCCTTGTGCTCACGGGCTGTGTTCTTCGGAGGCGGCCAACAGTGCAGATGTGGCAGTGCTGAGTGCCCGATGGAATATTGTCTTCACTCAGGAAGGAACAGCAGTGCTTTTGTCTTTTGTGCTTTATTACTGTAAGTTTGCAAATCTCACCAACGATTCTGTCTTTCTTTTAAAGACTTTCTTGTCTTTCCAGAAAGTCAGAGTAGAAATTACATTGCTGAGTAAACCTTCAGAGGACATTCCCAGTTTGCTCCCGTGATGGATGATGGAAAAGCAGTTCATCAGCATTTACTCGGGAAGAATTCTCACAAGTAAGAAGTCACTTAAAAGAAAACATACAGAACAGAAAGACAATGAAGAAAATCAGTACCACATGTGGACAGTATAGATAAGAAAAAATAATTTTTCAAATGATGCAATTAAAATTTCCTCCGATCAGTTTAGTTGTACAGCTGTCGAAGCGACGCGTGATACCAATGAAGACATATTTGTGGCATGCAGGCGGTTATTTCTGTTTCTTAAAAAGCTATTGCCAATGGGCTATTAAACTTGCATTTTTTAAAATTAATGTAGTATGTTCTTTTTTTCAAGTATGGACTTCTTGAGAAACTGTAGTAGTAAGATTTTCCAAAAATTTATGTTCTATTTTTAAATGTGAGTTGTAGTTCTCCGAGCTGCTTTACCACGGAGTCATCTGTATCTAAGAGGAAGTAGCCAAGATTGCTTATATTCCAAGCTGAATCTGAGGTTTTATGAAGCCTTTCAAGCACTCACTCAGTGCGTAGTTGTGCAAGTGAAATGTTCCTGCAGCACGGAAGTCCTTGACATGCTCTCCTGGCACATCCATGTCCAGCAGGGGTGTGGGGGGCAAATGGGAGGCTTCCCATTTTTTCATCTGAGGTAGCTGTGCAGCTGCCTCGTTGCTAAACTTTTAATTAATGTGAGAACCAAAGTAGAGTTTCTTGGGTTTTTTTCCTTTGTATTAATTTCACTTATACCAAAGTGTTTCAAAGTATGAAATGTATTGCTTCTAGACTATAAATCTACTTCTTGAAAAGACTGTTCTGTAATATTCCACTTTGTTTTACTATAACTTCAAATTATTTTAAATATTTTCCTAATACTACATGGGAATGCTGATTTTTCTTCTTTTGTTATGCAGTAGAAACATTTTACACTGTCTATTACATAGTTCTCATGGAACATAGAATTTTTTGAAAGCAACATGATACACATTTTTTTGTGTATATATTCTAATTAGTGTGAATAAAATAGCAACTGCATTTTTAAAAAGCAGCAAACGTCTGTATTTTTCTTCTTCCTTGAATATTTCTGTGATTTCAGCATTTATTGACTTTTCATTGTGAGTGCCTGCTGTATGTATTTAATTCATAGCATTTACTCCTAATAATAGAAGTAGGACAGAACCGTTTTAGAGCTGCAAGTGATCTCAGGTAGCATAAATTCCTTCCAACCACCTCTTTCTGCAGCTGAGGACATGACACTGCATGCCTTTCTCTGCAGATCTAGTGGCAGATTGGGGCTGGAATACACTTTTCACTGACTCCTCTTGGCCTTTATGTCTCTGGATCTAGTACTACTGTTTTTCTTTTAATTTGTACTTCCCCAAAATAGAAGAAAGATATTTATTTATGTATATAAATATATGTTTTAAAAGATTTTATTTATTTGAAAAAAAAAGATTTTATTTATTTGACAGAGAGCATAAGCACAGGGAGCTGCAGGCAGAGGGAGACGGAGAAGCAGCCTCCCCACTGAGCAGGAAGCCCGATGTGGGACTCGATCCCAGGACTCTGGGATCATGACCTGAGCCAAAGACAGATGCCTAACTGACTGAGCCACCCAGGCACCCCAAAGGTTATTTGTATATACTTAATAAAATCCAGTTTGATTTTTCAATTTATAGCTGGTTTCAGCTGCATCATTCAGCCTATGTCTTCTGACTATTGTGGGCAGAGAAGAAATAATTGAACCAATGCCAAAAGAAATTTTAGGAATCTTGAGATTTTAATACTTGAAACATAAATTAGAGTGTTTTGGTGACTCTGCCTATGGACATATTTATATTACTCTTAAATATTTTTTTTAAAGATTTTATTTATTTTGAGAGTGTGCATGCACAGGGTGGGGTGGGGTGATGGGGAGCAGAGAGAGAGGGAGAGAATGTTAAGCAGGCTCCATGTCTTGCACAGAGCCTGACTTGAAGCTTGATCTTGAGACCCTGAGATCACGACCTGATCCACTAAGGCACCCTACTCTTCAATTTCTTAAACAAAAAACCCCAAAAAGCTAAACTATTAGTAGGTCCCCTGAGGGTGGAATCTGCACTTGTTAGCATATTGTTCACTATTGGTACCACCATGCCTAGCACAGTCTTGTCACATAGTAAGGCACTTTCCAAATATTTTTTGAATAAAAGAATTCTAAGGATCAAAAATATGATTTAACACTTGGAAAAGACCTTGGGAAACCATCCAGATCAGTGGTTTGTGAACTTTTAAAAAGCAGCAGAATCCCTTTTTCAAGTGAGAACTTTAACCAAATTCCAGAATGCAATCTAGATGCAAGCAGAGCTGCTGAGTCCAGCTTGATGACCTCTTTCCCCAGCAAGAGCCCATCCCCTCCTGAGACCTCCCACTCCAGCCCCTAATCTGGTTAATGCCCTCACTTTGCCCAGGTGGGAAGGTCAGGGCTCTCCTTCTTCAGAAAGGGTTTCATATGCAGTGTGTGGGACAAAAAAAAAACAAAAAACAAAAAACATCAGTGTCTAAAGTTGGAGGTCAGAGTCCTCATAGCATAAACGATGATAATGTGGCTGGTTCACTCGTCGAGTAACAAGGGGAAAGTGCTTCCCAGCTCCGACAGACCTGTGTGTTTCTACCAAGTAAGGGTGTTCCTCAAAATCAGAGTAATTATAACGAACTACATAGGTCGTATTGATTTTTGAGGCAAGTGTATTATTGGAAAGGTGTGATCTGGATAGAGCCTTGGCAGTGAGGCAGAGGGTAGATAACCACCATCCTGGCAGGAAGATCATACATGTGAGAGACTCAGGACGTATGCTCTCACTGTAAATAGGGTGCCGGCAATCCGGACTGTCCCAGAACACCCAGGATGATTGGCCATGGTATTTATATTGCTGTTGTTTTAGGTTTCTGTGACGTGAGGCATCTCACTACCTTAGTGTGTACCAAGGAATACCCTGGTGATGACTTGGATTCCTGTGTAGATTTTGCCATCTGGGAAGAGGGTGAATTGAACTGCAGGGCATTTGGTTTTCTTTTTTAAAATATATTTTTATTTATTTATTCATGAGAGACACAGAGAGAGAGAGGCAGAGACACAGGCAGAGGGAGAAGCAGGCTCCACGCAGGGAGCCCGATGCGGGACTTGATCCCGGGACTCCAGGATCACGGCCTGGGCCAAAGGCAGGCACCCAACCGCTGAGCCACCCGGGTGTCCCAGCAATTGGTTTTGTAGGTTACAGTTCTCAGAACTTGGTAGGTTGGCCTTCTGGTTTTAAGGAGTCAATTCTGCAGGTGGGTCCTCTAAGAGGAGTTGATAGAATTTAGCTCCTTGGGGAGCTGCGGTGCCAGCACGGTGTCCCTGCTGTTATCCATCCCCACGGAGCCCTGGTGGACCGTCAGCTGATTTGTCTCCCCCAGATGTCTGTCCTTCCAGCAGGCGATCAGCCTTGTCCTGGCATTTCACCTCCAAGTTGAGCTCTCCAGAACCTTGATAGCATCATAAAGAGCTCTGGTGCCCACCGGCCTTTGTGTCCAGGCTCCTAGCTGTGGCTGCTCGTGCAATACTTTCTCGGCAGACAACGCGTTTTTTGGTTTTGGTCAGTTTGCTCTGCCATGAAATACCTCATCCTCAGTCATGAGACCAAACGGAAATAGCATGCATGTGACAGCGCCAGACATGCTAGCAGCGCTCAGAATGTCACTTGTTCTTAGCACAGTTACTGATCTGTCACCAGAAGCACTCTTCATGGCTGGCTGGTACCACTTCCTGTCGTCCTGGGCCGTACTGGGGCCAGGTTTCTCAGAGTTGAGAGCTGCTAGTAGCTATGCAGGTGTGTGAAGCGTGGCAGCCTGGAGGAGGTGGCGGTCCTTAGAAAGGAAAACAAGGGGCGATGGAGCCAGTTGGGGTGGGGATGCTAATGCTGATTTGCCTGCTTCAAGCAGATAGCAGGATGCTTAGCACAGAAAAGTTAGAAAATAACTTTGCCTTGTTAACACCAATGGGAGCTAGTGAGATAATGCAGCCTCTTTACTTCATATTTTCTTCTCTTAGTCTCAGGTCAAGGGTAGAGAATTTGGACAGTTATACATGCTTAATATTCTAGGAAACTACCATAAAATATGTTCAGTATGTATGAAACTATATGACGACACATAAAACACACCAGGGATTATCAAGGACCCATCTATGAGCTAACAGATTTGTTAGAGGGTGAGCTGCAGTTCAGGTTCAGGGACAGGTGGAAATGGTATACTTGAGATGACTACCATGTTTTTCTGTCATTTCTATTAAAAGGTGACTTTTAAGAGACTGTCCTGGAAATTTTCACATACACAAAAGTATGGGGGATGGTGTAATGAAACCCCATGTAGCCTTCCCCTCGCTTCAGTGATGCTGTCAGGGATGGCCTCCCAAGGAGGTGGCCCAAAGGACTGGTGAGGGGTGGAAGCCAGGTGAGATGGGGGAGGGGTGGCTGCATTCAAGACTTGTGGGAGGATGTCAGGTGGGCAAGGGCATCACACCCTCGGGCCACTGGAAGAAATTAGGTTATTAGGCATGAAATGCGAAACATAGCCAAGTGTGTTGTATGATTTTCATTGAAATATTTGTTTTATTTTTTAAATGATTTTTCTTTTTTAAGTTTTTTTTTTTTTTTAAGATTGTATTTATTTATTCATGAGAGACACACAGAGAGGCAGAGAGGCAGTGACGTAGGCAGAGGGAGAAGCAGGCTCCATGCAAGGAGCTCGATGTGGGACTCGATCCCGGGACTCCAGGATCATGCCCTGGACCAAAGGCAGATGCTCAATTGCTGGGCCACCCAGGCGTCCCATCCCAAAATATTTGTTTTATTGTTTTAAGAGAGAGAAGGAAGAAGGGCCAGAGTGGGAGGGAAAGATTTTTTTTTAAAGATTTATTTATTTATTCATGATAGAGGCAGAAACACAGAGGGAGAAGCAGGCTCCATGCCGGGAGCCTGACGCGGGACTTGATCCCGGGGCTCCAGGATCGCGCCCTGGGCCAAAGGCAGGCGCCAAACTGCTGAGCCACCCAGGTATCCCTCCCAAAATATTTGTTTTAAAGACAACATTTTTTTTTAAAGATTTTATTTATTTATTCCATGATAGTCACACAGAGAGAGAGAGAGAGGCAGAGGGAGAAGCAGGCTCCATGCACCGGAGCCCGACGTGGGACTCGATCCCAGGTCTCCAGGATTGCGCCCTGGGCCAAAGGCGGGCGCTAAACCGCTGCACCACCCAGGGATCCCCCAAAGACAACATTTCTAACAGTGCCTTTTCTTCCTGTAATGATTTAATAGCATTCACTCCTGTTGAAAGAGCACAGTTTGGAATATTGGCAAGTGCTCGCTCCCAGCGAAACTGCATTCCTTTCCTGCCCCTCTCAGATCCATGCCTGGCTACTCACTTTCTTCCCATTCCAGGGTGTATTTATTGGTGAGGACTTACAGAGCTGTTTTGCAGGGCACCTCTGACTACTGGAGAAGCTTCCCGTGAATGAGGCTGCTGTCGTTTAGAGAATGTTCCTCCCTGGCTAGAGCTGGGGTGGGCACTTGGGTTTGGGCATTGACCGTGCACGTTCTAGCCCCCTCTGTGTAGTCTTTATGGGAGTCTGTTGGAGGTGGATGTTCTCCACCCCATTATACAGATGAGAGAACTGAGGCTTCTGGAAAGGTGCCGTCTTGCCAGGGCCACACAGTTAGTGGCAGGGCTGAAAAAAGTGCACCTAAACCTCAAAAATTAAGGGAAGTCTTTTCAAATACTTGCAGATTGACTGCCTGAGTCTGTTTGGAAATGCCAGGCAGTCACAAAGCTTATTTCATTATTACTGCATAAGCTGAAACCTCCTCAGACGATACCTATGGAAGAAAAGGATAAATTTTAGGAGCTGTGGGTTATAATTTGCTTTATTGTTTTTGCCTGAAGTGCTGTTTTCTTTGATGGAGGGCTAAAAGCCTCTTGTTAATGAAGATTCCCAAATCTTGGTCCAAATAGGACCTCGAGGGTAGCCCGGGTGGCTCAGTGGTTTAGAGCCGCCCTCAACCCAGGCCTGATCCTGGAGACCCGGGATCGAGTCCCACGTCGGGCTCCCTGCAGGGAGCCTGCTTCTCCCTCTGCCTGTGTCTCTGCCTCTCTCTCTTTCTCTGTGTCTCTCATGAGTAAATAAAAACAAACAAACAAACAAAAAAAACAAAAAACAAATAGGACCTCGATGTTTGCAAAACTACCCTTTGAAAACTGAGAAGGGGAGGAATAAATGCAAGATGGTCTATTTGACCACAGTGTGTAGAAAGTGTCCTCGTTTGTGTGTCCACCCTGAGCTGCTCAGTGACCATGGCCAGGTGGATCCTCCCAGGGCTGGTTCTCCATTCTAGCTTCCATTACCAGTTGTCCTTCAGCCCTGGGGCAGCCACGACACAGCCCTGGCTCAGCAGCAGTCCATCCTGAAACCATGGCCGTCCCAGCTTGACCTCCAGCGCTGTCCCTGCCTGACTCCCCCATCCCACCGAGGGGCTTTCCTTCCTTCTGAATCTCATGTCCTCCTGTCCACTTCCCCAGCCTCTCTCTGGCTTTGCCTTCTGCTCCTTCCATGCACCAAGCCAGCTATTCATTCTCCCCATTTGCTTTTCCTTTTTGGGCTGTGCTGCCCTGAGCTGCGCATCCTGCCTCCATGGGGAACCAGAGCCCCATCCCACCTGCTCCCACCTGCCTCGGCCCCATGGGACCCCCGCCCGATCCTGTGTGCCTTGGTGTTTATTCAAAAAGCCCATTTCAAAGGAGGAAATGATTAACGGGATTCCATCCTTTGCCCTCAAAGCATGTTAAAGGGAGGCAAACAAATGCAGACCCTTCTCTATTCCTCTTTGCTGGCACCCGCAGCCCCTGCCACGTTGACCCCAAACTGGCTCCCCGCCCCAGACAGAAGAGCAATGTTAGAATTACAGTTTCTCACCTGAATAACCCATAAGCTAAGAGAAGGGAGGGTAAACAGCTTTACCTTCTGCTCACCAGCATCCAAGTGGCTGGTCATCTGGCCAGGGGAGGTCAGCGTGCTGGCCAGGGCCACAGGTGCTGCTTCTAAAACTCGCAGTTACCCCGTGAGGTGTCCCTGTTAGGTTGGGAACTTCACCTTCACTGCAAGGGTCTGGGTTTAATGTGTTCTGTTCCTCTGAATAAAAAAGAAAGCTTTCCCTGTGAAAAGATAAAAAATCCCCCCCCTCCCCCAGTATCCTTTAGTGTCACAGTTTCTTTCAATACTATCCATGATGGGACGCCTGGGTGGCTTAGCGGTTAAGCGCCTGCCTTTGGTCCAGGGCGTGATCCTGGGGTCCTGGGGTCGAGTCCCACGTCGGGCTGCCTGCATGGAGCCTGCTTCTCCCTCTGCCTGTGTCTCTGCTTCTCTTCTGTGTCTCTCATGAATAAATAAATAAAATCTTAAGAAAATAAAATAAAATTCTAAAAAAAAAAAACAAACTATCCATGATCCCTTTTGCTAGGTAGACTTTTCTGGACACTATCTGGAAATTTCCTTAACTTGCCTGTTTTGAAGTGTTTCTTTTCTAGCATTCTTGTTAGAGTTTCCTTTAGGTTGTGTTTTGGTCTCGTGTGTGAACAGGAGGGATTTTGTTATTCCGTTTAGCATTTGGGCAGGCAACTCTTATGTCTTGCATTTGAAACACAGCTGTAATGTTGCTTTTTTACCCCTTGAGACTATGCCTGCCTTATTATTTATTTTTAGCTCAAACGCCTTCCACTCAACTTCCTTCAAAATTCATTTTTTGATGCCACTTTTTATTTTCCAGCACGTTTCAGAATCAAACCCTAGATGGCCCTACATTATTTTTCTTTTTCCCAAATCAGTTTTGCCAACACCTGAATCTCACCCAGCTGTGGGCTCTGGATGACTGCGTATCATTTTCTTCCTCTGTCACCACTTTCTATCGCCTGGGCCCTCTGGAGTTTCATTCTCTATAAAATGACAATGTTTTGTTATGTGAAAATGATGGTTCACTTCAACTGTTGTCAAATATAATGAGTTCTGAGTTGGTGATGTTGAGTCTCAATAAGCCTCCTCCAGAAGAAACATGAAGATTGAGGTTTCTGATCCTTGGACATCTAGTCAAACTTGCGCTGCATCTGTGCAGAGAATGAAATCCAGTCTGCTAGCTGAAATTCAGAGCCACATCTGCTTTCGTGAGTGCTGAGAGAAGAATATAAACAGTCTTCTTTTTGGCATATCTTAAAATTCTAGAAAGCTTTCTCCCTTCCTCCCGTCCTCCCTTCCTTCCATTTTAGAGAGAGAGTGTGTGCATGCATGAGTAGGGGGAGGGGCAGAGGGAGAGAGAGAGAGAATCTTAAGAAGGCTCCATGCTGAGTGTGGAGCCCAACATGGGGCCCAATCTCATGCCCCTGAGATCATGACCTGAGCTGAGATCACGAGTCAGACGCTCAACCAACTGAGCCACCCAGGTGACCCAGGAAAGCTTTCTTGAATAGCAAGAGTGATCATGTGCAGAAAACTGGAACTACATTCTTATTTGCCAAGTCTCAAAGGGAAATGAATATTTAAAGTCATTTTTAGGGATCCCTGGGTGGCTCAGAAGTTGAGTGTCTGCTTTTGGCTCAGGGCGTGATCCTGGAGTCCTGGGATCGAGTCCCGCATCAGGCTCCCTGCATGGAGCTTGCTTCTCCCTCTGCCTGTGTCTCTGCCTCTCTCTCTCTCTCTCTCTCTCTGTGTTCTCATGAATAAATAAATACAATCTTAAAATTAAGTCGTTTTTATTTTATAGATGTTGTTTTGTTTCTCACAGTGTGAATCCCAACCAACTTGAAAGAAAGTGGTCACTTTTTATTTTTTGTCTTGAATTAAGTATCCCACCCCTTTTAACTCTGGATGAAATTGCTTCACAAATTTTCATATGGTGAATTTTGAGCAACTTAAATATGAAAAAGACACAGATAATTCACTAGAAAAGACTAATACACTTGAAATAAAATGTTCATGCTTGTTACTTATCTCAAAAATGCAAATTAGAATGTAAAAAGAAGGACCTTTTATTTAACTGCTCATAATGGTAAATTAAAAAAAAAGAAGATGGGCACATACTTCTCACATTGCTAATAGAAATATCAATTTTTACTTCCTTTCCAAAAACAATTTGGTAAACTGTGTATCAAGAGCCTTAAAATGGTCTGTACCTTTTAGCTCCGTAATTTCACTTTCAGAAATAGTCTTAAAGAAGGGACAAGGATTTATATTACACTGGATTATTCATCATGGGAACATTTTAGAGTGAAGACCTGGAAACAAAATAAGATGGTCAGTTTGGGAAGAAGTTGGAGAAGAGAGAGGAAGATTGAAATTTCACACATTTCTAGTCTTGGCCACAAGGAATCTTCCTGAACTCAACTATAGTTGAGTCTCTTATGGTTTGTCTCCCTCTCTCTTTTCGTCTTATTTTTCCTTCCCTTCCCTTATGTTCATCTGTTTTGTTTCTAAATTTCACGTAAGAGTGAAATCATATGGTATTCATCTTTCTCTGATTTATTTCACTTAGCATAATACCCTCTAGTTCCATCCATGTTATTGCAAATGGCAAGATTTCATTCTTTTTGATGGCTGAGTAATATTCCATTGTATATATACACACCACACCTTCTTCATCCATTCATCTATTGATAGTCATTTGGACTCTTTCCATATTTTGGCTGATGTGGACATTGCTGCTATAAACATTGAGGTGTATGTGCCCCTTTGAATCACTATGTTTATATCCTTTGAATAAATACCTAGTAGTATAATTGCTTGGTCATGGGGTAACTCTATTTTTAACTTTTTGAGGAACCTCCTGTTTTCCAGAGTGATTTAATTTAATTTGTATGGAACAAATTATTAAATTTTAATTTAATCCAGTTTGGATTCCCACCAACAATATAAGAGGGTTCCCCTTTCTCCATATCCTCACCAAGATTTGTTGTTTCCTGAGTTATTAATTTTAGCTATTCTGACTGGTGTGAGGTGGTATCTTATTGTGATTTTGATTTATATTTCCCTGATGCTGAGTGATGTGGAACATTTTTTCATGTGTCTGTTGGCCATTTTTATGTCTTCTTTGGAGAAACCTCTGTTCATGTCTTCTGCCCATTTCTTGCCTGGACTTTTTGTGTTTTGGGAGTTAAATTTGGTAAGTTCTTTATAGATTTTGGATACTAGCCCTTTATCTGATAAGTCATTTGTAAATAGCTTCTCCCATCCTGTAGGTTTTCTTTTAGTTCTGTTGACTGTTTCCCTTGCTGTGCAAAAGCTTTTTTATCTTGATGAAGTCCCAGTAGTTCATTTTTGCTTTTGTCTCCTTTGCCTTTGGAGACGTGTCTAGTAAGAAGTTGCTGTGGCCTAGGTCAAAGAGGTTGCTGCCTGTGTTCTCCTTTAGGATTTTGATAGATTCCCGTCTCACATTAGGTCTTTCATCCATTTTGAGTTTATTTTTGTGTATGGTGTAAGAAAGTGGTCCAGTTTCATTCTTCTGCATGTGGCTTTTTCCCAACACCATTCATTTCCCAACACCATCTTTTTTCCATTGGATATGTTTCCTGCTTTGCTGAAGATTAGTTGACCATAGAGTTGAGGCTCCATTTCTGTGTTCTCTCTTCTTTTCCATTGATCTATGTGTCTGTTTTTGTGCCAGTACCATACTGTCTTATGATCACAGCTTTGTTATACAGCTTGAAGTCCAGAATTGTGATGCCTCCAGCTTCGGCTTTCTTTTTCAACATTCCTCTGGCTATCCAGGGTCTTTTCTGGTTCCATACACATTTTAGGATTGTTTGTTCCAGCTCTGTGGAAAATGTTGATGGTATCTTGATAGGGATTACACTGAATGTGTAGATTACTTTGGGTAGCAGAGACATTGTAACAATATTTGTTTTTCCAATCCATGAGCATGGAATGTTTTTCCATTTCTTTGTGTTTCCTGAATTTCTTTTGTAAGTGTTCTCTAGTTTTCAGAGTACAGATCCTTTACCTTTTTTTTTTTATAAATTTATTTTTATTTATTTATGATAGAGAGAGGGGGGGGCAGAGACACAGAGGGAGAAGCAGGCTCCATGCTGGGAGCCTGATGTGGGACTCAATCCGGGTACCCCAGGATCGCACCCTGGGCCAAAGGCAGGCTCGAAACCGCTGAGCCACCCATGGATCCCCTACCTTTTTGATTAGGTTCATTCCTAGGTATCCTATGGTTTTTGGTACAATTGTAAATGGGATTGATTCCTTGATTTCTCTTTCTTCTGCCTCATTGTTAGTGTATAGAAATCCACCTGACTTCTATGCATTGATTTTTATATCCTGAGACTTTGCTGAATTCCTGTATTAGTTCTTGCAGATTTTTGGGTGGAGTCTTTTGGGTTTTCTATATAGAATATCATGTTGTCTGCAAAAAGTGAAAATTTGATTTCTTTTTTGCTGATTTGTATGTCTTTTATTTCTCTTTGTCTGATTGCTGAGGCTAGGACTTAAAGTACTATGTTGAACCACAGTGGTGAGAGTTGATATCCCTGTCGTATTCTTGACCTTAGGGGAAAAGCTCTCAGTTTTCGCCTGTTGAGAATGATATTCACTATGGGTTCTTTGTATATGGCTTTTATGATATTGAGGTATATTCTCTCTATCCCTAAAGTGCAGAGAGTTTTTGTCAAGATGCTGTATTTTGTCAAATGCTTTTCCTGCATCTATTGTGAGCATCATATGGTTCTTGTCCTTTCTTTTATTAATGTGGCATATCACATTGATTGATTTGTGGATGTCGAACCACCCTTCCAACCCATGAATAAATCCCACTTGTTTGTGGTGAATAATCCTTTGACTGAACTCTGTTTATTTTTGTAAGTATAAAAACAATCCATGTGGATTCCTGTTGATGGCAGGCTGGGAGGTCACTTTTGTATAAACCAGTCTGGTTGGATGATGGATGTGTGTAGCTTGAACAGTGACTGGAGTTGGGAGTCAGGATCAGTCCTAACTAAGTCCTGAGTAATATGAGCATTTTGCAGGGTGAGGGGGGGCTTGGTCATGGTTGCAGATAACAACAAAGCCAATGTTAGAGTCCCATCTCCTGATTCCAAGTCCATTTGTGTCCATCTGGAGCCCAAAAACTAAATGACAGCCTCATATATCACTTCAATGTTTGTGGCATAGGAATGACACAGGCCCATTTTATAGATAAAGAAACTGAGATTAGGAAAGTGGAGTGACTTGTCTAAGGTCACACAATGATTAAGTGGTGGAATTGTCAGAGTAGAGAAAGCAAAAATGGAAAAATGAAATGAAAGTTCAAGATTTTGCTTCTAACTTTTTTTATGTTCCTCTCATTTTGACAAAATCTCTCAGTGTGTTGATCAAAAGTTATTTCCTTTTTAGTGGATTTGGAAGGGAGAGGAGTATGTTAATCATCTAAAAAAAAATCCTATCTGTTATATGTGGATGTATGTCCTACAACATCCTTACCTTTTTCTGCCTCGTGTAACCTTATCATGTGCCACTAGGGCCAGAGACAGTTGTTTCTTCACTTTCGTGGGTTTTGTAAATATCTTTTTTTTCTTCTTTATTGTCTGGTGCTATGTGCCTGTACAACACCCCTGTTTGGTACTCTGTGCAGGGTCCCACATCTGTATTTGAGGCAACAGGTGCATAGCAGGAGTGGATGTCTTATCTCATGTAAAATACAGAAGAATGTTAAGAACACCCTTAATACAATTGCAATTATTTCTTTTCTTGGCTTGCACTTTCCCTATGGCAGGACACTTTCATCAACTTCACTGCATTTGATCTTTGTGCTAATTAAGGGAGGAAGGCAGGACAGGGGTGATCATCTCTGTCTTTATAGATAAAAGAATCTAGATTCCCAGAGGCAATGTGACTTGTCCACAAGTGACTCAGGAGTGGACGATGAAATTGAGACTGGAACTCCTGTCTTCTCATCTTAGACCAGCCCTCTTTCTATGGCACCATATGTTTCTCCTTGGAAAAACATGTTTTTCCTTTTCTCAGAGAGAGTTTGTGGAGTGGGGGTGGGGAAGGACAGAGAGAGAGAGAGAGAGAGAGAGAGAGAATCCCAAGCAGACTCCCTACATGGGGCTCAATCTCACAACCCTGAGATCATAATCTGAGCTGAAATCAAGAGCTGGATACTTAACTGAGCCACCAGGTGCTCCCAGAAATAGATCTTATATTAATATATTATTGGTAATTCTGCTAAGCCCAGAAATGCATAAATATGAAGTAGCTCTTGACATCATGTTGCATTAGACAATTTGGGAAATGCAGAGAAGCATAAAAGAAAATCACATCATTTTTTCCTTATAAAAATAGAATCACATTATAATGTTTGGAACTTGCTTTTTTCATTCACTATTTCTTAAGTTTTTCTATTATTAAAGAAATCTTCTATAAGATTAAATTAATGTTTACTTAACCAACCCCCTATTAGTTGATTTTTGAATTGTTTCTAAGTTTCCAAATATGTACACGTGTGTGTGTGTGTATGTGTGTATGTAAACAGACATGTCAGAAAGATCAACCTTTTGATGAACCTCCTTTCAGAGAGAGCTTTGTGAAAGTCTTCAGCTACTTAGCTGTGTATAGTTTTCTATTTTCAAACAAAAAATTAATTCTACTGAAGAACCAAATTAAAAAAAAAAGTGAAACAGATAGTTGTGGGAAATGTGAATTCTAGAAGACATTCCTCTGTAAGAATCCGGTGGCTATTTAACACACTACCGTGACTTCCAAGTCTGATTTACCTGGAAGGGCTATGTTTACCAAAAGGTTGCATTTTGCATCTAAATCCACATACTGTTTTGACCAGTGGATGTCATTTAAATGTGGCGTGCACATATGGTTATAAAAGCCTAATGATTCAGTTTCTGAACCTTTCCAAATCTTCTGGAAAGCTTTATATTTCAGAAAGGTTTTAGTTATCTCATGTGTGTGGTATATATGATTTATGTTGCATTCATTTGTTTTCCTTCAGGTAAATGAGGATTTAGTACTTGGTCTGATTCATGTAGCCAGTGTTAACAACATTTTAAACTCCTTTTGTAGTATCTTTGGCATTTCACTTATTTACTCTTATTTAAAAATGAAATTTGCACTTGAACATAAAGCTCTGATTTCTAAAATGCAGTTATTGGCTGTAGGTATTGTTTTCTCATAAACCTGTTCAGATTCTCCAATCTATCTTCCAGAAGCTCTTAAATCCAAATTACGGGCACTAGAGGGGAAGAGGGAGAGCAGAGCAGCCCACCCAATGTTTCCTCTTGCCAAGCAATCTTGTCTTCTAGAATACAATTGTTCCCTTGTTGGCTCCCTGCCACTGCCCCCAATTTTCAGTACCCAACTCATCCCATTTTTCAGTTATGATGCCATGTGGGGGACTTCCACTTTGAATAATGATGGGGTAGCGTGTCACACACCAGCCATCCTACTAAAAACAACAGGAAAATATAATATGTAGAAAATAATGTCTGGCAGTAGCAGAGACTTACCAAAGAAGCAAGGACTTGAGGGACTGAGATTCTAGAGAGAAGGAAGGGCAGCAAAGTAAGTCTGACACTTGGTGTCACTTCTCCTCTTGAGGTAATTGCCAAAGCAGCAGGTAGTGACTGAGGTGAGGTGACAGCAGAGTTTTCTGCATTTTTATGAGACTAAGGGAACAAAATTCTAGTTCACAGCACATCAAGGAGGATTCTGGTGAAAACCACAGGATTTCCTCTAGATAGGGATGAACCAGAAGTAGAGCAGCCCTGACAAAGACTAAAGTTGAGATTTAAAAAAAAAAAGTATTTATTTAATGGGTGGGGTGGGTAGGGGGGAGGGGCAGAGGTAAAGAATCTCAAGCAGACTCCCCACTGAGTGTGGAGCCAGATATTCATGACCCTGAGGTCATGACCTGAGCCAAAGTCAAGAATCAGTCACCCAATTGACCAAGTCACCCAGGTGCTCCTGAAGCTCAGATTTAAATCAGCTTAATTTCTGATTGTGTTAAGGTGATTTGCTCCCATGTGAACTGCCTGCAAGAAGCAAAACGAGTTCTTTTGGAAGGAAGATACTATCACCCAGAGCTTCAAATTTTCTCTGTACTTTTTCATATACAATGTCCAATTTATATGACTGAAAACCAAAAGAAGAAACACACCTACGGTAGATCCAGACGTTGGAGTTATTACAGACTTAAAAATGGTAGTGACTCATCATCATGAAATTGGATAACCATTTAGAGTAGAGAATTGGAGATATAGAATTGAATAGTGGGTTTCATAATAGGTAAGATGTAGCTGAAGAAAGGACTAGTGAATTAGAAGGCAGGTCAGAAAGAAATAAACTGGAGCACACAGAGGAAGAGGATAGAAAACACAGGAAAGAGTGTAAGACACACATGGAATATCATGAAAGATCTAACGTGTGTATTTGGAGTCCTTGAAGGCAAGGAGGACAGAGACCAGGACAGGAGCAGTATTTGAAGAGATAACAAGGACTTCTCGTTAGCCGACAATGGTTTCAAGAAGCATCACAAACCCTTAGCTTAGTAAATATGAAGAAAACCACACACTAAAGCACATCAAGGGAAATGCTGAGCGGCTTTAAATCACTCATTAAATCACTACTTGACAAGCGTGTCTTCTACTGAACAGACCTTCACCTACATGGGCAGGCCCACTGCTATGCATTTCCACACTTGCTTCTACACCTTTATCTTTAGAATTCTTAACCACACACATCTCTCTTTGGGGAAACATTTTCCAAGGACCAGCATTTGTCTTGAGTGAGGTCCCCGTGACCCAGGGCTGGTGTGCTTCTCTCACTGACCCTTTGTCTAGGGTCCCAGGGGAGAAATGCTCAGTGTCTTGTCTGCCTGTGCAGGCCTTTCATTGAGGCGTTGGAAGGTTGTCAGGGTCATGGCTGAGAGCACAGGCTCTGGAAACACATGGCTATGCTCGTTCACCTCCTTCTTCCACCACTTAGTCATCATATAATCTTACCTTTTGGAGCTTTAGTGTCCCAAGGATGATAACAGTTACACTTTTAAGGGTTGTTATGAGACTTAAATGAGCTCATGGATGTAAAGCATTTGACGTATAGAAGACAATTAATGGATGGGCTTATTTTTAAATCTTCCTGACCCATTTATTTCTTTAGCCTGCTCGGCAGCCATGTATTTTTTCCTTAATAACAGCTGAGGCTTCTTCAAACCTTTGTGCCTGGTTCGCCCCAGTGGGAACTGTACATGAAAGGAGAGGAGGGGGTGTACATTTTATATCAGAGGAGAGAGCTTAAAAATTAATCTCTTTAAGTATGTACAAGAGTTGGTGAACTTCACCCTTCAAAGGAAGACGTGAACATTAAAGTTAGAAAAGTTTCAAAAAAAGCCAGAAAAATCAGAGCCTGATAGGATCAAATAAACCACCTGGATTGGCTGAAGGATTTTTCTTCGTAAAGGTTGCTGCTCTTACTACTCTGACCCATTTAAATTTGCTTCCTCGTTCTGCCTTTTAAGAAAAATTGATGCACTGAATGCACCATTTTCTCTATCAGAAAAGTCTGTAATAACAGTTCCCATTAATTGAATCTTGTATTCCTGTTTCAATTGCCTGTTGAGCTACTATTAACTTCTTAGTTAATGCATTGAGAAAATATATACATAAAATTATTTACATAGGTGTCTTCAGTTTATTTAATTCACAATATATTCTTCCTTCTTAGGTAAATACACATTTATATGATTTATATTGTAATTTCAGCAACATTGCAGAATATTGGAAAATGAATTTTATTTAATATCAAAGACTAAACCTATCCACCATTGGCATCAACCTGTCTGATATTTCGGTGCTCCCTGGATTAGCACTGAGGGACATTCAGGAGAAATGAAAGAAATAACTGAATCTGCCTTCCAGAGAGCACTAAGTATCTAACAGGCACCAGAAGAAGCCATTGCCATGCAAGAGCTCATCTTGTCCTTGCAGCAACCTGGGGAAGCCTTTCCCTTGGGTGCCAAGTGCATCTTTTATTCTCCTTTTTTTTTCACTAGGCAGAAATAAGATTTTAATACAGGTATAAATTTGGGTACTGAAATTGGTGGTACTTCTAAGGTATAATCTTTTTTTAATTTATTATTTAATTTTTTTTGTTGGAGTTCAATTTGCCAACATATAGTATAACACGCAGTGCTCATCCCGCCAAGTGCCCCCCTCAGTGCCCGTCACCCAGTCACCCCAACCCCCCGCCCACCTCCCCTTCCACTACCCCTTGTTCGTTTCCCAGAGTTAGGAGTCTCTCATGTTCTGTCTCCCTCACTGATATTTTCACTCATTTTCTCTCCTTTCCCTTTATTCCCTTTCACTATTTTTTATATTCCCCAAATGAATGAGAACATATAATGTTTGTCCTTCTCCAATTGACTTACTTCACTCAGCATAATACCCTCCAGTTCCATCCACATTGAAGCAAATGGTGGGTATTTGTTGTTTCTAATGGCTGAGGAATATTCCATTGTATACATAAACCACATCTTCTTTATCCATTCATCTTTCGATGGACACTGAGGCTCCTTCCACAGTTTGGCTATTGTGGACATTGCTGCTATAAACATCGGGGTGCAGGTGTCCCAGCATTTCATTGCATCTGTATCTTTGGGGTAAATCCCCAGCAGTGCAATTGCAGAGTCGTAGGGTAGCTCTATTTTGAACTCTTCGAGGAACCCACACAGTTTTCCAGAGTGGCTGCACCAGTTCCCATTCCCATCAACAGTGCAAGAGGGTTCCCCTTTCTCTACATCCTCTCCAACATTTGTTGTTTCCTGTCTTGTTAATTTTCCCCATTCTCACTGGTGTGAGGTGGTATCTCATTGTGGTTTTGATTTGTATTTCCCTGATGGCAAGTGATGCGGAGCATTTTCTCATGTCTAAGGTATAATCTTCACCTATTAGGTAGACAGGTCCTATAAGGTAGATGACCCAGAGTGCATTTATGTGCTAGGATAAAAAGCATTGCACGAGATTTACTCCCCTTTCTCAGACTGACATAAGAGAACTGCTGTTGTCTTTGCGGGAGAGTCTAAGCTTCTGTGATGCAGCTTTGGATTCATTCACTTGTTCATTCTGTGAAGATTTGCTGCAACCCTACTCTGAGCCAGGCTCTCTATTCTAGGCGCTTGAGATGGAGCCCTGAACAAATAGAAATCGTTTCTCTCGAGAACACTTTCTAGTGGGAAGAGTGGGATATAATAAGCAATAAACATAATAAATAAGTGATATATATATAGGGTATTCTAGGATAGGGTAAGTGCAGTGGAAAAAATAATGCGGGCTAGGAGAGATAAACAGTCTGGGAGGGGTGTTATACCTTGAAAGGTGCTCAGGGGCTTGGCTTCACACACAGGCGATGGCTTAGCAGAGACTAGAGGGAAGTGAGGGCATGAGCCTTGCAGGGAGCTGGGCACCAGCTGGTGGACAGAGAGCACATGAATGTGAACAAAGGCTCTGGGTGGTCAAGGAGGCTGGGAAGCTTTGTGGGGAGGGAAGCAAAGGAGAGAGAAGTAAGTCATGGACAGATTGTTTGGGGCCTTACAACCATTATTAGGATTTTGGCTTTTAGCCTGAGGGAGATGAGGAGCCACTGGGAAAATCTGAGCAAAGGTGTGATGTGATGGGATTTATGTAACCTTCTGGCCGCTTCTGAGAGAAAGGACAACAGGGGATGTCCTACTTGGATTTCCCCAGAAACGGACACTAAGAGGGAAGAAAGTGTGCATGGTGTGCCCCACTATCTGTTGGGGATGAGGGAGGCGGGGTAAGTGGAGGCCCAAGTGTTTTGCAGTGGTGGCATTGGCTCAAGGGGATGGCCTTTGGAGATGTCCTGGATTGAGGCAAGGGGCCTGGGCCTTATATCCCTACATTCACCAGACATAGGATGTGGGCTGCTCTTAGGAAAGAAGCATGAGCTCAGGCCTTTAGAGGGCATTCCTGGGGAGGGACTCAGCTGAGAGCCATCAGCAGGTGACAGTCCTGACAGCTGGGGAAATGAGTGCCATGGTCTGAAGGGTGAATCTGGGTGGCACTTCATGGTACCCACTGCAGGACAAGGGTGGGAGCAGGGAGGTCACATGGGTGCTCTTACACTAATTCAGGGGGGAGAGTGTGGTGGCCTGAACCACTGCTGGGGCAGGGAAGGGCTGAGAATCTGCTAGAGTCTTGGCAGAAGAGGCCTACTGAGTGGCTCCAGAGAATTGCAGAGACAAGATATATCGCTGGAGGTTACACATATTTTTAGAAAGCCTCAAGTTTAAAAAAGGAAAAAGGAATTTCCTTTAAATTATTTTTGCATGTTTGGGCCATGTTTCCCCACACCCCAGTGATTAGCCTAACCTAACATGGGAGTGACCCATGTAGGGATGGTCATATACTTGGTCTTGGCCAGTGCTGTGGGGGAGACAGGCTGGGGTGGTGAGGTGGGGTGCCTGGGAAGGCTACCTCATGCCTATGGGGGCCTTGCATGTTCCCTTACCCCGATCACAAGCATTATGACAGTAATGCTGAGTGCCACCCATTCACCTGTAATCACAGCCCTGTGACTAGGCATCCTCAGCTCATTTTACAAGAGGCAAAACTGGACGTCCAGAAAGTTGGGAGACTTGACCATCCCTAGGTCACACAACTTGGTAAGAAAAATCACACACAAAGCCCTCAGGCATGGCCCAGAGGAGCACTGTGTAAATGGCATCAGACAGATACTTCCTCAGTTCCAGGAGGAGTGTAGGGTCAAGATATCTTAATCTAGATATGTGTGTGTTTTTTTTTTTTTAAAGATTTTTAAAAATTTTTATTTATTTATGATAGTCACAGAGAGAGAGAGAGAGGCAGAGACATAGGCAGAGGGAGAAGCAGGCTCCATGCACCTGGAGCCCGACGTGGGACTCGATCCAGGGTCTCCAGGATCGCGCCCTGGGCCAAAGGCAGGCGCCAAACCGCTGCGCCACCCAGGGATCCCTATGTGTGCTTTTTGAATTCATTTTTGATTTTTATGGGTTTTCTCTTTCCCCCTTCATGCACTTTGGCATTTCCAATTACTGTCCCCATGTCTTCCTGAATCGTTGTACAATAGGAGGAACTTTGAAGACCTGAGTTTGAATCCCAGCTCCATCACTTACTGGCTCTGTGGCCTTGGGATCACTTACTTAACATCTTTGAGCATTGGTATCCTTATTTGTAAATAGCAACCTCAGAGGTAGTTTGAAGATTTAATGAGATAATGTGTATAAGGTATTTATTAGCACATTGCTAGAATAATGTTAGATATTATTATTATTATTATTATTACTATTATTTCAAGAGAGAGTATGTGTGTGAGCTTGGGGGGAGGAGCAGAGGGAGAGGGAGAGAGAGAATTTTAAGCAGGTTCCACACCCAGCACAGAGCCCGACATGGGGCTTGATCTCATGACACTGAGATCATGACCTGAGCCAAAATCAAGTTGGATGCTTAACTGACTGAGACACCCAGGCACCCCTAGATATTATTATGTTTGTTATTGCAAAGATGGCTCACTGGGGCAGATCACATGGCTACCTAACAGGGTTACTGTGACTGCCAAGTGAAACAGGTATGCAAGAGTGTTTACAAATGTTATTATACTTTTAGAGTAACTCAACTGTATGGGAGGAACTTGCTGTACATAAAATGAATATATGTAAGAGATGTGTGTGACTGGAAACCTGGGCATGGGGAAGAGATAGCACAAAAGAGCAATTGGGTGTCATTTTCTGGGAGTTCTGGGCCATGCATTGTTGTGGGTCTTGTGAAGAGCTGAGGATTTGGGAAGGTACAAAGAGTAAAATGAGAGGGATTCTTACAGGGAACATGCTCATCCAGAAAGGCAAGGGATGGGTTCTTCCTTGGGTACCTTCAGGAAATGCCCGGAACCTGCCCTCACTGAAGTACAGTCTGGTTTGTCACAGGGTAGGTCCAAAGCTTCAAGGCTCAGTGTCAATGAGAAGCAGAGCTTGTGCCCGGGAGTGAAGGTGACAGTATAAGTGAATGGTGTCCAAAGGGCCTGTGTAGGGGAATGGGGTCCAAGCCAAGGGGTGAGACTTGAGGACAGTGATGTGGATCATGTGGCTGGGGAAACTGGATAGGAAATAGGGCCCAGAGCAATGGCTCTGCGTTGAATTATGGTCCATGGGGCACCATTCACATTGACTGTGATGTAATGTGCCTTCCCACCAACTCTGCCCCCATGTGTTACCCCTATCCCCCCGTGCCACACCCCTTGTGTGGCCTGGCTTGAAAAGTTCCTAAATCAGGGAACTCCTTAGAGCAACCGTGTTTACACTGGAGTCAGGGCACTGTATGCTGGGGGCCCACTGAGCTTCCTCCACAGGAATTTTAGATCTTTATGTTTTCACTATGCTGATGATCTTAATAAAAACAAACAAGTCATTCGAGGTGAATTCTGGGGTGGTGGAGCACAAAGGAATCCTTTGGATTCAGACTGATTTGTTTTCAATTTCAGACCTGGACAATTTTCTTAACCTCACTTTTATTTTAACAGCTTTTTGTTGTTATAAAAATAATTATTTATAGGGTCTCCTGAGTGGCTGAGTCCGTTAAGTGTCTGACTCTTGATTTTGGCTCAGGTCGTGATCTCAGGGTTGTGAGATTGAGCCCCGCCTCAGGCTCTTCACTGGGCTTGGAGCCTGCTTAAGATTCTCTCTCTCTCCCTCTGCCTCTGTCCCTGCCCCTCCTGAAAAATTGTTATAAAAATGCAAATTGGGGCAGCTCGGGTGGCTCAGTGGCTTAGCGCTGCCTTTAGCCCAGGGTGTGATCCTGGAGACCTGGGATTGAGTCCCATGCATGGGCTCCCTGCATGGAGCCTGCTTCTCCCTCTGCCTGTGTCTCTGCCTCTCTCTCTCTCTCTCTCTCTCTCTCATGAATAAATAAATAAAATCTTTAAAAAAATTCAAATTGTACAAACATAACACTAGGTGTCTTTGGTCTGTTATAACAAAATGACTATAGACTTGTGGATTATAAATAACAGAAAATCATTTCCTATGATTCTGGAGGCTGGAAGCCCAAGATCAAGACTGGCAGATCCAGTGTGTGGTGAGAGCCTGCTCTGTGGTTCATAAATGACCATCTTCTCACTGTGGCCTCACATGGTGGAAGGATTCAGGGAGCCTTGGGTGTCTCTTTTATTAGGGCACTAATCTCATCTGACAGGACCCCACCCTCATGACTTACTCACTTCCCAAAGGTCCCACCTGCAGATACTGCCACACTGGGCTTTAGGATTTAACATCTGGGTTTGGGGGGACATATATGTTCAGTCCATCACACCAGGTAAAAGTGAATTTTCTGAGTCTATCCCCTTGCCCCAATCCCTCTCCTATTTAGTTTCTTCAGCAGATTTTTACAGTGTTTCCTCAGTCCTTTGTAGTTGGGTTGTGAGTGGGATGCGTAGGATGATTTTTACAAACGATTTCAGCTGGATGCCTTAGTCCCTAGGAAAGCACTGATTGTCATCTACCTTGTTTCCATCTGCCTTACTCCTTGCATTTCTTATGCTAATGGTTTTCGTCTGTTCTTCTTGGATTTGCTGAACATCGGTTTTCTCATCTGCAAGATGCGGATAGGGTTAGCTGTAGAGCTTTAACAAGGATTACACGACATAAAGTAAGAAACCTAGCTTAGTGCCAGGCTGATGAATATTGGCTTGCCTTTCCACTGCTACCATCGTCATGCTGAGAGCTCTTCTGTGAGACCCCCTTTGCCTATTGCAGGCAAATGAGTCGAAAGGCTTCCTTACAGCCGCTTATATGAAGACTGACCTCAATCAAGGGGCCGCCAATGGTTTTTTCTTTTTTTTAACTCTTAAATTTTTTTTTAATGGTGGTAAAATACACATAAAAATCGCCATCCTAACATTTTTTAATTGTACAATTCATTCTCATTAAGTACATTCACATTAGCAACTATACAGCCATCACCATCATCCAGCTCCAGAATTCTTTTTTTCACAAAACTGAAACTCTGCATGTATCAGACAGTAACTCCCCACTTTATTCCACTAGCCCCCGGCGACTGTCATTCTACTTTCTGTCTCTGTGAATGGGACTCCTCTCGGTACCTGAAATCAGTGGAATCACACAGTATTTGTCTTTTTGTACTGGCTTATTTTATTTACCGTAATGCCCTTAAGGCTCATCCATATTGTAGTATTTGCCAGAATTTCCTTGCTGACAAGGCTGGATAACATGGCATTATATATATATGCTATGTTTTTTTTTATGCTATGTTTTCTTATTTATTCATTGGTCAGAGGACACTGGGCTTGCTTCCACCCCTTGACTATTGTGAATAATGCTGCTTTGAACACAGACCGCAGGTATCCCTTGGTGTCCCTGCAGTTTATGCACCAGTGAGTAGAGGAAAAAAATTCCTGAGTGCTTCTGGGTGGTCCTCAGCCATGGGAAGAGCAGCCTGACTGGCATCCCCTAGGCTTTGTAGGCAGGCTGCTGGGACAGAACGGAGGGGTCTGTATCTGATTGTGTCACTCTGTGCCGAGCCTGCTCCGGCCCACCAGCCTGCCCTCTCAGCATTCAGGGCTACAGAAGATGCTGGACAAACGTGAGATTTGTTGCTGTTTTCGCTACTTTTAGGACTTCCACAAATATACATCTTTCTATTTTATTGTGTAATTCCAACCGCCAAAATGACCCTGAACCATGTGCAAACTGCAATAAAGCATCAACATCTGGCTTCCAGGAAGATAAAAATGCAGCAGGAAGAAGTAGCAGCAGGAGAAAGAAATCATTATGGGAAACACATAATGAAATGCCTAGGCTAGTTTTTACATTTCCCTTCATTGTTTAAACTCTGTGTATTATTCAGCACAGCATTAATTGTAACAGCAGAAGTCCATGAACAACCTAGATGGCCATCAGTTAGAGATGGTTAGTTAAACCACGGTCCTCTGTGTCATGGGATACTGGATAGCAGAAAAGAATGACCAACCTCTCTGTAGAGAAAGATCTACCAGATATTTTAAGGGAGATAACAAAGGTAAAATGCTGAGTAGATTGTGTAGTATGCCATATTTTGTGGAAAAAGGGAGAAAAATCAGAATGTGTGTGTGTGTGTTTGTGTGTGGGTGTACGTGCATGCATTCAGTGCATTATTATGCTTGCTTGTATATAAAAATGAAATCCTGTAAAGATGCATAAGAAACCAGTATCGGTAGTTACGTATCAGGGTGGGAAGGAGATTTTCACAGCCTTATATACCTTATATATATTTTATTTCTGAGCCATACAAATATATCACCTATTGAAAATGAAGAGAGAAAGGACTTGTATTTTCCCACTTGCCTGACTGTAGGCTCGAAATCTAAATTAAGTTGATTTATAGGCAACAAACAGTTGCACAATTTCTTGCAAGAAAAAAAAGTCTCTGTTACAGGCTATTCAGAATTTATCTTCTGATCAAGGAATCCAAGAACTTCTGATCCTAACCCTGAAGATGCCTGAGAGGAGATGGGGAGAGGATAGGGCTCTAAGACTCACTCTGCAACTGACCCTAAACTCTCTGGAGAAAGGGGAACATTGGGTGCAGGGAGTAGGGTCTGTGGTTGCACAGGGCAAGGAACCAAAGCCAGGATGGACTAGGCCTGGGTTTAACTTGGGGATTTTGCTCTCCTTCACATTGTCCTGGGTGAACCAGGTGGGTAGCTGGGATGTGCTCCACAGTGCAATAGCAAATCTTAGCTTGTATGGCTGGACCAAGGACTCTGGTTGCTCAAAAGCTTACAATCTGCAGCAGCTCATCAACAAGCAGACAGACACACTGATTGATCTGAGTGCCCACCTCCATGAGACCAGGCTGCTATCACTGCCCACCCCAGAGAGTGCCCAGGCAGGAATTGCTTGCTCCTGGTAAGTCTAGGTAGGGGCTTTTGTCCAACTCACCTGGAGAGGCACAGGTAGGGCCAACTCACCTGGAGAGGCATAGGTAGGGCCTCCTCCTCTTTCAACTGGAGAGCTATCATTAGCCAAGGAACAATCAGTCTTAAGGAAGTAAGGTGAACAATTAGGAGACATCTGAACAATTAGGAGACATCTGGGGGGCAGGAGCTCTGTGAAGGATGGTTGCCAAAGGTCAAGGACTCCGGGATGGGCTAGTGAGAGAATCCTGAGATCTAGCGACACGTTTGACACATTCGTTATCCACCAAGTCACACTTGAAACAAAAGAACACAGGCAAATTGAAAATAGACAAAAAGAGATGCACCAGGGCAAATAAAGCTCAAGTAGCAATTTTAGTATCAGATAAAACAAATATATGGAAAAAATGTATCTCAATGACAAAGCAAGGTATTACATGCTGAATAAAAGGCACACATCAAGAATTATAGTTGGAGATTTTAACACACACTGTATAAATAATTCATTATAAAATGCTAAAAACGATACCAATTAAAATAGAAAAAAACCCTAGACTCCACAAACCTATATAGTTTCTAGAACTTAACATAATAAAAAGTCTCAAGACCCTCATGAAGAAAAATCTGAAACTCTATTAAGGGATATAAAATATGATGTAAATAAATGAAGAGCTATGGAGGAGATGACAACATTATACAACTGTTGATTTTCTTTCTTTTTTTTTTTTTTAAGATTTTATTTATTTATTCATAGAAACACAGAGAGAGAATGAGAGGCAGAGACACAGGCAGAGGGAGAAGCAGGCTCCATGCAGAGAGCCTGACGTGGGACTCCAGGGTCTCCAGGATCACGCCCTGGGCTGCAGGCGGCGCTAAACCACTGTGCCACCAGGGCTGCCCTACAACTGTTGATTTTCATGTAATTGATCTATAAATGCAACGCAAGTCCAATTAAAATTCTAAGAGTATTTTTAAAGGGCTTAATAAACTGATTCTACAAATTTGATAGATGAATAAAGCTTCATAAATGGCTAAGATATTTTTGGGAAGAAAAGGAGCAAAGAAAGGAGACTTACAATACCAGATATTAACATGTATTATAGAATGAGGCAGAAAAACAGGCCTGATGGAACAGAAGAGCATCCAGAAATAGACCCTGTATATATGGGAACTTGATATTTTATAGAGGTAGGGAAAAGATGGAGGATTTGGTAAATAATCTTGGGAAAATTGGGTTGTTATCTGGAGGAAAAATAAAGTTGGAGCCTCATCACATTCCATATGCTGGTAGATTAAAGACCTAAATTTAAAGATAAAATTGCCCCACTATAGAAAAAAAATGAAAATTATTCTTTGTGATCTTGGGTGGGGGAGTATTTCTTAACAGAACTTTCAAACTAGTATAATACAATAAAGAGATAGATTTGAATGCATTAAAAATGGACTTTTGGGGCCACTGTTAAAAGACCATCATCAAAGTGAATGAATAGGTGACAGCTATTGGCAACATCTATGACTGAAAAACAAAAAGCTCCTGGGATGCTGAGAAAATTATCTAAAAGTCTGCATGGAAAAAACAAAGAATTATATGAATTGGCAAATTACAGAAGGGGAAAACTGAATGAAGTATATGAAGAGGTGTTCAACCTCAGAAAAACACAAATTTAAGTAATAATAAGACCCTGACTCCATTAGATAGCATCACTCCCCTGTGTGAAGGGGAGTTTATTGGGGGGGATAAAACACACCCCTATGTGGTCTGCATGATTGCCATGAAGTTGAGGAAAGCATCTAGGGGAGCTAGCTACTTCTTTTAAAATATGCTTTCTTTTTGGAGCAGTTAGACTTACAGGGTGGCGTGGTGAAGAACTGATGCAGCCAGCCAGCAGCCAGGCAAGAAACTAAAGCACCCAAACAACCACATGAGCGAGCTTGAAAAATTTGACTTCTCCAGTCCTAACTGAGCCTAGAGGTGACGGTAGCCTCAGCCTGCAGCTGGACTGCTGCCCCATCAGAGACCCCGAGACAGATTATCTTGGCTAACCCACTCTCAGACCCCTGATCCTCAGAACCTGTGTGGGTTAATAATTATTTGCCGTTTTAAGTTGCTAAGTTTTGGGTTGATTTGTTACCCAGCAACAGATAGCTAATATAAGAGGTAAATCACAAGTGGAGATTTTTAGAAATGTTAACTATCACTGTATTCAGATACTATTATGAGTTTTTGAGAGTTTAAAGATGTGAACTATTTTTAATTAAAATTTTTTTCATTTTATTTTTTTGAAAGTTTTTATTCATTTATTTGACAGAGAGGGTGAGAGAGCACAAGCAGGGGGAGCCACAGGCAGAGGGAGAGGGAGAAGCAGACTCCCCACTGAGCAGGGAGCCTCAGGCAGGGCTTGATCCCAGGACCCTGAGATCATAACCTGAGCCGAAGGTAGATGCTTAACCAACTGAGCCACCCAGGCACCTCATGAACTATTTATTATTTATTATTTATTTTTATTTTTAAATATTTATTTATTCATGAGAGAGAGAGAGAGAGAGAGAGAGAGGCAGAGACATAGGCAGAGGGAGAAAGAAGCTCCTCACAGGGAGCCTGATGTGGGACTTGATCCCGGTTCCCAGGATCACGCCCTGAGCCGAAGGCAGACACTCAACTGCTGAGCCACCCAGGCATCCCATGAACTACTTTTTAAAACAAGCTTTTTATTTTGGAATACTTTTAGATTTGCAGAAATGCTGGAAAGATAGCAGAAAAGGTTTCCACATATCTTACCCAACTTCTACCATTGTTAATGCCTTCTATCACCACAGTGCATTTGTCAAAACTAAGAAACTGACCATGGTATACATTGCCATTAATCAAACTCTAGACTTTACTTGGATTTGCCAGTTTTTCCACTAGCGTCTTCTTTCTGTTCCAGGATCCCAACCAGGGCGCTACATTACATTTAATTATTATACCTCTGCAGCTCCCTGGTGTGATCATTTCTCCATCTTTCCCTGTCCTCATTACCTTGACAGAGATCTGGGCTATCTTGAAATGACTTCTGTTTGTTGGGTTGTGTCTCTCTGACTGTGACACCACTATGAAATTGAGCCACAGAAACACGTGCTTTATAATAATAATGGTTGCAATACTTATTCCATTCGATGATTAGTTTTACATTTATTTGTGCATATTTTTGACTGTCTGCCTTCCTCACCAGCCTGTAAAATCCAGGAAGGTAGGGACTATGTTTGTTTTTGCAAACCTAGGCTGACGTCTGGCACATAGTAGTCAGTCCATGAGTATATACTGAATGAATATATTCATGTGTATGTATAAGTCCACATACATAGTGATCCATAAGTATTTTTAATGAGCAAATGAGTCTCAATATTCCTCACAGGACTTAGAATTGCGCCTTTATTTAGTAAGCCCTAAATAAACACTAACTATTTGCCAGACACACTGCCAAATAGTTTACCTACACTAGCTGAATAAATATGCACACAATTCAGTTACATAAAGTGAGAATTACAAAGTTCTAAGAAACAATGATTTGCTTCCTCTTGATGAGAAAGTCTTAGTTGGTGTGAAGGAATTATTACTTTGGTCAAGTCTAAAGCAGGTTGAGGGAAGAGAGCTAACAGAACTGGCTCAGCTGCTGCTCCCATAGACACGGCGTGCTGTGTAAGATGAGAGTGTTGGGGGCTAGGAAACGAGGGCAAGGAGAAATTGTCAGCTTCTCAGGAGCTGTGTGCGCAGAGAAAACCATCACAGGTTCACAACAGGAGGGAAGGAAATGCAAAAACCTCTGCCTCTTTGAAACCTAAAACCTAAGTTCAGAAAACTTTATACTAATTGAATACAAGGTCATTTTAATTCCCTGCAAAAATTTCATGCATCTCTTAATTTGAATGGAAAATTTTCACTTTTTAACATTACTATTCATATTACTAGTGGCACTTTCGTTAAAATGCAAAGTGCGAGTCATTCTTTGGACTTTTTTTGGTGGTAAGAGGTGGAGGCGGGTGATGGCACCACTCGGGAAATTCCATCTTAATGGAATTTGGAAAATGAGAAAAGCCTAGTTGGTGACGTGTATGTCTGAAAACAATAATGCATTCCAGTGGCAGCTCCACTGACATTATTATTAAAGGCTTTAAAAAAAAAAAAGGCTTTATGTGGTGCTTTATATATAATTTAGAAATAATAATAAATTGGAGTTGGACTTTTGGCTCTCCTCCCAGATGAAATCCCTTGAATGTTTATCTTAGAGAAGACACAGAAAGAATTCAATTTTCAACCTGTATATTTATCTATAAATGACAATTTTTTTTTTGTTTTTTTTCTGTACAGGGTAAAAGTAAAAATTTGTCTTAGAGTAAAATACAAAAAAAAAGTCATTAAAGTAAAAATTCAGGATTGGGACTCTGCAATATATTTTCCTAGTGGCAGTCTAGCCCAATAAATCAGGTCTGTTTGTTTATTTTCTTTATAATTGATTTTCCATATTTTTTAGTAAGCCACAAAGAACTCAGCTTTAAATGTGTCTGTTTTTATCTATGACTTTCTATGGGAAGAAATTACTTTTGTCCATATTTTAAATTATTTATGTTCATGAAATTTTCATGGCCTAACCTCCAGATTGCTATTCCATAAAAGGGCTCATTCATTTATTCATCCCATTGCTCGTAATGCCTTGCATCAGATTCCCGATGATTAGTACAGCGTCTGACATATGGTGGCATGTTATACATTTTTGTTGGGTAGAGAAATGGGGTCTGCCTGCATAGAACATTGTTTTAAATGTATTGCCTCTGAAATGGTCACTTGAGATGGCTAATTTTCTTTCATTATATACTCTCCCTTTCTTTGATTGTAAAAGAACTTTTAATTTGGTTCTGCATTTTGAAGGCAGGGATTTGCTTTCTCCTTGACTGTCTTCCTTCCCTTTTACTGGTGGGAATGTAGACAAGGTGCTACGACACTGTAGACAGTTAAAGGCAACCCTCTGAGGATAGCAGAATCACAGACTGGGGGTTCCTGGATCCCTGCACAGCACAGTGGAGCAGAGCCGCCCTCCAGCCCTGTGCTCTGCGTCTGTACCATCTCCAGCAAGCCACTGTTATTTGGAGATGTCTCTTAAACAGCAGCCATTCATCTTTAACCAGACAGTTATTAAGGCACTAGACTCTAGAAATAACCATAATGCAAGTCAGGGTATGAGAAATTCCGTGAGAGTGCAGTAAATGCTCTGAGGCTTCGGGAGAGGGAGAGCAAATTAGATTTGCTTTAGGAACTAGGACATCTGAGTTTTAGAGCAGCATGACCCTAGAGCCTGATGGTCATGGATATTATGTCCTAACTGCCTGACTTACCTGGTCTGGCTGTCTGACACACACTTGCAGCCTTCATACTTGGGGATGAGCAGATAGATATTCCAGAGGGCCTGGGGGTGGGGAGAGTCATGTGTGCTCAGCCCCCACCAGAACAAAGAAGCTGACTGAACTTTCTGTAAATTGCAAATTATCAGGTGATTGAGAGCTTCTGGGTCAGACAGGCATAGGGTTCAAATTCTATCTCTTCTGCTCGCCAGATGTGAAACCAAGCAGAAGTAGTAGCTGAGGGGTGCTGGGGGGCTCAGTGGGTTAAGCATTTGACTTTGGCTCAGGTTATGATCCTGGGTCCTGGGATCCAGTCCCACGTTGGGCACCCTGCTCAGCTCAGAATCTCTTTCTCTCCCTGTACCTCTCCCTTAGGCTCACACACTCTCTCACTCTCTCTCTCTCAAATAAATAAATAAATAAATAAATAAATAAATAAATAAATAAATAAATAAATAAATAAAAAACCTCATCCAAAACTAGCTAGAGATTTGGTTCTTTGGGTTCAATTTGTCGATCTACCACTTAGGAACATGGCCCAGTGCGATTTGTTTAAGCTGTCTGTGATCTGCCTTCCTCATGGGGATATTACCTACTTGTTAGGATTGTAGGAGAAATCAGGTGAAAACTCCTGATAATATGAAGTCATCAACACACATTTCATGCTTAGTATGTGCCAGGTACATAAACATATTTATTTGCCTATTTAATCTCTATAAAGAGAATAGTATCTGGTATATAGTAAACATTTAATAAGTATTACCTGTTATTAAGGACCTAACTTCTTGTAACTTAATGGCGTGAGTTTACTTATGTGTGAAGCAGACACGTGTAATAATTTCTACCTGTCCTCATATATAAAATGAGGACCCGTTAGGGTCATAAGGTTATATTTATAAAGCACTTGCAAAATACCTGGTAAATAGTGAGGTCAATAAATAATTAAGGGCTTTTTGATGTAAGTCTCTAAAAGTTTTTCCCACACATTTCCTATGTACTTTTAAGGCAAATAAGAATTACATGCTGTTTTCTTAAATGTACACTTGAGGAGGGAAGCCGCCATGGGCATAAGGGAAATAGTGTCAAGCCTTACGCTCTGCTGTGTTAGCTGTCTTTGTAAGGATGCTGCTGGGAAGATAAGGAAAATTCTAGATGGTGTCAGGGAGAGGGAAGTAGGAGAAGCTACCACTTATGGAGGCCTTCTATGTGGTTTACCAAGGCCTTGGTAGGTGACTGTATCCTGACAGGAAAGTGAGATTCACAGAAGGTAATTTGCCTGTCCACAGTCCCCTAGCCAGTCCATAGAAGATCCAGAATTTACTGTATGTACCCCCTGGCAATCCCATTCTGGTTTAAGTACCAACAGCCAGGCCAAGGAGCCAAGCCGGTGGTGGATGGTGAGCTTAGCATGTCATCCCTGGGGATCTCTCCCACCTGTAGGTGTTGGCAAGCTTTCTGCCCCTCTGACAGCTTCTGACTATCCCAGATGTTCCCCAAGTGGAAAAGCCCAGACCCTGCAGTGGTCCCTCAGGAGCTCTTCCTCCTGGATCTTCCGGGTCCTGATCATTTCTCAACACTTTACAGATAAACACCTCTTCCCTTCCTCAGCTAGAATAGAACCCTGACTGCCCTCTCTCCTCGTGTGGAGTACACCCAGTATTGTGGGGGGTGCATTGGAATTGTGTGGAAGAGGGCTCTGAGTTGGCCCCACACTTCATGATTCTCCTTCTCCTGCCTTTCCCGGGCTTTGAGATGGTTGTGACACGAGGACCCTCTTTGTTTCAAACTATCCTCGCTGCCATCCCTGTGCTGTTACTCTCTGGCCTTTGTGGCACAAGAGACTAGATAGGAGGTGTCCAGGGTTCCATGTGGGCCAGACAATGTTGATTCTTTTCACTCTGGGATTTCTGATCCATCTGGGTCTCTGCCATCAGCCTTCACACCTTCTCTTTCAGGAGCAAGCCCCAAAGATAGACTGCTTCAGCCCCCTCCCTTCCCCTTCCGCTCTCTGCCTCCTTCCTCTTCTAGCTCTGGGGTAAGAGAGTGGGTGCAGGGTGGGGAGAGCACAGGATGGGGAGCTGCTTCTGCCAGATGGCACCTCTTTTCAGATATTCTCCATCTTTTACTTGAGCTGTGCCTTTTGAGCTTAGAAACAAATAATGTGTTGACTCTGGACTTGACCTAGTCACAGACCTTGGGACCTTGGGACATGAGACCCACTTTTCATGATCCAAAGAGACCGTGAATAGGGGGAGTATGGGGCCAAAGTGCATGATTTCTTTTCTTGTCTTTTTTTTTTTTTTTTTTTTTTTTAGAGAGTGAGTGTGCGGAGAGGGAGGTGGTAGTGGTGGAGGGACAGAGGGAGAGGGAGAGAGATAATCTTAAGAAGGTTCCATGCCCAGCATGGAGCCCAGCATGGGGTTTGATCTCATGACCCTGAGAATATGACCTCAAATCAAAAGTTGGACACTTAATTGACATATGCCCCCCAGGCGCCCCAGTGATTTCTATCTCACGAAGTCACTCTGCTGTATTTCTTTGCTCAGGACCTATTTGTGTGTGTATATGTGTGCACATGCTCATGTGTGTGTGTGCGCGCGTGCAAGTGTGTGTGTGTGTTTGCATCCTCCTTTTGCCTCATGTATCCTTAAAGTGATGAGATAGATGCCGCCAGTTGCACAACTTTGTACAGATACTGCATTGTACTTATATGTTTCTGTTACTTGGTAGCCATTTGGACTTAGCACATATGGATTTTTCTGCGTCAAAGATTTTTTTTTTTTGCGTCAAAGATTTTTTGAGGAATTTTCCCAAGTACCTATAGGCCATCATTCATATCAAGAACATTCATTAGAAGTTTATAGGATTTAGGACAAGCCCCAATCTATCTATCAGATGAGTTGGGGTGGTGCATTGTTCAGCCTCATTAACTAATGCAGATTTGCTATACACTCTTCACCCAGAATTTACTCTAGATAAAGCTATTTGAAGCTCCAATATTCCCAATCTGGAGATATAAAAAAGTAGGACTTTTCTTGGGGGGATTTTCTCTTTATCTGATGGTCTGTATTCATCTCCATATGCTTATAGTTGATAGACTTTGAGTCAAAGGACATGTGCTTTGAATGGAAGCTCTTCTTAACACAGTGGAAGCTCTGCTCAACACAATGGTGGCAGCACAATGGACTTGACCTAGTCATAGACCTTGGAGCGGGGGACCCGCTGGAGCCTGCTGCCCCTACAGATTTTCTTCTGGGCCAATCTTAGCGCTGAGATTCTGTTTGAAATGTTGTCACTCACTGTCCATGTCAGCAGATGTTGTCATGAGATGAACAGCTATGAGTGGCAAATGTTGTAGGGGGAATAACATATAGGTAATTAGCAGAGTGGCAGGGAGGCCAATGGGAGCTTTCTGTTTTTTTTTTTTTTTTTTTTTAAGATTTTATTTATTTGAGAGAGAGGGTGAGTGACAGAGAGCATGAGCAGGGGAGGAGCAGAGGGAGATGGAACAACAGACTCCTAGCTCAGCAGGGAGCCTGATGCAGGGCTCAATCCCAGGACTCCAGGATCAGGACCCAAGCCAAAGGCTGATGCTTAACTAACTGAGCCACCTAGGCACCCTAGCAGTTTTCTGTTTTAATTAAAAATTTTTAGGGGCAAGAGGACAAAGGTGAGGGATGATATAAGATACAAAATTTATCTTAAAATTTACTGCTAATGTTTATTATTTTTTATGGATAATAAAAGTAGAACATTTGGAGGAAATAGATAATTATAAAGAAGAGAACAATTTTTTTTGAAGAGAACAATTATTCATCATACCACCACCAAGAGATAAGCTTTTTTAAATGCACATATTTCTATTTATAGCATGTATTATATAAGAATATCTTATACTTGATATTTTATAAAAATTTTATTTAAAATGCTTTTATAATGCTTTTTAAGGGGCATCTGGGTGGTTAAGTGTCTGCCTTCAGCTCAGGTCCTGGGATTGAGCCTCACATCAGATTCCCAGCTCAGCTGGAACCTGCTTCTCCTTCTCTCTCTGCAGCATCCTGGGCTTGTGTTCTGAGTACCCCCCTCCCCACCCCATGTCAAATAAATAAATAAATTCTTTTTTAAAATAATGTTTTTTTTTTAAAGATGTAATTATTTATTTTAGCAAAGCAGAAGGGGTAGAGGGAGAGGAGAATCCTCAAGCAGATTCCCTGCTGAGCACAGAGCCCGATGCAGGGCTCCATCCCAGGACCCCGAGATCATGACCTGAGCCAAAACCAAGACTCGATTTGACCAACCGAGCCACTCAGGTGCCCCAAAGCTTTTATTTTTATGAAAGCAATGCATGCTTGTGGTGGGAAACTCAAGCCAAGCAGACTGTGTAAGCTAACACAGTGAGCCATAGTTGCTGCCTTCACTCTTTTATGTTCACCAACCACTTCCCAGAGGGTCAGTGTTCACATTTGGTGTGCATCCTTCTAGAGACGTTCTTCACATGTGTATTCTCTGCAAGTTGCTTTTTTCACTTAGCTACTCTTTCCAACAGTCACTTGGCCATAGATTTCCAATGTCTCCTTCCTGTTTCCTGTGCTGGTGCCTGATTGGCTCAACCATTAAGTTCACTAGGCTACACATGCCAAAGCCACGGGTTCAATACCCACCTTGAGCCTTTTTGAATGGTAGTCCATGATGGCACTCCCCTTGGGTGGCCCCTGGACCTGGGGGGGATGACTTTCAGGACACTAGATGAGAGCAAAAGTCCACTTTCCTGGGAGGGAGTACTTCTCATGATGATGTCTTGTAGAGGACCCCCAGGAGCAAGGCTATTCCTCCCCCCACCACCGCCATGCACTGCCATCACTCTCAAGAATTACTGCCCTGTCACAGTGACACTCCATGTGGAGATGGTGCTACCTGACTTTGAGTTGATTTAAAGAAGTGAAAGATATGGTGTGTCTTGCATCTCAGCGTTTGTAGTTGCCCATTCATATATGTCCCCAACTTGTACTTGAACAGCCTCTCAGGAATTCTGGAAAGATAGATTCTGAATTGCTTCCTAACTTGTCTGTAAAGTTTTGGTCGCGTCTGCAAGCTTGGAAGAGTTGGACAAGCTAATCTCCTGGCATCATGTCGTTTGCAAACATTACCCACCTTCTACGAAGGATGGTGGCCACTATTAGAACTGGCATGGCCACTGACAGAATGGGTGACTTCCCAGGGGCTCTCTTAATTGTCACCAGCTGGACTTGCTCTCTCTCTCTCTGACTCCCTCTCTCTGACATTGCTGGAAGGTGGGCTTAGTGTTGCCAGAAATGTGTTTTCTTTCTTTTTTTCTTTTTTTAAGATTTTATTTATTTGAGAGAGAGAGGGAGTGAGAGCATGAGCATGAGGGGCAGAGGGAGAGGGAGAAGCAGACTTCCCGCTGAGCAGAGCGTCCAACTTGACTCCATCCCAGGACTCTGGGATCATGACCTGAGCTGAAGGCAGATACTTAACCAAGCTGAGCCACCCAGGTGCCCCCAGAAATGTGTTTTCAAAGTGTAGGTGGAAATCTACACTTCCTGTGAATTAATGCAAGAAATTAACTCAGTTTTCCCAAACTCCATGCAGGTGGGAAAAAAAACACTCCGTGGGCTACATTTGGCATCTCTGGCACTATAGGTGAGGGCAAAATTCTGTCTATCCATACAGTTATGTTGTCTTTTTATAGGTTTTTACAATTCACCTCTGAAATCCTGAAGTCATTATTTTGCCCACATCACATGATTTATGGGCCAATCTGCCAAGTAGTTAATATTAAACTCCCTTGAGCTTACCCCCCAATAGTACTGACAGGCTGACTTTAAACACTTAAAGCAAAAGGTGACTATTCTTCTGGATGTAATTTTAATGGATGCTAATGGGATTTCAATTTAAGGAATGACTTCTGTAGTCTTGTAAAAGAGAGGCTGAGTGGAAATTGAACTTATTATGGAACAAGCAGTGATCACGTTTACCTTCCTAACATAAATTTAAGCCTAAATTGATTTAAGAATGTTACGATATCATTTATCTCTTTGAAACAGAGTAAAATGGTAGCATAAATTATAAAACTAAAAGGTTGTGCAGTTCCTTTTTTCCATTATTAGAATCTAAAACTCCTTTTTAAAGTGTGAAATAAAGATGACAATTATAGAGAAAAATATCAGATGCTCAACCTATCCTTTCCAATGACCCCAATACATAACATCCTCCTGCTTCCTCAGTACATTCTAAAATTGCCTACTGGGTCAACAGGAAATGTGGCCTCATGACTATCAGCCCTAACTAGTTATTCATCCATTTTCTGACTCATCACTTTTTCCTTTCCAGGGGTAACTAGCTCTCAGGACTCTACGAACTATGTATAGGTCTGATTCTATAAGGATAAGAAAACTGAATGAATGGAAGTTGGCGGTAGTTGCTGCCTTTAGGTGCTTTATACTCTTGTCACTGGGCTTACACACTATGGTCAAAGCCATTTCTTTGATGGGAATTGCTTTTAACAGGAATCTGGAGGATCCGAGTGTCAGTGACTTAGTTCCCAGACCAGTGGAGATTTTTAAAACCATGCTCTTCATTGAGTAGTAGAAGTTTTCTTTCCAAAGTCAACCCAAATATCTGACAATTAGAAAAAAATGCTATTTTGGTTGGGGGTGTGGTGGGGGGTGGAATAGAGCTTACGAGATCCAATTTCTCATGATGTGCCACATTACATTTAACATGAAAACAAACTATATATTAGAGGGTTTGCAAACACTGTTCCTTGGGAACATATTTATTCCTTCATAGTTCTTCATAACAATTGGGGTTTATTTCATTTTTTAAAAAGATTTTATTTATTTATTCATGAGACACACACACACACAAAGAGAGAGAGAGAGAGAGAGAGGCAGAGATATAGGCAGAGGGAGAAGCAGGCTCCATGGAGGGAACCCGACATGGGACCTGATCCCAGGTCTCCAGGATCAGGCCCTGGGCTAAAGGCAGGTGCTAAACCGCTGAGCCACCAGGGCTGCCCAACAATTGGGGTTTAAAAGGCACAGATGAGTGGGGGAATTTGTTCTTGCATTTGTCTCTATCAGTAAAGACATTCCCATAAATACAAGGATGCTACTAGCTTCCAGTAAAGACCTTGTCATTGATATCTTTTAACTCTCATCATTCTGAAAGCCACAGCGTGGCAGTGTGTCTCTACCATGGTATACATTGCCATTCGTATCATAAGAACCGATCTCAGAATGCATTGAATTTAAGTGGCTCTATATTTATTTTAAAGTTAGTTGGAAGAAATAAAATTGACACACCAAGCCAATGAATTCAAAGGTATGAAATGATCCTTTTGAAATAGAGTAGATGATTTAAATGGAAATATTAGGTAAATTAAGTAGGAAATAGTTTGGACAATACATGAATATGGAGAAAAAATCGTACAGAGCGTACAGAAATGACAGAAGGTCAGGGAGCTCTGATTTAATGCAGCCTAACTGCCTGTCAGGGCGATACTATGTTTTAACTTTAAAATTTCAATCAGGTTAGAATTAGATGGACCTCAAAGGTCAAAGTAGATCATCCCAAGAATTCAACAACTTGACGAGCCCGAAGAAAATGTCAGATTGGTGGTTGACCTTAGTTTTCCTTTCTAGCATCTGGAATATTTAAGGTTCTGTTCTTGCAGAGGATCTTGTTGTGTGTGAGTGTTGGCTCTGGGCTCCTAACTCTCCCACTGTCCTGTCGTGTGAACTCAGACGAGTTATTTCACCACTTTGAACCTATTTTTCTCACCTGTAAAATGGGGGAAAAATAGTACCTTGCTTAGGAGTTTCTTTCTAACTTTCATAAACCAAAACACATCAAGGATTTAGGCTGTCACTTTGTGAAGCATTGAAAAAAATATTAGCTATTATTATTTTGTGTTTCTGAAAAATTGTGTAAAGATTATGGTTTATATATAACTGCTTATTTATGATGCCACAGAGTTTATTTAGGAGATATACTTGGTGATGCCCATTGTGAAATAAATGATTACTGTGAAATATACTGCTTTAAAGGCTGTATTTTTGGATAGGATAGGTTTAAGGTGAGGTTGTTCTTAAAACATTTAAGTCCTGTAAGGCTTGAAAGGGGTCTCTTTTCACTGGTCCTCACTATGACTTGGCACAAAGAAAGTTATTTTGAAAGGTAAAGTAAATTACCTCATTCTTGAAGGCATATATTCCAAGCCGCATGTGGAATACTTTTCGATGATGGTTTGTATTTCCAGGAAAAGAACTACATTTCTCCTGGGAACCTTTCAGAGGAGAGCCTAGGTTAAGACTCCCGGAAATGAGTTTTTGTTTTCCATTCTGTGTCGTATCACCTGAATAGGATGCGATTTCATTCTTAAAAAGGTTTGTAAGATATGAAATCTTTCACAACTCTTTTATATACACTTACTTGGAAGAGTTTTTAGTTGTAGCTACTTAGGTAGGGCTGTATGTAGAATCAGAGGATTTTTAGAGTGGGAAGAAACCCAAAGTATTGTCAAGTTATCCTCTCCCCTCCGTTATCTCTCTCTCCCACGGAGCCCTAGAGAAGCTCACCAACTTGTCCAAGACTGCCCAGCTCAATGGGGTCAGGCTCAGCTAGGAAGCAAGTGTGAATAACTCAGCAGCATCCCCCAACTGAATGCCTTCCCTGGACAACAAGCTTCTTAAGGGCTAGAACTATATCTTACGCACCTTTGTCACTTGCCTTCAGACCAGTTTCTGGCACGTGGTAGTCTTCACTAAGAGTTTGGTGACTCAGTAGAGATCACCTCCTCCCGACCCAGAAACTATTGACATTCTTGTGATAATTAGGTAGCAGTTCTATGATTGACACTTTGAGAGATTCTTTTTTACTAAATCCACGCACATTTTAATTATAGACTGCGTTTTCAGATATTTCTAATGAATCCTGGCAACGTGTTTTCAAAATTATGACCCATGGACTACTTAGCTCAGAATCTTCTAGAGTCCTTGTTAAAATGCAGGTCCAACCTCAGAATCTCGGAGGGGTCTCAGAATCAGCATTTGGAATCCCCAGGCAATTTCAATGTTTGCTGAAGTCTGAGGACCATTGTTCTAGGGAATTTTAATATTTTTAAAAGATTTTATTTATTTATTTGAGAGAGAGTGAGCGAGAGAGAACACCAGCGAGGTGAAGGGCAGAGGAAGAAGCAAACTCCCCGTTGAGCAGGGAGCCAGATGTGGGGCTTGGTCCCAGGACCCGGGGGATCATGACCTGAGCCAAAGGCAGATGCTTAACAGACTGAGCCACCTAGGCGCTCCCTAAGGAATTCTTAGGGCTTTTAAATAGCACCATCTTTCAAATAATTTAGATTCCTGCATCCCAAGCACAGATTTCAGGAGGAGTTCTTTAATATTTTAAATACAAAATAGGTCCTTTCCAGTAGGAATGGAGGAATTGGGCAGAAGATTTCCCTTTCATGTTCCAGGCAGGAGCTACTTTGAACCCGCTTGACTGGAGCCAAGCTAAACACCACTAAGTGCCTCTAAGACAGACCAAGACACATGGGACAGGAGGACTCCTAGACTTTAAAATGGGTTTTAATTTTAATTTTAATTTATTTATTCATGAAACACACAGAGAGAGGCAGAGACATAGGCAGAGGGAGAAGCAGGTTCCCTGCAGGAAGCCTGATGTGGGTCTCGATCCCAGATCCCAGGATCACGATCTGAGCTGAAGGCAGGTGCTCAAGCACCGAGCCACCCAGGTGTCCCAAAATGGGTTTCATTTGTATCAACTAACCACTCCTTCTGGAAGTGCTGTGTGTCATGACCTCTCCCACAGGCTGCACTTCTTGTCATTGTACCAGTTGCCTTTGGATTCCAGGACCTCAGAAATCCACCTCCTCCATACCCTACCTCATTTTCTACCTACAGCACAGACTCTATGGTCATGGCCCAGATTTGCTTCCTGTCCTGGGCCTGGAATATAGGACTTCCTGGATATTCACTCTTTGATGTTTTGTGGCTCTAGTTGCCCAGACTGTCTGCTGATTGGATAATGAGCAGCACACATTCATGGAGTGCTAAAGGTTTCATCTAATCCAGCCAGTTGAAGTGAGGGGGTATTCCTTTCCACTGGCAAGTCTGGAGTCTGTCCATGAGCAGGCCAACATGGACCACATTCTTGCCTGGGCCATGGGGGGACCAAAGCCAGCGCAAGCGCATTCATTCACATAGTAAGGACCAGGGAGAGAATTGGGGTGTGTGAACCCTGGGGAGAGGGGAGGCCAGAATGGTTGGGAAGGGCCTGGGTGTCCCTGGCAAAATTGATCCCACAAAGTCTGTGCGCACCACGTTGCTGCTGATTAAACTTAGCTCGGTGGTGTGAAATGTACTGGATCTGTGTTTGGGAGCTGCTTGGGGTGAATGTTACAAAGCTGTTCTATGCATAAGGGGGAGAGAGCCTTAAAACCACAGAAAATTATCCGGAGACAGGATCTCGATGGCTCCAGTGCGCAGGAATTTTATTTTCCCGACTCTGCGTGATGATGGAGAACTACCCCAGTGAGAATCTGGGGGGCAAATAAGTATTGGAAAAAGTATCCTAGTACTTCTTTTTATGAAGAAACAGAAAGGTTCTAGCATGCTAAAAACCAAGCCCTTGATTTATAAAGGGGTTGAACTCTACTTTGCGATTGCAAAGAAGAAAGGATAAACATATCCATTTTCATTAAATCTCTGCATATTTTGCTCCATTTCTCCTTTCATCTCTTGCTCGCAGGTTTATGGTCCCAACAGCCTTGGTTAGTTCATGAGACTCACTTTATTTGTTTATTTATGTTCAGCCCTGCTCTGCGCTTCTACCCGATTCTGGCTTGTTGGATGCCTCGTAAATACTAATGAGCTCATCTGTCTCTCCTATTGACAGCAATAAAGAGGAGTAACCATCTGAGTGTTCTCTCGATCCCGAAGTGTCTGTCCCAAAGAGCCTTAATTTCCCAAGTAGAGACTGGATTAAAACATGACATGTTTGGACAGTTCCAAAGGGCAAGTATCAGCCACTCACTCATTAGTGTGAAATACTTAGATTATTTTTCTTCCAATACAAAGTTGAAGGTTACACTTTAGGGAGAGGTTTATCTATTTCTGAGGTAGAGAACAAAGTAGATGTGGGGTGAGGGGGGGCGGGTTTCGACAGCCCAGAGCTGGAGAGAGACTTGCACGTGACGCTAGCACCCTGGTGCTGGGAGGGCAGAAAGGGAAGCTGAGATTAACCCAGGCTCTCTAGTAGTTTATCTAGAGTAAGAGGAGCCTCCTCAATTAATGATAATTGTATGGACATTACACTTTCTGCTCCTCCCTATTATTTATTAGAAAGTCATCCTGAAACAGCCTGGTGGGACTTTTGTTCTTGTTGCATTTACAGAGCTGTCCAGTGGGGGGAAAATGATGCAGATTAGGGTTTTTGCCCAGGGAAGCTTTTGCCTTGGCCAACTGTGCCTTGGCCTTCACCTGGTGGCTAATTTCCTGTGGGTCTCAGAGGTGAAAATTGATTAGAAATCAAGAAATTAGAAGTCTCAGTAAATGGAACATTCTGAAGATCTTCAGAAACTTGTTTCCCTCCCAAAGTAAATTTTGCTTACACACACCTCTTGCTGTTATGAAGGAAAGTATAATCTAAATGTCCTGCTACGAGTAGACCTCCAAGATTTATTAAAATAACAAAGTAAGTTTCAAGACTAAGCTTTAAGTATGATTCATTTTATGTTACACACACACACACAGAGCTGTAGATCCTCTGTGAGTAAATTTATTAATATATGTAGGTACCTCTCTCATGATGTTGTTATGAGGATTTAAAAAAGATGATGAGTGTAAAATGCTTAGAACAATGTCTAGCACAGTGTAAATATGTCTCAAGTGTTAGCTATTGCCTGATGTAACACATTGGGAACGATTAGTACTGAACTTGTAGCCAAACTTTTAAAGTGGGATAAGGGGATGAAAGAATTGGATTTTAGTTTTACCTTTAATGTTTAAAATACTTTTGCTATAAAGAAATACGTTCACAAATTACACTAATTAAAAATTAATTTTTACACCTGGAACTAATATAACACCCTGTATGTTAACTAACTGGAATTAAAATAAAAGCTTAGAAAAAAAATTAATTGAAGAAGCCCTTACAAAGCAGGCAGATATATGCAGACTAAAAAATTAAGAGAGAGATGGCAAGCAGTGCTGTTTTTGGACCTGGACAGAGGGGACACTGCCCTGAGCCCCATGCTTTAGAGTCCTGCATGCCACATGCACACACATCCCACATGACACACAACACATGCCAAAGAACAAATGGGCAGCTCTGTCACATTTGAGCTCATCCTCCACATGGAGGTAGCTTGATTTAACACTAATTTAAATGCTAATTTAAAACCTAAGTACCTGCTTTTGTCAATAGATGTGTTCAGGCCTGGGGAAATGATTTGTGTCCTTGGCCCTGTGTCCTTGACACAAAGGCAGCTGCCCCTGGATGCCATGAAGGGTCACGGTTGTGCTGCTGCCCCTGTTGGAGCTGCTCTAGGATCTAAGAATGATTTGAGCAGCAGAGCACTAAGGTAAAGAAAAGACAATTTAATTAATTTATCTTTAATTAACTTACAATAGATTCTTGTAGAAAGAGTTATTGCTTCCCAGCGGTGCCAAGCGTTCATTTTCCAGCTTCTCTTTGTGTTCCAATCCTTGGTTCCAGAGGAACTCATAAATTAGCACGGTGCTTGCAGCAGCAAACACAAGGCAGCTGAGCAATATTTTGCAATGTTAAAACAATGCATACCACTCTTCAATTTGGATATATGTAGATCTAAATATACACGTGCAAAGTATGATGTCTGTTTTTCATACAGGCAACTAGATGGTAATTGAATGCTAAAATTATGAATAGTTTTGCTTCTATAAAATATACTTAATTAGCAATGATTACCTTTTCAAAAAATTAAATAAAACTTTCAGTGTTAAGTACTTTCGATTTAAAAATTTTATATTCACTCATTAAACATTTTATTTTGGCTACACATACTCCCTCCTCCACACACACTCTGAAATGTTTTAGAAGAAAAATAACTTCTAGCTAAAAGCATAAAAATCATTTTATTTTTTTTAAAAAATGAAGCATAAAAATCATTTTAATTTTTAAAAAAAAATAGGCTCTATACCCAGCGTGATGCCCAAGGCAGGGAGGGCTTGAACTCACAACCCTGAGATCAAGACCTGAGCCAAGATCAAAAGTCAGAGATTTAACCAACTGAGCCACCTAGGTGCCCCAAAATCATTTTAATTTTTAAGTTCTAAGTTTTCTTTTAAGAAAAAAAAGATTTTATTTATTTATTTGAGAGAGAGAATGAGAGAGAGAGGGACTGAGAGAGCATAAGCAAGGGGAAGCAGAGGGAGAAGCAGGCTCTCCACTGAACAGAGAACCTGAAATGGGGCTTCATCCCAAGACCCTGGGATCATGACCTGAACTGAAGGCAGATGCTACACTGACTGAGCCCCCCAGGCACCCCTAAAATTTTCTCTTAACTGACATTATTAATGAAAATTTCTTCCAATTTTGTATGTGTTGAGTATTATTATATTTTGATTATTTAAGCATTTAGGTCATTGCTATTGGTAACATACAAATGATGTGAAAATCTTGATGGTAACAATATATTTATGATTTTCCTGAAATGAAGTCAAGAAACACAGAGTTTATGAAATAAACATCATCTATGAGTGATGTGTATCTTATTGCTTATCAGACACCACTAGCCCTGCTGACCAAACACCCTGACACACACAATCATAAATCCGCTTGTGTTTGACATTTTGCCAACTTTCAGTTACATAAAAGTCTAACTTGGTATGTATTTTCAATTTTATCATTATGAAGATATACTTGTAGTAGGGGGATAACGTACATTTCATTTAGCAGTTTGATAGCTTGATTTATAACTTTAAATGTTGCAGCATAAAGAACAGGTGCCTCCATGTGAACTCTCAACCTGGTGCCTTGCCCTTGTCAGGGGGGGGGGGCCTGAAAATAGTACCCCTTTGGCCACCATAGCTACTTATTCTCACCTATTCATTTGCTATATTTCTTCCTCCACCCTGATGGGTCCAGGTTGTCCCAAGGGAAACCAAAGGAGTCAACTCTCTGAGCACCTAAGAGGATGGACTTCTCTCTTTCTCTTTTTTCCCCTGGATTCTTCACTTCTCTCCATGCCAAAGGTCCTGGAGGGTGCTCTCTGGAAGCTGGTGAAACTGTAGCTTTTTCCTCTCTTCTGTTCTATGTCTCTACAAAGCCTGCCCTCTTAGATGATTGTCAACTAATTCCTGCTAAATTGTTAGCTGAATATTGAAACCTGAACCAGAAACGGGTTTCAGAGAAGATCTTTCCAGAGATAGTAAAATTTAACAGAGGACGATGTTTCTCACTGTGTTCTCACAGTTGATTCAATCTCACACTGAAGACGATTCAAATAATGAAAATTTCCTCTCTTTTTATTTCTTTTTGGTTATCTGATTAGCTCAGGGAAGAAGTTTCAATTTGTTGCCAGTATGTATTTTAATGCCTTTCTTGGGAAATTGCTGCCCTTCCCTCCTTTTTATTTAAAAACTAACTTTATTGAGGTAAATTTCCATCAAATAAATGGCACCAGTTTTAAGTGTGAATGTATACACAACACCACCACCATGAATCAAGATCGACTGTTCTCATGTCCAATTTGCGTTTGCCTCTCTACCTCCAGCCCCAGGTCTAATGGGTGTGTAGTGGTAACTCACTGTGATTTTTTCTTTCTTTCTTTCTTTCTTTCTTTCTTTCTTTCTTTCTTTCTTTCTTTCTTTCTTTCTTTCTTTCTTTCTTTCTTTTTTTTCTATTTTTTTTATTTTTTTTAAATTTTTTATTTATTTATGATAGTCACACACAGAGAGAGAGAGAGGCAGAGACACAGGCAGAAGGAGAAGCAGGCTCCATGCACCGGGAGCCCGACGTGGGATTTGATCCTGGGTCTCCAGGATCGCGCCCTGGGCCAAAGGCAGGCACTAAACCACTGCGCCACCCCGGGGTTCCCTATTTTTATTTTTTTAAAAAGATTTTATTTATTTGAGAGAGCACGTGTGTGTGTGTGGGGGGGGGGGGGTTGGCAGGAGGGGTGTGCTACAGCAGCAAGAGAGACTCTCAAGCAGACTCTAAGCTGAGCATGGAGTCCAGCACAGGGCTCCATCTCAAAACCCTGAGATCATGACCTGAGCTGAAACCAAGAGTCTGACACTTAACTGACAAAACCACCCAGGTGCCCCATCTCTCTGTGATTTTAATTTGTATTTCCCTGATGATTAATATGCTTATTTGCCATTCATGTATCTTCTCTGATGAAGTGTCTATTCAAATCTTTTGCCCATTTGTCTTCTTATTGAGTTATAAGAGTTCTTTATATATTTTGGGTAGGTATGAGTTTTGTAAATATTTTCTTCTAGTCTGTGGCTTGCCTTTTTATTGTTTTAACGGTGTATTTTTTTTTTTGAATAGCAAAAGGTTTAAAGTTTGACGCAGTCCAGTTTATTAATTTTTAAAAATAGTTCCTGCTTTTTGCGTCTTACTTAAGAAATCTTTGCCTAGGCCAAACCTTAAGATCTTCTCCCATGTTTTCTTTTAGAAGTTTTATCATATTAGCTCTCATATTTAGGGCTATAATCAGTTTTGAGGTATTTTATTCTCTGTTGTCTGAGGTAAAGTTTCAAGTTGAAAAAAAATTTTTTTCTTTTGCATATGGATAAGCAGTTGTTCCAGGCCCATTTGTTGAACAGATTGTTTTTTAACCTATTGGATTGTCTTGGCACTTTTGTTAAAACCCAACTGATCATATATGGGAGCATCTAATTCTGAACAGTATTCTGTTTCACTGATACCTATGTCTATCATTTTGTAAGTGCCACGTTGTCTTAAATGACTGAATTTGGGGAGATACTGTATTAGGAGAATAAAAAGCCTCAAGTGTCTCAGAAATAAAACTCTATTGAAAGGATGACTGGTGCAGGTGTGTGATTTGGGGCATCCTACATCACACTGATGATTCCATTTGCAGTAAGGAGAATTTCTAGGCTGAAATTAAACCTTCAGTTAAGTTTTCCCGTAAGGATGCTCTGTGGCAGCCACACTCATGAGTACCTCTGTATTTAGGGGACCCTTACACTGAGCCTGGAGATATGAAATGGCAGGGAGTTGGTGCTTGATATCCATTAGCAATGGCACTTTAGGGGTTAAATTACAGTTTTTCTGCAGAATGAGTTCTTATCAGGTAAAGAAAAATGACGTACCTCCCACTTGCTGATATGAAAAGTAAAAATATTTATTTCCTGGTTTACCAGATGCCTAAAGTCCAATTCTGCTGTCTTTGAGTGACAGTGTGACCCTCCCTGTGATGCATCCCAGTTTGGGTGGATAGGACAACATAATTGTGTGTTTACTTGCCATCTGCCTTCCACAGCAGCAGGTTGAACCCAGGAGCTGAGTACAAAGCTAAGTCAGGTCAGAAGGGCACTAGTGTTCATAGTCTGAATCTATTTCTCAGAGCCTACGGTCTATTTCAGGAGACAAAGACATGATTAATGGGGTTGACCCTGTGATCCTTTGGAAAACATTGAGCCAGAGTCAAGTCATAGCAAAGCACAGAAGAAAGGTGTGGGTCGCATGATATACTACTTGGCAAGTTATCTGAACCTAGGTTGTCCCCTTCCCCAACATCAATATGGAAAATGGGGGAATTTACAACCATTTTATTCTACTTATTAAAGTTGAGTTGCTTATGCTTAGATTTGCTAAGCCACATCTCTCTTTTTTGGCCGACATGCTAATAGATTTCTGTTGACTTGTATTGTTCTACACTACATTTCCTCACCAACCACTCCGTTTCACAAATTCTACCCTTGCCTTCAAGTAGCTGTGCAGTAGCTCTGTTAACAGGGCCTTACTATTTGGAGCCAGAGAACTCCTGTTGTTTCTTTTCCCCTGTCTGAGCTCATCTGGCCTTCCCAAGGCACACATCTGGGAGACAAAGGTTACTATTCATGAAAACTACCTTTTGATTTTTATTGATGATTTTATTCTGAAGGCATTTCCCCCCAGTGTTTGTAAAATTCATTGAGAGTAAAATTAGGAAACAGTAAAAATCTAAAAGAATCATGGTAAAAAATAATAACTCCAAGTACTAAATTTAACTGAGTATATTTCCTATTAATTCACATCTCAAATGGAAGGTAATATATAACATGAGACTTTTCCCCTAAATAAGAAAACTTTGTATAGATATACATAGGTACGTACTTGTATAGGTATGTGCGTGTGTGTGTGTGTGTGTGTGTGTTTATGGTCAGGGGGCTTTCTGAGCACTGATGTTAACTCAAGGATAATAGTTGGGGGCATCTGGGTGGCTCAGTTGGTTAGGCATCGAGCTCTTGGTTTCGACTCTGGTTGTCATCTCATAGGTCATGGAATCGAGCCCTGCATGGGCTCTGTGCTCAGCAGGGAGTCTGCTTGCAGATTCTCACCCTCTGCCTCTCCAACTCCTGTCACGGTCTCCCTCTCTCTCAAATAAAGAAATCTTTGGGGGGAAAAAAAAGAATAATAGATTGGTTATTAGCCTTGAAATTGACCTTAAAGAGCACCTAATTTCAAACCTTTAATTTTATAGGTAGGGAAACTGGGCCTGATGTGATGGGGTGACTGTCTTAAGATCCCACAGCCTCTATGTAGCACTGTCCAGATGAGGTCAAGTTCAAAACTTCAGTCTTTTGAGGGGTCACCTTATCTACTGTAAAATTCTACATGCATAGCGTAAGCTTTGTTTTAAACAGTTAATTTTAAAAAGGCTGTCTTCTATTAGAATTTAACAAGCAGGGTAACTAACCATCCTGGTTTGCCTGGGATTCACAGGATCTCTGGGGCTTGTGACTTGAATGCTAAAACTGGGAAAGTCCAGAACAACCAGGGTGAGTTGGTGACCCTAGTTACGGGGGTTTGCAGCTCTTCACCTGGGTGGTTTTACCATATATTTCCTGATGACCTGTGGAAACGGATGACTCTGTCCTGTGGCAAAGAAGAGACAAAGTGACTCTACTCTGGGTGGTGAGCATCCAAATCCTGCTGACCTTAATCCAGTTCCATCTATCCTCTAGGTTCTTCTGGGACATTTCTAACCTCCTTTCCCACCTGCCCACCGTGGGGGTTGTCAAACACCTTGCCAATTGGGAAGACTGACTTCTGTATGAACCATTTTACCCTTTGCCATCAAGCACTGTTGACTATGATTTCATGTGGAAAGGTTTTATCTCATCAAAGACCTCGTGAGACCCTTGAGGGCTGGAGGTCAGATCTGTGTCCCAGGTGGGTGGAGATCATGGACTCTGGTTCTAGGTCAGAATCTTGGAGCCCTGCACTTTGTTAGCTGGGTGGGCTGGGAAAGCCTCAAAACCTCTCTGTTTCTCAGTTTACTTCTGTAAAATGGGGGATAATGGTACCCACCCCATAGGGGGTCGTGGGAATTGCCTTGGATGATACCCACAGAGTACATTAAGCAGCACTTGACACATTCGCTATTGTAAAGTCTGTAGATTCGATGTTTGCTGACTGATTTGAATGCATATTCACACGGCTAATTCCCTAACCTTTAACGTTCCTTCCTTTGTTTGCTTACAAGCTCTGCACTTTAAAAGGAAGTATGGTGGTGGAGAACATTCCTTTCTACCCAGGCTGTTAAAGGATTCTCTCTGTGTGGTTCATTAGAATTCTAACTGCAGTGGACTTGCCTTGAAATAGAATCTTTAAGCACAAGGCCATCTATCTCATAGTGTCTGCTCAAAGATTACTCTTTATAAGTAACACTTTTACATCTTTGGACCGATCATTTCATAAAAGCATGTTATCAATTACAAATAGTTTAAAAGCACGTTCAAGTGACAACTAATTTCAATTCATTGGAATAGATCTTTATTATATTTGATGCATAATTTGAATTTTATGGCCAAGATAAAAGGTTAAATCTGATAGGTAACTGAAATTGAATATGTGCTTCACAGGAGCGTAACTTTTAATTTTTGATGTACCTTGGTGTAATTAATAAAACATTTCTTACAGCAGAATTGCACAACTGAATGAATCCATGAGCTCCCCGAGTGTCAAGGCAAATTAAGCTATTTCAGTCCTTATTTACAGAATAAAACTGTTCAAATTGGAGTGACTGATAAATTCCTGACTTTGGGTGAAGGAATCTGTAATGTCTTTGAAGAAGGAATAAGTATTTTCTGCAATGCAAAACCGTATTCCTTTCTCTTCACCTGTAAGAAATCCAGCCGGAGGTGATGACAGTGTATGTTAATGTAGTAGCTGCTATACTTGTCTGTCCAGCACCCTTTACCCCTTCTGGAGCCCTTCTCTCTTCTTTGGGGTACAGCCCTTTCCACCCCTCCTACCCTCTTGGGGGCTTCTCTTCAGAGTAGCTAGCCCTCCTGACCACTATCTCCCTATATGAATTTCCTGTGGCTGCTATAACAAAATACCACAAAACAGGTGGCTCACCACAACAGAAACTCTCTCAGAGTTCTGGAGACCAGAAGTCCAATCAAGGTATTGGCAGGGTTGGCTCCTTCTGGAAGCTCTGAAGGAAAACTGTCCTACAGCTCCCCTAGCTTCTGGTAGTTGTGGACAATCCTTGCCATTTCTTGGTTTGTGGGTGCATCATCACTCCAGTCTGCCTCTTTTGTCACATGGTGTTCTTCCTGTGTGTGTATCTCTGTGTTCAAATTTCCCTCATTTTATTAGGGGAATAATCATTAGATTAGGACCCACCCTAATCCCATATGACCTCATCTTAATTTGATTACATCTGCAAAGACCTTATTTCTAAACAAGGTCACATTCACAGATACCTGGAGTTAGGGCTGGAACAGGTCTTTTTGAGTTACACAATTTAAGCCACGATACTTTCTTTCTCATAGTGATTGGTCCAATGATAATCATGTTACCTAACCCAGGCCAGTCTGAGTCCCCACTTAGAGTTTCTAATTGGAGCTTTTGGGGGATATTCTCACTTTTCTGCTTGAGAGAGTCATGGCGGGCCTGTTGGCCATTCTGATGACAGCCCTTTGGAGAAGTTTGTCCAAGACACTGGAGATGGGCAGAGACAACCAGAGAGAGGAGGAGGAAGTCCTGATGGTGCTCATATCCTGACATCCAGACACACCTTCCTTTGATTTGCGCAAGTGAACCATTAAGCAGTTTCCCCTTTTTCCCTTCTTAACTTGAGATCATTTTTTTAAAAGTCATTTGCAACCAAAGGATCCTAAATGATACAATTTAAAGATATTATTTAAAATTTTTATGCAAATGCGTTCTTACGTGGAAATGTCATCTCCCACAGAAGCGAGTGCTTGGCCAAGATTTCCTCAATGCACTTGTATTTGCTTAGCAGGGAGGGTCGTGTGTGCACAGTGACAGCGCCCATCTTCCAGACCACTTGGATATGACTTGCTTGCAGCATGACTTTCCAAAGACTGCTCCGGATGGCCACAATGGCAGGTGGCCACAATGGTAGGTGGCCACAATGGCAGGCACCTCATTGTTTTTATTTTTCTCCTCCACTCATAGGCTTATTCTGATCATCTATCATTTTGACCATGAATTTACAGAGGAAAACTTTTCTTGAGTTCTTAAGAACAAAAGAACAATGTAGAATACTGCACTTTTCCTAAGATGACATAAACAGTACAATAATAACATGAATATCTTTTCCAGTTGCTTGATTCATTGCCACGTGTTGGAAGACCACATTGCAATATCACTGACAAACTCTCTGCCATCAAATGACATTCAGCAAGCAGGAGGCTGGCCTCATGGTACCTACAGGACACTTTCAGCTGCAAATAATAAGCCCTGGCTGGAAGGAGCTTAAATAATAAGGGATTTTTTTTTATCTTACACGACAAGAAATGTAGACACAGGGCTTCAGTGACATCATCACACACTCTTGCTTTCTACCTTTCAGCTCTGCCATTCTCAGCTTGTGGGTAACTTTTCCTCTCCCAGTTGCAAAAATAGCCTTGGGAGGTCCCATTTCTGTATGTAACAACATTCAAAAAGGGCAGTAGAGTCTTCTCCCCTGCACCTGTTTTTACAATAAAGGAAAACCTGTCTCTCAGTCCACTGGCATCCACCCCAGCTGGTTTTCCCTCAATCCTTAAGGCCAGAATTGAGCCACACCTTGGTACCAATCACTGCAGAGGAAATTGGATTCCGTGGCTTAGTAATCAGCATTCCCCTTGGCGTTAGGGACAGCCCATGAAGCCAAGGACACTCCATACCTGAACAAAACTGGGAGGGGAGGGGTCAATTAGCAAGGAAGGGAGAGGGCAGGTATTGGGGTCTGGCATAGCAATTGGGGGCCACTGATGGAAACTCCGGAGGCGTGACATCAGCCTTACTGAGGAGGCTGCCCCACAACTCCTTGGATTAAGTGACACAGGAGGAACTGGTAAAGTGTAAAGATTTAAGAGGTATTTCTTAGAAGAAAATTGATAGTGTTAAATATTTAATATACTATATTTAATAGAATTTAATATATTAAAATAGTTTAGAGATTTCTATATCATATATAAGAATGTGATATATCATATTTTATATTTAATATAGTGATATTTAATATACTACAAAAAGGCTCAACATTAATGAACTAACTATTGAATTTAATAGAGGAAAAGTAGAATAATTCATAGGAAGAATCAGAATGATGGGAGCAATATCACAAGAACAGATATTAACAGTAATAATAGAAAACCATTTTTAATAGAGAGGATCAACAAAGCTGGTTTGGTTCTTTGAAAAGACTAAAAAAAAAATTTTTTTTTTCAAACTTCTGGTAAGAATGATCTAGAAAAAAAGAGAAACACAATATTAGAAAATAAAAATATGGGCAGCCCTGGTGGCATAGCAGTTTAGCACCGCCTGCAGCCCGGGGTGTGATCCTGGGGACCTGGGATCGAGTCCCACATCGGGCTCCCTGTGTGGAGCCTGCTTCTCCCTCTGCCTGTGTCTCTGCCTCTCTCTCTTTCTCTCTCTGTATCTATGAATAAATACATTGAAAAAAGAAAATAAAAATATGAGAAATCTATGCATTAAGACATTAAGATTTAATAAGATAATATAAACCACTTATGACTATAAAAATTAAAGTTTAGATGAAATGGAAAAATTTGCCCACCAAAATTGATTCAAGAAGAAGTATGTACTGAATAGTCTTCTAATCTAAGGAAATGGAACCATTTGTTAAAAATCCCCCCACGAAGGATATCCAGATGGTTTTACTGACAAGCTCTGTCAGATACTCAAGAAATAAATAATTCCTGTTTTATACAAGTTATTCCAGAGTATAAAAGGGGGACAAAAGAGGGAACAATACTCCTTTTTTGAGACACGGATAACTTTGATTCCACAACCTGATAAGGACTGAATGGGAATGGAAAATCATTCATAAATATAGTTATAGAAATCCTAAGGGATATATTAGCAAGCAAAATCTCACATCAATTAAATGTGTCCATCATGAATGAGTTGGATTTGACTTCACATTATAAAATCAATTAATACAAATTATGATACTAACATGTTAAAGAAGAAAAGTCTTAGGATCATCTCAACGCATGCCAAAAAAATCTGTTGATGAAGCCCAGCGTTCATGGTAACAACTCTTAGTGAGCCAAAGACTGACCATGCCCATTTGACTGGCCAATTGGCTGAACAACAATTTCTCAGGCTGCCTTGAGGCTCAGTGGAAAGCTGACCACAGAACTCCCTGTCCTTTGGGGCTTCTTTCCCAATTTTCACTATTGTATGGTTATGTGAAAGTCTTGTACCTCTTTACATATACTGATCTTCTATTTTTTAAAATAAAAATAGGTACCTGTTATATATACTGTTCTTCTTAATTTCATTTGACATACTGTAGACATATTTTCTTTTCAGTATATATAGATCTACTGCACTAATAGCTATATAGAATTTCATTGTATATAAACCGTAGTTCATGAACTTTAAGAAAATATAATTCAGCAGGCTGAAGACTGAATGCAACTCAATGTGTTTAGAATCAAAATCATATAACATAAAAAAAAAAAAAAAACCCTGGGAATTCAGGAGATTTCTGCCCCTTAAGGAAAAATGCGGGCTCCTTTGGGCTGTAAAATCATCACCTGTGAACCGAGATTTGGGCAGATGTGACAAAAGCAACTTTTGAAGATCATCTTTCTGTATGAGTCTAGAAGTGAGAGAGGACAAGGTTCGCAGTGCTTCTAGGGGTGTGATCCAACCGAGAGAACTAGACTTCAATCCATGAGCACAAGGGTCTTTCGTTTTAGAAAAATCTTATAACCAATCCAACTATCCTCTTTCTCCCAGGAAACTTATTGGGCTGTTTTTTTCTTTTTTTTTAATTTTTAAAAATTTATTTATTTATGATAGTCACAGAGAGAGAGAGAGAGGCAGAGACATAGGCAGAGGGAGAAGCAGGCTCCATGTACCAGGAGCCCGACGTGGGACTCGATCCCGGGTCTCCAGGATCGCGCCCTGGACCAAAGGCAGGCGCCAAACTGCTGGGCCACCCAGGGATCCCCTGGGCTGTTTTTTTCAAACCACACGGTCTGTGATTCTCTGTTTGGTGGACTGCCCGTGGGGCATGAAGGGGCTGGGCAGGCATGATTTGGAGCAAAGGGTATCAGGTGGTTAGGGGAGAAACCAGGTCCTGTGGCACATCACTGCACTGCTTACCAAGTGACTTGGGCTCTCCTGAGCCTTCTTTCCTCATCTTTAAAATGAGCTGGATGCTCCACATCCTAAATGGTATTTGTAAGACCTGAGTAAGATAAGCCTCCCTGCCCCCAGAGGGGCCAGTGTAAGAATGTAGCAAGTGTCTTGCTGTCTTGGCAATTTGTTATTTCAGGGAATGGTTTTTACAAGGAGTCAGACTGTGTTTCTCCTTGTGCATATGACTTGCAATCAGAGTGATGATAAAGTATTATAAAATAATTTCTGGGCTAAACTACTGTCAGCAGTTCATTTTTCCTTTTCACTCAGTTGCCCCCACTAAGCACTCAAAACACCGGGGAACAATGGGACAGTCACCAAAACATTCCCAGGGGATACGGGGGTGGGGGAGAATTTAAGCACACCCTTGCCCCATAAACAATTTAAAAATCCCAATTAGAGGGTTCAATCTTGTCCCCAGGCTCTTTTCTCTTGCCCCACCCTGCTCTCACCTGCAAGCAGTTTAATGACATTGTAGTTTTACTGGACTATAAGCTTTGGGGTTTCACTATAGTTGCCCAAGCCAAATTCTTAGCAAGATATCTTTTTTTTTTTTTAAGATGTTATTTATTTGAGAGAGAGAGAGAGAGATCACAAGCAGGAGGAAGGGCAGAGGGAGAAGCAGACTCCCTGCTGAGCAGGGAGCCCAATGCAAGATTCGATCCCAGGACCCCGGGATCCTGACTTGAGCAGAAGGCAGATGCTTAACCGACTGAGCCACCCAGGTGCCCCTTAGCAAGATATCTTTTCCAACAAGAGAAGTTGTCATGCCAGTTGCTCCCAGATGATGTTTGCCTTTTTAATTTTATGGTGGCAATGTTGTAGTGGGGATATAAAGATGGCAAAAGCCTCTTCTGCCAATGCCAGACGCCTGATGATGTGGCATCTGTTGCCTTGGCCACCCCTGGCTCTCTGCGGTTGTGTGCAGCTGCTGCTGGTTACATGCAGGTCCCTCCTGGGCCATGTCTGAGCTCTTCACGGCTCCCTGTCCTTCCCAAACACTCACCTGGTGGTAGACCCTTCAGTTCCAAGGCCTGAGGGCCTGGGTGCTGGGACCACAGTAGCCCCAGGATGGAGCAGATACCTACCCAAGGCAGGTACCCGAAAGTTTTTATGGAACGAGTCCATGTATATTCACAGAACCTGAGTAATCACCCTCTATTTCAACCTTCTACACTTTCTTGCTGTGCAAGCATGTATTAGTTTGCTAGGGCTGCTATAACAAAGCAGCACAAACTGAGGAGCTTAAAGGATAGGAATAGTCTGACAGTTCTGGAGGCCAGAAGTCCAAGATCAAGGTGTCAGCAGGGTTGGTTCCTTCTGAGGGCTGGGAGGGAGACTCTGTTCTAGAACTCTGACCTAGCTTCTGGTGGTTTGCTGGTGATCTTTGGCATATCTTGGCTTTTAGATGCATCACCCCAGACTCTGCCTTCACATTCACAAAGTCTTCTTCCTGGGTGTATGTTTGTGACCAAATGTCTCCACCAGTCATATTGAATTATGGGCCCGCCCCAATCCACTATGACCTCATCTTAATTAATGACATCTTCAATAACCCTATTTCCAAATAAGGTCACAATCTGGAGTACTGGGGGTTAGCACCTGACCGTATGAATTTTGGGGGAACTCCATTCAACCCATAACAAGGGGTTACCAAGCCGTATAATCACTTTGTCTTGTTCTCAATTCTTTATGTCAGAAAAGGCTGAAAGTTAGGTTGATTTCTGTGACGTATGAACACAAGCTGAGGAGGAACAAGGAAGTGTTCCTCAGGTTAACATAGCTTGGAGAATTTGGGGTTTTGTCTGACAGTGACAACTGAGGTTGAGAATATTAGTGTCACGTAAACCAGACCATTCCACTCAGACCTTGTGTATCATGCGAATAAACCGCATTTTTCTCTTTGGAATCGGCCAGTTGTTTGCAAAAGAATCCTTTTTTTTTTTTTTTTTTTTTGCACAAAAAGGCCTTGTGCCTTTTTTTTTTCCAAAAACAATTTTTTTTTTAAATTGGAGTTCAATTTGCCAACATTTAGCATAACACCCAGTGCTCATCCCGCCAAGTGCCTGTGACTTTTCTTAAGTGAAAGGCAGCGCTGTCCCGTGACCACTGGCCCCCGCCCGCGGACCGGACGCTGTTAGGATCCCGCACTGGACGGACCCTGAGCTGGCGCGCGGCCAGCGGCCAGCAGGTGGCGCCCGAGGGGGCGCGAATCCCGGCGGGCGAGTAGGGTCGGGGCTGAGCGTCCAGGCCCGGGGGCTGCAAGGTGGTCTGCACCGCGCTCCAGGCTTGCTGCCCCCCGCCCGGGAAGACAGCGCCCAGCCCGAGCTCAGCTACCTCCGCCTTTGGAGAGCACAGAGCGGGGTGGAGGCTCCTGCACGAGGCATACCTGGGTTGTCCGTTTTTTTTTTTTTTTAAGTTTTTATTTAAATTCCAGTTAACACACAGTGCAATATAGTTTCAGGTGGACAATATAGTGATTCAACACTCCCATACATCACCTGGTGCTCATCACAACAGGTGCGCTCCTTAACCCCCGTCACCTGTGTCCCCCATCCCCTCCACCCGCACCCCTCACCCCTCTGGCCCCACCAGTGTGTTCTCTATACCTCACAGTCTGTTTCTTGGTTTGCATTCTCTCTCTCCCTCTCTTTTTTTTGCGGCAGGGGGTGGGGGGGTGTTTGTCCTTCCTTTTTAATTTTTGCCACCTGCGCCTCTGGCCCAGGGGCGGGTCTGATGAGATGCAAAACTCTGGCAGGTGCGCGCCGACTGCTGCTTCGCGGGTGACAGCGCGGGGCGGGGGAGGCAGGCGGCTGCGGGGTGCACACCCCCCCCACCCCCCACCCCCCCACGGGCCCTGGAAGTGTCGCCTCCCCGTGCACCCTGCCGAGCCTGTCCTCTTTGGAGGGCTTCCAGCCTCGCTGAACTCACCGGCCGTGCTGCTGCTCTCAGCGCAGCTCCCATCCCCCGGCAAGGTCCGAGGCAGAAAAGGGGGCAATGCCCAGTGCCGAGTTTGGGGGAGCAGAGGCTGGCAGGAGCCGCTGGACCCCAGGCTTCAAGGCAGGGAGCGGATTATCCGCGCCCTCCCTGCTTCCCCTTGGGAAGCAAATGGGAAGGCTCAGAGGTGGCCAAGGTCACTGAGAAGACGCACACAGGCTACTTGGGGAGACAGGGAAAAAGGCTAGTTGTGGAGGACGTCTTTGCTGCGCCTGGAAGTGACCAGAGCATGCCCCAAGGTACCCTGACAGCGACACACCAGGGGGTGGAGCCGGTTTCAGGACCGGGGGACTGGCCCTAAGAATGGTTAACTGGGGAAAGGAGAGGGACCGCATGGGGTGAGGGGAAGGAAAGCCAAATGAGGCCAGCCTCCCTGTCCTGCCTCCCTGCCCTGCCTCCCTGTCCTGCGGGGGCTGATCTGGGAGTTTTGCCTTGGGGTTGACTCATTGCTAAAGTTGGGTTCATAGTTATGGAGGAATGGTTAGGGGATTTCTTTTCCTTTAGGGCCCAGTTCTTGGTCAGGCAGCTTCCAAGAATGAAGACGTAGACCAGACAGCACAGTGGGCAGCAAAGCAAAATTTATCGAGCAATAGTCCAAAGCTCTGGAAGAGAGAGGGGACCCCAGAGGGCTGCCACCGGAGTTTCTAAGTCTAGGGCTCTTTATGGGCTTGTTGGTGAGCTGTTTTAATTTAGGAACCCTCCATTCACCTGTCACCCAATCAGGTTTTTGTCATGTACCCATCAGTGTGGGAAAGCGTGAAGGGCTCCTTCCAGGGGAGTGTAAAATCCTTTTAAGGGTGGTTTCCTCTTGGGGGAAGGGGGGGCCCTGTTCCTGCCTGTCTTTCTTCGGACTATCTTTCATCAGAATGGGAAGAACAGTGGGAGTGACCGAGTCACTATAGGGGCATATATGTACCTCTGTTTTCTTACCTGTAAAGTCGGATGGCCCATTGTCACAGTGGCCTGGGGCTACCGGAACACGGCGTGGTTCCCATCAGGCTCTGCTGCTTACTGTGTGATCTGGAACATCTCTAAGTCCTAGACAATGTCTCAGCAGCCAACCAGAGAAATACATTGGAACTGGCGGTGGGGCTCTCTGTGAGACCTACACACTGAGGATCAGGACCTGCATTCTCTATCCTGGAACTTGGTTTTTCAAGTGATGTCCTTATGGATCTGACATGTGCCTACTGGGTTTGTGTCGATGAGACAAAATCTAGCTAGAGCAGATTCTAGAGGACAAAACTAGTTCCTCCTGGCATCATGTGAGACAACTCAACAGTAGCTTGTCAGAAAATTGTATGTAGGACTGGAATCTTGGGAAACCACCATATGTTAATGACTTAGTTTTGTGACTATCTGCAGACTTGTGATGTGAATTTAAATTGTGACCTTTGCAATGATGTATCTACCTGTATAGGTTAAACTCAGGGACAGCTGAAGGGTTTAAGAGGTTTATTTCAACTAAAATCGATCTGAATTAAAATCTCAAGTGGGACAGGTCAACTTCTGTCATCACTGACTTGTAGCAAGCCTTGTCTTGTACATAAAATGTAGCTGATTTGGTTTTGCATCGTGAGTTCTCTTATGTAACGTTTGCCTCATTTTCTGGCGTCAATTTTTGCAATGGTTTGCCGCCCTACCCTCCATTCTGGCACATGGTAGGTACAACAAAAATTGGTTGAACAAAACTTAGAATGAAACTCCAAATATAGTGAAGATGGGGGCAATTCTAGGGCTGAATCAAAGTAGGTTCCGCTCATTCAATCTTTCTCTCATGGGAACCTTTTAAAATGAAGAGTCCACAGCTTGAAGGTCAGGGCTTTCTCCGAGAGCCCAATGAAATTTTCAACTCTTCCTTTAGACATTGCAGATGAACACAACATTTTGTAAAAATTCCAGAGAGTTCACAAGCTCAGGTGGTTGGTCTCTGGATAAGAATCTCAATGCAAAAAAAAAAAAAAAAAAAAAAAGGAATCTCAATGCAGACCTCTATCATTCTGGTGTTCCTTGATGTGAATGGAAATACTTAAACAGAGAAATGCTGTGTTCACGGCTTGAGGGAAGTAGAGATGGACTGCCAGTAACTTACTATTTTGAGGGGTTCCATCTCTGATTCCTCTGCAAAGATGTGCAGAAAATTCTAGAGTGAAGAGGGAAAGACAAATATAATGATATCCAGTCTTAGGGTTTGTTTTGTTTATTGATTTTCTAGTTATCAATTTGATGTACAAATATTTTTTTTCTTGGTTCATTTCCTTCCTTGTTCTCAAGGGAGATAACACTAGGAGATTTGGCTGGAAACCCCGAATGGTTCCGAGTGTATGTATCGCAGTGCATTCTGTGCCTGCATCTGCTGAAAAGGAGCCCCAAGGTATAGTCATTTTTAGAAGAAGCACGTAGGTTTTCTTGTCAACAGTGACAAATTAGATTTCTTTCCTTACAGTATCTAGGAATTTCTAAACGAAGATGCTACACAAATGTGGCTTTCAGGTTTGCATTTAGCTCCAGCTTCCAACTTTGCATAATAGCTTATGGGTCATTTTCTAAGTGCACTCAGATATGTGTATTTTCCAGCCACTGTCCTGTGCAAACATTCAACTTGAAAAGAGCATGTGAAAGGAATGTTGATGTGTTCAGGTGTTGCTCCTAGATCATCCATGCGGCAAGAATTGCACCAGGAAACACACGCTGTTTCTTTCCCCGATTTGGCTTTGGACTTGCTTAAGCCAATTCAGTCCCATTCTGATCATGCTCAGCAGGGTTATGTTCACTTTCACTAAATCATTTTACGAGTCAAGCGGTTTTGTAACCAAACTAACATGAGTTTGCTCATTGGTGAGTCACAGATAGAAGCTGCACCAGTTGAGTTGTTGTGCAAAGGAAACTTTATTTGTGGTGTATAAGGAGATCATGGGGTGAATAACTTCCAAAGCTGTGACTCCAAGCAAGAGTGTATGAGTTCTTTTTATTTAGGGTTAGGATGAATATTTAGATAGGGGGCCTTATCATCATATGTAGAAGCTGGCATAAGGTTGCATATGTGCCTTAAGGAAACATGCCTATACATACATTGTATGTTACATAAATGAGGCTCACGATCTTCCTTGGGTGGAGGTTTTAGTATTATGATGAGGGAAAGGTAGCTGTCACTCTGGTCATTCTGTGGCTTCCTCTATCTATGGAGGCTATAGGTTGGGAGTTGAGTTCAAACAGGTCTCGGTGTCTGCCCACCAGAACTCTTGGTCGGGGCAGTTGTTATTGCTTGAGGGGTAGTTTGGGTTTCCATCCTGGGATGATATGTCCCTCAGGTCTTTTGCCCGAGTTAAGAGATAAGCTGGAAGGAAGAGCTTAAGGAAAATGTGGGACAAAGGAGGGTGGTTACAAGCAGGTGAGCAGTAAAGTTCATGTCCTGAACTGGTCCAGCTGGTGGCCTTTTCAAATTCTAGGATATTACTTCCTGGGGACAGAAGGAGTGGGAGTAATGGCCTGGGATTCAATATTAATAGATCACTCATTACAGTACCTTTTGTTAAAGAATGAAAATTCAACCAAATTTAAAGATCTAATTGGCTTTATTCAACTATTCTTGAATTAGGCAGCAACCCATCTAACAGATAGAAATATGCTCTGAGGGCTTGTACAAAAAAGAAGGCTTTTATAGGCAGGAATGAGGAGGAACAAGGAAGTTATTAGCAAAAGAGAAGGCTCATTTCAGGGGGAGGCCAGGGGTCTTGTGCAGATAATGTCACAAGTGCTGAACAAGAAATCCCAGACTCATGGGTTTTAAATTCCACTCCTGGGAAAAGCTGGAACTACAGTTGGGTTAGGTATTAAACTCTGGTGGGCCTTACCTATTGTTTCTTTCTTTTTATTTTATTTTATTTTTCATTTTTATTTATTTATGATAGTCACAGAGAGAGAGAGGGGGGGGGGGGGGCAGAGACATAGGCAGAGGGAGAAGCAGGCTCCATGCACCGGGAGCCCGACATGGGATTCGATCCCGGGTCTCCAGGATCGCGCCCTGGGCCAAAGGCAGGCGCCAAACCGCTGCGCCACCCAGGGATCCCTATTGTTTCTTTTTTAATACTTTTCTCAGATTAGAGTTTTCTGCAGGCAAGCTATAAGGCAAATCTCACAGAGCTTAAAACAGCACAAGGTGAAAACTTTCTAGTGTTTTCACCTTCTTTGATTTGATTAAAACTCAGGTCTGTGTCAGGAGTGCCTGGGTGGCTCAGTCGGTTGAGCATCTGACTCTTGGTTTTGACTCAGGTCATGATCTCTGGGCTGTGGAATCAAGCCCTGCGTCAGGCTCCGCACTCAGTGGGGTGTCTGTTTGAGGATTCTCTCTCTCTCCCTCTTCTTCTGCCTCTCTCTCTCTCTCTCTCTCTCTCTCTCTCAAATCAATCAATCTTAAACACACACACAAAACCAAAACTCAGGTCTGTCTTTCTGTTGGGAAGTTGGCCTCTGAGTATGGAGACAGGTTTATGCCTTCAGATGAGATGTGACTGCCATGGATGTAGCATGCCTATGAACCTGAGGAGCCATCTGATTTGGGGGGGGGGGGAGCTTTGATCTCTCACCCCCAGAGGGCTCAACAGGAGGCAGACATAACACCCTAAAGTAAGAACCTTGAGAGGTACTGTCATTTGCAATTAGTTTTTTTTTGCATAGGGGGTGGTGGGTAGAACATTGTGACCAGGAGTTTCCCCCACTCAACTAAACTCACTGTTTTTTGATTGAATCCATTTCTCCCCAGAAGATTATGGCCCATCCAAAAGATTTAATGCTTCACTTTTGAGTGCTGTGGAGGACAGGACGCCTGCTCTCATAATTTTATTTTTATTAGAAGCATTTCTCACACTGTCCTCTTACTTTTGTATTATGATTTCTATTTCAATTTTTTTAAAGACATAAAGCAAATGCCTTGTCTTATTGCAAAAATAATTTTTTTTTTTACTGAAGTGAAATTCACAGGACATAAAATGAAGCATTTTAAAATGAAGAATTCAGTGACATTTAGTATATTCACAATGTTGTGCGATCACCACCTCTATCAAGTCTCAAAACATTTGCATCACCCCATAAGGAGAACTTGTGCCCAATAAGTAGTTGTTTTCTGTTCTCTCCTCCCCTTAGGCCCTGGTGACCAGCAGTATGCATTCTGCCTCTAGGGATTTATGCATTCTGACGTGTAAATGGAACACAAGAGGAAAGGACATTAATGTGGCAACTCATAGGATGGTGGTGTTCTTTGTTGGAAGAGTCACTTTACGGTGCGTATAGAAGGCGATAATGGCACTTCTATAGGATATAGAGAAGAAAGTTCCTATTAACTGACAAGTCAGTGGTGAAGCCTGGAATGGCTCTGCTTTCTCTCCTTTAACTCACTTTGGTTCTCAAGATTCATTAGACAAGGTATAATATATAGCAATATCTCCAGCCCTGCCTTGCTTCACAGCTACCATTTAAAAAAATTGTCAGTAGTTCAGTGGAATGTAGACATTTCCTTTCATTTGTGTACTTGGCTTCCACAGAACATTTGTCTGTTTTCAATAGATTTTTTTTTTTTCAAGTCAACTCTCCTCAAGCAATCTGCAATGAAATTCTACGAATAAACCACATTTCCTGTCACTTATGGAGACAGAAAGTCAAAGATGGAGGAAACTCTTAGACCTCGGGTGCAATTCCTCTAATGGCAATATTTTTCAGTGTGTGGCACATTCAAGGCCTTACCACCGAGACTTGTTTCTTGAAGAAAAATAGGAGCTGACCTATTTTCCACCATTAAATTTTGATATGTTCTTTTTATCCATTTAAAACACCTGCACTCAGCGCTTTTCGAACTTTTTTTCCTGGCCCAATGGAGAAATCTACCCTGATGAGAACCAGTAGAGCAGATTGTATGCTCAGACCTAGATGTACTTGTTTTTTTTTTTTTTTTACCATTTTATGTCATTCAGTCTGAACAGAAGTTTCACTGCACATTTGTTAGAGCATCGCTGTAATTTGTAGGGAAGTCTCCATAGCAGGTCCAGGTGGGTGGCCTAGAACATTGCCCCTGTCTACTGCGTCCAGAGGGAGTCTTCCTTATACTTATATATCTTGGTGATTTATAGTTGCATTCTAGTCTCAGAGAATGCAGACCTCATGAACTCCAAGGTGGTTTGCTTTGCTGCTGGTAATGTAGTTTGCAAACTTATTGCTTTCAAGAGATTCTTAATGCAGTCTTAGATATATGGCCTTATGTCAAATTCCAGTGGAGAAGTGAGGAATAATGCTCTCCCAATCATTCTTAGCCTCAGGTTCCAGTTTTCAGTCTTATGATACATAACAATATAATAAAGAAAGAAACAAATATTTTTAGGGCAACAAAAAAGTTGTGTGGGAACATAATGAAACATAGCTATTTGTTTTTAGCCAATTTTCTCACCACCCCTTGGGTGCTCATCATGCCGGTGCTGAGTCCATTCTTTTTTGAGGCGTGCATTGATGTGACCTGTGGGTGATTTAGAATCTGATAGCCTTAGTTGTGTGCTCTACCACTTACCGTCTGTATCATATTGAGTGAATCACTTAACCTCTCTGAACATCAATCCCTTCATTATAATATGGCCATAATTCCTCAGGCTTACCATCAGGATAAAATGAGATCATATGTGTAAAAAGCTTAGCTCAGTTCCAGCTACTAAAGTGTGGTTCTGTAAGAGGTGTTTATTATTGTTATTTAAATAATTGCCAACCATGGCCTTTAACTTCAGTCTTTCAAGAAAAATATCCTGAGATCTGAAATATATAAGATAGCTTCTAATTAAGCATTCATTCAACAGATAACACCCAGTCCACAATAAAGAGTGTGGCCTTACATTTCAAAGTAACAACATGATGTTGATCAATGGAGAAACCCTAAATTCAAATGGAAAAATCTGCTTTGCTGGAGGGGAGGGTGCTAGAGACTTTGAAGCAGGATGAATGTGTTTGAAATTGATTGACAGTGATGGCTAAGAAATAGGATTCCATGGGCCAAGAACAACTGTTAAATTTTTTTTTAAAAAGTGTTGGCAATGATTAATAACCATTACATAGGTCACCAGCAAGAATTTACCTTCTTGATAATTCATATATGTGTCCAACAGACATTTATCAAATTCCCAAGACCAGCCATGTGGAGTTCTGACACAGGGGGCCGTAGTCCCTGTTATGTCCTCAAGGAGCTCAAGGGGCTCACAGTGTAACTGTGCAGAACACAGTGAGAGCACAAAGGTGGAGCACCTAACCCAACAGACCCCAGAGTTTTCCTGGGGTAGGGGACTCAAGATCTGAAGGCTGAAGAAATGAAGCAGATTAATGAGCCATGTGGGGTTGGAGAGGGCACTATCCTTCTGAATAGTGAACAGTGGATTCTCTGTCTGCTGAAGGGGGCTCAAGCAATTTTTGTTAAGCTGCAGCCCCAAGTGTGTTAATTAGAAGAGATGTTTAAGTAGGCAAAGTTGATTGTTAGAGGAATTTTAAGTGAAAAGAACAGTGACTATCCCCCACAGCCCCCACAAAGCAAGAAAACCAAATGTGGGAGATGGGCTGGATGCTGACCATAGGGAAAGAGGTGGGACCATGGTGGTGAGCTGGAGAACCTTAAGCGTTTGGTGTTGCTGGTGCATAGACTGGAAGGTCAGGGTGGTGACAGGGCAAGTAGGCAAAGTAGAAAGGGCCACACAGGCTTTGGACTCCTTCCATAGGTGACAGGAAGTCACAGAAAGTCTTTACACATAGGAACTTTGGAGTCAGATTTCTGGGCAGTGTTAAGTTTTTGTTTTAATTTTAGAAAATTTGGCTCTCTTTGGGGCGCCTGGGTGGAGTAGTAGGTTAGGCATCTGACTCTTGGTTTTGGCTCAGGTCATGATTTCAGACTCCTGGGATTGAGCCTCATGTTGGGCTCCGTGCTGAGTGTGGAGTCTTCTTGAGGATTCTTTCTCTCCCTCTCCCTCTGCCCCTCACTCCACTCATGCTCTCTCTCTCAAATAAATAAATAAATCTTAAAAAAGGGAAGAAAATTGCTTCTCTTTCATTAGTTTCCTCCTCTCTCTTTTTGTCTTCTACATGGTCAATAAGATAATTGGGTGATGAAAATTAAGTGGTGCTTTCTTTCCCTTGCACTGGAGGAGTGATTACTACTTTGCAAAACATCTTCCCATCTGTCACTTCCTGGGCTCCTCTCAGGAAAAGTGTTTTTAGCTGTGAGGTATTTGGAAACAGGTTTCTGAACTGTAAGTGTGGGAGGCCATCTCTGGGACTGGATTTGTGTGACCACTGGCTGATGGGTAGGCACAAGGTCAATTGTCATTTGTTTGATTCTTTGCTTTCCTGGAAGCAGGCCACTTATTATAAGTCTATCGATTCCTTCTCAAGCTTCAATTTTAAAAATTGGCCCCTTTCTGCATATTCCCAAGACATTTGTCAGTGCTGGTTTTCTTTCTCAAAATAACTGCTCCTTTCTGTCGCCTTGACATGATTAGCTTTTGGGGAGACTTCTGCATCCATGGTCCCTCCTCTGTCACCCTCCAGCAACCTCTCCTCCCTTGCAAACACAGATCATACTTAATTGACTGATTAATTGTTTAATGATCCTTTGCTCTTCTCATTTCACATTCCTCTAACAATCCTCTTTGGCTCATTAGACATCATTTTAAATTACTACTCTTTTGGCTGCAAGTAACAAAATCCATTTGAGCTGGTTTCTGCAAACAGAATTCCTTGGGAGAGTGTTGGGGTCTATGACAGAACCCACAAACAGGGACATGACGGAGCCTCAGCATAGATGAGAGCCAGGAACCCAGTCTCTAGAAAATTACTGCCAACAGCTCCTGCAATTTATAACTCCCCCACACCCACTCTGGTAAGGGTGCCCTGCCTTTCTTAGTCTTCATTCCAAATTCCTGGAGTAGAGGCTTTGGGTTTGGGGTCAGGGGATGGGAGAGAGGTCATTCTGCATGAAGGCTTATGGCTACCCAAGGGGCAATTCCTCAAATTGATATTAGGCAGAAACCAGTTAGATGTTGAATTCGACTATATGAAATTACAGCTTGGCTCTGTTTTTAAATGGTGGTTAGAAACTTTTTTCTTTTTTTCGGTTGGCATTTGAGGAGAACCTACTGCCCTTTCTAAGTCTTGTAAAAGTCATTCAATTTATTATATTTATTCTTCTCTTCATTTTCTTTGCATGGATCTCCTTCGTCTTGACCCTTCCAATCAAAACATTTTACAATTCTTTCCTTTGGTGGTTCTTCATCACTTTAAACTTAGGAATATATGCATTTGTGTGTGTGTGTTTGTGTGTGTGCAAACCTGGTGTTTAGGTGTGTCTGTGCATGTGTGACAGAGGGTGGGCAGAGGGCTATTGATTAGAGGGGAGAGAGGAGAGATTTTTGCATTAGAGCTCAAAGAAAGCCTGGATTGAGGAGGAAGGCAAGGCTCATGCCTTGCATATCTGCCTCCATTTCAGGTTCCAAGACTTGGCATCAGCCCTGTAGAGAAAAGCCTGGATTGAGGAGGAAGGCAAGGCTCATGCCTTGCATATCTGCCTCCATTTCAGGTTCCAAGACTTGGCATCAGCTCTGTAGAGAACGTGGCTGCTAGCAGACGTTGTAGGAACTGGTGAGGTTCAGGGGTTGGAGGTTGCACTTCAATGTGTGGTACAGTGAGGGGGGCATTCTTCCCTCTTCTGCATGGAACAATGTTTCTCGGATATTGTGTAGACACCAGGGATCTTTAGCCGACTTGGCTCCTGGAAGGAGCTGAGAGCACCAGACAGATGCTCATTTATGGCCTGGATCATCTTAGTTGATGTAATTCCAGAGAGTGGGAAAGCACACTTATTCAGGAAGCATCTTGTCAGCATTGAGTGCACACTTGATGTTTGCGGCCATAAAAATTTGAAGCAAGTCCAGTCATTCCAGCCACATGAGTCTTTCCAGAAGTGTTCTGTTATATGCTTGCTTTAAACGGGATTGGGGTTTTGCTAGGTGAGTACAGTGGGAGGAAAGAGTAACTAAGGAGTTAAGGGTATTTGGAAGAGAGTGTTTCTGATACTGGACTGTGGGATATAGATAGATCAGGAAGTGAGGGTAGGATGAGTTCTGGACAATGAAAACATGGTGGGCTCAATGACTGTATGGGATCTTTACTGGAGACAGAGTGCTAGAGAAGGTGAAGAGAAACATGAAAGGGAATGGTGAAACAGTCAAAGACAATTTGACTTTGAAATTTTTGATATGGCACTGTTACTGGTGATGATTCCAGTTGTGAAGCTGTGGTGTGGTAGAGGAAAAAGATGATCGAAACCAAGATTATGAAACCAAGGGATGGTCAGAGTGTGGAGTGGGGCATCCAAGTGAACGTTGAAATCACTGGGAATAATTGTAACAGTGGCAGGAAGGGGAAGGCAGCAAGACAGATGCCAAAAGTCATCAGTGCGTGGGCAGGAGTGACCAGTGAGCGAAAAACCATAAGGAATGGTAAAGTCTGTTGATGGGTGCTCTTTTCCCAAGAACTTCAGCACCTCCAGGCTGTGTGGAATGTGAAGTGCAGAAGCAAAAGCTGCAGCTAAGGCTGTCTCCTTACGGTCATATTGAATGATCATTGTACAGCATCATCATCTGTACTAATGGCACCCTCTGAACTTTCTCAAATGGTGGCCTTGACTTCAGGAAAGGGATATGATTAGAGGCTATCTGACTCCCAGAGAAACAGGCAGGAAATGTTCTGAGAAGAGGTTGAGGGTTTTGGGGGTGTGTGTTGGTAATGGACTTGAGTAGAAGGGGCTCTGGAGGGCAGTGAGGTGAGAAATGGGGGTGTAGGGCCAATGGATGGAATAGAGTATTGAAGCTCACCTGGAGCACAGTAGAAACAGACCTCCCCGTAGAGAAGCTGCTCTATTACAAACCAACAGCTGCAACTCATAGATCCAACCTAATGGGTTTGACTTGGTGTTCAAGTTGGAGGCCACTATATGTCTTCTTTGCTCCTGGCATCATAGGACAGCTCTTCCAACACATTATCCTGGGGACTTCTCTCTTGGGTTGAGTCTCAGTAGTCCTCGGGGGTGACCTTAAGAACCTCAAAAATAAACCATGGGAATGCTCCCAAATCTGTATTTTAGGTCAGGCCTCCCAAATGCACCCCATATCACTGTTTTGTGTAACGTGGTAGCAAACTGCCAAAATATTAATTTTATTTGTGTAGATTCCCTATCTGGTTCCAGAGAAGATATTAAACCCTCTATAGTAATATATTTATTTTAGCAAGATACAAAAAAAAAAAAAAAAGAATGAGTAAGGAAATTGGGGTCAAAAGAAAATAAGAATATGGAAAATCCGATAAAGCCCTAAGTAAGGTTAGCACATAAAGTGCCCGAGGTATGATCCCAAATGTGTGGCTATGAGCTTCTTAGACTCCAAAGCACAGAAATAAACAAAATTCATAGCATGAAAGAGATTCAGAACTAACCAGTGGTTCAGAGAAGTACAGCTATCTTGCTACTGAGAGCTGAGAAATTTCTCCTGTGGGTCTTCAATAGGAAGCCCAGTGTGATGTAGCAAATAATATCCTCAAAACCATTCAGAGAGAATATATAATAATATATAGTAATGAGCTTCCTAGGTTGTTTCTCATAGCACCTTTCAACGTAGGTCAACAGTGTGGTGAAAAATTATAGCTTAGTAAAAACTTTTGTATGGGAAGCAAAAATGGTTCAGTTATTCTTTCTAAGGGTCTAGCTGACTCAAAAGGTTGCATTTAAAATTAAAGAAGAGAATGGACAGCATGTTCTCCAGGCAGTCCTCCATCAAGACTATTTCTTGCAGCTAAGTGAGTGCTGCTAAGTATAGGCTGGCAGTGAGTTTGATGTTATCCTCTGACAAAGAGCAGGGTGGGGGAAGGGTGGGCATCCTTTAAAGTAAACTGGTGAGTCTGTGCCTGAACTAGGGGCTGGCCTGCCTGCCCATGGAGGGGAGTTGTAGGAGTATACATGAGAAGGGCCAAAATTTTCCTCAGAAAGCGATTCTAGGTCTTTTCTAGTAACACGGATAATGGGTAATCAAAGCTCCAAAGTTTTATGCCAGTCTTGGCTGGGAAAACATTGAAAGTAGGTTCATTCATTGGGTGCGTTGTCGAGATCCTTCATTGTACTGGTAATGAGCGAGAGACAAACTTCATGCCTTCATGGGGCTTACTTTCTGGTGGGCCGAAGATGGAGAGTAAGCATGTAAATGAATAAATAAAAGGATACTGCAAGTTGTGCTAAGGGCTAGTATCCGGGACGGAGAGGAGATAACACAAGGCGGGAGGTCTCTACACTAAAGGAGGCGAGGAGGGGACATTTAGGCTATGACTCCTTGCCAATGTCCAGGAGGAGATTTCAGGAAGCAATGGGAGAAGTTCTGAGATGAGGCTGGGAGGTACAGGGGCCTGCCTGGGGAGACCTCCATGGGCTTCAACACAATCTTAGTTGTCACTAACTTTAAGCATTGCATCTTGTTTTTAATCTCCTTGAAAATGTCTTGGTTGCAAAGTACACCTTTGGGGAACTCAATGGCTGACTTCACGTTCAAGCTGGTTAGCATAACAGTTGTAGTTAGAGGTTAGAGGCAGCATAGTGAAGTTTATGGCATGTGAATTCTATCTTTTTTTTTTTTAAAGATTTTATTTATTTATTCATGAGAAACACACAGAGAGAGGCAGAGACACAGGCAGAGAGAGAAGCAGGCTCCACGCAGGGAGCCCTATGTGGGACTCCATCCTAGGATCCTGGGATCACGCCCTGAGCCAAAGGCAGACGCTCAACCACTAAGCCATCCAGGCGTCCCTGAACTGTATCTTAATCAAAAGAAATTATAGGTCAAAGGCCAAATCTTAGTGATCAAAGTGGCATATATCCAGTTGGTGCTCAGTACATTATTTTTTTTTAAATTTATTTATTTATGATAGTCACAGAGAGAGGGAGAGAGAGAGAGAGACACAGGCAGAGGAAGAAGCAGGCTCCATGCTGGGAGCCTGATGTAGGATTCGATCCCGGGTCTCCAGGATCCCGCCCTGGGCCAAAGGCAGGCACCAAACCGCTGCGCCACCCAGGGATCCCCTCAGTACATTATTTTGATGATTATAAAGAAATGGTTGAAAAAAACCTATGAAAAAATGATAGTTCTGACTTTATAAGAGTCGTCAATATTCAGGTTTTCCAGTAATTCTTCCCTAGCTCAGCCAGTTGGCTAGCTCAGCTCTTCCCTGTTGGTGAGGTGTCCTGTGCATGTAGGGAATGCTGTCTTTTGGTTCATTAATGGGAGTTGTTCTGAGGGTTTTCGGCCTTCCACATGATGTGTCGAGTCATTAAGAGGAAAAAACTCGAAAAAAGAGAAAAAGGATGGAAGGGAGCAGAACCCGCTCCTGTATTACCCTCCTGGAAAGTTCTATTTTGTTGAAGGGAAATTCTTGCCAATCCTGATTGTTGAGGTTGTGAGAAAGTAACTGATACAGCATCAAGTTGTAATAATCCAAAGCTGTCATTATTTTACAAGGGGTTACCTGACAGGAGCATGCTCTAGGGCAGGAAAGGTTATTTCCCTTCTACCCTTCAGAGCTCTTGGCTGAGACCCAAGATGTGCAGGTAAAAAAACCCACCAAATTTAATTATGCACATATAGGACCATATAGGAGACCCCCCCCCCCCCCCCCCCCCCCCCCCCCCCCCCCCCGCGGCAAAGAGAGGAGACTCCACAGGCTGCCATACAGTTGAGGCTGGGCTCTGGAAAGGGATGGGGGGTGGGGCTTCAAGGCAGCGGGAAGTCAAGTCACAGGAAAGTGAGAGAAAGAAATGGTAAACAAAGTTTGCAGGTAAATCTCTTAGGTGAGCAAGTCATCTCTAGGAGTAGCTCTCTGGTACAGGCCACCCCTTTCTTATGTCAATTTTCCTCACAAAAGGGTAACTTCTATTCCGTTTTCAGAGCTTCTCCTGTGTCTGCAGTTTCTTCAAATAATCAACTGAAAATAATCCTTATGCCAGAGGGATATTTTGGGGTGGTGTAATCTGCTGCCCTTTGAGGCTAAAGGAAGCAGGAAGGAGAAGAGAGACTTTCTTTTAAGGTTTCTATAGAGTAGACTCAGTCCTTCCAGGGCAGGTTTTCCTGGGTGGGGCACCCTTCCCCTCCACCTCCCTAGCCTCTTCACTCCCATCCCTGATTTGCAAGAGGAAGGGAGTGATTGTAATATTTTTCTCTTAGAGGGACCCCTACTCTTTGTATGCAGTTGGTTTCAGGAGTCCCTACAGTTTCTCCAAACCAGATTAAAACAAGTTCTCTCTTTCCTTGTTGGTAGTATTGTTTTATTTAGCAAACACATCCTTCCCTATAATACACAGGGAAGCTTTAGCCCAAAGTGGTTCATGATCACGGAAGCCCCAGGAGAGTGTGTTCATGATAATGATGGGCTGGGTGGCCGGGTCTCTTTGGCCTGCGCCTTCTCTACTATGTTCAATCTCCTCCTTGTGGGACAGATAAAACCCCATTGTTCACCAAACAGCTGATATGTAAAGTGATATTCTTCAATTTCAGGTATTTCCCTCATATCTTTCCTTTTAACTTACTTTATTTTAAATTCTAGAACAGAAGACAAAAGTGGTTTAGCTAGTGTTGTCCCTTCCAGATGGACAAAAGGATGTTCTTTGACTTTTTTTTGGAAAAAGTAACTTTAAATATTATATAAATAGTACATGTTTTGTTGTAAAATATTCTATCAATACTAAAGTTGATATAGTTATAGAGTAAATTGTTTTCCTTTCTCCCCAAATTCCATTCCTTTCCCAGGGCTAAGGAATGTCAACAGTCCATGGCTGTGCTTTTTATTCCCTTTTCATTTATAGTCACTCATATCCATATGATACATACACACATATAGAATTTTATTGTTTTTTTTGTCTTCTAATTTTTTATTATTCTGCACTTTTATTTATACATTTTTATTTTGAAACAATCACAGATTTATAGGAAGTTGCAGAGACAGTGCAGAAAGATCCTGAAACCATTAACTCAGTTTCCCCTGAAAGGAAATAGGGTATGCCACCCCAAAGTATTGACATATTGATTATTGCAAATTAAAGTTACTTGAGAAACCGCTGGTGCAAGGTCACTCGGATCCTCCTTTGTCTCCCTGAAATCAGGAGATAAATCTCTCCTGTGAAAGGGACCTTCCCTGTGCCAGGAGAGTTAGAAGGCATCCTTATCACCAGAGACAGAGAATTTAGGGCTGAGAAGTGTGTATAAACACACTCTTATTTCTTCACTAATTTACTATTCCAAGCCCAAACCCCTTTGTCTTACTGATTCTTCACAAATTTATGGTTTCTTTTTCTAAAACATATAAAAACTTCCTGCTTTGGCCACTTCTTTGAGTCTTATATTTTTATAGGGCTTCCATACATATGCAGATTTCCCCCCAGGAATCTGTCTTATATCAATTTAATTATTAGACCAGCCAAAGTACCCAGAAGGGAAGAAGGAACATTTTTTCTGCTCCTCCACCCCCAATGTCAACACCAGGCAACCGACATTAGTACAATGTACTTCTATGCCATTTGATGACACGTGTAGTTTTGTGTGACCACCACCACCGCAGTCAAGATACAGAACTGCTCCTTTTGCCCCAAAGATCTCCCTTGTGCTATGCTTTTATAGTCATGCCTCCTTCTCTCCCCCTCCCAGCCTCAACCTTGCTACTGTTTTTTAAAAACATGAATTGGTATAAACTACACTTAGTGAAGTATAGTTTGCTTCCTCCCCTCCACCAACAGTGAGGCCAGGAAAGTTTTCCACATTAGCGTGGAGATTGGCTGGGAATGCCTACCCTGCGCATATTGCTCTGGGTGGGGTGATCATAATCACTGAAGGACCTGAAGTTTCCTTTTTTCTTCCTCCTATGTTTTGGCTGTTATCGACAAAGGCTGAATTAAATATCTTTGTGCATGGATCTTTGTGCACTTAATGCCAGTATGTGGATGGGATCAAGTCCTAGGAGCGAAAATTCTATGCCAAAGGAAGTGTGCATTTTATTGATAGATACTGTCAAACCGCACTCCAAAAAAGCTGTATCAGGGCACACTCCCAGCAATGCTTCCTGAGGGGGAAGTCCTGCTTTATGGAGTTAATTAAAGGTTGGTGGCAAGTTTTATTTCCTATTTTTATTAATTTTCTCTTTTAGAGTAGAGCGGGATTTCAGACAGTGTAGATTCACTATGCAGTAACCTAGCTTTTCCACAAATGCATTAGTTTTCTGTGGCTGCCACAACCTAGTGCTATGAACTTGTGGCTTAGAACAACAGAACTCTATCGAATCGCAGACCAGAAGCCTGGCACTAGGATGACGGTGGGGCCGGCCCCCTCTGAAGGCTCTAAGGAAGGTCTGGTCCAAGCCTCTCTCCTAACTTCCCGTAGTTCCTTGGCTTGTGACAGCAGAGCTGCTGTCCTCACATGGCTTTCCCTCCGTGTGGGCCCGTGTCCAAATTTTTCTTTTTAGCAAGGACATCAGTCATGTTGCAGTAGGGGCCCCCTCCACAACTGGTGTGACCTCACCAGTACTAATTACATCTGCAAAGACCCTATTTCCAAACAAGGTCATGTTCTCAGGTCCTGGGGACCAGGATTTCCACCTACCCATATTTGGAGTGCGGATGCAGTTCCATCCATAACAGCACCGGGCACACATGAGAACACGTCACTCTCAAACACACAACAGAACATTTTGTTTGCTCCCTCCGGCCGGGAGACCCGTCTCACTCCCTGTGTCTAATCGTGGGTCCCACTCTTGACTCAGCCGCCCAGGGACAGACCTATGCTTTCACTTCCTAGATGCTACAGTGACACCTAGCACATCTAGAAAGAATCCGATCAAACTGAGATGACTGCAAGAGGCCTGTGCTCAGACTGGGCACAACCAGGTCAGGAATCCCCTGACTGGATTTTACCTGCCCAGGAGGGCCCATCTGGTCCAAGTGTGCAAACACAACTCAGAAGCGTGCTTTGGCTGAGGTCTTCGTGACAGCGCCTAAAGTCTAAGCTGAGACTAACAAACCCTGAAATAGCAATAGTTTGAAATAGCAATGTTAACAAAGCACTATTATGCGCTAGGCATTGACCCAAGGCACAAACTCACTGAATTCTCACCATATACCTACAAAATAGGTTTTATTAATGACTCCAATAGACAAGGAACACTGGGGAGGAAAAAAAAATCTTTTTCCTTTCTCCATCTTAGGTTCCACGGGGTCCTTGTAAATTAGACTAATAGATTGACAAGAGAAAAACAGTTTATTAATGCATGTAGCACACATCAAGAGGGAGAAAGCTCAGTGATGAACAACTCGAAAGGGATCATTAGGACTTGGGCTGATACAGCATCTTAGCAAAGAAAAAATACGTAGAGGAGTAACAAGACAAAGGAAAAGCCTTGTAGGCTTCTGAGGGCAGCAAACTGTGGAAGGTAAATAGTTGGAGGAAACAAATAGAAGATGAGGTTATTTGTGCAGGTCAATCTTGGCACCAAGTTTCTGTCTTTTTCATGGCCATAAAACTTCCCTGAGAGATGGAGATTTATGACAGTCTTCATTGCTCAGAAGTTTCTGGCTTTAGTCAGATAAGGGAAGCTCTGGAAAGGCTTCTTTCTGTAGCTGCTGTTTCTCATTTCCCTGTAGCTCAAAAGAATCCTTATGCCAAAGTGGCATATTTCAGGGTGGTGTGTTCTGTGCTCGCACAGCTTCTCTGCTTGGTCCCAACTTGGAAGCTGGTGGCCATTGGCCAAGTCCTGACCCATCTGGGAAGGCTGCTGTGGGGGTTGTGGGTCAGAGTTCTCCCAGACATGGCCTGGTCCTCCTATATTCCATTCGTATATTCTGTCTCTGTAGTGCTATCAAGAGTGGGGTCTGATGGTATGTTAGTTGTTCTCCCTGCTGCGGAGTTAAGGCAACAACCCTTAGCTTGTGTGGGTAAGGAAATAATTTGAGTCTAATTCAGAGTCTCACTGAACATAGTTCCATCTGTTGGCATTTGCTTTGCCTCAGGGCCCTGATCACTATGGAGTGGTTGAAGCTCGGATCCCTTGCTCTCTGTAGCAGGTGTGGCTCCCTTCCAGTCCTCTCTGTAAGAGAATCTTTTCCGTGGCTGTGTGATGCTGGAGCTCTCTGTCTCTCCCATCTAAGTACTCTGGGGCTACAGGTAGCCTCCTTCTTTCCATGAAGGAAAACGTTCTCCCAGATGTTGTACTGGAAGGGCAGCTTTTGGACCCCTTGGGAGGTTCTCCTGCTGTTTTAATGACATTCACGGTTGCCTAAACTCTGGGGTCTATGCAGGGGCTTTGCTGTTATATCACACCATGCTGACCGTTGTATGGTCTTTATTTGAACTTCTTTTTTTAAAGATTTTATTTATTTATTCATGAGAGAGAGAGAGAGAGAGAGAGAGAGAGAGGCAGAGACACAGGCAGAGGGAGAAGCAAGCTCCATGCCGGGAGCCCGACTCGGGACTTGATCCCGGGTCTCCAGGACCACACCCTGGGCCAAAGGCAGGTGCTAAACCGCTAAGCCACCCAGGGATCCCCTATTTATTTATTTATATTGGAGTTCAATTTGCCAACATATAGCATAACACCCAATGAAGAGCTGAGCTTTCTAATGCGCAGTACCCACAGGCATGGATAAGCCAAGCATCTGGCTAGAAAGTGATTATAAGCAGGTTGGTTTGAAGTTAGATGTAGATACACTATTGACATGACTCATTGAATATAACGTTCAGCTTTGTACCTGGTGCCAAGTAGAGACAGATTTAACAACTTACTAATTGCTTTTTAGTTGGGAGAAAACATGAGCAGAGATACATATTTTTTTCTTCTAGCAAGCACAGAGTTCTCCAGACAATAGAGATGATTTTATTCAGGCTATTGCAATAGGGAGAATGCCCAATGAACGGGGGAATATCTTAAAGAAAAGAGAGAAAAATTGGGGTTTTATAAAATAAAGGAATCATTGAAGGAGGATGGAGGTGGACCAATAGCTTGGAATATCCTAGAGAAAGGTTGTCCTTTTCTCTTAGTCCTTTCTCAGAGCACAAAGGACAAAGGGCAGGGAATTTCTCAACCATCACTCCTTCCTGGAAACACAGGGTTCAGGTAAGGTTTGATGTTATCACTTCTAATGTACATTCTTTGAAATGAAAAACTGATTACTGTCTCCTTTTCTGGTACTTCCAATTCCAAGTGTCTGGGCATCCTTCAGAATGGTGTAAACATTTCTACAGGGCTGCTGTAATGTATTTTTTAAAAAGTAGAATTATGTTGTTCCCTAGAAACTGTTCCGGCATCTGCATTATCTGCCCACAAATGAATCCTTTGTCTCCAAATACGTGGTGATTAAACCTTTCCCCCACATATAATGATTCCCTTATAAAAACTACCTTCATAATTAGCATTTCTTGAGAATGGAATGAAAGTAATTATGGCTAAATTGACAAATCTTTTCTCCATAATGTTTTTAACTAGAGTTTACATCTCTAAATTCTTAGGTACACAAATCCAAATGCCTTTCTAATTAAGGGCATTTAAATTCTCCTTGTCTCCTTAGATGAGTCACCATCTATTCAGCTTGAACCTCTGGGGCATTCACAAAGAAGTCAAATTAGCAAAGGTATAGGATGACAATGACTAACACAGCAAGGCCTGGGAGTCAGCTCAGAAAGCTCTAGTCTACCTCTCTTTGATGGGGATGATTTTAGCTTGGATAATTTAGCATTTTGTTCACGTCCATGCTGGGAATCACTGTGTCCTCATATGGCACTGATAAGACAGCTGAACGTCCATAGGTCCACCTTTCTGAAATTGAGGAATAGGCTCACTGCCTCTTATAATTGAAAAGAGGCACGAGGCCAGAAGACAATGTCCACAGGGATTTGGATCTCGTAAATGTCTTTGCTTCACATTTCTCAGATAGGCATGTGGGGATTGGACTGAGCTCACTGGCCATAATGTCCCAAGGCCTTGACTCTCCTTCAGACCTCTACTCTTGTGACTAAAGAAGGAAATGAGAATGAATAATGCATGATGTAGAAAAGCTTGGAACTCAGGAGAGAGAGAGTCCAGAGAATGAAATCCTGTTTATATTTAAAACAGAGCAACTGTTTAATGAATGGTTTAATGTGTTCAGCTGCTCTCGGTCAGATGCTTAAGATGAAGAAATGCAAGTTCTGGCCCTAACATTTTTGTGCTGTGCTGACTACGGGTCAGGCACTATGCCAAGTACTTTATATCTAGTAGCTTTTTCCCATTTTTGTGTCAACACTATGGAGTGGATAACTATTATCAATCCCATGTTCATACGAGGACACCAAGGCTCAGAGAGATTAAGCCACTTGTCCAAGGCCATGCAGTGAGTAAGGGCATAGCTGGGATTGGAACCTAGGTCCCTCCTACACTAAATTCCATGGTGAATGGCCTGCTGACCAGTATCTACTGTTGGGCTGGGAAGTTAAGACACAGTAATATGAAAAAGTAATTAATAGTTCACAGAATACATGACAAATGCTCCAGAAATGGAGACATGGTCTTGGCCAAAGTAGTGGTAGCAGAAAACATTCTATAGAGGAGTATCTGTACTAGGCTTAATAATAGGAGCAGAGGCAATTGTCCTCTTGGAAGGCAGGAGATGGGAGAAGGATACTCTAAGCCAGTGGTTTTCATACTTAAACATGCTCGGAATCACCTGTGTTATCAAAACACAGATTGCTGGACCCCAATGCCAGAGATTCCGATCCAGTAAGTCTTGGAGAAGGACTTCGAATTTGCATTTCTGATCAGTTCTTAGGTGATGCTGATGCTCCTGGTTCCAGGGACCACACTTTGAGAACCACTGCTCTAAGCAAAGACAAGACGGTATAGAATTATAGAGTACATTTGGAAACCAATGATTTGGCCAATTGGGTTGCAGTGGAAGGTTTGTGCAAGCCAGGGAATTAATGGAGATGAGGCTGAAAAGTAGTTGAGAGCCACAAACATTCCTGTCACTTTTTAAATGAAGAGTTTCATAATTGAAAAAAAAAATCAAGATACCTTGTATAATCATATGGGGGAAATTTTGTTAGTATGCATTATGGGAAAAACTTGTTCTTCCCTGGGGTAGATTGTGTGATTGATCCCCAACTCTCGCCCCACCCAGTATTCACACTCTCTGTCATGTGACCCTGGATTTCTTCCATAAAGATAGAACACGTATACCTGTCCCTTGATTTTGAGTTTAGCTATGTGCTTTGGTTTGGCCATTAGAATGAGACAAAAGTGACAGTGCCAGGTCTGAGCCTTGGCCAGGTGATATTGTGGTTTTCCATTTGACCTTAAGCCTTGGCCATCACCATGAGAAGACCGTGGGCCATTAGTTCAAGGAACACGAGAGACATGTGGAGCAGAGCTATCCCAGCTGAGTGCTGACTGTAATAGTCATCTCCCCACCCCACTGATGCATGAACAAGCAATAACTAATTTTTATTTAAGCCACTGAGTTTTGGGATAGTTTGTTTACTCAGCAATAATTTACTGATACTTCTTTAAAACATGTATATGATTTTGAATGTATGTTTTTTTAGGCAACCTAATCAAAGCACCAAATGCATTTTTCATTTTTCTTTTTTTTTTATTTTTCATTTTTCTTTGTATTAAACAACCCTAAGGGAAACTTGTTATACTTGCAAAGTTGGTGATCATTTTCTGCAAAATGCCATGTACATCACATGGACAGTTCCTTTATTAAGAGGATCTGCTGCAACTTCTGGGCTTTTTTCACATCTTCCTCTGTGGTTTCCTTGATTTTCAGGCTCAGGCTGAGCCTCCTCACTTGGCTGAAACTTATTATTCTTGAAGGGTCTAATGAACAGTCCATTATGTTGTCAGCTCATTGATTAAGAGTGTCTTCAGTGTGAGAGAAGATCATTGTTATGGAAATTTCCCTGCTCCTGTCTATTTTTCCTAATAAACTTGATACAAATGAGAACCTGAGCTTGAGGAGAGAGAAGAGTGGGCGGTTCAACCAAATAGTGGTTCAGGCCTAAGAGTGGTTTAGCATTTATAAAACATTGCGTTTTATTTTTTGATAAATATTATTAAGTGGGTTTATCACTTACATTCTCGATTTGTATCCTATTGCTACTTTCAGAGATCAGAGAGTTAGATCTGGTAGGAGTTCAGTCTGTTCCCTACTAGAGACAGCACATGGCTCTTTGGGGCTACTGGGCAACACTTTCATTTTCAAATAGAGACCTTGATCCATTCTCTGTTCTTGCTACCAAGTTTCTAAAATCTGATTTTTTAAAAAAGATTTTATTTATTCATGAGAGACATAGAGGGAGGAAGGGAGAGAGAGAGAGAGAGAGAGAGAGAGAGATAGGCAGAAGTAGGCTCCATGCAGGAAACCTGATGTGGGACTTGATCCTGGGACTCCTGGATCACGCCCTTAGCCAAAGGCAGACAGACGCTCAACCGCTGAGCCACCCAGGCGTCCCAAATCTGATCTTTCATGAGAGCATAAAGTTCCTGACTAGCATCTTGGTTAATTATGTGGGCTCTGAGTACCTCAGTGAAGCTGAACCTATACAGCTGTGAAACCCATGGACTTCTCATTACTTTAATGAGTGCCATGTCCAAGTGTCCAACCATACAATCATCTCCTTTGTGGATTTTTCTCAGACTTTCTTCAATCCTGTTTCAAAAAGGTGTACACGTCTCCCTCCTATAGAGGATGTCAGGAACACATAACTATTTTCTGCATGGGTACTTCTCAAATTTCAGTGGCAGGCACTGAGGGGGCACTTGACGGGATGAGCACTGGGTGTTATTCTGTAAGATGGCAAATTGAACACCAATAAAAAATAAATTTATTATAAAAAATAAGAATCACCTAGAGAGCTTGGTCAATCACAAATTCCTGGCTTTACCCGACAGATTCTGATTCAGTTGGTTGGCATGGGCCTAACAATTTGTATTTCTTTTTTTTATTTTTTTATTATTTTTAAAAAATTTTTTATTTATTTATGATAAAAATAAGTCACAGAGAGAGAGAGAGAGAGAGAGAGGTAGAGACACAGGCAGAGGGAGAAGCAGGCTCCATGCACCGGGAGCCCGACGTGGGATTCAATCCCAGGTCTCCAGGATCGCGCCCTGGGCCAAAGGCAGGCGCCAAACCGCTGCGCTACCCAGGGATCCCAACAATTTGTATTTCTAATGAGCTTCCAGGTGTTGCTAATGCTGCTGGTCTGCAGACCTCATTTGACCTGCCTTTTGAATTCTTATCCCAGATTCCTTCTCACTCCATTCTTCAAGATGTTTCCTTCCCATTTCACAGGATTTGTCATCATCAAATCCATTTCTGATGGAGGAAGCTCTAACTTGGGCAGCCCGGGTGGCTCAGCGGTTTAGCGCTGCCTTTGGCTCAGGGTGTGATCCCGGACACCTGGGATCGAGTCCCACGTTGGGCTCCCTTTACGGAGCCTGCTTCTCCCTCTGCCTGTGTCTCTGCCTCTGTCTCTCTGTGTGTCTCTCATGAATAAATAAATAATTAAAAAAAAAAAAGGGAAGCTCTAACTCCACTGGCTTTTATTTATTTATTTATTTTTATTTTTATTTATTTATGATAGTCACAGAGAGAGAGAGAGAGAGAGAGAGAGAGGCAGAGACATAGGCAGAGGGAGAAGCAGGCTCCATGCACCGGGAGCCTGACGTGGGATTCGATCCTGGGTCTCCAGGATCCCGCCCTGGGCCAAAGGCAGGCGCCAAAGCGCTGCGCCACCCAGGGATCCCTCCACTGGCTTTTAAACTCCAACAGACTCTTACTCCATTCTCTCTAAGCAAGCATCTATGGGACAAGGACCTCAATGATTAGCATTTTTTTCTCTGTACAAGGCACATGCCAAATAATAGAAATATTGTGAAATTTATGATATTTCTGCTCTCATGGGTTTGAAAATCTAAATGTTCAGTAATACAATTGTTCAGTAAGGGATTAACCTTCCCCAAAGAAAAGTTTGGCTCTTGCCTGGTACCTGGGAGGTAATCTCTAAACTGTTGGAATATCTAGCCTGGTAAGGAGGTCTCTGTTGACTTGGGGACCTTGGGTCATACTGGATAGTCTATTCTAACAATATGATTTGTGGGAGGAAGATGGGGCTTGGGCCGCATGGTATATGCTTGACATTTGGAGGAGCTGGAGTCTAAGGTCAGCCACACAGGTGGTTAGCTGTGCCAACATGACAAAACCCCGATAAAAACTTGGACACTAAGACTAGGGTGAGCTTCCCTTGTTGCCAACACTTTGTGTTGCCATGCATTGTTGCTGGGAGAAGTAAGTGCTGCCCACATTAGTTCATTGGGAGAGGACAATTGAAAGCTCATGTGGTGTTTCTCCTGGACTCTCTCCTGAGTCTTTTTTATTGGCTGATTTTGATCTGAATCCTTTTACTGTAATAAATTGTAACTGTAAATATAATGGCTTTTCTGACTTCTGTGAATACTTCTAATGAAATATTAAACATGTGGGTGGTCTTGGGAACCTCCCAAACTGTGATAATAAATATATGTAAAATGAATAACCAAAGATAACACATGCCAATTGTTGACGAGTAGAGGAAGTGGTAAGTTTCACAGGTCCTCAGTGGAGGAAGCAAACCTTTGGTGGAAAAGACCAAGGGAGGCTCCTGGAGGGAACTAGAGTTAGCTCTTGAAGGATGGGTGACATTGAAAAAATAGAAAACCCCTAAAGCATTTATTTTCTTAAAAATGTTTTGATATGGGGGATCCCTGGGTGGCTCAGTGGTTTAGTGCCTGCCTTTGGCCCATGGCATGATCCTGGAGTCCTGGGATCGAGTTCCACATCAGGCTCCCTGCATGGAGCCTGTTTCTCCCTCTGCCTATGTCTCTGCCTCTCTCTCTCTCTGTGTCTCTCATGAATAAATGGATAAAATCTTAAAAAAAATAAAAAAAAGTTTTGATAATATAGAAAAGCATGGAGAAAATAATAGAAATCTCCAATAACTCTAATTCTAAAAACCATCAGCAACTTAATATGTTATTGAATTTTCTTTTGGTCTTCTTTCTATGTGTATGTTCTAAAATTTTTAATATGAAAATTCTCAAATGTATAAAAAAATAACGGGAAGAGCATCATGAGCCCCTTATATCTATTACCCAATTATAGTGGCCAATCTCATTTCCTTTATATCCACTTTCATTATACCTATCCCCTAAATGATTTGGAAACAAGCCAAAGACATTATATAATTTCATTGGTATACATGTATGAATCTCTCAGAGATAAGGATTCTCCTTTTTATTTTTTATTTTTTTATTTTTTTAAAGATTTTATTTGTTTATTCATGAGAGACAGAGAGAGAGATAGAGAGAGAGAGAGAGAGAGAGAGAGAGGCAGAGACACAGGCAGAAGGAGAAGCAGGCTCCTTGCAGGGAGTCTGACGTGGGACTCAATCCTGGGTCTCCAGGATCACGCCCTAGGCTGAAGGTGGCGCTAAATAGCTGGACCACCCAGGCTGCCCAGGATTCCCCTTTTTAAATGTACCACAATACCATCATGCCCACGCCCCAAACCAACAATAATGCCTAAACATCACAAAATACCCAGATAATGTTAATATTTTCCACCTTGTTCTATAAATTCTTTTCTTCTTAAATTGTTTGAATCAGAATCCAAAGAGCCACGCCTTTCAAGTTACTGTGTCTCTTAAATCTCTTTTAACAAATGAACTTTCCTAGGTGAGAGACTGAATATCTGCATAGACAATGGCTTAATGATATACATATATTGTTATAAAAAATTTATATAACTTTAACCCACAGCATACAGTAACCTGTCCAGGAAGCTATCAGACTTGTAGGAAGCTAGGCTCCTAGCTCTAATGACAATCCAGTAAGTGAAACAACAAAAGCACCCATTTTAAGTGTACAGTCTGTTTAGCCATGTTAACTACCATCCCAATCAAGATAGAGAACATTTTCATCACTCTTGAAAGTTCCCTTGTGCCTTTTTGAAATCAAATCTACCCTCTCTCAACAGCTCTAGGCGAGCATTGATTATTAGCCTTCTGTCACTATGGATCTAAATGCAGTTCTTTAATAAATCTCCCCGATCATGGCTCCTGGCCAATTCCTGCACTTAGTTTTGCTCTTTTTCCATTCTGGAATTCTTTAGGGCTTTTGGGATGAGCCTGACCTGACTCAGAGCCCTTAGGGTGGAATAGTCTCAGTTCTGGTTTTTCTACAACTTGAATGCCATCTTCTATCACCCTGGGATTAAAAAAATATATATATAGCCCTTTGATGGCCTTTCTTGTTTTCCTGTGCTATCATGGTTTTTTTTTAAGATTTAAAAAAATTATTTATTTATTCATGAGAGAGAGAGAGAGGCAGAGATACAGACTCCATGCCAGGAGCCCGAGACGCAGGACTCGATCCCAGGACCCCAGGACCACGCCCTGGACCAAAGACAGGCGCCAAACCACTGAGCCACTCAGGGATCCCCATAAGATTTTATTTTTATTTATTCATGAAAGACAGAGAAAGAGAGGCAGAGACATGGGAAGAGGTAGAAGCAGGCTCCCTCAAGGAGCCTGATATGGAACTCAATCCCAGACCCTGGGATCATACCCTGAGCTGAAGGCAGTCACTCAACCACTGAGCCACCCAGGTGTCCCACTATCATGGTTTTTGCTGTTAAAATTAAAAAAAAAAACCTATAACCAGTGGAGATATTAATAAGAAATAGATTTTATTTCTTTCAGTCATTACCTCTAGCCATACCTTGTCTATTTCTTCTTTCCTTTCCTGTAATAAAATCTTAGGCAAATTCCTTAACTACTTTCACCTTAGTCTTGTTCCAACTAGAACTTTATAGTTGGTTTAAACATCTTGTGGCTTCAGAGACCTGCAGTGTCGTGGGGATGGAGGCTTAATTTGATTACGAAGTACACTTTTCTTTTTTCCCCCTTGTCTCTGGTTCTTCCTGAACTGGGAGCAGGCAGGAGGGACAGTCTCCCTGTAGAAAGTGTGTGGTTTTCTTCAGGGGCAGTGATTTTCTGGAGAGAATGACAGCTGATCTCCCTTCAGTCTCTTTTGCTGGTCTAGCTGTACTGCTATGGGATGGTGTGTGTGCGCATGTGTGTGTGTTTTGGCTAAATCATGTATTTTGCAGAAGACATGAAATTGAAGACATGAAATTCCTCGCAGGAAATTTGGGATGTTTTTGACATCAACATGAGGAAAAGGAGGCTAACTCAACAGATGTGTAACACATGTTTAAAGACCTCATCTTTTGAACTGTTGAATAGAGAAAAAGAGAGGCATTTTCCTAGCACAGGTTGAGAATAATCTCACATTTGCATCACAGCTAATCTCTTCCTAGATGTATTATTCTTTCCAGAGTTACTAGTAAATTGTCTTTACCTATTTACCATATCTGAGACCCTGAGTGATCTTCACCTTTCTAGTCTCTAAGAACTGCCTGCGTAGAGACATAGCACGCTCCATTCTCTTTTCTCAGGCTGTTATTAAATGCAATACTGAAAGGCTATCTGTGGTTTATGAACCAGGGATGGATTTCTTTTCTCTCAAAAATGAATTATCATGAGACTTTGCTGATGTTGGAAACAGATTTAATAAAGGAGCGTCTTCATATGGTTGAAGGTGGTTTAAATTCAGAACATTTTCCATTATAATTCGAATTGTATAAATTCTGACCCTTCGAGGAATTTACAAGATGAGATGCTCTGTAATCTGCTGCCAGGCATCATGGCTACTAGGTTTTATTGTTTCAGAAATGGCATAATGACTATTGAAAAACACTAATTACATACAGTTTGATGTGATAGAGGAACATAATACATTTGTTCTGCCCTGTAGACCTTTGTTTCACAAAGATAATCTAAGGTACATAAGAAAACAATAATATATTGTTCATGGCATTTGCAGATTATTATTATTTTTTAATCTAAGGGCATTTTGAATAATTTTTTTGCATTTCAAATCCTCTAATGAAAGTAGCAAAATATAGTGAGAAGAGCAATGGACTGGAATTGGATTTCAGTTTTTACCCAGCTTCTTATAGGCTTTATGAACATGGTCAGTTTGCCCAAACTCCTTGGGTAACAGTTTCCTTTTCAGAGAATAAGAGAGTTGAACTAGATAATTTCTAAGGTATTTTGAAACTGCAGAATCCACTGATTCTATGTTGTATAAAAAAAAAAAATCAAGAAACCATTAAGTAAATTATTTGTATCATCCTGTTGATTATTAAATAACAAGCCTTGTTTTGTTAATTATATCCTTTAGCATTTTATGTTTTTACTTTTTTATTTTTTTAAAAGATTTTATTTATTTATTTGAGAGAGTGACAGAGCAAGCATGAAGAAGGTGGTGGGGGGGATGGGCAGAGGGAGAGGGAGAAGCAGACTCCCCTCTGAGCAGGGAGCTGATGCGGGGCTTGATCCCAGGACCCTGGGATCATGACTTGAGCCGAAGGCAGATGCTCAACCACCTGAGCCACCCAGGTGCCCCCATTTTATGTTTTTAATATTTTGAGAACAATCTACTTTTCCATTATATTTTCAGGTCTATTATTGCTTTGGAAAAAGAAAGCTTTGATTTTTGTGTATTTAGCTTGTATCCAGCTATTTTACTGAATGCTTTTTGTCCTAACAGATTTTTAGTTGAGATGCTTGGATTTCTGGAGATGAAATCTATGAATAATAATTTTAAGACCTCAAGAACAATGTTGAGGAATATTCATGATATCAGGTATCCTTCCTGGTTTTTAACTTGAGTAGTATGTATGTCTTTGCTTAATATGATGTTTATTATTGGTATATAAATACTCTATCAAATTTGGATGTTTTCCTATTTCAATTTTACTTAGGATTTTTATATATGGTTTTCTGGCATCTATCAAAATAGGCAGGCTTTTTTTTTCTTTAATCTACTGATATAATGAATTACATTAATAGATTTTTCCAATGTTAAACCATCCCAGAATTTTAAAATCATCATAAAATTCCTGTAATAAACCAAACTTGGTTATTGTGCTTCAAAAACACACTTTCAAATTTAATTTGTTAATATATTATATAAGATTTTGTCATTTATATCATACTGCAAGTAATATAGGTCTATAATTTTTTTGTACTTAAAGAAAATAGTTTGAATCAGAATTATGCTTAACTCTCAAATGATTTGGAAAGATTTTTCATCTTCCTTTATGCTCTGTTATAATTTGAACAGCATAGGAATTAGCTGTTCTTTGAAGGATGGATAGAATTCATGGGCAAAACCATCAGGGCCTGGTTCCTATTGCAGTGGTAGATGTTTGACAATTTTTCTAGTAATTCTATGGTTATTGTTAATTTATTCTACCTTTTCTTGAACCTATTTTGGTAATTTATATCTTCCTAACGTCATTCATTTCATCTTGGTATTCAAATTTACTGGCATATGCTGTTTTTTTTATTAATTATTTTAATTACCCCTATATTTGTAGTCTCATTCCTGATATTTATTACTTTCCTGCTTGTTTTATCATTTATTTTTAAAAAATTAATTGAAAAATTGATGTATAATTGATAAAGATTACATTAGTTTCAAGAGTACAACATAATGATTCAATATTTGTATATACTGTGAAATGATCACCATAATACATCTTGTTAATATCCATTACTATATGTATTCCCCCTATTTCTTGAATTGTTTTGCTAGGGGTTTATCTTTTTCATTCAGTGTTTCAAAGAACCTACTCTTGGTTTTTCTTATACATCTTTAGATTTTTAAAAATAAGGGGTTAATTATTGACTCACTAAATGGAAGATATTCCAGAAAAGTCATTTGTTACCTTGTCTGGAGTCCCCACGTTGACCCTCCTAAGTAGAGTTTAGAGGAAAGTGAGGATGGGGCTAGGAATAGGGAAATCAATCCTAGTTGAACTGTGAACTGCTTGGAAGGTGGACTTAGTGATTTTATACCATGTAATACTGATTAATATATAATCTACAACTCAATATGGGGGAGAGATAGTGCTTGGCAGCTTGAAGGCAGTGCATGTTATGTTGAAAGTTAAAGCTTTAGAAAGACTTGCCTTTGTTTGTTTTAAAGATTTTATTTGGGAACCCTGGGTGGCGCAGCGGTTTAGCGCCTGCCTTTGGCCCAGGGCACGATCCTGGAGACCCGGGATCAAATCCCACGTCGGGCTCCTGGTGTATGGAGCCTGCTTCTCCCTCTGCCTGTGTCTCTGCCTCTCTCTCTCTCTCTGTGTGACTGTCATAAATAAATAAAAATTAAAAAAATAAAGATTTTATTTATTTATTCATGAGAGACATGGAGAGAAAGAGAGGCAGAGACACAGGCAGAGGGAGAAACAGGCTCCCTGCTGGGAGCCGGATGTGGGACTCTATCCTGGGAGTTCAGGATCAGGGCCTGAGCTGAACGCAGTGGCTCAACCACTGAGCCACCCAGGTGTCCCAAGACCTGTGTTTGAATCCTAGTTCTGCCACTTACAAATGGGGTTACTTTGGGCAATTCTCTTGGCTACTATGTCTCATCTGCTTGTGTGTTTAGGGAGAACACATATCTAACCCTGGTGGGTGGTAATAGCAATGGTAGTTGTTATTAATCTAGTATGTGGTCAAATCATAGAGTCTCAGTTTCTCATTCTAAAAAGGTGAGGTTTTATCCTTTGGAAGCTACTCAGCAGGAAGATCTAGAAACACTTTTCTTCTAGCAGCACAAGCTGTTTTCCCATCCTTTGCCAGAGTAGGGCAGGCTCTGATAGCCAGATGTGGAGATGCCAGTCTTTCTCTGCACCATCCCAACTAGCTCAAAGAATTAGACTACCTCTGCTAGATAACCTTTCTCCCACACTTTCAATGATAATATCTGGGCAGTGAGGCTGTAAAGCAGGAAAAGGTGTTGTATATATATATATATATCACTGATATATACTTCTCTCACTTTGGTTATAAATTTAGGATTTTTGAAGTTTGACATGTAATTTAAAGAGTCCGTTATGGTCTCTTTGGAATGGCAAAGTAGAACACAAGGCCTGTGGGCCCCTTAAAACAGAAGGATGAGATGAGGTAGCAGCCAAGGTTTGTTTCCTGAAAGTTTTCCCATCCTTCCCTTCCTTCCCATTCTGACACAAATGGTTCCTGTGCTGTGCCGGAAGGGAGACAAATCCGGAGATGTCTGGGAAATATGCTATAATGTTGGCGCTTATACATCTTTGTGAAATCTTAGCTCCTATTCCATGCAACATGCTACATACCCAAAAGTCTCTTCCTGTTTCTCCTACTGTTATTTTTATCCCTTGGGGATTTGGGGGCCCATGGCTATTGGGAGTGGAGGGGTGGTAAAGTCCTATGGCCATAGCAGTTTGTACACTTCCCTGCAATTTATGAAGCCCAACTCCAACATTGTCTCACTGGCTTCTTAGCACAACCTCATGAGCTCAACAGAGCAGATAGGGCTGTTATCTCCACTTTGTAAGTGAGGAAATGGAGACCCAGGGAGGCTAAACACTTTGCCCAAGGTCACACCTAGAAGGCCTGAAGCAGATAGTAGTTTCTACTGCTAAGTCCAGGGCTGCTTCCACCTACAGGGCAATCTGTCCTCTGCAAAGACCAAATCTCAGATCAGAGATCTTGCACTTGAAAGTTCTCATCACTTCCTGCCTGAGGGGCCTCAGCTTGGCTCAACTTCCCTCAGTGTAGGAGAGGAAGAGGTGGGCAGAGGGGATGGAGAGGAAGAGAGGAAGGAGAAGCAGGGGAGAAACAGGGTATATACTCTTACTTCTCAAATGTTAGACAATTCCTCCTCAGCTTGGCCTCTTTAGCTACCCAAACCTTTCCCAGTGATGTGATCCTTTAGTGCGCCTGATTCCTGATTGTTTCTCAAAAGTCCCCCTGTGGTTTAGCTCTTTACATCCTCTCCTGGCAGAACAGACAATATAAATGTAAACTGTCATCATCATTGCATTGGACCCAGGGGAAAGAGATGACATTTCCTTGTGAGACTGAAGGGGAGCAGAAGCAGATGTGGGGAGGGGTTGTTTTGCAAACCAAATGTTGTAGATTGTTTTTTAACAGTCTTAGGAGAGACAAAATGTTTACTGAGAGGAAATGGATAATGTTCCTTGGGTTGTTCAGTCTCTACTAGGAAGGAATAGGTGTACCTAGCCCCAATCCAATTCCATGCTCCCCACGCCTCTCCTCACTGCCCCAGACACCTTATGCTGGCTTTGCACTGCAGCAAGAGCCATAAAGTTGACAGCTCTTTCAAAAAAAGGTGGCAATAACTGGCTCATTTTCATAAAATGGGCAAACATTTGGCAATAATGGAGGGGGGAGGTACATTTTTGGTTGTCAATGTGGGGAGGTACACCATTGGCATTGGAAGGATCGAGGCCAGAGATGCTGCTAATCATCCTACAATGCAAGGGCAGCCCCTACAACAAAGAATTATATGGCCTGTAATGTCAAGAGTGCTGAGGAAGAGAAGCTCTAGCCTAAAGTGAGGCCCAACATACAGTAGTCATACTGGAATTGTTGGTCCAATGGTTGGGTGCTGATATGTTCACAAGTTTAAAGTAAGGCAACTCCAGATACCATATTTTGGGGTTAATTTTTATAATTTTTGGGGCCTTATTTTAATTAATTAATTTATAGATTTTATTTATTTGAGAGAGAGATAGCAAGCATGAGTGGAGGATGGTAAGGGGTGGGGGAGCAGAAGAGGGAGAAGCAGACTCTCTGCTGAGCAGGGATCCTGTTGCAGGACTTGATCCCAGGACCCTGGCATCATTACCTGAGCCAAAGGCAGATGCTTAACCAACTTGAGCCACTCAGGTGCCCCTAGCCTTATTATTACATTTTTTAATCCATACATGAGATATTATATTCCTACTGCAAATGATTCAAACAATACCAGAGTGAAGAGGGCAAAACGTGACTGTTCTGTTTCCTTTCCTCTCTTGCTTTTCCCTGTCCCTCAATGACCTTCTCCTCTCTCCTTTCTGGAGATCATGTTCTAGGTATCTTTAGGGTACATACACTTCTTTTTTTCTTATGTAAATGGGATTACTAAATGCTACTCTTCTTCAACTTACTTTTTGCACTTAACATCTTAGCAAATAAACTTCTGGGCTATTCAAAGTTTCTCAATGAGAAAATAGTCTCATATTGTCAAAGTAATAGCAACAGCAACACTTTATGGCTCTTACTGTATGCTGGCAAAATTCTAAAGGCTTTGCACACAACTCATTTAATCCTCAGAAACACTGTGAGTTAGGTACTATTTTATTCCCATTTTATAAATTAGGGAACTAGGCACTCAGTCTGGCTGAGTTCTTGTCTTTGACCTTGCTCTGTCTGTCCAGAAAGGGATTATTTGAGGATTGGGGAAACTTAGATGACATCCATGGATGTGATATTGTAAAATAATAAAAAAAATTAGATTTGTTTTTTGTATCTGATTTCTGGCAAGAGTTTCTAAAAACTTTTGCATGTTCCTGAATGAGAGGAGTGAAAGGAACATCTTTTGTTATAATATTTGGGCTTAGTCCTCAGATCTTGACAGAGAACTAAGAGCTTGGAATCTTAGAGTGAAAGAGTGTTTTTTGGTGTGCTAATGAGATGACTGGTGGTTGGGGCCCCTCCGTGGCCTTAGGATGCAGGCTGGTCTCCAGAAAGACCAAGATATGATTAGAAAGTTAGAACTTTCATCCCCATTCCCTGCCTCCCAGGAGAGAGACTGGAGATTTAATTAATCAGTAATGGCCAATGATTTAATCAATTATGCCCATGTAATGGAGACTCCATAAAGCCTCTGAACATCAGGATTTGGGAGCTTCTGGTTTGATGAACACACTGAGTTTCCGGGAGGGTGGTATACCTGGAGAGAGCATGGAAGTCTTATTCTCCATATCCCTGTCCATCACCCCCTTCATGTCTTGTTCTATCCATCTCTTCTAATTGGCCGTTTGTGAGTTATATCCTTTATAATCAGCCAGTAATCATAAGTAAAGGCGCTTCATGAGTTCTGAGTTATTCTAGCAAATTATTGAACTTGAGAAAGGGATCATGAGAACCCCTTGACTTTATAGCTGGTACAGTCCCAGTAACTGGTTGGACTTGCAACTGACATCTGAAGTGGGAGCAGTCTTGTAGGGCTGAGGCTTGTAATGTGTCGGGTCTGCCTTTAGTGTCAGAATTGAACTGAATTGTAGGATACTCAGTTGGTGTCTGGAGAGTTGAATTGGTTGGTATGAGGAAAAAGACACACATTTGGTGTCAGAAGTGTTGTGAGTGAAAAAAAAACAAAAACAAAAACAAAACAGCTCAGAACAGATATTCATTGAACACCAGGCACATGTTCAGCACTGCCAGGCATCCCTGCCTGCCAGGAAATCCTGGTCTTAGAGTAATAACACACAAGTAGACAGATGACAGCAGCTTACAGCAGTTCGGAGTGATAAGTGTAGCAATAGGAACAAACTTTGGGAGACAACAGGCATCATTTAATTTATGCCTCAGCTCCAGGAGAGAAATTCAGAACCATTCTTAAATTAAAAATAGTCTCTCCTTATTAGTTAGTTTTTGTGTCTCTGACATTTTTAAGCAAGCTTAATCATAATTTGCTTTACAATCTTGCTCTCAAGTTTTATAATAGGAGATGTCAGTAATCAAAATAACTCTTCAGGCTTTGTAAAATGGAAGAGTTTGGAATGCCACTATCTAAACTTTTCATATCCAGAGCATCACATTAGACATACGTCTTATTATTTCCTGACTTTCAAATGTGTTTTGCTAAATATGACACTTCCTTTCTTCACTACTCTATAGAGTAATTTTTCTCTTTTACCAATGGTGACTTTTCAACAGCTTGATTACAAAACATAAGGGCACCCACTAGGACTCGATTATCCAATTCAAAAAGCTGCCCATTATTAAATGGAGGAACATGGACAGATGACCACAGATGTCTTTGGTATTAGTGAGAGAGCAGCTCTGGTTATTCAGATTCCTTGAGAAAGTTTTGGATGCATTTCTATCACTTCAGTTATAGGAAAGTTTCAACATCCTCTATGCCATTTGAAGTGCTTTTATGGCTGTAGGGCTTACAGGCTGGTTCCTGAGAGGCCTTCCTAGGCAACTGGACTTTGGGGAATTTGCTCTTAGCCTTTGGCAGGCTGGCTGTGGAAGACTGACCACTGGTCTCTGCTGAAGGCTAGTGTATTGATTTGTCATATGGAACAGAACTACAATAAGGATGAATACCTGTGGCTTCTGGCTTGTGCCTCCTGTAAGGGGACATTTACAGAGTGCATTAGGCAGGATCCAGGTTCAATTAAGTGAGATAGAGATCCAGATTTCATAGAAGTCCAAATGTGACAGAAGTTTCTGTTACATAAAAGTCTAAGCCCAGAGAAGATCCTTTCCTTCTATTTATTTTACATTTCTTGGTTGTGGCCTCATCTGCAAAGTCCAAGAATGCCCCCTACCATGTCTGCTTCCCAGGCAGTAGGAAGGGAGAAGGGGGAAAGGAATACATTTGCCCTGGGAGCTGGATGCAGAGGACATATATAACTCTTCTTACTCTTCCCATTGACGAGAATTAAGTCATGTGGGCAAGCCTGACTGCAAGGGCACCTGGGAAATGTAGTCTTTTTTTCCAGGTGGCCATATATCCAGTGGGATGTTTTATTAAGAAAAACAAGTATTAGGAAAGTAACTAGTAGTATCTTCCATATCTGGAAAAGCTAAGTTATGACAAGGACATTGTTTACTGAGCACAGAATTGAAGAAAGGGGGAGAGGTGGGTGTTTAACAATGGTAGAACGTTAGTCATCAACCCCGTGCAACAGGCAGGTATCAGCCTTGTGACCAGATGACACAAGTGTGTGGACCATGATGCTCTTCACCCATAGGGAGTACGTGGCGCTTACTGCCCTCTCTCTCTGCCATTCATTTTTGTGTGTTTTAGTCTGCTCAGCAGAGAGCCAACAATTCCTGCCCTATTATGTGGGAGGCTGAGATCTGATTTTTTTGGTGGACTGACAAGTACTTTTCACTATAAGCTCCACAAAGCCAATGATTATCTCTTATTTGCCGCTATCATGGGTTGATGTCTGGCATATCCCAATTTAATAAAGTTTTGAAAATGACCTTTCTTCTCTAAACCCAGCTTTATTGAAGTGTAATTGATTAATAAAAGTGGTGTATATTTAAGATGTACAACTTGGTATTTTTATATACATATATACATTGTCAAATAATCATCGCGATCAAGCTAATTAACATATCCCTGACCTCACCCAATTACCTTTCTGTGTGTGTGTGTGTGTGTGTGTGTGTGTGTGTGGTGAGACATTTAAGATGTTCCCTCTTAGCAAATTTCAAGTATACAACACAGCACTGCTAACTAGAGTCACATTACTGTACATTAAATCTCTGGAGCTTATTTATCTTCCATAACTGAACATCTGCCCATTTCTTCCATTCCCTGGCAACCACCATTCTGTTCTCTGCTTCTATAAGTTTGACTATTTTAGATTCCACATATAAGTGAGATCATGCAGTGTTTGTTATTCTGGGTCTAGCTCCTTTCACTCGGCATAATGTCCTCCAGGTTCATCCATATTGTTGCAGATGGCTAGATTTCCTTCTTTTTTAAAAGGCAGGATAATATTCCATTGTATAATATACATACTGTATGTGTACATATTATATATATTATGAAATATATCATATATAATATATATAATATACATTTGTGTAATTGATGTAATTTGTGTAATACATAATTATATAATATATATAGCATATAACATGTATACAATATAGGATATATATATATGCAATGGAATATATTTTATTTTGGAATATTATATATATATAAAATAACCATTTGCTTGTTGGAATATTGTGTGTGTGTGTATATATATATATAAATATATATACATATATATATATATAAAATAAGCAAATAACCATTCATTTTCTGATCTCTTCATTCCTTCATTCCTCAGGAGTGCTGAGCCCATTCACTGTATGGCAGATATATTTCTGCTTGTCCCAGACTTTACTTGCCCTGGAAGATAATCTCTCTCTAAGGCAACATTTAAATATCTCTGATCAAATTTTATAGTGCAATCTGAATGTTTGGGAAATTTTGACATCTCACACCATCATTTACTTGCCTTGAAATAATTTGAGGTGCAATTTGCTACTGCACTTAATCTCTTGTAATTCTTCTTGATTCTCCGTGTATCAGAAAGTAAAACTGCTGTTTAAGAAACCAGACTTAACAAGAAAATACTCCTCGAATTTTTGACATGTGAGACCTTTATTGAGGGGGCTGAATTGTCTGACAGTGTCCACAGAGCTCTGGGATTTGGGAACCTGAGCTTTTTCTAATATATTTATAGGTGTAAACTATAAAGGCCTCAGGTTTTCTTCCTCAAATGCATGTATCCTGCCTCAAATGCAACTTTGCAACATTATTGGGTAAGCCTCGAGCTTGTTTGAAATGAAATCTTGATGAGATTTTCAGGAAAAGATTGTGATTTGAGCTTGTAGGAACAATGCCTGGTGTGAGGCCCACAGGCCACATCCCAATGTGGGACAGGGTGAAAATAATTACCCCAATTTACATAGTCAGCTACACAGACGGAACTCACATCCTAGTATTTTTTTCTCGATTATTCTTTTTTTTAAAAGATGCAATAGATATTTTATTTTTCTTATTCTTTTTTTAATGAATTATCTGTGTGATTTTATTTATTTTCTTTTTTCTTAATTGGAGTTCAATTTGCCAACATATAGCATAACACCCAGTGCTCATCCGGCCAAATGCCCCCCTCAGTGCCCATCACCCAGTCACCCCGTACCCCCTCCCACCTCCCTTTCCACTAACCCTTGCTCATTTCCCTCGATTATTCTTATTGAAAGATAATTCTCTATTTCCTACAGTGGTTCTCAGAGAAGGAAACTGAATATGGGGGCGGGGGAGAAGTGAGTAGGAAGGGAAGGGGCTCTCCAGTGGAAACTCTGAGAAATGTTAGCTAGATGGCTCTTAGATAAGAGCTGGGAGGATGTGGCTTTAATGAATGAGAATGAAGATTGAGTTTCTTGGTACTTAGGTGACTGGAGACATTTTTCATTTATACTCCTAATCATTGAGTGCTTATTGAATGCAAGGTGCTAATTAAATTTTGATTAAAAAGTTGCAAGTCTCCACTTTCCAGGAGTTTACAAGATAGAGAGAGTACAGATGACAGACCCAGAAGACCTATTTTCTACAAGCTCATTGCATTTTCTCAGTTTTCTCTTAAAGTTCCATTTGGTTGCTTCAGATCTTGATTGCTCTTAGTTCAGAGCTGGATTTAGCTGAATGTAGGAAGTAGGGGAGAGGCAAAGTCTGTTAAGTCACTTCTTATAAATGTTAAGACTGAAGTGAGCCATTACAGTGAAGTCTCCACTTGTGTCTCCAGCGAGCCAGTGGAAGCCTTCAATGCTCCTGAATCTGTCATGATTGCAGTATTCATGGAGCTCTTTCTCTGTGCCAGGTGCCAAGTGGGGTTATGTGGGTTATACCATTTAGTCCCCACGACAGCCTTGGGGAGGAGTATAATTTTTGGACATATTTTTATAGATTGGGAAACTAAGGGTCAGAGTGGTTGAGCGAATTTATGTAGCTAGGAAGTAGCTGGGTCAGATTTCAGCCTGCAGAGTCTGATTTCCAAGATGGTGTGCTCAAATGCTTTACTGGACAGCTCAGCTGTTTCACGCAAATTAGTGGATCTGACCCACAGTCACATTACCTATTAAATTATCTGAATTATTTCACCCTACAAGCTTGCAGGTGAACAATTGCATTTTATCCTGGAATGTTAGAACCTCTGGCAATTAGAGGTGGGTGGCTCAGTGGTTGAAGGTCTGCCTTTGGCTCAGGTCGGGATCCCAGGGTCCTGGGATCTGGTCCTGCATCAGGCTTCCCGTGGGGAACCTGCTTCTCCCTTTGCCCATGTCTCTACCTCTCTCTGTGTCTCTCATGAATAAATAAGTAAAATCTTAAAAAAAAAAAAAACAACCTCTGGCAATTGAAGGGGAGCTAGCTTTTATGTAAGGGAGATAGAAAGGTTTGTTCAGAGTGAAGTGTGGGCTGCTGCTAGATATGAATAAAATAGAAACTTTCTTGGAAATCTTCAGGGCTGGGCAGGGAAAGCCACTTAGGACTATCCAGGTGAGGCTAAAAGAATTGAGGAGTCTAAGTGTTTTCAGGTGAGATTTGTACAAAGCCACACAGAGCAAAAGGACACAAATTCCCCAAATAGCTCAGAGGTACATTGGGTGTGATTCAGGACTTAACCACCTGTCTGGCCACTGGGGGGCTCAGCTGGAAACAGACTCTCTGGTAGGTCCTTCACTTTTCTGGCTGCAGGTTGTCCTCCCCGAGGCCAGAGAGAGCCATACATCGGACTGTTGTTTACCTCCCAGTGCGGAAGAGAGACTGGATGGGGAAGTGACAGTGGAGCCAAACTTAGGGAAAAGATGGGAGTCTTTGGTGTCCTCAATGGTGGCTTTTGTGTGCAGAAACATAAGTTCTTCCTCCATCATTTACATTTAATTCACACATCTTACTATTTTAAGTCTAGCACATTCCAGTAATCATACTTAACTCTATTCCTGAGATTGAAAGTTATGTACCCACGATAGATATTAGCAGGTCACTTCACACAATTTGGGAGCTGCCTTCTCAGCTAACTTGAGTTAGAACAATGGCCAGGCCTTGTTCTGGACCCGCTGGTAACTTGTCAGGCCTCAGTGAATGTGAGTTTTGGGATGTGCTGTCAGACTTCACACCTTCAAGGGGGATGTGGTCATTTAGCTTGTGTCCCTGGATTCAAGTTGTGTGTGGTGCATTTCTTCATTCTTCTGTATACATACAATCCTACCTTATTTGATGGCCTGATTGGATTTTGCATTACACTGGCTCTTATGAAAAATAAATGTCTTTTCCATCTAACTCTAAAGACTTTTGACCTTGATGGAGTGTTGCATTTCTTTTTCTTTTCTTTTTTCTTGCATTTCTTTTTCATATAATTCCCACGATCATCCAGCTCTCGCAGATTTTAAAATGATCTTTGACTGGCTTTGTCCATTTGATAACCACCTCCACCCTACTGATATCAGAGAAAGGCAGGGCATAAGGGTCACACTTTTGGACTTGAGTGAGGTGATTTCACAAGTTTAAGTGAAAGCATAGGCACAGCTCCATGGTCAGACACCAGAAGACCCCAGGTCAATGTCGGGAAGGGTATAGAAACATCTAAGCAGCTCCACTGAGGGTTGTTTTTGACAGAAATAGCATTTGAACGAATGGGGATCCATAAAAGAGGAAAGGAAAGGCACACGATTGAGTATAATATTATCAAAACAGCGTCATTCTCAACATTAGAGTTGAGAATGATTTGAGACTCGAAACAAAAATGCCTAGGACAAAATGATGTTTTGCCTTGTTTTGAAACAAAAATGCCAAAGGCTTTCTAGTGCCTTACCCTGCAGGAGGGACAGAGCTGGCTTGTATTGTTAATTGTATGTTACTCTCTAGAGGGCGCTCAAGGATGATCTCTGCTCCGTGGACCACATCCCGGTGTGAGCCTAAAGTAAAAGAGAACCCTTAGGAGCACAGGAGGCTGCTATTCTAGGAAGAAGAGATTTAGATGGGAGGACTAAAGGATTTCAGGTAAAAGGATACACTTCTCCCTTTTGTGAGGCATTCTCCTTGTCCAGTCTTCCTTCATTCTCTTTGATCCAATGCTGCTGAGACATTGAGGACACTGCTCTGAAGTTGGTGCATTGCTCACCCAGGTCAGCAGGAAGGAGGCTGGCCCCAGTTAGTGACAGAGCATGTGCCATTGTCCTTGTGCCTCCTGTACACATTCCCCAAGAGGCTGCAGGGGAGCTGGGGTACAGAAGGGAGCTTGAAGGACTCGGAAATTGGGAACCTACCATTTCTATTTAGAGGAAACAACTAACTGCTCTGGAAGATGCATATAGTGAACATAACTGACACAGAGAATGTCGAATGGCTGCATTCTTATTCTGCTTCTCTTCTCTCTTAAGGGAGAGCTCCTCAAGAAGAATGCTAGGATACATACTGATTAAAAGAGAATTGAAGTGAAGAGCCTGAGTTTCTCTAAATGATTTCAAGTATCTTGAGACAAAGGAAAATGTTTTCCCCAGGGAATCTCCAAGTGGGGTCACCCAACCACTGGGGGTGGATTTGAGGAATGGTGGAAGGTGGGAGTGGTGTTAGAAGTTTGGAGGTTTGCAAAAAACAGTTTTGATTTTTGAAAAGGGAAAGACTCCCCCCCCCCCGCCCCCTCTGCCATGAATTATAGAATGGTGAGCTTGACTACTGAAACCAGTCAAGGGTCTAGAATAAATTATTAAGGGAGTTACTTGTGACCACTTAGAATTGAAAGTGATCAATACAGTTAGTGTGGGTTTGCTAAGGATAAGTCAAATCTGATCTTATTTCCTTTATTCTAACAGAGTTAGTAGACTCAAATGTCAATTACCTAGTTAGAGCTTTAACAAGGCATCTGACAGGGACATAATAATTTCTGGACAGAACAGAGCATTGAAGTATGGGTTAATATAATTAGGTGGGTTCACAACAAAATCACTACTCAAAAGGGTATTGATTCATTGACTTGGTCTCGCTGTAGAAAGTTTCTAATGGTAGCTACAGGACATCACCTAACATTTAAAAATGCTGTATTTGGTATTTTCATTTTAAAGCCCAAATGCTAGAATGCACAAATAGCCGAAGGAGGGAAAATAATTTGGATAAAATACTTTTGGAAAGATCACATAGATTATGAAGACCAGAGTGTGTATTGCTATATTTTATATGTAGAGTAGGCTGTGGAAACAAATAGACCTAAAATGTTATAATGGCTCATACATAATAGAAATTAATTTCTTGTTCACATAACAAACAGTCTGAGGTGGACATCTGTGGTTGGCTGATGACTTTCTGTGGGGACATGGGCTCCTTTCATCTTGTGGTTCCTTCCATCCCCAAGGGCCTTGTTAACATCTACCTCTGGATGTGCACCCAGAAAGAGGAGAGCATGATTTTTTAAAAATGTTTATTTTTGCTATGGAAGATTTCAAACATATATAAAAGGAGAGAGATACTAAAGTTCATCCCAAATACTCATCATTCAGATTCAACAATGATCAATTTAGGCCCATTCTTGCTTTGTCTCTATCCCTCCAATGACTTCCTTCTTCTTCTTCCCAATTAGATTATTTTGAAGCCAACCCCTGTCATCATATCATTTGATATGTAAGTAGATATCTCTAAAGGAGAGGGACACTATTTTTAAAAAGCCTAAGGACAACATCAGTATTACTCCTGGCAGGCTGAGAAGAGTTTCTTAATATTATCGAATATCTCTTCAGGGTTCAAATTTCCTTGATTCATATTTTCTCTCTCCTTCTCAACAGCTTATTTGAATCAAGGAGATACACATTGCAGATGGTCGATATGTCTCTTAGGTGTCTCTTAATCTATAGGCCCCCGTGCCCCATATTGCCCATTGCAATTTGTGTGTTGTTAGGCTGCTTGTCCTATAGAGTTTCAATGGTCTGGATTTTGCTGATTGCACCTCCCTGGCATAGTTAACATGTTCCTCTGCATTTCCTTTAAACTTATCATTATAGCTAGACTCTTGTCCAGATTCAGGTTGATTTGGGGGGCAAGTTTGCTTTGTAGATGATAGTGTGTATCGCTGTAAGCTCATTATTTCATTAAGAATTTGTAAAGTGGTAATATTCTAACTCTCGCTTCTTCCTCATTTGTTAGAGTTCCTCTATAAAGACAGACATTTATCATTAACTTTTTGGTTATTCTGATGTCATACCTATTTCTAAAATCCCTTGAGCTGCGTTCCCCACAAGTTGGCTATGACTAAGTCACATGGTCACACCAACTTGCCAGGGAGGCTGGGGAGCGTAATCTAGCTGAGTGGCTGGGAAAGAGAGGCAATAGATTTTGACCAACAGCTGGCACCTCTGCCACAGTTACATAAACGAAGTGAAGTTTGCCAGTGATACATTTAAAGTCCATGAATCCAGCTGCCCTGTTTAGCATGGGAGGGACATGGCTCAGCAGCAGCATGAATGGAAAGGACTCAGAGGAGCTGGCTGTGAGCTCTGTGAGGAAACACTGGCTGTAGCTGCCAAAAGTGCCAATAAAACCCTGCAGGGCTCCAAGGGCAGCAGTCTATGGCACTTGGGGCGACAGACCACGTGGTTGCTGAAAAGGCCATCAGGATGGTGGGGGATTCAAAGCCACATCTTGGGGGTGGAGGGAATGGCTGGCAGAGCTGTGGTTTTTAATCCAAAGACTCCGATGGGACTTGAGAGGATTCTGAAGGCTATTTTCTGAAAAGGGATTACACTGGATCTGAGTGGACTGAGGGAAGAACCAGGAGGGGAATAATGATATAGAGGCAGATGATGGTTGAACATGGGGTGGTTTTATTTTATTTGCTATGACTTCTTTTAGTAGCCATAACTATGTTTTGGAGGAATGAGCTGCCTTGGAGACACTGTGGCTCCTTGTTCCTGGAAGGGTCTGGGAAGGGATTTGGGCACCACATGACAGAGATGGGCATGGGGGGCTCAAGAGGAGACGGGCAGCTGTGCTGGTCCCTCTGTCCCCAAAAGCTTGAAGATCAGAGGATCTATGGGAAATTTTGTATTTGTGTGAATTGAGTGGAATTTCATGTAGAGAAGAGGCCATGCAGTCTAGGGGCTAAAGTATATGTTTAATTGTTCTGTTTTAGGTGATTTGTTGCTTATAAAAAGCAATTCCTTTTTAACTTTTGACTAAGCTTCTACATAGAAAAATGTAAAAAAAAATTGGAAGGGATTCAAAATATACTTGACAGTAGTTTATTTCTGAGTGTGCTCTCAATGGCCATTTCCTTGTTCATTCCCTGTCCATGGAACATGCCTAAGGGCCAGCTCCGTACTAGGTTCTGGGCACAAAGGTAAGTAACAGGTGGGATTGATTACTTGAGGCTTTTGGTCAGAGGGGGTGGCAGGTGTGCACAGGAGTAAAGATGCTTCCACATGGAGGAGTGTGTGCACACGGCTAGGGAGTGGGAGGAAGGATGAATCAGGTGGGTGGGGATGTGTGCGGGAGCTTCATGGAATCATAAGAGGGAGATATCCTAATGAACGTCTGAAGGCTGAGGACAGGTCAATCAGATGAGCAGAGGAAGGTCATTCCCCAGGAGTCCCTTCTCTGGGGACAACTTGAAGAAAGGGACTGAGGATGTGTGTGTGCGTGTGGCATTTTGGGGATGTGGTGACATGGGAGCATGATTAGGACAGCCTCCCATGGTGAGGCTGCTGGTGAGACTAGAGCTGGGGTGGGGGGGAGCTGGTCCTGAAGGCTTGGGGGAACCATGCTAAAGACTCAGGCTGCTTCCTGAAAACCTCTGACTTGATCCCTGGGGCTTGCATAGAAACCCTGGAGAGCCCTGAGCTGAGGCTGAGAACCCTCCATTCTGGGCTCTGCTCTGCAGTAATCAGCTTTCTGATCACACACAACCCACTTCCCTGTGCTCAGCTTTGGTTTGTGCATCTCCAGGATCGGGGTAGGGTGGGGGGAGATGAATTAGGAGAAACAGGATGGCTGGCTTGGAGTCAGACACCCTGGATTCAAATCCGATCTCTGACTTGTTTAGCTATTATTTAACGTGGGTGCCATTTCATTGGTATAGTAAGAATAGTAATGCCCAGGGGGCAGCCAAGCAATCAGGGAACTGTGCCTCCCTCTACCTGTTACTGGACCAATTTCCCTTTCGCTGCTTTAAATATTAGGGTTCCAGTAACACGTGAAAAGTAAATTGCCAATATAACTCAGAAAACCATTGTACTAGATAATATCTAGGTTTCCTGAGGTTTTACAATTCTGTGATTTAAGATTATAAAGAGAAGTCACCTTTGATTCTTTAGTTCCCATTTATGAATTCCTGTCTGCTTCTGTTTCCTTCCCTGCTATTGGCCAACTCTCCTGGCTCTCACTGCCTCATTCCCCAGAATAGCTCCCTTTAAAAATATTTCTTTACCCTATAACTACAAGTACCATGAGAACCTTTGTCAGCCTCCTGATTAAATCACAATGATGTTAATTCCCACAAAGATGTTAAGGTCTGATAACAGCTGGATGTTTGTTTTTTTGAACTCTTAGAGGAGGTCTGGAGATGTAATACCTTCTGCCTAAAGGTATGAGTCCCTAATGGTGGATTTTCAGGCTCAGACTTGGGTAATGAGGGGGGTTTGAGGGAAGAGTAGTCTTTCAAATTTCAGCCTGTTAGCAGCCACTGCCTCAGTTGTAATTTGTCATTTTTTTTTCACCCAGGGTCCCCCATGTGCAGAGTTGAGAAGGGTCTGTGCATGATCCAGGTGTCAGCGTTTACTGTAGGGGAAGCTCTGAGTCTCAGTTAATTAAGTATCTGTTTCCAAATCCTAACTGTGGAGGGAAGTGTCAACTAATGGAATGTCCAGGAAAGTACCACTTTCCTCAGCAGACTACAGCATCAGGTCCAATGATAATTCTGGTTGTACCTACAGGGATACCTTTCTCTCGGAGACCTGAGCCAAGGATGCAGGTACAAGTGATTTATTTGTAAAGGAGGTGCTCCTGGGAGGAGGGAGTGGGGGAAGCAGACAAGGAAAGGAGAAGGAGCCCATCAAAGGTCCGATGTCAGCCTCATCCCAAAGGGTGCTCTAGTGTGTAAATTGCACCTCAGAGTTTATCCCTTCTGGAGGAAAGGGAGCTGGACCCCTGCTCCGGTCGCCCATTGTTGAGGGCCATCCTGAGGGCCGTCCTTACCCAGATAGTTCCATTCTCCATGTGAGTGAGGTGGCTCCAGTAGCTGGAGGGGAACCCACCGAGCAGACTGTCACTGTGGCTCTCGGTGGCAGAGTACACAGAAGTTGGAGTGCAGGTGCACAGCACCAGAAAGGGGGTCCAGGCCATCTGGGTGGGCACCCCATGTCCACTGTGAAGTTCTTCACTCTGTTCCCAACAGTGCAGCTGCACTGGGCTCATTCAATGTGGTTGAAGCCCTACGTGACATTTAGGTAGTGGATGGTAAGTCATCACATGCACACTTCTGGGGATGCTCAGAGATGTCAATGAGATGGTGAACAAAAGTGGAGTGTGAGCTTTACAAAGCCTGAGAAAGAAGACTGGCTCGGTCAGCTCTGGGCTGATAATTCTACTGAGTCCAAAAGAATCTCCTGGGAAAAATGTGCACTTTTCCTGTGCGGGCTCTCTCCTCCCAGCTTTGGTTGTGAACTTGAGGGTGAACAGGGACCAGCGTTGTGGGGGTCCTGGTACTGGACAATCTCTGGGGTTGAAAAGGGAATCGTGTTTAGTTCTTTGTGGCTCTGTGCCTCCTGGCAGTCAGCTTGTTTCTCTTTCATGAGCATCTATGTTCTTCAACCGCTGTCCACATTCCTCCACTTCCTCGGTAAGACTAAGAAATCAGTCTTCGATGTGATCTCTGAAACCAACCATGTGTGTCATGTAGTTCTGGACCTGTGAGGCAATATAGGGTGAGGGGCTGGCTTATCCTCTGTTTGCTGTGTGTTGTGCTAAAAGAAATAGGGTGCTGTTGCTATTGCTGTCTGGATTAGCCGTAGCGTTTCAGATTTACAAAGATCAAATTATTTTGTGTGGTTTGGGAAATGATAAACAAAGCAGTGACTCTCTCTGGAGTTTCTGGAATTATTCTTCAGGTCCTTGTGGTTTCCCCAAGACCCATTCTCTTCACAGCCATGGTTGAGTATAGTTTCCACGAGGGATTTTGTTTTTGAAGATAAACTTGCAGGTGTTTTTGTCTAACAGCTAAAAAAACTTTCTGGGGAAAACTCAAATTTAAGGGGCACCTGGGTGGCTCAGCCGGTTAAGACTCTGACTCTTGATTTCACCACAGGTCATGGTTTCGGGGTTGTGGGATTGAGCCCCAGTGTTGGCTCTCTGCCCTGCGCAAGGAGATTGTTGGAGATTCTCTTTCTTCCTCTCCCTCTTCCCCTCCCCCGCTCACACCCTCTCTTTCTCCCTCTCTAAATAAATAAAAAATAAAATGAAACACGACTTTAAAAGTAAAAGCAAAACAACTAAAAATCAGGGTACGGCACAACACAATTAAACAGGATGAATAGCTGCGTCTTCTCTCACATACAAAGCCTGCACGCAGGAAGTCCAGGGCCGGTGTGGTGCTTCCACTGAGCTGCCTGAGACCCAGGTTGCTCCTGACTCACTCCCCTGGGGACGATAAGGCGTGGACCTCACTTCCATGCGTGTCCATGCGTGTCCATGTGTGTCGGCGCCCGAGCTCCAGCCTCCACAGCTGGCAGGTGGCTGAGCTTGGACCTGAACGCAGCACGTCTTCCTGAACCCGAAGCCAGGGCTTCTTGCGGCAGCGTAGCTCGGTTTCTGCTGTTGCACACGTCGATGGGGAAGGCCACCGCGGTCACCGAAGTGGTTCTCCACCCACAGAAGAAACCAGGTGCACCCCGAAATCAAAAGCACAGGTAAGGCTTTTTTAAAAATAACAAATTTATTTCTTATTGGTGTTCAATTTGCCAACCTACAGCATAACACCCAGTGCTCATCCCGCCAAGTGCCCCCGTCAGTGCCCGCCACCCAGTCACCCCCACCCCCCGCCCTCCTCCCCTTCCACCACCCCCAGTTCGTTTCCCAGAGTTAGGAGTCCTCATGTTCTGTCTCCCTTTCTGATATTTCCCACCCATTTCTTCTCCCTTCCCTTCTATCCCCTTTCACTATTATTTATATTCCCCAAATGAATGAGAACATACACTGTTTGTCCTTCTCCGACTGACTTCACTCAGCGTAATACCCTCCAGGACAGATACGGCTTTATCGTGGCTCCAGCTCCAGCTGAAGAAACGCCCACCAATAAAGGTATCTGGAGGCTCCCCAAGGCCTTCGGAGAGCCCTACTTCTAGTGAGAAGGTTTCCTCCTTCTGATTGGTTGGAAGGGCCCCATCCGGATTGGTTGGAAGGGTCTCATCTGGATTGGTTGGAAGGGCCCATCGGATTGGTTGGAAGGGCCCCATCCTGATTGGTTGGAAGGGCCCCATCCTGATTGCTTGGAAGGGCCCCGTCCTGATTGGCTAGAAAGGCCCCACCTGGATTGTTTGGAAGGGCCCCATCCGGATTGGTTGGAAGGGTCTCATCCGGATTGGTTGGAAGGGCCCCGGATTGATTGGAAGGGCCCCATCCTGATTGATTGGCAGGGCCCCATCCTGATTGGCTAGAAGGGCCCCATCTGGATTGGTTGGAAGGGCCCATCGGATTGATGGGCAGGGCCCCATCCTGATTGGTTGGCGGGCCCCATCCTTTGGTTGGCAGAGCCCCATCCGGATTGGTCGACATCGGCAGGTGACTCCAGCAGCTCCCCGATGTGCCCAGTGTTTCGCGTCCCGCTTGCCGGTGGCGTCAGCTCCTGGTTCTACTCCGGGGAGCAGGTTGGTGGCAGCCGCCGACAGAAGGCGTCCCAGGGGCCACCGTTTGTGGCGGGGGCTGGTTCCCTCGGCCGGGTCTCACGGGGACCTCGAGAGCCGGGGCCCTGCGCCCCCTGGGCCCCGCGGCTGTGCTGCCCGACGCCCCGCCGGCCTGGAGCAGAGCCCGGCCGCCGCCTCCGCCGCCTCGGTCCTTCGCGGCCCCCGCGTGGCCGGGGCTTGGCCGTGGGCCGCGCTGGTCCCCGCGCGCTCGTCGCGGCAGCAGTCCCGGCAGCAGGCGCCCCGGGCGCGGGTCTCGGCGGCCTTGGGCCCTGCTGCGTCCCGCTGGGTCCCGGCCCCGCGAGGGGAGCGGGCGGCCTAGCTGGGCCCCCGAGTGCGAGTCGCCGCCCCTTTCACGGGTGAACGTGCTCACCTGGATTGGTCCCCGTCCCCCCGCCCCCCAGCATGGTGCTGTGCTTAAGTGCTGATTTTGCATAAAAAGCCTCAAACAAGCCTAGTGATCCTGTCCATGCATCTATCGCCACGGCCTCGGGGAGCACGTGAGCTCCCGCAGCTGGGGCGGGCGGCGGGGAGCAGGCGGGCTCTCGGGCAGGCCTATTTTTATTATGAAATCATGCGGGATAAGGAAAATTTAAACCAGCCTATCTCAAAAATTAATTTAGCACGGGGTACCTTTCTTTCCAGTCTTTTTTTTTTTCTTTATGCACAGGATTAAGAACAAATCTCATTAGGCATCTTGTACACACAATTTTAGATCATTCCATGCCTTATTACGATTGCAGAGTATTGTCTGTATCACAGTTTCCCCATGCTCTTACGTTATTGTTATGACCATTTAAAATGGTGCCAACATCTGATTAGATACAATAATTTATTTTATTAATTGCCCATATTGGACACGTGGATCGTTCTTATACGTTTGGGCTTATTTCTCCAAGAGAAATTCCCAGAGGTGGGATTTAGAAGAATCTCTGATATCTGTTGCCGGATTGTGTTGCAAAAACGACTGAGCTTACTTAGGATTCTCCTGGCAGGATAAGGTGCTGGTTTCACCCCACCTGCCCCAGACCAGCCTGGCAGGTGCTGGAAAGTTCAAGGACAGGGCTGGGGCGGGGGGGAGTCACGCCCAGAGAGAAGGTAAAAGCTGTTCTCCACTTCTGGGGAGGGTGTCCTGGGAAGGCAGGAAACTCATGTTGAAAAAGGGGAAATTGGGGTATGGGTATAATAAAGAGACAACATGTATTGATTTTGTTAGAGGAAAGACTGTTTTTCTATTCTCTCTGTAAAAAAATAAAGTCCTTGTCTCATGGAAAGGTGAGCAAAGACAATGGAGTCAGCAATGGAGGAAATTAGGATTATAGATTTACGAGGGGCAGTCGGTTAATAGAAAATGTGGATTCAGAAATGGTTCTGGGGATTCCTGGGTGGCGCAGCGGTTTGGCGCCTGCCTTTGGCCCAGGGCACGATCCTGGAGACCCAGGATCGAATCCCACATCGGGCTCCCGGTGCATGGAGCCTGCTTCTCCCTCTGCCTGTGTCTCTGCGTCTCTCTCTCTCTCTCTCTCTGTGACTATCATAAAAAAAAAAAAAAAAAAAAAAAAAAAGAAATGGTTCTGGATGTTTTCCAGCGTTTAAACATTCATAATTTATCATTTATTTTCTCATTCTGAATATCCAGTTCTGCACCTAATTTTTTGTGTTTGCATTTTTTTAAAAGTTGGGGGTACAAAACATGCAACTTGAAATCTACCCTCCTAACAAATTTTTAAGTGTCTAGGACAGTGTTGTTAATTATGTGCAATGTTGTACAGTGTATTTGCATTTAAAAAATACCTTTTTTTTTTGAAGAGGGTCCCACAAACTGTACATTTCAGGGCCCACAAACCTGAATCTGCCCCTGTCCCCAGACCTTCTCCTACTGTGGTACATTCAAAACGACTTGCTTATCTCTATTTTCTTTTATTTCTTTTTTTTTTTTTAATATTTTATCTATTTATTAGAGAGAGACAGAGATAGTGAGAGAGAGCATGAGTGGGGAGGAGAGGGTGAAGCAGGCTCCCTGCCAAGCAGAGGCCCAATGAGGGACTCCATCCCAGGACCCTGGGATCATGACCTGAGCTGAAGGCAGACACTTAACTGACTGAGCCACTCAGGTGCCCCCTCTATTTTCTTTTCTTCTTTCTCTGCCTCTCTTTTTAAAGATTTATTTATTTATTTTAAAGAGAGAGGGGGAGGGGCAGAGGGAGAGAGAGAGAACCTCAAATAGACTCCCTGCTGAGTGTGGAGCCGGATGCCTGGAGTTTAATCCCAGGACTGTGAGATCATGACCTGAGCGGAAATCAAGAGTCAGATGCTTAACTGAGCCACCCAGGCGCCCCACTCTTCTTTTTAAAATAACTGTTTTATTGATATAATTCACTTATGATAAAGTTCACTCTTTAAAAATATGTACTTCAGTGGTTCTTGGCGTATTCAGAGCTGTACAATGATCACACTAATTGCAGGGCATTTTCATTACACCCAAAAGGAAACCCTGTACCTGTTAGCTGTCTCTCCCCATCTTCCTCTCCCCTCAGTCCTTGGAAACCACTAATTTCCTTACTGTCTCTGTGGATTTACCTATTTTGGACAGTTTATCTGAATACAATCATAGAGCATGTGGTTCTCTGTGACTGGCTTCTTTCACTTAGCATAGAATTGTCAAGGCTCATTATGCTGTGGCAGAGGTCAGGAAGGTCATACTTCCTTCTTTTTTAAATTATAGAATAAGAATCTGTTGTATGGAGAGACCACATTTTGTTTGCCATTCATCAGTTGGTGGATATTTGGGTTCTTTCCACCTTTTGGCTCTTAGGAATAATATAGTTATAAACATTTATGTGTGAGCGTTAGTGTGGACCTCTGCTTTCATTTCTCTAGCATGGATATCTTGGAGTGCCATTGCTGGTTATGTGGTAAGTGTGTATTTAATATTTTTTTTGAGTGTGTGTATTTAATATTTTGAGGAACTGCTGGACTATTTTCCAAAGTGGCTGCTCCGTTTGACCACTTCACTTGTTCTTGTCAGCATTTGTTATGCTTTGTCTTTTTGAATTTAGCCATCTCAGTGGGAATAAAGTGGTTATCTTCCTCCATATTTCATTGGTGCTTAATGTATGTACTTCTAGCAGTTTAATTTTAACGACATTAACACATGAAGGGGCTTCCATTATACCTCGATTGTAGGGACAAGAACATACATTCACTAATTGTTCTGAATTCATATGACATAAATGAAAAATATAAGTGAATTTAAACATGTTTAAACCCTCTTTGAGTCCTTGGCTCTATTTGTTAAAACTCAAATTATATTTCTGGTTTATTTTTATAGTTTAAAAATATCCAGGCAATATGTAGACTCCTTTTTTTAAAATTTCACTACAGGACAGTCATTTTGAGTAGGGAACATTCCAACAACCACCATCCAGATTTCCAGCCCAATGTATCTTATTTTCATCAGTACCAATTTCACAGGATTGTCATAAGAATTGAGATTATCTGTATCAGATAAACAACATAGTAAGTCTTCACTAAATATTAGCTAAAAAAGACTCCAGATTGGATGTGCTGGTTGTAGGAAAAGTGGCCTCATACCAGGTCAGTTCCAAATCTTTTGTAACCAGATTATATTAACAACATTGAGATAGGAAGTATTTCCATAGACTCCCTCCCTTGGCAGGCTTGTTGCATTGGCTGGGATCTAAACATACCTAAGTAATATGAGTCCTTGATTTCTCAGACCAACTAAGTCCTCCAGATTGGAAAGTCCACAGCCATAAAATCTCTACTTGTTGCCTGGGGTCCCAATCACCTGCTAGATATTTCTTGAGGTAGAAGAATTTATGGATTTTTCTTAAGGAGTACTTTCTGCAGCCTAAGTCTGGGAACACTGCCTGTGTCTCCTAATTCTTGCTTTCTGAGGACGGTCAGCCATATTCTCTATAACTGAAACGCCCCTCCAAACTTTCCTGCAAAGGCAATTGGCCAACCCTCACCTTTAATGATACTCAAACTGTAAACATCTAACAATACCCATGTCAGAACGTGTATTACAATGAGGACAAACCAAAAAATTTTGTTGGTAGTTTTTTGAAAGTGCATGTACATACTTTTATTGCAAAAAAATCCTTGTTTTGGGATCAAATGTATAACCTTTCAAATTAAGCTTGTAAATGCTTCTAAACCAGTCATTATTTGTTGATCACATTCCATGGGCAGAGCCCTGTGCTGGCTTTACCAAGTAGGGTTAGAGAGATACACTTGTATAAAAACAATGGAACCTTGTAATTTTCACTGGCAGAAAATTATGTGTAAAAAATAATGGCCAGGCAGAAAAATATAAATGAAAGTGATTCAAATATTTACCCAGCCTCTTGAGGAATGTCAAAAGGGAGAGGATAGTCTTGGTGTGGAGTAAAAGTTCTGAAAAATCCTTTTTTTTAAAAAAATTTTTTGATTTATTTATGATAGGCACACAGTGAGAGAGAGAGGCCGAGACACAGGCAGAGGGAGAAGCAGGCTCCATGCACCAGAAGCCCGACGTGGGATTCGATTCCGGGTCTCCAGGATCATGCCCTGGGCCAAAGGCAGGTGCTAAACTGCTGCACCACCCAGGGATCCCTGAAAACTCCTTTTGAGATATCTCTTTTACTCGTAATCTTTCTCTATATACCAGATGGTGACTCCTGAGAACCCTCTCTGTCCTTCCTCTCTCTGTACCTCCCTAAACCTTTCCTGCAAGTGCAGTGCATGCATTTTCCCCCCTTGTCCCAAGGTTTCCACAATGGGAGTCCTAAGAATCTCTCTCTCTCAGTGTTCTCTTCCTCTTCTTCACTTACCCTTTTACCTGGTCCTTCTCATAGATGCTAGTCTCCAAAGAGGACTCCAAGGGACCATGCCCTTGTGTGGCCCCTTCTTCTTGAATCAGATCTGGCTCTGTTACTGACTTATAATCAATAAAAATATTGCTGATTGCTTTTGAGGCTAGGTCAGACAAACCTTTGCAACTTCCACCTTGGTTTCTTGGAAATCTTGTTCTGAGGGGAGACAGCTACAGAGGGTTAAATAGTATTCTTCAAAAATTCATATCCACCCAGAACTTACTTAGAAATGGGGTCTATGCAGATGTAATTTGTTAAAAATAGATGACATCTTCTGGACTTAGTTAGGGTTGGCCTTCATTCTATTGAGTGTCCTTAGTAGGGGAGAGGGCACGGAGAGACCCAGAACAGAAAACTGCATGAAGACATAGGGAGAGACTGGAGTGGTGCAGCTGTGTGTTAGGGAGTGTGCAGGTTGCTGGCATCCTTCAGAATCTAGGAAGAGGCAAGAGAGTCTTCTTTCTGAGAGCCTCCAAAAGGAACCCTGCTAACACCTGGGTTTTAGACTCTTGGCCCCCTGAACTCTGGGAAGTAAACTTCTGTTGTCTTAAGCCATCCAGTTTGTGGTAATTAGTTTTGGTGGCCCTAGGAAACTAGGACATCACCTCACCCCCTAAGACCACAGTGTCCTGAAGAAGCGCGGGGTGGCTAAGTGGAGAGAGTGGTGCCCAGCTGGTCAGCCACCCACTATGTGACCTAAGGAGTCCTCTTGAACACATGTTCCAGTTGAACCTTCTGACCCCAGCCCCAGCCAACATCTGATCACAACTGTATAAGAGACTCAAGTGAGAACAGCCTTGTTAAACCCAATAAATGCACAGAACCATGAGAAGGAACACTAATAAATAGATAGAAAAATAGATAAATAAGATTCTAAGCCACTCAGTTCTGTGGTGGTTTGTTATATAGCCAAGGTCTTGATGGAGGACCTTCCCACTGATCATTGCCTCCTGAAAATGAGGCTCATCCCTCCTCATCTTTCTTGGGAGAATTGGCTGCTACCCTGCTGCCACCTTGGAATTTGGATGAGTAACATTCTCTGCCACTTCCCATGTATGTAATAGACGGGTTCCTCTCTTCAGCAGGCTTACAACCTGATTGTAGGGCCAGCCTTAATTTAATAACAGTGTTCAGAAGTCTAAGCATCATGACAACAAAATCAAAATTGATGTGCAAGACACGTATGGAGAAGATGTGTGGTAAAGATGAGGAAGAGGTCTCTCTGGGAACGTGCTCTGAATTTTGGAGGAAGTGATAGGTATGAATAAGAGGAGCTGGGAAGGCATTTTGGAATAGGGGCACACGTAGGTACTATTTTATACATTCCTTGGTTTGAGAACAGACATAGAGAAGTCCATTCATAGTGGAAGGCATGGCCACAACCTCTTCGAGAATCCTCTGTATGCAGATTCCTGCTTTGTACCATGTGACCCTATTTCACCTGCTACTCCTCATCAGATTAGGCATTCAAGCCCTGGCCAAAGACCAGTATCTCTGATAAGGGTCCAACCTGAGCTCTTGACCCTCAGGCATCCACAGAAGGCTTTTAACATGCATGTGAACACCCTAAAATCATATGCACAATTTTTTATTTCCCTTCATATGTTTTTCTGGTAGGAATATCTATGTTTTCATCATATTCATAAAAGCGGTGAGCCTTGACCTCAAAAGATAACAACCAGGATTTAGGGAACTAGAATGAGAGATACAACATGCACATAATGTTCTTTCATGAAAATGCACGCACAATCCTGATACTCATTTTGAGAACATACACACAAAGATGCCCAGTAAGCCCTCTAGAGCAGTTGCTTGTGGTGGTGGGAGGGAGTAGGAGTGTAGTTTAGAGATAAAAGAAGGAAAAAAGAACCAGTGTGTTGACCAGTGATGGCCTTTCAAGTAACCTGGCTCCAGAATGTGTCAATAGGGTGCTCCCTGTTGGAAGATGACTGGTCGATCAATGGAATCCTTTCTCCAGGGAAGTGTTTAACAGGAGACCAGGAGAGTGGTGTAAATGGAGGCAATCATAAGGAAAGATGAGCAGGGGAGGGACAGCAGCTGCCTCCTCTGCAGAGAGGGATGGGCTGCCGTAGCTGACCTTGGGTTACTCCAGGGCCCTGAGCCGATGCGGAGGAGAAGCTCTTCATTATGCCTCCTTCAGTGTGGTCCTTGCATCCCAGACCGGGGATGGTAAGAGTGGCTCTGAGAACTTACCATTCGAGGTCACTCCAAGACACTGGCAGCACAAGGGATACTCCAGTGGTGACAAAGCTATGAGCCTGTGAGTATAGGAAGGGTGCTGGGGCCTTGGTTGCAAATGCCCAAGGGTATAGACGTGGCCTGTTTTCCATGTGTCTCCACCTGGCTGCTTCTCTGGGTTGGCACACCACAGGGCAGGGGGCCTGTGCCTGCCCTCTGGCTAGCTGAAGTGCATCAGGCTGAGTGGCCGCAGAAATAATAACCCTTGTCTCAGGCTCGGGTTCCAGCACATCCGCTCGCTGTCGCCAGGCGGGCTGGACAGCTCCTCCAGCTCAGGGGCAATGTTGCAAAACGGGCTCCAGGTCAGAAGTTAGACCATTATGGGGATGCTCTCTCTCCATGGAGGGGCTGGAGCATGCAGCTGGGGCTTCATGCTGGCACTTGTCTGTTTTGGAAAGGGAGGAGACACATTTTTTGCCCACATAAATTATACATTAGGTTAACGACAAAGTACTTGTTTCCAGGCTTGATGGAGCGCCATGGTTCCTGCCTGTGGCGGCCCCCCCGAGACTCGAGGTGCTGTTTAAGCATTCTTAATTAGTGCTGTGCTGGGATGCAGGTCTTTATGAGCTATTCCCCCTTCCCTGGGGCAAGTCCATGTTCCATAACACTCATGATTCTCTACAGTTTTATTTTTGTGAGTTGAGGAGTGGTTCGGCGGGGTGTGGGGAAATCTCAAGGAGAAAATGTTAAGTGAACCGGGGAGCAAAGCAGTAAATAGGAGGTGGCATTTCACACAGCGGGCTCGGGGTGTGTGAGAAGACACAGCAGTGCAGGACATTGCTGGGGTCAGGCCATAGATCACTGCATCTTAGAACCAGAGGGGATGGGGACAGAGGGTGAGAGGTTTGCCGGTTTCTTGTCCCTTGTCCTTGCTGGTCAAAGTCAGTTCTGCAGGGCCTTAACATCTCCTGGGCTATGTTTTCTGGACCTCCAGGGGGGTTTTGGGGGACACAGAGCTTCTGTGGGTCAGATCTGGCCAGTGTGCGGGCTGGGGCAGACTTTGGGGCTCCTGACGGAAGGCAGCCAAGGTGGTGGTGGCAGTAGCTGTGGCTGACAATGGTATAGGCCTGTGGAAGATGGCTCTGGGAAAGCAGGAGGTGAGGGGCTGGTGGGAGAGGGAGATGGGAAAGTCTGGAGGGGTGCATAAACACATCTTGTACTTGGAATCAGTTCTGGTACCCATCCTCTTGTCAAGCTCAAGAAAGGGATTGTGTGCTTGCTAGAATTAAAACCATGTGAATTTTGGGCACAGGGTAATGGTTGCGGTGTTTGGTGGCATTGGGATGGGGCAGGCCTTGGTGAGTCTGGGTCTAGGACATGAAAAACCCTCTTTAACTTGACCTTTTTAGTATCCCATGCCCCAGGGAGAAGGAAGCTCTTGCTAGATGGAGCTTTTTATAAAGAGCGTTCAACTCAGGGAGCAGTTGGATTAGCCAAGTAGGGATTGGTTCCTTTCTCTGGGACAAAGTCCATAGAAATGGAAGCTAGAGGAAGAAGAGGGTTGATTTATTTTCCCAGTGAGCAGTGGGTCGCATTGTATTCATCAGCAATGAGTGATATACATAGCAATGTAAAATGTAGTCTTTTTTTCTTTTAAAGACTTTTTTTAGAGCAGTTTTTGATTCACAGCAAAATGAGCAGAAAGTAAAGAGATTTTCCATATACCCACCACCCCCAAATATACCCAGCCCTTCCCATTATTAACATCCTCCACTGAGTGTAAGTGTGTTGCGATGTACAGACACATCATCATCACACAAACTGACATTAAGTTTCACTCTTGGTGTTGTACACCCTATGGGTTTAGCAAATGTATAATGACATGGCTCCATCACTATAGTATCATACAGAGTATGTACCCTGCCCTAAAAATCCTCTGTGCTGTGCCTATTCAACCCTCCCCCTCCACTCACCCCTGCAACCACTGATCTTTTTACTGTCTCCTTAGTTTTGGGTTTTCCAGAATGTCACAGAGTTGGAATCATACAGCATGTAGCTCCCTCGGACTGGCTTTTTTTTTTTCCACTTAGTTATATGCACTTAACTTTCCTCTGTGTCTTTTCTTGGCTTGATTGCTCACGTCTTTTTAGTGCTGACATTCCATCATCTGGATGCACCACAGGGAGTTGGTTTATCCATCGCCCACTAAAGGGCACCATGGTTGGTTCCAAGTGAGGTTGTTTCTTCTCTTCATGCTCACAGTTTCCTTGATGTTAAATGTGGCTTTGAACAGACCATCTTTATGTTTATTTCCAGCTCCCATATGTCTTTCTCTGCAATGCCCAAGCCAAAGATGGGACCCGGGCTGACCTTGCATTGACTCCATGCCAATGGACAAATGTTGACAATGGGACAAACAACAACATGAGCATTTTCAGTGCAATCTGAACCACTTGGATGATTGTTGCCACTTTCTAAATGTAATAAGGGAGCCCCAATGCCTAGGGAGCTTCATTTCTCTAGTGGGAAGTTGTTTGTTAAAAATAAAAGTCAAACAAAAAAACAAGTGAAGGGATAAAATAACCCCAAACCAATGTATTTTGCTAGATGACACATAATCCAGAAACAATTTGAATGGATTTAAAGACTCTATGGAGATGGTTTATAGTATTTGTGATCCCTGTCACCAGCACTTGTAAAATTATAAAATTTAGCAAGGAATGGAATAGGTTTGCCTGTTTAGCAAATAATAAATCAAATAACTCCCAAACTGAGCCAACAGCCAAGAAAGAGAGGGAGCAAGGGAAACAAGGGATAATGAAATAGACTCCAGGCAAGTGCACGGCAGGGAAGTCAATAGTTTCTTGCAGGAGCCTTTGTTCTTCAATAAGAGGTAGGGGTTGGGGGCCAGCGAGCAGCAGCCACCCCATTACCCCTTGCAGGGGCTGACAATGATAAGAAAAATGGCTAGCATTCCTTACACACATGTCCTGGGCCGGGTGCTGGTTGAGCACCCAATGGGTTAACCTCCCTGAAGTTTCCAGATGATCTCCTCCCAAAGTTTCAACCTCCAGCAGCCTTGCTGTGTGCCATGCAGTGTAGCACTCCTGGGGTGTTCTCTTGCTGTGTCACCTGTCAGGTGTGTTTTCTTGGTGAAATTGTGAATGACTTGAGGGAAGAATGTGTCTTTCTCATCTGTGGTGTCCTTGGCTCCCCGCACAGGGTCAGGTCCCAAACACGTGCTCAGAATGGACTTGGTGGAGTAGCTTGCCAACTCCAATTATCTAATAACCTGACATTTATGAAGGGACATGTGCTGGGTATACTTTATAAGGCTGACCCCATCTTGGCCCCACAATAGTCCCAGGAGGTGGGCAATTTTGTCTCCACTTTCCCCATAAGGGGCTGTGGTTAGGGGGTGTGCTGCCTGCCTAAGGTCAGCCAGAAATAGGTCAAGGTGGGTGTTGGACTCCGGTGGTCCTGACTCCTCAGTTTATGCTCTTCACTGTGAGGATCCATGCTTTTGCTTGGGGAAGCCACTGAAAGGAGAGCAGAGATCTTTTTTTGCAGTTAATGAAAGACTGGTGTGTCTATGCAGGGACTGTTCCCAGGCCCCAAAATGTAACCCTACACACTCTTCCACTTTTGCTGAAAATCTATTACCTAAGATGGTTAGGAATGATCTGGAGTGGAGGTGACATCAAGGCAGAAGGACAACACCATGGCAAACAGAACTAAAAGAAAGTCACAGAGGTGCTCTGTCCTTTTGCTTTAACACAAGTGGGGCAAGAGCATCCTAAAGTGTGTGTACACGTATGTGTTTCTATACAGTGCATAGAACAGAAGTCTGTGGATTCTAGAAATAACCCAAATGATAAATGGTCTCTGTCGACACATATTGTAAGCAATGATGCCAAATTATTTGGACAAGTTTGCTAACAGATGTGATCTGTTTAGCTAAACAGATATTAATTTTCCAGCTCTTTGACCTGCTGATAAATTATATCCTGTTGGAGATACACCACAAGTTACAGTAAAAACCGATGTTGCATGTGATTGTCAAAACATAAATTCGAATGAGATGAAGATGATGTACTTTGGTTAGAAAATATCCACAATGCTTTTTGATATTACAGGTTTCAAAAACCCTAAATTTAAACGTATAATATATACTATATTATATACTATGTTATAATAAAACTATATTTTATTACACACAGTAATAAAGGCATTTATTATACTTAAAAAATTACATCTTAATCCCAATGAGTTTTTCAGTATTTTTGAGCCACTTATCATTTCTGGGACAGGTTTTGGAATTTGTGACCTGCCTTTTGGAATGGTACTTTTCTCTAGTACTTCTGCAGAATCTCTTGACACCGTGTACCTGGCTTGAGATGTTATTAGTCTACAAAATAAAGTTCCCTGGGGTGGTCTAAAATGCGTGGTACTTTTGTGTGATGTCTGGTCATGATTTGAAGTTCCTAGCAATTGGAACATTGCTGCCAATCTCAGCTGACGCTTTTTTCTATGAAAAGCAGATTTGTCCACCTCAACACTGTTGACACATCAGACCAGACCATTTTGTGCTGTGTGTGACCGTCCTGTGCACTGTAGGATATTTAGCGTCATCGTTGGCCTGTACCCACTAGATGCCAGTAGCAGTCCCCCATGAGACAAATGGAGTATCTCTAAATATTGCCAGATGTCCTTGGGAGCAAAATGCATCCCTGCTAATTGAGAACCACTGAGACAATGCTTCAGAAAATCAGATGTCTGCACACCTGTACGTGTTGCTCTGGCTTTATAGACAGGGGCAGACTATTTTACATGCATTTTCTTCTTGCAGCAGCTATTAACATAAATATTCTTATTTGTAATTCTGGCAACAGCCTGGCAGGGAAGATTAATGGGGGGAAAACAGCAAAAAAAATCCTCCTGTGATATGGCGGTGCACTGAATTACATGCAATTTAGGTGCCAATGAAGGGGGCGATGATAAACAGAATAACCTTCAGTTACATGATGTGTACTTTGAGGATGCTTACTTCCTGTTTTATAGTGTCCCTCACCGTAGCTTATCCTTCTGGATCAGTTAATTGCATGTTTCTTTTTATCCTTCACTGATATCACCCAGTGTTGACTCCCTAGCATTTCATTTTTTTATTCTTGCAATCAATAAAGCTTTGCTACCCATTTGTCATTAAAAGTGTCAGTTTGTTTTTCATTCTGTATAACTGGCTGACTTCCTGCTTGGATGGTTAGAAAAATCTATTTAACTTTGATGGAGCTAAGATGATATTGCTATTGATCAGTATCTTTTGCATGGCAACTCTTGTTCAAGAAAAATAGAATTTTAACTTGTGTATGTGAGCAGTAATGTTAAGGACAGATACACTATATATTTTATTATCTGGCTGAGAATAATCTCTTCAACTAGACCCAGAACATACTTTTTGGTTTACATGATAATATGCATTCTGTGAATGTAAGATTTTTATAGTTTGAAAGAACTACTCCAACCCCTTCACTTTGTAAATGAAAAAAATATTAAGGTCAAATAAGCAAAAAAAAAAAAAAAAAAGTGATGTGCAGACCATACAGACAGTTCTGAACTGGGACTAGAACTCCTTGTGGAAGATTGCAATAAGGCCTCTAATTTGGGAGTTGGCAAACTATGACCCTCAGGGCAAATCTGGGCCACTGTCTGGTTTTATTTTATTTTATTTTATTTTATTTTATTATTTATTTTTACTGTCTGGTTTTATATTTAAAGTTTTGTTGTAGGGGTAGTGGAAAGGGAGGTGGGCGGCAGGATGGGGTGACTGGGTGACGGGCACTGACGGGGACACTTGACAGGATGAGCACTAGGTGTTATGCTATATGTTGTCAAATCGAACTCTAATAAAAAATAAAGTTTTATTGTAACACAGTCACACTTATCAGTTTTCTTATTATCTGTGGTGGCTTTCATTCTATAGTCACAGAGTTGTGGCAGAAACTGTGTGGACCAAGAGGTAAAATATATTTACCCTGTGGTTTTCACAGAAAAAATTTGCATATACCTAAACGAATTCTTCAGTCCTTTGATGTGCAATATTACAGTGCTCCCCTCGCCACCCCCCACCCCATTCCTAACTCTGGGTTCGGCCACATGACTTGTTTTGGGCCTACTTGTTCTTATGACTCCACTGTTGCAATGAAAAATGCCTGAACCTGCATGCTCAGCAAGTGGAGTAGAGTCAAGTCATCTAAGTTTTCCCAACCAAGGCCAAGCTTGATCAGCTGTCAGTGAGGCAGACCCCAGACGAGTGAGCAAGGTCAGCCAAGATCAGTAGAGCTGCCACCCAATAAGCAAAATGTCCCTATTATTCATGCAGAATAACTTGGCATATAAAATGGATACTACTCATTGAGAATTAATTAGTTAAGGACTTGGATTTTAGAGATAAGTAAACCTAGGTTTAGGTTCTGACTTGGCCACTTGTTAGCTGCAGGACCACTGCCTCTCACATCATGTTGCCTCTCACATCTCTATTTTTGCACTGGTTGTAGTAAGGGCTGGCTTTCTTGACATCCAGTGTTCTTTGCTTCTGGACAAGCAGGAAGATTGTATTTCTCTTTTTCAAGATGGGTATAGTTGTGTGTCTTGCTGTGGCCAACAGACCATGGGGGAAAATACTGTGTGTCACTCTGGGTAGAAGGATTAATTGCTGATGCCTGCTCTCCACCTGATTCTTCCCCTAATGTGGCATCTGTGCAAGATTGGGTTGATGTGGAGGTCAATGCTGAGCTACCACCTGGTGGGAAGTTTCCTTGGGGAGTCATCTGGGCTCGCAGTGGACTTTGCATGAGTGAGAACTTTTGTTGAGTTAAGTCATTGGAGTTTGGGGGTGCTTGTTATCACAGCTGAGCAAATAACTTTTTGAGAATTTTAATTATTTTCTGATTTAGAAATTACTATAAATGGAAACAGTTGTGGTGGAGAGAATGGCATCACTCTGAGTTAATCAATAGTTGTTTATTGGAGACTGACTGTGTACCAAGGAGTAATGGGGAAAACTGTGCAACTCCTGGGGTCAAATCCAGGAATTGCCACTAAATAAGCCGCATGACCTGTGGGAGTCACTTCATGCTTTTGATTCTCAATTTCTAGTAAGAGAGGGATAAACCTGTGCCCTTTTCAGTGGGGTAATATTATGATGAAGTATCTAGAGTCTGGGATGAACTACTGGGACTGTTCTCTTCTAGGCAGACAAGATGAAACACTCTGGAACTTGGGTGGTGAGACTGGGACATATACTAGCCTACTTGTGCCATGAAATCTGAATTGTGGTTGGAGAGAACCTAAGTTACTTCCACGAAAGGCTAAGAAGGTGTACAAAGACTCTAGGCAGATGTGAAGGCAATGAGGCCAGGGAAGGGGCAGTAGGGACAGTCACTGTCCCTACTAACCCTGAGGTGATACCAGTGGGCACCTCAGGAACCATGAGAGGCAGGGTAGAAGCCAAGTGCTGGTCTTGGAGTCAAAGAGGCTTGGGTTTGAATCCTGGTTCTGCTCTGACATACTTGCTATATGACCATGGGCAACTTATTTAACTTCTCTGAACTTCAGTGTTCTCATTTGTGAAACAGGGATAATAATTTTTTTAGTTGTTTTTTTTTTAAAGATTTTATTTATTTATTCATGAGAGACACACAGAGAGAGGCAGAGACACAGGCAGAGGGAGAAGCAGGCTCCATGCAGGGAGCCCGATGTGGGACTCGATCCCGGGTCTCCAGGATCAGGCCCTAGACTGAAGGCGGCGCTAAACTGCTGAGCCACCCAATTTTCTCACTTGTGAAACAGGATTGGTGCGAAGAGAAAATGAGAGAATAGTTGTAAAGTACACATGGTAAGTAATTATTGGGTGCTGTTCTTACTTTATTGTTGGTGTTCCTCTACAAATTTGGGGGATATACAGGCATGCCCAATTCAAGTGGTATCCAGCCAGTACATACCTATCCAGTAAACACAGCTCAGGTTTCTTAAAATGGTGAGGAGGTGGGGTGCAGTGTGCCACTAGGCTGTTGCTTGGCAGATGTGATGGTGGGGCTGCTTGGCCAGTATTTAGACCTTAGGGGATAATATTTTGGAAATAGCCAAGTTATAATAAGTTCCTAACCTGATGATGCTGAACAGAACTGAGCCCTGTGGGGGCCATGAAAACCAAACAACCTAATTCAATCCTGTCTGCCTATCTCTGTAAAGGATATGTGAATGCCTAGTCATGATCTCCTGTATCCCCTCGCCCAGAGGAATTCAGTGTGCACTTGAAATCTCTCAGTGGCTGAAAAATTTTAACTTCTTTGAGAAGAGGAACAAAAAAGAATAAAAACTTCTTAATTATTCTCTCCTAGTTGCATAAAGATAAGAATCCTGCAGATTAAGTTATGTGGCAGTTTCCATTTCTAGTTGGGCAATGTTAGCAATATGGAGACCATGAAAAAGAATAATTATATTTTAGACACGATGTACATGTTCCAAGCGAATGCCTCTGGTCCCTTCTTTTAATTGTTGAGTGCCTCTGGGGTTTTAGCTTATTGGAAGGATCAGGAAGCAATATTCTAAGCGGGCCGACTTCCAGAAAGAGAGGATGAAAGTTTTTTTCCCCTTGCATTTCCCTGGCAAGTACCATGTGGGATGCACATAGATAAAACGGCGGACAGATCTGAACAAGGAGGAGCAGATGAACTGTTGAGAGCCTGCTGGCAGGCAGAACAGAGCTAAAGGCTCTGAAAATGATTCTCTACCCAAGAGCTACCAGTGGGCATTTATTTGAGGGCCCCTTTTGAGTTAACAACTACATTCTGGGCAGCAACATTATCTATCACTTGGTTAAAGATGTTGTAATTAGATTGGCTTGAAACCAACAGTTAGTATGTCCTGTTATCAGGAGGAAAAAAAGAACTGTCCATAACAAGAGAAAGACAACCCCATGAATTGAGTTTCTCAGCAGTCTTCCTTGCTATGGTTCTTGTCCATGCCCGAGAGCCTAGGTGTTAAGACTCAAAGCCTCTTAGTGATTATTAAGCTAATATGATGGGAATGTATTCACTTTGGAAATCTTTGAGTCCAGAAGTATTCCTCTCCATTGCAAAGCTGGTAATGCATTCAGAGTAGATACTAAAATACTTGCATGCTTAAAACATAAAAGCAGATGTGGCTCTGGTTGCATACTGGATTCATAAGCAGAACTCCTACTGTCGGCCTCAAAAGGACTCGTTTTCAAATCTAGGAATTCAGATAACTATCTTAAAGAATATTCCAAAAAAGTAAGTGATATTATCAAACATGCCTCACGTTTCGAGATATGACTTCCAAGGGCAACTTTTATTTTTGTCCTTTAATTTTGCATCTCTCCTTTGTCTGCCTTTTCAGTTGTTCTGGGGCATGTGATCCATTTGACATATTTTCCTTAGTTTAATTTTTAGATGTAAGCGTTTTGCTTAGGGGACCCCAAGAATGGTCTTGGACTATAACTTTCTTCTGTTCTGGCTTCAGAAAATTCAGAAAGTATTGAGCACTGCTGTGAAGCCTAATAATGTAATTAAATTGCTTTTAAACTTCAAGACTAAAGCAGCTAGATAAGCATGAAATCACCAGCCAGCTTCTTGCCCCTTGTAACTCAGCGGAAATGTGTGCACACAGAGTCACTGGGAATGAAAAGTAGTTGACTTTCATACTGCCCGGTTTTTACCCACCTGTGGCTGAGTATGTGTGTGTGCATGCATGTGTATGTGTGCCCACATGGCCGTGTGTGTCTGCATGTTTTCAAGCAAAGTTTTGTTCCATTAAGACAGATGTTCTTTGAATCTCTTTGTTTCCAAGTAAAACAGTTATGATTTTTACAGAAATTATCCTTGGCTTCCACATTCTATCATTCTCTACATAAGATCACAGAAAATGAATTGAAAGTAGGAAAAACCAAAGTAATTTGCAATTCTGTGCTTGATTAATTGGCTTTTGGAATTGGAGTGCGGTCCTATGGGCAGGGAAATGAGGTTTGTATTCTGAGGAGCCTCGAGACCCAAACTCGAAGCCAGTTTTTCGGAAAGACATTCAGGCACAGTCCTTGGGAGATGGGAAAGGCCATTGCTCTTATCATTCTGGCTCAGGATGGCCTCCCGGTGGTTTCCAGACCCAGGGGGCCCAGGCGCCATGTGGCATTTGGAAGAAAATCAATGCACACATTGCAGAACTATGAATGTTGGTTTAAAGTCTGTGATTAATACTTTACCTAAGAGGCTTCTAGGTGTAAGACTAAACCTAAGAAGCGAATGTGCCAGAGATATTTGCATTTCTGAAATGTGTGTGAGAAGTGGCAGGTTCTGAGTGATTGCTTTCCTAAACACCATTGCTTTCCTAAACACTATGTGTATATGTCATAGACATATGTCTATGTCTTCTGTCTATGTCTTCTGTCTCAATATACTTAATCAGGTTCCAGCTCTTCCTTTGGAAGCTGTAACACTTCCTATCATGATCCCAAAGTAACCCTTGGTGAAGGGTTTCTTTCCCAAGCTTGGCTTTTGGTGGCCTTAGGAAAGCTGCCCGCTGGCCTGGTGGAAGAGACCATTTGTCATCAAACGGAAGCAGATTTCTGGGATTTCAGAGCTGGCATCATTGTCGTTGGTTCAATTTTGTGACTGTGTCTGGCTCTTCCATCTTCTGAGCCTCCTCAAAAAAAGTGCCTTATGCCATTGACCCCTTTTAAACCTTCAGATTAACCGAAGTTACGTGGGGGTTGCTAGCTTGTAACTAGGTCTCCCTTTGACGTGATTTTGAACACTCTAGAGTATCATAAACCCAGGAGTAGAATTGTTGAATTGCAGAGGAGAATTTTATTTATTTGTCCTTGTGATAATTTAGGTTTTCCCCAAGAGTTTGTATTGTAAGTTCTTTCTTTTTAAAAAGTTGTACCTTTGAGTCTTCTTTATTTGAATGTTGTTATGGTGTTCATTATTCTACCCAAATTAGTCTTTAACCTTCTTGAAGGCAGAGATAGTGCCTTTAATTTTTTTAAGTGAGTTAGGCCGCATGTGTTCTGTGGTGGGGGATTGTGTGTGTGTGGGTGGGTTGGAGGGGTGGGAAACAGCATTTATTTCTCCTTCAGGCACGATAGCACCTCTTGTACCCTGGCGCTCTTGTCCCGATATGGGGAAAATGAGGCTCCTGGCAGTTGCGTGAGGCCAAGGGCAGATGCCCAGGCCCTTCAGGTACCAGTGGCAGGCAGGGACACCAGCCATACACTGCACCATAGGAGGCCAGGTCGTAGGAAGGGCAGGTGACATGTGCCTCTAGCCCTGGTGTCCTGCTGTTCAGCCTACATGCCCCCCAACCCCCACCAGCCCCCTGCAAGGGGTAGGGGCACCCAAGTAGCTATGATGTTGGACAGACCAGTGTTCAAATAGCTTCAACAGGGACTGGCTGGCTCAACCAGAGTACACAGTCATGGTCTTCCTCAGGCTCCTCTCTAAATGATGCTGTGTATTCTTCCTTGTCAACATGCTGCGGGCTCTGGCTGGATCAGGGCTGAAGAAGGTACTTTCCAGGGGTGAGAGAATGAGGTAGATGAACAGGGGACTTGGGGACACTCCCATGTGGCCTGGGCAGCACCCAATGGGATGGGGTCGGGCCTGGAGGCCACACAGCACGGTTGCTTCTCCCTTGTTGCTGGGGAAGCCTGGCTGCATCAGCAGTGGGGAGGACAGAGGGGGGCCAGGGCGGGTCTGGCCTCTTGGCCTAGGGAAGCCTCAACGTCCACCCAACATCCATCGTACTTCATAGAGTTCTAGGTTTGTGACAGATATTCAAGAGGTAATTTTTATTTTTATTTATTTATTTATATATTTTTTAAATAATAAATTTATTTTTTAATGGTGTTCAACTGTAATTTTTAACACTGTATACATGACTTTATATGTTTGTTTAGTTTGCTTGGAGAACTGAAATCAGATGAATTTTCAATCCACTAGTTTACATAGACTGGGGGTTCTTAATGCTGACCACACATAAGGACAAATCTCCGAGTGCTTCTAGAAGAAACTGCTGGTCCTCCTGCACCTGCAGATTCTGCTTTTGTTGGTCAGGGCAGGATTCTACAGCGATTCAACAGTCCATCCTTGGATCCTGTGTGTGGTCAGGGTGAAGGCCACCCACCTGGACCATGGAGATCATTTCTGGTCCATTTTTGGAATAAGCTGGGCCAGCGGTTTTATAACGCGCTAACAATTTTTCTTCTGGAAACATTGCTGAGCATCTTGAGAGACAAGTATTTTGTTAACTGGAGTTCTTTTATAGTGATATTCTGGGTGTTACCTGAAATAGATGCTTGCCCAGGAAGTGATTTTTCAACATGTACTTTAAAAAAGCCATTTTTGGCTGACATTCTGAGCTCAGCACCAACATTTGGAAGAATAGCAGCAAGATCCTGTTGGAAAACTGTGTCTTCTGCGGTTGGGACTAAGGAGCAGGTTTGCACAAGGCTGTTACTTCAGGGCCATGAGGGTTACTGAGGAAAGACCAGTGGAGGGTAGAGTCCATATCTGCCATGTGATAGCTCTTTCTGGGCTTTTCCATTTTCTCACCTTATTGACTTAGCTTCTCCTGTCAGCTGATGCTTGTTATTTTAATGGAATTGCATCTAGAAAGTTTAGTTTTGCTTGAGGTGGTTTTTTTTTTTTTTTCTGGAAAACTGGCATATTTTCTTTACATCTGTGCCCAAGGCTAGCTGTTAGGATGCCAGTCTTATCAGGTAGGTGTGTAGTGGTGGGACATGTATTAATTAGGCCACGAGTTAGGAGACTTGGCTGTGTGACTTGGGTGTTTTCCTCAACCCTCTGAGCCTTACTTTCTCTTCTGTAAAAGGGAGCCATCACCTGCCCTCCCGATGTTATGGGGCCCTCTGTAGGAGCATAAAAAATAACATGAGAATAATAATAAATGGAAGAGCAGCCCCAAGCTCTCATCTGCTATTACCTGAGAGGAAACACAGACAGAGGTTCCTGCTTCTGAGAATCATGGAAAAATATACTCTCCCCTGCCACCCACAGCACTGATTCATAAAGTCCAGGGCTGCTTCCAGAAAATCAATGGAGTCTCCAGAGATAGGAAAATAATCATATTCTTTGCTGACTAGTTGTTCACGCCTTCTGATTTGGGGACCTGGGTGCCTGCTGGAGCTCAAGCAGGAAAAACCAGCAAAGCCACCGAAAGAGGTGGTCCAGACAGAGGTGGCATGTGGATGGCTGTAGGAGGTTGGTTGATGTGTAGGTAGAGAAGATGTGTGTTTTTAAAGGTGATAATGGGTCTGGGAGGGATTGCCTCCATAGCTCCAGATGCCCCCTCACCTACTGTTCTTCCCGTGGTGGTATCTCAGTGAAAAACAAAACATGAGTTCTCCCTTTTGGCTCCTAACTCCAGCAGCTCAGGCCGTTTTCTCTGGAGTAGCCTCAGCCCAGACTGAGGCTCTGCCCAAACCTGGCTCCTGTGCCTTGGTTTCCCAAGATGCTGCCTCTGGGAGAAGGGAAATGTCTGCACCTCTAGAACCCCCTACAGCCTCGCTTGCGAATCTAGGTCCCCAACTTTCCATGAACTTGGGATAATCACAATGTTGGGGCTGGGGACATTATGATGGGGAGTGAGTGCTCAGGACTTTGACTCATGGTTCATAGGTCCACAGGATTTGAGAGTTGGAAACACTGTAGAGGTTTTCCAGCCAGTCCTTTGACTTTTAGGTGAATTCCAGATAGAAAGTGTCCAATTAGAATGAGAACAGAAGAGTTTGGGGTTCCTGGGGGTGGTCCCAAAGGTCTGAGAAGTCAGGGAAGGCTTCAGGGACTGTCATATTTGAGCTGGGTCTTAAAGGCTGAGGAGGATTCATTACAAATAAAAGAGAGTTGGGTATTTAAGGTAGGTGTAGGGAATCCTGCAGAAAGAATCAGGCTCCATGAATGTCCTCTTTCCTCCTTCTCTCTCTCCTTCCCTTGATTCATTCATTCATTCCTTCTCTCTCTCTCCCTTCTTCACCCTCTCTCCTTCTTTCCTTATTTCTCTCCACCCCTATCATGTCCTATTTTCCTTCCTTTGTTTTTGGGAAAGGAGTTTGGAATCATGGGGCTGCTGGAATCTGAGTGCCCTTGAGGTAGCTTTGGCTTTGGGGCATGGCCAGGGGTCATGATCAAATCACCCAATTCTCCCGAAGCTTGGGGGATCTCAGACAGGCTTGCTGAGGGGTACAGCAATCTGGCCAGAGGGTAGGGGAGGCCAAGGAGTAGAGATAGGGAGCCAGGATTTTGCTGGCTAAGAGCCACAGTGATTTTCCCTCCGATTTATTGAGGTATGATTGGTAAGACAAAATTGTATGTATTTAGGGGGTACAATATGCTGTTTTGATATATTTATACATTGTGGAATGATCATCACAATCAAGCCAGTTAATGTATCCATCCCTTCATCTAGTTACCTTTTATATTTTGGTGTGTATCATGAGAACACTTGAAATCTAGTCTCACAGCAAATTTCAAATATATAATACTTTCTTATTAACTATAGTCACCATGCTGTATATTAGGTCTCCAGAGCTCATAGTGATTTTTTTTGCAAGCTCATTTCAGAAGGAGGTAATTCTACTGTGACAACAGACTGTTTTAGATTCTGTTTCAGTTGTGTGGTTCTGAGGAAGGCTGTTACCCTGATTTCATCAGAAAGTGGGGAGCAAATTAACAGATGCTACCGATGTGTTTCTTTCTGTGACTTTTAGGATTCTGGGCACTTGGAGAGCTGAGTCCTAGCAGAGCTGGGGGAATGCATATGCACACACTGTGCTGTAGGGGATGGGGTGGTCGATCGTGGCAGGATGGTTGGGGCAAGGCTGGCATCTGCATGAGTCCTGCAGGTGCTGCCTCAACCCGGGCATACTTCTTTCCTTTACGCTGCTTGCCACCTGGGCTTCCCTATGGCATGTCACCCAGGGGCTTGAGGCGCAGGTCACTTAGTATCCTTTTGATGTGGGAACAGAGTACTGCTGCCTTGGGCTGAGTTAAAAGACTCTCGCTGAAGGTTTAAGGGATGAGGGGATTATAGCACAAGACAGAATAAAAAATAACTACAGAGGAAAAGTGGGGACACCTGTGCTCAGCCTGCCAACCCTGTATTTCTCCCTGACTCCTTATCACAGGTTCTAGGGTCTGCTAGACCTGTCACCAGGAAAAACCAAGTTAGCTCTTTCTTGGGTTCCCCTCTCCACATTTAGCAGAGGTGCTGCTGTTGACGAAGACCCACCAATGAGCTTTTCTAAACCATATGTCTCAAAATGAGTGTTGTCTCTGTCCTGGGATATGAGAATGGTCGCAGTGGTGTGTGTGCTCTTGCACATGTCTACCTTCTGATGAAACTGGGGTATTATGCTTGCACCACTGTTCAATCCTCTGGGTATGACCAATATTGAAGAGGAGCATTAGGTCTACCAGCACTCTGGAAGGTATTTTTGGAGTACTGGATAGTACCCTCAGTGTAGACATTATTAAGATTGTGACAGGATTTCCCAAGGTGTGTGTGTAAAGCACTGGCCCCTCAGATGCTCTTGGAGGTGAATGTGATGAGTCTGAGAACATGGTGCTCATGCTTTCCACCCCCTGGCGATTCACAATGCACATTGGCATTTCAAAAGCTCTGAGAATGAGTGGCTCCACTGTCTGGGAAGACTTGTCAACACTGGGCCTTAACAGATAAAAAGCCAGAGGTTTTAGGGGCTTAACATAAATAGAACAGTTCTCTGTGATCTAAGTCTGTTTTTGAGCTTACAAATGTGACTAGGAGGGTAGGAGAGGTGAATGAAGAGATGTAACCATGACTGAAATTGATCAAAATTCAGATGAAGTCTTTGTTCTTCTTCTTTTATACTTAGGGTAAGTTTCTCATCAACATTCTTTCCTCTATCTGTAAAACTAGGTGCTTCTTGAGAAGGAAACTTATGTCATAACTTCTGAAAATCTGTAACTTTTGGAAGGGTTACTATGCATTCTTTTCTTTCAGATTTTTCTCTTTCTTACTCTCTTTTGCACACATACATTATATATTCATAAAGTAACAAAGAACATCATAAATGTAGGGAAAAGGGAAGGAAATGGTGGCTTATAAATGAGAAATTCTGCTCAAAACAAAACAAGACAAAACAAAACAAAACAAAACAAAAAACCCCAAAACCCAAAAAACACAAAAGAACCAAATGCCTGACTAACATGGTCAAGTACTTTAAAAAACTGTTAAGAAGAGAGCCCAACTCTCAGAATTAAGAGGTAGAGATAACCACCCTTTACACTGACAAAGAGCAGAATGTATCATGAATTTCTGGAGGGAACAAATCAAACAACTGAATAAATTAGATGTTACTTTCACTCCACATTTGACCATGGCTTGCAGAGTCTTCAACAAACTGGTTTCCATCTTGGATACTTTTTAGTGAACTTTTTGTCCAATAGTAAACATTAACTGGGATGACTCTAGAGAATCCCCCCTCAAATGAGCTCTATGTCAATGGAACAATGCTTACCAGATATAAACCTGAGAAAAACACTGCAGGGGGCAAGGCAGATATGCTTCCTCTCCTCAAAGAGGTTACTGCCCAGGAGGGGCTGAAACAAGGGAATAAAGCACTTCAGTCCAAAGAAAATGATGGCATATGAGGCTTAAGGGAAGTAGCACTCACATTGTGATAGAGGATCAGGGTTGGCTTCCTGCATGAGGGCACTTGGAGATGAGCTTTGAAGGATGTGGAGTTTCAAGAAGTGGTGGTGATGACAGTGGTACCAGCCCAGATGGAGGACAGCATGTGCATGGGAAAGCCCAGGAAGGCATGTTAAAGGAAATGTAAACAGAGACTGACCTGTCCACTGCATAATATATTCTAGTACAAATTTTCTAAGTGGAGAAACCATGCGACATAGGATTGGGAAGGTAGATTGTATCTTTATTTTGAAGGTTCTTAAATCCTGGAAATAGAGGGAGAGTTTATACAGTAGGCAATGGACACTTGAGGAAGGCATTGAAAGGGAGTTTTGCAGCCCTGAATAACCTGGTACACCACTGATGGTTGTTCTGGCTTAACCCTTGGTTGGCCTTCTAGTCATAAGTGTAACCATTCAGGGATGGCTTAGAGAGAATGGCAAGAAGACCAGTTAAGAAAAGTAGACCAGGCATCACAAAAGACTGAAACAGGGCAAGGGCAGTGGGAATAGAACAGCTATAAAAGCATGCTGGGGGAGGAGTGTCAAGGGGAAGGCTAAGCCCAGTGGCCCTTGGGTTTTGTGTCTGAGTATCTGGGAGGAGATAGGGCAGAGATCAGGAAGCTTAGACGTGCTGTTTGAAGGGAAGGCAACGAGCTGGGCTTGCATAGATCAAGTTTAAGGGCTGAGGAAACATTGGGAACAACTGTCACTGGGTTTCTAGGGAAGATCTAAGGCAGTGGGAGTGAACTAGGAGTGAACTGGGAGAGTCCAGTGAGAATGATTAGGTCCATGGTCAGACCTAAGGTAGAAACGCCTTCCTGTAAAAAGCAGGGCAGGGAAATTGAATAATAATGTGAAGGAGAGAAACGGTGCAAAGAGGTAGGAAACCAGCTAGCAGAAGAGGAGAAAATTTCCAGAAGCATGCACACGTGTGTGCACGCATATGTGTAAATTCTTCCAAATGCCGCTGAAAGACTCAGGAGGGTAATGGTGGAAAGTGGGTTTTTGAATTGAAGTTTGGGAGATCTCGGGGGCTGTCTTTGGGGAGCTCAGTTGCAGAGGGTGAGATAGGGAGAAGCCAGATTAAAAGCATTGAGAGAGAGTTGTAAGTCTCCTTTGGAAAGTATTTTTTTCTTATCTTTCCCTTTAAAAATGTCTTCCATTTTACAATATCATTAAAAAAAATCTGAGTAGCATATTGCAATGACAAAACCAGGCAATATAATATCCTAAATGTGAATAAGTGCACTTTAGTAGATTTGGGAGACTGTTTAATGTACTGGAGAATTATTTTTCAGGCATTCCATGCGGTCCAAATTGGGTTAATGTGCCCCTGAAAAGTAAATCAGTTACTCCTCGTTGACTAGTCAGGTTAGACCAACTGTTCCTGAAACCTTAGGACACATTAGCTGCCTAGATACTGTTTTTCATAATGTGTGTTTATTGGATCAGCACTCTATAAATCCTGAATTTTCAGGCCAAATAGCTCTTCACAGCAGCAAAAATATACCATAACTTATAAGTGGTCATTAGTTTGATAAAAGATATTGAGTGCCCTGTCTTGTGAAAGCAATTTTTGATGTAAGAGTAGCATCAGTGAACAGCCTTCAATGTCCCATGGCTCACACACCAGAAGACATTTGTGTCTTGTAATTGTCGGCCTGTCAATTAGCAGCAATGCCTTCTTCAAGGAGGCATATTTTGTGGTTAACAGAGTGTACCTTTCTTTCCAGGCCATAGGAAAAAAAATCTAATTATGGGATTCTTGAGCCTCTGGTAAAAAAAAAAATGAGAGAGAGACATATTTTTTCCCCTTCTAATTTTGTTCTGATCTCTATATAAGTGAGATCTTTGAGGTTTTATGAACGTATTTGGTATAGTGATAATATTAGGTAACCTTCATTCCTGATCCTCCTCCATTCCAGTCCTCAAGTTTATAAAGCAGCTGCAGTTTTAACTCAGAAATGCAGGGGAAAAAGTTCAAAGAGGCAGGGGAAGGTGTGAAGAAATAGGATTGAAATGGTCCCTACATTCTAGCCATTGGACCTGGCAAGGCTGGCAGTGCAGGTGAAGGATGGAAGTTTAGTCTCTAGTTCTTCACACCTCTTCCAAGTGAACCCTCTTCCCCCACCAAGAACTTGGTTCCATATGGTTTCCTCCCCTGGAGTGGATTATCTGGCATAAACTGTTGAATGCCCTCACAGCAGAAGTCCAATCTTGAATGTGTGGTCCTGTATTTATGCTTTTAAAAAAAGAAGGTGTTGTCCTCCAAAGACTGAACTCAGATAAGGGGATTTTAGTCTGTAAAGAAACCCTTTCTTGGGGGTGGGGTACAATTTAGAGGACTCTTCTCTAATGAGAATATGTCAAATCCATCTATGAATATGAGTCCTTTCCTACTTTCTAGCACTTGCTTACATTGGATGTTGGAAGGAGAGAAGAAGGATGTGTGTTTCAGAGAGAAGTTTGTCTTATTAAATGGGGTAGAGTAGAATTAAAGCCATAAAAGAAGACCCACAGTTATAATTTGCTTTCTTTGTCCTGATTTCAACAATGTTGTACAAGTTTGATTAGACTCTTCCTTGAATTCCCATTTAGTTCTTAGGAGAGAATGTCTTAGTGAGATATGCCTAGTGGTTTGCTGGTAAATGTTCAGCAACCCCCTCCCCTTCCCCCCAAAAAAAGTGCTTCTGTCAATTTCTATTATGTAAATACTTCCTCTATGACTGATTTCAACCTACCACTGAGATATCACTGAATGAAGAGATGGGAAAAGCACACATTCATCTCTTAAGAGCCAGTGCAAACTGGTTCTAGTCCACTACTGGGTATATGGCTTCTACTGCAGGTCTCAATGATGGAAGGAATATTTGCAAATATCCTAGAGAGGAATCTCATGGTCCTAGATATTCTCAAAAGATAGAAATGTAGCTTTTTTTGATAAACATGATCTAAATTGCTAAGGGTTGTTGAAAATAAAGCATAAAACATAAGGTTATCAGCATAGCTCAGATATTTTCAATTTTATGATGACCATAAAATACCAAAGAATGATATTTAATCATTAATTTAATTGATTTAATTTTTCACAGGGTTTCACCATCTCCTTAGTCACACCTAACCATTCATATTGCCCGACCATATCTTCCTTCTGCCTTCCATGCCTTTGTACTCAATTTCCCTTTTGCTTGGAATGCCTCTCCTTTCCCTTTCCCCTTGCCACCTAGAAGCCTGTACTCATCCTTCAAGACCAGCTCAGGTGTTATCTCTTCCTGTAATTCTAGCCTCAGTGGGCCAACTTATTCTTTTTTTCTTGGTATTCCCATCACACCTTCATCTTATTGCATTGTAATAGTTAATCTTTGTCTTTCCCACTGGCCTGTGAACTTCTTGGGGCTGGAGGTTGGGCCCTTCAAGGACCCATGATAAGTAAGGCCTGGCATGATGTCGGCTTTGTCTGCTTCTCCAGCTCGTGCCCTGATCTCCCACACTCTCATCATTCTGGGCATTTTGGACTTTTCTTATCTTATACATGCCATGCTTTCTTCAACTCTGGGCCTTGCTCCATATTGCCACCTGCACCTGGGATCAGCTTCTCCCTTGCTTTTATTCAGCTCACAGCTGCTTATCTCTAGGTCTCTGTTTTCAGGAAGGCCTTCCTACTTTCTCAGACTAAATGAGGTCTCCTGGATAGATGTTCTTGTAGCAACCTGTTCTTCTCATCACTGCATCCAACACACTGGCGGGCATTTAACGTTGGTCTTTCCTGCTAGACTTGCAACAGCGTGAGGACAAGAACCTGTCTCTTTCATCTTTTTTTTTTTTTTTCAAGCCTAACATATCTTAGGAGCCCTGGTACTTGCTGAATGATTGATTGCTGGAAAAATATCCAGTTTGGCTACCTGAGAATAAGAAGCTAAGAAGTAACTTGAACATCCAAGGAAGATCCAAAAGTAAAAGTTAAATTAGGAAGGCAACTTTGTCAGTGGAGAATTGGTGAATCATGTCTATGAGACAAATTTATTTAATTACCTGGTGTGACTGCTTCATTTGCAATGATTATTCATTCACCGAGCTGGCTAAATTATGCTTTTATCATTCACCACCTCGTTCTATTACCCTAGAGATCAGCGATGTAGATCTCTTGTGTGTTCATAAGAATGAATTAAACCGCCCTTCTAATATAACACAAGCCTTTGTGCATGGAACGTTTGTTCAGTTACTCTCTCCACCCTGGAGGCCGTTCTGGAAAAAGGAGAGCGGGCACTTACCTTGCTTTCTTACGTATTTTCTTTGTGAGTTGAAGATTGATGTCTGGACTCCCCTCCTTTGGTTGTTCCATTTAAGTAGTAAGGAAAAGATTCAAGGCACTGAATGTAAATTCAAATATAAAATTTTGACATTCTTTCCTCTGAGAGCAGGGCTGCTCTTAGATGTTAGGAGCCCATGGGCTTTGCACATAAGGGGTGGCATTTTCTGAAGTTATGCCCTTTGCATTCTGTACCCGCCTTTGCAAGCACCTGTCTCTGCACAGATAGTGATGGTTGTGCATCTTGAACCTGGCCCCTCCAGGTCCGTAGTAGTACCACGGCTTGATTTGGAAAAGGTAGAAAGTGTCACATTATACAAACTTGGAATTAGAGGAAAGCTTAACTGTTTCTCAGTCCCAGCGCCAATCTGTGGGATGAGTCTCCTGCATTTCTGGCTCTTGACTCTCACCCATTGGAAGCTAGGCCAAACCATCAACAGACTTTGCACCACTGAAATGCTCTAACACTTTTGTGTCTTAGCTGCCTCCAGTAGCTTATTAATTCCAGTAGTTCTTCAGAATAATACACATCTTTTCTTGGCTGTTCTCTCTTTGAATCAGTGAGAAGTTTTATTGATCCCCATTTGTCCTTGGGGGCCTCTGAATAAGGTCACAGGGGAGTACATTGCTTTCCCCCATTCTTAAATTTAACTAACTACTCTGAACCCTTCCAGAACTTTACATGTACCCTTATTATAGTTCTAATGCAATGTGATTTGGCTCCCTAGGGGACATTGTCAATTTTGGGAGACATTTTTGGTTGTCACAGCTGGGGAGGCACTAATGGCACACAGTGCATAGGAGCCAGGGATGCCGCTAAATATCCTACAATACACAGGGCAGCCCCTACAACAAGAATGATCTGACCCAGAGCATCAGCAATGCTGAGGCTGAGAAAGCCAGCTCTAATGTTAGGTCATGGATGTGTCAAACCATAGTTTAGCAAGCACATGAATATGAACATAGCAGCAGAGCTGCTTCTAAGCACGTGGAGTGTCCAGTGCCTAGCACAGAGCTGAGTGCCCATGGCATCCTTGGGGATGTTTTCAGTGAGACACAATCACTGCCTTCTGGGATTCCACAGTCACAGGTATGACTTGATCTGTTCTTCTGATCCTACCAAGACAGCAATGTGAATCTTTTGGAACTGATGTTTTCCCAAATTTTTCAATGTTAGTTACTTCTCATGCCTATGGAAAAGGAAATAAGCTATTTTTTTTTGTGCAAAAATGAGGAAAACAAGGCAAAATAGCTTTTTTTTTTCTTTTGTTAGTAAAGATGTTGAGTTTTGGGGTACCTGAGTGGTTTGGTTGGTTAAGCAGCTGACTCTTGATTTTGGCTCAGGTCATGATCTCAGGGTCCTAGGACTGAGCCCCATGTGATGTGGGGCTCTGTGCTCAGTGGGGAGTCTGCTCAGAGATTCTTTCCCTCTGTCCTTCTCTCTACTTGTGCTCTCGCTTTCAAATAAATAAATCTTTAAAAAAAATGACTGAGTTTTTACAAGTCAGTAAAACTGAATAATCTTGTTACAGAAATCTATATTTCCACTGTGCAAGCACTTTCTTTCTTTCTATTTCCAAGACTTCCAGAAGCTTTTGCTTGATAAGACACAAACACACTGTTGTTGGAGTGTTTGGGATTCTTGTAGGGCCTTGTCTTGTCCTCTCAGAGAGACGGGGGTGGCCCATGTCTGTAGATTGTGCTAGAAGAGTAAAGAGAAGAGTGTGATGCAAAGCTGTTATTCTGCTTGGGTCGATGTTTAAAAATGTTACAGAGGGACTGCAGAGTGCAGAGAATAGGAAGGTCTTACAGGGGTTTAGGTTTAAGAGTTACTCTGCATTCAAAAAATAATTAATGTGGTGGTGTTATTTTATTGCTTTTGGAAACTTAGCTGGCAATGTGACGGTTGACAACATTTCATCACTTGCTCACCAATTGGATTAGAGATCAAATTAAATTTTCCATGTGCTAAAATGATAATGCTTCCCTGGCCAGGAAATTCTAGGTTTCCAAGAGTATCAAGTCTTATGTTCTGCATTTCCTTTGTGACAGTCAGGTATAAACATATTACTCTTATGTTGGAGATGTTGGGCTAGCTCCTATCTTTCAGGTGAGGGAAGGGGAAGGTGAGGATACGGTGACTCACCTGAGGCAATGATCCCTGGCTGGAGCCATCTCATGCTTTGTGGGATTGATGAGAAGAAATGAGAGAGTGGTTGAAGAAATATACTGTCATGAGCACTTCTATTAGTATGGTTTTCCCAGAAAAGGTAATCTGATGGGAGGTGGGGTACAAAGGAAGTCAGGGGTTTTGTGGGTTTTGTGTGATGATTAGGTCAGATTTATTATTTTTATAACAGCTTTATTGAGATATAACTCACATATTATATAATTTGACCCTTTAAAATGTACAATTCAGGGGTGCCTGAGGTGTCTCAGTTCGTTAAAATGTACAATTCAGGGGTGCCTGAGGTGTCTCAGTTCGTTAAGCATCCAGCTCTCGATCTTGGCTCAGGTCGTGATCTCAGGGATCATGTGTTGAATAAATGGCTTCATCTTTGCATCCAGGGAGCACTCATCAGGCCCCTGGGGATTTTGGCCCATCAGGGTCATGAGACTGAGTCCCACTTTGGGTGCTGTAGGGAGTCTGCTTGAGGATTCTCTCTTTCCTTCTCCCTCTGCCCCTCCCCCTTGCTTGTGGTCTCTCTCTCTCTCTCTCTCAATAAATAAATAAATCTTAAAAAAATAAAATATACAATCCAGTGGGTTTTAGTCTGTACACAGAAGTACGCAACCATCATCATTGTCAATTTTAGAACGTTTTCATCAACCTAAAAAGAAACCCTGTATCCTTAAGTCAATATCCTGTATCCACTCAACCCCTCAACCTCTCAGCACCTGGAAACCACTCATCTAATCTACTTTTTGTCTTTATTTTGCTTATTGAGGGCAACTCATTTAAATGGAATCATATAATATGTGGCCTTTTGAGTCTGGCTTTTTTCACTTTACGCGATGTTTTCGATGTTGATCCATATTGTGGCATGGATCAGTACTTTGCTCTTTTTTTTATAACCCCCAAATATTCTATTGTATGGATATACCATATTCTGTTTATCATTCATCAGTTGTATGCGAATCACTTAGCAAAATCCCCAGGGGCCTGATGAGTGCTCCCTGGATGCAAGGATGAAGCCATTTATTCAACACATATGTATGGATGATCCAGGTGGTAGCAGTTGGGGATTTTGAAGTAAACAAAGCAAAGCTTTTACTTTTCTGGGAATGAACAGGGCGCTGTGAGATAGACAGGAGACAAATAAACATGTGATATGGCAAGTGCTATGAAGAACATAAGGCAGGGAAGGAGGACCAAACTTGACAGGGTCACGATTTTACGCATGAAAGTAGGTTCCTTTTCTGTACATTGCCCCAGCACCCCCCAGGGAAGTGGTGGCACAGCTGGGAGAGAAGCCAGGTCTCCTGTTTCCTGAGTGGTAACTCTGACACCATAAGATTTTTTTAAAAAGATTTTATTTATTTATTCATGAGAGACACAAAGAGAAAGGCAGAGACACAGGCAGAGGGAGAAGCAGGCTCCTTGTAGGGAGCCCAATGCAGGACTCGATCTCAGGACCTTGGGATCATGACCTGAGCCAGAGACAGATGCTCAACCATTGAGCCACTCAGGCATCCTCAGAATTTATTTTTTAATTTCATAGTTTTTTATTGATGGCATTTATCCCATGGTTTAACATGTTAATTATACTGTAACAAACATGGGTTTAATATTAAACTTTTCCTTATTATCCAAATTTATCACAGTCCACTTCAGTAAATATAAAAATATATGCTTAATACTTTGTGCAATACTGGTTTTTGGTCCAAACAAACTGGATCAGAAAAGGCAATAAATTCACTTTAAGAATTCTCTCTCTCTCTTTTTTAAGATTTTCAAATGGATTTAGGCAACTTTGAATAATGGGATTTACATAATAAAATCTGAGACAAGACTAAACAAAGAACAGACAAATTTTCTAACACAAGATTAAAATTTCAAGTTCACAGATTTTTGTTATACCAAAAAAGCACAGAAACAAAATTGTATTTACACAAGTTTCATAATAAAATAATGAAAAAGGCAAGACAGGTGATCGGCAGGAGATGAAAATATAGAAATAGCATATAATTATTAAATGGAGAACGCACTAGATCTAATAAGTCCTTAGCATGGTTCATTCCATCAGGCTTCCTCTATCAGAAAATTTTAGTGCACAATACACCCAACTCACTCACTTCACACATACACCAGCACAAACTCGGAGAGCAGTCTGGGCCGTATTTCTGTGCTTTAAATACAATTTCAGCTGTCCCGGAGAAGGTGCTTTCTTCTCTCATTCTCTTCTCCACATATTCTATATTCTTTTTTTGCTTTGTTTCATTTTAAAAGAGTTTTTGTTTGAGAGAGAGAGAGAGAGAGCATGAGACGCAGGGGGAGAAGCAGACTCCCTGTTGAGCAGGACCCAGAAATCATGACCTGAGCCAAAGGAGTCGCTCAGCCGACTGAACCCCTAGACGCTCCCCCCCCCCTCAGCTCTATATTCTGAACTATAAATATTATACACAAAATACTCCCTGTAATTTTGCCATTTGGTGTTTTTGTAGTCATTGAATATTTCCTTTTTGTAATCAATGGGGTTTAATTTTTATCCACGGACTGTGAAGGAAGCTTGCTTATGGGGCTTCCTATGGGACTGGCCTTCCTAAGGGCCTGGGGGGTGCCTGGTGCTGCAGGAGCCCACCTCACACCTGCGTGCACAGGAACCTAGCTGCCTACTGCCTGCACTGAGCGTGCCTACATGGCACAGACTTGCCAAGCAACACTCACCACATGCCTCAACGGATGCTCCTTTCCCTTTAGCTCTCTTACCTTTCAAGGCCAGCAGTCTGGTTTTTAAGAATGAGAATGGGACTTCACGAAAACTATGAGGAATGATTGGCTGCAAGCAGGGAGTTTTCAAAAAAGTGATGATTTCTTCTCTATTTTAGAAACGTGTGTCTGAGCTAACTATCACTAAGGGGTTGAAGCCCACTTAGGAGGAAGCCACTTTGTCACCATAGCATCCCTTTTCATGAAATTATCTCTACCTCCTGGCTGTCTAGGGCAGAGTCCCTGGGTCTTCATCTTGTACCACAGCCTTTAGGACTGGGGGGATGTGGTAGCTGACATTTGGAACCACCGACAAGACCTCCCTCCTTTTTTTTTTTTTTTTTCCCTAAGACCTCCCTCCTGTCAGTGGAGTCAAACTGAGGGCTCTGCTTGGTGGGTATAAAATGCAGTGGAGAGACTTTCTGCTCTTGCCTTGGAGGCCGCACACTTTCTAGAAAACAACACTCCATGGGGTAAGTTTCTGTCCAAGTAAGACCTGCTTTCTGCCTTGGGAGTAAGAGTGGAGCTCACAGAAAATGTGACTTCTTAGTCTCCGTGGGCATTTTCTTCTTATCTAACTAGTTAGGGTCCTCGAATGGGAAAGTAAGACTGTCTATTAGCAGTCTATAACTGAAGATCATGCTCTGGAAAGGGATATACCCCTAACAAAAAGAAATAAAATCAGCATACTTATAATAATTGGCATTGCCACTATTAGGCTAAAGCACTCAGGTTGATAAAAGTCTATTTACTAAAATTGTGTATTGCAACAATCTTTATTTTTAGTTTAGTTTTATTTAAATGAAAAATATGTAGGTTACCCATGAACATTTTTTTTTTTAAGATTTTATTTATTTATTCATGACAGACACAGAGAGAGAGGCAAAAGCACAGGCAGAGGGAGAAGCAGGCTCCCTGCGGGGAGCCCCGTGTGGGACTCGATCCCAGGACCTGGGATCATGACATGAGCTGAAGGCAGATGCTCAACTGCTAAGCCACCCAGGTGCCCCCCATGTACATTGTTTTTAAGAAAAATCCAAACAGTACAGATGAAAAATAAGCAATGAAAAGTAATTCTTCCTGTCGCCTCTGATTGTCAGTTCCCCTCTAAACACAAATGGAGTTCTGTGTGTATTGTTCAAAAGGTATTTGATGCATTTTCAATATTATAGCAGTTTCTGAATGAGAGCTTGTAAATAGTATGCAACCAGCCAGTCCTGGACCATCCCTGTTCTTTAGCTCAGCACTCTATCTCTGGAAGCTTCTGTCTTTTCCTCCCTACTAAGACTGTTAGCATCAAATGAGATAATTCTTACAAATTCTAGGCAGTGCTCAGTAAGTGGTGGCTATAGTAAAGATTTCTTATCATCTATCCATTAAATTAGGGTATCCAGATAAAATACAGGACTCTCAGTTAAATAATGATTTCTTAAAGTATGAGTATATCCCAAATATTACATGGGACATACTTATACTAAAAATTTTTTGTCATTTATCTGCAAGTCTAACTTAATTGATTTTTCCGTATTTTTATTTGTTAACTCTGGAAACCATATACTAAATGCCAAAATCTGAGCCAGGGTATGTGGAGAAAAGCATTCTAGAATGTTGGAGTATTAGCACGAGAGGAGCACTCTGGTCCGATGCCCCCAGTTTACATGCTAGAAGGCCCATCCTCAGCACTCTGAGTTCTAAGCACCCTACCCAGATTCTTAACTACAAAAGCAGTATGAAAGTAGAAGATTCTGTTCCAGATTCTAATCTCAAGCCCAATCTATTGCCACCTACGTTCGTGCATTCTCTGCTTTTCTCTGTCCTTCCCCACCCCACATCCTTCCTTTGAAAGTCAGAAGCAAGAAAGAGTCTTCAGTCATGGCAGTGGCATTACTATGGTGAGGGAAGGGCAGTGAAGTGTGAGGAAGTCCATTAGCATGCCCTGGGCGACTTGATGGGTGTTATGATGAGTTGGGTGGGCATGGGAGGATAGGAGGCAAAATATTTACCCATTGACAAATGTCTGGACACAAAGGGACATTCTTGGTCAGTCTTCCAGGGTTTATTGAACTCAGGACTGTCTCTGACAGTTAATATTTGGATCCACCTCAGTGGCATTCTCCCCTTCTTTATCTCAGATAGAATAAAATATGAATTGTTGAAGAATGTTACCCGTTGAGAGGAGGAAGAGGAAGTATTTGACAGCAGTAGATAACTCAGCTTATCCCTCTCTTAAAAGCGTATTGTGATTATGGTTTCAGGAATAATATGGACATAGGTAAACATCTTGAAATGGGAAAAATGTAAGTAAATTTCCCTTTTCTAAGAATACACTAACCTATAATTTAGATTTTGAAGTGTTCCAGGGGTCCGATTTTAATGAGAAGGCCATTCTCTTTCTTGTGCTGTCTGCCTCTATCTCACTCTTGATCTCCATTCCCTCTGCAAGGCCTTCCTTTCCTCTCCCTCACTCCACCTGAGTCATTTCTGGAGCACCTCTGGGATTTCCAAGCTTCAGTTTTCATACAGCCCAAGAGAAATTCATGTCATTGCATTGAATGTGGGATATTCTTACCAAGTGGCAGCCCAGGGAGACAGACAGTAGTAGGGAAAAATGATTTGGAGACTGTTGTCTTCCTCATTCTCTCCTGTAGAGAGGACACCAATGGTCGCCCAATGGAAGCTGTCATAATGAATATATCTATGACCAGAGGGAAAATGTTTTCTCAGCAAGTGGCTGCCCCAGTTGCCTGGGAGGTACATTGATGAGGTGGAATAAGAAGAGAGGTCTGATTTAGAGCATGAAACAGAAAGTAACGCTAAAAGACATTTCATGACACTAAGAAGTCTGAGAATGTTCAGCAAAATTAGTTTGATTTTGTAAATCATTTTGAAAGCTAACTTGTTTTTTGAGACATTTGAGGTTTTTCTTCCTACTTTCTTTAAATTATAATGATCAAATTGATCATTATAATGATAAATTATAATGATAAATTATAATGATAAATTATAATGATCTTGGAGAAATTCTTTCTATACAATGATTAATGAAATACCAAGGTCAGTTTGGGCTTTTAAAACAGCTTTGAAATTTTGGGGGTGGGTTTATTTCACTCTTTACATCAGACTTTTTTAAGAATGAATAAGAAGGAAAGAATTCCTTTTAGGAATGGTAGATGCATAGATGATGCAAAGTGAAAAATGCAGTGAAATATAACCTGTCTTTGTGAATTCTGGAAGAAAAATATGACTGATCAGCATGGGATTGATATGTAATAAAGCTTCTAAAGGCCTTTAGGTGAGGAAGACATAAGAATCATTGGCCTGGAATATTATCATCAGTAAGTTCGGAGTTTAATGAAGTGAAACATGGTCTTCACTTGAAGTGAAACATGGCCAGTTAATTAATCTTTGTTATACTCAGTAAATTTAACTATTGCCAAGTTGTGATTTCCTTCTGCAAAAAAGCAGAACAAAGTTTGATGATCTTGCTCTCTAATTTATTCTTTTTCTTAAATATTTATTTATTTATTATTTTAGAGAGAGAGAGAGAGAAAGAGAGAGAGCGAGAGCGGGGGTCAGGGCAGAAGGAGAGGGAAGGAGAGAATCTCCAACAGGCTCCTCTGATGTGGGGCTTGATCCCGCAACCCTGAGATCATGATCTGAGCTGAGATCAAAAGACAGCTGTTTAACAAACTCAGCCACCCAGGTGCCCCCTAATTTATTTTAGATTAAAAAATAAAATCAAGTGGAGAGCATTTTTTTTGCATATTAGTTATTAGCAAAGCAGAGAAAGTGTATGCATATTAATAACAAACTTATTTATTTGTTTCCAAGTGATAACTACTAGTTATGTGGCTGCCAATATATCATTGAAAGAATAAACAAGAGTTATGTAAAGGAGTTATGAGCTACTTTTTTTTTCTTTTTAGTTATGAGCTACTTTATGTGATAAGACATGAGCTACCAATTCCTTGTAAATGTGGGATACAGAGATTATGGGTTGGGCATATTTCTGTTTCATTACAGTAATTTAGGTATAGTTGCATTAGGTCCAAATGTTTTTACTTTAAAACTTGTAAAAATATCTAACTTGTATACCAACATGATTTAAATCCAGCATACATAATTTTCCTTGACTTCTTAGAAATGTTTGCTTTTTAAAATTAATCTTCAAAATACATAAAATAAAGAAGCTGATTTAAGTTAAAGAGAAGAAAAACTATTAGTGAGAGATGATGAAAAGCTGAAGAATATTTGTATGTTGTCTACCTGGATCCTTTGGCATTTGTAACAATTATTTTAAAGTTTATGTCTGACAATTTCACTTGCTAGCTTATTTCTCTATGTCTAGTGACTATTTGTCTTTTGTTCATGGGTCACATTTTCTTGCTTCTTTGTGTGTATTGCATTTTAAAAAAATGTATTCTAGATATTTTGTGTAAAAAGAACAGTAGAGACCAAAGTAAATACAATTTACCCCCAGAAAAGGGCCTCCTTTGTTGTTTTGGGTTTCTAGAATGGGATGGTTGAGTCAATTTCACCTGTACTTGAGCCAAGTCTGGGCTTTTTTGCAACTTTGATTTAGTTCACCACTTGTTTTAAATATTTTGAGAGCAGGACTAGGGCATTCTCTTTTCTAGGTCTTGGGACCGGACCACTGTTGAGATTCGGAGATCTCTATGTTTACTATATAGCTGACCTGCTCACTTTCCTAGTTGTAGGAGCATTCTCTCTGTTTTATAATTCAGTCCAAGTGCTTCTAGATAGCTCACTTTCTTCTCCAGCACTACCCTAGGCATTTTGCACCTAGGGAGATTTCTTTCTGCTTTAGGGAGATTTCTCCCAGTTTCTCTTTCCTGCCCCCAGCTCTTTCTAATGGAAAACAATTTAGGTCTTGGACTGCCTTTTCTATGCTACTCTGTTCTTATTCCCACCTTTCAGGGATTGGCCCTCTTGCCTTGTGTGCCTTGAGGGAAATATATCTCAGTACTCTTCTGCCCCCAGCTTTTAGTGTACTGCCCTGAGTATACCACTCACTAAAGACCTGTGTAAAAGAATGGGTAGGTTGATGCAGACCTGCTTTGGGGCTAGGGCTCCTGGAATTCTAATCTGTCATTCTGGTTTACACATGCCTGTTAGAAGTTCATTCAAAGTTTGGCCGGTTCCCCCTTTTCCTATCCTTGTAGGATTCATTTTTCTCTTGCTGCTCAGCCAGAGAGGAGAGCAGACATGGGTTTCTTTCTTATCTGAAAGGCTGGTCATTATCTAGAGTCAAAGTTTAGTTCACTATGGGTTGATAGCTTATCCATCTAGTTTGGTTGTTAGACAAAGAGTAATGGTTTCTTACAACTTTCTACATAGCATCTAGAAGCAGAACAGCTCAATATTATCTTCAAATATACCAAATAAATTCCCACCTTGACCTCTTAGAATGTTTTGGTATCTGTGTTTAATGTTTCTTCTTTTTTTCCTATTAACATACTAGGGGATTTTGTGGAACCAGGTTAAGTCCCATCTCTTCGGTGAAGCTTCACCTAATTACTTAGGGCAGTGTCACTCTCCACTCTGAACTCCTTTAGTATCTAATGTCTGTAGAACTCCCTTGGCATTGAAAACATGTAACTGTGCATTGCAAGTTATTTTGCCAGAATATGTCCTGTTTCTCACCCAGCAAGTCCCCATTTTGAAAAGTTGGGCATATTCACAGCAGCAGAATTATTTGACTTACAGTCTCATTGATTTAGCCCTCAAATGCAAATGCACTAGCCACTACTTAGTAGAAGCCAAGAAGAGCAGTAGAAATCGAAGAGGACTGATAAAAAAAACTTGTCCTTTGAAAAAGGAAAGGAAAGCGTGAATCTGGAGAACAAAAAACTATATATTTTATCATCAGTTGTTCCTAAGAGCATGGTAAAAATTGGAACAAAGTTATTAATTTAACATGCAATCAACGGAGATTGCAGGAAACAACAAAGCAAGCGATGTGGTTCTGTGGAAAGCAAGCCAGCCTGGTCTATTTCATTTCCTTTGGAAATAATGGCCAGTCACAGAGACAAAGAGAAGAGATGAGTATAATGTATTCGGAGTTAGTAATATTCTCTCCCTTTAATTCTTTGTGAATCTAATGAAGAGGTTGTGACAGAGGTTGAGAATGAAAAGTCCCCATACTCTTAAAAAAAAAAAAGACTGACAGTTTTATAGCCATGGTAACCAGTAAACACCAGAACTGACTTTAAATCAATCAACAACTCGCTTCAGTGAGCATATCTCTAAAAGCCAACCAATCAGTGACAACCTTATGCTATGAAAGTCAGTCAATTGACAATGGGCTCACCTCAGTGAGCATACTTCTTGGACTGATGTCAATCCACTCCAGCATCTGCAACCAGCTCACATTTCTAAGGCTGACATCTTCTTACTCTTACATCTTCCCCAAACTATGGAAGATCAATAGTTAGCTTTACTCAATGAAGTCTCATGTGATTAGCATTAGTCTCCCTTACATAAGTAGGTAATAAATTCAGCATTCTAGATTCAGATTTTAAATGATGGGTCTCATCCTTTGACGTCCTTTCTCAGGTTCTACTAAAATAATGTTGAAGATCTTCACTTGGCAGCCATTCCATGTGTTCCTTGGGCCTAAGACATATTTATTGGGCCATGTGTGCTCAAATTTTGTTTGTCCTTTGCATTTGCTGCCAGGTAAGTCTGTCTTCACAATAATTTGGTTTCTAACACATTTCAGTGTTCTTTTGCTCAATTAATTTTATCCTACGATTTGTAACCAATCTCTGACTTATTTCAGTTAACTTTGGTTACTGATTTTATTTTGATATTCTATGATTTGTATCTTAGGATTTATTTAAAAAATTAATTTAAGAAAATGAGACCTTTGGTTTGTAGGCACATAATTTGTTTTAAAAAGTCAGACTTAATGGTACTGGCACAAAAATAGACATATAGGTCAATGGAAACAAATTGAGCCCAGAAATAAACCCATGAATATATGGTCAATTAATCTATGACAAAAGAATCAATAATATAGAATGGGAAAAAGACAGTTTCATCAACAAATAGTACTGGGAAAACTGGACAGCTATATGCAAAAGAAAATCGGACCACTTTCTTATACTATACACAAAAATAAACTCAAAGTGAATTAGAGACCTAAATACAAGCCCTGAAACCATAAATTCCTAGAAGAAAACATAGGCAGTAATCTCTGACATTACCAATAGCAACATTTTTCTAGATATGTCTCCTTTGGTAAGGAAACAAAAGCAAAATTAAATTATTGGGACTACACAGAATACAAAGCTTTTGTACAATGAAGGAAATAAAACAAAAAGATAATCCACCAAATGGGAAAAGATATTTGAAAATGATATATCCAAAAAGGGGTTAATATAAAAAATATATAAGAAACTCATATAACTTAACACCAAAAAGACAAATAACCAAATAGAAAAATAGGCAGAAGACATGAATAGATATTTTTCTAAGGAAGACATACAGATGACCAACTGTTACATGAAAAGATGCCTAATCATCAGGGACATGCAAATCAAAACAACAATGAGTATCACCTCACATCTGTCAGAGTGACTAAAATTGAAAATAAGAAATAATGAGTGTTGGCAAGGATGTGGAGAAAAATAACCCCCATATACCACTGATTGGAATGCAAGCTGGTATAGCCACTGTAGAAAACAATATGGAGATTGCTCAAAAAATTAAAAATAGAATTATTATATGACATAGTAATTCCACTACAGACTTTTTAACCAAAGAAAATGAAAACACTAATTTGAAAAGATATATATGCCCCTATTGTTGTGTGTGTGTGCATACACACACACACACACACACACACACACACGCACGCACAGTAGAACATTACTCAGCCACAAAAAATAATGAAAGCTTTTCATTTGCAAGAACATAGATGGATCTAGAGGGTATAATGCTAAGTTGAAATAAGTCAGTGGGGGAAAGACAAATACCATATGATTTCACTCATATGTACAATTTAAGAAACAAAACAAACAAAGAAAAAAAGAGACACAAATAAAAAATGAGACTCTTAACTATAGCAAACAAGCTGGTAGGAGTGGGTGGATGAAGTAGGGAAAGGGGATTTAGAGTATGCTTATTATGATGAGCAATGAGTACTGGATAGAATTGTTGAATCATTGTACACCTGAAACTAATACAACACTGTTGTTAATTATACTGGAATAAAAAAAACACTTCAGATTTAAGTATATGTATGAAATCATTGGCAGTCTTAGGTTGTATTTGCACTATTTCATAAATATTTTTGCCATTGATATGCTTCTTCCATTGATTGTGTTACTTTTGCAATTGTTTGACTATTTTTACAGTAATGTCTAATGTGTTTTTGTTACTTCCTGGATTGTCTTGTGTCCATTGAATACATAAAGATGTGCTCCACAGAGAATGGGCATGAGTCCAGGCCCAATAAGTTTCCTATCCAATCCAAGCCAACCTTGAAAACAAATGTTAGAGGTCTGTTTGATCCGTGGGCCAGTTTGTGCAATGGTGATTAAACTTTGCCTTGGAAATCCTTAAGCATCTTCATAAAGATGCTGTCAATTGGTGATCACTTAGTTTATATTCCGGCATCAATAATGATAAGGTAGTTATTGTATGAGCTCTTCCTAGGCCTCTTCCTCACTAATCTATGTTGAAGTTTCACACCTCTTTTTTTTTCACACACCTCAGAGAAATGTTTTATTATTTATATTTTATTTATTTATTTTTATTTTTTATATTTTATTTAAATTCAATTCACCAACATATAGTATAATACCCAGTGCTCATCTCTCATGTGCCCTCCATAATGCCCATCACCCAGTTACCCTAAAAGTTTCCCTCTTTTTGAGAAGAGCTGGTTTCCTACATGAAACTGCTCTGTAATCATAACTTTTGCATGTACCATGGTAAATGGCAAACATATTTCTGATTTAGAATAACAATGGTCATTTGGGGAAACTTTTGACATGTCAGTATTAATACATAAGAACTCTAGAAAAATGAAGAAATAATAATAACATTCAAAGTTTTAAGGGTCAGCTTCTTTAAAATCAATAAAGCCAAGGAGCCCACACAACAGAATGCTGAGATTATTCTCTCTCAAAGAAGCTCTAGATCGCTCTCCTATTCAGGACAGGTGGGACCCATCCTCCTGACACGTCCTGATCTCTGTGTTATCTTCAGCACTGACCTTACAGTCTTTTTCTTCCTTCTGTTCTTTCCCCTGGCCCCCTAAATGAGTTATCCTTTCCTTTAGGCTTTCTTAGGAAAAGAACATTCACATTTTATCACATTATGAAATTCCTAAACCAAAAGATTAATGTATAGAAGCTGAATTTAAACCATGGTATAGAGCTGAATTAAGGACTATAATTAAACAGTTTTTTTAAAAAAAGATTTTTATCTGTTCATGAGAGACACAGAGAGAAAGAGAGGCAGAGACATAGGCAGAGGGAGAAGCAGGCTCCCTGCAGGGAGCCTGATGCAGGACTCTATCCCAGGACCCCGGGATCATGCCCTGAGCCAAAGGCAGATGCTCAACCACTGACCCACCCAAGTGCCCCTATAATTAAACAGTTTCAAACCTTAGTGCAACAGATAGAAATTTACTACAGAATTTGAGATTTTATTAGGTACTTGCTGTTCTGGACAATCAGATCTGTATCAACCAGTTCAGTTGATTGTTAGCCTCCTCAGATGGGGAAAATGTGAAAACACGGGCCAGGAAAGACAAGGAGAGAATTTAAATAACCTGGGGGTGTTTATGTATATATGTATGTATGTAACCTTTACACTCAAAGTGGGGCTCAAATTCACAACCCTGAGATTGAGTCGCCTGTTCTTCCAGCTGAGCCAGCCCCTTGGGGTAGATAATTTAATAGCGGCTTTGGGAGGGCAAGAAAAGTAGGCAGCATATTCCATTAGGTCATGGCAAATGCCTCCAAAAGGAGATTTGACAAAAATTCAAAATTGCAAACCAAATGAGGGTGAATTAATAGGAAACTTAAAATATAGATTCCAGGACATCTTCAGGCACAGTTCTGGCTGGACCCAGTGACCCAAGTAAAGAGAGCCTTGTCCTCCCTCTTTGTAAATGGATTTAGACCCAAAATAAAGGATTTAGTCATAAATAAATTGGAATGGATAACTGCCAGTTTAAAAGATCTCCTACATATGGCTGAACATCTTAGAGAATAAACAAGCTAAAATTGAAAACAAATTTCTGGATCTCCAGGTACAATAATTGAAATAAGGACAAAAAACAGGACTGAGAGTTGATGAATAAAGATACCCGTAGGGATTTGCCAGCAGAAGGGCAATTAGAAGAACCAATGTTCCATATTAGCCAAGGAACAAAAGCTCAAACATGGTGCCACCCGAGGGAAACATTAGCGCCCACATTTCTTCTCCTTCCTCTAAACCTCCACGGGGAATTATCTAAGGATTTCAAGATCAAAATCAGCTTTCTTGTTAATACAGTTACCACTAACTGTATCTACCATTGATTCTACTGCTGTAGAACATCAAATGCCCCAGAGTGCAATGTTAAAGTCTGAAAAGCACTCATGGTGCAGAGGAGATGGTGGGTGACACTGCTGGGGCTTTAGCTGGAGCCAACGTGGTGGCACCAAACTGTTTAGCAGTCGTATTCTTCGCTGTCACGCATGCTGCTAGAAAAAAGGTCATTTTCCCTTGAGTCTGTACTTAAGTGGAAGTAAGAATGATAAATTTTATCAGATCTCAGCCCTGACTACATATCTGTTTAATATTCAGTGTGACAAAATGAGAAGCATGCATTTTTGCAGTTCTGCTGAAGTAGAATGGTTGTTTCAGGAAATGCCTGCGCAGGACTGAGCTGTGAGTTAACTTAGCTGCTTTTTGGGGGGAACATCATATGTAATTAAAAGAAATAACTGGTAGAGAAGCTGTAGTATTTTGACTTGGGCATTTGGTATATATTTGCTCAAAAACAAACTAAAGGAGTTTGTTTCTTAAGGGAAAATGAACAGAATTTTCTATCAGTGACAAAATTTCAGTTTTCAAGCAAAAATTAGAATTTGGGAAAAGATGTATCTGTCACCTTGAGCTTGCCAGCTTCCCGAAACTTACAGACTTTTCTGATGGGATTGGTGGAGATATTAGTGAATGTGATTTTTTTTTTTGGTATTGTATGATTAAATGTGCTAACATTTGTAATATCTGTATTACTCAGTGAACCAATGTTTTCCAAATTACCAATACATGAAATGACAAGATCATGTATAAGTAAAATATTCATTCAACATTTGAATAGATCAATGAGTTTTAATGCAGGAGAGTATGAAAAGTTTATTGATATGGTGTCAGATTACACTGCAATTAACCTTTAAGAAACTACCACTTTTTAAGTTTGGTATATCAAAAAAGAAAGCCCACAATTATATGAAATTTTTCTTCATATACTTTAAGTTTTTTTGTATACTTTAACGTCATATACTTTAAGTTTCATATACTTTAACCTCATATACTTTGAGTTTTTTAAGTAAGAAAAACCAGATTTTCTTCATATACGTTAACTAAAACAACATATTGCAGCAAATTGAATGAAGATGCAGATGTGAGAATACAATGGTCTTCTAACATGCGAGTCATTAAAGAGTTTGCAAAAGTGACAACTAATACCACCCTTCCTTTTTTTTTAAATAAAGACTTTATTTATTTATTTATTTATTTATTTATTTATTTATTTATTTATTGAGCAGTGGGAGGGGCACAGAGTGAGGGAGAGAGAAAATCCCAAGTAGGCTCCATGCCTAGCGAGGAGCTTGATGTGGGGCTCAATCTCATGACGCTGAGCTGAAAATCAGGAGTCAGACGCTTAAGCAACTGAGCAGCCCAGGAGCCTCCTAATGCCACTCTTCTTAAATGTTTTTGTCTTGTAAAATAGTTATTTTTTTCTTGAAAGTAAATTATTTCTATTAATATGTAATGAATTCATTACTGCTATTTTAAATCAACACGTAAATATTTATAAAATTGCTCAGTTTTAATTTGTAATGCAATAAATACCAATGGATATAATTCACATAAGCATAAGGTCTTTGGGGTCCTTGATATTCCTTAAGAATTTAAAAGTTTTGAGAACCAAAAGTTTGAGACAAATTCAAAGACAAAACCAGAATGAAGTGGTATTAATCAAAGACTAAAAATCAGACTTCACAAACAAACTTAGTCTTAGGAGGCCTCAGCAACAGTGTTGAGGGTCTGGACAACCCATGGTGGTCTCTCATGCAGCTTTGGCTCAAGAAGGACCCAAATGGAGAATCTGCAAACTTTCTACTGCCAGGAAAAGATTTAGAGTTTTATATTGTTGCTGGGAAGAGGACACTACATCTAGTTTTAAATCTGTTTAATCGGTTGGTTTCAGTCATAAAGCTATGATCAACTGAATACCAAACTGAATCTAAACCAGTCTGGTCAATGATACCTTGCTCTGGTGACTACACCTCAAAGAGTCAATTAGCGACAGTCTTATACTTTAAAAGTCAGCCAAGTGGTGGTGGATTCACCGCAGTAGACACAACTCCAAGGCTGACACGAATCTTCCTCTATGGCTTTAATCAACACAAAACATTTCTGTGGCCCACAGCGACCCACTTGTGCCTTGGTAAAACCAACACCAAAAACACTGCTGCAAACCATTCTGGCACATGCTGCTAAGGCTGATGTCATCTCACAGGTTTTCAAAGTAGGCTGGGAACAGATTGATGTCCCCATTTTGCAGAGAAGACAAAAATTAAAGCTAAAGAATATAATTATTTCTATGGACTCTCTTGGCACTTGGGGTATATCAACTTAAAAAACAAAATACAATTAAACTTAAATGGCCAATTGACACAAACGGTTCTGAGACTGTTCTTCCCCCAATGATTAAGACTAGGGTGGCAGGTATTGGGGATAATGTTCATTTAGCCTTCTGAACTTTCTGGGCAGACTTGGTAACCTTGCCAGATCCAGCTTCCTTCTTGTCCACTGCTTCGATTACACCCACAGTTAACTGTCTCATGTCACGAAGAAGGAAATGGCTCTGAGGAGGACAGTCCTTGAGAAAAGCTCTCGCCATACATAGATTTGCCAGGAATCATATTAACAATGGCAGCATTGCCTGATCTCATTGTAAAAGCTTCAGAAGGAAAGGAGAATGTTTTGTGGACCATTTGGGTTTTTTGCGTGTGGCAGTTTTAAGTTATTAGTTTTTAAAATCAGTGCTTTTTGATGGAAACAACTTGACCAAAAATCTGTCACAGAATTTAAGACCGATTAAAAACAAGTTTAATGAGAAAAATAGCAATAAAAATCCTGAAATACACCAGTTTGGTTTTTTTTTTTTTTGATAGTTGCAATTGACTTTTTCACTGAGAAATTTCTTTTTTTTTAAAAAAAGGTTTTATTTATTTGAGGGAGGATAGAGAGAGAGCAAGCATGAGTGGGGGGAGGGTCAGAGGGAGAGGAAGAAGCAGGCTTCTTGCTGAGCAGGGAGTCTGATACAGGGCTCCATCTCAGGACTCTGGGATCATGATCTGAGCCGAAGGCAGATGCTTAACTGACTGAGTCACCCAGGCCCCTAGAAATTTCTGATCCATTCTATTATTTCCCTTAAATTTCTGGTTTCATCATCTTTTCCCCTTGAATATCTTTCATTTCTTGCTTGCACAAATATTTCCGGCAATTAACTTTGGAATGCAGCCTCTTTATACACAGAAATTCAATATTATTTTATTTTTATTTTTCTAGTTTTTTGGATTTCATTTACCAACTTTGCTCTATAACTCTTGTCATTGTCTCTTCCCAATAGCAATAGCATGCTTATCTAAGAAAGACATTAATTACTAAAATACTTATGATCAATTCGTTATAATCTCAGGATGTTCTTTAGAAAGTAAATCAAACTCTATAAAAGAAGCAAGGAAAGGATTCTTTGTACTAACAAAAGCCATAATTCATTGTCTTCAGATTGCCTTATGAGTGTATCATTATACAAGTAGGAAGCAGAAAAATACCAAGGGTAGCCACCTGTGTTTGAGATCTGATCCTGTTCAGAGCATCCAATACAATCCTATTAAGGCTTAAAGATCATGAACTTTTACTGTCTGGTAGAACTAGATGAAAAATTATGGAAAAAATTATTGCAATATTAAAAGCTACTTATTTGGTTCCATACTTTGGATAGATAGAATTCTGTTGTGATTGATTTTGGAAACAGGATGGAGGATAATACAAAATGCCTGAACATTTCATAAAACCTAGTAACTTTTAAACCCTGGAAGCATATGGTCTTTTTAAAAAAAGATTTTATTTATTTGAGAGAGAGAGCGAGCACTCATGTGCTTAAGAGAACAAGTGGGGGGGATGAGAGGCAGAGGGAGGGGGAGAAGCAGACTCCCCACTGAGCGGGAAGCCTAATGCTGGGCTCCATTCCAGACCTCTGAGATCATGACCTGAGCTGACGAACTGACTGAGCCACCAGGCGCCCTAGAAGATATGGTCTTGAACTTGTATTACAAAAACTAGTAACTGTGCATCTCAGGCAGGACTATTCAGTGGTTTCCATATGTTATAACCCTCTTTTCCTGGTTGAGAGCCTGAAGATCATATTATTGCTTGTGTTAGTGACTCAATTAAGTGTCCATCATTGGCTTCTTAGTTCAACATCTTCCATATTCTTGGAGGAAGATGCTGATTCATTCTCCTGAGAGAAGAATATATAAAAAGTATAAATAATTCCACATTCTCCAGTGGAAACTGGCACTTCCTTCTTCTATGTTGATTTAATGTCAGGACAATAGAGACATTTGGGCCATAATCTGTTCTCAGGTATTCCTAATAGCTGTGGTCTTTCAATGGCCATTAAGCATTTATGGTTGTTTATTAGACTGCTGTGCCCGTTCCATTCTCTATACACATGATATATTTCCAGTTGAGGACTTAAGTCTCTAAAGTATGGGATCAATCTGGTTCCTACTGACGAAGGCTCTGATTCCTAGATCTCAGAATACAGCATTAAGTCACATGGCCAGGGTCCAGGACTCTTGTCTTCCTCCATGTGATCCCTGCTGGCATATTCCAGTCTGGTAACTTGGTTCCGTCTTGTCCCATATGTCCATGTCTCTGATAGCTGTTTTCTTCTGGTGGTTCTATATAATGGTATTATATGCAGAAAGGTACAAGGTGCTTTTCTATGCATTGTCTAATTTTGTTAACTTGCTATGTGCCTAATTTTGAGTTTCGAGTAGGGTATTAAGAAGGAGGGATAAAAAGATGAGGACAACAGTCTCTGCTCTTAAAGAGCTGAATTTAGGAGATACACATATAAATGACACCCCATTCAAAGAGCACAGAACACTAATAGTAGATATAAAAACCAACGCAGGGGAGATCCCTGGGTGGCTCAGCGGTTTGGCGCCTGCCTTTGGCCTGGGGTGTGATCCTGGAGTCCCGGGATCGAGTCCCACATTGGGCTCCCTGCATGGAGCCTGCTTCTCCTTCTGCCTCTCTCTCTTTTCCTCTCTGTGTCTCTCATTAATAAACAAATATAAAAAAATCTTTAAAAAAAACCAATGCAGGTTTTTTATATATTAATTGTAATTATTATAATCAACACCCCCAGTTTCTGGGCAAGAGATGGGCTGCTTTTCTAAGATCATGGAGCTTATACAGGTCAGAGTTGGAACTTGAACCAAAGCCCCTGACTTCAGTATCCCCTTTGCTCTAACAGTGAAGTCCTCAGGTTTTCTGATCTTCTCTGTCAGGGAGAGCAACTTTCAACTCCAGATCCTGGGTGTGCCTGGTTTTCTGCTTCCAAACTGATGCTAACTGGGGGCTTCCACTTACTGCCAGAGTCTTTTGTCACCGGGCTCCGCCTTACTAGAAAGACACACCTAGATGCTGCAGGAACTTGCCAATGAATTGGCCTGGTTCTTTATTTTCCTGAAACTACAGAGCCATTTGGTTGGTTTCTACCTGGGGATTCCAGTTGCTGCTCCCATAGTGGCCTTCCCTTTCTTATTCAGGAGCTTAGATGCAGGCTATGCAATGTTTTTTTTTCTTCAATACCAGGTCCAGAGTATAGCTCCAAGTAGCTCTGCATTGGGAACTCTTTAGGACCACCTTGGTGTTGATCACAAATTTGACAGAGGACAGATCTTCAAGGGCTTCCTGAATTGCCTGGAAACCCCACTCAGTGTTTCATCTGAAACAGCTCCTTCAGGGTCCAGTCTATGGTACAAGGGTCAATTTTATATTTTGGGTTGTAAGTAAAGAAAACCAAACTCAAATTGCTTAAGCATACAAGACATACATTAGCTCTCATAACCTGCAAGTCCAGGAGTGCATCTACCTTCAGGTCTGGTTGGGTCCAGAGGCTTAAATAGTTACTAGGAATTGTTCTCCCACCCCTTAGACTAGCTCTTCCACATGATGGGTGAGATGGCCATCCACAGCCTGGAGACGCACATCCTGTTGGCTTAGTGATCCCCAAAGACACAATCTTCCCCTACAGCACCAGCAGCAACATTCCAGGGAAAACCAATTGCCCCAACTTGAGTTCATGTCACCAATTGTGGTGAGGTGGGTTGGGAGGGGCTGTATCACAGTGGGTTCCACCCAGAAAGGGGCGGTGGGGCGTTAGTACTAGAAGGAGGAGGCAGTGGGGCTGGAGAGACAAAGATACAGGGGTTATCTCTGTAGCTGGCATCCACAGGGGAGCGCTCAAACACAAATCTGAGGGCCCCCGTGTGGGAGAATCATCATTCTCCTTGGTAGGGCCTGAACTCAGTTTTTGAAAAGAGCACAAGTCCCAGATTTTAGTTCACCTATTTTCTTGCCTGATCCTCCTTCCCAACGGATAGGTCTCAGGGACACGTATGGGGTAGCATATAAGATTCAGGAATAGTCTGGGGTGCCTGAAAATCCCCCAAGATTGATATGCAAACAAAATCCTAGCACCGACTGCAGATTACATTTGTAACTTTATCTCTACTATGCCTCTACCACAGCCTATTCTAGAATGACTTCACAGAATGTGAAGTAAATGAAATTTTTTTAAGGAAATAACCCAAGTGTGGTAAAACAGGCACTTCCCTTATTTTGCAAAGAAATAAGATCCTGTCATTCACTTGATCTATCCATGAGGAATTCCTTTGTATTTCATTGTGCAAGATACTGGTTTCACTTGGATTTTAAAATTTATATGCTTTCCAACATTCATTTTGTAGCGGGATGAGTACGGGGCTCACGGTTGCAATCTGCCAGCAATTTCTTCCCTCCATTGTTTGTTATTAACTTGATGCTTTTAAATAAGGAAGATCCTGCAGAAGCTGCCCCTCTGTGGTTTAATTCAACACTGACAAATAATACGGACATCATTGAGAGGGCCTGATGGCTCTCACCTGGTCAAGACCAGCATTGGAAAACACAGGTGCTGGCAGGAGATGTTTCTCTAGATTGGTTAACCTCACTGCCTAGGAGTGCAAAGTGAGATCCTGGTGCCAGTAGGATCTGGCGTTGAGTTCTATGAAACGAACAAATGCAGAAGGGTTTTGTGATGGGAAAGTCTCTGTGGTCTCCAGTGTCCTCTCTGCTGTTTCCACCTTCCCATCTGGGCGTGTCAGGATCTAATTGCATAATCCTGCCTCCAACTTCCTAATTAGGGGGTGGGAAGGTTTCTCAAGAATTCTTGGAAGTGAGGGAAATGGGAAGTAAATGCTAACTTTCAGGGGGCCAGCAGCGTAATTGGGAGTGGTGTATTCCCATGAAGAAAGTTCTGCTTAGGTCTTCAGTGTAGGCTTCCTGGTTAAATTTAAGATGTTTTCAGGGTAAGAAAGAGCTCACTGTGGTCTGAAGACTTGCTTCCACGTTAGCCCTTCAGCGCCAGCACCAACGGCAATGATAAACAAACACACCACTGTTTGCTGGAGTTCACTCTGCACCTGGCACTCTGCCGGGCATGAAGAGTTCATTATTTTTCAACCTTGCTTTGCATAGCTAATGCCAGGGGGTCTCTTCACCTTCACCCGCCTCAAAATGTCTGCAGAAAGAGGGAAAGGACAAGTTAACGTAACCAAAGAGGAATCACCTTTTACTGAGCAGCTATGCTGTCCTGGGCACTGTGCCAGTTCATGGGTCCTCCGGTCCACACAGCGACACTGAGAACTGATGTTATTATTCTCTTTTAATAGAAGAAGAAACCAAAGCTCAGCCAGCTGGAGTCACCTTGTCCAAGGTCAAACAGCTGTCCAGCTCCACGTGCAAACCCAAGCTTGTCCGGATGTGCAGCCCTCCTTCCTTCCGTTGTTGTGCATCTCCAAGGGGTCCACGGGGCTAAGCACCACTGCGTCTATGACTAATCACAGTATTGCTGTCAGGACTATTCTTGATCAGCTGTGCAGATGCACATTCCTTTGTGCTAACAAGTAAAGGGCCAATGGCTTGTTGGTACAGTTACTCTAGCCATCATTTGGGGGGAATGTTTTTGGTGGCTAAGGAATAGCGGTGATGTGGGGCATCTCTGGACTTCCCTCCGCAGTGATTTCTCCCCCTGTTGTGACCTCCATTAAAAGGATCTCAAACATGCTGAAGGGACTCTGGAGCTTCAAAATTGAGAGGTTACGATTCAAGGCACTTGGATCAGGCACTGTCCCCATCAGGTTGTCATTGGAAGGGAGAAAAAGGATATGTGGAATGGCTGGCTGGGGAGAGGTGGCTATCCTTCCAAAGCGCTCTCTACCTTTGGACCCAGTCTGAGTAACTGGGTCAGTTTTTCCTTCCCTCATCTGTGTTTCTGCCTCAGTGCAGAGCTATCTCTGATCGCCGATTAAACACAGGGCTGTGTTCACTGTCACTGTCTTTCTCCCCGAGAAGACAGTGACTCTCCTGTCTTCTCCCAGCCCTTCCCTAAGACCTCCCTACTCCCCTCTGCTCAGGCTTGAGATGACCTCATCTTCTCACTGTTACTAGATCTGCTCCTTTTACCTATTTTCAAGTTCAAAGCACCTCTGCACAATCTTTCATGAAATCCCAAGTGAAGGAGTTGGTAGGATCCTCTGCTTGGAAACTTCTTCAGGCTGCCCACCTCACTTTGAATAGTCTCAGCTCCTTACCATAGTCCATACCTCTCCTGACCTGGCTGCTACCCCTGCAGAACTCATCTTATTTTCCTTCCATCCTGGCCATCCTGCCCTTCTTACAAACCCTCCCATCTTGACCTTGCTCTTTCGTCTTGTGGCTTCTGCCTTCAAGATGTTTACTTCTCACATTTCACTTCTTAGCCTTAAGATAACCACCTTGAGGAGGCCGGCTTTTAATCCAAAGGAGCCCCACAATCATCTGCTGCCCTATCATATCCCCCTATTTAATTTATTAATAATACTTACGAATATTGAAACTTATTCCATTTCTGTATCTGCCTTACACCCGTGAGCAGCACACTGTAGCCAGGGCCAAGTACAATGCCTGGCATGTGCTAAAGCTCCAATAAATATTTTCTTGAAGCAATAGTCAAAGAGGTGCCTGGAAGACAGTAGGTTTTCAGTGTATGTTGTTGGATAAATGATTACATCTCTTTCTAAAATCATAGCCCTGGATACCCAGAGGCCAGAGATTCCCTAACAAAGCGGACATAGATCAAAAGAATCTTGAGAACCACATATTTAGGACCTCTTTCTCCTTCAAGTCAGAGAGGTTCTGTGATACCAGAATCTCCTGAGTTTACTGGACCCAGCTTCTAAGTTTTGAATTATCCTGAGAGCAAGTGTGATGAGCCCAAACACTTCCAATGAGAAGGAATTAAGAGGGGGCCCCCTTAATTTTTAGGCAACCTGACTGTCAGAGAGCTGACCTCAACAATCCATTTGCTGTCCTGGGTCAAGGGATGATGCCAGCTGATCGCTGGGACTCTGAGTCGGTAAATTTGTGTTTCCTCATCCACACTTTGGTCATTGACATATATTACTTGAGTTTCACTCTGTATCTCCATTTACTTAATTTTGCCTAAAGTGAGGTAGACATGAGTGAGTTCACTTTGAAGGCGTGGAAGCCATCTGTTAAACACAGAAGGCTTGGATTCATAAATCTTTCTGATTGCTTGACTAGAACAGGATTTCCTTTGAAAATTCGTTCCCCCCTTAAAGTCTTTTTCCCAAGTCAATGCGTTTTGAAGCCACTGTCATGCTATTATGCTGGTTAGTTGTTTCTGATCAGTTGTCCACATGGGAATTATTTAGAACATATGTTCTTATTACTGGCATAAGTGAAGGACGTTTTTAAAAAGAACCCAAGGGAATGCAAATACAAAATCTTGCATTTGGTATAAAACTTTTATTCTTGTTAAATTCATGCCAACAGGGAATAGCTCACAAGTCGATCAATGCCAGACTGAAATCTTCCCTTTAGGATTTTGTGGTCTTGGTCTTTAAAACATTTTTTTTATTGATAGACCAGCACATGTCAAAAGCACCTGTTATCATCAGCACTCACACGTAGCACTGGATAATTCATCAGCGCTCAGATGCTCAGTCTACTTCATTGCCCCTCTGGAGCTGATTTGGGAATTCTGGCACAAAGGAAAGAACAGAACATGAGGTGATAGAGACTCTTGGCTTCAGTTTATTTTCATTTGTGAAATTGGAGTGGCCCCATATCCACCCTTGCAACACAAGGCCAGGCTGAGATAACATACTTAAGTGCACGTTGATATAAATGGAATATGCTAACACATTGTTAATAACTTTTTTTTTGAATGGGAAAACCTGGGCATTTAAAAAATATTTATTTAGGGACGCCTGGGTGGCTCAGCTGTTGAGTTTCTGCCATTGGCTCAGGGCATGATCCTGGGGTCCTGGAATAGGGTGCAACATCAGACTCCCTGGGGGAGCCTGCTTCTGTCTTTCTCTCTCTGCCTATGTGTCTGGCTCTCTCTCTGTGTCTCTCATGAATAAATAAATAAAATCTTAAAAAACGAAAAAGAAAAAGGCTTGCCAACACTAAGTGGGGCAAATTGGATTCCGGCTAGAATGGCATTAGCCAATTGCAAGGACTAAACTTTGCTTCTGGGGGGAAGGACTAGCAAGGGTTAGGGTCAATATAGAGATGGCGGCACTAGAAGGGGAGTCCTTGATGGTACTCTCACAAGTTTGCATGGATTACTGGGGACTTTGGGTAAGTGGCTTGGCCATTCTGTAAAATGTTATAAACATGTTAGTCGGTGGTCTTGGTCTCTACTCCTGAAACCAAAGACAATGCTGGTGAGAACCCACGGAATCCATGTGCCCTTGCAAAGATCCTAGAGAATGTGTGTTGAGCCTTAAATGACACCCAGCTCCATAGTGTCACTCCACATGCAGACCTCTCTTTCTATTGCCAAGATGTACCTTGACTCTATTTCTGTGTTTCTAGCTCTCTCCTGGGTATTCCCACCCGGAGGTAATGCTATGACCCTGCACATAGCACAATCAAACCCAGAATAACTATCTGTCATCTGCCCTCCACAGAGAGCTTTTTCTCCTAAATCCTTATTTCCATCCATGGCATCACCCAGTTCAGCCAGCATCTGACTCGAAGCCCCCTGTCTGACTGTTGTTTTCCTTGCTTTTTTTCTTTTCATTTGGCCATTCTCTGATTTTTCCGTCCCAGAGAGCCCTCCTATGTCACCCTAGATCTCTTTTCTTAGACTTGGACAAATAAACTGCCACCCAAATTTCTTTTCTCAGGGTAACATCACCCTCCCTAGTTTGGCATTCAAGATCCTACCTAATTGGGCTCTCTCATCGATTCAATCCGACCTCCCACTGCTCCCTTAAAGTTCTTAACTCTAACCAGCCGAACTGGCCTCCTCCCCACTCACCGAACACACAGTGATTTCTTCTTTCTCCTCCAAGATTTCTCGCCTGCTGTCCTTTCCCCTGCAATAATTCCCACTTCTCCAGCCCTGGCCCTGCAGCTCCAAAGCCCGTCCACTCTTCAAAGTCCAGCTCAAACAGAACCAGCCAGGGAGGCTTCCTCGATGTCTTGTACTGGAAGCTTGGTCTCCCTTGCGTGGTGCCAGGGAAGCAGATGCTCTGGAGGCAGGCAGACCAGGGCTTGAACTCTGCCTCTGCTATGACAAGCTTGGGCCTATGAGCCTCAGTTTCCACCTCTCTACAACGAAGATGATAATACCTATGTAGGATTCTTATGAGATGGTGTTCACCGTTTCTAGAACAGGGCCTAGTACGTCTGTGTAGCCTGATGAGCGAGCACTTCATCCTCTCCATCCTCTGGGTATTCTTGTTTGGCAGCCTCTGCACTGGCACGTATACACCAGGCTTGAGTTTACGGTTATTCTGGAGAGGCGTCATTAAGGGGAATTCAAATTCTGGCTCTGTTGCTTGTGAGCTGTGTGGTTTGAGGTAAGTTACTTTCCCTCTCTGTGCTTTAGGTTTTTGATCTGTAAAATGGGGATCATAATAAGAGTACTGACATCACAGGGTTATGTAATGTAATGTCATATAATCACCTAATACATAGGTTTGTCAAACATTTTTTTTTTTTTGGTAAAGAGCCAGCTAGTGAATATTTTAGGCTTCATATGGATCATATGGTTTCTGTCACTACCACTCAATACTCAACACTGCCGTTGCATTGAGAAGGCAGCCAGAGACAATACATAGATGAGTGGGTGTGGCTGTGTCCCATAAAACTTTATTTACAAAAACAGGTGGTGGGCTGTGGTGTGCCAACCCCTTTGTTAATATATATGCTGCTCAGAATGGAGCCAGTACTCAATAACTGTTAGTGGTCATTATTATTGTGGAGTGTGTTACATTTGCTTTATTTGCTTGAAAGTCTTAAGAGCAAGTTTTATGGCTCATTCAACATAATCCGTGTGGTCAGCAGAATAACAGCTCCCCCCAAAGATGCCCATGTCCTAATGCCTAGTACCTGTGATTATGTTAGGTTATATATTATCCTAGTGAGTTTGAACTGCAAAAAACAAAAAGATCATGGGCTGGGTGGCTTGAACAACAAACATTTACTTCTCACAGTTCTGGAGGCCGGGAGCCCAAGATAAGGGTGCCAACGTGATCAGGTCCCACTAAGGATCTGCTTCTGGGTTGCAGACTACTGATTGCTCATTGTATCCTCACATGGTAGAGGCGTCAAGAGAGCTCTCTGGCCGCTTCATATAAGGGCACTCATCTCATTTATCAGGGCTCCACTCTATGACCCAATCAGCCCCCGAAGTCCCCACGTCCAAATGTCATCACATTGGGGGTTAGGACTTCAACACATGAATTTTGCAGGATGGGTATGGGAGGGCACATTCAGTCCATAACACAAGACAAAGGGAATTAATGTTGCAGATGGAATTAGTTTGTTGATCAGCTGACCTTAAAATTGGAGGATTTTCTTGGATTGTTTATAATCACATGGGTCCTTAGAAGAAAAAGGAAGAGGCAAAAGAGAATCAGAGAGACAGGGTCTGTTTCGTGTTTCTGGCTTTGTGGATGGAGGAGTGGGGCCATGAGCCAGGGCATGTGGGAAACTTCTATTAGCTGGAGAAGTCAAGGCAACGGATTCTCCCCAGAATCTCCAGGTAGGAGTGCACTCTGCTGACAATTTGACCTTAGCCATGGGAGACCTATGTGGGATTTCTGATAAGCAGAACCTTAAGATAATGAATCTGTGTTGTTCTAAGTCCTGCAATTGTTATAATTTGTTATAGGGGGAGTAGAAAATTGATATAATCTCCAGTGCTCCTGGTGCAGAGAGCACACCCTAACCATTTGTTGAAGGGATATACTTACTCCTGTCTCGTGTCTGGGCTAAGAAGTGCTTTGACAACAAGTACTCCTGTCATAAACACTGATAGGCTTATCAGGCATTTATCGTCAGCTGTCTATCACCGTGTCATTGCGGAACAGTAAATAATTATTGACTCCTCACAGCACTCCAGACAGAGTCTGCTCTGGGACATTCATTTTCCTTTTTTTCCCCCTCTGTTCAATTTCCATTTCATAAATTATTTTTACTAACCTCTTCCCAGGACACCATTTGAAATGTTGTTATGTAATACTTCATCTCTCCCCAGACTTAGTGATTTACCAGAAAATTACTTTTCCCTCTCCTCTCCATTTCTATGCTGTGTTTTAATTGTGCAAAAATGGAATTTGTTGATTTTTGAAGTTGCCTTGTCTATTCTGAATCCGTTTGTCTCTGCTCTTCCCTGTTGCCAAATGTGAGCACTTTTCTACCCTTCTGGAAGTTTTTCCCAACCTCTTTTCCCTGATTCCCAGAAGAGGATCACTGGTACCATCCCCTGAGTTCTTGGAGAGCAGGTGTAACGATGTTTCTTAATTTTGCTTTGGCTTAACAAAGACTAGAGTTCCCCAGGAGACAGAATCTGGTCTTACTTGGAGCTGTTTGGATATTAATGGTTCCTCCTGATTCTCACTAAATTGGCTCTTGTAACAGCAAAAGGTTGGAACACCTCTTCTCTGCTATTGACTGAAATGTAGGTATCCTGAAAGGGCACTTACTCCTGGGGCTGTTGTATCAGCTGCACGACACATGCATCTTTAGCTACAGTGAGGCACCTGCGAGTGGTTACCAAAAGGAAAAGGCTGCTCCCCGCTCCTCAAAATGTGCAGACACTAGTGAGGAATAGATTTCTACATGCAAAAGGGTTGCTCCTCTTCTCTTCCCAGATTGTAGCTATATCACATTCTTCAGCCTCTGCTGGAAGGTAAGGGCGACCACACAGCTGAAGTCTAGCCAAGGAATTAGAGTGGATATGATATGGGGGGTCTCCTTCCGGCCTGGACATGACAACCCCAGTATGCTCCCCCACGTCCTTCTCCCTTGCAGGCTGGCTGGACTGGACATGACCCCCAGGGTGACCTCAGCAGCCAGGTGCTGCAGAGGGCACAGCAGGGCTGTGTGGAGGAAGATGGTCCCGCCGTCCACTTCCCCTGCCCAGGACTTCCCCTGCCCAGGACTGTCACTCGAACAAGCCATAAAGCCCACTGCGTTGCTTTAGTATGTTAGTTGGCATTACCCTAAGGAATGTATTAGGTAAGGCATTTTGAGATGGTAAAAGTGACATGTTAAATTTTTAATAGTTTTATGTTAGTTTCCATGTTTAAGAGGAAGATAAATCTGGCACGCCAAAATCATGATTTCATGCATGTTATTTTAGGGCCTGGCTAAAGTAGGTATTTAAGTTCAGAAAGGGAGAACTCGGGGAAAAAAAAAGGTAATACGGGTATTGTGTAGCAGAGTGTCTGGCCAACGGTGGCTGACGGAGCGGTGCCTGGGGAGGCAGGGGGCTGTTGTCACACCTGTGTCTACAGTTCCGGGGACTTGTGCCAAATTGTTTCTTCAGTTTGGGCCTTAGGTTAGTTAATACATTTGGACACTTCCAGGGGTTCAGGTGTTTATTGCTTTTTTCTTGATACTTGGTCCCTTTGCAGTGATTTTCACTTATAAATAAAAAAATGATCATAAAAGAACAAATACCTTCTTATATTTTCCTCCTGCGGAGCTGCGGGGGTGGGACTTCTGAGTTGTCAATGTCCCCTCCTCTCTTTTGGGCCTCAGGTACAGCTCTGAGTTGTGTTCTTCACTGTGACTGTTGTAGACACTGCCACTGTCCGTGTTGGAAGGGCCTGCATGCTCCCACGCCTGCCTCCCCCCTCTCCCTCCCCCCTCCCCCATTCCTTCCCATCTAGGCACTGGCTCTCACAGATTTATATATGTGATAGATTTAGATGTATCCTTGGAAATATTTAATATTATTTTGTATATGTTTTGGTTTACCTAAATGCTACCATGTCATAAATTCCGTGCTGTTGCTCACCTTTTTTCTTCAATGCTATTTGTTTGCGATCTATTTTGGTGCCAAATGGGCATCTTATTCACTGCTGGTTTCTTCAGCATAGCGTTCCATATCACGTCTTTCTATATTTCTCTTAACCATCTCCCCAAATCGTAGGTGTTGCAGAGCTGCATGTCCTTTAGTTACATGATCTAGGGCAAGAAAGAGCCTGGGCTCTGCCTTACAGAGAAGACCAGCCTTTCTTTCAGCCAGGATAAAGTGGGGCTGGCTGTGTGCTGCCTTCACCCCTAGGTTTTCATCTCTGCCTTTTGTTTGTTTCTTGTCTCCTCTGTGTTCTCAGGGATGACCCTGGGTTGTCCAGAGTGTTCTTGTGGAGGTCTGCAATCATTTCGATGGGCTTCTGGGGGACATCAGAAGTACTCTGATTCGTTGGCCAAGACTAGTGGAGGATTTGCAGTATTCTCTAAAGGCCCGTCTATAGAGGAACATCAATACTGGCACATGCTTGATACATGCAGCTACAATACCCACCATTTAGCCCTTTAAGTATTACCTTAACTTCCCTGGCATGAAGCGGTTCCTAATTCTACTGAAGCAATAGAGGTTGAATTAGTTGGGCTGAAAGGGTTGCTTGCAGGAATACAGTTTAGAAGGTGAGACATCTTGGCCAACTGCATCATTAGATATTTAACACGTGATTCCATTTATTCTTCCAATAGCTCTGTGGGCAGGTATTCTCTCCTTTTTATCAATGAATACATTACATATCTGAGCGGTAGCAAAAACAAACGAGTGTGGGCATTTCAGAAGAGTTCAGGATATGTCACCTGGGATTGTCAGAGTTTGTTCCTTAAGACAAATGGATTGAATCTTAGAATGTGGTTTCTGATCGGTTGGTGGTAGTTGCATGGAAAGTTGTGTTGAATGGATTTGGAAATTGTAAACAGTTGGGTTTGGAACATCTGCTATCGGCATGTGGGAGAGACAAAGCAATGACTGTGCCACCTTTCTGCTCTGCAGTTGTAATTTTTATTTATAATCACAGCAGTGTAAGTTGGTGCTGAAAGCCCTGGACAGTGGTTAACATGATCTGAAAATGAAAATATTTCACATGAAATACTGAAAGCCTGAAAAATCATCTAGGCCCTAAAGTCTATAATTTGAAATCAAACTGTTCCATATCAAATTTCTTTAATTAAAAAATTTCTATTTGCCCAGTCTGCTTCTCTGAGCTCAGAAATAGGAAGGGCATTATTTTTGTGAGCTAGTAATTACAGGCTCTGGGTTGAAGCCCTCTGTAAATTCAGAGTCTACTTGACTGTATTTCATTTAGCCATGCCCTGGATCTGACAACAGATGCTTCTCAGCAAAATGGCAGAAATGGGGTTTTGTAGAAATGAACATAAAAGAGATAGAACAGAATTTCCAGTATTAAAATAGTAGAAGCAGTTAGAAAAGTAGAAAGCATAAAGACAAATGTTTTATTTATAATTTTATCAGCTGCCTTTATAAATATAAATTTAAATTTATAAATATAAAACATTTATGTTTATAAACATAAAACATAAATAATAGAAACCGAAAAGTAGAGAAGCAGAAACAGGAGAACTTTTGGCTTGTATTTGTGATCCTTTCCCAGGAAATCCTTATTTTCTAGATCTCGCAGAATGAGCCTCTTGCTTCAATAGTGGGCTTAAGTCAATGGGAGGTTGAAAGCCGAGGCCAATTGTTTAGAAAAGCCAAGAGTGCTGATTTTATACCGCAGGCTGGAGAAGTCAGCTCTGTGCTCTGGCTGGAGAGGAAGGTAAATCTCTGCATGCAAGATTTCACACTGATGCAGTAATTTCTGGAGCAGAAGTGTCCAGGATTGGGACTGTGGTCTTTCAGGTACCAATGATGAAGTCTCTGGGTTGATGGATAGGGTCCACTAGAGGGGGGCTGCCCACAGGCTCTGAGTGACATGCAGGGCTCTTGCCAAGAGAGAACACATTGGTAAGGACAACTATTTTATATTAATTGAATGGTTCATTTATTTAGCATTCAACAGTGAGTTATTGAGTCCTTAGGGAATGTCAGGCACTGAGCTATGTGTTGGGATTCATTAGGGAGTAAGATAGATGCATTCCTGCCCTCTTGGAGGTTACCCTTTGAATAGGGAAAAGACAAAACAAACCAAGAAAGAAATGACTGGGCCATTTTCAGTTGCAGTGGAAATGACCACAAGGGTGGGGGTGTGTGCAAAGCCGGAATGGACAGAAGCACACCTTCTGTGTGGGAGACAATGCTAGAGGAGACCATTTGAAGCTGGCAGTGGGAAGAGCAGGGAGCCAGATGAAAAACACATGGAAAATTTGCAAACCAGTTATAAGAAAAACTCGTGCATTTGGATAACTCTAGGGAATATTATGGAGGCAGCAGCAGTCTTTGGAGGCAGCAGACTGAGCTTCTAACCCATGTTGCCATTTATTCTCTCTGTGGTCTTGGAAACATGACAGTCTCTCAGAGCCTCATTTTGTAGGGAGTCAAGAGATTAGAGGTAATGATGTAGGTTCTTAACCTAGTCCCTGGAGGTGCAGCTCTCAGCTCTGGATGCTCATTAGAACACCCAAGAAGCCTTTCAACATCCCAATGCCAGGGCTGCTATCAGGCCAATTATAGCAAAATGTTTACAGGCAGGGCCGAGGCACCGGGGATTGTAAAAGCTCTCTCCAGGTGATTCCAACATGCAGCTGGGGCTGAGAGCAGCTGGTTGAGCTCTCGGCACTCACTCTACAGCACCGAAGCACCTATACCTAGGATTTGAAAATCTGGAAGTGCTCAAATCTTCCCAAATCCTGAATTCTGCTTTATCTCTCAGTCCCTCCTGGCTTCTGGTCAGTTGATCCACTGGTCAGTTGATGTACAGTGTTCACACTGAGAATTCCCAAAGAAACTTTTTAATGAAGTATAATATGCACACATACCCTTAAGTGTAGCTTGAACAAATGTCATGGAGTGAACACACCTGTGGAACCAGCACCAAGGCCAAGAATCAGGGCATTATTGTTCCCCTAGGAGGACTTGGCAGTAATTACCTCTACCACACCCTATCCTCAAGGCACCTCCATGTTGTAGGGTATATCAGAATTCTCCTCCCTCTTAAGGCTGAATAATATTCTGTTGAATGTACATACCACATTTTGTTTGCCCATTTATTTGTTGAGAGGCATTTTGGATACTTCCAGTTCTTGGCTATTATGAATAATGATGCTGTGAATATGGGCATGCAAATATCTTTTTTAAGATGTGGATTTCAATTCTTTTGGATATATACCCAGAAGTAGGATTGCTGGATCATAGGGTAGTTCTATTTTTAATTTTTTAAAAAAGATTTTATTTATGTATTTGACACACAGAGAGAGCACAAACCGGAGAAGCAGCAGGCAGAGGGAGAGGGAGAAGCAGGCTCCCTGCTCAGCAGGGAGCCCAATGTGGGGACTCTATCCCAAGACCCTGAGATCATGACCTGAGCTGACAGCAGACGCTTAACCGACTGAGCCACCCAGGTGTCCCTATTTTTAATTTTTTGAGGAACCTCCATACTGTTTTCCACAGGGGATGCAACAATTTATCTCCCCACCAACAGTGCACAAGGGCTTCTAATTTCTCCACATCTTTGTCAGCACTTATTATTTTCTGGTTCTTGATAGTAGCCATCCTAATGGGTGTGATGTATTGATTTCTTTTGAAAAGCACACATTTCTGCCTGGCTTCAGTGCCCTCAGGCTTCACCTAGATGCCTCCTGTGTTGGATGGAAGAGGAGGGCAACTGATGACCAATGCGGCGATGTCCAGAGTGGCCACCCGAATGGGTGATGGCAGAGCTGACATTCAGCCAATGGCGGGTTTTAAAAGATGAGAGAATGCACAGAAAACTCTGTTGAGTGGCTTGGAATTGACTGCGTTACATGTTTGTGCTCAAGTTTTAAAAAATCTGCCACAGGGGAGCATCGTCAGGCAGAAACAAAAATTATCAAGCTGAGAGGCTGTTAATTCTGTATTGATGGTACGTTTCAAGGTTTAATGATATTTTTCAAATATTTATTGGGATCACATTTTTGTAGAATACAAGACAAGAAAGAGCTGCAGATTGGTTGGTATTGAGTGTGTCTGCCTGAGCCCCCAAAATGAGGAGTATTTAGTGAACGTATTTTTTCCCCCACTTACAAAAATGTATTAGCTTAGGCTGTCTTAACAAAATACCATAGACTAGGTGGCTTCAACAGAAGACAATTGTTTTCTCACAATTTTGGAAGCTGGGAAGTCCAAAATCAAGATGCCAGCTAATCTGGGTCCTGGTGAGAGCTCTGTTCCTGGCTTGCGGACGGCTGCCTTCTTGCTGTGCACTCACAGGGCGGAGAGTGAGCTCTGGTGTCTCTTCTTCTTCTGATGAGGCTGGTGCCCAATTGGATTAGGGCCTCACCCTTATCACCCCAGTTACCTTTTATTCCCTCCTCATTGGTCCCTATCTCCAAATAGAGTTACACTAGGGGTTAGGACTTCAACATATGAATATTTTTTTTCGAGGGGAACATAATTCAGTTCATAGCAAAAGGGAATAAAGGCTTTTCATAAAGAACCTAAACATTACAGAAATAAATAATGTAGAAAGTGAAAACCCCTTGTACTTATATCCTCCATATGAAACCACTGGCTAATAGTTGGTGTATGTTCTTCCAAATATCATTTATGTGTGTGTACTAACAGTTTTTGAAAACACGCACTTAAATGCTGAACATCAATGTGGTTTTTAATGACTCTGCTTTTTACTGTGACTTCCCGGAGAGAGAACTCTGCAGTCTGCTTTTCCTGTAAGAATCAAAGACTAATGCCACAACCAGGGTCACAGGAGGCTCAGCCAGAAGAAAGCCCTGAGTGAACCCAAACATGAAAGACAGTCTGAGGAAGAGAGACTAATGCACACATCAGCTGAGATTCTGCTCTCTTGAAATTCCTAGGCTTGCTCCTCTGCTTTCAGAAATAATTGTTGAGCTGATAATACATTTTCTCATGCTGGCCTCTCTCCTGCTCAGGAGCAGGCATGTGATAGACTTGCACAACGCCCACTTGAGGGACCTGGTTCTACCCAACAAGCACTTATAAACCAAGAGCCACTCACAAAGGAGAGTTCCCATAAACACTCTGCCTCATTTTGCAGATGCACCTGCCCATGACCTGGATGTGATCCTCCCACCTGCCCTGCCTTGTTTTAATACTTTTGTTCTCTGGTTCTCCTGTCCGTGTTGATGTCCTATTCATGTATACAGGCGATTCTTGTTATTAATGGAATTCATGGTTTATAAAGTTGCTGTGAATTAGCAAATACTGAACCGTGGTTCCTAGAAGAAATATAGGGTTAGGTTCCTGTGAGCCTCAGGTCACAAGACTTTTGTCAACCAATTGATATATAACTTTGTTTTATGTGTGTTTCTTTTTAAAGACAACTATGTAATATATACTGTTGATTAAGTAACACTCAACTCACTTTACCTCATGCCTGAAGGCAGCTTTTATCTGCCACCTGTATTTTCTCTGTAAGGCACACCACCACTTTCTTGCCCTTAGAAATGCTAGATGGTGCTTCAGCACTATAATGTATGACATTTTAAACAGTGAAATCACAATAAAAAGCACAAAAATGTAAAAAAAAAAAAAAGTGCATTAAATGGGCCGTAGTGAGAACTGCAGCAAGGGGACAGAGGGGAGCCTCATGCTAGGAGCATGCATGTCAGGTGACTCAATTTTTTTGCTGCTTTGTACATGCCTGGAATAATCACAAAAGTGATTAGAATAATCACAACAGTGCTGCAATGATTTGGGGGTTACAAGTAAATTTTAGCAAGTAGGTGAATTCACATATGGGAATCTGCAAATGAATCTTGCAATGTATGGCCAGCTCAGGAATGGGGAGACCTTTGAAGAGTAGCATGTGGAAACAAGGAATTCTAGCCTCAGAGGAGGATTCCCGGTGGTGACCTGGGAATCAGGCTGGCTCTGCCCCCAGTTAGCTGTGTGATGATGGGCAAACCCAATGTCTACTATGAGCCTTTGTCTCCTCCTTTATAAGCATGGGTTTGACTTAAGTCTAAGATGCCTTTTGCCTCTAAAGTTTGGTACTTCTGAGTTCTACTCTCAGGTAGAAACCAAATGGGTATAATGTGGATCACTGTGTTCACCTGCTGCTTTGAGTTAAAGAAATAATCACCTTTCTGTCCATGTCAACCCTGTGGCATTGTGTTTTCTCACATCAAGATCTTGGGCTTCAAAATAAAGTGCAGAAAAGGCTTTTCATACCTTGATGTGTAAAAAAATATCCCAGCTTGCAATTGCATCAAGAGCAAAGTGACAAACAAGACTTTGACATATGGAAAGAACATACAATTCTAGAGCCCAGGGTGCCTTTTCCAAGAGGAGGAGCAATTGAAGGTGTTTTTAGCATGAATTCAGGTTAACATAATCAATAGAGATGAGTAGCATGGTTAGCTCTTCACAGTGGAATAGATGTAATTTTGCTCAGCAGGTGAAATGGTAAGAAAACCTGACAATGCTTTCAGAGGGAAGATATCCAAGAGTAGAACCACAATGCCATGTTTATTGTGAAGTGAAATGATTTTTTAGAGGAATTAATGACTACCCAGCATGTGAATATTCAGCCAATAATTTTTAATTAGAGTGGGACATGTTGTCATAACACAAGTTTATTAAATTATTAGTTGACTAAAATATTATGCAGTTGAAATTTCCACTTTTCCTTTTTATAGCTATGAGGAAAGGTGTCAGAGGGTTGGGATGGAAGGGAAGGTGACCCTTCCAGGTAGGCAGGTGAGAAAGCCACCAAGGAATATCCTGAAACTCATGCTTTCTACCATGTTTTTAATTAAGTTGGCCCAGTTCCCATTGAAAGGTGAAGAAAATCCATTAATGTGTTAAGGTGCTTTATTTTTCTTCTCAAATCAGAACCCCATTTGTCACTGCCAGATAAGAAGTGAAAAGGTCATCTTCTCACTTTGAAATTTCTGAATCATTTAATAGCTAATTTGTACTGCTAATTACTACCTTTCACTTCTGTAATTATTTTGAATTATTGTCCTCCTGCTATTATTAATGGGTAGAGCAGGGGACAATAAAATTTGGCTCCAAGTTCCAATTGGTTAGCCTGGCAACTGAGCCACTTCAAAGTGACTGGCAGAGAAAAATTTGCCATCGAACTCAGCTTTGCTGGGTTGGTGACAAAAAATCAACAGCTGAAACGTTATTTGCATTTCCCCAATCTGGAACTACTTTTCATTAATATTTTGTGTGGAGACTCTTTTTTTTTTTGGCTGAGCACCAGCAATAATGAAGTTAAGCACACTTCCCCTGCTATTCTAATTGCTTTTGTAGTCCCTAGATATATCTGGGGCTTAATCAACTATCCACAGACCTTCCGGAATCAGCTCACCAGCCACGTGGCCAGAGTGCTTAGGAGAAATCCTGGTCAAAAGCTGAGAACTAATTAGATGACATCTTGGGAAGAATTTCAATGTTATGTTTCTGGAATGAAATTTCTGTGAACATAGCCCTCTTGGCCTGGATTTTAAGGCAATTTGGTGAAATTTTCTGGATTGACCTTAGACAGACAATCACGTTGGTAGGATATAAAAGGTACCAGAAAGGTTTTCCTGTCTCAGATTTCTCCCAAGCAATAGCTAGAGAGTCTAGATTCATTCTTTAAAATCCAAGGCTCTTTTTTTTTTTTAAGATTTTATTTTATTTATTAATGAGAGGGACAGAGAGAGAGAGAGAGAGAGAGAGAGAGAGAGAGAGGCAGAGGGAAAAGCAGGCTCCATGCAGGGAGCCTGATGTGGGACTCGATCCTAGGTCTCCAGGATCAGGCCTGGGCTGAAGGCGGCACTAAACCACTGGGCCACCAGGGCTGCCCGGCTCTTTTGGTTCTTAAAATGCCCTGTTTATGAGAAGATATCACCAGGAAGCCCAGCATTGTAAACATTTATCAACTCCCACCTCATCAAGGCTTCCAGTTTGGATAGGGATGGGGAGGCCCCTGATGGGGAAACAGTTGGGAAACAAACTTATCTTGCTCTGTAATTTTGCCAGGGTAAACCCTTCTCATAACATTAATTTTTTTAAATTGGTGCACTTTCTACATTATATAGATTCATTGATTTTATTCAAATAGATTGAGGTGGCTACTGCTAGATGTAAGTGGAAGAAATGGTGTAGATCTGCCAGGTGGAGGTTTGAAAGTGTAGAATTTGAGAAGTACAGCTTGGACTGCCTTAGAAATGATGGCTGAAGGGTTAACATGGTACCAGGTTCGTTTGCTATGGAATAGAAGTGACAGCAGCAGAGAGCATAATATCTTCGTTTTCCAGCATTAATGATTACCATCTGTCAGCTGTGGAGAGACCTCACAGCATTGTGGAATAAGTATAGGGTTTGAGATAATAAATATAATAGCTACCATTTATTATGCTATTGCTTCTGAGTTCTTGCTGTGCTCAGTTTTGTTGTTGTTGTTGTTGTTTTTTTTACATGCATCATCTCATTCCCCTGTCTGATGGAGGTATCATGATGATTCGATCCTACAGATGAGGTACTCAACCAAATTCTACATCGTCATGTGGCTAGGAAATGGCAGGGTTCCTGGACTCAAATTTCAGACTCAAGTTTGTCTCCAGAGCCTACGTTCCTTAACATTATGCTGCTATTTTGAAGGACCCAGAAAGTTCTTTCTCTGGGTAACAGGAAAAGGAATAGTTATATTGTAAGTAATAAAAAGAAGGCTTGTGCAGATCACAAAAAACCAACAAATGTTGAGGAATGAAGGGCCTGAATTTGTTGCTGCTGTGACTACAGGTCCAAGTATCTGACCTTGGTCTCCTCCTGCCCCCCACCCCCTGCTGGGTGCCTCTAGTGCCCCCATCGGTGACTGTTCTCCATCCCATTCTTCATCTGGCTAATCCATGGGGTTCAGTCCCACCTGCTGCCAGAGAGACCCCCACCACAAGGGCTTAGTTATAGAAGTAAGAGAAAGATAACCCCTTCCACCTGGTCTTCTAGTGTGTTATTCCCACAACATGATCTGATCCCAGGTGTGTGCATGGTGTGCTGGGAAGTCAGGTTTCGTGAGTGAAGGCCTTCAAAAACTGAACTGCTGTGTCCTATTTCTTTTAAAATATTAATCAACAGACTATTTTTTAGAGAAATGTTAGACTTCTAGAAAGTACAGAGCTGAAAGTACAGAGTTTCCATATCACCTCCCCCAACTCGGCCCTAGTCTTCCCTACTGGTAACATCTTGTGATAGCCTGGTACGTATATCAATATATTACCAATATCGACATATTATTAACTAAAGTCAGTAGTTGACATTAGGGCTCACTCTATCTTGTAGTTCTAGGGGTTTCGACAAATGTAAAATGATCCCTATAAAAATGGCTATTCCCAAATAGTACAGTCTCACTGCCTTCAAAATCCCCTGTGCTCCCCTAATTTTTCCTTCCTCCTCCCAAACCCCTGGGAACCACTGATGTTTTTACTGTCTATAGTTTTGCCTTTTCCAGAATGTCATATAGTTGGAATCATACAGTATGTCGCCTTTTCAGACTGATTTCTTAAACTTAGCAATATACATTTTGAGGTTCCTTCAGAACTTTTTGTGGCTTGACAGCTCATTTTTATCATGAAATAATATTCCATCGCATGGATATATCTCAGTTTGTTTGTCCATCCACCCGTTAAAGGACGTCTTTGTTGCTTGGCATTTATGAATTAGGCTGCTACAAACATTTGAGTGCAGGTTCTTGTGTGGACCTCAGTTGCAACTCATTTGGGTAAATACCAATGAGCAAGACAGCTGGATTGTATGGCAAGAGTATGTATAGCTTTGTAAAAACTGCCAAATTGTTTTCCAAACTGTCTGTACCACTTCGCATTCCCACCCACAATGAATGAGAGTTCCTGTTGCTCTGCATTCTTGCCAGCCTCTGTTGTGGCCAGTGTGTTGGATTTTGGTTGTTCTAATTATAATTAGCATGTAGCTGTATCTTATTACAGTTTTAATTTGCAACTCCCTGATGACACAGGATGTGGAGCATCTTTTCATATCTTTATTTGCCATCTGTATATCTTTCTTGGAGAGATGTCCAGATCTTTTGCCCATCTTTTAACTGTTTATTTTCATTTTCTTATTTTTGAATTTTAAGAGTTCTTTGTGTATCTTGGAAGCTGGCCTTTTTTAAGGTGTGTGTTTTGCAAATATCCTCCCTCTGTCTCTGGTTTGTATTTTCATTCTTTCAATGGTCCTACTTTTTCCAAGATGTCTCTCTGGGTGCAATATCTAGTGACTGCTTTCAAGAAAGCACTGGCTTTCTTTTTTCTGTCTTTTATTTATTCTTTATAGCTGTGTATCACTTTTTAATTTTTTCTTCCAAATTTTCATTTAAATTCTAGTTGGCTAACATATAGTGTAATATTGGTTTCAGGAGTAGAATTTAGTGATTCATCACTTACATAACATGTGCTCATCATAACAGGTGCCTTCCTTAATGCTCACCCCCCACCCACCTCCCCTCCATCAACCCTCAGTTTGTTCTCTATTGTTAACAGTCTCTTATGGTTTGTTTCCCTTTCTCAAAAAAGCACTAATTTAACATTCTTTTTCTCTACACCCTCCTTGGCAGAGCTGCATCTGTTTTGAGATTTCTAGTAGGTGTTGTATTTCATAAGCAATATTGTGGTCAGTTTCTTGTATGCAGAAGGAGAGTTTAGGAGTCCAAATTAACTGATCCAACACCAACTGGTTGAATGTCTGCAGTGTGTGCTGCTCCCAGGAGGGCACTGGGCGATGGTGGTGAGCAAGGCACACACAGACTCGTCATCTTGGGGAACTTAGAGTCAAGTGGGAGACAAAGTGAAGCAATTGCAGCCTGGTGTGGAGAGGAAAATGGAAAGGGAAGGTGTTCTAGGGGTGCACAGAGCATGGACTCCTGACCAAGCCCAGGGTTTCAGAAAAGGCTTTGCACAAAAGTTTCAGGCTACAGAGGTCACTAGGTTTTTGAAAACTAGGGAAGGTAATGGAATTTGCCTTAAATTTCCCTTAAATTTCTTTAAAAATTCTACTTTAGGATTCTTTAGGGCTGATCCTAAATCAGTGGTTCTCAAACATCCTACGTTTGGGAATCCTCTGGGAAGCTCTTAACAATTATCCATGCCAAAAAAAAAAATTACCCTTGCCAAGCCCCATGCCAGCCTGCTTAAATCAGTCTCTGGGGGTGGTGCCTGGGCCCCCGGCATTTGTTCAAAGCTCCTAAGACAGTCTGATGCATAGTCAGGGTTGGAAATCATTGCCCTGAAGGGAGGGGATCTTTGCCAGACACTCCACCTCTATTTTTGTGATAACCTTGTGTTTTTAAGTTCAGGCAGGCTCTGTATATGTATGTATATATACATATGCATGTAGACATATGTTTCTGGGTATACAAACCAATTGTGCTAAACAGGGTGTATTTGCATGCTAGATGAGAGTGTATCCTGCAGATGAGAATGCACCACACTTCCTTGTTTTCTTTGCTAGAGCTCATAGCCAAATCTGCATTTAGAATTAGATTCACTGCAGGGCTCATGGCTGCAGCACACCTGTGTTTTGATGGCTTGCCTACTCTGGCATGGGTCTTCTGTTCTCATTTATATTTTCTCTGGTTCTGGCTTTTGTTGGTGTTATACTTTATTTTAAAATTTTTACCAAAAATTTCATTTGGTATTATATTGTGTTGTAAATCTCTTTCATATCATTTATGGAAAATGAGGTTTGATTTGAGTAAAGAAATAGAGTAAGTTTCATAGCATCATGCCAGGCTTCTGGTAATGACTTAATAAATGTTTATGATTGAGTCGATGTGAAAACATTTTTGTCGAGTTTCCAAAGTTAGGAAGGTATGAGATAGCGTGAAGCCCAGCCACCTGTCATTACACCCCCTTTCCACATGTCTTAAGGAAGCCCTGGCCCTGCCTTTGACCTATAATGACCAAAACCCACAGGTGCTGAGGAGAGGGCTAATGAGAAATCTCTTCTAACTGATGCTCCATGCCCACCATCCAGGTAGAGAGACCAGCTAGACAGTGAAATGCATATAACTGGGAGACTAAAGCTCAACTTGGCCTTTATAAGAATTTCTAATGGGAACTTTCTGCTGATGCCAGGTTCCAATGGCTGCCTCCACCAGCCTGGAGCTCTGCGGTTCCTGTAGAGGCTGACACTTTTGAATTGATTAGTGGCTTAGAATTTTGGCTTGTTCAAAGACCAGGGTGCACTGCTGTGACTGGAGTCTGGGTGGGACAGGATCACAAGGAGTAACACATGGGTCATGGGCCAGGTAACCAGAGTCTGTGCTCAGGACAGGTGGGCATATGAGGTACTTTTGAACATAAAAGAGGGGGGATTATTATCAGTGGTGCCTGGAAAACAGGCTTAAATCATGTGACCATACTGTATAGGTCATGAATGCCTCTGGAAGATACTTTTGGCTTGATGAGCCATTGTCTATATAAACCTGCCACTTTTTGGCAGGACCTCACCTACACTGCACATGTGTTTAGGGACTTTGCCTTGATGGCTGGTCTTGGAGGGGTACCTAGGTGTGTCTAGGTAAGCAAGATGTGCTCCTGCTCTTGAGGGGACAAATTGTGTATTCAGGACCTTGCAGTGGGACATGTTTCAGGATAGCACAATGACAGAGTGAAGGTATGCACAGAGGAAGATAATCAAGTTTTTTTTTTTTTTTTTTAGTGCAATGGAATAAAATACATGTTCCAAAATTTTATTTTATTTTATTTTTTAAAGATTTTATTTATTTATTCATGAGAGAGAGAGAGAGAGGCAGAGACACAGGCAGAGGGAGAAGCAGGTTCCATGCAGGGAGCCCGATGTGGGACTCAATCCCGGGACTCTAAGATCATGCCTTGGGCTGAAAGCAGGTGCTAAGCCACTGAGCCACCCAGGGAACCCTGTTTCAAAATTTTAATATTTTAAAATTACACAAGTCACAAAAATACATTTTTATTGCCAAAACTTATAAAATAGTATTGAGAATGCAAATCGAAAATCTTGACTTTGCTATCCCTCTCCTTCTCCTATCTCAGACCCCTCCTGAGGGGATTGGTGCGAGGACTGCCAATCCTTTTCTCCTGTTTTTTTTTTTTTTTTTCTTAAGGATTTTATTTATTTATTCATGAGAGACACAGAAAGAGAGAATGGCAGAGACATAGGCAGAGGGAGAAGCAGTCTCCCTATAGGGAGCCCAATGCAGGACTCAATCCCAGAACCCTGGGATCACACCCTGAGCCAAAAGCAGATAGATGCTCAACTGCTGAGCCACCCAGGTGTCCCCTTTTCTCTGGGTTTAAAGGTGGGGGACAGTGTCAGTGGTTGAGTGTGTAGACTCTAGAGTCAGGCCAACCAGGTTCAAATTCTGCCTCTGCCAGTTGCCAGTGATGGGACCTGAACTTAGAAATGTCTCAGATTTTTCCAACTGTTAAATAAATGCGGAACTAATATACTTTTCTCATAAGATTGCTGCAACTGTCTAATGAGAGAGACGAGGTAAAACTTACGAAGAGCTCAATACAATGGTGGCTGTGGCTATTGTTACAGAAAATTTCCAGACGAGTTTGTGGGACCATGAATTGGGGTGGGTTTTTTTTTTTTTTTCTGTTAAACTCATCCAATGTTTATTGAACAGTGAACCGTTGCCAATACTGCTGGATCCTACAACTCACTCACGACTCATTCACTCAGATCCCTCTCCCGGCCACCCGAGATGGAAGCCAGAAGCAGGACCACCCCGAAGGCCTAATGCCGGGGAGTAGCCAGGGGGCTGGGGGATGCGGGGAGGTGGGGAAGGGTGGGGAGGGGAAGGAGCAAGGCAGGTGGGGTGCAGAGCTACACTCCTGGAGGCTGCATGCGCGCACACACACAAACACACACACACACACACACAGAAGCAAAGACCAGGGGCATCAGTTGCTGCCCCTACGTGGCAGTCGCGGGGACATCAGGGAAAGAGGAGAAGAGGGCAGGATTTGAGACATGCCAAATCTGTGGAATTGAGTGATGTAGCTACCATTCAGGTGTGTGGGTGTGGGTGTGATCTGATGGCCGCACTGTTGTCTTTTTTTTTTTTTGAGAAAAGGAACTCAGAAGCAGGTGGGGAGTCAGCAGAAGGGAAAGGGATGGAGTCAGGGAATCTGATTTCAGACATTATAAGCTGGATATACCTGAGATGGTCAGGTGGAAAGTTCTAGAAGGCAGTTAAATATTCGGCTTTGAAGGCCAAGAGAGGGTCAGGTCTGGAAATGGGATTTTTAGCACTTTTCTAAGTAATTTACATGTAAATAGAAAATGGCATGGAAGAGTGAGATATTTCAATTTCTGTCAAAGTCATGGATTCAACAGTATTATCATGAAAACTCATCTTTAGGTGGAAGGCAATACACAGATGGCTTTATACACAGCTAATCCGGGCAAACTCTCAAACGTACTCTAACAATATATGGGCAGCTAGTGACTGGCACCACACGTAAGATGATGTCAAAGTGCTGTTGACTCACCTTGATCAAAGAGTGTGAATATTGATAAGTCATGTGGCTTACAGTTTTCAAGTAAGTCTATATGTTTTTGTGTTATCTTACGTTGATATTTGACTAATAAGTGGGAAGCCACTTATTATTGGAAACTGACCAGTGTAAGAATTAACACAGAATATGTGCTATTGGTTCTTATATCCAAAATATTTATATTTGAGGTTTGAGTCTCCAATTTGGGTTGGTGAAATGGACAAAATTATGATATTTTTTGCCTTACGTGTTGCTGATGGGAGTAATACCAGGCAACACCATGGTTTTAATGTTACTGCTCAATTGAGGAGTATGATTAGAGCAAGACTATATCTGTATGTATACATGCCCCTATCTCTGTTATAATGGAATATGTATTATAGATAATATTATATTATGATGTTGTAATTATAGAACTGTAAGTTATAAGTTATAGTTAAATATTATATAATTATATATAATCATTACAATGTATTATATCACATATAATAATTATATAATAGATAACACAGAATAATATATGCAATATATTATATAAAAAATACATACGCCAGTTACAGCATCCTCTCTTTGGACCTTCAGATTAGGGGTTGTAACAGCTCAGCTGCTATGACACTATTCCTTTGGTTGTCTTAGCCACACCTCTGCAAGTAGTACCTTTGTAAATAAACCCATCTCAAATTATCCTATTTTAAGAATGCTCTTTCCTTGTGGGACGTTCTCCTCCTGGCGTGATTTTGGAGCCAATTTCCTTTCTGTGGAGTTTTGCCAAGGAAAGAGAAGAGGACGGTGTCTTTGGATGAACTCAGGACCCCCACGAGGTGCTCGTCTTTTCTGGACCTTGTGATGAGTCAGATACCAGGGTTGCTTTACCAGGTTTTCACACTGGGAGGGTCTGTCTCTGGAGGGCAGGACTTTGTGGGACCAAGGATGCAGTAGTGGGCAGAAAAGCCAAGCCTGGGAGAAGCCCTGATCACCAGCTGCAGACTGGAGCCACTCCAGGCAAAGGAAGAGCCACAGGGTGTGAATTAGGGTTTGGTCATGGCAGCTGCCCAGGCATTTACTGAGTCGTTTTTTGGGTTGTGTCCTGCAGTCCCTCCCGGTGACACAGATTTGGGCTGCCTTTGTTTCTGTGTTTGATGCTGGGTAGAAAGTCATTTTTTTTGTTCTCTCATCTTCTCTCAAGAGGATTGTCTTTAATCTGGGTCGCAGTGACAGTATTTCCCCCCAGAACTTTTTGGACAGTAACTTCAAAGTCAAATGTAAGTCCAGCTCCTGCTCCTGGACCTGGGAGGAGCTCCGTGGTTGTCAGTCTTTGCCTACTGGCAGAACTGCTGGGGAGCTTCTAGAAACTCCCATCTGGGTTGATCCAGTGCAGAAGTTCCAAGGCACCTAAGAACGTGATCCCCTTAGTTCCCACCACTCTGGAAATCTGCAGAAATCTTAGGTGTAGCTTTGGATTTGACATGATTTGCAAGTAGAAAAACCCCAGCTTGCATGTGGGTCCAATCCCCCCATTTTACAGATGGGGAGACTGAGAGCCGACTGATGTGAATGAGATCACATGCTTGGACTCATGTCACAGCTTGGACCGGGGACTAGGACTTCCAGCTCCAATCCGGCCTCCTGGAGGTGTCTCAGAATTGGTGACACTAGAGGTGAGACCTGGCGAGGAGGACATCAGGCACTTTTGGAGCTCAACTTAGTTCTCCTTGGCCCAATGGATGGAATCTGCTCTCGGGGTTGCACAAAGGAAGAGGGGAACGGAATTCTTCTACTCCTAGTGCAGGTGCCCTGTGCAGATGGGGTCACCTCCCTCGTAGCCACACACACCATGGAAAGCAGCAAAAGGCCGCAAAATGGGTGGAAATGGTTCTGAAACCACCTCCATTGCATTCCTCTCACCTCTTAAAATGTATGTCATTGCTGTCTGAGAATTCTCCTTTCTAGCAACTTCTCGGGCATGTTACCAAGCAAAGCAGTACCTTTGGGGAAATAAAAAACCACCTTTGAATTAAACCTTTTGACTATATATACATATATATATTTATTTATTTTTAAAAGAATAGCAGTTCACTGGCTAACACTATGCATTTGATGAGTGAATTTTATACTGTTAATGAGGTGAGTCAGAAGAGCTATTTTTAAAAAGGGGTTAGTTATGAATATGATATGCATATTTTTGGAGATAAAAAGGCCTTATTTCTATAAAAAATTGAAATGGGAAGGGACGAGGCAGAAATGCTGATAACCCCCAGGACTCCTGATGGGGACTAAATGTTACTGCCGGTGGCAGAAAATTTAATGTCTGAAATAAAAATAATTTCGTTGCTTCCTGGACAGAGACCAGAGAGCATGGAAGCTCCATGGGCCACTGTGAGATTTGTCATTTAGTTGTAACCGATTTCCATAAATGGGATTTAGAGCTGGATTTTATATATTAAAAATTGAGTGCCATGGATAAAGAGCAGTTCTAATTTCAATTACTTGGGCCTTTGTGGTCCGTGCGGTGAATATTTAGCGGCTGAGCACGCAGTGGTTTCACAGGTGCTGTAAGTGTTCCCTCAACTTGCCCGCTGGGCCCCTGGGGACCCTTTTCCTTCTGGTTGTAAACCTTGTTTAGAATACAACTCTCCCGTCGTCCCCAAAGTTTGGTGTTTTGGGTCACCGAGGCTGTCATGTTCTGTGACTTGGTTGTGGCAAAGATACCTCTTGGTGGCCTGAGATGAGGAGGGAGATGTGGTGCTTCTGGGTGCTTCCCATTAAATAGGGTATTTTTCCAGGAATGTATATGCCCCTGTCCACTGTTTCATTATCTGAGCAAGCTTTAAAAAATAAAAACAAAAACAAAACAAAACAAACAAACAAAACCTCTCATGCAAATAGTTTTAGCATTTTTCTGATTGTAGAAATAATGCTTATTGCAAACATTATATATATTATATATTTTACCACCTGTAAAATGTATATTTAAAGAAACAGCCATGGAGGCACCTGGCTGGCTCAGGAGGTTAAGTGTCTGCCTTTGGGGGCAGGTCATGGTCCGAGGGTTCTGGGATTGAGACCTGCATGAGGCTCCCTGCTCAGCGAGGAGTCTGCTTCTCCCTCTCCCTTTGCCCCTCCCCTCTGCTCATATTCCCTTGCTCACCCTCTTGCTCTCTTTTAAATAAATAAATAAATAGATAGATAGATAGATAGATAAATAAATAAATAAAATCTTAAAAAAAGATAACCATGAACACTCCACCCAAAGATGTCTTCTGTTCATATAATATTTTGATGGAGGGGCATCCAGGAGTCGTTTTTATGCTTAAAGATATCCAACTCTACACATATATATTTAGAGATAAACATGGTGCCACACCATAAATGTACTTTTAAAACCTGCTCTTTCTATTTAACAACACGTTGTGGACATACTTTGTTAATGCTAGGATTTTTTTAAATGCCTGTGTTGTATTTCATTGTATTGATCTTCTGTAATTTATTGAATCAGCATCTTATTGGTGGACATTTGGGTGATTTTCAGTTTGTCATTATTAAAAACGGCCCTGAAATATTTATACTCATACCCTGCATCCTTATAGATGTCCTCAGGACAAGTTCCTAACAGGTGAATTTTTGGGAAATAGTAAGCGATCTTTGAAGCTTCTAAAATGTACTGGCTCATCCACTTGCCCCACAATCTTTTAAATCTTTGCGCAGGAAGGGGGGAACTCATTATTTTAATTTGGGTCCCTTAATAGTTAAGGTTTTTGTTTTCTCCTCTTGTATTTATTCTTTGTTTACAAGAAGATCAGCTCATGCAAGTTGAGACTGTCATCTGCCCATTTTCCATCTCCTGTTCCTAGGCGAGTGTTTGAGACATAGAAGCAGCTCCAATATGTTGAACGTTGAATGAATTATCTTTCCTCTCCTTGACTCATTTTCCCCCCTTAAAGGTGCTTGTCTTTTTATCATTGCTTTTGAAGAGCTTTTTATATAGATATTAGCTTTTTGTCATAAGAAGTGCAAATATTTTTCCCAGGTGGCTCTTTATGTTTTAACTTTGAGAATTTTTGTTTTACACGTGGAATTTTTTGCCCAGGGTCACTGTATCAATATTTTCTTTAGCTTTACCCTTCCTGTTCAGCTTGAGAAAGGGCTTTCTCGGTCTAGAGTGGTAAAACTGCAACCTTGATTTTTTTATTCTAGTTAGTTTTAATCATTTCATTTCAACTTTTAGGTCGTTAATTCATCTGAATGTGTTTTGATGAAATACAGGGATTTACCTTGAATTTTTTTCTTCTCCCAAATGATTTACCAGTTGTCCCAGTAATCTCATCTTTCCCCCCATGGTTGTAAGATTTTTGCAGACAGGGAGCTGGGGAGAAGGAACTAACATTTATTGGGGGACTGCAGTTTCCCAGACATGGGTTACCTGTTCTGTATAACAGTTCTGATGGAACCCTGCAAGGTGGAAGTCACCTCCAATTTGCGGACCAGCAGGTAGAGGCTTAGAGAGCCAAGAAGTTTGACCAGAGTCCGTGAACTCAGGCCCGCAGGCCCCCAACCCCTTGCTCTTTCAATGGCATTCTGCTGCCCTTTCCATCCAGCCTCTGTGTATCTCAGAGCCCAACCTGAGTTCCACCCAGTAGTGGGGTTGCAGGCATTTAATTTGCTAACGCCAGACCTTGCTAAGGCAATAAAAAATGAAATTCTTGAGTTAAGAAGTTTAGCGAAAAGTAGTATTTTGGTGGAGAAAGCAAAGGTATATTTATAGCCTCCTTTCTATTCCTAATAGCTGAGCATATTTTTCTCAGCTCCTGGACTTGGAGTTTCCAAAGAAAGGTGCAGCAGGTAGAAGCAGAGAGTATACATTTTAAGCACTTACACGGAAGGAAGGTTATAGTGTGGGAAATAAGGATAATGAATGGTATTTAAGATGTGCAAAAGGCATTCAAAGTCATAAATGTTTGGTGATTTTAGGATGGCAAGCATTATTATTTTATTGTTAAGACACAATTTGCTCTGTTAAGCTGAGGTCCGGCACTAAAAGTGATAAAGTTATTAAAGAAGGCTGCTTTGTTCAGTAGCTAGCTGGGCTTTGTGTGTAGTTTTGAGGCAACAGCAGTATTTTACCATAATGCTGTTTCTGAATCGTGAGCTAAATATGAATAATCATTTGAGCATACTTTTCATGATGCCAAGAATTTAAATTCTGCAACAGTGTTCATCACTGACAAGGCGGCACGCTAACACCTAGAACAATGTAAAACAATTGTGCATTTTTAGAAGCTTGTATTTATGCATATTGGCACATGAATCTGCATTTTTATGTTCATTTATTTTATTAGGCCACAGTTAATCTGAAACAAACTTGGACAAAATAACAAAGATTTTGTATTTTATAAAGCTAAAATATAATATGTGATATATTTTGTTTTCATAATTATAAATAAATGTTTCAAAAATAAATAAGAATAAATATGATGTAATAGATAATAGAAAACAAATGCTACATAAGTCACAAATATACTCTCTATTACATATATTCTGTAATTATTATAGATTATATGAAATATATTATCAATAATACATTTGGGAATTGAAAGATGGCACGATGTCATCTTTTTTTAAGATTTTTATTTATTCATGAGAGATAGAGAGAAAGAGAGGTAGAGACACAGGCAGAGGGAGAAGCAGGCTCCCTATGGGGAGCATGATGCAGGACCCTGGATCAGGCCTTGAGCCAAAGGCAGACAGTCAAGTGCTGAGCCACCCAGGTGTCCCATCATATTTTGTATATATTCTCTCCTGGTGCTGCTGGCTTGCTTGTACATTTTCTTCCCAGTGTCTTTTTTTTTTTTTTAAAGATTTATTTATTTATTTGGGGGGGGAGAGAGAGACAAAGAGAGAAGGGGGGGGGGAGAGAGCGGGGGGAGGGGCAGAGGGAGAGGGAGCCAAGCCAACTCTCCACTGAGTGAGGAGCCCAATGCCAGACTCAATCCCAGGACTTGAGATCATGACCTGAGCTGAAATCAAGAGTTGGACGCTTTAAAAGACTGAACCACCCTGATGCCCCTTTATGGTGTCTTTCTAAGAGCATACACCTTCATTCTGAAGACGTTTATCATTTGTTTTCTTTGTAAATGCCTTCTATGTTCCAAAAATTGGTTGGCTATACCAAGATTCTGAAGATTTTCCTCCTATATTTTCTTCTAAAAGTTTTATGGATTACCTTTTACCTTCAGGTCTCTGATCCATTTCAAATTAATGACTGTGTATTGTGGGAGGTATATGTTAAAGTTCATTTTTTTCCATAGGGTTATCAAATTGTTCCTGTGCTATTTGTTCAAAGATTCTATTTCCCCATTAAATTACCTTGGAGCCTTTACCAAAAAAAAAAAAAAAAAAAAAAAAAAAGAAAAGAAAAAAAAAGTTATATGTATGTGCAGCTCCATTTCTAGAGACTGTATTTTGTCTCCTAGGTATGTCTTCTATTATCTGAGTCTGGTACCACATCTTAATTACTGTAGCTTTATAATAAATTTTGAAATCAGGTAGGGCAAGATCTCCAAATTTAACCTTCTTTTTAAAATTGTTTTGGCTATTCTTGGTATCTCTACATAAATTTTTTTTTAATAATTAAGAGATTTTATTCTAGTAGCTATAATTACAGTGCTTGTTTGTCGAAATGAAAACTGAAAGCAAGTATACAAAACAGTTGATTACTAATCGTGTATTGAAAGCAGTAAGAGGTTCCACGACACCAAATAAACCAGTTCTGAGAACTTCCCCAAGATAAAGTTGAACAGCTCCAGCTTCTTCAGTGTTTACCAAAATACAAAAGAAGACAGTAGAGGTTGTTGTTTCGATGGCAGATCTGACCCTTGCAGGCTGAGGGAGTGAAAGCACATGTAGACAGGGGCTCCCGGGGCTCGGGGCTGAGGCCCTGGGATGACTGGCCTGCCCGCCCGCACTCCTGCTGGTGAGACCCCAGGTGGCCCAGAGGAAGCCAGAGTGCCCACACTGCCTCCAGGGAGGCTTGGGTCCCTCCAAGGGGTCCGTGAGCGGTAATGCAGCCCCCAGCCCATCTCCTGGGTGGCCGTGTAAGCACAAGTACAAGCACAAACACTAGGGGGATACAGGATGACCCGAGACAAGAGCGATCACAGGGACCCTATTGTGACTATGCAGAATGGACTGTGGCTGGTTCTGGCCCGTCTCATGTTCCCAATGGGAAATGGCCCACTGGTGGACTGGACTCTGGCCGCCCCTGCAGAACCTACACTAGGCACATATCTCCCTTCTGTGTGTTCAGGTGTTCTCCTTTTCTTTTATTTGTAACGATTTTAAAAATGCACTGAGTTTGGGTTAAAAATCAACCACCAAAATGGATCTCAACATAGACCTAATGCCCAGAGGAGGCCGTGCCAGGCTGGTCCCACACAGCGACTCCCGGGGGCCCCGTGTGCCCAAATCCCTTCTCAGTATTGAACGGTGGGTTGATTCTCTTTGTACAATAGGAAAAGCTGAGTAATATTGCATAGGAGTACCAGAAACTGCCTCGTTGGGAACACAAAACTATTTACATTAAATAAAAACCCGGCTGCAGGCTGCGTCTGCACATTTACAGCGTGGTGGAGCACACTGTGACCGACCGTGGAGACAGCTTCTGGCACTCACACCACAGGAGAGCAAAGCAGGGTGGAAGGAGGGAGTGAGGGCAGGGGGCGCGGAGCGGGTTGGAGAGCCAGGCCAGTCCCTCATAGAGCCCATCCCCGCTGGTGGCACAGGTGGCCTGAATGCACCAGTTCCTGTGGCGCAGGGAGTGCAGCCCCAGCTTGTCCGTGATCTCAGCCACATCTGTGGCCTTCGGGAGGTCCTGCTTGTTGGCAAGCACCAACAGGACGGCATCCCTGAGCTCATCCTCCGCCAGCATCCTCATGAGCTCCTCACGGGCCTTGTTCACACGCTCCCGGTCATTGCTGTCAACTACAAAGATGAGACCTCATGTATTCTGGAAGTAGTGGCACCACAGAGGCCGGATCTTGTCCTGGCCACCCACATCCCACACGGTGAAGCTGATGTTCTTGTGCTCCATGGTCTCCACGTTGAAGCCTATGGTGGGAATGGTGGTCACCATCTCCCCCAGCTTTAGTTTGTACAGGATAGTGGTCTTCCCTGCAGCATCCAGGCCCACCATGAGAATGAGCATTTCTTTTTTTTTTTGCCAAAAAGGCCCTTGAAGAGGTTAGCGAAGATATTTCCCGTGCTGTAGACTGGTGGGAGCAACACTGGCCAGAGAAACCCTCGGTGGCCGCAGCGAGGCTACTGCTCCGAGCCAGGTGTTGGTTTTGCTCCCACCTCTACATACATTTTTGAAGCAGCTTGTTGATTTGTATAAAAATGCAGTCTGGTATTTCTATTTTATTGTGTTCATTCTGTAGACCAGTTTGAGAGAATTGATATCTTAACAGCATGGAGACTTTAAATTCATGAACACGGTGTATTTCTCCATTTAAGACTTATTTAGTTTTTCTCACCAATATTTTTGAAATTTCAGTATATGGGTCTTGTATATCTTTGTTTAGATTTATTCCTAAGTATCTTATGTATTTGATGTCGCATACAAATGGTATTTTTAAAAATTTCATTCTCAATTGTTTTTTGCTTATATCTAAAAATAGAAATGATTTGTATATGTCAATCTTATATTCTGGGGCCTTATTATATTTATTCACTCTAATGATTTTTTTTCATTCTAATGATTTTTAAATAAATTTCTTAGAAGTTTTCTGTATATATATAGTAATTATATATATATAATTATATATATGACATATATATATATATAAAATTATGTTGTCTATAAATTATGACAGTTTTATTTTTCCCTTTCCAATCCTTTGCCTTTTATTTTTTTATTTTGGTCTTATTGCATGGTTAGAACTTTCAGCACAAAACTGGATAGAAGTGGTAAGAGCAGGGGTGCCTGGGCGGCTATTGGTTGTATTGACTCTTGGTTTCAGCTCAGGTCATGATCTCAGGATCCTGGGATTGCCTGTGTCAGCCTCCATGCTCAGTGTGGAGTCTGCTTGAGGATTCTCTCTCCCTCTCCCCCTTCCCCTGCTTATGTGCTCTCTCTCAAATAAACACATCATTAAAAAAAAGAAGAAGAAATGGTGAGAGCAGACACCCTTACCTTGCTCCTAATCTTAGGAGGAAAGCACTTATCATTTTGTCATTAAATATGATGTCAGTTGTAGGTTTTGTAATATTCTTTATTCCACTGAGGAAGTTCTATTTATGGTTGGCCAAGAATTTTAATCATGAATGGTTGTTCAATTTTGTCCAACTTATTTTCTGTTAGTATTGAAACAATCATATTATTTTTCATCTTTGTTTTGTAAATACAATGAATTATACTGGTTGATTTTCAAATATTGAATTAATATTGCATTCCTGGAATGTACTCTACCTTGCTGTGATACTGTCCCTTTCATTAATTGCTGAGTTTTTCCCTTCCAACATTCTGTTGAGGGATTTTGCGTTTTGTTCATGAGAGATATTGGTCTGTTGTTATTTTTTCTTGTAATGTGTATGTCGGGATTTGGTATCAGGTTTATGCTGGCTTCATAAAATGAGCTGGGAAGCATTTCCTACAATTCTGTGTTCTGAGAGAATTTGTGTAAGATGGACATTATTTTTTTCTTAAGGTTTGACCATGTCTGGGAAGAACATGAACGACTCTTGCTCATGACTAGGAATAAAGTTGCCGAATCTCCACTGGGCATTGACAATGAGACTGGTGGATCAGAGGCAGGTTATTACCTACAGTACAGCAAAAAGCAGGAGAATTCCCTGCCTCAAGGGAATGTGGTGATATGGTGCCATCAGAGGGTGGTTATGCATGTGTGAGTTGTGCTGTAGCTGAGAAACCCAGGACCTAGAGCTCAGCACCTTCTTTTAGCAACCAAATAAGCTGGTCTTCCTTTTCTGGGGAGAGAGTAGGCCCATGGTAGTTACTCTGTGGTTGCTTTGTCCTATGTTAACTGCCCATGTGAGGGGCACAGACCCTCTCAGTGTTAGGGGATGATCCGGTCTTCACGTTGGCATGCTCACCAAGGACATGCAGGGATGCAGCATGCAGGCTGCCTTTTCAGCAAAATCATCTGGGCATGAGGTTTTCTTTACAAGAAAGTTTTTGGTTATAGGCTCAACTTCTTTAATAGATATTGAGCTTTTCTGATTTTTAAATTTCTTCTTGAATCAGCTCTGGTAATTTGTGTCATTTAAGGAACTTACCTATTTCATGTAAGTTGCCAACTTTTATTAGCGAAGTATTCATGATATTTCTTTTGTATTCTTTTGATATCTGTAGGGCCTATTGTCATTTCTGAGAGTAATAACTTGTGTTTTGTTTTTAAAATTTATTAGTTTTGCAAAGAGTTTATGAAGCTTGTTGACTTTTTTCCAAGATCAAACTTTTGACTGTATTAAATTTCTCTACTTTTCTAGACTATTTTTTATTTTACTGATTTCTGCTTTTACCTTTATTCTTAGCTTGTGTTTAATAAGTTATTTTTCTAGCTTCATAGTGTAGAAACTTCAGTCTCTGCTTTTAAATCTTTTTTCTTTTTTTCTAGGATAGGCACTTAAAAAAAAGATTTTATTTATTTATTCATAAGAATACACAGAGAGGAGAGAGAGAGAGAGGCAGAGACACAAGCTGAGGGAGAAGCAGGCTCCAGGCAGGGAGACTGACATGGGACTCGATCCCGGGTCTCCAGGATCATGCCCTGGGCTGAAGGTGGCGCTAAACCTCTGAGCCACCCAGGCTGCTCTAGGATAGGCACTTAAACAATAGTTTCCCTCTAAGCCAGTATATCCCACAAATTTTGATATTTTGTGTTTTTATTACTATTAAGTTGAAACACTTTCTAATTCCCTTGTGCCTTCTTTGATTCATGGATCATACAGCAGTATATTATTTAATTTCCAAATATCTGGAGTTTTATATTTATATTAATTTTATTTATTTTTGTTAATTTCTAATTTAATTTCATTAGGGGTAGAAAACTAAGATGTTAACCTGTTGAAATTTATTGAAACTCATTTTACTCTGGAGTACATTCTCTGTGCACTTGTAAAGAATGTATATATATTTTAAGATTTTATTTATTTATTCATGAGAGACACAGAAAAAGAGGCAGAGACATAGGCAGAGAGAGAAGCAGGCTTGCTGCAGGGAGTCTGGTGCAGGACTTGATCTCAGGGTCCTGGGATCAGGACCTGAGCCAAAGGCAGATGCTCAACCACTGAGCCTGCCAGGTGCCCCCCAAAATGCATATTTTGATGTTGGTTTTGGTGTTCTAGATATCAATAAATCCGATTGGCTTATAGTATGGTTCAAACCTTGTCTGTCCTTAGTGAATTTGTATTTACTTGTTCTATCAATTACTAAGAAACATATCAAAACCTCCAATTATGATTGTGGGTTTGTCTTTTCTCTTTTGGTTCTGTCACTTTTTGCTTCATATATTTTGAAGCTCTGCTCTTTGGTGCATTCATGTTTAGGATTGCAGTTCTACTTCATGCAGTGATTCCCTTATTGTTATAAAATCTCTCTATGTCTTGGGATATTTTATTCCCTGGAGTTTGTATTGTTTGATAATAATACAGGTACATCAGCTTTGTTTTGTTGCTGTTTGCATGGTATATTATTTTCTATCCTTATACTATCATCTTGTGTCTTTATTCTTATGTTCATAATAATTAACAATATCACTTTAAAAAATTATTTGAGACCGAGCAAGAGAGAGAGAAAGCACACAAGCAGGGGGAGTGGCAGGCAGAAGGAGAAGGAGAAGCACACTCCTTGCTGAGCAGAGAGGCTGACATGGGGCTCGATCACGACCTGAACCAAAAGCAGCTGTTTAGCCGACTGAGCCACCCAGGTGCCCCAATAATATCACTTTTAAAACATTATTTTTAAAGATTTTTATTTATTTATTTAAGAGAGCGAGGGAGAGAACATGAGCAGGGTGGAGGGGCAGACTCCTGGCTGAGCCCAACACAGGGATCATGACCTGAGCTGAATGCAGATGCTTAACTGACTGAGTCACCCAGATGCTCAGATAATATTGCTTTTTGTATACTCTCTGTCATTTCTGGATTTTATTCCTTAGTTACTTTTTTTCCTGCCTCTTTTGGGGAGTAACAAATATTTTTTAGTGTTCTCTCTTATTTCCTATAGTGACTTCTTGGCTATATTTTTTATTGTTTATATTATATTTTGTGGTTGCTCTGGGGCCAACAATACGCATCCTTACCTGATCTAAGCCTGGGTGCTAATATTGTTCCACTTCCTACTTCAGTTTTTACACTCTCCATTTCCTACTTCACCTTTTCCACCCAACAAACCTAAGGACTTTAAAACACTTTAATTTCTTTTACCCACAGCCTTTCCTTTGTGCTCCAGTGGTCATACATTTCACTTTTTCATAATTATGATCCACAGCTTACAATGTTTTTATTTACTTTAAGCCATCCTTTTAGGACTTTTAAAGGGATCAAGAGAAGAGAAACACAGCCTTTTATGTTTATCCAGAAATTTGCCTTTGCTGGTATCTGCACTTCTTCCTGCACTTGACACCCATTTCTCTTCAGTCTGAAGAACACCCTCTAGCCTTCCTCCTAATGCAGGTTGCTAGCAATGAATTCCCTCAACTTGAAAAAAAAAATGGAAGTGTGTTCATTTACTCTAATGTTTGAAGGTTGTTTTCTGTGGGTATAAAATTCTCAGTTGACACTTTATTTTCTTTCAGACTTTCCAGGTTGTTTGTCATGATACTGAGTTTATGCAGGACTATTTGTCTATACTCTTCTTTTTCCCAGGCTGGTTCTCCCACATGTGCATGTTCTTTGTCTGGTTTCTCTGCATTCTCCCTGTTTGGTGTGCAATTCTTTGCCCTCCTGGCTTCCTGCTCTTCTGTGCTGATTCCTATCTTGTTACTACTCATCTATACCTGAACATCTCTTTCTTTTCCACATCTCTACTGAAGAATAGTTGGGTGTGGTAGTGGCAGTGACCCAGGAGTCAACTTCAGAAATTACTTTAGGATGATTCTCTTACGTAGACACCACACTCTGTTAAGTTTTCTGTCCAAGGGACATGTTTCTTTTCTATTTTTGACATTTAGGGGAAACTGTACTTGTGATGGAGACCCTCAGTCATAAGCCTTCTGGGTCATGACGTGGATGGACTTTCCCGCCTTCTCCCTCTCCTTTCTCAGCCCTCTGGAAGAAGCACCCTTGGCCAAGAGGCTGGGTCACAGACAAACAGTACATCACATCCTTCTTCAGCTCTCACTTCACTGCTGTTCTGTACTGGCCTAGTAAGCATCTACAGGAATATCATTCCTTGCTTCACACAAGCCTCACCAGGCTCTTTCCATCTTGGTGTTCAATAGGTGAATCTTTCAGTAAATAACATTTTTCAGGAGGCTTGTGTCCTGCTATGGATCTAAGGTGTTATGTATTAACTCATAGAGTTCTGTTTCATTTTGGCCTATAATTTACAATATTTGATAGCTTTTATTCAAATTTTGTGTTTTGAGGTTATAGCCATTACTGTATTTCATTGACAATGAGTTTTTTGTTCTTTAAAAAATATGTATATATAATGTATATATGTAATGTATATGTATATAATGTATATGTGTATATATAATATGTATGTATATTTTGTAGGTTTCTATGTGAGTTATAAAGAACAAAAAAACCCCTTCCTTTATCATATCCAACTGAGAATCCACACACTGTTTCAAATGGCTTTCATCTAATTGGTTGATGTAGATAACTTTGATAAATAAAATGCCAGGGGAAAGGGCAAATCTGTAGAAGCTTCTGAAATGAAGAATTTAACTCTATGTAACTTTGTTATTTGGCCAGGATTATCTGTCTCTCATTCTAAAATTTGCATTGTGACAATTCTAACTATAATCAGTTCTCAATAAAAAGTGTTACTCATGCTCCATTTTATTTATTCAGAATATATTTATTTAGCACTAACTATATGTCAAGCACTGTGCTTTGTGCTACTTCAAAAGGGCAGTATCAGGTTGGGGAATGTCTGGATAATCTTTACAAATGAAAGTAGCGACTCAAGGTGATGGTCTATAGTACCTTGTGTAGAGTTGACTCTCAGCACACATATGACAGATTAATGTATATATTTCAGTTATCAGTTTTGGGCCATGAAGGATGATATCTTCCATTGTCCTTGGGGTTCTCACTCACCATTCATAGTCTGATGCTAAGACCTTATTTTCACTTGATCATATTTTGAGTTAATTTCTGAATTTTGAACTTCTTGACACTGCCTTAAAATAATAGAAATGGCACACTCCTAGAGACTCAGGGGAATCCAATACAGCTTTAAGATTGATGACAAGGGGACAGAAAGACTTCTGAATAGATGCTAAATGACTTATGTAAATAAGTGTTTATAAGCTCTTGACAGTTTTGCATGGTGAGATGGGTAGCATAGGGACTCCTTCTCAGCCATTTCATCTTAGCTCATTTATCCTTTTGCCAGTCTTGTTTTTGCATACTTTCATTTGTTTTCATTATTTCTTCTGGATGCTTTCCATATGAGTCTTAAACTTTTTGCTCCAAACTTTGTTGATACCCCCCTGATAATAATCTGAACTCAATCAGAACCCAAGTGAAACATATACTCCACATTCAAAGGGGAGAAAAATCAGATTCTGGGGATGCAGTTGGCTCCTAAGCAAAATACTGAATCATTTCCCCAAAAGGGGAAGGTAAACAAGTCACTTAAAACCTTTAAATGGGGCAGCCCTGCTGGCTCACCAGTTTAATGCCGCCTTCAGCCCAGGGCCTGATCCTGGAGACCCAGGATCGAGTCCCACATCAGGCTCCCTGCATGGAGCCTGCTTCTCCCTCTGCCTAAGTCTCTTCCTCTCTCTCTCTCTCTCTCTCTCTCTCTCTCTGTGTTCTCATGAATAAATAAATAAAATCTTAAAAAAAAAACCCTTTAAATGGGTAGCTCAGCTTTCCATTAAGCAGACTGTACATGTGAAGTGGGAGATAAGAGAACCTGGAGCAGTATATCTTGAGATGTGTCACTGATTTGAGTTAAATGGAGAGGTGGGATGCTGTTTACCCTCCCAGTGAAGAGGCGGTGTGGTGAATGCTTGGCTGTTTAGAACACGGAAAGGCTTATGAGTTTTTCTACACTAGGAGGTAAGGTGAATGCTTAAAATGGCCGATGTAAAGCCTAGCCAATTACAGAACCCAAAAGTGAGCAGCTCTGGTCCTCTGGTCTGTTGCATTTGGAAGAAGAGCTGACAATTAAACTGTCAGGCCAGGCAGATGACACACTGAAATTTAGAGCTGCATCAGTCAAAAATATAATATTTATAACCAACCAAATTTGAAAGAACATTGTTAGGCCTAAAATATCTGAACATGTAATCTCTCAGCACAGAGAACAGACTTGATAGGATCTCATCAGACAGCTAATGAGTATTTGAAAAATAGAATAGGAACACGAGCGTGGTCAGGAGTGATTTGAGCCTAAGTTGCAATGTGGAAAGGAGAACTTTTGGATGCTCACATAAGCCAAATGTTTTGGAGAAGCAGCAGTTGCATATATTAAGAGGATCAGTGATATTTTCTTGAAATGTAGCAAGTCACAGGGAGTCCTCTCCAAGCTACATACTGCAAGACTTCATCCAGGATTTGAAGGAGCCCTTTCCAACCAGATTTGATTTGATTTTTAAAGATTTTATTTTTTTATTTGAGAGAGATTTTGAAAGAGAGCATGAGTGGAGGTGGAGGTGGGGGGAGAGGGAGAAGCAGATGCTTCACTGAGCAGGAAGCCCGACATGGGGCTCAATCCCAGGATTCCAGGATTGTGACCTGAGCTGAAGGCAGAGAAAGCAGATGCTTAACCCACCGAGCCACCCAGGTGCCCTTCCAACTGGATTTTAAATTCCATGAGGAACATGGTAACTGGCCTTCTCTAAATGAATGCTCAGGTTTTTCCTTTTGGCCTTCTGGAGCTGCCAGACTTGATTTTCTTGTTTCTGATTTGCCCATTTTACATGACTTCATTGAGAACCTTCTTGCATTAAAATGGCAAAGATATTCAAATCCTGAACAAATGTCACTTGGGCATGCAGGGCAGGTCTTCCATAGATTATTGGTAATAACTTAAATTTCAAAATGAGTGCTGCAAGCTTAAGGGGACTTATGCTGCACTTGACCTCTGAAGAGCTCTCATTTTATGAGGTCTCCTGGTCCCTGAGATGCCTGAAGATAGCACAATTTTCATAGTTATAAAAAAAAAAAAAGGTTTGTACCTAAGCCTGGGGTGGATTTGAGTTTTCTCAGAGGTAAATTTCAGAAAGAACTCTTTCCATCCTTTTTTCCTCTGTTCTCAGGAAGAACCCTTGCAACTTGATTCTTCAGGTAGGATGTGCTACACCAGGAAATCAGCAGTGGATATGAGTTTTGCTGGCCCTGGTCCCATGTTTTCCTACTGATTATCAAGGATGCTGAGGGCAGATGGCCAAGGAATCTGATGTTGGGACTGAAAGGGGGCTTGGAGACAAATAGTCTGAACAAGTGCTTGGGATACGAGATCATTTTGCTCCATTGTGTTTAAGATTTCATTACTGTGTTAAGCTTGGAATCACATCTGTGGCTTTACATTAGCTCAGAGAATTACTGTCATCTTGCAATGGAATAGTTTTTTTTTTTTTTTTTTTAAACAAATGCCCCTAATAAATCTCTTAGCAGGTACTCTAGCAATGGAAATCTTATTTGAAAAATCATCTCAATGAAATCTGGAGCTTAATATGTATTGGAATTATCTATTGATTTCACTATACACTGATAATCTTTTTCCTACTTTTCATAATAAAGCTAAATACAATTGTTTAGTTAAAAGTTCTCTTTCTTTACATTAGGTTTAAATTAAAAAAAAGTTTTCTAATATTTGCATCTACAAAAGCAGTGTTTTTCATAATTTCTTTAGCTTCCCTAGCTGCTGACAATCTGTCTCTCTGCATAGTGCTGGAAGGCTTTCAGGCCTGGTGTCTGATTTGAGGTTGACAAGGAACCTTGACCTTGGCAGCCACAACAGAGTGGGTTTATGGAAAATTCTAGATACTGTAATAGTCAGGATCTATTTCATTTTTATTCCTATTTCCATTCCAGTGACTACAATTACTCATCTTTCTTAAAAATGAAGACATTCCCATAAAAAAATCCTAGAATATGATAATGTATAGACATAGCCTTGGCAATAAATTAAGTGGAAAATGTGAAGACTCAGGCAAAAATTTGGCTTCTGTATTAGTCAGGGTTTTCCGGAGAAAATAGAACCAATAGGATGGATCGATCTGTCTATCTATCTATCTATCTATCTATCTATCTATCTATCTATCTATCATGAAGGTTTGGCCCAAGAGATTATGGAGGCCGAGAAATCCTACAGTCTGCCATCTGTAAGCTGGAGTCCTAGGAAACCTGGTGGTATAAATCTTAGTCTGAGGGTGGGAGAAGATAAGACATCCAGTTCAACAGTGAGGCAGAAAAGGGGGGAATTCTTCCTTTTGTTCTATTCAGGCCTTCAAAGGATTCGATACCCACCCACACTGGGGAGCACAATCTACTTTACTGAGTCCAGCCATTTAAATGCTAATCTCATCTGGAAATACTCTTATAGACCCATCCAGAAATAATGTTTACTGGGGGCATCCCATGGCCAGTCAAGTTGGCAGATGAAATTAACCATCATAGCATCTTTTCGATAGTCTAAAATAGCATTTTTTGATTTCATTTTTTTTCTTTTATAACCTACCATCAGCCTCTGTTAGTATTGAATTTCTATTACATGGTAACTGGCAAAGCCTTGCTACTTATATCAGGTGGATCATAATGAAGAGTTGGTCTCTTAAAAATTGGTTCTAGGTTATGTGCACCAGGCATAAAAAGAAATAAAGCACTGAATACTTATCCAGTTAATTAGGTCATTGTGGACAGCCAATGTGAATAATCTAATATGGTGCTGAGGCAGAGGGCGAAGGAGTTTAAGGGTTCCTGGGATCAAAAAAGAGGCAGCCACCTCAGTGACCTCAGTGTAAAGGCACATTTCAAGTCCTCCCATATGCCTCATCCAGCAGGTTTATTTGGCTGAAGATTTAGGTCAGCCAAGTCCTGGGAAATGAGAAAAGGTTTTTGGACCAGGATGGATTCCCTTAAAGGAGCCAGGAATCCTCGATGCTGATAACTCACATTTGTTCTCTGAACATCTTATCTTGGTTTTGTAGCCTGGAAGGAATTTAACTGTCTCCTTCCTGCCCATCCTAATCTCATATCCCTTTTTTATTTGAGACCCATTGCCCTGGGCAGGTGCTCAACTTTATTTGCCCACTTGGATTCTGACTTACTTCTCCAGGAAGATTGTTGATGTGTGTGTGTGTGTATGTGTGTGTGTGTGTGTGGTGTATACATGCCCCTTGTTAGGGCCATTTGTCTATTTGCTGACCTGCTAATTTAGCCCTCCTAATTTTCCTTATTTCTCAATTCCCTGTTTTTGTACCTTCCAGGCATCCTAAGATTCCAGGGGAGATAATGGGAAAGGTGAGCAGCTGTGTGAGATTATGACAGCCCTCCCATGCCAATGTCCTTTAAAGTACTTCCACTCTTGGCAAGGCAAGGGTCTGAACCATCTTTCTCTTTTCTAATTGGACATACTTCCTTCTCTATCCCCAGGACTTATGTCTTAACTCATAGTCACTGGATATGTGGCCGAAGTGAGACACTCCAAGCAAAGTGTGAGTTTTAAACAGAGAAAACTTCATCCCTCCATTGCTGGAGACAAGCCACTGAGTCCCTGTCCTGTCTGATGAGGAGCAGGTGCAGAAGAAGCTGCTCTAATCAAAGCTAAATGCACACATCTTACTGAAACCTGAGTTTGCTGTGCTTTATAATACCTTAGTTTGATGGTAAATGCAAATGATAAATAGACCATTATATGCACTTCATTAAAAAGTGTGTTTTAGCTCAGTCATAACTGATGATAATGGAGTGCCAGCTGAACACTAAATGGTAATACACGATTGAACTGGAGAGTCTCCAGCTGTCTCCATGATATTCTGGATACAATAGAAAATAGATTAGATTATCCCCAGAGCATGCTAGGACTCTACACTAAGAGCTCTTTGTTGAGATATATGATAATATCCCTGGAATGGTGTGGAGAACATCTTGGTTTGATGATGTGTTAATGTTGAAATATGCATGGATGTTGATTTTTTTTGAAGAAGATGTTATTTACTTATTTATTTTAGAGAGAATGAGAGAGAGAGAGAGATAATGCACGCACACAAGTAGGGGGAAGAGCAGAGGAGGAGGGACAAGCAGACTACCTGCTGAGCACGGATCCCAATGCAGAGCTTCGTCGCAGGACACTGAGATCATGACCTGAGCCAAAATCAAGAGTTGGATGCTCAACCAATTGAATCACCAAGGTGCCCTGGATGTTAATTTTGATGGTGTTTTATGAGGCATCAATGCTATGGGGTTTTACCATTTTCCTATGAACCATTCCTTGGTATAGTTAATTTCTGTTGGAGATTTTAGTGATTTGATTAGAAGTTTAGAAGATGAGATTAGATAATCATCAAAAAAGATGATACTATAGTGCCAACATTAAGGTATGGAGGATAGGGATCAGAATTATTTGAGTTTGAAAGGCAGCCCTACCACTTTTTTTGTTGTGTGATATTAAACTTTAGGCTCCTCTGCTGTGAAATTGGGATAATAGTAGAACCTTCCTCCTCTAGCTGTCATGAACATGAAATTAGACAATGACTCATTCCTATAATGATTGAAATAGCCAGATGAACTGTACCTCCAGAAATGGATTCTTCTAGTCTATCTAAATATGAGGGAAGTGAATAGAGGCACTGGTCATTTAAATCTAGGGAGACTTTACAAATGGTTTTCATGTCCCAAATGATGTCCAATGTGGTTGAAGGTGATCATAACAACTTCAGACTCAGTGAGTTTTTGGACTGTAGACTCAACTGTTTTTGCTCATGCTCACATTGCCAGGACTTAGCACAGTGCTTGGCATATAGTAGCCATGAAAAATATTTGTCTCTCTGCTCTCAGTTTTGCCTTCTTCCCAACTTTCCTTTACTCTTCTTCCCAGAGTTTTCTTTCCAAATATGGATTTAAACCTGTCTTTTACTTGCATACAGAAATGAAAAGAGAGGTTCCCTCTTTTTAAAATTATTTTTTATTTTTTCTATTGGAGTTCAATTTGCCAACATATAGCATAACACCCAGTGCTCATCCCATCACGTGCCCCCCTCAGTGCCCGTCACCCAGTCACGCCCACCCCCCACCCATCTCCCTTTGCACCACCCCTTGTTCATTTCCCAGAGTTAGGTGTCTCTCATGTTCTGTCTCCCTGTCTGATATTTCCCACTCATTTTATCTCCTTTTCCCTTTATTCCCTTTCACTATTTTTTATATTCCCCAAATGAATGAGACCATATAATGTTTGTCCTTCTCTGATTGACTTATTTCACTCAGCATAATACTCTCCAGTTCTATCCACATCGAAGCAAATGGTGGGTATTTGTTGTTTCTAATGGCTGAGGAATATTCCATTGTATACATAGACCACAGCTTCTTTATCCATTCATCTTTCATTGGACACCGAGGCTCCCTCCACAGTTTGGCTATTGTGGACATTGCTGCTATAAACATTGGTATCCCGGTGTTTCACTGCATCTGTATCTTTGGGGTAAATCCCCAGCAGTGTAATTGCTGGGTCGTAGGGAAGTTCTATTTTTAACTCTTTGAGGAACCTCCACAGTTTCCAGAGTGGCTGCACCAGTTCCCATTCCCACCAACAGTGCCAGAGGGTTCCCCTTTCTCCACATCCTCTTGTTAACTTTCCCCATTCTCACTGGTGTGAGGTGGTATCTCATTGTGGTTTTGATTTGTATTTCCCTGATGGCCAGTGACGCAGAGCATTTTCTCATGTGCTTGTTGGCGGTCTCTTCAATCAAAGGTTCCCTCTTTACTGGGAGCATCAACAATTTGGAGAATCTCAGTCTAGACCTGCCAGGGCCCTGCCCATTGGTGGAGCAGAAAGCAAGAAAATCAAGGGCTCTAGCCAGGGTCCCAGCAGGAAATGGACAGTACAACCCAACAGGAGCAATTTGAGAAGAATTCAACCAATGGATTATATGTAAAGGTATATGGAATGGACTTAGGGAAACCAGTGAGGGATAAGACAGTACTCCAGGCTGCTGTCACCATCCCTATACCTAAATAGGCAAGGAGGGGACAGTTCCTGGAACCTGGGAGCACCTCCTGATGGGAGCCATGGCCTTTGGCTGCAGAACCTGACTGGGGGAGTAGCTGAGAAATAACCTCCCTGATCAATCTCATTTTCTTTCTGCTTTAATCTCCTACTGGTGACTCCCCCTGGGACCAGGCCAACCAGAAGCCAGAGTGCCATGCAGAGGTAACACAGCCCAGAGCTGGGCGGGAAAGGGTGGATATGGGGCTGGAAGAGCCAAACACGAGATACCCAGCATCTTATGGAAGTAAGTTTGCCATCTTGAACCTCACAGAATGAACTCCTCTCAATGGAGAACAGAAAAGCATGCTGGGCAAACAAAAACTAAGGGAATCTTCATTCTCCACATTGAGAAGAAGCTGGAACCAACGTCCGTTGACATTGAGCCTTATTTTCTTCTCCTATGGTTTCCTGAGGTTTAGAGCTTGTTGTTGCTGTGACCACCGACACCATATTTTATCAAAACCTTTCAAAACTTACACCTGAAACTATATATGCCTGGCTTTTAAGTGTCTATAAATAGTTTCTTTAATTTGAGCATTCCTTACAAATCTGAGGACATTTTTAGTTATTTTTCTTCTACCTCCTATAGGTAATTTATCTTATGTAGTATTTAAAAATTACCTATAGAATGCCATGGCTCTTAGATCAGTCTCAAATGAATCTCTGGGTATACTTTTATATCTCTGGTGTTAGATTTATACTTTTCCCATTGGGTCCTTGCATATCCTCTTCTATAAAGTTTTCAGGTCACAACTGATGGGCTTTTATAGATATTCAATTCACTCAATCAATTTCACCTTGTGTAGAGAGAATTAGTCTTCTGAGTTTTCTGACATTAGCAATACATAAAAATCCTATAACAAAGTATGCTCTCATCTCTTTGAAAATGAGTAATGAGGCATGACAATTTCTTTCTGAAGCAATAATCAAGAAAAAGAGCCCTGCATTTAATTCATTATGTGAACCCATAGAAAGAGCAAAGGAAAAATAAATATTTTCACCCATTTGAGTCAACTTCAAGCCTAAAATTATAGGTTCTTGCTACTTGGACTTAATTGCTGTGACAAAGAAGCACAAATTGCTGTGATCAGATCTCTCATGGAATACAAAAGCACGAATCCTTGACATTTTGGAGAGTAATATAATATAATCATCTTTGCCTTAACCTGAACTGATTTTCTTTCATAGTGTTTTTTTTCTTTTTTTAATATTAGAAATGAAGACAAACCCAAACCTCAGGAAATTTAAGTGAAAGTCCTGTTACTGAAAGATTGTCTGTAATAGGTGAGAAGAACTTAGGTCATACCATTTTGCAGTACTCAAATTTATAATAAGTAGTGAATATTCTTATGAACATCAGGATTTGGTTAATTTGAAAGTTGCACACTTTCTTAATACCCCCAATTTAAATGTCAGTCTTTGTTATCAGCATCAGTATGGTGGTTGGAACTGGGTGGGTCTCAGAAACAGTCGCAGGTTGAGGAGAAGAAAGGCCCCCTTACAGGGTCATGAATAACACTCCAAGGAGGGGCAGCAAGGAGTGTGGACAGTGGTGTGGGGAGTGGAGTTAGTCTCTCCTTGCCCCCTCCAAGTCTGTCCCAAGAGAACCTGCTTTTGCATCTTGGGGTCCTCTTCTGACTCTATCCTTGTTTTTAATGTCAGAGTTTCATTCTTTTTTAAGCTTTATAAAAATTGTGAAATAGTTCAAGCATGCAGAAAATTTCAGAAAATAAATGCATGTGCCTACCACACAACTCTCTCAAATATTATGATTTACCATAGTTGCTTCAGGATGTTTTTCTTTTATTAAGAGAAAAAGCCTCATTGTATGCCTGGTGTGGGGTGGGTATGTGGAGAGAGTAGGGCAGGACTTCTCTCCCCTACTCCTAAGGCTTTTTACTCCTGTAAGGGGCTTTTTCCTGCTCTTGTCATTATTATTACTTTGGGGCTCAGCCAGCCCATGATCTTAACCACCCCATACCTCTTGGATGCCATCTGCCAACTCCTGGTCAATCGTGAGGCTGAGCATTATTCATTTATTTTTGGCAATTCAGGCTTTTCCCGGGTTGTCTTTTCTCCTTATTGATTTGTAAGGATAAAGAATCTTTAATCCTTCTGTGTGATAGGTGATAGATATTGATCCTTCGTCAGTGAAACAAGCTGCAAATATCTTCAGCTGCAGTTCGCCTTCTAACTTTATAGCATCTTTTCTTACCAAGACCTTTAAAGTTGCAGAGTGCTTAATTATACCAATCTTTCCTTTTATGGCTTCTTGTCTGCGTGTTCCTTCACAGGCTAGTGAGGGAAAGGCAACAAAGGTGCTGAGGCCGAGACCATGGTTGGGTCTTTCCGGGCTTGGGTCAGTGGGCTCACCTAGTGGCAGGAGCAGAGGGGTGAGCTCCATGCTGTCCTCAGAGCCCGGGCCTGCCAGGCATCAAGCTCCCAGCTCTCTGGCCACCTGCTCTGGGTCCCCAGCACCCCAGTCTGCTGGGCACGTGAGCACAGGAGTGGCTTGGGGGCCAAGCTTGTCCTTTGGGGGTCCCTATGCTGTGCAGCCAATAAACTAACAGGTAGGCTGCACTTTTTGGAAGCAATAAGAAAGTTGGATTCAAATGTCCTTGGGAAAAAGCCTTTATAAAATGCAGCCAAAGAATCTATACTGACAATATGACTTTGCAAGGCAATCCTAAGAAATCCATTTATGTAATCAGAGCATGAGCTCTCTCCTTGTCCCAAGCAGCTCCAAGCTCGATTCAGTCTGCACAGTGAATCGAGAATCCCACAGCCTCAATTTACTGCTTGCAGCCGAGGCCAAGGCCATTTTTCTCTCTTCAGAAGCATTCATATGGCCTTAATATTGCAGGGGTGAGGGGCTTTCTCTGCTCCCCCTGCCTGGTGGTAGATCTGTGCCAAGGCAGAGATTTCATCTCTTATCAGCTGCATGTCCCCACAGGCCCAGCATAGGCCTGGGGTGGGCACGTCGCAGCTGGCAGCCCTGCCTCTGGTCAAGCTCCCTGTTGCATTTAAGAGGACAAGTGGCTCCTTGGTGCTTGTAAATAATATGTGGCCTTGGGAATTGGTGGGACGCTCTGTTCTGTATGTGAATGCTGCCAGCAGTGTGACCTGATCAGAGACAATTTGAGCCCGGGAATAAGGGGTGATCTCTATAGTCACACCCTGTAATTTGATTTTGGTTTTCAACAGGTAAGAGGACCCTAACATTGCTTTATTTATCTTTTTAAGAAATTATTATTAGCTGATGTATGGGTGACCTGATGGAAACAAACCTAAAAGCGGGTGCTGGTATCGAATGTAGCAGAAGGAATGGGACAACATGGGACAAATAAGCACACATCGAGGAAGGCCAAAGTAGCAAGCCAAGGAGGCATCCATTCAACTAGCATTTGTTTCTGGAACTTTCAGCTAAGTTATCTCACTGGCTTCTTAAAGGAACTGACCTTTATTGAGAGCCTTGTACCTGCCACCTACCTCCCACTTACTCTCCTCCAGCCCTCCAACAGCCCGGTGAAGGAGCAGATGTGGTTCCATTTTTAAGATAAACTTTTAGAGCAGTTGTAGATTTCTAGGAAAATCACTAAGATAGTGCAGAGAGAGCCTATGCACCCAGACCTAGTTTCTGCTATTGCTAACATCTGACATTAGTATGGTACGCTTATCACAATAAACGAATCAATACTGATCTATTATTGGGATGCCTGGGTGCTTCAGTCGGTTAAATGCCTGCCTTCTGCTCAGTTCATGATCTCAAGGTCCTGGGACCCAGCCCTGTGTCGGCTCTGCAATTAGCAGGGAGTCTGCTTGAGATTCTCTCCCTCTTCCTCTGCCCTCCCTCTCGCTCACTGCTCACTTGCGTGCGTGCACTCTCTCTCTCTCAAACAAATACATACGCACATACATAAAATCTTTTAAAAAATATTGTTGTATTATTTATTATTATTATTTTATTATTGACCAAGGTCCATACTCTACTCAGATTTCCTTAGTTTTTTACTCAATGCCCCTTTTCTGTTCCAGGATCACATGCAAGACACCACATTACATTTAACCATCATATCCAGTTTAGGCTCTTTTTGGCTATGATAGTTTCTCAGATTCTCCTTGTTTCTGACATTAATGGATTTGAGGAGTATTGGTCATATATTTTTAGAATGTGCCCCTCAATTGCAGACGGTATGTTTGTCTGATGTTTTCCTCATGATTATAGGTTTTTGGGTGGAAGACCACCCAGGTAAAAGGCTGTTCTCATCATGTTGTATCAAGGGCACTTCCTTTTGCTGACAAAGAAACTGAGGCAGAGAGGGGGCAGTGGCCTGCCCAGGCCTCCAGGAAGGTCCAGAACCCATTTGAACCTGGCTTTGTCTGGTCCTTTTACTCCATGACCTTGTTCTCTTGCAGGGCTCGAGAGGGGCATCGAGATTCCAGGAAGGTGGTCCCCTCCCTCAAATAGCTACCTCTTCCCATGCTGAGCCCTTGCTTCTTCATCTAGCCACTATAGGTGTTTCAAGTCTGTGAAGGAGGTGGAAGGGTGGGGAGGTGTGTCCTAAGTGGGGATGGGGTGACCCGGCCAACTGAAGAACCCAGATGTCCCCTCTGCCCTTAGTGAGGGCCCACCCCACCTTCAATGGTGTTTGAGATTAAAATGTTTATTTCCTTCAGGTTTTCTTTGTTTTTTTTTTTTTTTTTAAGATTTTATTTATTCATTAATGAGAGAGAGAGAGAGAGAGAGAGAGGCAGAGACACAGGCAGAGGGAGAAGCAGGCTCCAAGCAGGAAGACCAATGTGGGACTCGATCCCAGGTCTCCAGGATCATGCACTGGGCTGAAGGCTAAACCACTGAGCCACCCGGGCTGCCCTCCTTCAGGTTTTCAATTAACTTGATACACTTACAATCATAGTCTGACAGAGTTAATAGCCAAGGCAATGTCTTCCTACTACCAGTCATCTGGCAGGAGGAGTTCTGGATCAACTTTCTAGGCTGCTAGGATTCAGCTATGACTTTGAGAATCAGCTACAATGACTTCTAGTCTGTCTCTCTTCTTTCTAAGTTTCCAGTTCTTGAGAAAAACCATTAAACTGGCTTGACTTTGATAAGCTCCAAACAAGTGGCAGAGTCAAATGGCACAAACATAGCCTCTGGGGGCCCATCCTGTATACTGGGACCAGAGAGGGTTGGGGAATTGCTCTATGCTTACGTTTCTGATGTACAAATAATGGTTTTCAGAGCATCATCCCTGGACCAGCTGCATCAGTATCATCTGGAAACTTGATAGAATTACAAATTTATCTGCCCTGTTCCAGGCCTGCTATGTTTCAAACTCTGGGGGATGGGATCCAGATGTAGACATCATCGTGCTTAGCCTGTATTTGACTTTTTCATTTCGTGTCCCTGGATATTGCAAATAGAGTCTCCTTCAAGGCAGGTGCTCGGAGCCTTTGCGTTAGTAGATGTGCTGTTAGGGTGTGCTTGGTTGGCAGGAGTCCAGCCCTGCTATCTGCTCTGCTCCTTCCCATTCCCTCCTGGCAGGTAGCTGACAGTTTTTACTTGATAAGAACAAAAACTAAGCCAGAGCCCCACGGTCTACTTAAATCCTACTTGGGATGGTATGTAGGTCATATCTTTTCCAGTTATGGAAGGACCGAAACAAAGGACTTAAAATTTGTCAGGCCCCAAAGGGATTTTTCCACCCATGAATCTGAAAACTCCAGGAATTGGTTCTCATTTTAGGAGAATCTGGAGCACGGTGCTCAAATGATGTCACCAGTGCCCCTGCCTCTAATTTCCTTTTGTGCAAATTTCTCCTTCTGACAATTCCCTCCATGTGAAGATCCCCAGCAACTTCAGGCTTATATATTCGTCTGGCTTACGATCTCAAGGAAAGAAAGCTCCTAATGCTGCCTAAATCCACACTAGTCTTCTGGTCAAGCATCTCTGATTGGGTCTGTTTGGATTATGTGACCTTCCCTGGGACCATCACTGTCTCCAGGAGCTATACCCCCTATGTGGTGGATGTGGGACCTCCTGCTTGACAACTATGGAACCATGCCCACTGGAAGTGAGTTAGAACCAGTGGTGTCCTAAATGTCTACCAGCCCACACTGCTGAAGGGAAATGGAAAACCCTAATTTGTGTCATTGGCTGATTTCCACAGTGTAGTTGTTCTTACTGTGGCTGATTTCAAGTTACCAACATGGTATCACTGAAGGTGGGTTGGGAAGAAATGCACTATAGCACGGTGTTGTTATAGATCATTTTCTCTAGGCAGATACCTAGAGATCATTTTCTCTAGGCAGATGTAAACCACCTCAAAAGCAAAGATAATGAATTGCAAACTGTAGTAAAATAATTAGGAAGTGATGAGTTTGGAGGTACTGTTGCCTTTGTTTTTCCATAATTTGTTCAATTGTGAATCTACATAAGTTAGTTTTTCAATAATAGCAGTGTTTAACAACTAGCTCACAGAACTGGAAATTTAACGGTCACCTCTCTCAAGCTGGTACAAGCCAGGTCCAGCACACCACTGGTCATAACCCAAGAGAGCAGATAAAGAATGGTGTGACAACTCTACTAGCCATTTTTTCCCCTTCTTCCAGATGGGGACAATGTCAGATTTCCTCCTGGCAGGTGACTCATCAAGGTCAATGTGTATTAATAATTTAGCGCCCCCAGGTCCTTATAGATACCCTGGCCTGTAGCCAAGTGGAGCTCAGGTGTGAGAATACAGCATCAGTAGCTTTTGGGCATAAGGTACAGTTCAACATAAATTTCTCAGCAGAGAGAGACAGCATTACTTTATTTAAGTCTTAAATGCATTTCACAAAGTTTGAACTAAGCAGAAACCTAGTCTCTTGCTAGTGCCTAGCTCATCAGAATGATGAAAGTTGCCAAGATTTTCACTTATAAAAATTCACATGTGGAGGAAGGAGTATTGAACTTGTGCCTGCTAATCTTCTCATTGTTGGCAGTCTTGCTCTTCTTGAATTTACGGGGAAGGTGCAACACTTCATATCTCCTGTTTACTCCACCCCTCAAGCTTCCTCCCGCTTAGAGGGGCTGAGGCCAGAGGCCAGGAAACCAGTGGGAAGCTACTGCATTAGTCTCTGCAAAACACAACAGGGCCTGAACTTGAGCATGCCAGAGTGGATGGAGAAAGGTGCCGGATGACAGGCTGGGTCAGAGCAATGACCTAGTGACCTACCTTCTAGCCAGAAGAGAGCACAGGACACAGATTCGCATGCTTAAAAGAAGTAGATCATGTGAGTATGAATGTACTCTGTATTCCAATAAATTTAACACATTTCTTGGAAAAAGCTACTTACCAAGAAGAACTTAAATTATTTCATGATACAAGTCAGATCCTCTCCAGCCCCATCCCCTGCCTCCCATGCAGCATAAAAATTTCACTTGTACATCAGGTAATGTATAAGATTTAGAGATGCAAAAAAAAAAAAAAAAAAAAAAAAAAAAGAATGAAGCACTATTTTACTGGGGATATTTTCAGTAGGTAAAATTAAGAGAGTTAAAGAATTAATGCATACATAGTATGTGGTATATCTCAGTAAATATAGGACCACTTGCAGATGATTTATTATCTACAAGATACCTGGTAAAGGTCAACAGTAGACATTAAATCAAAGAAAACGTGTGATCAAAGAAAACTCCTAGGGCAGCTTGCTTAAAAAAGAGTATTAATGTAACAAAGCTGTGTTATTTTCCCTTGAATTGGCTGAAAGCATCAAACCATTTCTTCTATGGAAATTGAATCACCTCTTCATCTAGAGAACAAAGTGGTCAGACAGGGACCAAACTCAGGTATAAACTCAGAAAGGGCACTGAGTGTTTCTGCCAGAAGCAACACGGCTCCAGCTAAATCATGGTCGCATGATCTCTATTAAAGAGAAGTAAAAGGACAAAAGAATAATCCTTTAGTGCCTTTGAGAAACTGTTGAAAGTCTTTCTAATGTCAATCAAAAGCCCTGCAATGTACGTCACTGTACGCCACCAGCAAACACCCTTCCAGTGCACCCTAGAACAATCTTTATAAAGTGAAACCTTCTTGGGAATATGGAAATGTACCAGCAATATCTAACATACCAATAACTGAATTTTTAAAAAATGGCAGGTACATCTTTCCTTGGATCTTATTTCTAATACGTTAATGAATTAGTGTCAATTTGTTTATGTTCAGATTTGGCTTTGGGGTTCTAGGAAATTCTGCTTCTGCAGAGACCAGGTAGGATATTAGAGCTCCTTCTTTGGTTATGCCGCAGCTATTACTGGTTGCCACTGGCTGGATACCAAGTTTTATAAGCATTTTCTATGGGAGGTATCTCATATATGTGGTAACTGGGTCCCAGAGAAGTCAGGTAACCCCTGAGTCAAGAATTGATGGCTTTGGGCTTTGAACTCACATGGATCACCCTAGAATTTGTCCTCATAATTACTACCTTATATATATTATACCTTGGTTTATACTACCTTATATACTAGTAAATAATAATAATACCTAACATAAATGGTGTACTTTATAGTTTGCAGAGTGCTTTGCCAAAGACGCTCAAATTTGAGCATAATTCCGTGACTGTGGTGATTTAGAATTAATTGCTGTAGCACTCATTTTAATTGTTAACTTCACTTCATCCCTGGGGGAGAAGGTGAAATGATTGGGCTCCAGAGTGAAGGGTGTGTGTATACTCACCCTGGGATGACAGGATTTTGGTGGGGCTCTCTGTGTCTCTTCCCTTATTCCTGTAAAGCTACCTCTCTTGATATCACACCCAGCTCTTAGGCATCCAATTGCTGGCTGACTGCTCTACTGTTTTCAGCATTGCCCTGGGGCATTGGTTGCCCCACATCTGTTCCAACTTAATTAGGCCAGGACTAGTTTTGGAGGCCAACCTTTGAGGTTTGTTCTGTCCCCTGTAGGCTCTTCTTAGCTGCTTCTTTCCTTGGTTCTCTCTGATGAAGTGGCCGGCCTGTGCTTTAGCTTGTTTTCCTTAATTAAGAGGAGCTATCATCCCTCTCTTATTTTCATAGGATCAACATCTCCTTTGTTTCCAAGATGACCCTTAGGCTCAAACTTTCCCTTCAAATAAGGTCGGTTCCTTTGAGGACTGCCCCCCCCACTCCCCATTCCTTGCCCTTGCTGCCCCCTCCGCCCAGGCAAATTCTCTGAGTCACACTCCAGGCACTGGGTGGGCAGGAGCTCCTAGTCTTCTTGGCTTCCCTCTGTCAGCATGGAGCCTCTGCTCTCTGAGTGGGCTGAGTAAGGGCAATGGGGGCCCCACTATTCTTGCCCGATGAGCCCTGAATAGTGTCCATCCTATGAGCAGGGGATTTGTGGAGGAAAGAAAGACCCTGATCTTTTGACTGAACTCACCAGGAATTTAGCCTCTTCAGTTGGAATTGGAGAGGATGAGAAATGCTGGCAACCTGCTCCCCCTAGTGAGCTGTACCCTTGTTTAGAAGCTAAGGGGGAGGGGGAGTTCTCTTTTTGGCCACAGTGGACCAGAGTGGATGGGTTGGAGTAGGAGCTGAGATGGTGGGGGAAGAAAAAGGGTTATGGCTCAAGTACTATGGTCTTTTACAGTTCTTAGTAAGTTCCAGTAGATTTTCTTGAATAAATGTTTATTTGCTACATGCTCCTAAAACAATTTTCAGAGATTTTAAATAGTTGTCTGTTTTTAAAATAGTTTTTCACCGGTTACACTTATTTCACCAGGAAGCAGGTCTACAGAGTTCCTCACTTTGCTGTCCTGGAAGTGGGACTCCCCAGTACTACTCTTGTCATGAGCATTTTATAGATGAGAAATCTGAGGCACAGAGAGGTTAAGTGACTTGCCTAAAGTTACACAGTAAATGGCAAAGCTGGACTGCAAGACCATGCAGTCCAACTCATAAGTGGGCACTGGGCTGAAAGCAAGGAAATTTCTCCAGGAGATGGGACACCCATATCTTCAGGTGGAGGAGAGGCTTGAGAGCGAGTAATACATGGAAATTGTACTGAAACCTTTGCCCACTCCCCCAGCACATCTGTGTGTTGAGGCCTGTGTCACATCAGGCTGACTTCCTTTGATCAGCCTGAGGCATCCTGAGGGAGGCCATGTGCATTCGTTTCTAGCAGGCTTTTCTTTTCTTTCTTTTTTTTTTTTAATTTGAGATTTATTTATTTTTATTTATTTATTTTTTAAAATAAATTTATTTTTTATTGGTGTCCAATTTACCAACATACAGAATAACACCCAGTGCTCATCCCATCAAATGCCCCCCTCAGTGCCCGTCACCCATTCACCCCCACCCCCCGCCCTCCTCCCCTTCCACCACCCCTAGTTCGTTTCCCAGAGTTAGGAGTCCTTATGTTCTGTCTTCCTTTCTGATATTTCCCACACATTTCTTCTCCCTTCCCTTATATTCCCTTTCACTATTATTTATATTCCCCAAATGAATGAGAACATATAATGTTTGTCCTTCTCCGATTGACTTACTTCACTCAGCATAATACCCTCCAGTTCCATCCACGTTGAAGCAAATGGTGGGTATTTGTCGTTTCTAATGGCTGAGGAATATCCCATTGTATACATAAACCACATCTTCTTTATCCATTCATCTTTTGATGGACACCGGGGCTCCTTCCACAGTTTGGCTATCGTGGCCATTGCTGCTATAAACATCGGGGTGCAGGTGTCCTGGCGTTTCATTGCATCTGTATCTTTGGGGTAAATCCCCAACAGTTCAATTGCTGGGTCGTAGGGCAGGTCTATTTTTAACTCTTTGAGGAACCTCCCCACAGTTTCCAGAGTGGCTGCACCAGTTCCCATTCCCACCAACAGTGCCAGAGGGTTCCCCTTTCTCCACATCCTCTCCAACATTTGCTGTTTCATGTCTTAACTTTCTCCATTCTCACTGGTGTGAGGTGGTATCTCATTGTGGTTTTGATTTGTATTTCCCTGATGGCCAGTGATGCAGAGCATTTTCTCATGTGCTTGTTGGCCATGTCTATGTCTTCCTCTGTGAGATTTCTGTTCATGTCTTTTGCCCATTTCATGATTGGATTGTTTGTTTCTTTGGTGTTGAGTTTAATAAGTTCTTTATAGATCTTGGAAACTAGCCCTTTATCTGATATGTCTAGCAGGCTTTTCTTTAACTGACATCTTTGTCTCTGCAGTCAGGGATTCGGGCTGAACAAAAGCTGGTTTGGTTCAGGTACATGCAGGCCTTCATTGACACTCCTCCTGAGATACCTCCCACTCTGGCCACTTCCTAGGGCTGGCCTCAGACTTGTCTCTGGTCACCAAAAATGTCCCATCATGTGCCCTCCTCCCTCCCTCCCTCCCTCCCTCCCTCCCTCCAGGCTCACAGCCTCCTAAGGAGAAAGCTTCAGATCCCATCACCTGAGCTATAAGTACCCTGTGAGTCCTAGTACCCCCCTGGAGATCCAAAGCTTTTCCCCAATGACATGAGGCCAGCAGTGAGAATTTCAAACCATAGCAACTGCTGGAAAAGTCTTTTGGGGTGGGTAGAACTCTGTGGCATCATCCTGCCTTTCAAATCATACATGGCCTATTTTGCAGAGCTGTTTAGATACCTAATAGCCACCTTAGCAATGTTGAGCTCTTGAACTTCAGCCCCAAACCTGTTCTACCAGGTTTCCTTCTACCCTTCACACCTCCCTCTACCACTTGCCAATCCATCGACCATCTCCTCTAAAACATGTCTCGCATCTCCTCCTTCCCTCCGCTGCTGACCCCATCCCCACCATCGTGCTTCCAGAAAACCAGTCACCACCTAACTGGTCTCTCCACTTAATACACTTTTGCCCCTCCCCCATCCATTCTCTACCCAGCTGCTAATCATTAAAAAAAAGTCAATCAGGCACATCTCCCCTGCTTACAAGCCTTTCACAGCTTCTCATAGCCCTTAGAACAAGATCTCAACTTTTTTTTTTAAGATTTTATTTATTTATTCATGAGAGATACACAGAGAGAGGTAGAGACACAGGCAGAGGGAGAAGCAGGCTCCATGCAGGGAGCCCAATGTGGGACTCGATCCCGAGTCTCCAGGGTCACACCCTGGGCTGAAGGCGGCACTAAACCACTGAGCCACCTGGGCTACCCAAGAGCTCAACTTCTTAATGGCTAGCAAAGCTTGTGGACTCTGGGCCCTGGCCTCCCTCCAGCCTGGGCCAGCCCTCTTTCCTCGCTGTGCCATCTTGCTCTCCTCTGGCCACACTGGCCTTCTTTTAGCACCTGTGCCAGTGCCAAGGCCTTTGCATGCTTTGCTCCCCCTGCTTGTGAGGTAGGCAGAGGGGCTTCCAGAGACAACCTCTTCCTAGTCCCCAAACCTGTGAGATGTTTTTTGGATGGCAACAGGTGTTATTAATGCAGATGTTATTAATAACAGGTGTTATTAAATGTTTTGTATTTAAAACAGTGGCCTCTCTCATCCAGGTGGGTGCAATATAATCACGTGAGCCCTTAATAGCAGAGAACCATGTGGAGTTGGGGGTAGAAGGGATGTAGTATGAGGTGGAGATGATCATCGTGTGCAGACCCCATGTTCTGCTGCTGGCTTAAAGCTGGAAGGGGCAACAGGATGAGCTGAGAGGGGCTGAGCACTAGTGAGAAGAAGGGAACTCGGCCCTCTAAGCACAAGCAAGAAAGTTCTGCCACCAACCAGAATGAGCTTAGAGGCTCATTCGCCCCCGGAGGCTTTAGATAAAGCTCAGCCAGCTGATGCCTGGATTTTGGCCTCGTGAGACCGAAGCGGAGAAGCCAGTAGACGCCTTGGATTCTGACCTACAGAACTGTGAGATGGTAACTTAGCATTGTTTTGAGCTGCTAAATGTGTGGTCATTTGAACAGCAGCAATAGAAAACTCAGTTTTCTGGAATGTTCTCTTCCTATTTTCTGGAGGTAACCCCTTCTCATGCTTTAGGGCACAACCATTCTCTGATAAACTTATCTAGTGTGGGTGCACCTGTTTCATGCCCCCCTACTCCTTTTCTCCCTAACGTTTTAATCACATTTGGCCTTTTGAGAGGCAGTTTGGTACAGGAGAGCTCGTGTGGTGCCACGCAGCGCCCTCCTAGGTAGGCTCTGGAGCTGCAGGGCTCAAACCCTAGCTCATCCTATTTGCTACTTGTTTGACCTTGGTTTGAGTTATTCACCTTTCTATGCCTTGGTTTTTCCCATTTGTAAAATGGGCATAACACTAGCCCAGAGGGTTGCTGTGAGGATTGCAGGAGGGAAAATCTGCAAAGCATGTCCAACAATACTTAGGGCACAACAGGCTCCAATCACTGTAGTTACTGTGTGTCTGATGGCCTTCTAGACCTGGGGTTGTGACAAACCTACTTAGCCTGCAGGTCAAATCCAGCCACCACATAAAGCTTTATATGCCTGTTCATTTACATACTGTCTTCATTTACATATAGCACGTCCAGGTCCAGACCTGAGTAGTTGTGACCATGTGGCCTAGAAAGCCTAAGTTCTTCTTCTCTGACCTTGAACTGAGCCGGGAGGGTTGGGGCCACGTGTCTTGTTCATCTCTGCGTTCTCCGTCCTCAGCACACTACCAGGCACACAGTGGGTGCTTAGTGCTAGGGGCAGAGTAATGACTGGGGTGGGGGGTGGGGGGTGGGGCTGGCGTGCTAATCCAGTATTCCCCAGCCAGGTGTGAAAGAACCTGAGCTGTGCAAATCCCCCCCCCCCCCCCCCCCCCCCGAAACCAGCCAATCGTGGCAGGAGAGCTGGTTAGGGCCTCGCTGACGCCTAGGTGGTCTCTAGGCTTTGGCAGCAAGCACCGTCCCTACTTTCTAAATTAAAGCCGCTCTGTTGCTCGTAGTTAATAAGCTCTGTGTCCCTCGGCCGTTCATCTCCAGGATCCCTACCTGAGTTTCTGGGACGTTTCACAACGTCAAACTGGCCAAGTCCTAAATCGGTGGGAGTCCTGGAACATGAAGCTTTAATGAAACTCTGATAAGAGCTTTCAGTTGCCTGTTCAAGAGCTTTAAATCGCCCCTGTAGAGGCCCAAAGATAGCACCTGCCTTTGACCTGTGCTGCTGGAAGGGTGTCGCGTCTGAAGCTTCCCTCAGTCCCACCCCCCGCTCCGTGCAGCTGTGTTTTATGGGGCTGGTCGCCTGCCACCCAGCAGGGTCCGTTCAGGTTTCTATTCTCGTGCTCTTTCATTTTCCCCTGGAGCTTGGAGAGTTTTTAATGATCAAGTATATTCGACTCGCAGGGAAATCAGGTTAGAGACGGAGAAACCGCGGTTACTTAATTGAGTTGTTTGCCACCAGGATCTGTGGGTTCAACAACAGCCCCGTTGGTTTGAGGGGATGGAGGCTGGCAAGGCCCCTTCTCAAGCATTCCCTCAGCTGATGCCAGAAAGGCTTCCCCTGCTTAATAATGATCTTGCATTATTCATTGTCTATTTATTTGTTAATAATGCTGATCTATAATAAGGCTTCACATCTTTCACTTCTAGAAACGTCTGCTCACACACAGATGGGTGCTGTCAAATACTGGTAACCACCCATGAGCCTCGGCTTTTCACTGAGCACACGCATTGCTTGGAAGGCAGATCACGTAGATAAATTAGGCATCACTTCCTCTGAGAAGCTGTTCCTTGTTCTCATGCCCCCCACTCCTCCGTGTGTCCTCACTATTTGCTCCTGTGTTTATTATTGTCTAGGGAGATTGTTCTTTAAAGATTCTTGACATAACCCAGGGCGAGGTGTTTTAGAGTGTCCGCTTCTGGCCTGGCCCTGACAATAACTTGCGGTGTGACTTCAGGCATGTTGCTTTACGTCTCTGTGCTTTGGTTTCCATATATTTACAGCCTGTATGGCTGTTAGGACAAGCGAAATAATTTTTGTATACCTTTCACATACACGTGCTCTTCTTCCGTATAATTTTATGTTGAATTAAGAAACATGATCAAGTATGCAGGAGGAGCTAATTTCCAACCATTAAAAAATGGTAAAAACCATTTTTTAGCTGTGGATCATATGAAAACAGTAAAAGGGGACACCTGGGAGGGTCGGTGGTTGAGCAGCTGCCTTCAGCTCAGGGCGTGATCCCGGGGTCCTGGGATTGAGTCCCACAGCAGGCTCCCAGTAGGGAGCCTGCTTATGTCTCTGCCTCTCTGTGTTTCTCAGGAATAAATAAATAAAATCTTCAACCGAACAAAACAGTACAAGGCCAGATTTGCTGCATAGTCTGTAGTTTGCTGACTCCTAGTCATGGAGATGTTGGGATTGTGTTTTTACTGTCATATGAGATTTATATATACATTTCTATATATGTAAATCTCAACATGTACATGTTTGTTGGAATTTGGTATTAGCGCTAACTTTGAAGAAATAACTGGGAATTTTTGTCATCTATTTCTGTACTGTCCAAACTTCAAGCAGATATTGCTTATAAGGTTTACTAGAACTTGCCTATTAAACATATTAAGCCTAGAGTATATTTTAGAGTATACCTTTGACTACTCTCTGTCATAGTTGCTACCAGCAATTTGTGATAACTTGAATTTAAATTACAATTAAATAAAAATTCAACTCCTCAGTTGTACTTGTTAGTTAGCAATATATCAATTACTCAATAGTGGCTTGTGGCCAGTGGCTAACCCTTGACAGTGCATGTAGAGAATAGTTCCATCTTTGCAGAAAGTTCCATTGCACAGTCTTAGAAAATTATCATTTTAATTGGGTTTCCCAGTTTTTGGCATATAATTATGGAGTATTAAAAAATTCTATTGAATCTATTTAGGTGGCGTTGTTCCTTTTTGTGTGCTTAATGTTTATTTCTATCTTCTCTCTTTGCCAGTCACAAATGCCAAGTTTCTTTTCTCTTTTTTTAAAAAGATTTTATTTGATAGCACCAGCAGGAGGTGAGGGGAGGGGCAGAGGCAGAGGGAGAAGCAGACTTGCTGCTGAGCCCAATGTGGGGCTCAATCCCAGATTCCCAGGATCATGACCTGAGCTGAAGGCAGACACTTAACTGACTGAGCCACCCAGGCAGCCTGGGAATGCCAGGTTTCTTTACTGAGTTTCTCAAAGAATGTTTGGTTTTATTGACTACTTAAAACATTTAATTCATATTTTAATTTTTAATATGACTCTTTTAGAATTTGGCTTATTTGGTTCTTTTAATCTAGTTTCTTGAATCAAGTGCTTTGTTTTCTTTCATTCTTTCCTGGTTTCTAATAAATAGTAGGAACTAATAAGCTAGGAACATTCCTTAATTTGTCTGCATGCTATGGACTTTGATATGTAGTGTTTATACTCCCATTCATTTCTAAATAGTTTGTAATTTCAGTTCAGTCTCTTTAACCAGGAATCCTTTAAAAGGTTTGAATAGTCTAAGAATAATTTGTTTTTGTCATTAATATTGTATTTATGGTCTGGCAAAGTAGGTTGTATAAATGTCAATTTGGAGAAAAAATGTTTTCATGGTTTCTATTGGTGGCCTGTTGTCACCTAACAAATTGCCCCCATACCTTAGTAGCTTAAAACATTTGTTATCTCTGTTTCTGAGTGAGGGTCAGAAACCTAGAAAGAGCTCAGATGAGCAGTTCTATATAAGGGTCTCATGAGGTTCCAACCAGGTGTTGACAGAACTCCAGACGTCTGAAGATTTGGCTGGAGATGGAACAGGAACTTCCATGGTTCATTCACTAGGCTGTTGGCAGGAGGCCCTCTGCGCCACCCCATACACAACCTTTTCTCACCTAGTGTGAGTCCAATGCCATCACATCTACCTTATCCTGTTCATTAAAAGGAAATCTTCTATTGTATTCACTAGAAGGGAATCACTAAGTCCAACCAGTATTTAGTGGAAGGGGACCACAGAAAGGCAGGATTCTAGGGAGATGAGGGTCACTGCGACTCATCTTGGAGGCCGCCTGCCATAGCCAGGTAAACATTCAATTTTGGATATTCCTAAGGTTTGAAAAGAACTTTTATTTTGGTCTCTGTTGGGATGTGTTCCGTGTAGGTCTGTTGGCTCCAACTTGTGTTAAATCCTCAAAATTATTTCTCATTTTGCTGGCTGTATCAGTTGATTTTGGTCTAGGATGAATATTTACCTTGTGGTACCTTTGAGAAGATTGTGCATTCCAGAAATGTTAGTGAGGTGAGTTGTTAGCTAGTATTATTCAAGTGTTTTCCATTCTTCCTGAGTTTCTATACTGCCCCCACCCCCACCCCTGAACAACCACAGAATGAGGAATGGCAAATTCTCTAACTAGGATGGTGGATTTATTTCTTCCTTTAGTTCTGTCCACTTCTGCTGAATGTGTTTTGAAGCACTATTATTACATGTGTCACATTTAGAATTCTTGATGAACTGACTGCCTTATCATATGAAATGATTCTCATTTCCCTTGTAATATTCCTTGTCTGCTCTGGCTGATTCTTTTGATCACCGTTTGCATGCCATATCTTTTTCCATCTTGTTATTTTCTACCTGTCTGCATTTCAAAAATTTAAATTCTGTCTCTTAAAGCATGTAGCTGGAGCTTGCTTTTTTTTTTAAATCCAAACTGATGATTTTTGCCTTTTAATTGTAAAGTTTAAGATCAGTTGACTTTTAGAAACAGATATATTGAAATCTCATACTGATGATTGCTTTTTTTTTTTCTTTAACAAATTTTGTGCATCTTTCAAAGCTAAATAGTTATACACCTTTTGAATTAGAAATTACATTTTGTTCCAGGTTCCAGGGTAATGGTTTGTTTTTCTTTCCTATAGAAGTCTGGCTGTCCAGGCCTGGTATGGTGGCTCTGTAAAGTCAGGAGGGACCTAGGCTCCATCTGGCTTTCTGCTCCACCAGCTCAGGATGTGACCTACCATCATCTCTTGAACACAAGATAGTTGCTGGAGCTCCACCCATTACACCCAGTGCAGAAGGGAAACGGCAAGGGACTAAAGAGAACAACCAACATATTAACCTCACCTAATGACTTTCATTTAAATGTCATTGCTGGGAATCCCTGGGTGGCTCAGTGGTTTAGCACCTGCCTTCGGCCCAGGGTGTGATCCTGGAGTGCTGGGATTGATTCCCATGTCGGGCTCCCGGTATGGAGCCTGCTTCTCCCTCTGCCTGTGTCTCTGCCTCTCTCTCTCTCTTTCTATCATGAATAAATAAATAAGATCTCTTTAAAAAAAAAAATGTCATTGCCTAAAATGTGGCCACTGTAGCCACACAGTCAGGAAGTGAATTTTAAGGTCAGGAAATAAATGTTAAGGGCTGGGTATATGATAAGTGATTTCTTTTCCTCCTTTGCTGTTTCACCATACACTTTCATGGACCTACCTTTAAAAAAATAGAACTTCATGTATTTAAGGAATTCTGTACATTTTTTTACTTGGATGTTTTACTTCCACTGGTTTGATCTAACCTAATCAATCATGTCGAGATTTGTGTGGTCTTTCAGGTTTTTTTCTTGCTGTAGTAAAAGAAGTTTATACAACATATATTTAATCATTTTATATAGGAGTTATTAAATTTTATATAACTTTTATATAACTTGCATCGAGTTGTAATACCAAGATTATGTAGATCTCCTCCACATCTCTGGTCTATCTGCTTCTAGCCTCGAGGTCTACACTGGGAGCTGGCCAAGACCTGTCCCCAGTTGGTGGGTTTTAATTCAATCTGGTACTGTTTCTCAGAGAAATTGGCTGTAAAGATACATGCTTTGTAATATTGCTGAGATTATGATGCATTTCTATCTGTATTATTGTCTGTCAATGTCCTCTACTAACTACTTAAATTACAAAATTGGGTAGTTTCCCCTTGTAAAATTTTTCAAGTGTTTTCCATGGGTTAAAAATGGTGGGTTCTTCAAGAGAAGGTAAAATAAGGCCTGACCTTCTATGGCATGATCTCCAAGGCAAGGTATCTCGGTTCATATGCCAGCACCCATTTTTCAGTCTAGAATGTATTGGGGAAGCAGGGGGCAGAGGGGAGGCCAGCATCCTTCCTATAGGGGCCCTTTAACAGTGGCAGTGATCATAGCAATCTTGCTTGAGGGATGCCTTGGGTTGCTCTGACACCAGGAACCTCTGACATACCACGCATGGGACACCACCTGGGAGTTGGGGGTGGGGAAGGAGGTGGATTTTCTTGGTAATGGACCTCTCTCTTTAGTTCCCGAGGACTCTCCTTTGGAATATCGCTTAACCCACTGGAAACAATTTGGATTGCAAAATTTAGGAAACATCCTATTGAGGCCATACAGTGCCTGTCAGTTGGCAAACAGGCCTTCTCTGAATAAACCCAGGTGACTGGAGGAAACATATGCCATCCCTAGCAAAGGATTCTCGGGTTCTCTCTCCCTGTTCTTCCTGATAGACCCAGGTTATGTAGCCATACCCGAGGGGCTTCTCCCTCATTTCCTGGGTTGATGGCTATAATTGGATAGCCAGTGGTCTTTTATCAGTCTACCTCAGGATGGGAACTTTAAGGAATATTCCCAAGTAACTGCTGAAACTCCTTTGTTTTGGGGAAATTCCCGGTCTTCTCCAGCCTGACATGGACTGCCCAGTCCCCCTTGTTAGCAGGGAAAACATGGTGTCTGCTCATCTGAGCTGACGAGGCTTAGAACCTGGAACCCTCTTTCTTCTGCCTTCTAGCAGCACCCCTCCTCTTCCGCCTCCCCCTCTGTTTCTCCATGACCTTGGATGCAGCCTGCATAACTGACTTCTATACCATCCTTGGTGTCTTCAGCACCACTGGCTCCTCCTCCTCCCCTTGCTATCCAGGAGCAAGAAGAGCACCCCCTGGACTTAACACTGCCCACTCTGGATTTCCCTATCAGTGTCTGAAGTAAAAATTAACCATGGGGAACAAACTGACTTTTAAAGTGGATCCAGGTGGAACATAGTTCATATTTAAACTAGTTTAGTTTGTTGCTTTAAGTTAGACCAGTCTTTAAAGTTATCAGCATTAAATGTGAAACTTATTCTACCAAGATCCACTGCAGGTCAAATAAGCCCATATTCTCTCTGTTGCAATTTGTTAGTAAAAAGATGACTCAAATGATGGTTGTCTGTCTCTAAGTTTTCCTGGGTAATTGTTAAGGTTGTTTCCAAAGTCTTTGGTAACCTGAAACTTTTTCTTGGATGATAAATGGGATCGAATTCACTGGACAGAAGTCTTTCAGAAGTAGGATGAAGAGCTAATGCATTGATTACTGAACAAAGATTTGTGCTTTTGGCTTCTTATTGCAGAGAAACTAAGGATATTTGAGTCTGATGGAAAACCTGCTTTGTGCTTTGCCATCTAAAGAATTCTGGTGTAGAAGTTCACATTGGTTACCTAGCTTTCACTAGAGACTAAGTTTTCTAAGAGTTAAAATTCTGCTAAATGTTATTAAGACTGATTAAAAATAAGGGAAGCAACACTATGTGTAAGAAAGATCTAAGGAGGGACGCCTGGGTGGCCCAGTGGTTGGGCAGTTGCCTTTGGCTCAGGTCACGATCCCAGGATCTGGGATCCAGTGTCGCATCAGGCTCCTACGAGGAGCCTGCTTCTTCCTGTGCCTGTGTCTCTGCCTCTCTTTCTCTGTGTCTCTCATGAATAAATAAATCTTAAAAAAAAAAAAAAAAAAAAAAAAAAGGAATGGGAATACATCTTTGTTGAAGGTAAAAGAAGGTAATTTTGTCCTAAATAAGACTGGCTGTTTGGAGAGAAAGGACTTGGGATAAAATCTGAATGCAAAGGAAAGTTGTAGAAGGTTTGTTGTAGGGAAATCTTTGGAAAGGAATTTTATGTGGTTAGAACAGACTAAGATTAAAGTGAAGGGATTCTAAAAGTATGTTGGTATAAGATTGAAATCCTGCTTTTCTCTGTTAAAGACAAAGCTTTCTTGAATTATTGGTCTACTTTTGATAAGAAAATGTAAACAAAGTTTTTTTTTTTCCCCCCTCTTTTGTTTGCCCAGAACACTACTTTCTGTTTTGTCTTTATCAGGTCTCTGATCACTTAGCTTCATTGATATGGAGTTCTTTTTTTTTTTTTTAAGATTTATTTATTTATGAGAGACACAGAGAGGCAGACTCCCCATGGGAACCTCGATGTGGGATTTGATCCCAGGACTCTAGGATCACGACCTGAGCCAAAGGCAGATGCTCAACCACTGAGCCACCCAGGTGCCCCAGCACTGAGAAGTTCTCTTTTTTGAGAAGTTCTAACTGAATTTTGCTAAGAACTGTATAACCCTACATATTTGCCTGTGGAATCTCTTATTGTCACTTTGGTTAAATAAAAATGAATTTTATAATAATCTGTAATCCTATTCAGGCATGTGCTATAACTTTGAGGTGTTTTTTGTTTTGTCTTGTTTTGTTTTAAACAAACCTCCCAAGATTTCAGTCGTAAATGAAGTCTCTGACTCATTAGGTCTTTTTATAGGGTATGTTAAGTTAGTCTGGAAGCATTATTAAATAATAAGCCTTAGTTGTATTGCTTGGGTAAACACTATAACTACTCTAGAGATGATTTGCAATTCCTAAAGTTTTAATATTTTCTAATATAAGGTTATCACTTAATCTTTTGATGATTGAAAAGTTATGTGTCACAGAAATAACTGAATTTCCTTGTCAATTGTTTCATAACGACCCCTCCTATCAGCTCGTTAACAGGGTCCATGGTCCATTTCTGAGTTCTTGTCATTTATAATTGCTCTTATTCTCTAGCAAAATGAGTTTCATCTTCAAGGAGATTCATATAAAGGACTTTAGAACAAATACAGGTATTTGATATCTTGAAGATCAAAAGAAAAATGGGTAAAAATTTCCAGAACTAACTAAAGCTGCATTCAAACTGAACAAGAATAGTAATTTGGGATTAAGTGAATTGGGAAAAATGAGTTGTGTTTTGTTTTGTTTGTGACTCTAGTTTGAAACCTTTCTGGTTCCTTAATGTTTGTTCTTCCAGATTAAGGAAATTTTCTCTTAAGATAAAGTACTTTCTCTTAAGATAAAGAACTGTGATAAAGTATTCATTTGTGAACAAATTGAAGCATTTAACTTTTCTCTCTACCTGAACCCTCTGAAATTCAAAAGGTCTCAGTAAGTATTCTTTCTTCCATGGCAAGCAGAGTCCTTTGCATAAGTTCAATAAGAATCGGTTCTGCTTGTAACAGGACACCATTAGAAACTGGTTATTCTGTATGTTAGTAAATTGAACACCAATAAAAAATAAATTAAAAAAAAATAAAAATAAAAAAAATAAATAAAAACACACACACACACACACACACACACACACACAAAAAAAAAAAAAAAAAAAAAAAGAAACTGGTTATTTTACCAAGGCTTGACTGCAACTCCTATTTGAGAGAGAGAGATGTGTAGACTCAGATGTGACCAACAGCTTTAAAGAAGTTAGGTTGACTTTATGAAACCTGGAGCCATAAAGCGACTTGGAACTGTTGGGCTGATATTACTTAGAGTTCTCAGCAACCTCACCAGGGGAGTAAAGAATGTCACTTCCTGGCAGGTGCAGGAACCTCAGGATATATTGGGGGGTGACGGAAGAGGAATCCACCCCACCCACATCTATAGGTATTGTAGGCATGTCTGCTGGCAAGCATTTGGCTTGGCCTCTGGCCTGGAGAATTTACTCAAAGTTCAATCTAAATTGCTTATAAAAAGTTCCAGCAAAGATGATTTGAAAAGATCTGTATGGTCAACTGCTCTTCTTGCTGAACTATAAGCATAGCAGTTGTAATAATTAGGCCTAATGTAAATAGGCCAAGTTTGTTAAAACTGCACTTGTTTCACAAATTAGTCCTGATTTGGCTGTCTCCGATTTAAAATGAGGGTTATAGAGAGAAAATGTTTCAATAACACATCTTTGTAGATAATTTTAATACTACTATAAACTAGACTAGATCCTGAATTCCAGTTTCCTCAAATATTTGGCTATTGCTCTCCAACTAAGGTTTCCAGTCTTATTCCATTCTCTTGACTTAGTCATTAAAAACTAAAACTGCCTTTTTCCCTAAAGCCCTAAACAACTGATGCTGGGCAACAGGGAAATTGCCCCAAGAAGTTTACCTCAATAGCTCATGTTAGATAGTTGTCTTGTTTCTTACTCTGTAGGTATAATAACAGGACCCCATGGGCATAGAGTTAAACAACTGGAAAATTGGGTCGATTCCCCAATGACCGTATAATTCAACTAGAACCTTGACCAATTCTGTGTAGCTGGGCTGATGAAGATTTTCCTTAAAAATCAGGGCATACCACACCCCATAGGGTTAACTATGGACTTGTGGAGATAATGGATGACTCCACTTTCTTCCTATTTGGATTTAATGATGCACTTGGGTATGCCCTTATCCCTTGAGACAAGTCTTCTCCCACTTGCCAGTGATTTCCTCCTTAATTAGTGTACTCTTAAGGCTAGACTTCAAACACAGAGGGCTTCTTGAAGTTTTTATCCCTAAAGCATATTTATTCCAGAAGCTACCTCTGAGTGCAAAACTGTGAATAGGGGTTTTAGTCAAGCATACAAGGACTACCTTTAATTAAGCCTGACATGCAGTCACCCACAAATAAAAAGGTGGCCCTCCAAAACTGAATAGCCCTTGATAATCCTGACTGCAGTTCAAGGAGACCTAGTCTTAGATGGCTGACTCTAATGGGACCCATGGCTATGTGGCTCTAACTTGTGTCCATAACTTTCCTCAGGCTGGATAGGCTGCTGTACTCTGGGCTTTGCCTAGATGCATGGACACATTATTAAAACCATTACCAACCAGCCAATCATCCATACTTGGAACAATGGTGGACACATGTTGTGTTACATTGGTATAACCACCTAGCATCCATCTTTGTTCCCTCTTTGAGACTGAAGATGTTTGGCCCATGAAGGCTCTTAGTAAGAACATGGTCAAAGCCCTAAATGACACGCAAAATAGCATTTCTTTATTAAATACTGAAGTAACACAAATATAGAAAGCAATTTTACAAAATAGAATGGCAGTAGATGTTTTAACTACTGTACACGGTGAAATGTGTACTATCATAAAAATGTGTATACCTTCCAGACTATCACAAAAATATTTCTGGGTTTCTGACCTGAATACTCAAAATCGGTGCTTTAAATAATCGCTCTTTCCTTCAGTGATTGCTTTCCCTTTCTGGACTAGAAGAAAGTCATGGTTAACTATTGAAGGCCTTTTATTCAGGCTTCTTTGTCATAATAATATTAACCTTACTTTGTTGTCATTTCTGGGGTCTCCCTGCCTGGTGCCCAGACCTCTTCACTGCCATAACTTCCTGCTGACAGATGATTCTTTCCACTCAAGGGGGTTCATATATGTTGTCTGTGTTGGGTTCAGCTGCCTCTGCCTTTTGTAACTAACTCCCTTATACGTTCCCCAACTGACCAATGGTGACCCACAGGTAGGGACATCTCTATACCCTTATTCAGCAGGAGGAAGTTACAGAAGGTGACACCTTCTACCCTCAGCAACCTTAAAGATTTAACGATCCTAACTGTTGGGGGGGGGGGGCGGGAGAAGAATGACATGGGAAACCAAGGCAGAGGGAAGTGTAGATAGGATTTAAATGTCCTTATAACCAGCAGCCCATTGACAAATATTTGAGGCAGGCAGAGTATAATGCTCCTCCAGGAAGTTCCCAACTGTCTCAATGTTAATGCCTCACTAGATGGAAAAACAACCTTGGTTTGACAACAGCAAGGCCTTCTCCTTCAGCATATGAAAATCCTTTTGGAACTTCTCTTATCTTTCCTTCCCCTGACCTCAAAGATATAATCAGTTGCTCCTCACAATCCTGGGACAGCAGCTCCTTCTGCCAATAGGTTCTGTCCTCAATCTATAATAAAACCACCATTTTGCACCAAGAATTCTTTTTCGGCCAGTGGCTCCAGACCCCACCCACCTCACCTACATTTCAAAACTATATCTGGTGTGTTGTAATATTTTAACTAGTGTTCAAAGCAGAAGAGCATTAAGTGTAAGTGTGGTGTGAAGTTAATATTCTTTTAAATTAGAACAAAATCACATGGGACCCAGAGTATGAACTTCCCTCTTCCTTAGTTTTACTCAGGCTGTATTTGCTAAAACCTGCTCTCAGATCCCTCTGCTAATAAGGGTGACTGCCGTCTGTTTTTCTTCTTTATAAACAAAAGTTCTGTGTGAGAGTGCTGCTGTAGACCTTGTTGGAAGTGGATGGGCAAAGTGAATGCTGGTGGCACTGGAGGCTCCTTTCCTATAAGTTGGAAGGGTTCTGCTCCCCACTCTGGCTGAGTTCTTAGTGCTGGGCTTACAACATGGCAGCCAGCTTATGCTTGGCTTTTAGATCTAGAAGGGAATGATAAGTCCAGTTTATTTTAAAATCTTTCTCTTAATATGAACAACAACAACCACCCCTTCCCCCAACAACTAAAATGTCACCAACAAATGAAGTTGAAATGGCTCAGAGGAAATGGACCCACTTCAGTAGAAGATTGTGTGAGTCACTGACTTAGGGACTCTCAGCTCCAAATTCAGACCTTTTACCTTCCCTGTAAAGATGGATCTGGATCCTTTAAGTTTTTTTTTTTTTTTTTTTTCTCCTTTGAGCCAGCCAACACTGACAGAGACTGTCCACAGTGGCTGCTGGAGAGCCTTTGCAGGAGGAAAGGATTTTGCCCCCTGGATCTGGTGAGCTTGCTTGGCATGCACAGCTTTCTCCAGCATCCACGGAGCTCCTGCAGCGTTGGCAGCTTCTGCAGCTCAGCTCAGTAGCACACAGCAGCAGGGGGGCTTCCCTGGTGTCCCCCTTGGGAGGTTTTGTAGCAGAGGGGCTTGGACTCTGCCACTAGTCTGCAGCCAGCAGCTTCCCCAGCACCTGGTGCTGACACAGGGGTGCCTCTGGCGAGAACAGGTTTTCCCAGCACCCTAGCAGCCACCCCCCCGTGTCTCCCCTGCCACCATTCAGCTACAGCTCTGCCCTTCCTGACAAGGTTGGATCTCAGCCCTTGGGGGAGCTGGGGAGAATGCTTCTGTCTCCTCTCCAGGGGTTGTGGCTCCTCCTTACATCTGCTATGCCTGTTTTCTTAATAAATTTATTTTATTTTTTATTTTTAAAATATTTTATTGGTGTTCAATTTGTCAACATATAGAATAACACCCAGAACTCATCCCGTCAAGTGCCCCCCTCAGTGCCCGCCACCCAGTCACCCCCACCCCCCACCCACCTCCCCTTCTACCACCCCTAGTTCGTTTCCCAGAATTAGGAGTCTCTCATGTTCTGTCTCCCTTTCTGATATTTCCCACTCATTTTTTCTCCTTTCCCCTTTGTTCCCTTGCACTATTTTTTTATATTCCCCAAATGAATGAGACCATATAATGTTTGTCCTTCTCCGATTGACTTACTTCACTCAGCATAATACCCTCCAGTTCCATCCACGTTGAAGCAAATGGTGGGTATTTGTCGTTTCTAATGGCTGAGGAATATTCCATTGTATACATAAACCACATCTTCTCTATCCATTCATCTTTTGATGGACACCGGGGCTCCTTCCACAGTTTGGCTGTTGTGGACATTGCTGCTAGAAACATCGGGGTGCAGGTGTCCCGGTGTTTCATTGCATCTGAATCTTTGGGGTAAATCCCCAACAGTTCAATTGCTGGGTCATAGGGCAGATCTATTTTTAACTCTTTGAGGAATCTCCACACAGTTTTCCAGAGTGGCTGCACCAGTTCCCATTCCCACCAACAGTGCCAGAGGGTTCCCCTTTCTCCACATCCTCTCCAACATTTGTGGTTTCCTGCCTTATTAATTTTCCCCATTCTCACTGGTGTGAGGTGGTATCTCATTGTGGTTTTGATTTGTATTTCCCTGATGGCCAGTGATGCAGAGCATTTTCTCATGTGCTTGTTGGCCATGTCTATGTCTTCCTCTGTGAGATTTCTCTTCATGTCTTTTGCCCACTTCATGATTGGATTGTTTGTTTCTTTGGTGTTGAGTTGAATAAGTTCTTTATAGATCTTGGAAACTCTTTATCTGATAGGTCATTTGCAAATATCTTCTCCCATTCTGTAGGTTGTCTTTGAGTTTTGTTGACTGTATCCTTTGCTGTGCAAAAGCTTGATGAAGTCCCAACAGTTCATTTTTGCTTTTGTTTCTTTTGCCTTCAGTGGATGTATCTTGCAAGAAGTTACTGTGGCCGAGTTCAAAAAGGGTGTTGCCTCCTCTAGGATTTTGATGGAATCCTGTCTCACATTTAGATCTTTCATCCATTTTGAGTTTATCTTTGTGTCTGGTGCAAGAGAGTGGTCTAGTTTCATTCTTCTGCATGTGGATGTCCAATTTTCCCAGCACCATTTATTGAAGATACTGTCTTTTTTTCCAGTGGATAGTCTTTCCTCCTTTGTCGAATACTGGCACAAGAACAGACACATAGATCAATGGAACAGAATAGAGAATCCAGAAGTGCCCGTTTTCTTTAAGCTGCCTTTCGCTTCTTATTGGCTGGTCCCTTGGAAATCCAATTGCTTTTATTGTTACCATTTATTTATTTAGATTTTATTTATTTATTCATGAGAGACCTAGAGAGAAGCAGAGACACAGGCAGAGGGAGTAGCAGGCTCCATGCAGGGAGCCCGACGGGGGACTTGATCCCGGGTCTACAGGATCAGGCCCTGGGCTGAAGGCAGTGCTAAACTGCTGAGCCACCCGGGCTGCCCCATATTGTTACCTTTTAACATTAACCTTTTATTGTTGAAATTACTGTATGATTTCCTCTTCCCTGATTCTACTGCTTTGGAAATCTTCCTAGTTAGATGATTAATCCCTGATCATTGTGCAACAGATTTCTGGGAAGTTGAAAAGGGAAGAAAACAATGACAAGAGCATGGAATGGGAGGGAAACAAAGAACCGGGCCTCTTTCTTTCTCAAAGTCACTGTTTCTGATTTCGGGTCATTTGTCACAGGATGTTGTTAGTCACTTTTATTGAATTCTGATCTGCAGTTGAAACCAAACAAAGGACCAGCGAAAGATCTGTCCCTGGATTCCACCCTCCGCTCTCTGCTTACCTCTCCTGAGCTGTCCTCGTCGCTCCCAAACTTCTGTCTCTAGCTCTGATTATTCTCCTAGGTCTCCCAGCCCCACATCATGAGCCTCCTGTTGGCAGTTGCAAAGTAGACTATAAAACTGTGATCTCCGTTCAAGTCCCTACTCTGCCACTCCTGAAGGTGACCTTGGCCTCTGTTCTCCCACCTGTAAAAAAAGGGATGCTGGGCTTCTCTCCTGGAGCTTCCTTGATGATTGCATGGGCTAATATGCACAAAGGGCGGAGAATGTAGTTGGCCCATGGTGAGCTTTGAATAAATGAGTGCTTTATTGCTGGACATTTTTCTTCTAAAATTTGCAATCATCATATTTACTCTGCTTGAATCTGAACTGTGTTGATTAATGACCCCAGTCATCTGGGTCTAAAAATACAGTGTCTGCTTTCTTCCTGTCTCTGTCCTCCCTATCCAATCTGTCTCCAAACCAGAACATTCCTTCTTTTCAGGATCTCTTAAACACCTCCTTCCTCCTAGCCCCTTTGTCACTGCTTTGGCTTACGCATGATCTACTTTAGTAGAGTTCTATCATTCTCCCCCCCTCCACCCATCCTGTATTTCATGTCCCCACCCCTGCATTTTGTACAGTATAGGAACATTACTCCTTCTAAATCCTGACTAAATCCTCCTAAATTCCTTTGCTCAGCCATCTGCTTTCTTGCAGTTGTCTCCAGGACACTACCCAGACTCCAGCATGGTGTGAAGTGTCCTTCATTCTCTTGTGTTGACTTGTAGCTCTAGTCCCTTTTCCACCAAAGTTTCACTCCAGGTAAAGCTCTTTGTTCTGTTCTCCATATCATTGTACTTTTTGTTTTCCTTATTCCCTTTCTCTCCAATGAAGCTTGAAAACCTCTCTCCAGTTCCTGCCCTTTCCTATTCCTGCCCATCCTGTCCTATCCAACCATACCCACCTCCCTTCTGACAACCTTGGAGGAAAAGGATTATTTATCCCGTATGCTGCTTTCTGTGGGTATCTTTTTCCACAGCTTCCTTATTTTCCCAAGTTTCACTGAGCATTCAGCAAAGATTTTACAGACCTCTGGCAGCAGAGACAGCTTTTCAATTTTGTTGTCATTCTGCAGTGCTTCACCCATTCTAGGTGTGCTGTACAAATTAGGTTGAATTAAAATTTCCTCTGTATCACATTGAATTTTAACCATTGATTGAAAGTCATTCCCCTCAGTATATATTAATTAGGTAATTTTACCTGCTGTCCTTCAAGCAATACCCATTACTACAAGTTGTGGAAGAAAATGAAATGTGAAACTGGGAAAATTGTACCTGTTTTTGTTTTCCCTTTACAAGTTAGGGAAAGGTAGCCAACATTGGAAGCATTTTAGTCTGAATCGCAGCACACCTGGGCACTAGAAGGCAGAACTTGGAAATCCCTGGTGTTAGGTACAGATTTTTAAAAAGTAATAAAAAAGGAGGGATCCTTAATTGCAGAAAACCTATTTAAAGTTATGAGGTAAAATGAAATGGTGCCAAAGAATTTTGGACTTGTGGTAGCAGAATCCTTTACATTCCTAATGAGACAGTAGGGAAGTTGTGTCTAGAGGGCTTTACATTTGCATCCAATAAACCATTGACTTGAGGGCGTTCTACATCTAGAAAGTTCCCATTTGTAAACATGAACATAATCACTGGCAAATGAGAAGCATCTTGAGCAATATTCCTGTAGACAGGAGGAAAGGACCCTGGGTTCTTGCTGGCTGTGAACACAGTGCAATGAAAAGTATTCTTAGTCATTATTTCAAAACAGATAAAGCCTGGGGTAAATCCCACCTCTATCAGGCCCTTGGATTTACTCTTAGGCTGGCAGACCGTGTGGATCTTCAACTTCCTAAAGGGACAGAAAGGTACCTGTGGTGATTTTGATTAATGAAATAACACCAGGTAATTTCCAAATTGAGTTTCATTAGAGGCTTAAAATTTTCATAGGGAAGTCTAGACTTGAGTGATTATTTTGCAAATCTAAATTACTTACTTTTTGTTTTAAATGGCTTCTGTGCTCAGTACGTACCAATGATGATGCTGACAACTGAGTTTAGAAAAGTTTTAAAATTACACAGATATTTGATAAAAAGTGGGGCACTCCAGAGGCCTCTGAGTGGCTCAGTCATTATGCCTCTGACTCTTGATTTCAGCTCAGGTCTTCATCTCAGGGTCATGAGTTCAAGCCCTGTGTTGGGCTCCATGCTGGGTGCAGAGCCTACTTAAAAAACTTTTTTAAAAGTGGGGCACTCCAGTGGAAATCCCAGCATGTAGCATTTGTTTACTGGACTAGGGCCATCTCTTTGGTGCTGGGAGGCAGCTGGAGCATCTACCACCATGATGAGCCCCCTTCACTTTCACCAGAGGAAGAGACCCAGATTCTTTCATGTATTACCATTGAACTTTATACCTGTGGGTATTGGAATTATGAATGGCATGGCAAGACTTATAAAAGTCTTACTAAAAACCTGATGACCAAGGAGAAGATATCTCTAGCAGGCATTTGAATTTTTTTCAAGTATGGATACGTTGATCATAGTCATGAAATTCAAGCATACGCGTTGTCAAAGATGGCTTTTGGAATAGGACTTAGGCTCATTAAATAGATACAACAAGTAAAATATACACCGAAAACACCTAAAGCACTCATAAAATGCAATCTTATTGCTAGGGATATTCAAGGAAAGGCTCCTGCAGGATATGTTTGGTTCTAGGACTCTGGTGCTCAGCCCTGTCCTGTAACCTTTTCATCCCTTAGCTATGTAGGGTGAAGCTATTACTTTATAACAACTCATTATTTTATCTGCCCATTTGATACAGAGCTGAGCACTAGAGATAGAGGACTAAAAGGAGTTCTTCCCAGAAGAATATGGTTATGGGGACCAGTCACTAGAGTACAGTGAACTAAACACTAAAGAGGAGACATGTACCAAGAGCCATGGAGTATAGAGAAGGGAGGTGAATCAGAGAGGGGCTCCCAAAGGAGATGACACTTACGGAGGCGATGTTAAGTCAGTGACGGCCTGAGGACTTCTATGAAATTAGCTTAAAATTAAGTAAAAGCTACAGAGATTTATAGAATCACCTGGAAAGACTTTAGAGGTTATTTCTTTATTTTACAAATGGGGAAAGTAACTCATAGCCACTTATCCAAGGTCACATAACCACTCCCTCTTAGATCTCTACTGAGACTTTTCTCTCTAAATTCTATGCTTAGGAATCCAATAAAATGACATCTGTTCTCTCAACAGCTCTATTTCACTACCAAATATTTTCTTTGTAGAAGAAAATAACTAAATTCAGTAAGCATTATGGACAGAAAACAAATGTAGTCTTGGGTTGTATATTAGTTTTCTCTTGTTGCTGTAACAAATTACCACGGACTGGGTAATAACATAAATCTATTCTCCCATGGTTCTGGAGTGCAGAAATCAAGGTATCTGTGGGGCCATGCTCCCTCTTAAACTCTACACTCTTCATTTTTCTAGCTTTTCTGTGACTCTAGGCATTCCTTGGCTATATTGCTCTAATCACTTCTACCATCTTCACCTTACCTCTTCTGTGTGTAGAATACCCTCTGCCTCTCTCTTATAAATACTCTGGTGATGGCACTTAGGCCGCTCACATGATCTGGGATAAACTCATCTCAAAGTTCTTAATTCCTTAATTTCATCAACCTCTGTGAAGACCCTTATTCCAACTACATTAACACTCCCAGGTTCTGGGCTTTAGGATGTGAATATATCTTTGTGAGTCCTTCTTCATATCTCATAGGGTGCCTTAGTGGTTGTGTGTGGGGGAGTAGTGTGAGAACAATGCAGGTGCTAGTTCTACTCTCTTTTCCTCAAGCCTAGACATCAGCATGATTTATACATTCACTTCTGAGCCCCACAAACTTGAAGAACAAGGAGAACCTGGGGATCATTCAGAAGTAAATAGGATGGTAAAGGGCCTTTCCAGGAAAGGACAATGGGACATTTAGTAGGGAGAAGTGAAGGCTCAAGGCAGCAGGATGGGGCACATGAGTGGAAATACTGAATGCAGGTTGAGGGATGACCTCTGTGAGTGAGGCTGGAAAGTGGCCCGTGGCCTTTGTGTTTTTGCCGAAGTGGCCTTGTGAGGTAGAGTCCAGAGGAGAAGTTGGAGGAATGGACTTTGAGATTCCCTTTGGTCTCTGGTTCCTGTGATTCCAGAGGGTTTTCATCCATTAGGGAGCTCAGCTCATCACCTTAGTTTCAGGACAGGGACTGCATGCTGGCAACTTTTGGATGCAAAGGTATTTTCACCTGTTCTGGGAGAGTTATGGAGCCATCACAAATTGAGAAGAGAAAAGCAACAGTATTCAACATATTTTTTGCAAAAGTCTGTGACCATTTAAATAGGTGTATTCACTGAAGAAAGGACTCCAACATGAAAGCATTAAATACATGAGGAAGTGCTTCTGTACTAAGAACTGCCTATGGCCAAAAATGATTTTTCTAGCATCACTGGAGAAGTTTTAAAAGAATGCTCTCCTGAGAGCATAAACACTTTCAAATAACTATAGAATAATTTACTGAAAACCTATAACTAGACATAAAAATACAACTATATAAAACTATATGTAACTATATATATGTGTGCACATACTTTTTGCTCTAAAGATCCTCAGTGTAGGTCTTTTGTACTGAAAGCTGCACAGATGTTTCTGCGCATCTATCTTCTCCAAATAGAATGACTCATTCACCATATGCCTGGCACTTGGTAGGTCATGGTGTCCCCTGTAGCAATAATTTGGAACCATTTCTGTGTTGTCATTCTGGCCACAGATTGGAGGACAATGGGGAAGTAAGAGGTCTTGGATCTTGGCTAAGAGACTGTTTCTGAGTGCCCCTGGTCTTGGTCTAGAGGCCAATTTCCTGTCCCCAGCTGACTGCATATTTGTGTGGTTGTATTGGGTGAGATTGGAATTTTAGCTGTGGAGAGATGAACAGAGAGAGGAGCAGCTGTCAGCAGTGGGTAGACGGTCTCCTAGGATTACCTGGGTGTCCAGCAGTGTTCCAGCAGCATTACTATATCTGCACAAGAGTCACCCACCCCTGGAAAAGGTGTAATCTCTGAGCCCAAGGAGTCCAACTCATTTATTTGCTGAACTTCTTAGTGAAGGATTGCCCACTTTCAGGTAAGTAAATAAAGTCTAAATGTACAGCCTGAGCTTTTCCTAAGTGTACTCAGCCTTTCCTGAGCACACCTTCAAGTGAGAGAACACTACCATCACCCCAGAGATTGTTTTGGTCTCCTCCAGTTCCTGGACACCAAGAGTGATCAGTTTTTTGACTTTCTGACAGAGTATATTAGAACAATCTTACCTGTTTTTGTACATTATATAGATGGAATCATGCCCTAGGCACTCTTGGTTGTCTGGCTTTTCTGCCCGTGTATGCTGTGACATTCAACTGTGTTCTAGTGGCTGTTTGCACATTCTCCTGCAGAAGAGGAATCCAGTGGTGAGTATACCACAATTTATCCTTTCTATTATTGATGGAGTGGTCAATTTCTCTGTTGATGGCCAAGTACTGTTCGTTCTACTCTTTGGGTTGTCTCCGGTTTGGGGGATATTACAAAAACTATAAACATTCTTGCACATGGTGAATATCTATACACATATCTGTTGGCTACATACTGAAGAGAGAACTTGCTGCCATGGTGTAGGACTATGGTCACCTTTAGTAGACATGGGGGCCTTACATTCATGGGGGCAACAGGGAGACCCCTCAGCAACACTAAATGTAAAGGATGTGAGGACAAAAAGTAAGTTTCATGAACTAACTGCATTCTTTTCCTTTCTTCTTGCACAGAGCTTTCCATCCTTTCTGCTGCTCTGATTTTTGGGCACTTACACACTGTGTCAGGGGCTGGACATGCAGTCATCTTGTTCAATCTTCATGATAATCCTAGGACTCTCGTACTACTTCAAATTTCTATTTTACAGATGAGAAAGCTGAGGCTGCTAATGACAGAGCCAGATTCAAATTTGACTATTAACTCATGTATATGCTACTTTAAAAAACCCCATGAGTTTAATTCCTTAAGACAGTCCAGGGGGAATAAGCCAGTGGGTTGTCATCTGTATACTTTCCTCCCTCCATTCTTAGACGTGTTTATGTAAAGATGAAATAGGATTAGATCAGTAATTAAGGCACATGTCAATTTTTAAAGAGAATTAAAACCATGACGTGAGCCCATTGGGACTTTTCTATCAGTCTATTTTCTTTCCAGCCACCATCCAGTTTTCTACAAACACTTTAGGATGATGGACATTTAATTATCACACCAATTTTATTGCTCAACAGTGCATGGGTGAAAGGGAGCCTTCACCTGCCCTTTGCACCTTTTAGCAAATTTGCCTTATGGTGTTTTGAGCTGGGAAGTGAAAAGATAATTACCTATCTAATAGAGTTTATAAGAATGAGTGCAAATATTTCAATGGCCTGTTTATGAAACAGGCCACTGAGATTTCAGGAGTCAGGGAAAAGTCACACTTTCCTTAATGCAATTAAAGTAGAATTATGCTTTAAGCTTGTTTTCTGTTAAAAGTTTATAAAATTTAACAGGTTGTAGTATCCTGCAATGTATCATACTGCATAGTAGCACCCAGATATTACTTACAAATGGAATGTATGTAATTTAAAAAGGTGGCCGGGGTTTATAGGAGAATCTTATGATAGTATAGTCCAGTTAATGGACTGCCTGGGTATGGTATAACCCAATCAGAAGAATGTCTCATTTGGCAGATGTGATCTAATTCCCTGGCCAAGAAACAGTTGTGGGCCTGCTGTATACAAAGCCCTATACTGGGAGCCCTGGAGTCTAGAAAGTGAAGAAGAAACAATCTCTTCCTTTAGGAGCTCATATTGCCTTTAGAAAGATAAGTGTGCAAACAACTAAAAGTAATATGAGGTACAAGAGTGTTGTACTAATGGAATCCTAAGGATGTTAGAATTTCTGCCCTTCCAGCACCCCTTTCCAGGGGAAAATGCCCCACTTGCATGGGTAGGGTTTTCTAGCAACAGATCTTGAGAAAAGAGTGTGACTGCAGGTAGTTCATTTTGGAAGGTGATCCTAGGACCCTGCAAGGAAGTAGGAAGAGAGACCTGGAAGGCAGCCAGTAAAGGGTGTTATTAAGCAAATAAATGATTCTGCTGGGCAGGTCTGGGACAGTGTGATAAACAGCCTGCATCATTATCCCAACAGAGCTCTAGAGCTGGGCTAGTTACTATTAGTCATTGGTTGAAAGTTTTGATGGGGTACCAGTTCCCCAGCACATCTGACCTTCTCTATGAGGCAGCCAGAGAAAGCTCTCAGGACAGTGCTTTAGGTGCTGGCAATAGGGCACCATTGGATTGGTGTGCAAAGGAATGGTGGGAGGAAGGGAAATGAGCAGGGTGTCCCCAGCAGATGGGCTTGTCTTAGGACACCACTCAGTGGTGTACCTAACCTAGGAAGAGGCAACATTGGTGGGGTGAGAAAATGGGCTTCTCTGGGAATGTGAATAAGTGGCAGAGACCTGTTGAGGTGGCACTAGACATTAGTCTTCCAGAAGGGTGGGAGCTAGAGTAGGGACCACAAAAAAGATAGAAGGCTAGGAGAAGGTGGAATGTGGGCAGAGAGAAGAGCTTTGCTGAGAATGTCAGTCTATGGAGGGAAGCAAGTGATGGAGGAGAGAGAAATAGAAGGGATGTCGGGAGAGTCCAGGAGATCTTGGGGAGCCAGCAGCCTTGAATCCCCAGTTGATGGTTTGAGTCTTCATGTGGCTTGGCTGCCCTTTATTTCTTGTCCTAAGAAGCTGTGAGACTGAAAACAGTGTCCCCTGGTGCACATCTCCTTTACCTAAGCTACCTGGGGAGGGTTTCTGTTTTTTGTAGCTGGTCAATCTCTAACTAGAACCATAGTGCCAATGCTGCCAGCACAAGGAGTGGACTGGAAATGATGTTTGTCAGTGTCTGACATCTTGTAAGTAGTCAATAAATGTTGTCATAATTTGATATCCTTATCTAAGAATTATGGTCTAAGAGTAGCTAGCTATTCCAGGAGGATGTAGAATGAATAGGATACTGTTGTTACTCAAATGAGAGCCTGAACTATTAGTGTGACTGAGAAGGAGGGAATGAGTTTGTTTTAGGATTACTGGATTGGGAGGAACAGAAAACCCAATTCAAATTAACTTAAAATATAGAGAGATCTAGGTAATCTAAGTGGAGTCCAGTGGGAAGCCTTCAGGCAAGGCTTGATCTATCAACAGTGTCACCTGGCTCCCTTTTCATATTTCCAATCTTCTTCAGGTGGGTTTCCTCCTAGACTGGCTGCCCATGAGGTCACAGGATGATCACTGGCAGTAACCAGTAGATAAGTGTTCTCTTATCCATCTAACAGGAGAGAAAGCATTCATTTCAGTAGTTCCCATGGAACACTGAGAATATTCCTTTCCCTGGTGCTTTCATCAAACATCTCACATTTCATTGGTCTGAACTGGATCTTGTGCTCACTGTTTATACTCCTTCCTGGGGCTGATGGTGGCCAAATCCACCTAACTGAACAGCATGATTGGGAAATTCAGGGTCCTGTTGGGAAGGGGAAAGTGAGGAAGGGGAGGGTGGTGGGATCACAAACCATTCCAGGAGTTAAGACACATTTCCGAAGGATCCTCATGAGTATGACATGGGAACAGATTGGCTGGGAGGGAAGTGAGAGAGAGGTGGAAGACAAAATGCAAGTTTCCAGCATGGGCATCTGGTAAACAGATAGGTTATTGACTGATGATAAAAACAGGACAGGTTTTGTGGAGAGCAAGTAGGGAACAGGCTACTTTGTTTAACTTTAAATGTATTGATTTCTAGTTATCAATTGATCACTCTCCTTGGTCACAAAATATCAGATTAATTTTAATCAATGGAATGGACATACAAACCACCCTGAAGAAGTGCTTTGTATCACTTTTGAAGTAGAAATCATAAATATATGAAGAGATGAGGTGTTCATGTGCTTTCTATTTCAAGCTTTCAAGGGCTTGCAATTTTAGAGCGAGTGTCCATTGGCACCTTAGCGTGGTGTTCCTCAGGGGCTTTTTGGCTTGCTCCTGTCAGGATTGTGCACACATTCTCTGAAAGGCTCAGGCTTTACAGAGATAGCAGGAACAGAATAGGTCCTCTGGGCGGATCTGTCCCCACAGTGAGCATTCCCTCTATGCCAATGGAGCTTTGGTATGGGGCTTTTGAAAACTGAGTGCTTAATGTGTTCTCATAAATCCTTATGTGGCACCTGAATGGTCTGAAAAACAGATTCTGCTTTGTAAAGGACCAGAGAATATATTTTTTTCAGTAGGTTGAAGTCCAAGGACATTGGACTCAAGTCATGCGGGGCAAAGAGCCCTGAACTAGGAATCTGAAGTCCTGACTGTAGCCCTGGTTTTACCACTGACCAGCTTACTGGTTTGGGCAAGACAGACGAGCTCTCTATGCCCCACTTTTACTGCAACACAGCAGCAACGAACTGGATTTCTACCGTATTCTATCTCTCAAGTGTGAAGGTCTATAATTCTAGTGCTTTTCTTAGACATAAAAACCTCACCTAGGAGAAGGTGAGTGATAAGTAAATGGGAGATATGGGCTGTTTGACACATATACCACCAAAAAAGAATGAAAGGGCAATATGGAAAGACATAGCCCTTATGTTCTTGGTAAGTTAATAGCACAGCAAAATTACCATGTCTGTATCTATCTAGACATAAATAGATTCATCAGCCAGCTGCTAATGGGTCTGAAACAAATTTTCAAAATTGCGTACCTGAGAAGCATGTTATTTCTGAGGACACGGAAAGGTGCTCATTACGAAACAGTGATGGAGGAATTATTACTAGTATGAAGTCCATCTCAGAGACCACACTTTTTTTTTTAAGATTTTATTTATTTATTCATGAGAGACACAGAGAGAGTGAGAATGAGAGAGAGAGAGAGGCAGAGACATAGGCAGAGGGAGAAGTGGGCTCCATGCAGGGAGCCCCACGGGGGACTCGATCCTGGGACTCCAGGATCATGCCCTGGGCCAAAGGCAGAGCTAAACCACTGAGCCACCCGGGCTGCCCAGAGACCACACTTTGATGCAATGTGCTTACAAGGCTCTTGTTAAATCACTCAAATTTCAGGTGTTATGTAGAAAACAGTCTCTTAAGTTGTTTCTTCCTCCCTGTTTTTTGATTATAATATGGCTCCTGAATGGCTAATCTTCCCTGGGGAGAGTCTCTCATTACATACCCAACTTGAATGTTATGCAGATGGGTATAAGACAGTTAATGGAAAAAACATAGGTTGCCACACCCTTGGGCGTGATTAATCGAATAACACTAAAGACATTGTTGAGTTCATGAGTTCATGAGGTTATGTATAATTTGGATGTTCATTCTTGCCAACAACAAAAGATATAGAAAGTAGAACTCTTCTCAGGCGGTATAGCTGGTTGAGATCAGAAGCATGCATTCTGCAAAGCTCGCATTCGCAGTATCAGTAGTTCTAGACATCCTTGCAGTTGTTAGGTGAAATGAGAATGCTAAAAACTAGAGAAAATTCAGTTCATGATGATTTTGTACTTGAAGCCTAAACTCTGAGCAACTGAAGTCAAGACAGCACATTCCTGACAGCTATCATGAAAAGCCCAGTCTGAGGAAGAAACCATTGGAGCATTGACCAGACTGATGATGTAGATCTTTTTCTTTCACTCATTCACTCATTTATCCAATTTGATGCATTCAGACGTACTAGGTTTGAGTTTTCCCTAGCACGTTCAGAGGGAGATGACACATAGCTATAAAACAGCTACTACCCTTTGGTGAGGGCATGTCCAATGGCACAATAGCGTCCAAGCTTCTTGAGAGTTTATCCTAGGCTAAGCCATGTGATTTCCATTTCTCAAAAAAGGGGCAGAAACTTACAGAGTCCTAATTGCTTGTCCCAAATCACACAATTAGAAAGCTGGCAAAGCCAGGTATTTTTTAAAAAGGCTTTTTGTAACATTCTTTAACAAGATTTTTATTCATGAGAGACAGAGACAGCAGACTCCCTGCGGGGAGCCTGATACGGAACTCAATCCCAGGACCCCAGAATGACGCCCTGAGCTGAAGGTAGATGCTCAACCACTGAGCCACCCAGGCGTCCCTGTAACATTTTATTATAGAAAATTCCAATTCTCACAAAAGGAGAGAAATAACCCACGTTATTTATATAACCCATATATTGATACTAATGTGGTGTCACTCAGCTACAGCAATGATCAGGTTATCTTGTTTTATTTATACCTACCATTGGATTATTTTGGTAGCAAATACCATTTCATATATAAATATTTCAATGTGTCTCTAGAAGATAAGGGCTTCAAAAATCCCTCTAATCCTATCTCCCCCCATTAACAGTAATTTCTTATCAGCAAAGGTCTAGCATATGGAGTCCCCATTGTCTCATACTTTAAACTTTTGTTTAAATCAATCTCTAACAGGGTCACATATTGCAGTAAATTGATGTCTCTTGTCTACTTTAATTCATGGTTTTCTCTTTTATAAATTGTTGAAGAAACCTATAGAATTTCACTTGTGTATTTCTCTTATTTTCTTCCCACAGGGAGCCACTTTCAAGAATTATTTAGTCTAAGATCTTTTCATGCCTTACATATACACATATACAAAATATGTGCATTTTATGTGTAAATGTGTATGCCTTGACAATCTCTGTGTGTTGGAGGATACAGATCCATATAATTCTTTTTAAAAATTTTTTAAAATTTTATTACTATTATTTTTTTTACATTTAAAAAAATTTAAATTCAATTTGCCAATGTATAGTGTAACACCCAGTGCTCATCCCATCGAGTTCCCATCTAATCCTTCTAGGTGCTCTATGGTAATTCCATGGGGTGAGGTCCTATGCTACAGTGTATTCCAGTGAGGCACATTTGAAAAAATTTTTTTTTTAATATCTCTAACTCTGGCTATGGAGCATAGTGGGCAGGCTCAAAATCTTTCTGTTCTGTTGTCATGGAAGTAATAGAAATAATAACTGTTAGAATTTGTAGAGGGCTTGATTTCTTTACTAAATAATTCTATACTAAATATTTTCATAACCCTTTTCTTGTAGAACTTTGTAACTTAATTAAAAATATTTCTCTTACTCATTGGAAAGTAGGTTTGGTATAGGAATGAAAATTCTATTTTGGAATTATTATTACTCCAATCTATTTTAAAGCATTTGTCTGCCCAGCTTCCAGGGGCAATATTAGCAAGAGTACTATTGGTGGGGCCCTCTTGTGAGAAAACTGTATTGTCACCCAGGAGCATGGAGGGCAATGGGTCAGGCAGTGAGAAGTATGAGCCAGAATCAAGGGGACAGAGGCAAAGGTTGGTCATTTTGGTAAGAGTCAAGGAAGGAAATAGCTCGCCCTTGGTGATTATAAAGACGCAGGAAAGTTTATCATTTCAGAAGCCCAAACTGGGAAACTGAGGCCGGCCCTGCCTCTCTTCTACTCTTACTGTAGAACTGTACCCCCATTGTAATCCCCATAACCCAGAGTCTCCGATGCTATCACCAAGATCCTGACAGTACCTTCCATGTGCTAAGAAGAACAAGAGAAGTCAGTCTAAATTACTGAAAACTCTGAATGGCATCCTACTAATATAATAATGTAATAGATTGAACCAGATGAGATGGTAATATGTCTATTTTTGACCTACAAAAATGCCAAATTTGGGGGCATCTGGGTGGCTCAGTGTGTTGAGCATCTGCCTTTGGCTCTGGTCATGATCCCAGGTCTTGATCTCAGGGTTGGGAGTTCAAGCCTGGAGTTGGGCTCTATGTTGGGTGTGGAGCCTACTTAAAAAGTTAAAAAAAAAAAAAAAATCTGTATTGCCCTTTAAAGAAATTACCATGGTATCATTATATTGTACACCCAAAGCTAAAAAAGTCTCCCACTGCATATTAACTATACTGGAATTAAAATAAGATTAAAAAAAAAAAGAAACTGCCATAGACAAAAATCATTTAAATCAAACTCCCCCAACAGTTGATGGGAATATAAGAGCATTTTAAAAAAATTCTTTTGAATAGACAAAATTCTTGAAAATGATGGAAGTATGCTAAGTGGAGTAGTATTCAGACTTTTTTAGAGACATGATTAAAAATGTTTCAGATGATGATAATGTTGAGGCCTGAAATTGCAGAAGAGGTGAGAGGCAGTTGATGTGAAAATGGGACTTGTGTATCAGAACACATTTATGTCTTAATGACGTCTCACAGGTAGTGTGAGAAAATCTACCAGCCTATTGTACTTTTTTTTTTTCTTTTCTTTCAGGTTCTGGTTTCCAAGAGCTGTTTTTATCCTTCTATAGACCCTTTAAGTCTATCTTATGTATATGGAGTAGCCTCAATCCCCTGACTTCGTCTCTTTCTCTTTCGACCTATTGTCTATGCTACAGTCAGAATGACTTTAAAATACAGTTCTGATCACACTACTCCCTGGTGATGAGGCTTATCCATACCCACACAATAAGGCCTAAAGCCTTAATATCTGAATCCAGGCTTTTCATCCTTTGCAGTAGAGAGGTATGAAAGAGCCTGGTCTCCAGAGCCAGACGGCCTGTAGTGTACGCGTGAAGAGCTGAGGAAAGTGCTGCACACAAGGAACACTTAGCTATGAGGATGATCTGGCTCTGGCATATTTCCCATCTCCTTTCCATCCTCAACCCCTCATGTCATCTGTCTTTCTAAGCACTCTCTAGACACTGAGTATTTATTACTCACCCCTCACGACAACCCACAGAACTGAGTTTTTAAAATCAACTCCTATTTATAGTGAGCTCTGGGGCTCATATCGTATTGGGATCAGTTGGTACCCTTTTAAAAATGCTGATGCCTCATCCCACACCTATTGATTGTGGTGTAATTGGTTTGGAGAGGGACTCAGGCATTGGTTTTTATTTTTTTAAGCCTCTGATTGATGCTAATATGTGGGTAGAGATGCAGCATTCTGGGTTACTTTAGAGAACTGGCCCAGTTCTTTTTCCCTCTGTTGGACTTCTGGGAAGAGAAGTTCTAAAGTCTTGTTCTGAACATGACCTGTATTATCCTCCACTTGATATTTTGTAGGTCAAATCCTTAATGTAGGAAATGAGTCTGAGTTTTCATTTTCCTCTGGGTCTTTGGAGGGAGGCATGGGTAACAAAAAATGTAGTTTCTTACCATGTCCTTCAAGAAAAAGTCTGGCTATTTTTCTTTCCTGAGAATTTCAGGGTCTCTGAGAAAGATAGTTGAACTTATGAAAAGCAGCAGTTCAGGAGAAGGAGAGATTGGACTTGTCCCTTGGGAACAGAAGACTGTGTTGTGTGGGTGCTCTACCCTGGAGTTACTGTCCTTCATCTCCAGCCACGTGAGAGCCGATGGTGTCCTGTGGTTCTAAGCTTTGGGAAGGTTGCTGACATAAGAGCCTTGTGCTCAGGGGGGGGGGCCTTGTGAAATTAAGATGCCAATTCTGCTTGGAAAATGCAGTTAAGATACTCTGTATATCCAAAATAAGATTCCCCAAGTCAACAAATTGTTTTTCTTTCAACTGTAAGATTTATTATTTTATAAAAAAAGTTGAAACAGGGACATGCAATGATGATTACTTACTGTATCTGAAAGAGAAATTACATTGTTTTCAAGTTTATATCAAGAGAAGTTGATTCTCTTTGTGTGTGTGAAACCGTTAGGGATTATAGTTTTGGCATGGTAAAGAATATTTTCTTACTGTGTTGACTATTCACGTTACAAAATTACCATAAACTATGAATAAACATTAACGGAGATGTTAGAATGTTATCCTTTCAAATCCTCAGGGTGTATTTGTGGAAAGCTGATTATTTTAACCCACCTTAATAAGTTCTAATTCTTCTAATAAAACAAAGGTGTTGAGAAAGAGTGGCTCGAGACAAGTTTTAAATGAATCAGCTTTCTGTGAATGTTTTAATAGATAGTTTTGTGGGGTTCAAATTTTAATAGTGTTCTAGTGCCACTATGGATTTCTTTTCCCTCATTAAGACACTTTGATTTTTATAAAGCTTATTGGAGAGGTTTGTAGAGCGGAGAGACACACAACTTATATTGATGTGTCTATATAGGTAGAGGCATTAAAAGTGGCTACCAGGTGTAGAAATAGCTGAATTTTGGGTGCCCAGCCATCTGCATTATCAGCTATGCAATTTAGGCCTGGGTGGACACATTTGATCTGAAAGGTTCTCCATGACCCATTTTGTAGTGATTGTTTTGTTTTGTTTAATCTTTTTTTAGCGAAGTTGACAATTATTCTTAGGTGGGTAGCAATCACTTTTTTTTAAATAATAAATTTATTTTTTTATTGGTGTTCAATTTGCCAACATACAGCATAACACCCAGTGCTCATCCCGTCAAGTGCCCCCCTCAGTGCCCGTCACCCATTCACCCGCCCCCCCCGCCCTCCTCCCCTTCCATCACCCCTAGTTTGTTTCCCAGAGTTAGGAGTCTTTATGTTCTGTCTCCCTTTCTGATATTTTCCTACCCATTTCTTCTCCATTCCCTTCTATTCCCTTTCACTATTATTTATATTCCCCAAATGAATGAGAACATATAATGTTTGTCCTTCTCCGATCGACTCATTTCACTCAGCATAATACCATATGCCTCTTGTGTTTCAGTGAGTTAGTATTTTACCACCATCAGATTGGGGTCAGTTTTATTTCAACTTAATGGCAAAAGCAGAGTGGTTGGTTACCTGAATCCCCCTGAAAGACATAAGACACTCAAGGAAGAACAGTTTGGCAAATATATTCTTCACATGCCATAAACAGGGATCCAAAAAAGTATATCTCCCTCCTGCCCAGTGACTAATGTGCTTGCCAGCAAAGATTGTCTCAGGATGGGGCTCTTGTATTTCTATCATAAATTATACTTCTCTTGGTAACCTTTTTCATACCAGACTTCTTTTTTTTTTTTTAAAGGCCAAACACCTAATCGAGGCACTCTTTCCACCTTAATTACCTTAAGATGGTAGTTACAATAGCATCTAGAATTTCCTTCTAGAATTTTCCAATCTTTAATCAGTAGGGTAGAAATAAGTGTTTAATGATATTTTTAATAGAAAACTTGGTTCCTAACCATTAGCTTTTTGAGAGTTTCTTTGGTTTCTCCATGCTTCACAGAGTTTCTGGGGTCTTTAAGGCACCTAACAGGTGTTTGTTAAATAAACAAATCTTTTTGCCTGGCTTAAATCATAGGAAAAAAATAACTTTAAAAAAATTTTTATTACTTGACAGAGAGAACACAAGTAGGCAGAGTGACAGGCAGTGGAGTGGGAGAAGCTGGCTCCTCGCTGAGCAGAGAGCCCAATGGGCTCCATCCCAGGATCCTGGGATCATGACCCAAGCCAAAGGCAGATGTTTAATTGAGCCACCCAGGTGCCCAAAAAATAACTTTTTAAAAGCAAAAAATAGAAGTGGGATGGAAGTGTTATAAATATGGGGATTTTCTTTTATCTGCAGCATGATACAATCTGTGGTAGAAAATGTGAGGCAGGTCCTATATGATTCCTTGCTCCTTCTTCCCACCCTGTTTTTTCAAAGTCATGCCCTTTAAATTCTTTGGTAAAGAAGGAAATTGTAACCATTAGTTAGAAGTTGACCTATTCATCCCCTTTAGAAGTGCTCCTGTGAAATACAGACATGTGATTAGTTCACTGGTTCAGATTTAGCATGTGTCAGATCATGTTCCCTAGACAGAAAGAGCCTAAGAATGTGGCAGTTGCCTAGGGTTTGTTGTGTTCCTGTGAGAGGTATTGTGCTCTGTAATGGCATTGTGGGAACCACAGGGAGGAGAAGGGAGGTTACTTTCTGCCTTTCAATGGCAAATTTTTAGACCTCTCCATTTTTTTAAAAGATTTTATTTATTTATTCATGAGAGACACAGAGAGAGGGGCAGAGACATAGGCAGAGGGAGAAGCAGGTTCCCTGCTGGGACCCTGATGTGGGGCTCGATTCCAGGACTCTAGGATCATGACCTGAGCCAAAGACAAATGCTCAACCACTAAGCCACCCATGTGGCTCAACCTCTACTTTTTAGAACAAGCAAAATTCCTTATAAGGACTATCTAAGCTATTTTAACCCTAGAACTTTGTATTAGTTGTCTAACCTATCTGGATTGAAATTTCTTAGTTTCTATGAGAGATATGTTTATATGGCTACATTAAATATTGTCAAAATTAATGCTTAAGTAGTTTAGAAATATGAATTTTTGTAAAAAAGACACGAACTCATTACATTTAAAACTCAGAAAAATATACAGATGCAAGGTAAAAAATTCTTGCCACCTAGAGATAACCAGCTTTTAAAAATATTTGAACATATGTATACACAGAATGACAGATGAGCAAAAATGGCTTGGGAAAAATTGGATTATAGTACATTTGCTTTTCATTAACAGACTATTAAATTACAATTGTTTGAATTTAATTGAAGAAAAATAAGTGAAATAAAATGAAAGGATTGCTGGATTTTAGAAAGATGTCTCTGTGCCGCTGTTGGTGAGATTCTTATTGCTCTCCATTGTATCCTGCAATACCGTGTCTAAAGCAGTGACCTTACAGATGTTTGTTGAAAGAGTGTATGAATATGTTTCTGTATTGTTTTTTGAGAATTGATTTTTTTCTCAAGACAATAATTCAGCCTTGCGTGGCTTTGAACTCGAGGTTGATTTTGTGTTTGTTCATGGTTTATTATTTCTTTTGTGAACAGTTATGGAGACCTTATTTCTCAGGCACCATGCAAAGGACTGGAATGCATGTTAACATGTCCCCTCCATCCTCGTGTGATTTATTCCTAGATCCCCAAACTCCTGCTAGACCTGCCTCTGCCCCTCTTCCACCTCAGCTGTGGTTGCCCGGCCCCGCAGTCTGGTACTCTGGCCACGCTGACTTCCAGTCTTCTTAAATCCTTCTCCCTTGAGGCTTTCAAGTAGGTTACTCTTTTCTTGGCATGCTCTTCCTTATCTTCTTGCTGAGAGTGAGGCTTAACTATTTGCATCAGCACGACTGGGTGCCTAAGTATTTGGTTAGGCATTATTCTGAGTGTGTCTGTGACACTTGAATCAGTAGACAGAGTAAAGCAGGACTGCCCTCCCCAATGTAGGTGAGTGTCCTCCAATTCATTGAGAGACTGAATAGAACAAAGATCAAATAAGGTAACATTCACTCGCTCTATCTTCTTGTTGGGACATTGATCTTTTTCTACCTTTGAACCTGGATGTGAACTTATGCCATTGGTTCTCCCAGGTCCCCAGCTTGTCAACTGCAGATCTTGGGACTTCTCAGCCTCCATCACTGCATGAACCAATTGCTTATAATAAATTTCTTTGTCTATGTCCATAGATCTATAGTTAGATACATAAATTTATATATAGATATATATATATTGCATATGTATTTTCTTCTCTGGAGAATCCAAATATACCCAGCTTCTCTCAATCCCTCCTTTAACTTAAACATTTTTTCCTGAGGGAAGCCTTCTAGAACAAACCAAATCTCTTTGTGGTACACCTTGTACTTTTTGTGTATAGGGTTTTCACAATGTATAATTGCACAATTGTTTATGCGGTCATTCCATTGTCTTTCTCCCTAACTACATGCCATGTGGGCAGGATGCCAGGGTCCTCACATTGTAGTCCCAATGCTCAGTGAGGCTTGGCCATGAGGTAGCTACTCAAACGTTTTATTTTCTAAAACACATGAGAGTTAGATAAAACGTGGTTCTTATCCTCCAAGAACTTACACTCTGCTGAGATCAATGAATTAATTATTGTAGCAGATGTGAAAAGTGCTAGAAGAGATGTGTATTTGTAGATATTGTGGATTGGGTAATTTGGGTGTTTGAAGGATAGCTAGGGAGGTGCTGGATAATGAAGTGTTTGTGTGGAAGTGGAGGTAGAAGTTGTGTTGGGGGGAGACATGGGATGAGATCATGCAGAGCGAAAGCACTCTGGCCAGAGCCACTGTGTGAAAATGCTCAAAAGCACTGAATATGTCAGGGGTCTGCAGGTCATTCAGCACTGCTGCAGCCAAAGTCAGGGAGTTCAAAGGGATGAAGGTAAAGAGGATCATGGGGCAGAATATGATAGACTTTAAATGCTCCTGGAAACTTATGCTTCATAATAAAAATGTTTCCAAATGGAAAAGAATCCTTGCATTTAGGGAAAAAAAATATGCATAGCATAAGAAATTTATTTATAGGTTACAACAGGTCACTTCATTTGTCTCACTAAAAATTAAATTAATTTCTTATAATGTCAAGTTTTATTTTGGTATTTATATGAAGCCATGGAAGTAACACTTGTTATAAAAATTAAAACCATAATTAAACCTGTGGGTGATGGATTTAAAATTAAATGTAGGGAACTTAATAGAGAGCTAACCTGGATGCCTAGATAAAAGAAGAAAGGAGAAGGTAAAGATCTCTAATTTTTTTCATGTAGGACTTTTAAGAAAAAAGTTTCCCTTTTGCGTCAAATTAGACTCTTTCTGGTGATAATTTAGAGGATTCTATTCTTGGAAAAATGGAATAGTTGGATTAGAGATTCATAAGAGGAAACTTGTTGTAGGGAGGGACATTACCTAAGAAAATGATGACATGTAGTGTGTGCTTGCAGCTTATTACTTCTAACAGGTGGACTGTTAAGCTATACTTGTTCTGTTTATGGAGAAAGTTTCTTGAAAATACTAAATTGCTTCCCTGTTAGAGTTTCTGACACTAACATTCTCTTAGGAAATAGATTTTCAACCTGTCTTTGCCAATAACTAAGGTAGTAAAACCAGGGAACATAATCAATTTCTGGGCCCCACACTCAGACTTTGGGTTCAGAAGATCTATGATGGAGCCCAGGAATAAATTTTTTAAAAAGATTTATCTATTTATTAGAGCGGGGAACAGGGTGGGGGTGGGGGGTGGAGAGAGAGAGAGAAAGAGAGAGGGAGAGAGGAAATTCCCAGCAGACTTCTTGCTAAGTGTGGAGCCTGATGCCGAGATCAATCCCAGGACCCTGAGACCATGACCCAAGCTGAAATCAAGTCAGACGCTCAACAACTGAGCCACCCAGGTACCCCCAGGAATCAATTTGTTAAAAGCTCCTGACTGGGGGCTTGATGCCTTAATCTTAAACTATAGGATAGGAGAAAAAGTCTCAGTGCCATGCAGGACAGAAGTCTGTGCAATGCTGGGAGCCAATAAATGGGGTATGAGAAGTTCCACTGACCTGCCTGTGGAAGGAACAAGAAATTAGGGGCTATGTATGGAGTGATAGAAGGAAAATAATCTACTATGAGAATGTGGACACTGACCAGAACATTAGGACTCCCGTGAAAAATGATGTCACTTAAAGATAAGCTCCCCATGTAAAAAAATTAAAAGCTCACATGAGAAAGCACCATGAAGGAGGAAAATTATCACCCTGGGAATTTACATCATAAGAACTAGAGATAGTAGCACAATAAGATATCAAGAAGACAAAAGAAGAGCTAGAAAACAAGGCACGAACAGGACAGGAGGATAAGTGAATAGACAAATTTGAAAAGGAACTGAATAGAAAGGATAGAAACCATTACAGGTAGAAAAAGTCCCTCAAATGAGGAGTCTAAGTATAGATTAGACACAACTACAAGAGATTGGCTTACCTGGGAGAAAGATCTGAGAAAATTATCCAAGATGTAGCACAGAGAGGAAAAGAAAATATGAAAGAGAAATTAGAAGACATAAAAGCAGAGATTGAAGGAGTACATGGAGTCTCCAGTAGGAAAAGAAAACTCACAGGCAGATGTCATACATAGGGAAATGGCCGAACATGAATATCCAACAGAAATCCTAGATGCTGCCAGAGATAACACATAGATTATCCACAAAGACTGACTATAAACTGTGATGGTAGGATTCTCATCAGAAATAAGATGCCAGAAGACCACAGAATGATGGCTTCCTAATGGTGAACATGACACTCAATTAGAATTTTATACCCAAACTATTCAGGAGAGATGATTGAAAAAAAGACACATATAAACCTACAGAGCCTGAGAGTTTGTCTCTTGCAGACCCGGTGGATAGGGATGCCTGACAGATGTTTCCCTCTTGCTGAAGCACAACACAGAAGGAAAGAAAAACTTGATGGGGATTTTGTTAAGAATGTTAGCACTTCTAAAAAAAAAAAAAAAAAAAAAAGAATGTTAACACTTCTAAATAGAAGTTGACTTAGGAAAGACCAATTTAAATGGGTTTTAAAACCAAGTGAATTCAAGAGCAGGCTATGGTAACAAATACAGGAAAGAAAAAAGAGCCTTGGTAGTTAGGAATTATTCCAACCTTGTATTAATGTAAGCAGGATTCTTATTAACTTATTAACTTTAGATCTGTCTAAATGTTTATGGAAAATATGAGTAGCCACAAAGAGAATAAAAATGGGAAGCATGACTTCTAAACCAGTATGTTTAAAGAGACAAAACTCAATAGAAGACCAAAAAAAAAGTAGCAAAGAAAAATCAAGGTAAGTAAACACAAAATAAGATTGTAGAAACGTTATGTTATTATTCACAATTGTAAAATTCTTGATTCAAAGACAGCCTCAAAAGTCATGAAGTTAAAAAGAATACAGCTTAAGAGATATATCAAAAATACAATGACCATTTCAATGAAAATAAATGAAATGCATCTTTATGTATCATGGATAAATTTAGAATAAATGTTCAGTAAAAAAAATATGTACAGCACTATATGTATATTTTAAAACTCAAAACCTAAAATAATATAATATGTTAGGGACATACACATTTATACTAAAAATCTAAAAATACATATGAGAAGGGAACATACCATCTTCAAGATAATAGTTGTCTTGGGAGAGAAGCAGAAATTATGGAGGGATGTAAAGCATACTTGAAACGTATCTACTGTAAATGTACTGATTTTTCATGTAAAAAAAAAATCCTGAGAAAAACCTGGAAAAGGGGACAAAGTGTAAGTGATCAGTGCTGGGAAGTTGATTACATATACTGCACTTCTGTATGTTTGAAATGACCAGGGATATTTCAAAGCTCTAGAGTGATTCTTTTGTGCTACTAGTTTGGGAATGAGTAGGACCAATGACCCTGTGTCCTTTTCCAGTTCAAATCTTGTTCAAGTCCACATGTTATTTGAAAAGTGCCTTGTTGGTGCTTATGTAGACCCAACTGTCTGTTCCTGGAGAAGCTAATAAGGATAGGGCCACAGAACTGCTGAAGACTTAAAGGGAGCAATTTAATCGTGGGCTGTCATGTTGAATTGGTGGCTTCTGCTTGAGCCATCTGTTCCAGTCATAGTGCGTTGAATCCCATCCTGCGTGCTTGGCAGGGTCTCCTTCCCATCATTATCCTTCAAAGAGCTCCAGATTGGAATTTTAAAAAATTTCAAATTGGATGTGAGGGAGAAATCGGTGGGTGAAAGGCTCTAGATGACATGTTTTCACCCCTGGCATTTTGCATGGGGAAGAGTAGGGGGTGTGTAAAAGTATATAATTAGATGGCACTTCAAAATTTTGTCCAATAGAGCTCTGTGGGCAATTCCCCCCCTCCCCCAACCAGAATTATCTCCATTTCTTGCCAATGTGTTCTTTTCAGTTACTCTTAATATCCAATCCAGAATTAGAAATGGAGAAAATAATTGGGTCGGCTCATTTTTGCTTTGCCAATGCAGGTGTTTCCCAACAACATGTTTTTCATGGTGCTGCCCAGTTCTTAATAGCAAGCCTAAGCACTGTGCAATTATTGTGAAAGGAGATGATAAAGCAGTGCCTGTTTTTGTTCAGAGAGGGTGCTTTCATCACAGCTGTTGTACGTAACATCGTTGGGGAGCTGATGGATTTCCATATCTGCTTTGAAGGCCTTTGACAAACTCCCCTGCACATCAGGAGTGAGAAGGATCTGGATGTTTGAGATAAGCAGAGCTTCAGGTTGCCTTATTTTTGAAGTCTTGCTCTAGCCAGGTATGGCCATACTCCTAGAAAGTAGTATGACCCTAATCTTAAGTATTTCAAGACAGCCTTGATTTGACAGGATCTGTCCGATGGTTCTTTTAGTACTCGACAGATGATGGTCGTTTTAAGTATAATTCTTTCCAAAATGGAATCAACCACCTTCAGTGATAGACCTATCATTTTGTGTTCTGGTGATCTATCTGCCTCTCCCATTATATTGATAACAGAGATTGTGTCTTGTTTGTCCCTATTTTCCTAGGACCCTAGCACAGTACTTGGTACATAATCGGTATTAGTAGATATTTTTGAGTGGACGAATTAAGCCTTAATTTTAGACACTCATGAAAGGGAGGTGGTTAGGATGCCCTGATCTATTACGGGTTACCATGGTTACATAGTTAGTGCTGGCAAATAACTTCAGAAAATATACAAATTTTACTAATCACAGTAAGAATTTGAGTGTTTTTGAGCTAGTAAGATAAGGTTTTAGAGGCCATGCAGGGTATAGAGGAGACCTCTTCCCTCTCCCACAGGGAAGATAAGACTTAAATAAAAACAAGAGTAATGAAGTGATGCTAATTGGGAATGTTGACAAGAATGCTTCAAAAGGCTAGAAGGTGATAGGAGTATTGGGCTAGTTCAAAATAAGTTGGTATCATCTCTTTAGGTACTGCAAGTTGGAGTTTCAGGTGGACAAGAAGTGGCATTCCTTTTTCCCCATTTACATTGTAAAAATATTTTATTGTGAATATGAACACTTTTATATGACCACAAGGCAATGATTATCTCAAAAATTTAAGATGGCACACAAAAATATTATATAGTATAACATCCATATTTCTAGTTGCCCAATAATGTCCTTTATAGCTGACTTTCCCCCCCATATATTATATTTATTTATTATGTTTCTATAGTTTCCTTTAATCTAGAACAGTTCCCTTAGTGTTCATGACAGGATACTTGGGAAGTCCTGACCTGGGTGTCTTGTAGAATATCCATAAACTGGATTGGTCTATGTGTTTCCTTATGATCTAATAAAATTAAACATTTTTCCTAAGACCTCCATGCAGGTGATATGTCCTTCCTATTGCATCACATCAAGAGGCACAAGCCAGAATTTTGTCCCAGTGGTAGTAATGGCAAATTCTCTCACTTAGTTCTAGTATGCCTCTCTAGATTACTGCATTGTAAGAATTCCCTAATGAATTCATAATCTGCGGGGTAGTGCTTTGAGACTATCTGAATATCTTGTCCTCGATGAGCTTTACCTGATAAATTTTACAAAAGGATGTTAGCGTTCACAGATGATCCTAATTGCCTAAATCAATTATTACATCAGTGGTGGAAAAACAGTGATTTTCTAATTCTTCCTTTTACGTTTCCCAGTTGACATTGTTCAATAAAGATCTCTCTCACTAATTTTTTAAGTAGTAGTTTGGATTAATGGGTTTGTTTTTAAAAACCATGTCATTATTCTTTTTACTCAATTTGTTTCAAATTTGGCCAATGGAACCCTTAGAACTGATTCTAGTGTTCTTTAGATATGCCTTCATTCTTTAGGCATTTCCTGGTTATTTTTTGCCCAGCAGGATGGTCTAGGCTCATCTTATACTCTCCCTGTCCCAGATATGGAATCAGCTATTTCTCCAAGGAGCCCTGGCTCCTTTTTTTTTTTTTTTTTTTTTTTTTTTGAGAATAATATTTAGAACAAGAACTGGACACCAGGTATGCTTATTGCTGCTAAGGTGTATTTGATTCTAGACCCTTTCAGTGGACAGAGCTAGGGGAAAAATGTTTATTTTAACTCATGAGCTTGTATTGATACCTCTACTTCAAGTAGACTACCATAGAGGGCTTTTTCACTGTCACTCAATATTTCCCTTCTCCTTTTGATAACTGGTCTTATCGCAAGTCACTATTTATGAATTTGTTCTATCTTTTTTAAAAAAGATTTTATTTCGTTGAGAGATAGAAAGAGAGAGAGTGTGCACGAGAGAGCGCATGAGAAGGGGGATGGGCAGAGGGAGAAACTGACTTCCCACTGAGCAGGAAGCCTGATGCAGGGCTCTATCCAGGGACTCCAGGATCTTGACCTGAACCCAAGGCAGATGTCCAACTGACCCAGGCACCCCATAGTTTCAGGATTATTATGCTAATATCACTGCCTTTGACAAACCACCAACTAAAGTCCAAGACTTTGGGGCAATTCTTTTTGTTCTTAAAATGTATCCTAAATCTGTGCAAAGGATTGTGCTATAAAAAAATTGAATTAATTCCTTATCTTTTCTATATGGCATTGTTGTCAACTTGATACACAGTTATATTAATGTGTGTCTGTGTTCAGTTTTATAATTTGTTTTTCATTCTGTTTAATATTAGTTTTGAAAAAGAAAAACAGCTATATAATTCAAAAGTCAAAACTACACAAAAGGTATAGTTAGAAGTCTCCTTGCCATCTTTATTCTTTCTAGAACTCTATTCCTGCTCTCCCCCTAGATAACTTTTATTAGATTTTGAGCAATCCTTGTGTTTGTGAAAAATGAAGTAAAATGCATACATGTGTTCATGTATGTGTGCATTATTTTCCTTTACTGTTATGCAAAAATGATGCTAAGTAATTATTTTGAACTTCACATTTTTCTTTTTTAAGATTTTATTTATTTATTCATGAGACACACAGAGAGAGAGGCAGGTTCCATGCAGGGACTCCATCCTGGGTCTCCAGGATCACGCCCTGGGCTGAAGGCGGCACTAAACTGCTGAGCCACTGGGGCAGCCCAAACTTCACATTTTTCATTTAATAATACATTCTGGAAGTTATTCCATATCATTTTGTAGAGATCTTCCTCATTTTTTTTCAAGGGCTAATATTACTGTTATGTATATGTACCATAGTTTATGAAACCAGTGTTCTGTGAATAAGCATTTGAACTGTTTCCAATATTTTGCTATGTCAAACAACACAGCAGTAAATAAGTTGTGTGTATGCAGTTTCTCACTTGTAGAGGTGGCTACTCAGTGTAAATTCTAGAAGTGAGATTTCTGGTAAAAAAGTTACTCACTTGATTTCTGAGTCAATTTGAAATAGAGAAATCAAGCAGTTTTAAACGAAAATGTCAGCTCCATCATTCTTAGAGCAGTTGAAAAGCCATGGCTTTGGTCCTTTCTATTGCAAATCCCCAAGTTGGCAGACTTAATCATCTAGTCCAGCTCATTCTGGAAAACTGTGGATTGGTCCCTGTGGGCAAAGTTTCTACTGCTAAGCCTACAGCTTTGCCCAGAGGAGACCAAAGCACTTAACACACTGCAGGAAGGCGATGCTAAGGGAAAGCAAAGAAGCAGAACCACAACACCCAAGTCTTTATTCCAACCTCACCCATCAATGAAGCACCTCCTCCTCCCATAGATAGGGAAGGTGAAGATCAGAGAGAGGAAGACGGTGTTACTCTGACAGATTTCCTTCTATGTGGAAACAGGGAGAGAGAGAGCGAGAAAGAGGAAAGTCTTCCTTCTTTCCCAATACCCTCTAGCATCAGAGTCCTTTAGGTGGACTCTGGTAGAGTGAATGAATGCTAGGAACATCTGAAGGATGGATAAAAATGAGTAAAACCTAGGAAGCATAGAGACTGCTATTCACATACTCAGTTGAATGGCCTAAGAAGCTCTGTGCCAATTTCCCTCTGTTTGCCCAGGTGGTATAATTAAAATGTAAAATTCTCTGCCATAATGGCACCTGTAGGGTGGGGATGGGACATCTTCATGGACACCACCATGCTGGAGGTTTAGTTCTTTGCTTGCATGTCATGTGCTACCATGATCTCAGGGAGGATTTATCATGGTACCCATGGGTTCTAACTGAAAATTTCCTGCATAGGTGGGTGGGAGGTGGGTAGGAGGGGAGCACTATTCCTTCTTGTCTATAGAGTGTTGCTGAGGCATTTTGGATGCTGGTGTGGGGGAGGGGGTGATGGTGGTGGCATTTGGGGTTTAAATTCTCCAGAGGCTGTTTGGCAAATAGCTATGGCTTTTAAATATTTTGTATAAAGGAGGGCAGTGCTTTAACTTGTCACAGTCACACTAGTACATTGAAAAATATACTCCAAAAAAGTTTAAAGAAAACATTTCCATGTTTTCTTTTAGATGATTAAAAATTAAACATTTTCAATAATGTTTCATTGCAAATATGAAAAATTCATACCTGGAACCTGATGATAAGATTTTGGGCTTTTTTGAAGTTTTATTTTGAAATAGAGGAATTTTTTCTTACTCATGTGGTAAACATTGAAACCCTAGAGAAATGTGTAAAGGAGAAAGTGGGAATTCTCCATAGTCCTGCACTATGGAGACCATCTTCTTTATAGTTTGGTTAGAGCCCTCCAGCTTTTTGTCTATTTTCTTGCTAGTTATTTTTTTTTCTTACAGTTGGATTGTTCAGTCGAGTTCCTTTTTCTTGGATTATAGGTACCAATAAACTCCTTTTCTCTCCTAACCTCATTTGGATTGTGTTTCTTGCTACTTATACTCAAAATTATCTTTACTGATACATATTTCTATGCTAATAAAATTTCTATGCTATGTCTGTTTTCCTCGGTAGATTTTCTTAATATATAAACTCCTATTTTAAAAATCTATGATTTCTATTTTGAAGTTTTGACTTTAGACAATGAGGCAATAAGTAGTTTTATATACTCACACAGTTGTTGAATAGATCTCTAGAGAAAAAGCTAGTAGAAAAGTAAAAAGGTTCAGACATTTTGGGGATAGATTATATCAAATTACCAAAGAAGAAAATGGCACCAATTTATGTTCTATCAATAGGGCAGAGAGTGCCTGTGTCTTCCCAGCTAGATGGTAGTTTAAATCTTTGCAAATAGAATAATAATAATAATAATAATAATAATAATTAATAATAATAATAATAAATAATGTTTTATAGTTTTTACTTATATTTTAAAATTCTGGAAGAATACCTTTTAACATACTTATTACATATAGTGGGACAAAGACAAAATGATAGCAGATTTCTTGTTGAAAATGATACAAACTAGAAGACCATGGAACAATATCTTAAAGTACTGAGAGAAAAACCAACAACCCAGAATTCTTTTTCCATTGAAACTCTACTGGGCTTTTTTGGTTATCATATAAATCGGTAGGCTGATTCAATGCAATTCCAATAAAAATGTTAATAGGCTTGATTTTTAAAGGAACTGACAAGTGGATCTCAAATTCATATGGCAATGCAGTGTCTGGCATAATTAAAACAACTTTATTGAACAAAGTTGGAGGACTTACACTATCTGACTTCAAGTCTTATTCTAAAGCTATAGTGATCAGGGCAGTGTGGCATTGGGATATACAAATGAATGGAATAGAACAGGGTCTAGTAATAACCTATGTGTAGATGGTCAACTTATTTTTTGATAAAGCTACAAAGGCAATTTAATGAAAGAAGGATAATTTTTTTCAACAGATGTTGGAACAATTAGACATCTCTCTGTAAAAAATTAACTTTGATACCTGTCATACACATGTACAAAATTAACTCAATGGATCACAGACCTAAATGTAAACATAAAACTACAAACCTTCTGAGAAAAAATACTTGCGACTTGGGATCAGGCAAAGATTTCTTTAAAATGGCATCAAAAGCAAAATCCATAAAAGAAAAATTAGACCTTATCAAAATTAAGAACTAGGGCAGCCCAGGTGGCTCAGTGGTTTAGCACCACCTTTGGCCCAGGGTGTGATCCTGGAGTTCCCGGATTGAGTCCCGCATCGGGCTCCCTGTATGGAGCCTGCTTCTCCCTCTGCCTGTGTCTCTGCCCCACCTCCTCACGAATAAATTAAAAAAAATTATGCTTATAAAAATTAAGAACTGCTCTACTTTGGTGGACACTTGTAAGAGTGAAAATACAAGCTCTGGAGAGAAAACATTTGTGAATCATTCTGACATAGTATTTATGCCCAGAGTATAATTTTCAAACTCCTAAAACTCAGTAACCAGAAACAATGTGTGAAGATTTGGACACTTTGCTAAAGAAAATATATGGATGGCAAATAGATGTATGAAAAGATACTCAACATTATCCTTATTGAGGAAAATGCAATTTAAAACCAACAGAGGCCATCACACCTTGTAGAATGTTCAAAATTAAAAATGACCATCATATCAACTATTGGCAAAGATATAGAGAAACTGGAATTGTCTGATACGCTGCTGGAAGGAATATGAAATAATGACAGGACTTTGGAAAATAGTTTGGTAGATTCTTTAAAAGTGAAGCATGCATTTATGATCCAGCCACTTCACTTTTAGGCATTTACTGAAGAGAAATGAAAACATACATCTACACAAGTATGATGGCAACTTTGTATGTAACAGCCAAATCTGGAAACAATCCAATGTTCATCAATGGATAAATGGAGAAACAAATTTTGGTTGTATGTATGTAATGAAGTAGGCAATTCATGTGATGCATTATTGATACTTGCAACAATTTGTAGGCCTAGTGACAGGAACCAGACCACAAAAATGACATGTTATGATTCCATTTATGTAAAATTCTAGAAAATGCAAACTAGAGGGATAGCAAGTTGTGGAGAGTGGGAGAGAGGGCAGAAAATGAGGGGAGGATTATAAAGGGATAGAAGGAAACTTTGGTTATGTTTAATGGATACACTCATTATCTTGATTGTGTTGTTGGTTTTATGAGGGTGTATATGTCGAAACTTCTAATGTATTCCTTACATTGTGTAAGTACAAGTGTATAGTTCATTATATGTCTAGTATATAAATTATATACCTCAAAGTTTTTTGTTTTATTTATTTTAAAAAGATTTTATTTATCTATTTGAAGGAGAGGGGAGAAGGGGCAGAAACTGAAGCAGGCTCCCCACTGAGCAGGGAGCTCAATGCAGGTCTCATTCCCAGGACCCTGAGATCATGACCTGAGCCGAAGGCAGATGCTTAATCTAGAGAGCCACCCAGGAATCCCAAGAGTTTTTTTTTGTTTTAAATATGGCACCAAAGAAACCAATATTAACCACAGGTGCATTGATCTAGAACATAGACTTAGAGGCTGATACACTGGGGTGACAGACCCAACTCTGCACCTTGGACAAATTTCCATCTGTAAATCTCCATTTCTTCATTAGAGAGGATAATGGTGAATTAAAAATGTATTCTCACAGAATGGGCATAATGCTTCAACAGACTTAAGGCAAAGATCACTTGTACTAGTGTATATAAATCATATGTAATTATAGAAGTGGGAACCCAACCCCACTGTTGGTGGGAATGTAAATTGCTTTGGCCACTATGGAAAATGGTGTGGAGATAACTCAGAAAATTAAAAGAACTGCCAGATGATCTAGCAATTCTACTGAGTGTGTATCCAAAGGAAATGAAAATATCAAAGATACCTATACTCCATGTTTATTGCAACATTATTCACAGCAGCCAAGATATGGAAACATCCCAAGTGTTCATCAGCGGATAAATGGATAAAGATGACATGGTATATGTACATATAGTAGAACACTCAGCCATGAGAAAAAAGAAAATCCTGCCATTTGCCAGAACATGGATGGACCTTGAGGACATTATGTCAAGTGAGATAATTCAGATATAAAAAGACAAATATTGTATGAAATGGTTTATAGGTGGAATCTGAAAAAGCCAAACTTGTAAAAAGCAGAATGGTGGTTACTGGGAGCTTATAAGAAAAGAGGAATAGGAGTGGGAAAAATTAAAGAGGGAGACAAACCATGAGAGACTTCTAATTCTGGGAAACAAAGAGTTGCAGAAGGGGAGGGGGTTGTGGGGGTTGGGGTAACTGGGTGACGGGCACTGAGGGGGGGCGCTTGATGGGATGAGCGCTGGGCGTTATATGTTGGCAAATTGAATTAAAAATAAAAGTTTTTTTAAAAAGAGGAATAGGAGAAATGTTGTTTAAGGGTTTAAACTTGCAACTGGCAGATAAGTAGGTCCTGGAGAGTTAAAGTACGGAATAGTGATTATAGACAATACTGCATTATAAACATTCAGCTTGTTAAGAGACTAGATCTTAATTACTCCTTTCACAATGAAGTGAAAATTGGGTGATAGGTCAGCTAATGGTACAGGGTGATCATGCATTATTTGGGTGTGTTGAACCCCACATTTGTACACCCTAAACATACACAATGATCAGTCTATTACATTTCAGTAAAAAATTGCCTGCACGATAGTAACTACTCAGTAATTAGCCTTTTATTGTTAGACTGGAAACTGAGGGATAATTCTTAAGAAATACACTTTTGGATCAGTGGGGGACTGAGGCCATGCAGTAAACACAAATGCAAGTGTCCGTGAAGTTGGTGTCTGTCTTTGCCACATAGTGAAATTCAGCTGCCTCACTGCTGCAAGCTTGCTCCGAAGCTTTGCAGAAAATACAAGTTGCTCTTGTACCAGGAGCCAGTCCCTTTGGAATCTGCATTGCTGGATTGATCTTGAGAATTCTATAAAATAAGTTATAAACAAACTCTTTGCGTGGTGAATGCTAATCAGCTGAAAATGAGACCAGTGTCTAGAGCCTGGTTTAGAGATCCTGTTCCTCTGCTGCACAAATCCTGCCTTGTTCCTACAGATACATCCTGTAAGGATGGATTTTGAGGGTGGACGGAAGTGGCTTTTAACACAGATGGCAGAAAGGGAGATGCCAGTCAATTTAAGCCTGACCCCCAGGGGCCTCATGAAGGCCGTCTGTGCTTTCAGATTTTAGAAATTGTAGTACTTGAGGCTGCACTTTGGATAGGGTAGCATTTGTGCTGGATTTGTGGGAATCATGATAATATGTTATTTGTGAATACTTCACTTTGGGTGCACTGTGGTCAAATTTTCATCCCAGTACCAAGGAGCAGTGACTGCTAGTGGGGGAGAAAATAAACTTAAAAAAAGTGATAGACTAGAGTTGTTTATAATTACCCCATAATGCCTTCAGTTGGAGTGTTCTTAAGACCAGTCAGCCTTCAAAACCGTAATGCATCCATCATCTTGTTACTCTTGTGTTTTTTTCCACAGATAATTGAGCTGATGACACATATCCTGCTCAATCCACATCAAGATGGCAGTGATTTGAGCATGTCCAGTACATGGAGACTTCATGCTTTCTTGGAAGACAGCACTGAGGGCTCTGTGAGACTAAGAACCCAGTTTGAATGGTTGTGGTCATAACCATAGCAACAGGCCCAGAGCCTGCCTGAATTTCCTAGGTGTTGAATCAATGCTTGTTGAGTGGCTGATTGATCTCTGAAGCCTGCTACTCTCTCAATGACTTATTTTTAAAAATCTATTTATGCATCCTCTGTCCACTCATCTACTATATTCCTTCATGGAATAGAGGTGCTTTTCATGTATTCATGCATATAATTCCCACAACCCTATGAGGTGGGTACTATAATCATATCCACATCTCACAGATAAGAAAACTGAGACACAGGGAGATTAAGCAATTTGAGGTCACGCAGCTCATGACTTGTGGAGCTTGTACGAATAACTTTGCGGCATTTTCCATACCTTGATTTCATTCATTTGTTCACTCATTTATTTTTACAAAGACCATCTTTCTCCAGAGGCCAAAGACAAGGTCCTTGGGATGTAGGAAGAACTGGAGTAGGATAGGTTTTCTCCCTCTCTCTTAAAAAAAAAAAAAAAAAAACAAAAAAACAACAACAACAACAACAATGTTTATTTATTTATTTATTTATTTTAAGAAAGGGCACTTACAAGTGGGGTGGGGAGGACAGACAGAGAAGGAGAGAATCTCAAGCAGACTCTGCTGAGCCTGACGCTGGGCTCCATCCCATGACCCTGTGACCATAATCTGAGCTGGAATCAAGAGTTGGATGCTTAACAGACTGAGCTACCCAGGCATCCTGAGATTTTTCTCTTTTCACACTTATCCTAACCTATGATTTTAATTTATACTGAAGGTAGAAAAGGCAAAGGCCCAAAGAAATTCAACTATGTGTATGTGTATTCAAATGGTGCATGAGTCCACAAGGTATGCCCTGTTTGGGGGCGGGGGTTGGGGAGGCATGGTGGAGAGAAGTATAGAGACTCAGAGTAACCTTAGGATCCTAGTGAGAACTTGGCAATGAATCTTTTTGGAAACATAAGAGTAAGACTTTTCTGACATTAAAAATTTTTGTTCTCATGTCTTGGGTGATGACATTCGCCTTGAAGAGAAGATTAACATTAACATAGCTGAAAATTCTCTTGAAGCTAAGAAAAGTAGCATTTAATAACAAATTTTGACCCTTGAGCCTTAAAATATGTATCAGTGACTATACATAATCAATTAGATTTGGCTTTTCTGTAACATTAACCATGGTGATGTTTGGATTTTAAGGAAAAAATAATTAGGCTAAAAGCAGCAGTAGTGATTGTAATCCATATTCCATTTTCTAAAACTTCTGTGGGTAAACTTCCCCTAACAGACATGGTTTGGTTTTGCTGATGGCATAATCTTAATAATGAATAATTCAAAGAAGCACACAGCAAATGTTAGCTGAAGACAGGAAAAAAATACCTTTGAATTCCTATTCCTTTTATGGGTCTTTGGAAACCACTGCCTATCTATATAGAGCTTCTCTCTAAGGGGGAAATGGGCGCCCTTCTTAGGCTTAATGAGAAATAATGGTGTGATCTGTGAAGCTCTTTTCCTGGAAGCCTAAAATAGAGATAAACCTGGATCTCTCCACATCTCTGCTCTAGCATTTGGAATATTAGCAAATGAGGGATGTCCAAGTGGCCTGCTTTTTCCAGGGGAAGCCAACAATCCACCTGAAGTAGTGCTGGTCTCTGGTGTGCAGGTCTGGGGGGGAAAACCAAAATGAAAACGGATCCTGTAAGTGCAAATTCCAGCTTGTGCTGTTGTTTTCCAGTTTCTCCATGCCCAGAATGAAAATCCTTTGCTTTCTGAATTCTGAGACTGTTAGGCAGCCGGCTCGCGGAGGGGAGCCAATGGGATTGCATGCGGTCAATCAGAGAGCCTAACTCCCTCCTCCAGTCATCAGGGGGCACAAGGCTGCTCCCGATTTAGCTGACCCCCTCCTGTAAGTGATCTTATACTTTGTTGGTCACATACATAGAAGCAGACATCTCTGCAGAGGCAAATGTGTTTAAGTGAATCAAGTGGATGAATGTCTTTCTCTCCATATACTCACTGTTTCTGCCTTTGCTATGGAGCCCCAGTTTCTTCTGGACGTGTTAGGAGCCTTTTAGACTGATGAATTGGCACCGACAGAGGAAAAGGCAGGGGTGATGGAAGCTTGAGGAATTGGGAGCAGGAAGGAAAACTTTGCTTGTCCCCTGAGCAGTTGTGCTCAGTGGGCTGGATGCTCCCTCCCCTGCAGTGAGCATTTGAAAATGTGGAGGTGTTTCTGGTTGTCACATGACTGGGGGGCGCTACCAGACCTTTCTGGTAGGTCCTGTAATGTGGAGACAATTGTATAAAACAAAGACATGCTGTATCAGTTTCTTATGGCTGCAGTAACAAATTGCCACAGACTTACTGGCTTAAAATAACATAAATTTGCTGTAATTCTCAGTTCAGCCTGGGTCTCTGGTTGGGCTAAGGTCAAGGTATCAGCAGAGCTGGCTCCTTTCTGGAGGCTCTAGGGGAGAGTCTCTTTCACTGTTTTTTCAAGCTTCTAGAAGCTGCCGGCATTTATTCCTGGATCCTGGTCTCTTCCACCATCTTCAAAGCTGGCAGGGTAACATCTTCAAATCTCTTTGAATTCCACCTTCCATTGTCACATTTCCTTTTCATGCTCCTGTCTCCCTCTTTCCATTACAAGGACCCTGTGATGGCACTGGGCCCACCCTGATATCCCAGCATTATCTTTCCATTTCGAGATTTTCAACTTAATCACATCTAAGTCCCTTTCATTGTATAGGTAACATATTCAGGAGCCCCAAAAATTAGAGCAGAGAAATCTTTGACAGAGGGCATTACTCTATCTACCACATATGCCTTCCCCCAGTGCCAAAAGCCATGTTGGACTTGATTTGCCAAGAGTTGGGTGGTGGTCTTTTCTTTTTGGTGATCGCAGGAGTTTTGTTTCCTTCTGATTTGATAGACCCGATGCTTTGGCAAGGGCTTTTGAGTAAATGAGTGGGATGCATGAGTAATGAGTGGGATGTTCCAGGCCAAACAAACTTTCTGGCCTCCTAAGACCAGTGCTGGGCAGTACTGATCATACCCATTTACCCCATCTTTCTCTGAACTATCAGTATGAGGTCCCAGATATTTTTCAAGTCTCAACAACATATCTTTGACTGGAGATTCCATAGTATGGCCAACTGAATTACTCTTTCTTCCCAGAAGCAACCCTCATGACTTCCCTTCATCGCCTGGCCCAGCTAAGTTGGCCAGTTTCCTTACTGGTTTCACTTCCATCCCTGCTCAACCACTTCCTCCACACGTACTTAAATTTGTCAACCTAGATCACTGGTGGGTTTTGTATTCTTTATGCTCTGTGTAACGTCCAGGTTTTTTTCCCAATAAGTATTTAAATAATTAGAAACCCCTTTAACAAACTCCCTGGTTAAGAACCATCAGGGTGTCTTCCCTGTCTTCTAGGATTTGACTTTCCTTTCCAGTATGAGCTGTGTTTTTTTCCTCAGGGCCCCTCTGGATCTTGCATTCCACCTCTACTATAACACCCACTCATTTCATCCATTTGCAGCAATTATTTGAGTATGGGCTGTGAGCTGGGCCCTGTGTTGTCACACTGCAGAACGTATATAGTTTACACTTCTGTCTCCCTTGTAGACTGAGTTCCGTGTGATATATAAATTTATGCAGACGGAATCTCTCAAAACTATACTGACATAAAGATATCAAGTTGACTACAATGCAGGAGGAAACACATTTTCTAAGAGGAAGACAAAGTTTTACAGCTGCTCTAAGCTGGCATGCTATTTTGCTGTATAATAGCTTGACTATATAATTGCCAAGTGGTTGGTATGAAGTGTTGGGCTCGAGAGATATCCATCTTGAGATCTCCATTTTGGTTCCTTGGCCTAGATATTCTCATATCTTTTTCTGAGGTTAAAATCGCCAGAGTGACCTTGAGCTCCTAGTCCAAGGCCAGCTGATAAGACCTTGAGGTAGCTCTGGGGATAGAAGTCGAGGTTAGAAATTCAGTCAGGGGTCTACCCAGCCTTGATTCCAGCCCTGCCCTCCCCTGGGACAGCCCTTCTACTGGAGTGGACAATGTGTAGAAAGGCCGTGCCCAACAACTCATGTAAGGGAGCCATATTGGGCACTTGGACCATTTGGAACTTAGACTGAGACTTGTCAAGGGGAGTAGCTAAGGTCTTAAGACTCCCAATCTGTGACAACTATTGTATCCCTGGCTTTGTCCTTTCTTTATTCTACATGTTTCACCCTCCCCAGATCTAATGAAATTCTTGATCTGTGGCTTCTCATCAACCAGTTTACCACTTGTCGTCTAGTCCCTTCCCGGTGTCCCTGTCTTTCCTTATCTCATCTCTCTTCCTCTTCCTCAAACATTTAATGAGAAACTATTCCTGTGTCAGGCAGGCAATTTGATAGACAGAGAATGGCCTCATAAATAAATGGTTGATTTCTCTCTTTACCAAATATGGGTATTGAGGAATTGCTGTGTGTCTGACATTGGGACTAGCATGTTCAGAAGGTGAGAGATGAGAGATGATGACGAATTTGAGGAACTAAGACAGGTCCAGCCTGACTAAGCACAGAGTAGGAAAAGGGGGGCAATCTGAGCAATGATGCAGGAGGGGTAGCTAGCAGCCAGGGCATGCAGGGTCTTGAGAGCCATTTTGGACACTGGCCTAAGAGCAGTGGGAAACCATGGGAGCATTTAAGCTGAGGAGCGACATGGTAAGATATGTATTTTGTTGGTGTTTCTGTGGACAGCTGAGCTAAGAGGTGGGCTCAAGGAAGGTGGGGCAGTGGGAATAGATGGGAATGCAAAGATTCATGACATGAACAAATACTCAGGAGTGGGGCCCACCTCCCTTGGGAACTTATCAAATGTGGAGCCCCCTGCATTTAATTCTGTTATGTGCTGCTTAAATTTTGGTAACAGATCTCTCTAGTTTCTGAGGCTGTGTCCATGATTGGGGATTGGGCAGATAGGGGATAGCTGGGGTAGGATGGTGAAGTAGGTGGGAGGCAGTCAGGTGTGCCAAGTGAGAAGCTGGGGGTGAGTGGAGTGATGGACCCTGCATGTCCTTCTGGAGATGTTCTTGGGAACACTGATAAGGATATCTTTGGTGGTGGTGCAGAAGGGAGCTGAGGTTATTATTACTTGGCTATTAAAGGAATAGTGGTCTCTGGAGGGCTGTGAAACTCAGTTCTCACATGTTGTCATAGAGGACTGACTCTCATGTGACAAGAGGAAGGAGTCACCAACTCTTAGGATGCATTTTGGTCCCAGAATATTTGTGCATTTTCTGGCTGTGCCCCACCTGTTTGTTTTTCACTGGAATGCAGAGCCTCAGGACTGACTCGGTCTCACAGCCTTTGAAGACTGCCAGCCAAAGGAACTGGAATCTAGTTCGGAAGCAATAAGAGGTGATTATAAAATACGGAGAACTTATGGGCATGGAGTGCTTCCGTTCTAGGTATTGTGCTGTGGATTCTCATAACTTTTCTATAGGGGAGGGGAGGCTCAGGAGAGGTGAAGGCTGCCTGGCTGCTGGGCAGGGATCTCTCAGATCCTGAATCAGGTTTCAGTCAAGTGGGCTGACTGTGACTAAATGCTCAGCATTTGGAAAAGTGAACCCAGGCTGGGTGGGCTCCCACCCCAAACCTGTGGCCAGTTCATCCATGTATGAGAACTGAACTCCAGCCCCAGAGCCCTCTGCTGGGACCCCTGTGATCCTCACCTTCTGTCTCCACTACTGACCAGTGGCCCGTCTGCCCAGGGGAAACCCTGGTCAAGGCCAAGGTGTTCCTTAGGTGGGCTTCCTGCCTGCTGTCTAGGAACCCCAATGCACTCAGCTAGCTTGGTTCTGCCTCCCAGGCTCAGGAGCCACAGGTGTGCTGTGCTTGGCACAGCCCAGGTGAATATTGCTCCTGCAAAGCAGGTGCTCCACAGAGAGTTTTCTGGCTTCTGCATGAAAACAACAAATCACAGTCCTCCTTAAGGATGTAATAAATCAGATCCCTTTGGCACCTTTGTGAGGTAGACCAGTTGGCAAATCGTGCTGTGGAGGAGTTGATCAGCACTTAGGATGCTTATTGCAGAATGAATGGACCCAGTCAAAGGATCTCCAGGAAATAGAGGACCGTGGTCCCAGGGGTGGAGATGGAAAGTGATCATCCTGGCTGCAGTATGGAATTTCTGGAAGGCTATGGGTTCACAGGATGCTTTGTAGACTGTGTAAACTGTTGAGGCTCCTGGCCCCAAGGATTGCAGGCCTCACCAAGACCGATGTCATTGAGGATCGAAGTTCAAATATACTGACAACCTTGCGAGATCGTTACTGGAAATACTTTAGACAGAAAGGCTAAAGACAGCTGTTGGCTTTGAGCAAGTGTTTAAAGGAGATTAAGAATGATGAGCTACGAAGAAAGGCAAAATGTTAACTTAGAGTAAAAAGGAAACGTCTGTATGTCTTGAATGCCTCAGAGACACGGAGCTATATTAAATGTCAAATTAAAAGCCAAGTAATCAATGATAATAAATGCCAGCATCTTTAAAATGCAGCAGAAGTCGGCCATGGGCTCAGTGAGGCATGGATCATTTCTGTTCCACTGATCAAATTACCTTGGTTATATCTTCTCTGGGGGCAAAAGCCTCCACATTTGGAAAGATTGTGGTCAGACATTTAGGTGAACCTCCTGGCATGAAGTAAGAATTTGAGAACAGGGAAGGAGAGTGCTTAACACACACATCCTTGTAGTGAACACACACCACTGAGCTGCTTTGCTAAGTCTGATAAATTATAAAAGGCCCCTCCTGCCCCTCCTCACTTCCACACCATCTCCCTTCTAGAAGTTTTGAAAAATTAGCACTTGATCACGCATCATCTGGTAGATGTGACACATCTTTAAGTCATGTTGTAAAACCTCAGAACATATTAGTTGTGCCTACCATTACCCGCTGAAATCCATGTTTCTGTTTTGAAAGCTGCAATTTTCCAACAAATGTGTATTCCAAAGGATAGGCTGGACCGATAACTCCTGACCTCACTCCAGCTGAGCTCTCCAGTAGGTGGGGAAAAAGGAAAAAGAAAAGCTTCACTTGGTGCTCATTAGCTTAAGGAAAATGCACATTATGTTTTCCGGGCACAGGGTTTTATGCATCGCCCATATCCTGCCATGTTGAACTTTGTGCTTCCAAATGAGTCTGTGGAATTGGAATCCTATGTTTCTGCAGTTCTGAGTGGAAGGAAAATAGTCTGGCAAGCAGTACCTGGGCTGTGTCCTCCCCTCCAGTGTGAGCGCTCCTGGCTCTGACATTTGGAGGGCCAGTGCTGGGTCCCCCCAGGAAAGTCCTGAAGGTGGTTCAAACACTGTACAAGACTCTGGTCACTGGGAGGCTAACTGGCTGCTGGTCAGAAGTGATCCTGTCTACCTTCCCTCCTCCTCTCTCTTATTTTTTTTCCCACTATTTCCCTCTTTTTAAAATACCACAGTTTGAAGGGCAGGTTGGATGGCTTTGGGACTCCCCTCAGTTGGCCTTGGTCCCAGTATGCCCCCGTCACCTGATGTCCAGGGGGCACCATAGCACAATGGCAGAGAATGCCCTGTGTGCTGGTTGATTTTATGTGTCCCCTTACCTGGGATAAGGAGTGCCCAGAGGGCAGGGAAAATAGTTCTGGGGGAGTCTGAGGGTGTTTCTAGAAAAGATTAGCATTTGAATTGGTGAACTGAGTAAGCCTGGCTGCCCTCTCCCATGTGGGTGGCCCTTCAGATCTATGGAGGGCCCCAGTAGAACAAAAAGGTGGAGGAAGGATGGACTCACCCTGCTTGAATTGACCTCCCATTTTCTCCTGCCCTTGGACACTGGTACTCCTGGTTCACAGAGGCCTGTGAATGACACCACCAGCTTTCCGGGTTCTGACAGATGGCAGGACTTCTCAGTCTCCATAGTTGTGTGAACTAATTCCTGCAATACGTCTCTTCTTATATATCCCTGCATGTATTCCATTGATTCTATCAAGCCCTGACTAGTATACCCTCCCAACACTCGATTATTGGTCTTCGGACCTAAGACCCAGTACAAATCTCCCTGGTAAGCGACATTTGATCTTTGACCTTTGTTTCCTTTCCTTTTTTATTTTTTTAAGATTTTATTTTATTTTATTTTATTTATTTTACAGAGAGAGAGAGAGAACGAACAAGCAGGAAGCGTGGCAGGCAGAGGCAGAGGGAGAAGCAGAATTCCTGCTTCTTGATCCCAGGACCCCAGGATCATAACCTGAGCTGAAGGCTGTCACTTAACCAACTGAGCCACCCAGGCATCCTGAGGCCTTTGTCTCCTACACCTGAACAGCTTCAGAGGAAAGCCACCTACCATTGCCACCATCTCCAGGGACCTCATACACAGAAGCAGATAGCAAGAAAGAGCCCTATGTGTCCCCACGCCCAGGGCTACCATGGCCCGGCTCCTGTGTAGAAGACAGAGGAGCCCTCATACCCCTGCAGCCCTCAGCAATAAGTGTGGCTCACCTTGGCCTGGAGGCCAAACAGCTGGCCCTAACAGGGCCTCGTCTCCACCGCGGGCAGACAGGGATGGAGTGTGATGGACAACCCTTGAGCTGCTTTCTCTAGAGGCCACTGAAAATCACCCGTCGGAGGATCTCTATTACTTCCACCGTGCAGAATGGTGCCGAAGTAAGGATTTACACAAATCTTAAAAAACATGGAGTAGTGTGTATTTTAGATACTGTTGCCACATCTAATTAGCCATTGAAGTCAAAATGTTTCTAACGAAATAGGGAGTTCGCAAACGATTAAATGCGAGGTCCCATTTTTCCTTTTGTACATTAGAAACAATTGTACTAGCCCCATAATGTCGTCTTGAGATGTTATCTGAAGATGAGATTGCTTTATCAGGATTGTTCTAAATAGTCAAAAGAGCACACAGCTTCATTTTCCAAAAGCTGTGAATCAAATCTGTTTTATACAATCAATAATGAGGGCGCTGACCTCATTTCTTTGAATTTGCACCAATGTAGTGTTTGTGAGACTTCGAGGCATGGATTAATGGTGAGAAACAAGGTGTTTGCTTTCCTCCCTACTTCTTCCAGCCAGCTGGGTGGTGGCTGTGCCCATCTGACCCTGAGACACAGGCCAGAGCAGATCCTGTGAGGCCGCCAGGGCTTCTCTGCAGAGAACCTGACCTGGGCCCTGCTGCTGCGAGCCTCCTGTTCATCTGTGGGACAAGTCACCACAGCTGAGGGCCTTACAGCAGCAAACCACCCACATGTAGGAGCTCCCAGTTCTGTAGGTCAGGGGTCCTGCTGGGCCTCACTGGGCTAAGGTTGAGAGGTCAGCAGGGCCCGCCCTCCTTTCTGAGGCTCTAGACAGGAATCTGCTTCCTTACTTTCCCGCTTCTGGAGGTTGCCTGTATTTATTTCCCTCTAACAACTTCAAAGCCAGTGACAGTAGGTGGAAGGGCGTGTCCACGGGAAAACCGAGCAGGGAGCCTGATGCAGGATTCGATCCCAAGACCCTGAGATCATGACTTGAGCTGAAGGGTGATGCTTAACCAACTGAGCCACCCAGGTGCCCTTCTCTTTCCACTCGTAAGGACTCAGGCAATTAAATGGATCCCACCCAGGGAATCCAGGATGACCTCCCATCTCCAGGTCAGCTGGCCAGCAACCTGCATCATGGCATCTGAACCCTAAGTCCCTTTGCCATGTGACACTCATAGGTTCCAAGAACAGGATACGGGCCTCTTGGGGAGGCATTATTTTGCCTGCCATGCTGACCGCAGGCCTACGTTTCTGCGTGCTCCGTGCTGCTCAGTCTACCTGCTCGGGGCCTCCTGGATTCTTTGCTTTTCACATGTAGGTCAGCTTCTCTACCTGGAGCCCGAGTAGCTGCAGCTTTGGGGAAGCTGGGCCAACTGGAACACAACCCGGAGACTGCGGGGTGTGGGAGCTCGGGGCCTTTACAGAGAAGGTGGGAGGACCCGCAGAAGGTGTGGTCCTGTCTGGTCTGGGAGGTGACCCAAGGCCATGGTGGAGGGGTGGGGCTCTGGGTAATCTGCAGGGCCAAGAGCCCACTGCCGAGTAGTGAGGCCTTAGCTGTGCTCGCCTGGACTCAGCAATGCCAGACAACCCGTCTCTTCCTGGGGACCACGCCGCGGTGTATACAAACCATCACAAAGACACAGCAAACAGGGCAGCCCGGGTGGCTCAGCGGTTTAGTGCTGTCCCTTCGGCCCAGGGTGTGACCCTAGAGACCCAGGATCGAGTCCCACGTCAGGCTCCCTGCATGGAGCCTGCTTCTCCCTCTGCCTGTGTATCTGCCTCCCTCTCTCTCTTTCTCTCTGTCTCTCATGAATAAATAAATAAAATCTTTAAAAAAAAGACACAGCAAACACTGGGATTATGAGGTGCAGTCTGACAGCAGCTTAACTCAGGAGAATAATTTACTTAACTCTGGATGACTAGGGGCTGGGTCTCCCCTTTCCCACTTACCGGAAAATCTATACTTGGCTGAAATTGATGTTTGATTTTTTTTTTTTCTTCTGTATTCTTACATTCCTGAAGGTGACAAATAGTCTTTTGGCAAATACTGAATCTCTCTGAAATCCTGCTGACTGTGGCCTAATTTTCTTCCTCGTGCACATTGACGAGACTCCCTGCAGAAGAGATTGATCCAGCTTGTTTACAGTGGGGGGAAGCAATTGATTTTAATTAAATCCTCTTTTTAGAAATCAGCAGAACGTGTCCATTTTGGGGCCCCCTCTTTTCTCAACATTAATCAACTTGTTAAATAATTTCTTCTAATTTATGGGCCCCAATTAGCCTCTCTCTGGAGACCTGGAGAATTAAGTGAGACATACCATTCATTTCCAGTAACCTTGAGTCATTAATTTTGAATCCTCACATTCAGAGTTCAGGGAAATTATTCAGTAAGACTTTAGACCATTTTCTAGTTTTTCTTTTTTTCATTTTGCATTCCATGTGTCAATAATTGGCACACAGTGGGTAAAAGTGCTGTGGATTAGAATCCCTTTGTTGAAAGGGGTCCTACTACTGGCTCATCTGTCTCTCCACTGCTGGACTTCTCTCTGGTGGTTTCTCTGTCAGGGAACCTCAAACTTGAATGTACATGAGAACCGCATAGGGATCTTGTTAAAACAGCATTACAGGTCTCTGGTTCTGCTTTACTGGGTGGAGGTGAGGCTTGAGAATTTGCATTTCTTATTTTTTAAAATAAAATCATATATTTGAGGTGTATAATGTGATTTGATACAGTGAAATGATTACTACAACCAAGATCATTAACACATCTATCTCCAGTTAACCACTTTTTTGTTTTTTTTGTCATGGAAAGTATCTGAAATCCACTCAGCAAATTTTCAGTGTTCAAATTTTCAGTGTATTAATTATAGTTCTCATGCCCGGACATTAGATCTCTAGACTCATTCATCCTACACAACTGCAACCTTGTCCCCTTTGACTTCCCCCCACCTCCTCACCCCTGGTAACCACTGTTTGACTCTCTGGTTCTTTGACTTCAAGTTTTTTAGATTCCATATATAAATGAGATCATGCAGTTAAAAAATATTTTTAATGATTTATTTATGAGAGAGAGCATGAGCAAGTGGGGGGGGAGGAGCAGAGGGAGAGGGACAGCAGACTCCATGCCGACTGGAGAACCCAACACAGGGCTCAATCTCAGGACCCTGAGATCATGACCTGAGCTGAAATCAAGAGTTGGATGTTTAACTGACTGAGCCACCCAGGTACCCCTGAATTTTTGGAAAAAAATTCTGTCTGCCTTATTTCACTTACCATGATGTCCTCCAGGTTCATCCATTCTACAAATAGCAGGATCTTTTTTAAGGCTGAATGATCCATTATGTATACACCACAATTTCTTTGTACATCTGTCTATTTACTTAGGTTGTTTCCATGTGTTGGCTATCGTGGATAAAGCTCAATGGACGTGGAATGTAGATCTCTCTTTGAGGTACCGATTTTAGTACCTGGAGAATTTGGATTTCTTTTAATTTTTAATTTTAATTCCGTTTGCCAACATATAACACCCAGTGCTCATCCCATCAACTGCCCTCCTTAGTGCCTGTCATCCAGTCACCCCATCCCACCACCCTCTTCCCCTTCCACAACCCTTTGTTAGTTTCCCAGAGTTAGGGATCTCTCATGGTTTGTCTTCCTCTCTAATTTTTCCCCATTCATTTTCCCTCCTTTCCCTTATAATCCCTCTCACTATATGAGTGAGACTATATGATGATTGTCCTCTGATTGACTTATTTAACTCTGCATCATACCCTCCAGTTCCATCTGTGTCAATGTAAGTGGTAGGTATCCATCTTTTCTGCTGGCTGAGTGGTATTCTATTGTATATATAGACCACGTCTTCTTTATCCATCATCTGTCAAAGGTCATCGTGGCTCCCTCCACAGTTGGGCTATTGTGGACATCGCTGCTATGAACATTGGGGTGCAGGTGTCCCATAGTTTCACTACATCAGTATCTTTGGGGTAAATCTCCAGTAGTGCAATTGCTGAGTCACAGGGTAGCTCAATTTTTAACTTCTTGAGGAACCTCCACACAGTTTTCCAGAGTGGCTGCACCAGTTCCCATTCCCACCAACAGTGCAAGAGGGTTCCCCTTTCCCCACATCCTCTCCAATATTTGTTGTTTCCTGTCTTGTTAATTTTAACCAGAGAACTTGAATTTCTAACAAGCTTCCAGGTGATGCCTATGCTTCTGGTGCATGGCCACACTTTCAGCAATGCTGGTATATCTAGACAGAATGTTTTTGGAGATCTGTGTAAGGAGGAACTTTGATGGGCTATGGGGAAGGAGGGCAAGGTGATTCTGTGTCATCAGACATTTTAATGCCACAAATGGCTACTTCTGAGGGACTCTAGGAAGGAAACATAAGATACTAGGTCTCCAAAAGGTAGAAATTGAGTAATGGAGGTGAGCTAAAAAAATAAATCTTATCATTCTTAACTTTGGTAGCCCAGTTTTCTCTCCGTGTGATAGTATACATGAAGAGTTTCTGTGTATTATCCCTCGTTACTTCTTAAAGTTTCTTTTGAAGTAATAGTTGCCACTAAATGCATCATCACTTTTGCTCAGATCTTTCGTGGTAATCCAGATTCATTGAAGTTCATCTGTATGCATTGCCTTTTTCTCCAGACTTTTCCGGAGAGCATAATTTGGGGAAGAAATGGAACTTCATTTGAGAATATAAATATCTTACGAAATTGCCTCTAAGGTAGGTAAAAATTTAATTGGCTTAATTTTCAGAGGTGCCTTAAAAAATCATTCTATCACCAGTTGATGTCAATGAATAAGGACACCCCTCTGAGTTTGAGATTTCCTGCCTATACTTTCCATGTCTTATAAAAAAAATTTGGAGACCGATGTTTTGCCATGTTTGGGGAAGAAGCAATGATTTTGATGGAATGAAACTCTTTATAAGGCTTATTTTTAATGAAAATCATCAATGACTGTAATAGGGACACACAAAACTTGAAGTTAGTGAAGGTAGCATCCTGATTTTTTGATACTTAAAATATGACTTATAAAACAGATTTGTGAGGGTGCAAATATCTATAGGACACTCTGTGTAGTCTGTAAACTATTTTAGTTAAGGGTTTTCCTTAAGTAGAAAGATACCCATCTGTGACGTAGGGTCTGATTCACTTTTCAAAAATTGAATGGCACTATTTTTGGAACAAAATCATTGTGAGACATGAGGTAAAGATGTGCTGGGCAGTTGGAGAGAGAAGGGGTGAACAGATAATCATAATTAGGAATTTGTGGAGTGTCAAGGGTTTCAAGTTTTTCAGTTACGTTGGCCATGACTCAGCACTGTTTTTTCTCCTGGAAGTGAGAGGAGTTTGAAGAGACAAAGCTTAAAGAAAGTCCCTGGGCGACTCAGTGGAAAGTGCTTGGAAAACCTGCAGATGATCTGGGGCCATAGTAAGGAAGAAACAAGAAATACGGAGAACCGTCAGAAGGGAGGAGTATGTGGAAGAGGACACGAGCCGGATTCATTGCTGCAAGTTAGTGATCCACACTCTGAATTAGGCTCTGGTCTCTTGAATTTGCAGCCCAGTTTTAGCTTTCCTTCCATATGTCCTTTTAATCGTCATAGTTGGTTATTTTTAAGCATAATTCCAGATTTTCAATGCCACCTCTACAAGGCTTTGTATAAATGCCAGGAGAGCCAGGCCAAGGAGGAGAACCAAGCAGGATTCTTCAGTTCACAAGGTGACTTTGTCAACTCCTGCTGGCTTACTTCCATGTTTTTTTAGTTCTCCTTTTCCTTTTTTTTCAATTTATTTTTATTTTTTTTTTTTAGCAGTCCTATCAGGAGCAGAGAACTGCTCCTGGGCTCCAGAAATATAGAGTGACAGAGAACAATTCCTGTTAGAATGTTTAAAGATTTTATTCATTTATTCATGAGACACACACACACACACACACATACACACACACACACAGAGAGAGAGAGAGAGAGAGAGAGAGAGAGAGAGAGGCAGAGGCACAGGCAGAGGGAGAAGCAGGCTCCGTGCAGGGAGCCAGACGTGGGACTTGATCCTGGATCTCCAGGATCACACTCTGGGCTGAAGGCAGTGCTAAACCACTGAGCCACCCAGGCGTCCCAATTTCTGTTAGAAGGTTAAAGGCTCACCGACCCCTCTCTTCTGGACTCTCAAAGAATAAATAATGACTGCCCCCTTGTTCTGGGACTGTGTGTTTTTTGACTTGCAGCTGGAGCATAGAAGAGCTGTTATCCATGCTCCATTCGTTTCACGAGCCTGGAGGCCTCCGGTGCCTCACCTCCAGATTGCTAATTCAAACCACACTGCAGAGAAGGAGAAGGAGGGTCAGCCTTGCTTATTAAAGAGAACTGGAGCATTCCTAACAGGAGCATTCCTAGCGCTTCCCCTGGTTTCCTCAGGTTCCTTTTAAATACAGACCTTTCTCAGTAACCACCTCCTACTGTGCTTTGAGGCTCAGTTCAAAGAGTGCTTCCTCTGAGAAGACTCAGCAAGCCACTCAAGCACAAGCTGGCACTGTCCGTCTGCGTCACCCTCCAACTTTCACAAGTATCTCTAGGGTGCAGTGGCCTCGTTGTTTTAGGTTGTTTGCACTTCTGTGTTTACAGCTCCTAGCGTAGCACCAGGCGTGCAGCACTTATTCAGTATGTGTGACCAAACATGCTCCTTCATCCACGTTCAGCGCACATAACACGCATCTCAACACACCCCTTCAACTGGACCAAGGCCAATGTCCAAGGATAGAAGTATGCAAACTGAAACTTTTCCTCCAACTATGTTGGAGCCTTCATAGGATGAGTCCAATTCTCTTTTTTGAAAGGGCCAGTGTAAATAGAAGGACAGAGGTATCTGGGGTTAGACCTGGATGCAAGTCCTAACTTTTCCTAATAGCCACGTGCATTTGGACAAGCATTACTCCTGTTTGTGGCCATTTCTTCATCCATGGAATGGAACAGAAATAGCATCCATTATGAGTTTAATGGGAGGATGACATGAGATAATGCATGTCATGTGCTTGGTCTAGTGACTGGGATTTCTCAGCAGGGAGTGGTGACTATTCTTAATATAGAGGCCATGGCACTTGGATGCTTGCTTTCCCATCTTAAAATTTCTCCACAGAACACACACAGGCACACTCACACTCCTGTTTCTTTTTCTTTTTTTTTTTTTAATTTTTTGGGTATAGCTCAGTCTGTTTGCTTTTGTACCCTGATCAGTTTAAACCATTTTGCTTTTACCCCAGTCCTGAATATGGTTGTCAAGGACCACGTGCCCTTTCATTGTTTTTCAGTCTCAAAATTTGCTCTAGTCTTAAGAATGCGTTTCCAGTAGTATCTTTTGTGAAATGAATCTGTCTCCCTGGTGTAGGAAGGGTTTGAGGTGACAGGTTCCCACTGGGAATCATGCCCTCTTGGCTCTGTCCTGCAGCACAGATGGACTTGTGATTTATCCATCTGGTGGCCTTAAGGGAAAATGACAGAATAATGGTGTATCCAGATGACTCTATTCCTGAGACTGAAGGAAACATGATAGAACAAAAATCAGCTGGAGCACAGCAGTGACAGCATCCTTGTTTTGCATCTAGGGTATAATCTCAGGGAGGGCTAAGACTATTCCTCTTTGTGTGAAAAAGTCTAGTGTCCTAGAATGCCAGATTTAGAACTAGAAAGAAAACCTGTTGTCCTCAAGAGCACCCCATCCATCCCTGACCACTTCTTCCATTTTACAGACAATTAGACTGAGGCCTAGAGAAGAAAGGGAATGGGCCGCCCAAGGAATTAGTGGGAGAAACAGGAAAACAGGGCCCAGGTCTCATGACTCCCCTAAACATAGTTTTTCCATGGAATTTAAGGCTCTTTGGCCAAACTTAAAAATATTTGGAGATCCCCCCATAGACCTGGATTTCTGTGAATACCAACAATGAAAAGGAAAATAGGCTTAGATGACATTTTTCTTCCTTTTCTAAACTCTCCTTTACTCAATCTTTCCATTTCTTAGAAAGTCTGTCTACCTTGGTTTTTAGGAAAATGCCACATCCACTCTCTGAATGCTTTATCTCTGCTTATAGACTCAACACTCTCAGGTCTTAGTTTATGTCCCATAGACACTTCACCCATACAGTGCTCCTAGCAAATATTAGCTAAAGGTGTGAAAGAATATGTGAACGTACATTTCTCTTACCTCGTCTTTATAACACCTCATCTGATTACTTTAGCATTGCTCTCCTATCCTATATGAGCTGAATATAAATAATTTTCAATCATAATGCTTTTAAAACTAGTACTGGAATCTTATGCTCTTCTGGGGATTTGAAGCAAGTTATGGTACCCCTAAATTAGCATAAGTATTAAATTTAGATTTTTATGATTCCAAATATTCTTTAAAATGTTCCCTTCAAAACCAAATTCATAGATTCTATGCTTTTCATTTGTGAATGATTTAGGATATTTGAATCTTGTTTGAAGTTAAGGTTATTACAGCTTAGTGATTAAGAGAAAGGACAAGGGAGTCAGATTGACTGTTTGGATGCCTGCCCAGCCTCTTACTCTCTGTACAGGCCTGGAAAGCTATGTAACCTCTCCGCAAGCTTTAATTTCCTCATTAGTAAAATGGAGACATAATAGGACCTACCCCATAGGATGATTGTGAGAATTAAGTGAACTAAAGATGCAAAGTATTTGGTTAATATCTGTCATATAGTAAATGTGTGATGAAGATTAGCTGTGATGATGATCATAATAAAACATAATAATTGTAGTCAAATGAGTATGAATGTCAAAGAAAAAAAAGTGACATTGACTAGGAAACTTATTCCTGAAAAACTGTTCCTAGAGGTTCCCAGCAATCTAAGGAATGATTTCCATCCTTGTGTTGGCTTTATATCATGTCAATGTAGGTGGAACTTTGTTTCCCAGAATTCCTTGCCATGTCTTATTCTTGATTGAGGCTGGTCATCAAAGGATTTTGCACAAGATTTACTAGCAGAAGTGAAGTGGCAGCCACAACCCTCTGAAGGTCAGTGTAGCATGCCCCTGCTACAACAGGCCCGTTGCCTTGTTGATAGTTCACTTTATTGGTGCTGGTGAGCTCACAACTCCTCCACCTTTCCTAGGACCGCTTCCACCAGCTTGTCCAGGTCCTGGGGCGGGTGCATGTGCAACTCAGTGGCAAGGGACACCAGCTTCTGCCAGTTACATCATCGGGTCTGATGATTAGATAGATACCTGTTCTAATCTGTGTGTGGGTTCCAGTTTGTCAGTGTGTGTTCTAGACAATATTTATAGTTCCCATTGTATCCTTACCTCTCCCTCTTCATTTTTCTTTTTTTTTTTTAATTTATTTATGATAGTCATACAGAGAGAGAGAGAGAGAGAGAGAGAGAGAGAGAGAGAGGCAGAGACACAGGCAGAGGGAGAAGCAGGCTCCATGCACCGGGAGCCCGATGTGGGATTCGATCCCGGGTCTCCAGGATCGCGCCCTGGGCCAAAGGCAGGCGCTAAACCGCTGCGCCACCCAGGGATCCCCCTCTTCATTTTTCTTCCTGACTTTCATCCCTGTCACCCTACAGTTACTTCACCCTACAGACCCATCACAAATGTGAAGTCAGCAACCTTCCATAGATTTCTTTACCTGCTCCCATAGTTTTACAGGTAACCAAGTAGTTGCTGCCACAGAATATTTTAGTGAAAATAAGGAGCACTGGATAACTTGAGGCAAGTTATCCAACTTGTGTGTGTTTTTCTTGTTGCTGTTTTATCACAGATATCTGCAAGTGCTACTGGGCAGCACCAGATATTTAACCGCAGGCCATTAAGTGAGCATGTGACCTGAGCCACCTACCATAAATTGGATGTTACCCACCCACCAAGCCATAAGGTTGGGTGTACCTAGTAGCATTCCATCATCCAATATAAGCAATGTATATGAGATTAGGATAGAGCAGATAAAGTGTCAGTAGATGCATGCTCATGGAACTTACTCATTTAACCATATCCACATTGCCCTGAAGCAGCTAACCTGGTAGACCCTGAATTGCCTTTTAGAATATCCATTTACAGTGCCAGTTGGGCAAAAACACCTTGTAGGGCTGGGATCATATGCTCTAAGTCAGGAGCCAATATATGGTGCTGTTTTCATTACCTTCTTGGGACTGGGAATCAAAGAGTGAATGTCAGAGTGGCTCTTCTTATCCCTAGTGACCTAAAAGTTTTACTTTCCTGTCTGAGGCTTTGGGCCTGCTTGTCTAGAAATCTTAGTTCCCAACGGATGATTGCTTCCACCAGGAGACAAAGCAATGGTTCCATTAAATGGGAAGCTGAGGCCACCAGCCAGCCACTTTGGGCTCCTTATCACAGTGAATCAACAGGCAAAGAAGAGTTTTATACTGACTGGACTGAGTGATCCTCACTGTCAAGTGTTGCTTCTATGCAGTAGAGGTAAGTACCTTTTGATACCTCTTAAAATACCCATGCCCTATGAATAAAGTCAATGGAAAAGCACAATAATAAAATTCAGCTTTGACTTCTAATAGCCTAGACCCTTTAGAATCAAAGGTTTGGGTCACCTTGGCAGGCATCATGACTAGCTGACATACTTGCTGAAGACAAAATGCATATGGAGTAAATAGTGAAGGAAGAAAGTTATGTCAGCTATAACCACATGGTGACTTGCAGAAATAAGTTACAGAAGCCATAACAGTTATGAGCATTTCCTTGTTATGACATGTCCATACTTGTGTATGTATTGCTTTGTTCCTCTCTTCCCCTTCTCCCACCATCCTACATAAGACGTATTAATAGTAGTTAACTTTATATCTCAGTATTTAAGTTACAGGATTTCAAAAGGAAAGTATGACTCAGAAGAGGAATGAAAATGACCCAAAGATGCATAAAAAGATTCTGTATCCTCTTTTTTGGGGGGACTGTGTTTTCAATGGTTCAAGGAATATTTGCTTGAGGGCAAGTGGAAGCATGATTTTGCTATTGTCTCTATTTGGAAGTTAAGTATGGTTTAGAAGAGGTATGTACGGATGCTTAGCTGACAAAGGGTGGACTGTGGTGGTTTTATACTCTGTCAGTTGACCTAAGCTAAAATGATCAGTGAAATTTCAAGAAATGAGATGAAATTACTATACAACACATTAAGCTGCTGTAGATAATTTTTGCAAGGAAATAGAGTTTAAATAAAATAAAACCTTTAAAAATCCCATCACACGTATTTTGCCCAGAGTCTCTGAAACATTAGCAAATGGGGAAAATTGTAATTCTGATTAATAAGTGTTGTGGAAAAGTTGGGATTTGGAGCAGTCAAGAAAGAATTCTTGAGATGTCTTTGGGTACAAAAAGGTGGTTTTATCAAAGCATGGGCGCAGGACCCATGGGCAGAAAGAGCTGCACTGGGGTTGTGAGGGAATGGTCTATTATACATTTTCAAGTGGGGAGAGGGTTAGGGGTAGCATAAATCTCCAAGATATTTTGAAAACAAGGCTTCCAGGACCCTCAGGGGGCTAGCTATTGTTAGGAAAAGGTCATTTATTACTGTTTAGTAAAAACTCAGTCATGGGACCCTTCAGATGTATCTCAGGGGCCATATGCTTGCAGGGTGACTGCCAATGTATATCTTGGGGGGTTGAGACAAAGGAAGTTTTTGAAGGAATTTCTGTATGTTTGAAGAAGACTCACAGGATCCTGGGGGGGTCGGACTGAGATTACCTTTTACCTTTAGCAAAGTGTCAGCATTGAGGCAGCTGAGCAGCAAGAGGAAGGTCACTCTGCCTATTTCAAGGACTTATCAATGGGCTGTTAAGTAGTAAGGAGATTCAATTTTTTCTTTTGCCTTTGTTTCCCACATCGATAAGCACTCAGGAGATAAAATGAAACCTGGCGAGTTTTGGCAAAAGAAATTGGCTTCACTGGGTTGTGTATTGAATATAGGATTTTTTCAGAAGTCTTGAGAAACAGATGAAGCAAACCTGATTCCCCATGGTCAGAAAGCTGAGCTGAAAATAGTTGAATATCCAACAAACTGAAAGACACAGCAAAGTCAGGGCTGTGTCTGCAAGTGCAAGATGAACAATGACCGTGAAGCAGGCTCACATGAGAGAGGTGTGAATTAAACTCCTCTCTTCCTTGGCTGGTTGGGGTGTCTTGAGTCTGTAAGAAGGAGGGCATTAGCAGCCCTACTGATCCACTCTCATGATATGAAAGTCAAAAGAAGGTGAAAGAATCTTTTCAACAAATTGTGCTGGGAAAACAGAATTTCCTAACACAAAAGAATGAAGTTGGACCTTTTTCTTATACCACTTACAAGAATTAACTCAAAATGCATTAAAGACTTAAATGTAAGACATCAAACTTACACAAGAAAATGCAGGGAAAATCTTCACAACATTGGACCTGGCAATGATTTTTTTTTTTTAGATATAACATTAAAAGCATAAGCCACCAAAAGTAAATAGATGAATGGGGCTATATCTAGCTTAAAATCTTTTGTGCATCAAAGGACACAATGCCTAGAGTGAAAAGACAATCTTTGAAGTTGGAGACAATATTTGCAAACCCCTTTCTGATAAGGGGTTAATATCCAGAATGCATCAAGCAGTCCGGCAAGTTGTCAACAAAAAAATCAAATAACCCAATTAAAATATGGGTTTAAAACTGAATAGACATTCCTCCAAAGATTATATACAAATGGCTAATAAGCATATGAAAAGATGTTCAACATCACTAATCATCAGAGAAATGCAAATCAAAACCACAATGGGATATCACTTCATACTCATTAGGATGGCGACTACGGAAAAACCCCTGCAGAAAATAACAGGGTTGGCAAGGATGTGGAGACATCAGAACTCTTGTGCACCGTTGGTGGGAATGTAAAATGGTGCAGACACTATGAAAGCAGTATGAAATTTCCTTAAAAAGTTAAAAATATGATCCAGCCATCTCACCTCTGGGTATCTATCCGAAAGAATTGAAAGCAAGGCTTCAAAGAGACAGTTGCACACCCCTGGTCATAGTAGCACTGTTCACAACACTTGAGAGGTGGAAGCAACTTGGGGCACCCAGGTGGCTCAGTCAGTAGAGCAAGACTCTTGATCTTGGGGTCATGAGTTCAAGCCCTATGTTGGGTGTAGAGCCTACTCAGAAACAAAGGTGGAAGCAACCCAAATATCCAGAGATAGATGAATGGGTAAATAAAATGTGGCATATACAGACAATGAAATATTGTTCAGCCTCAGAAAAGAAGCACTGTCACATGCTACAGCATAGAAGAATCTTGGCATTCTGTTGTATGGAATAAAGCAATCACAAAAAACCAAATACTGAATGATTCTGTTTATATGAGGCATCTAAAGTTGTGAAATTTATAGAAACAGAAAGTAGAGGGGTGCCTGGGTGGTTCAGGAGGTTGAGCATTCGACTTAATTTCAGCTCAGGTCATGATGTCAGGGTTGAGAGATTCAGCCCCTACACGGAGCTCCACACCCAGCAGGGGGTCTTCTGGAGATTCTCTCTCACTCCCCCCTCCCCTGACCACTTGCAGGAGTATGAAACAGAAGGGCGGCTGTCAGGGGCTGAGGAAATGGGATATGAAGATGATAAATTTTGCTGTGTTTACAACAGTTTTTTAAAAAGGGAGAGATGGTGTTCAGTGGAGTTTTTTTTTCTTTCCTGCAGTATCTCCTAAAGAGAAAACTTTATAAAAGTCTTCCTTCTGCTAAGCCTCAGGGAAACCTGATCAGAAATGCAGCAATTCATATGCAAAACAAGTTGCCCTGGAGCATTTCACCTTCCTTCTCCAGCTGTTGCTCATCTTGAAGGGCCTGTGTACCAGGTGCCATCTGCTAGCTCCTAGAACTCTTTTGTCATCTGTGCCCTAATAAGACTTTCACTACCTCAGAATTAACCAGAAGTAGCTGTTGCTTCTTTGTACTGAGGCCAGGGAAACAGCTGGACCCCAGTAGTTCCCAATGATCAAAGCGTTTCAAGATGTTTTGATACATTCAAGAGCCAGTGATCTCACCTCCCATCCAGTTGAGTAGATCCTGATGAACGTAGGTATAAGTCTTCTGTAATCTAAATTAGAAAAACGATCAAATGGTGAACCCAAATATAAGATGGAGTAAGCCTTGTCTAACTGGTATCAGTACCAAGACATAATGTCTTGGAAGCCAACTAACTGGATATACTAACTGACCAGAAATTCCCCCTGCATTCTGTTTCATTTATTTAACAAATTTAAGCAGTAGTTACTGGGTATAGGTGCCACTCTGTTTTGCAAATACTAGTTCATTTAATCTTTTACAAGAGTCCTAGAGTTCACTACAAACATGATCCCATTTTATGGATGAGGAAATTGAAGTACAGAGAGGTTAAGAAACTTGCTTGGGTTCACCCAGCTACTAAGTGGTGAATCTGAACTCAAACCCAGGCAGTCTTGTTCCAGAATCATGTCTCACAGGGGAAGAAAAACAGAAGATCTCAAGGAAAGCAAATATCAAGGAAACAGACATACTTTAAAAGTAAATTTCTGCTTTAGGATTCGTTTATTGTTTCCTTTCCCAGCTAAGGTATCCATAATAATGACTATTAAATTTCACTTTAGCTAATATTGCTTGAAGCCCTACTATGGACCAAGCATTGTGCTGTTTCTTCCATGCATTTGTTCACATTTTATGCTACAGCTGTTTAGTTACTTATCTTTATCCTCCTTTCACAGATTACAACACTGAGGCTTAGAGAAAGAATAGAAAGCCCAGAACCACATGGATGTGTATGAAGAATCATGATTGGAACTACCTGCTTTTGGACCTCATGCTACTTACGTAAACTCTGTAAGATATCAAAGAGAAATGGGCAGTCCTGTGCTTTTATATATATGAATGCATTCTTTAAAAATAGGGTGTTAGAGAGGGGTGACTAGAGTGCTGGCCCCATGAGAAGAACAGGCTCTGGCAAGCACTGGGCATGTATAGGGTCTGCAGTCTCCAGTGGAACACGGCACTAAGGTGAGTGCCACCACCTGTGCCAATCATCACCTGCCATCCTGGCTAAAATGGTTGTCAGTGGTGCCACCATTTATCCGTTCATTTGACATTTTTGGAGCACTTGCCATGTTGCAAGGGATCAGACACAGGAGGTATCTGCTTCATTAGTCTCTTTGGAGGATTAAATGGGATAATGCAAGTACAAGTGTTTGGCTCCTTGTAAGTGCTCAGTAAATCTACTAAGTAAAAGCGCCAACCCTCATTCCAGATTATATATGTTCTAGATCCACTCAGTGTTAGACAACAATCCAACGGCAGATCTACAACAGCTGCTTCAGCAGGTGCTGTGACCATCTCCATATCACAGGTGAGCAGACTGAGGCACATAGAGGTTAAGTAACTTGCCCAGGGTTACACAGCTTAATGAAAGACACACCCCCCTAATTGACTGATCCAGGGCTGGAGATACCTTTCTCATCAGGCCAGTCCAGTAGCTTATTTCCCTGCTAGCAGGGGAAGGGAAGGGAGATAGAGGTGAGACACCTTGAAGCTCTCAGAAGGATCTTGGACACCAGCTGGGCAGTGGCACTTTCCGGGGTCCCCCCACCCCATTCTGCTTTTCCCAAACTCTGGCTGTTCAGTTCTGCCTTTGATTCTGTAAGCATCCTACTATCCTTCCAGAAAGCTTTCCCCTTTTGTTTTTCAGTTAGTTATAATCAGATTTGTGTTTTGTTTTGTTTTTTGAACTCATGAACCTGAGGTAATGTGGGGCTTGAACTCATGACCCTGAGGTAATGATCTGAGCAGAGATCAAGAGTCAGATGCTTAACTGACTGAGCCAGCAAGGCGCCCCTGTAATTGGATTCTTTATTTGTACCCTCAATAAACATAATGTGCCTATGTTGAATTAGAAATTTGGAGGGTCAGCCTGGACATTTACTTTTGGAAAAGGCCATGGGAATGACTCTGCTCAAGGTTAAGAAACACTGCCCAAAATGACTGAGAAACTATTTCATGCATATTTAAAGATTTCTAACTACACTATGATCTCTCTGCACAAATGGACTCCAACTAATTATGTCCAATGGAAACAGATTGGTCTTGCTTATAAAGCTATGCATCAGGTATGGGTAAAATTTCATTTACACGACTCTGTTCTTTTTGGGAAGAAATGCCCTTTGAATCAGTGGAATTTAGCTGGCTGTGTCCTGTCTACCGCAGTTCATAGTTCAATCCTACCCAGCAAAACAGGCCTTAGGGACATTTAGAGATAGGAATTATTGGCTGTGGTAGAGGCTGCTATAGTAAAGTCATTCTTTGAGGTTAAGAAACAAAAAACAAAAAGCACCTAGGTTCTAGGTGACTGACTAATGCACTGCACAGGATATCATTGGATAACTAGCCATGTAATTTCGTCGCGGCGCAGGTAGGTTTCTGCATCTAATAGAATATAGCATCACTGGGCCATATGAAAAGAGTGGTAGGATTATTTACTCTTCAATGTCTGTTGCATTCCCCGACCCCCGCCCTCACCCCCTGGCAGTTAGATTTCCTGTTCTGGCCAATGGGTCATGAGTTAAGGTGAACAAGTGTCACCTCTAGTCTGGAGTATTTAAAAGATTGCATGTAATTCTCCAGCTCTTGCATCCCCTTCCTTAGCATCCTGGTGATGTCACCTAACGGGAAGGTCTGGATTGCCAAGTCATGACAGAAAGGACAGTCACCAGTCCGCAGTAGATTTGCAACAGCAAGTTGCAAACCTTTGATAAGTGTTAAGCCATTGAAACCTTCAATTCATTTTTTCCTTCCTTCCTTCCTCATCTTCATTTCCATCTTCATCCTTTTGTATTACTGCCTGGTGTTATCCTAATGTGAAAGATAACTCAATTTTCTCTGAATCAAATTTTCTAAACCTTGGTGCTATTATTTTGGGCCAGATATTTCTTTATCATTGGGGGGCTGTCCTGTGCACTATAGGATGTTCAGCAGCATCCCTGGTTTCTACCCTCTAGAAGCCAGTAGCATCCACCCTAACACCTCTACCTGTTGTGACAACCAGACATTGCTACGTGTCCTTTGGGGGCCAAAATTGCCCCAAGTTAAGAACCACTGCCCTAGGTAATAAACTAGCTTTTTATTTATGGTATTAGTCCTGCCATCTTTTCTGTGCTGGGTAAGATATTAATATCACTACATCCTACCGCATGGCACAGTACAACCAACACGAGTGATCTTTGTTCAAGACTGAGAGCTTAGGCAAATTGCAAACATATTGTTAGGTTCTTGGTCATAAGCAACAAAAACTATGATTAACTCAAAGAAGAGAAAACAGATCTGTTGGGAGCAGACTGGAAGTGTTGCAAAAGAAAAGAAGATTTAGGCAATCAGGTCACTCCAAGGATCTTAGGCATTATGGTCTGTCCCTCAGTTCCAACAGCCTTGTGCCTTGAGTTCTCTGCTTGGTTCCAAGTTGTGGGAGACAGAAAGTCTGATTGGCTTTTTTTATTATTATTTTTTAAAATTTAAGTGACGACCCTCTCAACATAGGTGACATAGGAAGTAGCAGCAGTGTCTTGTGATTACCAGCCTCATGGAAACCAAATGTGAGGTGGGTGGAGGTTTTTCCTAAGTGAGAGGTAGACCTCAGTATTAGAGAAGGGAAGGGAGGTTTGATGAGCAGAAAAGTTGTCTACATAGAGCCTTTGTTTTTGTTTTTAAGATTTTATTTATTTGAGAGAAGACAAAGAAAGTAGGAGTGAAGGAAGGGGCAGAGGGACAAGCAGACTCCATGCTGAACAAGGAGCCCCAATGTAGGGCTTGATCTCAGGACCCCAAGGTCATGACATGAGCCAAAGTCAGACACTTAACTGACTGAACCACCCAGGTATTCCAGGAGCCTTAGTTTCTGTATCTCTAGGATGCAGATGATAAAAACAGCCCTTCTTGCTTCATAGCATTTTAAGGATCAAATGGGATGAATGTGAAAGCAGTAAATATCAAACAGAAAACTGGACATGTCAGAAATGAACATGATCCACAGATTTGTGTTAACAGGATGTTGCCATACAATGGTAAGTCAGGAGTCTGGGACATACTAGAACTTTTTCATTCTCAGTGCTTGCAGATAGCCAGAAGTTTTGGTTTCAGGTGAAGTTTTATGAGATTTAGGGTTTCTTAGGACATCTGTGAGAGTAATGAGGAGTATGAGAAACTTGCAACTGTTCTTTCCCTTCTTTGGGCCCCAACATCAGACCGAGGAACTAGGCTATGGGGAGGACACATTATGAAAGCAATTCTATCGTCCCTTCTGTTTAGAAAAAACAGTATCCCATCCTGTTCTGTGTCCTTCCTTTCTGTTGAACAAAGCATATACATGGTGTTAGAGCAAAATGAGAGATTTTTAGAAACATACAATTTAATCCCTTGAGGTAAAAAAAAGGTAAAAATAAACACAAATGCCAAAAGGAGAAAGTTAATTTATACTCAACCCCAAATCCTGAAAGCTATTAGAATCAAATGAAGTCATGAGAAACAAGAGAAAGGGCCGGGGAGATTGTAGGATTGGAAGGCTGTGGCCTCTGCAGGCTGATCGTGGGTCAGTGCAGAACAAAGAATGTTTACCTGAGATCTATTTGGCTCAGGATTTAGAGGGAGTTCTATTATTTATTGACAATGATAAAATTAAATAAATGAAAGTCTCTATTGTTGTCTCCAAGATAGGAGAGGTGGAATTAAAGTTAGCATCAGCTTTGGGGTGCCTGAGTGGCTCAGTTGGTTAAACATCTGCCTTTGGCTCGGGTCATGGTCTCAGACTCTTGGGATTGAGCCCTACATCAGGGTCCCTGCTCAGTGGGGGAGTCTGCTTCTCCTGCTGCCTCTGCTCCTCCCTGGTGCTTGTGCTCTCTCTCTCTTTCAAATAATAAGTAAATAAAAATTTAAAAAGAAAGCTAACGTCAGTTTTTCCCAAATCCTAAATGTATTTGCATTCATTTGGAATGACCACTTTGATTCAATTGTGCTCTGTCACTGATTCATAATCCCATCAGCCTAATTTCATGTACAAAAACCTCAATCTGAGCTCCAGGGAGGATGTGGTTTGTAAAAATCCATTTAGCCACAGAGGCAGACAGGAGACCATGACAGTAAAACTATGTGCATGGAAGAATGACAAACATCACACTTTGGATATTTGATCAATTTGTCATGGAGCCAAAGAACAATTGTTAAAAGAAATCATGATTAAAATACATCAGAGATTGAGACCCTCTAAGCATTAGGACTGAAGATGGTTCCTCAGCACTTTGATCCCTCAGGTGGGAAGTTTCCTGAGGAAGGAAGAGTAACATATCCGGTGAGAGATGAGAAAGCTAATATCCATTTTGCAGTCCATCATATCACTCGTATCACTCATCACACCTGGGTTACCAGGCTGATTGTTACCCATTGAGTGAATGCCTATTGAGGGCCAAATCAATAGGCATTCACTAGATGCTGAGGACACAAAAGTGAGACAGAGTACTTGTTTTCAAGAAGTTTAAAGTCTAGTGGAGCTCAACACTAACCTCAAAAACCGTACAATGAACACAATACTGTCATTGTGACAGGGACTCTGGAAGGGCAGGCACGTTTTGCTCTTGGAAATTATAATGGCTCATTGGCAGGTCAGGCAGGGGTGACCTCCTTGAGAAAGAGGGAATTTAACTGAAACCTGAAGGAAGTGTTGGAATCCACTAGGACTAGAGATTTGGAGGCTGCGGGGACAGAGAGGACTGTAAGGCTGGGAATTGAGAGATGCTTAAATGGAAAGAGGGTGTAGAGCCCATGTCTGACATTCAAGGAAAGGTAAGAAGAGAACATCTTAGAGGTGGAACAGCATGAGCAAAGACAAGAAGGGAGAGGAGTAAGAGCTGTCTGTGAAATGGCCAGGGGTCCGATGTGGGATTGAGAGGCAGGAGAGTAGTACCTATGGGCACACACTGTGGACCCAGACTACCTCAGTGCCAACCTCTACTATAACACTCCTGACCTTTGTGACCTCAAAGAGATTCCATTACTGCCTATGGCTCAGTTTCTCCACGTATGAAATAGGAAGAAAACCGTTCACTTTATAGAATCATTATGAGCACTAAATCTTCACAGATAAGCACTTGTATAGGTTTTAGCTGTTATTATGGCAGTAGAGACAATATTATTATAAATAGTAGTTGAGTCTATATTATGAAGGAGTCAAAAGCCAGGCTGCAGAGTTTGCGAATAGTAAGGATTTCCCAGATATTCTGTTATTTCTAATTCAAATCATTCAAAGTATATTCTCTCATCAGACTGGAATTAAATTTAAAATTATTGAGTCCTTTATGGCTGAGGATATTAGAAAATGTTCCATTTTCATTTGAGATCAATGTGTATTCTATGATTGTTGAATAGAGTGTTCTATAAATCTTGATCAGGTCAAGATGGTTGATAGTGCTATTCAGCTAGTCTATTATCCATACTGATCCTCTGTCTACTTGTTCAATCAGTTGTTGAGAGTGGAATTGAAATCTCTAACTATAATTATGGACATGTCTATTTCTCTGCACATTTCTATTAGTTTTTGCCTTATGTTTTTTAAATCCCTGCTAATGGCAGCAGCATGAATATTTATAACTCTTATATTCTCCTTGATGAATTGACTCCTTTATCATTGTTAAATGGCTTTTAAAAATCACTGGTAATATTTTTTTGCTCTAAAATTTAAATTAAGTATGCCACTCCAGCTTTTTTTTTCTCAGTGTTAGTATATATTTTTTTCATCCTTTCAATCTTTTAGTGTCTGAATATTTAACGCATGTTTCTTATACACAGCATATAGTTGGGTCTCTCTTTTTTTTTTTTTTTTTTTTGGATCCAATGGGATAATCTGTACCTTTTGGTTGGAGTATTTAGACCATTTACATGTAATGTAACTATTCATATGATTAAGTTTAAATAATTTTGCTGTCTTCTATTTGTTTTGACTGTTCAAACTATTATTTTCCTGTCTTCTTTTACATTAGTTAAATTTTTTTTATTTTTATTTTTACTATTTCATCTTCTCTGTTGGCTTATTAACTATACTTTGTTTTCTTGGTGGTTACTTTAAGGGTTATGGTATGCATTGTAACTTATAGTCTATCCATACTAAAGTGGTATTATGTCATATAAGAACTTGACAGGGGGATCCCTGGGTGGCTCAGTGGTTTAGCACCTGCCTTTGGCCCAGGGTGCAATCCTGGAATCCCGGGATCAAGTCCCATGTTGGGCTCCCAGCATGGAGCCTGCTTCTTCCTCTGCCTGTGTGTCTGCCTCTCTCTCTCTCTCTCTCTCTATCTCTCTCTCTCTCTGTGTGTCTATCATGAATAAATAAATAAATCTTTAAAAAAAATCCCCCCCCCCAAAAAAAAGAACTTGACAGTAGTTTACTTCCATTTCTTTTGTCCTGATACTTTTGCTGTTTTGTCATACATTTTAGTTTTACATGTTATAAATATTATTGTTATTGTTCTAATAGTCAGTTATCTTCTAAAAATTTTAACAATAAGAAAAAAATCGTTTACCCAGAAGTTACCATTTCTGGTGTTCTTTACTCATATTTCTTTTTTCTTTTTTTTCACTCTTATATTTAGATCCATATTTCCAACTTTATATTTTTTCTTCTGCCCAAAACACTTTCTGTAACATTTATTGCAGTGTGATTTTGCTGGTTATATACTCTTCCTACTTTTGTATGTCTTAGAAAGTATTTCACTTCTGTTTTTAAAAGATATTTTTTGCTGGTTTACAGTATTTTCTGTCAGTACTTTGAGGATTGTTTCTACTGTCTACTTGCTTCCATTGTTTCCTTCAAAAAAATCTCAAAAGGATTGTTGATCCTTTATATTTAACATGTCTTTTTTCCCTCTGAATGCTTTTAAGATTTTATCCTTATCATATCCTTATCATTGGCTTTGAGCAATCTAATTATGATGTTTTCTTCATGGTGTGTGTGTGTGTGTGTGTGTGTGTGTGTATGTACGTACGTATACACACGTGTGCTTTGGGTTTATTGAGATTCTTAGATCTGTAGGCTCTAGTTTTCATCAAATTTGGAAATTTTTAGACATTATTTTTCAAATAGCTTTTCAGTCTCCTCTTCTTTTGTCTCTTTAGGAATCTCCAGGAACCACATATAGTAGGCCACTTGAACTTTTCCTGCAGTTCACTGATGCTCTGTTGATTGTTTTAATTCTCTGATTTTGGAGAGTTTCTACTGTGATATCTTTAAACTCACTAATATTTATTTCTGCCATGTCTAATCGGCTATTAATCTCATCCAGTGTATTTTTCACCTCAGACATTGTAGCTCCTGGAAGGTGCTTTTCATCTATTCCTTATCTCTACATAGTATTTGAACATATGAATTATCATTGTAACAACTATTTTAATGTCTTTGCTAACTCTAACATTTATGTCTGCTAAGTGTTAATTTTGATTATTTTTTTTCTCCTCTTTGGGGGTTATATTTTTCTGCTTCACTTCATGCCTGGTAATATTTGAATGTATGCTAGACATTGTATATTTTATTTTGTTGGGTGTAAGATTTTTTTTTTTTTTTTTTTTTTTGCAAATTTTGTTGAGCTTTGTACTGTGACAAATTTAGGTTACTTAGAAGCAGTTTGGCCCTTTGGATCTTGCTATTGATGTTTTAGGTGGGACTAGAGCTATATGCAGCCTAGGTTTAATTATTTTTCATTAGTAAAGTAAACTCTTCTGTGTACTCTACTGAAGGTTTCATGAATCATGGAGTTTTACAGTCTGACTAGGAGAGACATATTCTCACTCCCATGTGAATACTAGGCACTATTACCTCTAATCCTTCCAGATGATTTCCTGGCCTCAGGAAGTTTCTGTACACACATGTGCTGACCAGGATTCAGCTGATGAATGAAAATAAGGAACACTGTACAAATCCAGAGTTCTTTCTGTGCATCTTTTTTGTCCCTGGCACTCTGTCTTGTGAACTATAGCTGTCTTGGTCTCTCTGGACACTCAGCTCTGTCTCTTCAGTTCAGGGACTTTGCCAGGCTCTGTCTGGTATCCCCAGCCTGTGTTGTGGCCCAGAAACTCTCTACAGTATAGAGGAACAATTGTAGGGCTCACCCTATTTCCTATCCCTCACTGTTTTTCATTGGCTAATGCTCAGTGTTTTGGAAACCATTATTTCCTATATTCTGTATTTTTTTTTTTGTTAGTTTGGATGGGAGGGTAAATCCTCCTGCTACTCTATCTAGTCCAGAAATGCAGTAAATTCCTTGCTGCAATACTTCAATGTCATTCTATAGATGATGTGGAACCATCAAACTTAGAGAATGATGAGCAGTCCTAGGTATCCAGAAAGTACTTCTAGCAATGTTTGGAGGAGGGACTGGAGAAGAGAGTCAGAGGTGGGGAGGCTTTGCAAACCTTAACTACAGGCAGTGAAGACCTAGAGAAGGTATGAATTTGAGAACCCCTGAAATCCTATATGGGAAATATCTATCCTAAAATAAAGTGCACAGGTCCAAGCTTGCATAATAGAAACATTGCATATTTATAGCATTTTGTGTGCCCTGACAACACATATTGAAGGCTGGATTAAGGCAGAGATTGTGTTTTCCACAGTGCCTCCCAAATGCTAGGTACTTAACACCCTTAGAATTGGAGATTGAAGGGAATCATCAGAAGCAGTCCCAAAGGCTCCTGCCGATTTGGATGGCTGGAGTATCTGTGGACTTATGTAACCTCAAAGGGCTTCCAAGTGGCTTTTCTTGTTTGGACAACATTTTAGGCTATTTCCCATGAGAAATCATGATGTTTTATTCATGGGCACTTATAAACTTTGTGAATAGCAGAGAATATTTTCAGATTTTAGAAGGCAAATCTCCACATGTGCTTATCACAAAGGCTTTGAGTTTTCAAATCACATTGGAATGATAATATTTTTCTTCCAAACCACAGTCTAAATCCAGCTGGGATCTTTACATTTGAACATTATGTTTCTTCAAGTGACTAGTGTGCTAAATGCTAAAATAATATATTTAAGATAATAAAATGGGCAATAAAAAAGTACAAGCCACAGTCAGATAAAATCAGTCTTGAGAAAATGTGCCTGCCCTTCCCACTTTGAGAAAGCTTGGGTTCACATGGATCGTCCTTAAACTTGAAGCAGGGAACGCTTGTCCAAGAAACAAGGATATGAGAACATTAGGAAATTAGTGATGGAGAAAAACCATTAGTAACATTTCAGCATTCATTGCTTTGGGGGTAAATCAGTTCTAGTCCCAAAGATGCTCTCTCTCTGTTCAGAAATGAGGATGGTAAAGAATATTGGGTGCCAGCAGCCTGTGGTGGCTGTGTGCTGGCTTCCTCTCCACTTCAGGAGCCTGGGGCCAAAGCCACACATGTTCACCTTGAATTCCCATAGCTTTCAAAACGATTCACAGACCATCCCCCAAGATTCTTACTGATAACACCACAAGAGGACCTCCAGGAAATATAAACACCCTCATGCACAAACCCTTTACAAAGAGAAAACACCAACAAAAATAGTTCCCTTTCCAGAAGCTTAAATTTCAGGAAAGAGAACCTGCTATTTCTCAGACTTTTAAAATTTTTTTTTTTTTTTTTTATGATAGGCTCACAGTGAGAGAGAGAGAGGCAGAGACACAGGCAGAGGGAGAAGCAGGCTCCATGCACCGGGAGCCCGACGTGGGATTCAATCCCAGGTCTCCAGGATCGCGCCCTGGGCCAAAGGCAGGCACCAAACCGCTGCGCCACCCAGGGATCCCTATTTCTCAGACTTTTAAAGATAGTATAGCCATCAAATAACTTTTCATTATGAATAGGGAAATGGGGGAACAAGGCAGCAGGAGAAAGAAGGAAGAATAACAGAGAACCTGGATACATCAGTGAACATGGTAGAAAAAAAGTCCTAAAACTTCCTTTAGCGTGGTTACTGATAATATACACTTGACGACCATAAGACAAGGAACATGCTGTTAGCTACTTTACAAGATTGCTGCAAAACCGTGGCCCCCTGTGTGGTGCTTTTCAATGCTGGGGTGGTGGAAATACCACCCCCGCCCCACTTTTAATGGGAATGTCTTATTTCCTTTCCCATCCTTGTTGATGCTCTTGGAAGCATCATGTTTGAGGGCTGGCGTGATGGTGGCAGCTACAGTTCCCACTGAAGGTTACAAAGCTGGCAGGATCTATGAGTCCAGTTGCTGGCTGAATGCAGTTGAGGGAAAGAAGGATGCCACCAGGGAAATGTAGATAGTGGAATCAGAACCTGTTTTTATAATTTTGTTAAATACCCTAATGAAGCCTGTTTTGTAACAGATGTAACAGGATTTTAAGGATTAATGATTTTTTAAAATAGCTTTATAATTGCAGACACTTATTTTTGATACAAATATGCTTTCTATCACGTGGATTAAAACTATCATTCAATTGCTTTCCTGTCCACCTGTCAAGATGACAAATGACCCATATCAGAAAAGTACCAGCTGGCAGGAGCTGTCAGCCCATAATTTCACCACTACATCAAGGGCGGTGGCAGTGGCTGCTATTGGCGGGTGTTGGTCCCTCCAGGAATTGATTTCTCTGTGGAAAATTATTCCCTAACATCCAGTGTACATGGATAGTTGGAACAAGAAGCAATCCTCTTACATAATTGGTAAAGTTTAATAGAAATTGGCTGCCCTTCTAGTGGTTGGCTGTTCTTCGTGAATTGTGTTAGCCGAGAAGAAGGCAGAAATCTACAATTTCTGAGAAGCTAGAATTTAAATCATCCACTAAATGCAGGATTGGCCAAACCCACTACTGAGCAAAGCAGTGAGATTCTTTACAGTTGGTTTCCATTTTGAGTATGTGCAAGGGTGCAGGGACCATGGGCTGTGTTTCTAATACTTGAGGAAGAGAGAACCTGTTTGGTGTCATTTGTCAGGTTGATACAGGATGAAAGATGCAGATTCATTCTCTTTGGAGGCCCATCCAAGGCTATGAACTTTGCTCTGTTCCCCAGGAATCTTTCTTTTCTTGGTTGGCTGAGCAGTCATGGGAAGTCTCTCGAGGTACACCACAACTCATTATCTGTCATTGTCATGAATGAGAAAGGTGCGTCTTTTCCCCTCTTGTGAACACACACACACCCATTGGTAGCACATGCTTACTCTATGGCAACCTGGGGAGGAGTCAGAGAATTTGGAAGATGTCATAGAAAGGAGTTAGTACTAGGATTGGCTAACTTTTTCTGTAAAAAGCCAGATAGTAAAGAAGTGACATGGCCGTGTGCCAATAAAACTTTATTTATAAAAACAGATGGCAGCTGGATTTGGCCCATAAGCCTTAGTTTTCTTACCCCAGCAAGTCCTATGCCCTAAGTAAGGAAACTGAAAGTCAAAATGATCTACTTTGCCACATTGCTAGTAAGAGGTCCATATTTCAGACCCCTGAGGCCCAATCAATTCCATTCCTACTGTCTTATATAGCAATTTTTGTACTTAAATCCAAGCAGGTGAGTTATCTAGGCCTTCTTTCGATAGAGAGTTAAACACAGGTGTGGGGGATGAATTCTCTTAGGCTAAGCACTGCCATCTGGGTGCTTATGGCTCTGTTCCCATGTATGTGCCGTGTGTTGGAGGCTGGCCTGTGTCAGGTTACAGCACAGCCTTTAAGGGAGACCCAAGAATCAGAAGGTGTCTCTAATGTCATCCCTTCCTGGTGAGTGGGGACTAATGCTCTAATACACAACTTGTACCTACTTATATAGGCCAACCTCAGAAACTGCACAGTTACTTCTGTAGATAATTCTGCAAATTCCTGCAGAGGGATAATTTTGCCTTCTAATGGAATTAGCAATATTCACATTTTTTTCTGAACTTTCCTGCTCTCTTCTTACCTACTGTGCCTCTACACCACCCCAGAACCTCTTCACACAGTTGTTTATTCCTTTTAGGTAGTCAGACGTGCTTATCTCTACACCTTTACTCTTTATTTAGCTTGGCTGTAGCATTAATTATTTTAATCTTGTCTCATGAATCACACTCCCCTGATTTTGAATCACTAGCCTCTCTTTGCCTTGAATATTCTCTGGTTCACTTTTATTCCAGAAATGGAATTTGAACTGTAAATAGCTGTAGGAAAATACATGAAAGTCCAAATCTTCCTTCCACATACTAGAATTTTGTCTTATGAAAGACTGAAAAATATTTTATTAATTTAAGGATTTGCAGATAAAAGGAATGCCAGGATTGTTTTGGCCCATTTGATGTCTTTTTTGGCATGAGCTGAAGGAGATAGAAATGTCATTAAACCTAATTCTGCTAATCTGTTTAGGGATCATTTGGTCATAAGGAACAGACACACAGCCAAGCTAACTTTTAAGCAAAGGTCAAAATCAAAATGAAGTTTACTAGAAGAAAATGATACAGACCACACAGACCAGCTAGGTGTCCACAGGACCCAAACCAGGATTTGGTATGTCATGGCCAGGATCACCTTCTACGTATCTCTGGGACTTTATTTAGCTCTTGCCTCCTTATATCTCTGCAGTTTACAAAGAAACTGGAAGCAGCCTGGTCTAGAGCTCAGGTCTCTAACTTTGAGCCCCATCCTCTGTATTCTTCACCAGTATTTACCAACTGAGTTCTGCAGGAATGCCACAGAGCATCTCCAAATAACTCCAGAATCTCCAAACCAGTGAAGATGCAGACCACCTGGAGAATCCCTTCATCACTTCCCTTAGCTTTATATGTCTGGGCTCTATGTAAGAGAGGCATTTGACAAAGGGGTTCTGCTACCTATTTTGTGCTCCCATGGAATCAGTACTGGAAAGAATTGAGTTAAAACAAATAAAACAATCAAGAGCTATAATTTATTGAGCAACTTTTTTGATAATTATACTTGATGGCAAATGAGCTAGTTGTCTTGTTAGCCTTTAGAATGTGTTTCCTTTTAGTTTCTTAGGGCAAGAGTCCATCAGTTTTCTGGCTCTCTAAATGTAGGGCAAAACATGACTAAAGCAGCACACTATAGTCCTCGTATGAAATCCGATAGCTGTCTGTTGACTAAGTTTTATTAAAAGACACCATGGCCATTCATTTACATACTGTCTATGTTTGCTTTTTGGGTGACAATGGCAAAGTGGAATAGTCGTGACAAAGACTATCTGGCTCACAGAGTCGTAAGATATTTACTGCCTGGCCCTTTACAGAAAATTCATTGGTCTCTGGACTAAAGACATAAAAACAAGAACAACTTTTTGCTTCAATATATCAGACAGAGAGATGTCTCAGATGGCTCTGGAGCCAAAAGACAAATGGTGCAAGAGTCTCCAGGGAGGAAGCCATGGACCCAGCATCCCAACTTCATGGTGAAATCTGGCCATGGACTTGTTTCAAGAGGTCTGCCTAGGTGATGTGCTAGATCAAAGTTTTTCAAGTACAGGCTGCAGTTCAAATGGTTTGACCAGCAATAAATAAGCTACAGGGGAGTGTGAATTATGACCAGATTCTGGGTGTAGGTTATTGTAACATCATAAACTGTGGATTGAATAGTATCATCCCAAGCCTTGCTGAAACTGAGATGTACGTTCTAAGGTAAAATCTGACAGAAGGTACAAAGAAAACATGATGGGTAATGAGAATACAACTTTTAGGTGGCAAACTGGATGATTCAGACAAAAATTTTGATATTTTTATTTCAAGTGTTAAGGAACAAACTTTGCTTGGGGCTGGCAGGGATAGACTGTGTGGGCTTCCATGACAAAGTACAGCCACTGCTGTTCTTCTACAAGTAGAACCTCCACGAGCACATCCAAAGGAAAATGTTGTCTGGATCCCCTCTTCCTTCTGGCACCTGGTTAGCACCCCCAGTCTCTTACCTAAGGGAAACTTTCCTCCTTATCCAATTTACCTCTCTATGCCTTCATTTTAATCTGATAGATTTCCCACATTATTAAGTATTTCCCAGAGGTCTCTTTATCACATGGTTTACCTTTTTAACTGTGTTCTCATTTTAGTTTTAATATTTGAATAAATTAGCTCGTTATGTCCATAATATCAATGATAATGATATTAGTTATTAGTTATAACATGGCATTCGTCTCTCAAACACCTTTTATGAGTCAAGCATTTAAAAAATACTTCATCTCATTTGACCCTAATGTTGGCCCTTGGGAAATGAATATAACTATAATTTTTATTTTACAAATGACAGAGGCTTAGGGAGATTAACATTGTATTCAAACATTCAACCTATATATACTTACCATCTACACGTGCCTGGTATAGTGCTGGATGTACTGCAGTGAGCAAATATTCATAAAGCAGGAGGTTGTACTGGAGAAGAACAGAAAGATAATAAAGAAAAAAAAACCCACACAATTCCAAAGTAGGATGAGGGGTCAGTAGGAAAGGACAGACTTACTTATTTGAGAGAGCATGAGTTGGGGTGGGGCAGAGGGAGAGAGAGAACTCAAGCAGACTCCCCACTGAGCGTGGATCCTGATGTGGGGTTTAAGCTCATGACCCTGAGATCATGACCTGAGCTGAAATCAAGAGTCAGAGTCAGACACTTAACTGGCTGAGCCACCTAGGTGCCCCTCTGAGATCTCTATTCTTACACACCTGCCTGTCCTTCCTCCTTCAGTGGAACATTCTAGCCTAGAGTCAGATGGGATCTTGAGATCCCCTGGTTCTGCCTAATTAACTCACAAGGTGAGTTTCTCCATTATCTGTTTTTGTCTCTGTCCTCTTTGCATATAGAGACCCTTAAATCTTCCCAGAAGACTTTTCTACTAATTTTTTCTTTCTCATTTTTGAATGAGCAAGTTCCTTCCTTCCATTTACATTATTTTATTTCTACCAGGGAGTGTAAGGTATTTAATTCAATTCAGCCACTATGAGAGATGCCTGGGGCTTCTCGGAGTGCTCTCCATAAATATTTATTGAATAAGTGAATGTATTAGGCTTCAAACAAATTTAAACCAGATGGGATCCCTGTCCTCAGGGAGTTGACCACTGGCAGAGCAGACCGACCCATAAACAGCTCCTCATAGTCTAAGGCAGGGAGAAGCAGGCATTGATGTGGTCCATTTAGGGTGGCTGTGCAAAAATTGTACTCTTCACAGTTCCAAGAGATTGAGTTTGTCTTACGATTCCATTAAGAGCTCACTTCGATGGTCAGCATTGATTTGTCTTTTGTCCCTGAATTGTGTCGAATGATCTTTTGACTTGAAAGGAGGACATTTTTCCAAAACTCAGATAAGGCTCTGCAGGTCATTGTCCAGGATGGATTTAATAGCACTGTTCTCAGTGGCATAAATTTGTTCAGGTGACATTGCTGGCAGCAGTGAGCAGAGAGGTAGTGAAGGGGAAGGGGAATGTGTACATGTGAAACTCCCTCAGCTATGGGTGATCGATTTGGTTACACAGGGCTCCAAAGGTAGGGGTTTTCATTTGCATCATCAGCGCTCCAAGGAAGGGGACGGGGAGCTGCAGCTGGGTATGTAATTTATGGCCACAGAAAGTTCCTTCCATCATTAGGATATGTGTTCCCTTTGCTCTAGCTCTGCAGAACTCCATACCATTCTCAGAAAGCGTGCTCTTCTCTCTCACAATCTTGTACTAATTTCCCAGGGCTGCCAGAACAAAGGACTACACACTGGGTGGCTTGGAACAACAGACATTGAATCTCATACAGTCTGGAGCCAGAGTCTGAAATGAACGTGTCACTAGGCCCTGCTCCTCTGGAGGCTCTCGTGAAGAACCCATCCTTGCCTCTTCCAACTTCCAGGGGTTGCTGGCAATCCTTGTCTTGTGGCTGCACCCATCCAGTCTCCCTCCCTGCATTTCTCTGTGTCTTCACATCTGTCTCCTGGTGAGGACACCGGCCATTGAATTTCGGGCCCCATCCTAATCTGCTGTGACCTTGTCTTGATTGTATCTGCAAAGGCTCTACTTGCAAAAACGATCGTGTTCATAGGTATTGTGGGTTAGCACTTGAACATCGGTTTCTGGGAGACACAGGACAACCCACACAGCCCTTCCTCCTCTGAAATGTCTGGAATCTGAGCCATTTCTCATTATTTCCAATGTGACCAGCCCGGTCACCACCACTGTCTTCTCTCTCCCAGGTCAGGCACCCCTGCTTTGTCTCCGGTCTCCCACAGTCTGTCCTCTGCCCCTCAGCCAGTACAACCTGTCTAAAGTACAGATCACAGTGTTTTTTTTCAGGGACTGAAAACCAAACTAGAACCACCACCACAAACAACCCTGTAGTGACCTCCTGCTGATACTGGAGAACACCAAGTCCTTCCTTGGCCTCCCATTGCTCATTGCTGCTGGCCACTGTGGCCACTTCTGCTCAAATGCCCTGAGCTGCCTCCTGTCTCCAGTCTTGGCACTTGCCATGGCTTCTGCCAGGAAATCTCTGCATGACTTCTGCAAGTCAGGCTCCACCTTCCAGATCTCATTTCACATGTCACCTTCAGAGAGATCTAGAAGACTTGTCCTGCCCCTGATTCCCCACCGACTCTTCTCATCCTTCCATCACTTGGTTTTCCACACAGCAGTTATAACCGCTGCATCATTTTGTTGATTTAATTAGGTGTTGTCATCTCTGCTTTCCACCAAAATGTCAATACCATCAGACAGGAGCCCAATCTCTCAGTGCCTTGATGTCCCCAGTGCCTGGACAGTGTCTAGCACAAGCAGATGGTGGAAATCATCCGTTGAGTGACTGAACAGAGGAATAAAGTGTGCCTTTGTTTTGCTCACAAAAGAGCTGTTCAAATAGTTGGTGACATTTGGTTTTCTGATTTCCTAGACAGGAAGATCCAAAGAAAGCAATGAGGAGAGGAGAGCTGTGAGAGGGGAGTGGATGGACCCAGCTGGTGAGGCAGGAATCCAGGAATAGTCATCACCACCAGAGCTCACACGGATAGTGTGATGGGACGTTTCATGGTGGGGGGTGGGGGGTGGGGAGGAACTGACCTCCCAACAGCCCACAAAAATGTGCACAGTGAAGTTGCAGGCATAGTGGGGACCATGATGCACCTGTTCCTGTCCTCACCTTGCTCTGCAGTGACCCCCCTGTTATGGCCGGCCGGCCCCATGCCTTCCTGGTTTCCACTGGAGTTGCTCTGTGGGATTGCCATCTCTGTGCTGGAGGGGTCCCTCTCCTCACCACCTAAATCACCAGTCCTTGGGGGCCCCTGTGTCCTGGGTCCCAAGTGGAGCTGGAGGGAAAGATCTATCAGCCATGGCAGACATGCCCATGGCTCCTTCTCTGTGCCAGGCACTTTATAAACTCAACACATTTCACCAAGTCAAAGACCCTTCCCCTTCATTCCTCACATTTTAACATCTTGGCATCTGCAATGTGGTAGAGCCAGTGAAATCCAGCCTTCTGTCCTGCCAACGGCCCTGTGAGGAGGGCACTATTACTGCCTCATTTAGGGAAGGTGCCCAGGGATCTAATGTAACTTCTGGTATGTGGCGGAGCTATGATCGAGTTAGAGCCCAGGCTCTTTCTTCATGGTCACACTTTCTGCCACACCTGGACACCAAGCCACACAGTTACCTGCCCCTCCTTCCTACCCATCATCTTTGTGAGGCAGATGCCTGTGAGTGAACATCTACACTCTCTTTCATCATTCATAGTCCAACGAAAGATCACCTTGAATATCAACTTGTGCAGTTACTTGGAATGGCTGCTGGGTCACCTGTTCCACAAGTAGTCTGGCTCTGAACCCCAATTTAGCCTCTCCTGGAGACCTTGCCTATCAGCTAAGCACTTTTAGATGCAAGAAAAGGATCCTCCTGACTGCAGTGACTTTGCAAGAGGATATTTATTTTCTCACCTGCCCAGAAATCCTGGGTCCTATCCAAGCTTAATTCAGTGGTTTAGTGATGCTTCCAAGCACTCAGGTATCTGTCATCCTCAGGGTGCTATTCTGGCCTCCCTCACTGCGGGCTGCGACTATGTACAGAAGAGCATCTTTGTTTCCTTCTCATCTCTTTTTGTTTGGACCCCAAACAGTAAAACCCTCAGTTACTCCCACCTTTTCCTAATGTGCCCCAGAATGTTCCATTGGCTAAGTTTGGGTCACATGTTTAGGGTGCAGCTGCAATGCAGGGAAGGCTAGTGCCTGACCATATCAGCCTGGACAGTGGGTATTCAATAGTGCTGAACTTGATTTCCCAAAAAGGTTTAATTGAGCTCATTCTCAAGATAAGCAGACAGGGAAACAGGGCTTATATTTTGGAAAGCATCCAATCCTTCAGGCTTAAAAAGAAAGTTTTCATCTTTGTCAGTTTTCTGGAAAAACCGTAGAATCCCTCAGCCTCTGACAATTTCATATCAGTTAGATATTACTGTAAGTGAACAAGTTGCTCTTCCAATCGGCCAATCACACCAAAGAAATCCTAGTAAGTGATTGCAGATTTCTGAGCTCTGACAAATTTATACAGTCTGGTCGATTGTTAAAACAGACTTCACAGATTGCTTATAAGGCTTCTCCATATTCTCCATTCTTTCAACTTTTCTAGCAGAGTAGCAGAAAATGGATAAAAACTGAAATTTAAGTAATGCCCAGACATTTTTGCTCTGGATGGAGTATTGATGGAGTGGAATACTTGAGACTCATGGTTTCAGAGAGTTTTGGGCTTATTCTTTAGTGGTTGAGTAAAATATGTCTATTTTTTTCTTATTCTTAGATGCCTATTATCAAGTAGATGAACCATTGTGCTTTATTTAACTTTAATTTAAAAAAAAAACCATTGTGTTTTAGGGTGATAATGCACACAAGTTCAGAGTTTTTAAAAGATGAATGATTAAAAGTACACCAACAATGCTTGCTATTTATATAATCTTGAATATTTTTTCTTGCTGTTGAGGAAACTGAGGCCTAGATGACTCATTTGAAGTCATAGGTGGTTGCTGGCAGAAGATTATGAACTTAACCAAAGCACATTGTCACGCCTCTGCCTGATGGGAACACGTAATGAGCATTGCAGCATGATAATGTTTTCTTAGCCTTTCTCTCATTTCCTTCTTGTGTTCTATCTGGAAATTCATCTGAGAAGCAGAAACACCAAGAGCCAAATAATATTTAATTATGAATAAGAGTCACAGTGGCCTCCTTTTCAGTGAATTTGTTTTCTTCTAACCTTCTAAATGTACTGCCCAGAATAAATGAAGCTGGATGGGCCTGTACAATCACATTTAGTTCCCTTTGTGACCTTATACTGGAAGACCTTATGAAGGGGTGTTTTTCTAAGTAGTGTGTATGGGGAATGGTATAGGATACAAGATTTCTGTCAAAAAGCCCTCAAATGATTTTTAAACAATTGATGTTCAAATATGAACTGTTTAGGATCATAAATATTTACAAGCCTGACATTTGATTATTTTTTATGAAAATTGAGAGAGTGCTTTAGCTGCCACTTAAACTTTGGAGAGAAATTTGCCTTTGCTTTTCGAAGATAAATGTGTTTGTAGTAGCCTTTGTTATTGATTGTCTCATTGGTAACCTTCTTCCGGCTTAAGGAAGACACTAACATCATTAACGCTTTAGAGAAATGTGCCAGTAGAAGCCCCCCAAGTCAGACCTTGCAGCACTTAGCACTCTATCTAGTTAGCAAAAATTTGTATTGAGCCCCTTCTATGGGCCAGGCCCTATGTTATACTCTGGAGATAGGGATGAGGGAGACACATTCCCAAACTCTCAGACTTCATGGGCCTCAGCATCCAACATAATGTTGACCACATCCCATCCAATTCCTTATCAAAGTCAGTAAAGGAATGAAAGCCTTTTTTCCTTTGGTTGTAATTTCATTAGCTTCCATAGCTTAGACAAGTGGGATGGAGCTCTCACTATCATCGGGTGCATTATTGAGTGCTTATTACTCACCAAGCACTATCTTACCTTATTTTATTTATCCACTCAATAACTCTAGGAAGAAAGGACTGCCAGTTACATCCCCACTTTGAAGATCAAAATTAGAGGCACTGCATAGTTATATACCTGGGACGAGGTCACAGAGCTAGCAAGTAGAGGAACTAAATTGAAACTCAGGTGGTCTGACTTCTGAGTTATCAGAGGTATAGCCACTGGACTATACCACCTCCCATTTTATCTGCTGTGTTCTCTTTTCACTCATTGTCTAGCTGTTCTTCTCAATGTTTGGCCATGTTTTTACAAACCTGTGTTTTCTCCTTTGTGTTATGGTTGGGTGTTCAATTGCTGAGGAGGCCTGGAGAAGGTTGAACAGGAGAAGTATATGAGCAACAGATCCCTTCAAGGTCCTTCTGGGAAAGCCTTAATCTGGAGACCTCTCCATTGAATGGGACATGATGATTTTAAAGGATTTAAAGGAGCATCATAATGGAGAATGAGAAGCCAGGGTGTGCTAAGCCAACTGCTACTGGCTCGTTTCCCAGATCTGCATCTAGTGGCTTCCTGTAGTTTGAAATTGGCCATAGTAGGCGTACTTATGCCAGGAAATTTGTAAGCTGTACAGATTAGGCCCTCCCCACAACCAGGCCAGTAAACGTTTACTAGAGTACCCCTGGAAAAGACTGAAAGTCCCCCCAAGTCAGTTTAGATTTAATTTCTTCCCAACCAGCAAGATATCCCTTCTCTGGAGGCAGGCTACCAGATTCCCAACCACAGCTACCCCCCTGGGACTCCTTCATCAGCTTTGCTCTCCTCTGTCTTCTGAAATGTATTCTGAAGGTGCCTTAGTCCTTTCCATCTCCACCCCAGTGCTTCAGCCCACTTTTGAATTCCCCTCTAGAGAGTAGTCACAGCTTCCTACCTTGTGCCTCTGGACCAAGTCTTGCTTTGTCTAGCAACTGTCAGCCCCCTGCTTAAGCAAGGGGGTGGAAGGATGATCTTTCTAAAACACCGATTCCATATATTGCCAGTCACCTATTTTAAAAGAAGATCTTGGCTCTTGTTGAAGACTTTTCAGAATCTGTTCCTGCTTTTTCTGTCCAGTTTCATCTTGAGCTAATCCTCTACTCTACCTTATATTTCAGCCTCACTGAACTCTGCTGATGGAAGGGGTCACTCCCATAGGATTTTGTGCAGACTGAGATAACTACACTCATCCCCTTATGTTGAAATCTGTGTATTTCTGCATCTTCCTCTGGTCTGTGTGGCCCTTGAATACCAGGGCGATGCCCTACTCAGTCACTGTTGTAGATAACTAGTCACTGCTTACTCATTACCATTCCTTCACCTTTTTTGGGGAACTGCTTACCTCACTGTTACTCCTATACCTTTTCTGTGGCTCAATGTGGCAGCCTCTTTGAACCTCCAGCTAAGATCGTGGCTCAAGATGAACCAAGCAGTGTTGTCTATGATATCTTGGAACTAGAAGAGAGTAAAAGCAAGATAGAGAATAGGCTCCCTTTCTTGATGTCTGGGATGTAAGATATAACATTCCATGAACTGCTGGCAGCCATATTCTGAAGCATGCATCCAAAATAAAGGTACTTAGTCTTCAGTGGAAGACACAATCTGCTGATGTAGAGCAAAGCGCAGATGAGAGGCTGGGAAGGAGGGAATCCTGGCTGGGTTCTGTTCTTGAGGCTAGGCTGCCTTTAAATTGCTGTGATATCATGGCATCTTTATAAAAAAGAGACCTGTTTGCTTAAGCTAATTTGACTTGAGGTTCTCTAACAACCTTGATGAGGTAGAAAGAATAATGCCCACTCCAAGATGGCCACATTCTAATCCCTGGAATCTGTGAATATATTACATTGCATAGCAAATGGGAATTGTGGGAGCAGATGGAATCAAAGTCGCCAATCAACTGACTTTAAGATAGGGAGATTATCCTGTGTTATGTGCATGAACCCAATGGAATCATAGGAGTCCTTCAGAGTGGAAGAGGGAGGCAGCAAAGGAGGTCAGAGTGATGTGATATAAATAGGATTCTGGGTGTTGCTGATTTTGGAGATTGAGAAAGGGACCATGAGGACATAGGTGGCCACTACAGAATGGAAAAGGCAAGGAAACCGGTTCTCCCCAAAAGCCTCCAGAAGGAACACAGCCCTGCATTCCTTGATTTTAGCTTCAGAAGACCCACGTTGGACTTCTCACCTACAGAACTATAAGACAGTAAATACGTTTATGTTCTTTTAAGCCACTAAGTTTGTTACAGCAACACTAGAAAACTCATAGACTCTAGCATCCTCATAATTACTGAGAACATCTCTACCCTCAGTATCTCTAACTTTAAAATTCCTTTCTCTGAACTCCTGTCTCCATTTTTTTGCTCTATAGTCTTAATAAGTTCCTTAACTGTTACTATGTTTTTCAGCCTTTGTGTCCACACACACACACACACACACACACATACACATACATTTCCTTCTCATTCTTGTGCAAATCTTCTAGCAGAGCTGCTGGCACATGGAGAAGTATCCAACAGAGTAGCAATAGTAATAGTGGTTTTTACTGTTATTACACCAAAGGGACTTACCTCTACAGAACCTAGAAAAATGCTTCTCATAAATAATTCTTTGGGAAAACTTTGTTAAATTGAATTGAAAGTGTGTTGACTAAAACAAATCAAAACAAAGCCCCATAAAAACATAAAATAATTCCTTATAATTTCTGGCAAATTTTAATTTAAAAAACTTAAAAATATTAAAACTAGTCAACGCCCCCCTTTTTAGTGTAAATTATAAAACAATTTCACTATAAATGCCTTACATCTTCTGTTAATTTCTTTTTGAGAATTCAGATGTTTGATCTTTATCCTTCTCTGGCTTTTGTCTTTTTTTTTTTTTAAGATATTATTTATTTATTTGACAGAGAGCGAGAGAACGAGAGTGCGCACAAGCAGGGCGTATGTATAGCAGAGGGAGAGGGAGAAACAGGCTCTCTGCTGAGCAGGGAGCCCAACATGGGCCCAATCCCAGCTTAACTGACTAAGCCACCAAAGTGCCCCTGGCTTTTTGTCTTTAAATACAAGCTACATTGGTTATAGTCTTGTGATGTCTCAGTGACAAAGTGAAATCTATGTTTCTTAAAGGATAAAGTGAACCCATCAATACATTATGTAAATTGTTTGAGAACTGCTTCTAGCTTATATTCAGCCAAGGTGTATGTCTTGAAGACCTTCATATTGATCTTAATTTTATTTTCTTCAATATTTTAAATATTGATAAGACACCCCTTGGCTCAAGAGATTTACTAACTAGTTTTTCTTTCTCTAGGATTTTTTTTTATTGCCCTCCTGAAGCTCGTCTCTAAGATCTTTGTTATTAGTGTGGGACCATCATATTAAGAGCTTGTGAGTAGGATGCCTGGGTGGATCAGCTGGTTACATGTATGCCTTCAGCTCAGGTCATGATCCTGGGGACCCTGGGTTTGAACCCCATGTTGGGTTCCCCGCTGAGCAGAGTCTGCTTCTTCCTCTCCCTCTGCCCTGCTTATGCTCTCTCTGTTTTTCTTCCTCTCTTAAATAAACAAATAAAATCCAAAAAAAAAAAAAAAAAAGAAATCTTTAAAAAAAGAGATTGTGAGAACTCAGAATATAATTAATGTAAATAGCAACTAAAGTTGTAATGCTAAATGAGCTTTATTTAAATTTAATTCAGAGCTCTGCATGAACATACTATAGATGGGATTAGGTTAATTTGCCTGGGTTTTAATTAACAGATCACTGAAATGAAAGGACACATGGTGAAGTTTATAGCCAGGCTTGGGGGCTGGGTCTGAGATCTCAGTTGGATATAATTTGTGATCTTACAAAAATTACTGGACCCTTCATTTTTATGTTATTGTTAGTCTAACTTTTTTTTTATTGTGGGATGCTGCAAATATATAGCATAATATAGAAGACACACTATCCAGCTTTAATTTTATTTACCATATTCGCTATGAAATTTTTTTGGTAAGAAATAAAACATTGCAGATCTCTGTAAACCCCATTTTTGCCCCCTCCCTTACCCCTGTTCTTTCCTTCTTTCTAGTGAATAACTTCTGTCATGAATTTGGTGTCATTCTTATGCTTTAGATAATCTTACATGTTTTTAAACTTTGCATAAGTAGCATCCTACTGTGCATATAATTTTTCAACTCCCTCCTTTTGTATAATATTTGAGGCTTATCCATGTCAGTGTAGTTATTTATTCATCTAAAATGCTTTGTCATTTTCTGTTATACAAATATATGACAGTTTATTTTTCTATTCTCCTTTCAATGGATTTTGAAATTGCTTCCAGTTTTTCACTTTGAGAAAAAAATGCTGCAGCAAACATTTTCCTACGTGACCTTTGGGGGAGAGGTTTCCTAGACCAGAAACAGATATGTAGTTGTTGGGATTTAGCACACATACATCTTAAACTTTCTCCGGTCTCGTCATATTGTTCTCCAAAATGATGGGCACAGCAGCTGTGTGTGAAAGTCCTGTTTCCCCACATTCTCACTGCTCCAATGGTCCCCAAGACCATTGTTGGTTCAGTGATTTCCTAGAAGGATTCACAGAACTCAGAAATAGTTTCAACTCATGGCTATGGTTTATTACAGTGAACAAGTACAAGGCAGGATCAATAAAGGAGGAAGGGCACATGGGACCAAATTTGGGGAGACCAGGTATGAGCTTCCAGAAGTCCTCTCCCAGGGGAGTTGTCTAAGACATGCTTATTCCTTTGGCAACTAACTGCAGCAATACTTGTGAAGTGCTGTCTGTCCAGGGAAAGCTTACTTGAGCCCACGGGTCTGGAGATTTTAATGGAGGTTGGTCATACACACATGTTGCCTTTGTGACTAGTGATAGTTACTGAAACTCTAGACCTGCAGAAGGAAAGTGGCTGTGCACTAAAAATCACAGTGTTTATACAAATTACCTAGAGAGCTGATAGAGCATAGTTAGGGTATATAAGATGCTCTATCGCTTAAAGCATAAAGAAGATTCCAGCAGCTCAGTTCTCAGGAGCCAGCCAAAGGCTGGTCATGTAAACAGGCCCTCCCAAGAATGTATAAGATTTGAGCAGTCAGGCCTGCTGAGTTAATTTTTCTGCACACTTGCCAACTTGATACTTTCATTCTAAACTTTTAGCCAATTTGATGAGCGTGAAATAGAATCTCATTAATATTTTAATTTGCATTTTCTTGATTACAGGTGAGGCTGAGTTGCATTGTCTGTTCTGTGAAATGTTCGTTTTTAGTGCCCCCCCTTTTTTCCATTAGGATTTTGGTCTTTTCCTTATTGACTTGCAATTCTTTCCACATTTTGAGTATTAATCCTATGATGGATATGTGTTGTGAGAATCTTCGGCTCATCTGTAAATTGACTTTCCCTTATATTCCTAGTTTTCTGGAAGTTATTTTCTATGAACTCATGTTGAATACTACTGAATGTATTTGTTTTGTGGCTGCTGTGACACATTACCACAAACCTGATGACTTGAAGCAACAGAAATTCATTCTCCTCCTCTCTTCCTTCTGGTGCCCAGAAGTCTGAAATTAAAGTGTCAGCAGGTTGGGTTCCTTCTGGAGGCTCTAAAGGAGAATCCATGCCATGCCTCTCTCCTACCCATAGTAGCTGCCAGCATCCTTGACATTCCTGGGTTAGGAACTGCGTTTCTTTAATCACAGAATCTATTTTCCCATTTTCCCATCACCTTCTCTGCTCTATATTCTCCTAGCGTTTTTTTTTTTTTTTTTTAAGGACACATTGAATTTAGGGCCTGGATAATCCAGGATCATCTCCTCATCTCAAAATTCTTGATTATGCAAAGACTTTTTCCAAATAAAGTAACATTCACAGGCTTGAGGATTAGGGCAAGGACATAGCTTTTGGAAAACCACCATGCAGCCTACTATAATCGAAATGATCCTTTCACTTTGCTCCTTTAAATCTGCTAATATAGTAGGTTATATTTATAGATATTCTAACATTGAACCATCTTTGCATTCATAGGACAAATCCTATTTGGCCCTAATGTTTTTATAGTCTCTCTCTCTTTCTCTGTGTGGGATAGGGTCAAATTCAATTTTCCTATATTTGATCTAGCATTTTTGCCTCTGTGTTCATAAAGAAGATTAGAATATAATTTATTTTCTTGTCCAGTTTTGATTTCATAGTCTCATGAAACAATTCAAGGCACCTTCCCTTTTTCTTCTAGTGTGTAGAATAGTTTGTGTAAGGCTAGGAAGCTTGCCTGTCAAAGCCACTTGACTTTACTGAGGCTCAATTTCCTCTTAGGTCAAATGAGGATAATGCTGGTACCAGCTCTGGGGATGGTTGAAAAGGTTTAATGAGATAAGGCTCGTGGTGAAGGAGCCACCAGGGAGTGCTCTGTAAGGTTGGCTGTTGGTACTGAAGGGGACACCTGTTCTGACTTGGCAGTTGTTGATGCCTCCTGACACAGTCCTCTCTGGAGATTTCTCTGATCTTAGCCCAAATTCAAAATGGAAAGTGGCTGGTTGAGAGGAAAGAATATGGGACCAGAAGTCAGGAAGTCTGGTGTGGCTGGACAGTCCTGATAAAAACACTTACCCTGTACTTTTCTGCCTTTGGACAGTTTTCATTTTTCATTTTGAGCAGTTTTATCTTTACTGCTTCCGGGGGGTCAGCATGAGTAAGTTACAGGGAGATTTTCTTTTTACAAAAATAGCTCTAAATCCACAAAATGCTCCCAAGTGACTTTTGTTCTCTGGTTCTTAGTGCATTCTCTTCCTGCCCGAGGAGCCAGCCTTGCAGGTCACTTTGTCCCCATCATCTCAATTCCTTCCACTCAAGGAAAAGACTTATCTTATCTCAAGGTGACAAAAAACTTTGTCCATTAGTGGACCAAGCAGATTTGTCCTTCAAAAGTGTTCAAGTTGCATTAAAAACAATATTTAATGAATAATAGCTGTTTATTGAGATATTATTCTGTTCAATGTACCCCACTGAGGTTACTAGATAAAGTCCACCAGCCCCCCTGAGTACTCATTTTATCAATGGGACACCAATACTTGAGAAATGAAATAAGTTGCCCAAGGTCACAGAAATGAATACATTTATTTAATTCTTACATTTATTCCCCAAATCTCACTAAGCCCACAGACTTGCCCAAAAGTAGCCAATGGAAATCCCAGAAAGTCTCACTCAGAGAAGAATAATCTGGGTGCTCCAGGCATCTCTGAGCAGCCAATGTTGTGAGCTGGGGTCTGACTGGGTGGTGGCTGGAACATCATGGGGTCTGCTAGGTGAGTGTCCTACTTACTGATCACTATTTACTCTGTGCTGTTTGCCATGCAGAGTGCTCCCGTTTGCATTAATTCACTTGATCTGAGCATCAGTGCTAAAGAAATAGAGACAACTGAGCTCATCCAGAAGGATCCAAAGCACTAGTTTAGGCTATTTGTCTCAAATAGTCACCGCTCTACTCAAAAAAATGGGAGGAGGGGCACTGAAAAACATGAGCTTGCTGCTAGTAAAGCATGAGTGCAGATTCTTTCTTTTCTCTTTTTTTTTCTTTTTTATGAGTGCAGATTCTAACCACACCTAGCTTCATTAGAAATCTGACGTGCAACATATGACAATGATGGCTCAGCCAGCTCCAAAGGTCAACAGACCCTTCACTGGTGGCCCCAAAGCTATGAGGACTGATTAATATGCTTCATTAGGTGGTGTAATTGGGTGTTATGGAAGTCACAGCTTCTGCCACAATGGGAATAAGAGGCACCCACTCAAATGTGTGGATCGACCCTGTTATTAATGAGGCTCATGGAAGTTTTAAGGCACTTTCAAAAATTGCAACCTACCTCCTATTTGGTTGGTTCAAGGAGACATGAAAACAAATCAGACTGTCAGATTGGGTAGCTCCTTACAACTGGTGGAAAGAATTCAGAAGGAGTCATTATCCAGTTGCAGAAGCCTTTCCTGTTCCATTTCTTAACAATGGTAATGGGGGAAATAGATGCAAAAGGAATGGCTTAGTAATGATGTATGTCATCTGAAGCCTTTTTATCACAGAGTGCCAGGATGTCTGAGAGCCTGGCAGTATTGCTTCTAGAAGGCAATTCTTCAAGGAGTCAGGATACTTTAATTGCCATTTGTTTAAAATAACACCTTCTACTTAAGCTAATTTCTGGGGCCATGTCTTTGGCCTTTCAGAGTGACGTGTACAGCATTTCTTTGGGATCATCACTATGATATATGCTTTCATCAGAGCTGGTTTTGTAAGTGTTTATTGAATGACTCTAGGATTCTGGAAGTTGTAGGCCACGTTGGATTTGGTTCTGTATTCCCACATGCATGGGGGAAGTGTGCTGAGTGTATATTAAAGTTCTAGAAGGGAAAATTCATCTAGATTGCTTTCTGTCTCCGAGACAGGGGCTATGTGGGATGCAAAGATGCAGAAGACATGGTCCTGCCCTTCAAAAAGTCCAGCGTTAGAATTAGGATGAAAGACAGGCTTTGTGTCACATGCCACTGCCATTCGGTTGGCTGGTTGGTTGTGGATGCCTGGAGTGCTATGTTGAGAAAATGTTGAAACCTAGTCTGGTGTCAGTGAGGAAAAAACACTACGCTCAAATATAACATCCATCATGAGCAAGTAGGTGGCAGATGTCACAGTGCAACATATTTTCCACCCCCCAGTTCAGGGAGCATAAATAAACCTAGTGCAATGTAGCAGGTGTCGAGGAGCACAGAAACTTTATGAATAATCCTTGGTGGTGGTTCCACTGAGGGTGGGAATACCTTCCCCCTCCAGGACCGCTGGTTGTGATGGTTCTGGCCCATTATGGGCAGACTGCTTGCACAGCTGGGGGCACGATGCAAGCTTCCCTCACAGCTCAGGCACACAGAAAGGCAGCTGGTTTATGGAGATGCTCCCGCAAGCCAGGCAGAATGACTCTGTGGTCACCTTGCAACTGGTCACACACCTGCTTCCCAATGCTGACAACACTGCTTGGTCTTTATAACTTTATAGAATCTGTCGCATAGAAGAGCTTGCCTTTTAGAATCCGACGAAGGGGTTCTGTTTCTTACATCCTGAATGCAGCTTTGAGAAACCCTCTGGGTTTGTTGATGGGGCTGGATTCTTATGGGGACTGTATATACTGAAAAGCTTACCGCCCCATCCAGTGTATGGAATTCAGAACAAGACTGACATGAAACCATAAAATTATTTATGTTTCGAAATGACATGCTGGAATTTAAATGGTTTCTTGCTGAATTTTATTTTATGTTTATATTTTAAAAAAGATTTAAAAAAAAATTATTTATGATAGAGAGAGAGAGGCAGAGGCACAGGCAGAGGGAGAAGCAGGCTCCATGCAGGGAGCCCGACGTGGGATTCGATCCCGGGACTCCAGGATCATGTCCTGGGCCAAAGGCAGGCGCTAAACTGCTGAGCCACCCAGGGATCCCCTCTTGCTGAATTTTAAAATCTCCTTTCTGTCTCCATGCTTGGCTGGTGCCCTGGACATGTACTTGTTTTGCTCTTTGGATATTTAGTCCTGGCTGTGGACGTCCCTCTCAGACAGGTTTGGGGGCGGTGGGGCAAAGTGCAGCACCTCTGTCATTCTTGTGGTCTTGCCCATATTCACCCTCTGCTTTGGCTGTCCTCCCTCTGATCTCTGAAACCCTTATTGATGCTGTTCCCAGTGGCTTTTTTTTTGCACTCCCCTACCCCAGACAGCAAAAGGACCACCAGCAGCACTGACAGGACAGGATCAGGGCCATGCTTGGCACCCAGAAGGAACGTGATTCATCCTGACACCTCTGCTTCTCAGACAGCTGAGGCTGCCAGAGTGGGGCACCTCCGGGTGGTCTGGTGGCTTCTCAGGCTGCCCCCACACTGCATTAAAGCTGTCTTGAGTCCTCAGAAGGCCCAAAGCAGCATGTCTGCTTGGCTGAAACTAGGCATTGGGGGAATTCCTTAGCTCTAAATAATTCCTATTGTAATACTTGGAAAAGACAGATTTCTCCCCTTATGTTTCAACAAATACAGAAAGTTAGTTCCATCTGCCACTGCATCCTTGAATAAAGAGGTCATTTGTAGCCAGCACTTCTCACGTCCACCTGTGCAAGCTCAGAACGTACATGATGTCTCGTGAGTATCCATGCAGAGAAGAGAACCTAGAGGGCTGGGTAGAGATGCCCTCCTGGCCTGTGACTTATTTTTTCCCCAAGTGATGTCAAACAGCTTTTCTCAGCCTTCCTGTTTGTTAATAAAATTCATGGCTGAGATACACTCAGGCTGACCATCAGACTCAGCACACATTTCTTGCTCGTGGGTCCTGCCCTAGGCTGGATGTTGGGAATCCAGCGGCAGCTTCTGTCCTGGGCATCTCGCAGTGCAGTAAGGGTGGGGGGGGGAGGATGCATAAACACTTCTGCCCCAGTGCAGCAAGGAGGGATGGATCCCGAGTCATCCTTTACTTCTTTCTCTTATATTTCATAATCCATCCAGTAGGAAGGTCTATTAATTTCTAAAATATCCTGAATCTGACACCCTGTGCTCAGAATCCTCTAATGTATCCCTGTTTCACTCATCAAAACCCAACGTTCTGTGAATGGCCAACCCGGCTGCTGCGGCCTGTCTCCCGTGTTGTCTCTGCACATGTCATCTTGCTCACCCTCTCTGCTCTGGCCAAATGCACCTCCTGCCCTAAGCCTTGTCACCATCTGTTCCTCAGCTTAGAATGTTCCTCCCCAACATGGGTAGCTCCTTCCCCTCCCTCAACTTCCCCTCAGCTCAGATGTTACCTACTCGACAAGGTCTACCCTGTTCCCCTATTTTAAACTGGAAGCCTCTTTCACACTTCCATGCCCTGGACCCATCTTTCCCTGCTCTGTTTTCTCTATTGCACAAATCACTGGCTATATTTCCTTTATGTGCTGTGTATTTTGTCCTTTGTTTCCAGCTGGAGTGTAATCTCCACATGGCAGGCACTTTTGTCTGTTGATTCATGGGTGTCTCTTAGGGCCTAGGGTGGTGCCTGGCACATGGTAGGTTGTCAGTGAGGGTTTGCTAGAGGAGTGATCGGAATGATCACATGAATGCAATGTTGTGTAGGAACAGGGAGTGACCATTAGAAGGGACAGGTAGGGATGTCGGAAGGGTTTCAGTCGTGAGGACATGGCTTCTGAGCTGGGCATTTTACAGGCAGATGGAAGGCAATGACAGGGAACAGCTGGGTTGTGTTCAGACAGTGGGAACAGCACTCAGAAAGGCACAGGGGCGTGGAAGAGAAAACTTAAGAAAGCACACCTGTGGGGATCCCTGGGTGGCTTGGCAGTTTAGCACCTGCCTTTGGCCCAGGGTGTGATCCTGGAGTCCTGGGATCGAGTCCCACGTTGGGCTCCCGGCATGGAGCCTGCTTCTCCCTCCTCCTGTGTCTCTGCCTCTCTCTCTCTCTCTCTCCCTGTGTCTATCATGAATAAATAAATTAATTAATCTTTAAAAAAAAGCACGCCTGTGATAGTGACAATTTTATGACCTCTAAGTAACCTGTCTCCAGACTCTTTATCTTAAATGACTTATCATATTCTTATAAAGTTTTCTGTAGGCTTAGCTTAATCTGAGCCAAACTATTATCAGAAGATTGAAATTTGAAACTTGAAAACGTGGGGGTATTCTCATCCATTCTAGACAGATTCCTAAGATATTCAAAGGCATAAATCTATACACATAAAGCTGTATAGCTGGAAATCCAGAGACTCAGATTTGTTGGTATTGATTCTTACAGGGATAAGGGAATGAAAATGTCAGTTAAGGCAGCCGGCTGGTTGGGGAGGGTCTCCCCAGCCTCAACCTGACACCCCTCAGAGGGGAAACTGGTTGAGTCTGATAGCGTCCAGGCTGAGTCTCCACATAATGGGATGAGGTGCTATACAAAATGTTGGCTTGGCCTTTCACTCCACAGGGACTCAAATATCATGGATGAAGTGATACCATTCAAATTCCTTTAGGATTCTTAAGAAAACTAAATAAATTGTCAGGAATTCAATGTACGATATTTAAAAAACAACAAAACTCTGCAAACTTGTCACATAGCATGGAAGACAAAGTATTTGATTTTGAGGTCTAAACTCGTGGTTAAAATCCTGGCTCTATCCCTCGGACTTTTGACCAAATGACTTTCTGAGTCCAGCTTGTCTCCATTACAAACAATAGGTCTGGTGTGTGAAAAGACTCAACACAGTCCTCAAAAATTATTAGTGAAATCACACCCTGGAAGTTATAATTCAGGCAGACATGCATGAACATTTTGTAAATAAAAAGGCAGCTAAATCTAGAAAATATTAGTCAAAATGATGGAGTGCAGAGATTACAGAAAGAGATGCCAATGGCTGGAGAACAGCATTTTATATTTTCTAATGTTATTGATGAAGTTGGTGTTCATTATTACAACATTGATTCACTTGGGATTGAAAAGGGATGCCATATGCCTTGCTGCAGGAGCGAAGTCATAATTCATTACTGCTAAAATGAAATCATTAGAATGACATATTGTCAACATAAGGAACATAGTCACAAAGCTCCAGAAAAATAAACAATTCGTGAACGAGCTCCCATTGGTGGGAATGCCTGACCAATTATGGTCCTGTGGCTCATTCTTTATCTCAAACTTGCCACCAAACACTGGAAGAAGAAAACAAGAAGGGGAAAGGTTATGTTTGGGGAGAAAAGACAGGAGCCCTGTGTCCTTAACTGCCCTATTATTTATAACCTCTGTGCTGGACAACTTGTCCTGATTTTTGGCTGACAAGTATCCAACCCCCTTTCCATGTCTCAGGAACCCCCTACTTTCTGTAGCTGGGGAGGAGGCAGGGTCCCCTGGGAGAGGATGACAGAGCCATGTCCTCCTCTTGAAGATCCCAATGACAGAGATCCATCTCTGGTTTCATCTGCTTCCCTGGAATATAGGATATTCTATGATTGACCAGGGTTTGGAAAATTTGGCCGGGGGGGGGGGTGTACTTGCTATTGGCAAGACACCTGTATCCACATGGAAGTGTGAAGCAGCATGTTGAATTTAGAGAATGAAGCCTGCTGGCTTTGAGTATGGTTTGCAAGGGAATGAGTGATAGGATTTGGCCATAAACTGAGGTAGGTCATGCAGATGAGAGTGCTTCCCAAATTGTAAAGTACTAGAAACATGCTGGCTTGTTTTCATTTTCTACCTTCCTAGATTTTTTACAGACCAAATGAGACAGTACTTACCTAGAGTTAGTTGGCTTAATGATGATATGACGTCCACTGCTGGCAAATGTGTGGAAGAATAAATGGAAATCTTCATTAACTTGTAGGAGGATGAGAAGTTGGAGAGGACGGGAAATCAGTGCTTCTATTTTCGGAGGGCAGTTTGTCAGCCTTTAGGGAAACGGAATATGCACATACTCAAAGACCCAGCAATTCCGCTTTGGGGGAAGTTTCTTCCCTATACCAAGACCCATATACAAAGATGTTTACCACAGCATTGCTTGTAATAGCAAAGGGTTGGAAATAAGCTAAATAGCCATCCATAAGAGGAATTGATAAATATGGCACATGTGTAAAATCTCCGGAGTATCATATAGCAGTTAAAAATAATCATCTATTTACTAATCAAACCCAAGAAAAAGCCCAACAGAGAAAAAAGACTAAAGACTTCAACAATCACTTCACTCAATGATTGATAAATGTATTAAAAAAATATTATCAAGTTCATTGGTTATCAAGGAAATTCAAATTAAAGCCATAGTTTAGGGATGCCTGGGTGGCTCAGTGGTTGAGCATCTGCCTTTGGCTCAGGTTGTGATCCTGGAGTCCTGGGATCGAGTCCCATGTCAGACTCCCTGCAGGGAGCCTGCTTCTCCCCTTGCCTATGTCTCTGCCTCTCTCTGTGTGTCTCAAATGAATAAATAAATAAAATCTTAAAAAAAAAACATAGTTTACAGTTATAATACTGACAGAAGTTTAATTCTGACAGTATCAAGCCTTTGAGAGCTCGGAATCATTGGCACACTTATCCTCTGCTGGTGGAAGCTCCAGTTGCCGCAGGCCCTTTGGACGTCAGCGTGGCATCAAGTGAAAGTTGGAGATGTGTGCACTCCTCACCCAGCAATTCTGCTTTGTGCTAGAGAGAAGCTCCTGCACATATGCTTAGGAACATTCATACAGCTTTGTTTGTAAAACACTGGAAACAATCCAAATGTCTGAGGCTGAAGAATGGATCGATAATGATGCACAGTTATGAAAATTAATACACAAGACTTATAAGCATCTGTAGGAGGGAATTGTGCACATAATATTGAATTTTTAGGGGCACCTGGGTGGCTCAGTAATTTGGGGTGTCTGCCTTTGGTTCAGGTCATGATCCCGAAGTTCAGAAATTGAGCCCTGAGTTGGGCTTCCTGCTCAGTGAGGAGTCTGCTTCTCCCTCTGCTCCTCACCCCACTTGTGCTCTCTCCCTCTCAAATAAATAAATAAATAAAATCTTGTAAAAAATATTGAATTTTTAAAAGTTATATAAAAATGTATGTAATTCCTTTTATGTAAAGTTGAAAACCATGAGAAACCAGACAATATATTCTGAGGAGTAAATGATATGTATGGCAAAACTAATAAAGATAAGGAAGCAATAAAATTTGGGGTACAGTTACTTATAGAGGGAAAGAGGCTGGTTGAATCTGATGGGTCCTCTGGGTGTCCGTGGTACGAGCAATCTAACAGCACGTGGGGGACCACCAGATGTTCATGTTATTGTCAACCTCAATACTCCTTATATATACATAGAAGAAACATTGATAAATCTCAAACATAACATTCAGTGAAAAAAAGTAAAAAGTCAAATGAGCTACCCAGCACAATCTTGTTTGTGGGGAAAAAACCCACACTAGTAAAATATTGTTAATAATTCCTTTAGCTATAACTAAGGTCATTCAGGAAAGTTAAATGTGAGATAAGAATTTTACATATAGTGGAATGGGATTAGGAGTTAGGTGAAGGGGACAAAAGTAAAATTTTGAAATATTAAGGATAAAAATGGGGATGTTTCTGGACTCTTGATGCTAATATGCCATAAACTGATTTGAGGTGGTCAGATGAAGCACATCTCTCCAATTCTATGCACCTGAAATCCCAAAGGAACGAAAGACTGATTTGCAAACTGCAATGATTGAATTCAAACTTGAATTCTTAAAATATGTTGTGCTTGTTGGTAGGTTAAGGGCTACACTAGATAAAAAGTAGAAAGTAAAGGTGTTTGCTATTTTGTCATGACTCCTTTAGTCACAGATCTGTCATAAACTAAGCTGCATACTTAATCTCTTTCTCTTCTCTTTTTAAGATCTCAGGATTGAGTCAAACAGAGCTCTTTTCATGGTTTTGTGGTCAAGGAAACCACTAGCATTAGGAGCCATGGTCTATGTTGGCTTTGTCTTCTCAACCCACCATTTGTTCATCTAGACCCTCTCTCAGATAGGATTCTTCTGCTTCTCAGTTACCACCAGCCATTGTCCCATCACACCCAAACTACTGACGTGGCCTCTGCTGTTTGCTCTGGTGACAGCTGCTCTAACTCTTATCATTTTCAGCCTGGCAAAAAATTCGACACCAGTATCTTCTTTCTAAAGGACATTAAAATAATTTCATAACTGTAAACGTGATAAGGCAGAAAAAAATCTGTTATAACAATTAGGAAAACATAAAAATGTCCTATTTTCAGAAGATATGTATTTAGAAAACCCTGGCAAATTAATGAAACCACTATCTTAGAACAAATAAGACAATTCATTCAATGGGGAGGGGTAGACACCAAATATATATGTAGGTATCAAAGTCTTCTGTAAATGCCAGCAGTAGGTTAGTAGGAAGCTTGATAGAGAAAGTGCCATTCTTTTCTTTTTTTTAAAGAATTTATTTATTCATGCGAGAGAGAGAGAGAGAGAGAGAGAGAGAGAGAGAGAGGCAGGGACACAGGCAGAGGGAGAAGCAGGGTCCATGTGAGGAGCCCGATGTGGGACTTGATCCTGGGGCTCCAGGACCACACCCTGGGCTGAAGGCAGGTGCTCAACCACTGAGCCACCCAGGCATCCCCATTCTTTTATTTTTTTTTATTTTTGACTGCTTTAATGATAATAGCAATAATAACGATTGTTTAATGTTTACTAAATACAACATAAATACATGCTAAGCACTTCACTTGTATTCCCCCACTTAATCCTCACATCAACATCGTGTGGTTATTATTCCCATTTACAGATGAGCAAAACCAAAGCTCAATGACATTAAGTCATTTGTCCAAGGCCACACAAGTAATCAGTAGCAAAGTCAGCCTACAGGGCCATATTGTCTTACTCAGAATCCTCTGTTCATTTTCTTTTTTTCCCCAAATAGTATTTTTTTTAACTTTTTATTTAAATTCAATTTAGTTAACATATAGTGTATTATTAGTTTCAGAGGTAGAATTTAGTGACTTATCAGTTGCATATAACACCTAGTGCTCATTCCATCAAGTGCCCTCCTTAATGCCCATCACCCAGTTACCCTATCCCCCCACATTCTTTTTATTTTTTATTTTCTTTTTATTATTTTATTTTTCCCCCACATTCTTAATAACCACCTTTGCTGAGGATGCTTGTCTGAGTCCAGATTGTCACAAGGTCCCTCATAAAAATAATCCCTTCTACTTTGGGCCACTCAACCCCTAACCCTGGATGGCTGGTCCCTTTCCAAAGGGCTCAGGGTGGAGGCAGGTGCTAGGGCAACCCCTCCGCTGTCCTTCACATGTTTTTTTTTTTTTTCCTTCAGTGCCTAAGAGCTGCAGCCCTGCATCCAGCACAGAAACCTTTCAGATCCTCCCAGTGCAGTTTCAGTCCCTCAGAGTCACATTTCCATCCACTTTGTCAATGCAGAAGGCTGTATTTGCATTGCTAAAAAGGCCCCTTTGGCTGGCTTTCCTAGGGAAATGGAACAGTCCCCTCAAATGGACAATTGGAGTCTCTTCCTCCTGCTATGCTGAAATGGATTATTTAGAGCTCTCAATTGACAGATAAAAAAATTTTTTTTAGCCTAAGTGTTTCAAAAAGCAATAGTTCTGGGGAAAATTCTGTATGAACATAGAAACTCAATAGTCTTGGCTTTTGGGGGTGGGGTTGATTGGAAAGGAGCAAGAGATGATTTTCTGGGGTGATAGAAATGCTCCTGTTTTAAGGTAGTTTCACAGGTGTACACAACTGTCAATTTCTAAACAGGACACTCTGTACATTTTATTGTATGTAAACCATACCTCAATTTAAAAATAGCTGTAGTTCTCAAAAACTAGGGTACATCAAAATTGGCCAGCGGGCCATGGATGGGGTGAGGAAACTGTTTCTTTAACGAGAACTTGCAGGTGGTTCTTTTGCCATTCTATGGGAAAAACGATCTTGGACTCTGAGTTTCAGTTGGGGCACCCTAGGTATGGCTCTTGGAATTGACAAGCTCCAGGGCAGTATATTCGCGTCAGGTGGGCTGGCTTCATTTCCCCCACTGTACCCTTGACCTGGGCATCCATCCATACGGAAGCATCTATGGGCTCATTCTATTGACGCAGGCCTAGAGAGTCATTGGCCACCTATACTCCAGGCAGAGGAGAAGCACAGCCTTAGCTAAGTCAGAGGAATTGAGTTACCTGCAAGAAAGATCATGTCAATTTGCTTTAAATTTCCAGAAAATGATGATGTCTCAGCAGATGTCCTCACCATTCTTCTGAGTGGGTTTTGAAGTTTGCCCTGAATCACGTCTTCTTAACTTTTCCTTCACCCACAGTGACACATGGCAGGAAACTTCTACATTTAAAGTCAGTGCTGTAGGGTGAGATGCAGTTTCTTTCCAGTAGATCTCTGTTAGGATGCAAATAGGAAAGTGGCAAGGAGCAAGACAAGGCTATGGGAATCGGATGCAGGAAGAGATGTCAGGTCATCTAAGTAGAAGATAATCAGCACAAGCAAGGAAGAAGTTTGCCCCACAGTGCACCAGAATCAGCAACAGGCCCAAAGCATAGGAAGAAAAGAGCCCACTCCTGTTGGGGAAACACACATGTCTTGGTAAGAAGAAAAGTTTGTAAACTAAAACTCAAGTAGCCCCAGAAGCTCAAGGCATTATACTAGGGGTTTCTATTAGTTATGCATTGCTATATAAAGAATCATGCCAACATTTTTTTTTTTGTCTTAAAAACACTCAAGCATTATTTCATTGTTCCTCCGTGTCAGGAATTATTGAGCAGCTTAGCTAGATAGTTCTGGATCTGGGTATCTCATGAATCTTAAGGCTAGAGTCACAATGTCAGCCAGGGTTACATTATCTGCAGATGTGACTGGGCTGGAGGATTCACTTTCCAAGATGGTACAAGACTTGTTGGTAGGAGGTCTTAGTTCTACGTAGACCCATCTCTAGCGTGCTTGGGTATTCACAACATGACAACTGGGCTTCCCTCAGAGCGAGTGACCCAGGAGAAGACAGCAAGGAGAAAGCCATGGTATCTTTTGTGACACAGTATTGGAAGTCACACATCATCATGTCTACCACATTCTATTTATTAGAGATGTGTCACTAAGTACAGCCCACATTCAAGAGGAGGGCAATCGGGCTTTACTTTTTGAAAGGAGGAGTGTCAAAGAATTTATCAGTATATTTTACCACTGGGACAGGATCTCACTCCCTCCTCTGTCCCCCACAAAGAAAGGAGGAGAGGAATATAAGTGAGAAGAAGTTACCTACAGTTTAGAGAAGTAAATATCTGAATTAACCCTATGTGTTACACTTACTCTGAATGAATTGATAAACTCTCCTCATTGTTAAAGACCTCTGGAGTTAGGTTTTCTGTCCCCACAGCTGGAAAACATGCTAATGATACAGAGTGCAACAAGTTAGGGATCATCCTGCAAGTGGACAGGTAGGGTAGAGGTCAGCAAGGTGAGACCCTTGTGCTCAGGAGAGGTGGCTCCATACCCAGCCCAAGGGAATGGATCAACAGTGGTCATTCCAACCCCCTTGTCAATTGATTGGCTTAGGCCAGTGGTTCTCAAACTGGAGCAACAGAAGCAGCCTTATCCTGAGACAGTAGGTCCAGGATGGGCTGAGAGATTGCATTTTGGAGGTGCTGCTGGTGGTGGTGGTCCAAGGACCACACTTTGAGAACCACTAGATCAGGCCTATAAGAGGGTAGAGGGGGCAGTCTTCTAGGGGGCTCCTGGAGGAACTTCCTACATTTTAAAGAGATTGAAGAAGAGGCAGGGTTTTATTTGTTTTTCTGCTTTTGGATGTTAATGTGTGAAAATGTGCTGCTGGGGCCATCCTGTGACTGACCATGGTAGGAGTGAGCCAACGAGCTGATGTGGGCAGAGCAGGAGGCTAGTGAGGATCTGGGCCCGTGAAGACATTATGGGGGACCAGCCCTGAAGCTCTCTACAACCACACTTGTGTTGCAAGATAATGAGTTTCCTTATGGATCAAGTCATTAGGAATTGTGTTTTCTGATTTCTCACCTGGGAAAAAAGATCCCAAGGAAAAAAGAACGCTGGAAAAAAGATCCCAGCATTTTAAAACTTTGTACTTTCAGGGGCTCCTGGGGGCATAGTTAAGTGTCTAACTCTTGGTTTTGGCACAGGTCATGATCCTCAGGGTTGTGAGATCAAGCCCCATGTCATGCTCCTTGCTCAGCACAGAGTCTGCTTGAGATCCCCTCCCCCTCTCCCCCTTCCACTCAGGCTCTCTCTGAAATAAGTAAATAAATATATATATTTTAAACTTTGCACTTTCAAAGGTGAAAAGTGACATCTCAAAGTTAATTTGCATTTCCATGATTACTAGTGAGATTGAGGATTTTTTTAATACCCATTCTTCTTGAAGCAGATGGATTGTAGACAAGAGACTATAAGCATAATATCTCCATGATAATCGCCATTCATTACTTTTGCTTACTCAGGTGGGACTGAAAATATGTGGCTTAGGCTATTAACTCTGATGCAATCTGAGGTACACTGTGGCACTTGGCAATACCTGTGTTTGGGCAGAGGCTTCGAATTGGTCCTGAAAGAAGTGTTTCATCCCTGAGTTTTATTTTCTTCCTTTGGATCTTTTTAGCTTGAGAAATGTGCTTCTGTGGATACCATTTCTCTTCACCAAAGCAGGCAAGAGTATAAACCGTGCTGACAAAGGCTTCCTTTTCAGATTTAAAAATTCATTCTAAAAGCAAAGAGGAAATCCTCAGACATTTCGCTGCCTCATGAAGAAATGGCAGCAGATGACTAAGAGCCGACACATGCCTCGTTGAAGATCTTTACAGCATGCTACTAATACCCCATCTTGCCTCTAGTATCATGCATCAGAGCAATTGAGCTTTAGAAATGACATTTCTGACTAGGATGGGCAGGGGCCCAGACATTGTTGGACAGTTCCTGCCAGTTCCTGGAAACAAAACCTTGTCAGGATTCTTGTTCACTGTCTCTTCCTGTTGCACCCTCTTATATGTGTGTGAAATTGGAGGCGGCTTGTTGACTAAAGACTAAGAAGTACTCTTCATTGAAGAAGCCAAAGTGTCAGGTTTGATGAAGCCACTGTGAGAGTGTAAATTATATTTTCTTTATTAATGTCTCTCAAACTCACACTCTGCCTGGAACACATCCAGTGCATAAAACTATATATACAGTGAAAAAAAAACAAAAAGTTCATGGATTTATCTTTGGGCATTGCCTTTTCTTGATCTATTGTAGGGTGAAATTTCTGTTATTGGAACAACTGGAGTGAAGCTCCCTGGCTTGTCAAATAATTGAGTTATTGAGCTTCCCATGATGACAGTGGAAAGTTGAGGCTTCAGCCTGGCTGAAAGAATGGTACTGGGGTGGTTTGTTGCCCAAGGATGAAGGCTACTTGGTGGGCTGTTTCAGTAGGGCTCACAGGATGGCATTTACTGCTTTTGCCACGATGGAGAAATTGGGCATCAGCTGTGTGAGTGAGAAATTTCTCATGTCAGAGACTTCTGGTATGACTCTGTCTGTCCGGGGTGACTCACAGGGACCAAGCATACAAAGGCCGACTTATAGAAGCAGAAGTCTTTACTCATTTACACTGAGGAGTGTTAGCATGTACGTGTGTGTGGGGGTGGTGGGGGGTGGTGGGTGGTATGCAGTTGGATTATGTGGCCAGATTGTTCTTTCTGTCCATGAAGTTCCAATGGAAAGCCAAATTATCATCTGAAAAGTTATTCTTCAAATACGAAAGTTAAAGAAGGACATGTCAGGCAGAGACGAAGGCACTCAACACAAAGCCATGAGGGAGCTTCTCCTGTTTGAAAAGCTATAGTTACCCAACTACTATTGGTGGGTGAAGGACCAGGGTGGAAGTGGCAAGGAACGAAGCTGAGGAGGGAGAGAGGGGCCAGATCCTGAATGATGGATCAAAAAGTTGGGAGTTCCCAGCTCCCCTCCTCACAGAAAGAAATTCCTCTGTTTATATCTTTATATATCTTTATGTATATCTTTATATATCTTATTCCTTTATTTACCCATTGTAATGAATGGGTAAAAGCAATACCCATTTATTTAAAAAAAATACAAGCAATTTAAAAATTGCCAACCATGCCTTCCAACCAAGGAAGACCAATCTTTTTTTTTTAAATTAATTTGTTAATTTATTTTACATTTTTAAATTTAAATTCAATTTTCCAACATATAGTATAGCTGCCACGCTCATCCCGTCAAGTGTCCTCCTCAGTGCCTATCACCGGGTCACCCCATCCCACCACCCACCTCCCCTTCCACAGCCTTTTTGTTTTTAAATAAATTTATTTTTTATTGGTGTTCAATTTATCAACATATAGAATAACACCCAGTGCTCATCCCGTCAAGTGCCCACCTCAGTGCCCGCCACCCAGTCACCCCCACCCCCCGCCCACCTCCCCTTCCACCACCCCTAGTTCATTTCACAGAGTTAGGAGTCTCTCATGTTCTGAAGGAAGACCAGTCTGATGCCTTGATACTTGTTCTTATATGGTGAGTGATAAAATACTACTTTCTAATTAGCATTTGCACTTACCAACATATCTCAAACATATTTTATATCAGTTTATATATTTCTGCCACATTTTATAAAATGAAACAGTTATTGTCTATAATCATTTAAATCATTACAGCTCTTTCCTATTGTGAATAATGCTGAGATGAATCCCCTTTTGCATATGTTTTTGGCACATGACTGCGGCTTCCATAGTATAAATTTCCACAAACAAGACTGGTGTGGAAAAGGCGTGAACAGAATTCAGACTTTTTGTCATGTCCAGATCTTTTTAATGTTTTCTCTGAAATCCTCATGGTCCATTCTGAAAGCTGAGTCCAAAGTGGCCATCCAGGTATAACATTATTTTAAAGTCTTGGCTTTCCACTCAAAGTTTTATATAACTTTTGCATGTAACCCTATGTTGTGGACACAATTAAATTGTTTTCCCTCCCAAATCTTTGAGTAAAATTATAGCTTCTGAAAGACGTTTAGTGTTTGTTCTGCAGCTTCCTGTATTCTTGGCATAACTCTTTGCACCTAGTGGGGAGGTGCACCCCGATATTATAGAAGCTAAGTGGAGACACTGAGGAGCCCCAAAGGATGTCCACCAGGCAATGATGTGATCAGATGGTTGGACTCACAGGCCAAGAGAGGAATCAGAAGGACCTGGGAAGGGAGGCTTGGGCAGAGGGTTCCTGTAAGAGTGAAGGTGAGCCACCTGACACTGAGCAGCAGTGGCCGTGTGGGAGTGCAGAAGACAGATGGAAAGAGGGAAGTACCATTGTGAGGCTTTACTTAACCAGTTGTGAAGAACAAAGGACAGTGAGGAATCTAGGATGAAGGTGTGTTTCCTGTCTTTAGTCTGACAAATGATCAAATGGAAATTATGTTCCCATCATGTTTCTTGTTTTGTGTTGACCCACAGGAAGCTCATAGGTCAGTTTGTGGTCGGTGACAGTATTTGTATTGTTTGTTGTGGTGGTTGACGCCGCTGGTTCTAATTTTTTGTTTCCAGAAGACATCTCTGATGTACAGCTGAAACTAGGCAGTACACAGTCTGTGGGTAAATAATAAGTACCACCTGGCTCTTAATCTGGGCAAGTCCTTTCCACTCATGACTTGAACCCCAAGGGAGAGGAGTAACCAAGCACTTGGATTAAAGCCAGGTTTAATGAGGGGTGGGGGTTGTTGTGATGGAGTGGATGGATCCCTAATATCAGATAAACTGGTTTGACATTTTTTAAAAAGATTTATTTATTTATTTTAGAGAGAGAATGAGCATGAGTGGTGGGAGTTGGGGCAGAGGGAGAGAGAACCTCCAGCAGGCTCCTCATTGAGTGCGGAGCCCGATGCAAGGCTTGACCTCGTGACCCTCGAGATCATGACCTGAGCTAAAGTCAAGAGTTGGAAGCTTCATGGATTGTACCACCCAGGCACCGCTGGTTCAACTGTTTAAAGCATTTACATTTTTGAGACTTAGTTCAGCCATACAACTCTTTCTTCTTCCCTCACTGTTTACCATTACCGAAGAGCCAGTTTCACTAGTTTTTGACATTTCTTTAAAATATATCAGCTAAGCTCTCTGGAAATCTGCCTTTAATCATAATCTTAACTTATTTTAGATAGAAACTATCAGTGTTCTGGAAACTTGCATATTTCCTTTGATTTGATTCTCGTGGGGGCCACCCCTTTATTTACTTGTGTCTTTGTAATCTTCACCATTTAAATTTTCTCTTCCCTTTTGTCTGGAGATGGAAAGCAAGGCTTCAGCTTGACCCTGGGGCACTCAAAGCCTGGGACTCAGGGAAGCAGCTGCTTGTCCTGAGGCAGACATTGGATCTTCATTCTTTATTTCCCTTTATTAAAAAATGTTTTTCCCCTTAGTTAATGTTATCCTGGATTTTATTTTCAAAATTGCAAAAAGCAAATTGGATTTCCTTCAGTGATCATGTAAAAGATGCTTCTGTGCCTCCCTCCCTTCCTCCCTCCCCTCTTTCCTTCCCCAACTTTTAATGATGTTTGCTCTGTTTTCACTTTGATCTTTCATTTTTTTTTTTCTGAGGAGGAGATAGACCGCCTGCTTTTTTAAGAACCCTACCTTTAACCCTAAAGAAATGTTGATCCAGTCACTCTGCCTTCTGTGAACTTCCCCTTCACCAGTTTTGTTTTTTGCTGGGCTCTTTTGGGCAAAATTGTTGGGATACCTGATAATTGCATTTAGTCATATCTGTTAATTCAACTGCTGAAAATCAGCAGCTAATTCATTGTAAACAGGATCTCTGTGCATTGTCTTCAAGTATTAAAGAGATTATTCTAGAAAATGTCAATCACTGCTCAGATGATCAATATACTGATATACTGATATCTACCAATGAAGAACTTTTTATGTCTTTCAAAGGTTTCCAGGAGTGTGGACAGCGCCTTAGCTGCCAAAGCGAAATGTTTTAAATGTAGGCTTTAACCAGCCTAAGATAGTGTTAACATTTTGTGAAAAAAATATTTGGAAATCATGTTATCTTTTGAGTCTCTCATAAAACAGTTCCCTGATATTTTGTTTCTGTTGATTCACTTATGCCTCTCTCCAGGATGAAGGGACTAACTTTATAATAAATGAAACACATTTTAAAATATAAGGGGAGTAGTTTGTTCTGGTTATATACTTATTATAAAGATCTCTGTGGGATTCTGTTTTTAAATTCATCTTTCAGTTATTTAATTTCTTAAGACCACAGATAAACTGGTAAATCTAAATATTGCCTTGTTGCAAAGGCTTTCATTAGGTAGATTCCAGATTGAGTGGAAACGAACATAACTCCAAATTATTTAAAAAAAAAAAAAAAAAAAAAACACAAATCCAACAAACCTCCAATTATCTGGAGTATTCCCTGACCAAGCAAAAAAAGCATTCCAAGTTCATTCTTGAGAGGTGAGGCATGCAAACTGTTTGGTCTCCTTCAAGGCCAATGAGAGGGGATCACAGATTTAGGTTGTGTCTGTGCCAGCAAATGTTGTATGTTGGTGAAAATGACCTCTGGAGGTACCAATTCAAAGGAGAGAAAGAAACAGGCTTTGGAAAATCCAAGGAAGTCAGTTTGTTTCTGAGACACTCTTGGTGTGTGGGATGTTGGCTGGACCCAAAGAGCATGTTATCTTCACCAGGTGGGAGGATGAGGGGAATTAATCAATTAATTGGTAAATGAAGATGGAAAAGGCTACGATATTTCTTTGGTTTTATGAGAGTCCAGAGGTGAGAGTTATAAACAGGCATTCCCAATGGCAGGCATTTATGCCCTAATGTTGCAATGAATCTCTGGAAGGACTGAGCACAGGCAAGTGTTATTATTAAAGCTAATTAAATCACTCTGGATTATGGTTTGTCCAGGGTATTATCTAACAGAATGATAGCCATAAAGTCTGGAGAAAACAAACAGATGAGGATCGGTTAGTCAAGGAGTCTTCCTGATTATTCTTTCACTTTAAAAACAAGCCTTCCCTCAATACCAGGAATTATTATTAAGTCTCACTGTGCTTTGAATCTTACTAGTACTGCACACTTGCAGACTGACCTGTGTTTGTTGTGGGGAAGCAGGCATGGATTTTCTGATTTTCTTATCTAGTTTTTTTTTTTTTCTTTTTTTGGAACCACATTTGCCAAAGTAATTAAGTAAGAGGTTAATGGCCATCAAATGTCCTGCTGCATTATAGTCACAGCTTCCATATGAAGTGGGATAGCTTTTCTCTTTCTGCATCTCAATATGGCAAAATCATTGGAGGGACAGGGTAGAGAGCAGATTGGTTTTCCAGGCTCTAAACAATAACTACATAATGGTTTGAAATGAAAATGCAAGTATATCATCATCTGAAGAAAAAAAGGGAGATGTAATGAATCCAGGGCCATCATCCATAGAAAAAGTAATTTAAAATATTCACTTAAAATATAGCCAGTTTGTGGAGGAAATGAGCAAAATAAGGGTCATTTTGGAGCACACACATTTGAAAGTTACGTTGTATTAGATTTTATATATATATATATATTTATAATATGTGTATAATTTTATATATATGTATATATATATATAGAAAGAGAGAGAGAGAGAGAGGTATAATGTGTGTTGTAAAGTGATAAGTAATGTTGGCAAAATGAATGAAATGGAGAATGTGATTAATCAAATTAATTTTTATGATCCGTGTAGCTTGCCAAATAATTCACTTGGCTGGATTGTGGCAAAGGTTTGAAATGAATTGTTGAGTTCTGCTAAGCCTGTGATGATGGTTAATTTTATGTGTCAACTTGGCTAAGTTATAGCACCCAATTATTGAATCAAGTGCTAGTCTAAGTTTTGCTATGAAGGAATTTTGTAGACATTGCTAACATCTACAGTTAGTTGACTTTAAATAAAAGATTACCCTTGATAGTGTGGGTGGCCTCATCCAATCAGGTGAAGCAAAATCTGAGGTTCCCCAGAGAAGAAATTATGCCTCAAAAGTTGAACAACATTCCTTCCTGAGTTTCTACCCTGCCGGCCCTATGAATTTCAGGTTTGCCAGACTCCACACCCACTTGAGCCAATTCCTTAAAATAAATTTCTCTGTATATTATATATATATAATATATATAATACACACACAGACACACACACACACACACACACACACACACACACACACAGACACATACACATACATACACACATTATCTACCCATCTTTGTGTCTCTCCTGGTTCTGTTTCTTTGAAAATCCTGGTTTATACAGTCTCAGGTAGCCTTCTATATATACCAAATAATTTCAATCGTCCTTCTACATTTCCTGATTGGAATCTGGATTTTCAAAGACCTCACTGGATTCATATTGAAATAATTTTAAATTCGTTTAAACCCAAACATTAAAATATGGATGGAATTCTGAAGAAGGATTTTATTAGGAGGGAACGTAGCTGAGATAACACAGTGTAATTCCATTTTGTGCTTTTTCTTCGAAGATCCAAATTTGGGATTTTTTTTCCACTTATGGTTTACTTTCTGATATAGAAATGCAGGGCAGGCATTTTTTGGTAATGCCATTTCGGCAACTCTTAGACTTCCTCTGCACAATGTCTAAGAGAAATATGGTATGGTCAAAGGAAAATGGATAGGAATCCAGGAGTTCTGACTTCTGCTAAGGGTTTTGACTTCTTTGGTATGAGGCATTAAATGAAAACTGTTTCTCTACTCACAAAACTTCTGACAGCAAATGTGTAGATTTTCCACACCAAGCAGTTCCCCAGATTCTATGGGGACACCAACTGGGTGTGCTGAAATTTAATCCAATTCTGACATTAACTGCCCAGAGTAGTGCAGTCCCCACAGGTTAACGGCTCAGTACCAGAAGACTGCCCCTCTCTTCAGATGCCAACGGCAAACACTGGGTCCCCAGGTTACCCACACTTCTGCCTGGCCTGGCTACAGACTGGGTGTGCCTAGTTCAGGTTCCGTAATTTGCTACAACAGCTCACAGAACCCAGAAAAATACTTTATTTATCATTAGTAGTCAATTATAGAGAATATTACAAAGGATACGAATGCAAATGCAAAGCCAAATGAAGAGGTACAGAGGATGAGGTCCAGAAGGGTCCAAAGTACAAGAGCTTTTGTCCCCATGGAGTTTGGGGTACAGCACCTTCTCAGCTCATGGATGCATAAAGCAACCCGGAAGCTCTCCAAACCCCTTCCAGTAGGGTTTCTGTGGAGATTCTGTCATGAAGGATTGATGAGATCGAGCACTGGTGATTCACTCAACCTCCAGCTCCTCCAACCCTGGTTAATTTCAGCAGAAAAGGAATTTCTGGGCAAGACTTCAGGAAGCAAAATGAGAAAACTGAGAACCTACACTCAAGAGATGGCCTGGAACAGGAGGAGTTGGATACCCAGAACCAGAGATCACCCACAATTACAGGCTGGTTCAGCCCCTGATGCCCACTGGCCCTGGGGTAAAGGATGCAAGCTGTTGTCCCTGGGCTGGACTCTACCCCCACATTTTCTGTTTCTCTCCCTCCTGCTCTTGAATCACAGGTCTAAGTTTAAGTCACCCTTCTGCTGCCTCAAGGATAGTGGGAGCAAGTGAGTAGGCTTTGGGGCTTGACGTCATGGCAAGAAGTTCTTGCATCACACCAATTCTCAAGGAAGAGCATTTAAAAAAAAAATCAGTGAAGAAAAATCAACAAATTTTCCCCCACCAGGGCTGTCTTATTGCATTTAATCTTCATAGCTGCTATTATTATACTCATTTTACAGATGAAGACATTGAGCTCGGAAAGGTTGTGTGGCTTGCCTATGGCCACACAGCTAAAAAGATTAAAAAAACAAAACAAAAACAAAGGTGGATTCAAACCCTGATCTGTCTGAATTCAAACCCCAAGTACTGAACGACTTCAACAATTACAGCCTTAATTTTCATTCAATACATTTCAGGAGACCCTTCTATGATTAAAACTTTGCTGGAGTCCCTCATCTGGGAAACAATCTCAAGCCCCAAACAGCTCATCTTCTAAAAGCTTTCCAACTATATTTCAACTTGGCAACAGCATCTTCTCACCACATAGTTTAGAAAATCTCTTAACATTCAGCTGAGGATGTGTATGTATTTTTTGTTTCTGGATTAAAAGTGTTCTGCATGTTGCTGAGTCACCTCTTCGGTGTTTACCCAATGCTCAGGGCTTGCCAGTGCGGTTGAGATGAGATTAGAAATTGTAAATCAATGTCTAATCCTACCCACTCTGGAAAACTGAGTCATCGCAAAAAGGCTCTGCACAACCCCTGAAGCCACCTTCCTCCTCTCTTGTCCCACTGTGCTTTTTACTGTGTGTCTGCAAAATTCCAGTAGTCAGTGACTCTCTGGAGCAGGTCTGAAAATTTACCAGATGGAGACAGTTATGTTTAAAATTAATTCCCCTGAAATATAAAGTAGTGTTAATTAAAAAACAAACAAACAAACAAAAAAAAAAAACAAGAAAAACCTGTTTTGCATTTGCCTGCGATGTGATTTTGCCTCCCCTGTGCTCAGCACTGGATGGAGGGCGAGGAGGGGAAGCCTGCGCAAGAGGCCTGCGGGGTGCGGGAGGCCCAACGCTTTGCCCTGCCCACCTTGGAAAGAGGACAGCCTCACGGCCACCTCTTTGCCTGATCCAATGTCGTATTTCGGACCTGAAGGGCAGCTGCCCCGCCTGCATCTTGCCTTAGTTCCCACCACAAAGCATAGCAGTGAGCTCAGGGCAGGGCCGTTTCCCTGGTGGGGTTCCTGCCAGTGTCCCCCCCACCAACCACCCCCACAGCTCTGCTTCCCTAAGCTCTGCTTCCCTAAGCCGATTTCACTGGCCCGGGCATCGGAGCCCCTGGGTGTTTGTTTAAATGCAGATGCCCAGGCCGGCCGGCACAGCTGCATCAGAATCCTGCATGAGCTCCAAGTTCCCCATGTGATGGGGTGCCCAGGAGGGCCTCCCAATGATGGGTACTCAGGAGGCGGTCAAGCTCTCGGCCTCCGGCCAGCCAGCCAGCCTCTCTCAGGCTGAGCTGAAATGTATTGTTTCAGAGTAATTTTCCTAGGATATTAATGCTTGAGGATTCCCTTTAAACTTTCCCTCCCCTTTGCATCCAATTTCACAGAGCCAATGGAATGATCTGAGTTCATGTAATTACCTAGGAGTCAGCAGCCTGTTCTCTCCTTGGAGATGGATGTGGGTGAAGCTGTGAGTGGAAAACCCACTTTGCCCACTGCCAAGTGGTTCTCTGGCAGGTGTAAGAGTTCTGCTGGAGATCCAGCGCCTGCGGGGTGGGGAGCGCGCGCTGTTTCACTCCCACTGTGCGCTGTCTGCAAGGTCTCTTCTCTGGGGAAGCTCCTTCCTCTCCCTGTTTGCAGCAGCCTGAGACTGTTCACCTCCTAAAAGGCCCAGTCCTAGTATTTCTTTAACGGGAGATTCAATTTATTTCAATGTAATATGCATATGTTATGTCCCTACTCTGTGTGAGCATCATGCAGGGCTTTGGGGAGAAGAGGATGGAATAGATATAAAGGTAAGAAAAAGAGGCCTCTGCTGCTGGGAGCTGCCCACCGATTGGGGGAGACATTGCTGCACAACTGGGTACAGTGCCAAGGAATAGAGTCAGTGCAGAGTGGAGGTGTGAGCAACAATTGCAGGGGGATTCATTGACAGAGGAGGGAGGGCTGCTCGCAGGCAGTGCCATCACCGTGGGACAGGATGGAAGAAGTTGACTAAGAGTTGAGGGAATTGTCCAGGGGTAGCAGCAGGGATGACGAACTTGGCAAACATTCTGTGCATAAAAGATGTCACTCTGTGTTTTTTTTGTTTTTTGTTTTTTGTTTTTGTTTTGGTCCCAGGTTTTAGCTTATCCATCTGAAAATAGTGGGACAAATGGTCTTTGAAAAGCTCCGTACCTGGAACCTGAGGTTGTTAGAGGAGTACCATTAGGAGCACCCCCAGCTGTGTTCACCAAAGCCCTGGCCCAGCTGGTCTCAGGTTTTTTCTGTCATTGTTATCAGCAGCCAGTATGCTGCCCACAAATTCCAAGTGCTGACAAATGGAGTAGGTTTAATCACACCCTGGCTTAACCCTCTCATTTGCCATAAATCAAACTAGTTCTAAAAATCACATGGTGCTCAAGTACTCTGAGTGTGCTTGGCATCAGTGAGGTATGATGTACTCTGGGGTTGTAGAAGCAGCATGAACTCACCTCTGCCTCTGGAGCTTGGGGAGTGAGAGTGACATGCAGTCGCACCATGCATGGCCTTTCATTTACATTGATGCCCAAAACCTCTAGTTGCTAGGTACTGGTCAGATTTCCTCTCCCTTTTTGGGACTTATGTGCTCTGCCTTTTATGATGAAGTTTCTTGGTCCATTTCTACCTTCTTCAATGGTATAATGTGTATTAACACACAGATGTGCAATTCCACAATCCATATAGGTGGCTCGTCTATCCGGAAAGAGACCAAAACACACCAGACTGCATAGAAGTCCATTTCTGCAATCCTAGCAATCACAGTAACATGCTGGTCAGGGCTGCCTCCCAAACCTTGAGATGTGTTTAAACTATACAGGATATCCACCACATGCTCACCTTTGCCTGTACCAAGCATTTGCAAACATTACAATATGCTTGTGTCAGTGAAGAATATTTTGATTGCAAGTAACAGGGAACTAAGATTTATTCAAGTTAAAAAAATGAATGCATTAAGATGAATGCATTAACTAGGAATAGAAGTAAATCAGTAAAGGCAATATATGAAAAGCTCACAGCTAACATTATACTCAATTGTGAAAGACTAAAAACTTTTCCTCTAAGATCGGGAGTGAGATAAGGATACTTGCTTTTGCCACCTCTGTTCAACATAAGTCAACTAGAAGTTCCAGCCAGAAATATTAGTCAAAAAAAGAAAAGCCATTGAAATTGAATAGGAAGAAGTAAAATTGTCTCTGTTTGCATGCAACAGAAGTTATGTGTAGAAAACCTTAAAGATGGCTTGCATACACACCTGTGACAGGTAATAAATAACTCAACAAAGCTGCCAGATACAAAATCAACACATTTAAAAATCAGTTCCATTTTTGTATGCTACCAATGAATAACCCTAGAAGGACATGGAGAAAACAATTCCATTTAGAATACTATCAAGAAGAATAGAATATTTAGGAATAAACTTAACCAAGGAGATGAAAGATGTACAACTGAAAACTTGGCAAACACTGAAGGGAATTTGATGAAGGAAATTGAAGACACAGATGAGTGGGAAAACATCCCATGTTCATGGAATTGAAGACTTAATATTGCTCAGAGGTAAGTAGCACCCCAGGTTACCTACACATTCAGTGTAATCCCCATTGAAAGAAAAACAGTGGTGTTTTTTTGTCTTTTTTTTTTTTTTTTTCAGAAATTGAAAAAGCTATTCAGAAATTCATGTGGAATCTCAAGGGACCTTAAATAGTCGAAGAGGTACTGAAAAAGAACAAAGTTGGAGGTCTCACACATTCTGATTTAAAAAAATCATTTTACAAGGCTGATTTCTTATGAAGTTTCAATAATCAAAATAGTGTTGCATTAGTACAAAGACATACATACCAACCAGTGCGATAGAAGACAGACCTGAGAAATGAACCCGTTGTGTATGGTCAAATGATTTTCAGAAAACTATGAGACCATTCAGTGAGGGAAAGAAAGTCTTTTCAACAAATGATGTTGAGAAAACTGGATTCCCCATGTGAAAGGATAAAATTGGGTCCTTATCTTACACTATATATAAAAAAATCACATGGATCAAAGACCTAAATGTAAGAGCTAAAACTCTAACACTTAACCCCAGATAAAGGGCTAGTATCTATGATGTATAAGCAACTTCTCAACAATAATAAAACTCAACAATAATAAACTCAACAATAATAAAAAAAAATCAAACAACTCAATTAAAAAGTGGGTCAAGGACTTGATTGGACGTTTCTCCCAGGAAGACATACAAATGGCCAATAAGCACATGACAAGATGTTCAGTATAACTAATCATCAGGGAAATGAACATCAAAACCATAATTAAGTACCACTACATACCCACTAGGATAACTACTATTGGAAGGAGCAAACAGGTGTTAGGGAGATGTGGAGAAATTAGAACCTTGTGCACTGTTGGCAGAAATATAAAGTGGTATGGCCACTATGGAAGAAAACAGTATGGTGATTCCCCAAAACGTTAAAAATAGAAATATCATATTATCCAGCAATTCTACTTCTGAGTATATACCTAAAAGAATTGAAAGCAGGGTGTAAACAAGTTATTTCTCCAACCCTGCTCATAGCAACATTATTCACAATAGCCAAAAGATGAAGCAACACAAATGTCCATGGACAGATAAATAGAAAAACAAAAAGTGAGGTATATGCAAATAGTAGAACATGATTCAACCTCAAGAGGAAAGGAAGGGAATTCTGAGACATGCTGCAACATGGATGATGAACCTTGAGGACATCATGCTCAGTGAAATAGCCAGTTACAAAAAGACAAATACTTGATCATTCCACTTACATGAAGTACTTAGAGTACTTGGAATCATAGACAGAAAGTAGAGTGGTGGCTGCCAGGGGCTGCATGGAGGAGGAAATGAGGAGTTGTGTTATGTGTAGTTTCAGTTCTGGAGATGCTGGTGGGAATGGTTGCACGACAGTGTGAATATACTTAATGCCAGTGAAATATATCCTTAAAAATGGCCAAGATGGGATCCCTGGATGGCTCAGTGGTTTGGCACCTGCCTTTGGCCGGGGGTGCGATCCTGGAGTCCCCGGATCAAGTCCCACGCCGGGCTCCCAGCATGGAGCCTGCTTCTCCCTCTTCCTGTGTCTCTGCCTCTCTCTCTCTCTCTCTCTCTCTCTCTCTGTGTCTATCATGAATAAATAAAATAAATAAATCTTTAAAAAAATGGTCAAGATAGTAAATTTGATGTGCTTTTCACAATTAAAAACAAACACAAAATTAATACGTTGGTTTATGTAATACAGAATTCAGAAATAGATCTGGGGTTTCAAACAATGGCCTTGGGACTTTGAATCCCTCAGCCCTACTTCACCTGTGTCACTTATTCTCAGGGTGGTTCTTGCCATCCTGGCAGCTAACCTGGCCAGTGGCATCTCTGAGCTTATATGTTCCTCCAGTCAACCAGTCTTAAGCATATAAAATATCATGGGAGGACTCTGATTGGTCCTGCTTGGGCCACGTGACCATCCTTGTGACCAATCCTGGTGGGCAGGGAAAGTAGACCTGAGTTACCCCATTCACTATGGAGCAGGTGAGGCCGTGTAACACACAAGGTCATCAAGTAACAGAAAAGAAAGGATGTTCTTCCAAAGAAGAAGTGTTGGAAAGACACCCCGTGGCCTCTGTGATGTCTGTGCTCTATCTTCCAAAGTCATTTCCTCCATTTGAGGCAGGGCATGGGCACTTTGCCTGAGTTATGGAGACTGGCTTTCTTTCCAGTCCACTCTCCTTCTTTTCAAGTGACTAAGCCCTCCAGAGGGTCCCAGGTTCATAGCACACCTACCCCCAAGAGGAGAGGGGTTTCCAACCCAAGTCTCTGCACTGGCACTGAAATTGGGTGTGACTCTGAACAGGGCAGGATAGGCGCTCTCCTGATGGTCTGATTGATTGTTCAGCTTTAATCCTGTTAACCTAATGCTACCTCTCTGGACATTGAGTAATGCCCACCAGAGTCTTACATCTACCCACTTAATTTCCATTTGAGAGATTTATGTGTGAGTTGAATACATTATTACCTTTGTGTAGACAGCGGTGTTTGTGAATTAAGATTGATTTCATGGGTAGCCACCTACACAAATTGCTAAAAAGTCGTTAATTTGTGGTTGGCATTAACATGTTTGATGGATGTCATCAGATACAAATCAGAAAGAACTCTCAGCTCATTTCAGGGAGGATGGAGGCCTATTGCTCCTAGCATTTCTGCATGATGGATTACCCAGTGAGGGGTTACCCCAAGTGTGGTCCCCTTTACCACCCACTTTCCAGGAACCTGAAGAACCGGTTTAAAATACAAATTCCTGAGATTTACTCAGATAAAGGGAATCAGACTCGATGGGGATGGAACCCAGGAATCTGTATTTTTATCAAGCTCCCCCCAGCGAAGTTTGAGGGCCCTACTCTGGAGTTTCCTTATACTGTTGTGTGGCTATTTCACAGGCAAATGTAAGAGGAAGCTTTTTTTCACACTGAGAGAGACCAAGAAATTGTTTTGCTGAGTGCATAGCCAGGCAATTGCAAAATCATGGAATGAGGAAGAGCAGAAAGCTTTTTGGCATTTGGTTTTTCTCAATTGTCTTAGCTCAAAAAAATCGTTTTGCCAAAATGGCACATTTTGGGGTGGCATGTTCTGGTCTTCTGTAAGGGCTCTTTATTATTCTCTCTCAGACCCATCTCTTGGATTTTCTTTCTCTGAATTCCTTGTGAGTAGAGACAATCTGGTGAGATCACCCCCTCATTCCCTGCTTCCTAAGAAACTGTGTTCGGATTGGGGTTTTGGAGCAGGTGACATTAAAGTACATGCCGGAGCTCATATGGTGCATGGATTTTAGACACTGGAGAGATCTTAGCAATCATCCCTGGGATAGTGCCCCTGAACCCTTTGACTTTTTGGTTCATTTCCGATACTGCTGATCAATCTTTGCACTTTCCCCTACCAGGCTTGCATGCAGCTTCCCAATCCATTTTGATATAATACCAAGTTTTGATTGATTTACAGTGAAGCTTATTTATACCCTGGATCTAACCAAACGCCAGCTTTTGCTTATGGAGAAGTGTAGGATCAGGGAGGAAAAGTGCCTTGCTCAAGACCCAGAGCTAGATTTGGGAATACCAGTACCCTGGCTATAAGCAGAGGCTTTTTTTCTTGGCTTAATGAATGGTCAGTTTTTAATCATATTTTTTAGAAACGTTGGAATTGGAGTATAAATTTTAACAGCTAAGATATAAATTGGTGTGGAATATAATATTTTTCCTATATGAGTGAAGATTTCTTTCTTTTTAAAAATTTTTCTAATTTTTTAAAAAACTTTTAAAAAAGATTTTTTTATTCATTCATGAGAGGCACACAGAGAGAGGCAGAGACATAGGCAGAGGGAGAAGCAGGCTCCCCACAGGGAGCCTCATGTGGGAGTCAATTCCAGGATCCTGGGATCATGACCTGAGCCAAAGGCAGATGCTCATGAGCCACCCAGGTCCTCATGAGTGAAGATTTCTTAAGTGTTATGGAAATTGTGAAGAACTGAATATGTAAGTAGCCATTGTTAAGTGTCAAGTCTGAGGACCGGCAACCTGCTAACTTCCAAGAATAATTGGCAGATTAGTAGATTCCGCACCACCTATAACTTAGAGTTGTAGCCAGTGGTTCATGTACTTCATAAAAAAAGGGAGCACAAGATAGCTTAATTTGCAAATACTCAAGTACCTGGCATTTGCAAAGAATAGAAGATGTATCACATTGTTGACTCCTCATCTGTCACACCATATGCCAACATCCCCTAATGGGTACACTTGCTATTATTCCCACTGAATTTAGAGTTTTCACACTGGGGAGCTGTGTTGTTATAGCCATTAACCAAAAGGATGCAGCGTCATATCCAAAATGGCAGAGTGGCTGAGTTCAACAGAGAAATCAGAGGTCTGTAGAAAGACCTCTTGTTACTATTGCAGTCCAGTGGGCTCAGCTCTTTTATGGGATGCTATGTTGTCTACATCCATCATTATTAGACATTAGAAGGAGAACTTTAGACTAAATCAGTGGAGGAGAGTCCTGTTGGAGGTGACAGCAAGTTGTAGTTGAGAATCCTGCCACAAGCTCAACATCAGCGCTTCTGCTGACAGCAGTCCTTCCTCCTCATTAATCCATCTCCCCCTCCCTCCACCACTTCCTAGTTGTTATTTCTTTGCCAAGCCCTCAAGCTGGATTAATTTATAACTTTAATAATGTGGTAAAGAACCCAGAATTATTTTGCCTGGAGAAGGTGTATAAAGTAGGCTACATCATTTTCTCTTGTGCTTCCTCCATAAGCAGCCCATCTGCTTCCTCATCATTGCTGTTGGAATTTTAGCCTTTGCATTGGAAACTACTCAGATTAATTTGAACTTCAGGGATAATTAAATGTATAAAATGCATGTTTGTTGCTTTTTAGGTGAAAGTAGTAAGAAGAAAAAACTGGAAAATGTTCTAGAAAATTAACTCAAAGTAGATTTCTTTGATGTAGGGATGGGGTAGGGAGCACCTGGCCAGCTCAGTCAGCAGAGCATGCAACTCTTGATCATGGATTCATGAGTTCAAGCCCCATGTTGTATGTAGACATTACTTTAAATTTTTTTTTTAATTTATGATAGTCACAGAGAGAGAGAGAGAGGCAGAGACACAGGCAGAGGGAGAAGCAGGCTCCATGCACCGGGAGCCCTATATGGGATTCGATCCCGGGTCTCCAGGACCGCGACTTGGGCCAAAGGCAGGCGCCAAACCACTGCACCACCCAGGGATCCCTGTAGACATTACTTTAAAGAAGTATTTTAAAACTCCCCAAATTCCGTAGGGCTATTAAATACAGCTTCCCAGGGCAACTTCTGAATAAGAAAAATAGAATAGATTACATCAATTTCAAAAAAAGAATCTGAATCTTCTTGCCAAAGAAAACATAATTTCTGTCTTTATTTATTCTTTGCTTTCCAATAAAATGTCATATATACTTCCATATATATGTTTCTCTCTATATATGGCATTATATATATTATATATACATATACATGTATATGTATATACATACCCTACCAGGCTTGTATGCAGCTTCCCAATCCATACATGTATATGTTAACACACACACACACACACACACACACGTATACACACACTGAGAGACCAACTGGGAAAAATTTGTAGGCTAAGGCAGTTAGGATCTTATAGATAGTATGTTAAGATTTAAAATTCACATATGGCAGAGATATGTTAATAGATGTAAGTGGATTCTTTATTTGGACTTGAATAAATTGGAAAGAATTTAGAATTAAAATTGGAAAACCATGCTTTTTCTTCTCTTTAGATCAAATTCAGACTTGCTATGAGTTGAGTGCTGACTAGTCCCATAATGTATATATTAGTCTATGTCTTACAAGTTACTTTCCTATCTGTTACAGCCTTGGATATTTCTGTAATTCTAAGTCGTATAGTGATTATTTTTCTTCATGTTACAGACAAGGAAACAGTGCTCCAGAGAAGTTGATGACTATTCATCATGGAGCAACCGATAGTGTGGCAAGGCTGGCCATTGTCTCCAGATCATCATCACATTTATTAGTGTTGAGTATTGAGCATAGGTTCTAGGTTTGGCACCAGCTGGAGCACAGGTGCCAAAGGCAGTAGAAATAGTCCCTGCTACACAGAGCCAGCAACAATGGATGTTCAGAGTAAACAAACTATGTGAAACTGTTGGCTTGGGGAAGATTTATGGATTGATTCTATCTAAGGGGAGCAAAAGGTCTTACAATGCCTCTCAGAGTGAGAGTCCACCTGGTGGTTGATGATAAGCATGATTGATGGGGTGAGAAGTTCGAGGACAGAGGGCAGAGATGCGCATGCCCAGTGGGTGGGAAGACAAGAATGGTCCATCCGTCGTGGCTCAACCCACCGTTTTGTGCTTTTGAATACTTTTATTCATTAAAAGACAAAATTATTATTAAATCTGTTTTTATTTTTTTTAAGATTTCATTTATTTGAGAGAGAGTGAAAGTGAGGAGATCACAGAGGGAGAAGGAAGAACTGAGCAGAGAGCCCAATGTAGGACTCCATTCCAGGACCCTGGGATCATGACCTGAGCCAAAGGCAGATGCTCAACCGATGGAGCCACCGAGGTGCCCCAGAGATCTGTTTTTATTTTGTTCCAAACTCTACGGTGGAACAGGAAATCTCTAAGAATTGGGATTTCTTATTGATTTCAGAAAGACTAATTCTCATGGAGCCTAGCTGTATGGTTAGACTCCTGGCTCTTACGGATGCTGTCAATGAAGAAAACTTGTCTCTTTGCAAAGTTTCAGTTCAGGTTATGCATGACTTTCTGTGACATGAAAGGTAAAAATCAATCCAGGAAGAATATTGGCAAGCTCAAATCTGTCCTTTTTATTAGTATATCACTTTGAATAACATGTATTTATAGATTGTTTTGTGACAGGACCACAAAAAAGTTATAAATGATATTCTTAAGTTGTAATGAAATTGCCATCAAGTTTTTGGGTTCAATATTTCCTAAGCATCAGATGATAAAATTCGGAAGACCAGTATATTGCAGTTTTTCTGGGCTCTGCTGGAATGATTAATAGTCTGGACTTGATTTGAATTGGGAAAGAGGTGCAAGGCAAGATCAATTTCGGGTGAACTTGGACTTCATTACCACAGGGCGATCACTAATGCAGCACTCTTCTCTGTACATACATGAAAGCAAAGGCTGGGGGCAGAGAGTGAGGAAGGCATGATCTGGGCCAGTGGGCTTTCCGTGTGCAAACAGTGCTTGCGGTGAGGATGCCTCCTCCTCCTTCTCCTCCAGGGGGGGGGGGGGGGACGAGCAAGAGCATTCGTGTGAGCAGCGGGAGGGGTCAGGGGCAGAAGGAGAGAGAGAATCTTAAGCAGACTCTGTGTTCAGTGCTGAACCCCATGTGGGGTTCCATCTCACAACCCTTAGGTCATGACCTGAACTGAAATCAAGAGTCCAACGCTTAACCGACTGAGCCACCCAGGGACCCCAAAGTGAGGATGCTAATTGAACCAATACTACAACATAGATTCCTGGCCTTCTTAGCAGCTTCATTTGTTCATTTTTCTGGTTATACAAGTTTATATCCTCACTGCTAAAAAATTCAAATATTATGAAATGTCTGACTTGCAAAGTGAAGGTTCTCTGGAATCACCCCCCTTTTCCCTTATTTCTGAGGAAAACCACCATCAACACTTGGATATTCTTCTTGGAATTGTTTTTGGTTCATTCTACCACTTATTTATTTATCAGTGGTGAAAAGATCACGTAACATATTTTGAACTTGGTTGACAATTTAATACATCTTTATATTAAAACAACCATCACCACCTCCGTGGGCCTGGGCCTGCCTTGCTGTCTCGCTGTATCTCAGGCCAGCAGCTGGCCTTGTCCTTGCTCTGTGGTCCTCCAGTAAGGGCTTGTTCAGGTGCTAAAACAACATCGTTCCAGGGATAGTGTTTTCCTCAACTGAAGCCACTTACAAGCTCTGGGCACGAGACAAGAAGCTCGCTCAGGGGCTAGCTTTTCATGCTGTGTGTGGCTTCTGAACTGGCAATTTGTCTTTTTTTTTTTGGAGGGGGGGGGATCTTCTTGCTTAAGGAGACTGAATGGCAAAGTAGGTCAGAATATGCCTCCTGGAGTTGGGTAGCATCTGTGTTTCTTACCCTCACTAAGCCTCCATTTCCTTGTTTGTAAATGGAGGTAATAATAGTACCTACCTTATAAAATTTTTTCTGTGGGGATTAAATGAAATCCTTTACACAGAGCGCTATCCCAGTGCCTGGGATATTGTAAGTGACTGTAAATGACATGTCCTCTTACTAGGTGTGCAGGCCCAGGAAGACAGGGACTGGCTGTCTTTTTCCTTCTGTATCCCTAGTGCTCGGTCCATGGAGGAACCTGGATAAATATTTGTGAAGAAATGAATTCCCTCTGATGGCCTCCATTGACCCCAGTGACTAGGCCAGTCCTTGAGGCTGGCAAGAGAATCCAGAAAGGAGAGTTGGAAGGTCAGAGAAAAGTCGTTAACCAGCCCTGGGTTGGAAGCACGACCCAGGTAGAAAGTTGGAGCCTGCCACCCAAACTGGGGAGCTGCCACACAGGTCCCTCTACTGAAGGGGCACTGAGGAGGCTGGGGATGAAGCCTGTGGAAGTCTTTTCTCTGTGTCTGAGGCAGGCCTGAACGCACAGGTGGTCAGCAGCTGGCATTTAGTAGGAAGAAGAGCTGGGTGTGTTTTGAGGGGGAGAAAAGGAACAAGCTGGAATCCTACACATGTTTTCACCTTGCCTAACTGTGATGACCTTCCAAAAGCAATGGCTGTTGCTTCACCCCTGCCTTGTAGATCTTTAGCAGATTTCTCCTCTAGTTAACTCCCCCCAGGATCTATAAATGCGGTCCCAGCTCAGCCAAGTTGACTGAGTCAATGGACCACTATCTGAAACCGATTCCTTGTGTCGGTCAGAATAACACACAGCACTTCAGTCATCTGGCTGCTAACGAATCCCATGGCTTTCTGCCAGCATGTTCCAACAGCCAGCTATGCCACGCTAGATCTCTTTACCCCTATGAATGGAAGGCCCCACTGAACAGGACAGATATGCGCAGACATCCATTGCATGGCGCCACCACTGAGTATAATGATGCTGAAGCTTATTAGCTGTTATAGTAGGCAAGGCCTTCTGGGATTTCTCTAGCCTATAATTGGCTTTTACTGTGTGGATTCTGTGAGTGTCAGAAATAATGAGATGACATTTGGATCTGACATGGCATCATTAGAGGACTGGTAATGCAGATTATGAACATGCATTCATATGAGGGAGAGGAATAAATCAAGTGGGAAAACGCTTGAGGAGTCATGAGGGTTGTGGCCAAATATATGCTCCTTTGGTGTATATTAACGCCAGCAATTAATGATCCACAGCCCTGTCCTCCAGGGGCTTGTAGGCAGGCACCCAGCTAAAATAACATTGGCCATCAGGAAACCCATGGCAAGGGGCTTTGTGAGCAAGTCTGAAGATCATCTGTGCCATGCACAAGGTTGAATGGCATGCCGATTAGTCCAAAAGGAGTGGGAGGGAGGCCCTTGTGATGTGATGGCCCACCTTTCCAAAATGGAAACATCTCGAGCACAGTTTTATATGCTTCTACGTGATTCCAGTGATATTATGGCTTTTGAAAAAAAATTGTTTAGCAATTTGTAGCAGTCATTAAATTGTTATGACTTATGGGTGAGTGGCATTACCTTCCCCTTCCCCCCCACACCAAGAAACACTGCAAGCTGTATATTTTACCCCACACTCAGGAACAAACCAATGCAAAGGTTTGTCTCTGGCTATAGAAATCCTTTCCTCATGCATTAGGTGTTCATGAGAATTTGCATAGCTCTTCACATTATAAAATTCAGAAGCCTTAGTGCTATTGTTCATAGGCAGCAGGTGATCAGAAGGGAAGGGGAGGGGGGCAGCATTTGTGGGTGACCTGTTCTGGGCCAAACTTTCCTACAAACAGTCAGAATGCCAACCCAGGTCTTGTAGTTTGAAACATCGTATCTTGTACCTCCGACCCTCTAGCCCAAGCCAGTGTGTTTGGTACCCCAATGATGGCCACATACCTCCTGCTTGGAGGAGGTATGTGTGTGTCAGTGCTGTCCCTGCCTGTCCCTGTCTGTCTTTGTCTGTCCCAGCATAGCTTTCTTTGTCTCTGCCCAGTTTGTCTGAAACTCTCTCCATACCTTAATTTCTTTTATATTGAAGGGAAATAAACATGCAGAAAAGTGCCCATATCATAAATGCTCAGCCAAGAGACTTCTCATAAACTCTAACCAGCATCCCACAAACCCCTTTATGCCTGCTTCTAAATCACTGCCTCTCCCCAAGGGCAGCCATGCCCCTAATTCCTAACAGCATAGAGGCATTTGCCTGTTTGTCTAGTTTATATGAACAGAATTCTGTGGCTTCTTTCACGTGACGCTCTGTTTGTGAGCCTTACCCACAGTGCGTGTAGTTGGAAACCCATTCTCATCGCTGGGCCCCTCATTGTGTGCACGGACTGCGGTTTATTTATCCATTCTGCCATTGACGGGCATTGGGAAGTTTCCAATTTGGGGCTGTTATGGCAAGTGCTCCTGGGAACATTCTAGAAGACGTCTTCTGTTAAGCGTATGCCCATATTTCTGTCATGCATAATTCAGAATAAGGAATGCTGGCTTCCTTTTATTTTTAATTGTACATTTTACCTGCCCTTCAACGACCTCCACCTTCAGTGAAGTGGAGGGAGACTGTGCTTTGGCCATAAACTCAGATGTACAAGAAATACTCCAGTTTTTAAAATTTAAATTTATGTTTTAGCTCCAAGTGCTCATCCCACCAGACTAGGAGAATCCCATCTCAGTTGTTGTGGGATTCCCATCATCCCCTGTGGTGGCATGACCAGAGCCAAGGGAAGGGGTCTCTGGCCACCATTCTGTGCTGTGCTGGGGGCTGGAGTTGTGGGCAGCCTGGGACCCTCCAACCATATCCTTCAGAGTCCTCTGAGTCCAGCTATCTCTCGGAGGTGGAGGAAGAGGGGAGGCCAGATCCCTGCTGTTCTCCTTTCCATCTCAGGGAAGTCTCTTCTTCAACAGGAAGACGTTCCCTGCACCTCCCTGCTTCTCAGAGCCCCACTCTCTCTGCCAGCTCCGTCCGCCCAACATGATGGGGTCAGGATTTGGAAACCAAAAGCCAAGAAGTTTTAGGCTAGTAGCTTTCTGCCTGGCATGTTCTTCCCCTGAAGCAATGAAACACAGAATCTGCTTCAATGGGGGAAAGGCAACAAATGGGGAGAAGAATAGAAATCATCTTAAAGTATCACAGTCTGCTTGACTAATATGTTGGAAGCATGGTGGCCATAGGCACATGTGACTTGTGGGGTGACAGTTGACATGATTTGTCTGTGACCTAAGAGGCCATTGGGCACCACCTGGGCATGGTGGTTTCTCTCTTATAGGATTCTGGTGACCCCTGTTTGTGGAGAGGAGTGAGGCATGAGAGAATGAGGGTGGAGAGAGATGCATGGAGAGATTTTTGGGGAGAAGACACATCGTCAAAACATAGCAGTTACTGATGTGAGACGTGCTAAAATGGCTGACGTCCTGACAATCTGACAGAATGAGAGTGTTGTGTCCTAAGAGACGCCAGCAAGCTCATGTGACAGGGGAGCACTCACCCCCATATTCATGTCCTAGGGATCTTTGGGACAAAGTACCACAAATTGGGTGGCTTAAAATAACAGAAATGTATTCCTTCACAGTTCTGGTGTCTAGAAGTCTAAAATCAAGATGTTGGCAGGGCCATGCTTCCTCTGAAGACTTGAAGGAAGACTCTTTCCTTGCCTCTTCCTGGCTTCTGCTCATTTCCCACAGTCATTGGTGTTCCTTGGCTTGTAGATATATCATTCTAACCTTTGCCCCCATCCTCACATAGCCTCTTCCCTCTACATGTATCTATGTTTTCTCTTTTTATAAGAATACCAGTCATTGGAGATATATAGATATAGATATAGATATAGATATAGATATAGATATAGATGTAATTTTTTTCCTCCCCAGTCCCTCAATAGATTCAATGGATTGAATAATGCACACCCCCATTGGGGAGGGCTATCTGCTCTACTCAGTCCACTAATTCAAACATTAATCTCTTCTGGAAACACTCTAATGGACACACCTGAAAATAATGTTTAATCAGATATCTGGGTATCCCATGGCACGATCAAATTGATGCAGAAGATTATAATTATACACATAGTTATATAAATTAGTGTTTTTTATTACATGAGAATCTTTATTTTGACAAATGAAGAATAAAAAAATTTGAACAGAAAAGCAGGTAAAAAATCAGTATGTTTACAAATTATTGTAAAAAGAATACAAAAGAGGGTTAAAATTCTTCATGAGGAAAACCCAAAGTGTGTCCAATTATACAAAGGCTTATCCTTGCAAGAAACAGGGATAGAGCTGAAGACCCAGTTTGCTTTTGCTGCTGAAAAATGTACAGTTATCTAACTGAGAAAACCCAACTGAGGTGGCTATTTATAAAAGTGTGGGTAGGTTAAGAGGAAGGATGGACGGATGGTGCTGGGCCCTGGGGATGTTCCTACCTCCCCTTTGGTTGAGGAGCACTTGCTGGAAACTGGTGGGAATAGTTGAAGTGGGAGGAAGAGTACCTCGGAGCAGGAGCCTTTGGTAGAGAGACCAGCCCTAACTGCAGTGACCACAAGTGAGCCAGGGGACATAGACACCCCAGTGTCACCTTCCTCCCTCCTACTTCTTGGCAGTGTTAGTTATAGGGAATCAAGTAGAAGTGCGGTGGATCCATTGAGAAGCTCCAGCACACAGCGCAGAGTGGAAGAGGATAGAGGGTAGAGCAGGAGGGTCAATGGAAACCACCCAGACATGAAGCTGGGGTTCCTCTTGTGAGATCAAGAGGGTTCGCCTTGCCAGTGTCACTGGCTGAGGGAGAACAAGCCCAGAGAGTGGGTGGAAGTCCATGCCATCGAAAAGACCCACCTATGATGAGTTACATTTATTACAGTTTCTATAGGGCAATTTCTAGTTTTCAATCAGGAGAGTTAGTTTTGTTCTTTCCATAAAGGAAAAAGCCATCTAGACCTTTTTGGGTAGAGACTTAAGAAAACACTGAAATCTTACAGCCATGACTGGTTGTGCCAAGAGCTAGAACAATCCTAGAATAGTGATTGACAAGACCCTCAAAAGATATCTGATGTGATTCTATTACATAAGGAACTAAACTTCAGATTGGTTCTAAAAATCTAAATATTTCAAATGGGTATTAATTTCTTTTAAATTATCTGGATAATTAACTCAAAATTTCTCCTCAAAGCATAATCTCCTTTTTTTTTGTATAAAACATCTCATTTATGAGAAGTAGAATTAAATCAATAGATTGTTCAGGAATATGGCACATCATTTTTTTTCCTTTTCTCCTCTTGACAAATGAACTCAAAGGTGACATACATAGATATATATTTTTTGCTTGTAGGCATTTAAAATACATTTTTCTTGTGTAAATCAAATGAAACATTACATATTAATTTGTACAGTGAGATTTATTGAGGTTTCTGGAGCTGTTAGGAGTTTTCAAATATGTGCTTAAAAACTTCCTGGTCATTTCTGTGATTTATTGTGAGGTAATACATAAATACACGTTTAGGTGTCCATTAAGAATAGATTTGAGTTCCATAATATGGAAATTACTCAGGTCTTCATACTTCATAATATATCACATTAGCTGGCAGTATGGAGCCATTATGATATTAACATAGATTTCAGCGTAATAGGAATATACTTACAGGAAGGTTAAAAGAACAAGATCCTCTTCTAATGGCTCTTGGAGCCACTTGGAACAAGGTAATGCTTTGTTGGCATATTTGTAAAAATTTGAATAATAATATGTTAAGATTTTTAAAATATAGATTTCTGAGTACTATTTTAAAATACCATTTCTTGTGAAATATTTTTAAAAATGTAAGCATTCAGAATTGCCAGATGGGGCTGTTTTTCCTCTTCCACTTTGAAGATGACTAGAAGTCTGTGAAACATATTGAGGAAGGCTCTCAGAGAGCCTGTTAAGGAAGATCTTTTCTGCCTTTCTGGAGGTGGATGGATGCTGGCTGGATGTTGGCAGTTGCATCTCCGGAAGCTGTGTGTGAACAATTGCACGGTGTGCAGTGCAAAGACCAATGGGCCATTTGGCTAGAAGATGAACAGCAGGGAGGAAAAATTTTGCCCTGAGGGTACCCTAAGGTTCTAATAGTCTGCTGGTTCACACTTCAGTTAGTCTTCACCGTGTCGGTCACATTAGTACTATTCCCGCAGCTGAAGTCTTTTGTGGTGTGTCTCCATTTCCAGTTTCTTCGTTGTGGTTGAAGCGATGGGTAATACAATGTAGAAATTCAGGCAAACACTCTGAATCTGAAACACTCAAAAATCTAATTGTAGATTCCTTGATCCCTGTGTCAGGTTCAAAACTATCTAAAGATTGGAGTTATTGGGACCCAAGCTCTCCTGGGTCTTGAGAAGACGTTTAATAGTTTCATACGATATCTCATTGGTTAAAAACAATCCTTGGGGGCCCCTGGGTGGCTCAGTTGGTTAAGTATCTGATTCTTGATTTTGGCTCAGGTCATGATCTCAGAGTCATGAGATCAAGTCCTGCATCTGGCTTCATGCCCTGCATGGAGATTGAGTCTTGAGAGTCTGCTTGAGATTCTCTCTCCCTCTCCCTCTAACCCTCCCCGTGCTTGCACTCTCTTTAAAATAAGTAAATCTTAAAAAAAAATCCTGCATATTTATAATATTTTTTTCTTTTCCAGAGGGCTTGAGATGATAAAATATGTTGACTTCCTCCTGGCAGTTGGAAGCACCTACACTGGTTCTTGAGTTCAGATGTATGTTGGCATCTTTAAAGATGTTTGGATAAACAAATATCAGTACACAGCCATGCCTCCAAACCTATTGAATGAGAACCCTCTGGACCAAGGCTTAACTGACCTGAACTGACCAGCTGAGGCTGAGCATCTCCCACCCCTTCCCCCTAGGTCTAGGGCTTCAAGTTACTTCTTGGGGATTCATCTTCTAACAAACTGCCCCCAGGAGGCCATTTCCCCGGATGTGTTTAGCTGAGGGGATAGGTGTGGTGTGGAGAAAATAGGATTGGGCTGGGGTTGGTCTCTGACATTGGTGGTGCTGACTTGACTTTCTGAACCGTCTGAGGCCTGTGGAGAGAAGGAGGCTCCAGAGAGAGAATGGAACAATGAGAGACTTGCATGTCATGGAACCGTGACAATGTGGGGGGGGGTGAGGATGTCCGTTCCATCTATAAATGGGGTACAGCAGCACTTCAGAGCAGGAAAAGCAGTGCACTCTGGCTGGATGAGGCTAGTGGCATTGGGAAAATGGAGTGTCTGCTCCTTTGACTTGGGCATTAGTGTCAGCACTGTGCGCACTGGCCTGCAGAATGGAATAGTGGGCAAGAGCTATTGTGAGCCTACGTGAAGATTCCTTGGTGACTCTTCAAAGTAGGGGTGTCTGTGGGGAGGTAGCGGGTGGGTGCATCATGCACATGGGGAAAGGGCCAGGGATACCTGGGCTGATGCCCTTCCTGTGACCCTTCACTGTAGCCATTGGCTGGGATACTGGGGTCACATCTAACCTTGGCTCCCATGTCATCTCATGAGTGGACATGGCCCACAGTGACTATGGGGTAAAGCAAAGAAACTATTAGCATTTACACCTATCTTTGGAGTCCAATAAGTCCATGTTTCCTGGAATGCATATAGATCCCAAATCTCAGTGTTCCACTTTGCCTAAGACCTGACTCTCTTGTCTACCAGCAGCAATAAGAAATAATCTTCTCTAAAGACCAGATCAAATATTACTTTCTTCAGGTTGTCTTCCTTAATCATCTCCAGCAGCTACAAATTTCCCTTCATCTTCTGGTTTGTGTGGCACATGATTTTGTGGTTCTCTTGTTGGAGTTCACTACTGCCTTCTTTGAGTAACTGCTAATTACATGCATATGTGGGCCATGCAGAGGACACTCATCATTTATATTCTCCCAGCAGATGGAAACTCCTTGGGTGCAGAGCCCAATTGTCATAGTCCATTCAGATCTCTACCCCAGAATGCCATAGACTGTGTAGCTGAACCAACAAACTTATTTCTCAGTTTTAGAGGCTGGGAGGTTTAACATGAAGGTGCCAACAGGTTTGATATCTAGTGAGGACACTGCAATAAACTGTCCTTTTGATTAAATCTCATGGTCAAGGAAGAGCACCATGGAGGATCTGGCCAACAGGAGGACCCACAACCTCCTAGCTTCCTCCAGTTCCTGTTCTTTTTTCCATGTGTATTTTATTTTTTGTGTGTATGCACAGCATAGAGCCAGCCCATCTGCAAAAAGAAAAAGGTGAGATGATTGTGTCTGTCTGAAGATAAATCTCACCAATGGTATCGTGTAGCCTAAAGCCAGAATAGAAACAGTGCCTTGCCCCTGCCACAGCCCGCCCCCCCCCATACTACAACTGGGACTTTCTTCACTCTGCTCCAGGATGTACTCCTTACCTCTCCCAGCTGTCCAACCTTTTGACCAGCCAACAAATCACCGAAGTTGTAAAAAGAGAGACCTGATGTTTAGTCCTCCAAATTAGAATGAAGGGGAAACATAGAGAGTCTTATGTAAATAGAGGATTGAAAAAGAAGCTATTCAATGCTCATTTGTTTACTGAGTCTGATGGGGATCGTAGAGGTCAATGTTGGACAAGCCAGTGGTCCTAGGGGTACTTCATGGGCATCAATCTTTTCTTTCCAGTTGGGCTTGACAAGTTGGAAAGGGGGAAGTGTGTCACAAACCTAATGTGATCCTGAGCATCAAAGTGGGTTTTTTTTTTTTGTCAAGTTGTGTCTAAAAGGGAAACGCTGCTTCATATCAACTCACCATGCAGAGCAGTTGCTGTGGGAATAAATGATTTTAACATGAGTCAAAAGCATAAAGAATGTCTTGACTTCCAATCTTAGCACTTTGGTGGGATTTCTCCATCCTTGGGTGGTATTAATCCACTTCCGTGTGCTCAGGCAGGACAGTGCCACTGTCACTTGCAGCTCTCCATGTCATCAAGTCACAAATTTGTTTCAATAGTTCGAACATACCCGATCTCTTTATCTTTCATCTTCAGCTGTTTTGAATTGAGTCAGTATTTCCCTTTATATAAATTTTTCTGAAGTTATTTTATAAAGTGGAGGACCTAGTATAATTTCTGAACATCACATAATCAATACGTTCCTGCCATTGCTATGGCAAGATTGAGGAAGGTTTCAGTTTGTAGCGTGTTGGTCGGAAGTGCAGGTGGCCTGGGGACCCCTGAGCTTGTGGCCAGTGTATGAAGGGCGAGCAGTCTTGTTGGGGCCTGAGCCCTTAAGCTGGAGTCTGATCCAGATGGCCGGCATCAGAACCACACTGCAGTGTTGCAGGTCATGCTAAGGGAGGACCCGGAGAGAGAAGGCTGCAGGCTCCTCAGCTATACACCTGCCCTCGAGATACTCCAGTATGTTTCTGAGAATTCCTCCCCTTCCCTGAAATAGCCAGAGTGCGTTCATCGCTTACAAATAAAAGAAACGCTAGTAGTTTGGGCAGGGAAGGGGGCCATCAGAGGCCTGTGCTACCCTCTTCCAGCTGAGATCTTAAGTCCTACAGATCCCTGGCTCCCCAGAACTTGCTCCTGAGAGGAGGCCTGCATGATCTCATCCTGTCATGCATCCTCTGCCCCAAGGTTGGTTTAGAGGTGCAGCCTGACCCTGCATCCCCTCCTGGACAGGTGAGTCCCCACCTGGACTGCGGTGGATGCTGCAGAGGACTCAGGCTGGAAGGGGTGTCAGGCTGCCTCTCCCAACTATGACCTTGAGAGGCTGTTTTGGGCAACCTTTTGCATTAGGTTCTTCTGTTGGCCAAAGGTAGAATTTTTCCTTTGGCTACCATTTGGCCCATGTGTTCATGTCCTTGGTGTTTCAGTTTTATGCAATAATAGGCTAGGGATCTTATAGTCTCTTATTGCTGTAATTTCTAAATATTGAAGACTGAATTATGGGTTTCTAAGGGGACGCCAATGACCTATATCTCCAATATACACTAATGGATGGTACAGTTAATATTTAGTTAGAATATTTTCTGGAGTATTTTCCAGAAAATTTTAACTTAGTTTTAGGTGTTAAAAAGGTGCAGCCTTTTTTTTCTTTTTCTTTTTCTTTGTGGCATTCATTTTCTTCCCTGCTCTTTCTGGTTTCTTATGTTATTGCTGGAATGTGATTAATTGGACTGTCAGTACTGGTTTAGTTTTCATTTTTGTGAATTTAGAAAACCTTCCAGTGATTTCACTCACTTAAATTACATGTGAAAAAAATTTAAACGTCACATGGAAAATGTTATCTGGATATACCCCAACGGCAGGAGTGTTTAGAGATGGGGACTTTTGAGAGCCTTTGAGATATTCCTGATGACTACCAAAGCTGGAACTGCGGCTCAATGCTTTTGTAATTCCCGAGTGGATGTTTTTGTAATCCCTTATCTCTCATAATTGGCAATAAACATCTTCAAATAAAAAAAGGAGATGGTAGTGTTTTGTTCTAAGAGGCGGGAAGTAGAGGGATAGTATTTTATTTCAGAGCCAGGCTTGGGCTGGAGAGGGGAGCCCGAGATGGAGCTGCTGGAAATCACTGGAGAGAACAGGACAGAGTGGAGTTCACCTTGTGGACTGGGGACTGGGGTGGTTGGGGGTGAGCCCTTTTGAGGGTTTAGAGAAGATGAAAAAAAAGACAAAGGAAGAAAGAAGGAGACTTAGGGTAGTTGGCAGAGCCACCAATGACTGCCTTGGATGGCCTTCTCAGCCCCGGCCACGGTCCGCTCTCTGGACCTCCCAGGGAATGAGAAGCACATAACGTTTACACCAGAAGCCCCTGTCCACTGATGTAAAGTCTATGCAACTGTGCAACTGTTGTGGTGTCAATCACCCCAGAGTTTCCTCTCGGAACCAGTGACTGGTAACCTTACATGACTATCTGCAGTTAGGTCCAGTGAATAATTTGATTTCTGCTTCTTCCTGCAAAGCGATTGGCCCAGGCTCAGCCTTGTGTTTTGTAAACCTCCATCACGGCCCCTGCCTGCCCACCACCCTTGTCCTGTGGCCACCTGCCTGGGCTGATGTTCAAACCCGATCCCTAGGGGTGCCAGAGAGATGGATCAATGCCAGGGAACTTCAGAGTATTGGAAACTTAGAAGCTTATACAATCAAGATCTCAAATATAAATATATAAATAATTTAATAATTAAATAATTATTTGATTTAATTTAATTCTCAACAAGAGGCAACAGACTGGTTTTGTTGGCATTATTGATATACGTTTTAAATTGCAAAATGGGTAGACATTGATGGCTAAAAATTCAAACTCAGCAGAAGACTATATAGTAAATAGGGGATGTTTTCTATTCCAAAGCCCTCTCTTCTAGTCCTCCCTATGTAGAACATGGCTCACAGTTTGCTGTGTTTTCTTCCACACTCTTAGCTACGCCCATGAACACACACACGCACTTCCCAGACTTTTGTTCTTTTCATTTTGATAAAAAGTCGGATAATGCAAGACATTCACTTTGGTGTCAGCAGTATACCAAGGATGTCTTACATGTTGATATAGGCTTACAATTGACCTCTGACCTCTGTTCCATAGTCTTGCTCTGCCTTAACTCATTGGACCATCCTTATTGATCGATACATGGGTCACCTCTACTTATTTGATCATTCAATAAATATTTATTAGGTATTTATTAAATGCTAGCTTCTGGGGTACCTGGGTGGCTCAGTCAGTTAAGTATCTGCCTTCGGCTCAGGGCAAGATCTTAGGGTCCTGGGATCGAGCCCCATGTGGAGCTTTCTGCTCAGTGGAGAGTCTGCTTCTCCCTCTCCCTCTGTGCTCACTCCTTCTGGGCTCTCTCTCAAAAAAATAAATAAAATCTTAAAAAAAAAAAAAAGCTAGCCTCTGTTCTAGACCAAGATTCCTGCCTTCATGGGATTTCCTGCAATGGACACTCATGTGCCCTATCCTGATCATGGGACAGGCTTTGGGAGTACAGTGTGTCAGAGAGCATGAGGCTGTCACATATTGATGCATCCTGCCCAAATACCATATTCCTACCTTTATTTTATTTTTTAAAATATTTTATTTATTTATTCATGAGAGACACAGAGAAAGAGAAGCAGAGATACAGGCAGAGGGAGAAGCAGGCTCCATGCAGGGAGCCTGATGTGGGACTCGATCCCAGATCCCGAGATCATGCCCTGAGCTGAAGGCAGACGCTCAACCACTGAGCCACCCAGGCATCCTTGTTCCTACCTTTAGATCATATCTTTAAAAATCCGATAATTCTTTATTTCTGTGCAGAAAAAATCAGTTCTTTTCCAGAGTCCTGTCTCCTGTGGACCCGGGTGAAAGTGATTATATTTTAATCAGAAATGCTGGGAGAATAATTGAAATCATAATGGGAGAGCCCTTCTGTCAGGGAAACACTGATGGAATTCCTCACTTGTATTTTGACTACTCTCCTTTCTCAGCAGATGTAATTTAAACTGTGCAAAGAACCATCATCCTGACGCTTCCTTGGGCTCTGAAGTGCCTGGGGACTGTCGGAGGTCTCCAGTGAAATCTGACCTCTTTCTAGAATTTCTGAGGAAGGAAGGAGTGTTTTAGAAATCTGGAAGTCTGTTTCAGCCTCCCAGCAGTGGAGATTTCCATCAACTGTGGTGGTGGGAAAGCAGCTTCGGAGAAAGAATCCTGTTAGGGTTTCTGAGCTTTCCGAATAAACAGACTATAGAGCATTAATTTAAATCAGACCCGTGATGTTAATCCAATGTCTTTCTTTTGCTAAGTGATCTCCGACTTTATGTTTCAATGATTTCAGCATCTCAGGAGGGAGAGCAGAGTAATTATTGCCATCAGCACCTGCCATGAGTGGAGAGAAACCAGGGTGGCTTTAAGAGAAGCAGGTATCAGGTTCTCCATGGACCCGGGTCTCGGTTCTCTAATCCCTTTTTCTTAGGTGTTCTCCAAAACCTCTACTTGGGGAGGGAGGAGAGGGATTCCAGCTACAGGCAGAAGAGGGGAATGTTCTACTGGAATGTTCTATGAGAGAAGGGATCAAAGGCACAGGAGTTCTGCAGCCAGAGTCTTGGGTTCAAATACCAGGGTGGGCATTTACTAATGACATGACTGCAGGCATGTTACCCTCCCCAAGTCTCTGTCTTCTCACTTGTAGAAGTGGGTAACTAATACTGTGCTCCATAGGGCTGTTGTGAGATTTTCCAAATCTCAGCCACACCATGGGCATTCGGCTGTGGGTTTGGTTCACTGCGTTTAGCTGTAGGGCCGATTTGGCTGGAGGAGGGGAAAGCTGGGGCTGGAGGTATGTGATTTGTTCCATTAATGGTCCTCGAGGACACAGGCCGTGGGTTGAGTCCTACAGACCTAAGTCTCAGACCCTGGACCATGGTTTCCTTGATGTGGACTCTGGCCGAGTCATGTAACCTCTTTGAGCCACTCATTCCCTGGTCAGTCGTGAGGAGATGGTGATGGCACCCACATCTGGAGGGTGTCCGTGAGGCCATGCAGGAGAATGCCTGAAGGGTCTGTACTGTGCCTGGCATCGGGAGAGAGCACCGCAGTTGGTGGCCCCCGCCCCTTGGTGTCATTCCCATCGTCACTCCTGCCACCCCCTTCTTTTCCCTGCTGCCTGAATTCGTTGAGGCGGACGAGTAATTTTAGTCAGACAGCCACACGCCCATTTGGCAGAGTGAATAAGGAAAAACTTGGTCCTTTTCCATTGCGTAGACATCAGTTCTCTGTCTTCAGCCTGGAGAGGCAGCCAAACCGATGGGGCAATTTTCTCAAGAAGAAACACTACCTTTGCTGAAAGGGAAATGATTATTCTTGGCAGAGATCCCTTACTGTTCCAGTGGACAAATCAACTCAAGAAACTTCACTGAATGGTTTTATCTAAGTTGCTTTGGGAGTGTTTTGAATTAGTGTCAATGGGGCTGCAGGTCCATGCAGTTTGCTCACTCACTGTCCTCGTGGCTGCAGCAGTGGCCTTACCGAGGTTATTTTATGAAAGGCTGGGTGACCGGTAACACTTTCCTTTGCACGTTCCCTAATGCAAGTGGTCTTCCCCTTGCCCTTTGGTGCAGGATGCCGGAATTTCAATTAAGTGGGTGTGTGGGCAAGTACAGAGGCATGTGTTCCTTCCTTCATTCCTCATCCATCCAGCAAATGTTTCCCATGCACCTGTTACACGCCAGGCACTGACCCAGGTCATGAGAACACAGGAATGAGGAAACAGAGTGCCTGCCCCAGGGAGCCTAGAGTGCAGCAAGTGAGGACCATGCATCAAATAATCACACAGTGAACCACTAAAATACAAGCAACAATAAGTGCTAAAGAGGAGAGGCACATAGTACGAGATATCTAACCTACTCAGATCTGCCATTTATGGTATGGGAGAGCTGACCTATTCAGAAGGGACAAGGAAGGCTTTGCTGGGGAAGTGGTACTTGAATGGAAATCTGAAGAATGAGGATGGGCTAACCTGGTTCAAGATGGAAGAACATTCCAGAAGGATGGAGCAGCAAGTTGAAAAGCCCTGAGCTGAGATAGCATGCATGTTGCAGGCATTGAGAAAAGGCCCGTGTGGTAGTGAGTGAGGGATGAACAAGTCAAGGTGAGTCTGAAGAGGAGACATTCATACAGGTTGTGCAGAGGAATTCCAGGCGTTGCCAGGAATTTCTCTTTTATTGTAGGACCAAATGGGAAACCACAGTTTAAAGGTTGTATGAATGGGTGTTGGTGTGTGTCTGAGTTATATGTGACTTGATTTCCATTTTGGAGGTGCCTCTTGGAGGTGTGGAGTCAGGAATAGGAATGGGGGAGCAGTTAGGGAACCAGGGAGGGATGGTGGACAATTGGCCTGAAATGATTGTGGAAATGCCTGGGCCTCTGATGCATTCAGGAGAGAAACCGGACAGGATGTAGTTTTGGATTCAGAAATGGAGTGATGGAGAGGTTAGGGCTGACGTTGAAGGAGCCAACCTGCAGAACAGGGTGGACAGTGGAGCCCTTCATTGAGTTGGGAAACGCTAGGACAGAGCCAGGCAGGCAAAGGAGATGGGGTGGGGAGCTTGTGGACAGCCCGGAGTCCTTCCTCAGGGGACTCCCCGGGCCTTGCCCCTGGGCCCCCTGTAGCTCATCTCCCCACAGGACGAAACTCCTTCTAAATTCTGTGCCACTCTCACCTCTACCAACAAGCTTCCAGATTTCTCCTCATTTAGCATCACCACTTTTCCACATTTTCATACTCAATTCAACCTCTGAAAGAAATGCAATTTCATCTAGGCCAAGTCTAAGTTGAGTTCAGTCTCCATTTGGTAATAAATGACAGCATCGAGAACCACCAGTCCTTGCAGGATGCTTTGCTAGGTGCATGATATTTCATCTGAGCTTGGGACTAAGTCAGATCTCCAGCAAGCGATGAGCCAGATTCTGGTTCAGTCAAGGAATTGATTGAACAGACCCTCCTTGCCAAGAATGTACTACTGTGCTCTGCTTGGCCCTTGGGATACAAAGACAGAATATGGATCTGTCCTGAGCGTGGGGTGAGGGAAGAGGGAAGACCTATGTGAGCTACTGTGTCCTGGCTTGAAGAAATTATCTGGCAGGGAAGACACGTATTGAGATCTAGCTATAGGCAGAATGAAGTGATGTAAGGAGTAGGTCCAGGATTACAGAGGAGGAGGGATTCACTTATAGGGAGGATTGTCGCAGGCTTCCTGGAGGAGGTGGCACTTGTTTGGGGGCTTGTGGGACGGTTGAGTAGGAGTTCAGGATGGAGGTGGATGAGGGAAAGACATCGTGGGGACAGAAATCAAAGTCAAAGTGTCAGCTATGTTTGGGCAAGGGCAGATGGTAGGGGCTTTTGGAATGTGGGGCATATGGATGGGGAAGCAGTGAGAAAGGAGGCAGAAACTAGCAAGGGCCAGACAGCAGAGGCCCTCCTATGCTAAGGAATTTGGATCTGATTCTGCAGGTGGCCACCATCCATCCAGCAAATCCTATGCATCCTATCAGCTGTGATAGGTTCCTGAGCAAACGGAGTGGGAGGACATTGCCTCTCATTTAGAAAAACGACCTAGGTGGCAAGGGGAACACTGGGCTGGAAAAGTGAGATGTTAGAGGCAAGTTTTCAGACTTAGGCTGCTATTATGGGCTGCATTGTGTTCCCCAGACACCCTAACACCCTGTACCTGTCACTGTGATCTTATTTGGAAATAGGGTCATTGCAGATAAAATCAAGGTAGGATGAGGCCACTGGAGTGAGCCCTAATCCAACGTGACTATGTCTGCATAAGAAGAGGGAAATTTATTTTTATTTATTAATTTAATTTTTGGGGAAGATTTTATTTATTTTTTATGAAAGACACACAGAGAGAGAAAGCCACAAAGAGGCTCCCCTGGGGAGCCTGATGCAGGACTCAATCCCAGGACCCCAGGATCATGACCTGAGCCAAGGGCAGACAGACACTCAACCACTGAGCCACGCAGGTGCCCCAAGAAGAGGGAAATTTAGACACAGACTCACACAAGGAGGGTGCCGTGTGACAGCCACGGAGGCAGGGATTGTAGATATTCAGCTACAAACCCAGGAGCGCCAAGGAGCACTGGGCACAGAGAAGCTACTTTCGAGAAAGGCATGGGACAGATTCTCCCTTGAGCCTGCCAACGCCGGGATTCTGGACTTCTGGCCTCCAGAACCATGAGGGGGTCAGTTTCTGTGGCTGTAACACCCCCTCCCCCCGCCCCTGGGTGTGGTGATGTGTGCCGTGGCAGCTCCTGAAAACCAGCTGGCCTGGTCCTCGGCCTCAGCATCTCACAGAGGTGCGGTGCCCAATCGGAGGCTGAATTCAAAGCTCCACCTTTCTTGGGCAAAGGAGACCGTGAGGACCCACAGCAGCTCAGGCAAGTCCCCAGGAGTGGGCTTAGAAGGTGGTGGGGCCAGATCATTTCCTGCCTCAGCAGATTCCCAGAGGTGCCTCCAGAATGGAGGATGGGAGAGAGGATGCTGGAGGCTGCCCTGTGCTCCCCGGAAACCCCAACTCACTCCTGGTGCACAAAGAGGCATTATAATGGCAGGGGCCAAAGGGGCAGAAGTTAGCACACCCACTGCTTCTGAGACTCCAGAGCCTGAGCGTTGGTCCCTCTGACAACTGACTTGGAGCTGGGAGCTGGATTTTGCCGTGAGCCTTGTGTGGGGAGGCCGCTGGCGGAGTGGGAAGCTAGCTCTCGTCCTGCCTCTGAGTTTAAGCCGCTGCCTCCTGTCACTGACTCAGTGACAGGTTAAAAATGAAAGTGAGAACCTCACTCCATAATTAAAGAATGCAAATCAGAGCAACAAAGAGGCCATTGTTCGTGCATTGAATTGGAAAGAAAGGAAATTAAGTGTTGGGGACAGGGGAGGGAGGGGCTGTGTGGCAGTCAATCTCAGATTGTTGATGGGAGTAGAAATGTTTGCAGCCTCTCAGGAGGATCATCTTGTAATGTCTATCAAAATGTTTAATGCCTATATGGGGTCCTGCACAGTGCAGGTAAGTTCCTACACTGGTACGAATCTACCCTATGATCGTGCTTACAAAAATTTACTAATTTATATGTGTAAGGATGCTCACTGTAGCACTGTTGGTAATGAAAAAATAGAAAAATAAAATAAAATAACTGGAAACAACTTGTGATGGCTCATTTTAGGGGTCAACATGGCTTGACCAAGGGATGGCCAGGTAGCTGGTAAAACATTTTTTTCTGGGTATGTCTGTGAGGGTGTTTCCAGAAAAGAATAGTCTTTGAATTGGCAGACTGAGTAAAGATGTACCCCACCAACGTGGATGGGCAACATCCAACCTGATGAGAGATTGAATAGAATCACAAATAAAGATGGATTTGCTTTCCACTTAACCTGAGCCATCCATCTCCTACCCTCAGACACTGGCATTCCTGCTTTTTGGGCCTTCAGACTCAGACCAGGACTTACACCATTTACTCTCCTGGTTCTCAGGCATTGGATTTAGGTTGAAAACACACCACCAGCTTTCCCAGACCTCTGGCTTGCAGACAGCAGATGGGGGGACAGCCCAGTCTCCGTAACTGCATGAGCCAAATCCTCATAATAAATTTCTTTCTTTATATCTGTATATATCCTATTGGTTCTGTTTTCCTGGAGAACTCTAATACACAACCTAAATGTAATACACAACCTAAATGTTGTTCAGTAGGAAACTAGATAATTTTATTATGTACATCTACATGGTGAATTATTAAAATTAATTGGGAAGTCTCCCAATTAAGTTACCCAGAAGTACAGGGTAACTGTACTGCTGGATGGAGTATAACTTGGTGCAATCACTTCTTTATGTTTTAAACTAAAATAACTGTATTTGAATTGAGAACACAACTCTGTAGCCTGGAAACTGTTTATCAGCATCTACTAAGATTGAACAAATGCACACCAATATAACCCCACAGGTCTACTCCTGTGTGTATTCCCCACAGATTTACACCATAGAGACATTAAGAATATTCCCAACAGTTCTATTTATAATGCCCCAAACTGAAAACAGTGCAAATATCCAAATATTATAGACTGGGTCAATAAATTGTGGAAAAGTCATATTACTGGAATAGTACACAGCAATGAAAACAAATTGCTTCTCTATGCAACAACATAGGTAATTCTTGCAAACATAATTTTGAATTAAAGGAGTCAGAGACACAGAAGAGAATGTACACACTATATGATTCTAGGGGTCTGAAGCTCGAAATCCCGTAAGACTGAATGAGTGATAGCAGCCCAGGAAGGGATGACCTCTGTTGGGGTTAAGTAATGACTGGGGTGAGGCATGACGGAGTCTATTTCTTGGCATAGGTGGTGATTACTTGAACATGTTTACTTTGAAAATTCATTAAGCTCTACACTGATGATTTTGGCACTTTATATAAATAATGCTTGAACTAAAATTTATTTAAATATAGATACAACTCAACAACAAAAGAGAACAAACAACCCCCAAAAGGGCCACGGACTTGACTAGACATTCCTCCAAAGACATTTGAGTGCCCAATACACACAGGAACAGATACACAATATCACTAATCATTAGGGAAGTGCAGATCAAAACTGTAACCAGATACCACTTCGTAGCCATTAAGATGGCAATGACTTAAAAAAAAAAGAGGGAAAGTTACAGGTATTGGTGAGGATGTAGGGAAATTGGAACCCTTGTACATGTCTGGTGGAAATAAAAAATCATACAGCTGCTATGGAAAATGGTCTGGTGGTTCCTTAAAAAGTTAAACATACAGTTACTATATGATCCAGCACTTCTACTTCTAACCATATAAGGAATTTAAGGCAGGGACTCAACAGTACTTGTATACTAAGAGCCAAGAGATGGAAGCAACCCAAGTGTCTGTCGAGAGATGAATGGATAAACAAATGTGGTATGTCCACACAGTGGAATATTATTCAGCTATAAAAATGGCTACAACAGGGCTGAGCTTGGAAAACATTATGTTAAATGAGACAAGCCAGACACGAAAAGACCAATATAAAAAAAAAAAAGACCAATATAGTATGAATCCCCATGTATGAAGTAACTGAAATAGACAAATTCATTGAGACAGGAACTAGAGCGGAGGTTACCATGGGCTGATGGGAGGGAGAATGAGGAGCTAGTATTTAATGAGTGTGGAGCTTCAGTCTGGAATGATGAAAAGTTCTGGAAATGGATAGTGGTGACGTTGCATATGGTTATGCATTCGACACTTCGAATGTACTTAATGCCACTGAACTGTACACTTAAAAGGGTGAATTTTATGTATATTTTATCACAATAAAGTGAAATATGATATAATTAAGAAATGGAGATCTATGTGATATGAAATGATCATTAACACATATTAAGGGAAACGTCAAGAACATCATATATAAAGAACATAACTCTGAATATTTTAAAAGTGTATGCAAATAGATGCAGTTACTTTAATATTTTAACAAAAGGATGTGCTAGAAAAGTCGATGGTGGTTATCTCTGCAGAGGGTTGGAAGAGGGGAGAGCGAGTGGTCCTTTTTTATTGAAGACTTTTTTTCTGTATCATTTGAGATCTTCTTTCCCCTCCATGAATGTGCATTGTCTTTATTCAAATAACCATAATATAACAAGGGAGGAGGGAGTGGGGGGAGGTCCCCTTGTCCGCACCTTCTCCAGTTTGCAGGCCGGTCCTCTGGGAAGCAGTTTTGAGGTCAGGGTGGAAAAGAAGCCAGCAGAGCCACTTGCTTTGAGCACCCCTGCTCCTCCCAGGATGGCATGACACAGGGCAGGCTGACCACCGCAGTTACATCCTGGAACCCGCAAAGCCTGTTAGCCTGGGGCTCCAGTTTATGGGAGACCTGGTCCGGTTCATTTTTATAGGCCAAATTATAGAACTCTTCGTCTTTGTTTTATGTAGTTGTTTCGATAATAGAACCTGAAGTACTTCCCCAAGAGAGTAAGGCAGGGGGAACCAGTTATGTCTTTGAACAATAACCTGCTATATACTTAATGCCTGCAAATCACTGATGTTAGCAGAGTCATTTCCCAGAGGAAGCGTCATGCTCCTGGATGGGTTTTGAGCTTTCTAGAGACTCAGTGGAGCTGTTTGCATTAGTATCATAGCAAAGTACAGTCATTATTCCATCTAATCTGTGACAAGTGTGACAATGGAGCAGGGCCCTTCTGTCTCCTACCTGCCTTCTTGGTGGAAAACAAATTCCTTGGGCCTGAGCTATTTATTGGTCCAACAAGTTGTTTATTAAAGTATATCACAAGTGAACAGGAAAGAAATCCCACATTTTCCTAGAACTCAAGGAACATGGTTGTCACTTGTGTAAAATAGCTGGAGAGTGGCTGTCCCCAGGAGCTTTAGAGCATTTTCACACTGTCAAGTGGCACTGAGAGACATGAGACAGACGCCACTTCAAAACCACAGGGACAGGGTGTTAATGAAATACCTCATCACTGAGAAGTTTCTAGTTGCTTCAAAAGTTTAACTTCCCTTTGGAGGAACATCGCTAGTTTAAAAAATTAAAGTGTAATCAGACGGGACAAGAATCATGGTTTGCAGCAGTGGATTCCAAAGCTGGGCTTAGCAAGGCAAAGAAAAACATTTTATTGCTTAAACAGAAAGTCTTCATTGCACTCAATCAAGGGCATTTCACAGCGTAATTTTGCCTCTGTTTTGTGACAAAGAAATCTTGAGGGTATGATGTGGTAACTTCCCTGCACAATCTCACCATCAAGTTAGTTCCAGCAAGATCCCACTGTAGTCTCCAGCCGGGGTTCGGTGGATGCTTCCATTAGGTTGGTCAATAACAGAGCTGACATCCGCTGAAATCCTAGGCTGTGGCTAATGCTCAGAGGTGCAGGCTTTCCTGGGAGGAAGGATGTGCTCATTCGTTACATTTGAGAAGGCATAAACACCAAGTAATTACCACTTCTCCACTTCCACTCCACAAGGAGGGTGTCTAATCATCATTAATCCCTCTGGGGTGTGCACTGTGCCACCAGCCCTGTGATGAGCAGGTCTGGAATTAATCTGGACGTAACATGGCATCCTTGTCATTGGCTAATCTCTCTCTCTCTCTCTCTCTCTCTCTCTCTCTCTCTCTCTCTCAATCAGAAGCCCTGAGCATACTTTCTATGGTAACGTGGGACACAGAGGGAATGGACTAGGATCTATATTTGGGTGAAGCCTGGAAGATGACACAAACCAAATTTGTGTGATGCCCAGACTCTGAGGGAGTCCCAGGTGCAGGCTCAGGCTTCTGTCATCCCATCCTTACGAGTGGCGTCAGGCTGAGATGGAAGGAAGGTACCTGATGACGGAGGTAGATGGGGGAACAGACAGGTGCTCCTGCTAACCAAGCCTAGCCAGGCCTTCCCTGCCAGAGCCATGCTGTATGGAGTTGATCTCATCTGGGATGAGAATGACACAATGGGCCTATTAGCAAGTATAAATTAGACTAATGTGATAATGATTGCCTGCCAGTTCTTTTAGGAATTATACCAAGACAGATGTAGTGTATCCTTTTTTCTAGTAGAACAATCTAGAGACAAATCATGATTCATTTTCTTGTGCAGTTTTATCAACCCTGAGGTTCCCCTGACCCTATGCATCTGATAAGCTATAATTTGCATCATTTCCTTGTTTTTATTGCCTTGTTTTAGTTTAGACTGAGCAGTTTTGTTTGCTCACTGATTCAACATTTTCCCAAAGAAGAAAGATGGAAGAACGGACACTTCCAAGGTTTAGATCCACAGGCTTGTGGCGGGAACAGGTTCTCATTCCCCATCAGGCAGTGTCCAGGGATCACCCTTCTTTATCCTACCCAAGTGCCTTTGCACCTGCAGGTTTCCTGAACAGCCCTATCCTCACTTTGCCCATCTGGGGACCCTGTGCCTTCTGATGTCTCCCCTCTGAGCCCTCCTCTCCCAGTCATCTATTCATTCAATAAACATTTGAAATTATGTGATGGGCACTTGCTAGGGCCCTGGAGTACCATGGTGGACATAGCAGACCTAGCACCTATCCTCCTGGAACTTAGAGTTTAGTGAGGACATAAGATAAAAAAAAAAATGTAAATAAGCAAACACAATTATTTAAACCGTGGTAGATTATATAAAGTTAACCAGATACCAAGACTGGAATGACAGAGGAAGTCCCGCGTAAGGAAGTGAGAGAAACGCTTTTTCAGGAGGTGACCTGTAATCTGACCCTCGGAGGATGAGCAGCCAGTCAACCCTAGAGCAGGAGAAGAGCATTTCAGAACCTGGGAAGGCCAAAGGACGGAAAAGGGCAAGTTTGAGGAACTGAAAGAAGCCAGCAGGGCTGGAGAGAACATGGATTAAGGGCCCTCGAAGCCTTTTGTGCATATTCCCAATTCAGGGCGCCTTGTGGTTCTCTAAGCTGGATGTCTAGGTGTCTGCCTCCTGTCTCTGCTCTATTTTTTTTTTAATTTATGATAGTCACACACACACACACACACACACACACACACACACACAGAGGCAGAGACACAGGCAGAGGGAGAAGCAGGCTCCATGCACCGGGAGCCCGACGTGGGATTCGATCCCGGGTCTCCAGGATCACGCCCTGGGCCAAAGGCAGGCGCTAAACCACTGTGCCACCCAGGGATCCCCTGTCTCTGCTCTAATCATCTGGCATCTCCAGCAACTTGGTCCCTACTGGGCACGCGGTAGGTGCACAGCAGGTGTTTGTTGAATGTCAATGACTCCGGTCTTGTGTCTGCTGGGTGCTTGTTATGTGCATCTGTGTAACCATGATTATCCTTTCTCTAAACTCTATTCTGGAGTCAGCACAAGCTCAGCACACTTTTCCAACAATCCTTTCCTTTATGCATTTGTTTTGTGTTGGTTTTTTTTCCTTTCTATTAGCTACTGAACTGAATTTTATTTATCCATCTCTCCCCGGGCAAATGTCTCCACTGTTGGAAAATTTATAAATCCCAACCTATTGTTTCCTTATTAAATTTTAGAAAATGACACCACAGTGCTTATGATACACTCTTGCCCAACACTGACAGTGTCAGGAGGAGGCTTATTCTTAGATTAGAGAAGTTAATTAGTCATGTGCAAGCCATGCAAATAGCGTGGAGGAGGGAAATGGCTTGAATTATGGTCTTAAAGTTGAAATTATAAATTATAAATGAGACAAGGGATTTACATGCATAAAATACATCCTGATAAAGAGAAACCAAGAAAGTGCAAATGAATGAAAGAGTTTGAAAAGGCTTCAGTTGTCTAAATGAAACACTAAGCTGCATGCCTTATATTTATCAGATGCCTAATGAGGATTTAAATGGAGGGGTGGGGGTGCCTGGTGGCTCAGTCGGTTGGGCGTCTGAATCTGGGTTTCAGCTCAGGTCATGATCTCAGCGCCGTGAGATCCAGCCCCTGTGGGGCTCCTCGCTCAACAAGGAGTCTGGTTGAGGTTCTGTCTTTCTGTCTGCCCCTGCCCTCCCCACTCTCTCTCAAATAAATAAATAAATCTTTTAAAAATGTCTTAAAAATTAAATAAATGGAGGGATATATGGGTGAATAGCAGGTAGATAGGTGGACAGACAGGTGGACAGGTGGAGGGTGGGCAGCTGGATGCATGGGGTTGGCTGGATTTGTGGGTGAGTAGATGCATGGCCAGACAGACGGATGGGGGATGGATAGATAGAGAGGTGGGTAGGTGGGCTGGTGGATTGAAACAACAGGTTCACCTGATTTTTTGCATTAACTCATCCAGAGCTCCATGAAGTATTACAATAATAAGTTTATCTGTAGGAAGTTACACGTTTTATTTCCTCAACTATCCATAAGACAAAAAAAAAAAACCAAGTACAAATCAGCCTCATGAGGAAAGGCAAGATTTTTATTCTCTGTATAGAAAATAACACATAATTACTGTCACATGAATAGGAAAAATAAAAGGTGGGAAAGAAAGTAGCACAAAGTTGTATCAGGCAGCTAATTAATACTAACTCATGTTACTTCTCTGGATCTTGTGGTGTTAAAGTGATGATTTATTTTCTCATTCTTAAGAAATATTCACTTTGGTTTTTAATTTTATTTTTTGTCATATTGTAAGCTTTTCCTTAAAGGGAGCACCCAAAACTATTTCCACATCAGGCCCCACAAAACCCGTGTTCCCCGTAATGCCGAAGCCTAAATTTTAACTTTCTGGTCCCCACTCTGCTCTTCACTCACACCTGCCAACTCACACCTTCACTCACACCTTCACTCACACCGGCCCCTATTAAACCAGACCGTGGCTCTGCTGACGCCCAAGCCCCTGAGTGTGGCTGGAAGGAGACACGTAACTTGGATGGTGGTCTCGTCTGTCATCTCAACAGGGGCGCTTGGCACTGCTCTACTCTGTGCTATGTTTTCTCAGGTAACCCACCTTCCCATAGTTCTCCACGACTATGCCATGACTGTGTCAGACCTGTACTTTCCTCAGAGCTCCAGCATCTTACCCTGTCCACTTTCTAAGCTTGTGACTTCTATTCTTTCACTGAGAAAATAGAAAGGAGCCACCATCCTCCCTCAATCTACCAGTCTGAGTCCTCTGCGCTCCTTTCTCTCTCTTTGGTCACAGTGGCAGGTACAGGTTACTCTCTAAGGCAGCCACTTCCCCAGGGCCACCAGCAGCCCCATTCCTTCCAGAAGATGCAAAGATCTGCGAGTAACAGGTGGTTGGGTGCCCCACCAGTTCTCCGTAGCCCACCCTGGAGGTCACCGGGGACAGTTCTCTTTCATGCCAACATTCTCCTGGTTCTCTGGCCAAGGGGGTTCTTTGGCCATGGGTGTGGGGGGATCTGGAAGACCAGAGGGGCTCCCCAACAATAGGGGGTGGGAGTGAGTGGAGCATGCGCACTTTCTACGGAGCAGTTCTGATTCTCAGCAGCGCCAGATGGATGCAGCCCCAGTGTTCACAGCACCTAATGCACCCACTCGCTGTTGACTGTCTTCCCTTCCCTGTCTCTTTCCTACATCCTCACTGGATGCTTCTTGGGATCCGCCTCCCAAGTAAGCTACTTGCCCCTGAATCTTTGCTCAGGGTCTTCTTAGTCTTCTAACTGCATCTCGAACACTCTGGGTCCTTACCCTCTTCACCAGCACCGCCCCAGTCTAAGCCACCCTCACCTGTAATATTGTGGGAGCCTCTTTCTTTCTCTGCTTCCATCATTGCCCCACGTGGTTAGTCTACACAGCACAGCCAGAGGATCTTGATCTTTCAAGTGCATAAATCAAATCATGGGACTTCCCCGCTTAAAATCCTTGGATAGCTGCCCACCAAATGTTGAGTACAATCCAAGCAGCTCGCCACAGCCCCTCCACCTCTCTGGCTCCACCTCATTTCCTGTCCTCTCTCAGCCAAGTCTGGTTTCCACTGGTCTTTGCTCTTGAGCATGCCAAGCTCGCTCCTGCCTCAGACCCTCTGCTCAAGCATTACCTCCTCAGAAAGGTCATCCGTCTGTGATAGAAGGAACAACAGTCCCCTAACGATGGAATATCAGGATCCCCAGGCCCCTGTGAATATTTACCTCATGTGGCAAAAAGAGAGTTTTGTGATTAAATTAAGGCTCTTGAGATGGAGGTATTATCCTGAATTGTTCGGATGGGCCCGTGTAACTACTATGGAATCCTTGTAAGAGAGAGGCAGGAGGATCAGAGTGAGAAAAGGCAACAGAACAAGGGGGTGAGAGAGGGAGCCAGAAGAGAAGACAGAGGAAGACACTATGCTGCAGAGGATGGGACCAGGAACCAAGGAAACGGATTCTTCCCTAGAGCCTCTGGAAGGAAGACAGTCCTGCCGACACTCTGATTTTAGGCCTTCTGCCTCCCACAAATGTAAGCAAATAAATTTGCTTTTATGGAAGCCGCTAAGTTTGTGTTCATGCCTTCTGATGTGATTTGAAATTTGGGTCTGAGAGTGCACAGCCAAGGAAGAATTCTGGAGATGTTCTTGGTGCAAAAAGGTGATTTTATTATAGCATGGTGACAGGACCCGTGGCCAGAAAGAGCTGCACTGGGATTGTGAGGAGGGACTGATTAGATACCTTTTAATTACTGCGAGTGAGGGATTGTAAGTCTCTAAGGAATTTGGAAGCAAGGCTTTCAGGACCTTGAGGGGCCGGCTGCTGTTAAAATAAGATTACTCTTAATCTTTAATAAAACATCAACATGAAGGGCATAAAGGCCGCATGAGTTCCTTGAGCAATGCCTTGCTATGCATGTTTCAGGCATCTGTCAGTGGGCTGCGAGCTGTAAGGAGATTTAATTTTACTACATTTCTCTTGCCTCTGTTCTCCTCATCAGTTAGAGCAGCAACAGCGAATGAGCACACACCCCCTGAATCTTTACCTGGTGCTTTTCTTCCCAGCACTGAGCACAATCCCATCGGTTCCCTTCACGGTTTGTCTGTTTACTGGTTGACTCCCTGTGACCCCCACTAGGACATAAGCTCTGCAAGGGCTGGGAGTCTGTTGGTTGCTGCTCTAGTCCCGGCAGCACCCAGAGGTGGGGCTGCAACTTTGCAAAGTCTGCATGGTCCTACATCGGGCCCTGCCCATCCCGTGCCTGATGCTACTTGTTGAACGCATGATGAAGACTGTTTCCTGTCATAACCACTGAACTACGCTATTTTTTTACCTACAGAGGCAGACTTTCCCTTGGCTGCGCATGCCACTTGAATAGTTCTCTCCAGCATCGATGTGTTTGCCCTGAGCCAGCCATACCTGCCACCTACTCTCCACATGGAACCAATGGCACTAGAGCGGGTCATTTGCTTGTCAGGACATATTTGGGTTATCCCCAATAATGGGAATGATTGTAAGCATACTTCCCAATAAGATAAATCCTCCTAGAGTGAGTGGGGAAAGCGTTTTCATGCTCAAGGCCCCATTATTGCATTCCCCAACTCAAGGAGGTGTTCACTGCTCCCTTCCGGAGCTCAACCCTCAAGGTGACAATGTCTTCTGCCTCTTTTGGCTCCCATGAATTTCTTTCTACTCTATCATTTCTGTTTTCTCATAGCCTTTTTTTTTTTTAAGATTTTATTTATGTATTCATGAGAGACACAGAGAGAGAGGCAGAGACACAGACAGAGGGAGAAGCAGGCTCCCCACGGGGAGCCTGACGTGGGACTTGTCCTGGGACTCCAGGATCACGCCCTGAGCCAAAGGCAGATGCTCAACCACTGAGTCACCCAGGTGTCCCTTCCTCATAGCTTCTGTGCCCATGGAATTTTTACCAACTCATGGTTCCTACCAGCTTACGATTACCACACTCTGCTTTCCGGAGAGAAGTAAGTGCTTGACTTACGGACACCAGGTTGGTTCCTGTTGCCAACAACATAGGTAATGCAGATTTTTTAGGTTTTCAATGAAAGCTACTATTGATCAAGTTAACACATAAATTATTGAGGCTGTGAACTGAACACCAAACAGTTTACACTGGGAGTCAGAAATTTACCAAGTCATTTCCTCATTAAAAGAGAAATCACCGTGAGCAGCCACCACAGGCTTGGTGATATTAGCATTTTAAAACAATTGAATGCATTCTTTCATCTTTTATGCTGTTATGGACTTTAATGGAGTAAACATAGCAGGAAAAAAAGTTAGTAAAATATGAAAGAGAGAAATTAGGCAGACTGCTAATCCTTTAGCAGAATTAAACACAGACGCCTCAAAGGTATTTCTGGGCTGCTTTACAGAAAATAGCTAAATAATTAATTCACTGTATGTATCCTCCTGTGGCAGCAAATGCCAAATCTCTTTAAAATGTTGTTACATTCGTTTTTGGGTTTCTCTGGAAAGTCACATGAGGAAGGGCTTTTTTAGGTGGCAATATCCAGATTCTCTGCAATGTTTTAGGGCTGTCATTTAGAGGAAGTAAAAATTGTCTTGGCTGACTGGGCAGCCAGCCCTGGCCCTGGGGAAATGCTAGTCAAGGAGCGGGGAGCAGATTGCCATCATTCTGGTTTCTTGGGAGGAATGTCTTCCAATGACAGAATGGCCAGGTGTTGAATCTGGGAAGCTATAAGCTTAGCTCTGGACTTATGGGTCTGTAGATCTGTAGATGAGGAAATGGGAGAGTCATCAAAAGCAATCCTGGGGAGAGGGTAGCTCCCCTTACCTGACCCAGATTATTTACCTAGGGAAATGCATCCGTTCATCAACATATGTCTCTGAGCACCTACTGTGTAGCTGGTGCTGTGCTGGGTACTGGGGCAATTTGGTGGTCCGCATGCCAGGCCTGGTCCCAGCCCTTGGGGGAGTGCATTCCAATGGACAGTAATCGAGCCCCAAAACACATTTTGAGAAGAGCTGGAGCAACAAAGTGTGTTGTGACAGACATCAGAAAAAAGGAGGCAAACATAATACCAGCAGCTGTGAAAGAGCTTTTATTCACTAAAAGAAGGAAACCTCTCAGTTTTTTAAGAATTCAAATTTGGATGAAAGTCATCCAAAATAGGCAACTCCATGAGGTTAAAAGAAAGGCCTGGATGAAGACATATTGAGCAAATATCAGCAAACGATGCTAACATCACAGGAAGTTGAATTCAAAGCCTAGGATTAAAATAAGGCAGAAGTGGCACTTTGTTATGAAGGGTATCATCCAAAATCAGATCATAATGATCACCCATCTAGACCTTCAGGTTCTTAGCACACAGAAAAATGGGCCCCCTAAGGATGGTCAGGTACAATTTCCGGAAGCTCCAAGAATGTGACCATGACAAAAGGGACCTTGTAGATGTGTTTAAGGACCTCGAGATAGGGAGGTTATCCTAGATTATCCAGGGGTCCAGTGTAATCACAAGAGTCCTCTAAGTGAAAGAGGAAGGCAGCAGGGTCAGAACATGGGATATGATGTGAGTGGTGGAGTTTCTGGATTTGAAGATGGAAGAGGACCACAAGCCAAGGAATGTGGGCAGCCTACGGAGCAAGGAAGGCAAGGAAGCAGATTCCCCACTAGAACCTCCAGAAAAAATTGCAACCCTGCCAATTCCTTGATTTTACCCGGGCTAGTCTTCCAACCTCCAGAACTGTAAGATAATACATGTTTGTTGTTTAAGTGACTACATTTGTGGTCATTTGTTGCATCAGCATAGAAAACCAATACATGTACCAAATAACAAAGCATCAAATTATGTAAAGAATAAGGAGTAGGGACTGCAGTGAGAAATATACAGAATCATAAAAGAGATTTTTAATTCATTCCTGTTAACACACAAAACTAGGTTTGAGATTCCTAGCTGATCATCAGAATCTGTGATCTCTTCTTCCCAAGTACACCACTGGACTACATTCCCCAGCTTCCTTTGCAGCTGGATATGGCCATGTGACAGTTCCAGCCAATGTAATATAGGACATTTCTGGGCCAAGACTTTTAAGAAGCTCACTCTGTCTCCACCTCCCAATGACAATGATGGGGCCTTGGGAGATGGAGGAGTCTCAAGGTGGAAAGAGCTGGGTCCTTGAATCACTTTGTGACCAGTATATTTTATAAAGGTGAGAAATAAGCTTCTATGCATTTGAGTTATTGTATATATTGGAGTCTTTTTGATACAGTAGGCTAGTTTAAGGATTAGGAGATATAGAGAAAAATATATAGGAACTGAAAAGATCTGAAAGTTATAATTAAGCAAAGGAAACAGTCCTTTAGCAACCTAAAAGGCAACCTATTGAATGGAAGAAGATATTTGCAAATGACATATACAAAAGGATCAGTATCAGACATATATCAAGAACTGATACAACTAAATACCCAAAATACAAGCAATCCAATTTAAAAATGGGCAGAAGACATGAACAGACATCTCTCCAAAGAAGACAGACAAATGGCCAACAAACACATGAAAAGGTGCTCAACATCACTCATCATCAGGGAAAAGCTGATCAGAACCACAGTAAGATATCACCACACACCTGTCAGAATAGTTAAAACCAAAAACACAAGAAACAACAGGTGTTGTGAGGATGTGGAGAAAAAGGAACCCACTTGCACTGTTAGTGGGGATATAAACTGGCGTAGCCACTGTGAAAAACAGTATGAGGTTGCCTCAAAAAAATAAAAAAATAGGACTACCCTATGATCCAGCAATTGCACTTGCTGGGTATCTACTAATTCAAAGGGATATATGCACCCCTATGTTTATTGCAGCATTATCTACAATAGCCAGACTATGCAAGCAGCTCAAGTGTCTATCAACAGATGAACAGATAGAGAAGTGATAGATACATATGCAAGGGAATATTATTCAGCCATAAAAAGAACAAAATCTTGCCATTAGGAGCAACATGGATAGAGCTAGAGAGTATGATGCAAAGTGAAATAAGTCAGAGAAAGATAATACCATGTGATCTCACTCACGTATGGAATTTAAGAAACAAAACAAACAAGCAAATGAAAAAAAGAGAGAGAGAGGCAAACCAAGAGACAGACTCTTCACTATAGAGAACAAACTGATGGTGAACAGAGGGGAGGTGGTGAGAGGGCGGGGGAAATAGGTGATGGGGATGAAAAGTACACTTACCATGATGAAAAAAATGGGATTAAATTAAAAATAGAAGATCTGAACGTTATAATTAACCTATAATTATAATTAGCTAATAGTAATAAAAATAGAATTAATACATTTTAATTAATAAGATTAGTAATTTTAATCTAATATACATTGTCATATCAGCTGATGGAGACTACTCCTTATTGTCAAGTAGTTATTCCACGTTTATAAAAATTGACCATATAACTGGTCATGGGGAAAATCTCAATAAATTCCATTTGGTCAAAAGTTTAAGACTACATTTTCTAAACACAATAGAGCAAAAATAACTGACAAAAAAAAAATAGGTCTTCGCTTTTCCTCCCAAGTCCAGTATCTTCACAAAAAAAGAGGAAAAGATTTCTTAAATTGCCCTTTATTTCTCTTTTCATCATTTTCTATAATATTTGAAATTTCTTATTTGATTCTTACATTATTTCTTAAGAACTTTAAGGCAATACCACCGCAGGGGTAGAAATCAGATCAGTGATTGCCAGAGACCCGAGAGAGAGGAAGGTGACCCACAAAAGGCACGAGGGAACTTTTTGGGGTGATGAAACATTCTGTATCTCCATCGTGGTCCCACTGCCTTACCAAACGCACTGAACCACAAGTCCCAAATAGCGTTCATTCTCCTGATTATAGATTACACCTTAATGAACCTGAATTTAAAAAACTAAAGTCAATATCAATTGAGATAATAGAGTATATTTATGAGTAGTAGAACCCTGGATTATTATTTTTTTTCTTTTCTGGTATCAAAAAAATGCACTCATGTTTTGAGACTGCCTGTCTGCTGCGAGTGGTGCCCTGAATCATCTGGCTTTCCTATCTGGCTGTGTTGTACTTGGAATTACCACGGCAAGTTGGAAAATCGTCTATCACATCGGTATCTGTCAGAACGCTGCTGCACCAGTATCCAGGCTGTACCGCAAAATTCTAATATCAAGGAACATCTGGTTGTTCTCTCATTTGAAGAGGGAGGCAAATCACCTCTGCATTACCACATTCCAAGCACGAGGTTCAGCAGAAGGAAGAGAAACCCTGCAGGGCACATCCTGAGACTGGCACCATCTCCAAGCTCTGCATGTACCTCCTCCTGACTGTAAGCCAGGCCAGCACGCAGGGGGCTGCCCTTGAAAAGCAACCATCCTGGTGCTCATTATCTAGAACTTTCTAAAAGTGGACCATTTTATTTTAGAAAGGAATGTCAACAAGAGTCAGATACAGTTTTAACCAATATTTAACAAAGATGACATCTCCCTCCCCCAACATATTTAATTATGATATGAGGATGCTAAGATACCACTCAGTGCTTTGGAGGATCAGTAGGGAAACGCCGGCTGGTGTGTCGGAATGCCATGGAAATGGTGTGGCCTGGTGGTCGGGGCCTCCGTTGCTGGGCCCCGCCTGCCTCTCCTGTGCCATCTCCTCCCACAGCCACTCCATCATCGCTAATGCTTGAGCAGTGCCAGTCTGCGGGTTTCTGATCTCCAGGGTGGTGCATTGACTCATGCTCTTCCCTTGGCAACCACATCTGTGCCTCGATACCCTTCCTCATCCGTCTGTCGCCTCCAGGAAGCTTTCCCAGAATCTTCTGGCTCAGCAAGGACCCCTCATTTTTGTGTTTATTTTCCTGTGCCTGTGACTACTTTATCACTCACCAAACGGCACCAAGAGTATGTGTCCCTGTGTCAGTCTCCTAACCTGATCTGGGACCTCCAAGAAAGCAAGTTCTCTGTCTCACTGGCTTCATCCTTGAGTCCGTCATGCAGGTTATAGCTCTCCTTAGGACTTAACAGCTTCCTGAACTGAAACAGGAGAAGCTTCTCTCCGGGGTCCCGGTCTTTGCTCTCTTTCTCTCCCCTTGCTGACCATGTGGGCGTGGCACAGAGTACCAGGTGCAGTCGCAGATGCTGCTGGGACAGGTGAGGAGGGCAGGGGTCAGGACCCCGAGGGAAGGATGAATCTGAGAAGCAATCGTGGCTTTGCTCCAGCACCCTGTTAATGAAGACATCATTTTACTGATGTCACTACCTACAAATTCAACCAACCAAACATGACTTCGCCCCCTGATATGTTGAGCTAATCTATTTTAGAATCCTGGAAAGAAAATGAACAAATAAAAAGGACAATGTAGCATATACAACAGATTAAGGGAAATTCCAACATTAAGCTTGACTATAATCCTGTCACCAGCTATGACTGCGCCCCTATCTGGTCTATAGAAATGCTGAGCTTCTTTTCAGCTGTGAGACCAAGGGATTGAGGAGGACGTTTTACCTTACTTCCTGGTGAGGGTTAAGACCTGTGGACAAGGGGGATCCCTGGGTGGCTCAGAGGTTTAGCGCCTGCCTTTGGCCCAGGGCGCGATCCTGGAGTCCCGGGATCGAGTCCCACTTCGGGCTCCTAGCATGGAGCCTGCTTCTCCCTCTGCCTGTGTCTCTGTCTCTCTCTCTCTCTATGTCTATCATGAATAAATAAATAAATAAATAAATAAATAAATAAATAAATCTTAAAAAAAAAAAAGACCTGTGGACAAGGAAAACGGAAGTACATTGGTTGGTTGAAAGCAGGCCCAAGGTCAAATAGTGGATACACAGGCAGGTATCCTGAACCTTGGATAAAGCTCAAATGCTGAGTCAGTAATAAGCCGAGAGTCAGAATCCAAGAACCACTGACCCGAGTGAATGAGAAAGCAAATCAAGGCAGGCTGGAAACTCTAGGAAGATGGCCCAGATGGAGCTGTGTGGCTGGTGGGGTTTTCAGCAGGATAGGTCATCAGAATCTTCTTTCTACTTCTCCTCCTCCCGAGATATCATGGATAAGAATTAGCTGAGTGTTCTTTCAAAACAACCCAAGCAGTTCAAAACATGCATTTCTATTTGGGTGTGTACATGTGTGTATTGTGTGCACACAGGCATAGCTTGTTTCTCTTTTTAAAAGATACATAAATAGAATCATTCTTGATGCAGTCAAGTGTTACTGGACATTTTTCCCCCCACTGGACACTATGTCTTGTGGATCTTTTTTTTTTTTAAGATTTTATTTATTTATTCATGAGAGACAGACAGAGAGAGAGAGAGAGGCAGAGACACAGGCAGAGGGAGAAAAAGGCCCCATGCAGGGAGCCCGACGTGGGACTCGATCCCAAAACTCCAGGATCATGCCCTGAGCCGAAGGCAAACGTTTAACCGCTGAGCCACCCAGGTGCCTCTGTCTTGTGGATCTTTATATGCCATTACAACTTGATTAAAATCATTAAAAAAATTGTTCCAGAATATACCACATGATATGATGGTACCAAAATTTATTTAATACATTTCCCTATTGATAAATAATTTGTTTTTTTATTTTTTATTTTTTTTTAATTTTTATTTATTTATGATAGTCACAGAGAGAGAGAGAGGCGCAGAGACACAGGCAGAGGGAGAAGCAGGCTCCATGCACCAGGAGCCCGACGTGGGAATTCGATCCCGGGTCTCCAGGATCGCGCCCTGGGCCAAAGGCAGGGGCCAAACCGCTGCGCCACCCAGGGATCCCAATTTGTTTTTTTATTATTCAGTTTGGGGCTATTTGCACAGCTACCTTTCTTATTACATATACTTCTCTATAGATGGACAAGTATATTGGTAGGAAAGACCATTAAAAATCATTGCATTGAAAAGATATATTTTAAATTCTACAAGTTGTTTATGGGTAATTCTGCAAATTAGACCTTTGAAAAAACTTACTAATTTTTGTTCCTACCTTGGTATATGGCCTGTCTGTCCACAACATCACAAAGAGATGTTGTTCTGAACCTGAGGCTTGGTACTTGTGTTCAGCTTGCCTCTGTTTCCTGGGTCGCCAACACATTATCTGATGAATAAATGACCCTTTTTTCCCGCTAACTCCCATATTCCCTCCACACTGTCACTTAAATTAGTGTCACTTCTTCAGGCAGGTCTCTCTGATGCTCTAAACTAGGCTTGATCTCTCTATTACATGCTTGCATTGTAGCCTTTATTTCCTTGTGTTTATGTAGCTTTTAAACAATTATTTGTTTACTGTTTGTATTCCACCCTAGATTCACTCATTTATTGTTATGTCTTTATTCACTCATTCATTCAAAATGCTGACTGACAAAATGGAGGGCTGGTCTAGTGTAGGGATTTTTTTTTAAGATTTTATTCATTTATTCACAAGACACACAGAGAGAGAGAGGCAGAGACATAGGCAAGGGGAGAAGCAGGCTCCCCTTGGGGAGCCCGATGTGGGATTGATCCCTGGGCCCTGGGATCACGACCTGAGCTGAAGGCAAACACTCAACCGCTGAGACACCCAGGCATCCCTAGTGTAGGGATTAAAAGCACAGCCACTGGAATCAAACTTCTTGGGTTCAAAAGTCAACCTTGTCTCTTTTCACCCTGTAAGACCAAGTTATACAGCTTCTCTATGCCTCTATTAATACCTGCTTTATAGGCTTGTAGGGGTGATTAATTGGGAGAGTGCACATAAAACACTCCAAAGGGCAACTGGCATATAGTAAGTGCTAAATAAATTCTATTATGTCTTATAATAAGCCAGGCAGTGTGTCAAGTGCTTGGGATCCTGTAGGGAAGAAGGCAAAGAGCTGTCAAAAAAAAATCAGAATAATTTCATATCACCTATAAGGGAAATAAATGCAGGGCAGGGTGGGAAGGGGTGATTTCTCTTAGAGTGGTTAATGGAAGTGACTTATGAACTGAGGCTAGAAGGATGGGGGAGGCATGCACTCTACAAAGAGTCAGGGGAAGATCATTTTAGGCAGAGGAAACACTAAGTGCAAATATCCTGAGGCAGGAACATGGTGCATAAGAACACAGCCTATATGATGGGATAACGGAGAGCAAAGGGAAGAGGTCAGGTCTGGGGCCTGTTCACCATAGTATCCCAGTGCCTAGTAGATGACATACCAATGTGTAGGTCTTTAACAAATTCATAGAATAAATAAATGAGTAATGAATGAGTGAAGAATGGAAGAGAAGGTATGAATGAGTTAGAGGCTTTGACCTACTCTCAGGTACCATCTTCCCATTTTTGTTCATTCCAGCCTCTAGAGAAGAAGCAAGTGAGTATGATCTTTGGTGTCCTTACTTTTGGAGACTGAGACAGGTGAGTAGACACTTTAGTTTGGATGGGACTTGAAAATCACACATGGCACCTGGTACAGTCATTCTTACCAAGAAACCACGCTGTCTGGAAGAAGGAATTTCTGTGGGTCCTGTGTACAGAAAAGGTGACAGTGGACATTTTCACCAGACAAGCCTGGAAGGGTTTCCAAAGAAAATTTCCATTTCCAAAAGTGAAGTCATTTGCCCTAAAGCAAACTTGATGCTCAGAGTTCAGTCACCGGGCATTTCTCCCTTGTGCCAGCATGGCCTGGGGTTTCCCCTCAGTGACTGGTGTGCTGTGCTCACCTCTGCATAACTGTGTGTAGCCAAGTGTCCATAAACATACCCACTGTACAAATCTCACCCTGGTCTGATCCTCTGGTGCATGTGATTGCCTAAGGCAGCAGAGGAGGAATATTAAATATCCATGTAGAAGAGAAATAGGGTCCAAATGAACGGAAACATAAAGACCTGGATCTATGGGATGCCTGGGTGCTCAGTGGTGAGCATCTGCCTTTGGCTCAGGTCGTGATCCCAGGGTCCTGGGATTGAGTCCTGCACTGGGCTCCCTATGGGGAGCCTGCTTCTCCCTCTGCCTATGTCGCTGCCTCTTTGTCTGTCTCTCTCATGAATAAATAAATAAAATCCTAAAAAAAAGTAAAGACCTGAGATGGGATTAAAGAAACATGATGAACACTGCTTTAGCACTTTTTCAAATTGTTGTTAAGTGTAGACTGTCTGATTTATTATCATGACCATATTAAAATGAAAAAAAAAAAAAAAGCTTACTAGTGGCAAATGATCCTCAGCTGAAATCCCAAGCTTTTCCCACGAGTCAGTGTTGACATTCTAATCATAAATTACAGTGCACTGGAAAATCCAATCTTCAGAGCCACTTTATTTTTCTAGGCACTTTTATGGTGCAATTAAACACATCTATGTCTATATTATATTTATTTATGAGAGAAGTTAATTTTATTTAAAAATATTCCTTTCTTCATTCAGGTATTCAAAATATATTTTTCAAACCAACTGCTTCCCAGGGCAAAGGTTTTTGAGTTTAATAAATCCCAAATTAGTGCAGATGAAAGTGGTTTTCATTGTTCTCCTGTTCATATTTACCAGACTTAGAGCATTTTTATCTTGTGACTGGCTTTATAAGAGAAGTACTCCATAGAAAGTACACTCCCCTAGGGGCTGAGTTGGCCTGTTTTTGTTTTGTTTTTTGTTTTTTGTTTCCATGAAAAGGGTGATCTTGTTAATGAAACTTTCCAAATTTAAAGGGTGAGGTTGTCATGGCAACTAGAGTAAATGGACAACTCTAATACCTGGATGAGCAGCTGCCTGGAACATTCTCCCCACTGGGGGCTATCTCTGCACCCCCATCCCTGCAGCCTTTGCCTTACTGGTGCTTTGTGACTTGTTTAGTAGAGACAGTGCCCTGGAACCTATCGTGCATGGTGTCCTATTCACAGTAGGTCCTCAACAAACATTGCTAATGACAGTAATGAGGGTGGGGAGCAGAAGGCTGAGATAGAAGGAACAATGAATTTCGAACTGGGAAGACTTGGGACCCCAGGCAAATCACATTTGCTTCTCTGAGCCTGCTTCATTATAAAAAACAAAAAATGGGAATAGTAACATCTCTCTTGCAGAGGTATTGAGAGAATTTAATAAGATGATGTCCCTGAAAGGATCTAGTGTAGTGGCTGGCAGGGAGGAGCTCTCTGGTAGAAAGTCTTTAAGGCTAGAGCAGGTGAGGGAGAGGAGGATGGAGAACTAGCAGGGGCCAGATCATGCAGATTGCCAAAAGGGCCATACTAGCCATTTTGCACTTTCTCCTAAAAACAACAGGGAACCCCCAGAGGGTTCTAAGTTACAAGGACAGACATGGCTCTGCTGTTTTAGAAACACCTTCTGGCTGTAGCCTGGAGCTGGGTGGACAGCTGGTGTGTTGAGGTGTGCCCCAGGAGGCGGAATTTGCAGGACTTGGTGTCTGTTAGAGAAGACCAAGATGGAAGAACTGCTCCAATGCAGAGGAATCAGGCTGGCATCCCATGTTTTTGCTTCTACAACAGGCTGGAGAGTGGCACCTCCAATCCCAAACATTGAATAATGGTAGAGGAATGAGACTGTTGGATAAAATGTAAAAATTAACCTTTGAACACAGAGTGTGAGGGGTCTGCAGGCTGACCTGAACAGGAGGGCCAGCAGCTTGCACCAGGCCAACAAGCCCCAAGGGAGAATGTGTTTCTCTAATGAGTCTGGAGTCAGCTGGCCTGTTCTTGTGTCTCAGCCACATGCCTTACCCATCATATCACCCATGGTTCCACAGATACTAACTGAGCACCAAGCCCAGGGACCCATGGGTGAAAGAGACAGATCTGGACCCACTAGACTTTCCATTCCAGTGTGGGCGACATAGAGCCAACATGCGACCAGATGTAGACAGGATAATTTGCCCCCCATTTGAGAAGTGGAGGTAAAGAGGGTAGAGTGTTTGACAGTAGCTGGTGTGGGTGGGTGGTGGTGTGACTTAATGTAAGGTGGTTAGGGAAGACATTTAAAATCTGATGGGAAGAATGAAATATGCTGGGCAAGTCACAGTGTCCCCTGAAGCCTCAGGTTCAGCATCTTGCAGATGGGAATGATGGTGCTTTCTTTTAGATCAAATGATACCCTCCATCAATGCAACTTTAAGCCCCACAGAAGTGACATGCTGTTACCAGGTTAACAGTGGAGGAGTGGGAAGGTTTGGGCTCTGTCCTCATGTCCTTGGTGGCACTAGAAAGAGAGAAGGGTGTTTGCTTACTGCCCAGCATTTTCCTTAGAATCAGAGGTCCTGGGATGGTGAAGGAGTCAGGCCTCATGCTCAGCCCCTGGACCCCAACCCCACCTCCTCTGGGACTGGGGATGGGGACAAGGGTGGAGGGGTGGCAAAGTCCTTGGCTGTCCTGTGCTTTGTGGCCACAAGAGGGCTTACAGCCCATAAACTTTTCCTCCAATAACTCTTGCATGTTTTTTTTTTTTTTTTCCACACAGTTTGACTGAATGGGGCCCGACCCAGTAATGTTTGAAATTGCTGTTTAATTATGCACAGTTGCCAGACAATCATAAGCATTTCTGTAATAGCTAAACATTAATTTTAGCATCTTAATTTTATAAATGTTTAAATGTGTTTTGCATTTGCAGAGTTCTTCAAATGCAGAAGATTAAATCAAATGATTGCATTTGCAATTTTCTAGAGGTTTTTCTTGTGAAATTAAATTTCCCTACTAAAAGTTTCCTTTTGTTGTACCCTCGATCATCTGTTGGGTTCACGTTCACAGTGGTAATCGTTCTCTCCCGACCATGTGCATGGCTGTGCCTTCCTTTCAGCCACTGGATTTCTTAGGCACCGACATGTGCATAGAGCACTGCTCAGTGATTCACTGTGTGATCTTCCAGTGTCAGGCTGGAAATATGCACGAACAGGAATCTGCAATAGTGGGAACTTTGGGAGCTTAGCAATGTGTATTACTGTAAAGTTTATGGTGAGATTTTCAGGTCCTCACAAGTATTGGCAGGGATATTTGGATGCAGTGCCAGCCTTCACTCAGGTGGGAAAAAAAATCCCATGTTCATGATGATGTCTCCTGTTGCTAGGAGGTCAGCAGATAATCGTGAACTTCCCTCTCTTGAGCACCCTGTCCTGCTGTACTTCCCCTGAGCATCAGTCATGCCAAGAAGGGGAGGCTCAAGGCAGTCACCAGGAGGAGAGGTTTCCAGCTACTGACTCCAGGAGCCTTCAATCATCATTATTAGTCACAATCTTGTGACTTGTAATATCCATCACTTAGATATCTGGATGGGGTTGGGACCTCACGTTCCCAGAAACCTCCTGAATAGAGGGGACCTTTCCATAAGGCTGGTGATACCCCAAAGAAAAAGATTTCAAGAATAGATGTCTTTTTTTTTGAAGTATCATTGATGTTAGTTTCAAAGGTACAACTCGGTGATTCTACGACTCTCTATATGATGCAGTGCTCACCACCAGTGTGGCTCCCATCTGTTACTATAAGATGTGTCAATACATCGACTCTATTCCCTATCCTGTACCTTTTGTCTCCGTGACTTATTTGTTCTATAACTGGAAGTCTGTACCTCTCATCCCCATTCGCCTATTTGGCCCATTCTCCCACATCCCTCCTCTCTGGCAACTACCGGTTTGTTCTCTGTATTTATAGGTCTCTTTCTGGTTTGGGTTGGTTTGTTGGCTTCTTTTCTCAGATTCCACATATAATGAAATCATGTGGTGTTTGTATTTCTCTCTGACTTCTTTCACCCGGCATGATACCCTCTAGGTCCATCCATGTTGTAAATGGTGAGATCTCATTCTTTTTTATGGCTGACTCACGTTCCCTTGCATAGACAGCATCTCTTTATCCATTCATCTATCAATGGACACCTAGGTTGCTTCCATACCTTGGCTACTAAGAAATAATGCTGCAATAAACATAGGGGGGAATATATCTTTTTGAACTAGTGTTTTTGTTTTCTCTGGGTAAATACCCAGTAGGGAATTCCTGGATTGTATGGTATTTCCAATATTTTGAGAAATAATCTCCATTCCGTTTTCCATGGTAGCTGCACCAATTCCCATTCCCATCAGCAGAGCACAAGGATTCCCTATTCTCTGCATCTTGCCAACATACGTTTTTTCTTGTCTTTTTGATGACGGCCACGCTGACAGGTATAAGGTGAAAGCTCGTTTGGTTTTGATTTGCATCTCCCTGATGATTCAGGAGCAGATGTCTTTAAAGCTAAAGTGTCTCACATAAGAGGCTTGCTGGCTCTCCTCTCCCTTGGACACCTGGCTACCTGTTTTTATTTTTTGGTCTCCAGACTAGCTGGTCTTCAGGACCTCTATTGACCTGGTGCAGTGGCATACTTGCTCAAGTTGGCTTCAGCAGCTGTTGTGGATGTTGTGGACTTGGGAGGGGAAGGGGGAGCATTGTGTGAATCTTGGTGGTAGAAAAGAGATTCTAGAAGTTGAGAGAGTCTTGTCCCTGGCCTAGACTCAGCCAATCTGATGCCCTCACCTGAAGTTGTGACACATGGATGAAGGGACGCTTTGACGTAACTCTCAGTGAAAGGTAGCTCAGTCAGGGACAGGGTACATTGAGGATCTAAGGACAGTGATTAGTCAGACTGCCCTTTGGCTGTGTCACTATATTTTCTGTTGTTTGGGTCTCATTTGTTATTGCTTTTTTTTTTTGGTCTGGTTCTTTATCTTTCCTGTCAATGTTATAAAATCCATCCAAAGAATTGCTTATTGAGCTAGCTAATTTTGGTTTCTGTTCTTTGCAACCAGGACTCTTGATGTAGCTCTGGATAGAGTAGCTCATCTTCTTTACTTGTCACTTCTTTTTTCTTATCTGAGACCGAGAGCTCTTTTTCAGCACCTGCTGCAGACTACAGGTTCCAGCTTCTTTTTGTCTCATGCAAATCATTTCTGGACATGGAAACCACAACACTCACCCAGCACTTAATGAACCTTCCAGCCAATACCTGCTCCCTGGCTCTCCCTGGATAGCTGTTCATCTTCAGACCTCTGTGCTCCCTCTTTCTAGAAACACAGCACTCAGGAGAGTGGATTTTCATGTCAGAGTCTCAGGGTTCAACTGTGTCCTCTTTGGTTACTTCTGTGTGGTGTTGTGCCCAATGCTTAATCTTTTTGTGTCTCAAATTCCTCATCTGAAAGATGGGTGTAATACTGTGTAGCTCCTACAGTTGTAATAAGAATCAAATTCATGAAGACCTGCAAAGTACCTAGGACAGTACTTGGCACATGGGGAGTGCTCGATAACAATAACTAGTATTATTAATATTACCTTGTCAGTTTGCTGTGAGGATGAATGGAGGTGATGTGTGTAATGGGTTCAGCATAGTTCCTACTGTGGTTAATTATGATTGTCCTTTATCTGATGTATCCTTCTCATCCTTCAGACGTGGTTCAAGTCCTCTCTATGCAAACTGTCCTGACTTTACCTGCCACTGGTTGACCTAGTCCAAAGGAGCAAATGGAAAAAAAAGACAGATGGTAGTTTAGGTCAGAAATTCAGATGCTGTAGAAAAATACCCTGCCCATCAACATGGCGTGGGAGCCCATCAACATGGGCTCCCTTTGGTCGATGACATTTGTCTTTAGGCAGCCCTGTGATTGCATGTTAATGGAAAGAAACCAATCAGCAGGTACTTGTTAAGCTCATCAAGTTGGTTTTTCTGGGGTTTATATTTTTTCTCTTATTCTATCATGCTTATTTTCTTTTTTCTCCCATGTTCTCTCTTCTTTGGTTTTAGTAGTTTTGACTGGAAAATTCCAGCCTGCATGGGAGGATATAAGGGAAAGGTGTGTGTCCAGGAACAGGAGGACATTTTAAAGGCCAGATCAAGGTGGCTCTGGAAGGGCAAAGGTGAGGATCCAGGATTTGAACCCAGGTAGCTCTTGGAAGTCTAACTGATGGCAAAGAGCAGACACAGTTTTTACTGTGGTGTGTACTGTATCTGGCTACTCTTTTCTAGGACAGTTTTCTCCAACTTGGAGTGCTTGTTAAGACACAGAACCCTGGGCCCTAGTCCACAGCTTTAGATTCAGTAGATCTGGGGTGGGCCAGGAAATGTGCCTTTTTCATGTGTCCTCAGGTGACGCTGTGCCTGTTGGTCCAGAGACCACATGCTGAGAACCACTGTCCTAGAGCAATGCCAACCTGTGATTTTGTGTCGACTGGAAATATGTGACTATAAGGACTGTGTCAGTTTGGGCCCAACTTGTAGAGATTTTCCAATCATGTGACTAGGGCTAAGATGTCATTTTGCACAAAAAAAGGTTAGGTCTTTTCAGTGAGTAAATAGTACACATGATTATCAAGAAGAAGCCTAAACTGTGAGAAAAAAATAAAAAAAACAAAAACCCTGCCCTTTACTACTCCTAGCCTGGGTGTGCTAAGCACAAAGCAACAAAAAACAAAACAAAACAACTCCCTCCCAAACCCACCACAAAACAAGAAACAAGTTATTTTCTTAAAAGGAACCTTAACTGTGCCTTTTATGGAATTAAATAACCTTGATCCACAAAGTAAGAAAGTTACTCATTTTACAAATCTCTCAGTTCTGGTGATGTCAGCAAGGAAGATTCAGCTTTGTACTATTTCCTTTGACACTTTCAAAAACTGCTCCTGAATCTCCTCTTGCAACAAAGAGAGAGTAAGGCTGAGGACGGGCAGCAGTGACCAGAATTTAATATACTGTTTTTTACTGATGTCCTTTATTTTGGCATTAAACTCATCTATACCCTATTGAAATAAGCTTTGCACAAATTATGAGGCTGGACAGCCTTGGCTTGAATTGGAGCTGCCATTTAGCCGCTGTGTGACTGTGGGCAAAGTTTGACCCTCTCTGTGCTTTGAGTGCTTCAGTTTTAAATGAGGATAAAAATAGCCTCAGCTTCAATGTTGTTATAAGGGTAAAATCAGCTAATATTTCTAAAGCACTTAGGAGATTGTCTGGACCATAGAAGTGCTGTATAAGTACTTGTAATTACATAAATCAGTAAATAACTCGCAGAGGCGTGAAAAGCATTGTCTTAAAGCATTTCAAAGGCAGACAGGGGGTACTAGAATCCTGAGGCTGTCCTGCCCCTCTCAGCCCATGGCAGACATTGCAAATCCACGGAGGCCGGTCCCTGATTCAACTTTCTCCTTGGCCACAGCCTTCAAGTATCCATGAACAATGCTGGATAATTAGCACTCAGGATGGAGATCCTTTTGCCCAACCTAGTCCAGACACTCCAGTGGACACAGAATGGGGACTCTGGCTGAATGAGGTGTGAACTGGCAAGTAGCTTTGGTCAGCACAACCCCCACAGAGGTGAGGTCAGAGAAGCTGGAAGAGGGCAGTTGGCTGTAGCATCTACTCCAGGACCTTTTCATCTCCCCCAACAGATACTCTAGTGCCAGGTTGGCCATTATTTTTTTGTCTTCATTAACTAAGGGTCCCGAGGGAGCAGTGATGTGCTGTCCTCCTCAAAGCCAACCAACAGGCATCTCAGAGCTCTGCAAATGGGGAATTGGGGCGTGTCTGTTCCTCATTAGACAGCCCTTTGACATGTGACCCTATTGATCAACGTTAGTAATTCTGATGTAGGTACTTCATGGAGCACACTTTCGAAAATCTTGCTTCTGTCTCTTTCTAAAGGGAGATGATATTCTTTTGCCTTTATTGTTTTAGAATCTTCTGTGTAATTCTTTGCTGGCACAGAAGTCCCTTTTGAAAGGAAGAAAGTGAAAAAAAAAGTGCTGCAGATAGATATGAGTGAGGGCATTAAGAAAAAAAGAATGAATGTATAATGTGTAGAGCACTTGAAAACGTCCTTTTCTCTGATTGACCTTTTCAATTTCTTGTGTCTTATGAGACATTATATAAATTGCTCTTTAATTATTAGCAGAAAGTCGTGTGTGCCTAAATTCTTTAACTAAAAAAAAATCAGAGCTTTTATTATTCTATATTAAAAAGTTCGGAGAGGGAGGAGCAAGATGGCGGAAGAGTAGGGTCTCCAAATCACCTGTCTCCACCAAACTACCTAGAAAACCTTCAAATTATCCTGAAAATCTATGAATTCGGCCTGAGATTTAAAGAGAGACCAGCTGGAATGCTACAGTGAGGAGAGATCGCGCATCTATCAAGGTAGGAAGACGGGGGGAAAAAGAAATAAAGGAACAAAGGCCTCCAAGGGGGAGGGGCCCCACGAGGAGCCGGGCTGAGGCCGGGGCGAGTGTCCCCAGGACAGGAGAGCCCCGTCCCGGAGGAGCAGGAGCTGCACCGACCTTCCCGGGCGGAAAGGGGCTCGCGGGGAGTTGGAGCAGGACCCAGGAGGGCGAGGATGCCCTCGGGCTCCCGGGGACACTAACAGACACCTGCGCCCCGGGAGAGTGCGCCGAGCTCCCTAAGGGCTGCAGCGCGCACGGCAGGACCCGGCGGGACCCGGAGCAGCCAGGAGGGGCTCGGGCGGCGGCTCCGCGGAGGGGGCTGCGCGGCCCCGGGAGCAGCTCGGAGGGGCTCGGGCAGAGGAAGAGGCTCCGTGCGGAGGGGGCTGCGCGGCCCCGGGAGCAGCTCGGAGGGGCTCGGGCAGAGGAAGAGGCTCCGTGCAGAGGGGCCTGCGCGGTTCCAGGAGCAGCTCGGAGGGGCTTGGGCAGCAGCTCCGCGGAGGGGGTTGCGCGGCCCGGGAGCGCGAATCCACCAGCGCAGGCCCCGGAGCACAGGGCGCCGGGACACAGCCCAGGATCCCGCCTCCCCCGGGACAGGCAGAGGCCGGGAGGGCCCAGGACAGCCAGGACGCTCCTGCCCCGAGCTGAGATCAGCGCCCCGCCCCGGAGCCTCCAGGCCCTGCAGACGGAGTTCCTGCCGGAGCTGAATCCAGGTTTCCAGAGCTGCCCCGCCACTGGGGCTGTTCCTCCTGCGGCCTCACGGGGTAAACAACCCCCACCGAGCCCTGCACCAGGCAGGGGCACAGCAGCTCCCCCAACTGCTAACACCTGAAAATCAGCACAACAGGCCCCTCCCCCAGAACACCAGCTAGACGGACAACTTCAGGAGAAGCCAAGGGACTTAAAGTACACAGAATCAGAAGATACTCCCCGGTGGTTCTTTTTTTGTTTGTTTGTTTTTGTTTTTGTTTTTGTTTTGTTTTGCTTTTTGATTTGTTTCCTTCCCCCACCCCCTTTTTTTCTCCTTTCTTTTTCTTTCTCTTTTTCTTCTTCTTTTTTTCGTTTTTTTTTCTTTTTCTTCCCTTTTTTTTTCTCTTTCTCTTTTCTTTCCTTCTTTCTCTCCTCTCTTTTTCTCTTTTTCCCAGTACAACTTGCTTTTGGCCACTCTGCACTGAGCAAAATGACTAGAAGGAAAACCTCACCTCAAAAGAAAGAATCAGAAACAGTCCTCTCTCCCACAGAGTTACAAAATCTGGATTACAATTCAATGTCAGAAAGCCAATTCAGAAGCACTATTATACACCTACTGGTGGCTCTAGAAAAAAGTATAAAGGACTCAAGAGACTTCATGACTGCAGAATTTAGAGCTAATCAGGCAGAAATTAAAAATCAATTGAATGAGATGCAATCCAAACTAGAAGTCCTAACGACGAGGGTTAACGAGGTGGAAGAACGAGTGAGTGACATAGAAGACAAGTTGATTGCAAAGAGGGAAACTGAGGAAAAAAGAGACAAACAATTAAAAGACCATGAGGATAGATTAAGGGAAATAAACGACAGCCTGAGAAAGAAAAACCTACGTTTAATTGGGGTTCCCGAGGGCGCCGAAAGGGACAGAGGACCAGAATATGTATTTGAACAAATTCTAGCTGAAAACTTTCCTAATCTGGGAAGGGAAACAGGCATTCAGATCCAGGAAATAGAGAGATCCCCCCCTAAAATCAATAAAAACCGTTCAACACCTCGACATTTAATTGTGAAGCTTGCAAATTCCAAAGATAAAGAGAAGATCCTTAAAGCAGCAAGAGACAAGAAATCCCTGACTTTTATGGGGAGGAGTATTAGGGTAACAGCAGACCTCTCCACAGAGACCTGGCAGGCCAGAAAGGGCTGGCAGGATATATTCAGGGTCCTAAATGAGAAGAACATGCAACCAAGAATACTTTATCCAGCAAGGCTCTCATTCAAAATGGAAGGAGAGATAAAGAGCTTCCAAGACAGGCAGCAACTAAAAGAATATGTGACCTCCAAACCAGCTCTGCAAGAAATTTTAAGGGGGACTCTTAAAATTCCCCTTTAAGAAGAAGTTCAGTGGAACAGTCCACAAAAACAAAGACTGAATAGATATCATGATGACACTAAACTCATATCTCTCAATAGTAACTCTGAATGTGAACGGGCTTAATGACCCCATCAAAAGGCGCAGGGTTTCAGACTGGATAAAAAAGCAGGACCCATCTATTTGCTGTCTACAAGAGACTCATTTTAGACAGAAGGACACCTACAGCCTGAAAATAAAAGGTTGGAGAACCATTTACCATTCGAATGGTCCTCAAAAGAAAGCAGGGGTAGCCATCCTTATATCAGATAAACTAAAATTTACCCCAAAGACTGTAGTGAGAGATGAAGAGGGACACTATATCATACTTAAAGGATCTATTCAACAAGAGGACTTAACAATCCTCAATATATATGCTCCGAATGTGGGAGCTGCCAAATATATAAATCAATTATTAACCAAAGTGAAGAAATACTTAGATAATAATACACTTATACTTGGTGACTTCAATCTAGCTCTTTCTATACTCGATAGGTCTTCTAAGCAAAACATCTCCAAAGAAACGAGAGCTTTAAATGATACACTGGACCAGATGGATTTCACAGATATCTACAGAACTTTACATCCAAACTCAACTGAATACACATTCTTCTCAAGCGCACATGGAACTTTCTCCAGAACAGACCACATATTGGGTCACAAATCGGGTCTGAACCGATACCAAAAGATTGGGATTGTCCCCTGCATATTCTCGGACCATAATGCCTTGAAATTAGAACTAAATCACAACAAGAAGTTTGGAAGGACCTCAAACACATGGAGGTTAAGGACCATCCTGCTAAAAGATAAAAGGGTCAACCAGGAAATTAAGGAAGAATTAAAAAGATTCATGGAAACTAATGAGAATGAAGATACAACCGTTCAAAATCTTTGGGATGCAGCAAAAGCAGTCCTAAGGGGGAAATACATCGCAATACAAGCATCCATTCAAAAACTGGAAAGAACTCAAATACAAAAGCTAACCTTACACATAAAGGAGCTAGAGAAAAAACAGCAAATAGATCCTACACCCAAGAGAAGAAGGGAGTTAATAAAGATTCGAGCAGAACTCAACGAAATCGAGACCAGGAGAACTGTGGAACAGATCAACAGAACCAGGAGTTGGTTCTTTGAAAGAATTAATAAGATAGATAAACCATTAGCCAGCCTTATTAAAAAGAAGAGAGAGAAGACTCAAATTAATAAAATCATGAATGAGAAAGGAGAGATCACTACCAACACCAAGGAAATACAAACGATTTTAAAAACATATTATGAACAGCTATACGCCAATAAATTAGGCAATCTAGAAGAAATGGACGCATTCCTGGAAAGCCACAAACTACCAAAACTGGAACAGGAAGAAATAGAAAACCTGAACAGGCCAATAACCAGGGAGGAAATTGAAGCAGTCATCAAAAACCTCCCAAGACACAAGAGTCCAGGGCCAGATGGCTTCCCAGGAGAATTTTATCAAACGTTTAAAGAAGAAATCATACCTATTCTCCTAAAGCTGTTTGGAAAGATAGAAAGAGATGGAGTACTTCCAAATTCGTTCTATGAAGCCAGCATCACCTTAATTGCAAAGCCAGACAAAGACCCTGCCAAAAAGGAGAATTACAGACCAATATCCCTGATGAACATGGATGCAAAAATTCTCAACAAGATACTGGCCAATAGGATCCAACAGTACATTAAGAAAATTATTCACCATGACCAAGTAGGATTTATCCCTGGGACACAAGGCTGGTTCAACACCCGTAAAACAATCAATGTGATTCATCATATCAGCAAGAGAAAAACCAAGAACCATATGATCCTCTCATTGGATGCAGAGAAAGCATTTGACAAAATACAGCATCCATTCCTGATCAAAACTCTTCAGAGTGTAGGGATAGAGGGAACATTCCTCGACATCTTAAAAGCCATCTATGAAAAGCCCACAGCAAATATCATTCTCAATGGGGAAGCACTGGGAGCCTTTCCCCTAAGATCAGGAACAAGACAGGGATGTCCACTCTCACCACTGCTATTCAACATAGTACTGGAAGTCCTAGCCTCAGCAATCAGACAACAAAAAGACATTAAAGGCATTCAAATTGGCAAAGAAGAAGTCAAACTCTCCCTCTTCGCCGATGACATGATACTCTACATAGAAAACCCAAAAGTCTCCACCCCAAGATTGCTAGAACTCATACAGCAATTCGGTAGCGTGGCAGGATACAAAATCAATGCCCAGAAGTCAGTGGCATTTCTATACACTAACAATGAGACTGAAGAAAGAGAAATTAAGGAGTCAATCCCATTTACAATTGCACCCAAAAGCATAAGATACCTAGGAATAAACCTCACCAAAGATGTAAAGGATCTATACCCTCAAAACTATAGAACACTTCTGAAAGAAATTGAGGAAGACACAAAGAGATGGAAAAATATTCCATGCTCATGGATTGGCAGAATTAATATTGTGAAAATGTCAATGTTACCCAGGGCAATATACACGTTTAATGCAATCCCTATCAAAATACCATGGACTTTCTTCAGAGAGTTAGAACAAATTATTTTAAGATTTGTGTGGAATCAGAAAAGACCCCGAATAGCCAGGGGAATTTTAAAAAAGAAAACCATATCTGGGGGCATCACAATGCCAGATTTCAGGTTGTACTACAAAGCTGTGGTCATCAAGACAGTGTGGTACTGGCACAAAAACAGACACATAGATCAGTGGAACAGAATAGAGAATCCAGAAGTGGACCCTGAACTTTATGGGCAACTAATATTCGATAAAGGAGGAAAGACTATCCATTGGAAGAAAGACAGTCTCTTCAATAAATGGTGCTGGGAAAATTGGACATCCACATGCAGAAGAATGAAACTAGACCACTCTCTTACACCATACACAAGGATAAACTCAAAATGGATGAAAGATCTAAATGTGAGACAAGATTCCATCAAAATCCTAGAGAAGAACACAGGTAACACCCTTTTTGAACTCGGCCATAGTAACTTCTTGCAAGATACATCCACGAAGGCAAAAGAAACAAAAGCAAAAATGAACTATTGGGACTTCATCAAGATAAGAAGCTTTTGCACAGCAAAGGATACAGTCAACAAAACTCAAAGACAACCTACAGAATGGGAGAAGATATTTGCAAATGACATATCAGATAAAGGGCTAGTTTCCAAGATCTATAAAGAACTTATTAAACTCAACACCAAAGAAACAAACAATCCAATCATGAAATGGGCAAAAGACATGAACAGAAATCTCACAGAGGAAGACATAGACATGGCCAACATGCATATGAGAAAATGCTCTGCATCACTTGCCATCAGGGAAATACAAATCAAAACCACAATGAGATACCACCTCACACCAGTGAGAATGGGGAAAATTAACAAGGCAGGAAACAACAAATGTTGGAGAGGATGCGGAGAAAAGGGAACCCTCTTACACTGTTGGTGGGAATGTGAACTGGTGCAGCCACTCTGGAAAACTGTGTGGAGGTTCCTCAAACAGTTAAAAATATACCTGCCCTACGACCCAGCAATTGCACTGTTGGGGATTTACCCCAAAGATACAAATGCAATGAAACGCCGGGACACCTGCACCCCGATGTTTCTAGCAGCAATGGCTACGATAGCCAAACTGTGGAAGGAGCCTCGGTGTCCAACGAAAGATGAATGGATAAAGAAGATGTGGTTTATGTATACAATGGAATATTACTCAGCTATTAGAAATGACAAATACCCACCATTTGCTTCAACGTGGATGGAACTGGAGGGTATTATGCTGAGTGAAGTAAGTCAGTCGGAGAAGGACAAACATTATATGTTCTCATTCATTTGGGGAATATAAATAATAGTGAAAGGGAAAATAAGGGAAGGGAGAAGAAATGTGTGGGAAATATCAGAAAGGGAGACAGAACGTAAAGACTGTTAACTCTGGGAAACGAACTAGGGGTGGTAGAAGGGGAGAAGGGCGGGGGGTGGGAGTGAATGGGTGACGGGCACTGGGTGTTATTCTGTATGTTAGTAAATTGAACACCAATAAAAAAAAATTGCAAAAAAAAAAAATAAAAAGTTCAACCCAATTTGAGTTTCTATGCCAAATTTTTAAAATAGAAAGCCAAGTGTTGGAATATTATAACTGTTTTTGTTTTAATTTTTTCCCCTAATGTCTTACATCCAGTGGAAAGCCTGCTCCATTGGTGCTTTCAACTTAGGAAAAGTCAGTTGCCAAGGCAGAACACCTGTCAGCCACAGAAAAGAGGAGGTGAGCATGCAAATGAGAGTGCAGATGTATGCAAATGAGAATTAGAATGGCAAACAAGATGAGTTTGGGGGGATGCTGGGAGTCATTCCTGTACTTGGTTCTTGGGTTGATGTAAAGACATTAAATTGTTCCTATGGGGGTGGGGTGCACCTGGGTGGTTCAGTGGTTGAGTTTCTGCCTTCGGCTCAGATCGTGATCCCGGGGTCCTGGGATCCAGTCCCGCATTCGGCTCCCCACAGGGAGCCTGCTTCTCCCTCTGCCTGTGTCTCTGCCTCTTTCTGTCTCTCTCATGAATAAATAAATACAATCTTTTAAAACAATTGTTCCCACAGGGGATTTTCTTTTTATTGTGGTAAATATAAATAACACAAAATTTACTACTTAGATTCTTTTTAAGTGCACAGTTTTGTGGCATTAAGTACATTCACACTGTTGTACAATCATCAGAGCATCCACTCCAGAACCTTTCATCTCCTCAAACTGAAACTCTGTGCCCATTAAACACTAACTTCCCTCCGATGCCACCAATTTGACTAGGGTAGGGACCTCATCTGAATGGAGTCACACAATACTTTGCCCTTTTGTGTTGGCTTATTTAAGTTAGCCTCATGTCCTCTGGGTTCATCCATGTCATGATGTGTGTGTTTCCTTCTTTTTAAGGGGGAATAATACACCCTGGTGTGGATACACCCCATTTTGTCTACCCATTCATCCCTGGGTGGACACTTGGTTCCTTTCACCTTTTGGCTATTATGAGTACTGCTGCTCCAAGCTTGGGGTACCAGTTCTCCAGCAGTGGATTTTATTTTTTTATTTTTAATTTTCATACTTAGCTATAGTTTTAATGAGTGAAGCACAGGCTATCCTATGTCCTTATACACATATATTTACAAACACGTATATTTTAATGAAAGAAGATTTTACTAGAAAGATGGATCATACACAGTGTCGTTTCATTGAGTTGAGCATCAGCAATTTCCATATGCTTCTGCACCTTAGTTTACAGACACTTGTATCTTAATGAAAGACGATGTTACTTGAAATAAGGATTATACACAATGTAGTTTCAATGAGTTAAGCACAGGGCTATTCCCATACAGCAGGGGATTTTATTTTATTCATTTATTTATTTTAAGATTTTATTTATTTATTCATGAGAGTTATAGAGAGAGAGGCAGAGACACAGGTAGATGGAGAAGCAGGCTCCATGCCGGGAGCTCGATGCAGGACTCAATCCCAGGACCCTGGGATCATGACCTGAGCCAAAGGCAGAGCCTCAACTGCTGAGCCATCCAGGTGCCCCCAGCAGGGGATTTTAATAAAAAGAAGCAATGACCTCCTCCAACCTCCCTCTGCCGAGTCTGATCTGATATTCCAGAGCTGGCAAGGGACTGTCCGTTGCTCGAGAAATGCTCAGCAGGACACTTGGCTAAACTCTTCACGGGCCAAGTTCTTCATAATTTCTCTGGGGGCCAAGTTTTCTTCTGAAGTCCATCAGGTCAGAAGTTTTCACCTTTTCCCCCACAAGGAGGCACTTAACAAGTTCTGTCGGTGGTACTTTTTTTCAATTGAATGAGATCTAAAAATTTCATTACATGAAAAAAATAGTTCCATGACATGATTTGAAACTGCAGAAAATAATAATCACGGGGATGGAGACACTAATATTATTGTTGACTTCAACCTTTTGCGTTAAATGTCGCTCCTTGTGTGTGTGTGTGTTGTCTTTGCTTTGCTCAAAGTGTGTGGTCGCAGTCAGCTAAACCATGGTGGAGCGGAAGAGAATTCCTGGTGAATTTTATTTGACTTGCAAGTGGGAGGCCTGTGCTGCTTGCTAACTGTCTGACAGATTTATGATGTTGTTAGATGGGAGACAGTCGCTAGGTTGCAGTGACCTGCATCAAAGAGGGAGGGCTTGTCTCTGAGCAACTTGTAGGGATTTTCCCTCCCACATGCTAATGAATCTGTAGGAGCAAGAAATCAGATGAGGATCCTCTACTCCATGGTCCTGTTTCCAAGGCTGTGATGGGAGGGCATGGCAGTCAACCTATTCCATTTGAAGGGCAGGTTTTCTTTTCTTTTTTTTTTTTTGAAGGGCAGGTTTTCAAAGTTGTAGAACTCTCTGGAGCAGTGGTGGGTGGTCAGACAGAGCACCTGCTTTAAAGGATGATTTTCCTTCTGGTTTTGGTGCCTTCAGGGTGCCTTGGCCTCATTCCTCCCTTTAAATTGGCCTACAGAAGCCTCCCCCCTCCCCAAGGCAGCACTTCCCAGGAGGCTGGGCTGTTTTTGAATTCAGGTTTTAGAAAAGGCTTTGAAGGGGCTCCTGGGTGGTTCAGTCCGTTAAGCATCTGCCTTCAGCTCAGGTCATGATCCCTGGGTCCTGGGATCGAGCCTCTCATCGGGCTCCCCGCTTAGCAGGGGGTCTGCTTCTCCCTCTCCCTCTGCCCTTGCACCCTGCTGTGCTCTTTCTCTCTCAATAAATAAATAAAATCTAAAAAAATTTAAAAGGGCTTTGAAGATAAAAGGAGGTGCCTTCTCTTCATGCTGCTCCCCTCTTGATTCAATCTGGTCCCAAGGCCTCTCCCTAAAGCCACCCTCAGCCCCTGTAGTGGGGATGCTGTGGGCCTGCCCTGCTGCCCTCTGCGCTGTGTGTGGGTTGGCTAATCCAAGAGGTCAAACAGCCTTCCTCCCAAAACGATCCCCTCGGCCCTTCAGCCATTTCCCTTCCTGGGTCCTGAGCTCATCCAGCTGGTTTAGAGCTTCCAGAACCTCACTTTCCCGGCTCTGCTAGGGCCTGGACAATCCAGGTCATTGAAATAGACTCTTCCAGAGCGCAAACTTGGACAGTGCTCAGGATGCTTGTTGGAAGTTTTTCAGAAACCACATTGCATGTTTGTGTTGCTTTTAAAAGAGGAGCTTATAAAGTTTTATGTGATTACTCTGGCTGGGTCTGGGTCAGTCCTTGTCCTTTGCACCTGCCATCCCTGTGCGCGGACACGCGGCTGCGGCCTGTGTCTCATCTGCATGGGATAGAAAACAGAGCGGCCAGTTAGTTAACGCTGTGCACGAGAAGGAATAAGACTGACATTTGGTGGCTCGATAAGGACAGAAATTTTGAAGTCTGATGGCTCTGGGTTCGAGTGCTGGGTCTACAGTTTATTGGACGGTCTCACGGGGCTGGTCATTCAATCTCTCCGTGCCTCAGTCTTCTCAGCTGTAGAACAGGGATGAAGTTGGTGTGAGGACCACATGAGGTGTCGTGGGCACGGTGTCTGGCACCGTTATTAAAATCCATGTGGTGGGGGAGTAGGGTGCTATCCCAGCCCACCCCCACCCCTCCATACTCACCATCTTTTGTATAACGATCTCTTAGCTTCCAGCTGCAAACACCTGCAACTGTGTGCTGACATCTCTCTGGTCATCGTCACCTGCTTGGCTGGAGCTCTGAGAAGGCCAGAAGTGCCCAGATGGACCTCCTTGGTGCCCCAGGGGTGACACTGACCTAGAGACAAACAGTAGAACCCCAGCTCCTGGGTGGGGTGGGGGTGGGGGTGACTTTGAGACACGCTTTCCTGGAGTCCCCCAGCAGGACTGCCCACAGTGTCACCTGCTGTCCTCTCTATTCCAACCCGTGGGCATACTTTCCTGCAGGGCCTCCTGGGATCACTTCCTAAATAAGCTACAAGTATTAAGACCCTTGTCTCAGGGTAGGCTTCTAGAGGGACCCAAACTAAGCATTTTTATGACTAGTAGATGCTGCCTCAGTTTCCCCTTAACATGCCACTCATGCTGTGTGTTGTCCAGATTGCACAGAAAAGACACAACTCTGTTTTCACGCAGGTACATAGTTACAAATGCCAACAAGGGATTTTTTTATTTTTTTATTTTTTATTTTATTTTTTTTAATTTATGATAGTCACACACACACACAGAGAGAGAGGCAGAGACATAGGCAGAGGGAGAAGCAGGCTCCATGCACCGAAGCCTGACGTGGGACTCGATCCCGGGTCTCCAGGATCGCGCCCTGGGCTAAAGGCAGGCGCTAAACCGCTGCGCCACCCAGGGATCCCCAAGGGATTTTTTTTAAAAGGTTTTATTTATTTGTTAATGAGACACACACACACACAGAGACAGAGACATAGCAGAGGGAGAAGCAGGCTCCCGATGGGGACTCTGATGTAGGGCTCCATCCCAGGACCCTGGGACCATGACCTGAGCCAAAGGCAGACGTTCAACCACTGAGCCACCCAGGTGCCTGTTAACTAGGGATTTTTAAGATCTCACTTAAGAGCCACTGGGTGGCTCAGTCAGTTAGGCACCCGACTCTTGATTTCGGCTCAGGCCTTGATCTCAGGATCGTGGGATGGAACCCTGCCTGTGTCAGACTCTGGGCTCAGCTCAGAGCCTGCTTCTCCCTTTCCTTCTGTTCCCCATCCCCTGCCCTCTCTCTTTTAAATCAGTAAATCAATCTTGAAGATCTCACTGTGCAATCATGGTATATATTCCTGAGTTAAACTTCCAGAAGCACGAGAAATGGGTAGTACTTGTTTTCAGAGCTGAATCATTGACAAGATCCAATAACCACTTGTTGGGGAAGGTCACGGAGAGGATGTGAACTCAGGTTCACCTGCCAGCAGGACACGGAGAAGGCTCCTCACCCGCTCTCCTGTGGTTGGAATGTGAGCCCTGGCTGCTGTCCTCACAGTGGGATCCACTTTCAAGAGCACAGCCTTGAGACAAACAGCACATGTGACTGAACCCAATTTGGGCCTTTATATGAGTTTTTAAGATTTGGCAGGCACGTCTGGAGATCTACTTATCTCCCAGCACCTGAGACAGCCTTGTATATAAGGTCCTTTGCTGCTTCTTCTTTTTTAAAGATTTTATTTATCCATTTGAGACAGAGGGATACAGGGAGAGAGAGAGACAGAGAGACAGAGAGACAGAGTGAGAGAGAGAGAGATGACCAGGGGAAGAGGAGGAGAAGAAGCAGACTCTGCAATGAGCCAGGAGGCTGACGCAGGGGATTCCAGGACCCCGAGATCATGAGATCACGACCCAAGCCAAAGGCAGACCCTTGATCACCTGAGCCACCCAGGTGCCCCAGTTCCTCTGCTTCTTAAAGGGGCTGCCTACCCACCTGGAGTGGCCTGCCTCTTCCTCCCCACTTGCCCTGCCCTCTAAGGAGGGGGGCCGTTTTCAGGTTTCCCTGGGGAAGCTCCCCAGGGTTGGTACCAGCACCACTTGCATTCCAGAAGCCATCGTCAAGCAAGAAGTAGTGGAACCTTTTGGAAAAAGAGCAACATGGCTCTGGCATCCAGGGTTCCCTCGACGGGCCGGCTGCCCAGTTTGCATGATGTGAATGTCGGTGCAGTCACCTGTCGCTGCCCAGCTGGCTGTTGCGAAGCGACAGGGGTGTGCACTGGGCAGACAGTGGTGTCCTTGTTTGTGTATTTAGTGCAAAGGAATGTGCAGAAGCCAGAATTTGTAAAACGACCAGCGCGGAGCACAGGACTCCTAATCACTGCCACGGTCACGGGGAGGTCACATGGAAGACGGGGTTTTTCCTAAAGTTTGCGTGAAAATGAACTCCCGTGGCTACACCAGTTCACATGGTAAAAATCGGTGAAGAATCACATACAATCATGCTTCTGGTTTTTGTTTTTGATTTTTTTAAGCTATTCAGTGTGTAGTATATCCAGCAGCTGTCTCCTCCAACTTCCCCCAATTTTTATCTGTTGCCAATAATTCTTTGACGCTGTGTTTGCAATAAAAACCGCAGTGTGGTTGTTGCTGGTGAAGGCCCACTCCCTGCGGGGTGTTTCTGTTAGTGGCCAGTGGCTGGGCCACTCACCTGGCCACCCCCTCCCCTGCTTTGGAGATAACTCAGTGATTGCACACATGTCTGGCTGCCCTACCTGGGGACACAGCTGGGACCTTGGCCCATTATAGACCTGCATCAGCTGGCCGGGACAAAACCAAAGGAAGTCTTCTGGGTGGCGGGCCTCTCCATGTCACTTTTCCCTGTGTGGATGAGAGATGTTGTCCGTGTTTAGATCTAATGAAGAAGCACTTGAATGGGAGGGAGGGCTGTCACCTTACTACTTGGACAAAGGTCAGAAAGAGGGGAGAGGCGGCACCCAGTTTCATTAGCATCCTTTGCATGGAGAAGGGGAAAGCGTCCTGCGAATATCACTTATTACTCAAGTGTCAGAACATCTTGTGTCCTGGAAAGTTATAAAACAGACCTGTGAATTGAGTAAGGAGATGAGGCTCAGTAAAACAGAAGGGGCCAGCTTTGTGCTGGAGACACTGTTCTCTCCCCCTGTCCTGCCCTGACCATTCCTGGTCACAGACATGACCCCGAGAGGCCAGGGAGGGACGGAGTCACTCTGGACTTGAATTTTGTTCTACGGCTGGTGGTGGACAGAACAGCCACTTCCAACTATTTTCCCAGCGTGTACCATCTATGTAGCACTTAGTCATTAGCTTTTTGCTTTGTGGGTGTTGATCTTGCTTGTCTAACTGAACCCTGTGGCCTCTACCTTCTGTGTCCCCCCATATCCCTCGCCGGTGATTGATATAATAGACGTAAAGATTTGGGACCTCTGGGTGGCTCAGCAGTTGAGTGTCTGCCTTTGGCTCAGGGCGTGATCCTGGAGACCCAGGATCGAGTCCCACATCGGGCTCCCTGCAGGGAGCCTGCTTCTCCCTCTGCCTATGTCTCTACCTCTTTCTCTGTGTCTCTCATGAATAACTAAATAAAATCTTAAAAAAAAAGATATTAAGATTCAGTCAGGTCTTAGTGACAGAAAAAAAAAAATCCCTGTAAAGCCATCATAAACAAAACCAGGAAGGTGGTGGCTCACGTCACTGGGAAGTCCAAGTGTTAGCGTTTTTCAGCAGAGCTTGTCTCCAGGCCTCATACAATGGTCATGGTGCCTGATTCTTCCAAATCTTACCTCTGCTTTTCTCCCTGTTAGCTTCATTCTCAAGATCTGTGTGATGGCGAGATGCCAGCTTTCTGAGAGTCACATAAAAATTATAGACCCTCATAGAAAAAGAAACACATACCCCAAGCTTTAAAACAATTCATGGGGGTTTATGTACCCACTAAAATCCCAGCATTACACATACATCATGACCAGGGAAATTCCTGGCTTTGGGAGTCACACCTGGAGAAGCTGGTAGAAAGTCAGATAAGGCAAACTTTATTCTCAGGAAGGAGGTAGTTTAATGTTCTATGTCTGCAAAGGCTGAATGTATACAAGGGAGTAGCTCTGGAAATCCCAAAGCCTGTACTGTGATCATTGGCAGTGCTGTTTGGGGCCACCGTGTCAGGTGTGTGTGTATATATGTATCCATCCATTGCCGTTCTAAACACATTGGCCCTGCAGTAGACTCTCCTTAATCTCTTTGTGGGAGAATAAAGAGTGGAAAGACTTTTTTAGAAGCTGGGTTCCAAAATGCAGTCTCTCTCTCTAAATAAATATATATATATATTTTCATATATATTTGAATATCATCTATATATTGTATGTTTCATATATATTATATATTTCATATGTCATGTATATCATCTATATATATTTCATATATATTCATATATATGAACATCACCTATATATTTCATATATATTAGATATATATGAAGGTTATATTATATATGTGTGTGTATATATCAAATGTCATCTATACCATGACAGAAAATAATGTGTTGTCTCCCTTAAGCTCAAGTGGCAAATGGACTCTCAGGTGAGATAGGTATAGCTGCTGGATGTAGTTGTCGACTCAACTCTCCCCTAAAATCTTGTCTGGCTCAAGGAAGAGATGAGCAAGACAAAATCATGTAATACCATAGTTAGCAGATTCAGCCAGTGTTTGCAGCTTCATTCACTTATTTGCCCATATGACAAAAACTAATATTTACGGAGTAGCTACTCTGGCGCCAGGTATTTTTCAAGGGGACCTAGCAGGGAATGTAAAAACCAGTCCCGTACTTGTGATGATTATCTTCCAGTGAGGTCTATGTGGTGGGCATCTTGTGTGATGGGCATTTGAACTTTGCCTTCCCGATATCTGTTCACTCAAAGTAACAGACTTTAGCTTAAAGCTTTACTCCTGTTTCACTCTCAATCCTCTTGGTTTGAGAGATGGGTCTATGATCCAGCGTTATCCCAATCAGCATAGTTACACCCCATTCGTCAGCTACAATAGTCACATGACCCACACTGGTCTAATCAGAGCAAATGTCAGGATTTTTGCAGGAGCTATTGACACACACACACACACTTTTATATCTACTGAAATTGAGACTGAGAGGCCATAAGCTGGAACAACAAGAATCCACTTGCCACACAAGGAAAGAAGAATCTGATGTTGGAGACAACAGAAAAGTAGCACTGAGTGATGGTGCCAAAGACGCTGAGGCTTCATTCATTGTTTAAGTTCTGGATCAAGCTGAGCCTGATCCCAGAGTTCCCCTCTGGATCCTGTCATCTGGGTCACCTTGAGTGGGGTTTTCAATCAATCACTCTTAGAGAAATGATCATTGATTCACCTCTTGGCCTTGAAGATTAGAAGTAGTTTCAGCCACAAGGATGTTCTGCGTATCTGGCATATGCGAGGTTCTCTGAGAACAGATATACCAACCTGCAGGCAATTGCCTGCTAGGAGAGTGGATATGGAACCCAGGGCCAGTGCCTGAGGAAGGGAGGAAGGGTGCATGGGACGGGGTATGGAGCTTGAGTAGCAGGGGTTGATGACAGGAAGGAAAGGGCAGCCAAGTCCACCTTCACCTGCCCCGCAGGTTGGCATATCTGTTCTCAGAGAACAGGTTGGGCCAGGACGGTTGGGCAGGTTGGGCCAGGACGGGCACTGACCTCTTACTGAAGACTTGCCCTTTGCTTCTCTGTGCCTCACCGTCTTAGTGGTCTGGGTGAGCCATGCAACTGCCTGAGCATTGTGTGCTGGAACTAGCAGACCGATGTGGAGAAAAAGGCACTTTGTTCACAGACAGCCTAAGGTGTGAGTTCACCTGGGAGAATTTGCTCTTCCAAAGGGGATCTTTGAAGAGGAAAACCTTCATTGCAACATGAACGAAGCTGGAAATGACAGCCATCAGCAAAGGCTAATAAAGTTCAGAAACCCTGCCTACCTACCTCTCCAGTTATCCTGGGCAGGCACCTCCTCCCCTAGCCCCTGCTGAAGGGGCCCCACAGCTGACGCCATTCCCAGGAGAGCAGTTGTGCTCTGTAGCACCTAGTTGATAAGAACATTTTGCTTTCCATTGGTGCATAGTTTCATAGCACTCACAAAGCAGAGGTGGTGTTGAGGGAAGAGGATGGACTGGGTGAGTAGGCTGGTTTCCCTTGACACAAGAAGACATAGGTGACGCTGTGTGGAGCTGGCCGTGCCTTTCTCTGAAGGTAGAAAGGCAGCCAGCACATGATGCCAGGAGGATGATTTCTGGCTATGGGGCTAAGAGCTTGGAAACAAATGAAAGAGTTTCCCCAAAAGAATGGCCAGGAAGTCTTGAGCTCACCGGTCTGATCAGATCAGCGGTGAGACAACAGCTTTTAGTGGTATCTGAGTGCCTCCTTGCAAGGAGCATTTGAACAGATTTCAAATATTTCCTAGAAGCAACGTTTCAGTTTGGGTCTTTAAGAAACAACCAAAGCGGATTTTGCTGAGTGCACCTGACCCCGTGGCAGGCAGCACACTTGGATGAATTGAGTTGGCACGGTTTGCTTGAGGGATCCTGCTGAGAATATCCACATCTGGTGACCTATTACTTTTCTTTTGTTCTTCCTCTTAAAAAAAAAAAAACTGAGCCATAACATAAACACGATTAAATAAATACACGGATTTAAAGGACACAGTTGGGTGAATGCTGAAGAATGGATGCACCCATGTATTCAGCATCTCAGATAAGTATAGAATATTTCTAATTCCTCAAAAAGTTCCCTTGTACCACTTTTTTTGTCTCCACCTAGAGGTAATCACCAGTTTGCTTCTGTTACCCACAGCCCTGTTTGGCCTGTTCTAGAAGCTCATATAATGGAATCATATGGTATGCTCTCTTTTATGTCTGGTTTCTTTTGCTCAAAATTACACTTTTGAGATTTATTCATTTATTTGCATGTATCAGTAGCTCCTTCGTTTTTATTATTGAATAATGAGTATTCCATTGCATGAACACACCATGATTTATCCATTCTCTTGCTAATGAACATGTGCATTGTTCTCAGTGTTTGGTCATAATGAATCAATCTGCTGTGATCATTTGTACACATCCCCTGGGCTTGGGTAGCACAGAGCGGGACCCCGAAGAGATGGGTGGAGAAAATGAAAAGAATGGAGGGGAGCCCATGCAAATTGTCAGTTCTGGACAAAGCTGCCAAGGCAATTCAACATGCAGAGATAGTGTTCTGTGCAAGTGATGTTGAAGCGACTGGATATCCTAAGGGGAGGAAAGAACCACAGCACCTACTTCATGGCAGGTGCAAAAATTAATTCAAGATAGAATACAGACCTAAATACAAAAGCTAATATTACGAAGCTTCTAGAAGACAACGTAGGAGAAAATCTTCACAGATGTGGAGTAGGCAGAGATTTCTTAGGACACCAATGGAACAACCATAAAAGAAGAAATCGATAAATTGGGCTCCATCGAGATTACTAATATGTGCTTTTTCCGAAGGTACCGTCAAGAAAATGCAAAGTTAGGGCGCAGATGGAGAGAATATATTTGTAACAGGCATAACTAACATGAGACTAGTATTCAGAATATATTAAAAATTACTTCAAATCAATAACCAAAAGTGAAAACCCATTTTTAAAAATAGGCAAAAGACATGCATAGGTCCTTCAAAAAGCAGATGGCAGGATGGCCCAAGCATGCATGAGGAGATGCTCAACATCACCAGCCATCAAAGAAACACACATCAAAACCACAATGCGATTTCAACCAAGATATATATAGTCAGATGTCATCCAAAGGGCCCTGGACTGTGAATGAGGGGCTTGAGTTCTGGTCCTGCCCCTGGCCCTGTCCCTGACTCCCAGGATCTAAGCAAGGGAGCAGAACTAGCTGGGCACTAAGTGCACAGGCTTCTTAGTCTTTAATTTGTTTTCTTTCACTAATAGTGCAGGATTCTAATTGTGCCACAGCATCTATGTCAGTGAGACTCCTGCTGGTGGCTCCCACACAAAGATTTAGCTTTGGATGAAGTAAAGGCAGTGATATTCTGGGTTTTCACATGATGAATTTGAAAATAATAGACAACATTGTGCTAGGAAAGAAAGTTTCTAACTTCAAGCCTTCTAAGAAGTAAAGGAATACTTTTTATTTTTCCTGAAAGCGTCATGAATTCATACATTTTTTTCTCCTTGGACAGAATAGCAACTAGTCTAAAGATATGAAGGGGTTAAATCATTTTCAGTGTGCTTTATATCTTTCCCGGAAGCAAGAAAGTTATCTTTTATTAGGTAGAATTTGACTTAATGCACTTCAGTGTTGAATCTATAGTGCTATATCCTCAAAGGTCTTATAAATATTATGACTTGAAAAGGTGAAAGAACTGAGAATATTTAGTTTGGAAAAGAGAAGCTTCTCTTTCTGTCTCTCTTTATTTCTCCTTCCCTCCCTCACCCCACCCATCTCCATGCCTCTGTCTTTTGAGTTGTAGAATAAAGGCTGTTGTGGGAACCTGGGTGGCTCAGTGGTTGAGCGTCTGCCTTCGGCCCAGGGAGTGATCCCAGGGTCCTGGGATTGGGTCCCACATCAGGCTCACTGTGGGGAGTCTGCTTCTCCCTCTGCCTGTGTCTCTGCTTCTCTCTGTGTGTCTCTCATGAATAAATAAAATCATTTTTTTTAAAGGCTGTTGTGATATAGAGGAAGAGGCATTAGACTCAGTCTGTGTGATCCACAAAGCACAATTTGAAGCCACGGATATAGACTGTTTCTCCTCAAACAACAACAGATCTCTCCAGAAATGGAATGAGCAGTGAGTGAGTTCCACATCCCTGGAGGTGTTCAAGAAGACAGATATTTATTAACCATTACAGAAGACATTCATGGACCAGGTTGAACTTGAGGACTTCTCCTCGAATTCCTCTTGGATCCTTGGTGTTTTGGCCACATCAACAAGTTTGTACCAAGCAACCAGAGTGGAAAGACTGGATGTGTGGGTCTCTGAAGTTCAGGGTCACCATGCTGCCTGCCTGTTGCCATGTTGCACTTTTTTTTTTTTTTTAAATCTTTATTTATTTATGATAGTCACACAGAGAGAGAGAGAGGCAGAGACACAGGCAGAGGGAGAAGCAGGCTCCATGCACCGGGAGCCCGACGTGGGATTCGATCCCGGGTCTCCAGGATCGCGCCCTGGGCCAAAGGCAGGCGCCAAACCGCTGCGCCACCCAGGGATCCCGCCATGTTGCACTTTTATTAGAACAGCTAGGTAGGTGTCATTGAGAGACAGTGTAACTTCTGAAAATGAGATTATAAGAAACTGTTGCAAAGCTGTGCTCTCCAAAGATGGCTTTGGTTTTTGGAAATAGCTAAAAGTCTGGTCAACATGAGGTCATTGTACTGCGTGATACTGTTTGGGGATTAAAAAAATATATATATATCCAACAGCAGAAGCAAGTTTATGGAGGGATGAGGGGGACTTTCTTGGCATGCTCAGAAGCTCAATATAAGATATGGGAGGTTTTCCCAGAGTGGCACTTTGAAAACGTGGGTAGCCATAAAAGCATTAGGGGAAACTGTGGTCATTTGAGTGTTTACATTCTGATGTGATTTTTAAAAGATCAGTCTCATGCATTACAGCTATGGTGCTATGTCGAGGCAAGGGATGGACGTGTTTATGTTATTTCTGATGATTGAGACTCTAAAGACAGAGTGCTCAAGCATCTGAGAAGCTCTGATCCATGATTCTTTCCCTGGAGAACACATTACATTCCATATGGGAGTCTTATGAAGACCCAGTAGGAGTTGCCAAGCTGGACCTGGGGGCTTCGGCTGGATTGCTTTATCTAACTTGCTTTCATTTCTTCGCTCCCTTGTCAATTCATTTATCTGCTGGGATGCATGCATGGCACTTCTGGAGAGCTCTATTATTTGGCACACATCCACAGCTGCACAGCTGCTGGAGCCCACCATCTCCAAACCCATGGAACTGGCTGCCTGCACTGTGGGATTTGAGATACCAAGAATGTCATCTTCAATCCCCTTTCAATGGAGAGAGAATCTGTCCGCCTTTCAAGGGTGACCTCCCTTATATTATAAAACCAGAGCCCACAAAATATCCTGATCCAGGCTTATATAATGAATAAGGCTAGAGCTTCCCCTCGAAGGCAGCTCTGGTAAATGAAAAAGGAGATCATTAGGGCAGCTGCCAGAGTTGCCGACAGGACTAAAGAGGAGAGGAAGACACTGGGCATCGGAGGACAAGCCTCGGGTGACATCACGGCTTTGTGTGAAGGCAGTGCTGCAAATCTGTACTGACAAAGGCAGAAGTGATGTTATCTCACCATGGAGCTCCCAGGATAACTCACTCACCGCTGAAAGATCTTGGGCTTAGCCAGGAGCTCATGGGGGCATGTGAGCTGTCTTCATTCCGCCTGGGTGTGGCATGGATGAGGGTGTGCTGGCCGTCGTTCGTTTGCTCCACATCAAACAACTTTCCTACTCCAAAGTTATCAGTCCCTGTTGTGGGTCCACCTTGTCTCCATTCTCAGCTCAGGGTTTTAGGATGGAGGTTCCACTCCCAGCTTAGGGATCAAGTCTGTGACCCAGCTTGAGATAATCAATCCATCACGAGTCCCCCGGCCACAGTGATTGGTTCATGTAGGGCAGTGATAATGGCCCTCAATGACACTTTTGCTGAGAGGGCTGGGATCGGGGTCAAAGTCGTTCCCACCAGATTGGACCCTGAGAGCATGCAAAGCTGGGATTCTTGCAGCCAACTTCCAACTACCAGAAACCTGAGACTGAAGCCAATACAGTGTAGATGGAGCAGAGAGGTGGGAAGAACCAATGGAAAAGATTCAGGCATCAGATGGGAGGTTAACTGGGCAGCTCTTTAGATGTATGTGTTTCAAAAGCACTTTTTAATGACTACAGCAATGAGATCGCCTGCTCTTTCAAACTCCCTCTCTAGGTGTCTCTAATACAAACAAACATGACAAAATTAGTGTGGTACAAAGATTCTAATTCTGTGGTCTTGGTGACAGACTCTGGTGGGGAGGGATACTACAACTAGGTCTGCACCATGAGCCTACCTTTGGTTGCCTCTCTCCTCTGCCAGGGAGGGGGACTGACTATGCCCTCCAAACCCCTTCCAACTTCTGTACCTACACTCTTGCCCTCACCCGGATCTCCTCCCTTTGTGTTTTCCTACTCTGCCCTATAAGGATCGACTGTCCTCTACAAGGCTAGGTCCCTGGCCATCTCAGACCAAAGGAATGACTCTTAACTTTTGACCTCTGAGTGATCCTTTGCATTTATTAATACTGATTTGCATAGTCCCTCGGCATTTCTTCATGGCGCTCTTGCTCCCCATCTTCTTGAGGGAAGATACCGATTATGAATTGTAGCACCTAGTACACAGTGTTGCATGGATGGGCTCTACTAGGTTGATGCTTATAGGAAAGTGATATTTTGATAATGTGGGCTCTTGTTAGTATTCCCTCCTGGAATACAGCCACCTGACGGTCTCAGATCTGGGTCATTAGAGGTTACTGGGTTGACTATGGGATCTCCTTCACCACTTTGCCAGCCTATCAGAATTCAGTTGTGTCCAGGATGTTGCAGGGCCCAAGACACAGAGGAGACAGAACCATACCTCCTCCGTCCAGGTTCTTCCCATTCCACCCACACCTGACACCCCACATGCCAGATGGGGCATATGGTCCACTTATTCACCAAAGACTCACTAAGCACATTGTGCCAGGCATTGGATGTGCAGCAATGGGCAAGTCAGATGCAGTTCCTGCCTGTGGTCTTGATAGGAAGTCCCTTCCACTAGGATGGTTCTTCCTCTCCCTCTCTGTCCCTAGAGCCTGAGCTGTCTGGGCTTAGGTATCTTGGGTGTGCCATGTGTCCCCTTGGAAGTAGGGTCTGTGTACTTTGCTGATGCCAAAGCCCACTTCCAACGGTCGTCTTCTTCCTACCTACTCCCCCTTTTGTCCAAGCCTGAGATATGGCTCCTCATTCCCAGGGACAACCATCTAATCCATTTCTCCTGCTCACAAAGTCCTGGCTGGATCTCCCCTAAAACCAAGAGGTCTGGTCTCCCCAAGGACAAATTAATGATTAATGTGAACTTTGCATCTTGAACCTCCATTTGGTTTAAATCAGTAAAGCTAAAGGAAGTAATCATGACAGATGATGGGAAAACAACGCTAAATTTCTTCTGGACTCTGAGCCACCCGCCAGGGGGTGATGGTCAGGCCTTTGACAATGACCCCTAAGGACGAGGCTCTTGGTCTAACCTGCAGCCCCAGCTGCCCCAGGTGCTCGGACTGAATGCTGTGTCAGCGCTGAGCGGCCAGGATGGCCTGTCGTGGGCAGGGATTGTTCCAGTCTCTTGTTTCTCGTTTCACAGCGCAGCTGCCCAAAGATGCTGAGGGTGGGGGTCGCAGGCACCCCGTCCCAGGGGCTGCGTGGTCTTGGCCAAGAGCCGGGCTCACCTTCGCCCTCAGTCTGTGTGCCAGGGCGCCGGAGCCTGGCTGGCAGTCCTGAGGCCAAAGCGAAGCCTGGGAGAGTGTTCTCAGGGGAACTTCCTAGAAAAATTAAAAAAAAAAAAAAAAAAAAAGGGGGTGGGGGTGAAGAATTTCAGGTCGGAAAGGGGTGGGGAGAGCCCAAAGCGGGAGGGAGCAAGCTCTTTCCAGCAGGAGCAGAGGGTGCCGGGGCGGCCTGGGCTGGGGAGCCCCCCGCGCGCCTCTGCCACCTGCCCACGTGCGCGTGAGCCGCGAGCCGAGCCCGAGGCCGGAGCCGCAGAGCAGCCGCAGGCGGGGACCCGGGGCGCAGGGGCCGGGCGCAGGGGCCGCCCACCCGCGGGGAGCCGGGGAGCCGGGGAGCGCGCCCGGGAGGCGGCGGCGGCTGCGGCGGCGGCGGGGCTTCCCCGGGCTTCCCCTCCCCTCCCGTCCGCTCCCCTCCCGGGGCCGCGGGCGCACGGCGCGGACCGGGGGCGGAGGCGGCGCTCGGCGCCAGGGCGCGGGGACTCCCCCGGGCGCCCCCAGCTCGGCGTCGGCGAGCCCCGGCGCCCCCGCGCCCCCGCCGCCCGCTCCCGCCCGCCTCCCGCCCCCGCCCCCGCCCGCGGCCTGGAGCGCGCCTCCCTCGCCGCCCCGGGTCTGGCGAGCCGGCGCCGGTCGAGCCGCGAGAGCCGCCGCGAGCACCCGCCGCCGCCCCGGGAGCTGCTCCGGCCGCGCCATGCGGGAGCTGGCCATCGAGATCGGGGTCCGCGCCCTGCTCTTCGGGGTCTTCGTGTGAGTAGCGCTGCGCGGGGGCGGGGGCGGGGGCGCGGCAGGGGGGACCCGCGCACCGAGCGCCTCGGCGCCCCAACTTTGTTTGCGCCACCGCGTCCCTTCGGGGCCTGGATTCGAGGGCTCCCTCCCGCCGGTGCCCGGGACGTGTCCTCCGGGGCCCTCCTGGTTCCCTCCCGGGGACCCGGGCGCCGAGGGACCGCGGGAGCCGGCCTGACCCTCGCCCCCCGCCCCCTCGCTGCGCACAGCGGCCCGGGGAGTCGCGGCTGCTCCGGGAGGCGGGAAGTTTCGCCCCGGGAGCGACCTGCGAGCCCGCCGTCGGCAGCCCTGCCTCCTCCGGCCCTTCTCGCGGGGGCCCGGCTCCGTCTCCATCCGTGTCCCTGGCTTGGGCGCCCGCGGTTCGGATGAGCCTTTTCCCCCAGGAGACGTTTGCGGTACTTCTCCGGCTGGAAAACTGTTGCGGGGGGCGGCTCGGGAAGTCGGGGGCCTCGGCCCGAGGTGCGGAGCCCGTGGCCGCCGGGGGTGCGCGCGGGGGCCCCCGGGGACAGCCGCGAAATGCCCCCGGTGCCTCCGAGCGCCTGCACTTGGAAGCGGCGATCTTGGGAAGGGGGGGGGGTCTCCCGCACAGGCCCTTTCTGAGATGCCTGAACCCCAGGGCGCCCCGGGAACCCGCTGCCCAGGGGCCTCCCCTCCCGGGCCCAGCGGCAGGGAGCTGTCGCGTCTCCGCCTCCCGGATGCAAGCCCCGAACGCACCACCCGCTCAGACCCACGCCGCAGCCCCCGGAGTCTCTTGTCCCCCCGGGTACCCGCACCTGCACTTGACCCTACGTTAGCTGGTCAGTTTCCCTTTTGCTCCTCGGCCCGTGGCTGTTTTCTGACCCGATTTAAATATTAAAGTTGCATGAACTTTCTGGACTTGCCGGGTTCTTTTAAAAAGCCCATGCAGCCCTTCCATACAGGAGGCCCCTCTCTGGCCTCTTGCCCCGATCCGGAGTCATTGATGGCAGGTGGGAGGCTGTGAGTTGACTTCTGTTCCTGCAGCCCAGGGTATACACATGGAAAGAAAGACCCTTTCTTGCATGCTTTTCTTCACTAGGGATTAAATTCATCCAGAGTGTTTATTCACATCATCATAAAGGGCGGTGAGTTCCCCCAGATGCAGGCAAGCCCCCTCTCCCAGCTTCTGACTAAACACTGCTGTTATTCAGTTCGGAAAAAGGAACGAGAACTTCAGTTGGGTTTTGATGCATTTGGGAAAACAAACACCACTTTTCCCTCCTCTTTCTCAGTGTTTCTACCTTTGGACCATACATTAAAACTAGTGATTGCCGTGTGATCACATGGGGACAGTTTCCAATTGGCAGATAGGCCAAATCCCATTAAATTATCATGTGATGGAAATGATAAAATAGTGTTCAGTGCACAGTAGGATTTAACATTTGTTTGGTGAATGTGTGTGAGAGTGATGCTGAAATAAAGTGAGGTAGGCTCGCAGGCTGCTTGGTTTGATTGCTGCTGGGAATTGTCAGATGAAAAAAGGGTCCGACGGTAGGCAAGTATTTATAGTGTTTTCAGATTTCCCTTCACATATCTCCCAAAACATTCTTGAGATGTTTACAAATATGTGATGGTCTGTGCAGTGGATTTGAAAATGTGATAATTATTGTTTTACGTGCTTTTTGCTTCCTCAAAGAATGTTATGTAAAAATCAGACAGGCAGTTTGTATTCTTTGCTCTCAACTTCCCCTTTGTATTAAGTAATGGGGGGAATCGGCCCTCACCCAAAGGGAAACATTTGGGCGTTGATGGTGTTTCTGGATGGTTCCCTGATTTCATATCAATTGGAAATATTAACAGTGTGTCCAATGTGTGGCTCTTTTACCAGCAAAGACCAGCTTTGGTATCACTGGGAGACTCCCGGGGTGGGAATCTTGGATGTTCAGATGCTGTTATCATTGGCAGATAACGACTTCCGGAAGGACAGGCTGGGCACACACAGATACAGATGACCCTTTGTTTTTCTAGATAAGCTTCTGGTGAGATGACTTGTGTGAGTTTTATTTTTCCTTTTGCCAGCGCTTGTCTGATGGCAAGATTCAGTGGTTTGTACTCACCTGCTCATAAAGATGGTGGTCTCGGTAGCAGGGCCTCACCTGAGTAGGTTGAGAAAGTCCCTCCGGGCAAACTGAATCCACTTTTGCTGCTGCTGTAAAATTCATCATCTGCTTCTGTTTGGTGTATGTACCCTATTTCTCAGGATAACAGAATAATTTTTTTCTGGGGGAAGATACCTTGCTTCTTTGCAAGCTTGTGCCTCTCGGGGAGTATCACCTGTACGCAGGCTTATTCCCGGATTGCATTTGCTCAGTGTGACAGCAGGATCCCACCACCTGATGCCCACATGCCCCTGTGGATTTGAAGGTAGCACTAATGAAATGCAGTTTGGGACCTTTAGGCTGTAGGGTTATATGCGTTTCCTTTCTCTTAGGGAACCGGTTCTCTGTCTCTAGGCCAGGTTTAGTGGTAAGGTTTGGTGATTCAGGATCCCAAGAGAATGCTCTCCAGGAAACCCCCTGTAGGTCATCCAAGAAGTGAGCAGCGCCTTTTGGGCAGCCCTGCCTAAGAAGTTCAAACCAGTGGGAAGAAAATTAGTAACAGGTGATGCCAAGTCAGGGCTGGCACATAAAGCTGAATCTAAAAGGAAAAAAAAAATTGGTTAGAGGACCCCAGTGTTTAGGAAAAATCAAAGTATTATGTGGAGCTTTGGGGCTGCATTTAGTGCTTGGAAGCTGGCTTGGAGGACTCTTTGCTCTTACTTGAGGACTGTGGGCAGAGCAGAGAGAAGGAGCTCCGGTGGGCTTCCTCCATCCTGTTGCCACCTAAGACTCCAGCAGACAACCTGTGAGCTTTTACGTACATGCGAAGCCAGCCCCAGACCTCAGTGAGCAAGCGCAGTGTGGATACAAGGTGGTCAGTCAGCAGCCCCGCAGGCAGCGCTGTAAGACCGGTAGTATATTAGCTCCTGTTTTACTACGATCGCCAGTACGGTGAGTGACATTTATTGAAGGTTTATTATGTTCCAGGCAGTAACGAAGACAGTCACACGGACCACTTACGCCTCATACACACCTGATGGAGGGGGTATATTGGGCGTTGTGCTCATGCATGAAGAGGCTGACACACAGACAGATTAAGAAGCCGCCCAAATCACAGAGTTAAGAAGGGCAGCTCCGAATCTAAATCTAGATGCTCCTTCTGCGTCATCTGGACTCTCAATAACCTTGCTGTACTTCTTCAGAAGAAGTAACAGCTGGTGTGGGGCTCTCAGGGGTGTACTGTGCAAAAGGCATTCTGTGGGACTGCTCTTGTCTCACTTGAGGTGGACACTTCACTCTCCCCACTTTACAAATAAAGAAACCAAGAAAGGATAAATGGCTTGTCTGAAGACACTCAGGTAGCAGGAGGTATAGTCTGGATCTGAACAGGCAGTTGACTCCATGTCCCGAGGCTCCCAGCTGCTGAGATAGAATGTGTCCAGCACCAGGCCTCTGGAACTAGAGCGAAAGTGACCGCATCCTAGAAGCCATCCCCTTATGTGACCTGTTGTCTCTGGAGGAGCAAATGGAACGATGTGTGGAAAGAGCTGTCACTGGTTCTCACATCGGGCTCTTTGGGTGGTGATTGTGGTTCCCATTCCCTACGAGATGGAATTAGGGCATGTTACAGATTTTGAAGGGTCTTCTTTAGATCTCTGGAGCCCAGAGGGTGAGATATGGAAAGTTCCAGGTCAGAACCTAAGTGGTAGTATTAAAGAACTGTTGGCCTATACACTTCTGCCCCTATCGGCCCTTGCCTTAGGACATCAGTTTGTCCGGAAAACCCTTTATTTTTAGCACTGCAGATAGGGCCCTGGAAATATGATGACAATCAGAAATGCTGATGGAGGGGGAAGGTGATCAGCCTATTTCACCTGTGAACGTGGGTTTCCTGGGGTCCTCAGGCCCTCCCTCCTCCTCTCTCTCCCCTCTGTGACTCCAGGTAGCCCCCTGTCTGGGATGTCTCCCTAGGAGCTGTGGTTCTGCTTGGGAGACCAGGTTGCTCAGGTAATGAATGGTGTTTCCCTCAACTCAGATCAATCCTGCATCCTTCTTGGAGCACTTCCTATGTAGGGGGCGTGTGTCGGGTGCCGGGGATGTTTGAAAAAGGAAGGCGAGGGGGCCTCCCGGGAGCTCACAGATTGGCCAAGTGAGCACACAGTGGACCACTATTTGTTATCTTCCCCAGTGTAATCACAGGCTTTGAAAGTTTGGCCTTCAAACATTTGTATCTTTCATCCCGTTGACAGATAGATGCTTCTTTGGCATCTTCTAGGCGCAAGCACTTGTCCTATTTACTTTCCTTCCCCTTCATTGCTACACTGTGGTTGGAATAATTCCAAACAGACACAGGGGAACTTGGCACATTAGCTGGTCCAGGTGATTTGCTTGAGGGCACTGGCTGTCAGGTAGGTTTTTGGAATATTGACAGAAACCACCATATCTTTCATTATTACCCCTAAGAGTCCTGTCTAGGGCTGTAGGCCAGAGACAGTTGTGGTAGTTGGAGCAAAGTGCTCAGTTTATTGAGACGGAGGGATTAATTAGTCCTGGGAGGGGTGAGGAGGAGGAGACAGGTGCCAGGGAAGGCTGCCCAGAGCTGGCATCTCACCTGAGTCTTGAGCATCCAGTGGCAGGTATGAAGGGCCCGGACCAAGGACGTCCCTATGGACAAGTGTCTGGAGCAAAGGCTGGGAGGTTTAGAGGCAGATTTTGGGTGGGGATCAAGTCACCAGGTGTGGGTTTGGAGGCGGCAGGAGATGGGTCTGGGACAAAAATGTGGATGATCTCCATGCCCTACAAGGAAGCACAGACATCCCTTCAAAGCAGTAACTGGGGGGGCCTGGGGAGGTTTGCAACAGAAAAACATCATATCTAGACACTTGCCCAGTGGTGGAAAGCGATGGCTCGGTCCACAGGACCTGTTTGCTTTTGTGACAGGTGATAGTACCCAGCCCTGCAGGTGCCGCTGTGTTCCAGTGTGCTCTCCGGGGGCCTGTGTTTTATTCCACCTTGTGTTGCGGTCAGCTGGCTCCAAGTCTGGCTCCAGACTGCTTACTCTTGGGCTGTGCGGGTGGGGGCCGTCTCGTTATCTGTGTCGCTTTCTTTATATTCCCAGCCAGGCCTTGGCACGAATGTGGTCGGTGCCTCACGAGTGCTCACCAGATTGCACTCAATTTCTGGTGGTCCCTTGGAGCCATCTGCCTCAGTGCTGGACACGGCTTCCCCAAGGCCGGTTTGCTGCACGTCTGCATCAGGTTTGCCCGGGGCTTGGTTCACACTTAACTGAATCAACATGTAGGACGGAGTCCTGGGAATCTGCATTTTTAAGAGGGGCTCCTTCTTTCCACCACATTTGGGACCTACTGACGTGCAGTCTAGACCATCTCATGGTAGGAGGGTCTCCTCTGGGTCTTTTCTCCTTCTGGCCGCGCAGGAGACTACCCTTCCTAAAGCCCTGCCATTAGGTGGGGCCGTGAGGACCTTGAGGCAGTGTGAGTCCCCTTAGCGGCCTGTCATTGTCCTTCTCTGTTGGTGGCGAGCATGGAGCTATGTGTTAGGATGACAGAGCTGCAGCACGCAAGCAGCGGGACAGCTGCCCTGGAGAGTCGAGCCATTGGCAGCTGACTTTGTGGGACAGAAGGAAACTTTCTGTGTTAACGACAATCTGGGGGATTCATTAGCTATTGGGAAACAAGTCTGTTCCATCTGATGATACACCTGGAATAGGTCTGCTTGCTCTCTAGAAGCAGAATCATCCGGGGCAAAGTGGCATAACGAAAGCCCATGGACGTTGGGGCCAGGCAGGTCTATGTGTGGATTTTGGCTCTGCCACTGACTAGCAAGTTGCCTCAAATCCCTGAATCTCATATTTCTTCGTGTGGGAAATGGGAACAATACTCACCTTCACTGGACATTAGGAGATAAGATGCTTTAAGTGCCCACAGTACGCAGAACAAAAATTAGATGCCTTCTCCCCACCCCTCTGTTCCTTACAGTCTCAGAACAGCATTGTAGCATCATGGTCACGTCCGTGGCCTTTGGCATCGGTTTCTGAGGCCTGAATCCTGCTTTTGACATTTCTCAGTTGGGTGAGCCTTTCAGGAAAGTATTTATCCAGCTTAGATCCTCAGTTCCCCATCTGCTCGACAGGAATATTAGCAGGCCCCATGAGTGAGAGTATGAAGTGAGAGCATATTCAGCTCATCACGGGTGCTCAGCAAATGGTAATGTTATGGCCACTGTCCTTTTATTAAGATAAATCCATAATATACACTCAAGAGAAGTGCTATGGGTAATGACACTCTGATTACAAATGATTCACTATAGGATTTCCATAAAATAATCAACTTGTTTAAACATATTGCCAAAGATTCCTTTCAGTCCCCGTCTGTGAAGTGTGTAACTTGCCATGAGCTCATGCACTGAGTCGTACCCCATAGAGCAGGGTGGGTGGCTCGCTGTCTAATGAAGGGGTGGGCTCAGCACTGTACTTTCTCATGGGTCACTTAAATTGCTGGCTACTTACAAGAGTGATTTTAGGACATTGAATCAGAAGTGGTATTAACATAATTGCCTTGGACCATGTGGAAGGAAAATGCTGCATTCCTATCATTTACTTCCAAGTCTATGCTCATCACCAGGGCTCGGTCAGAAGCCCGGTGCGGGGAGTTTCCCATCAGACACCCTCTCCATCCCCAGCGGGTGCTGGGCTGAGTGCGCTGAGCACCTCTTCCCTCCCTGGGGAGGCTTCTGCTTTGTCATCTGATAAATGAAGCTGCCTTCTGTTTGAAATATTATTTGCCACTGTACAGTGAGTCTGCTGAACCCAGAATTCTGAGAATTGATGATGTTTTGCCACAGGGAGATAAATGCTTGTAACACAGCCAAAAGGAGATGATGAGTTTCAAAACCTGTAGGTAAAGTTATCTCAATTAGTTATAAAGATTGTGCCTTTTATGAACCACACAAGGCTCATAAAAGTTCCCCGCCTCTATGTTCCTATAATAGCGTTTTTAAATATGAAAATTATCTTAGTCATAGTGATTTCCTTCAAAAAGATAATCTTGGTGCTCTGTGAATGAATTAGAAGCCCTGGTTCACGGTGAGGAGGTGGATTCACATAGAACCATACCTACCAGTGTGTTCTCATCATTCGGCTAAAGGCACAGAGGTATAGAGGAGCTTGGGGATGTCTGGGATGGGCAAGCAGGAAGCAGAGAGAATCTGGGACTCTGAGCCCAGGGATGGCCGCATCACCGCCTTTCAGTATGTGACTGTGAAAAACTGTCCTGCAGAGGTGAGGGACTGGTTGTTATTCTGTCTCCACTGAAGACAAAGGATCAAGAAACAGGGTCAGAAGCTGCAGGAGCATCTAGGTTGGTTTTCAGAAAGGTAGCAGTCTGCCAATCAATGCCAGACATTTCTTTTCTCCTTTACCGGAGGGTTTTAAAAAAACACATTTTTTTTTTTTATTAAAGTATTAGTTTGAACCATATGCAGTTGCTGATATTTGACTGTTTTGACCTACAAAAACAGGAATTGCATTTAGTTCAACCTAAAAATAATATACACAAGGAAAAAAAATGCATGATTTATAATTGCATGGCTTGCCAGAATACCCTCTACCCATCAAACCCCATCCCACTGCCCCCGCTCCCCCGGCCCCACCACCCTGACTTCTAACATCATTTTTGAAGTCCAGGTGAATGAAATCATATGGCGTGTACTCTTTTGTGTGACTGTTGTGCTCAGCATATTTTGGAGATTTATCTGTACTGTACTTAGTTGTAGTTTGTTAATTCTTATTGCTGTAGAGCATTTCATGGCATGACTGTACCCCTTTCTCTACTGATTTTACTGATTATGGATATTTAGGTTATGGTTGGTTTGGGCTATTATGCATAATGCTGCAATTGTTTTTTTGGTGAACATATTTGTAATTTCTGTTGGATGCATACCTAGGTGTGGAAATGCTAGGTTATTCATTTGAGGTTTTTAAGGAAGGATTTGGCCTTTCTTTGTCGAGTTGTGCTTTTGAAATGGAGATGTAGTTTGTATTCTTCTCTACTCTCCATCTGTTGAGCAACTATTCTGTGAGAGCCCCTGGTAGTCCTGGTGAATGACATGAGGAAACCAAGATCTGGGTCCTTACTCAACAGGTGGGTGGGCAGCATGGCACCCTAGTCAGTGTAAGGATTTTGGAATTATTTCCTGACTGCTGATTGTAAAGATATGCCCTAGCTTTCTCATCTGCAAAGTGGGGACCAAACAATCACCTACCAGGAGGCTGTAAAGATGAAGTAATATAATGGCCACAGGGGCTTGCTACAAAACTGGCACATAGTAGGAATTAAAGCCAATCTCCCTCCCTTGCTTCATCTTTTTTCCTTCCTGGGGGGAGATGGAGATGGAGGTCAATGAAAAAAACCCCTAATATCACAATGTAATAATAATAATAATAAGAAGAAGAAGAAGAAGAAGAAGAATACAGCTCTCAGTACCACAGGAAAGCTGACCTTTGAATTAGGATTTAGAAAGTTTGGGGAAGTATTCTGAATAATCTTTCAGGAAGTCATGGAGAGGAAGAAATGGCTGATACATATATATGTGTAGATTATCTTTTAATTGACCTATACCTCCCCTTTGGTTGTAGAGGGCAGAAAGGAGAGGAGCTTTAACACTTAGTATGAATCAGCTTTGTTTTAGGCACTTGTCACACCTTAGATGATTTACTCTTTGCAGCCTCCCAGAAGGTGATATTGTTGTCCTGATTTACAGAGTTAAGAGTTAATGCTCCTCCTATACAGAAAGCTCTTACCAATCAATAAGAGAACTCTTTAAAAGAAAAATGACAGCAGAACTAACAGAGAACTAACAAGTGTACAAATAACGAATACACCTTGAAAACTGTGATTTCCATAGAAATGCAAACTGTGCATCTGAAAACAGCAGAATAACATTGCATATGCTTTTTATTGTTCCAGGACAAAAGAATGCGCAGCCGTTGAAGCTAGTAATGTAGACAACTATTTGTTGACTTGGGAAGATATCCATTACTGTTGTTAAGTGATAAAAAGTAGGTTACATAAGTGTGCATAATGCTACTTTAATGTGGTAATGTAATAAAAGCAATTTGTGTTTGTATCTGTAAGAAAAAAGAGCTATAAAGATATACAACAAAATCTTAACGGTGGTTATTTTGGGGTAATGGGATTATATAACATTTGCTTTTTTCTTCATACTGTTTATGGTCCACATTATTTTACAGTAAACATTTATTACTTTCATACATAATCACAAAAATCAATATCGTGAAAGGAACCATAAAGGAAAGGGGGGGAATTGAGTGGGGAAAAATTAGAGAAAAAGACAAACGATGAGAGACTTCTAACTCTGCGAAATGAACGGGCGGGGGTGGGGGGTTTGCAGAAGGGGAGGAGGTGGGTGGGGAGATGGGGTAACTGGATGACGGGCATTAAGGAGGGCATGTGATGGGATGAGCACTGGGTATTATACTATATGTTGGCAAATGGAATTCAAATTAAAAAATTTAAAAAATCAGTATAGAAGTTTCCTTTTATGGGGGAGAAAGAAGCTAATGAAACAGCCTTAGATAGGGCACTGGGTGATTCTTTTGTGATTGCTTTAGAAATATCTGAAGTGGGAAAGTGTTGAAAAATCAACCTTTTTATGTATTTTTTAAAAGATTCATTTATTTATTTGAGAGAGAGAGAGAGAGAGTCCATGAGCATGAGCACAGGGCGGGTGTGGTGAGGGGAGGGGCAGGGAGAGAGAATATTCAGCCACTGTCTGCTGAACACAGAGCCAGAGATGGGACTTGATCCCACAACCCTGAGATCATGACCTGAGCCAAAACCAAGAGTCAGACACTTAACTGAGTGAGCTACCCAGGCACTCCTCAACCTTTCTATATTTAATATCAACTGAAATATTGGAAGGAAAACCAGAAAGAGGAGATTAGCACTCAGATGTGCAAGATTGTAGTGAAGCAGCTGTGATCTGAGGCTGCAGGTGGGATTGTAAACAGACATAACCCCAGGTATTGCAATGCACAGCCTGAAATTATTCCTGCCTTTTGACTTAAGAACTGTTAGAAAAATATGTTGAGGCACTAATGTGCCTCATGTATGACGCATCCTCATGTATGAAGATATCCATTGCTGTTTTCCATACAAAGCAAATATATTTGTCAAAAAAAGAAAATAAATTAAAACTCACATGGTGAACACTTGAATAGTTTGATAAATTATGGACAGGCAAGAGTACTATATGTCTACTAAAAATCATTTGGAGAATCAGGAGGAAACATGGTAACATTTTATGGTGTAATAGTTGAGGGGAGAAAGGAAAATAGATCTCAGAATCAAAACTATGGGAAATATGTTTGATTTGGACACATATTAGAAAGGATTACACAAAAGTGTCTATATGTGGTGGAAATGGATGTTTCTCCTCACTGAAACATTTTCTTTAAGTTATAAAATCATTGTGAATTTTTTTTTAAGATTTATTTACTTATTCATGAGAGACACACAGAGAGAGAGAGAGAGAGAGAGAGAGGCAGAGACACAGGCAGAGGGAGAAGCAGGCTCCTCGCAGGGAGCCTGATGTGGGACTCGATCCAGGGACTCCAGGATCAGGCCCTGGGCTAAAGGTGGTGCTCAACCGCTGAGCCACCCAGGCTGCCCCAAATCATTGTGAAAATTAAAGCAATACAAAAAGTGTAAGCTTTCACTCCTGTTGCCAGCTCCATTCCCTTCACTTTTTATTTTATTTATTTTATTTTTTAAAATAATTTTTAAGTAGGCTTCCTGACCAATATGGGGCTCAAACTCAATGACCAAGAGTTGCATGCTTTGCTGACTGAGCCAGCCCAGCACCCCTCCTTTCACTTTTTAAAGTCAAATTTTTAAGCAGTGTGTACTCTTGTGTGAGTATTTTGCTTGGCACATTTCTGAGATTCATCCATGTTGTGCTTAACTGTAGTTCATATATATGCATGTGTATATAACATATTTTATATATATTATATATTTGCATGTAACAAAAATGCAAGTAAATATAAAGTTTAATAAAAAACTGAGAACAAAAAAAACTGAGAGCACATTTTATCTAGAGTTGAATTTTTTTTTACTTACTTTAGATCAGCTTGAATCTTTTGACTGGCCCTGTGGTGTTTCATCATGTTAACCTATTCATGGAATGTTCAGGTGTTTTCATTTTTTGCTACAACAAACAATGTCGCAATTATGCTTAGATCCTAGCACACCTATAAAAATATTGCTATGATAGACTTCTGCAGGTGAATTTTTTTGGTCAAAGGCCATGTGTATTTTAAATTCTGACGGACGCTGCCAAATTGTCCATCCAAAGGGCTAGACATGCTTACATTCTGTATTTTTGACATCCTTGCCAAAGCTGGATGTTGGTAATGTTTTATATTTATACCACAGGACAGAGTATAACATTTGCGTCTTTTCACTTGTGTATTGGCAATTGGTGTTTCTTTTTTTTTTTTTTAATTAAGTTTAATTCCAGTATAGTTAGCAGTGTTCTATTAGTTTCAGGTGTACAATATAGTGATTCAGCAATTCCATACATCACCCAGTGCTCATCACGACAAGTGCATCCTTTAATCCCCATCATTTATTTCACTCATCCCCCACTCCTCTTCCCTCTGGTGACCATCAGTTTGTTCTCTGTGGTTCAAAAATCTATTTCTTGGTTTGTTTCTCTTTTTCCTTTGTTTATTTGTTTTGTTTCTTTACTTGCACATGTGAGTGAAATATGGAATTTGTCTTTCTCTGACTTATTTCACTTAGCATAGTACTCTCTATTTCTATTCATGTCATTGCAAATGGCAAGATTTCATTCTTTTTATGGCTGAATAATATTCCATGGTGTGTGTGTGTGTGTGTGTGTGTGTGTATGGATAGATAGATACCACATCTGCTTTATCCATTTACCTATGGATGGACACCTAGGCTGCTTCTATAATTTGGCTATTGTATCTAATGTTGCTATAAACATAGGGGGTGCATGTATCCCTTTAAATGAATGTCTTTATATTTTTTTAGTAGATAGGCAGTAGTGCAATTATTGGATCTGTTTTTAACTTTTTTGAGGAAACTCCATACTGTTTTCCACAATGGCCACACCAGTTTGCATTCTCACCAGCAGGTTCGAAGTTCTCCACATCCTTGCCAGCACTTGTTTCTTGTGTTAATTTTAGCCATTCTGACAGGTGTGAGGTGATATCTCATTGTGGTTTTGATTTGCATTTCCCTGACAATGGGTGATATTGAGAATCTTTTCATGTGTCTGTTGGCCAATTTGTATTTCTTTAGTGAAATATCATTTCCCTTAATCCATGCTTTTACTGAATCTTTAAATTTATCTTACTGATGTGTAGGAGTGCTTTATACCTCAAAGATATGAATCTCTTTTCATAGGTTGCAAATATTTCTGTGTCTATGGTTGACTTTTATTTTATTTTACATTAATTAATTAACTAATTTTATTAAATACACTCCACACTCAGCCCTATTCAGGGCTTGAACTCACAACCCTGAGACTGAGACTTGAGTCAAGATCAAGAGCCAGATGCTTAATCGACTGAGCCACCCAGGTGCCATTATGGTTGACTTTGAAATTTCTTTGCAATTTCTATTATTTAATTTTTTTTCAGAAAGTGCTTGCATGGGGGAAGGGACAGAGGGAGAGAAAGAGAGAGAGAGAGAGAGAGAGAATCCCAAGCAGGCTCCATGCCCATGAACCTGACATGGGGTTCAGTCTCACAACCCTGAGATCATGACCTGAGCTGAAATCAAGACTCAGACAGGTGACTGATTGAGTCATCCAGGTGCCCCTGCAATTTCTATTATTGTGCACATTTTAATTTTTTTGTAGTTAATCTACCAGTTTCTCCCTTTATGGTTTCAGTTTCTGTCCTATTTAGAAGGTCTTTTTCATTGAAAATAGAAACATTCTTCTATATTGTCTAGTATTTTTTTACTTTGTTGTTTAATTGTAATTCTTTAATATATTGGAAATTAATTTTTATGGAGTGAGGTAGAGGATTTAAATTTTTGCTTGTATATTGATTTTCAATTGTGAAATAAACATTGTTTTCTCAGTGATACCATTCTCAGATGCAAATTTCCATCTGCCATGGATTTTCAAGTGAATTCTATTACAAGTTCAATTCTGAAGTATATGGCTCCTTATTTCTGGGAGCAAACATAGCACAGAGGTTAAGACTGTGAGCTCCAGAGCCAGGATGCCTGGGTTCAAAGCACTAATCTTCTATTTACTGTCTAAAAACTTGGAAATGGCTTTATCTTTGTGTTTCAGTTCCCTGGTCTTAAATACAGGGATAATGATGCAGTAATTTCATGTACTGAGATCAGAGAAAGTGGCTTGTGTGATTTCTGTGTTTTATAATTTGTTATGAATTCCTGTGTGGCCATATACATGGTCAATTTTTCACAAATTTATATAGCTTGAACATAATGAATAGTTTGTGTTTGGTGGGTACAAAGCTCTAAATATATTAAAGCAAGTTAACTGTACTATTCAAATCCTCTGTAGTCTCACTTTAAAAAAAATCATTCTTAATTTGGTCTTTTCCTTGTTAAAGTAATCTCTACATACAACATGGGGTTTGAACTCATGATCCTAATATCGAGTGACATGCTCTACCCCCTGAGCCAACCAGGTGCCCCTAATTTGCTGTTTTTAATGTGAAGATATGCTACCTCTCAACTAGGGTAACTAGAGCATTTACATTTTGGGGGGAAATAACTAATGTTTTGTCATATTGCTGCCAGCTTATTCTGTGCTTTCTTTTTGTGGTGCTTCATTTTTATTTTGTCCACTAATTTCTTGCTTTTTGCTGAATAGTTCAAGTTTTCTTTGCTGCCCTCCTTTTTTTCCTTGAGTGATTTGGAGGTCAGAATTCCTATGTCTACATTTCAGGTTAGTGTCCTTAAATTTTATCTCTTTCTGATGAACCTTTTATCATTAACAAAATTTTCATCTTTGTGTTAATATTCCTTATCTTGGAGTATACTTTATCTAATACAATATATAGCTACATTATATTTCTTGAGATTAATGTCTGCACAGAATATATTTACTATCCTTTTATTTCCAACCTATCTGCATTTTTATGTTTAATGTATGTCTCTTACAAGCAGCATTTGGTTGTGCCTTTTAATTTTATCCAGTATGGTCCATCTCTGACATTTAATTGGAGTGGTTAAGCCACTTACATTTAATGCAATTATTGACATGGTTGAGTTTAAGTCTACCACCTTGTTACTTGTTTTTTATTTGTACTATCTTTTTTTGTTCTTTTTTCTCTTTTCTTTTAGCTTAGTATTTGTTAATATTCCACTTAACTCCTTTATTGTATTTTTAGATACACTTCTTCAAAAATGTAAGCAGTTTCTCTAGAGATTAGAATATGCATTTTTTACCTATTACAATTAAGTTAATATTACATCATTTCAAATTCAGTGTAAAAAGAAAATCTTATGACAGCATTCTTTCATTTCTTTCCTTATGTTTTTGATACATTGACATAGAATTCACTTCTATGTGTAAGTCACATAAAACGTTTATTTTTGTCTCAATCGCTATGCCTTTATAGAAATTACATAAAAAAATACCCACATACTTACCATTTCCAGTAATCTTTATTACTTCTTTCAGATTTGGTTTTCCATTTAGGATTATATCCCTTCAACCTGAAGAACTTCCTTCAGCTTTTCTTGTAGGGCATATTTGCTAGAAATAAATTCTCTTGGCTTTTGTTCTGTTGGAATTGCCTTTATTTTACTTTACTTTTGAAAGATATTTTTGTTAGATGTAGAATTCTAGATTGACACTTTTCTTTCAGCAATTTAGAGATGGCTTTGGAATTGTCTTATAGATTCCATTATTTCTGATGAGAAGTCGACTGTCATGGTCATTGTTGCTTTCCTGAATATCACATGTTTTTCCCATTGGCTGCTTTTAAGAGTTTCTTTTCACCTTTGGTTTTTAGCAAGTCAACTCTGATGTGTCCATATTGGTCTTATCGTATATCTCCTGCTTGGGTTCATGAAGTTTCTCAGAGCAATGGTTTGATGTCTTTCATCAGTTAAATATTTATAAGACACTTTTTTTTTCAAATATTTCTTCTGCCCTTTTCACTCTCTCCTTTCCTTCTCGTTGTTCAATTACACAGATGTTAGACAGTTTCATATTATTCCACAAGTCTTGAATGCTGTGTTCTATTTTGTCGTTATTGTTATCTCCTCCCTGTGGCTTAGTTTAAGATGATTTCTATTGGCTTATCTTCAGATTCACCTATTCATTTTCTACTATGTCTATTCTGCTGCCACACCCAGGCAGTAAATGTTTTATTTCAGATGTTCATTTTTTTTTCAGTTCCAGAATTTCCATTTGGTTCTTTTTTTAGAGTGTTAGTTTTTTGGTTGATGTTTTCTACTTATGCATCCATTCTCTTTCTTTTACCCTATAATCTTTTAATGTATTTATAATACAAAGTCCTTTTCTGCTAATTCCAATATCAGGATGATCTATGGTTCTGATTTTTTTTCTGTTGAATGTGGGCCATATTTTAGTGCTTCCTTTGCATGTGTAGTATGTTTTTATTGCACATTGGACATTATGAATCATACATTTTACAGAAGCTAGAACACTATTGTCCGCTAAAGAATGTTGAATTTTGTTCTTGCAGGAAGTTAATTTACTGTTGGGTCACCTTCATCCTTACAAACTTGGTTCTAGGCTATGTTTGTGTAAGTTTGTCTTAATTTTGCCTTTGCTCCTAGGGTGCATCTTTTAGTTCTGGGATGTGCTTTTTATTACCGTGGTTTGAGTCTTCTGAGGTTTCAGTAGAAAGTCTAACTTGGAAAAACTTCAAGTCCAAACTCTGTCTCCTGGCAGTGGCTAGCTGCTGAAATTTCTGCTTCACTTTTAGACTATAGCTGTTGCTTTCCAGTGGGGTCCTTGGAGTCTTGTCCTGCACATTGCAATGTCTGAGGTAGCCAATAATTTGAAAGGAATTTGTACACAGAATTTTGGGTCTCTTCCTTGACTAAACTCCTTTTCAGGGATGTTTCACCTTTGTTGCATTATTTAGTATTTTATTTCTATCTGCTTTCTATTTTTCATAGTTACCCCCCAACCTTCTACTTTCTAATTGGTACCCTTTAAGGCTTATCAGCCTGGCTATAGATTTCTTATGTTTTCTTTCTTTTCAATGGTGATTTTTTTGAGAGGGAAGAGATACAAAATGAATGGGTTCAATCAGCCATCTTGAACCAGATGTCTCTAAAAAATTTTTGCAAATTTTTCTTAGACACAATGTTTATGTTTTTTAATATGTAGAATTATATTTTAAAAATTCCATTGACTCTCACTTTTACCCATGAATATTTTTGTGGTTTTCCGAATCATCATTCAGGTGGCTTCTTTTTTGCCTATCTAAAATCCTACCTATTTTCCAAGACTTGGCTCAGAATTTACTTTTCTGGGTTATCTTGCCTGAACATATCAGCCCTGAATGAATATATATAATACTGATGATAGAGTTCTTTGGAAGACCCACATTTATCTTTTGATTTAATGATGGAAATACTTGGTTCCTTAATGTGTTGTCCTTTAATTTAGTTTTGTGGACCAATGAAAAAATTTTTAGTCATGTAATGAGAATGTATTAAACTGGACTTTATTTTTATTTATTTATTTTTTATTGGTGTTCACTTTGCCAACATATGGAATAACACCCAGTGCTCATCCCATCAAGTGCCCCTCTCAGTGCCTGTCACCCAGTCACCCCCACCCCCTGCCCACCTCCCTCTCTACCACCTCTTTAAACTGGACTTTAAAAATATGAACACTTAGTCGTGAAAAATAACACGAAACATAGATGCCTTGCTTTGATTTTTTTTCCCTAACACAAAACGTCCTCTTACTGTTTGATGAAAGTAGCAAACTGGGGTGGTTTGGATATGGGTATGATGATGATGATGATGATGATGATGATGACAGCTAATGTTTATTGAGCACTTAGTGTATGCCAGGCAGTGTGGTGTGGCACTTTATTCCTTAAGCCTTCACACAGCCCTGTGAGATAGAAATTTATAATTCCTCATATTTTTAGGTGAGAAAACCAAGGCTTAGAGATGTTAAAGAACATGTCCAGTGTCACACTGTTAATAAGTGAGATGAAAGTGCTTTCTGTGAAAAATTTAAATTGAGTATTTTATGAGTTGGAATTATTCGTAGCAGATTTGGGTGTGGATGGGAAGGGAAGGGATTGGTAGTGTGGCTTTCTGATAATGGAATGACCCTGACAACCCCAGTGAAATCATGGTCATGAAGGGGATTGATACATACTGAGCAAATGGAACATTGACATTTTACCAGAAGGCACACTGAGTGAATTATATTATGCCCAGTATCTGACCTGACCTGGCTCTAGGCATTGTCTCATCTATCTTTCTCTGTGTTGTCTCCCAGAGGGCCTTACTCAGATCTTCCTTATTGTTCAGGGGCAGAACTGAGCCTAGAACCTCAGTCTCTTGACTCCTGGCCCCACAGGCTCTGTGGCAGGTGACTTCCTTTGCTCCTCCGGAGGCATCGGTTTTGCACATTTGGGCTTGTCTGTTCCCCATCCTGTTGGGATCATTTGAATGCAGGTGTTTTTCTAAACAGCCTCTGTAGGGCAGCTGGTGAGGAGAGCTGCTTTTTATCCAGACAAATTCTTGCTCAAAAGGAAGTCCTTTGGCCAATGTCTCCTCATTTTCTCTACCAAGTCCAGGTATCAGATGAATGAGTTCTAGAAATCCAACGTACGGCACAGTGGTTATAATTAACAATACTGTATTATGTATTTGAAAGTAGCTAAGAGAGTAAATCTTAAATCTTCTCATCACAAAAAAGAAATGATGGTTCAGTGCCATGATGGAGGTGTTAATTAATGCTATAGCAGTAATCATTTTGCAGAATATAAGTGTATCAAACCAACACATCGTGTACCTTAAGCATACACAGTGTCAATTAGATCTCAGTAAAGCTGGAAGAAAGGAAGTCCTGACAGTTCCCCTTCATGAATTTATCACACTTCTGTGGTACTTATGGGGGAGATGTGTCCACGGGCCCAGAGCCCATGGTGATGGGCTCGTGCCTTCAAGTCTGTCCTTTCCCCATGGTCTCTCTGACCTGAAATCTCCTATGACTTTATTTTAAGTATTAGAAAAAGGGGTGAACCTAAAGTTCAGGGGTGGCTGTTTCTGAAGTTTTTTTTTTTTTTTTTTTAATAAAGTCCAGTTTTAAAAGCTGGAGGGCACCACTCATCACACTGAGAATACCTACAATCTGGATATAGTGTCTGCAGATGGTGACACATCACTTTCTTGGTCCTGTTCCTTTGTCTTGGGAGCAGAAGTGGATTACATAGGGATGGAGACTCTAGTCCCCTTACTTAAGATGGTGTAGAAATCACCCCCATTTCTTCACTTCTGCAGCCATAGATATGTTTTGATTGATTGTGTCCTAATTGATTGTGTCCCATACTGAGCCAGGCCCAGAAACATGAGATGAAGAAGGGCACATGCCTGCCTCACTAGCCCAGGTCATGTCACCAGTGGATGGCAGGGTCTTTGGAGAGCAGGGTGCAGCAGGGCCAGTCTTTCTGGCATGGAGAATTGGCAGTGCAGGATGACTTGCCAGGAGTTACGAGGGTACAATAGAGTGGCAGTGCTCAGAGATGTGACACAAAATGGAGTGAGGACCTCTGGGAGCAGCTTTGCCTCAGGCCAGCTGTGCCCTCCTCTGTGCACACTTTGCTGCTGGCTCTCTAGCCTTGGGGTCTACCCTTAGAAATGCTTTTCCAGGAGTAATAGCTTCTTTCTTTTTGGATGCTTACTCTGTACCAGGTGAGGTTCTTTTTTTTCATAAGCACATTTAATTCATTTTAAGAAAATGTAAAAAGTGAAAAATTCATGCCTAAAATCAGAGTGACCTCATTAATGAAGGTATTACAAAATATATTATTCAACATCAGAAAGTATATTTACTTTTGCAAAAAAAAAAAAATTCAACAGAGCTAACCTGAGAACAGCACAGTCTAATAATTTCACTGACTACATTTTTCATTGTCAAATTGGTTTTGCAAAATATAGTCTACCTATTATTGTTCCACATCACTGTTTTGGATGACCTGGAGAGTTCTCTATGTAAATTAGCAGAAGAGTCAAAATTTAGGATATTTAAAAGAAGTGCGGTTTTATTACTTTGTGGAAATACAATACTAACAATCCTAAATTCTCATAGTGCATCCAGGTGAGGTTCTTATTATGCTTTGCCTGGAATTAGTTCATCTAGTCCTTACAACACCAGCATGAAATGAATGCTACTAACTCTCACTTTTTGGGTGGGGAACTACAGGGCAGGGTCTGTGATCTGTCTGTGGTCATTTGCCTATAGGTGGCACAGGTGAAATGGGCGTTCAGGCTTTCCCAGTTCTGGTAGCTCTTTGTTTCCATTGCTCTCTTGCTGGGTCTGGGTAAGACGATAGCTTTGTCTGCAGCCACTTGCACACTGGCCTCCTGTGTGCTGCACCTGTCATGGATCTTGGTCATAACAAACCCATGGTCAAAAGCAGTTGAGCCTCATGCCAGGGATCTCAGGATCTGGATCCAGACTGCCTGGCATCAGATGCTGCCTCTACCTCTGGATTACTTCAACCTCTCCTTTCTCAGTTTACAAATCTGCAAAGTGGGGATAAAAACAGTACCTACTGGAAACTGTCAGGGAATAAATTCTGGCAGGGTGGTGCCTGGCAGGCAGGGAGCATGCTGTCAGTGTAAGCCATCATCGTCATAATGGCTGGTCTTCATCTAGAAATTTCTCTACCCTTCTTGTCCCATTTTCAGAGCAAAAAGTATTTTTCTTGGCACATTTCATCCCAATGGTTTTCTTGTTACCTTGACCTCATCTTGCCTGTGAGATCCACATGTTTATAAGGTAAACTTGTTTTAGTTTGCCATAATTGTTTCTTTCTTGAACCAGTAAAACGTCTCTCTGGATGTCAGCAGGCAATGTTGGAAAACAGTGCTGCATTAGAATAGCCAACATAAAAAGCATCAAGAGCCTTGGATGAAGCTTGATTAATTATCTGTGTACTTTATGCCTAAAATGTGAATCATGGTTTTCATTTTCCTCTCAAGAACGTGAACTGCCTGCTTTGAATTAATCCAGGAGAACAGTGTTTTAAGAAATTTCGCTGCTGCTTTGTCAGCACCTAGAATTACTGCCTGAGGGCTTTCTTTTTCCCTTTCAGAGAATCTAAAGGTAGGCTGACTACTTTTTGGATTAAGTTTAATTATTTCAAGTTTGAAAAAAAGAAGAGAACAGAACTTTGTGAAGGTTGTATTCCAGAAGGAAGTGTTCCCATTGTCAGTTTGTTTGTTTCTGAGGTGTTTTAAAAAACCACTCTGGTTGGGTTTTCCTGATGGCTGTGTTGGAAAACATGAGCCCCTACCTACAGTGGGAAATCAGAAAGCAAGTCTCATTCTGGAGTGAGCCAGGTTCACACCGAATGGAGTCAAGTCCTAAGTACAAACCACTATCAGACATAAATGAGTCCAGGTCTAATTTCTCTGTGTGGCTTTGGCTTATGGAAGCATTTACTGCCTCCACTGTGAGCTTCTTGAGAGGAGGGCTTTCACTTTTGTGTTCACCACTGTCCCTCACATCCCTGGTATGTCTGGCACATAGTAGATACTTGGGAAATATTGAGCTTTTGCTGAAGTCACCTCACTACAGCTGACACTGCGTCTATGGTAGGAAGGAACTCTTCCAGTTGGGATCACTTGGGCCTGCATACAGGAAGACAGAGGTCAAGGCTTGCCCTTTAGAAGTACAGAGAATCTCAGAGAAGTCATAGGAGGCCATGGGTCACTCAAGTTGGACAACTTTTCCTTCCCAGGAAGAAATGCAATGAGGAAAAGTCCAGGTGCTGCATTGAGATGCCCTTTGGATTCGTGGCTCTGTCAGGTACCCGGGAAAGGTGACTCCTGACCATTTCCATTGGGCTCTGTCATTTAGAGGCTGTGCAGGCTAGCACTAAGCAGGGAAGTGGCAAAGGTGACAGTGTGTTAGTGTGGTCATGTGTGTGTTTGATTAAATATCTCGGCACACACAGTGGTCTCCTAGATCTCCACTCCCTTCAGGGCCCATGTCCAGAGTGGACTATCCACGACCTTCTTGTGGGGGGGTCTTCTGTGGGGTCAGGCTCATTTCCCCAAGCATAGACCCCACACTTAGTCGCTTCCCACCTCTTCCTAAGGCATGGGCTGTTTTGCATGGCTATGTGACCTCTGAGCCAAAGTTTACCTCTTCCAGAACCATAGCTTTTGAGAAAGCTATCTCTGCTAGAATTTTTTCTTTTTTTAATGTTTACTTATGTTTTAAGATTATAAAACAAATGTAGGCTCAGGGCAGGAAACTTCTACAATACAGAGAGAAACATGGGAAGAAAGTGAAATTATTTATGATCCTACTAGCCAAAGAAAACCACAGTTAACATTTTTGTTTGTATTCTTTAAGTTTTTTTTCTCCTCTTCTGCCATAACATGCACAAAAGTTATGCCTTATCTGAAATGCAGCTTTGTAGCCTGCCTTTTCCATTTAGCATTACACCCTCAGTATCTCCCTATGCCAATAAATATTCATCCCCAACTTGCTTTTGTAAAAGCTGTGAAGGTTGGCAGAATAGACTCTGCAAAATATGCCACTTTGGCATAAGGATTATTTTGAGTTGAAGACAGTTGAGAGGAGGCAGAGGAAAGCTCTCTGCCTTCCCCTGCTTTGCCTAAATTTTCAAGAGCGTCCCCCATCTCCTCTGTACCAGGAAGGACAGAAATTGGTCACTGGAGATAACTTCGGACCTTCTCAGTCTGGATATAGCACTGGAGGAATCCATATTACAAACTTCACCAATTTGCTTTTATGTATCATTAGTTTCCTCTCTTATATTGACCCTCGCACAGTTTGCCACCCTTGGAAGTGCTAGAACTCTTTTCCTTTGTCCTTTGGTTTCTCCACAAATTTATTGTTCTTTACTGAGGATGCTGTACAAGCTGGAGTTCTAAGCCACTGCTTAGAGTTACTCATTTTTCCTTGGGTATCTCTCATATGTAAACATGTAGGATACATGTTAATAACTTCCTGTTTGTCTTTCTCTTGTTGACCCGTCTTTTGTCAGAGGAATCCCAGGGAAGATCTCAGATCCCCTACAGCTGCAACACAGTCCATTAAATTAAGGCAAATAGTTTGATACAGTCAGCTTGCTGGTGTTGGACATTACTAGGCTGTCTCTGGGTTTGGGTTGTTGGAAACAACACTATGTTGAAGATTCTGGCTCATGTGTTGCTGTGCACATCTCTGATTTTTTTCTTCGACTTAATTCCTGGATGAAGAATTCCTGGGCCCAAGGGTTTTCCCCCACTAATTCTGCCAAAGGGCAGAGGGTTTGTGCCAGTTTATGTTCCTCCTTGCAGTGCCTGATCTGGCTGGTTCTTTTCAACCTCCCTGCCCAAATGTCCCTTGCTGGAGAAACCTTTACTGAACATTTTGTTCAATGTCCCACTCTCCATTCTGTTGCATTATCATATCCCCTGCTTTAGTTTTTGAATGTACTTATTTTAATCTGAAATAATGTGGTCCATTCTTTATTGGCATCCTTGTTTATTATCGGTCTCTACTTAGCATGTTAAGCCCCGTAAATGCAGGAATCTTGCCTGTTGGGGTCACTGCTCTACGGCAGGGCCTTTCCATCCTTCCTCCATTTCCAGTCTGTGCATCTTGGTGTGCAGGACACGTTTGCTGAATGAAATCGTGTTTGCTAATAACTCAAATTATGCATTTTTGTAAAAAAAAAAAGTCGTTACCTTTATCCTAAAACAAAAGATGACAAACGTAACTTAATTTATTGTTGGTAACCAATGGCCCTCAAGTGGTCCTGTGATTTCTTTTGTTGAGCTAAGGTGTGGGGCACCTTTCTCATGCACTAACTGGGGTTTTTAACTAATGTGGTTTGTTTCTTATAGTTTACTGTCTATAGACAGTATGTTTACTTAAAGCAAGGTGTGTTTCTATAATTTGTAGCTGCTATTCTGCAAGGGGCCTTGAAAGGAGATAGCTGTCTTATTAGAACTGTGTGTAAAAGAAAAGTGAATAGATTTAGCTTGAGGGTCTAAATAGGTCTCCTGTGTTTAAATGCTTGAGTATGGGGCATGCTAGGGTTTTTAAAATTGCTCACTGGTTCTTATAGAGGGATGATGTTGATAAGTTTTGGATGAGTGAGGTATTACAATTCTTGTTACTGAGTTTGTGTCTCCCTTGGGTACAGCTGGAGACTACATCATCTGGCTACTATAGTAGTTAGAGGTTGAACAAGTAGCTCATCCAGAGAGTGCTGGCACTGGCTCTGCATCCGGGGCACAGCTGGAGGATGCTGTCAAGGCCCATGCCTCAGGACTCTGAATCTGACCTCCTCTGTCCAAGGTTTTATCAGCAACTTGGATAAAGACCTAGACAGCAGGCTTATCAAATTTGCGGATGACACAAAACTGGGATGGAAGTCTAATATGTAGGATAATAGAATCAAGATTCATAAAAATCTTGGCAGGAACGATGAGTCTGAAACTAACAAGGTAAACCCTAACAGGATTACATGTGAAGTCTTGCAGCTCACTTCGGCAGAGCCAGCAGCAGCTGCCAGTGACGGGAGAGGCCTGGCTCAAAGGCAGTTTGTGTGCAAAGGACCAAGTAAGGCCTGTGGGCTTCCTAGATACTACTTTTAAAAATAAATTATGCCTTATATGTTTCTTAAAATTAATTATTCCTTATGCTATTGGTAGCAGTAGGACCTCCAGAACTAGAGGATGGTAAATGGCCCCACAGCACTTCCTTCCTGGAGCATTTCTCCCAGCGTCCCTGTCCCACACTCTCTCTCAACCTGTACTAGTTTCCACGCCACAACTGAGCTCTTACTTTCTCTGGGAGGCTTCCCCCAAGCCTGCAAGATGGACAGCACCCCTTCTCTCCCATTACAGTGCTCACCAAACCATGGGACTGTTGTCTATCTGATTGTCCATCTTCTGCTTTGGACCAAGGACTCACACGGCCTGTGTCTGCCTTATTAGATGCTCCTCTCTGAGCAGTTACCCTGTGACTGACCCACAATAAATGCCCAGTGGATACCTTGATCAGCAGTATGACCACTCTCAGAGTACCGGGTAAGATTCTGGGCCCACACCATTGGATCTTGTACCCCTCTTGCTGCCAGCCAGACAGGTTTGCTGACCCTGAGCTGTCGGGAACAGGTGATGGAATTGTGGATGCTTAGCTGGGCCATGCCCAGGTATGGACCACCAAGGAAGGAGGGCATAGACTGTCCTGGGGGTTCCAAGGCAGCATAGGGGATGTCAGGAGGAAAGGATGATGCAGTTCCTTGAATGAAAGAGCTTTAAAACAAGTGGAGATCTTTTTTTTTTTTTTAAGATTTTGTTTATTTGTTCATGAGAGACACAGAGAGAGGCAGAAACACAAGCAGAGGGAGAAGCAGGTACCTCGTGGGAAGCCCAATGCAAAACTCGATCCCAGGACCCCGGGATCATGCCCTGAACTGAAGACAGATGCTCAACCACTGAACCACCCAGTCATTCCACAAGTGGAGCTCTTCAACCATATTCGACTGCTATCTTGGTGGGAGTCACCGATTAACTGGAAAGGGTGAATGCTGGATGGGGAGGAGTTGGAAGTTAGTGATCATAACAGCCAGGGCATCAACTGCAAACCCTGCTGGGCTTTCCCTGGCTGCCAGGCACTTTGTGTACCAGTACCACCCCCCACCCCCGCCTCCCAGTGGGGTTTAGTGTTCCTGCTATCTGTGTGGGACAGACGACACAGACTTCTTCCAAGCTAGCCAGTAAGCATCTGATAACTAAAGTCTATTCCTACTCTAGGGGCCACCAAGGTTATACTCTGCTGTCTTGGTGTTTAGCAGCAGCTATTGTGGTGTCTGTAAGTATAGGAAGTCAGTGGCTGGGGACTTTGTGCCTGCGTTGTAGAGGCCCTGTCTGCCTCCTATGTCTGTTTTTGGGGAGGGAGCTGACCGATCAATCCCTCAGTGTACCTGGGACTCTGGTGGTGGGGTCCCTTCTTCTCCCTGGTTGGCAAGTGGCCCAGCTCATCTGCATTAACACGCAGACACTGGTCCTCTGCAGGCCTTGAGGTGGTGTGGGGTTGAGGGGAAGAGCTCACAGGCTGGAAGTCAGACAGCCATGGGTTTGAGTTCCTGCTGCTGCTTAACTGGCTATAGGACCCACATCCAATCACTTAAGCTCTCTGCACCTCAGCTGTGAAATGTGGACTTAGTCTCCAGTTCTGTAGAGCACTTGACGCAGAGGCCCACTTGACAAAAGGCAGCTAATGTTCCATCTGCTCTCAGGTTCTCAGCTGTGTTGCCTGTGGTCACGGTTGTTAGAAATCTGTTGTCTGGATGAGCTGAGCATTTCCACGAAAACCAACTGACTTCAAATGCCCACACCCATGGAGCTTGGGGAGCTTTTCTGCCTTATAGATGTCAGAGTGAGGGAAGGGACAGAATCAAATCGTCAAACTCTCCTGGCCTCACGCAGCCTGGGTGGGGGCCGTATCCAGGCCTCTTTGCCCTTGGTCATCCTAGCTGTGCTTATACAACCTGGTTGTCTGGTGTGTGTGTGTGTGTGTGTGTGTGAGTATGAGTGAATGACCCCTAACTCATTTCCCACAACTCTCTTGTAGCCAGAAATATGATTACAGACCATTTGTTGGAAGGGATATCAGTAAATATATCTTTTTTTTCTCTGGAATTATGGAAAGGGAACGTCATTCCTCAGCAAATTCTTTTGAACCTCTGTTAGACTTCAGGCAGGACTCTGGACCCTGGAGACATAGCAGCGACAAGACTGGTAAAGTCTTTGCCTCCATCAAGCTTGTATGTCAGTCTGGGTGGGAAAGTAAATAAGCGTACAAATAAAAATATAGTCTGTTGGATGGTGATGAACAATCCAAAAAGATGCAGCTGAAGAGAAGAAAGAGGACTTGGTTTACAATGGGATGTTGCTATGTCTTCTGTGGAAATGGTCGAGAACACCTGTCTGACAAGGTGCTATGTGAGTGGAGACTTGAAGCATGTGAAGAGTGAGCCTTGCAGGTGTCTGAGAGGAACATTCCAGGTAGAAGGAATGGCAGGGACAACATCCCGATATGGGAATGTGCTTGGCTAGTTCAGGGACCCTCGGGGAAGCCCATGTGGCTGGAACCAAGTGAGAAAATCACAGGAACGGTAGCGATGTGGATTGGCCAGGCCGTGGATTCCAGGCTGTGGGGCCAGTGACCATCCTCACATCATCTGGTCCCCACTGCTTAGACACCGTGCTCCCCAAGCAAGGCTCAGACTGGGCGAGCGGCACCCCCAGGATCACAGCTCCCAAGTTGCAGGTTACATTCCAGTGTAGAGCCACATGGCTCCGAAGTCCTCACTGCTGAAGGACAGTGAGGCAGGTGCCGCTGTTCCCCATCACTGTCCATGTCCCCATCCGTGTCCTGGCTGTCCTGGTTCCCTGCACCCTTGCTCCCTGCCAAGGGGACTCCAGCCTGCAGAGCGGTCCGGTGGCACTGACTGGGAACAGAGCCTTGCTCCCCCCTTCCCTCAGGGGAGCGGGGTGCTTCCTGCCAGGACTCGGCCTCATCTTCATCCAGGTTCGAAATGGGATAAATCAGAAATTCTCATTTGAGCTCAGGACACGGAGTCGGTGCTGGCCTCCATCGGCAGAAGCAGGTGAAAGTGCCAGCAACTTTTCTAAGGTCCTGGGGTGGCTCTGAGCGAGGAGGGCTGCAGGAGTTGGCTCAGGTGCAAACAGTGGACCTTAAAATAAGGCCGACCTGTGTGGGGCCTTGTGAGGACTGACCAGGTTAATACACGTAAAATACTCGGGATGTGCTGGCGCACCGAGTCCTCCATCAGTGTCCGCTGTGGTCATCACTGTCTGTCTGGGGTGGAGGGAGAAAGACAGACATGGGCTCTGTGCTCACACAGCTTCCAGCCTGGCGGGCTCCCCAGAGTCGGCTGGTATCTGTATGGTAGTAAGTGTCGCGCAGGAAAGTGTACAAGTGTGACGCCATGGTGACTGAACAGATGGAACCAGTGTTGACACTTTGGGGATTGTCTCCCCATCTCTCTTCTTTTCCTATGAATGTTTGCACATAATGTAAACAACAACAACAACAACAAAATAGGAGAGCCGAGGATTTTCCCTTCCCCTAGCAGTATGTCATCACAGCTGGTCACCGTAAGTGGCCAGCGTGTGGCAGAGGAGTATCCCGCAGGGACATCCACCTCCTAGCCCCTGGCATCTGCGGATGTGTTACCTTATGTGGCAAGGGGATTTCAGGTTGCAGAAGTAACTAAGGTTGCTCATCAGCTCACCTGGAGATGGGGAGGTTATCCTGGATAACCAGGTGTGATCAGTCTAATCACATGGGTCTTTGAAAGTGGAAGAGGAGGAGGTGGAAGCCGGGGCTAGAGAGATGTAGGGCAGACAGTTCCAGACCTGTTGTTGCTGCCTGTGAAGTTGGAAGGGGGTCATGAGTCAAAGAATGAGGGAGACCTCTAGAAGCTGGGAAAGGTAAGAAGTGGATTCTCCCCTGGAGCTTCCAGAAAGACATGCAGCCCTGCTGGCACTTTGATCTGAGCCCAGTGAGACGTTGCATCAGGTTTTTTTTTTTTTTTTTTTTTTTTTTAAGATTTTATTTATTTACTTTAGAGAGAAAGAGTGCATGCAAGTGGTGGTGTTGCGGGGCGGGGGGTGGGGTGGTGGTGAGGGAGAAAGAATCTAAAGCAGATTCTGCACTGAGCCCAGAGCTGGACCCAGGACTCCGTCTCATAACCCTGAGATCATGACCTGAGCCGAAACAGAGTCAGAGGCTGAACCAACTGAGCCACCCAGGCTCCCCCTACATCAGACTTTTGGCCTCTAGAGCTAGTTGTTGTATAAAGCCACTAAGTTTGTGACAGTCTGTTACAACAGCAATAGGAAACTAATACAGCTGGATTTCAGGACATGGGCTGCACCTTGTGCACTCTGGATCCTTGTGCCCGGCACCACTTTAAGCTCAATGGATATTAAACTCTTTGCACCTGCTCGCGAGTTGTGCCTCTGAGTTCAGGGCTGGAGTGGTGTCTCTCTTAGTCTCTCTTTTCAAATCCAGACCCTTCTTGATGCTGCCCGTTGGGAGTGGGCCCCAAGGCTTAGGGACCTGCTGCTGGCCCAGGCTGATCTCAGCCCAGGACGCTGCGAGAGCTCTGCTGGCTTAGCTCACAACTAACGAGGCCTTCAGAGGGGACTCCCCATAAAATAGAAGGATTCGTGGGTGGAACACTAAACAAGCACGTTTTTTAGTATCGGAAACTGCGCTCCCTGTCACATTTTAAAAAGGACCATATTGATTCATTCGCAGGGAAGCAACAACAGGGAAGATCAAAACCAAAGGGAAAATCCACATAAAGAGAAAAGATGTGAAAGGAGAAGTGTCCCGTTGACCTCTGGGTGCCTCCTGCCTTTCTCTTCCTTGCAGAGCAGCTCCAGAGCAGGGGTGTCCCACCCTGGATGCCCAGAGATTCGAGTTTGATTGGCCTGGGGCAGGGGCAGGGCACCGATATTTTAAAAAAGCTTCTCAAGTGAATGTGATGTGCGGCTGGCGGTTGAGAAGTGATGCCCCAGGACCTTGTTGCTCTGCTCTGTTCTCGCATTAGAAACCCTTCAAGGAGCGCCTGGGTGGCTCAGTCAGTTAAGCATCTACCTTCGGCTCAGGTCAGGATTTCAGAGTCCTGGGATTGAACCCCACATCAGGCTTCCTGCTTAGAGGGGAGTCTGCTTCTCCCTGGGACGCCTGGGTGGCTCAGCAGATTAGCGTCTACCTTTGGCTCAGGATGTGATCTCGGGGTCCAGGATCGAGTCCCACATTGGGCTCCCTGCAGGTCCAGGATTGAGTCCCACATCAGACTCCCTGCAGGGAGCCTGCTTTTCCCTCTGCCTATGTCTCTGCCTCTCTCTGTGTGTCTCTTGAATAAATAAATAATCTTAAAAAAAATAAATAAGCCCTTCAAACCCTAGGAGTCATTAAATGGTATTGCTTAGAAGCCACCCAAGCATTTCACAAATGGAGAAACTGAGGCTTACAGACACAGGTGCCACCCGAAAGGTCAGGAGGCATTCTGGTGCTCAGCTGAGGGCAGGGCCTCCATGTGCAAACTTCCCTATAGGCACTGCCAACAGCCTCCAATCAAGATGGTCCCAGCTTCCAAAAGCGAGTGGCTATCTTTCAATTGCTTTAAAGTTCTCTCCCTGATTCCCAAATCCTCCTTTAAAAAGATCAGGGGATCCTTCAATGTGAACATAGATCCCTCTGTCTCTACCTTCCTCTTGATGAGGCAGGACCACCTACTGAGTATGAGCACAGGCTCTGAAGGCATGAAGACGTGGCTCTGAGATCTGGCTGCCTGGATACTGTGTGTCCTCTGAGAGCCTCAGTTGGACCATCTGTAAAATGGAGGCAATATTAGTTTTGTGAGGTTGAAGAGATACGTAGTACATGTAGCAATGTGTGACGCAAGAATGCCAGGTATTATGATATTTTAAATTACTATTGATATAGGCACGGGCATGGGAATTCAAGTGTCAGTGCCAGTAACAACCATCAGTGGATAAGTTTTTTGCTGTTGCTTTTTGTCTTGCTTTGGAATGCACTCACTTGCTGGTGGTCAGCCGTGTCTACTCGTTGACCTGACAGGGAGTGAATCCTCACCTGCAGTGTGATAATTGTGAGTTTCCAAGTGAGTGTAGCATTCGAGGAGCACTAGCTTTGGAGCAGAGTCTCATTGGGCATTTGCACCTCCTTTACACTACCTGTCTTGAGATGAGCCTGCAGGGGGCCATCTCCTGTAGGAGCCCAGGCTCTTTGGGAAGAGCCGAGCCTCTTGTTTGCTGTAGGATTCAGGGGATCTGCTGCTTTCCTCTGCATGTCTATATTACATAAAAATTTTCCATGCAAGTAATTGCAGAATGGGGTAACAAGGAGGATAATAGGGGGAGATAATTGTGGATAAATCAGCATGATTACACTTTTCCCCAAACTCGATTACCCAAGTTTGCAGTGCTGTGCAAAATCCTGAAAGCCAATTAAGGCCTTCCAGTAATGACTGCAGATTCTGGGGAAGCCTCTCCGACGAGTCCAGCTGGCTGCCCAACAGGTTGAGAATGGCAAGAACAACCCTTCTGCTTTTGATTTGCTATGTTTTAGAGACAGCCAGGGAGTTCTATTGTTATGTTTTTAAACAAAGCAATTATGGATACTGGTGAAAAGTAGGTACCATCTCTGCTGCTGATTATGTATATGGTGATTTAGATACACCTTGGGTATTTTACAAGGGGATATTTTTTTTTCTGTGTATTGCATTTCTTTTTAAAAAATTTATTTAAATTCATTTACTGAACATGTAAGGTATTATTAGTTTCAGAGGTAGAATTTAGTGATTCATCAATTGCAAGAACCTAGTGCTCATTACATTGAATGCCCTCCTTAATGCCCATCACCCAGTCACCCCATCCCCCCATCATGCCATCCCCTCACGTACCTCCCCTCCCACACCCCTCAGTCTGATTTGGTAATATTACCCAGTTGCACGGGTACTGATTCATTTAAAGATGCATGATACCACTTATAAAATAACCAGTTAAAGGACTTGGGGAATCATTTAAGGCAGATAAGCAACAGTTGGTTTCCTTAGCAGCATACTGTTAGCCTCCTTTCCTGGTATTACTTGATCTTTATACTCAGTTTTTTTCTAGCTTTATTGACATATAATTGACATAAAACAGTGTAGAAATTTAAGGTACATAGTATGTTGATCTGATACACTTGTATGTTGAGAAATGATTCTATAGCATTAGCTAACACCTGCATCATCACATAATTAGTGTATCTTTTTTGTGGTAAGAACATTGAAGATCTATCTTAGTAAATTAGTAAATTTCAAGTGTGTAATACAGTATTATTAACTATAATCACCATGCTGTACATTAGATCTCTCGAACTTACTCATCTGATAGCTGGAAGTTGCTACCCCTTGATGACCATCTCCCCATTTCTCCCACCCCCCACCTCCAGCCCTTGGTAACCACCATTCTAGTCTCCATTTCTATGAATGTGACTTGTTTAGATTCCACATGAGTGAAATCATACAGTATTTGTCTTTCTGTGTCTGACTTATTTCACTTAGCATAATGCCCTCAAGGTCCGCCCATATTGTCATAAGTAACAGATGTCCTTCTTTCTTATGGCTGAATAGTATTCCATTGTGTGTGTGTGTGTGTGTGTATACATATATATATCTCACATCTTCTTTATCCATCCATCCATTATTAGACACCTAGGGTTGTTCCCATATTTTGGCTATTGTAGAGAACGCTGCAGTGAACATGGGAGTGCAGGTGTTAGGGATGGAGATGTTAATTTGGAAAGACCAGAGTTGGGCTGGCATGGTCCTGTGAACATATTTGGTCCCCACTCCAGAAGATCCCAAGTCCTGGGACACCCTCCTGGGACCAACATTATTCATGAAGGGGCTGGAGGGAAGGAGAGAAGCTTGAGCAAGAGAAACTGAGCATGGGGAGGAATCAGAGAACAGGAGGATGGTGCCCAGGAGCCCAGGGCCAACACTAGCCCCTTTTGAATGGGTCACAAAACCTCCTCAGTAGGCAGGATATCGATACTTGTTGAATGTGTGGCTGCATGAATGAATGAATGAGGAGTAAAGCCTAGCATTTATTGGCTTCGCTTACTCTGTGTCAGTCATCTCATTGATGATAATCCTTTTACAAATGAGAAACTGAGGCTCACAGAAGTAAAGTGATTTGGCCAAGGTCAAGCCCACAGATGTGTCTCAGAATCTGTGTTTTTCATTTGACTGCTCTGCTCTACTGCAGACAAATGGATGAATAGATAAATAGATTTCCATTTTACTGATAAAGAAGAAATGCCATTGAGGGAGAGATTTTCCTACAATGACAATCTAATCAGGTCTTTTGATTCTTGGTCTTGGCTGCTGCTAACTAGTGCCAACTGGGGTCCTCCTGGTGCTCCCTGCACTTAGTGGAGTTGTCTGCAGCCCACTCGTGGTTTTGCTTCTACCTCAGGATGCTTTAGCCCACACTTCCAGAAACAGGGGCAGTGGAAGTAGCTCAGATTATGATCAGAAGACCTGAGCTTGAGCTTCAGTTTAGTTTGGTTGCTTGTCCTGCCTAATGCACTTGGGCAGGTCAAGGAGCCTCTCTGAGCCTCAGTTTCCCTCTCTGGGCAATGGGGATGGTAGTGCCTACTTTTTCATTATAAGAAGTGACTGAGGGAAGGTGAAACACGTGTCCAGCAGGCTCCTGGCTAGTAGGAAGCACTCAGAAAGTGACTGGCTGACTCATCCTTCCTCAATCTGCTTCCTCTCTCCCCTTCTTTCCCTCTGGGTGTCTCTGAAGCCAGCATCCCATTTACTGTGTTACCAAGGAGCCATTCAGACAGTCTGTGACGTATCAAACCCCATTCTCAGCAGTGCAGGGGGCTGGGGTCATGCTGTCGCTTGGGACAGAGAGAGCAAGGTTTGGAAATCGGTCTTTCAGCAGGAGAGTGGTGCTGATGGTCGTGTTGGGGGTGGGGAATAGCTAAATGCACACCTGCTGTGGACCAATTAGTCCTAACAAACCACTTGGCAGAGGAGCACCCCACAAAGCCAGGCTCCTTGAGAAGAGGGAGGTGCACTTGTCCACTGGGAGTGCTGGCCTCATAGAGTGGGGGGTCCTAGAGACTAGGGGGTTCCTGGAGATTAAGTGCCCCCAGTCCGGAGCTAGCCAGCAGTCAGCCTACAGCAGCCACAGAGACGAGCACAGGTGTCACATTGCATAGTCGAGCTGGGGGACTCACAGACACAGTGGGGGTGGCTGGACCCTGGGTGGGACTTTGTGCTCCCAAGGGAGCAGCTCCTTCTTAGCTCCTTCATCAGTGCATTGCCCTGAAGGGATGTAGGCCTGAGATTGCCAGACCAAATTCTTCAGAAGCCGGAAATTCAGATTTTGTTATAAGAGCTCCTGGTTTTTTAAACATTGGGCATGGATCATACATTTTTTTAAAACATTTTATTTATTTATTCATGAGAGACACACAGAGAGAGGTAGAGACCTAGGCAGAGGGAGAAGCAGGCTCCCTGCGGGGAGCCCAATGAGAGACTTGATCCCAGGACCCCGGGATCATGACCTGAGCCAAACGCAGACGCTCAACCACTGAGCAACCCAGGTGTCCCAATGAATTATACATTTTTTAAAAAAACACTGAGAAGCCTAAACCAAATGTAGCCGCAAGTTTTGTCCAAGGGCAGCCAGCTGCCAGCCTCTCTTTGAAGATTCCATGAGGCAGAAGATTGGGTCTTTATTGAAACAGCTGCCGCGGATTTGTTTTGTCTTGATGCAACAGGTGTGTAGCGAACACTTACCATGTGCCAGGCTCTGATCAAAAGCTGATTAGAATCCTTAGTGTCCTCTTGTAGCCGGTGTTGTGCTGTGACCCTTACTTTCAGCCCGAAGCCACTGAATCTTTGCAGCAGTGATGATGATCCAGCTATTGTTGGTCCTCCCGTCAGGAAGATTTCGAGTGAGCAGATTGATCTGACCATGGAGCCCAGTCATACCAACAGGCAGCGATTGCTTGGTCCTTGGCTTAGGAGCTGGCCATCGTTGGGGCCACAGAAACCAGCATAGATATGTGCTAGGTCAAGCCCAGGTCCGCAGGCCCATGTGTCAGTGTGACTCTGCATTAAGGATTTGAGGGTTTGCAGCGCAGGTGGCCAGGGAAACAGTGACAATACAGAGAGCAAAAGACTAGGGGCAAACATGAAGGTTCTTTATCTGCTTAAAAACCACAGGCCTGGCCATTCCTCAGGGTGGAGGGGGATTGTGTGCCTTCCCCAGATCTCAACCTGCATGAGCAGGTTGTCATGCCAAGGGCACGTGTACCCCAGCAGCTTGTCTCACACCCACATGTTCTCCACCCTGACCTGGCCCCAGGCCGTCAACCTCCCATCAGATCATGGCTGTCCTCAGCCCTTAGCCTTCCAGTTTGTGGCTGTTCCAGCTCACGAATGTGCCTCCTCTCACCTACCAGCCCAACTGAAGAACATTCTAGAACATGGAAAAACAGGTCATGGAGAAAATGGTAAGGGGCTTTGTGCAGGTCAGAGCTTTGCTGATATCTGCCGAGCACTGGGGTAAGAAAGGTTTCCTGCCACCCTGCACCGCTGCTGACACGAGGGGAATTCAGATGAGGTGATAAGGGAGGAAGATCTCAAAGGCACTTCGAGGGCCCCTGTTTGGACCAAGTGCTCTCTGGCTGATGCGTTTTAATTAAAATTACAGCTCAGAAGCTCCTTGAAATTACGTTCTGTCTTCACCGTGTTTTGTCCTGAGTGTTGAGTGGCATTCTGTTCTGCCCCAGAACTCTGCTCAGTGTGTACTGGGATCCTTATGTGGCCTGGTGTGGGCGTGGGTATGGAGAGTGCTCCAGAGTGCTTTAAGCTCTGGCTCAATTCCTAAAGACTTACTTAATCCAGGAGTGAATGCTTCACTGGGCATTCTAGAGTCAAAGCTTAATTGGAGACTGAGGTCTCTGAGCAAAGAAATACATACTTTCCTCCCTCTTCTTTTACTAGTTTTTTTTTTTTTTTTTTAGTTTTTTCTTTTTCTTTGGAGTGGCTCTTGTTTGCTTGTGGCTCAGACGCAGTGTGGGGGTCCCTGCAGAAACATTTTCTGCTAGGAGATGTGTCTGGCCCAAGGGGAGAGCTTTGCCAGGGGAGGGCGAGGTGGGCTGGGTTCTGAGCTCCACGAAGCCCTGCAGCCAGAGGGAGGCAGATTCCACATGTTTCCTGGAGTCGCAAGCTCAGCGACCTGGCTCTACCCATAGTCACCCATCACCCATGACTCACTGTCACTAGCCAGTCACCACCCTAGTTATTAAGCTCCTGCTTTCGAGGCATCCAGTCTGGGCAGCCTCTGAGCCAGGGAGAGGACTCCTCACTGCCTCGGGCTCTGAGACACCTTAACCTGAGGTTTTCAGGTAGGTCTAGATGCCTAGGTTTTGGAAGGAAACTCCTTTTGTGAAGGACCTGACCTTTTCCCTCATCTCTCTTCTTGCTGACTTTTCATTATTCTTTCCATTGTTGCACTTGACTGAAATGATACTTTCCAAGAGCATCAGTTGCTTTGGCTGATAAAACACTTAATTTTGTAAGTATCTTTTGATTCAATGAGCAAAATCATTTTATTATTTTATTTTATTTATTATTTTATTTTTTTAGCAAAATAATTTTTAAAAAACTCTTTTTGTGGTGGAAATTGTCAAATACCCCCCACCAGTTACCCCACTCTGATTTCACCTGTTCCTCCTTTCCCTTTGTTGGTGGGGTATTCCAAAGCAAAGCCCAGACATGACATCATTTCGTATGCCAACACTTCAAAAACCTTAACCAATGAGAACTTAAAAAAACACCACCAACAACAAAACAAAAAAACCCTGAACCAGCCCCCCAAGAGCACGATACCATTTGTAAACTCTGATCAAATTAACACCTGATGTCTTTGAATCAGGATCCAGGGAAGGTTCACACATTCTTCTGTGGTATGCACATTTTTAGGCCTGGGTTTGTTTTTTTTTTAAAATCTGGAGTTTTTCAATGATTAATAATGTTAATGCCAGCTGAGAGCTTCTCATGAACCCCAGCTGTGATCCCAAATTCTCACTACACTTCTGCCCATTTTATGGATGGGGAGGGGGCTTCAGCCGCTTGTCCCAGGTCATGAAGCCCCAGCTGGACCTCAGGTATTGGCTTTCGCAGGCTGCGTTTATGCAGACCAGGATTTTCTGTTTGAGTTCAGACAATTGAGATGTTTTCTGACTTCTGTTGACTTCCAGAGGGAAGGCATCCTCAGCAGGAATGTTCAGAAACTTGGATGAAATGTTTGGACCTCTGGGGTGGTGCACGCAGTTTTGAGCGTTGTGCTTCTGCAGAGTGTACTTCCATGTGCCCGTGCCCCGTTGCCGGCGGGTTTGGGTGTGTCCTGCCTGTTCTGTGTGGTGGTGTGAACATGCTGTTGTGGCAGGAGATGATCTGGGGCAGAGGGCATCTCCGCGGCCCTGAAGGCGGGTGGTGTGGTCCTCTCTGCTTCCAGAGGAGGCACCCAGGGCTCAGAGAGGAGGTGTAAGTTGCCCAGGGTCACACAGGTTGTAAGCGGCAAAGGTAGGACCCAGGCTTCTCAACTCCACAGCTCTGCCGACACTGTATTTTCATTGCTATGTTACCTTCTCCCCTATTTCCCTCCACGTTGGGGGTTCCTGCTCCTGGACCTCTCTATGCCAGCCTCTCATCCTGGACAATTTCAAATATACAGAAAAGCTGAAACCGTGAAATGATCCCCCATCCACTCCACTTAGATGTAGCAATGACCATTTTACCCTATTTGCTTTATTTCTGTGTTTATGTGGTTTATGTATGATTTTCTGAACTATTTGAGAAGACAGATGATTATCCTGAGCTCCCGAAATACATCTAAAAATAAGGCATTCATCTACCTATGTCCTTACCACAGTAAAATAAAGGAAATTGGGAACATTTCCTTACGATCACCGGATACCTGGTTTGTTACAGTCCCTGTGTTGCCCTAGTCATCCTCAGTTTCTTTTTAACAGCTTTTTAAATTTTTTTGACCCAAGATCCATTCAAATGTGTGTTACATTTGGTTGTTTTGTCTCTTCAGATTCTTGTAATCTGGAACGTTCTCTCTGGTTTTATTCCTGGACTTGTCTAATTATTTGCTTGAGGGCATTTGACTTGTTTCTCTGCCCCTGTGTTTCCTATAAGCTGGAACTTGGAGCCAAAGACTTGATTAGGTTCAGAATATACATGTTTGGGAAGGATGCTCCGTGGAGGTGCCGTGTATTTCTTGTAGCATGTGTCAGAGGCACACAGGTGTCTGTGGTCCCAGTACTGGGGCCCACAGGTAGGGGAGGCAGGATAGGGCCATGTTTCTAGAAGCTAAAGGAGAGCTGGTAGTCTTTGGGTCGGTGGCTACATTTGATCCATGCTGCCTCCTCTTGGTCCTATTTCTTCCTTCCTGGAGCTGGGTAGATTGATGACATCTCCAGGCTTGGCCCACATATTTCCACCACGGTCCCATCCCATTGTGTTCAGGAGGGCTTAGCCAAGAGGTAAATGCTCTGATACCCCGTCTTCACCCCTTTGGAGAGGAGGGATTCCTACCCTGGGGTTATAGGGGTGGCCATATATGACACCTAAGATGAGACAAAGAGATGGATGCAGTTTATTAGTCACAGAGGCTCACAGCAGGGGAGGAGGACATTGCCTGCTGTGCAGAGCTAGGAGCAGGGCAGAGTGAATCGACAGGGCCTGTGGGAGGTCGGCTGTGTAGTAAGAGGCTGGGGTGTCCTTGGTTCCTGTGGAAGGATGTGACTGGCCTGTTCCTGGGCTGGGAGGGGACTGAAACCCAATGCTCAAGGAAGGATAAACAGAAATCACACCTGGTCCCTTGATAAGGAGGGTTGTTTGGTGGGGGGACGTTTCCTGTGGGAGTGGAGTGGGGCAGGGAGCTTGTGGTCAGGCTGTTTGAAGTCAGTGCAGTTTCAGGTGTCAGGGCAGGACACAATATTGGGCTGTAATTTTAGGCTTTCCCCCGCAGGGCAACAACATAGGCCTGTGCCCTCCCAGGCGGGTGCTTCACATCAGGACCCTGTTCAGTATCCGTACCAGCCCAGTACAACAGGGAGGGGGTCTTGTCGGCATTCCTTGGCAGGGTAAGGAAACCAAGGCCCAGGAAGGGAAGTGCCTTGCCCGAGGTCACTGTGCCAGTAAGGGAGAGAGGAAATCCAGCCCTGGCTGCCCCTCCAGAATCTGTGCCCACAGAGTTGGAAGGGTGTGAGGACCAGAGCCAGGCTCTGCCTGTGTCTCGGCCCCAGGTGGCAGTCACCCCCACTAAACCCGCCTTCTCATCCTTTGTGATGAGAAGCTGCACAGAAGAGAGAGGGTCCCCAGAATGGGGCAGGGGCTCTGCGAGCCGTTCCTCACCTGGTCCGGGGCTGGCCACCTGGCTGCGGTTCTCCCCAAGCAGGTGAGTGGCAGGTGGCTTTGCTGCGGGGGGTACCTGCTTCTCTGAGGGGTCAGGGAGGAGGGGGTAGGCGGGAGCAACTCCTGGGGGCTTCACTGCTCTCGTATCTTCGCTTCGCTCCTTCACAGCAAACATCAAACTGCTCTCTGCAAGAATCGATCTCAGGCTTCACCATGTTGCCTTTCCCAAGAGTAAGGCTGTATTTCTAATTGTGGGAAATGATATCTCTTATTAAAATAATTGCAGATGCCATTACACTGGTGGGCGCTGCGTGTGCGTGCGAGTATCTGCATGATTTTTCCTTAAAGTTCCCGAGTACCTGCTGAGGAGCACGTGGGATGGTAGACATTCCCTGGCACCTAGAGTTGTGATGACGTAGGCAAGAGACCTCTTTGCCTTGTAGTCTCAGTGTCCCCATCTCTAAAATGGGAATAATAGCAATTTCTATCTCCCAGTGCTCTTATGAAGAGTAAACGAGCAATGTTCGAAAGCACTTAAGTCAAGGGCATGGCACAAGATGGCTCCAAATGTCATAACTCATTATTTCTATGAAAATTGTTCCTCTTGTCTTTGGGGGTGGCCAATGACCCATCTCAGGAGAAGGCTGTGCAGGGGCAGGTCCCTGACTTCTGGGTCACAGAGATCATTCATCGTCATGCTCTCTCTGTAGCCTCATCTTACCCCTTGCCCCAGGGCTAACGGTAAATCTGATCCACCTCCTCCCTGCCAGGAGTGGAGCAGCTGCCTGTCTACTGACTGCCTCCAGGGTCCATTTGTAAGCGTTTCCCCTCTTGTACAGGAGAGGCCCACTAGGGAGGACAAGTCAATAGTTCAATTAAGAAACAGGCTTTACTTTATGCTCTTGCCTGGAAAACTTCTTTATCACGAGTCTTGTTTTTCCCTCCTTCACATTACAAGGTTCAGAAGTGACTGCCTGGGCCATTGTTCGCTCACAGAATGGCCGAGGGATGAGTGGCAGTTGTTGACATCCTGTCTGACACTCTTCCCCCCGCCTGCAACTCACTGCCCACAGGTTGGGCATAAGGGGGTGGGGAGTCCTTCTCAGACCCACATCATGTCCTCAGCACTGTTCATGTCCATGCTGCAGGAAGAGCAGCCACGTTTGATTGAGGCCTTCAGTGCCCAGACACTGTGCCAGACCCCAACTTTTCTTACTGTTAATGTTAGCAGTATTATTATAGCCCAGGAAGGTATGGCCATCCTTGGGGATGGGGGTAAGATACGGAGTCTCAGAGAGGTTAAGTGACTTTTCTTGAGCCACCCATCTGGCAAATGCCAAAGCAAGGATTTGCACCAAGTTTAATGGTGTGGTTAGGTTCATCTTTCAGTACAATCTTGTGTTATTTCTGGTTGGGAGAAAAGGAGGTAGAAAGCTGTGTCTAGTATGTGACTGAAGCGTTAACCTTATCTTGAAAAAGGTATGTCATCAAGGTCCATGACTTAAAGATCATTGACAAATCTGTGGAGTTTTTAGAAGATGATGGAGAGATTCTGGGGCTTTGAGAACTTGACTTTGAGTTAGAGGAGGCATGGGGGACAGAGGCATCCCTGCTCCTTGCTGGTGTGATGTCAAGATGTCAAGGGCCATTCTTCTGGGTTCCTAACTGTGGGCTGAATCTGTTGGTGCATTCCACATGTGAACGGTGATAGAAATACATCCCATAACATTTCTAGGGAGTCAGAGTCCTCGTAAGCTGCTCTAGACTAGGGGCCATCTCATGGGTCCAGCTACTGGAACACTCCTAACCTGACATCTCCTAAAACAGAGTGGGCTGGCGATCTGGGTAGACAGCACTCTGATACTTGTGACTGAAGACCTCGACATCTCATTCCCCAGCTAGTTGGCATTTAGGGTTCCTTGCCTATAATCTCTGCAAGAGTGGGGACTGTGTGTGTTTTACTCCCCAGGGCTCATAGGGCAATACCAGGCACATCGTAGGCACTCAGTATTTGTTGAGTGAATAAATGGTCGGCAAACGTGATCCACCATCTGTCCCCTACTGTACTCCTTCCTATGTAAGCAGGTATTGCAGGCTGCTTAAAGTCAGGCTGAGCTGCGAAAACAGGACCGGCCACCAAGAGAAGGAAAGAGGAGAGAGAGAGAGAGAGAGGGAGAGAGAAAGAAAATAGGAACCCAGCCTAAGGATGATTTGCACATGAATTAAAGAGAGAATTGCCCAGCGTAAAAACTGGAATAACATCTTTGAATTTTGATAGTGTAGGTTTTCCCAGTTCTTCAAACCCCATCATCGGAAAACTGGGAGAAGACAATAGTCTTCAGAGGACAACGGTCCTCCTTTGCCAAGAAGAAATTGACATACAGTTAGATTAAGATAATTGTCAAACTCAAACAGCAAAGAAATTAAAAAAGCGTTATCTTGGATCCAAATCCAACAGCAAGTTACTTGCCTTTGGATTACAATTTTCGCAAAAGAAAAATTTATGTTTATTTGGTAGTAACTCCTTCCTTTTCCCATCAAAACCTTTTGAACTGCTTCCACGTCCACTGTGGTGTTGGAGATGATTTTCTGGGCTTTGCAGGGTGAGGATACGCAGGGGGGAGCCCCTGCCTCCACAGTCCTGGGGAGGACACGTTCGCGCCTTCTCGCTTCTCCTTCCGTCTCCCCCACACCTTGCCGGGGAGGCTCTGGGGGACCTCAGAGAGAGGCCAGGTGAGGCTCTAAGGCAGCAGCACCAAAGTCGGATTTCGTAGCAGTCTTCGGTTTTTACTGTATTTCTTTGGCTGTTTACCGGTTATTTATGGAGGGAATGCTGATTTCATCATTAAGCAGGAACATGACAAGTTTCTTCTAGGCTTTTCGTTTACAAAGTCTCAAAGGAAAGTCTCTGTACGGGAGGAGGGGGAATAAGGCAACACTGGCCCACTTGGTTCTTAAAAGGTCAAAGCTGGGGAGCACTGGCTTTCCCGCCTGAGAGCTGTGTGTGTCCAACTGTCAAGGCTCAACATGAATCCCCTGGGGGGCTTGTTAAAAATGAAGATCCTGTCTGATGCCATAGATCTGGGCTAGGCCTCCAAGCGGTTTGAGCCACAGGGCAGCGGCTGGAGGTGCCAACTGTCTGGTTCCTGTACGCACAAGACTCCCACGTGGCTCCTGGGCACATTCATGTGTGGGACGTGCTGACCTCACAGCTCTGGGACGTCCTAGTGCGTAGTGAGCCCTGGTGAACAGGTCATCGGAGGCCATGCCCGACCCCCTCGCTGGAAGCTGGCTTCCCATTTCCTAGCTTCCAGAGCACCCACAGAGAGCTTGTGGAAGGCAGTTTCCAGGCCCAGGATGTCCTTTCTTGGCAACCACCCTGTACCGTCTCCAGACCTTTCCATTCCACCACATGCCCACCTCTGCCCCTGTTTGCTTTGGGAGACCCAAGTCCTCTGCGTGGCTGCCTCGCCGTCTGGATTCTCAGAGGCAGACACCGGTGGCTGGAGCGTGGCTGGAGAAAGCACGTCTGTCTTTCTTGGCTCCGCTGCTCCCAGAGGATATAATTTGCTTGATAGATGCGTTCTGGCAGCAGCTCCCCAGGGTGGGATGTGGAATTGTGCAAAAAGGTGGGGTGCACGAGGCTTTAAAAAATAGCCACAAGGATAGTAACACCTGGGGGACAAGCGGAGCGAGGAGGGACGTGCTCGGCGGCGGGGCCTGCTGCGTGGGGAAGGGATGGGGATCGAGGTTCTGGGGTCTGTGAGGGCGGGGCCTGGGCCCCTCGCAACGCTGACAGCCCGTGGGATGGGACCTTGCTACACCCCTGCTGAGGGGTGGAGTCCATTCCCCTCTCTTGAGTCTGGGCTGATGGGTGACACCACCCTGTCAGACCCACGTACTGAACCGAGCCCGCAGGGAGGACGCCTGGGCCGGAGGGTCATCTGACAAAGCCAAGCACGTCCTGGCAGGCTCTGACCCCCTCGCCCCTGCCCACCCCGTTTTTCCTCTTGGTGGTGACTGCTCTGCATGCACCTGTTGTGGGCTCCCGGGGTGCGGGGGGCTTGGGAGGGTGGCGAGAGGAGGACGTGGATGCTTCATGCTGCCTGCGTTCTTGGCAGCAGCCCCAGAATGCCCCTCATTCCCCTTTTCCTTCCCTCCCTTCCCTTCCCCCTGTGTTCCTCCTGCCAGACCTCCTGTCTTCTCTGGGAGGCTTTTCTTGCTCACTCTGCCCCCAACTGGTGGCGACATGTCAGTGCGCCGTGGTGGGGGGGAGGGAGGGGGGACAGGGCCCCAGGTTGGGGGGGTGGGGGGGGGTTCCTGGCCCAGGTGGTGCAGGCTGCTCCCTCACCTTTGCTCCACGGGGGCCCATTTCCTTCCCAGAGCTGCGCTGCTGGCCTGGCCTTGCCCCACCCCGAGCCCCCCACCTCCCTGCCACCCCCCTTCTGCTCCTCGGCTCCTAGTTCACATCAGAGATCCGACTTCGAGGGTCTTTGTATGTCAGCTTTGCAGCTGTTCTTTTATGCTCCGAATGGGTCTTTGCTGGCACGTGCTGCCAGAAGGTTCTACAGAGTCTCAGTAATTCTTTCCATCCATTCTTCCCTCCTGAGGCAGCCTGTTATTCCTTCCCCTTCCCCAGAGGCTGGATTCTCCACCCAGGGCGTGTGGGAGTGGCCTTCTCAGGGAACTACAGGCTACAGATGAGTGCTCAAGCCCTCACAAGTCTGTCTTTGTTTTGTTTCAGTTTTACAGAGTTTTTGGATCCATTCCAGAGAGTCATCCAGCCAGAAGAGATCTGGCTCTATAAAAATCCTTTGGTGCAATCAGACAACATACCTACCCGCCTCATGTTTGTAAGTACCATTATTTTATGGCTGATTTGACCAGTCTCCCAAGTATGAACCAATGGGTTTTCATTTCTGCTTTTCTAACCCCTGCTGAAGACAGTGAGGAGTCTGGAAGAAAGAGGAGGTGAGCAGCCCATCACATTAAACTCAATTCCAGGTCATGACGGGTGCTTGCTTGGTCATGTGAGAACTAGTAATCGCCTGCCACTTTGGAAAGAGAAGGGACTTGCTTACCTGAGTTCTTTCCAAATATTTACAGTAAAATAAGACTAGAAACAGATTTCCCTGTTCCATTTCCTTCTGGGATAAACCTCGATTTTTGCCAAACTCAGGCCCCATAGACAGCTCTGTTAACTGCTCTTTTTGGTTTCTAGGTGGTCATGTGACACCACTGATGACCTCCACCTTGTATGACTCAATCCCTGGATAGTCTTTTGTGTCTTTCTACTTCTAGAATAAATGGGCCAGGATCCAAATAGCTGGTAGATATAGTGGCATTACTTTCACCTCTTCACCCCGCCCCATGGCAGCTGTCCCCTCTTACACCTCACTTCCTATGTGCCAAGCCCTTTGCTGAGAGCTTGAGAAAGGATTATCTCACCAGCATTCCAGTGAGAAAGCTGTCAGTCTTGTCCATATTTGCAGGTGCAGAATTGCATCCCAGAGAAAGAAGGAACCTGCCCAAATCCACACAGCCAGTGAGTGGCAGAGCCAGGATTCAGATCCAAGCAGGAAGCTCTGAGCCCAGTCTCAGCCATGAGGCTGCCCTGTAGGTCAGGAACCCAGTGTTCAGGATTCCTTGCTGATGCTAATTGCCTCCTGGGGAATTGCCATCAGGCCTTTCTGTAGCAGAGGGAATATTTGAGCTCCTCCTCATTACAGAACAGTAATGTGACTTGGTGGGCCAGCTTGAAGTTTATTCCTGTTGGCCAGCCGTTAATGTCTTGTGCCTCTGGGACCTTCAGTGGTTGGTCCTGAGATTTCATAGAGCACAAGCGAATATTTTTTGTGTTTTGAAAGAAATCCCTCTGATTTTATGAAGGAGATCTTGTTAATTAGTGATGATTGGAAAGATCTTTGTGTCTGAAAACATCCCGAAATGCCCCGAACATCACATGAGCTTTGAAGTGTTACTTTAATTGCTCTTTAATAATTGCTTTTCCACTGGAAATGAAACTGGATTTTTGTAAATTTCAGGGGACTTGAAGAGTTCAGGCATTATCTAACACTTGAGTATGAAAATTAGACTTTTTCCATTTCTGCTCTTACTCAAATCTTCTATAAATCCTAGAAATAAAGGAACTGGTATGTGTCTCACTAGTTTACTCCATGGTTTTGAGAAGGGGAAGCTCCTACTTACCACTTACCCCCATTCCTCACAGATTTCACATTTTATGTGCTATAAAACACAATTTGGAGATGAGTGTTCATATGGGATATTGTGGGAAATTTGTGGCTGTGTCCTAGATTTATGAACAATGGAATGTTTTGAAGTCTAGATACAAATGCCACAAATATTCTGGCTGCAGACACGGATAGGAGGGGGCACATTTGCATGTTGGCAGGGATGGTTAGGAGGCAGTAAAGGAGTTATTCAGTTCTGTGATTCTCAGAGAATAGAAGTGTATTCAGCCTCAAATCCTGATTCCTACCCTTGAATCCCCAAATGAGATAAGTTCAACCTTCTGTTTTGTTAATAGTAGTGGATACGTTTCATTCATTTTCTCACAAGATTTAATACAATTCCATAATAACACAAGGAAAGTGGTAGATACATTTATAATACATGTAACATAAAGAGGAAAACTGCTTTGTCACTTGGATTTTATTGAGTTTAATATAAAATATCATTTGTTCGCTCTGATTCTTTAAAACCTTCAAATGTTTATGGAAGACTCTAATAAAACATGCTTTTATATTGTTCTTTAAAACTATGTTGATTTCCTTAGAAAGCTCAAGTTTTGCTGTTTAATACATAAAATCCTGGGGTCTGTTTTACTTTTGGTTGGAATGTTTTAATCCAAAGGCAAACTTTTATTTAATTTTCTAATCAAAGCATTGTTGAAAGGCAGCTGGTAAAAACCCAGATGTCTTTTGATTGGGAAATTAGGCCTCTGGAAGTGTGTGTGTGTGTGTGTGTGTGCATGCACATGTGTATTTTAGATGAGCCACTTGTTCAGATGTCACAAAAATAGTATCAGAATGGTACGGAATTAAGTTAAGCAGAGTGAATGGTGATAACGACACCAGGGAGCCCCCCTCATTTGTTCTGTCTTTGGCACTGTCAGCTAAGATGACTATGTCTGTCAACCTGGAAGTTGAATGTGGTTGGATTGTTTAGTTTTAGTTCTAAGAGTTTGTTTCCCTTGATGATTCTGGGTTCCTGTTGAGCAGAGAGACTGAGAATTCTTTTCACATATACTGAATCTTGAATTAACATGTCCTAGATGTTCACAAACCATTACCTGCCTTTATGGAAGGCTGCTCCCTATTCAAAAGATATGGTCATGGTTTGTTCCTGAGTGTGGGATTTATCATAGCATTTTTGAAAATCTGCTTTTTGGTGTAGGAAGACTTAGTTTGTGTTGGTTTTTGCTTCTTAGTATATTCTTTGCTTGCTGTCTTAGTAGTTGTGTCTTTGTACATTCAGGGAACACTTCCAGGAGCCTGCTGTGGGTAAGGAAATCCATAGGAGCTTCAGGTGATAGGAAGTCAAATCAGATGTGGAAGGTCTATCCTTAAGGGTCTTGTAGGTGACTGGGGGAGATGGTACTCTAAACAAAACAGAATCTAGAAAATACTAGAGGCTTGAGTACACTTTTAGTGAGCTTCATCACCACCACCATCATTGTCATCATCACCACCATTATCATCATCACCATCACCACCATGATCATAATCATCACCGCCACCACCATCATCATCATCAACACCATTACCACCATCACCACCTCCATTATCATCAGCAGCAGCAGCACCATTACCACCACTATCATCATCATCACCATCATCATCATCACCATGGCAGTAACAACAACCACCAACATCTCTTGAATACAGGAATTGTGCTTTCCACTTTACAGCAGCATGTCAGATAGTCCCTCTCACATCTGTTGAGGTCAGCACTTTTGTGAACCCATTATTTCAATGACAAAATGAAACCCCAGTGGGATTTAGCAGCTTGTGCAAGGTTATATACCACCAGTTGCTGGACCCAGATCTGAATGCCAGCTCCTTTCAACTGTGATGTCTCCATGGGGGCTCAGGGTATATGGAGAGGTGGTGAGTAGCAGATCGCACGCAGAAGACCTGGTGTGTAAAAGCACAGACACCGGAGAGCAGGGGCCATGTGGGCCCAGTGAACAGGAGTGTGTTTAGGGTATCCGTGTGTGAGGGGGGCAGAAGAAGGAAGCAGACTGTGGAGAAGCTTCAGGTTAGCTGATTATTACTTAATTCAGCTGACAGTTACAAAGCACCTGCCTGAGCCCAACATGGTGCTGGGGGATGGAGGTACACAGCTGAACAAGATATGGTTTCCTGTCTCATGGGGGACACAGACATGAACAGGAATTGGATGGTCACAGGTAACTCAGGTAATGAGCTGAAGGAATGATTGGTGTTCCCCAATTGCTTTCCTTGGCTTAAAAAACAAATCTACCCAAGACCTGTCCTTTGCCCTGGCCACAACGAGTCCAGAAGATTACTTCTGTAGAATATTCTTCATATGGTGTTGATTCGATAACAGGGTTTCCTATTTTAGGGTAGGATGTTTCTAAGGAAGACAGAAAGTCAATTTTGGGAGAAGGAGGGGAGGAAAAGAGACAAAGCTGGCTCGTGATAGACAGTTTAATTTTTAGACTTTTTGGTAAAGTCTTCGACAGCTCTTTTCTCTATGATGGGCTGTAATTGTTTACTCGCAGCATGGCTTTTTCAGCTGTCTGCGTTGCATGTCCTGAGTTGTCTCTATAAGCACTTTTCAGCACACCTTTCTGTCAAATGCCAGAAATTAAGGTACTTTGCACCCATTGTTTGTCTGATATGAATGAACCTCAGTGACAAGCTCTTCTCTAGCTAACATCCTAACATCAGGGCGCTCTGGCTTTGGCCTCTTTGCTTATTCAGAGTTCTTGGTGTACTTCTGCCCCTCCCACTTCACACAGGCTAGTCTGGCTAGTCTGTTATTTTCCAGAAGCATCCTGACAGCACTGTGCCTTGCATCATCACTCTGGGTGACCCACCTTCTGGGTGCAGCAGTGGCTGGGGACAGAAAGGCACTTCCTGTGTTGATTTCATTGGTCAGTGCACAAGGCAGGTCCTTGGTGGAGATGTCCGTTCTGTAGGGAGTGGCAAGGAGCCTGGGCAAAGTAGGCTCTTCCCTGTCCCTGACCTCGTCCCTGACTGCTCAGACCTCAGGGCATAGTGGGCTGGAACTTAGAGTGCTTTATTCCCAAACCTGTGGTCTCAGGACCCTGGTACTCCTTTACTGGTTTGGGTCATTTGTTCCATTTTCCCTGGGAAATAACGACATTGTAGCCAACAATAGGCATTCACTGGATGCCAACTCTGCTGGCCTCTCTGGATGGGTCTGTGGTGCAGGCTCCAGAGTGGACAACCTGTGATCGACTTTCTAGCTATGTGACAGGAGAATCGCCTCCTCTCTCAGTGCCCCAGTGTCCTTGTCTGTAAAAAGGGGTCTTTAATAACACTTCCCTCCCCTTGCCACGGTGCTGAGAGCATCAAATGAGGTGATAGATTTACAGCGCTTCGCTTAGCGTTTGGGACATAAGAAACATTCAGTAACTGCTACTGCATTTGCATCCTAGCAACAATATTTGTTATGGATGGTATTATTATTCCTATCTTATGGGTGAGGAGACCGAGCCCCAAGGGGAAGAGGTGGAGTGCTTTGCTCATGGTCACAGAGCTGGTAAGTGTTAGAGCTGGAGCTTGCATCTGGCTTTCCTTAATCTGAGTCTGTTCCCTACATTTCCCTCTTCAGAGCTCTGGCTTCTCAGCCTGGAGCCTAGCATCATGCAAAACCAGCTGTGGACCAGATCCTGCCTAATGGTTTATATATATTATCTGGATATTTGGTTTCTGTGGAGTACACTTAATCAGTAGCTTACAAAATGTTCTTTAATGCAAAAATGATCTCAGCTCAGTTTCCTTCAACTGGAAGATGAAACATTTGGGCTTAGAGGATTGCTGTGATTCAAGACTCCAGCCCAGCTAGGAGGGCAGCCCAGTTAGGGGGTGTCCTGGGCCCACCAGGTGCATGCCTTTGGGAATTCACATTACTGCTCTGAGTTCTCATTTTGTAGTGCAAGGAGGATAATGTTTCCCCCAACAGAGTGGTTAGGAGATTAGAGAACTGTGAGGAAAGTCCCTTATACGTAGTAGGTGCTTAACCCATGACAGCTGCCACTAACATTTCTGTGACTTATCCATGTTCCTGGATGTGAGCTCCCTTAACTTCCTCCTTCATCTCCAGAGAAAAAGCATTTACCATGTTTTATTAATGCTTCTTACTTCTAAGGTCAGAATTGCTAAAACACCGTGGTTAAAAGCACAAAGCTTGATTTAAACAGTTCGGTTACAAATTTCCAATTTACCACTTACTAGCTGTGCGACTTTCAGCAGGTTGCTTCATCCCTCAGTGCCTTAGTTTCCCATCCATAAAGTAAGGACACGTTAGTGTGTTAATTTGCCTCACGTTCCTACAACAGACCATGGCCCTCAGTAAGTTTCCAGAACATGTTAGCCCTGGTTAGCTAACTTATGTATATATACTGAGCAGCCCTGTTCTCATAACAGGAGGGAAATGCAAGTCTAAAGAGAGTTCAGTCTGTTCCCTGCATCCCACAGCAGTGATTGGCTGGAACGCACTGTTCTGGTCTCTCTCGGGTCCCATTTAATAAGCATTTATAACCATTCCCTGTCTTTCCACTGGGCTCATTCCCAGGATTTTCAAAGAAATTTTTAAGCCATGGCAAAATTAACCTGAGGGGAAAACAGTACTGGAGAAATTTTGCCTGCCCATTTTGTCCTCCGTCTCTACATCTGTTTGGAAGTAGAAGTAATCACTCCCCACCTTCGTGTCTGTGTCCATTTTCATTTCCATGGGCTCAGGCAGCAGAAGGGCAGCCTCTAAAGGCTTGTGTCAGAGTTGTGGGAAGGGCGTACATGGGGTTTAATTCCATTTGGTGAAAGGGGGATTCATTTCTCTTTTACTCAATTCAGAAGTGCTTTGGCCCAGAAGATAGTTGTTTTCCTAATGTGTTGGCCTCTGGGGCTAATCTCTTAACTCCATCTTCTAGTTGGAAAATATTTATGAAAAAGGGAGCACACGATCAATATATCTATATCTATGCTGATTTGAAGCCTGTGCTGTCCAAAGATGTGCCAAATATGTTTTCAGGAAGAAGAAATGGGACCAGAGCCCAAATGTCATTAGGATGAGGGGAGGAGAGAAAGACGGCTACACAGTCTTTTGCAGACATTTCTATGGCCGCCTGGGTGGGTGCTGTGGTGCTTGGTCTGATGCATTCCCTCATGTGAGGCTCATGAACTGGGGAGCCCTGGCCCTCAAGGGTGCCCAGCATTGGCTGTGATTGGCCCAGCATTGGAAGTGATTTGTCAGTGGTTCTAGAAAAGAGACCCACGTGCATCTACCTGGGAAAGTCCTAGAATAGGTGAAATTAAGTACAGTCTGGTTGGGCTGTCAGAGTGAGGATCTGTTAAAAGAGCTGGGTTGGGGAGCAGTGCTCAGGGAGATGCCCTTAGCCATCAAGGGGTGAGCCTGGAGCCACTTCCACCCCAGTGCCTTCTCTAACCCCTACTCACAGTCCTAGAGCTGTCAACCTCCCCTGCAGTGTCTCCTCTTGGTTGGTACGCTCCTGCTCAGGATCTCCTGTAGACGGCCTCTGAAGTAGGGAAAGTCTTGCCAACGCATATCTTTTCTGGGGTTTTATTCAGTCTAACCTTAGAGTATGTCATCTGGGATTGTCTTGTAATGTTTCCTTCAGTCCCACATTGTTCTCATATGTGACTGTCAGTGGGGTCACTGCAGTGCAGTTCACTGTTCAGTGAGCCGCTTTCCCCTGTTGGAGGGTGTGTGGCCTGGTCTGCATGTCTGAAGTGAGAGGACACAAGTTGCCAGGGACTTTTTTGACCTTAGCTATAACTTTGGACTTAAGTAAGCAAGGGCTTCAGTCATCACTCTTTCAACACTGAGTGTGTGAGTCAAAACCCTAACGCAGGCACCAGCATCAGTATCATTTGAGATGCTTGTTACAAAATGTACATGTCCTGTGAGGATATTTGAGGAACTCAGCATTGTAGTGAGCCCGACTGTTTTTGAAGTGTGAGAGCCACCCAGGCTCTCATGGGAACTTTCACAATTTGCTGGAACTATTAACTCACAAGTGAGTCTTGCCTTTTCCAGTCACCCTTGGGGAAATCCTCCGTTTCTCTGTATGAGATTCTTCTGAATCTCCTCTCCTACAGCTGCCCTTAGACTTGTGCCACATTCTTCCAAATACCTTCCATGGTGATAGGACTTGCTAATTTGGTGTTTAAACAGCTAATTCATTCAGGGCCACAGCTGATAAGGAGGCTCGTCAACCTGGTTTACCATTATGGTGGGAAAGATACTGGCCAGTAAGGAGAGGGGTTTTCTCATGTCTCATGAACTGCTTCTAAAAACAGTTCCCAAAAGGGATACCCCAAGATGTGCTCAGCTCTTGAAGTCTGGTTGTAGCAAGTATGTAGAGTGTCTCCAGTCATTTTGAAAGACTCTGGTCATTTGGGTGATTTCTCTTTATATAAAAGAAAAGTGTCTTCCAGCTATGCCTTAGCCCGATTAGAAAGTCCCCTTCCAAAAAAAGTAGCATTGCATTAGAGTACAGGTGGAGATTTCCAAAAATGTGAACACTGTTTCCAAAAGTGTGAGCAATAGTTTCCACATCCCATCCTTCCCACCACTGTCTATTAGGCCAGCTGTGGATTTGTAAGATAGTTAGCCCCTTCTGATATTGTTAGCCTGAGATGTTATAAGGAAGTAACTGAAATACTTTTTTTCTTGGTTGTTGGAATGTTGAAAATAACTTATTAATTGTAGAATGCTAAATCAAGACTAGATATGGCAGGCAGGAAACCTGGTCTCTAAAACTTGGCCTTGCTACTCACCAGCTTTATATCTTTGGGCACATCCTTTAGTCCCTAAGCCTGGCAAAGATAGTCACAGAGCCATCATGAGGATTTAAGAGATGCTGGTACCTGATGCTACCCAAACGTAGTTCCTGCCTCATAGTGGGTTCTTTTTATTTTTTTTAAATATTTTATTTATTTATTCATGAGAGACACACAGAGAGGTAGAGACACAGACAGAGGGAGAAGCAGGCTTCTCACAGGGAGCCCGATGCAGGACTTGATCCCAGAACCCCGGAATCATGCCCTGGGCTGAAGGCAGCACTTAACTGCTGAGCCACCCAGGTGTCCCTCATAGTGGGTTCTATAATGAGTGTTGCTTGCATCTGAATCCCACCAGCTTGATTCATTAAACATTTATTGCACATTTGTGTGCTTTGGGCCAGAGGAGAAGAGGCCATGGAGGAAAGGAAGAGAGGTGGCAAGCAAAAGGATTAAACTCTGCTTTGCAGAGGAAATGAAATTCAACAAAAGAACACCAAAGAAAATGAATCGATTGACTCTAAGCAAGTCCAACATGCTCCCCCCAAAAAAGAGAGCTGGGGATGGGAGGCCAAGATTTCTTTCACCCTTCTGCAGGGGAGGGTGTGAGGGGGCTGCTGGCAAAGATGAGTCATCCTGATTGTAGGTTATTCTTTTCTGTTTAAAAAGCCACCACTTTAAACGTGGCTCCCAGCAATTACAAATCAGTTATAACCCACAGTCAGACCTCCAATTTTTTTTTAAATCTTTAGCATCTCTAAGTATAGATATAAATCCTCCTCCTTTGTTTGAGGTCAGGAGTTCAGTAAGATCATTCAACTAGTGAGTCTAAATGAAACAAACTTGAACTAATTATCAATCAGCCCTCTGATAGCAAACTGCTGTCCTCATAAGGGATTATTTGTTATTTTTTTCCAGGCAATTTCTTTCCTCACACCCCTGGCTGTTATTTGTGTGGTGAAAATTATCCGGCGAACAGACAAGACTGAAATTAAGGAAGCCTTCTTAGGTAGAGTATTCACAGTTCCTGCTCTAGGGGATGGGGCTGAACTTAATTAGATCAGTAGAGTTTTAAAAATCTCTGTTGCACCCAACTGATTTTTCTCTTGGTCAAGCGAAGCTTGGGAGAAACAAAGAAAGGTAAACTTTTAACCCGATGAAGAGGGGGTGCAGAGATGGCGAGCACCTCACCTTCCACGCAGCCTTGTTGCTGTCCATTGTGCTGAATGCGAACGGCCCTATGGCCCTACGTAATGTACAATCAGAGCTCTGTGCTGTTCAGGCACAGCAAGCTGCAGGGTAGCTCTTGGCCATGAGGCAAAGCGAATCTGAAACGGTCACCATTGACTGTCCAAGCCCACATCTGTGGCTAATAAGCCCATATTGCGGGCAGTTCAGAAATCAGCCACAGACTTCTTGACCAATCACCTAGAGGCACCAAGGTCAAAAGCAGATGTACAATGTAATTGAAATTGGAAATAAACTCCATAACTCATTGTTTTTGGCATGGTGGGGGGCATTTTGGCAGCTAAGCAATTGTTATTGTGTGAAGAGTGCCACAATCTTTGCCCCTGACTATAACACCATTGTTATAAATTCTCCCCAAGCTAAGCCATAGCTGCATGTGACAGGAGTTTGACATTAAGATTAAATCCATTTTTAGATCTTCCTGTTAAATGACTGAGTATGTGACAGTAGTAAGAGAAAACAAAGCTAATTGACTTGTTTAGCAACCCAAATAAACTACCCAATAGCCAGATTTTCAGCTTTTAGATCATTAGGAAAACTGAATTATGTTGATTTTTTTTGACACCTCAATAAAAACGATCCAAACCCTCACACGAACTGTTTTTGGTATGTTGTATGGACTTACATTCATTCAGTTAAATGTCATATCTGGAAAAATGAGATCCCCTGCCCCCAAAGTATGTTTGTAAATTATTGGGCTTTGAGGAAATGGAAATGTAGCAAAATATGGTCTTCTCTTTTGTTGGTACAGGAGCGAGGCTAAGGGCAAAATCTGGGGTATTCGAGCAGTTAAGGGGCTTTGCACTCTTACATAACCGTTTTGGTTGGGCTCTAACCAAAGAGAACAGAGTCTGTCTCCAATTAGCTCATATAAATTAGGGGTTTAGTCAGAAATCTCACAGATATCCAAGAATAGGGGGGAAAAAGGAGAGAGGTGCACTGTGGAGACTGAAATAGGGAGCCAGGCCATTGGGAGTGGAGATACACTCCTCTCTGTAATGTGCCTTCCCTCTTCTCCTCATGTGTCCTGCCTAATCCTACAGTGTGGCCATCATTTCTGTTGCCCCATACCTTTGGTTTCTATGAGGTTTGGGCTTGCAGTGGTGGGTGCTCCTGCCCCATACCTGTAGGACCATCAGCACTAGTGCCCACCTCCAAGCTGCTCTGCATCTTGTGGATCAGACCCTCTGGCTCAACTCATTTTTCACACTTGGACACAAAAGTCATGAGTCTCTGGTCAGCCTACTGGTGCCCTGCCTCAGGTCAGGTGTGTCCCCAGGCTGCTTATCTGTGGTTTGGGGATTTGTGATCACATGGTCTCAGTCCCCTCAGCTGAAGTGGCAGAGAGGTCAGTTTTTCCAAGGAGGAGGGCATAGATGCCTCCACATGTGGCTTAAGCAGCGGTGTTTGGATGAGTATCCCTGTGGTCCCTGAAATGTGCTGGCAGCTCTCTCAGCTGACCTGGAAATATCTTTACCTCACTTTTTATTCTAGTTGCTCCCCTGGTATGGAGTCCCAAGATAATATGACTGTGGATAAGAGCTGTCTTTCATGGTTATGGTTATAACTTACTGCCAGCTTCCGGAGTTGTGTGTTGTTGTGGCAGTAAGTTACTTCTCTAGACCTTTTCATTTTCTGCTAAGTCTCCCTTAGAGTGACATTTGAAAATTGCACACCATACCCTGCCTTCTGTATGTTAACAGAGAAGGTATAGTTATTGGATGTTCTGTTTGCCTAAGTAGATGAGAGCTTGTCCTTATAGAAATGAAAAAGAGCCACCTGTTGTACACAGCTTTGTTTGTTTGTTTTTTAAATCACTTCTTTTAGGAAGCCCTGGAAGTAGGAGGTTGGGGACTGATCTTTAAAAACCAAGGACAGAAAACCAGGTGTAGCATTTTCAATGTTATCTAGAGTTCAGGACTTTCTCAGTGAGAGTGGTTTAGTGCTGAGGTCCCTTTAGCAGACCTGAATCCCAAGACCTCTTACCTGCATGTCCACCATGGCCACCTTTGTGCATCTGCTGTGGTACAGAGGGGTGAGGCTTGCCCCTATGCAGCATCCAGCTTTTAGGGATTTCGGCTGCAGAACAGCCAATAATAGAGGCCCCAGTTATGGAAATGCTGCAGTGCTGAATTTACAACAACAACCAAAGTAACAACAAAAGCCCTCTAATCCTCTGGGATGCTTATAAGCAGTAGTGTTCTCAATACAGGCCACTTGTGGGCTAACTCACAGTACACATTACTTTGAATTTCTTTATTGGACAGTCTGGCTTGTCTTTTTGTCTGTTCTCTCAAACCTGCAGTGCTGTGGGATGTTGTAAACACAGCTTTTATGAAACAGACCCACTGGGTTATTGTTAATCAACAAGCAATCCTGATTGGGGCCATTCATTTCCTGCTCAGCCAGTCTTTCATGCATCTGATCTGGGCCCAGTCTACCCTCTGGTATCAGTGAGAGGCCCCCTATTGGTCCCCTAGGGGTTGTACTATTCAGATGAAAATAATCAGTTTAGTTTACTTCCAGAATACTGAGATGACTTTCACTCTAAAATATTGTCACTCCAGAGCCCCATTGTTTTCTGTCTCCTTCAGGCTTTTGGGTCAGAGAGTGAAGTTGCCAGCTGTTGGTGGTTACATCCCATCGACACATTTTCTAGCTCAGCTACTTGAAACTTTTCAAAGAACTGCTCTTTGCTACAATAAGCCAAGCTGGTACTGAGGTTGGGGACGTGTATGGTGTTCCAGATTGACGTAGTGGTCTGTGAAGTTCCCCAAGAGCATTGGGAGATCAGCTGGTGATGCTTGTTCCAGAGACCTCCTCTGTGCCAAGGCCATGCTAGGACCAGGATCAGAAGAAGCGTGGCCCAGCTGGGAAAACACAGCATGAGCCTGCAAAGCAGGTCTAACAGGAAGAGACCCCAGTCACACAGGGTGATCTCAGGGCCTGTTAATTGTCATGGCTCTAGGGAGAGTACAGCAGTGAAGACAGCCCAGGGCATTTTCTCTCCTCTCTGCAAAGGAGACCTCTCAGCAGTGCTCTGAGCTGGCAAGAGAGAAGGGAAGCCTGCATTTTGGAAGGACGGGTCTGTGCGTGCAGAATGTAATCGGAAGATCTTTCTGAATTCCTGCACGCCTGGCTCCTATTTATGCATCCCAGTTGCCTGCTTGGTATGTTATTGGCGGTGCTGTGCTGTGACTCCCACTCTGCTGTACACCCTAGTGCCCCATCTGTCCTTTGTTGCCACACTCCAACATGGCCCATTGTTGCCCATCTCACACTTAGGTGATTAGTTTCCCTTTGACAAAGGTATTCATTTGAACTGGTCCCTTCTGTTCTCTCTGCTTCCCATGACTTGTTAAAAGCAGAGAGGTTTTGTATCAGTCTCTGTGGCCAGTGCCCTTGACGACTGTGTTGGCCATTGCACGGTACTTTCTGCTCAAGAACACATTTGTCTCCCTTGATGATGAGGAATTGCTCTAGGCAGCTCCTTCCTGGAAATGTCCCTCCACTGCTGTTTTCTTACATAAATTCAACTACTATTGAACAGTTACTATTTACCAAAGGGAAATGATAGCTCATATGCTTTGTTATTCAACAAAGCGTTGGAATGGGGCATCAGTAGTTTTTTATTGCTTATGCAAGACATTTGACCTTCTATCACATTGACTTGCCTTTTGTGCAGTCTTGATAACCATAGAAGGGACCTGTGAGGTACCCTTTGAATGAGCTGTACTTCCTCCAGCAAAGTCCTTCCAAGCTTCTTAGAGAAAGTCCCCATGCTGTATATTTTTAAATAATGGATTCCAGAAGTTACTGCTGCTTTAGGTGGCAGAAAACACCACTTGGTCAAACCTTCTGAAAATCCCATGAGGTGTTGGGACTGTTTGCCTCTCAGAAAGTGATTTGTCTGATAACAGAGGGACAGCTGTCAGCGGGTTATGGGTCAACATGGAGATAATCACCGAGTGGGAATGTCCTACTCTGAGGAAGGAGTCCAACAGCTGCTCTGATTAGAATTATGTCTGAGAAGGTTGCCAGAAACAAAAAAGCTATGTTTCTTGCTACCAGTAAAAGAAACTCTACATGCTATAGTATTAAATCTGTTCATATCAGGCCAAAACATAATGGATGGGTCCTTTCCAATGTAAAAAATTTTAGTCAAGGAAGGGAGATAAATTTCATGTCACAGGGTCTTGGGATTTTATGAATCACTCTCCAATGTCATGCCTTAATTATATTTTACTCTAGCCACTCAGACTTCCCTCTGTTCTTTTAAACTGTTGGCTCATATTTCTGTGGCCATAATTGAATAGTACGATGATGTAACGTGATGATGATGATGATGATGATGGTGATTTGAGAACCATCTGGTTATTTTTCTATCTGTTGGTTTTGTTTTGTAGCAGTGTCCTTGGCTCTTGCTCTGAATGGAGTCTGCACAAACACTATTAAGTTAATAGTGGGAAGGTAAGTTTTGGAAAAAAACAAATGGTGGCTTAGACTCTCAAGGTCCTCTGTGGATTAGCATTTGAGCTTTGGCTTATGGCACATTTCTGTTGCCCCCCTGGAAAACAATTTCTGTTCTCCATTTATCTTGGCTTCTCCCCCGACTACTCCAAAAGTGAGCTAGTTTCCACAGAGATGAACAGTCAAAAGACCTGAAATTGAGGCCTAACTTTGGCTGTTGGCCTCGGACAGGTTAGCTCCCCTCTCAGAAGCTCAGCATTTACTGATCATCTACCTGGTGGAGGGTGCTGGCCGGGCACCACGGGGGTAGAAGGTGGATACAAATTGGGTAGTGCATGACCTGGGGCTGTGCTCTTCTCCCAACTTTCTGCATTAAGAGTTGCTGTGGGGCCCTAATAAAATGCTGGTTCAGTAAGTGAATAACCACACGTAGAGAAACACTAGCCGAGTAGGGGAGAGAGAGAATACACCAGAAGTTCTGATATATTACTGGTACTGATTATTGACATAGATATTGACAGATTATGATTGGGCCTAGATCCCAGAGCTGGGAAGACCAGGGAGTCACCGTGACCCAGTATGTGCAGAAAGGAGGCCCTGTGTTAACAGCACTAGCAAAGCCTTGCCCATGGCTGGCCTTCGACAAATATTAGTTGAGTTAATAGGAAGTGATTGGCCATCACCTATCTATATGAGACTCCTCCCCTGAGAGAGGCAGAAAACCATGGGGTGAAGTGTGTTGGTTCAGGAATCTAATTACTGGGGCTTAGGCTTGCCTTTGCCACTTACTGGTTGTGTGTGACCTTGGGCTGGAGTGCCATCTTTCTAGAGCTTCATTTTTGCACCTGCAAGATGAAGGCAGTCCCAGGGTTGGCATAAGAATCACATAACATGATGCACGTGCAGTGCTTGGCACTGTTCATGGTACCAGTAAGGGCTCGGTAAGTGCTAGCTGTGCCTGGAGCAGGGGGCTTGACCTCAGGGTCAGCTTCTGCCCACTTCCTGTGAGGTCAGAGAGGCCAGCCTGGGTGGCCGTGCCCTCTGCATCATAGAGCTAAGCTGTCAGGTCCTCCAGTGAGGTTAGGTGAGGCTAGGAGAGACCTGCTATTGGAGGAGGGGTGGTTTGCCATCCAAATTCAAGATGCAGGGAAGAACATGTAGAACATAACATGTCCAGGAGAAGCCTGGAGTCTGGGGTTCTGGAAGCAGCCTCTGAATGGGAGCTGTCAGTGGAGGCAGGAACTGACATCTACTCTGCTGGCCCTGTGCTTAGCTGTTTCCTATCAGCATCTCATCTAGCCCTCATGGCCTCCCCTTTGGGCGGGTATTTATCTCCCCCTTTTACAGATGTGGAAACTGAGGCTGGGGGGGGAAGCTACATGACCTTCCCCAGGTCAGAAAACCAGTAAGTGGCAAGTGCCCAAGACCAACGTGTCTGGAGTGGTCACTGGGGGGCATCAGTGTTACTGGCAGGAGGAAGAGTTGGGGGCAGCAGGGAATGGTGGGGGTCAGCTTGGGGTCCATTTGTGATGGCAGCATTTTATATTGAAAATGTCCATGGTGTCTTTTGTAGACCTCGCCCCGATTTCTTTTACCGCTGCTTTCCAGATGGAGTGATGAACTCAGAAATGCACTGCACGGGTGACCCCGATCTGGTGTCCGAGGGCCGCAAAAGCTTCCCCAGCATCCATTCCTCCTGTAAGTCCGGTGGCTGGGACTCTCTTTAATTCCCGGTCATGTTTCCTGACCATTTTCCTTGGGAGTTTCAGTGGAGAAGAAAGTGCTGGCACGTGAATGTTGAGCACAGTTCATTCTGCTTCCCTGTACACTTAGAAACAAGAATTTGACAGGAAGTAATAAACCTGCGGACAAGGCTCTAGAGTTTACAAGACATTGTATATGTTGCTCCTGTGAGCTCAGCGGAGCATGACATGTGACACTTTACCCTTCGGATTCAGGATTCAGTACGATTCAGGAGCTTGACTGTGCAAGGGAATTTACCATGTTCCCTGGGACCATATGCTTTCAGCTCTGTGTTCTCTCTAGTTTATTTCTTTAGTGGAGGCATCGTGTGTGTACCAATATATGGCTATATATGTACACACACGCACGCGCAGAAGTGCCTCAATATATAGTCTGGTTATAGATATGCAGGCTGGGACCAGCCTTAAAGTCAAGACTAAGTAATATGAATTAGTGCAAGGTGGTGTAGTGGAGAGGACACAAGTCTTTGTAGCATGACAAACCCTAGTTCTGCCAGGTATTAGCTCTGCGACTTACCTGCTCTTGCCTCAATTCCTGCTGTGTAAAATGGGAATGATGGCACCTCCGTTATTAGGTGGAGTGAGGGTTAAAATAAATAATGATGATCGCTGACATTTGTGGAGCACTGCCATGACAACATGGGTAGGGACATTATTTTATTTAATCCCCTCAATGTAGATGTGAAGTACTTAGTATGGTGCTTTAAATCAATAATACTCATCCATATTATTGTCTGTAACCAGAGTTGAGGTTCCAGAGTGTCCTGGATCATTCCGGCAATGTTTATTGAATGACCAAGGTGCCAAGCACCAAGCTAGGTGTTGGGGACACAAAGATAAATAAAACACAGCTTGTGTCCTGGGAAGCCTAGAGACAGTTGTACACTGTAGATTTAGGTTGGTGACACTGGGATCATTGGGAAACCGTGGCCACAGGTGACCACTTGGGAGGGGCTGCTCTTACGACACAAAGTCCTTGATTTCTCACAGGTCTGATGTTATTGGCCATTGGTGAGCCTGTTTCCTTGATCTTTTCTGTTTTTTTCTAAGTATGTAAGACATTTCCTGATAGCCGCTAGATCAAGGAGTAACTGGATGCCTTTTCCTGCAGTGTTTGTTGGATATTTGCTCAGAGTCCTTAGAGACTGGAGCCCTGTCAACAAGATATTGGGGTGCCAATCACTCTAAGTGAATTACCTTTAATCTGCACAATGGCCTCGCCAGGTTGGGTTATCCCCATTTTGCACATGAGGACAGTGAAGCTCAGACAAACTCAGTATCTCATCCAAGGACACTTAGTTGACCTTCATGCCAGCCTCTAACTCGATAGCGTCTCAGGCCTTGCAGTGATTAAATTCGGTGAAGTATCCCATGTGTATTTAAATAAGTAACTCCTATTCTTGTTTGGCTTGTTGGAGACTATAGCTCGTTGAATCATGTTCCCCCACAAGATATGTCCAAGTCCTAGCCTATGGAATCTGTGAACATGATCTTATTTGGAAAATCATCTTTGCAGATGTCATTAAATTAAGGATCTTGAGAGGAGATCATCCTGGATGTAGGGTGGCCCTAAATCCAATGACAGATGTCCCCAGTAGAGAAAGACATAGGAATATGTGAGACGCGGAGACACAGGTGAGAAGGCCATGCAAAGATGAGGATAGAGATCAGAGTGGTGTCGCCACAAGCCAAGGAATACCTGGAGCTCCCAGATGCTGGAAGGGGCAAGGAAGGGTCCTGCACACACCTTGATTTCAGACTTCTGGGCTCCCGAATAGGGGGCTGTTGTTTTCAGCCTCCCCCGGCTGGTGGTCTTTGGTCACAGCCACCCTGGGAAAAGGATACAGAGGCTTAAACCAAACACATCCACTTGCTAGTGGAAAGGCTTTGACTTTAGAGTCTTGGGGGAGATTGAGAGAAGATGCTTACTGACTATGCTTCATCAGGATGTCCATTGAGGTTGATACGGCAAGGGGCCCGGCGGTGCATGAAGGTGGAGGACCTAGAGTTCCCGGAGGCCACTTGAGGCCAAACATCCGCCTGGAAGCTCTTCTCCTCTGAGGTCGTTTGTGCTCTTGGAAGTCTCATTTTGGGCGAGCGTCTGTTTTAGGGGAGTCGTAGGTGCCAGCTGGAGGAACACCTGCCGCCCTGAGTTCTATCTCCTCGTGGTCCAGTGTTCCCTTGCCACCACTGTTTTGAGGTCCCCGGAAAGGCATGCACCTGGGGTTGGCTCCCACATGCTCTCCACCTCTGTCCTCCTAGGGTCCCTCAAGTGCTCCGTTGTTTTCAGGAATGCTCTGTCCTCCCAAAGACTCGGTGCTGGGCTTAAGGGGCTTCCAAAGCTAAAAGCAGAAAGAATGAAGCCCTTAACCTTGGCTTTCAGGTAGTTCACTGAAGTGTGTCCACACCACTTAGTATCCAGTGTTGCATTTGACCTGGGGAAGGACATAGCTGTCGTGTGAGTAACTGAGCCCAGAAGCCTGCTTGGCCCTAGAGAGTAGAGGCCAGGCCCCACAGAAGTATTTCTTTGAGAAGTACACATTCCCTATCAGACGCATTTTCTGACAGGGCTGCCACCAGCTGCCCTGTCAAGTGCATGGCTGATGTCCCATCTGTGCTAGATGAGCTTTTTTGACAGAGGCTATTACTATCTTTTGCTTAAGACACTACTTAAAATGTTACAGATTTCTACTACTTGGCAGACACAGAAGCCTACCCAGCCCCTAGGCTTTGATGATAGTATTTTTATCTGTTCTCTTTCTTTGCTGTGACAGGTCAGTGATTGCCTTACAGGGAGCCGCCATATCCACTTAGAAAAACCATCAGTGCTGTGCTTTGGATTTCTTACTGTGGCTAACAGGAAGTAGTTGGCATGAATCCTGGCTCTCGGAGGAGGTACTGGACCTCAGAGGGATGATCTTAGTGGAACCCCAGTGTGGTACACACACTCCTCCTCCCTTCAGTGAAATCAACTTTGTAGGTTGCAATGGAGTGAGTGGACACAGGTGTTCTGGACCACGAGATCTCCTAAGATGAATTCCTCACGCTAGGCAATCACGGCTTTGCTTCTGCTCTGTTTATAATCAGTGACTGGAAGGTTGGTTTTCTTTGAACATAAGAACAAACATTGGTTTATTTTGGAAACAAAAGATCCAGTGCTTGGTAAGCAGTCAAACAGGACTTAACTGAAGTGCTCACGTGGCATATGGTTGGCCAAGGGCATGTCCCACAGCAGCCATCTTATGGGACTTGCTTGGTAAGGCGGCCCAAACCTCCCTTGTGGGAAAAACAGAGATTACATTTTCAAAGAGCGAGTAGTTTCCTCCAGAGTTACCAGAAACTTGAATTTTTTTTTTTAAAGATTTATCCATTTATTTTAGAGAGAGTGCACACACGTATACACATGTGTGCAAATAGAAGTGCAGACGTCCCCACTGAGTGTGGAGCCCAACGCAGGGCTCAATCCCATGACCCTGAGATCATGACCTGAGCTGAAACCAACAGCTGCTTAACTGCCTGCCACCCAGGCGCCCCCAGAAACTTGATATCTAAAGCAAAGGAAGGCAATATAGCTTTAAAGCAGGGATATTCTGAAAAGGAATTGTCTTTCATTGTAGTCTCGGCTTCGGTTGGGTACTTTTTCACATTCTAGAAAAAGAATAGCTTTCAGAGAGAAAAATAGGAAAAAAAAAAAAACAAATTATTAATGCCAAGTCAAGCTATTAAGGAACTTCTTTCTTGTGAAAATGATGAGAATGCATAAAGTGATATTGTTGTTCAGGGATCACCAAACAACAGCCCGTGGGCTAAATCGATGCCTACTTGTTTTTGTAAATAAAGTTTTATTGGAACACTGAGATGCCCATTTGTTTATGTATTGCCTATGGAGGCTTTGCATTCTAATGGCAGAGTTGTGTAGTTCCAAGGGAGACATGACCCACAAAACTGAAAACATGTTCCTTATGCTCCAAGTAAATAGTATTGAAAAGTGTTACCATGACGGTTGGGGTTGGGAAGGGATAAATAAGCAGAGCACAGAGGATTTTTAGGGCAGTGAAACTACTCTGTATGATACTAGAATGGTGGATATGTTATTATATATTTGTTGGAACCTATGAATGCACAGCAGCGAGAGTGACCCCTAACATAACCTATGGACTTTGAGTGATGATGATGTGTCAGTGTAAGTCAATCAATTCCAACAGATAATGGAGGATGTTGATAATGAGGGAGGCTGTGCATGTGTGGGGGCAGGAGGCTTGTGGGAAGTCTCTGTACCTCTCTACCTTCCTTCCTTTCTAATTTTTTATTTTCAAAAACATTTTTATTTAAATTCAATTTAGTTAACAGGTAGTGTATTATTAGTTTCAGGGGTAGAATTTAGTGATTCATCAGTTGCATATAACACCCAGTGCTCATTATATCAAGTGTCCTCCTAATGCCCATGCCCCCACCTACTTCCCCTCCAGCAACTCTAAGTTTGTTTCCTGTAGTTAAGAGTTTCTTATGGTTTGCCTCCTTCTCTGTTTTTTTATCTTATTTTATTTTTCCTTCCCTTCCCCTATGTTTATCTGTTTTGTTTCTTAAATTCCACATATGAGTGAAATCATATGGTAATTGTTTTCCTCTGACTTATTTTGCTTAGCATAATACCCTCTGGTTCCATCCACATCATTGCAAATGGCAAGATTTCATTCTTTTTTTTTTTTAAAGATTTTATTTATTTATTCATGAGAGACACAGAGAGAGAGAGGCAGAAACATAGGCAGAGGGAGAAGCACACTCCATGCAGGGAGCCCGATGTGGGACTTGATCCCAGGACGCCCTGAGCTGAAGGCAGACGCTTAACCACTGAGCCACCCAGGCATCCCGATTTCATTCTTTTTGATGGCCTAGTAATATACCATCGTGTGTGTATATGTGTGATATATAAATAAATAAACAAACAAATTCTCACATCTGCTTTATCCATTCATCTGTCAATGGACAGGACATCTGAGCTCTTTCCATAGTTTGGCTATTATGGACATTGCTACTATAAACATTAGGGTGCATGTGCCCCCTTTGAATCACTTTTTTTGTGTCCTTTGGATAAATACCTAGTATATAGTTGCTGGATTGTAGGGTAGTTCTATTTTTAACTTTTTGAGAAACCTCCATACTGTTTTCCAGTGACTGTACCAGTTTGCATTTCCACTAACAGTGTAAAAGGGTTCCCCTTTCTCTGCATCCTTGCCGACAGTTCTTGTTTCCTGAGTTGTTCATTTTAGCCATTTCGGCCAGTGTGAGGTAGTATCTCATTATGGTCTTTATATTTCTCTGATGCCCAGTAATGTTGAGCATTTTTCATTTGTCTTTTAGCTATTTGTATTTCTTCTTTGAAGAAATGTCTGTTCATGTCTTCTGCCCATTTCTTGATTGGATTTTTATTTTGGGGGTGATGAATTTGATGAATTCTTTATAGATTTCAGATATAGCCTTTTATCTGATAAGACATTTGTAAATATCTTCTCCCATTCCGTAGGTTGCCTTTTAGTTTTGTTGACTATTTCCTTTGCTGTGCAAAAGTTTTTTCTATCCTGATGAAGTCCCAATAGTTCATTTTTGCTTTTGTTTCCCTTGCCTTTGGAGACGTGTCTAGCAAGAAGTTGCTGCAGCTGAGGTCAAAGAGGTTGCTGCCTGTGTTCTTCTCTAGCATTTTGATGGAGTCCTGTCTCACATTTAGGTCTTTCATCCATTTTGAGTTTATTTTTGTGTGTGATATAAGAAAGTGGTCCAGTTTCATTCTTCTGCATGTGGCTGTCCAATTTTCCCAACACCATTTGTTGAAGCGACTGTCTTTTTTTTCCATTGGATATTCTTTCCTGTTTTGTCAAAGATTAGTTGATCATGGAGTTGAGGGTCTATTTCTGGGTTCTGTATTCTTTTCCATTGGTCTATTTGTCTGTTTTTGTGCCAGTACCATACTGTCTTATGATTATAGTTTTGCGATACAGCTTGAAGTCCAAAATTATGATGCATCCAGCTTTGGTTTCCTTTTTCAACATTCCTTTGGCTATTTGGTGTTTTTTCTGGTTCCATACAAATTTTAGGATTCATTGTTCCAGCTCTGTGAAAAAAATGTTGATTGATTGATTGATTGATTGATTGATTTTTCATGAGAGGCAGAGAGGCAGAGACACAAGCAGAGGGAGAAGCAGGCTCCATGCAGGGAACCTGATGTGGGACTCGATCCCGGGTCTCCAGGATCATGCCCTGGGCTGAAGGATCATGCCCTGGGCTAAACCACCGAGCCACCCGGGCTGGCCTGTTGTTGATATTTTGATAGGGATTGCATTGAATGTGCTGATTGCTTTGGGTAGCAAAGACATTTTAACAATACTTGGACCTTCTTAATTTTGCTGTGAACCTAAACTGCTCTAAAACATTTAAGTCTGAGGGGAAAAAAGCATTACTAAAGCAAGATCAGTGCACACAAATGCTTCATTTTTAAACAACCCCATTATATTATATTTTTATTTTTTTCAATATTTTATTTATTTGAGAGCAAGAACAGGGGAGGGACAAGCAGATTCCCAACTGAGCAGGGAGTCGACACAGGGCTGACCTGAGCCAAAAGCAAATGCTTAACTGATTGAGCCACCCAGATGACTCTTATATTTTAAAAAGGGGGCACTTATAGGATGATCAATGCTTGTGGGATACATTCTTTAAATGGCAGACATGATTTTAAAAGGTGTATCTGCTAATGATGATTTCACAGATTTTTCTTGAGTATTTACTGTTTTGTAGATACTGGGTTGATACTCGGGGTGAGTACAGGATGGTCAGACATGGCCATGGCCTCTTTAGAGCAAGGATGAGTCCCAGGTGCATTACCACAGTGCTCTGGAATTGGGGACTAGGGATTCCAAGCAGGGAACAGGAAAAGCTCTGGGAGGAAAAGCACTTTCTCCTATCATTTCCCAGGAGAGGACGTATGAGCTACACATTTTAAGATATTTATGCTTGAAGTGTCTTTTTTCGCCTCTTTAGCCGGGTTCAGAATTGTAGGTAGAAACATCACTTCTGTGCAAGATACTAGAGAAGCCTTATAGCATTCCTTTCCTTGGTTTTCTTTTTCCTTCTCTTTCTGGAACCTCTTAGAATCCTTTCTCCAGCTCTGGCCATCTGAAGTTTCACAATGATGTGCCTCACTGGGATTCTTATTTTAGGTGAAAGCACTAAAGCTAACCAGACAGAGCTCCTTAATTAAGCTTCACTGAAGGATGAATGGGGAGGGAGCTGGGGTTTCACTGGATGACCCCAAGTGTAAGCATCTGGCCCTTACTTTTTGAGGTTACTCTGCTCCCCAGAGGAGGCGCCCCAGGCTGAGGGGCCGGGCTTCTTACAGGGCACCAGACGGACTTACCCTCGACCCTTACTTCTCAGTCTGGTTGTTCAGCTCTGCTCTCTACTTGCCTGCTGTTCCTAAATGCAGAGGCCCAAATAGTTCAGCCTTCCACCTTCTTCAAGAGTCAGGGAGGTAGGTGGCAGTTTCCTTCCTGGTTTGCAGGATGGGGTGGAGTGTTTAACCGCTCGTCATAAGGACTTTCCACCTGTTCCTCATTTCCCATCCCTGCCTTCCCCTTGCCTCTCATGGTACGTGGGCCCCCCCTCCAGCTCAGAGCTTTGCAGGCTGTTGCTGGTAGATAAGTGACTTCTCATCAGCACCACCCTCTGCAGGTGTAGACTTGCCTTTCCTGGCTCTGGGAAGTGTCTGCTCTACCGCCTGCTTTCTTTGGCATATGTTGCAGTGTGGACTTGTGCTTCTAGCCCCATTTAAGATAGGATATGTGTTCCTGTTTGCATCAGTCACGGTTCTCCAGAGAAAATGGAAACAGCTGTGTGTGTGTGTGTGTGTGTGTGTGTGTGTGTGTGTACACGCACGCACCCATGTGTGTTTGTGGTGTATGTGTGTAGAGGGGCAGAGAAGGACAGGAAGGAAGAGGGAGCAGTTATTTGAAGAAATGTGTTCTCATGGCTGTGGGGCTGTTAAGTCTGCAATTTGTAGGGTCAGCCCACAGGCTGGAAGCTCAGGTAACAAATGATGTTGTTGTCTTGAGTTTGCAATGGGCAGAGCAAGCGGGCAGGCTGGAGAGTCAGGTAAGATTTCCATGTTGCAGTCTTGAGGTAGAATTTTATTTGGGAAACCTCAGTCTTTGCTCTTAAAGGCTTCTGCAGGTTGAGCAAGGCCCAGGCACGCTGGGGAGGGTGAGCTCCTTAAAGCCAACTGATTGTAAATGTTCACCACATTTAAAGACACTTTCGGGGGATCCCTGGGTGGCTCGGCGGTTTGGCGCCTGCCTTTGGCCCAGGGCATGATCCTGGAGTCCCGGGATCGGGTCCCGCATCAGGCTCCCTGCATGGAGCCTGCTTCTCCCTCTGCCTGTGTCTCTGCCTCTCTCTCTCTCTCTCTTACTCTCATGAATACATAAATAAAATCTTAAAAAAAAAAAAAAAAACACTTTCGCAGCAACATCAAGACTGAAGTTGACAGAACAGCTGGGCACCATGGCCTATCCACGATGACACATAAAATGAGCTGCCACCCTGTTGTTCTTTCCTTCTGCTATCATTTTAAAATCAACAGCACCATCGAAATGCTCTCATCCCTTAGTTACAGAGATGCCACATGCCAGAAGGTTCTCGGTCAGCCTCGGTGTTCACTCTGATACAGAGTCCTCGAATGTGGAGTGCACCCACTAAAGCGTCTCTGTAGGCTGCACGTCTGGGACTGTGCTTTCACTGAACAAATCTAAATGCATTTTAACTGTGGATTGAGAAATGATCAAAGGATAGCATGTATGCTAACTGGCCAGGTGTGACTCCATCAAGCATGAATATTCAGGATCATAAACCAGCTGGTTCTTCTAGTGTTAGGCCAGCTTTTGCATAAAGAAACAGGAAAAAGAAAACAGGAAATTGTAAGATTCATCTCTTCTGCATCATTGAGTTAAGTGAGATTGCTATCCAGGGGCTTTGCCGGATGGGTTTTGGTAAATGAGAAACTTGAAAAATGCCACCTTCTTCTTCATTTAAAACTGCTATAAAGTGGCATGGCTGCCCCTTGGTCATTGGTTGGGCCAGGACAAACAGGTGGCCATTTGTCTGAGGTCAGCTCAGTTTGTGTGGGTTCTGTTAGAAGTTAAAGGGAAGCTTCTAGTCTCCCCACCTTGTCGAGGGACAGTGTCAGATTCAGCAAGAACCCCTCATAGTTTTGTTTTGTTTTGTTTTTTCCTTAAATTTGTATCATCCTACATTTCAGGCTTCAAAGACAATTTCAGAGGTTCTGGGAAGCAGCTTTACTGCTTTTGCCACATCTTTTTCAAGCAAAGGAAGACTCCCCAGCACACCGGAAAGCCTTTCTCTGGGGATGCCAAACGGAGAGAGGGCCTGATTCTATCAAGTAAAATCCTAGGCCTCTTTGTAGGAGGGTATTTCTTAGTCTCTTTCATTATCACCCCTGCTCCCTCCTCCTTGTTTTAGACCTTTCCCTCCCTAATTTCTCCTTTCTGCTGTGAAATTTTAATTCCACCGAATATACTATATATCTGTGTATGCACCATGGCTCTTTGCAGGGCCTCAAGGAATGCTAACACCTGAACCAGTTTTCATCCCCTTGGGAGGGAGTGGTGTCCCGGTTGAGGATGCACTTTCGGGGTGGTAGTTCTCAACTGGACAGTTCTGCCCACCGGGGGACGTTTAGCAATGTCTGTAGAAAGTCGTAGCTGTCACAAGTTGGTGGGTGGACTACTAGCATCAAGGACACAGAGGCCACCGTTGCTGCTAAATGTCCTGCAGCTCACAGGATAGCCCCACAACGGAGTTAGCTCGCCCCAAATGTCAGTGGTGTCCAGCCTGGGAAACCCTAGTCTAGGGCGATTAGGTAAATATGTGGAGGAAGTCAATCACTCACATGTTAAATTCATCCACTCTCCATGTTCCTGGCCCGACAGAGTAGGAGAGGTTGGAAATATGGGCACTGTTTAATTAATTCAAAATACTCTCCCTCAAAAATTCAACCCACTATTTGATTTCTGTGGGGAAAAAAAAAAAAGATCGAGGTAAGAGTAAAGGAGCCTAATGCCTTTTGCTTTCTTTTTTAACTTTTTATTATACAAATTTTCAGACATAGAACTGAAAACAAATCTACTAAATACCCATGACTGGCTATAACATCCTGCCCTTCCTGCTTCCTGTTTTTTTTTCTGCCCATCTCTTACCATGTGCAGTACTGATGATACTTTATACAAAATTATTTTAGTATTTTTAAAAAGATTTTACTTATTTATCCATGAGAGACACAGAGACAGAGGCAGAAACATAGGCAGAGGGAGAAGCAGGATCCCTGTGGGGAGCCCGATGCGGGACCCGATCCTTGGACCCTGGGATCACAACCTGAGCCAAAGGCAGACACTCAACCACTGAACCACCCAGGCATCCGATAGATTGTATTTTTAAGGAATTTATACTTTTCTTCTAGGTTGTTTGATGTGTTAGGATAAAGTTGTTTGTAATATTCTGCTCTTGAAAAAAAATACTCTGCTCTTGACATTTTTAGTGTCTGTAAGAGCAGTGCTGACAACCCTCTTCCTTTTCTGTTATTGTAATTTTTATTTTCTCTACTTTTTTCTTGATTAATTGTACTTAGGGTTTATTAATTTTACTGATCTTTCCTAAAAACCGACTTTTGTGTTTGTTTATTTTCTCTAGTTTTGTCTCTTTTCTACATCATTGATTTTGGCTCTTGTTTGCATTATTTCCTTATTTTCGATTTTTTGTTTAATTTGCTCATAATTTTCTAGTTTCCTAAGTTGGAAATTTAAATCAGAGTTTTTTTTTTTAAGACCTCTTCCTTTCTAATGTAAGCATTTAGAGATACAGATTTTCCTTAAGCCCTGCATTAGCAGTACCCCCACAAAATTTGTCGTATTGTAGTTTTTATTGCTATTATGTTCAAAATAGTTTTCTAACTTCCCTTATTGTTTCTTCTTTGATCTTTGATTCTGTCTTTGATTTTCTCATTTAGAAGTGAGTTTTTCACTTTCCAGTGGCTTTTCTAGCTATCTTGTTTCAAATCTTTAACTTTGTTTTTTTATGAACAGAAAAAAGTTATGTTCAGTATTTTGAAATTTATTGATATTTGTTTTATTCCTTACTGAATATTTTCTCTCAGTGGACTCTCCAAGACCACCTGAAAATATATTTATACACTTGTTGAGTGTGGCATTCTGTAAGTGTCCATTAAGTTACCATGGTGTCATTCGGAAATTTCTGATCCTTGCTTTTATTCTGTTTGTCTCAGTGTTCGGTTAATTACTAAGAGTAGGCTTTGATGGTCTTCAACTAGAACTGTAGACTCAGCTGTTTCTCCTTTTAGTTTTACTGGGTTTTGCTTCATATACTTTAGAGCTGTTTTATAGGCATATATATATATATATATTTATGATTGTTGTATATTCTTACTGTTTTGATTTTTTTACCATTAGTAAATGTCCTCTGTTCCTCATCTAACCGCTTCTCGTATCATGCAATGACTTCTTGTGAGTACTTGGATCCATCAATTGTGAAAAAATTTTTATAATAGAGATCTTATTCTTAGCCATCAGTGATGGAATGGAGTTGAATTAGAAAGGAATTGTTCAATAGGCACCTATTTGTGTGGGCTCCTTTTATCTTTATATCAAACCATTGACTCTTAACACAGTCTTCCAAATATGGGCCCAGAGATCATTAAAGATGGTAGATGTGTTCCAAAAATAGAAATCGAAATGATCATGTGTCTTCTGTAATGGACATCTTTTGGGATATGTGTGTATGGATGGAAAGAGACAAAGAGAAAGAGAAAGAAACAAAAAAGGAAAGAAATCAATCAACCAATCAATCATGAGCCAACACTGTTCTGCAATCTCTTTCTCTAGAAATTGTCCCAGTCCTGTGTGGGTACCCATCCTCAGAGGGGGCCCTGCCATAGAAACAATACATTTTGTGTTCAGAACCACCGGCCTTTTACTTTTGTGTCTTCTCAGATTCATATCTAGCATACATATCCTTAACACCAGTGTGTTTTCTTTTCCCTTTTGGGTAGAACTCATAAAAGCACATAACTTATTCCCATGAGATTCTCCACAACAAACTTTTCATTCCAGACTTGCTTCCTATGTCTCCTGGTGGGTCTGGGGGCTGCCTCTCCTATCTCTGTTGGCATCTACTAGGGAAATGCAGTCATTTGGATGTTAGCTGGAGTCAACTTAATTAAGAAGTTAAGTCTGCTGAAGGAAAATGAAACAGATCATTTTACAGCCAAGTCTGTGCAGTCACTGGATGATTCAAACCAGCAGTTTCTTGCTCCCATCAGTCTCTGGAGTCTGCTAATTAGTGCGAAATAGCACCTTCCTTCTATGACAGTAGTAGTGGATTCAGCTCTGGGGATCTAGAAGCAGAAAAAGCATCTCAAGCTTTTGAAGAGTAGGACATTCTAGAATGGTGATGTCAGGACACTCCACAGCTTAAAACTTTTCAGTGGCTTCCTGTGGAAAGGATAATCCAGTCCCAGATGTTGCTCTGGCCCCTATGCCTCTTCAACCTCATGTCCTGCACCCCCACCAAACCTTACTTCCTGCGTTCCAGGCACCCTGTCCTTTTGATGACAAGCAAACAGTTACCATTTATTGAACATGGAAAATGTGTCAGAGTCTACGTTAACAGCTTTAAAGGACTTATCCCATTGAATCCCCACAACGTACCTGTGAGGTCAGTATTCTTATTAGTCCTCTTGTCCAAATGAGGAAACCGAGGCAGAGGAGGATAATGATTAGCCCCCACACCACACAGCCAGCATGTCACAGAGGTGACATTTATACCCAGAGTATCTGACTTCAGAGCCTGACATATTTTTTAAAGATTTATTTATTTATTTGAGAGAGAGTGGGTGCACGTGTGAGAATGGAGGGAGGAACAAATGGAAAGAGAATCTCAAGCAGACTCCCCACTGAGCTGCGAGCCTTACACAGGGCTTGATCTCATGACTCTGAGATCATGACCCAATCCAAAATCAAGAGTTGAATACTCAACCAACTGAGCCACTGAGACACCCCCAGAGCCCAACTTTTGATAGCTCCCTCAACATGAGACATTCTTTCCTTTTTTGACATTTGTACTTGCCCTGCTCTCACTTCTCAAATGCTGTCAGAAGCCTGTCCACATTCCTCCAGCACTCATTGTATCATGCATACCAATCCAGTTTCCAACTACCGGCCCCTACTTCTATCTGACCATAGAAGACTGGGTGTGCAGAGAATGAAGGCATTCTCATCCCCTGGAGCAGCCCTCAGCTGCTGACTAACAACTGGTATATAAATATCCCAGCTCCCTTGCACCTTAGGTAGAATGGGTCTGAAGGGTGTATTTCACACTGTCTCCTAGAGCCCCAGGGGGTTGGACTCTTGCCTCCCATAGTGTTAACATGATAACTGGCTTCCTTCTCATCTGTGTCTTCCTTCTCCACTGGTGTTTTCTTGAATCATCTTCCTAACAGACTGTTTGCACTTGAATCTACCTCAGTCTCATCCTGAAGGAACCCAAACTAAGATGTTACCTTGCCTAACTCCTATGTATTCCTTGAGTTTCAGCCTCTATGTGGCCTTAGGAAAGCAGCCATCCTGAACACCCCATTTGCTCCTGCCATTTTTTGTTGTTGTTGTTGTAGCACATATTTGTCTCTGTGATCACCCTGGTGGTTTGCTTGTTTTCATCTGCCTCTGCTCCATGAGGGTGGGGACCTTGATAATCTTCAGCACTGATGTGTTCCCAGGGCCCAGCACAGTGAATGGTTCCATATAGGTGCCCCAAATATTTATTGAACTAATTGATTTGTTGTCTTAACTATATTTATGCTATAAATGTGTGATCAGGACCCCAAATTCACCAGTGATGCTGAGTTCCCAGAATACCCTACACTTTCCTTTGTTAGAGATACCTGAGCTGTTAATGTGCTCAGCTGTCCTGCTCCCTAGCAGTGAAATCTAGCAGCAAACCTTTGACCGCTCAGTTTTCCCCTTTCTTCTTAGAACATGAAAGGGATATGGTTGGGATAAGGTCTTATAGCTTACTTTGACTTATGAAGCTCTTGACTCTGCCTCGGTGTCAGCAGCTTTATAAGAGGGTTTAAGATCCCTACCAGAGAATTTCTTGTGAGAGTTGAAAGGGATAAAAGTGGGGAAGCACCTTGCATGATGTGAAGCTCATAATCAGTGCTTTGTGAATGTTGGACCCCTTTCTGCCTCCGCCGCAGAGCTGGGAAATCTTGCTTATGACTGGAAAGACCAAGATGACACTCTAAGTTAGAGCCCCTTATGTCTGGAAGCCTAAGTGGGACCTGGGGACTTGTGTGTGTGTTGTGGAGGGAGACAAACTAACTTCTTTACTCCAGAGCTTTGACACTCCCAAGTATTTTTTTTTTAAACAAGGAGACATTCAGAGGTTAAAAATTTTTTGGGAGCTTCTGTGCTTATTTCCACCAGTAAATGGATTTGATTTCAGGCTACAGGTTGTTCTCTTCCATAGGGTTATCTCCCTCAGTTTTTTAAGTTATGAGGATCTCTGTAATATTTCTTCAAGAAGGAGGGAAGGAAAGAGGAGAATATTCTTTTTTTAAGATTTTATTTATTCATGAGAGAGACACAGAGAGAGGCAGAGATGTAGGCAGAGGGAGAAGCAGGCTCCCTGCTGGGAGCCCAATGTGGGACTCAATCCTAGACTCCAGGATCACACCCTGAGCTCAAGGCAGATGCTCAGCCACTGAGCCACCCAGGTTTCCCCAAAGGGAATATTCTTGAGAACCTCCACTTGAGCCTCTCCACATCCCGTGGTGATTAGTAACCTTGTAAAACATATGGATATATTTGTCCTTTACTAATATGGCCTTTTGGTCAAATGTTAGAATATTTGCCCTGGGTATTATTTACCACACCTTACAAATAAAACAAGCTTCCATATATTTTCTTTCAAAAATATTTCCTTCTGGAAAAGAAAAGTGAGAGGCATTTGCTGTAGAGCAGGGAAGCCTAACGAGCAGCTGCTCGTTTCTCCCCATTTCTTCCTGCGGCTTGGTGCTGTGACCCCGAGGTTTATCTCCTCCTGCTGTTGTACCTGCTGTTGTAGCTGCTGTGACAAGTGAGGTGTTGCCATATAATTCACAATTGGGACTTTGTTACTACATCTCAGGTAAAATTTCCAATACTCTCTAAAAGCTCTCAAAAGTGTTCACTCGTTTCTTTATTGATTTTTTAAATTAATTTATTCGAGAGAGAGAGCATGGGCATGAGTGTGTGGTCGCACATGCAGAGGGAGAGTGAGGGGGACAAGCAGACTCCCCGCTGAGCAGAGAGCCCGATGCGGGCCTTGATCCCAGGACCCTGGGATCATGACCTGAGCCAAAGGCAGATGCTAACTGACTGAGCCACCCAGGCACCCCATTCATCTCTTTAGTGAATCATTTATTCCACATGCTTTGATCAGATATCTACTACATGCCAGGCCTGTGTGTGGTGTGGGGAGAGATGGTGGTGGCTAAGACAGACACAGTCCCTGTTGCAGCAGAGCTCATGGGGACAGGGCCCACAGAGTATTTGTGCCAGTTAGGAGAAGCTGTCTTTTCCAGCAGGTGCAACACCAGGTGCAAGGCATAGTGAGCAGAGAGCAGCCTGCCCTAGTCTGCCAGGCATTCTGGGGCCATGAGTATCCTGAACAGCCGTTCTTGGTCGCCCTGATGGGCAACAATGGACATTAAACAAATAGTCATTTAATTACAATCCTGACATATGCTAGTAGGAAAAATATATAACCTGGTAATTAAAGTGGTGTCTCTTACATAATCCGAGGCATCTGGGACAGTTAATTCTTAAGGGAGGGTGGAACAAGATCAGAGAAGAGGGGGTGAGAACATTTCTTACCAGAAGTACCTACATCTACCCGTCCCTCATCATGTTGCCGGTGGAGAGGAGGGCCAGAGGCAGCTGGTGATGGAGAAGAGGGCCAGGGCACGTAGATCATTTTATGATTGTTGGATTTCTACTCTAAATACAATAAGCATTCATTTGTTTCTTCTTTCTTCATACGTTCGTAGCTACATATTGTTGGATATCAAATAATGCCATTTTAAGACCTAGCCTGGTGCTGAGAACAGCATGTTTGTTTTTGTAATCATTAGATTGCTCTACATAAACAAAAACTTTTGTGTCTAGCGTTTCTATATTGACTGTGGTAGAGGCAGAAGAATTATTTTTCAGACTCAAAAGACCTGAGTTTGGCCTGGCTCCAATCACCACCGTGACACAGTCTTGGACAAGTCTCTTCATGACTGTGTGACTGTGTGTCTCAGTTTACTTGTCTGTAGACAAGAGTCCCAGTCCGCACTTTTCGAGGTATGGGGGGCAATGAAATGAGGTCATTTATTGCCATTCCCCCTTGACCTCTGATTGCAGGGAAGAACAGAAAAGTCTGGTCTCTGTCCCCTTTGGTAGACGAGAGAACAAGAAAGAAACAAAATCTCCTGTCCCTACGACAGGTATCTATTTGAATGTGTTTGTTCCTAAGGCAGCAAGACAGCAGGCTGTGAATGCATCCCCCAGATTGATGTCCCCATCAAAAGGTATGTGCTTGATTATTACATTATGAGTGATTTCTATCATGGCATGTTTTTGCTGTGAGAGCTGTGTGATAAATTCAGTCAACGTATTCCTTTTGTGCTGGTTCTTATGTTTACACCTACGGTATTAATTTGATCCTAAGTGTAGATCTACATGCTTCAGAAACTCAGTGTCTTACAATTTTTCAAAGGAAAAGTAAAACATCCAAAACATAGTTCCCTGATCACAGACTGCATTTAAGAATTGTGGTGTGCCACTTTTGGATTATTCTTGAAAACCAGTGTGTGCTTCAGAGAGCCTCTCTGGAGCTGGGCTTTTGGATGTGGCACAGCATGGGCCCGTGCCTGCCAGCCTCAGGCTTGGAGGTTCTGCTGGGGGTTCGTTTCCAAGAATAACAGTTAATGGTTGTACCCACACATAGAAAGGTCACAGAGGTGGGGATACCCAGAGTGAGGTCTGTCTGTGTGTCTGCTGGCACGAGCCCAGACACAAGCTGCCAGGGTCACAGCCTGACCTCAGGCAGTGGATTTGAAAGTCATTACCCACTGTTTCCTCCATCATATTGCTCACTTGATGTGGCGAAAGCCCAAGAAGAGGAGAACAGTCAGTTCTTTAAGTGCATAACATAATTTATCGAGGTAGTTGCTGAAGATGCAAAGGAAGCCTCTGGGTACAGGTAGGCTGGTTGTCTCAAAACCTAAAGGCAGCATGAGAACCACTGGCTACTGAGACTCCCTCTGTGAGGTGGGATTTGGAGCAGCACGGGCACGGTGGCGTGTGCCCATTGCAAAGGAGCTGGCTGCCCATTCCAGAAAAGAAGGTGCCACTGAAGGGCTTTGGCCAACGTGGGCAGCCTTGTGAACCTCAGCAAAAATTTGGATTTGCTTGGATTTTGTCCAAGTATGCTCCCTTCCTTTCATGCATCCGGCATGGGCACTCATTCCTCAGTTGCTCCCGAGAAGGTGACTGGTAAAAGCTTTCCATGCAGTAATGACCACTGCAAAACCCACTGTCCCGTGACCTCCGATGCCTCTTCCTCCTTGTTCCGGACATTTGGCACCTGGCTGTTGGCAAGTGATGACCTCATTTTCCAAAGTCGTCAAAAATTCTCCCAGACATTTGCCGTGCTCACCTGGATGGGGTTTTTCTTCTAGAGGCAGTTTGTACACATTATCTTAAGCGAGGCTGCTACAGGGATTGTGTCGCAGGGAGTCTATGAACGATGGACGAGGATGATGAGGATCTTGCGCCTCTCCACGGCTTCCAGCATTTCCAGGACGCTGGGCAAGGGTGGTGTGGGCGGTGGGGCTGGGCCCCCATCATGGGACAGGTGTGAGGAGGAACCAGTGGGAGGCACAAGCACCAAGGACTGCCTGCCGCAAGCCGAGTGAGTGATGTCACAGACTCGCAGAGGCCTGGAGGCCCCAGGGACACCCAGGGGACTGGAATTCGTGTCTTCAGCACCATCAGCTTTTAGATCCTTCCTGTTCAGGAGCACTGTTCTCGCCTGTAGATGGCGAGGCAGAGCGTAGGTGACCCTGGCACCCTCGCAGCTGCCTGCCACAGGGTGCCCTGCCTGTGCGGTCGGCCTGAGGTCCTTATCAGTTCCCATGGTGGGCAGGGCTGGAGTGGGCAAGAGCCCTGAGATCCAGAAGTACATCCCTAGATGTTGTGTCTTCTCTCCTGTGCCCTAGAAGTGGCATAAAGGCAGGCTGGATGAAGGCTTGGCTGTCCTCCAGGGTCTCATTTATAACTCCTTCCCAAGAACAAAAAGTCAGCCTGGATGCTGTCCCTCCCCCGGGCCCCCAATGCACTGTACCGCCTTCCTTTTCTGTTCCCTCACCCATGGTGGCACCAGCACCCCTAAATGCTCCTTGTGGCACCACCTCCAGACTGTGGGGACCTGTATCGCTTGCAGGTCACTCACCAGTTTCTGTAATCATTCCTTGGGGAATTCTAATTGGGGGATTTTCCCAAACCATGCTTGAACCAATTTGAGTTTCCCCTCTGTATTAGGGTTTTCCAGAGAAACAGAACCAATAGTGTGTATATACATGATTGGCTTACATGATTATGGGGTCTGAGAAGTCCCATGACCTGCCATGTACAAGCTGCACACCCAGGAGAGCTGGCAATGTGAAATCTGATCCGAGGTGGAAGGCCTCGGAACCAGGAATACTGATGATGTATGGCCTAGTCCAAGGGAACTGCTCAAGCTGTCAGGCTTGAGGTGAATCCTCTCTTCCTCTACCTTTTGTTCTATTCAGGCCCTCAGATTGGATGGTGCCCAGACACACTGGGGAGGGCAGCCTGCCAATCCAAATGCTAATTCAGAAGCAGCCTCACAGACATATAAATAACGTCTAGCCAAATAGCTAGGTATCCTGTGATTCGGTCAAATTGGTTCATACAATTAACTACCATGCTTTCCTGCCCACTTTAGGGAAAACATGGTCCTCTCCTCTCCAGCACATAGCCTTCCAGTCAAGCAGCCTCAAGCCCCCACAGTCACTACCCTAGCCTATGGCTTACTGTCTTTCCCTCCAGGAAATGCCTTCCTGGCTCTTCCCTATAGTCCCCTCTGCCTGTCACGGAGTAGTATTGAGAAAGCGACTATGCACTGTACCAACCCATCTTTCAAGGCTGGACTTGTTTTCCCAACTCTTCCTGCAAGTCCCCTGTGATGATAAAGTCTCTCATTCACTTCTCCATCTCACCTACCTTATTTCTCTTGTACAGTGATTTGTACATAGATAATGTGAAAGTGTTTTCAAGAAAACTGTTGCCCATTATAAGTTTGGATGTAAAGAATACAAGAACACCATTGAATGATTGTTTTTAGCATAGAATGATTTATTCTGTGCATCGAATAACAGGTGAAACAAATAGCAGAAGTTCACAGAAATAGGTCTAATTTGTATATCCAGCTCTTTTTTTAAAATTTTTTATTTATTTATGATAGTCACACACAGAGAGAGAGGCAGAGACATAGGCAGAGGGAGAATCAGGCTCCATGCACCGGGAGCCCGACGTGGGATTCGATCCCGGGTCTCCAGGATCGCGCCCTGGGCCAAAGGCAGGCGCTAAACCACTGCGCCACCCAGGGATCCCTGTATATCCAGTTCTTTAGTAGAGTTCAGGGATGCTAGACAGTATGTTTTTTCCTAAAATGAGTGTCCCTTAAATAATTGCCTTTAAAAAAATCTTTAGGAGTGATGAGCAAAGAGAATGGAAAAGAAGATCATTTTTTCTCTATTTTCTAAAACAAAATAAGAACAAGTCCCAAAATTAGTGTTTAGTTAATCCCTACTATTTTTTAACTAAGAGAAGATAAATGCCTTTCAAAGAAATGTCTAGAAATGAGAAGGCAAAGCATTAACTCTCTGAGGACCTATTATTAAAACAACAGAAATGGCATTATTTTGATCAAACATGGCATGTCATAAGCTTGCAAGTGACGTTTCCCATCTTCATCAGTCATAACTTTTGAAGTGAAAATTGAAAATTATATTTTAAAAAATTTGAAGGAAAAACCTAGTAGGGGAATGATTGATTATCAAAAAGTCAAAAAAAAGAACTGCAATCATTTAGACTTGGCCAAAGTGTTACTTTCGGTAATTTCCACCAACAATAGCATTTTGTTCAGTATGGTGTGACCCTTCCTGGCTATGTGAAAAGACTGAGGGTCATCTCTTATGTTCCTTTTTCTAGCTGCATTTATCCTAGTTCCATGGGTACAATACCTTTCCAAAGGCAGGTTACCTAAGTGCTGGTAATACGATTCTGAATCATTTACTCATGGAAACTTGATGGTTCAAGTGGGAAGTACACAGGTGTTGGAATCAGAAGGACAGGAGTGTGAATCCAAAATAGCTTTTGTGACTTTGGCAACTGCTAATTTCTCTCAGCTTTGGTGTTCTTATCTTAAAAATAGACATAATAATATCTCATATTATTGTGAGGATTGTTATATCATTGAACTTACAAAATGTACAATTTTTTTTCATGTGGTTTCATCACATGCTGTTGGATTTCTTAGGGATAATGACTGCATGTGGACCAAGATGATCGATGTTAGATTTTGAGGGGAAAAAAAAGATTTCGGGGATTGATTTTCATGGCCACAATTATTTGGAATACCAAAACTTTGAGGTAAAGGACTTCCAATTCCACTGGATTTGCCCTTCTCATTATTTCTTAAGATTTATAGAATTAATAAACTCCTAGCAAGACTGATGAAGGGATAAAAGAAGACACAAATTACAATTTCAGGGAAGAAAGCAGCGCTCCTCTTAAATAGACAGAGTACATTACAAAGACAGTAAGGGCATTTGTGAACAGTCTCATGCCAACAATTCAACAATGCTATACAGAATGGTCAAATTCCTTGCAAACCACTGCTGACCTGAACTGATAAAGATGAAATAGAAGTACAATTTATAATTAAAAACCTTTGGAGAAAGAAATCTCTAGGCTCAGATGGTTTCACTGGTATCTTCAAACATTTAAGAAGTAATATCAATCTTACATAAAAGTTTCAAAAAGATAGAACACTTCTCAACTAATTCTATTTGAGACTATACAAATAAGGTTACAGAATAATCCTGAAAACAACATTTGACAGAGGTATCATAGGGCAATTGTTCTCATGAATATAGACACAAAAGCCTTTAATAAATTAGCAAGGTAAGTCCAGAAATATATACAAAAGAATTGGAGTTTACCCTAGGAGTGCAAAATTGATTTAAAAGTTAAAAATCAATTGTTACAATTCACCAAATTGACAAAATGCTGGAGAAAACCATATTATCATGTCAGTAGATGTAGAAAAAAACATTCATGATAAAAGCTCTTATTGAACTATAAATAAAATGGAACTGTAGTTTGATAAAAGACATCTGTGAAAAACCTGCTAATTTTATACCTAATGGTGGAAAGACCAAATACTTTCCGCTTTGGATTGTAAATATCATAAAGGGTTGTCCATTATTGCTGTATCTGTTAAAAGTTGTTTGGGGGTTCTAGTCAGTGCAATTAAACAAGAAAAAAATAAGCAAGGAAGAAGTAGTTATTTTTATTTGCAGATGATGTGATTATTTAGAAAATCTTAGGAAATCTATAAAACACATTAGAATTAATAAGCAATTTGAAAAATTACAGGTACATGGCCAATATAAAAATCAATTTTATTTCTATGTAATAGCAAGAAACAGGAAGTACAGATTGTAAAAGTACCATTTACAATTGCATCAACTTATGAATATGTGAGAAAACTTAATAATTGAAAGACCTGTATGTTGATATTTCCTGAATTGAACCATAGATTCATAACAATACTATTCAAAATGCTTTTTGTAGAAATTGACAACAGCTTATAAAATTTATGGAAAAATTCAAAGGACCCTGAAATACTCAATTTTGAGAAAGTAGGTAAAAATTTGAAGTACTGATAGAACTTGATTTTAAGACTTCTTATAACTCTGCAGTAACCAAGGTACTATGGCTTAAAGATAGATAGATTAATAGAGCAGAATAGAGCCAAGAAATAGATCCATACATATATGGTCAGTTTATTTTTGATAAAGCTGCCAAGGTAATTTAGTGGTAAAAGGAAAGATTAAAATCAGTGGTACTAGAAAATCTGAATAAAGTATGAAAAATAAATTAACCTTGACTTCTACCTCGTACAATATGTAAAAATGAACTCTAAGTGAAACATCTACTAAAAGTTAAATCTATAAATCATCTAGCAGATAATGTAGAAGAATATCTTTGTACTTGGGGATAGTAAAAAATTTCATAGAAGGAACACAAAAGCACCAATGATCAAAACAACGACAAATTGAACTTCACCAAAATGTAAAAGTTTTGCTCTTCAGAAGACATCATTATGAAAAGAAAAAGACAATTACAGACTGATAGAAACTACTTGGAATTTGAAAAAAAAAAATCAAAGGAAGAAAATACTTACCATTCATATATCTTACAAAGTATTTGTATACTCCTGGGCTCTTCTACTTTTGCTCATCTCCCGACCATTTGCACAGCAACCAGTTGATTTGTGATTACTGTTTTCTTTAAAAGTCTTAGTATAACCACGTGCCACAAAACCGTATAATTAGCCCCTGGGGCTCCTGGGTGGCTCAGTTGTTAAGCATCCTACTCTTGATTTCGGGTCAGGTCGTTATCTCAGGTTGTGAGATCAAGCCCCATGTTGGGCTCTGTGCTGAGTATGGAGCCTGCTTGGGATTCTCTCTCTCTCTCCCTCCTCCCTGCCGTGGGCTCTCTCTCTACCCATCTCTTAAAAAAACAAAAACAAAAACAAAAAAAATCTAGCTCCTGCCTAACCCTCTAGCTTCATCTCAAACCATGATCCACTCCAGCCACACGGACCTGACAGTTCCTGCAGGGTTGTATCAGGCTCTCTGCCTTTCAGGGCTCCACTGCTGTCTCCTACTGTAGACTCTCTCTCTCATGTTCTCTGCGTATCTAGCTCCATCTCATCTTCCTGATTTATGCAAGCTCATGCCTCTCTGACCCCATCCATCATCCTCTCTTTCAAAAGCCTATTTGTTCCTTTCCTAACACCCCCATGGTTTTTTTTTAATAATTATTTTTATCTCTAGATTCCATTAAGACCAGGAATCAAGTCTGTCTCATTGTTCCCCAAAGCTGAGCATAACACCTGGTTAAGCATGGAGCAGGAGCTAAATAACTGTTGAATAGCTTCATGATAAAACTCTCAACCCTATAACCTCAGGTGGTGATGGTGATCATTACTTCCAGTAAGTGTATGTGTGTGTGCATGTATGTTGTGTGGAGTCCACATATTTTTCAAAATCCTGCAGGCCAGATTCTTACTCATTGACAAAAACGTATGTTGTCATATCATAGGGAATAAAGTCATTTTTCTTTAGATTCAGATATTTAGCTACGTACAGTTAGATGACCTTTCATTGAATCACAGCATCTCTAATGGATGAAACACAAGCTAAAATCAGGAAACTACATCATCATCCCTCCCCTGGGTAGAAATTTGGAATCTGATTGGATTGCAGGGTTTTGACTTTTGGCATCCTTGTTCTATCATCACTGGCCATCAAAGAGTGTCTTGGGAAGACTTAGGAGCTTTATCATTCCCTGTATTTACATGCACGTAGCTTTATACTCATTCCCAGGAAAGCAGTCTGGCTTGTGGACCAGATGAACCATTTGATTGAATTGACAAGTAGCCATTGCTGCTGCTGCCTTTTTTTTTTTTTTTTTTTTTTTTTTCACTGAACTGACTGAATCCACGACCTACTTTGGCACTGTAGAACGCAAATGAGCTTTCACCTCTGGGCCTCATTTCCCCAAAGCTGTAGGCTTGTGTTGGTGATTGGAAAAGTACCTCAGCTATGCTGGTTTCTCCTCTTCCAAGGATCTGAGTGATAAGGATGGCAGCTGATGCAATCGATGCAGGAAAAAGCCTTTGAAAGCTGCAATAAAAGAAACTGGGACCCTGGCCTCCAAAGTCTCTTTTTCTGGTGATTGGTACAGTAATAGACTGAGCCTGCTGCAAATGAGAGGGTTGTGGACATCAGGGTACTCAATGTCCAAATTATCATTATCTGATTCTTTGGAGCTGAGAGATTTCATGGGGAAGCTACAGTCAACATGCTGTGAAAGGAAATATATAGAAATGAATCACCTACCTCTAAAATTAATCTGCTCTCAAACATCTATTCCTCCTCCTGGTGGGAACCTGCCACCTGTGCTCAGTTCTCAGTGGCTATTGGATCTTTTAATTTGACAGGGCGGTGCCAGCACGTTGTGAGTTGGTGGTCAAGGAAAAGTGCACATCCTGAGAAAGATTGAGGATTTCATGAAGTCACTGAAAGTGATGTTGCAGAACTGCTGGACCCAAAGACCTGTTTAATAATTGAAAAGAAGTAAATCCAGCAGGATGAGACGGATTTGAAAATCAAAGGCATATAAAATCAAAACTTGATTTACTCCTTGTGCTAGAAACTGGCTTAGTTGCAATTGTAACCCATGTTGTGTTAAATATAAGATAAAATAAAGTTTTCATAAGTTGTAGTTCATTTTTTTTTAGTTGTAACCTCAGTAAAGGCTCTTTTGTGCTATTTCATAGGAAAGGTTGCTTTCTGTTGTGAGTAGATCCACTTTAAGTAACTTTCTGCTGTCAGTGAAATTGCTAGTCCCTGAGAATAAGTTTCATACCCCTTGATGCCCATGGAGGTCTGGAACTCTGAGAAAATCACAGAGAGGTAGAGGGACAGATCTGGCAGGACCAGTGCTGTGGCTTGGGCCGCTCTCTAGATTTGGCTCTTCCCCTCCATGTCCCCACCTGTTCCCCCTGGATCCACGGTGGCTGGCTCTGCCCACCTATCCTGGGCAGTATATGACTCCTTGACAGCCCCCACCCCAGCCTCTAGGAAGGTTTGAGAATGCTAATGAGCTCCCATGAGGCTGTTCTTTAAACTAAATGCCAAATTTGGGAAATAGGAGTGGAAGGGAATGGTGAATAGTACCAGTAAGAGAGAAGTAAACCCAGAACACCAAAGGAAGCAGAACCCAAACAGCAAAGACTTTATTTTATTTTATTTTATTTTATTTTATTTTATTTTATTTTATTATTTTATTTTATTTTATTTTATAGCAAAGCCCTTATTTTTGCTTCTAGGGGGGAAAAAAGGGAAAACCTAGCTTTTTTTTGTTGTTGTTGGTTTTAATCAGTTACCAGAATAGCACCTCATCCCCACCCCCACCCACAGCCTCTTGCTCAGTCTGTTAAAATTCTTGGTGAGGTTTTGGCAAATATGCCTTATTAAAATTTAGACTCGCTGAAGGTGTCATTGTGCAAGGCAGAGAGCATGGCACTTGGGAGGTCTGAGTAGCTTCATGCATGTTTGAGTGAATGAATGAATGAATGTACATGCTTTGAGTCTCACGTCCATCACTTCCAGTGGTGACCTTGAGGAGAGTGACATCCATTCACCCAGCTGACATTTATTGATTGCTTCCTGAGTTCCAGGCACTAAATTTTGTGTTGAGGCTACAAAGGTGAATAAGGTGGCATCTATCATCAAGGAACTCAATCCGGTAAAGAAGTCAAGACAGTGTAGGAGGGGTTCATCCAGGACACTAACTGGCTCTGTGTACTCTGAGACCAAACTGTAGGCGTGGGTATCACCCTGATATTGTGTCTGCAGACCAGTGGCTGTGTGACTAACTCCTCTCTTCCCCGCTGTAGGAAAATGGTGAGCACTCTCAGGAGATCATGCTCCATTCTGTGAATCTTGTCAGGACCAATGGTGGCAGATGTTTGGGTCTTTAATTTCCAGAATTCCAATTTCCTCTTTAAGTCTTTTTAAAAAAATTAAGATATTTCCGCCTGGGTGGTGCAGTGGGTTAAGTGTCTAATTCTTGATTTCAGCTCAGGTCGTGATCTCAGGGACCTGGGATGGAGCCCCACATTGGGCTCTGCCCTCAGTGTGGAGTCTGCTTGAGATTCTCTCTCTCCCTCTGCCCCTCCCCTTGTTCATGCACATTCACTCCCTCCCTCCCTTCCTCTCTCTCTCAAATAAATAAATCTTTTTAAAAATTAATATATTTCTTTGTCATCAGGCTTCTGACACCTTTCCCGTTTTCTGTTTTTTTGCACAGATTCCTGGAAGTAATTTTGATCTCATAGGGAAGGGCTCTTAGTGTCCTATAGTGAGTAATTGTTCTCTTTCTCATCTTGGAAATCACAGTGGGAAAAGAACGGTTAAATTAGTTCTGGCCCAAGCATCTGTTTGTGGGCACAGGTTATGTTCAAATTTCATGGGTAGGACGTCAGATGGTGTGGACACGGGTATAAAATATAAGCTTGCCATTTGCAATAGAAGGGACACAAGGGAAGTTCAGTTTCCTGTGAACAATAGTGAACTAAGTAAGCATAGAAGCTTTCTGACTGAATACAGCTGACATTTATGGAGCATTTACTATATTCTGGGCATCTACCAAATTGTTCTGAATGTATTTTCTTGTTCAACTCTCAGGAAAACCCTGTGAGGTAGATATTATTCTAAACCCCATTTTGCAGGTACGACACAGAGGGTTAAGTATCTTGTCCAAGGTCCCATAGGCAATAAATAGCAAAGCTAGTATTCAAACCCAGGCCCTTAGATGTTACTTTGCATCAGTATCTACCTACCTTATATTTAGTGTGAGATGTTAGTTGAAGAGATCTACAATTGATCATGTAAGCACAATGTAGTTGTTTTCTCCCTCAAAAAAACTTTTTAACAAATGTATTTAATGTTCACCTTTCTGGGGCATGCGTCATTGCTAATAATTTCCAAAGAATATAAACAATCCAACTCCTGATTTAGCATATTCTGAGCCTGTACAGATCATGCAAAAACATCATAACAAATGTCACAGAGTTGCAGTTGTGTGTTTTGCAGTGTATAGGAGATAAAGCAATGAGGTCTGTCTTTTCACCCTTAAGAAATAGTTACGCTAGGAAAAAAAAAGTAGCAATGAAGCTTGAAAAAGGTCCTAGTGTAAATCTGTAACAGGCAACCTGGCCAGTTTCATTTATTCTGTATTTATTCTCATTACAAGCCTTGAGTGCTCCCTGGGCTCTCTCTTGCTAAATCAATGTTTTTAGAATTCTCGGTGGCTTGAATTTTATAATCTGAGAAATCAATCAAGTGCCTCGAGAGAATGCCATGTCTTATTCTACTTGCAGCCTCCAAATGCCTCTTGTAATTAAGTATTAGTTGGAGTTCGTTGCACTTGAATAATGAGGTGATGTTTGGGTAGGCTTCCTTTGTTGCTTTTTTTTCAGGAGCACTGCTTCTGTTTTCTGGTTAAACAAATCACTGCCGTCATAAAAATGCAATTTAAAGTCTCCATAATTATGATATTTAGCATTTCCTAAAACCCACGTCTAGTACTTTGGGTTCACTAGTATGTGGCTCAGCCTGGTACCTGTAGCCCTGGCATGCACAGTGCCTGCCCTGTGATCATGGAGCTTTTACAGGTAGGCTTCACAACAAAAGGAGACCAGGGCTGGGAGACTTGAACTGGTGTTCCCTTTTTTAAGGGACTTGCTTAAAGGCCAAATGAATGGCTGAAGAGTCCCCAGATACAGGGTGAATGGTTTGGTGGCTGGCTATATCTAACCTGCACTTGTTCTTGGACTGTATTATTTTCTTAGTACCCTGCTGTTGTTTTATAGGGATAATTAGTTAACAGTGAGATATATGTACAAAGTCACATATAAAATATATCTGTATGGTTTATATAATATTAACATAGTAATAATAGTTATAACAGTAATAGTAATAAGTTAAATAATAGTATTAATAAATATTAAATCATAACAAAAAAAACAGATCCTCATGTACTTGCTACCTGGATTAAGACAAATAGGATTTAAACATGCTCTTAGAAATCCAATATGACCCTTCATGGTGGCTTATTGTTCTCTCTCTCACTGTTGCTATTATCTTGAATTTTTAAAAATAAGTTATTTGCTTTTCTAGGTAGTCTTACACACACACACACACACACACACACACACACACATACACATTACTAAACAAAATACTGCTTAGTTTTGCCTATCTTTGAACTTTACATATATAAAGTCATATAGAATATACTTGTATGATTTGTTCCTTTTGCTTACCATTGTTTTTGAGATCCTTCTATTTATTAATGCATATGGTAGAAGTTCATTCATTTTCATTACTGTATAATATTCTAGGGCACGATTATCCCAGTTTTTGAAAAAAAAAATTCTGTTAGTGGACACTTGGGTTATCTGCAACTTGTACCAATTATGAACTGTATTGATATGAACTCATGGTGTACTTATTGCAAAAATAATTCTCAGATGTGTTCCTGGCAGGAGGATTTCTGGGCATTTGCTCATCTTCAACTTTCAGAAACAATGCCAAACCGTTCCTACAATCTCACTGGCAGATTATGAGGGTTCCTCCTGCCCCAGCCTTTTTAACACTTGGTGCCATCAGAGTTTAGGTTTTGCTGGTCTGGGGGGTGTGATGGCAGCCCTGGAGTATGATATGTATCTTTTGGAGCTGGACCATTATCCTCTAAGTTTAATGGAATTTAGGTTTCCACTTTATAGGACATTACTACTCCTGTCTTTACCTATTTTTTCAATTAGGTTACCTGTTTTTATTTCACTGACTTACAGGTTTTTTGAAAAAAAAATTCTGGATATTAGTTCTTTGTTGGCTATTTGTGCGGCAAACATCTTCTTTTTCTGTGTCTGTCTTTTTCATTACCTTTATATTTGGTAGGTTTTGCCTTCCACATTTAATTTGTATATTCACTCTTTTATTTATTCATTCATTTTAATAATTGTTTTATTATTACAGAAGTAGCACATGTGTACTATTAGAAAGTTACTACTGCCCAGAAGTCACTAGTATTAACACCTTAGTGCATATTCTTCTGGGTTGGACAATGTGTGTGTGTGTGTGTGTGTGGTCAAAATGAAAATTCAGCCAATAATGTCCACCTTTCCTTTTGAGTGAATTTTCATCTCATGATATATGCAGCCATCTTCAGGTTTTCTCAGGATTCTTTACAGTGGTGGTCAAGCCAGTATCTAATGTAGGATTTTTTTTTTATATATTTGGATAAACAAGATCCTCAATAATAAATGCAGTCAGTTTTATCAGTCCTTTCTTTATGGTTAGTACTCTTGGTATCTTTATAAAAATATGTCTTCCAACCTCAAGGCTGTGTTATCTTCTAATTGCTCTTCAGTTTTGTTGTCTCTTTTAGGTCTATAATCCATCCAAGGTTGATTTCTGGGTATGGTGTATGCTATACAGAAGAGGTCGGATTTTATTTTTTCCATATGGGTACCCATCTTTCCCAGGACTAGTTATTGACTTACACTGATCTATAACACACTCTCTGCCATATTTCCTGTTCACACAAGGATGGGTCTTTTCCTTTCTGATCCATGGATCTATTTGCTTCGTCCTACAGCAATGCTACAGTGTTCTAATCACTTTAAAATAATAGAAACTTGAGATTTACTAGATAAAATCCTTATATTAGGCTAGATTGGGCTGTCTTTGGGTGTAAATGTCAGTGGCTTAAAATTTTTCTTGGGGCACCTGGGTGGCTCAGTTGGCTAAGCATCTGACTCTTGATTTCAGCTCTGGTCATGATCTCAGGGTCATGAGATTATTGAGCCCCATGTGGGGTTCTGTGCTGGCAGTGGAGTTTGCTTAAGATTCTCTCTCTATCCCTCTCCCTCTGCCACCTCCACTTGCACTCACTCACTCTCTCAAAAAAAAAAATTCTGTGTCTTGCTTATGTGACATGTATAACTGTAGACCTCAGGGGCCCAGACACAGGCTCTTTTGTCATCTAAACATGTGTTTCATGAGAGAGAAGAGAGCATGGAGAATTGCACATCATGTCTAAATTCTTAGAAGTGACTCATATCAGCCCTGCTTGTATTCATTGGCAGAACTAGTCACGTGACCACATCTAATTTCAAAGGTGTTGGGGAATATAATTCTTTTATCACTAGAACTAGAGGGTTGCCTACCACATCTCCAGTCTTCTTCTTCAGTGTTTTGGCAATTCTCAGCCCTTTGTTCTTCTCTATGCATTTTAGAATCAGCTGGTCAAGTTCCATGAAAATCCTAATTGAGATTTTGGTGACATTTTATTGAGTCTATGGTTCAATTTGGGGAGATGTGATATCCTCCTATCCAAGTGATGGTATAGTTCTCTATTTAGGTCTTAATGTCTGTTAGTAGCTTTATACTCCTCTATTTAAAGAATTTCCACATAGTTAGCACATCCATTTTAGATACTTTATATTCATATTACTACTGTAAATCTTATTTTTTAAATTATGTTTTCTATGTGATTTCTGGTATCCAGGAATATAATTGACTTTGGTATATTGATTTTTTAATGCAGAAGTTTTGCTAAACTCCCCTAGTAATTCTAATTACTTATATGTAAATTATCTGGGGTTTTCTACAAAGAAAATCTATTTACCTACAAATAATAACTGTTTTATTTTTTCATTTCCAGTTCTTAAGCCTTTTTTTAAAAAAGATTTTATTTATTTATTCATGAGAGAGAGAGAGACAGAGAGAGAGAGAGAGAGAGAGAGAGACAGGCAGAGGGAGAAGCAGGCTCCATGCAGGGAGCCTGACGTGGGACTTGATCCCAGGTCTCCAGGATCAGGCCCTGGACTGAAGGTGCCACTAAACCACTGAGCCACCTGAGCTGCCCTCAATTCTTAAGCCTTTTAATTTCATTCTCTTATATTCACTAGCTAGGACCTCCCTATAGTGTTCTAGAAGTGGGGATAGCAAGCATCCTTGTCCTATTGCTGATATAAAGGGGTTGTTTTAAACATCTTACCATTAAATGTGACTTTTTGGTAGACTATTTTTTTTTTAATCAGGTTTCTTTTATTTCTAATTTGTAAGAACAAGTTTTGAATTTTATCCATCTATAAGTTGGTGTTTTTTTCCTTTTACTGTGTTATTGTGGTGATTTATAGTCATTAATTATTAAAATATAAAACAAGTGTTAATTCCTGCAATTAACCCAAAGAGTCTGTGTAAGATGATTTATTTCCTTTTGGGATATCTGGCAAGTAGGCCCTTAAAATATTTTGTCCTAGAATTTAAAATACTGATTCAATTTAAAGTTACAAAGCTCTTGTGTTTTGTTTTTTCTTAAGATATTTTTGGTAATTTGTAAGGATTTTTAGAGCTTAGTTCTTCCCATAAACTTCCAAATGTACTGATACAAGGAATTTCATGATATCCATTTGTTCTCAAATTAGTATCTACATTACTCATCTTTGTATTACTTATATATGCCTTTTCTCACCCTCTATCCTGAATTTTTTCTTGTTTATCTTGCCAGAGCTTAATCTGTTCCTCTTTTCAATATGCCCTCTTTTACTATGAACCTCTAAGCTATGTGTTTGCTTTACTTTTCATTATCCCTGTTGCTATCTTTAGTATTTCCCACTTTCAACTTTCAATTTATTCTGCTCTCTCTCTCTTTTTTAACTTATTGAGTTAACCTAAGTGTGTTGCTCAATAATTCTGTTCTTTCTTCATTTTCTAACGTGAGCAATTTAGGCTGTAAGTTTTCCCATAAATGTTGCTTGAGCTACATTCTGTAAGTTTTGATACATGGTTTTCCTTAAATTTACTTTTGAAAATTTTCCAATTTTCATATTTTTTCTGCAACTCCTAAGTCAATTAAAAGAGCTTTTAAAAAATCCTAAATATATGATTTTTTCTTATTATAATTTTAAAATGATTTATAGTTTAACTACGTTGTAATCAGATTATGTGATCTGAAAATTACCAATCCTTTGATCTTGAGGTTAGCTTTGTGGCTCAACATATGGTCCATTTCCATAAACATTTCATATGGCTTAAAAAAGAATGTAAATTTTAAAATTGCAGGACCTATGTACATATGTCCACTAGACCAAGCTTGTTGTGCTGTCCAAATCTTATGTGTCTAATTTTTCTGTTGATGCTTAATTCATCAATTATAAAAATGTGCTTTAAAATCTTCTGCCTTTGTAGTAGACGTGATAGTTCTGTGGTCTTGTAATTTTGTTCATTTTTGATTCATATATTTTGAAGTGGTGTGTAAACATAGTTTAGAATTGTCATACCTCCTGTTCTATCTACCTTCTACCTTTATAATTAAGTCATGACCATCTTTATTTCTAATGCTGTCATTACAATAATGAATATCTGGCTTTACTATTGAAACCAGCTTTTCTTGCTTAATATTTGCTTCTTTTATCTTTTTCCATGCTATGACTGTGCTCTGTGTTTTGTGTATGAATTTTTTTGAACTTTTAGCTGGGGAGCTAATTTTAATTACAGTTCTTGTCATTACTCAACTTTATTTATGTTGGGGTTTATTTATATCATTCATTACGTAATGTTTTCCCCTTCCTTCCTGTACAATCCTGTTATAATTTCATATTTTCCTCCTTTCTTTTAGAAGTTCTATCAATCCTGTAGTTTAACACACATAGTTAACAAAGTCTCAAGTTATTTAATATCTTTGTTATTCCCTTCTGAACATTTAACATGAAGACACTGAATGCTTTCCCTCTGATAAATGCATTCTCATTTATCTGGTAGATCTCTGGTGTTTTCAATCTAGGATTCTTTCTCTCTCTCCCTCGACAGAAGCACCAGCCAATGTGTGTGTGACCCATATATAACCCATGTGCGACCTGTGTGCGTCCTGATACGTCTGCTTACCATCCCTTTGCCGCCTCAGGCCGTCCACCTCCTACCTCAAATAGAGCCTTTAAATTTCCTTCCTTGATACTCTTTTTTTGGCGAATGCCCTGTTTTTATTTTTCTAAATTTCCTTTGTTTGACCTCATTCTTAGAACACAGCTTTACTATCTATGGAGTCCTAATTTGACAGTGACTGTCTCTAAACATGGAAGATACTATTTCACATTTATTGCTCCAATGTTTTTGGCTTTTTTGAAGTCAGATGTTAAGTCTTACTGCTGCTCCTTTGTTAATACTGTGTTTTTTCCTTTCTGGTGCTCTTAGCATCTTGCTTTTCTTGTGTGTCATGAAGTTTTATTATTACATGTCTTGGTGTGGGTTTCCTTTCACATATCTTGCGTGAGATTCACTGGGCTCCCTAAGTCTCAGGTTTGTGTCTGTCAACATTCTGAGATGCTCCAGGCATTATCTGTTTGAACACTGTCCCTCAAGGTTCTTTATTATCTCCTCTACTCTGGAACTCCAGTAAGACTCTCCCATCATCTTAGCCACATCACACGACCTCTCCTGTATATTTTGCACCTCTGCCTCTAACTGCATTCTGGAAGAATTTTGAATCTGTCTTCCAATTTATTCATTCTCTATTCAGTATTGTCTCACATGCTTATTTAATCTATTGGGTTTTTAAGTTCAATTACACTTTTTAAAAAATAAATAGAATTCTGTTTGGCCCTTTAAAAAAATCTGCTTCATTATTTTTTATAATGCATGTTCTTTGTCCTTATTTTCATGCTTCCCTGTAATTTCCTTAAATGGCATTGCAAATAATTATTTTATATTCTGTGCCTTATATTATCTGAAGTTATGAGTCAGTTTTTCCTATTTATGCCCTGAAATCTTTTGTGTTTTGAGCTTTCTTACTCTGTTTTTTTTTTTTTTTTTGAAGATTTTATTTTTTTAAATTTATTTGAGAGAGAGAGAGAGAGAGAGAGAGCAGAATGGGGAGGGGAGAGAGAGAATCTCAAGCCGACTCTCCACTGAGCAGGGAGCCCCATGCTGGGCTCACTCTCATGGCCGTAAGATCAGGACCTGGGCAAAATAACCAAGAGTTGGATGCTTAACTGTCCAGGCAACTCCATTAACTCTGGGCTTTTAATTTTTTCCTAGAACTTTGTTTTGGGGGAATATTTTGATGTCTGGGTTGAAGGTGAATTTTTCCAGAGAGCACTACTTGCTCCACGGCCATCCAGTATTAATTCTCCACATAAGGTTTTGTGGAGACCAGAGGAGAAGCAGGAATTGGACAGCAAAAACCTGTGAGAGGCGTGTGATAGTTGTGAGGTCTCTCCGTACAGCACAAAGATGGAGATAGGCAAGGCTCCTTATTGTCTCCTCCTTATTTATTCTGAAGATTTTGGGACCTATGGTTTATTCAGGGGTCTCCTGTTAGATTCTCCACCTCGGATAAACCTGAGACCATGTCTTTGCCCCTGGGCCTCATGGTGACATCAAAGCAGGGGCTCAAGGTCTGTGGGTTTCTCTGAACACACTCAGGGCACAGTCTGGCTTTGCTGTTTCCTTATATCTGAGACCCGTGCTTTCCTTTCATTTTGAGGAACCTTGCTTTCATTAATTCTTCTCTTTGTGTCAACTCAGTGATAAGTTGAAAAGATTGTTTGCTTGCTTTTGTGTTTCACTCGATATTTAGTTCTTTTGGTCAGGATATTCTGTCTCCCACACCCCTGGAAATGAAATCCTGAGTTGGACAAGTGTCTGCTGTGTTAGAAAAGGAGGCTGAAGTCGGGCTGAGCAGCAGATGGATCTGGGTCTAAGGTCGGCTGCAATTTTGCTCATTGGTTTCTAACACCATCTGTCATTTGTTCGTTGAATTTCTGTTTACAAAGTACTTTCACAAAAAAAAATGTGTTTCTGAGAGTCAGGTGAGGCAGATGTTGTCCCAATTCGGCCAATAGATAAGAGCACTGGTGGGGGACACACTCTGACCTGGAACCCAAATCTTGTAACACCTGAAGAGTTCTATTTTTGTTCTGTTTTGTGCTATCTTGGATTAAAGGATTTGAAAGAGCCCAGCAGGTACATTTCAGTTTGTTGTTTGGGGCAAGTTGCTACTTGGATGTTGTCTTAAGGAAGATCCTGAGCCTAAGGCTGGCTGCTTGATAGAGGCCCTTGATCAAAGTGATGTCTGCCAAGGTCACAGGAGATGAAAAATTGGCATTTTTGCTTTCTCAAATTTGAATGGCTCTCTTAACTTTAAAAAAATCCATTGTGGGGTGCCTAGATGGCATAGTTGGTTGTGTCTGACTCTTGATTTTGGCTCAGGTTGTGATCTCAAGGTCATGAGGTTGGGCCCAACATTGGGTTCTGCCCTGAGCATAGAGCCTGCTTAAGATTCTCTCTCTCCCTGTGCCTCTGCCCTTCCCTGCTGGCTCACACTCTCTTTCTCTCTAAAAAAAATACAAAAACAAAACAAAAAAACCCCACAATTCTTATATGAACATAAAACAAATCCTTTCTGAATGTGGATGGTGTAAGTAATGGGGAGACAGCCCTTGTTTGCATCAAATACATGTGACTCTTGCCTTCTCTATGGTTGGTTTCCTTAGGAGTGTTAAGTGAGAGATGAGCTCGGATGGTCTTTGGTGATAGAGGTTTGTTGTCAGGGAAACCAGGACATGAGGAAAGTTTGGGAAGCCACCTCCTTAGGTATCTGGTCACTTCTTCAGTCCCGAGTCTGGAGGGGCTGCAGTAATCAGAACAACAGCCTCACAGGCTCAGGATGTCATGTGAGGTCTGTGTGCCTTCTCTTCACCACTCTTGCAGGGCTGAGAAGATTTGATTGGCCATGGTCAGCACCCATCATGGCCACCCTCTTGGTCAGCAGTTGAGCCAAACACCTCCGGGACAGCAGATCTTAATGCACAGCTCATTAATGTCCATTCTGTGTACAAAAACCTGGTCTTTCCTCCTGTGTTCCCCACTCTTCTGGATCTTATACTGTGCTCATTGTCCCACAAGACTGTCCCTACCCAACCTCAGATGACAATTACAAATCCAGGTTGTCACTTGTGCTTCTAGCTGATTGGCTACAAATCTGACATTCCCATGACCCCCCTCCTCAGCTTTGATTAATTTGCTAGAGCATGTCACAGAACTCAAGGAAACACTTACTTTTACCAGTTTATTAAAGGATATGATAAAGGATACAGATGAACAGCCAGATGAAGAGATAAGGCAAGGTCTTCTGAGATAAGAGATAAGGCACGGGACTGTCTCCATGGAGTTGGGGCCATCCTCTTGGTACATTCACCACAGTAGAAATTCTCTGAACCCTGTAGTTTGGGAATTTTTGTGGAGGCTTTATCTTATAAGCATAATCCATCATGGACTCTCTTTCCAACCCCTCTCTCTTCTCTGAATGAGAATGGCAGGTGGGGCAGAAATTCCCAAGCTTCTAGTCATGGCTTGGCCTTTCTGGTGACCAGCCCCCATTCAGGGGCCCACCCGGAGTCACCACATTAGAACAACAGATGCACCTAGTGCCTATATCACTTAGGAATTTACAAGTGCTTTCGGAGCTTTGTGCCAGGAACCAGGGGCAGAGACCAATTTATATGTTGTCTATCATCTCACATGTTGTTCTCCCGGGTGGGCTGAGATCCCCAATCAGGACTAAGGCTGGGGGCAGGTTAGAAGGGCAGTTTTTCCCTAACAAATCATATTCTAGGTAGTATAACAACTCATAAAAGTTCACTTCCTTGGCAGATAGCTGGGCACTATCCTTCATTAAGACTTCAAGGTTTCTCCTGAAGTTCATGCACCCCATGTAGAGGCTGATCGGATGAACATGCTGGGTGTGTTAGTGGCTACTGCCTTTTTGGTTGTTTCTCCAACATGGACATTACTACTGAAATTTCACCATCTCATTTATGTTCTGCTAAGGCATTGGGAGGTACAAATAAAATTATTTTTAATTAACATGTTATCTTTTCCTGAATCTGGCCCATGCTTTTATCAGCTTCCTGAATGGTGTGACGTGAAAGGCCATTTCTCCATTTTGAGGGCATTTTTTATATTTATATTGCAGATCATTGTGGCATATGATCACAAGGGAAAAAAGCAAAAGCTATCTTGGTGACTTAGACCTTCCATAGATCAGAATGCTCTGGTATGCAAAACCACTTCCCATCATGGTGACTGTTCATAGCTCTCTCCAGGGTGAGGAGCAACATTTATGATTCCTAACAAGACTTTGCCATCAAGCAGCGTCAGATGTGTGGGGTGAGCCAGAGTGGCTTCTGTCTTTTAACCATCCTTGATCCTCCTCTGCATCTGCAAGGATCCAAGATCCACGATCCAAGGTCGTGCCTCCAGGAACCGACAAAAGGACCTCTTCTTCCCCCAAAGTCAATTTCTTCGTGGCCACTGGAACTCCCCCTGTACTTTTTTGTGCATTGTGCCTGAGTTGGTTGTTGGTTGTTGGTTCATTTTTTTTTTTTTTCCAGAACAGAATCCTATTTGAAGATGCAGGACTGGGGTTACACAAGGAGCTTACAGTCTGCCTCTTCTGTTTGCGTTTCCTGCCTCTGATATTTGCTTTCAGACTAATTATGAGCTTTTTGGTTCCTTTTCCTTTTCCCCATTGCTCATCCTCAAATAAAGGCTGTACTCTCGTTTCTATCATGAGATGGAAATCTCGTCTGGCTTAGGAAGCTTAAGTATCACCCTGCCTAGAAACAGGGGATGAAGGACATGACCTTTCATAGCCATACTGTTTTCTGGTCCCCAAGGACCTTGGGCTATTCCCAGAGTACTTAATAGAGTCCAGTTATGTTTGTGAAATGAATAAATAGACTCTACCATTTATATATTCATTTGGTTGCTGTGTATTGGTTACTTTTCTTGCCAGGCAGTGTGCTGAGATCCTAGGGCTTCAGTGGTGATCCTGAAAGGCACATGCCTACTGGGGTATAAAAACAAATAGGCGGTTAGTTGTATAACTGCAACTGTGCTAAGAAAATCTGTGATTTCTTGCTCTTTTTAGAAATAATTCACCAATAGGGCACCTGGGTGGGTCTATTGGTTAAGCATCCAGCTTTTGATTTTGGCTCAGGTCATGACCTAAGGGTTGTGGAATCAAGCCCTGTGTCGGGCTCTGTACTAGACATGGAGCCTGCTCAAGATTCTCTCTCTCTCTCTCTCTCTGCCCTACCCCCCCATTACAAAAGGAAAAAATTCACCAATTTTAAAAAAGATTTTATCTATTCATTAATGAGAGAGAGAGAGAGAGAGGGCTGTATTAACCTTTGGTCACTAATTTGACCTATCTGAGCCTCCATTTGTCATACATAAAATGTACCTAATACCTATGTCATTGTGTTGTTCTGGGGGATGAAGTAAGACCAGGTAATGAGATCTTCTAGTACAGTGCCTGGCAGCTGGAGGTACTCCATACCTGATGGTCTTGCTGTCATTCCTACATTCCTACAGCCTGCTTAAGTCAGTCTAGTCTTCTCTTTTCTTCTTTTCTGCTTTATTGAAGTGCCACTGCACCTGTCCTTCAGATCCTTGGAATCTTTAGTTCCTTCCCTTTCTTTAGCTTCACCTCATCTGAGAACTCTGAGAGCATCTCTCATTCTTCCCTGGAATCTAGCCCAGATGTCTGGGGGATGGGAGCGGGTTGTCAGTCCCTAGGGAACAGAGGGACTTCTGTTTGGAAGTCTCTGGGAGGATTCTGGGGTCATCCTTGTAGGAAGAAGTTGTGTGTGTGTGTGTGTGTGTGTGTGTGAGAGAGAGAGAGAGAGAGAGAGAGAGAGAGAGAGAGAGAGAGAGAGATTGGCTGACTGTGTATATGTCTGGAGGGTGGGATGTGGTAAGGGAAGAATTGAATGAACACTCCAGCTCATCTCCCTCCCATATGTTATTCTGAGCCCATGCCTGACTACCCCTACTCCATCATTGGGTGCATCCCTGCCTCCTCCTCCTTTTGTGAAATCTTCCCTGCTTGTCAGATCTACAGCTATTTATTCACTATACACATTTATTGAGCACCTAGTGAGTGCAGGCATGGGGAACACAGCCTCTGCGTCTGTAAAGCTGAGAATCCGGTAGAAAAGTAGTTGATACTGGGCAATCACATAAATAAGAAGAGTGGTGTTAAGTATTATGAAGGACAGGTATAAGGTATAGTAAGAGCCCGTTATACCTGCTGAGGGTGGCTAGGGTAGGCCTTGAGGTAACGTTCAAACAGACCTAAAGAATGAGTAGGAGTTAGTTAGGCAGAGAAGGGATGCTTATCACTGTGCCCCCATAGAGCACTCAGGAGTATACATCATCTGGTTCAGCTTCCGTATTATCCTACCATTCCTTCCTTTCATTAATTTGTTCATTCATTTGTATTTATTGAGCACCTGTGACTTGAGTGGGCACTATTCTTGGTGTGGGACTTACAATGGCAGAGGATGCAGACACCATCTTGGTCATGGAGCCATCCTGGTGCCATGAAATTCTCATCCTTGTTATCTTGGTACCTGTGTCTGCTTCATTTCCTCGTCCACACTTTGATTCCCTTTGGGGAGGCAGTGTCATTTTGAGAAAGAGCGTGAGTAGGAAGGCAGAGGGAGGGGAAAAGAGGTTAGACCATCGCCGAGAGCCTAATACGGGCCAGGCGCTTTGTCCAGCATATCATGGACACTTTGTGATTGGTTCTCCCAGTTGGGCTGTTGGACAGCTGCTGGCTTGTCTGGTTTACAGATGGTGAGCCTGAGTTTTTGAAGTTAAGCACCTTGCCCTAGGTCACATGGATGGGAGGTGGTGGGGTCAGGACGCATACCTAGGTCCACCCAGCTGTGCTACAGAGCACTTCTCACCTTTACTTAGATCCTCACTCTATCTCTGACTAGCTGTAGGTTCTCAATTCATGGCACATCTCCGGAGTTGTATCCAGCAGGTCTGCTTGGCCACCTGGCCTCCTACAGTGGGTCAAGATGGTTCTCTCTGTCCCTCTGGAGCAGTCAGGTGGTACTGGCTTCAACAATCCCTGGCTCAGCCAGCGTTCCCCACGCTGCTTACCTAATCTCCTTTGGTCTAACAGATGGCTTTCAGTTTCTTGCCAGCACACCCAATTCTTGTTAAATCTTAAGGTTAATGGTACTTGAGTAAGTCATTCTTTCTGAGGCTGATAGCCACTGTGATCATGCCTGGAATCATAGACAGTTCTACGGCAGGATTGAATGGCTTTAACCCCTGGATTCCAGATAACTAAGGTGGTTTTACAACCTCTTCCTTCTGTCTGTCCTCCAGGCTCCAATTTTATTTCCTCCATGGAGCTTTTCTTGTTTTTCCCAGTTTTTCTATCCCAAACAAAACTCCTCCAGGGCAAGAGCTGGGTCTTATGTATCTTCCTATCACTGTGGTCCAGCAAAGTCTCTGGTTCTTTGAGGCCATTAATAAATAGGTGTTGAGAGAGTGAGAGAAGGAATGTATGATGATAATACACCTTTGGGCTAAGTCTTCATTCAGCACATATTTATTGGAGTCAATCAGTGTGTAGAACTGTACAGATTCAAGGGTGAAGAAGTTAGCTTAAGTCCTGCCCTCATGGAGGTTATAGTCTAGTGGGATCTATGTCTACCTGCGTGAGTAGGAAGGCAGAGGGAGGAAAAAGAGACTCGATTATACAAGCAAAGAAAAGGAATTATGTACAGCTGCTTATCAAGATAAATCAGGACCTAAATCCTTTCCCCTAAATTATCTAGTTGAATTAATTGATACTTTTTGAGGTTGTTGATTGTGATGAACTCTTGTCATTAAAAGAGATTTTAGAAGAATCATTGATTGATGTAAGATTCAAAAGATTTCAAGGATTTTGAGAATTCTCTTTTTTTCCAGCAAAGATAGACTTTTTGCCTCCTACCTCTGAGCAAAACAATCTCACTGCTCCTGAACTGGGGAGAAGGCAGGCTGTTTTAAAAATCACTGTGGGTACTGAGTTTGTTCTGTAGTTTTCATCAAAATTGGCCTTTAAAATTGTAACTCAGATTGGATAGTTAAATCAGATGTTAATGATCTTCCGTTGATAGTTTTGTGCAGAATAAATAGCTGTCATTTCTTAAATTCTGTTGAGGGTTTTAGGCTAGAGGTGCACTGTGGATCCACATTCTCACTAGGATTTGTAGTGATCTACATTCTTTTTTTTTTTTTTTAAGGAAAATCTCTTAACCAATATCTTAGAATATTAATGAATCTATCCTGTCATATAAAAGAAAACAGAGCAAGCATCTTACTGGGCTGAACTGTGAACTGAGAAACTATGACATTGAAACTTTGAAGGAGAAATGAATCACATTAAGGCATTTGGAGTCACAAGGCCATTAAAGTAGGTTCTAACACAATGAAGCTTATTTCTGGGGAATCCTAGGAGAAAAGCTATATGTGATGGGTCACTTAGCACAGGCACAGCCTCCGGGCTCTCTGACCCTCTCATCTGAGAGCTTCAGACATCCTGCAAAGTGGGGTCAGAAAGATATATCCACTGACTCATCTCACTGAGTCTTCAAGTTTGTTCATTTTACTAAGATCAGTTTATATCCACTGAGAGCCTTGGGGGCCACAGAATTATTACAGCACGAGTGCCTAGCTCTGGAATTCTCTTAGTGAGCATGCAGTTATGTAACTAAAGAGCTGCAGATTGCATGAGTAGACTTTGTGAAGGCTTTTCTTGCAGAATGAAACTTTACAGAACCAAGGCCATGGATTAGGCAAGCACTACGCTAAGCATTTTACAATTCCTTGTTGACTAATTTGCAAGATAACTTTGAAAGGCAAGTGCTACTATCCCTATTGTGTAAATAAGGAAACTGAGACCCCAAGAGGCAAGCCTATAAGGGAATTAAGCGGCAGAACTGAGACCACACGGGTTTGCCTCAAAAGCCCACACTCCCCAACAATGCAAAATACAGATTCTCTTCAACTTATGATGGGGTTACATCCTGATGAACCCATAGTAGGTTGAAAATATCATAAGTTGAAATTGCAATTGTAATACACCTAACCTACTGCACCTCATGGCTTCGTCTACCCCCCCCCCCTTGAATGTGTTCAGAACACCTACATTAGCCTACAGCTGGGCAAAATCATCTAACACAAAGCTTATTTTAAAATCAAGTATCGAACATCTCCTGTGACTTATTGAACACTGAAGAGAAGAACAGAATGGCTGTAAGCGGTGCCCATTGTTTGCCCTGGAGATCCTGGGACTGACCAGGGGCCGTGGCTGGCACTGCTGAGCATCACAAGAGAGGATCATATCGCATGTCACATACACGGGGAAAGGACAAAATTCAGAAATCAAAGTACACTTTCTACCGAATGCATGTTTCTTTCACACCATTATAAAGTAAAAAAAAAAAAAAAAAAAAAGTAAGCCACACCCTTGTAAGTCAGGGACAGTCAGTAGTCCCTGCTGTTGAAAGGATTACTTAGTTTGCAAATCCCCTGCATCAAGTAATTTGCTGTTGCTGTTGGTTTAAGCAAAATCACCCCAAGCTCAAGTGCTTCTTTGCTCTAGCGTGGAGAGCAGGGACAAATTGATGTGTGTAATTTTCAGCTCAGGCGAGGAGGCTGATTTAACAGGAGACCGTCTGCCCTGGAAGGCGGGGGTCAGGTGAGCTGTCAAATCGGCAGTCCTCGGGTCCAGCCCTGTTGGCCCACAGGTGAGGTTTATTTGGTCCGCACTGTATTAACTTTTGATTAGTTGTCAATATTTTAAAATGAAGACATTTACCACAAACATTGGGATTTCTCTCCTTTGCCAGAAGATCCGAACTTCTAGGAACACGGAGCCCACGTTTCTAACACAGCACACAGCAGCCGCATCTTTAAATGGCAGGTGCATCTTCAATGGCACGGCTGCATCTCTAAACAGGCAGAGGCTCCCCAGTCCTCACCACTCCCAGTTTGGCCCATCAGTGAAGCCCGGGTGTTAGTTGTCATTTGCCAGCACAAAGTAGCTTTTTTTTTTTTTTCCAGAAAGTGAAATACTTCCCATCTGAGGTCTAGCAACAGTAGGGTAATAGAAGATAGACCAGGAGGGTTTTCACTGCAAGAAGCTGCCTCAAATACCCAATTATTTTATTCCTGCCCCTATCTGCCTGACCCCCAAGGGCATGACGTGGTGACCCCTGTGGTTCAGCGTCTCGTTTTACAGAGCACACTGAGGCCCAGAGAGGGAAGGTGGCTTGCTCCAGGTCATGTGTTCAGTTAATGACAGAGCCACGGTGAGAACCCGCATCTCCGACTGCCAGCAGCACTGTCCTGCTTGTCCTGACCAGACAAGGGTTGTTGTTCCCACGTCCTGGTTTTGGATGGTCTTGCAGGGATGATGCACTGACACTCCCCTCGAAACACCCTTCAGTTTAAGATTAATTCAGCCATCTGGTATTGCTTTTCTCCCTCTTGGAGAAGAAAATATTCGCTCTGTGAGCATCATACAATGGAAAATTTGTACAGATTACTTCATCAGGGCACAATTTCATTTTTGGTGCCAGGAATGATCGGTTTGTCTGGGGAAATTTATTAAACTAGCGAAAGTGAAAAACACAACATGCAAAGCAGGATCTGTCCCCCTGATTCTTATCCCGTTTATTTTGCAAGATTTGTGTGCGCCAGTTTTATTTATTGCAATCATTGGGGTCCAGATGTCTTCCATTTGGTTTAAAAATCAACTGGGTGTGTATGTGGGGGTGGTAGGGAGGCTAACCACGTTGTTTCATCTAAGCTAGCTCAATAAATAGAACTTTCTTTGCAAAGACAGAGCTGTAAATCTATAGTATTTCGTCTGGGTAGCCTGGGAGAAGAAGCAGTGATTCCCTTGCTGAGTCACCAGGCAGGCAGAGAGCCCTGTGCAAGGGGATGTGCCTCATGTCCCGTCCTGGGCCAGCAACTTGCATTGTGATGCTTTGCTTTTCTCCTCTCATTGGTGACAATGCCAGAAGTGAGCACTGCGAGTGCCAGAAACAGGGTGGGGAAATCATTCTCCTTCATCTGCTTCTGAGTTTAGAGGCTCCAAGAACATCTTTGCTTTTCACAGCCAGATCAACACATAAATATTTACAATCAGCTGTTTCTAGCTCTGAAAACCTGCTACAGGCTCTGAAAGCAAGGGGCATATGCTCTTCCCCATAGATCGCTGTGAGAGCGTGTGTGTGTGTGTGTGTGTGTGTGTGTGTGTGTGTGTGTGTGTGTGTGTGTTTCAAACTTTGGAGAGCAAATAAACAAGCTCTGAGCCCCAGGGAAAGGTAGGTAGAGTCTCAGCATTCTCTTGCCTACTGGCTTGGGAGTGTTCTGAGCACGTGTCTATTGTTCCTAACGTTAGCAAAATAGGAACACATTTCCCCTACTTTATGATCTCCATCTCGAGGTCCAGTGCCTCGACTGCTCTGCTCTCAGTTCCATTTCTTAATTATGCTGGAAGTCGGGGCTGTGTTTAAGGGGAAAGGCAAGCAGAATGAACAGGATCTCACCTGTTCTGTATGAGCCGAAAAGGTTTTACAGCCCCATAGTGTCCTAAGTGCACGTTTCTTAAAGAAGAGAATCAGGTGTGGCTCGGCTAGCCTTGGAAAGCATTTCTTTTAAAAAAACTCCTCTGTTTTCTTTTTCTCCCAGTTAAATAGAACCTGAGCCTCAGCGAGCCCCTGGATCTGAGAGCCAGAGGGGCTCCCAGGAGGTCGCATCCTGGTCCCAGGCCTCCAGCCTCACAGGAGGAGGTGGCAGGACAAAGTGTGGGACCATAGGAATTCAGTGCTGTTTGGCAGAGCCTGGTTCTTATTCAGAGAGTCTTTGGAAAAGCAGGAATGCAAAATGCCCGTGGAGTCACACCAGGGCTCAGATGTGCCTCCCAGGCCACGAGGCAGAGCCTCAGAAGCCCTTTGCCAAAGGACGTTCTGCTGGTTCAACAGCTGTATAAATGTCACTGAGAAAGTGACAAGCATAAGGTTTAGCATGGAGCCTAGAAAAGTAAATGCACGGTGTGCTTTAAAAATTGCCCAAAGGCCCAATAGAACGTGAGAAAGAAGTGCAGCTGCCTTCGGATGCCCACAGGATCCAGGCTGTTGACCCCACCCTTTAAAAACGCCTTAGATTCCCTGCTCCCTTTTTCAAAGGAGCAGATGCTCCCACACTTTGGAGGGCTGCAGCGTGGGTCCCAGAGCATGAGGGAGAGTACTTTTTATCTGCAGTCTCCAAAATATAAGTGCCAGCCTGCTGCTGCCAAAACCGGCCAAATGCAAGTTCCCGGGGGGCACGAGGAGGTGATCTGGTGCAGTGTGGGGTCTGGCCGTGAGCTGCTCACCCCAGGTCTCAATCATGGGGGGTTTTCAGCAGCCTCTTCGCTTACCCATCTTGTGCCTCCAGGCTCAGGTGGCATTGTCCTAAAGTCTCCAAACCAATTTAGGGGGACACATACAAATTCCTGCTCATTGTCTACCCTGTACTCATTGACTTCTTTTTTTCTGTTTCTTTTCCCAAGAGATGTCAACTTGGCAACACTTAGGGCTGCCTCTCTGATTGAAATCATGGAGACTTTCATCCATAACCCTACACAGCCCCAGGACAGTTCTTGTATGCTCCCACATTCAGTATAATTAGCCAGATAGACCTGCTAAGCTGTCTGGTTTGAATGAATTCCATTACTCCCCCGTAAGAATTCAGGAGGCGGCCGGTACCCACCAGAGCCAACTGTCCAGCCTCCCCCTCCCATGCTGCCATCTCAGAGGAGGATGTAAATGAATAGGAGAAGCAGAGCAACGTGGGTAAGGACGGGAAATTAAGAACCCATTGTGCTTGCTAGGGTGGTGGCCAAATGGGGCCACTTTGGAATGCCCATAAATCACGTAAAAACCTTCCATCATAGCAAAAATGCAGAACAGGCCTGGACAATGAGGCTGCTTACATATTCTTATTTTAAACAGAATATTCAATACATATTGGCACTGCTTTGCTGTTTACTTAAGTGCTAATCATTATTCAAAAAATGTTTAAGTGCTTCATTTTTATTCCTGAGATAAACCTGTTTTATTTATTTATTTTTTAAGATTTTATGTATTTATTCATGAGAGATAGAGAGAGAGAGAGAGAGAGAGAGGCAGAGACATAGGCAGAGGGAGAAGCAGGCTCCATGCAGGGAGCCTGATGTGGGACTCAATCCTGGGACCCTGGGATCACACCCTAAGCCAAAGGCAGACGTTCAACTGGGAGCCACCCAGGCATCCCTGAGATAAACCTGTTTTAATATTCTGTTCAAAAAGGACAGAAAAGGAAAAAAAAAGGAAAAAAAAATACCCTCTTACCTTGTTTAATTTGGTTGTTGAAAACATTCTATTTTGGCATAAACTTATGTTTGTACCTCAGGGATCTCTTTTAAGAAGACACATTATTGGGGCGCCTGGCTGGCTTAGTTGGTTAAGCATCTGACTCTTGATTTAGGCTCAGGTCATGATCTCAGGGGCATGGGATCCAACCCTGCATTGGGCTTCCAGCTGGGCATGGGGCCTGCTTAAGTTTCTCTCTCTCCCCCCTCTGCCTCTACCCCCAATTGAGCTCTCTCTCTCTCTTAAAAAACAAACAAACAAACAAAAATTATCAGCAATAATTTGGGAAAGCTGCAGGTTATTCATTTTTATGTGCTATAGACATGATTATCTTGAACCTACAATTTAAGGTACGGCTCTTTTCACTTAATGTGGCACCATGAGTATCATCCGAAGTACTGTATGAGCACAGTGATTTTTGCCAGTGCGTCATAGTCCACTGAATGGAAAAAGCAGTTTGCTTATCTGTGCCTCTGCATTCATCACCTTCTATTGTTGTATAATTATAAATAATTCGACCAGAATATCTTCTAGAGCCCTCCATATTTTTGTATTATTGTATTTTGGGGCAGGCCCTCTCACACTGGAGAGTGCCCACAGGTCTCACGTGGACCTTGCGAAAGGCAGAGTCTAACTCAGCAGGTCCAGGCAAGCCTGACGTTCTGCATCTGTGACTAAGGGGATGCTGAGGCCGCTGCTCAGGCTCGGGCAGTCTCTCAAAGTCCCTGGCATCCAGAGTGTTTGCGAGAACTGTTTTACCAGGTCCTGGTGTGCAGTCCAAGGAGTCTGCCCCTCAGCAGTATGTTCTCACCAAGAGGAAAGCTTTGATTAGGCTGGTGTCCTGAAAAGGCAGGGGCTGCGGCTCAATGGAAGTGTCCAAAGGTCAGTCCCCATTGGCGTTAGAATCATTCAGGTAGTGTGCGCGTGCACACTCACACGCTCACATGCTCACATGGACGTATGCGCACACTCGCATGCTCTCACATACCCTCATATATACACACTTCACACATAACATGCTCACACATACTACTCACATATACTCACACACATACATGCTTATAATCACATACACTTGCACACATACACATTCATACACACATATACTCATTTGCACACACACTTATACATATGCACACTCACACACATACTCCTACATGTACACCTACACTCACACGTGTACCCACATTCACATATGCACACACACTTGTACATACATACACATACTCATATACATTTATGCACACACTCACTCCCACTCCCACATACATACACTCTCGTACACTCACACTCACACACATGCTCCAGACCAGTAGACCAGCATCAATAGAATGTCTGGCAGTGGCTGCCAGGATTTCATAGAGCTTCCTAGGTTTTTCAGGTTTTCACCTTTCTACTCCATGCATAGCCAGGGTTGCAGGGCCTTTCTAAGCCCACGAAAGATTTAAAGCCTACTTTAAATCTCACTGAGTTCCACCTGTGTTTTAAACCTTACTGGGTGAAAACTTTAGGGATTACATACACCCAACTTCCACACTTTTGACAATGGACCTAGAATAGTCATGACTTGTCTTTGCAATTCTAAAAATCAATATCCATAGTCTTTAGGAGAAAACAAGGCCGTTATCACTGTCAATCTCTCCATCAAACTCATTCCTCCATAGTTGTGCTGGACCCCCCTTACTGAACACCAGCAAGCCCCGAATCCCTTCCTTTCCCTCACTCTTCAAATCTAAGCAGTCACCACAGTCTTGCATTCTCTACACACTTTTTCATATAGAACTCAACAGATTATAATAAAATCCTCTCTTCACATGGCTGTGTCTTTCAACCAGACCTTGAGCCCCTTGACACAGGGACAGCACCTGAAGCACTTTGTTATTCTCCAACCTAGAGCAGTGCCTGTCTAGCACACAGAAGATACCCTTTAAATCACTGTTGAATGAATGCATGCATGACTGACTGACTGACAGAAAGAAGGAAGGAAGGAAGGAAGGAAGGAAGGAAGGAAGGAAGGAAAGAAAGAAAAGAGAGAAAGAGAGAAAGAAAGAAATTAGAATAGATTTTGATCACACACAAGCCTGGAAGGTCATTCTCATTGTTAAAAGTTTCATACCGGCATGGTTCTAGCAAGAGCACAGATTGCCTAGATGGAGCCTGGTGCCAACGTGCGTTGGCCCTGGGGTGTGCAAGATGGCTGACAGGATGCCCAGGACGTGCTGTGTCCCTGCCACTTACCACCTGCTAGAGTAACACCTGCTGTTTCTCTTTGGCAGTTGCCTTTTCTGGCCTTGGCTTCACGACGTTCTACTTGGCTGGCAAGCTGCACTGCTTCACCGAGAGTGGGCGGGGGAAGAGCTGGCGGCTGTGTGCTGCCATCTTGCCCCTCTACTGCGCCATGATGATTGCCCTGTCCCGTATGTGTGACTACAAGCATCACTGGCAAGGTGAGTCCCTGCCCAGGGCCTGCCCAGTCCTCATGGGAATCTGACACTCTCCTGCAGGGATGGGTCCAGAAAGGTACCTATTCAGGGAGAACCGAGTGCCTACTGTCAGGCCAGGGTTGGCTGAAATAACAGCAGATACAGTTTTAAAGAAAACATGCCTGTTCTTGTGAGCTCTGACCTTCATGCTGCCCTTCCTGGGTGTAGAATTGGAGCCCCTCCTCCTCCTCTGTGCTCAAGTCCCAGCAGGATGGCAGACCCTTGGCCTCGGATGCAACTGTGATTTCCTTGCTAGATCACTTGCCTCAGTCTTCAGACTTGGTGCCAAGTGGTTTTTGGCTCCTTTCGCATCTCACATCCATCACACAAGGACATACTTCTCGCCACAGATGCACTTCCAGAGGATGTGTCCGGCCCAGGCATCAATGCCAGCAATGTTCCGAGCAGCTGCTGCAAGGCTGTGGTGAGGCTGACCTATATGTATGAATCCTGGAGTATCTGAGCAAAGTGAAAATAACACAAAACAAATGAGGGACTGGAATAAGACTATACCGTGCCATATCCTCCTGCAGATAAGCTGCAGCTCACGGCCTGCCTGAACGTCAAGCGGCACCTGCCACAGCAAACAGGGAGCAGAGGCTGAGGTGATGTCCATAGGACAGGGGGCCTCCCAGGAGCACCGGGTATAAGGGCCGTATTCCCCACGGGGCAATCCTCAGATTCCCTTGATCAGGACACCCTGAGACAGGAAACCAACTCTGGGGTGCGGGTGGGGGGTGGTTCTGGAGTGGTGGCCAGGAGTCTGCATTAACCTGCAAATTGGTTATTTCCTTTTTTTTTTTTTTTTTTCTTCAAATTGGTTATTTCCAATGAAGTCTGAGAAGCTAGCTTCGGGCAAGAGCTCCAGTGTGTCAGCGTCAGTCACAGACTGAATTATATGTGCCCAGATCCAGCTCCCCATCCGTATGGCTTCCCCCGATCTCTCTATTGCTTGCCCCTCCTCTTCCTTGCCTGCTTTCTGGCTGCCACCAGGCAATTCCCATTCTCCCCCTTTTCTATCTCTGCAGCCAGGTGCCTTGTGATCCTGCACACTTCTCACCTCTTCCCAGGTGTTTAATCCAGGGGTGGTGAGGCAGCAGATAAGGCCAGAGGTGAGGGGTGCTCCTGGCTGGGGATATCTTCTTCCCATCTTTTCCGGGGCCTTCTGCTCCTCCCACTACTTCCCCGGCTTCTCCTGCTCCTTCCCTGGCCTCAGCTCCACCTGCCATCCTCCTGGAGCTCATGCTGCGGGCTTCACAAGCTTCTAGCAGCAGCTTGGAGCCAAGAATAAAGGGTGCAGGGGAAAGAGAGACTGATGCATGGTCTGGGCAGGTGGATGCACCAAGTGCTGATCAAGATCTAGGGGCCCTGCTGATGGGGGCGGTCACTAGAAGCCATAATGCTGAGCCCTGTGCCCACCTTTGGGGTCTACTTTTATCAGTGAGTCAGATGGAGACTGACAGAATCATTTTCCAACAGAATCATTGTTGCCTGGATGATGAGGGCATTTCCCTGTGAAGAATGTTATGGGCTGGCTGGTGTTTTACGGACTGCTTTTCATGGACCCCTTGTGAACTGCAGCGTCTTTTTCTGAACTTGAGAACAATAACCTCCAAATATTTCACATGCTATTTTGTAGACTGAATGAAATAATGGATCCGGATGTACTTTGCACATGAAAACATATTGCACAAATGCAAATTGGTATTGTTGTTGCATCGTGCATTGTTTCTGAAGAAGGATGGGTTGTGTTTCCCAAACTGATTTAGGGGCAGATATGTTTTTGGAACATGGTCTGTTTTGAAGCTGTGAATCCCCGGTTTGCACTTTTATTCAGTCACGTTGGATTTGTGAAATGACGAAGGGTTTCATATTTGAATTGACTGTTGCTTCATCTCAGAAGGCAGTAAGAGCCTTTGCGTAGTGATCTTGTCCTGAAACCCTAAGACATGAGATTGGCCTCTTTTAAATTGCTTTGGTCCTGGCTGGTCTTTTCCTCCTTACCTTGCTGTGGCTGGTACATCGTGAAAGGATGAAGAATCACAGTCCGAGGCTTTCTGGAAGTGGTGGACTCATCATGCAGCTGGTGTGTTGAAAGCCTGCTGGCGACGGGGCTTCAGACCCATCTTATCCAGCTGGCACAGAAAGGAACTGGAGGATTAGAGGGAGAATATTAATGGGAAGGCAAAGCAAGAGAATTCATGTTCAGCGATGTTTAGGGCCATATGTGAGCTGCGGTAGACTTCCACAGGCAAAACTGAACGTGCGTGGATTGGTACAGGTCATTGATGTGGCCCAGGTACCAGTTCACCTGTACCATCATCTGTTCAATTTATGCCTCCAGAATCATCCAGGAGAGGGGTGTGCCTTGGATTCTTTAATGGGCTCTGAAATGAGTCTGGCTCATTGTACTTGAATTCCCTTTTATGAGGCCATCTGTCACTGTCTCCACCAGCCATCTCAACAGGGGGCGACTGCCTCCCAGGGGACATTTGGCAATGTCTGCAGATATCTTTTTGGTTTGTACAACTGGGGGTGATGGTTGCTACTGGCACCTAGCGGGTAGAGGTCAGGGATGCTGGTAAACATCTTACAATGTACAGGATAGCGCCTCGCCCACAACAAAGACCTATCCAGCCCCAGATGGCTACTGCTGAGGTAGAAGAACCCTGATCTAAGGTGTAGATGGTGCTAACCTCAGCGCCATCTCCCCGCCCCCCCTTATTACATGTTAAGAAGCAGGAGTGGGAAATTTTATTCATTGAACACTCACTCATTAAGGGAGTAGTCAGGGAGTCCTCCAAGGTTTCCAGCTTGGAGAAGGGATGGACAGTGTGGCGGGTGTTTGAGGCAGGATGCCTGATGGAGATAGATAAGTTGGTTTTCTTTGCAGACTGAGCTACCCAGTGACCGTGGGCAGGCACCGTCCATCATGATGAGAATCCATGTGGAGTCCCGGAGGCATCAGCAAAACGCAAATCCCTCTCATTATAGACTTTAGTTAACAACATTAATATTAGGAGATTTTTATGACTCCATTTCAATTTTGACTTACACAACTGTGTCTAATAGAGAAGTACATCCAATCCCTCAATTATATATTCTTATCCAGTAAATAGCCCATAATCCCAAATGCCTCACTCTTTCCATTGTCATGGTTGTTTTCTGTTATCAACACCCTCCTTGACTTTCTTGCCTTCCCAGCTCCACTCCAAATGTACAAGCCCGTTGTTTTATTAAGTGAAGAAAATGGAGGGCACAGGCCATGCGAAACTCTTAGCAGGACTTCTGCCAAAATAAAACCAGCTGGATGGGTACTGAGTCTGTACGTGGCTGAGAGTCTCCATGTCTTTGTGACGTGACCGCTTTCAGGTCAACTGGAAGCAACGAAGTTTCGTGGGTGATGCTAACTGCCAAGGCCAGCACCCCATAAAGAGGTTTACCTTTGTGATTAGCCATGCGTTTTCAAGAGTTAAAACTTGTGGCATTCCCCTGCTAGGAAAAACATGTGGAGAAAAATGTGGAGAAGGAGCAGAGCTTCTTACTGAACTTGCTTCTATCTCCACGCATAGGCTTGTGCGTTTGTGATTTCTAGTCAGTGAAGAATTACAGGAGTGGCAGGAACGTACTATTTGCTGTATGAGTGGACATAATAGCAAGCCCCCTCTGCCTCTCAAATTCCTGTATCTGGGTCCAGGCTTTCCTCATGTGACTCCATCTTTGGGGGTAATCTTTCAACCAACACTGGTTTCTGTAATCATAATGTCATTTTAAGCAGCCCTGGGTGCTTGTGTGGTGTTTCACTCTAAGAAAGAGCGTCTCCTTCTGAATGTAAGACAGAAAAATGGGTCTCAAGGGGGGAAACGGTCCTTCATTCCCACCCAGCCTGAGGTTAGAAGGCACCCATGGCAGTCACAGACGCCATGTTTGACTGGGCTGAGTTGTTCACGGTGGCTGCCGCTGCCTTCGCCGTGTTTCCCTCACTGGGCTGTGAAGCGTCTGTGACTTGAAATGAATTTTCATGTAGTTACTGGACTTCAGGAGCTTTTCAGCCCTGCAGATGAGGTGATTGGGGGTCGGGGGGACATTTTGCTGGGTGGTTCATGTGCCACATTGAAAAGCCAGGAAGAGGCTGCTGCCCCTGCCTCACACACACACACACACACACACACACACACACACACACACACACACAGTTGAGGAACACACTGGTAACCAGGTGTTTCCTTGGGCTTTCAGAAGAAGTTTCTAGATTCTCTGAACAAAGTGAATTGAAAAGGAGCCCTTGGAACTGTGTTACTGCTCCTACCAGAACCCCACCAGCCTTGTGTAGAACAGAAACATGGATATTCTCGGTCTGGAGTGAACTGATCTCAACTCCTTTCCCTCCTCTGTCAGTGCCCTCCATAGCAGGGTCTGTATTCATTCAGCATCAGAAGCTGAACGATGCTCGGGGTCTGGGAGCCTCTCAGCCTTGACGTCTTAGGAGTCTGCCCACCTCTACCTTCCTTCCCAAGGTGTCCCCGCAGGAGGGGCTGGAGCCATCTGCAGCCCCTGGTCACCGTCCCTCCCATCAGAGCCACTGGACAGTGCTTTGGGCCAGGCCAAAGGGAGCGTGGGTCAGGCCCTCTGCCCTCTCTGCCCCCAGGTTAGCTGGCCTTCCCCTGTTGCCCACTTCCCAGGGAAGATGGATGTTGGCTGCTCACAGGGCTCACTGACCACCTTGCTTCACTCTACTCTGTTCCTTCCCTCATTTTCTCACGTTTCTCTTGTGGGCTCTTTGTTCAAAATATTTCCAGAATCTGACACCCTCTGCAGGTGGGCCTTATTCCCTCACCCTCCAGCCTTGGTTCAGGTGTTACCCTCTGGATGAGGACGTCTCGTGATGACCAGTCTTGAAACCGCAGCCCTTCTTCTGCACTCCTTGTTTCTCTCCTCTTGCTCATTTATCACTGTCTGAGGAACTGAGTAGTTTATTGTGTATTGATTATTGTCTGTCCTTATCCGCTGGAACAGAGGTCTGCAGACTGCTTCTGTAAAGGGTCAGATAGTGAATAAACATCCTTGGCTTCGTGTGGTCCATACAGTCTCTATTGCAACTCCTGGATTTGGCTGTAGTCGTGTGGAAGCAGCTATGGGCAATATGGAACCCTGCCCTAGAGTCTGATCTCCATGTGGGCAGGGATTTTTGTCTCTTGTTGTCATGGCACATGGTAGGTACGTGTGTTAGTTTCCTTGGGCTGCTGTGACAAAAGTTCCACAAACCCAGTGGCTTAGAACAATAGTAATTGTCTCCCGGTTCTGGAGGCCAGAAGTCCAAAATCAAGTGCGTGGGGCCGCCCTTCCTCTGACACCTGTAGGGGAAAGATCCTCAAGTGCCTCTTCCAGCTTCTAGTAACCCCAAATGGTCCTTCGCTCATGGCAGCATAATTCCAATCTCTACTACACAAGTGTTTTCCTTGTGTTTCTTCACATCATCTTCCCTCTGTGGGTGTCTTTCTCTGTGGCCAAAGTCACACTTTTATAAGAACACCAGTCATATTAGATGAGAGCCCACCCTCATGATCTCATTTGAATTTGATGACCTCTCTAGACTCTACATCCAAATGAGGTCACATTCTGAAGTACTGGGGTTAGGACTTCAACTTATCTTTTTTGTGGGGCAGGGGACACAATTCAACTCATAACAGTGCCCAAGCAATGTGTTGAACGAATGAATGAATTTAACTAGATCATGTTCCTTTGATACTAACATCATCTTTTCCTTCACACTGGTTTTATTGAAATTTGGGGGAGGGGACTTATTAAAATTAACCTTTCCTCTGCAAGTTCTTTTCCTTTAAAAATGAACAGAAAGGGGATCCCTGGGTGGCTCAGCAGTTTAGCGCCTGCCTTTGGCCCAGGGAGTGATCCTGGAGACCCGGGATCGAATCCCACGTCGGGCTCCCGGTGCATGGAGCCTGCTTCTCCCTCTGCCTGTCTCTGCCTCTCTCTCTCTCTCTCTCTCTCTCTCTCTATCTCTATCATAAATAAATAAATAAATCTTTTTAAAAAATAAAAATAAAGATGAACAGAAAAATTAGACTTTAAACTTTCCATTCGCTCACTATGTCTCTTGTGCCCGTGTCCCAGGCATAGTCTCCTTTGGATACATAGTGGTGAGGAAGACGGGCATGGCGGCTGCCCTTCCAGCTTCCACTATACCAAATAGATTGTGCATCCTCTGTGCCATGAAAGTTCTTTTATAGAAACTCAAAGTCACAAAACCAGAAAGCTTCACTAGTAGTAGAATGAAAGGAACAGAAACCGTCATGGGGAGGGGGTGGTTGTTGAGTTTGTCAGAGATGATTTTTACCCTAGTATCCTGGGTCATAGAGCCCAAAGCATACAAGTTCCCAAGTCAAGCTGTCTCAGTGATATTGGATGTTGCCATGGTGACAGAGAGAGATGTGTTCCCCTGGGGGACTTGTCAGCACATCTTCAGAAGCCTTTCTGACTGTCTGTGCCAGAGCAGGTGAGCATGGCCAGTATGTACTGGCACTTCTGAATGCTAGACCGGGAGAAAGCCTCTCCTGTCCTTTGACCTCATGAGAAGAGAGTGGGGACCATGCCCATTTTATAAGATTCAAATCTAGATTGCCTGATTCAAAGTCTATCCCTCTTTCTACCACTATGGGAACCCATCTAGTAGTATTTCTCTCGCCCTGCTTTCTAGAGTTTTGTAACTTAGAATTCGTCCCTTTAAAAGCATATAATCCAGTGGTTTTTAGTATAGTCAGAGTTGTGCAACCATCACCACTCTCTAATTCCAGGAACTTTTCTTCACCTCCCCAAAAACCCCCGATCCCAGTCCCGGGCAACCGCTAATCTTCTTTCTTTCTCCATGGATTTCCTTATTCTGGGCATTGCACATACACGGGATCACACAATGTGTGGCACTTGGTGGCTGGCGATGTCGATTCTTTAGTGTGTCTTGTCACTGCTGTTCACATTTCAGGTCATCAAATATTTACCGAGTAATAACTGTGGGGCTCTGGGAAACGAAGATGAGGAAGGCCATCAAGGGGAAGTCAGCACTGAGTGGTGGGTTTGGGTTAAGATGTGTTCGCAGTCTCCCAGAAAGCCAGTGGGGACCCTGGTCCGTGCTGAGGGTTCCACAGAGCTTGAGAGTACACGGAAGACCTTATGGTCAATTAATGTCCTGCAGAATTACAAGGACACCACCCCTCTGGTAAAAGATGGTCCTTCCTTCCATTTCCCCAAATTTGCCAAGCCCCTTCCTTTTTTGCTCCACCTGGAAGATTGCAGGCATACCCTGTCTCCCTTTACTTGCCCTGGTTCACACCTGCTTATCCTGCACGGCTGGCCTGTGGGGTATGTCCTCCGTGAAAGTCGCCTGGACAGACCGGCCCAGCCCAGGCTACTCTGCAGGGCGGTCTCACAGTCCCATACTTCTTCGTGGTGTATATCACAGCTGCAGCTCAGTGATAAAGCTGTCACTATTTCATGTCCCTCTGGCCCCTTAGGACTGTGAGCATGTCTCTTTTGTTCAGCCTCATGCCCCAGGGCCAGACATCACGCCTGACACCTACACCCATGTGGAGCACATACAGGTGTGCAGTGGGATGGCATTGATGCTGAGTCGGGACACTGATATTTTGTGCTGTGGGGACACCAAGATCCATGCATTCATTCCCCTTCTGAACCCTTGATCCCAGGCCCCCATAGTTAGGGTAAAGTCAATCCCAAGTGGTTTTTCTCTTAATAAAACCCTGCTTGTCCGCTGCCTGCTTTTCTGTCAGCACTTGTTGTACAGGATGTGAGTGTGATTTCATCAAAATAACAATAGCCCACTTGAGGCCCTTGATGACAGTCTCCCTCATAAAGTAAGGCATTTTTTGATTCCTGTTCTCCACCTTTGTAATAAACCCAGCCCCACATGACTTTGCTGAGAAGGCGGCTTGCCTGGTCCTTTTGGTGCCCTTGATATTTCTGATGACTCTGGCGGACCTGTGATACCACTTTCCCCTCTCTCCATTAAATGGGAAAAGAGCATGGGCAGGACGCACCACTCCCTCGCACGCCGCTCCATCAGTGAGCCCGGAGAACATTTGCTCAGAACGATTCGATGTCCTGTGGTCAGTGGTGCACCTAATGAGATGCCGTACCCCAGAAAATTGAATGCCAAATGACATTATTTGTAGGTTTTGCTCTTTGCCCTGTTCAGTAGTCAGTGGCTCAAATGCAGATGTCATGGATCATTTCAGACTCTAATAAAAATAATGCCCCAGGGAGCTGTGCCCTGGGGTTAGAGAAAGAACAGAACAACAGTGCAATTCTATGACCTTGAACCCTTGAGTCCTGGCACATTTTTATAGGCCGCTGGCCATAGGCAATGTAAGGGGTTTCTCTTTTTGAGGAATTGGATTTAATCCTGTTAATTATGCCTTATTTTATCTTTCCCTCCCTTCCCCTATGATCCTCTGGTTTGTTTCTTAACTTCCAGCTGTGAGTGAAATCCTATGAAATCATAGAGGGAGACAAACCATGGGAGACTCTTAACTCTAGGAAACAAACTGAGGGTCACTAGAGGGGAGGGAGGTGGGGGATGGGGTAACCGGGTGATGGGCATGAGGGAGGGCGCTTGATGGAATGAGCGCTGGGTGTCATATACAACTGATGAATCACAAAACCCCTCCTCTGAAAGTAATAATAAAATCCGTGTTAATTAATTGAATTTAAATAAAAGAAAAAAATTATACCTTGTGACCCCACTCAGGAATTCAGGTTGCTGTTTGCCTCTAAGAGGAGGCCTACAAGATAGCAAATGTGGAAGAGGAAGCCCCGAATGGAGAATGACAGTTCACATGGCAGCAACCTTCAAAAGAGTCCAAAATTTCTTTTGTTAGGGGAGGTTTTCCATTCTGTTAGGATCTTTTGGGCAAGAATAATCCATAGACGGTTTAAAGTGCCAAAGTACGCACACACAAAATGAGGGCTGTAGGGTTGGGCTGCTTTCATGGGGTATCTACTGGGAACCAGCTGAATGTCTTCTTGGGCAAGACCCCTCCCACCCAGTGGAGAGTCTGTTCTGCCTCCAGATGCCCTCTCCTGCCTCCTCTGCCCCCCTTGGCCCCTCAACTTGATGAGATGTTGGAAGGATCAGGATTCTCACAGCACGGATCTGTTGAGTTGCCAATCCTGGTGTATCATAAAATGTTTTCTTTACTTTTTGACTCAGAAGTTTATTTCTTCCCTGGGAAATCATTTAACCGCGAGGCAGAGACCACATGTTTGATGGGTTTCTGTAGCTCACCAGCAATACTGCAGGAGTCCAGGGGGAACTTGCTAAAGAGTAAGAGATCACAGCCCCCCTCCCATCCAGGGGATCTAGATTCTATGGAGATAGTTGGACTCCTTCCAGATTCTAGAATTGATTTTCATATCCAAGAATGCAAATCTGAGTTCATGCAATGCTCAGGGGCATATTAAGGACACAAGAGGGAATCAAATAAACATTTTCAGGGCATCTTTAAGTCCTAGAAACGAAAAGGTCTGCAGAGGCCATCAGGATCTGTTCCTCCAGCGTGATTTCTCTTTCCTTTAGTCTCTCAGGAGATCGGGCAAGCAACCCACTCACCGCAGCAGGTGAGGAGAGTACTTTCTAGAAAACGTAACTGGCCGCATTTGAGTGAATCATAACACATTTCTCCTTTTTGTGCTCTTTCTGCCTAGATTCTTTTGTTGGTGGAGTCATTGGCCTCATTTTTGCATACATTTGCTACAGACAGCACTACCCCCCTCTGGCCAACACAGCTTGTCACAAACCCTACGTCAGCCTCCGGGTCCCGACGTCGCTGAAGAAAGACGAGCGGCCCACAGCTGACAGCGCACCCAGCATGCCTCTGGAAGGCATCACCGAAGGCCCCGTATGACGAGGGTCTCAGGACGATGGACGCTGAGCCCAGGGCCTGCTCTTCCACCCCCCTGGCATCATAACACAGTAGAAGAGGCTTTCTGTCGTGTGTGTCTCATCAGTTGTTTCTCAGAGTTACCCTTCTGCTTCATTTTGCTGATGGTGTTCCTGCTACTTTAAGTGTGTCTTTTCAACTTTCTCGAATTTGCAAAGGAAGGACACAGAAACTGTCTCGGAGAGACGTACGGAAGGAGGCCGCAAGGACGGGGCGGGTGTAACTTGGTCCATTCCTTTATCTGAAATGTTTGCTGTCACAGCCACCGTCCTGTGTTGTCATGGTTGTAAAACATAATAAAAGCTCCCACCTGGAAGACACGGTGTTGGCTGTGCGGGGCAGCAAGAGTCATTCAGAGGTGCGGTGTGTTTCACGGCCGAGGCCGGGGTGGGGAGCTGGGTCCCAAGCCAGCTCTGGCCATAGACCATTCTGGAGCTGGTGGAGCTTTGGAGGCCTTCTGCAGGGTCAGCCCTCCATGGCGTATGCCCCTGAAATGGAGCTGAAGTTTGAGGTTACTGCCTTAGTATTTCCAGGATTTGGGGATCACTGAATTTAGAAGGAAGTGAGATGGATGACTTAGGCTTTCACCAAATCCAGTGGAAACAGAGATGCCCGAGGGCCAGGAATGGAGAGCAGTCCTTGCAGACAACCCTTTGTCTAAGGGTTGGGGGTGGTGGTGGGGGAGCACCGTATCTCTCCAGGGAATGGCTGGGGGACCTCTGGCAGGAAGAAGCAGCTCCCCTGGAGGGGTTTTCCCCTCTGGGACCTGAGTTTTGCGGGACTCTGCTAGAAGTCTTCTTCAAATAGTGGCGCCTTCCCATTCCTGTGTGGCAGGTGGCATTTCAGCATGGCAGGGCTCCTGTACAAATCACAGGGACGGAATCCGGAATGCCCTGTTTTAGCTCAGCCCGTCGAGAACCCTTGCTGGTCGGAGGGCAGAGCACACCGCTCCTTGGCCAGTTTGTTCTTTTCAAGGCAGTGAGCGTCCCACCATGCGGTTCTCTAGGTCCCTGGGCCTGCAGCGAAGGGCTGCGTCTTTGATGACTTAAGACTGTCACCTCGCAGCTGTTGCTGTAACAGACTGCCTCTGGAGTCAAATGGCTGTACAAATTGTCACCTGAGCAGCTCCGGGCTGGGCGTGCCAGTTAGAACCGCCAGGATATTTTTGATCAGCTGTCTACACTGTGAGCTCAGCCCTGCAGGGCACACACCACCTTGGGGAGGCCTTTGACAAACAAGCCCCTGTACTGCCCTGTCCAGCTGCAGTCCTTCCAAACCCGGGTCAGCGTCGACCCAGCCATGGCGGCAACCCTCCTGCTGTGGGGTGGGGGGAAGAGAAGGCTTGTGGTGCCTTTCATCCAGAGTCAGACTCCTGATTTCTAAAAATTCCAGCAGTTACACTGCTAAGCAACTTCGAAAACAGATGTGATGTATTTACAAAGCTAAATCGTAGCCACTTATTAGACACAATTTAAAGACCTTACCTTCTTATAAAATCGGAAAGTTTAATATTCTGATTCAATTAAAAGTTTGTAATTTTCAAAAATAGACATAAAAATGCAGACATAAAAATGCTGCTGTTTAAAAAACAAACACCCGATGAAGTGCATGTACTTTTTAAAAAAATATTTATTCATGAGAGAGGCAGAGACACAGGCAGAGGGAGAAGCAGGCTCCACGCAGGGAGCCCGATGCAGGACTCGATCCCGGGGCTCCAGGATCACACCCTGGGCTGAAGGCAGGCGGTCAACCGCTGGGCCATCCGGGGATCCCCATGAAGTTCATGTACTTCTTTGATTCTGTACTTACCAGAGCTCTGCTGGGCAAGCAGGGTGAAAGCGAGAGTTACTCTTCATTACTGAGGACTTAAATGCATGAAATGTAAATTTTGTATAAATACATTTACAGATAAATGGGAGGATTTGGAAAAGTAACACAGAACGGAGCGTTCATTAATACTGATGATTGAATGGGAAGTCCTACCACGCGCCACGTAGAAGCTTTCGTTAGATTATAAAGTTACAAAGGCCGTGGTAACAGGAAGCTAGGGCAGGATTCCCAGGAGCCGTAATTACCTGTGTCAGGTCACAGAAGGCAGGTGCTTTTGTAGATCTATGTATTTTAATTTCGTGCTCTAGTAACGTGAGGGCAAAGTAACACTATAATGTGCTAACGAAGTGGGCGTGGATGGAGGCACTGCTTTCTGCCCCCAACTCTTCTGGATGGGAGGGGTTAGTTATTAAGGCGGGCTTGCTGGTAAGGCAGGGGGCACGGTGGCCAAGCCGCCCCAGGATTCCAGGGGAAATTCTTTTGTGATGGAAGAAAGAGGGAGAACTATTATTTCCCAAAGGGACTTTCACAGAACTGGTCCGGTTTCGTGAAAATACAATACGATGTGATGCACATGCGATCTAGACGGTGTAATATGGCACATGCTTCATAGGGCGTGATACAGGATAATGTCATATGGCCAAGTCTACAGCATGATATGGGACAGTGGGATATAATACGGTACAGTCCCGTACAATACCCTGAGGTATAAAATAGTACAATACAGGTGGTTTACATGTTCTGAACTCCCCTTTAGAGATCCAAGATGTCCATAGCATCTTAAAGTCCTGCACTGAAGAAACCGACCATTTTCACTCTCAGCGACACCTTTTGGTCCCCACTCTGGCTGCAATAGGGTCATGACTGTCTGCGAGTGGATTTCTGCAGATTATCAGCAATAATAGTGCTCCCAGGGACACCGCGAGTGACGCCTTCTTACCATGAGCGGGGTGTGGTGGGGGACCCCCTGAGGAGGGGTGGCCCTGCGACTCTGGTACAGTGTCTTAGCTTGATCTGCCCTAGAAAGTTCCCCAGAGGGCAACAGACCACAGGCGTGGATGCCCTTGGGCGCCTTGCACACTGTGATGCTGGACACCTGCTTTTGCCCACATCCTCGTGCCTGGTCAACAGATGCTCGCTCCTCGGGGTGCTTCAGGGAGAGTAGGAAGCACTCAGAGTGGGGCCAGGCAGCCCTTGAGCAAAGGGCTTCATTCCCATGAGCCTCACCGTCTGCATCTGCAAAGTGGGAACGAGGGCAACCTTATAGGAACTACAGCAACCTTATAGGACCTTGTAGGGTGGCTTGGGAATCAGGAAGGTAAGTTGCCCGGGGCCAAGACAGCTGTAGCCACTGCAGAAATTCTGGGGTGGAACTGGAGGGTATGATGCTGAGTGAAATCGGAGAAGGACAATCATCATATGGCCTCACTCACATGGGGAATATGAGAAACAGTGAAAGGGATTATAAGGCAAGGACGGGAACTGATTGGGAAAAATCAGAGAGGGAGACAAACCACGAGAGACTCCTGACTCTGGGAAACGAACAAAGGGTTGCGGAAGGGGAGGTGGGTGGGGGGGATGGGGTGACTGGGTGATGGGCTCTCAGGGGGGGCACGTGATGGGATGAGCACTGGGTGTTATACTAGATGTTGGCAAATCGAACTTCAATAAAAACAAATGTAAAAAAAGAAAGAAATCCTGGGGTGTCTGAGCAAGAGCTCTGGGGTTCTGGAACTCCCTGAAGACTCTAGACCATTCTAATGCTAATCGAGCTGCCCTGAAACACTCTGGTAGTAAAGCCCTGACCTGTGATCCTCCACTGATTCCCCCCCCCCACCCACCAGGAGCCAGAGGTACGGTTGATCCCTTTAGGGAGCCCGGACCAATATTCCAGTACCTTTCACTGTTGGTTTTTATAGAATGCGTATCTTAGAGAGGTGCTCGCCCTAAGGCCTGTATTGCGGTGGGAGAGGAGGGCCCACCCGCAGCAAAGGCAGCATGGGGTGGTGGGTGGTGGGGAGGGAGAACTTGTGGGCCCCCCACCCCGGGAGGGGAGAGGAGTCAGCAAGGGGTGGGGAGGACCTCCTTCTACCCAAGGGAGAGGAAGCAGCAGGAAGCAGCAGGACCCCCGGGGCTGGTGGAATTAGAAAAGGCCACAGAAAGGCTCAAAGGCTCTGGAGGTTCTTAAGGATGGCCGAATGTTCTGGTTCATGTGGGAAAAACTCTAGCAAAATAGGGCCCCTACCTGTGTGCCAGGTGCAAAGGATTACCTTGAGCCAGCGAGGGCGATGTGTCTGCAGAGAGGAGGAGTTCCGTGAAGTGGGCAGCCCAGCCTCATTTTAAGAGGAGAGTTGGACCCCCATTACTGTTACTGGCATTTGTATACCCCCCACCCCCTGCTACCCCCAGCACCCCCCTCCCCCCGGGAGATTGTTGAAAGATGTGCTCTCCTCATACACCTCACCTGGGCCTGCCACTACCTGAAGCCGAGTTTACAGAACATTCTGATCTTCAGCTGGTCACCCCGGCCTGCCATGTTTCCCTACATCTGCACCCCGAACCCCAGAAGGACCCTGAACTCATGGTTCACTGCTGATGCCTCAGTGGGGAAATTCAAACCCAAGCGGGGGCTGCTTCTGAAGCTGGTCGATGGACAGGCGCCAGCAGAGCGCTGCGTTAAGTTCCTCACACGTGAAAGGTAAGAGTCGGCTCTGGGCTGTGCTTGGGTTCCAGAGTGGCCCGCACACCTCCGTAACAGGTCACAAACCCCTTGGAAGACACAGTCCTCATGTGCCAGATTGGGTTTGGGGGAGGATTAAGTGAGGAAAGCATGTTCAGAAAGTGCTTACTAAGTGCAGGGCCTGGTACATAGTAGGTGCTCAATAAGTGTTGGTTGCTATTGTCCAGTGTGGTCTGGCCCTGTGGTGCGAAGCAAGGGATGTTCCACACGAGTGGATATTCCTGAAAGATAGCATCTGATGTCTTTCTCTCATGGTGACCATTTTTGTTTAAAATCTTAGATGAATTAATTCTACACCCCGAGCTCTCCTCACCCAGACACTGCTCCCTAGAATGTTACCTTTGCTTGAAGAACCCAGTGCCATGATTTTGAAGAGCACTTGAGTGCTGCACAGTGGGTAACCCTGGGTATGTCATGCAATTTTCTACAACTTTATCGATGAACAAAGTGGGGATCAGAGAAGGCAAACCAACTGCCCGAGGTCACACAGCTTCCAGGAGGAAGACATTGGCACCCAGGCCTGTGTGACAGCAGAGCCTGCCCGTCTTATGGCTCTGCCGAGGCACGAACCGTGTTACATCCGTGGTGTGGGTATTTCATCTCCCACCTCAAGGTCAGAAGGAAGGACCAGGCTCCTGGGGACCCCTCAGATTGCAGGAGGAACAGAGAAAGCAGAGGTGGCCTGGAGGCCGCAGGAGGCCCTGAGGGCTGGGCTAGCAAGTGCTTTCCCTCTCCAGGAGCCTCCAGGCTGCCAAATGGGCTTCCAGAGGGGCCGGCCGGGGGCAGATGCCCAGAGAGAAGTGGGGAAGCAGGTTATCAGGGGAAGGGGGGGTCTCACTACCCAAAGAGCTGAGCCAGGATTCCTCAGCACAGAAGTAGGGGGCCTTGTCCAGCTAAAAAAAATCTGTACTCAGGAAAGGCCATCCAGCTGCTGACATCTGGGCACCACTGTGACTGGGGTGTCCTGCTTTCCTCCTCGAGATGGTCCTTTGTGTGATTACTGCTCCTCAGACAAGCCTCACCTGCTTTCCTTGTAGCCTTCAATGCAGGACAGCGGTCCGGGCCCGGGGGGAAGCCGACTCCGGGTGGGGTGGGGTGGGGTGGTCCTGGAGGGCTCCGTGCGGGTGACCGGGGGCCACGTGATGAGGGGTGCGGCCGGAGTGGCTTGTGACAACAGGCTGCTGGCAAACCCTCTGAGCAGGAGTAAGGAGTAGCAGCAACACGAGCTCCCAGCGTCCTTGTCAGCTACTCTCCTGCGGGCGCTTGTCCGAGCAGAGGGGGGTGACATGGTCCAGCCGAATGTGTAGCTTCCAAAGCACCGCTGAGCCCCACCTCCCTTCCGCTGTCTCTTCCTCTCCCACCTTCTTCCAGTGCTGGCTGGTCTGGGACGTGGCTGTCACGGTCACGGAGCTTCAGGGGGAGCAGGGAGGGGGACACGGATGCTCAGCTGCTGGGTGTCGGGCCACTGCCGCTTTATTTCTTCAACAGCTTTATTAGGGGTCCCTGCACCGTGTACCGTGTGCCCCCAGGGCGACGGCCTCTGCCCCCCCTGTGTCCCCAGCCCTGGAACGTGCCCGGCACGGAGCGGAGGCCTAGGTGGTGGTGGCTGAATGAATGAGCAGCGCCAAACAGAACCGAGCTGCCTCCCTCCGCTGCCTCTCCTTCTACGTGTTCTGCAGTCCATTGGAACCTCCTCAATAGACTTTTGTTCCAGAAGCAGAAGAACATGCTCCTAGGACGGAGATACACAAGGGGGAGAGGAAGCTGCGGGATCACTAGGGGATGGAGATTTGGGGAGCAGGTGGGGGTTGGGAGGACAAACAGCCAAGCTGGGGATCCAAGCTGGGATCGGGGCGGGGGTGGGGGGCAGGAGAGAGCTTTCCAGGCTGCTTTCCCAGGGCCTCCCAGCCCAGCGGGCACCACCTCTCCCCTTGAGCACAGCTGGGCACGGCGGGCCTCCCCGCTTGGTGGCCCGGGGCTCCAGACCCTGATGGAGGGAACAGGAATCCCTGGGTGACCATCCCAGTTCTCCATCCAGGGAAGAGGCCGAAATCCTGTCTTGGATGCCCTGAGGAGCCCCTCACTCTCTGGGCTCTGTTCCCCCATTTCCAGCCTCTGCTTCCTCCCAGCCTTACATCTGGATTTCCTGGGGCCTAACTCACAGGCTCGGGCTGGGGTGCTGCCCTGTAGCCTCGCACTCAGGGCTCCTGGCTGATGTCCCTCGGGGGAGAAACCCATCTCCTGAAGAAGCAGTGACCCCCACAGGTAGCCTGTGTGCTCTCGGCAGGTGGCCTAGCACCTGGCCTGGGGAAATGACTCAGAGAGGCACTGGGGGTGCAAAGCTTGCCCAGCTTTGGGTGAATGCAGAACCGGAGTCTGATCTCTGGTTCACCTGTAGATGGTGGTGTAGGGTGTAGAGGGACAGGGGCTGCGGTTCCCCTTCTCCAGGCCCTCAGGCTACCTGTACATGGGGTGCAGGTGGGTGGGGCTGTGGGGCTGGCTTCTCTGTTCATCTGATGACCGATGGTGAGGTGTTACCCCCGAGCTCCTGAATTACACCCTGCAGGGGACACTCACACATGAGGGATCCTCAGGCGCCTCTGGCTGAAGCCCCTGCTTCTGTGTCCTTTCCCCGTGATGGGGAGAGTGGAGAGGAGACTAGTGTATGGGGCTGTTCTTGGGGTGTCCTCCACCCCAGGAGGGAGGGGTCTCAGAAACAATGATGTTTGATTTGGGGTTGATAATTCTCAGTCAGTGCTGTGTACTCGTGCTGTGGGACCCCTCTCAGCTCATCTGCCTAAGCCGGACTCCTAGACATCGCCCCTACTGGCTTCTTTTCTCCCATTCCCTTCGTCAGATCCCTTAGCCACTCCTCCTGGACCTACCTTCAAAATACACCCCACATCCACTCCTCCCGCCTGTGTGGCCGTCCCCTGAGTACAAGCTGAGCTCTCCTAAACTGTGATGCCCCATTGTCACGCTCCCTTCTGTCCCCAATCCATGTTCCACTCAGGAGCCACGTGCACACACTGTGTGTGCATGCCCGTGTGTGTGCACCTGCCATGTATGTGTGCACGCGCATCTGCATGTCCACATGCATGTGTGTGCACGATATTCCTTTTTATTAAGGTATTATTTACATAGAATAAACTTCACCCATATTAAGTGTGCAGCTTGTTGAATTTTGATCATCATAGACACTTGTGTGACTGACCCAATCAAGATTTAAAACAGCTGGGGATCCCTGGGTAGCTCAGCGGTTTAGCACCTGTCTTCGGCCGAGGGCGTGATCCTGGAGTGTCAGGATCGAGTCCCACATCGGGCTCCCTGCACGGAGCCTGTTTCTCCCTCTGCCTGTGTCTCTGCCTCTCTCTCTGTGTCTCTCATGAATAATTAAATGAAATCTTAAAAAAAAAAAATTAGAACAGCTTCCTCATCCCAGAAGTTTCTTCTTGTCCCCTCTGCTCCCCATGCCCTCCTGCTGTCTCTCGTGCCAGGTGACCACAGATCTGTGTTCCATTAAACTTTTATCTTTTATAGAATGTCAGGTAAATCCCATCACACAGGATGTCGCCTTTTGTTTCTGACTCCAGTTTTGAGACTCACCCACCTCGTTGTCTGTCTCCGGGCCCGTTGCCTGAGATGGTGCTTCCTCTCTGCTCAGTGACCAGCAGGGCAGTTTCTTGCCTCTGCCCCATGTGCCCTTGGCTCCACAGCTCCTTCTGGCCCGGTTCTCTCTTCAGGGCTCCACTCAGATGCCCCCTCCTTAGAGCTCCCTCACCGAGCTGTCCCCCCACTCTACCACACACACACTTATTTTTCTCCCATATTTTCTCACTTGGTTCCTTCACGTCACAACTATATTCTTCATATATTCTTATAAGTTGAACTTTGCCTCTCAAAAATGCATTTTTTGAAGTTCTAACCCCAGTACCTTAGAATGTGACCTTGTTTGGAGACAGAGTCTTTACAGAGGTAACTGAGTTAAAATGAGTCATTAGGGTGGGCCCTAATCCGGTAGGACTGGTGTCCTTCCTTATAAGAAGGACAAGTTTGGAGACAGACCTACAGAGGAGGGAGGCCAGGTGGAGAGGGCCCATCTACAGGCCAAGGAGAGAGGCCTAGTACACATCCTTCCCTCCCGGCCCTTGGAAGGAACCAACTCTGCTGACACCCTGACCTCAGACTTCTAGCTTCAGAACTGTGTGTGAGACAATGCACATCTGTAATTGGGGCCCCCACATTCTAGTCTGGGTTACCACAGCCCTAGCCAACTAATACTGTGTCCCCCTTTTCTGCCTCACCAGAGTGTGGCTCTCCTGAGAGCAGGGATCGCCTCTGTCTCCTCAGTTCTGTCCCTGCGGCCTGGCATAGACTGGCACACAAGGGATACTTGATATGTGGCTGAATTAATGAGTGGGCACCTCTTCTTCTTGTTTTCTCACCGTAATCTCTATAAGGTTGGTTCATCAGGGTTTGGTTACCTACTCAAGGTGACACAACTAAAAGCAAGAGAATTCCTGATTCACGGTCCCATGTCATTTCAATGACTCCATAGTTCCCTAAGGGCCTTCCTGAATAATTAAAATAAAATAAAATAAAATAAAATAAAATAAAATAAAATAAAATAAAATAAAATAAAATAAATAAAGTAAAATAAAATAAGATAAAAATAAAATAAAATAAATATAAAATAAGTAAAATAAAATAAAATAAAATAAAATAATGAAATAGCCTCTTCTTACAGGCCCTGGAATGCTTAGTCTCTGAATGTGCTTCAGAAGGTTCAAAGCCATCTCTTTTGGGTTGTGCCCACACCAACAATATATCAAACCAAATACTGACACCCAGAAGGAGATTATTTACCTTAAACAAAGCAAACCAGCCCACATGACAAAAAGCCTTCTTTTCTTAATTTTAAGTACTGACCATCACACTAATTTTTAAAGCAAACACCCCAATCCATCCTCATCTAATTTATTAGAATTTGATTTACAGAGATCTTTCAAGAGGCTGTCTTTTTCCCACTCGGAGCTGCAGGCCTGTTGATTAAAACATATCTGCACACCAAGAGGCATTGGCTAGACAGGTCAGGCAAGAGAGGCCAAGCCCGGCTTTGGTCCGGCGCCTGAAGAGCTGCAAGCAGGCGAGTCCTACGCAGAGTGGCTGAGCGTCTGGACAGTGAGGGTAAGCAGAGGATAGCAAATATGTTACTTCCTTAAGTGGCTGAGCCTTGAAGCAGGTTTGCAGTGAGACAGTCCATTAAATGAAATCATTTTTTTCCAAGCTGCGTCAGTGGCAAAGCTATTGCTTTAATGCAAAATTAGTTAACTTTGGGGAATGACAGAGAGCTAATTTGCAGTTCAGCACTGGTGTGTTCTAACTCTTGCTGTTTTCTTTCTAGTGCTTCCTTCTCTGTCTCTCAGTCCTTCAGAAGTGGCTTTTCTGGGACTCTGTATCGCTGTGTGTCTGTGACTTCTACACTCTCTCATCTCTCCCCCCACTTCTGCCAGCGTCTCTCTGCCTCTTGATGTGTCTCTCTTTATCTGGCGGCCTGTGTGGATGGGTGCTGAGCCTGGCAGGCTGCGGAGAACTCCACCAGCCTCCCCCACTCTGAAAGCTGTGCTCTTGTGTGGAACGAAAGAGCACTGCAGAGAGTAAAAATCCCTTTCAGTGTGCAAATGCTCTCATTACCCTAGGATGGGAGAGAGGAACCTCTCAAACTTTGTCGTTTCAGTAAGAATGACCTTTGAAATCTGTAGAGTGACTTTCACATTTGTATCTTCTTTCCCAATAGCTAGAAGATGGGTAAATAGTGCTGAATGCTCATTGGTTGGTCCGTGGAGGGGTAGGGTGATTTATTGAGATATTAGTTTAGGTTCTGTCTTTGCTGCTGAAGAGCTAGAAAGATTGAATCTTTACTATCCAATTTTCTGGGTTCCTCTGTCCCACAGGCCCTGAGAACCTGCTTTTCTTGATGGCCTGAGGTCATTGTGGGGATGGTGCTACATAGTCTAGGGGTTAGAGAGGCAGGAAGGGCCTTCTGGGAGGGGCAGAAGGAGCACAAGTTTGTGTGCCACGCTCTGACTTAGGCATTGAGGAGACATCCAGTGTGCAAAACATTCTTCTGCTCATGGAGCTCATACTGGGTAGGTGACTACAAACCGTGATGGGCTCAGTGAGGGGAGGAGGACCTTCTGGGTAATATGGGAGAGAAGTAGAGGCTTAGTGGATGGTTTTCCTAGAGAGGAGGAACCCCTATGCCTTGGAGCCCTCAACCTCAACAAAGATTGATGCATATAAGAGTGGCAAGAAAGCAGCAGAATTTCTGCATCTGAGTAATCAAGTGGGTTTGGGCTGTGAGTGGATCAGCAGATACTGGAGCAACTATGAGACCCCCTCAAATGTTCTCCATGGGAGACCCCAGAGCCTTTCCAGAATGCTGGATGGGTGTAGGTCCCTAGTGCACTGAGCCATGCCAGTGGGATTAGGATGGGCACTCAGAGTCAAAATTAATTAAAGATTTAAAGAAAATAAAGTAAGTTGGCATGTCTTGCCCATTTAAATTTGTAATTTCCAAATCTCACCCAGACTACGATGGAAGAGGTGTGCTCAGTGGCACTGTACAGGTAGTATTGTTCCTTACTCCCTGCATATTTGCTAGCTCAGTCCTCATTTGCTTGGAAAGTATAGCTGAGTGGGTGGGTAAGAGTGACAGCTCTAGAATTGATTGTGATCTTTGCCCAAACACAGACTGATACTCACAGATTTCTTTCCCAGCCCTACCATGTGGCCTTGGGCAAGTTACTAGATTCTCCTCCCCTCAGTCAATCCATCTGTAAAATGGTGGTGATGACAGTATTCACCAGACAGGGTTACTCTGAGAAGCAAGTAAACAATGCATGTAAAGCGTGTTGAAAAGGTGCTTAGCACCTGACAAGTACTTGAGAAATACTGGCTCTTCTTTTTTCTATTTCTTACCGATTAATCTTCGAGAAAGGAACTATTGGTGACCATCAACTGTGAAGCTTTGTTTTTTTTTTTTTTTTAGATTTTATTTATTTATTCATGAGAGACACACACAGAGAGAGAGAGGCAGAGACACAGGTAGAGGGAGAAGCAGGCTCCATGCAGGGAGCCCGACGTGGGACTCGATCCCAGGACTCCAGGATCATGCCCTGGGCCGAAGGCAGGCGCTAAACCACTGAGCCACCCAGGAATCCCCAACTGTGAAGCTTTGAACCAGATGATTTCCAACGTTCTGTCCTTCTCCGAATCCAGTGGACGTAGGGTGTAGTCTCTTCTCCACCTTTAATTCACAGTGGGTAAAAGCCATGATTGCAAACTGAACTAACAATGCAGTGGCTTAACTCTTAAAGAGAACGATCTGGGGTTCACAGACAACCAACCAACAATCCGATCATGTCAGGAGAAGATAGGGCAGGGTTGGGTTGTGTGCACTGCTCCACACAGTTCATAAACACGTCTTTCCTCCTTTGGAACACTGAGCTCTCCAGTAAGTAATGACAATTGCCCCCAAGAATGAGTGACAAAGAAATGAAAAAGAAGAAGAAGAGAGAAGGGAAGACATTGAAACAAAGAAAATGGCTCATAAACTCACGGGCAACTGCATAAACTCTAGCTCTCTGTTGGCATGGGCTACCTTACAGTTTGGTTCCTTGAGAGGGATGAGGAGCAATGGCTTCAGATAGGCTTAGAGTGTGAGACTGAGCAGGGCAGGGGTGGAAGCTGTCCTTAATATACAAACAATTTTGACTGACAGGTATCTGCAGAGCAGACCTTCAGTCTCTTCAATCTCTCTGAGATGGAGTCCTCGGGCACTAGAGGATCCAAGACGGTGACGTGAACTGGATGAGCCTTGTCTTCTTACTGTAAAATGCCGTTGATACTGGCCCTGTTTAACTCTCAAGGTGATTATCAGGCTTGTAAGGCGGGGGGGAAATCTTTCCCTTCAACCCTTCCAGGTTCTCAGCTGAAGTCTGTTAATAGAACACAGACCAAGAAGGGAAAAACCAGTTTATTAATATGTGTATTGTGCACGTAGCAGGTGGGAGTACCCAGGGATGAGCTCAAAGAAATGGCTTAGAATCCGAGCACACATAGCACCTTCAACAGAACATAAATTTACAGAGAAATGACAGGATGACAGGATGAAGGAAAGCAATTTTAGGCTTCCAAGGGCAGCAAACTGTGGCAAGTTCAATATATTGAAAACTAAGGTTAGATAAAACTTTGCTAGTAAAGTTCTTTTTTTCTTTTTGAGAGAGAGAGAGAGAGAGAGAATCTTAAGCAGGCTCAATGCCCAATTGGGGGTCTTGATCCCACAACCCCAAAGTCATGACCCGAGCCAAAATCAAGAGTCAGACACATAACTGACTGAGCCACTCAGGCGCCCCTAGTCAAGTTTTTTAATGTAGATTCCTCTCGCTGGTGCTATTGCCACATTGATAAGGGTCTAGAGTTGTCTCTCTTCCCGACAGAGAAAGGGGGAAGGATACTGTAAATTTATATCCTGCTTTTAGGCAAATAGGGAAGGGTAGAGATTTTTTTTTTTAACTGCTTTGCCTTAACTGCCTTGCTAAAAAGAAAACCACAGGCCCAAGGTTTTGTCACTTGGCCCCCAGGACAGCAAACCAAGACTTCTTGCAGTTTTAACCTCTCCATCAGTAGAATTTTAAGCCAGTCAATCTGGAATTTTCTAGTCAGCACCAATGAGGTAATCTGTCACAGAAACTCTATCTCTCAAAGGAAGGTGAGGTAATGCACTTAATGACCCCTTGCTCTTCCTAAGGGAAGGTGACTTTGCCTGAAACAATCCTTTCTACTCTTTTGCTATTAACTCCTTGTCCCACCCTCCTTCCTATAAAAACCTTCCATTTTGTACAACTCCTCAGAACCCTGCCCTACTTGCTAGATGGCATGCTGCCTGAATCATGGCTCAATTAATAAAACCAATTAGATCTTCACATTTACTCAGTTAAATTTCATTTCTTAATAGTCTTCGGCCCCAAATAGTTTTTACGCCCATGTGTCACATTTGGGGGTGACATTTTGATTTCCTTCAGGCTCCCGTGAGACAGTGAGTGAAAGCATAGGAATGTGATCAGAGAAGATTGCATGCTCTCTCTCTCACTCATGCCCTGATATCTGTAGTCAGGCATTTGTGGAATGAATGGCTAGATTAGGAGTGGAGTGGGTTGTCAGGAAGAAGAGTACAGAGGTTAACGTGACACCTTTGGCAGTGCCAGCCAGGGCTGTGCCCAGTAGCCAAGACTGATCTCTTCTACTTGCCTCTGATCTGCTGCCTGGGAGTCACAAGACCTCTTTGCTGTATAAACATCACTAAATTCTTCCATCAGTTGAAACAGCCATATGGTGAGGACTTGCCTCCAGGGAACTTCTGCCCAGAGTGGGAACTACGATGAGTCAATAGGACTGACTAACAGACTCTAGAGAGAAGACATTGCCTCTTGGCCTCTTAAATGAATTCTCCAGCCAGAAGCCTCCTGTCTGCTCTCTGTGACTTTCAGAACAATCTCTCCCAGTTGTGTAATATTAAGAGTAATAGAACATTTGGGAGATGCATCAACATAATCAACAAACCTAGAAATAATAATCCCTGGCACTTCTAATAGAACAGAAAATAACAGTAAAGCATCTAAAACCTACAAGTTCACATTGGAAACTTACTTCATAAATAATAAGCCATTAACAGTGATTTCACTATTAAACAGTCAAGTAAAGAAAACATGGAAACTTAAGCTGCCAAGAATAAAGTCAACCACTGTATATTTTTATTTTTTTAAGATTTTATTTATTTGAGAGAGAGAGAGAGAGAGAGAAAGATGCTTAATGGACTGAGCCACCCAGGTGCCCCAATCACTATATGTTTTAAACATGATCAGTCCTCAAAACATCTGACTACTGATGAGGACAAATTCATTTCTGTCTTGGACAATCTCATGCTTTTATCCTCCGACAAGACCAGATTGGGAGCTACAAGATCGACAATGGTAATGATCAAAACGATGGCTGGAAGGAGCAGAACATTAACAGGGTACAGAATCCCCAAAATGTGTGGGTTTGTTTGGGATGACGACAAAAGAAGCCACCACGTAGTATTATATAAGCAGTGCCTTGCCAGCCATAAACTCTACTCCAGCCCCTTCAATCAATTTTGTTAGCTCGGTGTGGTTATCTACTTTTGTTTTCTGTCCTGCACACTTTCCTTCGGATAGTATTTAACTTTTGGGGGGGAACTATCCATTCTTCCCAGTAAAAGTAGGTCGGGCCCCCATCTCAGTGGCAGAGGTGAAGCATGTGACCTAGTCTGGCCAATCAGAATATCACATCCCTCTGACCCAAGTGACTGGTTAAGAGGATGGACCAATCAGAGCTGCTGAGCCTCAAATCCAGGACTTTTGGAGGGAACCCTGGAAAAGGAAGCTGCCTATTGCTGGGGTCGCTGAGAGAATGAGATGGGAAGCTTGAATGGCTGCAGCCATGTTACCAGCAGAAAAGAGGGGTATGTGCCTGTAGGTGGAGCCCACACAGAGGAAATCAGAGCCAAAAGATGGAGGGACCGAAATGGCTGATGTCACCTGGGCCACCCAAACCAGCTATGCAGAAGACCAACCCTGCCCCTGGCTTTCAGGAACTTGAACCAGTGAATTCCTTTTTCCTCTGTAGCCAGGTTGAGTTTCATTTTGCATTTCATGCGTCTAAACAAAGGGGACACTACTTTCAGCAGGTGCCAATGACTAAGTCCAAGCCCTACAAGACCAGCAGTGCTCCTGGTGTCCCTTCTCTGGAGTGGGGGTCTGTCTGAGTCTTGAGTTTTTTGTTTTTTGTTTTTTTTTTTTTTTTTTTGAGTTTCATTTGCTTCCCTTGGCTTGCTCTCCTCCAGCCCTGAAGCTGGCCGTGGCACCCCACCGTCCAGCTGATGCTTGGAACCTGTGCAGTGGGACGCTGTGTTATTCAACTTTCTCCATCACTAGCACACTGTTTTTCTGTCTTGGGTTATGCAGCCAGAATGCAAAGCCCCGCAGCATGCTGGGTTGAATTCCACCGCCTGCATTCATCAGCCTGAGTGTGTACATGCAGCTGGGCTGCAACTGCCATTTCTGTCTGATGGCTCAGAGCCACAATTTCGCCACGTTACTAATACCCATTATGTCATTTTGGAAAATGTAGGGATCTGGCTGTCCAGTGTCTCCAAATATGTGGATGTAAATAGATAAATACATATTTAAATCTGCCCTTACTTTGATGTGATCTGAGGAGAAAATGCAGTCTTTGTGGTTTATTTCCCATAGAAACAAGAAGAAAGTCAGAGAACACACAGTCAATGTCACAAGTAATAGTGAAACACAAACACCATTTGTAAATTACTTTTACAATTACTACAATAGTGTTTGTGTTTCACAAGTGTTGTGACAATTGCCACATTTTGTGAATGACATAACCCTCTGCAGGCAGGCGGGGAGCTTCTAGAATCTCAGCTGATGTTTATGAAAGGAGAAGCACCTCGATGTAGTGGGCAAGGGAGTCCCTGAGCTTGATGTGCGTGCAGAGGCAGTGTCTTCACATTGCATGGTCGTGTGGAGGCTTAGGACACTTACTGGAGAGCCTCATGTTCATGAAATATATTTTTCTTCTATCAGTTGCTACTGTAGACCCAAAAGTTTGTTGTCTGAATTGAGCCAAATAAGTATATTGACTCTCCGGCCCATTTGTGCTCAGATGATGTGTAGCGTACTAAGTTGAGGTCTGAGTCTGATAGATATTGACATTCTGGAAAAAACAAGATGTCAAAGAAAAATTTTCACCATGATTCAGTGAGCAAATAGGATCTAAAATTCTGTTTCTATGGAATAAGAGAGCTGCCCTTGTTCGAGCAGATTTGAGTCTAGTACTTCTACAGGGACTGTGGGGAAGGGGGAGGCATGTCATTGCATTTCTTTCTTTCTTTCTTTCTTTCTTTCTTTCTTTCTTTCTTTCTTTCTTAGATTTTATTTATTTATTTATTTATTTATTTATTTATTTATTTATTTATTTATTCACGAGAGACACACACAGAGAGAGAGGCAGAGACACAGGCAGAAGGAGAATCAGGCTCCATGCAGGAAGTCTGATATGGGACTTGATCCTAGGACTTCAAGATCATACCCTGAGCTGAAGGCAGATGCTTTAACTGCTGAGCCACCCAGGCGTCCCTGCATTTCTGAACACTGTTTCAATTACATATGTTTTTTGACAACAAGAAACAAAGGAAGGAAGAAAGGGAAAAAGAGGAGAGGAAGGAAGGGAGAATGAAGAAAAAACCAAAATGCAGAAAAAGAAGGAAAAAGAAAAGTAGAGTCACAATTCTATTGTATCCTTGCCTGGAAGGGAAGACACTTGGCAGTTGATGGGGCTTGGGGAGTGGTTGAAGGGATGTGAGCAGAGTATGACACAGAAGCCATCATCTAGAAATCAGAATAGACTGGTTTTCTTGAATGGCAGAGGAAGAATTAGAACCGGTAAAGTAGGCAAGGGATTTCAGTTCTGAGAACTTTCTTCATGGAGAAATGGGCTTCCAAGTGAGGTAGTGAGCTCTGTATCTGAAGATGTGCACAGCAGAGACCAGACACATAGAGGGTGTGTTGACGAGGAAATTCATACTTTAGGGAAAACGTTAGACTGGCTAACTGCTGAGAGCTGTGTTTTCACATTTGACTCTTGGAAATCTTAATGGTGATCTTAATGGAACACCCAAAAGAAGCTCGAACCATTCAGGAACAATAACTCCTGGGCTCATGGAGAGCTCAGAGGAGGAAAACTATGGCAGCAACAACAAAACACACACCAAGTCACGCTTTGCAATAATGAGGAGGTGATTACTTCCCTTCAAAAACTCCACGGGGAACAATAGTAGGTAAAAGTTAAATCACAGGCATTTCCCCTTGTTATCTGGCAAGTAACTTGAGTTGCCTTCCCAATTAGCCCTGTGCCGTCAGCTCTGGAGAGCTCTCAGAACCTAGTGAGATGGTTATAAAAGTCGCTCAGTCCCAAACTGTGCATGGTCATTGTTGGCCAGAACACTGCCACCCACATAATGACATGAGTAAGAGGCACGAAAGAAGCCACTTATGCTCCGGGACATATGACATAATAGCATTTGGAGCTATTGCATGGCCCTGCAATTCATCCATTTTCTATGAAGCTAAGCAAAATCTAAGTTCCTAGATCACTACTTACAAGTCCAGATGGAAAAAATTTCCTTCTCCCACCTGTTCTTGGCTCACTGTATTCTATGGACCTGATGGCTGCCACTTTCTGCAGGCTATGCTGAGTGGCTATTTGTAAATCATCATTATTAAATGTTGGGTTGCTTTTTAATGTGCCCATTAAAGGAAAGAGACCTGGCATAGTTCCCCAGGAATGATAGAGAAACCAAGATACCATCCTGACAGAGAGTCATTTCTACAATTCCCAATTTTCTTCTTCTGGAGGCAGCCAATATTTATGCAATGAATTCTCATTCACTGGCTTTGAAGTCACTGTAAGGGTTGGGATGGAGATGATATTACAAAGGCCAGAGAAACTGAAAAGGAAATGGGCACATCACCTCCCTGGAAGGAATTTATCTAGTGTTCATTATTCTCCTGTGCCGTGGTTAAGCAGCTTTTCTTTATCTCATTCAAGCAAGCCCAGCCTTTGGCTCTTCCTAGGCAGAGGCTGTCAGCTGGCCTCTGAAATTTTTTTGTAAATGTTTAGTTAATTAGATGTCAAGCACGTCAGATGGTAGATAAACAGGAGCAGTTTCATATTCAAAGAGTCTGACAGGGATAAAAGCAATTGCTAATTATGAGAAGAAAAATTTTGATAAAAGACAAAAGTGCACTCAAAGATTTAGTTTCTTGCTCTCTGGTTCTACGGGCTAATTCACATCCTCAGCAGCATTTAGTATTGTCAGTCTTTTTAAAACTTTAGCCTTTCTAGTGAGTGGCAGTTGTATTTGTATATGGTTGCGGTGTTAATTTGTATTTCAGTATCATGGCTAATGACACTGAACACTTTCTTGAGTATTTATTGGGCATTCTTGTATGTGTGTTTATGTGTGCGTGCATGTATTTGTATGTGTGAAATGTGTTTGTGTTGTCAATATTTTGCCCATTTTAATTATGTTTTTTTGTCTTAGGTTGTAGGGGTTCTTTATATATTTTGGTTATGTGTCCTTTTTCATATCAACATGTTGCAATTTCTCTCTCCCAGTCTGTGGTTTGCTTTTTCATTTTCTTAACAGTGCCTATCAAAGAATAAATGTTTTTAATTTTAGTAAAGCAAATTTATCATTTATTGTCTTTTATAATAGGTACCTGTTGTATTCTAAGAAACCTTTGCCTTCTCTAAGGTGGCAGACTATTTCTCCCATGTTTTCTCCTAAAAGTTTTGGGTTTAATTTTTATATTTAAATCTGTGACCCACTTTGAATTACTTTTGTTTAAAACGAAGCTATTATTTATTATGGGCTTTATAACATAAGTAGGAGAAAAATAAGATATAATAATAGCACATATAACAAAGAGGGGTTAGAGGGATGGAAATACATAGCTCCTAGGTTATATCTGAAGTTTTATAATGCTATGTGGGTGAGTAGCCCATGGTTAATTAAAAATAAATATTTTAAATCCTTGAGCAACCACATAAAAAAGCTGATAAGCTAATAGAAGAGATTTTAAAAATGAATGCTAAAAATGCTCAAATAGAAAAGTAGGCAGGAAAACCAGAAATAAGGACCAAAGACCATACTGGACAAGTAGAAGACAAAACAAGACGCAGATTTAAACCCAACCATACCTTTCCTTACATTAAATGTAAATGTTATAAATACCCCAATTAAAAAGTAAAGATTGTCAGAGTGGATTTAAAAAGTAAGAGTTATATGCTGTCTACAAGAAATTATCTTTACATATAAAAGCAGATGGGTTAAAAGTAAAGAATAAACAATGGTTAAAAGAAACCTGGAGTGTTCATATTAGACTAATGATGAAAGTGTTGATTTTCCTGAAAGATATTTTAATCTTAATATGTATACAAAATTTCAAGAATGCATTAAGCAAAAACTCATAGAACTGAATAAAAAAATAGACTGATCAATAGTTGTAGATGGAGATTTTAGCACCCCTGTCTCCGTAAGTAACAGAACTAGTAGACAAAACCAAAAAAAATTTTTTTCAGGATAAAGAAGGTTTAAATGACATTATCAATCAACTGTCTCAATCACTGATGCAATCTTAGCACTATCTGTTGCAGAGAGAGAGGGCAGGAATATATCACCTCACCCTTTGCTTGGTACCATCTACATTAGTTATGTTTGGCTTGCAGGGCCCAAGCAGGTCATGGAAATGAGTGAAGTGGTAGTTAAGGTAGGGCCATGGCAAAGAGACTATGAGTTTCTAAAACATAACCAACCCCTTGCCTCAAACTTGCTGTGAACACACCGGAATATGGATCCAGAACTGCCAGACCTTCTGATTTGTCAAGAGATGCCAGTAATCCAGCTTTTATGTAAAATATATTGATTCTTAAATATTAAATATTAAATAAACATACTGATTCCAGTCATTGTACACAGAGTTGCCTAATCAGCCTTCCCGAACACTACTCATAGCACCCCTTGCTCAGGAGTGATAGGTGCCCGGTTCTCCTTCCCTTTCTCTCCTATTGCTCCCCTGTACACACTCTGCATGCCTGTCCCCTCTTCCTGTACCACTTTCATTGATGATGCACCCATTAACCTTGCTCAACCTATCCTTTCTCCCAGAACAAACTCCATCCTCTCTGCTGTCAAAACCACATCCCTAGACTAGCTCAGTCTTAATGAGACCCCATGGACTAATTTAAAATACCCCCAAAGAGTATTTTAAACTGTCCAACATGACTCCCAGTCAATGCTCTTTCGCTTATTCTGGTCTATTGCTGAAAAATCTGTGACCTGTCATCTCTTCCAGCCCAGGAGATGGGCAGGTACCCATTCTGTTACCTGGAGGCATTCTGATTAGGAAATTTATCCTTTCCTGGGCTTCTCTTTTACATTGCCTCCCTAAACCCTGTTCATTAAATCACCCAGCATGTAGGACATGTACCATCCCCTTTATAATTACAGCCTCTCTCCCTATTTCTAGAATAATCATCTCTCCATTTCCCATTCTCCTCCCAACACCCCCCATTCAGCTTCCAAAATAGCAATCCTCATTTTATTTTAAAACTAGTCCTCCCCTCAAGTCTTTCCCAGCCTAATCCTCTCTTCTTCCCTCTCCTCTTTTCAAATGAAGCCAATGGACTCTTTTTAGTACTTCTTCCGAATACTCTATCCATACTTTTTTTTCAGAAGAGGAGCCATTGTCTCTTTCTGGAATACCTACTTCAAAGTTACTCGTGTCCTTTCCCATCTTTCCCTTAACTAGTCATAAGTTTAAGTGTTCAACTAACTTCTAATAATAGGTCATGATAATAGCCTAAAATTTATCCAGTACTTACAGTACATCTCATTTCATTTTTATAACATTGTGAAATAAATAGTATTTATTATCCTAGTTGCACAGAAGGGAACATTAATAAATCATTTGTCTAAATTCATGGAAGTAGAAAATGGCAGAGCCACGACTCAAATCCCAATCCAGGTTATTCTGACCCCCAAACTAGCATCAGATGCCATTCCCCAACCATGTTAAAATGTGTAGTAGTTTCCTGTTGTTGGCAAATCTAGTCCCATATGCTGGGTGGCTTAAAACAACAGAAAGTTTTTCTTTCACATTCTGGAGACCAGAAGTCGGAAATCAAGGTGTTAGCAAGGTTGGGTCTGGGGAAGAATTAATTCCACACCTTCTCCTGGCTTCTGGTGGCTGCTGCAATCTGTGGCTCTCCTTGGTTTGTAGACTTAACGCTTTAATCTCTGCTTCTGTCTTCACATCATCTTCTCCTCTGTGTGTTTTCTCTTTCTTTCTTCTCTTATGGGGATACTTGTCATTGGATTTAGGATTCACCCTTATCCAAGATGGTCTCATCCTGAGAAGTCATCTTGAGAAGTCATCTTGAGAAGACATTTTTCCCAAATAAGACCACATCATAGGTTCCATACCCTTGGGTGAGACACCATTGAACCCACGTAAAAGAGAAATCTTCTTAGGGCATGTGGTAGCTGTTTCCAGTCCAGGCTGCAGAGACTTCTGCCCAATGCAGATTCAGTGTGTCACTTCACCTTATCGATATCCAAGATTCCTTTTAATTCCAGAATTTTATGAGAATAACAGGGGTCATTGAAGATGAAATTCACATTGTACAATAATCTACACACATACACACACACACACACACGTTCAGTAGGTAACGTAGTCACTTTTAAACACCAAGAAGATTTAATTAATGTATCTGGTTGGCAGTCTCTACCAATGAAAACCCTAGTCTGAAGAGCTGGGGGTTCCACCTCCCCTTTGGCCTGGATCACTTCCTTCCTTAATTCTCCTGGTCCCAGATCTCCCACCTGTTCTGCTCAATCACACCCCTACCCCCTGGCTGGTCCCTTCCTGGCACCAAATCTTACACCCTCACTACAGAGTTCCCAGAGTTCCAGCCTCAGGGTCTCTCACCTCACAGCGCTTACCCTGTGGGCTGTTTTTCCCTGTCGTTGTCACTGTAGTGCCTACAACTGCAGTATCACTGCAGTCCCAAACCCCTGCCGTGGAAGTCACAGCCAGAGGTGCACTCTAGGCTTCATGCTGCTGACATAATGCCTTCTGCCACATGCCACGGCAGCCAGGGGAGGGTTATGGCCCACTGGGGGCAGCGCAGGAGATAAATCCCTCCCCAGCTGTGTGCTACTGCTGGATTGATTTTTACCCTTTAATTATAGCTGTAGTTAGTGCCTTATGGATTGTTATAGAGTCAGACCCCGCAGAAACGTCTGTGAAGTTTGGCAGCAGAACAGGGGAGTCAGCAGCTCCGGTTATGTTATGAGGCTCTTCCCGAAAATGTGCCGCAGCTGGTGCTCTGTGGAAGTGAAAACTGCAAGGGAATCCTGTTGTGGGTTATTGCTAGACCCCATCACCTCCCAAAGAGGGTGGATGTCTAGGGCTCAAAGTGCCCTAAGGGCCCTTTGGAAAGCTATAGATGCCTCTATGAGTTTGCAGGAGACAGGCAGAGACAAACTGCACTCCCCAGAAGGAGGGGGAGATTTGGGACTGATATCCACTGGTAAGACCCCACTAGGCCTATGAACCTGACATATATCCTGTACCCGTGAGGACAGTCCCCAGGACCCAGCACCTCCATGTAATTCAGCCACTAGAGAATTAATGCCTGACCCAGCAGGAGGCCTCCAGGCACCTGCTGTGATAGTTGGTGCATTGTATTTGTTTCCTCAATATTTAAATGTTGCCCAGGAGGAACAGGAAAGATGCATCAGGGAAACTGAGTTCCCTAGGCAGGAAGATAGGAGGGAAAGGGCCATGGGGTTGCAGCGGGAAGCCCGGGGAGGAGCAATGTGTCAGTGGCGCTTTCTGAGCTTGTGTTTCTGAGCTTTGTTACAGCTTCTGTTAAACCTATCGTGGGCTTGGTCAGGATTCTTGGTGGTGGATGTGAGAGGGGCTGAGCCTTGAACGAAGCAGAGCTGACTTGCAAAGGCAAGAAGAACAGCACGTACTTGGGACAGATACCCAGGTGCTGAGGCTCCAGGATGTCCGTGGGCTCAGAGACCCAGAGCCCCACTTGTCTGGGGAGGGGATGCATTCCAGCTGGTGAGTCCAGTGGCCAGAGAGGTGCATCTGGGCCCACTAGGGCTGACAGTGGCAAAACACAACTTGCCTTACTACCCTGGGTGTGTGGATCACCTGGAGGAGGAAGAGGGTCATGTTTAGCCATGCTTTCTTGTAGAGAGAAAAAAAAAAAAACTCTCTGAAGGTCAGGAAGATTGAAACAGCAGCTTCTTGGAATATTCTCTGATCTCCTGGACTTCCACTAGGAAGGCTTCCTTCCACTAGGGCTTCCTGTCTCTGCCCCAGAGGTCTCTGCCCAGAGACCAGAATTGGGCTTTGCTGTGCTTGTGCCCTGTACCAACATGGACCAGGCATCAGCCCAAAGGCCACAGAGATGAATGAGACGCTGGTTTTGGTTTCGAACTGAGCCTAGCAGCCAATGTCAGCATCTTCTCCAGGGACATTTCCTGCAGGGTCAGTACATGCCATTCCTCCTGCCCAGTCCCTACCTTTCATATGTAGGATCCCACTTTTTTGTCTTATGCCTACCTACAACTTAGATTGTGTTTCCTTCCTCCGCCCGTGGAAGAGCCCTTCTCTAAATATGTGCTATATATTTCCATTTGATGGTCAAGCTCCCTGAAGAGCATTAACTTCTCCTTTCTCAAGTATTCTAAATTAGAAGCTGATGGATTTTCTCTCAGTGATCCTTCCAGAATATTCCATGGGCCTCAGTTCTCCAATCTGTATGACTGAAGGAGTTGAACTAGATGAATTTAGCATCTGACATTGTCATCTTTTATGATACTGTCCGCTTATTATTTTTTAAATTTTGTTAATAGAAGCTAGCCCACAAGGCACCTTCACGGGAGTTCTAAAGGCATTTCTCTTCAGGACAGAGCCTCATTCCAGGGCTTTTGGCTTGGCAAGCAGAGCAAGAACTGGATTTCAGCTCTTCCCTACACCTCTGGCTGGGTGCTCTCATGTAGGGGATGACCTGTCCAACCTTACATGGTCATGTTTTCCAAATACCAGCAGGATATGCAGTGGCAAAGAACAAGTAGACAAGAGTCATAATCTTTGTCCAGAACATTGGTTCTCAATCAGGAGCAATTTGGTCCTCCTCTCCCAGGGGACACTTGGCAGTATCTGGAGACATTTTTGATGTCACAATGGAAAGGTGGGGTGAGAGAGTGGTGGGGGTGCTACTGGCATCCAGTGGACAGGACAGGAATTATCTGGCCTGGGATATCCATCGTGCTGAGGTTGAGAAACCCTGGTTAAGAGATTAGCCTTAATAATAATTAGACATTGTATAAACTAAATGAATACTCAGGAAGTGGCAGCAAAAGTTCAAATCAGAAGTAACTTTAATAGGTATTTCTGAACAATGTGTTTGAACTGCTGTCTCTTTCTGTACGTCTTTGAACTTTATGCCTGTCTACTGCAGTGCTTTTACCTTTGGTAAGAAGGTTACCATTTCATTTGGGAAACCAAAGAAAAGACGGAGACTTAAGGTCTCCAAGGATATTTTGTTCAGTTCTTTCCTTTGTATATCTTTCTAAACTTCTAGAAACCTCTCGCTAAATTGCAGGTTAAAATCACAAAAGCTTTTTAAAGTTAATACTTAGATTTTCTGCTGTGAACTCAACTATAAGTTAACCTAAAATCGAGTCTACAATTTGCATATTCATTCTGTGCAAAAACACGAGGGGAAAAGGTTTTTTAAAAAAATCTTCAATAATTCTTTAGCTTGCGTAGTAATTGAAGGGTTATCCACCCTGAAAAGATACTGAAGAACAGCAGTAGTTGGTGTTTTATTATTGCAATTACATGTCCACATAAATGAAAATGTTGAAAGTTCCACTTTCAATTGTAAAATGGAAACCAAGTTCACTCTTCACTCGTTTTGTTCCAACTGGTCTTGACTTGAAAGAGATTCATGAATCATATTGTACTTAGGATGTAGACAGATACACCTCACAACGAGAAAAAGCCAGAGAGTATAAGCAACCTGCCAGCACGACCCTTGTTTCATTCAGTGCTGTATATCTAGTGCTCAGCACCTGGTTTGACATATGGTAGGTGTTCAGTGTCCCACTGGAAGAATGACTAAATGGATCAATTAAGGAATCTATCATTTTTAAGATTTTATTTATTCATGAGAGACATACAGAGAGAGGCAAAGACATAGGCAGAGGGAGAAGCAGGCTCCCTGTGGGGAGCCTGATGCTGGACTCGATCCTGGGATACTGGGATCATGACCTGAGCTAAAGGCAGACACTCAACCACTGAGCCACCCAGGCATCCCTGAAATCTATCATTATTTTTTTAATAATTATCATTATTTTTTAACAGTCCTAAGAGGATAATTGGGTTTTCCCAAGATTCTGTGACTATGTTACTATGAACTACTCCCTACACACATTTTGCCAAGGGCTAGAGTATTTCGGACCATTGCTGTCTAGGCTTACTAAATGGATTAATGAGGAAAAGTGGATGAGAAGGGAGGAGCATTATTTGTGGAGCCCCAGATGATGTCAAAAAGCCCAGGCAAGGCTACTGAGACAGAGGACAATCACTCCTTCCACTTGTCCTTTGTGTTTGAGGGTGGTCCACTCCAGGAAGCCCCTGTGCAACACCCGCCACCCTTCACGCTGTTAACACCCATGGCTAATTCTCTGGTTGTACACACCACCCCTACCTGAAATTATTGGGTTATGGGTCTCTCTTTTCCATCTAAACAGTTGACCTCCATGAAGACCAGGTTTGTGACTCACAGCAAGCCCGTGTGGGCTTCAGTGCCTAGATGAGGTGTATTGTTTCATTCCAACAAAAACTGATGAACACACTTAACATACGCCAGTGACTATGCTAAAAGTTGGAAGCCACACAAATGGAACAATCTTTCCCTAAGGGAGCACAGTCTAAATGAGGAGACCTCTTGCAGTCATTACAAGTTAGCAGGCAGAAACCGGGTCTTAGGTCAAATATCCATCAAGTGATTGACAACAGAGGCTTGTTCTATGAAATCATGAAACTTGTATTCCAAAACACACAAGAACTGGATTGAGAAGAGAAATTTTAATGACCTGAGTGACAAATAGTAGGTAATAGAGTGCTCTTTATACTGTTGTGCAGACCTGGTCCAGGTTCAAGTCTACGTAAAATAACAACTTACTGCACTAGGTAAAACTTAAAGTAACGAGCTTGAGTTATTAGAGACTGTGGCACTGGAAACCAATTTATGCTTCTGTTTTACAGTTTTCTGGAAGCAGCATTGGCTAAAACAAACAGAATCAATCCCCCACCCAGATGCATCCATTTGCCTTCCATCCTTCCCTCCCTGACTACACTTGAGAGGAGCCGCAGGCCTGAGGGCATGAGAAAGGGGAGGACGGAGAGACCCAATAGAAATAATGTGCTTGCACATTGGGAAATAAAATCTTCAGTGACTTCACACCCCCACACCCCCAGGAATCTATCCACTCCTTCTCGATAGGCTACCTCGAGAACGAGGATATTTTTCTTAAAAGCTAAAACAAATCTGGCATAGTCATAAAGGACAAAAGAAATTCAGAGAAGGGGGAATATGCAGGTTTTTGAAGTCAGAGAAGGAGGTAAGGTTGACACAGGAAGAAGTGAGCTACAGAGCAGAGCTGATGGCCATTGGGGGACGGGGAGACTCAGAGGCACCTGCCTTGGCCTGTGTTTCCTGGGAAGGCTGCCTGGAGGAAGAGACATTTGAAGTGTAGAGCTTTCCGCTTCCGAGGGAACTGAGTTCTTAATTTATAAAGTGTGGCATCAAAACATTGCCTGGGCAGAGCTCAAGGCCTTTCCACGGAATCTTTCACCAGATAGACTCGCTTTCAAACGATAATTATGCTGGCCATGAAAATGCACCTCTCAGATCACCAACTGTAGGGAGCTTCATGGGCCTTGGTCCCAGCTGAAGATCCTCACCTGTAGTCCTTACGCTTCCCACACAGCACTCTTGGCCACTGGCTGAGGTTGGTGGGAGGCGTAAGGGAGGCCGTTCCTGGGACATATGGAGTTCCCTGGCAGGAGACTTGGGCTCCCTGTGGGCCTTGGCAAACCTTTCCTCCAACAGCCCTGTGGTCTAAGACTCCCCCTCCCCTCACTACTTCCTTGGGCCTTTTTCTTCCACACCCCCCACCCACATAGTGACCTGACGGCTCTCCCAGCCTCCTCTGGGTCCATGCCTGTTTCCTCTCTAGGCAATTCCCCCCACAAAATCTCCTACACAGCTAATCGCCTTGTGGTATCTGCTTCTCAAGGGATCTGAATTAACATGGTAATATATATTCTGAAAGAGTTTTTTTGTTTGTTTGCTTGCTTTTTTATTTTTTTGGTATTTGGTTGTTCCTAAATCTCTTTATATGGGATATAGTAAGGTGAGGTAGGAAGAACTTAATTAGGACTGTGGACTTAGGGGCACCTGGGTGGCTTAATCAGTTAAGCATCTGCCATTAGCTCGGGGCATGATCCCAGGGTCCTGGGATCTCCTGCATCAGGCTCTCTGCTCAATGGGGAGACTGTTTCTCCCTCTCCCTGCAGCAGCTCCTACTAGTGCTCTCTCTCTGCCATTTTTTTTTTTTTAAAGTAGGAACATGCGCTTGTGGGTCTGAAGGCTTGAGCTCACTGCTCCTCCCTGGCTCCTTCCATCTCTGTGGTCTTGAACAAGGTATTTGGCCTTGCTCTCTAGCTAAAACTGTTTCTTTATCAGCAAAATGGGGATGATAAGTCACCTACTTCATAGAGTTGCCTTAAGATTAAGAGGATATACGTGAATACAAGATTTTAAGTGCATATAACTGTAGTTGCTCTTCACTGAGGGCTTTCTATGTGCCTTATATTACTCACTTCATCCTCACAATTTCCATATGAAGCATCCAGCTCTGCTGATAAGAAAACCAAGGAGCAGAGGGGCTGAGAGGCAGAGCCAGAATCTGAAGCAAAGCTCCAGAGCCCGAGGTCCTTAGCTGCACCCTATGTTCTTCCCCACATAGCACGTGCTTGGGAAATGCTTGCTGTGCTTTCATTACATCCATGGGATTTTCTCACTTTCTGTTCCTGTGACTTTGACAAGGGTCTTCAGCTAAAAACAAACTTGTGACTTTGTAAAGGTGAAATGAGGCAGGGTATGTAAAACGCCCAGCACCATGCCTGGCGTTTAGTATATGCTCACGGAATTGTAGCTAACGTGATTATCACTATTATTCCTTTCTCTTTGCAGTATCACAGTGAAGGAGTGATGGGTTGTGTGTTCTCAGCTTCAGATGGGGTGTCTGCTAGGGGGGAGCTGAGATGCACTGGGAAGGGCCGAGTTATAAATGTTCCTTCCACTACTACAGCAGATTAGTCAGTTCTGATATTTTCTGTATGCCTTTTGCAAGTCTGCCTCCCTTTATGGGAACTTTGCCCTGTTCTCATGCCTTCCCGTCTGACTCCATCTGCTGCCTGCCCAGAGCCATCAATAATATATGTCCCCACAGGCAGCTGGAAGATGTTAAGGACACATGGTGATGGATCAGAGTGCTGGTCACCCTCTGCATGTGGACTGTGTGGAAGGCTGGGTCTGCAGGCCACTAGGGTCAGCTTCCCGCTGGGGAGGGGTATGGGGGAAAAGTCCACAGACACCAGTTGTGCACATAGCTGCCTCATCTTTGTGGGCTTGTTATAGCACAGATGTGGGCATATTCTTGTTCTTTCTTCCTCAAATAGCAGAGAGGAAATGGAAAATGCATTTTGCAAAATTCCTTTTTGCTCTTCTCACCATCTGTGTCATACTTTATTAACAAGGTCAAAGCAAAATCATACAGGAGTTCATGGGCATCATAGGCAAGCTTGTTAACAGGCCAAGTTTGTTCTTAGCATTGTCACCCTCTCCTCATTTTTGCCTCTTCTCTGGCTCTCTAGATCCTCATCCCCACAGATGTGCCTCACCTCCCTACTTTGCTTACAGGCATATGGGATGTATGGCTCAGAGCTCTCTCAGAGTTCTCTGATTAATACTTAATCTCTTCAAGTCACTTGAAATTTAATTGTACAAACATATGAACACGTATCGTGCTATGATAGGACACGTGCTACAATAGGCACGCGGAAGGACATAAGGAAATATAACATGCACACTGTGCCTTCCAGGGACTGACACTCCAGACTAGTGGTGCTCACACTTAAGTGAGCAACAGAAACCCCTGGAAGAATGGTATAAATACAGATTGCTGGACTCCACTTCCAGAGCTTTTGATTCAGTAGATGTGGCATGGGTCTGTTCATTTGCTTTCCTAACATTCCCCAGATGGCACTGCTGCTGCTAGTCCAGAGACCACATTTTGAGAACACAGGCTAGTAGGAGACACATATACCTGCAGGTCTGGTGTACTGGCAAGGTGGAGGCTGTGTTGCTATATTGGGACAGGCCAATTTCTGAGTGGGTCATCCTGGAGGAGATGACATCTTTGCAGACTCACAGGGGACTTCTGGAGATGTGATGGTCAAGAAATAGTTTTCGTGAGTTACATTCAGACACTGAGACAAACCAGGAAAGAGGAGTCTGGGGGTGGGGGTAGCAATGTTGGCATTCCCAAAATGCCTTGTTGACTGTCTCCATGACCTTGGCCAGTACTTACTCTACCCCAGTAGCAGCCCTCCACTGGTGATGGGCTTTCTTATTCCTGAGGTGGGACATCTCTTAGGCATGTTCTGTGTAGTCTCCTGGGGTCCCAGCAGGACAGAGGCGCAGGACAGAGGCCCAGTTGCCCACAGTGGTAACCTGATCATTAATACCTGTATAGCCACCCCTCCTTCCCTTTTCTTAGTTGTCCGTTCCCTAGTGGCACCTCCTGGGATCATCTCCCAAATAAATTACTTTCACTCACTAACTTATCTCCGGATTTGCTTCCAGGGAAACTCAAATGAAGACACCTGCTAAACAATCAATCAAGTGTCACATTAGAAGAAAGGCATTTCCAGATTTGCAAAGTCTCTAGGAACCTTTTTAAGGAAGTTACTGGAGAATGTGCTCTACCAAGATGGGGCCACACATCAATAAAAGAGGAAGGCCTTTGATACAGAAAGCAGTGCTCAATGCAGGAGGGAGGTGAAGGGAGCCCTGAGGGTGCTGATGTATATAGCTGGGTGATAGCTGGGTGCTTGACACACAGGGCCACCAGGTCAGCCTGGAACAGGGCTGAAGGCTCTGGGAGAGAGCTTCTTTAGGCAAATAAACTTGAAAATGTACTGAGTGCATTTGGACTTCTTGGGAAGGATGTTTAGACAATTGTCAATTTGGTTGTAAATTAGCGATAAGAACAGAGCACGCTATACAGATTTTTTAAAAAGAAAAGGATAAAAAAATAAAAAAATAAAAAAAATAAAAAGAAAAGGATAACTCAACTCCAGGAAAAACACAAAGTTATGAGTTAGCTATGTTATAAGATCATAATGTTTAATGATCCAATCAAAACTACAATAAAACTGCTTTAGGAGCTTGGGGAATGTAAGGAGCATACTTGGGAAGTGGAACTGTAAAGTCTTATCTTCCCTAGAGCAAAGTCAATAAAAAATGCCTGAAGCTGAAAAATCAAAAGATAGCAATTCAAGCATGGTACTTAAAGACATGGAGGTAAAAATGAAAATACTCAGCTGAAGGGGGTAGATGTGGCTGCCTTCAGATGAGTGAGAAATGGTGGAGAAAGAGAGGAATCTAAGGCTTTCCACAACACATATTGAAAACAGACCCTTTACATTGTATGACTGTGTTTGCCTTGAGGAAAACAAACAAAAAATTTAATACAATATAGTACAAAACCTCAGTTGAAGAGTCAGTCAGCTTTTCAAAAAGGAAATTCTGACTCCAACATTGAAGAGCTGCTCTCTCATGGGAGGAACATCGAAAGCTGTAAATCTAAAAAAAAAAAAAAAACAAAAAAACAAAAAAACAAAAAACAAAAAAACAAAGGGGATCCCTGGGTGGCGCAGCGGTTTGGTGCCTGTCTTTGGCCCAGGGCGCGATCCTGGAGACCCGAGATCGAATCCCACGTCGGGCTCCCGGTGCATGGAGCCTGCTTCTCCCTCTGCCTGTGTCTCTGCCTCTCTCTCTCTCTCTGTGACTATCATAAATAAAATTTTAAAAAAAAGGCTGTAAATCTCATCTGGGGTTTTCTGGTTCGTCTCTCCAGTTAGACTCCAAGCTCCTTGGTCCAAGAGATGGTGCCCCAGCCTACTGCTACACTGATGTTCATTGAACACACTCATAAATGAAGAATGTTCAACTAGAATAGTGCACAAGGAAGCAGTGATGCAGAAGGACAATGGTTCCAGTCTGCTAGAGAGTTTTCCAGAAGGCTTTACAGAGGAAGTGGTGTTTATCAAGTGTCTAAAGAGGGATGAGGTGAATGGGCAAAATGGACAGGGGTGACGCAGGCAGGTGAAACAGCTGTGCAGAAGCCCAGGGGATGTGAGAAGACATAGATGTGTGTGTGTGTGTGTGTGTGTGTGTGTGTGTGTGAGAGAGAGAGAGAGAGAGAGAGAGAGACAGAAAGAGGAGTGGTCCAGTCAGGTTGTATTGGTAGGCAGAGGTCAGCAAAGCCTTGTAGGCTACTTCATGGCTCTTAGAGGCCACTAGCCTTCTTATGACTAAAGATCAGAGAGTCCCAACACTGATTTCTCATCAGAATCAACACAGGAACATTTTTGGGGCACCTGGGTGGCTCAGTGGTAGAGCGTCTGCCTTCTACTCAGGGAAGAGGCAGGGGCAAGATGTGAGACTTCAGTCCCAGAATCCCGGGATGAAGTCCCACACCAGGTTCCCTGCAGGGAGCCTGCTTCTCCCTCTGCCTATGTCTCTGTATCTTTCTCTGTGTCTGTCATGAATAAATAAATAAAATCTTTAAAAACAAGATAAAACACAGGAACATTTTTGACAAACATTTTCCCGGGCCTTACTCCAAAAGATTATTAGCCATAGTCTGGGATAGGACTCAGAAAACTATATTTGTCAGAAGACAGATGCACAGGATGAGCCAGGCTGGGAGCCAGGCTGGGGGACAGGCTTGGGACAGAGAGAGTGTCTGAGTTCAGGCTGCTATAACAAATACACTAGAGATTGAGTGGCTTTATTATTTTTTTAAACAAATATTTATTTCTCACAGTTCTGGAGGCTGGGAAGTCCAAGTTTGGGATATCAAGGTGCTGGCAGACCTGGTGCCTGATGATAGTCTGCTTTCTGGTTTGCAGATGGCTGTCTGCTCGTGTCCCCCTGTGGTGGAGAGTGGAGAGAGGAAGCATGTTCTCTCATCCCTCTTCTTGTAAGGATGCTAATCCCATTGGGGAGGGCTCCACCCTCATGACCTAACCCCCTCCAAAATCCCATCTCCTAAAACAATAACCTTGGAGATTAGGCTTCTGTATATGAATTTGGGCGGGGGTGGAGGTGGGAGGACACACAAGTTCAGCCAAGAGGAGGGAGGAAGTGGGGGAGGACCAAATCTGGGCTTTAGAACCAAGAACCACATTGGAACCCATTCCTAAAAGCCAAACTGATGTAGTTTAACCTACTTGAATCAGAACAAAATGAATAACCCCTTTGTGTTGATTTAAGACATGAATGCTACAAAAGAGCTAGGTTGTGAGCCCTTCGTTATTACTAAATCTACCATGTTATTGCTGAAATGAGGTGATTTAAATATGGAAAATTAAGATCAATTTTCAGATAACCTACTTTCATTACTGGAATATAATGGGCTCTCTAATTTTCTTCTTCTAGAAATTAGTAACAGTGAAATACATCCTAAGGTAAGCTTGCATATTTCATATCTAATATGAGATGTTGGTGCTACTTAAAGTTTCCAATTTTATTGGGGAAAGACGCATTAAAAACACCCTAAGGAAATGCTATTCCCTAGATATGCAGTTTGATTCCTATCCTGATGTTCATTTATTTCAGTCTTATCTTCCTTTAAAATCAACCAATATCCACTGAGTTCCTATTCTGTGCAAGGCCCAGATTTGGGAAGCAACGAACTTAACTGCTGTAGGGAATATAAGAAAACGTGAGCCATGAGATCTGTTCAAATTTACAAGCTGGCTGTGGAGATAAGACACATGACAAAATCACTGATGATCCAAGGCACTATACACTAAGGTCAAGTCAAAGGTGCAGAGGACACGACTATAGGAACTCAGATGAGGGGGAGACCTGTGGTCAGGGAGGGGAAGGCTCCTTGGAGAAAGTATGATCTGGGCTGACCTCGAAGTCTGGGTGAGATTTCACTGAACAGAGTTGAGCAGAGAGACCCAAGGCAAGGAGTAGAGAGAACATGAGTCCAAATGGAAAATGTAAGACACATTCAGGAGACGATGTTAGACTGAAGGAAGGTGCTTACTTGAGGATCACTGGAGACGAGACTGGACAGGATGTTTAAGGGGTGATCATGAAGGCCCCTGAATGCCGAGGTTCAAAGCAGTAGGCAGTAGGGAGCAGCTGATGAGCTTTGATTAGGTTAGAGAAGCAGCAGATGGACATGGTACTTGGGAATGCAATCTGGAGGAAGAGTGTCCAGTGGATTAGGAAAGTGATGAGCCAGGTAGGAGGCTAAGGGGATGGGATTCTGAGTTAGACCATGGCATCTGGATGGACCAGTAAAGGAAGGTGACTGGCTACCCTGCAGTGAACAAGGAAGTCGGCTCAGTGACAAAAAGAAGGAATAGGTCCACAGAAAGAGGGGAAGAGGCAGCCCCGCATTGAGGTTTTGTTCTCGAGTGGTCGGGCAAATGGTGGCATGCCTGCCAGAAATAGGAAGGTCCAGCAGGGATGCTGGTATGGAGAAAAAGAAAAGGATTTTCATTGCAATCATGTTGAGTGTGAGCAGGCAACAGAGCGAAATGCAGACCAGCAGCTGAGATGTGGAGGTTGGTGTAGGAGAGAGCTTGAGACTGCAGCTCAAGTAGAAAGGTGGAGAAGGTTCTTTCATGCAACAATCTGATCTGTACCTATCCTGGGCCATGCACCTCTGCAGTGCTGGGGACACAAGGGGGGTTGGGAGTAGGGGGAGAGCAGAGAGGACCCCTTCCTTGAGGGACTTGCATTTCACTGTGGGGAGTTCATCTTATACCAGCAGTTTTACAAAGATCTGGGGGAGGAAAGCTCAAAGACAGAGAAAGCAAGCAGAGTGTTCCAGTTTTTAGGGGCATAAATAAATAAATAAATAAATAAATAAATAAAGCAGAGCATTGTGGAAACCAGGACTCTTCTTGAACTTAAACACAGAGAAGAGGAGTCAGAGAAAGGTGAAACTGGGTATCATCTGCCCAGGACCATTGGGAGGCCCTGCCTGGTTGTGCTTGTGTTTTTAGGCAGAGGCCACACAATCTCTACCAACTTGAGACCGTGGATTAACTGAGGAAGCCGTGCAACCAATGTCTCTATGTGAGCTGCCTACGAGGGACCAGAAAATACCACCGCATGGCAGGCACTCAATATTCACCTCAGGCACTTAAAGGGAACCAACGAAGCAGTTGGAAAATGAATCAATTAATGGTGTTCATCACATCAATTCCTTACTGGGTCCAACGATTCCTTCAGAGCAGCCCGGGATGCTTCATAATGAAAGCCAGACTCATGTTCCCATCAGCTAAATGAGGCCTCTCATCACATGGTTCTCGGAGGGAGAGCCAGTGATGTTGATGTTGATGTGACTGATACATATGTATCGACCAATTAATCATAATGGCAGAGAGCTGAGATCTGGGCCGGATTTTGCATGAACCCTGAACAGTGCTAGAAATCGATGGTGGGTTAAAGCTCTCCCCTCAGCACAGGTGGCCCCAGGCAGGTGCAGTAGAAAAGGAGGGATTGTCTGTGACTCCCAGAGTCCCCTCTACCTCTCCGAAGCCTGTGTGACGGGATCCCTCCATGACCCTCTCGGATGACACTGGGTCCACAGTGAAGCGATGATCTCTTCACTTGCCAAGCTTCTGTCCTGGTCCTGGAGTTCTTGAGGTCGGGGACTGTGATTTATCAAGCCCCGCATCTTCACTGCTTACTCCAGTCTCTGGCACAGGCACAGGGGCTCTCCAAAGGTCTGGAGCAGGTGCAAGCCCCCTTGGGTGCCCCACATGGGGAAGGGGTATGTGCGCAGGCAGCCACAGTCACCACAAAGCAATCCAACCCACCAGAGGAATTCTGGAGAGTAAGGAACCAGTTCTTTTCAGATTCAGAAGCTATATTCCAGCCCACCTGGAGGAACTCGTGAGAGAGAAGGTACACCCATGTGCAGGATATCAGATGCTGCGCAGCTCTGGGTTAGCTCAGCTTCTAAAGTCCTGCTGGGACAAGGGTAGTGAATGGATTTAACTGTCCGTAGAGACCTCTGGGTAAACCAGGACCGAGCTCCATGCATGGGCCAGTGACACCAGGGTTGGTACAGGAGACTCAAGGACCCTCCATAACTTTCCTCTTATCCATTCCTCAAACTCCCTGCCACCCTCCACAACACTAGAATAGTCTTGCCTAAGCTGGAGGCTTCTTTCCCCTCCGGCCCCAGGCCAGGCTCCTGACTTGCAGATAAATGAGGCTACAGACCCTGAAGAGAAGCTAATAGCATGGAGGCCACGTGGATGGAAGGAAGCAGATCATTCTGGGCACTAGCTGGAGAATACTAAGAGGGTGACGGGGGAGAGGGACGGGGGACTAGGGAAGGTCTGCCTAGGACTTCATAGTAGGGAGTCCGGGGGTTCCCCAGGAGATCCAAGGGATTGAGGCAAAGCAGAAAAGTTCATGTTAGAAATTTAGCAGGAAAGAAAAGCAGAATCAAAGGCCCCCTCTCCCAGAATATCTTCTACACGCTGCGTCTTGGGCTCAGCAAAGAATCGTCCTAACCTCCTGTGCCCTCTGCATTCATTTTGAGGCATCCCAAATGCCCTCATTAAATAACACGCTATCTTGATGTATTCATTATCATGCATAAGAAGGCAGCGATGTGGATGGCATGGATTACAGAAGGTTGTTATAAAGATAGATTTAGAGACACCCGGGTGGCTCAGCGGTTAAGCATCTACCTTTGGCCCAGGGTGTGATCCTGGAGTCCCGGGATCGAGTCCCGCGTCAGGCTCCCTGCATGGGGCCTGCTTCTCCCTCTGCCTGTGTCTCTGCCTCTGTGTGTGTGTGTGTGTCTCTCATGAATAAATAAATAAATAAATAAATAAAATAAATAAATAAATAAATAAATAAATAAATAAATAAATAAAATCTTTAAAAAAATGTTTATAAAGGTGGGCATTTAAAAGCAAAACAAAGGCTTCCCGTGTAACATAGCCATGAGATACAGGTTGGATTCTTTGCTTACAAGTAAAAGAAACCAATGAAAACAAGTAACAGAAAGGCAGGAATGGGGTAGGGGTCCATATTCATTGGGAGGAAGAGGGAGACAGCTCCCAGAAGAACAAAGCCCTTGACCCAGCTCTGGGGGTCTGGGAGCAGGAAGTCAGGAGCTGTCTTGGGGGTCCTGCCCTCAGAAGGACTCAGCCCCAGCTGGCTTCCTGTTTGTGTCATTTTGCCTCAAAGCTGGGGCAGAGGGCCAGTGGCTTGGCTCAAATGAGGTGTCCCTCCTTTGGTCACTGAGGTCATCCAGAGAAGAGGCTGCAGTGGTGGGCACACATCAGGGCCGTCCTGGGGAGCTGGGGGACAGAGGGAGGGGGACAGAGGGAGGCTGCCATCCTGAAGGGCCGGGATGGGACTGTTAACCACCCAGAGTTGCTGTGCGAGGGTCACGGGAAGGCATTGCGTCTGCCGTGTCAGTTAAGGCTTCTGGCACGAAAGAGATGCTCCAAAGTGGTAGCTTTTCAGCATAAGATAAAAATTGCCACACACTTCAGTTAGACTGAACTCCTCATTCCGTGGGATTTCTGGCAAATTAGTACTTTACTTTCCTAACTTGTTTGAATTGTTAGAATTTAATTCTCCCAAAACACACCCAGGATCACAAATAAAGCACTTTAAGATCCTTTGACGTCAACATGTTTAAGCTGATGAAAAGACAAATTGCCCTCTACGGTCCTGGTCCTCGCATGATTCACACAGAGGAAGAGCTGAGTCTGGCCACCCCCCTCCCACCTCGGCTTCCAGGTGTGACCTGCCACTCTCTTCCTAGTGACTCCAGCTACCTCGTCCCCGCCCTGGCCTTTAGCTTCTTCATCTGTGAGAAGGGCTTTGAGCCCATGAGGAGTTTGAACCGGACGGCCCCAAGTAAAGACTAACATCTCTATGCTACAATTCAGGATGAAAAGCTCTTTGACATTTGCTTCTTCAAGTGTAACACTCAATCATTGCACAAACTTTATATAAACCTCTGCAGCCACCATTTATCAGTGAGAACAGCGCGTGTCTTGCTGTTCCAATGGTCCGTGGGCATATGGGTTAAGGCCATTCTTCTCCATAAACCTGCAGACATGACAACCTCATCTCAATCTCCCAGAAAAGTAGCCCAGGCAGGAGGAAGCCAAGCACGACACAGCCCTGGAGAAATCAGTCTGAACCAATTAGCTTCCCATGCATACCCTCGTCAGGAAATGAGGCACCATTGTAATATCTGAGAAGCAAGACTCTGGCTTCCCCCCTCATCATAAGCAAGAATAGGCTAATTCACAACCAGATCTGTTGCATTTTTCGGGGTGGAGGGTGTGTAGTATCTAATTTCCTGTTCTCTATCAAAATTAAGTTTACCCTTGTAGTTTTGCACATTCCTAAGTTGGTTTAACGGTATTGGTGGTGAATGGCAGTGTGACTTTGTCCCTGGAGGCTATCAAGATAATAATTCAAAAAAATTTTCAAAAAAAAAAAAGATAATAATTCACTTAGCTCATGGCTGCTTTGGTGGGCACATAGTTCCTGCTAAGTGATCCTGGATGCCCAATTCTCCGTTCAGTGTTGCACGTGAGTACATTGTGATTTTTCCCTACCATTAGTGTTTGTGGATATTTCCTGTCCCCCTACTTAAGACCAGAAGTTTGGGGGCCGCAAGCCGTCTTAGAGATAATCTGCTCCTGTATTAACACAAGTTAACTGGATTCCTGAGAGGTTAATTGAATTATGCAAGGTCACAGGGCTTAAAATTCAGGTTTTCTGATACTCATCCAGGGCCCTTTACACTTCACAGGTCTGCCCAGATGGAAGATTGCAAGAAGGTTCTTTCATTACGTCGAGTGTCATTTCATGAACAAATAGTGACAAAGAGCCAGAGAGGGAAAAAAACCGTGGGGGGAAGGGGTAGGGGGGAGCATAGCATTACAGAATCCTACACAGGTTGTAAATTATAGTACGGACTGTGAAATACTGTGTCATGAAGCTGGCTTTGTAAAACCCTCATCCAAAACAGCAGTGGGCAATGAAGATGATTTCAGCCACAGCTTTCTTAAATTCCTGCAATGCATTTTCCATCTGCTTCCGCGAATCCCAGCACTGCCTTTCTGGGCACCTGTGTTTAAAGCTAGTCAGCGAGGCAGTAGGCTGAGAGTTGCTTCATGCACACCGTGACCCTGACCGTCCCAATAGAGATGTGTTCTTTCTCTCCTGGGCTGGTGTGGTCTCTGCAGCCACTCTGTTCTGGCCCTTTAAGGAAGGGAGGGAGAGGATGCAGGGCTGGCCTGAATCCACCAGTCCCACCTGAGGGCCCCAGCTCAGCCGGGACTCCTTTTGACATAGGGATCAAGGGTAGAAAACACGGCCAAGTCCTTCTGTGCTCAAGAATCAGGGGCCTTTGCACCTTGCAAGGGGCCTGATGGGGCTCCAGTACCTTCCTTGCAGGAGGAATTTCGCCATCCAGGTAAAATCAGGTGCCCATTCTGCCCCAAGCCACCAGACTTCTGGGGGACAGTTTAGAGATCCTGGGCACCTGGAATGGAACTTGTCACCACTGGTTACCAGGCATTTTCTTACGGCACAAAAATCAATACGATCGACGTGAAACTTTAAAGGTTTTGAGTCTGTAAAGAACACACACTGATACCCAGACCAGATGGGTTCATTTTCACCCAGAGACATCATCTGTCTGTAGCCAACACCCATGCCCCTCAGATGGTGCCTTAAATGTCTCCACCAATAGAAAAAAAATGAAATGTCACCCACCTCTCTCATGACCCAGAGAAGGCCCTTCTGGGCTGCTGTCCTTGGGTCACCTGATGGGTGGGTTCCAGGACAAATCTGTAGTAAAACAATTTGGAATCTGTCTACCTGCCTTCTGCCAATGGTTGACCTTCCTCCCAGTGACTCCCCTTAAAAATAGATGTGATTACTGCAAAGGGTGCTTGGCCTTTGATGAGATGATGAGATGAGACGAGATGAGATGAGATGAGATGAGATGAGATGATGAGATGAGATGAGAGCATGGCCATGCAGTCCACAATTTACTTTGGTCATCCTGGATTCTAAACTGGCCACAGAAGTTTGGAGGAAGGGGAATGAGGGGAAATGACAGTGCTCCCTGGGTATGGGATTCCTTAACCAGTGAAGGTGTTGGAGATCTGAAGAACTCCGATTGTCCTGCTGCCTTAGGGGCAGCTGAGAATTTCTCCCTGGAACAGATCCTGATAGCCAACCTTCCAGAGCTGCTCATAGTGACTGGCCATCTGGTCATCAGAATGTGTCCCCTTTTTTATAGGGTCTTTCCTCCCCTTCTCCTGCGAAGGAGGCCAGGCTTACAGAAGAAACCAATTACTTGGGTTTTTTATAAAATGTAAACTTTTACAACCGATACAACTGCTTAAATACTTAAATCATCTGAGAAACACTTGTAATCAAACTCTTCATACTTGAATATTCAATTCCTACCAGCACACAGTTTGAAACCTCACTTTAAATAAAACAATTTGTTTACAACGATCAAGGCTGCTAATGGGGAGGCAGGCAACATTTCCAGGGGAGGTTTCCATTACTGCCCACTAGGGAGAGGTTTTCTTCTTCCCACCCCTGCTGACCATGGCCCTGGGCATTACATGGCTCACTCCAGTGGCTGAGTGGCCTGATGGAGAAGTTGCTGGAATCTGGAGTCCTGTAGACTTGAGGCGAACCTACTCACTCTCTATGGAACCTGGGGCAAGTCACTGACTCTCCCTGGATCTTAGTTTGCTTTTCAATCAAGTAGGAACTTGGTAGCCTTGCCTGGGAGGAAATGAGATGAAGGATATTCTCAGGCACAGAGTCCAAGCTTGCTAATCAATCAGCACCTCTTATTGACATTTAATAGCAGGGGTCAGCAAACTTTTTCTGTCAAGGGCTGGACAGTAAACATTTTAGGCTTTGCAGACTGCATCATCCCTGGCAAGCCACTCAGCTCAGGCTTGTAGTGAAAGCAGCCATGTTTTCTCCCCCATTTTACGGTTGAGGTGACCAGGTGGGTAAGCAATTTGTCTAAGGCCCTGGTAAACAGCAAAGACAGGACTTAAATGTAGACAGAAGTAGATTTACTATGAAGCTAATGAAGCTTATGCTTCAGGGTCCCCCTCTTGCATACACTGCTTCTGAAGCCCTGGAATGTGTGCATGCGTTCATAATTTTTTTATAAAATCTGCAAAAGTAAAATACGCTGTTTGCAATCAGTTAAGAACGCTGTCTCTTTCCACTCCAACTTCCCATGCACCTTATTGGTTTGATGTTGGAACAGCTCTGGGCATGGTTGGGATCTGGCTATGAGGATGGTGAATTAGGTAATGTTTGGTTTGGTATAGTTAGTAGGATTGTGTGTGTGTGTGTGTGTGTGTGTGTGTGTGTGGTTTGCCATCATCTCTGCCTACAGTTAAATTATTGTTTGCCTTCTGGATGTAAGAATGCTTCTAGGAATGCTCTTATTGATTGTGTTAATTCACCTGCAAGCATGACCTGGTATTTCACACCAGAATTATGTAAGAAGTGGAGAAACAAAGTTTGAAGGAAAATTCTTCCAAATGGAACATCTCAAATAAAAAACAAACAAACAAACAAGCCATGATAGAGTTTGTTCAAATTTAACAACAGTCCTTAAAATTGCATGATATTACCACTAAGTCATAAAGCTACAAGAAATGTTTCTGTTATCAGCAAATAAAAAACAAATGTTAACAAACTGGGCTAGACCAAAAGTCTAGTTTTCTTTCTATTTACTCTATAGAAATGTTATGAAATTGGGGCATCTGGTGGCTCAGTGGTTGAGCATCTGCCTTCGGCTCAGGTCATGATCCCGGGGTCCTGGGATCGAGTTTCACATCGGGTTCCCTGCAGGAAGCCTGCTTCTCCCTCTGCCTATGTCTCTGCCTCTCTTATGTCTCTCATGAATAAATAAATACAATCTTTAAAATAAAAAAAAGAAATGTTATGAAATCATTATCACATGAAGAGGATATTAGAGAGTAAGTAGCCAAAAAAAAAAAAAAAAAAAAGAAAGAAAGAAAAGAAGCACTGTACGTTAAATAAGGACAAGAAGTTCATTAATAAAACTCTCATGCTATTTTTCTGGATATTGATACGGTGCTATTTGTCAAGTTTGAAATATGCTGTAATTCCTTTTCCCGTTCCAAGCAAACTTTGGGATCGTATTTTTGGTCCTATTTTTCTTAAACACTGTGTGAGTTTCAGGCCCCACAAAACTTGTATGTGCCTGGAATCTAGGGAATCTGAGCACAAAGTACATGCTCTTGATACCAGGGCTTTCCTACACCACGATGGGCCACAGTCACTCACACACACCCACAAAAAAACATACTTGCTCACGTTCACCTATAATTTTCCAGTTGATTTTAAATTTACAGATAGGCCTCTTCACCATCCTGAATTCACAGACCTCTGGATAAGTCAAATGCATACTCTGTTTCTGCTTTTTCAAATCACACATCCTTTTATTGGCTTTTTACAAAAACTTCATTTCCGATCTCCAGGAGGTAGGGGGCGCTGGAAGGACTTTGCCCTTCATGGGGAAGATTGCCCTGCAGGATTTAGAATGCCTCTGCAACCTCAAGGCTCCTAGGCAGGGTCCCCAGCAGCACGGAGGACTCTGGGAATTTCCAACCTTCTCCATTTGCCTACATTGCAAGCCTGCCCCAGACTGGAAGTGTACGGTCCTTCCTTAATTCATTTGGGAAGGAAGAAGTGAGGGAGGAAGGTATTGCAGGTGGGCTCAGGTAGCTTTCTCATCATTTGTTCTTGTTTTCTTAGGTGATGGTGAAGTTAAAGTATTTACAATTACTGATATAATTCCTGTATGTTTGGTCTTAATTCTGTGATCTCTGCCTAGAGTTAAATTATCTCTGCCAAAAGTTCTGTACTTTTGGGGATATTTTTGGATGGGGAGTTCTATGTAGTTCTACTTCTTGCTATTACCGTGGTTTTATGTTTTTGAGCATCTTTACTGTGGTTTGCCTTTATTTTTTTAGTATGAATGAAAGTCATCCTTCTTGGTTTTTAGTCTTTTAAAGAATATTTAAACTACAATTTCTGTAATTATAAAAGTCAAGAGTGGAACTGTACCTTCTGATCTGATCTAATATAAAATGAAAAATTAAGTATAATTTTACTTACTCCATCCAAGTTTTAGTTATGTAACTTAGAGATGAGACCTGTTACTTAAAAAAAATATTTGTATTCAATTTCTTCACTTCGTTCTTTGAGAAAGGTTGTCTTGGTAATTACTTGAGCTACTTGTCTTTGCCTCTATTTAGGGTCTTTGAGGTTAAGAACTTTTGGAATCAAGGTGCCATGCTTTCCCTAGAAATATATTCCTCAGCCCCAAGAACTCAGTAACATAATGTTTGGATAGTTGTTTTCCTCGTTCATCTTATAGCTGTACGTTTTTGATCTCCTTCAGGGTGATAGGTATTTTTAAGGAAATTTTTAAAGGGAATTCCTGCTTTTTAAGGGGATTATTTAGGGGTGCCTGGGTGCTTTAGTCAGTTAATTGTCTGACTCCTGATCTCAGCTTGGGTCTTGATCTCAGGGTCATAGTTGAAAGCACCACATTGGGCTCCACACTAGACATGGAGACTATTAAAAAATAAAAAATAAAGGAACTTTAAAAAATCTAAATCACAATAAATGTGGCACTTAAAACAATGTGACTCAACTTATACAATGTTATTGGTATATGTCTGTGTTCATTCAAAATTCATATCTTGAAACCTTGATCCTAGTCTGATGGTATCTGGAGGTGGGCCCTTGGGAGTTAATTAGGTCATGATGGTGGACCCCTCATGAAATGGGATCAGTGCCCTTATAAAAAGAGGCCAGAGAGCTAGCAAGCTCTCTTTCCACCATGCAGGGATACATGAGAAGTCAGCCAGCAACCAGGAAGAGGGCCCTCACCAGAACCTGACCAATCTCAGACTTTTTACCTCTAGAAATTTGAGAAATAAATTTCTATTGTTGATAAGCCACGCAGTGTATGGTATTTTGTTATAGCAATCTGAAATTACCAAGATGTGTGATGTGCCTAGAGTAGTTACAGAAAGTAGAATGGTGGCTACCAGGGGTGTGGGAGAGGGGGATATAGGGTGTTATTATTTAATGGGACTGAGTCAGTTTCGCAAGATGAAGAATCCTGTAGATGGATGGTGGTGGTGCTGGCACAAACAAAGTGAATGTATTTAATCTTACCAACTACACACTTAAAAATGCTTAAGATGGTAAATTTTATGTGTATGTGTTTTATTCCAATTAAAATTTTTGACATCAGGGATGCCTGGGTGGCTCAGTGGTTGAGTGGCTGCCTTCAGCTCAGGGTGTGATCCTGGGATACTGGGATTGAGTTCTGCTTTGGGCTCCCCACAGGGAGTCTGCTTCTCCCTCTCCCTATGTATCTGTCTCTCTTTGTGTGTCTCTCATGAATAAATAAATAAAATATTTTTTAAAAAAGAATTTATGATGTCAAATACTCAGTAGTAATACTTATTAAATTTGTGTTAGATTTATTTTTTTCACTGAGGCCATCAGTGACTTTAACCAAAGATTTGGATCTAGTAGATCTAGGATAGGTATCTGTGTATTTTAAGAGACTTAGGTAAGTCTGAAGCCTCCTGGTTGAGAATTTCTACTCCATTATTCACTAGCAAATAGTACCTTTTGCTTATTTTGTGTCTTTCTCAATGGTGAGCTCTTTGAGAGCACATAAATATTCTGGTTGTCTATACATTCTCTAGTTAAGCCCTTGAAAATAGGTGTTCAATAAATAGCTATCAAATTAAGGAAAAAGTAAAATATAAATATTCCCCACATAGTGGCATTATCTAATGACTAATCAAAGGCCACTATCCTCTAAGCTCTAGGAACCAAAAGTAGGTAACCTTTGACTCTCTGTAAGACACTAGTCAACCACACTCTATGGCCAGATTTCCCTGGCCTCTCAGGGTGAAATATGTCTGGGGTGTTGGGGACTTATGGGTTCATATCGACACAATCATCAATCGGATGCTTTTTCTAAGTGTGCAACCTCATATCAGGGTGTAGTTTTTGTTTTGTGAAAGTTCAGACACTGTAAAACAAAAACAGACAGTTTTTCTCCTCATCAAATTCTTTAGTACCTTGGCAGTTCAAAAACTGCTCCTCTATTATTCTGTATTCATAAATTTTTTATGGTATGTTATAATCAGAATCAGAAACAAGCATTATTTTTAAATCAACATCCTTGATTTCAAACCTATAAGATATTTTCCATGAGCTGTAAAAATGCTCATCTTCTAGTGCCCAAGTGAGAATAACCAACTGGGTTCTTTAAACATCATTAGGATCATGGTGTCTGGGTGGTTCAGTCAATTAAGCATCTGTCTCTTGTTCAACTAGGGTCATGATTGCAAGGTTGTGGGATGGAGCCCCATGTTGGGCCCCAAGCTCAGCAGGGAGTCTGCTTGAGATTCTCTCTCTCCATCTCCTCTGCCCCTCTCTTCCTACTCTCTCTCTCTTACTCTCTATTAAATACATAAACCTTAAAAGAGATTACTAGAACCAATCACTTTGACTTGACAATAGAAGGTGTAATGAGGGGCAGCCCGGGTGGCTCAGCAGTTTAGCGCTGCCTTCAGCCCAGGGCATGATCCTGGAGACCCGGATCCCTGCATGGAGCCTGCTTCTGTCTCTGCCTCTCTCTCTGTCTCTCATGAATAAATAATAAAAATCTTTTTAAAAAAAGTAATAAGATCAAATCCTTGCTGGCACTAGTTCATCCATTAATTTATTCAACAAATAATTCTTGCATGCCTACTATGATCGAGGTACAGCATGCTGAAGGTACAGCAGTAAGCTAGATCACCCCAGGTCCCACGCACAAGCTTTTGTTTCTGAGAGAGACAGACACTGAACATAATTACATAATAATTATTTTTAATGAAGAAAATTTAGAAATCATTGACATATAATTGACATGCAGTAAATTGCACATATTTAAAGTGTTCAATTTGGTAAAATTTTACACATGTATACACTTGTGACACCATCACCTCAATCAAGATATTGAATGTATCCATCAGCTCCAAAGGCTTCCTCTTCTTCCTTGGTAATCCCTCTTCCACTCCCCACCCCCAAGCAACCACTAACCTTGGTTTTTTTGTTTTTGTTTTTGTTTTTTTGCCACTATAAATTAGTTTGCACTTTTATGGACTTTATATCAGTGGAATCAGACAGCGTGTACTCTATTTTTTTTTGTCTTGCTTCTTTCATTCAGCATGATTGTTTCGAATGCCATCAATACTGTTAAATATATCGATAATTTATTTTTGTTGCTGAGGAGTATTTCATCATATGGATATACCACAATTTGTTTATTCTTTCCCCTTGGATGGGCATTGAGATTGTTCCTAGTTTTTGGCCATCCCAAATAAAGCTGCTATGAACACTCATACACAAATCTTTGTATAGAGATATGCTTTCGGTTTTCTTGGGTTAACACCTGGGAGTAGAACGGCTTAATCATATGATAGGTATATGGCTACCTTTTGAAGAAACCTTATAACTGTTTTCCAAAGTAGTTGTACTGTTTTACACCCCACCAGCAGTGTGTGAGAGTATTAGTTCCTCTGTATTTTTATCCATACTTGGTATAGTCAGCTTTAAAATCATAGCTATTCTAATAGGTGCATCGTGGTTGCTCATTGTGGTTTTAATATGCATTTCCCTACTGACTAATAAACACAATCATTATTTAATTGTGGTTGTGAGAGCCCTGAGATGAAACTGAAAGAATGGTGAGGTTGTATCAGTGAAGAACAAACCTCAGCTATGTGGGTGTTTTGTTTCTGTAACACTCATTATCATACAGTTCCCAAAATACCCCCGACCCTCATATCTTTCCAGTGCATTTAGTCTTCAGACGAACTTGGCAATCAGAAATACGTTGACATTTGTCTACTCTCAATGTGTCTTATACAGTCTAGTGATTTCCATCTGGATATGGATAAGCCTATTTCTCTGACCTGGGCCATTTCCACCTCAGCAAGTTTGTGGGTGTTTAGTAAATGACTGAGCTTTCCTGGCCCCGATCCTGCCCCTTATACTCTACTTGTGTCAAATTTTCTGAAGGAAGGGATGCTCAGAGTCTTTTTCTTTTTTAAAAAGGTTTTATTTATTTGAGAGAAAGAGAGGGGGAGAGGACAAGCAGATTCTGAGCTAAGTTCGAAGCCTGAAATGGGGCTCAATCCCATGAGCCTGAGCTGAAATCAAGAGTCAGACACTCAACTGACTAAGCCACTCAGGCACCTGCAGAATCTTTTTTTTAAAGCTAGCACAAAGGGCCAGGGTGAAATCTTGCCATTGTGTCGTATTGACAACATGACAAGATCACTGGCCCAAAGAGATAGTTGAAGACAAGTGAGGAATTAACACTTGAGTCCTAACTCAGGAAAAGAGGGGACACAGAGATGGCTTATCCTGCCAGCTGTCCTCAGGCCCCTATTACTATACCGCAGAGTGGTTCTACTCCCCCCACCCCATGGTGTAGGACCTGATAAAAGGGAGCAGGATACAATGGGTTGGTGCTGTGTGTTGGAAAGAAAAGGACCCACACTGCTTAACATCTAAGCAGTCTTACCTTGCTCCCGAAGTGAGTTTGCTGTAGCTCCCTAAGAGGAAGGAAAAATGGAAAAGGCAATATAGCAGAAAGCTGACTTTTTGCTGGTTTTTATAGTTTCCTTTTTAATCGCTACAGTTGGTTATTCCTTGGTCAAAACAGAAATTTCATTTCTCTCTTTTTCAATTATTTTAAAATGTTTTCCTACTTGTGGTCAAATGGAAACTTAAAAAAAGAGAACCAAAAATAAAAATAAGTGAATGTCTGTTGGGGATGTTTGCAGGAAGGATGAAGATGGTGGGTGTTTCCAAGAGCCATTCTGGAAATGGCTCATCACAACAAACCCCGAGCCTCCGCAGCAGGGCAGTTACAACACTTCTCTGGAGAGCTTCCGTTCTTCAGCTCTTCTCTGTACCGAGAAGTTTAGCTCTTGACAATATATTGCTTTGTGCTCCTCTGCTCTCCCCAGCTATGCTCTTCTAGCTCTTGTACGCCCAGGATGCCTATGACAGCACTATGTTTATTGGCTTTCTAGAATTAGAACCCTTTATCCCTGATCTAATGTTGTGACCTCTTTCTCGCCTTTGAGAATAGTCTACTGCAAGTATTTACTTTTAAAGTTACAAATCTAAATTAATTTTATTTATTTATTTATTTTTTAAAGATTTTATTTATTTATTCATGAGAGACACACAGAGAGAGGCAGAGACACAGGCAGAGAAAGAAGCAGGCTCCATGCAGGGAGCCCGATGCGGGACTCGATCCTGGGACTCCAGGACCACACCCTGGGTCAAAGGCAGGCGCTCAACCGCTGAGCCACCCAAAGATCCCTAAATTAATTTTATTTGGAAATCCTTTCCTCAATTTCTTCCCCAATTCTTCATTTGTAATGTTTTAGAGGTTTGAAGTGATCTCTACTTTCCAAATAGGACTACCTCAACTACCAAACAGCATCCAAAGCTAGCCTAGCGTAGCAACTGTGTCGCCAACATTATCCTGGTTGTCATACATGTTTGTGGAGTCACGTGTAAAAATTATCGGAAATCAGCCCGGTGCTAAACATCATCTTTTGTAATTCGCACTTGCCCTCAGGGATAGTTACCATCATTGTCTCAATATTGTGAGTGAGGCTAAGTTGCTTGCCCAAGATTATACAATGGGTAAGAGGCAGAACAAAAATTCTACCCCAAGTCCATCTAGCTCCAAAGCACCAGCTTTGAAGCACCATGCTGTGGCACCTCTCATCAGTTTTTGATGACTCCTATTTGGTTCTATGACATCCAAATAAGCCCAATGTCTTTCTCCACCTGGCTGTGATGATGATTCCCAGCAAATGTATCACGTATGACTTCAACTGACTTCTCTAGTTCTTGCTTCTTTGCCTGAAGCATTGTTTATCTCTGGACCACCATTCTGCTCCTAGGAAGATTTTGCATATGGTATGATAGTCCCTCCCCAAAGAAACAGAAACAAAAGAACATACCCAGAGCTCTTCTCCAATACACTGTCAATAACCTGGGGTAAGACACATGGATTCCAAGCGGACTCCATCCCAAACCAACTCAGAATAATAGATTATGTTGTCCTCACTATGCTGCAATCTTTTTTAAATTAATTAATCTATTTTTACTTTTTAAAAAATATTTTATTTATTCATTCGAGAGAGAGGCAGAGACACAGGCAGAGGGAGAAGCAGGCTCTCCGTGGAGAGCCTGATGCGGCACTCGATTCTGGAACTCCAGGATCATGACCTGAGCCAAAGGCAGATGCTCAACCACTAAGCCACTCAGGCATCCCTACTTTTACTTTTTTTTTTTTAAAAGTAGGCTCCACACTGGGTGGGGAGTTGCGGGGCTTGACCTCATGACCTTGAGATCAAGATCTGAGCTGAGATCAGACATGGATCCTTAGCCGACTGAGCCACCCAGACACCCCTGCCATCTTCAAAAAAATAAAATAAAATGACAAAGGTTCCATTTCTCTTTTGATTTGTATGATAAGTGGGCTTTATTTGATTATTTGCCATCATCTTTATTGATAATAGCTTTAAAAGTTATAGTATCATTTTGGGAACATGGATTGACAATACAACTCCCTCTCTGTCTCCAAAGAGAGACTACAAATACTCAGCTGTGTTAATGTATCTCCCCTCATTTTATGTTACAAGGAATATTCATGCATATACTAGCAATATCCAAACAGGATACGTTAAATTCTGCTTCTGGGGAAAAGCTGTGAAGGGTCAAACAGGCAATTAAGATCTTGTCTGCTCTTAAAAAGGATGTTGTTTACTTCCCCCCCGCAAGAAAGACTCCAGATGGAAACTGAGATTTACAAAAGATGAAACTGCTCCCTGAGTCATTTCTTCAGGGTTGAAGTTAAGCTCTCGTTAAGTCTGAAAATGTTGAGAAGATGCTTGTTCAGATCTCTCAAAGATTTATGACACTACTAGCTAATTTCTGCCTTTCCCCAAATCTGGGAGGAGTAAGTGAATATTTTCTCTGCTGAAGCATTTAGAATGGGTAATTGCTTTCACGCCAGGCATTTTTATGAAATCAAATAATAAACAGGGTCTTAAATTCTTTGTTTCCCTCAAGTTTCATGAGCTTAAAAGAATTTCTGTGGAGAATTTTATTTCTTATGCTGCAACTTTAATAACTCCATTAAAGCTTTTGCTACGCCCCCAATACCCAGCTGTGTATATTTGGGTGTGGATTGCAATTTTCTCCGGCCACAGCTCAGAAGCAGCTTCTTAAAATGTTTAATTTCTTTGAAAATGTGAAACACAAGTTTTTTTCTCGGAAAGTAATAAGTACGTATTGACTAATTCAGAAGTCTGCAGACCTTTTTTTCTGTAAAAGACTAGATAATAAATATTTCAGGTTTTGCTTTAATGTATCAAATTTACCCAGGTAGCGTGGAGGCAGCCTTAGGCAATCCTAACCAATTAAGGATGACTGTGTTCCAATAAAATTTTATTTATGAATATTAACATTTAAATTCATGTAATTTTTGCAAGTCATAAAATACTATTACTATTTTGCTTTTCCTCAATAGTTTAAAAAATGCAAGAACCATTCTTTGCCATTGGACTATGTGAAAAACAGGCAGCAAGACAGATTTGATGACTCTGACTAATTCATTGAGCCAATAAGTGTTTTTTGAGCATCTAAATGTGTATGGAGAACAAATAGATGCCTCACCTGCCTTATGTTACTTAGGGAAGAGAAAATTATTTGGAAAACTTGAAAACAAGGACATCTTCAAGTTTAGGGGAAATGATAGCTACAACTAATCATGTGCCAAGCAATATCTCTGAAAGTGTTACCATAAGCCTTTCTCTAGAGTTACTCTGAATATCACGAAAACCTGAGGTTTGACTTGAAGTTGCTGGCATCTTCAGCATCTCGAAGAAATCCAAACTATTCTCTGGTTTGTGAAATGCAGAGATTTACTATCACTCAACAGATTTCTACTAAAAACTATAAGCTTCTAGAGAACAGGGCATTTTACTTGATGCATATCACCTCTCCTAAGTGCAACTGAGCCCAATGAGAAAAGACCAGTAAGTAAATATGCTCAGATTTCCTTAGAATGACCTTGAGAAATATGGTGGTCACCAGTTCCTGTATCTATTTAAATTTAGATTTATTCTACTTCAGTCCCAATTAAATTAGACATGGGGATGGAGCTCAGACTTACTAGTCTTAAAGACCCACAGGTGATTCTAATGCTAAGTTGGAGTTGAGCAGTACTAGCCACACCTTGGTTCTCTGAATATTAGAGCAGCAGCTTCAGGATCCCCTGGAAAGATTGTGAGGAATGTGTGGTCCTTACCTAAGAACTTGCTAGAAAGGCAAAATCTCAGACCCTACCCACTAAATCAGAAACTCCGGTGGTGGTTGTAACCGGCTTGTTTGAACAAGTCTTTCTGGTGATTCGGAGGTCAGCTAGCTTAGAAACCTCTGGGCTACACCAAACAGAGCCTTCTTGGATTTGTGAAAGACCCATGGCTGCGCAGGGATGAAAAGGCCGAGGTTTCAGAAAGTGCGTGGGTGGCCATGATGTTAGATGGAATTCATCGACCCAGGGAGGCCCTCTGACCTGCCTTCCAGGACAGTGAGTACCAGAGGGAATACAAATGCATGTTTGGGCTATTTTTTCAAATTATGGCAATCTGATAGGTCCTCACTGCTCTCATAATATAATACATGGAGATGATGATTATTGTTTTAGAGCTGGCATATTTTCGTCTCTAAGCTGGTTCCATTACTGAACTTTAATGGCTCTTAATGGTAACACCACTGAAATCTGTGCATAGATTTAATATGTGGGAATTATCCTCTTAGAACAACTACACAATAACAAACCATGAACCTGTGTTCATTCGAGTTCCTAGAACACGGCTTCTCGGAGCCCATCAGGAGGTGAGCACAGTAGAAGCTTCACCCCGCAGACTTAGGGTCTTGGCCAAATAGCCATTTCTTTCTCATTTGTAAATGCTGGGGTAGGTTTTATGCAACCTTCCTCTGGGCAATGTACAGTGAAAAAGTCTGAAAATCGTTGTTTTTCTCACAAAATGCCTTTTAGAAGGCCTGGCTCTAAAACCAAGCACCTTCATTCCACTTGATTATTTGCAACAGGAGATCTTTTAAAAGCCATGTCAGGGAAGGAATATAATTATTCCCTTTGGGTTTGCCTTGGCTCTCTGTTGTGATTCACTAGCAAGGATTGGATATGCTCTGTTGACCATGCACTAGAAAGGCACAGGCTTTGTGCTATTTCTCAAGGACTGGGAGATTTGTACTGATCCATCACAACTCCAGAACTTTTCTGAGGCACAGGTGTTCTAATCCTAGCCTGAGCCAGGGGCACACCTGTGCTGCAGGGCTCCTCAGTTCCAGCTGCTACCAGTGACTTCTTCATATCACCTACAGGTGCTGGGATGGCCATTTCAGAAAGGATCATGAAACATATCAGGGAAAAAAAATGACACTCTAGAACTGTCTTTGTTTTCTGGTTCCTGAGATCAGGAGCATTCATCACATCCACACATACTTATCAAGTGTCTAGAGGATAAGATTTCACAAAGGCTTATGGATACAAAGATGGATAGAGATGATCCATGGCCTCAGGGATCTTGCATTCCAGACCCCAAACAGGGTCACTAAAATGACAATAATACAGGGGTGCTTGGGTGGCTGAGTCGGTTAAGCATCTGACTCTTGGTTCTGCTCAGGTCATGATCTCTTGGTCTGGAGATCAAGCCCCTAGTCAGGTTCCCTGCTCAGCAGGAGTCTGTTTCTCCTCTGCCTCTTACCCCACTCTCTCTTTCTCTCTCTCTCCTCTCCCCCCAAAATAAATACATCTTTTGAAACTCCCCCCCCTAAAAAAAAAAAAAAACAAATGAGAACAATACGATGTGATCATTGCTAAGGGTGGCTAGTGCCTTAGTTCAGAAAGAATGTAGGAGAAGAGTCCCTCCTAGGAGAAAACAGGAGGCTTTGCTAAGACGCTGACTCTGAGCTGAGGAGTCTGAGGGGGCAGGAAGGCAGTGAGAGGGCAGATGCTCTGGATGGAAGGATCAGTGGTGACAAAGGCTTGGAGGTGCGGGGCAGCATCTACTCCGCTGGTCCAGTATATTTGGATGTAAATTGCAAGGTGAGGTGCAGCAAAGACCAAGGATGAGAAGCTCCTGCAGCTGAGTTATCATCCAACATTCAAGGGAGGAGTCTTTGAAGGGTCCTGAGCAAGGGAGAACATGGGAATAATAGTAATTCCCAGCAGCATTATTAACATTTACGCCTGTCATGTGCTAAGCACTGTACGAAGCAATTCAGTTAAACCTTACAACCACTTTAGGAAATGAATATTCATTTCCTTCTATGTATGAGGAAATAAATTCAGACAAAATAAAGTGGCTGGTCTATAATCACTATTTACTAAGAAGTGGTGAAGTCCTGACTGAGAATCAGCTTGGTCTGACTCCAAGGCCTGAGCCCGTAAACCCTTTGGCAGTTTGGGGTCCATGGAAGCGCCCAAACTAGCCAGTCGGGAGAATTATTGCGCTGGGCACCATGCGGAGCCTTCAGAACTAAAGATGCCTGAAATGTAGAATCGTGCAATAAAAGTTATGTCCTTCTAAACTATGCAAAAATCACATGATAGCACTCATTCATTGTACGCATCCAAGGAATTCATTCATTCTACCATATGCCGGGCACTGCACAAAGTCCTGGAGACTCAGAGTGAACAAACCACGTCTGGCTGCCCCCACTGCTCCCAAAAGCTTCCATGGTAATGGGAGATTCAATCATTAATTACCTACTCACACGAATAAGTTTTATATTAAAATCATGACTTGTGCTCTGATGTCAAGCCTTTTAGAGCTTTGAGACCATGTAACAGGTGGGAAGGTGGTGGTGGGGGGCCCAGTCTAGAGGGGGACGACCTAGGAATATCTTCTGAAGATGAGGTCTGAAGAGTGAGCAGTGGCTGAGAGTTGGCCAAATGGGGAGGGAGGATGCTCCTCGCAGATGGAGCTGCATGTGCCAGTATCCTGTGGGGAGAAGGGAGATGTAATTGAGAGACAGAAAGCAAGCTAGTAGGGAGCAAGGAGAGTAGGATGGAAGAGGAAGCTGGAAGGCAGGTAGGGGATGCTCCGAAGGCCTTGACCCATGGAAAGATCTGGGCCTTTGGAGTAAACCACGGAGTCTCAACCTTGGTACACATTGGTGGAACCTGGCACCTTCTAAAAATACTGAGTTCTGAATGCTGCCTCCTGAGATTGATTTTAATTGGTTTGAGGTACTGCTTCGGAATTGGGATTTTAAAAGGTGGTCTGGTAATTCTAATGTGAAGATAAGCCTGCAAAACACTGCATTAAAATGTTTTAAGTGCATATATATCATCTGATTTCCATTTTGAGAGGTCAGTCTGGCTGTTCTTAGAGAATGGATGGGCAGGGCAGAGGAAGGGAGCTAATTTGTCTGAAATTGTTAGATAGTTGGGAGGGGTACTTTTCCCTCTGTCTTTTTTCATTTTGTTCCTTTTATTTAAAAAAATATATATATATATATTAAGAGACAATCTGTCTCTTTTGAACGTAAAAAACTGGTCTGATTTCTGCTCATTGGAACAAGGCAAAACAAACCCCCTTCCCCTTCTATGAGATAGCTTTTCAGTAACAGAAAATGATTATTATGGTCCCTTAAAGCGACTTCTTTTACACTAGATGCTTGAACGGTTTTGCATGCCATGGGTTCTAGATCCCTTCACTAAATATGGTCTAGGTTGTCACTGACACATATTCTCTTAAAAATGACTACTCTTTTATTACCCAATGGTTTCTTTCTCTATTTTGATAAGCCATTTCAATTGGTAAGGAAAAATGCTAAGAGAAAAGACTGTGCCAAGAGCAAAGCTTGGATTTAAGAAAAGTTCCCCATTTGTTTTCTACAACAAATGATATTTAAAATGATGTAAAAAGCACTTCAAGTTTTACTCTTGGCCTTGGGAAGAGTTAAAGTCAGCATTTTAAATTCTAACTTTCCTTTTTGTTTTGCATGCTTAATTAACATAATTTATTTTTAGCAAGAAAGTGGAAGCTACATGGAGGTTTTTCCCTTCATTTCCTAACCTCCCACCCTCCAACCCCAGATTGAAAGCTTTATCCATTGGAAAATTTGGCTCAGCACAAAAACAATCTTTCTTTCTCTGTCTTTCTAAGTGTGTGGGGGGAAATGGCATCACTACCATTTATGGAGTTTTCATGTTAGTTGTCTCATTTAATCTCTACCACAACTCAAGAGAGAAGCATAATTACTTTCTCCATTCTATAGACGAAGATGGAGGAGTTAGAGGTTGCCCAAGATCACACTTGCCCCTAGCGCCCTGGTCATCTGTCTTTCCAGCATAACAGGACACTCCTAGCCTCTGTGTCTTTCACCTGTCTGTACCTGAGGAGGTGATTATAATGGAGCCTATGACATCCATCATCATGCACAGTTTATAACCATCGAGTTATTGTTTCTTCCTTATGTCTCTGCTGTTTATTTTCTCTATCTGGACTGTAAGTTTCTTGGGGGAAAGACTGTATATTAGGAGTCTCTGCTTTTCTGTAGTGCCTAGCACCTTTCTCTCTCCGTGCGAGAGACCATCACTGTTACTCGAATAAATGAGTAAGTGAATGAATGAACAGCCAGTTCTGGAAAACATGCTATACAAACCTTGGAAAAATCCCTGGCAAGCTGGGTGCAGAGAGGAGGAGGCCTGGGTGCACAGACCCGAGTGCTGCCCGCTTCTGGGCTCCAGCTGGATCTGTGCTGCTTGCCTGCCTCCTGCTCTGGGCATCAGCAGTCTCCTCATCTGTAAAAATGTAACACCCAGCTTGGAGGATGGTTGTCTTAAATGAAATAATAGCCTTAAATCCCTTAACCTAATTTCCAGCTTGCAGTCCCATTCACATACATGGTAGCAGTTAGTGTTGTACCAAATATCTGAATACATGCTTTACTGTTCCCCAATATAATTCCCAGACTCAATCTCCTGAAATCACTGACATCTGTTTACTGAATTCTGATGTGCAGGCAGTAAGGCTGCACAGTGGAGAACACACAGGCTTGGCCCCTGGCCCCACAGGGCCTTTGCCCAGGCAAAAGGTGAGATCCGTATGGTCCACTCCTACTGATGAGAACACAGGGACTGAGGGGCACAGCCAAGGCTGGCCATTCGCTGACCTGACCTCGGAGCTGTGCTCTGTGTGCCCCATGGGATGGCAGCCGGGTATGCATGAGCACATTATTCTGTGGGCAGTGCTGTTTACAAGCCAGGGAAGTGGTGTTTATTTTAAATACATTCATGTGCACGCAAGTTAATTTTGCTATAGCCATTAGCTTTGATTTGTTTGATGTTAAATAAGCCTGAATAACATGACACAGTGTAATATTAAGTCCTGTTTGATTCCTCAGAGCCTTTACTGTTCATGAGTAGCGGTGGATACTAACTCAAAAGGACTGGGATGCATTATTTGTATTTATATGTATTTATATGTATACGTCAGGATTGGCAGAAATGTAAAATATTACTTTGAATTGCATAAGGTATTCTATTACAGGTCTGCTGGCAAGGTAATTTGTTTTGATGAAAAAAAATTTTTTTTTCCTTTCCCTGCCAACATCACCCTATCATCTGCCCCTGAGATAGGCTAGGTACCTATTTTCCTTTCCTCTTCTAAGATTCTTTATAACAGATTGTGTCTCATGTTCTTATTTGTTTTGGCTTTGATCTTTAGTGGTCTCTCATCTTAATGATCTTTACAGTTCTGTAGATCAAATTGACCCATAATTATGTTTGATTGTAGCGAATGACCTTTGGAAAGAACTCAGAATTTAGACTTAGATTTTTTTGCAAAGTGCCAATTGGGAATTTCCTTTCTTCCTGCCTAGGCACTGATGAGCAGTGCTTCTAACTTCTCTACAACCAACTCAGATACCAGGGTCTCTAAAATATGGACCGATTTCTTTGAGGAAACATACATTCTAGAAGCTTATGGCCTCTAACAGATTTAATCCAGAGATAGCTACACACTGCCTGGATTACAGTTTAATCATGGAAAGGGGAATTGGAAGACCCGGCTGTGCCATTTACCTGTCCTGTAATGGTCAACAAATTTGAAATTCTTGAATTCTTGATTTTCATGTCTTCAAAATGGACCATGAGGCTGGGAGGTAAGTGTGGCTGAGTGCCTGTCTGCAGAGGACCATGACGGCAGCACCTGGCAAGCCAGAGTGCGTGCAGTCCGGGGGCTGAGGACTTGGTCTGGGGCTGACCTGGAGCCAGGCTAACGTGGCCATGTCTCGTACTGAGTGTTTTTGCGCCTTTTGGGCTCTGGCGTAGCTTGTCCTATATCATTAAGTGAGCTCTGACCTCTTCTCCATGCAGTATACTAACAAGGTGGTTTTAAAATTATTCATATGAAAATAGTTTTTATGGAAGAAAATTTGGAAACTATAGAAAAGTCAAAAGTAAAGTCATTTGTATTACCACATAAACCTTTTACCATTTGGTTCTATTCTGCATTTAGCTTTTAAAATATGTGGAGGGATACCTGGGTAGCTTGGTTGGTCTGATTCTTGATTTTTGAATGACCTTAATGGCTCAGGGCATGATCTTGGGGTCGTGAGATGGAGCCCCATATTGAGCTCTGTGTTGGGTGTGGAGTCTGCTTAAGATTCTCTCTCTCTCCCTCTGCTCCTTCCTTCCCCCTCTCTAAAATATATTGATACTTGGAGATTTTATTTTATTTTATTTACTTATTTATTTTTAAATATTTTTATTTATTCATGAGAGACACACAGAGAGAGAGGCAGAGACACAGGCAGAGGGAGAAGCAAGTTCCATGCAGGGAACCTGGCGTGGGACTCGATCCTGGGTCTCCAGGATCATGGCCTGGGCTGAAGGCAGGTGCTAAACCGCTGAGCCACCCAGGCTGCCCGATACTCAGAGATTTTAAAACAAAACTAGATTCAGGGATCCCTGGGTGGCTCAGCGGTTTAGTGCCTGCCTTTGGCCCAGGGCGTGATCCTGGAGTCCCCGAATCGAGTCCCACGTCGGGCTCCTGGCACGGAGCCTGCTTCTCCCTCTGCCTGTGTCTCTGCCTCTCTCTCTCTCTCTCTCTCTCTCTCTATCATGATTAAATAAATAAATAAATCTTTAAAAAAAAAAAAACTAGATTCTTATTGCACTTCCAGTTTTCTTTTTTTTTCTTAATCATGTCTTGAACATTCTTCAAAGTTACTAAAAATTCTTCAGAAATATGATTTTTAAATGTATCCTAGGACCCTCCCATGGTGGCAGCTGGCATGGGGAATGAGAATGTTGCTCAGCGGGCTGTGTTATTTCCAAATCAGGGAAGTGGCATTCACATTAAGTGTATTCTAGGCCTGGGTGTTAATGCAGCTGTAGTCATCAGCTTGATTGACTGAACACACAGCCATTGCTGTATGAATGCATCTTTGTTAACCATTCCTCTATTATCGGTTATTTATATGCCCTCAGATTTTTTTACTGCAAATAAACATTGCTATGTTTTATTTAACACTATAAATAAAAATGAGACAGATTAGGTCTTGTCCCTCCTACAAGTAACATATACTTAAACATGTAAAAATTAAGACTGTGGCTGGGCTATAAAAATCAACCAACAGAGCAATGAAATAGAAAGGACAACCAAGGAAAAGGCCCTAATATATATAATGTGTGGTAGGACCAAAAACAAAAACAAAACAAAAAAAACAAAAATGCATTTCAAAGCAGTGGGGAAAGAGTGATTATTTCACAAGTGGTGTTGAAAAACGTTAACCTCGTACTGTAGCAGCAGAATACATTCCTGGTAGGTTAACGAACAACATCATTAAAAATTGAAATCATAAAAACACTGGAATAAAATCTTACTGACTTCTCAGGGTTTAGAAAGACTTAGAATGAAAGCAATGGAAGAGATCAAGAAGGAAAACAATACATTTGCCTCCATAAAAACATACAACTTAAGACATAAACAAATAGGTATTTGTTTAGTTCTATAGGTACCACGGATAAGCAGTGAATAAAATAAGTGCAGTCTTTTCAAGGATCTTGCATTCTATTAGAGGAAGACAGGCAAAAATGAAGAAGTTCAGACAAAAGAAAGCAGCGTAGGGGAAAGAGAATGGACATGCTTCCTTGATTTTCTCAGCTGTAGTCATCTGCAAGGTATGTCCTTTGATTTTAATTGTATTGGTAGCTACCATCATATTTGAAAAAGACCTTTTTAAGTTGTGGTTCTCTAATCATCAAAGATAAGAATGAAATAGCCTTTTGGGGATACCTGGGTGGCTTAGTCGGTTAATTGTCCAACTTGATCTCAGCTCAGGTCATGATCTCAGGGTCATGAGATCAAGCCCACTTCAGGCTCTGCACTCAGTGGGGAGTCTGCATGAGATCCTCTCTTCCTCTGCCCGGCCCCCTCTCTCTGAACACGGGCACGCAGGTGCACATGCGCACGCTCTCTCTCTGATTAAGTAAAAATCTTTTAAAATCTGTCTTTTTGTTCCCTCCTATATAAGATGGAGAAGTTGGCATGTTTTCACCATCCCCTCCTCTTTACTTCCTGTTCTCTATTCATGTATGTTGTGATTGTAGACCTATATTCCATACAATTTTTACCTTTCCTTTCAGTAATTACATTTGAAAATTTGATTTGTTATCAGATTTGCAGTTGGACTCAACTTTTCAATTTTAGGACTCATTGCATACAGTACTATTCCAGGATTTTAAGGATTTTAAGTATCTTTCATTCTTGCTTGAAGTTGGGGCCCATCTTTAAGTGCTTTTTTTCTCAAAAAAAGTAAAGATGTATTTTTTTTCTCTCTTTTTAAAGATTTTATTTTGGGGGTGCCTGGGTAGTTCAGTCGGTTAAGTTCTGCATTCAGCTCAGGTCATGATCCCAGAGTCCTGGGATGGAGCCCCAAGTCGGGTTCCCTGCTCAGCGAGGAGCCTGCTTCTCCCTCTCCCTCTGCCATTCCCCCTGGCCCCACTTGTGCTCTCTCTCTCTCTCTCTCATTCTCTCATTCTCTTTTAAGTAATCCCTACACCTCACATGGGGCTCGAACCTACACAACCCCAAGATCAAGAGCCACATACTCTACCAACTAGCCAGCCAGGTGTCCCAAGATGTATTTTCTCTCAGCTCTTGACTTTGTGATAGGTCTTTCTCTTAGCTTTGCATGTCAGCAGCAACCTGTGTGGAAAATCCTTGGAAACAGACTTTTTTTTGTCATTACTTCACTTTTGAGCATTAGGACAAAACTCACGCCAGTGTAGTTTTTAATCCTTTCTTGATAATCTACAGTTTGGTTTGTTTACCTGTTTTCCTGTTTTATATTCCTGTGGAATTAACAGCAACAACCTTAATTTTTAGGCAGTTTTATGTTCACAGAAAAATTGGGAGGAACATACAGAGATTTCCTACATACTTTCCGCCAGCACACATGCACAGCCTTCCTTATGATCAACATTCCCCCACGGGATGGTACATATATTACCACTGATGGACTTACATTGATACCATCTTTGTCCAAAGGCCACAGTTTACCTTAGGGGTCCACTCCTGGTGGTGTGCATTCTGTGGGTTGGGACAAATGCATCATGACATGTATATCCACCATGAGAGAATCCTACAGAACAGTTTCACTACCCTAAAAACAATACTCTCTGCTTCCGCTATTCATCCCTCCCTTTCTGATAATTGGCTTTCTCTCCCTTTGCCAAGATGGCATGAAAAACTAGACTTTCCCATTACACCTTGCTACTGGGGCTCCAGTCTCTGGCCAACTGGTGCTTTATTCAAGAGAGAAGAATAATTTGCAGCACACAAACACCACTTTCTATCCCTTCCTCCCCCCACCACTTTGTGCCCTGTTATTTATTTATTTACTTACTTACTTATGGATGTTTCCATTAATGTTTTGATCATAAATAAGGAGTGCTGAGGCTGAGGGCAGAAAGGGGATGTCTGATGGGTCTAGGTCTATGCTGCCCAACTAGTGGCCACATATGGTGATACAATTCAAATGTAAATTAATTACATTCAAATTAAATGAAGAATTCCATTCCTCCCTTGTGCTAGGCACATTTCCAGTGCTTAGTCGTCCCAAGTGGCTAATGTGCTAGACAGCACAGACTGTAGAACGTTCCTATCCTCACAGAAAATTCTACACTTGCAGCAGAGAAGAAAATATCTCTCTACTTTTTCTTAAGGTTGATAAGTTTTCTCCATTTAATGCAACACAAAGCACATGTTGGCTCAGATTGTGGGTATCCATTCATCTCTGTGTCCTGTAAATAGCAGGAAATTCTCTCAAATCCTTGTGGTAGATTGACTGTCAGTTTTTGTTGTTGTTGTTGTTGTTGTTGTTTAATGTGTCTTGTAAGTTTTCATTTTTCACCTGTGCTTTCAATGGCCTTTTAGCAAGAGGTTGGGAGAGGCTCCATCAGGGACTGCTGGCCACATCCTATATTTACATTAAATGCTCGTAGCAGAGATTTTGAAAACTCAAATAATGTATTTGGCAGATTGTGAACTGCCTCTCCCCCTCTTTGGGAGATTCTCTACTAATTCTGGGTCATTCCGACTTGATCAAGGCAAGGTCCTTCTTTTGCAGAGCCATCTCCACACGTGGAAAATGGGAGGTTTTGCCAGGGAGTGAAGACTAGATTCACTGGGCACAAGTATGGATTCCATTTAGGAAGCAGGGAGGGAGAATGTTGCTTAAGAAGCTTCTTCTAGTAAGAGTGTGCAGGGTGGCTGGGGAAGCAGAAGGGCTGAGGTGGAAGGACCGAAGTCCCTTCCACCACCGTTGACTTCATGTAATTAGGGCCCTGCCCTAATTGATGTGATGGGATGAAGGGTCTAGAGGAGAGATGTGCCACATGAGAGGCACATCTTAGTAATTGGCTGGCCTTGTGGAGCTGAGGGACAGAGGAGTAGCCCATGCTCTGCACCAGGCTGATGGCTCCATGAGGGTGGGGACCACGTCTGTTCTAGTGACCTTTCCATGCTTAGTACCTGGCACAGGTCTACTACATAAGGGACATTCAATACATATTTCTCAGTAAATAAGTGATCTTGTGGCAATTAGGTGTGGTGCAGGTTTCAGATGACTCCTGGTTCCAAATGTGATACAGAATTGTGGAACTGTCCTCTGGGAAGAAGAACCTAGAGTGGAATGGGAAGTAGAGCTGTTTGGGAGGAGAAATGATGAAGTGCATCGCAGGCAATGCATTAGATTGAGTCAGGTGAGGTCAGAAAATGTGGGCTGTGTTACCAAGACTTCTGGTTTCCCACACAAGGTGGACAAGAGGTGGGTGATAAGTCAGAGAAAGAATAGAACAGTCAGATTAAGACTTGAGTAGGATTCAGGAGATCCAGATTTGATGTCCACCTTAGCCACCAACTTGCTTTCCCATTATGGATGTTTTCTCATCTATACAATCCTGGGTTGTGTTAGATGGATTCTAAGCACCAGTTTAGGACTAGAATTGTACATCGTATGGGATGCTGTGCTTCAGTGATGCTCAGGATGATACCTGGAGAGTAGGCAAAGGTGGCCTCATAGTGACCAGTAAGTGAGCCCAGCCCTGCTTTTGTACCAAGATGGATGGCTCCCTCTCCTGGCTGTTGATTCTATGCAGAACATCCTAGTGCTCTAGAGATGGGGTTTTAATGGGTATTTTGCACACACAGCATATACACGATTCTATGTTCAAATAAGTTTGAAAACACTTAATAAAGTTAGGAGATTTCTTTATTACTGCACTTTTTGTAGCCCGTAATATGCTCATTTTCTCTCTGGGAGAGAATATCCTTACTAATGTGCTGGATATACTTCTTTAAAAAAGAAAGGAAGGAGATTGCAATCAGGCAAATCTCAGCATGAGAGGAGGGACAGCTGACTTCCTGCAGGCTTGTTGAGAGCTCTTGAAGATGCCCTTTGGTAAGATAGCTCTTACTGGGGCTACTGAGGATGAAGATTAGTAGGGTAAGCCACTCCGTTGTCTCTTGGACCCAAATGCCTCTCACAGGCTAAAGGAAGCTTCTATCATTCTGTATGCACATCTGCTCCCTGCATCCTGAAAAGAGATCTGGACACACAGGTGTCCCAGTTTCTCAGTGTATTTGGCTCCCATCAGTCCAATGGTATTAACAACTTAGCCATATTTACCACTAAGCCCATGTCTTCCTCACTCCCAATCTTGTCCCTTGCTCATTTCTTGCTTCATGGGCACTTACATTTTTGTAGCATGAAATAATAAGGACCCTGAGGACTTCCAGCTCTAAAAGCTGTGGTTGATTCAGTAAATTTGTCACCAGGCAGGAAAACTCCCAAGTGGTATGGATGCTTTCCATGTCTATTCAGCCAAAGGCATACTCGGGAAGTGATCTCCTATACCTTCAGCACAGGGTAGAGGTGATGGTAAATGGGGCTGGGTACCTACTGGCTCTTTGATTGCTGATTGTGTCCCTGGTTTCTGATCACTTTTGGCATGAGATGAATGTCTTTAGTCAGAAACAAAACTTCCTCCATGAGAGCCATTTGCTAGGTCCAATCAGCTAGCCCTGGCCAAGCAGTTGGTGAAGTGGATTTCACCAACTATCTGTACTATCTTGGTTCGTTCTCATCCCTCCCCTTTGTAAGACTGTCTTCTTCTCAGTTTCTACAATTTCAAAGGCTACCTATCCTTGTCCCATAGGATGCTGAGAGGAGAGAAAGCCTTTGGGTCAAAGATTCTCTGAAGCTGGAAGGGCTGGCGATTATAGAGACAACCAGCAGCTGTAGTGTCATGGGTGCAAGACATGGGTGGACAGAGCCCTGAGGGAAGGAATCCCCTGCATGTCCTAAAAATGGCATCTGGAGTCTTGGCACTAGACAGTGAGAGGCCTTATTAGCTGTAGCTCCCACCTGGTAACTGTGGACTCCGTGAAGGGACGTCGGATTCATCTCTATCCCGTGGCATCACCACTTAGTAGGTCAACAACTATGAAACAATATAAACAGTTAATAACTACCACTTTTCACACTGCTTGCTAGGCTTGGTGCTAAGCATACCGTCATTGGATTCTCCTATCATCCCTGGGCAGTAGGCATTAGAATCATCTTCCCTGTCAAACAGGTAAAGAGGGGACAAGAGAGCCAAAGTCACCTGCTGGGGCCTCAGCAGCTGTAGATGGCAGAGCCTAGGTCCCGAAGCACAAAGTGAGAGCTCTTGATTGCAGGCTGTAGAGAGTGAAGGTGGAGAGGAAATATCTGGGACATAGGATTGGGTGGGAAGGGGAAATCTCTTCCTTAACCCCAGTTCAAGTCCAAGTTCAGCAGTGGGAACACAGTAGACAGGAGGGAAGTTCCTCTCATCAGGCATATGCTGGAATCTTGGTCCTTGGCTTGCCTCCTGGCACCCCTTTGGAAACTCTTCTCCTTACCCTGGCACTCCAGTGCCTGGGCTGCACGTCTTTCCCTAAAAGTCCAGGCAGACACAGCCACGTGGTATTTTGTGCTCAGGCACCGGGGTCTGTGGGACACCACAGGCAGTGTGGTGTCAGCCCCCCCATTTGACCACTGAAGGGAGGTGGCACTGCTCCTGGAGCTCAGGGGCGAGCTCCTTCCAGAAGGGAAAAAAAAAAAAAAAAGCTATGAACAACATGCCTGTCTGAAATACTGATGGATGTTTTTAATCAACTTTGATGTAGTATAATTTATAGTCAATATTTTCAGCAGTAAATATCAAAATAAAATTTAGCCAAATGGAGATTTCTGCCTACAGACTTAATACCTGTCAGGTGGAGAACAGCTTTTGACTGAAACAAATTCAGCGGTTCATTTTTCCCAACTAAGAATACAATCATGGCAATTAAAAAATTATCATTTCCCTCTTCACTGAGTTCATAGGAAGGCATTCAAACTTTGCCAAAAGGTGTATTTATTTATTTTTTTCTTGGTGGGTTTCACCTGCTTTTAAGAAGTATTCCCCCATAAATGTTTTCCAGTTGCTGTTTTCATGAAGACTTAGTTTGTCTTCAGTTCTACTTTAGTTGCATTAAATAAATAGTCTTCTATAAAAATTGTTTTATTTTAGTGTCACTAAAACTTTTAGTTTATTTCATTAGGACATTTAGTTAATGAATGGTGGTTTTCTACCCCAGTGGTAGAAAAGGTTTTAAAAAGGTAATTAAGGTCCAGAAGATCTAACAGTGAACTGATACCTGGAGGGGCCTCTGACAGGTGAGTCTAGGGTGCCATGTAGATTTTTCTCCCCGTGTAGAAGTCTGCAGCAAATACCAATGTGGGATGGTGAATTTTTCTGTTTGTATCACCTCTGTGGGTTAGGGCTTCCTGGTTTGTTCTCAGCACCAGCTTCCTATTTCTGAGGGAGGGCGAAAAAAAAAAAAGTAATTTTGATACAAATATATCTCTGCATTTTAATTTTGGAGCTTGTATCCTATCCTGTCCCTACTTTGAAATATATTCGGCTCAAGAAGATGCTGTCAAAATGAGTTACATTAATTTATCTTTCCGGATGAAGGTGTTTCTAACAGAGCAATTATGTGTTTGTCCAGCCTAAACATTCACCTCATTTCCATCCAGAGCCTCTTCTACTTTGCTGGCGAATGGAAGATACGAAATTGGTTATCTCAGCTCTGAGAACAGAGGATGTGTTTAAATTACATAAAAGATCCTTCAGGCCAGGGCATCGAGATGCCAAAGCAAAGCAGCCAGAGAAAGGAGTTAGCATCCTATCATTCACCATCTCAGGGTAAATTTTATTTTATTTCCTCTGCCTATTATAACCTTTTCTCATGAAAATGATTCTCCTGAATCTCAATGTTCAATCTATCCTCATCCTGATTGTGTGGCATTCTCACGACAAATAATCAAAGAAGTCAAGTTTATATTCCTGTTTCTTAACATTATAGGGACTGAAAATAGGACGGGGTGATTCCGTTTATAAGATCTTTACGTTGTACCCAGAAGTATGAATAGGACAAAATAAAATTGGTTTGAGGGGACATGATCAAATCACCATTTCATAGTTATCGTGCACTTAGTAAAGTGGTCCGTGACACTAGCAAAATGAAATTTCGCCACTTCAACTCAGGAAGTCAGCGGTGGTCAATATTCTCTGGCTCTTACAAGTTGGGATCATAATGAAGTATAATTTGATGTTTTACAATTACCACTTAAAAATAATGAATTCAAACTTATCTGTGGTCTTCATCAAGTGATGTCACTTCTCAAATTGTGAAGCCTACAAGGCCTTTCGATGACATTTGGGAACTTTATTACGCCCTTAGACATTAAAAATTTTCACATTGCTTTTTTTTTTTTTTTTTGAAAGTTACTGTTAATTTTTTAAATAGTAGTTTAAAAATCACAGAATTTATGTGTGATGTATCTCACCACCTCCCCTACTACTGTCCATCTCCAAAGCTCTCCTCCTAGAGGCAACCACTGTCAACACTACTAGCTATATTCTTTTATATTTATCTGCATTTTTCTAACGTTTCTAGTGCTATATCTTCACTTGCTAGTTTTAGGCAATATCTACTTTTTGGTGTGGTGGTTGAGAATATTTAGCTCTTTTACCATCATTACCCATTTACCACCTCCAGTTACCCCAAAAGAATTATTTATAATTCCTGATATAATCATATATTTAAAATGTCTATATTGTGACCATAAACAGTGCTTACCTCACCAAGTGAAATACTATGACCATCTTCTCTCTTGTAGAGTTTTGTCTTTCTGGGAGTAGATAATTTCTATGGTTTTCTATAGTTCTATTGTCGATTTTCTTGTCAGCTTATCTTAGGATTTGTCATAATTTTTGAAAATACTGGATAATTGTCTTAGTCAGTTTGGGCCGGTCTCACAAGGTGTCAAAGACAGGGTGGCTTATAAGCCACAGCTAGAGGCTAGGAGCCTGGGATCAGTGTGCCAGCAAGGTCAGGTGCTGGTGAGACCCATATCCTAGATTATAGACTGCTGATTTCTTGTTATGTCTTCACATGGTGGAAAGACCATGGGAGCACTTCCTGGGGTCCCCTTTTTAGGGACACTAATCCCATTCATGAAAGCTCCACCCTCATGACCTAACCACTTTACGAAGGCCCCACCTCCTTCCTAATGACCTCACACTGGGGATTAAGATTTCAAGAAATGTTAGGAAAGCTTTTATGAAATTTTTAGGGGACACATTCAGTCCATAATAATGATCAGTCCCAGTTTTCCCTGGTGATCTTCCCGCAGCTCTCTATGTTCTTAATCCAATGTCCATTGATTATTGTCCATTCATCTTCCAATCATCTCCAAACATCATCTCTCATGCTTCAAAAAGGAATTTCCTGCAGTTGTCTACTATCCTGTCTGCTACTGAAAGGTTTGAAAACATTCTAATTCCAGCCTTTTTGCATGCAAACTGTTATTTTTTCCTTCCTGGAAGTTTTTAGGGTTTTTTTCCTTTTATTTTAGTGTTCAGTATCTAGCATATCATGATGAACCTTGGTACTGTGTCCTGCCATTCATTGGGCTGCATACTCACGAGGCCTTTGCAAGCTGAAGACATAAGTTGAGTCCTAAGAAATTTTCTCATGTTATTTCCTCAATAATTCCTTTCTGCTTTCTCTGACCTCTCATTTTAGAAGTTCTAGTGCTTGGACTCTCACAGATATATTCTCCAATTGCATTTCCATCCCTTCTGCTATTCACATTCTGTTTTATTTTCCTAGGTGACTTCAGGTTGGTTTCTTTAAAATTACCTTCCAACCCTTCTCAGATTTTTTTATACTTTAGGTTAATGTATTTGCTATTTTTAGTAGGTTTATTTCACATTCTATTTGTTCTTTTTGAAAAGCATTTTGTTCTTGTTTTATGGATAGAATATCTTCTTCATCTGCTTGGGGATGGTAATAACTGTTTTTTAAAATCAAGAATGATAACTATTTTTTAAAAACTTTATTTTGCTTCTGCTTTGTCTATTTCCTTCCACCTTTATTTTCCTTAGATTGTTTTCTTTCTTATTGGAGGCTTTTCTCAAATTTCCCTTTGTCCACCTTTTTTAAAGGGATAAGCTCTAAAAACTGGTTTGGATCTCTGCCTTACTGTCAGAGTGTGGAGGGCTGGTTAATAGGCCAGGTGCAATGCAGGGAATGCAGAATGTTGGTATATTAAAGTGTTTTCTCTGGGACCATGAAATGTTTTCCTCAGTGAATATGCCAATCTTCTGCCTAGGGAAGTGTGTAACTTGTTTTAAGTCCATGAGAACAGACCTTGGGAAGGGGGCTGGGCATTCTAGTGCTGAAATGCTGTTTCTGACTTAACTCTCTCTATCTTTTTTTTGTCCCTGTGTCTCACTCCTTCCTTCCTGGTGTCCCTTAGCTTAGAAATTTCTGGATACATTTCTTTAAATACTAGGCAATCTATGTTCTGTAGGGGGAAAGCAGGTATAGCTGTGGTGGTGTGGGATGATGGAAGGAGCTGGTGGGGGTGAAGGGGACAACCACTCTGCATAGGCCACTGACATCCTTGTTTGGTTCCAAGTCTTACCTCTGCTATCCACAGTCTCCAGTATCAAGCCCCCACTCCTGGAGGGTTCTATAGGATGGTCTGGCTTTCGTATGGTCAACAACCTCCCCTTTCCTCCTCCCCTGCCCTCCTCGGGCATCTTTCCTGCAATACACACAAAGGTCGCAACTTCTTGCCCTCTGGTCTTATGATTTCATCTGTGTTCTACCTTCCAGAAAACACTCTGACATTTTGCAAGAGCTATTTTTTCTCCTCTCCCAATCTTTCAGAACTTGTGACTTCATATCTCCAATTTTAGTAAATTTAGTGGGATTTAGGGAGCGAGAGGAGAGAAACAAAGCTCGTGTCACGTTAAAGTGAAAGTCCCTCTAGTTTTGTAAATCAAATGAACACTGACTCTGAGGTATCCACGGAGGAGAGAGAGCTAATGTCAGTTTGTGTGGAGGCCTTGTTCTGGCCCTGGGACTTAACCAGGACTCAAGGGCTTCGCTGGGTGCCTGGAAACCAGAAAACAGCCATGAGACTTCTGTTCTTCATGGTCTGGCCAGGATTTTCTTCTTTCACAACAGCACCATGTGTAATTGCTCTATTTACTTTTTGTATTATTATAGTTCTCAAATTCTCACTGTTTTCCTCATCCAACAATGTTCTAAGAGTCAGGAATGATGTGTTCCTTATTTACTGTTTTGTTCTCGGCTCCTACTTTATGCCGGTCACGTCTTTGGAATCAATACATATTTCGATGAATGAAGACATGTTTTTAAACAAGCCATTTATGTGATTCTGATGTTATTGTCCACTGACCACATTTTGATAAACACTACGGAGTATTTGCTTGCCCTCTTCTGAAAGCAACAGTCCTCAATTAAATTCAATTTGATACCCTCCAACTCAACTCACATTTTGAGCAGCTCCACAGGGCAAGGGCTACAACCCTTTTATTCTCTTAAAAAAAAAAATAGGGTCCTGGCCCCTTCTATTCTGCCCTAAAAGACTCACCCATGCAAGAGGGCAAGCACACCCACTCCAACCCGGACACACCAGCAGAAATACGTATCCAACAGGTGTGACTGTGATTTCTGGCTCCTTAGCATCATTTTTCCTCACTAAGAGCACCATGGAGTGTTTTCTGAAGAAAGGATGGTTTCCTTTCCACCCTTCTCTGGTCCTACTTGGTGGTCCCATTGAGGTGCTGTCCATCAAAGCTGGAGCAGCCTCCTCATCTGGATATGGCCACTTGGATTCCTTTCCAGGTTACATCTCAAGTGAATGATGCTAGGAAAGTCCGAGCTAACCAAGGACCTCCATTCCAGCACTGGAACCCAGGGCAGAAGGTCCAGGAGGCAATTTTTCCTCCTTTCCTCACACCCTAGAACTTCCTGCCTCCCATCTTGTCATGATGATTCCTACGAAGTCCCATGTCTAGTTTCCCATACGAGCTGCCTCTTTCTCTCTGGCAGGAACTTCCAGCTAGGTTCTCTGTGTCCCTCTCCCTCAATAGCAACTGGTTGAATTGAGAGTGACAATATACCCTCCCCTAACGTGACATTTCCCACTTCCCAGATCAAGTGCCAGAGTTCTAACCAATGGGATGTACATAGAAGTTGGGTAGATTTTCTAGTAAAATTTCTTAAAAGAAGTGGCCTGCCTCTCGAGCATTTGTATCCCCACCTCCTTAAGGAAAGTCTTCTAGGTAAGGACAGATACCACGGATCCCCTCCACCACCCCCAGCCCTAGCCACGTAGGCATGCCTCATCATGAGAAAATGGACAGATGCAAAAATACTAATTTAGGCAACAGATCCGATTCATCTCAACATAGAATGTTTCACATTAGCCCAGATACTGCTTACTTGGTTTCTTTAAATATCTGGATCCCTTTCTAACTTAGTTACATTTAAAATAAAATTTCAGAAACTTTTTATTTTAGTGCTATATAGTGGTTTAAGACTCAGGCTCTGGGGGATCCCTGGATGGCTCAGCAGTTTTGTGCCTGCCTTCAGCCCAGGGTGTGATCCTGGAGTCCTGGGATCGAGTCCCACATTGGGCTCCCTGCATGGAGCCTGCTTCTCCCTCTGCCTGTGTCTCTGCCTCTCTCTCTCTCTCTCTCTCTCTCTCTGTGTGTGTGTCTCCCATGAATAAATAAATAAAATCTTAAGAAAAAAAAAAAAGACTCAGGCTCTGGACACAGCCGAAGATATACTTGAACCCCAAGTCTGCTCTTTTCCTCAGACCAATAATACAGCTGTTTCAAGGTTCAAGGTCCTTATTAGGAAAATAGGAGAGTGGGTCAGATGCCTGATTACCTCAGAGGCTCACAGTGGGGAAGAAAGGAGAATACTCCTAAAATGACCCCCTTATGAAAATGGTGAATAATGTTAGCTCCCATTATAATCATCATTACTGATCCAGCCTGATGCATGAACTGAGAGATCCCATCTAATTTGCACCAATAAGGGCAGTATGAATGGTGATTTTTCCAGCTTCCAAATGCATTTTCAGAATCCTACTTCTTAAATAAGAAGTAAATAAATGCACTTTTTTCACTCTTGCTTTCAAACCTTGTAATTCTGACTGCCCCTAAAATACGGCATATGTCTTTAGCAATGGAACCCATCATAAATCTTTTTGGAGTTTTTAGGAATTATAGGTTTCTTTTTGATTTTTGTGTCAAGATACAATAAAATGCACCAATCGTAAGTATTCAGTTCAACAAGTTTGGATGGTTGTACAAATCAGTGTAGCCACGATCCAAAACAAGAGAAGAGGTAGGCTCTTAATTCTGTTTTAACCTTTAAGTATTATTTTGTCCTCTTCACTATGATGCTCTTAAGATGTGGTAGGTATGAGAAAGCAACACGAGTGGCCAGCAGCCACCAAGATGAAGACGTAAGAGTGAATCTGACAAGTGAGTTTCTGGATCCCACTCTCTCCCAACCCGTGTTCCCTGCTGCTCTGAAGTCTCATTTGCTTGAAACTTCAGCCTCTCTCTCTCTGTGTTGCTTGCTCCCAGCCTAGAATCAGGCTGTCACATGCCACATAAACCCTCTCTTGAACCATGGATGCTGAGGTTCTGTTCCAGCTCTTCATTTTCCCCAAAGAGAAGTCTTTGCTTCCTAAGTCTCCATGGGCTCCCCAGCTCACTGCAATCTGACTTCTACCCCCATCAGGACATCTCTCAATAAAAGTGGGCTCTTGTGACCACCCGACCTGGAGGGGCACTTGTCCCTGTTTGAGACTTCCAGAGACCAGCTGCTAGTGGACTGCAGCCCTCTAGTCTGGGCGAGTGCAAGTTCAGAGAATAGACAGGGCTACCTGGGATCATATAGTTCCTGGTTCGTGGCCTAGATAGTTTGAAATGTGAGAAAACCCCACAGTTCTGGCAGTTTCTGTGTGTTCTGAGAAGTCCAGACTTGTTAATTTTGGAGAGAACTCTGATCTCAGCTCTGCTGGGGCCAGCCAGATTCAGTAGTGACTCAGGTAGCTTTCCATTCTGTTCCTCCCCACAGAGGGCATAGTTGATGCTGGGAGGTCGGGATGGTCACTGCAGGACCAGCTGGAGGGAAAACAAGAGCCGGCTCACTTGCTTAGGGCACCAAACCTCCCCATTGCTGCCAGATGCCTGGGCTTCCCACTTGTCACATAGGAAGCCTGGATACAAATATAAAATGGTAAGAGTAAACACATAAAATTAGACCCCCCCCAAAAAAAATCAGAAAGATAAATTTTATAAAGAAATTAATGCAATGACAAAATAACAGTTACAACTGAGAAGATCAAATGGTGGAAAAACTAGAAACACTTTTTATATTGGACACCATGGGATGGGTTAAACAGGGAATGAGCCTGACTTCATTCACAAGCCCGGGTCCCCCAGAATTCTCATTTCCTTTATTGAATCTAGCTCCACCTAATTTTGGATTTTAATCTCCCAAACTTCTGGGCTGGTGTGAAAAGTGGTCTCAGTTCTTTGGATGGTACCACCCACCATGCCGCCTGGTCATGACGAGACTCCCACACTATTTTCACTGTCATGGGGCTAGGGGAGAGGGTGGAGGGTGGGGTGTAGTAATTAAAACTGTCTCTCATAGCAGTGACCAGTGGGTGTCCTCCGTCCTGATCACAGGGCTCCTTCAGGTGGGCGGCTTTCTGCTGACCCAGGGCCACCCCAGAATCAGCCCTCTTTGCTAAAGCTGGAAGCCCTGTCTTTCATTGTCTGTCTTTCTGGACACATCATTAGTCCATTCCCCTCTTGGCATCAGCCACTTCCTTGGGCCTCTCCCACAGTTACCAGAGATCTCTAATAGCCACCCCTTCTGTTCTCCTTGGTTCTGTCCAACACCACCCTTTCAGCTGATGTTTTCCAGACTTACCTGAACCAACCTCTTCACTGGAATTAGACTTTTATTTTTTTTAAAGATTTATTCATTTATTCATGAGAGACACAGAGGCAGAGACACAGGCAGAGGGAGAAGCAGGCTCCCTGTGGGGGATCCTGATGTGGGACTCGATCCTGGGATCACAACCTGAGCCGAAGGCAGATGCTCAACCACTGAGCCACCCAGGTGCCCCAGGCTCAGACATTTAGAAACAAAATCCAGGACAGGAAACATTTTGTGGGCAGTGTCTGTCTGGCTGTAGACTCTCACTGGGACGAGAGAACACAGAGCTTACTCTTTGCTTTAAAGGGGAGAAGATAAGGGTAGAAAGAACAGGGAGGGGAATTGGGGGAGGAGAAATGTAAACTAATCTCTCAAAATATCACCCAGCTGTGTACATTATGCTCATGAAATGCCAGTCGCTAAAGTTAATGACATGGGAAAGTGGTCAAGATTTATAAACTGTAAAGAGCAGGGTCAGATGAGCATGTGTCCAGGAGAGCATTCCTGAAATATATAAATATATGCATAAACCAAAGACAGGAAGGAAATCCACTTGTATTTTCTATAGGCAGTAGGATAGCACCTTCTTTTTCTTTTTTTTTTTTTTAAGATTTTATTTATTTATTCATGATAGAGAGAGGCAGAGACACAGGCAGAGGGAGAAGCAGGCTCCATGCAGGGAGCCCGACATGGGACTCGATCCTGGGACTCCAGGATCACACCTTGGGCCAAAGGCAGCACTAAACCGCTGAGCCACCCAGGCTGCCCACCTTCTTTTTCTCTTTGACTTATCTGCTTGTTCTTTTAAAAACTTTTCAATGGTGAACTTGCTTTGTGTGAGCGAGCAGAATGGATGAGAACAGCTGGACATATATATTAGAGAAAAAGAAAAATAGCCTTTTGATACCTACTTTCATTTTTTTTCTGTGCCCCCCACACATCTTTTTAGGAGAGGATGCAGGAGGTTAAGCTAAAGGTCCTGCAGGGCGGCCATCCCCAGTGGATCGGTGTCCTGTGCTTTGAGGACTCTGCATCTCTGGTGGTGGAAAAAGGGACCCACTGAGTCACAGGCAGCCACAGCAGGCCTGGCTTGCCACCTAAGTCTAAAATACCCAACTCTCCTTCCTGTTCTGCTTTAGGAAGGACTCATGCCCACCACAGAGTGCCGGCCAGATGGAGTGTGGGCAGAAAATGGGCCCTGCCTCCTTCAGTGGTGAGGATTCACAGTGAGTCAGCCGGATTGTAAACACACATGTGGCAGCTGGCATCGGGCTCGACGAGTGTTTCATATCCACCTGTGGGCAGCTGTACTGCCCGGGCGGTGAGATTGCTGGGGCTTACATCAGGAGGCCTGCTGTGCAGCTGCTCCCAACCTCACCTGGTGACCTTGAAAAGCCAGGCAGCGAAGCACCAGCTCCTGTCCTGTGAACTCTTTGTCAGCTAAAAACAAAGTGGCCTCCAGAAGAGAGTGATGGAAATCATAGGCAAATCATTGTTATGCCATGCCTTGGAGCAGAAGCCACTAATAAGTCTAATCCATCTACCTTCCAGATGCTTTAGCTCTTGGTGACTCCGCCCGAGAGAGAAAGACAGAGAGAGAGAGAGAGAGAGACACCACACGGTCCCTGTTTGGGATGCCCATTCATTTACCTACAGCACCATCAAACCCAGCTCCCCAGATTACATTTCAAATGATGGAGTGTTCCAGAATGCTCTCTGCAAATCAAACCGGGCTTTGTAAATGGGAGACGTGATTGTGGCCGGCATCACAGCTCAGAGAGTGCATTCCTAAGTTGTCAGGTTCTCTGGGTCCCAAGCGAGTGGACGTCATGCTCCTCCGGGGCAGCCAGGCCTCTGACTGCAGGCAGCATGATTAATGGGAAGCTCTGATGAGAAGTCCTTTCCTCCAGAAGCACCAGAACCCGCCTCCCTCTGTCTTGAACTGAAGTGCAAAGAAAGCAGTGGCTCACTTACTGTGTGTTCCTAGTTTAGCATCTCTGTGATCTCTCTGTATTGATTTCCTTTCACTGGAAACCCTGTTGCCACACTGATGAGTCTATTTCAAGTAGATTTCTGTCTGTACAAGGTGTGCGATGATTGGCCACCATCCATCAGCAATGGCTTGGAGCCTGGGTGTCACTCTAACTTTAAAACCACCTCCAGCAACAACAGCCTGGATTGTCAGTCATCCCAAGTCCCCCAACAGCCACTTTGTTGAGAATACAGTAAAGGAACTGAAAATTAACCCCATGTTAGGACAGCTGGTGTCTGCGAATTCAGTTTCGTTAAAAAGAAAGAAGAGGGTTCATAACTGATTCCTGTCAGACAAGGAATTTAAAAATTATTTCTGGAATGCCTAAGGCTAGAACTTTTTGCAAATTCCAAAAGTTAATTCTAACAGTTATGTCGTGGGCTCCACTGTACTTGCCACCCTGAGCTCACTCTAGATGATCAAGGCTGTCCCACAGTTTGGTTTGTGTTTCCATCGGATGGTTGGGATGTGTCGTTTTGCCAACACAAGTTGCTGACAGGACTCTGAGGGGGGCAGCTAGAATCTGTGGGAATGAATTGAGAGTCAACAAACCATATTTTCACTATAGTCCTATTGCTTTGGGCTGTGGTGATCCCTCCCCATCCTGAGCAAATTCGTGTCAGATTCCCAGTTCCCGGTTCCCACATCTTTCATATAATTCCTCCCCTCCCCGACCACCATACATTTAGCATCTTCTCTTGAGTGTCCTTGAATCAGTACCAGCCAGCCCAACTTGGCTGGCCAGGTTCCAAATTACAGACGTTCAATCTGTGCCCATCAAAATTACGTGGGCAATTAAAACAATACGTTCAGGTACAGTTTTAAGCCTAGTCAGGCCCTATTATGATTCTACTTGTGGCCATACCAACTCATACTACAGACCAAGCCATTTCCCCAGACGCATACCCCTATAACCAGAGGAAACTTGATGACACACAGCTATCTGAGAAGGGCTTGTCAATCATTTCCACTTTGCTGATGGGCCTGTTAGGCCAAGATAAGGCCATTTGGGAATACAGATGATGGTGGTAACCGTCCCCTCCTGGGTGAGAAGCATTAAATCAAGCCTATCACTTAGTCCGATTAAGGCAGTGGGGAGAGAACACATGGAACCAGTCCTAGGCATCAGTGATGAACTTGTAAGGTCAGGAAAACTAGGAAAATGATAAGAGAGTACTGGACGGGGTTTCTCGCCCGTCCTCTGCTAAGGAGATTTTCTCCTCCTATAAAAGATAATTGAATTAATTTTTTCATTTGGGTTAGGAAAAAGGAGAGGGGTGAGAAACAACCCGGATATAAACTACCAGAGTTTGCAAATGTTTCATGAAATTATTTCTATTTTGCATTTAGGTTATGACCAAAGAAAATATGTATTTGGCCTTAATTTGTCCAGCAAGGAAATATTTCTGTGGAGAAGTCTTTAAAACTGGCTGAATTCAGTTTCCAAAGGACGATTTTAACAAAGCAGTATAATCATCATCCTCACTTTCCCTTTTGTACCATCAATGCCAAAATGAGCTGATAAATGTGGAAAGCTTTATTAAACTCTATAATAGCATATAAATGCAAAAGCTGATCATTATTCCAGAATCATGCTGCCTTCTTCACTGTGCTTCTGTGTCTGCTAAGAAACTAACAAGAAGGCTTTTTTTTTTTTTAAATCAAGAAAACACCCTGGCGTTTCCACAGTGCCAGCTTATATTTGGGGATCCTGAACACAGAACCTTATTCTTCTGACAGACTCCAGCGAATCCTTCCCAGCGGCTGCCCCACAGGTAGAAAATCACAGAGCACTGCCTTCTGTAGTTCGGTTTCATGGGCTCACATGGCCCCTTAAAGTAGGAGTCTTCAACTGGGAACACATTTGCCCCCAGGAGATATTGGGCAATGTCTGGGGACATTTTTTGGGTGGTCACAGCTTGAGGGGACTGGTGCTCCTGGAATCTAGTGTGTCAACATCCTGCAATGCATAGGACAGCTCTCCACAACCAAGAATATCTGGCCCAACACGTCAGTTGGCATGGTGGAGAATTCCTGCCTTAATGACATGAACCTTTCTTCCCAAACAGTCCTGGCCTCCAGAGCATCAGGGCAGGGAGATTGAAGCCCTTGGAGCAGCTGCTTGTTGTGCTGTGACAGAGCCAGGGCACAGAACCATGTTGCGGGGAAATAAGCATAAAGATGAATAGAAACCTTTAGCTGGACAGATGTGACAAGCCAGCCTGCAGGAAATGAGGAGACACAAAGACTGCTTAGGAGAGATGTCGGCTCTAGAGGAACACTTCTGAACAAGAGGCCTGTTGCTGACAAGAAGGCAGACCGCCCTTTCTTCCAGAAGGGACAGGATTCATTGGCCTGGGAGTATGATCATTAGTATGTGACACAAAAAGGTAGGTGATAAGAGGTCAAAAAAAAAAAATCAAAACGGGACAAAGAGTTGGTATTCCCTTTTAATGGAGTATTTACGGAATTGGTAGGAAGCAGTAAAGGATTTCAAAGGACAAGAAATCCACTTGTAGGTTAGTACATGTTGCATTTGGAAGCTGAAAACATTTCTTTCAGGAGAAGCTGAAAAGTTCATCTCAGGGAGAAAGCAGCAGACTTGGGGTAGCTGTAGAGACTTCTCCAGGGCTGCAGAATTGCAACTGAGTCTTGAGTAAAAGTTGAACTTAGCAGGGAGGACGTGTCTCCCCCATCACCGATCTACAGAGCCTGTTGATCTTTTGAACCTCAATATCCTCACTTATCAGGTGGAGATTGTCACTTGTTGTGAGCATTGACTTTATTCCAGGAGATCATGAAGGATGCATAAGCAAGCGGGACCCCATCCCTGCATGTATGAGACTCAAGACTACATGATCTAGAAGGTTCTCATTCTTACAAGTCCTCAGAGAAGTAAAACTCCAGTTATGATTCTTTTTCTTTTTTAAAAGATTTGTTTATTTATTCAGAGAGAGAGAGAGGCAGAGACAGGCAGAGGCAGAAGCAGACTCCATGCAGGAAGCCTGATGTGGGACTCGATCCCGGGTCTCCAGGATCACACCAGGATCTCCAGGATCACACCCCGGGCTGCAGGAGGCGCTAAACCGCTGCACCACCGGGGCTGCCCTCCAGTTATGATTCTATGGTGGAAACACTCTAGGCAATTTAGCATTCATCTGGCCAGATCTTTAAGCCTTAAGAAACTGGAAATCTGGGATTTCAAAAAGGGAGCAAGAAATGGCAATCCAAATCCAACAGTAATAGAATGTGAAATGACCCATGTCATGAAAACATTTTTTGGGTCCAGATAAATCTCGTTTCTTCATATAAGAAACACACTGTGTCACATGAATGCTAATTAAAGTGTATGGTGTATATAAAAGCAGAGGAGAAGCCTCTAATTGCACAGGGATGCATGAAAGGATTCCTCTAAGAGAAGAGAAAGCAAATAAACAGGCCTGTCTTGCTGTATGAGTGATGTGCCGGGACTCTGCAGACTGGTCTCGGCGCCAGGAGCTCATCAGTGAAATGTTCCCGTAAGTTACCAGGTCTGTGCAATTGCCACGTGGCATCAGGTGATCAGTCCACAACTGCACTCATCTGTCAAAGTAAAAGCACTTACTTGTAACTTTGAGGGCAACCTCTGAACTGTAAAGCCCCAGTACCCTCCAACTTCCTCCAAATTCTGGAAGCCAAAGTCAGTGAACAAGGAAAGGACTGTCTGCTAGAAGAGAACAATGGACAAGGCTGGAATTTCCCATTTCTGGGAAGATGAAAGTGAATCACAGGTGGTCCAGGACACCTGTGGCCACTGTACTTTATGGGCCTCCTAACGCTCATCGTCAAGCTGATGGGTTTTCTGTTCCAACGGGAGACAAATTAAAATAGTAAACCATGGCTATCGTATAGTTCTCAAGTAAGCCTCCCTAGGACTTGCATGCACCTTGCTCTGAAATATGAATTACTCATCATAACACTGAATGGAACACATGGTGCTTGCAAAGCCCCTAGGAGAAATTACCCTAAAGTTATGCCGGAAAAGAAGGAGCAGGACCTGTCCTTTAACTGTCTCAGATGCAGTAATAGAGCTATCATTTGTGCTATGCTGTCCAGTAGCACCCATATGACCTTCTGTCTGTCGCCTAAAAGAATGAGTGAGGCTAGTTCTGCTGGGACACGTGAAGAAATTTGCCTATCAGAAGGCTGAAGCCTGTGTGAATATCTCTAGAGGTTGTATTATGTTGTTCTTATTGAGAAAAAGAAAAGGGACAGCAGAATAATCCTTTGGCAATTCTCTAGGTGTCCTGACATCATGGAATTTCCTTCTCTTTACTTGGTTCAAAAGGAAATTCAACCCAGAGAAAGAAGTTTGTCAAGTGTCTGATATATTAAATTAAGAATTTCTTTAGTCTGGAATTTCCAAAGGCCAGGGTGAGGGTTTTAACATCCTTGAGTCTCCTCCCCTTTGTCCCATCTCATAGAAGATGCAGAATGCATTGAGGTTTTTTGTTTTTTTTGTTGTTGTTGTTTTTTGTTTTTTGTTTTTTTAAAGTAATAGGAAATGATAGAGAAAGGGATGGAAGCATGTGAAGAAAGTAATCATCTCATCCAAATTAGGACCATAGTAAAAGGTCATGGGAGAAGGTATGTTTTTATATTTGGAGGGCTCCAAGTTTGCAGAAAAGACCTAAAATAAAAAGATTGAGGGGGAATTGTCATGATTTTTGGGAACTATTGGTCAGGAGATGATTTATTTCAATTGTCAGCTTCGATATATCCACATATATCTCTTCTCCCAACTAGAGTAACACTGAATGACCTTAAAGATCTTTTATAACTTGGATGTTATGGTTCCTCAAGGCCTGATGATTAAGACAAAGTTGACAGTGATGCTTAATGAAATTGAATACTTTAAAAATTTCATCTACAAATAAATTATACATATTAAAACAAATACTGAGATAGCAGGCTTAAACCCAACAGTATCAATAATTACATCAAATGCAAATGGACTAAACACACTAGTTAAAGAACAGAAATTGCCAAATGGATTAAAAAATAAAAGACTTAATTATATGTTGTTTACAAGAGACATTTCAATTCCTTTTAAAATTTGGAAAAATAAAAATTAATAATAAAAAAAATTTTGGAAAAATATACTATGCAAACATTAAGCCTAAGGAAGCTGGGGTGGTTGTTAATATTGATTAAACAGACTTTGAGAAAAAGAGTATTAGCAGATATAAAGGGACATTTTGCTCTGATAAGAGGATCAATTCATCAAGATCAAATGGAACTTTTCAGTGAAGCAAGATGACGGAGTGAACCTTTCAATAAACTCCAAATCAAAGAGCATTTTTAAGCACAAGACACTAGGATAAATCCGTATTCAGTTGCTTAATCTTAAGAGTGAATTTGCCCTGTCTGCAATTCTCATATGACCAGACAACATGTTGTCTTGGTAACAAGAAACTGACTTCCAACAAAAGAATACAAATGAGCTAAAAACTGGTCGTAGCTGACTCAACTCTAAATATGACCCATATGGCAGAGAAGTAAAGAATTCAAATAAATGAATCGCTGCTCACCTTGGAAGGAAGACTTTGGAATTACTCTGTGTGAGTGTGTGTTTCCTGAAGTCCTGCTTCAAAGAGCAGAAAGTGCTAGAGAGAAAGGATCCCTTTTCTCAGACCTGCACGTAGGAGGTGAGAATAGAAGGAGAATGTATTCCAACGTATTGCCCCAGATCCAGTATTTTCCAGCCTAATTGGTAAGACCCTCTGGAAGACTGATAAACACTCTAATCCCTAAAAGCAGTGAACGAAGTTCTTAGAGCAACAATAACAACCCAGGGTAGCTAAAGTAGAAAAAGTGCAGGCTGGGGCAGATCCAGACCCACACAGAAATGAGGGAAGGGGAGAGCTGGCTGGTAGAGAACACAGAAGCAGATGGAGAGATGTAATCCAAGAGCCAAGGAGAAAGAGGAGGAACAAAGTACAAGTGTCGGAAAGTGGAAGGGGCTCTAGGAGAGAAGGCTAGTGGTCCAGTCGGGCAGGAGAGTCTGGGACAAGCCTGGCACACTTACAGGAGACCCCAGTGCTTGCACCAGCTCAGGAGTGATGTGGAGAATGGAGATCAATATCACCCAGGGGAAAGAAAACCGATGACGACACACAACTAAACCCCAGGTTTCACCAGGGGTCTTGGTTTCCTGTGGCTACTGTAACAAAAGACCACAAACTGGGTGCCTTGACATTTATTCTCTCATAGTTCTGGAGGAGAGAAGTCGGGGAGCAAGGGGTCTATAGGGCTGGCTGTTTCACAGTTCCCTGCTAACCTCTGGTGGCCGTCAGCCATCCTTGGTGGTCTTGGGCTTGCAGATGCTGACCGCAGTCTCTACCTGCCATGGCAGTGTCCCCATGGCTCTGCAACCTGAGTGTGCCTGTCCTTTATCTGAGACCATCACCTGAGCCACAATCAAGAGCCAGTAGTGTAACCAACTGAGCCACCAGGCGCCCTTTTTATTTCAGTTCTAATGGCTGCAACTTTGTGATTGACTGGACTTCCAACCATTACAATCTTGAATTCTAACAGTGTTTTTTGATCCAAAGCTTTCAACTAGGCTCATATCAATAATTGCTGTTTTTAACTATTCTGCGTGCAGTAGTGAGCATGTGCGTAGGTGCGCCCCTAGGTATCCACGTGATGTTCTTAGGAGGCAGGCCGCGTCTACGATGTTCTGGACAACTCGTGTGATTTTCTTTCTTCTGGTCACTGGCCTCAGCTAAATTGGTTTACTCTTCTTTGGCACCTTCCTGTATGGTGGCCAATAGTGTTTGCTTATGTGGGTGTGGAAGTAAATGCTCTTGATGCAGATCTGTAGTGAATTTATCTATGATTTTCCCCCTGCGTGGACAGAAACCCATAGTGAACTTACCTATGATTTTCCCAGTGTGTGGACAGAAACACTCTACTTGGTCTCAGCAGTGTTCATTTACTGTTGACACATTTCAGTGAAAGGTCGCAGCAAAAGCCCCAGAGAAAATGACTCTGCCAACTAGTTTTTTTTTTTTTTTTTTTTTTTTAGTGTAGGCTTTCAAATTTTATTTATGTTATTTATTTTTTAGCAAAGGAAACTTCTGTCAAACAAAATCATATGTTGAGATCCATCTGAATTACAGAACCCAAAGCAATGGAGCTTCTCTGCAGCAACACGGTTTGTAGGGAGCTGGAAACCTGCCCTGGTCTTCCCTCTCAGGCCCTCTGTGGTTCTTGAAGGGCTGCCAAAAAGTGTGGAAGTTACAGATCTAGGCCACTTATTTTTTTTTTCCTTCAACAGACAGTCACCAAATTACTCTTATGTGTTTTTTTAGCTGTTATTATTTTATTTTTTGAAGTTTTAACTTTAATTCTAGTTGGTTAACATGCAGTGTTGTATTAGTTTCAGGTTGGCTGGTCATTCATTTCATTGGCTGAGAAGGTAAGGCTCAGAAAAAGTGTCTTGCTCATTCATGACCATGCGGCTGATTAAAGAGAGCTGAGGTTCTCGGCCATATGTCTTCCTTACCTGGACCACCTCCTTCCTGCCACTTCACCTTCCTCACATGCTCCCCAGAACCTCTCTGGAAAGCCACTGTGTGCTCTGGGCACATCTTCCTTTTGTGAGCCCTCAACCCCATGGCATTTGGACTAAATTATCCTGGAAGAAAGATATGAAGACAGGGAGGAAAGGAAGAAGGTCAGTCATTTTTCAAAAAGGGCTGTAACATTAAAATTTCAGCTATCTGTGGCCCTCGAACATTTTTAAAAAGTCAACTTACAGAAATATGATAGTGATGTTTGCTATTTGCTGGTTAACAATACACATTATCTTAGGATGGGACTTTAGTCAGTTTTAAAATTGGATTTTTGTTCTAAAGAAAACCAAACCTATTTCAAAATTCTCAGGATCTCTCTGAAAAATGTCAGAACATAGCTATGTAAGAATTTGAATAAAAATTTAAGCTTCAAATTACATCATTAGTAATATACCCCTGCAGGCAAGCATTACTTGGTGGCAAGAAATCTATCACTGCCAGGAGGCGATGAACTGAAGAAGAGGCAAAAATTTTGCGGCCTGGTGGATTAAAGAAATCTATCAGGCTGATTTAGTACTGTGCCCAAGAGACACTAGAAGGCCTAAATATTTAAGCTTGTTGTATTTGGCTTGAATGTGCCAGTTTTAGAAGATGGTCACATACAAGATTCACTTCTGCTCTGGAACCCCAGGGTTCCCCATGAGCTTCAGATTCTCCATGAGCTCCCTGGCATTTCCCAAGTCCTATGTAGTTAGGTTAGGATCATGTGACTAGTTTTGACCAATAGGCCCTGGGAGGAAATGGGTGTCATTCCAATGTGAGGCATTGAAGAGCAGGGATAAGTCTCCATGTACTCCTCTCTCCTTTGGGCACTCTACAGGTTCTACAGAGGGATGGACGCATCACAAAATGAAGTCCACAGAGGTGAAGGGCCACTTTCATTACACGATGTTAAGTGACAAACTATCAACGTGACTTATCACTGTTCACAATGACCTTGATCGCCTGGCTGAGGAAATGTTTATCAGGTCCTTCCACAGGAGGTTACTCTCCTTGCTTTCTACACCCTATGAGGAATTATGTTCCTCAAGTAACTATATAAATTATCAAAAATTTGTCTACGTGGGAACTGTGTCTGTTCCCTCCCATTTGTTTATTTATTCATTTATATCAGTATGGACTGATGGACATTTATTTTATGCTTTTTTGCAATCAATTATTCCTTTATTTTATTGCTTAAATTGTTCAGCCCTGGCTCTTTCAGGTGGCTCCTGTGTCCCTTTGACATCACTGTGGTTTTAGGTTGGTTTTTTTTTTTGTTTTTTTTTTTTGCCTTTCCTTACATTTTGGCATTACAGGATGTTCCAGGCTCATCTTGTATATTTGCCTCAGCACTAGAATCAGCATTTCTTTAAGGAGTTCTGGTTCTTTTTATTAGACAATGGTATTAGAAACCAAGATCTGGGAATTTAGGTGTGCTTGCTGCTCCTGGGGTGCAGTTGCCTCTGAGGTCTTTTAGCTGACAGAGCAAGGAAATAAGCATGTTTGTGTAACACATGCATGGACACTTACTTATAAATACTTCTATATGTAATGCTTCCACAGTTTCAATTTTTGTTTTTTAAAAATAAATGATTGATTTTCAAATTTTCTTGGTTTTTGATAATATCTCCACTCAGGACTATAAAATTCCCTGAGTATAGCTTTTGCTTCTCTTACAAATTTTATATGCTTTTTTAATTATGATACAGTTAAAAAATATTTTGACATTTTTATTGGGATTTCTTCCTTATGGATTATTTCGAAGGGTATTTTTAAATTCTCAAATATGACAATTTTATGGTTATTTTATAATTGATTTGTAGATTTATATCTTATTTTTTTATTTTTTATTTTTTTTGTAGATTTATATCTTAATCCTACTATGACCAGAGAACATAGTATATGATCATAATTATTTGAAATTGGTGAATACTTGATTAATGGCATAGCTTAATACCAATTTTTGTAAATGTTTTGTGTGTGCTTCAAAGAATATGCATTCTGAGGTTCTTCCATGTGATATTCTATATGTGTATATTCATCTTGTTTTCTGACAATGTTACAAAGTCTTGCGAATCTTTACTGAATTTTTATCTGCTTGTTCTATCAGTAACCAAAAGAAGTATATTAATTTTTCCCCCAGAAATTGTGGATTTGTATTTTGCTCTGGGCCCTGTCAAATTTTGCTTTATATTTTATGAGTTTATCCTACTAATGCAAATTATTAATAGTTATATCTTCCTGATTACTTAAAGAAGAAGATTATGAAATGTCTCCCTTGTGATGTTTTTTGCTTTCAAGTATGCCTTATCTGAAACGAATACAGCTTTCTTTCTGTAATGTTTGAACGGTACATCTTTTACTTTCATCCTTTTTGGAAACTAGTAATTTATGCATGTTCCTCATCATTGGGCTTTTCTTCTTTTCTAGTCTGGCAGTCTTTCTTTTTTAATCAGGCATTTAGTTCCTTTCTATTTAATATTACTTACAAATATTTTGGGTTTAAGACTACCATCTTATTCAGTGTATTTGTTCCATCTATTTCATATTCTCTTTTCTTCCTTTTGGATTGAATAAGGATTTTTTACCATTCCATTTTCTCCTCTGTAAGCTTGCAAATTATATACTTTTAAATAATTCTCTTAATGGATTCTCTAGAGAAGCAGGCTTCAAACTACAGGCTATGGGCAAAATCCAGCCCATCGCCTGTTTTTGTACAGCCTGTGAGTAAGAAGAATATTACATGACATGTGAAAATTAAATGAAATTCACATTTAGTGTCTATAAATAAAATTGTATTGGGATACTCACCCATATATGTATTTTCTATGCCTTCTTTCCAATTGCAGTAGTAGAGATGAGTAGTTGCAACAGAGGCCATGTGTTGGGCTCTCACAGTTTCTTTCACAATGTCTATAAAGTATTTACGATCTGGCTGCTTATATATAGAAAAACTTGGTCAAAACTTGCCTGAGAGATTTCAACAAACACCTTTGACTTAAAATCTTTGATTTGCTTAGTTTTTTTGTATCATTGTTACATATTTTAATTTTACTTCAAATCCTTCAAACCATTATCTTGCTTTATACATTTAATATTTATTTAAATTTGCCTATGTGTTTACCTCTTCCTTTGTACTTCTTTCCTTTAGGCTTCTTTGACCTTCCAATTGGTGATCACTGTCCTTTTTGGTGTAGGTCTGCTGACAAATTCTTTCAGGTTTTGCTTGTCTAAAAATGTCTTTATATTACTTTTACTCTTGAAATACAATTTCCCTACATATAGAATTCTAAGATGAAAATTTTTTCAGTGCATTAAATAAATATATATATATTTTAAAAATATATATTTCTTGAATACTTTAATGTCCTATGCAAAATTCTAAGGTGGGCCCCAAGATTCCACCAGCTAGTGCACACATATCTTCTTCCAGTTAGTCAAAGACTGGATAGTTGCCTTTTCACGAAGATGGTGCCGAAGGCGAAGAAGGAAGCCCCTGCCCCTCCCAAAGCCGAAGCCAAAGCAAAGGCTTTGAAAGCTAAGAAAGCAGTGCTGAAAGGCGTGCACGGTCACAGAAAAAGAAGATCCGCACGTCACCTACATTCTGACCACCCAAGACCCTGCGTCTCCAAAGGCAGCCCAAATATCCTCGAAAGAGCGCCCCCAGGAGAAACAAGCTTGCTCACTATGCCATCATCAAGTTCCCCCTAACTACTGAGTCAGCCATGAAGAAAATAGAAGACAACACACTTGTGTCCATTATGGATGTCAAGGCCAACAAGCACCAGATCAAACAGGCTGTGAAGAAGCTCTATGACATTGATGTGGCCAAGGTCAACACCTTGATCAGGCCTGATGGAGAGAAGAAAGCATATGTTTGACTGGCTCCTGACTATGATGCTTTGGATGTTGCCAACAAAATTGGGATCATCTAAACTGAGTCCAGCCTGCTATAAATCTAAATATAAATTTTTTCACCATAAAAAAAAATACTGGATAGTTTGTGAAGAGATCTTGCAAATGTAATTAATTAATTAAGATCCCAGATCAGTTGACCTTAAGTAGGGGGATTATCCTCAGTGGGCTTGGCATACTCAGGTGAACATTAAAAAGGTTGGGGCTCTTTCTGAAAAAAGAAACCCAAGTGTGAGAAGGATTTGATGTGAGGAAGATTCTTTGTTGCTAGATTTGGAGGTGGAGGGGGCTGCATAGTAATGAATGTGGGTGGCCTGTAGGATATCAGAATGGCTCCTGGCTGACAGTCAGCAAAAAGCAGGGATTTCAGTTCTACAACCACAAGGAATTAAATCCTGCTAATGATCAGAATGAGCTTGGAAGTGGATTCTTTCCAAGAGCCTCCAGATTAGAACGCTGGATAACTTGTTTCTGGGTTGTGATGAGTGGAGAGTCCCCCTAACTCATGCCTGGACTTCTGGCCTATGGAAATGTGAATTAATAAATGGGTGTTGCTTAGCTACTAAGTTGGTGACAAATTGTTATGCAGCAACAGAAAACTAATACATCTGGCTTCTGTTATTTTGACATCTATATTCTAACAATATTTCATTGGAGGGTAACTCCTTTCCCCCCCTTCCCCTGTTTGCTTGTATGATTTTCTCTTTATCTCTCCTGGAAATTTTACTATGATGTGCTTGGGTGCCATTTTCTTTGTATTTATCCTACTTCGGATTCATAGAGCTTGTTAAATTTGCATATTGATTTTTTTTCCTTAGTTTTGGAAGATTCTCAGCCATTGCTTCTTCAAATATTGCTTCTGCTCCTCCTCTGCTCTCCTCTACATCAGGAATGTAAAATTGTATGTATGACAGAATTTTTACTGTATCTTTCTTGACTCCAATCTTTATTTCCCATCCTCCTGTGTCTCTGTGCTTCCAGATGGATATTTTCTCCTGATCTATATCCAGTTTCTTACTATCTTTTCATCTATGTTTAGTTTGCTGGAAATTCACCTACTGAATTTTGTTTACTATATTTTTCAAGCTTGGAATTTCCATTTTTTATAATTGACAGTCCTCCACTAAAACTCAACCTTAGCCTTTATCTATGTGTATAAAACAGTTACAGTGATTTAAGTCTGTGCCTTCCTAGGCCTGTTTGTATGGTTGATTGTTAGTTGTCATTCAGGATGTCTCACTTGTTAGGTGTCTGATTATTTTTAGTTGTATACCAGTCATTATATTTGCAGAATTGTTTGTAGAAATAATTTGAGGACCAGGATCATTATTGTTTTTGTAGTTGTAGTTGTATGTCTGAAAGTATCATCATTCCCAAGTAATCTTAATTCAATTTCACGGATTGAGGTGATATAAAAGTGAGATGTCCTTTGAGTGCCTACTTCCAGTCTATTCTGCTCCTAAAGTATAGCAGCCCTTTGGTTCCCAATTCAGGCTCTGTGAGACTGTCAGAGAGCTGCTAATGTTCTTAGCATCTGAGTGCCCCCCCTCAAGAATTGGCATATGACCCCAGGAGGAAAAGCTACCCCTGACACTGAACTTATTTTCCTGAACTTCTTTTTACTAGAGGATCTTGACTTCACCATCTTGTCAGCTCTCAGTGTCTTCAAGTAGATTTATTTATTTATTACTTATTTATTTTTAAAGATTTTATTTATTCACTTGAGAAAGAGAGAGCACGAGTGAGGGGAGGAGCAGTGTGGGAGGGAGAAGCAGGGTCCCGCAGAGAGCCCAATGAGGGGCTAGATCCCAGGACCCAGAGATCATGGCCTGAGCCGATGGTAGATGTTTAATCATCTGAGCCCCAGCCTTCAAGTAGATTTAAAAAATATTTTGTCCAACTTTTTAAATTGTTCTCAGTGAGAGAGTTGGTCTTGCTTACTTTAGCTATTATTACTGGAAGCAGAAGTTTGATGCTTCTCTTTTGATTCCTGTGTATGAGATATTGTATGAGCAAGTAAAATCTCCTATTATTCTTCCTTTAAGCTTTTTAATCAGTTAAACTGAAGACAATCCAAAGATTTCAAGGGAAGCATTTAAACTTTTGTTATCTTTTGTAACTATTTCATTTGTACAAACCAAAGATTTGCAACCCAAAACAGAATATAAATAGTTGGATGATGAAATTCCTATAGGATGACACAAATCCTCACTTCAGATTACTTTATTAATCAAAGGGTCTTTTTATTCTCATTGACGCTTTTGTATAAATAATGTTATAAGTTTGAATACATGAAATCCTATATACCAATAGGACTCCAGTTTGGTTTTGAGTTTCATGAGATTAATTTTGAAAATAAGATTTCTATGCTCAGAAATCTGAAAATAAATAACAAATCTAAACAACTAACTTGAGCCAAATGGAAAAATTATTTTGGTTCTATGTGTTAGCCCACCAAATAGCCCACAAGTACTCTCTTAGGAGCCTTCCTGGGCCTTAATTCAAAGTAGAGATGGATGAGCATGTCAAGATGATTCTTGGAATTATGTTGAAAAAAAAGATAATCTGGAGTAGATTCAGCAACCCTTAAAGCAGAGGTTTTCAGCTTGTAACTTGTGAACCAGATATAGTTTGCCTTTATGTTGTATTTTTAAGTCTTCTGCATTTGCTGCCAGCATTTTTAAATTGGAAGATTTTATATAGAACAAAATTCTTATTTCTGACTTCTCTTAGACAATTGGGAGAAATGTACTGGCACTTTACACATGACAATATTGAGTCGGAGCTTAATAGATGTTGTCACCTGTATTTGTTTCCTAGGATGGCCATCACACAGTTCCACAAACTGGCTGGCTGAAAGATCAGAAATTTATTGTCTCTGTTCTTAGAGGCTGGAAGTCTGAGATCAAGATATCAGCAGGACTTGTTTCTTCTCTTGGCTGGAGGGAGAATCTGTTCCAACCTCTCCTAATTTCCAGGGGTTTGCTACAAATCTTTGGCATTCCTTGGCACATGGATCCATCACCTTGATCTCCGCTTTCATCTTCCCCTGGCATTCTACCTGTGTGCTTATCTGTGTCCAAATGTCCTCTTTTCATAAAGACGTGGACTAGAGGCCCGCCCTACCCTAGTATGACCCCATCTTAGCTGACTTTGTTTCCAAATAGATCACATTCTCAGATACTGAAGGTTAAGACTTCAATATACATATTTGGGGAGACAGAATTCAACCTCTGACACCCACCTTAGAGGGGCCATGCATTCCTCTGTTCCCCACGACTGCTATCTGATCAAGTATTCATTTCTGTTCTTCACCTGGCCCATTAAGGCGTTTAAATTTGCAAAACTTGTCCTAAATCCCATGGGTTTAGGAGGCTGTGCACTTGAGGACAAGTGGGCTTAAATCTTATGGAATCATAGGATTATGGGATGTCAGAAGTGGAAGGAACCCGAGTTTAAGGAACCTCTTGCCCTATTGCAGAGGATAAATGCAAGAAATGCCCCTACTGGCCTGTTTGACAATGCTTTCCACAAAGGTCCTGGAACTTCTTGCTCTTTGCCTAAGATTTTTAAAAATTCCATCACTCTGAATTTATTTGAGGAGGGAGACAAGTCTGAGGCTCCCCTTTCTGATCTATTACATAGGAAATAAATCCCATTTCTCTAAACTTTTCCCAGGAACTAGTACTATGGGGATTGGTTCATCCTCCAGGACCTAAGTAGTATTTTTTGTTTGTTTGTTTATTAGAGTATTTGAAATGGGTTTGTTCTTTAGAAAATAAAGAGGCTTTCCAACTAAATAGTGCTGCTGTGTACAAATTAGTGCAGGAAAGGATGCTTCTCAATGGCTCAGCTGTTTCATAGGCCACTTAACATACAGCATGAGTAAACACGAATTCCCATCTACAAAGAGTTTTTCTAAATTTATAGCTTCTAAACAACCATTAATTTTGCTACCAGATGGGTCACAAGAGGCAAGCTGATAAATCTTTCATCCACAACGGATCATGTTTTCCCATATGCGTGTTTATTTTCAGAATCTATGTGTATTTCAGCCAGGGCACAGCTGATCTCCCATAAAAAACTGTGCTGGTGAGCAAGAAGGAATCCACAATATCCAGTGCCCACCTGCTCTTGATAGAGTCGGACTCCTTGCATTTTCAAAGGAGAAGCCAAGGAGATCCTGATTCTGCATAGCATGCCATATAACAAATTATTGTAAATTTGATGCACATGATATAGCTTGACTTTTAATGCATTAGTCAACAGTGATCTGCCCTTAAAAGCCATTAAGAAACTCCCCCACTTCCCCCCTAAGAAGCTTGTAGTTCATTTTTCCCCCCAGAACTACAATGAGATTGAAACATTTTTCATTACTAGCTCGTGATAGCCTAAATCAGCTCCTCAGGTCTTTGCTGCCAATTTAGATCTGTTACAGAGTAAATATTAAATCACTTAATTTTCTGCTCAACGTATTTGTCACTGACTATAATTTGCCCGACATAAACTGAATGTAATTTCAAGTATACGGTACAATCAATATAACAAGAAATAGATGATATTTGCAAAAGAGAGCAGAATTCATACAAACATTAATGTGCTGGTCCCTCCAGGTGTTTTGACATTTCTTACTGGGAAGCTCTCCTTTTCTATGAAGAGTGAGAAAAAAAAAGTCTTAAAATTCAAATAACATTTTATAGTTTGCCAAGTGCTTTCATGACCTCTGTCTCATGTTTTCCAAAGTGAATAGTAAGTTGAAGAAATAGTAAGGCAATTTCTGTTTTCTGAGAGACACTGATGCTTGAGAAAGCTAATGACTCGTCCAAGGGACACAATCTAAGAGTGGGGCTCAGGCTCAGGTTTTCTGCCCCTGGAGGACAATGTTCTTTCTTCTATACTATGTTGCTTCTCAAAATATTGTGCTTCAGTATTTCTTTACCCGTTAGTTTTAAGAAACTCTACTCCTGGGCACTCTAAAAACACCAGCACACACTGTCATTTGCAGCCACTGTTCTAATGTTTTGAGGCCACCAGTCATGTGTTGGGATTTACTTTATGGTAACTGCATCATGCAGATGAATGCCTGGAAAATTATTTAAGTGTGTCACTGGCCACCACTTGCATGCCCTTGGTCAAGGGGAAAGGAGGATTTGGTATTGAATTCAAAGAGAGAAAGAAGCTGCCCATTCTTTATCAGGAGCTCAGACCACCTCCAAGTGGTCTTCATCAGCTCTGTGCCTTTCCTCAGCAGCTTTTTCAAAAGGACAAATTAAATTCTTACAAGAACATCTTTACACTATATTTGTGTTGGCTTCCTTGCATTTGCATAGAAATTAAAGGAAGACAGTATTTTTGTTACAAAAATAACTTCTTAATAACAACTTGATATGAACTAATTACTTGCATAGCTTTACAAGCAGTGGCAGGAATTATTACATTGACTGTGCACTTTGGCTTTGGGCTTGGGCATACTTGGATGGGGCTCAACCCCCAAGAGAGCCCTCAGAGTTTTTACCTTTCCAAAGAAATGAGCTCTATGTCCCCTTTGCATAAAATATGAGAGCAGTATAGGCCCTTCCCCAATAAATTGGTAAGATTTGCATTTAGCAATAATGATGATGATCATGGCCATATTTAGTGAGCACTGCTGTGTCAGACATTGGGCTAACTGCTTGCCGTATGATAGGACACAGGCTCTGAAGCTAAACTACCTGAGTTTTAATCCTTCCTCCTCCACCGACTAGATATGAAACTGTGGTTGAGTTACATCACCTTATTATGCCTCAGTTTATGCATCTGTAAACTGGGAACAATATACTCCTCTTTTACTCTCTGTTGTTGAGGGGGTAAAATGAGTTGTCATATGTCAAGAGCTGAGAACAGTGAGGGCACGTGGTCGGAACAGAGCGAATGGTAGCAGTTGTCATTGTAACGATGAGAGAAATGATGCTGGTCCCTTGAACCACCTGAGTGTTGAGAAACATATTTACAGTGACTTTATGCCTTTTTCCCAAGTTCAGAAAACTGACGTCTTAGACAAAATTCCTATGACTTGATCAAGGTATAGCAGTGAGTAAATGGCTGAGCCAAGAGAAGAACTGATTTATTCGCCCAGAACTATCACATTAACTGGTCAAATCAGCCAGTCCTCTAGCCAAATTATCTAAATAGCCTGAGGCCAATGACCTGAAAGGGAAGGAAGTCAATGAGCTCAGAAGTGTCACAGAATGGACATTGGATTTGGAATTAGAGCTTGTCCTACTCCAGTTCTCACTAACTCAAGTCATTTAACTTCTTTGAGTTTCCCTTTCTGTATAATGACCTTGATCTAACCCATTTTATAGGATTGTTCTGAGAAGGGAAGAAGTTTCATATTTGAAAGCATTTTGTAAATTCAAATGTCATGTAAAAATCATTAATTTTTAAGATCTTACAGAATGATTTCTTAGTTTATTTATTGATTGCTGGGGTTTTTTTTGTTTTTTTGTTTTGTTTTTTAAAGATTTTATTTATTCTGAGAGAGAGAGAGAGAGAGAGAGGCGGGATCCCTGTGGGGAGCCCGATGAGGGACTTGATCCCAGGATCCTGGGATCACACCCTGAGCCCAAGGTGGACACTCAACCACTGAGCCACCCAGGCATCCCTGATTGATGTTTTTGATTAAACTGACTAAATCACCTGATTATTTCTGGCCTCGTAGGTGGAATCCAGTGGTTTCTTTAACCTAGCAGCATACAAATCAGGCTTAAAACAAAGGTTAGAAAATGTCTCAACCAATAAAAATGGGTACCCCATCCCTCTCCCCCACAAAATCTACAGTTTTTTAAGCCCAATAATTGAATGATCCATCCATTCACTTATTGTACTCCCTTCCATGTTCCAGGCATTATGCTGGGTAATAGGATGAATATTGCTCAATCTCTGCCCTCAGGGGGCTAATCAACTTCATAAACAGATCATTAGAACCCACTGTGTTAAGTGGAGTACTATATAATTGTGCTAAGGAAACCTTTTCTAGGAAGGGAGTGAACAGAAGACTTCCTGGAAGAAATGACATCTAAGCTAAGTCTTAACGAAAAAAATAGTTATTAGTAGCTAAATCTACGGCTTATACTTGCTTGATGGCCTGACCTTAGAGTTGAAGAAATGATTGCAGAAAATCAATGTCTCAGCGGAAAACGTCCTTCAACAACCTACTGACTGCATGGGGTTTTTCTTTTCTTTCTTGTCTTTCTTTTTTTTTTTTTTTTTTTTTGCATGGGGCTTTTCTGCTGCCAGTGTCTTAGAGCAGATATTTGCAAACCTAGCTTATTTAACATGCATGAAGTTTCTACAGTGGACCAAGTTTGCCTTTCAAAAGGGAACCGGACACTTTTTTCCTCTTAGAATGACCACAAATAAGTACTCACCTTTATGTCCATGCTAAAGCCAAAGATAAGAGTGAATGCAAATGAAAGTCTTATAGGCACTAAAACAAAATGAAGGGAATAAGATAAAATCAGACTCAAATTCATGAGTGTGAATTTCTGCTTATGAAGAAATAGTCTCATTATCGCTTGAAAGGATTTTAGAGTTGGAACACATGTGAATACTGTTCCATAAATGTCATTTACCATGCAGTAAACATAGTTGTGCTCGCATCAGTTTGAGAGTTTACTGACTTCCATAGAGGCAAAGCATTTGGACTATTCAATAGGACGGAGGGAGTGGGAAGACTGGCTCAGGGAGGAGCCCCAAGCGATGTCATAGTCACACCCTCTACAGTTGGGTCAAGCAGAGCCATTTCTGATTCCAGTTTGCTTGCTTAGAACTGGTTAGGAAAGTGGGTTGAACTTTGGGCATCACATGCTGAGAGCCATTTGTTTAGGTGACTAAGCAATGAAATATGTCCCCTAAGGACCAAAGATGATGGGAGTGGGTGTGAGGGAGGTGAGGAGGGGTCTACTTTGGACTCAGATCTTATAATGACCATGTGGATCCTTGGCACCCGACTGCATGTATGGATTTATTCTCTGAAATTTTCCCGCCTGGTTACATTGTAGTGAGTGGTGTGTGGACAAATACTGTAATCATTACAAAGAAAATTAGTCACAACACATGCTTTGAATTAAGGGAAGTGCACTCTGATGTTTGCCTTGTAAATTTAGCTTCGCCATCTAGTGGAGAGAGTGGAGATTTTCCCATGATCAACGTGGTCCTTGGCACTGGGATTATTTCACCTAGCTGGCTTCCTAAATACTTCCTCTCCCACACAATCAATTCCCCTTTTCAGGTGGTATGTGTTTGAAGTTGTTTAGAAATCCATGGGTCCCTGTAAAGCTCATCCCCTTCTAGAAATTCATTTGTCCCAGCCAGTCATTCCTGTTTGCTGAAGCCAATTTAATTAAACTGGGTCTCAAGGGAGGGGTCAGACTTTACCAACTAGAAGATAGAGTAGGATAGGGCAAAAAGGGCAGGGATGGGCAAGGGCCAGAGAGAGAAGAAACCACCCTCCCATACCTAGTTCATGGAGTGTTCCCCTGGGGCTGCCGAGGGAATTTCAGAGATGACACCTTGGCCAGAGGTAAAAGACAGTGCCTGAAAGACACTGCTGTCACTTCGACAGGATCTGAGGTCTGGCAGTGAGTGAGGAGCCAGCTGTGGATGTAAGCAGTGAAGTGGTGGGAAAAGAGCTGAATTGCAGAGAGACAGCTTGGTGTCATGCAAGGAGAGGCTGGGGGCAGGACACCTGTGTGTTCTGTGTGACAGTGGTCCAGCCAGGAGTGGATGGGGGCCTGAATTACAGACATACAATGAGGAGGAATGGGGAATGCAGTGAGGAATTTTTGAGATGGATGGAATCTGTAGATTGAGACAACCACTGGGTCATGGATCGTGGCTCCCAGAGGCAGAGCTAAGAACAGGGCTGTTACCATTATGTCCTGGTGCCTTGTACACGACAGCCGCCCTAATTTGTTGCAGGTAGGGAGGAGCAGATTGGGAGGCCCTGCCTGGTTACCTCTATTCTGTTAAGGAGGAGGAGGAGGAAGGGAGTAGAGTGCAGTGCAGCTTGGGGGTGGCTTAGAAGGGGGACCTGAGAAGTGAAAGCCTGGCCAAGGACTGAAGGTCTTGCTTGTGGTCAACATTACCCAGTGATGTTGGCGTCTGTCCATTGGGATTGTGCCATTTTCCCTGGCTACACAGGGCTGGGAATAGGATAAGGTTTGTGGGAGACCAGAGAGGGAGAAAACACATTCCCATTACCATCAGCCCTGCCCGTCGAAATATAACTGTTGACTGCAGTCAGGGCTCTGAGACATGGTAGCTTTGTGTTAAGAAGTCAGTCCTGCCTTGGCTACCTGCAAGGCAGTCCTTTACTCTGCAACCTTCGTTTCCTCATCTGGAAGACAGAGATGGTGACAGGATCTATGCCACATACAGCGTGTGATACAGTGTGATCCTTTACATAAGGAGCTTGGCAGAGAGCCTAGCGCACTTCTGGTGCTAAGTTGATAGTAGCTATTATTTGCTGGAGGAATGATCATCCCTCAGAACAGTCCATATATGGCCTATAAAGAATAAAGAACTTACAGCATCATTCCAGAATTTAACATTTATTCTGCTGCTTGACCCCTGGGTTAGGATGGAGTTCATGGGTGATAGTGCTACCATGCCCCCTCTGTTTCTGGTTTTTGACTTGAACGATGACAACGAGACCTCTCTCATTCTGAATATGTAGACAGGCTACATTTATCTCACCAACTCTCTTTACTCAGCAGCTAGGTATTTTTGCACTGAGGCAATCTACTAAACCAAAATATATTCGATCTTGGCTACTCAGGTAGTTAAATAACAAACTTCTTTAGGCTCTTTGTGGAGGACAAAAAAACCTTTCACTTCTTTCTGTATGTGCCTGTTTGCACGGGGACAAGGAATTACTATAATGAATGCTGGATTTTAAAACTGCAACATAGGAAGATAGCTAACATCCTCCTGAAAAGATGTGAGTCAGACTGTGGGAGATGATAAGTTGTTTGGATAAATGTGATTTATTATGTATACAGAAAAAAAACACTAAGGAAGGCAACAAACAGAGAAATGAAACCACACACAGCATGACAAGTGCAAGGCACTCCAGGGACCCTGCTGGGGATAGAGAGTTTCTAACTCTGTATGAAATCGACACATTCCTACCAAAGAAAGGGCACAGATGTGGTCCTACATGATATCTACCCTTTATGACTTCTGGGCATCAGTTTTCTTTGTACTTTTCAGACTCAGGTGGTTTTTCTAGGGGCCATGCTTTGGAAAAAGCTCATAGCTCTAAAATCACTAGACCACACACACACCCCCACCCCTCAATTCCCAGAGCATCCTGGAGATGTAAGAGTTAAAGAATCTCAATGTCGCAGAGTACCAGGTCCACTCCCCAAATACCAGAATAAATACTTGTGGGTTTTTTTTTTAAGGCCATTTTAAGAACAATCAAAAGAAGGTTCAGGAGAAAATAACTATTAAAAGTGTGCAAGCTAAAAAACTTGATAGAAGACAAAGTGAAAGATGTGGGTGAAGGACTGGAAATAAATCCTAGAAATGCTACGATTCATCAGACTGAAGGGAGGGCCTTTTCTGTTGGTTCATGGGTCACTGGTTTGTGAAACAAGAAACAAAACGAGAGTGAAGTCTGGAGCCAGACACAGTGAGCTCAGTACCCTCCCCTCTGCCCAGAACTTGCCTGTGTGGGAAGGGGAGTGGGACATGGGGCTCCGAAAGACAGGGAAACCAAACCACTCATTAATCAAAAGGCTCTGATCCAGCTTTGGTTGGCCTTTTCCCCAACATTCCTCCCACCCCTTAAGAAGCCTTTTAAGATAGCATTTTCCTACCTGCTTCTCACCACAAAATGTTAACACCATGGATGTACTGTAGAGCTGTTTATATACTGTGGCCCTTTGAAAGGCCACAAGCCATTGGAATCTCTGAGATTTGTGCCTTCCAAGAACCCCTTTTTATGCCTCGGGAGTACTAGTGCCCTCGGCTCTTTCTATATACTCGGCACTGACTCATAGTACTTCACCTCAACCATCATTTCCATGTGTCATGTGAGGTTCAGAAGTGTGGAGTGGCTTGCTTTAGGACAAAAAGGAATCTCACAGCTTCTTCTCTTAACCACTACATCCTGCTCATGTTGTGATCACCATATGACCTGCCATAAACATCACACTCTCCTGCCATCATAATTGGGATACAGAAATAAGGTCCCTATAGTCAGGGTTCACGGGACCATCACTGGTGCCAAGGGGTTCCTTTTGTGAGCACCTTTCTCTGGGGCTAAGGGCAGCGGTTGTGAAGGTAGATGCAGACAGGGGTACCCGGTTCCTGATTACTAACTCTCCATGTTCTGAATGACAGAAGGGGCTGGTGAGTGAGGCCAAAGTCACACTCCCCAGGGAGCAGAGTGTGGAAGAGTCCACAAGTTACCCCGCCACCAAGGAGGATGCAACAGTGCAGCCAAAGCACAAAGCGGAGCATCATGTGAGACTAGTGGGGCTGGGGGAATGGGAAATGGGCCCCACTTGTACCCTCCATACATCCAGATAGTGGGATGTAGCTAATAGATGCTGTTACAGAAAGCATGGAATCTCACCACCCAGTTAATTTGTCTAGGGTGGGGTCCAGGCATTGTTGTCGTTGTTATCATTATTATTAAATTTCCTGGGAGATTCTGATTGCAGCTAGGGTTAGGAGTTTCCAAACTAGATCAATCTTTTCTCCTTTTGCTGAAACATCAGATGCATTCCCATCTGCAATGGTGGCTCACTTCAGTGACCCTCACGGTAAAAGTGGTAAAGGACAGAAGCGACAATGGGAAGTGTATCGATCATAAGTGCTTTTGACGGATGGCAAGTAACAAAAATCCTGGCCAGGGTGATGTAAACAAACATGAATTAATTTCCTTATTGATCCACATACTGAAAAGTCTGAAGCTAGGCAGTGGAAGGTACTGGTTCCAGTCACTCAACAACATCCGTGCCAGAGTGTTTAGAATTCTCTCAGCTTTGATTTCATGGTTGCAAGGTGGTTGCTATGGCTCCAGCCATCACATTTATCGTTCAGCAGAGAAAAAGAAAAGCAACTACAAAAAAACTTACCATTTACATCTAATTGATTACAACTGTGTCATATGCTACCTGCAGCCATAAGAGAAGGGGATCGAGAATTACTTTGGCTGACCTTATATTTGGCACAGAGGGGGTCACATCTTTAGGTTTTAAGGGGTCTCTTGGTGATTCTGGTGTGCTGTAAATGCGTCCTGTAAATTAGTAGTCATTGATCTTCTAGACCAGCAGCCTCAATGAAGGGCAATTTTGCTCCCAGCCCTGGTTGGAGGTAACACCAGGCAATGTCTAAAGGCATTATTTACTTATGACTGCAGGGGTGATGCTGGCCAGGGATGCTGTTGAACACCCTATAGTGGACAGAGAGCCCCACAGAACAAAGAATTTTCTGGTTCAAAATAGCTGCTATTTTCAAGAAATATTTAAGATACCCCAGACTAGACCATCATAGAACTTTCTGGCTCAGTGTCTTTCTTTAAAGCTCTTCATCAAAGAACGTCCAGCCTTATACCAGGCTTTGGAAGCACTGCTGTAATCCAAATGACCTCTATATGTGTACCAAGGTGAGGAGTTGAGCATGGGGATCTTTTCATTGTAAAGCCCTAAAGCAAAGAAATCTTTAGAATATTCCAATAGTTATCCATACTCTGCACACTTTCAGCTCTGGAAAGCTCCTGCACTTCTTTTCACTTCCACATCCTACCCTCCTCTTTTTCTTTTAATTGAGATATAACTTACATAAAGTAAGTTACACAATTTTCTTTGAGAGAGAGAGAACATACATGAGCATATGCATGTGCACAGGAGTGGGGAGGGGCAGAGGGAGAGGGAGAGAGACAATCTTAAGCACACTCCACACTCAGCACAGCCCACACAGGGCTCCATCTCACAATGCTGAGATCATGACCTGAGTTGAAATCAGGAGTTGAATGCTTAACCGACTCAGCCACCCAGGCTCCCCAAGTCACACAATTTTGACCTGTACAACTCAATGACTTTGAAAATATGTAGCCATGTGGCTATGAGCTGGTTCAAGTTATAGAACATTCTCATCTCCCCCAGGAAAACTGCTCTGTGCTCCTTCTTAGTCATTATCACCTCTGAAAGGTAAACACTATTCTGACTTCTTTACTCAAGTAAGATGTACCATCATTTATTTTTCCATCCTCCTGTCAAAATACTTTTGAATTGTTTCCAGTTGGGGGCTATTACAAATATTTTTGTATTTTTTGACAACATACGTACTCCATTCTCTAGGGCACATACCTAGAAGTGGAGTAGCTGAGTATATAAGGTGAGCTATGTTTAGATTTAGCATAAAATGCCAAATAGTTTCCAGAGAGCCTGGGCCAAATCCTCCAGCAATGTCTGCAAATATTCCAATTGCTCTATGTCCTTGTCAACACCTGGTATTGTCTTTTTAATTTTAATCATTTTGGTGGGTGTATAGTTCTATCTTGTTGAGAGTTTTGTTTTTCCTAACAGTAATGATATTGAGCACCTTTTTATTTATCATCTATCTTTTGGAGGAGCTTAGAGTTTTTGCCCATTTTTTAATTGGGTTGTTTGTCTTTTTCTTATCAATTACTAAGAATTCTTTTTCATATTGTAAAAAACAAAAACCAAAAGATCCCATTGACTCAGAAATATTGTTTAGAAATGCAAGAATTGCTGCTGAAATGTCTTGTTCTCTTTCCTTTTGGAAATCAGAAAATGTTTGCAAATATAAAGTGTGCATGCACAGAAGTTGAATGTGGCTTCTTGCTGCCAAATACTTAATTCTCTTGTTGGATTATAAATGAGAAGTTTGCTCTTTTTCAGGGCAGTAAGGGCTCATAGCTTATATTAGGATTTTGATATGATATAAGACACTGTACCTCATTATCACTCTTTGTGATGCCATCTTCTAGATTTTGATGGGTAGGAGAAAGAAAGCTTAAAAGGGAAATATCACCAATACTTTAGTTGGCCTCTCTGGGCCAAGAAATTATTCAAGATATCTATTTTAATAGGGTTGATTTTAAATAGCCTTTTAAAATAATAGCAGCCACTGATCCCCTTCTCTGTACCAAATGCTTGGCTAGGCACATTTCATGCTTTATCCCATTTAAGTCCACAATAGCCGTGCAAAGTAAAAATGAGGAAATGGATATACTAAAAAGGTAGGAAATGTACCCAAAGCAAAGCTGGGATTTCTAACTTCAAAGCTCATGCCCCTAAAAGAAACAATTACAACTTCTACATAGAATAAAGTTGGTAAATTATACCTGAGAGCAAGCTTTAAAAAATATACCTGTCCACTGCCACATGGCAAATGCCATGCAAAAATATGCCTGGATACTGTCCTATAAACTTGACCTTCCAATGGAGTGACTAGGAGTCTCGGTGCTGCGATTGGCATTTAGGAGCATCTTGAACTTGCCAAGCCCATTCTGAAGGTGACCACTCCGTGTACCTAGTGTATAAATGCTTATCTAAAGACTTCCTGCGTGGGGCGGGGAGGGGGCCACCAGACAGCAGAGTGAAACAACTAGCCTCTTGGCCCAGATACCAGCTCCCAGTGAATCTGCATTGGTCTCTCCCTTCAGGTCCTGGGCGGAAAGGCGTTTCTCTCCAAATACCATGCACATCATTCCATTCCAACTGTCATTTAGGAGTTACAATCTTCCTGCCAGTTTGTTATCACCATCATAAAGCAAGTTTTGTGCCTCCAAACTCTTTCCCTGGGGGAAATGAAATTCAAACAAAGGTCACAGATAATTGTAATTTCTGGCGCCATTAAATTGTGCTTCCCTGTCTTCTGCAACGGAGGGGGAAATTGGTTCAGATCAGTAATGCACAGGGAAGAAAACAGAAGGTCCTCAATAATGCTGTTTGAATGACTGATGGGGAAACTTCAAAATATTTCCCACTCATCCCTTAAGATTTAAATGGATTTTTCACTATAAGGAAAATATATAGGCTGACTCTCAGTCGTGCTCATTAAAAGTTACTCAGAAGTTGACTAGTGCTTTATCCACAGTGCATAGATCACTTGGACCCAATGGGATGTGGAAATTAGAATTGAAATGGCATCCTAACTTTCTCATGTGGATGGATAAATGGCCCAGGATAAACTGTGGGCTCCATTTTTTATTTGACTGTAGTAACTAATTCTTGATACACAGAGGTCTTTCTGATGTCTTCTGAGTGATAGGTGAAAATAATTCTGGACTTAGAGTCAGAAGAAGGCCTTATGTGATCATCACCCCTACATCACCTCTCCAACTTCATCTCCTGTAGTGCTCCCTTGCTCACTCTGCTCCAGCCCATGGCTTCCTCTTTCTATTCAACATGGTGGCCATGTTCCTGCCTTAATCTCCATGCACCATCTCCTCTGCCTGGAATGTTCTTCCTTCAGATATCTGAGACCTTGTTCCAGTATCACCTTCTCAACGAGGCCCACCCTGATCACCCTAATTAAAATCGCAATCTGCCTTCCACCAACCATAGTTCTGACTCCTTTCATTCTGCTCTACTTCTGGTCTTCTCAATCTCTCCCAATATCTTTGTTTCTTATCTATCTCTCCCTCTAGAGTGGGACCTAGAAGATCTCTTACCAAATGCATTATGTATATTTGATTCTTAACCTATAGATTCTAATATTTTAATACAATAAATTCTCTTCTTACCAATATTCTACATTATTGTTTTGGTTACTGATATAACCCAAATGCCTAGAACAAGGCTTGGTGCATAGGAGGCATTCAATAAATTGTTGTTTGGGTTATTACTGCTTTAGTTTCATGTTGACCTCTTACCAGCATGGAGACTTTAAGCAAAGCCATCACTCTGTTAGAGCTTGAGTTTTTTAAAATTTGTACATGGAGATAATAGTAAGACCAACAAAGTTGGGTTAGGAAGCAGATTAAATGTGATCATGTGTGTTCAGTATTATGACTAATGTTGAGGAGAAGAGACTTTGTTGTATTAAATACTAAAATTTAAAGGCTGAGAATAAAGTATATGTAATATGTTTGGTAGGAGATCTTCTATAGGTAAATGTGCTGGGTATATTTTATACTTTATGTCTTATTGGTAGAAACAAAATGTGTATGTAACATTCAGCATGAGGTGGGGAGACACAGACAGGATGAGGAGACAGAGATTGGGGATTGGTCCAGAGGTGGAAGAAGCCAACCATGTGGAGAAGACTCCAATAAAGCTGGACTTGCCAGCCCCCATTCCTGGTTACCCTCATTTACAGAGGTGTCTTCTTATGTTACTGATGTTATTATGAGAAGAAAAAGACGCAAAGAAAGTGAGGTACATGGTATACAATTGCCTGACCATCACGTAATTGAAAGAGCTCCATGTTGAGGAAAAGGTGGGTGAAACTCGGCAGGCTTTGGGTCAAAGGAAGCACATGGGGAAGGGTCTTATGGTCAATTAAAGGGCCATCCTGAGACCAAATGAGAAGTGTCTCAGGCAGGGTCCAGTCTCCTGCCTTTGTGTGACATCCAGCACAGATAACCCAGATGGTCCTGAAACCACCTGCCCCCCTTCCTACTGGTTGGCATCACTGCACTGAAGGAGCTCAGCCTCTTTGAGCCTTTGTCAGCATGCTTAAGGGATTAGCATTTGTGTCTCCATTGCTCTCTCTGCCTTTTCTATGGCTCTAGGGTTAAGAGTAAGATTGTTCCAGAGGGAACAGGTAAGGGAGTAAATATAAAAGACTCTGTAAACGCTAAAGGGATGTACAGATGCTATTCTTGTTTCCCAGCTGGGCACCTTTATGAGCTGTTCTATTCCTTTACTAGGATGGCAAAGTTTCATTAAATCATGGAATATCAAAATAAGAGTGACCTGTAGAGATGATCTGATCATTCATTTTCTGCACATCTCATCTGTCAGGCTTAGGACTCAGCACTGTTTATACAAGAAATAAGTGATATCCACCATGAATTCACAGTCCAGAGTAAAGAATAACAAGGAAAAAAATGTAATCCACAGGGATGTGTACTGTGTTAAGGGTACACACAGGGTGTTGTGGGAATGTAGACAAAGTGTATTCAGATAAAGGGAACTAGAGGACAGCCAGGGGGAGTGATGCTGTTCTGAGGCTAAGAGTTACCCAGGCAGAGAAGAGAAAAGGAGACATTTCAGGTGGAAGGATGGAGGAGGGATGGAGGCATGAAAGGCAGTTTATCTAAGGAACTACCAGTAGTTTGGGCTGGCTGGAATGAAGGGTACATGTAGGCAAAGAGTCCAAGAATGAATCTGGGCATATTGGCAAAATATTATTAACACAAAACCTCATGTCTCCAGCAAATGGCTTTGAGCTTGAGTGTGAAAACAGAGACCTCCATGGAAGTATTTTTAAGGCAGAAATGATATGCCTGGATTAGTTTTTATAAATATTATTCAGCCTGCAATATGGATTCAGGAATCAGCTTGGGCAGGAAGCGATAATTCAAGCAAGGGATTAGAGAAAGTCTGGACTAGAACAATGATATAACATTATAACAATGGGTTTGGAGAAGGAAGAGCCCGCAAAGCATGAGATGTTCACAAAATGGAAGGACTAGGCTCTTCTACACTCTGGAAAAAGCACACTCCAGGACTTTGATACCTCTTGTACTCTACTCCTCTACTCTAACTCTTCAGGGAGTTAGTGACATTTAATTGGCATCTTCAGAAAGAATAACTAGGCATGCTCAGTTCAGCTCAGCTCAGCCCTCCTCCCTTGGGAGTGAGCCTGTCCCCCGAGAACACCAGTTCTCCTCTCTCTCTCCATGCTTTCAATCCCACCTGGACATATGATGCCCTGCACCGCTGCTCTATGACTAAATGGGTGACCCTAATTGTAAGGTTCAGTATTTTCAAGTCTACTTGACCCACAGATCTAAAGCGATGGCTTCCAATGAGAGTGTCTTCCTGAAGAAAAGGTAACATTTTGGTTCCATCTGCTATTCCTTGTCTGATACCTCTATTTGTTCAGACCTCTGGTCCAGAAGAGTGCTATCACTGAATGGCAGTCTTTGAATAGCCCAACATGGGGAGTGATTGAAGGAGATGGTGAGAGGCCACATCTGCACATGGCTCCCAGTTTCTGCTTGGGGGTTTTCCCTACTCCTGGGTTTCTGTGAGGAACAATGGGGTGGGGGTATTACCCTGGGATGGGAATACAGAAGCAGGAGAGGGTTTTGAGGGAGAGGATGATGATTCAAAGTTTGGCCACAATGAGTTCAAAGTGTCTGTGGGCCAACCAAATAGTCATGCTCCTTCCATGTTCCCTTTTTTCATGGTACATGCACCTCACCTCTGTGCACCCCTATAGGTGTCTCCTGCCTGTATCTCTCATCACACACTTTAGAAGATGCACCTACTCAATGGCTTGTATTTTTGTCTTTGATTCCCCAAGGGTATGGTCTGTTTTTAATCTCTCCACCTGTAGAGCTGGATCTATTCTGAGCACCAGTAGTTAATCAGTTATACTTGTTCAGTGAAGGAAAGGAATTCAATTAATGTAACCACACCAATATGTTAGTTCTGATGTGTCTCTTCATCCTAGAGTATTTAGGAATGTAAGGGTTGTATAGATGGGGCAAGGCTTGATCTGAGGGAGAGTATCTCCTCTGGCATAGAGTCTCTCTTCTTCTTTAATCAGACCTCACTACCCCCGCTCCCCACCACAGCATCTCTATGCTCAAGGTCTTGAAATCAGAGTCCATTGTTTAATATGAACATGGCCACCATCCTCAACCCAGAAGTGCTGTCCCAAGCCCCTCTAGCCCTTGTCAGCAGTGTCTGGAACCTGTCAGTGGCTGCAGTCTGTACTAGCAGATGCTGATGGTTTAGGCACAGCTGACAGGCACCAACCCTGGGAGACAGAACGTGCTCTGCTAACAGCAGAGAGGGCATCATCAGCTAATTGTTCTACTTTCTGGGGCTTGGATAAATACAGTGTCAGACCCTGAAAGACAGTGCAGAGATGCCCAAACATCTGGAGCAGAGAGGAGCGCATTGTCATCGAGAGACCCCAACAGGCATGAGTCAAAAACCACTGGAAGATATTTCTGAGAAAGGGAGATCGCTTCTTCTTTATTTGAAATATAACAGACACACAGAAAAGTGCATACAAACATGCACAGTTTAATGTTTTTAAGATTTTATTCATTTATCTATTTAGAGAGAGCAGGGAGAGGGGCAGAAGGAGAGGGAGAAGCAGACTCCATGCTAAGTGCAGAGCCTGATGCAGGGCTCGATCCCAGGACCCTGAGATCATTACCTGAGCTAAAATCAAGAGTTGGATGCTTAACCGACTGAGTCACCCAGGTGCCCCCAAATTCAGTTTAATACTCATAAATATGGTTTTGCTACCTTTGCTACTACTACCCAGACCAAGAAACAGAATGTTGCCTACTTACCCCAAAAAACTTGTAGCCTTTTCTTTTTTTTTTTTTTTCTTGTAGCCTTTTCTAATCACAGCCAATATGTTGATTTTCATAGTAATCATTTCTCTGGCCTTCTTCCTAGTTTTAACACCTCTCTGTGTATATATAGACAATATGCTTAATTTTCTTCTTTCAGAATTTCACATGAATGGAGTCCTACTACATGTGGTTTCCTGTGATGTGTCTTTCACTCAATATTGTTTGTGAAATTCATCCATGCTGATGTGTATAGTTGTCATCTATTCTTATGGTGCTGTATTACTACATTAGGTACCTACGACGTAAGTGACCCATTCTACCATCCATGGGTTGATGGATATTCAGGCTGTTGACATTTTGCTACTTGGCTCATTCTTGCTCGTATACTCCGGTATACTTACGCAGAAGTTTTTCTAGGGTATTTGTCTTGGTGGTATAGTTCCGGGTCGTCAAGTATGTGTATCCTCAAATTAAGTAGGAGCGCCAAACTCTCTTCCAAAGTGAATGTATCTATTCTCAGTCCCACCATTGGTGGGTTTGGAACATTTAAAGGTACCCTAAAATTCTAACTGCAGGGTCCCCAAGATAACCTGCATTTCCTACAAACAAGGGAGCTAGTCCTTGGAGCTTGCCTCAACTCCTGGAAAGTGGCCTTTGATTTCTTGCTATCAGAACTTAACCCCCATCCCCAGAGGATGTAAGGGCCTCACACATTATTTGTTAGTCAAATATCATTCGTCTAACTTGGAAAGAGAAAAAGGCAATTTAATAGCTGTTACATAGATACGTTTCCCTCTAAAGCTGAATACAGAGATATGTTCATAACAAGAAGATAAATAGAAAACTGAATGCCTAAAAGAGTACTACAGTTTCTTTCTTGGGCACGGCTAATTTGCTCCCTGTACCTCTGCTGAGGAAAAGCGGGGGCAAATAATACATTCCATTCAGGGTCTGAATTAAATACGTATTGGTACTCTCTAGTTGCAATAGGTTAAGAGAAGCAAAAAGCATATCCTGAGAAATTCAGCACTGCATCTGTTCAGGGAATTTTTCCAAAAGAAGCTACAGCTTTGTGTTGACCCTTTTTTACAGAACATGGTCAGAATTAAAGACCTTATGTGCTGGAGAGCTCCAGAGAATTCCATTACTGTTCTTTCCTCAGGTAAACAAGCCCAGCCACACTTCCCTACTAGCTGTCTCTACTCTATCACGTCTCCCCAGGACCCAGCATAGGCCTGGCATATAATGTATGCTCAATAAAAGTTGAATAAATAGTTAAAGAAGTTCTTATAGCCTTGAGCCAAGGAGAAATTGACCGAAACAAAGAAACACCATTTGTGGAAAACCCTGTTCTTAAAGATTCAGTCCTTTACATGCCTGCCCCCACCAAAAATGTAAGTCTCAAGGAATTTGACCAAGTCGCTTCTGTAAATAAATATTACTTCAAGGCCTAACTATGATCCTTCTAAAGAGCTGTCATTAAATTCAGTTAACCCAAAGCATAAGGAGGTGCTTCCCACCTCCCATGGCCCTTGCTGACCTGTTGGTGGCTGGTTGGTAGGTAAGCTTCCTCCCACATGAGTTCTGAAGTTACTGCTCCGAGGCTAGTGACATCAGGGTGTCTCCCCGGACTACAAAATACCTTTCCACGTGGAGGTCCACACTGTGGGAGGCATCACAATGGCGGTTTAACCAACCATAAGGAGAAGCTGCTAACAATGAAAGAAGTATCTGCTGAACGGGTAATAAATCCTGCCCCCCTTACTGAATCTCTGACAGAAGAGACCATGTGACCTCCCAGGGCTGTGAGCCTACAGATTAAATCAGAGGAGTTGTCTCGTTGATTGATACCACAGGTAGTCAGATAATTGACCAGGCCTGGGTTGATAATGAAATACTTGAGCTAATTAGAGGAGGACCAGATGAAAAGCTGCTATAAAAGCCATTGCAGAGAAAAGGCGGGTAACTGCCGAGTGGAAGTTCTATCATTCTGGTTAATGAATCATCTGCTTATTCAATGAGCCGGGCTCAGAAAACATCGGAGGCGTGGAATTTTGTATGGATAGTTTATAATCCAAAATCTAATGGCCCAGGAGAGGGTTTGGGGAGGAGAGGGGTAGTGGTAGAAACGGTATTCCAATAATGTGTTTATATTTTGGTTATGACTATCCCTACGTTCTGACTTGAGTATGGGATGGTCAGATTTTGAGGGAGAGCCATTGGAAATAAGACTTACATTGAACACGGATTTTTAGAAATGAGGCCCAGTGGGGGCTCTTGGATCCAAAGGGACACAATCTGAGTGATTACATGTTCTATATGTACTTGAATGAGGATATATTTTTTGACTTCAAGGATTACGAAGACAACACCCCCACACACACTCTTTACCCCATATCCCCTTCCCCTACCAAAAAGCATTATTTTTATTTTATAATTTATTAGGCTTTAGTTGTTCCTTATTTTATTATCATCGGTGTTTTTCCCATTGGAAAAGCATTCCCACATTCTCATCCTTCTCACATTACCTCACCCCGGACATGGTGGTCTCATCTAGGGTATACATTTTGGTTGTCATGGCGGTGCTTTGCTTTTCATAAGAGAGAGGTAATAGGAGGTCATTGAAGATCTAAAACAAAAATAAAACTTGTTAATTCCTTTACTCACCTACACTTCCTCCACATCATCTCTCTTTCCTAAAGTCATCTCTCTTCTTTGGAAGTGGTAATCAACACATCCATCGAGTTTTTTATTTCTAAACTTAGAGTTTTCATGCCAAGTATCTCCCATTGTTTCTTATTTATAACTGCTCACTCTTACTTCATGTTTTAAAAGGGCCCCCCTTCCAAGTTTAAAGATATTTTTTGAGCTTATTTTAAATTTCTCCACTAGAGGTTTCTCAGTATCTTGTCTTTCAGGATGCATGTGTGGAACAGAGGCCTCCTTATTCCCTTGCCCCTTTCCCCTTGACCCTGCATGCTCCCTCAGGAATTCCAGCTGCTGTAGACAGTACTGTGTACCTGAGGGAGTGGCAAGCCCTAGCCACTGAGATGGGGAGCAGACTTCAAGTGGGACCACCTCTGAAATTGCACTTCGAAATCAACCACTCCCAATTTGCTTCCTGCCCCTTCCTTCTACCTCCTATTCCCTACCTCCCCAGACTCTTAGCCTCAGAGAACTCAGTAACTCGTCTTTTCCAAAAATGATTCCCCTTTGCTATTGGAATTGGGGAATGTGAGGAGGAAATATTCAGGGGCTGACCAGCCTCCCTCCATGTATCACCCTGGAGAAGCTCCAGCTCCGCCCCAATGTTGCCTGGTAAGCATTGGGCTGGGGAGGTGATTTGCCACTGAATCAGCAAGGGTCAGTATCTACTGAGGTCAAGGTGGGAGAAAGGAAAAGTGTACTCTGCTGAGCATACCTCCCACCCATGGCCCTTGGCTTCTCCTGATGCAGGCTGTTGTTTTCCTTCCACACAGAGACCCAACCACCTTCTGTCTTCTTAAGGATAATTCACAGTTTTGATGTTAAGTGCTGGGATACATCCATAGGTCCTTGACATTTTTTCTTCAAATCTCCAAAGTTGTGTTTGAGGAAGGAAGATAACAGGCTTATGTTAATTTACCGTTTCATCCAGAATTGAAATTTCCTCTCGAGATTATGTATGTCCATGATTGTAGAAACCATGAGGCTTATATCCCCATTAAATGCAAAATGCCTGGCACATGGTAGGTTCTCACTAAACATTTCTTCAATAAATGGATAAATTCATTCAAAGGTATTTTACATGATATGCAAAGCCATGTTTTTATTTTAACTCTCATCTTTATGCTTTGCTTGAGAAAAATTATATTGCTTCAGGTAGCCTAAAAAAGGGAGAGTAATTGCATTTTAATAACCTAATTACAAGGAAAGACCCCAAACAGAGTAAATAGTGCATAGCAGATACAAGGCTGGGAGAGATTTCCAATTAAATTTGCATTTTTCTCTCCCATACCCCAAGCTTCTTGGGTTCTGGGATCCGTTTCTAGGCTGCATATCATTACATTAATACTATAAGGCTTTCAACATTCATTAGTGCTATTATTTCCCTTTCTACAGCTACTTCTTCAGAAGAGCTCAGGATATTTTATAAGAGCCTTTGGAATGAACATCAATTGTTTTAGTCTCACATGAAGGTAGAAAATACTGAAGAAGAAACACTTAGGAAATCTACTGTTCAGTCCCCCTTCGAGGGGAAAGGAATAGAGAGAGAAGGTGGAGGGAAGGGGGAGGGAGGAAGAGAAAGGAAAGACAGACAACAGAAAGACTGTCCTTACCTCTACTCCTTTATCCTTTGTCTCTTGAACCTCTGCTCTGTCCCAATGTGCACTCTGGCCTGGACTTTCCTCTTATTTTTCATGGGCTCTGGAGCTATCTGTAATCTCCCTGCTCATATCTCTCTCTTTCTCTCTCTTTAAGATTTTACTTATTTTATTTAGAGAGAGCGAGAGCACACACAAGCAGGGGGAAAGGCAGAGAAAGAATCTCAAGCAGACTCCCTGCTGAGCATGGAGCCTGACAGAGGGCTCCATCCCAGGACCATAAGATCATGACCTGAGTGGAAATCAAGAGTCTGACACCCAATTGACTGAACCATTCAGGTGCAAACCCCTCCCGCACCTCCCCACCCCCCCCACCCCCCGCCCTGTGGTTCCTCCGTTAATGAGCATTTCACAAAGGCAATCCTGGATGCTCTTCTCTCTAATGGCCCCTCCTTGCTATTGTTTCCAAGAAAACCATGTGTCCTTTGCTGAGGATACTGGAAATGTCCCTCAGTAGCTTCCCCTCCTACTTCTTTGCCAGTAAGCATCTCTCTCTATGTTCAGGTCCATCCAGCCTTCTTTCATCTGGTTGCAGTGTCCCTTTCTTGCTCTTCCAGTATCATCTCCTTCCCCACCTCTTCCTTCTTCTGTTGCTGCTTTGGCCACCTCTTTTTGTCCCTCCTTCTTTTCACTAATCAGCATTTTATTTATCCGTCACTTAGTAACTTAGTGTAGGTGCCACACTCTATGTAAAGCTAAGCATTTCATGAATTACTTCATTAGCAATGAAATATATGATGTTATCCCTATTTTACAGAAAAAATTTTTCAGGCTCAGAAAAGTCAAGTAACTTGTACAAGATGGCACAGCTTACAGCTAGCAAGATCTCATTAGCTCCTTCCCCTTGGTCTTTGGCTGTAAGTAACTCCGAAAATAAATGCATGACCTCCTTTGAGGCATTGTTCTAGCCCTTTTCTTTCTTCCACTGCTAATGGATCTGTCAAGCAGGTAGTGTCTGTACTTCTATTTTTCTAGCTCATCCAAACCTACCTTAAGTCCTTGCATTTCTGGTTTCTGCACTGCCATTCTGCCATTTTTACCAATGGCCACCTTCTCTCTAAACAAATGGCCTTTATCATTCTCCTCCTTGACTTCTCCGTAGCTGTTGGCACTGCCAATGATTTTGTATTTTGAAATTTCAGATGCCAGCCAATGTGGCTGAGGAAGCAGATTTCTGTGGTCATTCAGATGTGCTATGAGATGGGGCAGTCCTGGACAGATGGGGGGCATACCACTAATGGATTCATGCCAAGCCCATAGCCAGAAACTTTAATTTCCTTAGAGGATTAAGGGATATGAATTATCTTTAGAGTGGGGAGGATCCTTTATAGGTTTAGGTCTATTTTTGTACAAAAACAAATTATTTACTTTTCTTGAATGGTACCTAAGCATTTGAGGTGATGCTACATGTGTAAGTAATAAATCCTAAGGGCCTACGTAACTAAGTAATATTTATATTTGCCACAAAAATCTAAGTAACCCTGATAATATTACAAGGATTTTATGTTTTCAGGGAATGAGATGGGATGTGGAAAGGAGCAGTTTCCCTTTTTATGGAATGGTTCAGTAGAAAAATGAATCTCCTGGGAGATATTTTATATATAATTTTGCCTGAGATTCTCCTAATTACTCCCATAGGGGTACAGCTGTGAATATCACAGAATATTTATTTTCTCTGAAGACTTCATAGTTTCTAAAATGAAAGAACAGTTCAAACACCATAATTCAGATTTTGTTTCTCTGCCACATGGCCCAGAGAAAGTACAGTCTCTGGTTGATTGGAAGCATGGATGCATGTGGTTTAACACACCTAAGAGATATGGGTTGGCAAATTTTAAAATGGAGAACATAGTTAACATTTACACAGAGCTCTACAACATCTAAGGTATGTTCACATACATTATAACCCATCTGCTTTCTTCTAGCTCCTTGGGTAAGATGGGCATTCTGATGCCACCTTACTGATCAGGGGATGAAAGTCCTGATAGTCAATATTATTCGACCAAGTCTCCATCAGCATTAAAGGAAGATCCAGGGCAACACCTTGGCCCCTGATCCCATCCAAAGGCTAAACCTCACCTCCTTCTAGCCCGCTGTGTATAAGCGATTAGTTAATTGCAGGCAGTTCACTCTAGCAAAGGTGGCATGACACAGACATACAGGCAATCATAGCACATGCATTAGGCTCACAAACATTAATGAAACTGTGCAGAAAAAGAAAATGTACTTCCCAAAGAGTTAAAAGCCCATTAAGTTGGTGTCAGAGGGCAGCATATTTGGAACATGAGTCATTCTTGGCAGTCTCATTACAAAGGGCAGGAGGTATTTCTAAGTGGAACCTGTCATCCACCCCGCCAGCTATATTTTCCACTGAGACAAACTCCCCAAGTACTGGATGATGTATTATTGGCATGCATTGTGCATGTTCAAAAGGGCACTTAGGTATCATCTATGTAACTTCTGGTTAAGGTACCAAAATCCAAAGAGGGGAAGTGATCAGCAAGGATATTTTTAAAATGTAAGAAAAACAGAAGCCTCTATCCCTCTGGAACAAAAGTGTGTATGGAGAAAACATCTGGGGATGTCAGTCTAGTCACAGACACCTGAGTCATCCCTTCCACCACTGCACCCCTTGTCACACATACATAAACATCTACACAAACATACATATTCACATACACAGCATGTCCTCCCCAGCAGTCATGGTCCTATAATCATACCCTGCTCTCCCAGCCATACGTGGTATGGGGAAAAGATGTGGACACTTGACTCAAATTGGACCACTCAGCTCCTCTCTCCCTGGAAGTGAAATCGAGAGAAGATGCCAATAAGAAAAGAGAGCTGAGTGATGTAGGCATCAAGGCTTTGTCTGGAAGGAAAGACCACAGACTTGGCCTGGACGGGCTCCTACCACCTTTCTCCTCTTCCTAAACTTCACTGAGCTACAACCTCAGTGTCTTCCGGTAAATTCCACTCTGGGCTTAAGCTAATTTGAAGTGGGTGTCTGAGATTTGCAACCCAAAGAATCTCAACAAAACTGTGAGAGAGCCCTAGGAACATGATAACACGCTCTCCTTATGCTTTTTCTTCATTTGTGATGTATTAAATTAAAACAAATGCAGGTTGAAATTCCAGGAAAGCAATTAAAAAAATAAATGATGACTTATGCAAGCAACTATCATAAATTGAAATACTTCTAAAAAAGTGATTTCTTGGAAAATTTGATAGCCTTTAAAGAGCAGGTCTTAGAAAATATACTCTATGCTTTTAAGTGGTGTGTGTGTGTGTGTGTGTGTGTGTGTGTGTGTGTGTGTATTCAAACCAGTAAACCAAAGTGTGTATGGATCAAACATAAAAAATATGGAAAAGCAGAATGGTTACTATAAAGCAATTCATAATACATACAGTCATATGGAGCAAACACGCAGAAAAAGAAAACTTACTTTGGAGAATCTATTCAGACTTCTGCTCTGCAGCCAACATAAATATGAAAAACATTCTAAGCACTTCTATCATCTTTGGCAAAAATGAGTAAGACAGAGAGAGGCCTTTAATACACTTGCACTCCACTTGCTACTTTGGCAGGCAGGAAGTAGCATAGAGTCATGGACAATAAAAATTTATAGGCAGCTTCGAAGTGACCGTGACATTGCCTCTTGGAGCCTCCATATCCACATGGACAAATGTGGGTGATAAGGGAAAAATCTGCCTCGTGGGGTGATGGGATGGATTTAATGAAGTAACGTATGCAAAGAGCTTATTGGCCTCTGGCACGTGGCAGGAAATGGTTGTGGTCACTCTTATTGCTGCCATTAGACCTGGGGTCCCACCCACCCCCGGCCAGTAGCAGGCAGGCTGTGGTGGATGCTCTGCTGGGGAGGCATGGTTGCAGGTGTTAGGCCTGGACAGGCTTCTCCCTCCGGGAGCCCAACTGGTATCCGGCTCTCCTCCTGCATGAAAAGGGTAATTGCTGTGATGGAGATTTTGTGCCCCAGCATCATGTTTAAGGAAATGCAAGAGTTCTTTATTTCTAGCAATAAACTTTAGAGGTAGGTGAGCTAAAGCCATGGACCAAGAAATGAGAAGTCTCTGTTTTCAACCATAACCTGTCCAAAGATGGTGCCCAGACCCCTAGATATGAGCCTCAAACATGAAAAGAGATGACTGGTTATTAGTTAACGACCCCAGAGCGACCTCCTGAGTGAAAACATTCTATCAAGCCACCGTGCAAAGCTCACTGTCTTCCTCCGAACCTAAGGAAGCCCATTCTGTTGTGTGGATGGTGCTGTAGGCATCATATTTATTTTGCTCCCCTCCACCTCCTTTCAAATACTCAAAAACTCTGAGATTAATTGAACTGCTGAGATGAATGGAGTTATATACCCCAGCTCATTTGCGAGTGGTCAGCATGGCCTTTTGGAAAAGTGGCTGTTCAGCATTTCAAAGTGTGTGTTTTCTAACATCTCCCGATGAAATACATATGAGGAAGTAGGGCTTTCCAATGATTTTCTTTTGTGCTGACAGACTGAGAAGTATGAGGTGTTCATTTGCCCCACAGTCAGAAAAAGCACAACCAATTTTCAAGACCGAGAATATCAAAATTGACTTACAGCAGCAAATAATCATGCCTATGTAATTCCATTTAACTGGTTATTCAGCTCTTTTTGAAAGGCGTTATTAAGCTTGTTAGTGATTCTTGAAGGGATCGGTTTCATTCAGCAACTAAACAATTAGACCTTGGAGTATTTAAAAAGATTACAAGCTGATGAACAGGGTGGCAAAGGGGCTCTGCAATGCATGGGAGAAGTCAATTGGCAGAGACAAAGATTTTCCAATTACCGCTGATGGGTATTTTTCCAATGGGAGGCAGTTATTGTATAAATACATTGTACATGTATATTATTTTTATAATTTATATATTACAGATAAGTTTAAAAAGAAAATGACCCATTTTAAGAAATAGCCATTGCTAATTACTTGCTTTAAACTTTCCAGAGATTTGTGGAGTGTAATTGGTGGCTGAGGACATAGGGGCCCAGAGTCAGAGTAACTGGATTTATGTTGTAGCTCCTTCACTTACTGACTCTGGGATCTGGAGAAATTCCTTACACTTTACTTGATTCAATTTGTCGCCATGTAATTGGAATAAACATAGTACCTTCCTTATAGCGTTTTTGAAGGATCAAGGGAAATGTGCATAAAGTCTTAAATCAGTGCCTGTACCTAGGAAATGTTCGATAAATATAAGTTATTTTATATGTCCTAGAGAGATAGTATACGCTTAAAATGGGATTTTATAGTAGATACTGTTTTATAACCAATTTTTTAGTTAATAGCATATTGTATAGATGTTTCTGTATTCCTACACACACATTTCTTCATTTTTAATGGCTATGTAAAGTACCAGTGTCTGATAAAATACCAGCTAGGAGCTAAGCATGATGGCACTACTTTGCCCACCACCAGTTGGGTTTGGGCACCACCTTTGTACATCAGTGTTGTGACTTATTGCATTAAACATTGTTACATTAAAAAAAAAAGTGGAAATGAATACCTGAATGTCTGATATCAATGGTAAGAATTGTTGGTCTCCTAAGAGACCACTGCCCTTGAGACAAAGATGGAAAGCAGTATCTATTTGATTTTAAAGAGTGTGTGCAAAATGCAACCCCCTACCTCACAGCAGGGACAGTGGTGTGAGGTCTTGAGAAGAGGCACAGACGACTAAGAGCTTAGGAAGGGACCCTTGAACCCAGTAACGTGCTCCTGGATGGAAACAGTTTTTTGCCTGCATTTTAGGATGAGGATACAGGGGGAAAGGGTTTAAAGAAGTGTGTTCTACTGAAAAGAGGCAGAAATACCTATTATGGGTCTGGTATGCCTAGCACGTATTAAGTGTTCATTGCGTGTTGAGTGGATGAATGGACTCCCTTTTGTCAGGTAAAGGAAGCATGCTGATCATATAGTTACAAAGTTGCCCTGGCTGTTCTCTATATTTTTTTATTTACTGTCATTTAGAGGAAAGGGGATGAAGGGAACTGACATCTGGAGGCTGGTTATGCAGAGACTATGTGAATGGCACCTCAGCACGGCACAGTGCACAACCAGTGCAGCTGGACATGATGGTCTTGGCTGTTGGGTGCCTCCCGTGTTTGCAGAACTGTACCAGATGTCATCATATGATATTAAGGCATCCTCATACCCTGAGAGGCGAGGATTATCCCCGATTTTGCAACTAAAGAAACACTAATTTATAAAGTTGAATGTCCAAAGATGGCACAACCGGAAGGAAGTGGTGGGACTGGGACGGGAACTCAAGTCTGGGTCTGCTCAACTCCCTGCTGAGCTCTTTCAATCCTCTCAGAGAGTTTGGAGTTGAATGCATTTAAACACACACTGACCATCCCCAGCAAAATCACAAAAAAATATGCAATACATGAAGGCCTGCATTTCCTCACTGAGAAATGCTATATGTGCCTTACCTTGGCTGCCAGAGCCCTGCTTCCCTGAAGTTGGGGAAGAACCTTGGCTCTAGCAAGAGCCTGGGTTCTTTGATCTTGAATCACAGGCCCTCGTTGAATTCACTTCCTTGGTTGGCCCCAGAATCTTTTCCTCTGCTTTCTTCCTTGCTGGCTCTTTTTATTTTTTAAATCTTTGTGTGAGAGTACTTAATGCTCACTGTCCTCCACTGCTGGGGCTGAAATTCTAACACTGAGCTAACAAAGCTTCAAAAGAAGAAAGATAAGGAAAGCCCATGCCATCCAAGAGCAAGACACTGGGGAGGATGTCTCAGGACACAGGTGCAGAACTGAGGGGACCCTGCAGAGGAGGGCTGCCAGCCCCACCCTTCCCTCTTGCAAAAAGATGTGCTCAGGACAGAGAAGGATGCTCATGGGTGCTATCTATGAGACCCAGGCCTGGGGTGAGCCGGAGACACCCTCCTATGGCCACTGGACCTTTGAAATCTGGGGCAGGAGACTCATTCCCAGAGGGCTGGAGGGGCATGATAATAATTCTTTATATCCTTCAGGGACTCCTCTTGTCCTCTTGAGGGGGCCCCACCTTGAGTTGTGGTCCTCTGTTTACTGCTGATCTGTGTGATGGTTTTATCCCCAGCACCCTCTCTGGCAGGGCGCTCACACTGTGCCTTTTAACCCTGGGGTGTCAGATGGTCACTGATGGTGTTTCTGGTACCTTGATGTGGGGGTCTTGTTCTTTCCTGCCTGGAGCAGCTTTCTCCTGGCTGAGGAACATTCTTGCCCGTCCACAGGGAGAAGGCTCATAACATAGGCCTGGAGGCCGGGCATGAAATGGGAGACAGAACAGTCAGGGGTGGGAAGCTCTGGGTGGGGGTTGGGGAAACCCTGGGAGTCCAAGATGCTTTAGCTGTAGAGGCGAAAGAGGGGGGGGGGTGGATGAAGAGGAGGAGGAGGACTTGTTTCCCCTCTTAAGAACCATAAGAAAATCACAGTGACAATAATAGTTGTACGAGTAATAGCTGTAAGTTATTGTTGATAGCGCTCGCAAGGCACCAGGCACTGTTCTGACATCCAGGGGCATTCACTCACCCCGTCCGCACAGCTGCCCTGCGAGGGGGCACAACACGATCCCCATCGCATGTGGGGAAAAGGCACACGGAGGGAACATCACAAATCCTAACCCAGTTCTCTCCTTTCCTTTTTCACTAACAGGGTGATTGATTGATTGATTGATTGATGATTTTTATTTATTTATTCATGAGAGACACACTCAGAGAGAGAGAGAGAGGGAGAGAGGCAGAGACAGAGGCAGAGGCAGAGGGAGAAGCAGGCTCCATGCAGGGAACCCGATGTGGGACTGGATCCCGGGTCCCCAGGATCAGGCCCTGGGCTGAAGGTGGCGCTAAACCTCTGAGCCACCCGGGCTGCCCTGAATTAGTTAATTAAAACTAAACCCACAGAAAGGCAACTGAACACTTAAGATCTCTTCCCCATCCCACCCCACCCCTCCTCCAGGAAGCCTTGCGCCCCTTGCTAAGTGTCTGAAAGGCACTGACACAGGTGACCCACGGAGGAAAAGGGCCTGTGAGCTTCACCTTCAGGGAGAGGCTGAACCTCAGCAGAGAAGCTGGCGATTGCGACTGCCCTTGATGAAGAGGAGGGGCTGCCTTCCGAGGGCCCCCGCCCCTGCTGGACACATGGGTCCCCCTTCCGGCCTGCTCCCCGACGGCCGCCCTTGGCTCAGGCGCGCTGGGAAGGGGCATCTAGGTCATTCCGTGGAGGCAGCTATTGCAAAAACAGGCAACAGTGGGAGACCTCAAGAGAAAAAAGGGAAAAGGATGTCTTCCCAATTCTTAGACCCAAGGCCGGTCAGAAGCGAAATGCCTCCAGGCACCAGGCAGCACCGCAGGCCAGTAAAGCAGCTGGTGGGATTGGGGAAAAAAGGGGATGTCAGGCGCTGCAGGGACTGTCCCTCCTGTCAGCCCCAGCCAGGGGCAGCCAGGTGTGCCCCCCACCCCACCACGTGCAAGGACCCAGGTTTGAAGAAGAGCCCAAACCTCTTGGACTTTTTTTTAGATTTTATTTATTTATTCATGAGAGACAGAGAGAGAGAGAGAGAGAGAGAGAGAGAGGCAGAGACACAGGCAGAGGGAGAAGCAGGCCCCATGCAGGGAGCCTGATGCGGGACTCGATCCCGGGACTCCAGGATCATGCCCTGAGCCGAATGCAGGTGCCAAACTGCTGAGCCACCCAGGGTTCCCCCCTCTTGGGCTTTCTCACATGATCACGGCAGCTGACATTTAGCAAGGTGCTGTCCTCAGCCTTGAGCACCCCCAAATTCAGGGAGAAGAGGCTGATGAAGGGTGCAGGAGACAGAAGGGGGTTCTCCAGAAGCAGAAGGCAGACAGGAAAGCATGCATATGCGGGGGCTGTGGGCGGGAGGGAGGTGGGCGCTCGGCACCCCAGGAAAGGCGGGATGCATCCCAGAGGCAGGATGCAGCCTGTGACCTGCCAGGGGGTGAGTCCACGGAGGAGCAGGAATCCAAGACCGGATAAGGGGACTGGAGAGGTGAGGGGTGGCGGAAAAGCAGATGCACTGGGTGTGGTCTCCTCTTTTCAAAAGTGTGGCCAAACTTCTTAGAATTCTGAGAGTCATTTCATCCCCATTAGTGTCATTAGCGGCCCTGGATGCTTTCACTTAGCCCACGGCCTCTTCCTTCCCACTGTTCAAGGCTATTACCAGGGAGAAAAAAGGAGGCGGCTCAGTTGGAATCTTCTTTTTAAATTTTCATCAAGGAGGGAAAAGCCGCAGAACAGCTGACTTTATTCCAAGCGCTGCAGCCTCGAGTCCAGCCACGGGAATGAGCCCCGCCTGGATCTCGGGCAGGTGAGGGGATGAGGCTTCCGTCCTGCCGCTTGAAGTCCTCCCCAGACTTGCAGGGCTGGGAAGCTGCGAGGCCTCCCCTCCTGCTGTATCCGCGGCTGAGAACCGCATAAAAGGTCCTCTTCCTTTCGTGCTGTTCCTTTTCTCAAGGGCCTCTCCTGGGGATGAACACCATTAGGGCACTTTTTATTCTATATCCAGTAGAACACAGCCCAGAGAAGGCCTCTCTGATCTCCTCCTATGGGGACACACCTCAACTGATGGCCCACTTGCTGGTCCTGAAGCTGGCCTTGAGTTTACTGATGCTATACTTTATTTTTTTTTTAAGATTTTATTTATTTATTCATGAGAGACACAGAGAGAGAGGCAGAGACACAGGCAGAGGGAGAAGCAGGCTCCATGCAGGGAGCCCGACGTGGGACTCGATCCTGGGGCTCTAGGATCACACCCTGGGCTGAAGGTGGCACTAAACTTCTGAGCCACCTGGGCTGCCCGATGCTACACTTTATATGCCGATGAGCATGTTGGGGACACTGAGGTAGGTCGGTTCCTGCAAGATGCAGGTCTCCTGCGACACATGGCTGCAGCCGGAGACCTCCCACTGGTCTTACTGAAACTCTCTTGGAACAACAGGCTTACACTAAAGACTGCCACCCATCTTTCTTGCTTTCCCCTCTCATTCACAGGTATCAGACCTACCTCCGGAGCTGCTGGCTCTCCCACCTCCCCCTCTTCACAGGTGTGTCCCTAATAAACCTCTCGCCCTGCTCCTCCCATCTTGCAGCTGCTTTTGGTGGAACTGAACTAACACAGTTCGGTGGAGGTGGAGGGTTGCCGTTAGATATTGGGGTAGTAGTTCAAGAGGCACTAGCAGGAGAATAATAGATTTGGAGTCACAAACCCTGGACGAGGTCCCTTATTAGCTTTATAATCCTGAGCCTCTACAAGGGAAATGAGAACAGTAACACAAATGGGTACTGATAACACAACCACAGTGTTGTAAGCATCCAATGTTTGCCCAGGTCTCCTTTGTAAGTTATAAAAACTACAAGTGCATTCATTAATGATGATACGTAATGATGATGAAATTAACACTTCGTTGTCAGAAAAGGTGAACTGACGGGGCACCGGGGTGGTGCAGTCAATTAAGCATATGATTCTTGATTTTGGTTCAGGTCATGATCTCAGGGTCTTGGATTGAGCTCCGAGTCCTGCTCCATGCTCAGCAGGGTGTCTGCTTGAGGATTCTCTCTCCCTCTCCCTCTGCCCCTCCCCTCTGCTCATGTACATGCACTTTCTCTCTAAAATAAATAAATAAATATTGGGGAAAAAAATAAAACCCTGAACTATTTTTATTCCAACCCTTCTGACACCAAATGTGTGGGTTCCGCCCCCCCCCCCAACCAATTCTTCAACTCTCCAGACACCTGCTGGGTGTCCTACAGGCTAATTCAATTGCAGCACTAATGACCCACAAGTTAAGGGTTTGGTCCCACAAGACTCCTCTGGCTTATGTGCCAGTGTCAAGCTCCAGGTCTTTTGTACTTCTGACTCACTGGCTATAAATCAGGGGTTCTTACAGGCCCCTGCTAGGCTCAGAGTTTGCTAGTATGGCTCACAGAACTCAGGAAAATAGTTTGCTTACTATTACTGGTTTATTGTAAAGGAAACCACATAGGAACTGCCAAATGGAAGAGATGCATAAGTCAAAGTAGGGACAGGTTTGGAGTTTCCATACCCCCTCTCAGAATTTCCATGTGTTTACCAACCCAAAAGCTCTCCAAATCCTATCATTTAGAGGGTTTCATGGGGATCCCTGGGTGGCGCAGCGGTTTGGCGCCTGCCTTTGGCCCAGGGCGTGATCCTGGAGACCCGGGATCGAATCCCACGTCGGGCTCCCGATGCATGGAGCCTGCTTCTCCCTCTGCCTGTGTCTCTGCCTCTCTCTCTCTCTCTGTGACTATCATAAATAAATAAAAATTTTAAAAAAATAGAGGGTTTCATGAAGGTTCCATTGTGTGGGCATGATTCATTATATCATTGGCCATGGCGATTAACTCAATCTCTAGCCCCTCTCCCCACTCCATAATTAGGGGGCATGAGGCTACAAGCTCCCACCCTCTAATCACGTGGTTGGTTCCTCTGCCAAGCAGCCCCCCCCCCCGAAACTTTCTAGGAGCCCACCAAAAGTCCCTTCACTAACATAAACTCAGGCGTGGTTTTTATGAATAACAAAAAATGATCCTCTCACCCCTAACACTCAAGGAATTCCAAGGGTTCCAGAAATTCTGTGCCAGAAATGATGGGAAAAAAACAAATATATTCTTGTTATCACAGAAACCGAAACACACTTTGTGGTCAGAAACCAGGTTGAGTGAACATGGTAGCTGTGAGAATGGAGTCCACGCATGAATTCTCTCCCTATTGTTGTAAGATAAAATAGGGGAACTTCTTTCTATCGATTCAAGAGTTGAAAGAGAAAGTTTAGGACATGGTACTAGTGAGTGTACAATTGATTTCCAGTAGGTGTTATGTTCACCTTAAAACCTTCGTCTACACTTTTCTCTCTCTCTGACCCTCCTGCAATGAACAGATAGCATAACCTATTCAAGGAGGAGCTACTTCATAGCTTCTCACATTTTTCATACTACCCAAGAGTCCTGACCAGACCCCTCTGTTCATCCCATGACTTCCTATTTTCTCTCAAATGTATCTTTTCATCAGTCTTTTCTCACTAAAAGTGACATGTGACCAAGTTGGAAAAGATCTATGCTTGGAGAGAAGTTCCTCTAATCAGCAAAGTCCATGGGGAACTTTCCTAAGATCTGGGAGTAGGTTGATGAGCTAAAGGCCTGGGGAAGTGAATGGTTTTGTCAAGACCCTTAAGGAATGTGTGGCTTGTGGAAGTGAAACTGGGTAGGCTCCTTTTGATCCCAGTGGACATTCTGGATCAGCCTCTAGAGTCTTTTGCCTGAATCTTCAAGCCTTTGCATATACCGCATCAACTCACTGCCAGCTAATCTCCTTTTCCCCTCCCTGTCAGCCTTCACCTGGAGTTAACTAATAGCCCAGTAGCCTAGTTTAGCCTTACTTATGCAGCAATTCCTAGCCAGGTGTGTTCTGCTACTCTCATTACAAGATGCTCTTATTTATCATTATTAACATTTATTCATTCCCCCCCTAAATATTTATCAACCACCTTCTCTGTTGCTGGCATTGGTAATACAGAGATAGAGAATGAATGAAATCAACACATTAGTCCAGCTTTCACTGGAAAGCTGATTCCAGCTTTGTTGACTGATTTTGGAAAGGAAACTGGACACATGAGAGCAGCGAGACTGTGGGGTGTGATTCCAGGGGAAGTTCATACAAGGAACTATGAGGTCTTACACTGGAAGCGACACACGGGGGAAAGGCTAAGCGATTTGCTTAAGGTCATGTCGGGATGGCTGTAACAAAGTGGCACACATTGGGTGGCTTAAACCAACAGAATTTTATTCCTTCCCAGTTGAGGAAGCCAGAAGTCTGAAGTTAAGGTGTCAGTAGGGCCATCTTTCCTAGAAAGTCCCCAGGGGAGGATCCTTCCTTGCCTCTTCCTAGCTTTGCGGGTCTCTACCACCACAGTCTCTGCCTCCATCATCAGCTGGCCTTCTTCCTGGTGTGTGTCCCTCTCTCTAAATGTCCCTCACCTGAAAAGGACACCAGTCACTGGATTCAGAGCCCACTCTAATCTAGTATAACTTCATTTTAGCTTGGTTATATCCTTAAAGGCGTTATTTCCAAAAGGTCATATTCACAGGCACCAGCAGACAAGACATGAACATATCTTTTGAGAGGATACAATTCAATCCATGACAGGGCATACAGTCAACTAACAGAGCCACAGCTCCCATTAGAGACTCACGATTCGATCAACAAAATCAAATAAGGACCACCACCAGCAATGGGACTTTTCAAATGTTAATTAAATTCCCTACTGCCCCTTTTAAGGCAAACCATTGCTCTTCTAGTTTAACACTTTGTTGGAGTAAAACTTTATATGACCGAGCACATGTTACCATGGTAATGCTTAGTTAATGCCCTTCAGGGTACAGGATATGATGCATTATCTGAAACTCAGCCCTAGAGTTGGCTATCATCTCAGAGTTCAAAAGATAGTTACACCAACCCTGCTACACACCTGAGCCCCCCTTTCCTTTGAAGCCTGCTTCCCTTGTCTCATAGCGCAGTCCTCTGAGGGCTGCGCTACTCTGGAGCTCTTGGCTGCATCCCAGAAGCAGATGTGGGGTCCCAGAGCCTGAGCATTACTCTAGGCTCCATCCTGCAGAGGACGTGGGCAGGCACTTAGTGGAAGGAAGCCTTGGTTCATTTTGATTTTCAAACTAAAGCTTTTAGAGGACAAATGAAGCTACCTATTTAGCGCTAATGAGCTTTCCTGCAACCTGTTCCACCCTCGCCCCAAAAAAGTTTCCCATCTTTTCATCTGTCTTGCCAGAGGCTCCCAGGAGCTCTGCTAGGGGTGATGGAGGTCCATGGAAAAGGTGCAGAGAGAAAAGCAAGCCCATCTCATCATGTGTATAAAGTTCCAAGCATTGGTATAATGAACTGAAGTCATGGGATTTATGTAAACCTTCCTCCATCTGGGAAAGAGAGAGAGAAAGAGCCAAAGAATCTTCTCTGAACTACACAGAGGAGGGTGGGGAAAAGATGTTCTGATTTAATTCCTACATTATAATGAAAGCAGTTGTCCTGTGTGTGTCATTATTTTCCCATTATCTGAATGCCTCGGTTAATGAAGATTCTTGAGAGCCCCTCTTGCACCAAAGGGAGTTGAGTGGCTAGAGTCTCTCCTCCCTCATGTGGTGTGGACACAGCCTCAGCTTCTCTGCAGACCCTCGCCTTCTTCACAACAGGCAGACCCTTGCCATCTAGGAGGCCATGCACCAGCCCAAGGGCATGAGGCTACTTCCATTCCACTCCTGTGGCTCCTTCCCCCACTGCTTTCAACTCCCAGTAGGATTCGGAGGCAGCCCATTTGGAGGACACCCTCTGTGTGGATGCTGGCTGCTTGCGGGCACCACGGGCACTCATGGATGGGGACAGTTTATGCACAACACAGAATATGGAGTTGTGAAACGTGTACGCGTTTTCACACTCCATCCTTTCCTGCGTATAAATAACAATGTCAGAATTGTCAAGTTGGCTTTTCTGTCCTCGCCCCCTCTACCTGATTTCTGAGAGCAGAGATGGCAAAACCCATGCAAAGCCTCCTGAGAGGAGAGACCAGACAGGTAGCTTCATGGGGAAGGGGAAGATGTAACTGGTCAAATGGGTCATGATGGGAGACAGCGAGGACAGTTGCAGGGACAGACAGTGTGGATGAGGGGAAGGGTGCTATGGCTTAGGAGAGCGAGAACTCCCTCAGCACTGGGGGGTCAGAGAAGGGGAGAAAACAGAAGAACTTATAAAGGGTTGTTGTGGACTTTGCCCTGGGAGCGCCAGGAATGGTTGAGAGACACCTAACTAAAATTAAATCCCTCACAAGGATTGCAGTTCTTCGAATGTGGAACTCCTCTGAATGAGACCACACAAGTCCTGGTTTTATGAGTTGAATGTCTTGTTTGTTGACTGCTCTGTGTCCACCTACCATCTTGGCCCTGGAGCTGACCAGAGGGGTGAGAACATAGCATTATGGGCTTTCAGAGGATGGAGGCACATTAGAGATGATCCAGTCTAACCTCCCACTTAATTCAGGAAACTTTCACTGCCCTTTAGCCTAGCTCCTGCTGGGAGGGGTTCAATAATGCAAACCTCAGGTCCAGTTGAGAGCCAGCCTCCTTATCCTAAAGCTCAAGCCTCGTGTCAGAGGACATGGCTCCTAGACATTTATGATCACTGAACTCTTCCTCCCAGAGTCTCAGGTCCTGCATTGGGAAAAAGGCCACCACAATGCCTTCCTTGGGTCTATAAAGGGACTACGATGACACAATGGATGTGGACGTGCTCAGAGAGACAAGGCAGATGCTGAGTATTGCCTCATGACCTAGCGCCCTGGGGTGGGGTCTGTGTGTTGATCATATACCCCGTCATTTCAGGGATGGGGCAGGGGACCAGTGTGGAAACATAAAATGAAAATAAGTGATCTAATAGAGCTCTGGTTTGAAAGTAAGTTCTGCCGACATGCTAATACACAACTATGTTTAATTGATTTGGAGAAAACATTTTCTAAAGCCTACCTACGCCACGTGGAGAGAAGTTTAGGCATCCGACACTGTTGAGTCAAAATCATTCCATTTATAGTGCCTTTTAGTAGCTACTCTAGGTATCCTTGTATCTGATGCATTTGGTATCGAAGTAAGAATCTGTCCTAGGAATTGAGTCTTTGAAAACTCACCAGTAAAAATAGAAAAAAAAAAAAAAAAAGATTGCAAGAAAAACATTGCAAAAATAATAACTTAAGCCTGGGGAAATTAGAGGTGAGATTATCTTTCTTCTCTCCTCATATCAAAATTGTCTACAATCAAGTTCCCATGTTAATAGTAACCAAAATTGTGTTATGACCACAGTCAGAACAATTTAACTACTGGTTTCATGTGGGCTCAGATGTCAATTATTTCACCTCGTACTGCCTCAGAGTCTCATCTTCAAAGCCAAGCAATTCAAACAGGTGCTACAGGAAGGCCTTTCTCAGAACAACCCTATTTATTCTGGGAGGTGAAAATTTCACTTACAGGCAATAGATTGGCACCCATTCAAAAAAACTTTCACCTGCACAGCCAGATGATTTTCCATAGAAAAATCACACATTTCATTAATAACTGTGTGCATCCTGCCTCAAAAATAATAAACGAAAGGGTGCTATATAGGTGTTTGGAGTCTTGGAAATCTTTAACTGATAGAAGTGCTATCAAATTGTGCCTGGCCATGAGGGGATGAGTGTTATTACACAGCATGTTTACGCCTGGCTTACCAGGTGAAAATTGCACCTCTCAGATGAGTTAGTCTCCGTGGAGTCCACCCCCTTTCTGATGTGTAAAGCTTACTGATGTTCATCAAACACACCCCTGGAGTGCTTATTTGTTCCAAGGTAGTTGCAAAGGCCTGAGCCTGAGTGAATGGTCCAGCAGCCATGATGTAGACCAAGATTCAGTTTCCTTGCACTGACATGCTTTTGTAATTTGCATAGTTCATAAATATCAAAGTACATCTCGCATGAAAAATTAAAAAAAAATAAATTCACAAACGGCAGGTGTTACTGCATCTAATTTTAAAATAAAATTTACATGAAATAGAACATTCCCTACATACTTGAGGAATTTGAAGAAAATCTGTATTAAGCCTTGGAGTTAGGTCCTTGGTCAGACTTTGTTGGGTGGTGTGATAGAAAATATGGGGGATGCTTGGGTGGCTCAGTGGTTGAGCATCTATCTTTGGCTGAGGGCATGATCCTGGGGTCCTAGGATCGAGTCCTGCATCAGGCTCCCCACAGAGAACCTGCTTCTCCCTCTGCCTGTGTCTCTGCCCCCCTCTCTCTCTATGTCTCTCATGAATAAATGGATAAAATCTTAAAAAAATATATGGTATTTGGAGCCAGACAGACCAGCTTGCTAGCTCTTAAGCTAAGTACTTTTCCCCCTCTGAGAGTCAGCTAGTTCATCTACAAAATGGGCATGAAATAGGCTTCTTTTTCTTCCTTTGGGCAATGCTAGGTATCTTTAATTAGGTGGTAAGCCCTGTAAAGTATTTGAGATATTTTTTATATTTCACATATTTCTATATTTCCTTTTAAACATTTTCTGGTACAAGTGATAGCAACAAATCTCCATCTTAAGCTAGGCTTCTTGCCTGAGGATCAAAGGAATCAGGAAAAGACACTAGGGTTTCCTACCACTGTGATTACTAATTTGCTAAGGCATTTAAATTAATAGCAGATCCCAGGTCCTAATCCTTTGATTCAATAAAGGGATAAAAGCATTTATATTATTCTACCAGTTATTTAGGCTGTTATCTTTTTGCTGCTTTGAAAGTGAAGCTAATTCTTATATGCATATATAGCCCACATTTGACACAGAATTTTCATATGTGAACATGCAAGGCTGTGCTTAGTGATTTAATACATACTGTTTCTCTTAGGGGGATAGGGAAAAGGAAATAGATGCATTTTCAAAAATTTTTAGAGTTTATTGGCGGATAAGAAAGGCATGGTGCTGGCATTCAACTCCTCATAAATGAGAGTGTTCCTCACTAGCATTCTTTGCTACCTCTAACAGCCATCCTCCTATATCTCCCCACTGGTGGAGCCTGCATCAATGATAAATACAGTCTAGAAACCCCAGAAATTTACTTCCTAGCTGCTCTTGATCCACTGGAAGCTGTGGAACCTAGTCTGGTCTAGAGACTTCAGAGGAAATATGCTGAGGGTCTTCTTGGAAAGCTCTCCCTCCTTGAGGTTGAGATGAAGCCCCACTCTTGCTTTTGGTCTTTTAGACTCATAAAAGAGCAGAGACACCAAGTCAGCAACCAGATATCACTGAGCTGTTGATCCGCCTCTAAAAATCAACTCCTTGGGGTGCCTGGGTGGTGGAGTGGGTTGGGCATCCAACTCCTGGTTTTGGCTCTGGTTGTGATCTCAGGGTTGTGGAATTGAGCTCTGTGCTCAGCGTGGAGTCTGCTTGAGATTCTCTCTCCTTCTCTGTCTGCCCCTCCCACTCATGCTTTCCCTCTTTAAAATAAATAAATAAATCTTTAAAAAAATCACCTCCTTTTGAACTTTTTATTATGTGGGGGAAATATAACCCTTACTCACTAAACCACTTCTAATCTGCTTTCAGATACTTTGCTCCTTGCAGTCAGAAGCATCCTCCAAGGGTGTCCTGCCACCTCCCTACTCTTGCTCTGAGGTTTCCTGCTTCTCATCCTTGTCCTGATGTGATCTCTGGAACACACAAGTATACTGCCAAGAAAAATGATAAAAGGCTGATCTTTTCTCAATTCCCCCAAAATGCCATGCTCCCATGTGACCTGCCAAGGTACAGGAGGGCCCAAAATCAAATCCCCTTTGGAGCTCACCAAGGGGAGGAGTTTGGGAGGGGTGTCCTGACCAAGTCAGTGAGGCTTCAAGGCAAGCAAGAAGAAATGGCAGGGACAGATGGGCTGGTGACACTATGAAGCTGCCTCGGAGGTTATGCCTAGTTCCTTGAAGGATCTGTAGGGCACCAGAGCTGCCCCTTGAACCTCAGCAAGAACCCTGAGAGATAATCGGCAATTGCTATTCATGATGGCTGTCGAGGGATGGTGGAAGTGGCTGCAGGGGGCCAGCACTGTGGCAGGGAAAAATAAGCAGGCCTGCAGCCTTTGCCTCAATGAATGCTACTCTGCAGGGCCCCACTGAGGCACTGGAGTGGGTTCCATGGAGGACTAACTGAGAAGGCCCTGCTGAGTGGGACCCTGTAGCTCAAATGTCCCCAGCTCTCTACGTTCCTCTCTTGTGATTCTTCCTGACATCTGTGCAGTAGAGAAGGAACTTGTTTCCCTGCTTTGTTCATTCCTCACGGTGGAGAGAATATCGCTTTCTCTCACTGGGAGACCAAGACAGAGTGAAGGCCCCAAATCTGGAGCTGACTCAAATGTAAAAAACCAAGATGCAATCTAGGCTTCAGAAGGAAAGCAGCAGAGAAAAGATGTTTACCCCTGCATTCATCAGCAGGTGGCCACCAATGAGGTAAAGGTAAATCACCAACTGGCTACTTTTGTCAAGAAGTGAGGCTCTTCAGATCATGACTATCAGCGCAGGATGCTTAATTTGTGCACACTGGCAATCATGTTTTCTGAAGGGCTCAGAACAGCTTGCAAGCATTTAAAGAATTACAGTTTCTCCAGTTCTTTGTGCTTCACTGTATCTACACGGCACAAAATAAAGTGGAAGTTTGACAACAGAGGTCAAGCTGATCATGAATCAGTTGATTTCAATAATTTGTCTATCCACGTTGCTAATATCAAACCACAGCTAAATTTCCACGGAGCTATGCCCAGGTGAGTATCACAGTAATGATGATAATAGCCACATTACTGAATGTGCCAGACACTAATTATTGGTGTCATTTATCCTCACACCCAAATAGTAGATACCTACTATCCGTGTGGCTTTGGACTAGTCTCTTAATCCATTCACGGTGTTAAGTGGCAAAGCCAGGACTCACACATGATCTGTCTGACTCTAAGGCCTGGGTTTGAGACCCCTATTTTTTCTGTTACCAGTGAATCACCATTGGGAAACTCTAGCTTCCTCTACATCCACAGGGAAGGCCCTGTGTAGTCTTTCTCCTGACAAGTGACCTTTATTTTAAGGTGGCTGATTGATAAACTCCATTATTTCCCAGGCATCTTGTGAAGGCAACTGTAGACCCATTAAAATTCAACAAGTTCATAGAAGCTGGAGCTCCTGCAAGATCACCAGAAGTGATACAATGTCACAGCATCCTCCTAGCATGGCTTGGCCCTAAGGCCAAGAACTCACACTGCTGCTCATACGACTCTCCTGCTTCTCTAGTGACAATCAGACTGGAATTATGTGTGCCAAATAAACTGGGGCATTCCTAATTAAATACCCCAACAACATTTTACTCTGTGTGTATTCAGTGATGTTATAGCATAAAATGAGTTACAGAATATAAATGAGAAGAAAGGGCATATCACTATTCTTATGAATACAGCAATTATTTATGGATATCCCCCTTATTGGGGAGATTTATGCTTTAAGGTCTAACCTATAGCTTATAATTCAATAAAGCCATGTATATTAAGTCTATATCACAAAGCTGTTTTTTTTCCTGACACCAATCCTCATGGCTGGCCATAAATTACAGCAAAATTGGATTGTGGTTAATAGAACACTTCAAATACAAGTCCAGAAAAAAATAATTGAATGCAAGGGTAAAATAATCAATGATGAATACTTTTCATAAGTAGAATGAGAGATGCCTGGGTGGCTCAGTCAATTAAGAGTCCGACTCATGTCAACTCAGGTCATGGTTTCAGGGTTGTGGGATAGAGCCCCACATCAGGCTCTGTGTTCAGCAGGGAGTCTGCTTAAGATTCTCTCTCTCCCTCTCCCTCTGTGCCTGCCCCCCCTCTCCCCCTCCCTACCTCCAAATAAAATAAAATAAAATATTTAAGAAAAATAAAAATAAGCAAAACGAAATACCAGGGATCTAGCGTGCACCATCTTTGTCTTTGTGGGTGCTGACTTTTCAAACCAGAAGAACATGAGAGGATCTCCAAGATAACCCTAGACTCAAACTTAGCTTTCCAGACTTCATAGAGGTTGTGTGTGTGTATGTGTGTGTGTGTGAAGCTAAAGTGGATATTCCAGGCTATTAGTGGGGAGAAAATTTTAAGATGAATGTAATTTGCCTTCTTATACTGACTCAAAGAACAGAGCCATGTCAATTAAACATTCTGAAGATCCAAGAACTTACCAAAAGAAGAGCATAAAATCTCTAAAGAGCCTCCAAGAATAAACCTTGGTAACTCAGTACTTTGACTAAGAATTTCTATCCCTTCTGCATTTGAACAGCACAGAAGCCAATAACTTATTATAAAATTTCCTATGTTGTCACAATATAAAAGTAGAGAAAGTCTGGTAAAAACATATGTGTGCACCCTAAAGTCTTCTTTTAAAAAGTACCTTACTTTGCCTTTCCTCTTGGTTGAATATCATCCACATGATTTCATTTTATTTAATCTCAGATAAAAGATGTGAAAACTCCATTTATTAAGTGAGGAAATGATCTGCCCTAAATCACTAGTAATTATAAAGACCACACATATCCCATAACTTGAGACTGGCTATAAATTTGGTTTTTAGCCCATCCATTAGTGAGAAATATTGGCCACATATATTAGAGGCTGTGTTCAACAAATGATTGGTATTTAAAAACTCATTTCCACTTCTCAGAAACACTTTGGAAGTGATGGTTCTGTTTATGCTGAAGACCGTTGATGGCTTGCGCCCCCTGTGTATGCTTTAGATGGCCTCGCTGGGGCCCATGGCTCCATATGTTGTGTGTGCTTAAAGGACTCCAGGCACTTGAAGATCAATGTCAGCTATGTTCCCATCCCAGTATGGGAGAGCCATCCTCCGTGAGTAGTGTCTTCACTTTCCTTAGAACTTCCCTTAATATTTGGAGAGATGATATGTGATCCCAGGAACTATAGCTACTGATCAGACCTTTGATTAATAATGAAAGCAACAATCATCACCAGCATTTATTGGGAGCACATTATGTCCCTGGCTCAGTACTGCACACTCTGTGTGTGTTATATGATCACCATCACCACAATTGTGTTAGGCAGATCTTATTATGATTCCAGTTTTGCAGGTAAGGACTTTACCTATGGTTACATAACCGGGAAGCCAGGCTTGGACAAAGGTATCTCACCTCAGTAGCTTGTACTTTTAACCTCCAAGCCACTGATAGTGTTCATGCCTTAAGAAGCAAGCATATGAAAATGAAATGACACTCCTACTTTTCCTCTAAATGAATAAGATGACAGAGAAGTCCATTCTCTTCTGAGCAGGTCCTGCTCTCTCCTCTCCATTCCACCTCCTCCAGGAAACCTTCCAAGCCCACTCCATCTCTAAGGGCTCAATTGTGCTTCTTTACTCCTGCATTACTTCCTGATGAAACGCTTCACTTGGCATTTGGTATCAACTTTTGACATTATTGATTATATTGTCATGAGTATTTGTCATATTTTACCAACTTTATTCAAGACACGAGTGAAAAAGAAAAGACATGACTGTGGGTGCCTCGGTGGCTCAGTTGGCTAAGCATCTGTCTTCAGCTCAGGTCATGATCCCAGGGTCCTGGGATTGAGTCACATGTTGGGCTATCTGCTCTGTGGGGAGCCTGCTTCTCTCTCTCTCTCTCTCTCTCTCTCTCTCTCTGTGCCTGCCACTCCCCCTGCTTGTTCTCTCTCTCAAATAAATAAATAAATAAATAAATAAATAAATAAAAATTTTTATTAAAAAAAAGTACATGTTACATGGTAACACTCTATGGCTCTCCCTTCTCCATACAAGACAATGTGGGGGCAATAAACCAGGTTATCTGAAAATGACCCTAAGAGTTCACCTGGGGTTGCTGGACCAGATGCTCCTTGTTTCTCCAGTGGTGGGAAGGGAGATGGGTAGTTTGCAAAGGGTGGGCATGTAAACCCAGACTGCCTGGGGCATAACCAGTGGCTTTGTACCTCATGGGCAAGGTTTCTGTCATACTTGCTCTATACAAAGGACTCACCTTGCCTGTCAGTGGGGCAAATCAATTTTCTCACAGGCCAATGGGATTGGCTGCCTAGAACTTTGCATCGAGAAGCTTACAGGTCTAGTCAGGGATCCATGGAAAAGAGTATCCTGATTGAAGGAAAATTTTTGAGAATAAAAGTGTTTAGATCCTCACCCCAGAATGAATCAGAAAATCTAGGGGCATTAGATTGGAATCACCATGCTTTAAAAGCTTCCCAACTGAGTCTAACATACAGACAGGAGTCAGGTGGGAAAACAGGAGAGAATCACTGCCCCCTCCCACCCCACCCTGAGAGGGAACACTGAGGGGTGAATTAGCTGGCTCTGTGAAGCTGGCTACACAGTGGGTTGTCAGTAATTCTGTCTCCATCCTCCTTCTTTGTACAGACCCCTAAGATTCTGCTAGAAGCATAGGCAGGGCTCAGTAAACACTGCTGGTTGATGGATGTGTCAGGCCAAATAAGAGGGAAGAGCTTGTCATGAGGGGCCCATGGAGGCCTCTGAGGAGTAAGAATAAGCAACATGTCCTGTTTTGTTTTTTTTTTCCTGCTTCTCTCTCTGCCTGTGTCTCTGCCTCTCTCTCTTTCATGTCCTGGTTTTAAAACTGAAAGTCCCATGTCCCTTCAACCCCCAGGGAAACCAGGGTAGTTGGTCACATTCCTTGGGAAACAGGTTAGATTTCTGTAGCATCTGGACCTCCTATCTAGAGCACTGAGTCCAAAACTGGCAGCCTGTGAACTCCCTGCAGGCAGAGGAAAGAGGGCTGTCCACTCTCCCGAGTGATAGATCACTGTGACCTTGAGCATCTATCCATGGGGAAGATGAACCATGCCCCTAGCCATGGAAGGAGTTAGACATGCCAGCAGTGCTGCAGTAGGTTACAAGCCCAAGGGAAAACTTGGCACTAGGTCTTAAATATTACATTTAACTTGGACATATGACCTGCAGAAGGCACTGCTTGATTATTGGCGTGTCACAATTACGGCCATGTTGTGCTTTGGGGATGAGCTTTCATTGGGGTCACCTAAACTTCTGCCTTCCTTCATGGAAACATGCCCCTAAATGCTGGTTTGGGGACATGATCAGGTGTTTTCTACAATGGGCAAGAATTTTCTTTTCTTTTTATTTATTTATTTTTATTGGAGTTCAATTTGCCAACATATAGTATAACACCCAGTGCTCATCCCACCAAGTGCCCCCTCAGTTATAGGCAAGAATTTCAAAACGGAATTTGACCAGCTAAGGAAGGCATTTCTGGGATAAAAGGGGAGATTTGAATATAGAATATAGACAATCAGATGACAATCATTTTGTTAGGTGTAACCATGGTGATGTATAGCAAAATGTCCCAGAAACGTACTGAGATATTTAGGGGTAATGTATCATATTGTCTGTAACTCACTGTATAAAAATTCATCAAAAAAAAATAAATATAAAGTCAGAAATATTCAAAGCCCTAGCAATTGAGGCTTTGTACAGAAAAGAAAGGTCTCCCTACATCTATATGGTGAAACATGATGATTATAGTTTGTAATGATCATCTTGGATCATGAAGAAATGGTTCAAGGTGGGCCCTACTATTTACTATTAGAAGATAGGAATGTGTGCAATTTTAATTTTCCTAATGTTTCCTCCAATAAGTGGTTTAAGCATGAAATATTTTACAATTTTTTGAAGCCCAAAGATCCAGAAAGCCTGACCTACTGCACAGAGTATGTTTAGGCAGCACAGGCTTGGGAGCTGATGGAGAGCAGGGGCCCTGGTGCCATCGTTCACTAGCTGTGACCTTCAGCAGGTCACAGAACTGCAATAGAGACTCAGGCTTCCCCTCTGTGAAGTGGGGTTAATAATGTCTTCCTCCTAAAGCTGCCAATCAGGGCACCTCCACTGCTCGGGATAGGGAGGGAGCTTGCCTGGGATACATTAGACAACCAGGAAATGGCATCACCTATTTTGGGGAAGGACGAAGGAAATTTGATTTTCTTCCCTCAACATACAGAAAATCCAAAGAGCCCCCCAGAGATACCCGAGTACCAAGTTTAGTACTAACCTTCCATGCCCACTGGGTAGGTGCATTGATACATTGGATTAACAACCATGTAAGCCCAAAGTTGCCCTGGGAACTATGTGTCATAGGAAATAGTTCTGTGACCTTCACCTTATAAAAATGATTTTAAAGGAAACCAATATAAGCACATTTTCATTTTAGTCAAAACTATATTTATATACAAAGGAAATTAATTAAACCTAATGTAAGCTGAGGTTCATGGTTCTCCTATTTCTAATCTCCAGCCTAATAAAAAGGATATCAAATGGATACTATAGGCTGAGCATCACTAAATGTCATTAATTTTATCTTCACAACCTAATGAAGTCGGTATTATTATCGAATTATCCCCCATTGAGCAGAAGTGATGGGTATCAGAGGGTGATACCTCAAGACCCACTGCCAGCGGGCCATGACCCCACTTGGTTCCCCTCCCAGCCCTGCCACCTACCAGCCATCGAGTGGGGACCCAGATTGAAGTGCTCTCGATGCCAACCTCATCCCAGGAACATGAGAGTGATGATAGGAACAAGTCCATTTGATCTGAGGATTAAATGAGCTAATGCATGAATATGTGCAAAGTATTTAGAACAGCTTCTGACACATGGTTCATGACAGGTTCGTTACTTAAGATGTTTAACCTGGTCAGCCGACCCTTTATGCTGCTTCATGGTGCATAACTTAGCTGGTGGCCCTTCTCACTGCTCACCAGTTGTTATTATCAAAAGAGGGCTGAGGGCGCCTGGATGGCTCAGTCTGCTGAGCGTCCAACTCTTGGTTTCAGCTCAGGTCATGATCCTGGGGTCATGAAATCAAGCCCTGGGTCAGCTCCACACTCAGCTTAGAGTCTGTTTGAGATTCCCTCTCCCTCTGCCGCTGCCGCCTCTCTCTCTCTCTTTCAAATAAGTAAAATCTTTTTTGAAAGAGAGGGGCTGAAGAGGGCTTCAGGCCATCTCTCAGTGCCTTATGGGCTCTGGTTGGCTTCATCACAGGCTTCTCTTTGCACACCAGGTTGGTCAAAACCCTCTGTGTCCCTCTGGTTACCCCTTAGAAGTGCTGTCTCTGCATGAGCTACAGTTGCTGTAGTTGCTGTCAAATTCATGAAGCTCATCAAGGCAGGATTTCAAAAAACCTGCTTTGGGGATTAATAGTGTTTTGTGACCCAGAAAGTAGACTTTATCACACACAAAGAGGGAATTTCTGTGGCTTAGAATATCTTGAAAGATAGAATTTGGCCAGAAACACCTGAGGATAAATCAGGTTCTAAATATTACATCGCAGGAGCATAAATAAACTCCCATCCCCTCCCACATACATTCCAGCCATACCATGATGGATGGTGTCTGGTTGGCTTAGGGTTGGTGTGATTTTAAAAATGGGTTTGTATCTGTGCATAGCACAAAGATTTCAGGCTGGGTTTGGATATAGGGTATGAGGATGGTTGTGCAATGCAATGTCACAAAACACAGAAGAAGTGATTCAAAGAAACACAAAGAAAGTGATTCCCAAAGTAAAAAGGGGAGTTTCTTCCAACCATAGCCATAAGTTCATATATTCATTCATTCTTTCTTTTTTCTTTTATCCACTTGCTCATCTGCTCATTCAACAAATGTTCATGGGCTTCTGCCTTGTGCCAGGCTCTAAGTATGAGGATGCGTATAAGAAAGACTGGGTCTCTGCACTTGGGGAAGGAAGTGATGGTATGGATCAGGGATCACACTTAACCTTGGGTAGGTGCCACCTCCATGACCTACACTTGCTTTCGGCCCTGGGTGGATGGAACCGGGCCTAACGCCGTCCCACCCACAGGGCTGGGAGTTTGGCAAGGCCGTTTTGGGATCTTCCTGAGAGTGGAGACTGTCATCCCGCTCCCGCTCACACCCCGACTCCTGGTGCTCTGTAGTGCTCCGCCTTGCTGAAAAATGCCCTGGGAAATTGCAAGACAGGCCAGTCCTAGCGATTCACTTTGTTTCTCATTTGTATTCTTTCTTTCTCCCCCTTCTCTACCTCTAAAGAATGAATTATATATCCCATAGGCACATATAATTAAAGAAAGAAAATTAAATCTAATGTATCCTCAACCCATCATGTTCATGTTTATTTACTCTGTGCTCATTGCTTGCTATTAATACTCTTATTGATTATAGCTTATATCATGAAGAGGGTAGAAATATTAGTTGCAGTTGATAAGGAAAAATAAGTACCCTTTTACGTAGCTTGCAGTGTAATCAAGTGATAAGCCCTCATTGTGCCCCTGCTATGTGCCCTGACTCGGTACTATAAAGGACACAGATCAAAGATAGGCATGAGCTTTTGTCCTGCTAGCCAAGGGCCTGGCAGGCGGCCCCAGGCCAAGGGATAAACCAGTGCACAACCTGAACAACACTGCCCCTCCCCCACCCATCCTGAGCTCATCTCATTCACTCTTTCTGTCCTGAATCAGACCCCTTGACCCATCTCACCCTCCACTTTCTTTTTTTTTTTTTTTAAGATTTTATTTATTTGAGAGCGTGAGAGCAGAGGGAAAGGGGGAGGGGCAGAGGGGGAGAGGAAGAGAGAGAGAGGGAGAGAATCTCAAGCAGACTCCCTGCAGAGAATGGAGCCTGATATGGGGCTCGATCTCATGACCGGAGCTGAAACTGAGTCAGACGCTCAGCTGATCAAGCCACCTAGGCGCCCCGACCCTTCACTTTCTGATCAGCACCTGATCCAAAGCAGGACATTGGCAACACAGCTATGTCGACGTGGCTGTTTTGTTTGGGGGATGTTTTCTGACATGGTCGCATTTGGGATCCCATCGCGGTGTAAAATCAGTATTATGCACAGCTTGTGCTTCCGATCTCTAATTCTTGTTCCTCAACCCCCTTCATCAGGGGAACATTTTAATCTTTTTTTTTTTTCTCTCGTGCACTGTCTAAACTGTTTCTGAAGCATGTTCTTTTACTTAGCGGTGTTTTCTCAGAACCAATTAGGATGGAATTAATCTCTTGGATATTTCCATGCTTTGGAAACGTCACTAGAAAGCAGGTGAATGCTATTAGATATAATTCACTTGTACTGCTGGGTACCCAGGAAATGGCTAGAAATGTATTTGAGGCTTCCCTCTGCCCTGGGAAGAAAGAGTGAGGGCTCCTGTCGGAGACACCGAGGGACAAGAGGCCTGCTGAGACAGGGCGAGGGCAGACACCAGCTGCTCCCATCTGGCTGGAGGTCAGCATGGCTTTGACTGGAAGGTCCCTTGTTTGTGGTTTCACTTTCCAGTTTCACTTGCCCAGGCTCCACCAAGGTTTGGAAGCAGATGAGCCTCCTTCCGAGAAACCATCAGAAGATCAGTAGTGGCCTCACGCTACGTCATCACTTCCCTTCACCTCATCATGTAGGCATCGTCCATCTCACATCATCACAAGAAGGGTGAGTTCAGGACAGTAAGATATTTTGAGAGAGAAAGAGACTATATTCCCATAACTTTTATTATAGCATATTGTTATAGCTCTTCTATTTTATTATTAGTGATTATTAATATTTTTCTGTGCATAATTTACAAATTAAACTTCTCAGAGGTATGTGTGTATAAGAAAAAAATGCGTATGTATGGGGTTTAGTACTATCTGTGGGTTCAGGCATCCACTGGGGAGTCTTAGAACATATCCTCCATTGGTAAGGGGGGGCTACTGTATTTTAGGCATTCCGAATTTGTAGAAACGGTAGAGATCTCTGGCACTTACTGAGGTGTGGCCTTGACCAAGTCCTTTAACTTCTCAGAGTCTCTGTTAAGCGCTTATCTGTAAAACAGGCATGACAATACCTACTGATTTAAAGGAGACCTTAGCGGAGAATCGAGGTCAAGACCTTTTGACCCTTAATGAGAAGAGCCTGAAAAGACATTGTGTTAAACTTGGCTCGCCTCACCTGGCTTAACAGGTGTCCCACTGGAGGTATCATTTGAGGCAGTGTGTCTTAAAAATAGAGCATATATAGTATAGGAATATTGTATGGACCTCTTGGGGAGGCCAGAGGATTGATCCATGTGCCTGCAGGTGGGGTTGGGGCCCCTGCTGTCATTTTAAAAAGAGGCCAGTCCAGGAAGTGAAGATTTGGGAGAAGGGCATTGAACTCAGCTGAAGGAGGGAAGTGAAATATCAGCTTTTTATCTCCATCAATCCTGGGAACATCTGGGAGCTTCCAGGTGGCCAGAATCCTTGGAATGCCCTTGTCCTAGGGTTGGACTGGAGGTGAGGGGGAGGGGGCAGCTGGAGAAAAATGTATCCTGGAGTGACTCTCCCTGGAGTGGTTGCTCTCTGCTTCTGCTTGTCATCTCTGCTGATTTCCCTCATTTTCTAGGCCCCTCTAGAAGGGCCGGGTCCTGGAAGCTCTCCAAGGCTCTGGTGGCCCCTTAAATGACTTGATCTGCAGGCAGTGACCTCATGTCCACTCTCCTCTGGTGTTGGGAGTGGGGCTTCCTGGACAAGCCGGTGGCCAGTCACATCCATCCCTCAGGAACCAGAACGTCAAGAGGGTAGCCCTTGGTCCCGCTCCAGGCTGTCCATCCTGTGATCTCTCCCCAGGGCACCACCTCACCCCCTCACCCCTCAGTGGACTGAGAGCAGGAGGGCAGCAGCCCAGGGGCCGACTGGGGATGGCATTAGCTTCCACTTCTCTGGGCAGCCACAGGCTCCCCCCGTGTTTCTCTCAGGGTGCTTCCACTCGGGGGAGCAGAGACAAGCCAAGTGCGAGCCTCCTTCTCCTTTTCATGGAGAAGCAAGGAGCAGGGAAATACTCTGTCTCCCACAGCCCATCTTCTCTGGGAAGCCTTGGAGAGAAGGGGCGCATTGCTGAAAAGCCACCTCCCAGTAAGCCCTACAGGGAAACGAAGTGCCCGTAGCTGGCTAATTCTACTTGTTTGTTGTTGTTGTTATTGTTGTTTTTACTGAGATAAAATTCACATTCCAGAAAATTCATGATCTTAAGGACCATGTGGAGGGTCTTGATACATTTGCAGGGGTCTGCAACCATTACTATGATCGGAACTAGATGGACATGTTCATCACCCCAAAAGGAAATCTGGTGCCCATTAGCTGTCATTGCCCCATCCCCCCTTTTTCACCCCTGGCAAACACTAATCTGTCTTTTGTCTCTAAATGGGTTGGCCTGTTCTGGAGATTTCCTCATACAAATCGAAGTACAATTTGTGGCCTTTTGTGATGGCTTCTTTCACCTATTGCAATGTTTTCAAGGTTCATACATGTTGTAGCATCATTACTTACTTTGTTCCTTTTCAGAGCTGAATAACTGTAGGGATAAGCTACATTTTACCTACCCATTCTATTAGTTGGAGGCCATTTGGGTTGCTTGGCTGGTTTTTTTTTTTTACATATTTTATTTATTAATATTAACATTTTATTTAATATTCATGAGAGACACAGAGAGAGAGAGAGAGAGAGAGAGAGAGAGAGAGAGAAGCAGAGACACAGGCGGAGGGAGAAGCAGGCTCCAAGCAGGGAGTCCGATGTGGGATTTGATCCCAGAACTCCAGAATCATGCCCTGGGCCGAAGGTAGGTGCTAAACTGCTGAGCCACCCAGGGATCTCTGCTTGGCTGGTTTTTAAACTTAGATTGAGGGCCACTTTGGGTCCTTTATTTGAGAAGATAGGCAAAACACCTCTGATACTCATACCATCAGCCTGTAGGACTTTGGCAAAATATTTGAAGATTATATGAGAAATAAGTCTTGAAAACACTTCCAGGCTTTGATCTTTTTTTTTTTTTTTTTTTTTTTTCCAGGCTTTGATCTGACCCCAATGCTCACTGTGAAAAACAGGCGTAAATCTTAAGCACTAAGTTGAAGTTCAGATAATAGTAAATACAGTGTATAATAATCTTTATAATAATGCCTATTATTTGGATTTTCATATTTTTCTGACCCTTTACAGGAAAATATTAATTCAGTATGAAAGATTAGGTTGGACACATTGGTGATAGAAGAGAAAAGAGTGTAGGTATATAAGGTCATTTAACAGCTAATGATTGTTTAATTTCAAGATGCCTATTGTTTACAGTTAAATACTTGCTTTGCTCCTCATTCTTTGTCTTTTCATCTCAGTTCTCATGAGAAGTGCTTCAGTGAACATCATCAAACTGCTTTTGGCAGATCCTCCGAGATGCAGCAGGATGATGGTGTTTGTTCAGAGTTAGCAGCAAAACAGTTATAATCTCATTTCATTCAAATGGTGTTATTATTGCAAGATATAACACCAGCAACCCAAACTGTCTCTGACAGTCTCATATTTCTCTTGTTTAAGGAACAGCTGTCAACAGGGTCTGGGGGAGCTGAGCAACCGACAAATTACAGGGAAATTATATTTTTAATCAATCACTTGCCGGAAGTCGTGAAAGCTAATATTTGGGTTATAGTTACCCAGCCATAATACCTTTCAGAAGCTCCTCCTTCATCACAAGACATCTAGTAATTTTCATGGTTTTTCTTCTTAGACTATGATAAAAAAAAATATCTAAGAAAGATGCACTTTGAATCTAAAGACCTAGAGGGGCACCTGGGTGGCTCAGTGGGTGAAGCATCTGCCTTCAGCTCAGGTCATGATCTCTGGGTCCTGGGATGTAGCCCTGCAATGAGCTCCCTGCTCAGTGGGGAGCCTGCTTCTCCCTCTCCCCCTGCCTACTGCTCCCCCTGCTTGTGCTCTCTCTCTCTCTGAAATAAATAAATAAAATCTTAAAAAAAAAAAAATCTTAAGACCTGAATAGGTTGAAAGAAAAAGGATGGAGAAAGATATAAAAAGCAAAGCATGAGCATAAGAAAGCTGGAGTGCCTTTATTAGTAGTTGTTAAAATTAAATTTCAAGGCAAGAACCGTGAGCAGAGAGATAAAGAGGAGCATTTTATGGTGATAGAGGGTCAACTCACCAGGATACATAACAATACAAGATCTATTTGGTCTTCCAAATCAACACAGAATATCTAGAGAAACTCAAGATCCACAAAGAAAAAAAAAATCACTGTTGAAAAGAGGGAAAGATGTGGTTGGAGATTTGAACACCCCTCTCTCATAACTCACAGAAAAAAATAGGGCCAAAAAAAATCAGTTAGGATATGGAAGATTTGAGTAAAATGATCCACAAACTTAATTGGAATTTATGGAACAAGGTAGGGGACACATTCCCTTTTTGAGAAACATGGACCACTGACAAATAGGGACCATATGTTATGCCATAAAGTATGTCTCAATACATTTCAAAATAGTGAAATCTTTAAAGGTGTATTCCGAATTACAGCAATGTTAAATTTGATATTTTTTTATTTAAAAAAATGGAAAACCAGAAAGAGTCCACCCCAAAATTACTAGAACTCACATAGGAATTCAACAACAAGGCAGGATACAAAATCAATGCACAGAAATCGGTTGCATTTCTATACAATAACAATGAGACTGAAGAAAGAGAAATCAAGGAATCGATTCCATTTATAGTTGCCACCAAAAACCATGAGACACCTGGGAATAAACCTAACCAAAGAGGTAAAGAATCTGTGCTCTAAAAACTATAAAACACTTATATAAGAAAAAAATTGAGGAAGACACAAAGAGATTGGAAAACATCCCATGCTCACAGATTGGAAGAAAAATATTGTTAAAATGTCTATGCTACCCAGAGCAATCTACACATTTGGTGCAACCCCTATCAAAATACCATTGACATTTTTCATAGAGCTGGAACAAATTTGATATTAATATAGTGGGACATCTGGAAAAACTCCAAATGCTTGGGGATTAGACAGCACACTTCTGAATGTACAGGTCATAGGTGCACTCTAAGCAATAAGACAACAGGTGCACCGAAAATGATAATAAAAACAGCGCATCAAAAATTCAAAGACGCCACTAAAGCACTGACTTAAGAGAAATGTATAGCTTTAAAACTCAGATCACTGATTTGAAATCTTTCTTCTTTTTGAAGGTAAGTCTCCACATGATGAAACTAGAAAAATGTGGGTGAAGTAAGCCAAAAATACCTAGGACGAAATAAAGATAAGAGCAGAAATGGAAGAAATAGAAGGTAAATAATAGAATAAACAAGGATAGTAGTAGATTCTTCGAAGAAATTGGTAACATTGATAATCCCTTAGCAAGACTGAATTTATCGGTTGAGGGTTAATCAGAGAATCTAAGCCAATGAGGGGCATAGAAAATGGGATATAGGAATTTGACTTCACATGCCTGGGGCAGCTGGTTAAAGTCTACATAAAGCAATTGCATCAGTAACCGAAGCCCATAGGGCTTTCTGTGCGGAATGAGAAGGAGACACAAAGTGGGAGAAACTAGGACAAAAAAGAGGGCCCACTGGAATGGAAAACTGCAAACACCAACTGCATTCGTCTTTCAACATTGCTAAGCATCCAACTCCGATGCCTGAGTGGCTCGCTGGCGCACTTACCCTGGAGCTGCATAGGCACCCGGACCAGGATTCTGAGAAGCTGAAAGAGATCCAGCAGAAGCTGGAGGATCTGCAGGTCGACTGCTGCCCCCACCCATAAAGTGACCCTGTAAGCAGGTAACAACATGGGATACCTGGGTGGCTCAGGTGGTTAAGCATCTAAGTTTTGGTTTTGGCTCAGGTCATGATCTCAGGGTCCTGGGATCAAGCCCCATATCAGGCTCCATGCTCAGTGAGGAGTCGGCTTGAGGATTTGTTCCCTCTGCCCCTCCCCCCTGCTCATGTACACTCTCTAAATAAATAAATAAAATCTAAAAAAAAAAAGAAAAATGACATTAAATTATGCACCCTTATTTCCTCACTGAGTAAAATATTTCACTGTATTAAAGTAAAAACTTACACTCTCGATCAATTAGAGCATCAGAATTTACATTGCAGAAGAATCCTTCAGGCAGCAGAACATGGATCATGGAAGATCATTACCTCATTGACAAGCTCAAGGGCAAGAACAATGAAAGTTAAAATCATTAGCCACTGCACATTAAAGATGGGTGAGAAATGGGAATAACATTTCTGAAATGAAAATTAATATGCCCATAATATGTTCAAGCAGAATTGCACACAACCTTAAGATCCATTTATTGCCCCAAGGGGGCATCTTTGTGCACACCCCAGCTCCTTTGTTTCCTGTTAATACAGGTTCTTTGCTTTTCATAGTCAGGATTATATGACATGACATTCTTCACTATGCAGAGCTTTTTGAGAGCAGTGATCATGAGAAAGGAGTTCACAAATTGGGTTTCTGCTTTCTCTGCTTGTACAGAAAGAACAGAGTCTCCAGAGAATGGCTTTCCCAAAAGGATAGCAGAGCCACACTGTAACATTGTCACACAACCTAGCACTTGCTGGAAGCCCGTAATGAAAAGGACAAACAAAGGCGTGATCAAGGTCTTACCACTCAAAACTCCCATTTGCCTCTGTCTCTGCTGCCAGCAAGAAAAGGTATCTGATGAATTCACACTGGGATATAGAGGTGCCTTCTTGGAGTCTATACCTTTTTAAAAAGATACCTGGAGAAATCAGCTGCAGTAGGAATGCATAATAGAGAGATTTCAGGCACCAAGGAGGCTGGGTTGGGAGAGATGTGGGGGACTGTGGGGAGAATTTTGAGACTCTGCTCAAATCTTTACCATCCCCTCCAGATTTTCCTCACGGTGTGGTGAGTCTGTTGAATGCCAACTATCCCATCAACAGGTAAGGTTCATGCTTTCCCTGACTGGAAGCTTGATATCATTGGCTCCCCAGCTGGCAGTGTGTTTTTCCACCGTTTCCAACAAAGCCATTGTTTCTGACCCCACAGAGACCTGGGATGCTAGTTACCAGTCCAATCATGTCCCCCGTCACATTTCGTGTCTTTTGGCAGAATTTATGATGTGGCATTCTTCAAAACGAGAGTGCTAAAAATGCCCTCCAGAGGGAAAAACTTCTCTGCAGCCACAGAGTCCTAAAGTTGTCATCCAGAGAAGAGACTTTGCCACAGATCTGAAGATGTCCAGGAGAACCTTGGAGGAAGGAAGAGCTGAAGGAGACAAGTGCTTGAGCAAACACTACCAAGGATGCCTGGAGAGGGATTGGATGAGCCTCCTCTTCCTCCTAGAGTTCGTTACAACTTTAAAAGCCTTCCAGCTTGATTTTATATTGCAACTTGCTTTAATTAAATCTGCATTTGGTGGGGGGGTTGTCTTGCTTCGTGTCATCTCATTAATTGCTTTCGGCATCCACTTGTGCCAGTTGCTGCCACTACGGTGTGTGGGGAAAAAAAAAGCTGCTCTGTTGGAAGAAAATGAAAAAGACAAATGTATCCTCTCTCAGCAGATCACAGCTGGTTAGAAGAAGAGGTGCTATTAAATCTACACTTGTCCATTCTCTTCCCCAAGCATGTCTCTTGCTTTACATATAAAAACAAATGCTTTCTTGTTTTCTGGGGGAGATGGATGCCAGAAGGAGGAAAGAATTCATCAGCAAAATCCAGGGATGCCAAGTTGGAATGACATTTTAGCAGCCAGTGCACTGGAGAATACGAGCAAGCCAGGGTGCTTCTAAGGTGCCGGGTTTGTTCTTTTGCAGCCAACATATGTTGAGCACCCACCATGTGCAGGCCTCAGTTTCAGATATTTCAGAATCTAAGCGGGATCAGCTGACAGTCCACAAGAGCAGCCCCCCAGCTTCCTGAAGTTGGCAGAAGCATTATTCATACTCAGAACTCTTACTTCCGGTGGCTCTTGCTCAGTTAAAATCACAGCAGCATCAATGAACAATTATTTCTGGATGTTCTTCCAATAAATGCTGGTAACTACTATATGACCACCTCCTCCACAGCCTTCTAGTTTGAAATTAATGGTAAGTCAGGGAAGAGCATCAGGAGCAAAATAAGATAAAACTGCCTTATTAAATGTCATTAAAAGATTCTTTGAGTTAAGAACAGGGACTCTGTTGTATGCAGGTGGCTCTCAACTTGGCAGGGAAGTACCTCCAATCTCTTATCATCTACTGGTGCCAGTAGGGCTTGCAAGGGTACAGCATGCAAATGAGTGCCAAAAAAGCTATTGAAACAGGAAAGGGATTTGAGAGTACTGTGTCCGCTGGTTGTCCATCTAGGATTCCAGGAGTCATAGAAGTTCAAGGGGATCCCGCCTCCAGGTCTCTAGGAAGAACTGTGCAAGGCAGTGCAGGGGATGCACAGACTTCAAAGCTCCTGTTCTTCACCCCAATCTCCACCATGAGGGCCTCCTTCTCCCTTGTCTTACAGGTCATTGTTCCCTGGGAAGTTCTATGTATAGAAAAAGCTCTCTAACTGTGAGAGTAATCAAAAACCACTAGCCTACGTCCCCCTCCAGCACGCTAGAGAGCCTTACTAATGAAGTATTCTCTTTGGAATGAAAATAGTTTGGAGTGGCAAATCTTTTGATGAATGACTAAGTAAGACCTGGGTTGTGGTCAGCACCACTGGGTTGGTGTGTTCTGGCATCTGGCACCCCTTCCCAGCCCTGCAAGGTTGTACAGAGGGGAAGCACCCCAGCCAAGAGGGCAAGGGCATTGTGCCCTTGTCTGTGGTTCCTTACTCTCTCCCACCCAGTCCACTGTGCCGGGGACGCTGAACCAGCATAACATAGCCCCAAGATACACTTCCACGCAGGTCTGCACAACGGAAGCGAAAGCTTAGCTTACTTAAAAATAGACGTGCCTATGGTCGACTAACACACTGCTTTTATTGCTGCCATAAACCAGGATTCAGCGAGGGGAGCCCCTGACCATTATTCTTCTTGTTCATTCTTTTTCTTAATCCATGAAACAGCAAAGGATGGTTTCAGGGAAAAGTTAATAAGAATACACATCTGATGGGTATTGCAAAATGTTTGCTTTATGGTAATGGGTAAAGCCATTTTGAAGCAGACTCTAAATAGCCACAATTCCTGGGAATCTATCAGGATGGAGTCATGCACAGAATCTACAAGCGAAGGAGCCCAGCTCTCCAGCAGAAACACAGGGCTCTACAGAAGTGAGAAACAAAGCTGCCATTTACCGGATATTTAGCCTAAGTCTTGGGTTTCTGTAAATGGTATCTCTGATTCTCAAAACAACTTTTATGTTAAGCATTCTCATTTTACAGATAGGATGAAGCTCAGTGGAGTTGAAGTTCAAGCCACTCAACTTTCAAATCCGGATCTGCCTTGCCCGTTCTGTTCCTGCTTCCCACACTTCAACCCTGCTTGGGTACTTCCCTCAAAAGGGAGGGCACACTGTCCCCCCGACCCCACAGCTGAGGGCTGGACAGCACTGACAAGTAACAAGCATTTTGTGTTGAACTGTTCATACCCCTTTATCCCTTTCCTGTTTATACCTCTCTACCCAGAGCCTTACCTCCTTTTTTTTCCCTTTCATAAATGATTCTTTTCAAATGATACAAAGGAAAATTGGTAGGACAATCAAATGTACAGGGTAATCAGGCTGATGTGTACCAAACACATTTATAATGTAATCAAAGATGTTGACCTTGGTTTATTTTCTCAGTGCCCAGTTCCAAGACCCCTAAAAGGAATACTACTAGAAGAAAACATGTTGTGTAGTTAAGATGGATGAAACTCTAGTCTTTATTGACTTTGGTAAGACAGCCAGTTAAGAACATCTCTAATTACCTGGTCCCAGGGGTTATATTTGAATTAACTAGATTTTGTTTTTTCTCTTTCCTGGGATACGTTCTCAATTGATTTCTACTGATGACTTGTACAAGAATCAATAGATAAATATGCTTCTAAGTAATTAAATTTTTTTCCTTGGTTTAGAGGATTCAATAATTTAAGAGAATAAAATATTTTTGGTGCTTATATCATCAACAGCATTGGGTCTCAACTAAGAATGACTCTGCCCTTGGAGTATTTGACCATGCCTGGAGAAATCTTTGGTTGTCAAAATTGGGGTAATGGGGTGCTATTGGCAGCTAGTAGGTAGAGGCCAGGGGTATTGCTAAACATCCTCCAGTGCTCAAAGCAGGCCCTTCACACAGAAGATCTGTGTTGGTGTGTCAGTAGTGCCATGATTGAGAAACCCCAATCTACAACAATACCAAAAGAATACAAACACCAAGGGCTATTGATTTCACAATACACATAATTTATAATAATAACATTGATGCCCTCCGTAATATCGAGAATCAATTGGAATGAATTATAATGGGCCATAATTTAAAGACCTCAACTTCAAGAGTTATCAGTACCCAATAGAAGCATCCTTCACCCTCCTTTCTATAGAAATTACTGAACAACAACCAATCATACTATGTTTCTGGCATGCAATATAGCTTAATTTTCAGATGTCTTGAAGACAAATGGACAAATAAATTCAAGGATAACATGGGACATGCAGTGTTGGCTTTCACGTAACAATGATGGCAGGAGTGTGAACAAAAACCCAAGGACACATGAAGAAGCTACCTACTACTAATGAGTTTGGGGCAGGTCATTAAGCCTCATGCTTTGATGTCTTCAACCTTAAGATGAAAATAAAGGAAAAACATCTGAGATATTAAGGTGATTATATCAAATAAAACATGCCAGGCCCCTGTTAAATATAAAATGCTGTCCTACAGAAGGTTTTACAAGGAGATACATTATTGTGAGTGAAAACAGACATAAGAAATTGCCCAACAATATTTAAATTCTTAATAGCAAGCCCTAAAATTGTTGTGCCCCAGTTGATTCGATCCATGATTTAGTCATTCTTTCCTAATCAAATGCAATTACGTGAATTAAATGCTCTTAATAATATCCTGAAATTAGATTATGGCATTGCACCTGGAGCTTTGTCGATTACCAGTGGAATAGCATCTCTTTAGGAAGCAGAAATGGTTGAATGAGTTCTGAAATGAGACTAGAAATAATGAAAATAGATATGAGGAAAAGAAACATGTATGAAACCATCCTTCAATTAAGTGAAACCAGATAGAAGAAAAGAGACATATAGATCAAAATTGGGGGTAGAGAACACTCTCTCCTTGTGGTTTCCTGAAATGAGATTAACTTTTCCATGTTTTAAAAGGACATCAATATGACCTTACTAAAAAGAAGCCTGTATTGAATTAGAGTTGACAAACTTTTTTTTTTTTTTTAGAGAGAGAGAGGGGAGAGAGAAGTAGCGGGGCAGGGGCAGGGTGAGAGGCAGAGAGAATTTTAAGCAGGCTCCATGTCCTGCAGGGAGTCAGATGCAGGGCTTGATCCCACAACCCTGAGATCATGACTTGGGTCTATATCAAGAGTCAGACACTTAACTGACTGAGTCACCTGGGTGCCCCAAAACAAACAATTTAAAAATAAATAACTAAAAGACAAGGACGATGTTCCAAAGAAGATCTTTGATTAAATAATTGGATTTCTTTTTCTGAGTTACGTGGAAGCAAGATCAGCTAAGACTGCGTCTTTCTGTAAAACTAAGTGAGATAATATTTTTTCCCTACATATAAATATGGGAACTAAGGCTCAGTAAGGTCACACTGACCATAATTGGCAGGATGAGAATTCAGAGGTCTGCATGGCTCCAAAGCTTTCGCTCTTTCCACTCCACAACTTGAGGCTGCATTGGACGGTCTCCCAACTCCATTCCCCCCCTTTCCTGCCCTCTTCCTACACAGGGTCCACCTCTACAGTGCACTTCCTCTCCTTCCACCCCAGGGTCACGAATGAGCACACAACACCTCAACACCTCTCTCTCTCTGCTCTTTCTTCTGCGCCTTCTTTCCCCACTTCCTCCATCCTAACAAGTGCCGAAGATCCATGGACCAGAAGGAGGGGCCCTTCCTGGGAGCCTGGACTTCAGATCCAGCCACCTGGTTCTATGTCAGCCTAGGGAGTCCCCCTCAACCAGCAATTTCTGCCTTTTCAGGCTTTCCAGCAGGCCAAGTACTTGAGCCTTTCTGATCTCTCCATCCACCCTGGGTCTCCCTCCTCCTGCTCTGCTGGCTTTTGGGAAGGGCCTTGAGCCCCATGCCCTGGGTTCTCCATCCACCCAAGTGGGTGTAGGCACATGTAAATTCCCCACTAGATCAACAAAGCCCACACCATCACTCGAATACTCAGGGCAGCACCCATGATCCTATAATCTCTTCATTAGCTTTTTTATTATGATAAAATGGATATAAAATTTACCATTTTAACTATTTTTAGATGTACCAATCGACAGCATAAAGTACATTCACACTGTTGTGCAACCATCACCACCATTCATCTGCACAACATTTTCATCATCCAAATGGAAACTCTGTACCTATAAAATAATTCCCCATTCTCCCCTCCTGCCAGCTTCTCATCACCTCTGTTCCACTTTCTGTCTCTATGAATTTCATCCTTGTGTGTAACTCCTATAGATGGAAGCATGCAATACTTCTTTGTGTGACTTATTTCACTTAGCATAATGTATTCAAAGTGCATCTGTGTTGTTGCATGTATAAGAATTTCATCCCTAAGACTGAAAAATATTCTATTATATGTATGTACCACAATTTGTTTATCCATTCATCTGTTGATGGACATTTGGACTCTTTTCACTTTTTGGTTATTGTAAACACTGCTGCTATGAACATGATGTGCAAGTATCTATTCAAGTATTCTAAGTCTGCTTGCAGTTCTTATAAGTATATGCCTAGAAGTGGATTTGATGGATTGGATGGTAATTCTATATTTAATATTTGAAGTACTACCATATTATTTCCCACAGCAGCTGTATCATTTCTAACTCCCACCAGCAAAGCATAAGGGTTCTAACTTCACATCCTAGTCAACACTTATTTTCTGGTTTTGCTTTTGTTTTTATAATCGCCATCCTAATGGGTATGACATGGTATCTCATTGTGATTTTGATTTGCATTTGAATTGCACCCACTTTCGTACCATGTAGATCCAGTTTAGACTTGGATTTAATTAATAGATCTCACATTATTTATCCAGTCCTCTACTGTTGGGTAGTTTTTACTTATATGCTATGAATAATGGAGTTGCAGCGAACGCCTGTGCACATATAACTTGTGTATAAATGTGAATTTCTCTGGAGGGGAATGTACTAGGAGATGTCAAATTGCTCTCTGGTGTGGTCACTTCTACTGATTAGCACTCACAGTAGCAATGGTACAGAGTGCCTATTTCTCTACATCTTCACCAAGACTTGGTATGAACAGGCTTATTAATTGCCCTCAACTGATGTGTGGGATGATAATTCATTGCTGTTTCATTTTGAAATTTGCATATTTGTGTGAGAGGTGGAGAATATTTTAATCTATTTATTGACCATGAAAGTTTCCTCCTCTGGAAGTTGCCTATTCATGTTATTTGCCCTATCTTTCATAGGGTTTTTTTCTTAAATAGGAGTTCTAGGGACACCTTGGTGACTCAGTGGTTGAGCACCTGCCTTCAGCTCACGGCGTGATCCTAGATCCCAGAATTGAGTCCTACATCAGGCTCCCCAATAGCAGGGAGCCTGCTATTCCCGCTGCCTATGTCTCTGCCTCTCTCTCTGTGTCATAAATAAATAAATAAATAAATAAATAAATAAATAAATAGATTTCTATGTATATTCTAGTGACTGATGTCTCGTCCACTACATGCATTATGAAATTTGTTACCTTTTCATGTTTATTCTTGCCTCTTGGTATGAGAATTTATCATTTTAATTAGACAATTTTATCAAACTTGTTATTTATGACCTACAGGTTTCCTATCATTAAAAAGAATCTGTCCCTACTCTACTGTCACAGTGATATTTGCCTATGCTTTTTTTTTGAGAAGTTTTATAGTTTTGTTTTTGACATTTGTGTCTTTTACACAGTGGAAATTTTTTTTAATATGCTCAGAGATAATGACCTAACACTCTCTTCTTCCAAGATGAAGACATATCATTATCCTGGAACCACTAGTTGTTTGGTCTATTCTCTTCCATATTAATTTTTTTTTAAGATTTTATTTAGTTATTCACGAGAGACACACAGAGAGAGATACAGAGACAGAGACACAGGCAGAGGGAGAAGCAGGCTCAATGCAGGGAGCCTGATGTGGGACTCGATCCCAGGTCTCCAGGATCACACCCTGGGCTAAAGGCAGCACTAAACCACTGAACCACCTGGGCTGCCCTCTTCCATACTAATTTTAAAGCCACCTCTGTCATGTACCCAACACATATGTTATTCTGGCTTCAGGCTGCCTGAGGTGTTCCATTGGCCTTTGTATACATCCCCAGTCCAGTGCTGCATGGTCTTATTTACCATGCCTGTATGGTAAGCTTTGTTATCTAATAAGACACGTTTTGTTCCCTATTCCAAGCTTCTCCCTTACCATACATATGGCACCTTCTTTAAATTTGTCTTAGAATTTCTTCATCCTTGTCAGATTGTATGAAAAACTTCATTAGGACTTTCATTAGACTATCATTAAAATAATAAAATGTTATCTATCTTCTTTATGACATCAAATCTTCCCACCTACAAACTAGTATTTAGATCTCCTACGTCTTACAATAAAGTTTTTTGTTCAGTTTTGTTTTTTTCTGCAAATGTCTGTTATGAATATGCAGTTTCAGATTTTTTAAAATTATATTTTCTCCTTAATAGTCCCTGGGATATAAGAATGCTATGGATTTTTCATATCGATCTTCTGTCCAACAATATAGAACTGTCTTATTTATTCTAGTAGCTTTTCTGTAGAGAGACAGGATTTTATGTCAACAGAAATTTTGTCTGCAAATAATGGTAATTTTGCTTCCGCCTTTGTAATTCTTATACATTTTATTTCTTTTTCTTATTTTACTGCACTGACCTAAAATCTTTTATGTGATGTTGAAGAGAAGAAGTGGTTGAAGCAATGCAGGTGCTATTCCTGACTTCAAAGGGAATATGTTGATGGTCCCAGTCTTTCAGTATATTTATGCTGATATTAGGCAGACTCATCAAGTAATAATGTTCTCACCTATTCCTAGATTTCTACTTTTTTAAAAAATAAATGAATGTTGAAACTTTAACTTTCCCCTTCTTTTTTATTTGCCATTTGTGAAGGAGTGCAGTGGCATACGTAGAGAATGGATTCTGAGTCAGTTCCTGGAACATAATGAACATTAGATGACACGTTCTTTTGAAGGACACACTGTTCTCAAACTTGTTGGTGTTAGCACCTTTTACACTCTTAAAAAAGACTGAAGACCATAAAGAGCGTGTTTTTGTGTGTTGTGTATCTATTTATCATGCTAGAAATGAAAACTGAGAAATTAAAAAAAATTCTCAATTCATTTTATTTATTTATTTATTTATTTATTTTAAGATTTTAAGATTTTAAGATTTTAAGATTTTATTTATTTATTCATGAGAGACACAGAGAGAGGCAGAGACATAGGCAGAGGGAGAAACAGGCTCCCTGCCAGGAGCCCGATGTGGGACTTGATCCCAGGACCCCAGGATCATGCCCTGAGCTGGAGGCAGATACTCAACCACTGAGCCACCAGGTGCCCCTCAATTCATTTTAAAACAATGATAAGCCCAGTCCATGTTAAGTAATGTAATTTTTAAATGGAAAATACCATATTCTCCAAAACAAAATCAAGTGGAGTGTGTGTATCTACTATACTTATTAAACTTATCTCAGAGTAGTTTCCAGTATTATTAGATTATTTGCTTGTTCTGTAGAAATTTATATTACAGCACCTCCCAGCCTCTAAAGTTGAATCCAGAGATGACTGGTTCTTCCGGTTCTCTAATTAGACTTCTACGAGGCACTAAGTACCCCAGTTTTTCCATTTATAAAATAAGGTTGTTGGTTACCACAGACCAATTCTGATGATGTTTTCATTAAAAACCAGAGAGATTGTTTTTTAGGACTGGGCTATTGGTAATGTGGACAGTGGCATAAAATTCTGGGTAATGGAGGAAAAATCTATTGTGGACAAAGTAGTTGGAGTCCCTAAGAATCTTACTTTCTACCTAATAGTTGCTTGAGAATAGTATTATCAATAGACTGTAAACAAGAAAATATGCTTCTGTAATCAACTCTGCATCCCCTAAACTATGATTTATTCCTGGTCTTATGAAAGGAGAATGTTTATTTAACAAGAGCAGTTGCTATCATTTGTCAAAACCACATCTTTTTTAAAAAATTTTATTTATTTACTTGACAGAGAAAGCACAAACAAGGAGAATAGCAGGCAGGGAGAGAGAGAGAGAGAGAGAGAGAGAGAAGCAGCCTCCCTGCTGAGGAAGGAGTCTAAGACAGGCTCGATCCCAGGACCCAGGACCCAGATGTCCCCCATCTTTTTTTTCTGAAATTACTTATCTGCTCATGACATTTTTACATACCCACAGTAGTGGTGTTTATGAAATGCATTTATTTTTATTTCTCTGTTAGCTGGATCAGTGATCAGAAAGCTTTGTTTGAGGGGATTATTTCAAGATCATGTCAAATAACACAGGGATCCTCTGGGAGGCATTTGCATGATCTTCCTGAAACTGAACTTGTAAACAACAACAGCAGCCAATCACAGGGGGGCAGGGGGGCCCTTGTCTTACCCACTCAAATGAGTGGTCTACTGGAAATTCAGTTCTCCTTCTTTTCACTGAGATCTGTCCTTGTGGAGACTTGCATCCCGTCACACTGCAAAACAGATGTGTTCTAAGCGTGTTTTAAATATAACCTTCTAAACACATTATCTTCAATTTATGAAAGAACTGAAGTGTTCTCACTCTTCTGAAGTGGTAGCAACCTAAAAGCATGGCGACCATCAGAACCACTGGATGCCAAGCTTCCTGGATATGATGGCTCATTCAACAGGTGAAGACTTCCCACCCATAGAGAGGGGGAGCCTCAAGTGCAAGCCCTCCCACACGTCCTCCTCTCTGCACCCAGCATCTGGGACAGCTGCTTCACCTTAACCCTCCCTCAGACCTTTCCTTTCCAAAAGTGACTCCTCCCACCTTACTCCAGCTCTGTCTCCTCCTTCCTCCACCCATACCTCCAAGCACAGCCCTCTGGGCACTTGTCTTTTCCATTTCCATCAACACTTGGTGAATATCTGCTTGTGTCAAGAGTTAAGTGCCATTCATCCACTGAACCTAGGAGCTTCCAAATTTATCTGCCAGTAGCCAACCTTTCCTTTGAGATTCCTGAGAAATATATACAGCAGACAATAACAAGCATTGGACCCTTTTTGTTACTATTTCAGCATGGTCAGCATGGTTGTTTCAGCATGGTCACTAGGGTGGCCAACTGTTCTGGTTTGCCTTGGACTAAGGAAGTTCCCTAGACATGAAACTTTTAACTTTAAAACCAGGACAATCTCAGGCAAACTGAAGCAAATTGGTCATTCTTATGGATTCAGCGGTGTCCCCTCTAAATGTTGAAGTCCTAACTCCCAGTACCTCAGAAGGTGACTTTATTTGGAAATAGGGCCATTGCAGTGGTAATTAGTTAATTAGAAATTAGATGACATCATCCCGGAGTATGTTGAGCCCTTAATCCAGTATGAATGGTGTCCTTATAAAAAGGGGAAATTTGGAGACAGGAATGTATACAGGGAGAGCACCATGTGAAGATGAAGGCAGAGATTGGAGTGGATGTAGCAGAAGCCAAGAAGCTAAAGATCACCAGCAACCCACCAGGGGCTAGGAGAGAGTCCTGGAAGATTTTCCCTCATAGCTCTAAGAAGGAAACAACCGGGCCAACACATCACTCTTTGACAAAAATCTGGGCTGACAGAGCCATCATGCTAGACGCTTGTAGACAAGGGAAGGGATGGGTGAAATTTGAGCAGTTGGGGGATAGTGAAGCCACAGGGAGGGGAGGGAGCAAAGTTACTTAGCTTTCCTGGGCACTAACAGGAGCTGGGGGCTTTTAAGGATAGCATGGGTAAGAGGACCCCAAGTCCTGTTCCCAGGGTGCACAGTGGGTGGGGGCTGTGGGTGAGACCTTGGCAGAACTTCCCATGGGAATGAGTCAGGAATGAACCTCCCCACCCCAGCAAAGATCGCCAAGCAAAACCTGACAAGGAAGCTGCCAACGTCAAGGGCGTGCCAGGGCGCTCTTTGAATAAGGAAAATGAGCTGAAGGCCAGCAGAGCATTTGATGAATGTTCTGGACTCTGTCATACATCTTCAAGGCCTGGGTACAACTCAGAGGAGGGGAAGGAGGGCTTCCATTCCATAACCAAGATGGAATTTCCTGCCAGTCTGGTTAGTGGGGGCTCAGAGCCAATTGAAGTTGATTTAGAAAAATAAAAACACTGTGACATTTCTTATGCACAAGATGTAGGGTAATATTCATACCCACTGCACATTCATTATGCCTGTGATAGGATGTGCTTTCAATTTCTGCAAGCTGTGGTCTGACTGGCGGGTGGGCCAGGACCCATTCCTTCTCTCAGCTTCCTTGCCTCAGCTGTCCAGCAGGTCCTGTGGGGAGAGACATTCTCCCCATTAACTCCAAACAGAAGTCAGGGTAGAAGACTCCTGCAGTGCTACAGCTGTGCTATGAATTCCAAGGAGAGGGGAGCCTGAGATGGGGGGGAAGGGGGTGCAGGAGAGACTGAGGAGCCTGGAGGATGAGAGACAAGAGGAAGAAAACTGATTTGCAAGCCAGCCTTCCAGGGTCCTCCAGGGAGGCTCCAGCTCTCCAGGAGGCCACCCCAACTCCAAGGCATGCATTTCCACCCCAGCTATTTCTGGCCTCCACTCACAGACTAGGGTGCCCATCAGACTGGCTTATAGCCCACAGCTCACTGCACTGTCACATTTGCCATCTGCAAAACAGAAGGGAGTGTATTTCAACTGCGGAGAGTGAGAAGTCAGGGTCTGTGGCAAGGAAAAATGGAATGCGGTGAAGGAGAAAACTCCATTACAAAGTCTCCAAGGAGCCAGGATCATCCATCTTCCTCTTCTGGTTGTCAGTGAGTAGCTCTACCTACAGCTTCAACCATCTCTCCTGAAGGAAAAAGAAGCACAGCACACTTATTTTCTTCTTTTAATTGCAGAATTAAAGGGATGAGTGACAAAGCTCTATATCAACCTCACAACCTAATTTTTTTTTTTGTTACTTTATCAATATCACATCCTCCTGACTGGGGGGAGGGAGAGCCCACCTCTTTTTTATTTATTTTTATTTGGAGGGGAGAGCCCACTTCTTTTCATAAGGCCTCACCCCTTGTTGTAGACTTTTTACCTTTCATGAGTGTCTTCTGTCTCCCAGGCCATCCCATCACCATCATTAGTCTAAACAGAGCCGGACACCAGTAGACATCTCTCATCTCTACTGCCAAATTACCTCTTGTCGTCTCCCTAAAACCCATGAGCTTTAGCCAGGGATTCGATTTTGAGTTCAAAAGAGAAAGCAAGAAAAATAATCTAAACAAAACTAGTGGGGCAGCCCAGGTGGCTCAGAGGTTTAGCACCGCCTTCAGCCCAGGGCGTGATCCTGGAGACTGAGGATCAAGTGAGTACTGCGTTGGGCTCCCGGCAAGGAGCCTGCTTCTCCCCCTGCCTGTGTCTCTGCCTCTCTCTCTCTCTCAATCTCTCTCTGTCTCATAAATAAATAAATAAATAAATAAATAAATAAATAAATAAATAAATAAATAAAAAGACTAGTGATAGTGTCTTATTGTCTTACTTGCTATTTGTGTTCATTTCTCCAGGGACAGGGCACTGTTGGGGGGGGAGCCCCACTCTCAAGCAAGGTGCCCAACACACAGGTGATGAGTCTTGGGTAGATAGTGAGATGGATCACAGGCAGCTACTCAGTAGAGTCTCTAGATAAATCTCTCTTCTAATAAAATAGAGCGGATCCAACATTATCCGTTATAATGAAATGACTTTCGCTCACATTCTGATACAGTCTCTTGAGTGCAAGAAAACGGGGTGAAGTGTAGACAGCACATCCAGAATCTTTGGACCACCTTGGCTCTTCCTCAGCTCAAGACACAATTTTATTGATACCCCATTAATAATTATGTTGGTTAGGGCAGCCAGGGTGGCTCAGCGGTTTAGCGCCACCCTCAGCCCAGGGCGTGATCCTGGAGACCCAGGATCAAGTCCCACATTGGGCTCCCTGCATGGAGCCTGCTTCTCCCTCTGCCTGTGTCTCTATCTCTCTCTCTCTCTGTCTCTCTCTAAAAATAAATAAATAAATTATTATTATTATTATTATTATTATTATTATTATTATTATTTTGGTCAGATAGGGTCATACTAAAAATGTTTTTAGGATTTTTTCTCGAGGTCTAGTTATACCCATGGGGGTGTATTTAGTTTATTTCTTCATTTTTAAAGATTTTATTTATTCATTTGAGAGACAGAGGGAGTGCAAGCTGGAGGGAGAGAGAGAGAGAATGTGAAGCAGACCCTGGGCTGAGTGCAGAACTCGATGTAGGACTTGGTCCCAGGGTGGTGAGATCATGACCTGAACTAAAACCAAGAGTTGGTCACTCAACCAACGATGTCACCCAGGTGTCCCCCCCAACCACAGGAGTCTATTTAGAATGTGACATCATCCGACTCCTGTCTTATGACAGAAACAATCACTGGGTTCGAATGCCCTAGAAACATGGACTCCAGAGCCACCAACTTGCTTTGTCCCTCAGAGGCACCTGCCTTTCCACATTTCAGTATACACCTCTTAAAAATGAACATAACACATGACCCTCCCTCACGGAGTGCTTGGCAAGGTAAAATGAACTACAGGAGATACTCAATTTGACAAAGTTCAAATGACAACCTCTCAGAAATAGCAAGAAAACTGGCTGGAGAGGAAAGGCTTATCAGATTTGCCTGATAGCAACAGATGGAGCGAGGTGTCACTTGTATGGAGGACAGAGGGACCCAGGAATAGCCTTTGGGAATCTAACGTGCCCATAAGCTCTTGGAGGAAAACCTTTGAAGTCATTGCCAAGATTTATGTGGCAGCCTTTCATCTTTACCGCTACACTGGCCTCTGCCTTGAGCAGGTGTTTGCCAGCAAACTCAACAGCAGAGGGGTCATTCATCCAGGTTTCTGCTTGTTGTCATGGAGTAATTGTCTCCTTTTACAGTCACTGTCTGGTTTGTAGGATAAAATATCCGGTCACCCTACCTGGTGGGACCTTTGGAAAGCCATTCATTTCAGACTCAGCATCCAGCGGTTGGTACTAAGACCATACTTTGCATCCTTGGCAGATGACATACTGTTTCGGAAGGGAGCAGATTGTATGATTTTTCTATTTTGACTTAGAATTCAATGGTAGCTTATGTAACACAGGGGTTCTCAGCCTCAGCCCTACTGATATCGGGCTGGATAATTCTGTTGTAGGGCCATTCTGTGTGTTGTAAGATGTTTAGCAGCATCCCTGGCCTCTACGAATAGATGCTGGTAGCAACCTCCCCTCTTCCCCGCCCCCATTTGTGACACCCAAAAGCATCTCTGGATGTTGTCAGATGTCTTTTGGGAGGTGAAACCGTCCCTCTTTGAGAAGCACCCGTGTAGTACGTCTTACAGTAAAATTTAGTGTACAAATCTGAGTAGATTCGGCCTGGGACAGTCATGGTAATTTCCTGAATCAGGAAATGAGAAACACTTACCTTTAGGGTTTGGTAGAAGATAATGGTGGTTTTGAGCTCCAGACTTAGAGCCAGACTGATGGGAAGGGGGCTTTGTCACATCCTAACTATGTAGCCTTGTAAGGTGCTCAACCTACTTGAGCCTGTTTTCTCACCTGTAAATGGGTAAAATATATCCCTATCTTCCAAGGCAGTTATGAAAATTAAATGAGACATGATATCCAAAGCATTTAATGCACCTGAGGCACATGATACACACCACTAATAGTGTAACAATGATGGTGCTTGATGTTACTGTTATTAGGCCTAGAGCAGAGTCCCATGATGGTTGAATAGGCTGCTGTAGGGGCACCTGGGTGGCTCAGTGGCTGAGTGTCTACCTATGGCCCAGGGCGTGATCCTGGGGTCCTGGGATCGAGTCCCTCATCAGGCTCCCTGCAGGGAGCCTGCTTCTCCCTCTGCCTGTGTCTCTGCCTCTCTCTCCCCGTCTCTCATGAATAAATAAATACAATCCTAAAAAATAAAGAAAGAATAGGTTGCTATGCTTGGAAGGTACTTTGGGCAAGTCAAGTGTCCTAGGAATGGGCCCTTTAAAAGGATAATAAATATACATTGCCTGCAAATATTTGGGGCTGTCATCTAGTTCTACTGGAAACCTGCTTCCTTGGTACCTGACCTGGCAATCGAGTGGGTACACACTTATCATATTAAAAGACTGTTGAGACCCATGGCATATGGGGTTTCCAAAATATGATATGGCTTGACCTCTGTGGCATAACCCCATCTCTCCCAAAATCTAACCTAAGCCCCAAATGGGGGGCATAGTTGCTGAATAGCCCATGAACCCAGGACTAAAATGCATCAGTCCTTTGCCAGACATGATGCCCATGATTCAGTTGATGCTCCCTTTGTGTCAAAGTCTCCTCCAGACTCTGACTCACCATGAGCCATTCCTGGTCCCGGGATATTCCCTAAAACTCAGTCCTGAGCTTTGCCTCTACCCTGACTGCCCTTAGAAGTCTTAACTCTTGGGGATCCCTGGGTGGCTCAGCGGTTTAGCGCCTGCCTTTGGCCCAGGGCATGATTCTGGAGTCCTGGGATCAAGTTCCGCATCGGGCTCCCTGCATGGAGCCTGCTTCTCCCTCTGCCTGTGTCTCTGCCTCTCTCTCTCTCTCTCTGTGTGTGCGTGTGTCTCATGAATGAATAAATAAAATCTTAAAAAAAAAAGTATTAACTCTCTCTGAATGTCAACATCCTCTCCTGTAAGATAGAAACAAAAATTATACCTACTTCTCAGATGACTACAAATATTAAATAAACTATTTAGAGTATTCAGCAGAGTGCCGGGACACCCTGCACATATTTACGTTTGGCCACCTCTCAGATGCTCATAGAATATTAAGGGAAGCAATGCTCGGCAGAGTGCCCACCAAGTCCAAATAAGCTTCTATGTCCCCTTCCACCCCTTCCCTTTTCTGCCATAATTTAGTTGTTCTTCCTCCAATCACCTCAGTGAAGAGTTTGCTGGGGAGCCCAGGGTTCCTGGGCTGAACTTTCTAGGTGTCCTCCCCCACGGTTGCAAGGGGAACCAGTCCCTGAACTGTTTCCTTGCATCAAACTAAAAACAGGTGGCAAATGGAGACCCATCGTGGCCCCAGCCTGGATGTATTCCAGCACCAGAAGTCAGTTTGTGAGGGACATCTCAGTATTGGGATCCTTGCTTCACTGATTGGAGAGCCCACCTCACTCAGATATACAGCAGGATGAAAAATATATTGTTTTAGCAGGGCCAGCTTAGGCGGTAAGAACCACAGCACTGGCACCCAAGGGTCATGATACTTTTAGAGACCCATGAACAAGTTTTAATTTCTCTTAAAATCAGAATTTTTAAAAAATGAATATAACCCAGATGGAATTATATTTTTCTTCTACTAATGCAATCACAAATATAACTTTTAATACTTTTTATGGAGGACCCATGAAGGTAAAGCATTTAGGACTGAAGTCATCACGTGGCCCTACAGTTAAGTGTTGCATTGGTCTTTGGAAGGGAGCTGTGTTTGTTAGGAGCAAACAGGAACATGTTACCCAGGGAAGAACGGGGGACCCTGAGGTCAGGTGCCTGAGCAACAAAATGGCAGTTAAGCTTTTCTTCATGAGCAGCTGAATTAGTCACTTTGGACTCTGTGGGGGAGGAGCAGGGGATGCTGAGGAACAGAAAGAGGAGAGAGAGAGACAGGGAGAGGAGTGGAGTGTACCTAGGGAGAGGAGTCAGTGGGTGGCATGGGGCTACCCATGTGAAGGGACAACCAGGGTCTGAGGTGGTGGCCATGGTGAGGGCAGAGAAGCTTGCTTTCACTTTGCAGCTGTGTGTGGGGTTGCAACATTCCTTCCCTTATCTACCTCCCTCCCAGCTTATCAGTAAAATTGACTCTGCTAGTAAATTTTGTGCAAATGGAGTTTAAGTGGAAACACAAGTCAACCTGGAGCTGTGTTCTACCTTGACACAGGTGGCACAGACATAGCACAGCCTGAAGCAGGAGCCTCATTATAGGGCCAGTGGCCTGGGGTCCCTGAGCGAAGCATTGATTTCCCTCTTCGTGGTAAATGTTTTGGATTTGGGGATTCAATGACAATCTTATCTAGGCCACAGAGGGCGGCAATGTCCCAGTCGCCATCAGAATCGCATGTCACAGCCACCCCTGTCACCCTACATCTCCTGATGTCACTTTCACAGTTAAGTCTCTGATTCCTAACTTGTTTATATATAACAGAGTGGCCCCCCTAGCATGAGTGATATCCTCAGTGGATGTCCTCAATGATCTTCCTGAGGACCACACTCTCCCAGAGCAGGGACGGAAACAGGGAGATGAAGCCCTGAACCATGAATGAGTGTGATTATGTTTTATTTTGTTTATTTTTTATTTTTTAAAAGATTTTAGTTATTTATTCATGAGATACAGAGAGAGAGCGAGAGGCAGAGATACAGGCAGAGGGAGAAGCAGGCTCCATGCAGGGAGCCCAACATGGGACTCAATCCTGGGTCTCCAGGATCAGGCCCTGGGCTGAAGGTGGCGCTAAACCACTGAGCCACCTGGGCTGCCCCTGATTCTGGTTTAAACCCTGGGGTGACGTGACAAGTATGCAGGCTGCAGAGGGCTGTGGGAGCAGGGATGTGGAATGACTGCCAATGAGTGTCTTTGGGGTTGATGAAAATTTTCTAGCAGTGGTGGTGATGGTTGTACAACCTTTGCAAAGATTTTTAAAACAAAACAAAACACTGAATTAAAAAAAAAAAATTGGGACAAGTCTCACTCCGAAGTAGACCTTGCAAAGGCTGGATGCGGGCCTCACAGACCATCAGGCCAACCTCTCCCCCCCTGCAACTCGGCTTTGCTTGGGGTGGCCCCACCCTCCACACCCTTCTCCACTTGGTGGCTCCTGCAGCTCCATGCCTAATTCCTCCCAGTTTTGAGGAGCTCAAAGGGAAGTTCTCTTTTCTTAATATTGCACAGCAGTTTTCAGCCTGACTCTCCATGGTCAATCTGGAACTGGACATGGTGGCCAGGGTGTGGGGTATGCTGATGGGCCTAGACCTGAATCACTCTGGGGGAGATGGGGGCAGAGGAAGTTGGCAAACCCCAAGCAAACGTAGGCTTGAGAATGGGGGACGGATGGGGGTCTCCCCGAGAATCAATGGAGAACCAGTAGCAGGAATGGGTATTAACCAGGCAAAAACAACAGACGTTGAGTAACTACTGTGACCTTGAGGCAGTCCCTGTCCTTAGTCTCCTCATCTGCAAAATGAGAATAATGGGGATACCTGCTTTCCCAGGTGGTTGTAAGAACTAAATGAGTTAAATGATGGGAACCACTGAGACAGATCTTGGTGCACACAGTGTTGTGTTAACTACCATTACGATTGTGTGCAATGTCATGTGTTCTTAGACTTCTATAATTACTCTCGGTTATTTACTTCCTCAATACACTGAGTCTTTCTCTAGTTATCAGCAATTTTTGCGTGCGCTTTAGCAATAGTCAGCTCTTGTTTTTCTGCATAAAATAACTATAAAGCCATTTGCAAATTTCTACAGAAAATTGAGTAATAACAATAACGGCCCCAGTAATTGTGATGAGATTAGCAGGATAGAGCTCTATCTACCTTTCTCCTCAGTTTCAAATCCAGACATTCTTGGTTTTAAAGCGTCCGTACAATCAGAATCCGGAAGCACATGGAAGAGAATGCTCTAGATCAGGAATCTAAGTGCCTTGACAAAGAGACTGCTGTACAGGCTGGCCATTCCTGCGGTTCCGGGGAGGGAACACAATCTCTATCAGAAAAGTGGCCATTTGTGATTCTCATTGATACCAGAGCCTCTTCCCTCCCACCCACCCCCCACCCCGGGGTGCTCATGCAAGAGAAAAAAGGCAGAACTTCAGGTCTGTACATGTCACATTGTATTAGTGCTTATTTCTGGAGACAAACGGCTCCATTAAACACTGGGAAAGCCTTCTTATACCTGGACAACCAGCTGAAAACATACAAATTGAATTCCACACTCATAGCACAAATCCATCTTTATAACACAATCCCCAAAAGGACTTCAAGTGACTTTGTGTGACTAGTTTCTGAGATACGATTAGAAGATATGATTGCTTTGGGGGAGGGGAAAGCAGGGAGGATTATTTCATTAGCTTTGTCGGCTTTGGCATGAGGTGACGTTAAGAAAGGAATTAGCAAGCCTGGGGACTCTTAAGGGCATAAATATTTTAATATAATTTGTAAGACATCGCAATAAGGCTCAGCAGAGATAATCCACTACTGTCGTTTAGGATATGCTTATGGTTTGAAAGTAAAATATCTGAAAAAAAAAAAAAAGTCCTGGTTATTATTAAAAGAGCAAAAATACGTAGAATTTTCCAAACTATGGTTTTTATGGTGCTGTTGCTCTCAAGTCCCAGGCAGTGTGGTGGGGCTTGGTAGGGTCTTCTTAGGCTGATTTCAGGGCCTGGGGCGGTGGGGTGAGGGGGAGGTGGCTTCCAGGTACCTGGGCAGGGAAAGAGGAAACCTGAGTATCTATCCTCTGACCGGGCCTGCTGTCTTCCCTGGTGGGGCAGGTAGGAAGGACAGGTGGCAACAACTCCTAATCTGTATATATCCCGCAGAGGTGAGTAGGAATCTATCCCAGGGAAGGGAGTATGTCTTCACCACATCAGAGCCAGAATCAATCAGCTCCCTAAGGTCCCATACTTCACGCACAGGGGGCCACGGATAGGATCTCTAACCAACCTCCATCCCTTACTCACTAGAAGGTCTCAGGCAAGTTGCCTTGTTTTACTGATCCTCAGGTTCCTCATCTGTAAAATGGGGATGCCCAGGGATAGTGCGCTCTGAGGATTCAATGCCATGACGCACACGAAGCACAGAGCATAGTGTTTATGCAAAAAATCATACTGTGATACTTCTAGCTTTGTTCTTCTTTCTCAAGGTAGATTGGGCTATCCAGGGTCAGCTCAGAGAGTTGTGCCCCATTCTCTCCACCTTTCTAACATGGACAAAGGAGGGAATTCTCAATTCTTCTTCTCCTTTTTTCTAAGATTTTTTAAGATTTTTCTCCTTTTTAAGATTTCATTTATTGGTTCATGAGAGACACACACAGAGAGAGAGAAACAGAGACATAGGCAGAGGGAGAAGCAGGCTCCCTGTGGGGAGCCCGATGTGGAGCTTGATCCCAGGACCCCAGGATCATGACCTGAGCCCAAGACAGAAGCTCCACCACTGAGCCATGCAGGCGTCCCTTAATTCTTCTTTAGACAGCGTTATCTACCATATGCTACAAATCCCTGTTTGTTGTGGGTTTATGAGAAGCTGAGAAGTATCATTCTTTTAAAGAGAATCACGCTCAGTATTTTTTTTTTCCACACTCAGTTTTTCTTTCCTCTAATTTTCCCTGGGACTTGGAGAGGACTCCTGGTCATTCTGACCCCTGGTTATCTGGACAACTTAGTCCTCACAGTGGCTTCTCCCCTGTGGTTTGCTGACTCTGATTTCTTAGGTGGCTGAGGCCCTGTAGAGTGGTAAACTTTTCAGGGATTTTTGACTGAATGCCTTCTTTTTTCCATCCACACAGCTCTATGCGTGTTTTTTTTTTTTTTTTTTTTTTTTAACACAGTCTGGTTTCCCTGGGCCTTAGACCAAAGTGGGTGAATCAGTGTTCTTCCCCAAGAGTTGTTTTAGAATTGGGGAAGCGATGAGAAACAATGAAATATAGCTCAAAATCTGCTGACAGACATCTTGCCAGCTATTTGGTGGAAAACAGGCTGCAATGAGAGAGAAAAAAGCCAAAACACACAGAGAAGCAGAGAGCAAAGACACAGGGAGAGTCCGATATAGCCAGTACTTGACTTCTAATTCCAATGTCCTAGATGCCCACTGTACCCCTCTCTTCCCTACAGTTTTGCATATTTCCTTCCTTGGATTCTTTCAGTCGGAGAATGTTCTTTTTGTCACTTGCAACCAAAGATCCTGACTTGGAGCATTTTTTTATTTAATCTAAACATGTCACATGTTATTTGGGATGGCACAGTTTTCTTTATTTTGTTTTATTTTATTATGATAAGAACATTTGACATGAGGACTACCTTTTTTAAAAAAAAAATATCTAAGGGAAAGGCACCTGGGTGGCTCTGTAGGTGAAGGATCTGCCTTCGGCTCAGGTCATGATCTCAGGGTCCTGGGATTGAGTCCCACATCAGGCTTCCTGCTCAGTGGGGAGCCTGCTTCTCCCATTCCTTCTGCTCCTCTCCCCCACCCCCACTCATTTTTTCTCTCTTTCTCCAATAAATAAATAAAATATAAAAAAAAATCTCTAAGCATATAGTATTGTTCACTACAGGCACAGTATTGTTCAGCAGATCTTTGGAACTATTGGTCTTGTACAACCAAAGTTTATGCCCATTGATTGGCAACTCCCTCATTTCCCCCTACCCCCAATCCCTCGCAACCATCATTTTATTCTTTGATTCTATGCGTTTGATTATTTTAGCTACCTCATTTAAGTGAAATTGTGCTGTATTTGTTCTTCTGTAAATTCCATGAAGCTGCAGGATACAAAGGCAATATATAAAAATCAGTTCTGGGCAGCCCAGGTGGCTTTAGCGCTGCCTTCGGCCCAGGGCGTGATCCTGGAGTCCCGGGATCGAGTCCCACGTTGGGCTCTCTGCATGGAGCCTGCTTCTCCCTCTGCCTGTGTCTCTGCCTCTCTCTTTCTCTCCTCTCTGTGTTTCTCATGAATAAATAAATAAAACATTTTAAAAAATCGGTTCTGTTTCTAAACAATAGCAAGGAACCACCTAAAAAAGAATTTTAGGAGAACATTTCCTTTAAAATAGCACCAAAAAGAATACAACACTCAGGAATAAATTTAACTGAGGAGATGACAAATGTGTCCACTGCAAACTATGAGACATTGCTGAAAGAAATTAAAGGCACAAACAAATGGAAAGATCTCTTCTGTTTATGGGCTGGAAGAATAATATTGTTAAAATATCCATACCACTCAAAATGATATACAGATTCAGTGCAATCTCTATTAAAATCCCTATGGCATTTTTTTTTCAGAAATAGAAATTCTAAAATTCATATGGAACCACAAAAGACCCTGGATAGCCAAATCTACCTTGAGAAAGAAGAACAAAGCAGGAAATATCACAATTCCTGATTTCAAAGTATATTACACATCCATAGTGAATAAAATAGTATGATTTTGGCATAAACACAGACATATATGCCAGTGGCACAGAATAGAGAGCCCAGATATAAATCCAAGCATCTATGATCAACAGATCTCTGACAGGGGTGCTAAGAATACACAATGGGAAAAGGAGTCTCTTTAATAGACAGTTCTGGGAAAGCTGGGTATTCTCTTGCAAAGAATGAAATTAGACACTTGTCTTACACCATACATAAAAACCAATTCAAAATTGATTAAAGATTAAATGTAAGGCCTGAAACTTTAAAATTCCTAGAAGAAAGCAGGGTAAAATCTTCATGACTTTGGTCTTGGCAATGATTTCATGGATATGACACCCAAATCATGGGCAGCAAAAGCAAAAATAGTCTCACTTGGGACTACATCAGACCAAAAATGTGCACGGCAAAGAAAGCAACCAACAGAGTAGAAAGGCCACCTATGGGGTGGGAGGAAATATTTGTAAACCATATATCTGATAAAAGGTTAGTTCCCAAAATATGTGAGGAACTCCTCCAAGTCAATAACAGAAAACCTAATAACCCAACCTAACGGTTTGAATAGATATTTCTCCAAACGGGACTTATAAATGGCCAAGTACATGAAAAAATGCTCATCATCAGGGACTTGCAGCTCAAAACCACAACGAGCTATCATTCTCACACCTATTAGGATGGCTGTTACCCAAAAAACAAAAGACAGCGAATGTTGGTAAGGATGCAGAGAAATTAGAACCCTTGTACACTCTTGGTGGGGTGGCATGGTTTTCCATATTTTATTTAATCTACTGTTATGCTACCCTTGGATTTTGGCTTCTGTTGCAATATGCTCTTACCCCAGGGGAAAACTGGGTGTCCCTCATGGGTACATAAATCCTAACATCTCTGGGCCCAAATCCTCTCTGTGAAGGTCTGAAGAAAAAAAAAAAAATCAAAGAGCAAGTCACCACCAGCCCAGCAGGTGGAGAGATTGGACTGTCTGGAATTCCTCAGAATTTGCAGCTTTCAGGTACCGTCTGTAAGTGTGGAATTTGTTGCAGAGCAGACCTAACTTTCTGAGAAGAGAGTATGAATTCCTCCTTTAGCCAGTTTGAAAACAGACCAGAGTTAAAAGTCAACAATGACTCTTTGCTCTAGAGTTCTGCATTCTAGCATGGCTGGGCAGGGTTACTCTGGGTGCTCAATTCTTAGATTGAGTGTTTTGTGAAGCATCAAAGACCCAACATTTCTCAAAAAATGCCAGGAAGGCTCTTGTTGCCCAGGCAACAGCTTCTCTATTGCTGTCCTTCAGCTGGCTCTCCACAAATTAATCATGAATATAAATGAAAGTGCTTCTCAAGGTAAGTGACTGCTGCCCTGCTCTGCCTGTTGTGACAGCAGTGGAAAAAGAAAAAGACAACAACAGAATGAAGTTTAAAAAAAATCAACGGTGCAACTCAAAGCTAAGTGTCCAGGGTAGAGCTGAGTGGCTGTAACATTGGTCAAAATAGGGTCTGCTAAACTCAGAAACACATAGTTCAGTGGAGTGCCTTCGCAGGAGTTGTGCTTTCTGATAAGAGGCGGTGTGCTTTCTGCATTGGATGCCATCTAGCACCGAGGGTGGACTGCTCATTTGCTCTTTTCAAAGCATACCTTCAGACACTGCCCGCACCAGTATTTCATGCTATGGTTTCACTTTTGAAGTGTATATTCTTTCCAATGTCAAAATATGTCAATTTGAATGCTTTAGATTGCAGTAACAGAAAATCAACTCAAACTGGATGAAACTAGAAATCCATTGTTTGTGGAAGAGGATGTCCAAAGACAACATGGGCTATGGGTGAGTTGATATCACCAGGCTCATGATATAATTGAGACCCAGGCTGTCTCTGTGATTCTGCTTTGTGGTTCAATGTCAACGGCATCCTAAAGATGGTTTTCCTCATCATCATAGGGTGGCTTCTGGCAGCAACCAGGCTATGTTCTCCCTTGTTCATATCCAGCAGGATAAAGGGAGAGATGCTTCTGGAAGCCTTTCAGAGGAGCAGAGAAGAATGTTATTAAAAATTTCCAGCAAAAACTTAGCATAGTTCATTAACCAGAAGCATATCACATGGCTCTTCCAAACTACCTCCTGGTAAAAAGGAGAAGACTTCACTTAGACCAATCAGGCATGTGCCTAGAGCCACAGGTGGTAAAGTCAGCTTCTCCTGCATCAAATCTGAGCCCTATTAGAAAACATACAGGACAAATACGTGGCTAGGCCATCACATATTTAGCTACTGTTAACCAGCTGAAAGTTGGAAGAGCATACTTCCCTCTCTAGGTTGCAGTTTCAATACAAATGCCCCTTCTTGTTCAATTCTTCAAGTCCTACCTCTGTACTCATTATGGATAGAATGTTTCCGTCACCCCAAAATTCACACATTGAAATCCTAACCCCTCGGTGTGGTGGTGTTAGGAGGGGGGGCCTTCGGGAGGTGATTAGGTAATGATGAATGGAATAGCGCCTGTGGAAGACACATGGGAGCCTCTCCCTTCACTAGTTATTTCTAAAGATTTTTTTTAAGATTTTTAAATTTATTATTCCTGAGAGATACACAGAGAGAGCAGGGATATAGGCAGAGGGAGAAGCAGGCTCCCTGAAGGGAGCCCGATGCAGGACTCAATCTCAGGACCTCAGGATCACACCCTGAGCTGAAGGCAGATGCTCATCCACTGAGTCACCAGGAGTCCCTCTAAAGATATTTTTATACAGGTATCAGAAAGTACAGAGAATAATGCAACAATTGTTTACAAACTAGTGCCTAGAACTTTCTAAATATTAGTTCAAATCTTTTTCTTTAATCAAAAAAGTAAGTGATGATGGATAACACTGAGGCTTCCTTTCCCATTTCTTCTTCCCAGACCAAGGACTACTATGAATTTGGTGTGGGTAATTCCAGTCCATTGCTTGGGATTCATATACAGAGCTGTTTGTTTTTTTAAAAATCACCCTTTGAAGCCCACTGAAGTTCATGTCTTATTTCCTCAGCCAGGCTCTGAGGTCTTTAGGCAGTGGGAAAATAATACTTAAAAGCTTAGAATATGCCGGATACCATCCTAAACCCTTTACATACACTATCCCCTCTACTCCTCATAAGAACCCTATTATTTGGGCACTACCATGATTTCGGTTTTACAGATGAGGAAACAGGCACAGACAAGGTCAAGTAGCTGGTCAGTGACCGAGGAAGCCTATGCTCATGCTCACTATGTTGAATGCCTCCCCTCCCTTTGTCCTTCCTGCCTGTTCACACAGCTATAACAAAGACTAGAGACCGAGTGGCTTATAAACAACAGAATGTATTCTCCAGTTCTGGAGGTGGGAACTCTGAGGTCAGGGTGCCAGCTTGGTGAGATGAGGGCCTTCTTTGTAGACCTCTTGCTGTGTGTTCAACGTGGTGGAAGGGGAGGGGCTAGCTTTCTGAGGTCTTTTTTATAAAAGTCTTGATGAAGACTCCACCCTCATGACCAAATCACCTCCCAAAGGATCCACCTACTAATACCACCATATTGGGGGTTAGGTTCTCAACATGTGCATGAGGGGACACACATACAAACAGGCCATAACACTGCCCATCACCCTGAACCAGTAGCCTGTCATGCTAACTTCGGGTCATGATGTTACCTTTGCTCATTCTCTGGGCCTCCGAGGTCTTGATACACTAGCTTGACTCTTTTATCCCCAGAAGGAATGAACTAGAAAAGAAAATCTGAAGAGGATGCTGGTTACTTGAAAGCATCCTTTGTAGATCTTCCTCATTGACAAGGACCACACAGGGGAGATGAGATCCCATGCTAGGCTTTCAGGGTGAGGGGAACTGGGAACAATACAGGTCCTCCAGATTCCTTGCTCCACACCAGGCTGTCTGTAGCTGAGTGCTTGTACCTATGTGTCAAAAAGCATAAGGCAGAAAATAAATCAATTTTGGATACTTCCCATGAGAGTAATATAAATTAACATGTCATTTTAATAATATCAAAACAATGTGATATTATAATTAATATGTACAATACATATGGCTATAGTAATTATATAACAGCTAACATTTTTATAGAGCTTACTATGTGCCAGATGTTCTAAGTATGTATTAACTCATCCAGTTTTCACAATAATCTTATGAGGAAACTGACCTCCATTTTACAGATGAGAAAACTGAAGCACAGACAATTAAGAAATATGTATTGATATTGGGGCATGTGTATGGCTCAGTCGGTTGAGCATCCAACTCTTGGTTTTGGCTCAGGTCATGATCTATGGGTCGTGAGATCAAGCCCCAGATTAGGGGTTCAATAAACACTTCATACTTCCTCTTCTTTCTGAGCCCCAGGCTCTGCAGTTTGCTTTCATGTTTTGTTATAAGGAACCTCCAAACCTGGAGACAGCCCAGCTCTCATCCCTCCAGGAAGAAACCATCCTTTCTTGGAGTCCGGCTACTTCTTGAACATCTGTGTCCAGTCCTGGGAGGGGTCTGAGATATCAGGAAACCTTTTAGGGCCTAGAGCTGAGGTCACTGTTGGGTCTCTGGCAAAATTCAACTTCTCTGTCTGCCTCATCCTGCTTCTGCTCACCACCTGACATGGCTGTTGATTTCTGGTGAATCTCTGGTAGGCCAAACCCCATCTTAGCATCTGCTTTAGGAAAACCCAACTAGATCAGCAGAGGCAACAAAGATCAGCAGAGGCTTCCTAAAGAAATGTCTCTTCAGGTAAGGGTGGGAAGGCTGATAGAGAGAAATGGGCAGACAAGTGAGGGAAGGAGGCCACAGCATGTGATGGTTAATACAAGTTCAATTCTGGGGTCACCTGGGGCTCCTCTTGCTCTGAGTCGAAGGCTATCTTGCTAGAGTTTGGGAGAAAATGTGGTTCCTTCACGCAGTTAATGAATACTGAGATGATGTCACAGGAGGACTGGGGAGAGATATATGGGTAGACCTCTATGGCTAGACCCAGAATATGAGAGTATTTGTGCCTTGTGAGAGTTGTCATCAGAAATTATCCTCTGTGATAGAGGCTCTCATTGGCAGAAGGAGGCAGTGGGGTAAGGGCCCTAAGGATGTCAGCTGACTTCCTTCCTCAGCCAGCCTGGAGCCTGCTCATGAAGCAAAGGCTCTGTATGGGCTCAACAATGTGAACTTCCTCTCTCTGGAGGTGATTGTGATGCTGCTGTTGCTGCCTGCACAATCTGAGAGCAACAGCAACCAAACCTAAAAACCCAATGGGGTAAAATAAGCTGGCAGTAGTTTAACTACACCAGACTCATTCCACTATGGAAAAGTAGAGCTTTTTCCTCACTGCAATAGGCCTCTTTCTGAGTTTGGATTTGTTTTTCCTGCCCACGAGTCTTCTGCTGGTACCAACCTCCATGACTTACTGGATGTATCATGGTAGCCTACACAGCATCGCTCCTATTCAAGGAACTTTCTTCTTGATGAGAGAAGTGTCCTTGGAAGATACCAGTCTCAGGAATCAGTATCCCATCTAACAACCAAGAGTTCCACTAGTTTGGAGAAATGGGAGCTGAGCATAATGTCAGTCTGAACCATATGAAAATGATCATAGTCAACCATTTTTTTGATTAAGAAGAATGGCAATTTCATATGATTCAGTCCAGAAACTGGGGAGATTTGGGTGAATCCTTCCTCTGAGTGTACACTGTCATTTTGAGTTAAAAGGAGTGGACCTGCTTGCCAGGAGCCATTATTTATAAGTAGAGGAAGAAGTGCTCACATGTACCTAGAGGAACAGACCATGGTAGATACTTGCTGTTTTTCAGCCTCTAGCACCCAAGCAGACTTTCTGTGTTGTGGGACTACCAAATTCATGACTACGCATGTCCAAGTAGAGGACTGAGAGAATTTTTTCATAGTGGTAGCTGTAAACCAGAGTCTACCATGTGGAGGTGAGTCTTGTAGCAGAGACAGAAATGTCTGGAAGTGGTGGCACCGGTGGCAGTGAGGGGCCAGCTGGGGAGCAGTGCAGTTCTGGGCAGCTTGCTGGAATGGTTTTGGTTATGCTTCTCCTCCTCTACATTCTTAGTCAAACCTCATCTCCCTATCATCTCCTCAGTGTGCTAGTCTTCTAATGCTCTGGGAACAACCCCTTTTCTGGTGAACCACAGAAGGTTCTGTTCTTTGCAACTCGAATGTTAGTAAATATACTATCTTTGGCCATAGGTTTTATAATGGCTGCTGGATAGTGGATTTTATCAATTTCTTAAAAGAATTCAACTGGCAGCTACTCCCAGGTGGAGGAGAGCAGGCTCATTTCTTTGATTCACTTTTTTCTTCTTATTTACCTTTTCTGATTTAAAAAAAGAAATTTACTGTGATGTCAATTTGTATTTTTCAGAAATACCATCGATTTAATTTAGCCTTTCAAGTTGATAATATACACATATGTATGGTACTTAAAGAATTTTAAATGTTTCTATACCTACAGTTCATTCATGTTTCTATTATTATTTGTATTTTTTCCTCGTTTTTTTAAAGATTTGCCAAAGGTAATCCATATATTTTTTGGTGTTTTCAAAAGAAGATTGTTTTGATTTATTAATGACACTCTCTTTTTTACTTTCTCTTTTGCCTTTATTATATCCCTCTCTTTGGTGGAAAGAATTTTTGTTTCTTTCCTAATGCCCTAAACAAAATGCTTAATTTCTCTCTCTCTCTCTCTCTCTCTCTCTCTCTTTCTCTTTCTCTCTCTCTCTCTGCCTCTCCCTTTTGTAGCCATAAGATCATTTAAGTGAATTAATCTGGATCCATTCAATAAACACGTTTTGAGGGCCTATGTGACAGGCTGAGAGCTAGGTAGAGAAAAGCATCAGATGAATAAGACATGAACATATGTCCCCAAAAGGTCTGGGGAAGGGAACAAGCAGTTTAAAAGTTTAAAGAAACTTTTAAAATAACATAAATATAATAGTTATCGTTAGATGGGATTAATACAATTTTTTTCTTTCATGCATTTTTATATTTATCAATATTTCAAGGATACATTTTTAAAAATATACCAACATTTCATTCATGAACACATGCCATTTAATATCATCAGAAGAACACAGGAAATACACTTAATATATATATAAACAGTATAAAAATAGTGGCATTAGGCCTTGAATCTGGAGATTTTAGAAAGACCTCCCAGAGAAGAAGATACCAGGTCTGATTCTTAAGAGAGAAGGAAGTGCTAGTCAAAGAAATACAACAGTGTCCCAGACAGAAGAAACATCATGAGCAAAGTTCTGGCAGTGGGGAAAAAAAGAGCATTATCCTGGTTGACAGCGAGGTCCACGCAGCCTGCCACACTGCTGTATCCCCAGCTATCATGGATGGGTAGATGGCCTCCAGCTGGACCCATAGCGCCAGCCCTAACAGGTGCTCTGTGAGCATGTGTGACATTGAATGAGGATGGATGAGGTAGAGTGGGAGAAGAAGGGCAGTAATCAGGGGAGAGCACCATTGCTCCGGGGATAGATTTGATCCAGGAGGGCATTGGGAATGCAGTGTTCAGAACATAAAGGAAATTTTTACTGTACCTGTAATGCTGTTTTAGAAGAATAGGTACTGTTGAGGGATGGAGAATTTCCCCAGTTTAAAAATTGATGTTGTGTTATTATCACTTCCTCGAATCATTAAAGTACATATGAAAGCACCTACTATCTCCTGTTGTAGATTAATGAGCCCTAATGCAAATTCTATAATACCAATATAACGCCGACATGAACATATTACCATGTAAAGACTGTTCTTATGGGCTAAATAAAGCAGAGAAGCGGTGGATTCCTCAATCATAGACACCATAAATGTCTTCCATAATGGCCACTCTCTTCACCCTTTCTGTTTGGGCTCTCAGCAGTAACTCACAGCCCCCACTTCTAGGGCCCCCAGAGAGCACTCAGAGAGGAAAGGCAAGACTTAAAACAAGAACATTTTAATATCACTGCCATTTGCCATATGGCAAATTATGGTAGGAGTTAAAACATTTTATATACATTTTTTATATTTGTGATTTTATACCTATACATATATATAACATATATATAATCAGAAGCACGAATTTCCATTTGCTATACTGCTCCTCAGTAAATACCAGTACTTAGCTCATCAAGTTTTATAGAACACTCCTTTCTACAATTGTGCAAGAATCCTAGTGGCTCTGAAATTTAAGACTGATCCTACAGAGAATTAACTTTTATAACCACTACATTCTACTACGAGAAGATTAATGACCATACTCCTTCTCCACTTTCTGTTGAAACCGTCATGCAAATGAGACAGATGTGAGGAACTTGACACAGCAGAGTCAGGTCTGACTTTCCTAGTTGATTTGGCTGGAAACCCCTGGGCATTAACTTCACCCTCCAGAGAGCATCCTTCAGAGGTAGAAGCCAGCTTGTCATTAATCAGCTTGTTTGGCAACCACCCAGCTAGATGTGTATCAAGGCAGATGCGTGGGTCTGGTGGCAGTCTCTGGCCACCTGAACCAGCCTCACAGGCGAGGGAGAGGCTGTGAAGCTCAGGATCCCTGCAAGGGTCCATGTGGACAGTGACTACGGATTCTGAGTTACAACTCCTGTTACACTAATGCCCCCAGGGGAGCTTGAATAGGCCAGTGAGAGGGGCAAGGTGAGAGGGGAGGAGGGATAGCACCTCCTACACCTGCCACCTGGCTCGTCACCTGAAAATTTCAAAAATGGCTCTTGTTCATTAGTTTCTGTGAGTGACACCTGGCCTAGAGTCAGAAGCACTCTGAACACCGTGTTGTCAAATGGCAGTGGGGCAGTCGAGCAAAGAAAGATTTGCTTCATCCGAAAAGGGCATATAATGGGCAGTGTATTTTATTCCATTAAAAAACATTAAACCTCTATATTTCAAAAAATTTCACAAAATAAAAGGCAGATTAAATTAGGTAAATACTTGTAAATTATGGTAGCTGGTTACCTAGTGGAATATGTTTACAAATGATTACATCTGATTGTTGATTGGGAAAGAGGAGAGTAAAAATATTGCTTGTAGTATGACTGCAATTTTATATATATAAAAAATGTATGCAATTTAAAAGGAAGACATAATCACTCAAAAGAAGCCAACCTGACCAGTGATTATATAATCGACTTTTGTTGCATTCATGCTTTTCTGAAACTCCCATATTTTCTACAATAAGCACCTATTTGTGCTTTGTGATTTAGAAATTTTTAGTAAAACAATGATAGTTATGCTCGCTCCTGCAAGTTATTTTAGGGAAACAATAGAATGAAAACCAACTATAGGTATAAAGATATTTACTGCAGCTTTAGCTTCATTACTTAAAAAATTGGAAATAGCTTAAATATTGGGCAATAATGGAGCCTCGGTGTCCATCGAAAGATGAACGGATAAAGAAGATGTGGTATTTGTATACAATGGAATATTCCTCAGCCATTAGAAATGACAAATACCCACCATTTGCTTCAATGTGGATGGAACTGGAGGGTATTATGCTGAGTGAAGTAAGTCAATCGGAGAAGGACAAACATTATATGGTCTCACTCATTTGGGGAATATAAAAAATAGTGAAAAGGAATAAAGGGGAAAGGAGAAAAAATGAGTGGGAAATATCAGAAAGGGAGACAGAATATGAGAGACTCCTAACTCTGGGAAACAAACTAGGGGTGGTAGAAAGGGAGGTGGGCGGGGGGTGGGGGTGACTGGGTGACGGGCACTGAGGGGGGCACTTGATGGGATGAATACTGGGTGTTATTCTATATGTTGGCAAATTGAACACCAATAAAAAATAAATTTATTTAAAAAATAATAAAAAATAAACCATTGACTTGTAATACAAAAAAAAATATTGGGCAATAATGGACTAGTAAAATAAGTCCATTCTACCAAATATTGTGGAATTGTTCAAATGATAATTATGATGACTAACAAATATTATAGGTTTGATTTTGCTAGAATGTTCAAAGAAAAAGATCGACAAGATGTATGTGTATTACGCAACTATGTAAAATACATCTTCATTGAACAACTGGGAGGAAATGTGTAAAATATGATAACACATTAGCAAGTATCATTTTAGATATATACATTTCTAAAAATCATATTGTTCTTCACATTTCAAAAGAGTGAAACAAGATGGTTTTGAATAAACACTTTCCATATAGGTCAGGGTGCTAGGAACTCCCTTGGTTTTATGCTGGCATCTGAGCCTCCTAATTCATTCCATCCATACTCAAGCCCCATTTACAGAGCAGATCTGAATTATAAGTCAATCAGTCATCTACCCTGGGCAGAAATGAAAGTGTAACACTCAGAGATTCTAAGTTAACAGAGGCAAACTGGCATTTATTTTTAATTGCAACAATTAGTGGATCCTGTGAAAGACAATATTATAGAGTCCCTTCAACCTGTTAGAGCGGCTCATAATCTATTTCCACCAAAGTCCAAGCTTGTTAAGAGTAAGAAATCAATAGAATCATTTTCCCCCCCAGAAATCATGGTCATATACCAGACACAATCTTGTTAGGTTAATCTAATTTGTGAAATGATATTCTGTGAGCACATTGTTAAAGCACTGTTTTCTTGGACTAATAAAATTCTGATGAAGACACCAAATGAGAAAGTCCTCTAGTTTATTCTTCCTTTAAAAACAGCCAATAAATGGATAAACATGCAATGACATGACCTACATGGCCCCAGGATGCTGGCAGGTCAATTTTGTAGACCAGCCAGAAAGACATAAAGGGCCAGAATGAGCTACTGAGAGGCAAAGGATGACCTGGGTCTTCATCCTCACTAGCCAGGACAGCCACTGCATTGGAGAATTTTACATGCAGTATTTTTATCCTCTAACATCACCAAAAGTCACAGAGCTCAGGGTGGCATCTAACTGCAAACCCCTCCCCATTCCAAGCAACAACTAACTGCCCCTTTTGTGCTAAGGGTGTAAGAGAAGCACATCCCTCACACTACTTGCTTGGGAGAAGTGCGTTTCACCAGGACTGCTTTTCTCAGAAACGACCTTTCATCTAATAAATTTCTATTACCATGTCACAAAGTACATCAACTAATCTATTGTACTGTCATAAGGACCTGTGGTATGTAGACATGAAAGGCGATCAGTAATGACAGGAGCCAAATGATAAATCAGGCTGACGATCATTCGCAAGGAAGGAAGGGATAGGCAGAAGGTGTTTAAGGAAAAATCCAGGGAGAGACACAGAGATGCCAAGTCTAGGCTGTCATTCCAGTACTCCCCACCATGTGGCCAGTCACCCACTCCCCTTCTAACTTTACCCACATAACTGGGTATGTTTCCTTTGAAATGTTTTCACTGTGTTCAAGTGTGTACTCCCAGTCCCAATTTCATCCCCTATGAGAATTTCACGAATATGCCTATATGTCACGTGGAGCAGCTCTGTAGCCTGGACAGAGCCCTGGCTTCAGAGTGAGAAAACCTGGTGGAGTTTCACCTATGCCACTGGCTAGAAATGGGATCTTAGGTAAGTCAGGTTAAGTTCCTCCATAGAGAACTTAGAGTTGGTGATACCTGCCACTAACGAAACAGGTTGGGTTTGGGATTCAAGAGCTTTTGTTCAAATAATAGAGGATTGATCAATTTAAAAATACAAATATATTAACAAAATAACAAATGTCTTGGCACATATTGATGCCACAGCTGAGTGACCAACGTCCAGAGAAGGTTTTGAGCCTTCACAGCCTGTGTAGGGAGGCTCAAAGGACCCAGGCCTGGAAGCGATATAAGGTAACGTCAGCCTGAAAGGTACTCAGGCTGCAGCCCCCACCCCTTTAAAAGCCAATCCCTGTGACCATGGGAGGCGAGCCCCAAGCAGCATCTGCTGTGAAGCAGGATGTCCCTGTGCATGGCTGCTTGCTAGTGGAGCACAGGTTGGGGCTTGCCTAACAGCTCTAACAGCCCATGTCTTTGCCTGGGTGAGGACAGCTTCACCTTTTAGAAAGTGCTGATCTGGCTCCTCCAGGCCCACTTCATGCAGTGTGCTCTGTCCAGAACTGTAATTTCCAAAAACTGCCTGTTGTGGTTCACTGCTATGACCCCTTCAGCCTTGGTTTTAAAGCTGGTCCCTGTGGTTTTGGCATCCTGATGACTGACAGCACATTCAACTCAACTTTTGCCCAAATCCTTATTACGACTTCGCTAGCAGGCTGCCTCACAGAGAGGGAAGGTGTTATAGCTTAGACAGGCCAATGCTGTCAATGAATCAGGAGATCTAGATTTCTTCTCCAACTCTGTCAGCAAATAAGAAGGTGCTTAAGAATCTAAGTGCTTTGCTAGGCTTTTAAAATCTACTGTCTAATGTAATGCTTTTAATCATCCAGGGATACTTGCTTCCTCCCTCTAAATAAGAGAAGAAAAAAAAAAGGAGGTTTTAGGTAGTCAAGTAATCTGTCCATCCAAGATCACAAAAAAATACCTTTCTTTTCCTGATGATAACCCTTCATGACTTCCCCCAGAAGAGGGGGGCTAAAAGAAGAAAATCCAGAGCAAGGGTTAAAAGTTTAGCTAACATAGAAAGTCCTTAGCTCCCTGCCTAACACATGGTTAAACCCTCAACAAATGAGACCTAATATTAGTAATAGAAGGGCATCAAAAAGGCCTGTAAAAAAACTGCACACAGTGCATGGTTTCCATGGACTCATGCACACAGAAGTGCTAGAAGACGTGGTCAAGTGTGAAGATCAGGAATTGAGAAGGACTGCCAACAGCGTGCCTGAAGTCGATCATGATCCTGCCATTTCAAGTCAAATAAATTAAAACAAAAACACAAAGTAAAGCTGCATAAATAGTAAAATATAGAAATAAAACATGATCCGCAGATTTTTCTCTTTGCTTAATTTCATTATTCCTGAGAGGGTACCCTGTTCTTATACACAATGTCTTAGCACCAGAATGATGTTCCCTTCCCTTTCCATAATTAGGACAGAACCAGGCCACCGCTATCTTTCTTAGTTTTGGAAATAAGATTTTGACTGCAGTCCTTAAACTTATTGGCAATATTTGCTCAGCCAAGTGGCTCAAAGTCTATGTTGTCACCTACAGAAAGGGAGAAAGTTTCTCAAGTCTAATAAGAGACTATGTATCTAGAGTATAAAAGAACTTTTACAACTCGGTAGTAAAAGGACAACCAAATCTGAAAATGAGCAAAGGATTTGAATAGACATTTCTCTAAAGAAGATATATAAACGGCCAACGAGCACATAAAAAGATGCTCAACATCATTAGCCATCAGGGAAATACAAATCAAAAACATTTCACATCCACTAAAATTGCTATAATAAAAAAAAAGACAGAGATAAGTAATGTTGGGATATGGAGAAACTGGAATTGATGAGAATATTTCCTCTTTGGAAAAACAGTCGTGCAGTTCCTCAAGAAGTTAAACATAGAGTAACCCTATGAGTCAGTAATTCCATTCCTCAGTATATACCCAAGAGAAATGAAAAGGCACGTTCACACAAAAAAGTTTACAAGAATGTCCATAGCAGCATTGTTTGTAATAACTGGAAAGTAGAAGCAATACAAATGTTCATCAATGGATGAATGGATAAATAAAAGGTTGTATATCCAAACTATGAAATATTATTCAGCAATGAAAAGGAATAAATTACTCATGCATACTTCAACATGAACACAGCTTGAAAATGTTATGCCAAGAGGAAGAAACCAGGTGAAAATGGCCACATGAGGTATGATTCCACTTATATGAAATGTCCAGAAAAGACTTGTGTATGGAGACAGGAGGTCAGTGATTGCCTGAGGATGGGAAGGGGGGCAGGGAAGTTGGGGAGAAATGGGGAGTGACTGTTGAAAGGGATAAAGTTTCTTTATGAAGTGGAGAGAAGATTCTAAAACTGATTAAGGTGATGATTGGAAAACTCTGTGAACTTCACCAAATTGTGCATGTTTAGCAGATGAATTGTAGGGTATATAAATCCTATCTCTATAAATCTGTGTCATTGTTGCATAATCCCATGCTTTCAGGCAGTTGGAATTCACTGCCACTGGGCTGTGAAGTAGGTTGTGGCATGGAGGGTCGCGTGGTGTTGCCAGTAGTTAACAGAATGAATTTTGGAATCAGACTCACCTGGGTTCCAATGCTGGCTCTGCCTTCTGCTGGCTGAATCACTTCAGAAAACTCTGTGAGTCTTAATTTTTGTTGTCTATAGAACACTTGTGATCATGGTCTTGTGACTTTTAGTCAATTTAGTGAGATAATACGGGTAGAGGTAGATCATAGTACCCGACACTTCATGAGTGCTCAGTGATAAGGTATTGACTTCATCATCTTCATCCTCAACCTCTCCATCCATGCTCAAATTTATTTACCTGTGCTCTTTCTGATGTGACCTTGGAAGGTTTATGAAATAAGCGGTTTGTTCAGTTACCTATTATTTCCATCTTCATCCCTGAGCAGAACAGCAATCAGAAATATCACCATTGAGGTGCCTGGGAGGCTCAGTCAGCTAAGCATCTGCCTTCAGCTCAGGTCATAATCCCAGGGTCCTGGGATCGAGCTCTGCCTCAGGCTCCCTGCTCAGCAAGAAGCAAAAGGACAGTCTGCTGTCCTTTTGCAAAAAAGGATAAGTCTGCTTATCTTTCTCTCTCAGCTCCTGCCCCCCTGCCCCTGCTCATGCTCTCTCTTGCTCTCTTTCTCTCTCTCACCTTTAAAAAACAAAAGAAATATCATCATTATTCACTTGATCCTTGAACAATGAGGGGCTTGGAGTGCCAACCTCCCCCATGCAGTTGAAAGTCTGCATATAAATTTTGAATCCCCAAAAACTTCACTACGAAATAGCCCACTGTTGACCAGAAACCTTACCAATAACATGAGCAGTTGATTAACACAGATTTGTATGTTATATTGTATTATATATAATATTCTTACAATTAAGTAATCTAGAGAAAAGAAAATACTACTAAAAAAATTATGAGGAAGAGAAAATACATTTACAGTACCATATTTACTGGTAAACATCTGCATATAAGTGGACTTGCCCAGTTCAAACTCATATTGTTCAAGGGTCATCAGTACTCTTATCGCCACCAACTTTATTTTTTTTAATTTTTATTTATTTATGATAGTCACAGAGAGAGGGGGGGGGCAGAGACACAGGCAGAGGGAGAAGCAGGCTCCATGCACTGGGAGCCCGACGTGGGACTTGATCCCGGGCCTCCAGGATCGCGCCCTGGGCCAAAGGCAGGCGCCAAACTGCTGCACCACCCAGGGATCCCCTCGCCACCAACTTTAAAACAAAGAGAGGAAAAAAAAAGTTGTTCTAGTTTAGGGATGCAAATGATATAGCAGTGGATGGATGTGCTGGGCCCCCATTGCCACACTTCAGAGTTGATGTTTTCTGGCATTGGCATGAGGCGAAATAGATTTTCGGGCATGGAAGAGGAGCATAGGTTCTGTCCTATTAAAGAGATCAATAGTCTAGCATATCCAATATTCTGTCTCCACACTGGCCAAGACAGATGCTCCAGAGAAGGCCATAAAAACCCATTAACATATTTAATTCACACTCTTGTACCATGGGAGACATATTCCTGTCCCAGCCCCAGCTGGTCATCCATCCTTGCCCTGAATATTCAACATTCATGTCCTCAAGGTAGCTTACAGACTTAAACTAATTAATCCTCTTCTTCCAAGAGGGTTACTTGCTGCTGTTCTCCATCTGTGAGCACCATCACTGACTCCTCGTTGTCACCCCAAGCCCGATTGACCTTATGCTCGTGGCCATTTAAAACTCCTGCTCCATTAAGAACTGAGGACCGACCGCATGCCGGAGGGAGTGGTTGGCATTGAGGAGACACAAAGATTGGGATTTGGTTCCTTTCCGAAAGGGGTTCTAAGCCTGGTAGAGTGCTATTTTTTTCCTCCTGGATTACAGTTGCCTAAAAATATGTTGGTCTCCCCTGCTAGCCAGGCATATACACACAAATGACACTCACATGGGGGTGTATATACTGAAATAACGCAGTAGGGCACAGAAGAGTGATTTCTCAGAGCCCACAATACAATGGCTCCACTTGCATCACATTGGCCAGAATTTAGTCTTACGGTTTGATCTCGTTGTGAGGCAAGCAGGGACATGTATTCATTTAACGGAGTGACAATGTGCTCAGATGCAAATTGTGCTTCTGTTTCTATGAAAGAAGGGGACCGATTGGCAATTTTTGTCATGGGAAGCATCAAAGATTTTTTTTTTTTTTTTTAGCAAGGGAGTGACCAATTCAAACCGTTGGTTATTGGCATTTCTGGTTGCCCCCAAAAGGCAGCAGTAGGGCAGGCCGTAGGGCTGGAAGAAGACCAGCAGCTGCAACAGCTGCCAGAGAACAACCAAGAGACAGATGCATTCGTTGGTTCAACAACTAAGATGGTGTTGGGGGGGGGGTGATCTTTGAGAAAGCTGTTTCCCAAGAGTGACAAGGTGGACACCAAACCCCTAAAGGATGGAAAAGCACCAATTGCTTCGTTTCTTTTGTTGAACGTGTCGGAGAAGAAATGGACCCGACGCAGGATTCGATCTCAGGACCCCGGGATCACGCACAGGCAGATGCTCAACCCTGAGCCCCCGCCTCGCCCCGGGCGTCCCCGTTCTAGGAACTTCCGGCTCGCTCCCGCCCTGATGCCTACGACAGCGCCCGGCCTTCGGTCCTCGTCCTCAGCGGGCGGGTCAGAGCCGGAAAGGTGACTGGGACTCTCCGCTCCTGCTTCTCAGGATTTCCACGCCCAGGCAGCCCCGGAACCTGCAGAAGGCGGAACCCTGGGACGGGTGGCAGCGCGCCTCCCGCGGAACCAAAAGGCGGCGCTCTCGGAGCCGCCCGGCCCCTGTGGGGTGGGGAGCGGAAGCGCGGCGGCCGCCGCTTCCTGTTGCGGGCGGGCGCGGGCGGGCGCGGGAGGCCGGCCGTGGCCGAGGCGATGTTACCCTTCACCGTGAACTTCAAGGTGTCGGCGCGCACCCTCACCGGGGCCCTCAACGCTCACAACAAGGCGGCGGTGGACTGGTGAGGGCGCCGGGCTCGGCCAGGAGCGGGTCGGGGAAGGGGAACCGGCGGTCTCGCCCCCTCGGGACCTTGGCCTCGCCGAGCCTGGGTGCTGCGCTCTCGCTCCAGGGTTTCTTTCAGCGCTGGGTTTGTTGTTACCGTGACAGGGGTCAGAGCGCGCCTGTGCGAACCCTCCCCGTGCACAGCTGCCAGAGGACAGCTGCTGACGCGCTTCTGTGCGCCCTTTCCCCGACCTCCGTCCCCGTCCCGGCCGCCTGTCTTCACCTCGGCTCCAGGCTCCAGGCTCCGGGCTCCGGGCTGCAACCTCTAGGCTCCGGGCTCTAGGCTCCAGGCTCCAGGTTCCAGGTTCCAGGCTGCAGCCTCCAGGCTGTGGGCTCCCGGCTCTAGGCTCCAGGCTGCAGCCTCTAGGCTCCGGGCTCTAGGCTCCAGGTTCCAGGTTCCAGGCTGCAGCCTCCAGGCTGTGGGCTTCCGGCTCCAGGCTCCCGGCTCCAGGCTGCAGGCTCTGGGCTCCAGGCTGCAGCCTCTAGGCTCTGGGGCTCTAGGCTCCAGGCTCTGGCCTCCGGGCTCCAGGCTCCAGGCTGCAGCCTCTAGGCTCCGGGCTCTAGGCTCCAGGCTCCAGGTTCCAGGCTGCAGCCTCTAGGCTCCGGGCTCTAGGCTCCAGGCTCCAGGTTCCAGGCTGCAGCCTCTAGGCTCCGGGCTCTAGGCTCCAGGCTCCAGGTTCCAGGCTGCAGCCTCTAGGCTCCGGGCTCTAGGCTCCAGGCTCCAGGTTCCAGGCTGCAGCCTCCAGGCTGTAGGCTCCCAGCTCCAGGCTCCCGGCTGTAGGCTCTAGGCTCCAGGCTGCAGGCTCCGGGCTCTAGGCTCTAGGCTGCAGGCTCCGGGCTCTAGGCTCTGGGCTGCAGGCTACAGGCTCCGGGCTCTAGAGTCTAGGCTGCGGGCTCTAGGCTGCAGCCTCCTGGCTCCAGGCTGCAGGCTCCAGGCTCCAGGCTCCAGGCTGCAGGCTGCAGCTTCCAGGTTCCAGGCTCCAAGCTGCAGGCTCCAAGCTGCAGGCTCTAGGCTGCAGCCTCCAGGCTCCAGGCTGCGGCTTCCAGGCTCCAGGCTCCAGGCTGCAGGCTCCAGACTGCAGGTTCCAGGTTCCAGGCTCCAGGCTCTAGGCTGCAGGTTCCAGGCTTGCATCTCGCTCCTGCCCACTGGCTATCCACTCTGTCTTTTCCTCCTCTCCCTCTCGTATCCCTGTTTCTTACCTTTAGTCTTTGGACGGCTGGCCAGACTGTGCTAGGCACCTGTTCCTCACCTGTCCTCCCACCTTGACCGTTTTCACTGGAAACCCTGCGACTCGGAACTTTCATGCTTAGCTGTAAAGCTGGGGCCGCTTGCTGCGAATAGCTGGCAGGATGGACGAAACCTCTTGTCCTAGTGTTTTGTCTTTTGATCTGGTTGGAAGGACCAGAGTCTCGCAGAAACAATTTGGGCGCTTTGTGGGTGCTCAGGGTTCGAGGTTGAATAAGACAAGGGGGACATGCCCTTAAGGGCAAAGAGATGGAGAGTCCTAATGGCTGTGCATGTGTGTCTCTTAGAAGCAGTTCTCCTTTATATGCACATAATAAACGAATGTCAACTTTTTTTTTTTAGTTAGGTAGACATTTTATTTAAATGGGATAAGGTAAAACAAAAACAAAAAACCAAAACCCTGGCCTTTATGCTTAAATAATCATTGTATTAGTGGTAGTATGCATTAGTTAGATTTACGATTTATCTTAGCATGGCTCTTGGCAAGAGAGAAGTTACGTCTTTGTTTTGTACTTGACTTCTTAACATCACTGTTTTGTTAGGGGCTGGCAAGGTTTAATTGCTTACGGATGCCACTCGCTTGTGGTAGTGATCGATTCCAATACAGCCCAGACCCTTCAAGTCTTAGAAAAACACAAAGCTGACGTAGTCAAGGTAAGTCAAATCCAGTTTCCACCCTCTAACAGATGGCCTGTTCTGAAATTTCAGGTATCGCTAGATTCTCGTTAGGTCGTACGTGTAAATGTTGAGTAGCTTCTAGAGATGATGATTCATTTGGGGGTAGCCTCACATTTCCATATATATGTGATTTCACAGGCAACCCAGGTTGAGCTATGAAATACTGGCCCTTAGGTGATTTTTTTTTTTTAATTTATTTACGAGAGAGAGACACACACACACACAGAGGGGCAGAGACACAGAGGGAGAAGCAGGCTCCATGCAGGGAGCCCAACATGGGACTCCATCCCCGGTCTCCAGGACCACACCCTGGGCCGAAGGCGGCGCTAAACCGCTGAGCCACCCGGGCTGCCCCCCTTAGGTGATTTTTAAAGCTGATGGATGGCACCAATTCTACTGTTTACCAGATCACTCATTCATTTGTTAGTTTTGAGCACTTAGTATGTGCTAAGGATATAGAGATGAAAGCCCTCAAGCAATTCATTGTCTTATGAGAAACAAAACACACAAATACGCTATGATAAGTGAACGCTGTGGGAAGGCAAAGGAGCTACCTAACACCTAGTTGTGTGTGGGGTGTTACAGAAGTCTTTCCAGTTTAGGGACCACTAAACAGTAGTTAGCCAAGTGAAGAATTGGGGGAAGGAGCACCAAAGGTAAAGAAGACAACCAGACACAAAGGTAAGTAGTTGTGTCTAAAGATGGCCAAAAGGTGGGATGTGCCTAAAGGGTGATTGAGAGGAGGCAGCCAGAGAAACTCCTCCGTCCTGAAAGTGTTAGAAGATTCTGAAGGAATTTGGATTTTTAAGCAGGCAATTGATGAGGTTGTATTTGTATTCGAGAAAAACCTACTCTGGCAGCTGTGGAGGATTTCTTGGAGAAAGGTAAGATGAGGCTGTGAGATCATTTAGGAGACTTTTGAAGAAATTTTGGCAGGGAATTGTAAGGACCTAAAATAAAGCTGAAGAAGGAAGGAGTCCTATTCAGGAGCTGCTGAAGAAGTAAACTTGATAGCCTTTTAGTAATCAGTTTAAGGACAGTCAGGGACTAGGATGATTCCAACTTCTGTTTGAATAACTGAATGAAAAAAAAAAATGAAAAAAAAAAAAAAAATGAATAACTGAATGATAGTGTTGCTATGACAAGGGGAGTAGGTGTGAAATCAGTGAGTCTTCAGTTTTCAACATGTAACGTCTGAGACGCCTGGTGTAATTAAATTACAGTGATCTGGTGCTCGCTTTGGCAGCACAGATACTAAGATTACAGTGATCTGAAATTTTAGAGAGGATTAGAGCTTGAGATTTGGGGGTTTGGGTTTGTCTGTTTTAGATAATATCTTTATTGAGATATTCATACCATAAAAACCACCTGTTTATAGTATACAAGTCTATGGTTTTAAATACATTCATAGAATTGTGTAGCCAGCACTGGAATTTCATCACTCTGAGAAGAACCCCTGTACCTGTTAGTAGCTGCTCCCCTAACCCACTATTCCCTTCACCCTTAGGCATCCAGTAAAATACTTGCTATCTCTGGAGATTCACCTGTTCTCGATATTTCATATAAACAAAATCACATAATACGTGGCCTTTTGTGCCTAGCTGCTTTTCCTCTTCTTTCACTCAAGGTTCATCCATGTTTTAGCAATGTCAGTACTGTTCTTTTTTATTGCTAAATAATATTCCACCCTACAAGTATACCACATTCATGTAGTGATCGACCACTTTTTAGACATTATGAATAATGCTGCTATGAATGTTTATGTACAAGTTTTCATGCAAACATGTTTTCATTTCTCTTGGGTATATACTGAGGAGTGGAATTGCTGAGTCATATGGTGACTGTTTAACTTTTTGAGAAACTTCCAGACTATGTCCAAAGAGGCTACACCATTTTACATTCCTGTTAGCCATATCTGAGGATTCCAGTTTCTCCACATCCTCACCAACGTTTGTTATTGTCTGTCATTTTGATGCCAGCCTTCCTACTGTGTGTAAAGTGGTTTTTATTGTGATTTTGGTTTGCATTTCCCTGGTGGCAAATGATGTTGGGCATCTTTTCATGTGTTAATTGGCCATTGTATATCTTCTTTGAGAAGTGTCTATTCAGTCCTGGCCCATTTTAAAATTGTCTTTTTATTATAGAGTTTTTAGAATTCTTTATGTATTCTTCATAGGCGTCCCTTACCATAAATATGGTTGGGTAAATATTTTCTCTCCTTTTTTTTTTTTTTTTTTAATTTTTATTTATTTATGATAGGCACACAGTGAGAGAGAGAGAGGCAGAGACACAGGCAGAGGGAGAAGCAGGCTCCATGCACCGGGAGCCTGACGTGGGATTTGATCCTGGGTCTCCAGGATCGCGCCCTGGGCCAAAGGCAGGTGCTAAACCGCTGCGCCACCCAGGGATCCCATTTTCTCTCCTTTTATAAGTTGTCTTATACTTTCTTGATGATATCCAATAAAACATTAAAGTTTTTAATTTTGATATCCAATTTAGTTTTTCTTCTGGTTTCTTTGTTGTTAAGATTTACACCTTTGTTTTCTTCTAAGAATTTTATAGTTTTAGCTTTTACATTTAGGTTCCTGATGCATTTTGAATTAATGTTATATATAATGTAAAGTAGGGAAAATTGCAGTTGATTTTTGTATATTGACCTATATCCTGTGATCTTGCAAAACTCATTAGACCTAGTAACTTTGGAGGGATTTTTTTTTTTTTTAAGATTTTATTTATGTATTCAGAGAGGAAAGAGAGAGAGGCAGAGACACAGGCAGAGTGGAGAAGCAGGCTCCATGCAGGGAGCCCGAGACTTGATCCTGGGTCTCCAGGATCATGCCCTGGGCTGAAGGCGGCGCTAAACCGCTGAGCTACCCAGGCTGCCCTTGGAGGGATTTTTTTACATAGGCAGTCATGTTATCTGCAGATAGTGACTGTTTCTTCATTGATAATCTTTATGTCTTCTGGTTTTTTTCTTGTCACATTGCATTGACTGGGACTGCTGCTGTAATGAGTAGGAGCAGTGGGACGATACTCTTGTCTTGTACTTGAGCCTGTGGGGAGGCATTCAGTCTTTCACCATTAAGTGGTGTTAGGTATAAGGTTTTATTTTGAAAAAATATATTCTCTCTCCTACCCATTTCCCTGATCTTTTTGGCATTTCTGGAGTTTTCATTTCTTTGTGTGGATCCAAGTTTAATTCTGGTATTATTATAGTCACTTTCCCTGAAGAATTTTCTTAAAGTTCTTGAGGTGTATATCTAATATAGATTAATTCTCTTGGTTTTTATTTGTCTAGGAAGGTATTCATCAGTTTTTTCTCATAATACTTTAAAGATATTCCACTATCTTCCAACTTGCATAATTTCTGAGAGAAATTATGTCTTTGTTTCTTTACATACAGTGTATGTTTTCTTGTCTAGTTGCCTACAGGATTTTCTCCTTATCCTTAGTTTTCAGCAGTTTGATTATGATGTTATCTAGGTGATTAAAAATATATATATACACATACACACACTGCTTTGGGTTTTAAATGGAATTCAAGCACTTATATACATACAATCAGTTCTTATCCATGGTAGTTTTATTCTGTAAAGTTGCTGCAAACATTAAAATTAGTAAAAACTAAACTGTTGATTGCTCATAGGGGAAATACAAGTTAGGCTCCTGTGAGCCTCTTGTCACAACGTTTTCATCAACTGATTGGTATATAGCCTTGATTTGTATGTGTTTTTGTTGATTCATTAACATTAACCAACAGCATTAAAACTCATGCCTGAACAGAGCTTATCTCATGTTTTTTCCATAAGGAACATCACAACTTCTTGTGCTTAGAACCATTAGACAGCATGTATTAGATATATTAGAACAGAATAAGGCTTATCGACACTGAATTTCAGAAAACTTTTTGTTTCCTTCTTTTTCGTGAATAGTGTAGGAATTGGTTAGCATACCTCCCTGCCTTAGCATTAGAAATTAATGTTGTTGTTGTTTTTTTTTAGAAATAAATGTTTTACGTATATATACACACACGTCTATATATATGTATATATTTGAAGATTCTATAGTGTTGAGTCCATTTATTAAACACATACTTGTTGAGCACTAGCTTTGGCACTACGTTAAGGTCTGGGAATAGAAATGTGAAGAAAGCCGGGACACCTGGGTGGCTCAGTGATTGAGTGTCTGCCTTTGCCTTCGGTCATGATCCTGGGATTCTGGGATTGAGTCCTGCATTGGGGTCCCTGCAGGAAGCCTGCTTCTCCCTCTGCCTATGTCTGCCTCTCTGTGTCTCCCATGAATAAATAGATTTTAAGAAAGAAAGAAAAAAAGAAACAAAAAAAGAAAAGAGAGAAAAGAGAAAAGAAAAAGAAAAGAAAGAAAAGAAAAGAAAAGAAAGACAGAAAAGGTGAATAAGGCCTGTGTGATCCTGCCCAGTGGAACTTACAGTTCATGGGTTAGTGATAGGTCAAGATGGGGTAAATACAATTACAAATTGTTATTTGGTAAATGCTTTGAAGAAGACAAGCTGGATGCTGAGCTAGAATGGAGGAGAGGTTCTGTGTAGCCACAGAAGGCCATGGCCTAGGGTGAAATGAAGATCTTGTGTTTTATTCAGGACTCTGTCAGTATTTAATGCTCAGGATTAACCTGATTTGTGCTGGAATTCTTACAGTTTTTATTGTAAATATTCCGTCCTTATGTTGTTGCTAGAGGTATGAAGCCTTTTTTTTTTTTCCAGAAAAAATTAACATTTTTTTCCAGTTTTATGAAAAGGATAGCTAGAGTTATTTTTATTTATTTATTTATTTATTTATTTATTTATTTATTTATTTATTTTTTGCTTGCATTTGTTTTTTTCCCTATTTTTCCCTCTGCAAAGCTTCGGTAGTTCTAAGTTATCTCCTTTTAATTGGGAGAGTGGAGTACAGAAAACCATTCTGCTTAGCAATTTAGGATTTTAGATGTTTTGTCATGATAGTATTGCAACTTTTAAAAAGTATCACAAATAATAAAAGTCTGATTTTTGAGATAGAAACCAGTTTCCTGTTTATTCTTTCTAAATATTTTTGTAACGTAAGTATAGAATGTAGTTTGGGTTCTGTATGTTTTATGAAAATTGTGTTTAGTTTCATCCAGTGCAAGTATTTACTTGATTTGATTTCTTCTTGATACTAGGTTAAATGGGCCAGGGAAAATTATCACCATAACATTGGCTCACCATATTCCTTGCGCTTAGCTTCTGCTGATGTCAATGGAAAGATCATCGTTTGGGATGTAGCAGCGGGAGTAGCTCAGTGTGAGATCCAAGAGCACGCCAAACCTATTCAGGGTGAGGAAAGTCTGTGCTCTGCTAAGTGTTTATATTAATACACTTACTCTTAGAGTGTTTTTCCCCCTTTTAATATCATCACTTTCCAGTTAGGTCTTGTGTTTAGTATGTTTTATTGATCTGAATCTAGCTTTCTTTTCCTTATCAGTATATTTCTGTGCATATTTCCTCAAATCTCAGCTGATTTGTGCTTTAATAAATTCCATTAATTTTAGCATCAGCCTCAATCAAGCATGAGAAAAATTAAGCTGCTATAAAAATCTTTTAATCTAAGCTACAATAAAGTAAACTTGGCTGAACTGCTATTTTGAATTAGCCCTCAATGCTTACTTTCCATTAATAGAGATGATCCAAATTTTATTTTCATTTTCATATAGAACATTTGTTTATATTACTGACTTAAAACCAATGTATTATTCTTTAGACTCAAGGCTTTGATTGAGTGGCTGTCTTCACTGAGTGAGAGATATTTATTCTGTTTATTATTGTGTAAAAAACATGAAACTGCAAAGTACCGTTAAATAATACCATAAAAATGTTAGGAAAGCCTGACATTGATCATCGCCAGGATAGTCTTTGACACAAAGTTTTAAGTAATGATTAGTGAAAATTGTCTTGTATTTTCTTTGAAGTAATTTGAAAATGTTAATCTTGAGATTCTTATGTCCAGGCAGCTCATTTTAATCTAAAATTGCACTTTTCCTATGCAGTCTTGTCATATATACACACATACATGCAACATAGAAGGAGGGGAAGTTAGGACTTTAAGGATTATGAAAAAAAAAAAAAAAACCAAAACTAAATGTCAGGGACGTATTAACCAAGTGTTCTGAAGTGACTTCTGAATTTTGCCTTTATCTGATCCTTACAGATGTTCAATGGTTGTGGAATCAAGATGCTTCCCGAGATTTACTTCTTGCTATCCATCCACCAAATTATATTGTGCTCTGGAATGCAGATACTGGCACCAAACTGTGGAAGAAGAGCTATGCAGATAACATTCTTTCTTTCTCTTTTGACCCTTTTGATCCCTCACATTTAACTTGTGAGTAATAGTTTCTTGTGGAAAATGAGTTATTTATAATATAGTTAATGTTCCATATATAAGGTACACATAACCCACATCATACATCTATAATGTTAAAACAGCTGAGCCAAGTGGAGAAGTCCATATATCTGCAACATCTAATACAGATACTAAATCATAAGCCCATATCATTTGCAAGTCTTTTGATGGTTAGTAATTTAAATCAACAAACTATACCTTCACTGTGTTGAATTTGTAAATAGATTAGCTGGAGAGAGAGTTGCTGTGCTATTCTAATTCAGGCTTAATTAAATTTGTTTTTCTAGGAACATTTAAAGAACCTGAATCAAGGGTTTCATTTAGTATGTGGCCAAATTCAGTTCTTCCTTTTAAAAAATCATTTAAATTCATGTGTGTGTTTTGAGTGCCATAAACAAACGAATATGAGGAGCAGAATAAGCCCAAGGGAATTTTTTCTTGCAGAGGTTGTTTTTGCCAGTGTGCTTTTGATGTCTCACTGAGCTGCTTGTTCTAAAAATTCGATTTGTTTTTAGACACAATTTTGTGACTGAATGATTTGGGCAATATTCTTTATTCATCTAACAGGTATTTCTTGACTATTACTATATGCCAGGTATAAAGGGAATGAAGGGAAATGATGGATGTATTGGATAAAGTGGTCAGAGTAGGCTTCATTTTGATTTGATCAAAAACTGAAAAGAGGTAGGGGAATTAGCTGTGGGAAAGAATGTTTCCCCTGAATTTGAATGACTCAGAATTCTAACTTTTATCTACCAGCATTTGTTATTACTAGTATATATCTTTGTGCTGAACATGGAAGAGAAGGGTGTACAAGCAGAAACTAAAATGGGAAACACGGCTGTGCAGCTACAATAGCATGTGGTTAGGCTTTGTATGTATATACATGTATATGGTCTGTGTATATGAACATGTCCGTACGTGCACTCCCTAGTTTGCTATGAAACACAGTGCTGTGGGAACACAGAGGAGGGCCGCTTTAGCTGATCCAGTGATGGAGGGAGGGCCTCACAAAAGAAGAGGAATGAATGAGACCTTGGAAGGTGACTTCTGTCATCTGAAAATCTGAAAAGGAGACAAGGCCTCAGGCTAACTTACTGCATCTCTGTAATTTAGTTGATGAAAGCGCAATATATTTTAAAGCGTCCATTTACCTAACATCTTTGATTTACTCATATTGAATGTGCTAGGGCTGTCATAACTCATGAATACTTCTTTGCTCCCTGTGTTTAAAGCAGCCTCACTAACTGCAGGGAGCCAGGATAGATGAGATTTCTTTGCTTAGATACCCTTATATTATCCCCAGTTTTGAGGAAGATTATTTTTCAGTCATAAAAGGGCGTAATTTGTATTACTAAATGTGGTGCTGCCTTCTTGAATACTTCTGTTTCCTGTACACTTAGTAAGCCAGTGTTGGCACTCTATTTTTACTCTAGTTATAAAGAGAAAAAGAACACTCTTATACTTCCTAAGGTTCAAGCTGATGCTCTAAAAGAAAAATATATATATATTTAGGCTGAGTAACTCATGATCATCATAAAAAAATTAGTATCACATCAAATATTTGAACTTGAAGTGTGATATGCGAAGCCTCTTATATATAAGCCTCTTATATATATTTTTTTTCCTTCTTTGAATTTTATATTCTGAAAAGTCTTTGGGATTTTGAAGTTACGGGGTATAATGAGGAAATGTTTTTAATGAAAGTCTGTGCACTGAATTTATTTGGAAGAACAAACATTTGTTCTTTCTACCAGTAACCTTCTGATATCTTTTTAATATAAAACATTAATTTAGAATGCTGAGCTTGGAGGCCTCTGGTGAATCGTAATGGACCACCTGTTTCACTTCAACTTGGAGAACATTCCATTATGTTATGACTACGTTACACTGCCAGTTCTATATTATTAAAATTATCATTACCTTGCTTTCAAAATTGTATTGGAATAAAACTCTGTGCTAAACTTGATTAAACTTTAATCAGAGTTTTGCTTCTCTTAATATAGTACTCACCAGCGAGGGTATTGTGTTCATCTCAGACTTTTCTCCATCCAAGCCTCCCTCGGGCCCTGGGAAAAAAGTTTATATATCTAGCCCACACTCCAGCCCAGCTCATAACAAGCTGGCTGCAGCCACGGGAGCCAAGAAAGCTCTCAATAAAGTAAAAATCTTAATCACTCAGGAGAAACCTAGGTAAGTTATAAGTGTAAAACTAACCACGGTTCATCCATTTATTTATCATCCATTCATGAAATGTCATTTTTGAAGATGTATTGATACTGATTTTCTTCTTTGCCTTACCCTTTCTCATTTCTAGTTTTGAATTTGTGTAAAGGAGAAGAATGTTTTGTCTCTTATCCCAAAGAGGAGATTCCACTTTTGACGTGGTTCCTTTGTTGCCACTCATTGTGCTAACCTCTCCCCCACTGATTTTTGCAGACTTCTGATTTTTCTCTCAGAAAATATAAGATGATTCCACAGTTGGCAGTTGAATACATTCAAAAATTGGGGACAAAAGCTGGATTTTCATTTTTAAATACATTTTCCTGACTTAAGAAGTGCTGTGCAGTCTCCTTAGCTAATAAAATATGGGTGTTTTTCTTTTGCATGTAAACATGTTTCTCATACTGGTTAAAGGCCAGGATTCTAGGGGAAATTACAGTTATGTGACTCAGAAAATTGTTTAATCATGCTCAAATTTCACTCTCCCAATCTCTAAAACAGTGTTTTACAGGATTTTATATGGTTGTTACAAGAATTAATAGATACGGTAGTTTAAGTACTTAATGTGGTTGATGACTTAGTAAACATTTATTTGGTAAATGCTACCTATTGTATATTTCAGAAATCGCAATTAAATAGAATTTTAAGTAACTAATTTTATGCATTAGAAATAGATTTCAGTATTTTTTTTTCTGGAGAGCTATGATTATTCTTCTATTTTATTGCTTTGGCAGTTTTTTGGCATTCATTTTAAAAAGGCTCTTAATATGCTGAAATTATTCTGTCTAGGTTTTGTGGGTAGTTACCTGAAAAATACATGGTAAAATACAGATTGCTCCACAAATATATTCTGAATTTATATATAAATAATCATATTTATGTATTAAACCATTGACAGGTTAAGTTCACTAATTTATCCCCCACCCTGTGCCCAAATAATTTAAGATTGCTCCTTATGTATCTTGAGAATTTTCTATTTATTTTTCATTGATTCTGTTACAAATTTTTTAAAATCTAAATTGTTTTATATTATGATTTATATATGTTACATCTTCTCATAGGAGTCATACATTCATTTTAAGTTTGGGGGAAACGAGTTATTTAATCCCTTCAAATAGCACTGCTCCAGGTGCCTTTACATGTGTTATCCTACTACAGTTCTGGGCAGTAATACTGTGCCTATCTTGTAAGTGAGGAAATTGAGCTCTAAATAATCCTCAAGCTTACCCAACTAGGAAATGGCAGAGCCAAGATTTTAATGTAATCCATGCCCCCTTTTTTAGTCCTCTAATCTAACTTTTATTTTCAGTAAAAGAGGGTGTTTTTATTAAAGCATGAGGATAGGACCCATGGGCAGAAAGAGGTGCCTAACTTTTTTTTAATCATTAGGTAAAAAGAAAGTAGCACATAGTTATATATTTATCCCTATTGAAATATGTTTAATATAAAAGGTTATGATTGAATATAAGTGAGTCACAAATTGCTAAAATGATTCTTGAGATTCTTGAACAATCTACAATCTTTGTAGAGTTTTATTAATTGTATTTACATAGAAGAAAATGCTGTGATAAGTGAATAAAATACCCTACTTTGTTTCAAAAAAGATTTAAGACAGCTTAAAAGTGAATGAAGGCAGAGGGGAGGAAGTGACTTATCCAAGGCTATACAGAAGTTCCATTGACTCCTTATCCAAGGGCCCTAATTGCCCACATTTTTACTAAGTCTTGATTTCAGCAGTCTGCTTGGTACTTCTAATTGCAAAATAAAAATAAAACTATAAAATAAAAGCACTAAAAATATAACTATATAACTAAAAATAAAAAATAAAGGCACTATCTTGTGAATGCTGGTGTAGTTCTGTCACTTACTACGTTATAGACTTACTATTTAAATTTTTCAAAAATGTAGAAAAGTATCTCTATCCAACATATGCAATACTGTTGACATAATTTGGGTTTTGGCACATAGTAGGGATCTGAGTTTTAGATGCTATTGGTCTGTTCAGGAAACAATTGTACCTTCTCATCGACCATTATGTGGAAAGGACAGAATTCAGTCCTTTATTAGCTTTTTCTGTTATGAATACAGCCTAATTCATTTCTTGATGCCTAAAATATCTTTACTTTTTTCAGCGCTGAATTTATAACGCTCAATGATTGCCTTCAGTTGGCATATCTGCCTTCCAAAAGAAATCACATGTTGTTACTCTATCCTCGGGAGATTTTAATCCTTGACCTTGAGGTGAATCAAACTGTGGGAGTGATTGCAATAGAACGAACAGGAGTTCCATTTCTGCAGGTATCTGTGATTTATAAATTAAATATCACCCCAGGTTGATTGTGAATGTTATATAGAGAAAAAAACATTATCTTCTAAAAGTCCTTAGTTCTGCTTTTCTCTTTTCATTTAAAAATTAACAATGTTACTGTATATTTCTATTTTTCTGCACTTTTGATTAGTTTGATTTACCCTAGAAATTCTTCTGACTGATCTGGAAATATTTATTGAACTATTTAAGTTACCTAGATAAAGACAAATTTTTTTATGATTACAAATGGACAGTTTTTGTTTGTATTTTAGAGATTTGAGAGAGTGTGCCAGTGCATGTGCCAGCAAGCAGGTGGTGGGAGGATGGTAGGGGGGTGCAGAGTGTTTGCTTAGAATCCTGAAGCAAACTCCCTGCTAAGCGCAGAGCCTCATATTAGAGCTGGATCCCAGGACCCTGAGATCATGACCTGAGCAGAAACCAAGAGTCGGCCGCTCAACCAACTGAGCCACCCAGGGGCCCCATAAATGGGAGTTTTTGAATATTCATTTAGTTTTAAAGCTTGCGGACTATGTGTGTGTTTTTGTTTTTGTTTTTTGCCCATATTCTCTAAATACGAGTTTATGAGCTTCCCAGCATATGCTTTTTAATCTTTTGTGTTTTTTAAGATGAATATATTATCTGTTTAAAGGTAATACCCTGCTTTCAGCGTGATGGTTTATTTTGCCTACATGAAAATGGTTGTATAACCTTACGTGTTCGAAGATCTTATAATAGTATTTTTACTACTTCAAATGAGGAACCAGGTGAGTTTATATCTCAGAACAATGTTAATATAATTTTCTTCAGAATTTCATAAACTTTTATGTGGCAAATACCAGCCAAAGCATAGAGTTAATGGTAATCCTGGCCTTGAGAAAGTAGAATATAGTTGTAATATGGGGCATAAAAAAAGCAAAAGCCCAAGGTTAATTTCTTGGTGTTTTAATAGTGCACCTCCTATATGCAGCAAAGAATGTAATATTTTGTAATTCCTTAATTGTATCCATGGGCCAAGTAGATATCTTTGTGAATTTTTCCTCAGCACAAGTAGAACCTTGTAAAATACCTGTATTATTATTCCCCTGACTTCTCTGCTTTAGGAACTTCCATTGTAAAATGACATAGGTTAATAAGTCTTCAGGGTATTCAGTTGTCTGTTTCAGTCTTATCCTGGAGAATAAAAGCTCTGTTTTGTAAAATGATGTACTACATAAAAGCGAAAGTGACTTTCACATCTTTTGTAGAGTACCATTATTTTCAGGCTTATTATAGAGCACTATAAATTACGATGACCTATAGCGTACTGTACATTATTCAGTCATATCACTATTGGTCCTTTTTCAAAGTTATTTTCATTTTTTTAAAAATATTAAAAAACAAGCTGTATTGATTGTAGTTTTTATTTTGGAGCCTAAACTTTGTATAGACAGCCATTAAATTAGTTATATTCTGAAGAAATTAGTAATAATTATAGAAGGAGAAGGCATTTTGGACAAACTTCGCACTAGTGAAGGAATGATGTTCTTTTTAATTGAGGTTTTATTTAAATTAAAGCAAGTAGTAGTGATTTTGCTGTGTTGCTTTCTAATATTTAAAAGAAAACAATGCTATGTTAAGATCCAGATCCTGTGCAGGAGCTTACCTATGATTTGCGAAGCCAGTGTGATGCAATCAGGGTGACAAAAACTGTCCGTCCCTTCAGTATGGTGTGTTGTCCTGTCAATGAAAATGCAGCTGCCCTCATTGTGAGTGATGGCAGAGTCATGATATGGGAACTGAAGTCTGCCATTTGTAATCGAAATTCACGGAACAAGTAAGTGAATCAATAGGATTGTTTTCTGGGTTGCTTTGATTCCTCTTTTTAAAAAATTGCCAGAATCATATGAAAATAGTAGGGACTTTAAAAAAAAATTTAAGTGAGAATTCAAACTTTAGATTATTAGGAAATTATGTAAACCTGCTAGCATAGTATCTATGGGTAAGATTAATAAATAATGTAAAAATGGATAGAATGCCAAGATCTGAAGTTAGTAATTTGGGTTACTAAAATGTGACATAGGTTTTAAATATGTAAAATTATGTAATTATTATGTCTTTGCAGTAGTTCTGGTGTATCACCTTTATATTCACCAGTGTCTTTCTGTGGAATTCCTGTAGGAGTGCTACAGAATAAACTCCCAGACCTCTCCTTAGATAACATGATTGGTAAGCTATTTTTTTCTTCTAACATTTGTTAGGTATTCTTCTTGAAGGGCAAAATTAATAGAAGTAACTGATTTGCAGTTATTATAAAGTCAAAGTTAATACTTGAGAAAACTAAAATATGGGAACATCTTTTCTCAATAAATCAGAGGGTATGAAATATTTAAGCATAAAAGCATAGATTGGCATTAAAGCTATTGGAGTTAGAAAATGTTCATTCATGAGAGACTGATTTAAATGAAGGTGGTGACACTAGGTCTAGCCTACAATGAGCTGTACCCTGCCCCCTCAGGGCCGCCCATGCAGACTGGTCCCTAGGCTAGGAACTGAATACAAACTTCCTCTCTCTCCCTTTCTGCTACTCTAATTTAAAATTCAGCTCAAGTATTGCTTTCTTTAGTGTCCCAAGCCTGACTTAAGTGTTCTTCATTTGCAGTTCCTAATAGTTATCAGTTGATTGAGATTGAGATTTTGTCTGTCTCCTCCAGTAAATTATAAACTCCATGTGGGACATTTGATTCCACTTTGTATCCCTAGGCTCTCAGCAAAGAGCCTTGTACTTTGAAGATGTGCAATAAACATTTATTGAAGGAATAAAGAAACTGAACAGTATTAGAAAAAGTTATTTTAACATTTTGACATACATTTTAAAACTTTCATTTTGGTGATTCTTTCAACAAATATTTATGGATAAAATATTGCTTCAGAGTTATTGAATAATTATAGGGTCAGCATATATTAAAGGAAGAATGGGGATTTGTGACTTAAAATATTGTACAGCTAGGGCACCTGGGTGGCTCAGTGGTTAAGCATCTGCCTTTGGCTTAGGTCGTGATCCTGGGGTCCTGGGATTGAGTCCCACATCAGGCTCCCCAGGGGGAGCCTGCTTCTTCTTCTGCCTATGTCTCTGCCTCTCTCTGTGTCTCTCATGAATAAATAAATAAAATCTTGGAAAAAAATATTTTACAACTGTAAATATGCCAAGCAATTTTGATGTCTTAATTCTTTTAAAATTATGGCTATGGCTTATAAAGGATTTTCTTTGTCATTATTTGTTCTTTCGTAATGTAATTGAAAATACTATTTAGTAAGTTTTTTATTTAAATGCTAAATAGATAATTCTAGGAAAAGCATTACCTTATTAATCTTACTCAGAAGTGACATTTATTGGGTGCTTAGTACAATTAAAATGATTACTTTAATAACCCTACAAGGTAGGTAATACTATTTCTATTTTATAAAAGTGGGAACTGAAATCCAGAGAGATTTTAAAAATTTGCCTCATACCACTCAGCCAATAAATGGAAGAGCTAAAATGGGTTCCCAATCACCCCAAGGGTGAACCTCCTTGGCCATGGTCTTTTGTCCTGGCTGCTCCACTGTGATCTTAGGCAAGATCTGACCTTTTCAGGCCTTGGTTTCCTCATGATTTCTTGCCAGTTGTAAAATCCTTCTGCTCAGTGATACTAACTTGTATATTTAAAGTTCTTTCTCTTCACTTTCCAGACATAAGTCTATACTTATAAGTCCAACACATACTTGTTTTGCAAAATTCATTTTATCAGTGACACAGTTTTCTGAGTTAATTGACCTTGTCTCTACTTAATATAAAATATTAAAGTGAAAAAAAATTAGAAACACTCATGCACAGAACTAATCAGTAATGAAGCCCACAGGAGGTTGAAATTTCATGCTGTTTAGGTGTCTAAGTGAAATGAATTACATTTTCTTAAAAGACAAAAGGATACAGATTGTATACAGTTCCTGACAATGTAGTTGATTTAAAATCATTAAATAAATAATGCTTTGTTATTTGAAAACATTTTAATTAAAACTTTCAATTAAACTTTTAATTTGAAATTCACTGTGGCCTTAATGATAATTGAAAGCAATTCAGTTAAATATAGAGGCCTGATTTATATTCACTGGGTAAAGCCTGCTGCTTTTTAAGGCCTAATCTGCCCTCCCTTGTGAATTGCCTCTTTTTTTTTTTTTTTTTTTTTAATTTTTTATTCATTTATGATAGTCACAGAGAGAGAGAGAGAGAGAGAGAGGCAGAGACATAGGCAGAGGGAGAAGCAGGCTCCATGCACCGGGAGCCTGATGTGGGATTCGATCCCGGGTCTCCAGGATCGCGCCCTGGGCCAAAGGCAGGCGCCAAACCACGGCGCCACCCAGGGATCCCATAAGAAAAATATGGCCATTCCCAGGCGTCAACTCCAAGCTATGGAGAGTCTGTAAACATGGTACCTCTCAGTTGAAATTCACATTCTTTAGACCTCATCTTTTGTTACCAAAGATTGATATCAATCATATGGTGGATCCTAAGGGATTATCTTATTTGGATTAAATTGATGGTCATATTTTCTGTACATCTTATGAATTTTAAAATAACATTGTTATTAAAACAACTATATAACCTGAGGAGGTTAAGGTATTCATAGTCCCATCACCCATTTATAGTAATTATTTACATTTTTTCCCTTTCATGGGTGTGTGTGTGTGTGCGCGTGCATACACACTTTCATGTATGTTTTATTATATGTTTTGACAACTTTATTCCAGTATTCAAGTGGTTTATAGGTAGGAAATTTGTATACCCTTTTTAGTGAATGGTCTTGATTTTGTTTGTTCACATTTCGTTAGAATGGTTTTACTGAATCCTTTTAGTTTGAGACTTAATAACCTAAGTACAAATACTGTATCTGAAAATAATGCCCATTTAAGATTTAACTATCAACAGTGACAGTTGATATATTCTTATATTATGTATTTGTATATTCTTATATTATTTATATATATACAGTTTATTATATATGATGTATTTATATATTTATATATGAAGTATTTAATTATGAAGCTTAGATTTTGTAATTACATTGACACATTGAGAAGATTTCTGATTAGAAATCTAAATAAGTTCTTTGAACCTGCAGTTCGTGATTACCAACATTATGTATATTTTGTAAAGTACATCACATTGAAAAGCAACCCTTTAGAAAGATAGGCAGTGAGGTGGGAATGTGCGGCAGCACCCTGCTCCACAGAAGCTGGTCTCTGACTCAGGTCCCGTGATTTGCCTTGTTTAGTACATAATACCGGGAAACTTTGGCTAAAACAGTACTCTCTAGATGACAAAAGTTCCTGAATTCTGGACAGCAATAGTCTGGAGTAATCTGTCCTTTGAGATGGCAGACAGTGTGGTTTATGACCCAGAGCCAAGAACAGCGTCATTGCTTAGCTGCAGCCCCTGGAGTGCTTCCTGGTACCTTGTAGGTCTGAAGAGTATTTCTTCTAGACCTGAAGAGTATTTCCACTGAAAAGTTTCTGTAAATTTCAGCATACATTATAAGTAATGTGTTTGTACTTTGGATCATCAATCAGGACAAAGTGCCATTGCTGGGGAGGAGCATCCTAAAGGCCCCATTCTGCAGGAAGTGCACCTCCGATTCCTGCTGACGGGACTGCTTTCAGGGCTACCCTCCCCACAGTTTGCCATCCGTATGTGCCCACCCTTGACCACAAAAAACATCAAGATGTATCAGCCACTGCTTGCTGTTGGTGAGTATTGGAGCTGTCCTTTTTTTAATCCTTCATGCGTACTTTACGTTTTATAAGACATTTAAGTTTGCTAGTTACTAGAAAACCCTTTCTTTGAGGATAAAGAGGAAGAGGCCCAGTGAAATCAAGTATATACTCATCTTAAAATATTTTTCTTCCTTTTTGTTTTTCTGTCCTTTAAATCCACCCATCTTTTTATTCATTTATTTTTAATCCCAGTGTTAACTCATTCACCTGACACTGGATGATAGAGATCCTGACATAGTGGGTACCTTTCTGAAATGTTAGGAAGGTAATCCTAAATCCAGATTCCTTGTGCCTTTTTTTTTTGGACCACCCCAGGCTTATTCTGTGCCTATCATTTTATATTGGGTTTTTGTTAACTAATGATATGATCATAGTTAGTAGTTTAATAATAATAATGGTTCTTCATTTGCCAAGAATTATGTGAAACATTGTTTAAAGTGGCTATGGTCTCAGTAAACCAAGATTTGCCTTTTGGGTTGAAATTGCATAGTTTTATGTTGTAAATAGAAAATTGGTCTGAGTTTCACCTTGCTGTCACATCAATTTCATAGTAATATGAGTAATCTAATTTCCTTCATAGAAAAAAGAACAGATTTTAATTTGCTATTGTGTATATGAGGTTAAAAGTATTTTTCAATTTCAAAAAGTATATTCGTTTAAAATTGTCAATATTTTTTCTTAAGATGCTATTTGTTGGCTTCTGACTTCCACTCTGGGTCTATAACATGATTTGTGAATTTTTTTTTCCTAATATGAAAACCTGACCCATGTTTATTTTGTTGCTAGTATGTCTCAGTTAGCTAACTGCCTATTCATGAGTACTAAAGGCTCACTTGAGTAATATTTGGCACTATTCTGATTTTCCCATTTTTTCCATTACTGTCTTCTGAAAGTGGTTTGCATTTTAACATTTGGTAGTTTATGTTTACATTTATATAAATGTAAATATTTAGTTTTTGCTTTAGAAACTATTGACTTATATTAAACCTCTTACAGAGATTTTAATTGGAATTTGTCAATGTAAATTATATGTACATGTATGTACAGTATCAGTATACCTAGATTGTCAATTTTTTGGAGAAAATTACTTCTTGCCACAGCTAAATAATAGGAGCTAAGTCAGGGTCTGAAATTTTTATTGAGCGTAAGCTGTATTGTACTGGTATGTTGTGATGATCAAGTCATTTATTGAATTTAATATAATCACAAAGTTAAAGGAAAAAATATAAAATAAGTGCTTAAACTTTTACAGTGTCACTAGGGAAAAGAGGCATAGTGGAATTACTTCTTGTGGTGCCTCTAGAGTATTAGATCATAGGTTCAGCATTATTAAAACTTGCAAAATATAGGGACACCAGGGTGGCTCAGTCAGTTAAGCATCCAACTCTTGAGTTTGGCTCAGGTCATGATCTCACTATCATGGAATCAAGCCCTGTGTATGGATGGCTCCAAGCTGGGTGTAAAGCCTGCTTAAGATTTGCTCTCTCCTTCTCCCTCTGCCTATCCCCTCACCCCCGCTCAAGCACACACATGCATGCTCTCTCTCTAAAAACAACAACAAAAGGCTTGCAGAATGTTAAAATATTTTATTATTATGAAGATCTATTAATTGAAAGGTTTTGGTAATTCTTTAGATATTGTCTCAGTACTAGAAGGTACTATTGTGGAATAAATGATAAATGTAAACAAGTAAAATACTGTATTTTTCTAGAATGGTTTTGTAAAATATTTAATGAAGCTTTATTCAGCACTAAGCTAAATTGGAACTTGCCTAGCATTATTTCTATTATTCTATTATTTCTGTTACTTTGCATGAATCCATTCATTTTTTTTAAGTCATGTGCAGTGAGAAAGTGGTTGTCCAACCAATACTGTTCATTTTTCTTGCTTAACTTACAAAAACATTTTAAGGACTGAAACATTACTTTTTTGAGTATAGCCGTGTTTCTTCAAATTAAATTATAGACACACAAGTTACCTAAGACCGTGAAAATTTAGGCATAATAATAACCACAAATCAAAACAACAGCAATAATAGAAATATAGTAATAATCATGTACTTAGTTTGTGTCAGGTACTGTACTAAGTATTTAAAAATGTGTTTTCTGGGCAGCCCAGGTGGCTCAGCAGTTTAGCGCCACCTTCGGCCCAGGGTGTGATCCTGGAGACCCGGGATCAAGTCCGGCGTCGGCCTCCCTGCATGGAGCCTGCTTCTCCCTCTACCTGTGTGTGTGTCTCTCTCTCTCTCTCTCTCTCTCTCTCTCTCTGTGTGTGTGTCTCTCATGAATAGATAAATAAAATCTTTTTTAAAAAAAATAAAATAAAAATATGTCTTCTCATTTACTCTCCAACAAGTAGATTTTCTGTTATTCCCATGTTAAAGAAATTAAAAACACAGATTTAATGTGGGCAAGTAATTTTTAAGAGTGTAAGATGGAACCAGAACTTGAACTCAGGCTTGTTTCACTGCAGAGTCCACAGTTAACCATCATACCTGACCATCTCTATGATTGATATAATAGAAAAGACAAAACCAAACCAAAAATCTTTATAAAGAAAAATAGAAAAGATCTGGTTAATGAGTTCTCCTAGGTTGCCTTTTTGAGGACTGGCTAAAGTAAACATTCCAAATCTCAAGAAGTATGAGTTCCCATGTGTAAAAAAGCCTAGCAAAGTGCTTCTTCAAATTTTATGTGTTTATTAAGTTAGATTTTGAAGTCTTTCTGTGAAAACATGTCCCTGGATTTAGAGAAGTTCTCAGAACATATGAGATTAGGCCCATTTTTGCGAAGAGAGAAGACAGAGAAATTCACTCATTCTTAACACATAGCTTGGTTCTCTTTTACAAAAGATAAGTGTTATCAAATGATTAAAATCTTCAGAAAAGACTTGGAAAGGGATCCCTGGGTGGCGCAGCAGTTTGGCGCCTGCCTTTGGCCCAGGGCGCGATCCTGGAGACCGGGATCGAATCCCACATCGGGCTCCTGGTGCATGGAGCCCGCTTCTCCCTCTGCCCCTCTCTCTCTCTCTGTGACTATCATAAATAAATAAAAATTTTAAAAAATTATTTAAAAAAAAAGACTTGGAAAGATCTAGAACTCCAGCTAATTAAGACTATTACATTGTTTTGATAGGTACAAGTAACGGTTCTGTCCTGGTGTACCATCTCACCAGTGGGCTGCTACACAAAGAGTTAAGTGTCCACTCCTGTGAAGTCAGGTGAGTATGTATTGTGATACTGAGATCACAAACAGAAAGCATACTGGGAAGAAGTTTTGGGAGACTTTTCTATATTAAATACTCTGAAGTGATTATTTGCCTGAAAGTTTTGAATAATAAATATTTATGTTTAAGTAATGGTTATGTTAATCAGGTCTGAGCACTAATTGTTCGCTTTGTAAAAGAGTATTATGCAGTGGAAAATTTTTTCTAACTTTTATTGCTGCATCTGATTTCTCCTAAGGTCTAGGATATTTTCTCACTGAATATCACTGTGTTCCCTTGTTCAGATTTGTAGAGTTTGTTTTTCATTTCTTTTTTTCTTTTTAAAGATTTTTATTAATTTATTCATGAGAGACAGAAAGAGAGAGAGAGACAGGCAGAGGGAGAAGCAGGCATTCCGTGCAGGGAACCTGACATGGAACTTGATCCCGGATCTCCAGGATCACACCCTGGGCTGAAGGTGGCGCTAAACCGCTGAGCCACCCGGACTGCCCTGTTTTTCATTTCTATAAAGATACATCAGTAGGATGGATCCTGAAAAGTTTGAATGAAATCATTTTAATTATTAACTAATCTCATTTGTTTTTTTTGCTTAAGCACCATAAGAAAGGGACTAAACTATATAGCATTTCGTCTTTCATTTTGAGATGTGATGTGTTTTATGAGTGCCGTGCTTTCAGAGATACTGAGGGAAGAAGGTTGCTTTGTCTTGAAGACATACATATTTGCTCTATAGCATTATTTTGTTGATGGCATGGCTGCTCTCCTCTTTGCCCAGCAATGATGGGTTATGAAGTTATGCATTTGTAATATAAATTTACATTTCCAGTATTATTTGATCTTTTAACAAACATAAAAGAAAGGCAATTTTCTGTCCTCTGTACATTATATAAATATAGATCTCGTGCATACATTAAAATTCATAGTTAATCCTTCGTGAACACATTATTCTGAGTTACTGCATTTTCTGAATGGGAGAAAGGCTAATCCTTTAAGTATCACAACTCCTGATTGTGATGAAAGTTCCAGAAGTTTACATTGCCTTATTCTTTCAAGTACGTTGTTTGTGGTGCAGCCCTGGTGACTATTGGTCACCAACACCTCATGCTGTGCCCTCCAGTAGCTACCCAAATACCTTTACATGGCATCCTAATATCTTTAGAATCACTAACACCAGAGGTGCATGGGTGGCTCAGTCAGTTGAGCGGCTGCCTTCGACTCAGGTCATGATCCCAGGGTCCTGGGATCAAACCCCATACCAGGCCCCCTGCTCAGCAGGGAGTCAGTCTGCTTCCCCCTCTCCCTCTGCTGCTCCCCCTGCTTGTGCTTGCACATGCTCTCTCCCTTTGTCAAATAAATAAATCTTTAAAAAAAAGAAGGAATCACTTTCTTTCAGTGCACTGTGGGTGCAGTGACACGTCTGTGTTTACACCATTTCAGACTGTTGTTCATCTTCTCTCTCTTCTTCCAGAAGCCCTTCTGCCACTAGTGTTTCCTTTTATGAATAACACCCACCAGTCAAACTGCATTTAATCAATACTTGTTCTGAAGATGTGTTAAATATTAATACTTTGCAAGACCATTTCTTTGACGCCCCACCACCACTTTATGTGGTAGGCACTATTTTTATTCCCAATTTATGGAAGAAACTCAGTTTTATAATCTGTGAAATTTAAACTGGGCCTTTCAGGCTTCCAACTTGACCTTTATACTTAGAGTACATGTGCTGTATCTCCAGCTAAAAAAATGCCTGTAGGGCACATTTGGCAAAAAGATGAAAATGTTGACTGAGCCAGGATTCATGCTAAGAATTTATACTTGCTTCTGGAAAATGAAGTACATCTTCACTTTTTCTGAACACAGATCTTTTAATAAAAACACAATAGCCAGTTTATCAGCAAGCTATTAGATTTAAATAAGATGTTTTCCTAGATCATTCAGATGATAGATGTCACTAAATACATGACTTACACATGCTGTAATAATATTTGTTATTGAGTAATACTTGAAATTACAGTTTTACTTGGGATACCAAATAATGGATATGCTACTCAGGCTGATGTTGTGAGTGATTCACACAAATGTGTTCCATTATTTTATATGAATTTTCCCTCTTAATTGCCATTTTGAAGATAATTCACATTTTATATTCAGTGATGATGCCCAGGAGGATGGTAAAATCCTGATATCTTTGTGTTTCAATTAATGCAATTATAGTATTACAATTAAAAGCCATTATGAAAATTTCACAGATGTGTTGTAAAAATTGCTGAACTTATTAGCAATACACCCAACACATTCTAGATATTCATTGTCAAATGTAAGGCCAACTTTTTAAAGTTATTTTTACTAGATACTAAATGTGTTTTTAAAAAACACTTACTCTAACATACTTGAATTTTATGCATACGCATGGGCAGGAACTGCCTAACTCCAGATAGTTTTGTCTGTGGGTTGTTTTTAAAATCATGATGTTTGAGCCAGTTATGCATTACAGATTCGTATTGAGCATCTTTTGTATTCATGTAAACAAATCCTCTGATGCTTATAATCCAGTGGAAGATACCTAGGAGTAAATGTATATGTAGGTGTTCTTAGATTATTAGATTTTTTTCTAGATAATTAGTTTGTATCTTTGTTCAGTAGGCTAAATTTACAATAATATAGCATGATACTATTTTCAGTGTCAAAACTTAACTATAACAGCAGTTTATGTGGATGTCAGAACATTGGCTCAGTATTGCTTTGAGGAAGTGGAGTGATTTGTGCAAAGTAAAATAATTTCCATTTTGTCTATAAATTGCCAAAAGTTAGTTTCATAGAATTGTAGAACTGCAAAGCCTTCCAAGAGGTGAGCGCTCCTCGTAGCACCCAGGGTTGGAAAGTAGCCTGTGCAGCAGCCCCAGTTGAAGTCAACAGGCCTGACTTGGAAACCTATGGGAGTCAGAACCTCAGACACCTGTTGACAGAGTCTACGGTTACAGTTGTTCATTCATTCAGAACCCAACAGAACAATCCTAGACCAAGTCAGAAAATGAGCTACTGTTCTTAGGAGTTTTTATAAAGAGCTCAGTATGTGGTTGAACCCAGACAATAGCTTTCTAATCCTGAGAGCAGCGTGGTGCTTGCTGAGTTTGACAAGAGGTTTCATTCCTTTCTGTTAAGACATAATCCTATCCTTATCTAATCCTCTTTGAAGTCCCAACTTGATATTTATTTTCTTCATGTTGATCAGTTGGAGTCAGATATAAAAGCAGCTGCTGGAATCAGCTCAAAGGCAACATACTCATAGTGCTACATTACAAATAAGCAGCCATTCCATGTTCTGTTCTGTCCTCAACACTGGGATGTCTTTGTCTTAGAAGCAGTGGGGAAAGGAGGCTGAATGTGTATGACACTAATAACCATATGGAGGAGTGCTAGACTTTCCGTAGACATCATTCTTTTAATCCAACAGCATTTATTGTGGTACCTCCCTTCAAAGAGAGTAGTACAACCCATTGCAGTGTTTCTCAGCCAGTCACAGTTTCCTCTTGTTGTTTAGGCAACCCCTATTTTCCCTTTGGGTCTCAGTGGGCTCTAAAGACCAGATTCTGTGGGACTCTTACAAGCATCTATTGAACTCTGTACCACTGTATTTCGTAATAGGGAGTCCAGAATCCACTTTGTGTAGTGTCTTTTTTCTGTTAAATCATAAGTTCCAGAAGGATAGCAGGCAAACCTCTCATTCACAGTGATACTTCTGCTGCCTAGTGTAGTCACGGGTATACACTGGGTACTTTACAGACACATTTTAAAAATAATGAATGGAGAATGGGTGGACTGGGATTCTTCGTGTCCAGAGATTGTGGCATTACCATACTGGAGCATAGGTGCTCAGATTGCCAGCAACAAGCCTTGGAGAGTATGTCTTTGGTTTCTATGGGTAAACAGATCTGATTGATGCTACCAGACTTATGTAGAATGCACCATAAGTTCAAAGTGATTTTTCACTTTTTTTATTCACTCTGAGTAGAAAACTTAGTACTGTTACATGCTGGGGGAAGGAAAGAGAAACAAGAGACAAAGGGTCTTTTCAGTGAATAATTTTTCATCAGATATATATTGTATTCATTATCGATGTGGTTCGAGTTCAGTAAATGAGGAGGCCTCATTGCAAAAATAGGGCTTGAGTGGGATCTTGAAATTAGAATGATGATGATGATGATAGTAATTGCTAGTACATGCAGCTCTTCCTGTGTGCCAGAATTTCTTTATGTACACAGTGTTACTCCTGCAGCAATAGCAGATAAGGGGACAGATGTAGGGAGAGCGCAGAGCCTGCAACTGCTGGAGCCAGTATATTTGAAGAGGGAAGAAGAGATCACTCCGGACATGGGAATTCTTAAGAGTACTCAGTTTCAAGCAGCCTAATCTGAGTGTTTCAACACAACTTTACACCAAGAGAATTATAATCCTTGATAACTACAGCAATTCCCTTCTCTAACAAATACTATTTTCAGTTCCTTTGGGATCATCTTTGCCCCTCTGAGAAAAGACAAGTAGGCGGGTACACAGGGATAAGTGAGGAAAGTTACTCTAGTATTAATAGTGGACAAGGTTCGGAGGATTAAGAGGTAAATTTGGTTAGGTAGGGTGAGGCAGACAACCGGATGGACTTGAAAGTCACATGTGAGCTTGGATATGATGCAGGAAGCCAGCATATCTTCTTGGGCAAATGAGGGGCATGTGCAGAGCAGTATTTAATGCTCTCTAGCAATAGCTTTTAAATTGAAGTAAATGTGGATAAACTAGGTCAGGGGTTAACAAACATTTTCTGTAAAGGACCAGATAATAAGTATTTTAGACTTTGCAGGCCATAAAATTTCTGTCGCAATTACTCAAATCAGCCATTATGTTATGAAAGTAACCATAGACAATATGTTGTTAAACATGGTTGTTCCATAAAATCTGATGGGCAGTTACATGTAGAGCAAAGGTTTGGACTTTCCCTCTCAACTAGCCTCTATTACCTTGTAAGCAAGGTGGGGCAATAGAATAGTGTTTCTCCTCATGACTGATGGTCCATTTAACCTGTGCTCCCTCTCTGCCACACCCTACCCCCCCACCACCTCTACTGGCTTCCATTCTCTGCAAGCCATGGTGGTAATACTCTGTTCTTAACGTCAGTGCAAGAAACTGTGGACTCACTTGTTACCAGACCTCATAAAGGAGACTCCCAGGCATTTGGTGGATAAGTTGCTTGGAGTCTTGTCATCATTTTGAGATTTTTCTTTTGTGCTTTTCTCTAATTAATACACCATTTGGAACTGTCAGCCACTTCCAAATCTGGTAGCTCAGTTTGAATTCTTTACTACAGGAATTTCTGCCTCCTAATCAACTAAGAAGTTTGATAAATTCCTCAGTGTACTCAACTTTAAGCAGTCTGGCTCGGAATATTTCCACACCGCTGTTTCTTAAGCGGTGGAATTCTTAGACACTACTGTGTTGTGTGACTCTCCTTTGCCAGATTTTGATAGTCATTTTAATGCTGCTATGAATCCAGGTAACTAAACTATCTCACCATTATATTTGGAGATTAAGTTTTAATTTGAAATAATTTCATATATATATTGAAAATGTATGGTAATTTAGTCTCGAAAGGTCATGTTAATATTCTTAATTAGCTTGTATAATAAAATTAAGGTCTTAGGAAAAACTTAATTTCAAGTAAGTTGTGCAAACAAAAAAGGTTATTTGACTAAATTTTATTTAATTTCTCATTTTAGGGGTATCGAATGGACAAGTTTGACTGGTTTTCTTTCCTTTGCTACTTCAACACCAAACAATATGGGATTAGTGAGAAATGAACTTCAGCTGGTTGATCTTCCAACAGGTTTGTGTATTTAGACTATTAAAAGTTTGAAAATGAAAAAAATAAAGTTTGAAAATGGTTTGTCATATTGATCAAAGATGTTGCTATTTATAAACTTTCTTTCAACCTGGGAGTTTTTTCTTATATCCTATTTATACATTCATTTTGTTGTTCTGTAATAATTACCCTGGAAAGGCTCATCGTTGTTGTTGTATGCAAATTGTGTTAATACAAGTATATGGTAAATGGAGTACCATTAGCCTGAACAGACAGATTTATAATTACATATGTTACCAGTTCTACCTTTAAGTACATTGTTAGGTGACCAAAAGTACGGTTTTAAAATAAATCTTTGTAGTAGGCTTTCTTAGATTCTCTTCTAAAACTTTTGGCCTTTACAGGAAAACCTTTATAAATTTATAATTTATTTGTTTTTAAATGTTCAAATTTAAGACTTTTGACAGTCTCAGGCTGACTGAGTAGAGAAATTTGAGAGTTTAAAAAAAAGAAGCATTCCAGTTAAGTAACTTGCTCAGAATTTGTTTAAAAACCTACAACCCAATGAGTTTCAAAATGAAGAACTTAGAATAAGGTGAGAGTTTCAAATTATTTTATGACACATGGATGATTTCAAATAGAATTCTGAACAAAATTATAGTGAGTTTCTTTAAAATGGTCTAGCAATAAGGATATATGTAAACAGTTTGAATTCTAAGATATATATATGTATGTGTGTGCACATGTGGGTAGCAAATCGAGTATATTCTCAATATGTATTTCCATGATAATGGGTGTTTTTACTTCTCTGGGTATGGGTATGTTACTAAACCTCAAGAAATTAGTCGCACTGTCTGTAATCAGTCCACTGTAGTTCTGTTCTCATTGGCAATGACGTGCCCAGTAGCCCCTGCCCCTAGATTGGGGTCTCTCTAATTACATGACAGCCCAGGGGCAAAATGCTGTTTTCTAGTATCATTCACTTAAAAAAAAAAAAAAAAAAAAAAAAGCCTATCATTTTTTCCAGTTAGCTCAGGACTATTAGATAACTTAAAATCTTTCTCAGACTTATTTTTGAGCAATAAATTTTAAAATTTAAGTCATAGATACTAACTTGCTGAGGTGGGATATTTGAGTTCATAGATAATAGACTTTTCTAGCCTTGTCTTCTAAGAAGAGCAGCAGACCAGACCAGCAGAGTTAGGAAAGGATGTGGGTGTTTGTTTGGCAAATAAGAACAGGAGCCCCATTTGACAGCACTGAGGAGCAGAGGCATGCAGGCACTCAGTTGTCTCTGAATTGAGCGTGCTCTCTTTTGTTTAATGTAAATAAAAATGCGGGAAAAGTTATTAAAATGTATTTGTTCAGACATAGAGTAGAATTTGCATTTTTTAATTACAGAAAACCATTTAGCTTCTCTGACAGTTAACTAATTCTTATCATTCCCCAGTTCCGGTGTGTAAAGAACCTTTCAGTAAGAAACAGGTCAAAGTGTTTTAGTTGAGCATTTTGTACATGGGACAGGAAATCTTAAATACCTGTTTAAAGAGTGTTTTTTCCACTGGTTAGTATTTGTGAACATGGGAGTGTTCATATTACTTTAGATATAATATATCTAAATAATAGATATTATATATAATAGTCTAAATACACAAACCTGTTGTATTTTACAGTAGGCTGTTCCTTTACCATAGATGGATTGAAACTTCGGAAATTGATAATTTTGAATTTCTAAAATAGAACTATTTATTTGAAAGAAACCACTGAAAGTATTCAAGAAACTGTAACAAAGGAAAATACTTTTTTATAAGATAGATAATTGAATACAAGTAATATATTCTTGATCTTTAACTTGTAATACTTTTGAAATACATTTTGAATTTAGATTACTTGAAACAGTGTAGAAGTAAGTGGGAGAATAGAGGAAGCACTGATCAGATTCTGTTGGTGTGTATAGCTTTTTGTCTTACCTGTTTCATCTGATATTTCACATTTTCTTTAATATTTTCAATTAAAGGTAGGAGTATTGCTTTTCGCGGTGAACGAGGCAATGATGAGTCACCCATCGAAATGATTAAAGTATCTCATTTAAAGTAAGTGTGAGCCAAAAAAAAAAAAAATCTGTGGTGTTATCACAATGGGATCTTAAAGATTTTTTTTTTAATCTTTAAGAAAGTGAGAATATGCTGAAATGCATATAGAGTTTCTTAGTGATAGTAAATCAAGCTATGCAGCCATCTCAAGAAAATATTTTGATCACAAAATTAAACTATTGCTTTTAATTTCTACTTAAAAAGATAACTTTTCTATAAATCTTAATATCTCATTTGATTGGTAAAACCAGTAATCCTATTTTTTCTCCTATAGCTATATTGATCTAAATGCCTGTCACCCACAAGGAAAATGTAATTTGTCACCTAATGAAATTCTTATGCATTTCTATCTCAACATGGGTTTCTTGAGTCAAAGAACTGATTTTCTTTGTTTATAATTTAGACCTATTTAAATTTCAGAAAGTTTTGAGTTTTTCATTCCAAGGGAAATACATGTAAAGTAAGACTATTAAACATAGAGACTGAATGAAGACCAATCAGAAGAACAAAGAAAGGAGGAGTAAGCTTTTTAAAATAGTTTTCCAAATTTCTTTAGCTTTTCTGGAATCTTTGTATTTCCACATAAATTTTAGAATCAGCTTATCAGTGTTACCAAAAAAGCTTCCTGGGATTTTGATTGAGATTGCACTTAATCCATAGATCAATGTGGGAAAGAATTGATATCCTAATAAGTTCTGTGATTCATGAACATGGTGTATCTCTCCACTTATTTCTTAGTTGTCATTCTTAAAGTGTTACACATCATTTGCTAATTTTTTTTGTTTTTTTTCTTCAATACTAGTATACATGTATTTTTTTCTCTTTTTAATTTCAGTTACCAATTATTCATTACTGGCATAGTGAAATAGTTAATTTTTTAATATTGACTTCGTGACCATGCTAACTTAATTATTATTTCTAGTAGCTTTTTAGTTGGTTCTTTAGTATTTTCTATATAGACATTCCATGTTGTTTGCCAGTAATGACTCAGCTACATCTCTGTTTTCTGGAGTATGGGCTTTTTTTTCCTCCTTGTTTTACTGTAATGAGAAGGACTTCCAGTACAATGTAGAATAGAATGACGAGAGCAGACATCTTTGTTCTGTTTCTGGATCTTAAGGCAAAAGTGTTCAGTCTTTCAACATTAAATATGTTAGTTATAGATTTTTTGTAGGTGACCTTTATTACATTGAGGAATTTTTCTATTCCTAGTTTACTAAAACTTTGTATCATTGAGTAGGTGATGGATTTTGTCAGATGATTTTTCTGCATTTAGGGACATCATCATAATGAGGGATTTTGTTTTAAGTCAGCTAATATGGTGAATTACATTGACTGATTTTTTTGTTAAACCAACTTTATATCCCTGGCATAAATTCTTCTTGGTCATGGTATATTACCGGATTTGACTTGCTTAAATTTTATTCATCTGTGCTCATGAAGCATATTGATCTAGTTTTCGTGTAATATCTTTGTCTGGTTTTGGAAATCATAACTACCAATTTCCATAGGATATTTATAGATACATTATTTAATTTCAGAATATTTAGGGGTTCTTCAGATATCTTTCTGTTAATTCATGGTTTCCATTAGAATCAGAGAGCACATTTTATATTGCTTTAGTTCTTTTAAATTTAATATGATTGTTATATGGCCTAGACTACGGTCTTAGTGAATGTTCCATATTGCACTTTTGAAGATTGTGTTTTCTGCTCTCATTGATTAGAATAATCCATAAATGTCAGTTCAGATTGGTTGGTAGTTATTTAGGTCTCATATTCATACTGATTTTCTGCCTGCTTTTCTGTCTATTACTGACAGGTGAGTGTTGAAATAAACATTGTTTTGCATTTATTTCTCTTTTGAAGAGCTCATGTTCTTGCTTTTGGTATTTTAAAGCTCTGTTACTAGTTACATACATATCTGGTATTGTTATCTCCTCTTGACTTATTTCTTTATCATTGTGAAATACCCTCTTTATTTTTGGTACTATTCTTTTATTCAGAAGTAAGTCAGATTTGCCTGATTTATATAGCCACGTAAGCTTTCTTTTGATTAATGTTTGCATAGTTTATCTTTTTCTTACCTTTTACTTGTGTCTTATCTATGTCTTTCTTTATAGTTAAAGTTGATATCTTCTAGAAAGCATCTGGTTGGGGCTTCTTTTTCTATTTGGTTATCTATGTTTCAAATTGCAGTGTTTAAATTATTCATATTGAACGTAATTATCATTGTGGCTTATGTTTAAATCTGCCATCTTGCTAGTTATTTTCTGTTTTTAAATTTAAAATGAATTAATAAGGATAGTTTCTAATTTTTTAGACTTAATTTCTAATATGCAAAATGTCAGTTGTTATAAACCACATAAACAAAAGTTCTTTGGGGGAGGTCCTTAATTTTTAAAAATGTAAGAATCCTGAGATTAGAGAGTTTAATTGCTCAGTTGCACTATATGGACTCCAGTCTCTTCTGTTTCCAGTCATTCTTGACTCTCATATGCCTGCTAAAATTAATACATCTAAAACAAATCACATTATCCCCCACTACTTTAAAACCTTCTATGATCCACTATAATCTGTAGAATAAATCTGTATATAACCTAGCATGGCATATTTGGGTATTTTAGGTCTTTAATAATGTGATCCAAAATTCACATTTTGATCTTCTTTCTCATGATGATTGCTCTTGCATGCCCTTCATTTCAGGTAGCATATTCCCTCCACTGTGTCCTTTCTTATCTTGGCCATTTGTCACATTTGTTACACTGCCTAGAATGCCATTGCCTAGTTGTCAAAATAAATCTCCTCTTTCATAGTTAATCTTTGTAGCATTCACCAGATTCTGTCTTATATTAGTTATTTATATATAAGCCAGTAGATGGCTTCATGTTAGATATAATAAAAAATGTAACATATTATATTGCCTTTGTGTAACCCGTAATGGTGTATAAAATCCTTCCATGTGTGCTATCCTCTCTCCCCCCTTTTTAGCATTTAGTGAGGGGGGTAAGACAGATGTTATTAACATCATTATAAAGATAAGTAGAATAAAACTCAAAGAGACCCCTGGGTGACTTAGCGATTGACCATCTGCCTTCAGCCCAGGGTGTGGTCCCGGAGTCCCACATCAGGCTCCCCTCAAGGACTCCCTGTGTCTCTGCTTCTCTCTCTGTGTCTCTCATGAATAAGTAAATAACATCTTAAAATAAATAAATACCTACATACCTACCTACCTACATACATACATACATACATACATAAATCTCAAAAAGATTACATGGTTTATCTGAGGCTACAAAATTATCAAATGGCAGACTTTGTCCTGAGCAAGAGAACCTAAGTGCTTTGATACTGAGTATAAGGATCTTCCTGCTCTGTGACATTTTCTCAGTGCTAGCATGATAGAAACTTTGTGAAAACCTTTACTTTTTCATTTAATTTTTACCATAACCCTGCATACCAATCCATTGGGATAGGTGGTAATATTCTCATGTCATATATGAGGAAATTAAGCCTTGGGAGAGTTACCATAAATTGGTAAATTGGTAAAATGTGAACTTGTGCCTTTCTTCATTCTTTCTTCTGACCTGGGCTCCTTGCTTAATTATGGCTATGTGGCTATCTAAGGTCATCTTAGGGCTTTACCTTCTTAATAACTATTAATGATGAGAACTAATGTTAATTTAAATGACTTTTCTGATTTACTCAACCTTTTATTTGTATTACTTATGGTGAAAAGTTTTGCAAAACTTTTAGTAATTTTGTTTATTTTAGGCAGTATTTGGCAGTTGTATTCAAAGATAAACCCCTGGAGTTATGGGATGTTAGGACTTGTACCATTCTTAGAGAAATGTCCAAAAACTTCCCTGCAATAACTGCTTTGGTAAGTTACAATTGAAAATCTAGTTTATCCAGGCATGTTGTGTATGTGGTCAATATTTTTCTTTAGCCTGAATTGAAATCATTACTGTTAATGTATTTTCTTATTAAAAATGTGAGGATGATCTAAGTCCATGGAGATAACTCTTATTTTCTTGGATTGATTAAGCTAATATAGCATTAGTGCAGTTCCAATTAAAGTTTTACTCAGATATTTTGAAGAACATGATAAAGAGATTTGTGAAAGAATAAAAGGTCATAGTAGCTAACTCAGCCTTAAAAAAAGAGGACAGCATTGGGAAAATGGTCTCACTTTATGGAGAAAAATACTGGATCTCTACCTAATACCATATTTAGACGTAGGCTCTATGGGATTAGAGACCTAAATGTAAAAATGTAAATCTGTCAAATTCATAGTCAAAAATAGAAGAATATTTTTCTGTTTTGGGGGCAGAAAAGGACGTCAGGAGCTCAAACCAAAAGGCAAAAAAAGAAAAATGCATTTAATTACATCAAGATTGATGCTCTCTATCCAATGAAGGACACCAGTGTCCAAGTTAAATAGAAAGGACAAGTTGGAAAAAGAAATTTACCAATATCTAAAACCAGCAAAGGACTAACTAATCCTTGTAGAGGGCTAGGCTTATAGGAACTTGAAAAGACAGGAACACCAGTGGAAAGAGGGCCAAAGTAAGTGAGCAGTTCACGAATGGTGGAGAAACCTAAAAGGCCAATAGGCGTATGAAGAAATGTTCAAAGTCATCAGTTTTTAGAGATGGGCAAAATAAACTAACAATGGTATAACTTTTAAACTAACGAAAACTGGGGAGCCAGATAGCATCAGTTGTGGGTGTAGTAGGTTGCAGGAATCCTTACCCACTGCTGGTAGGAATGCAGACCAGTGAGGTACTCTGCAAGCAGACTTTGCAGCCCCTGTTCACAGAGGAGCTTCTGTGAAGATATGGACTGCAGTGTTGTTTGTCAGAGAGGTCAGACGCACTCCGGGTGTTCTCTGCTGGGAGAACAGAGAGACTAAAAGTGGATGGATGCACTCGTGGAGTACTGGGTAGCCTACAGAAACAGCAGAGATGGGACTTATGTTGTACTCAATGAAAAGAGTTTAGGAACAGGGTAGGATGTGATTCCTATTTATGTAAGTTATGAATACACACATGTGAAATAACTATCTGTGAAGAATTGATGCATATGAGAGATTATTGGATTGAATGCATTAAAATAGATGGGAATATAAAAGAATAAATAAGAGATTTGAGGTAGATCTGTTGATGACAATGGACCATATTGGAGGAACATAAGCAACTCACCCTATGTATCTACGGGGGAGGGCTAGAAGTAGGGAAGAGAAGATATCATAATTGTATTTATTATTTTCATTTTGTAAAAAAAGAAGGCATCAGAGTTAGACCTTTTGGAAGTTTGCCATTAAACTCTTCTACCTTAAGCTCTCATTAAAGATTAGAGGTAGAAGGAGGTAGAGGGTAGATTATTAAAATCTGCCTTAAGCACTAATTAGAATGCATTCATTCACCCTTTCTATAAATAGATAATACTTAAGAACAAATTGTGAATTCATGTGCAGTAATAAGTGATGCCCAACTGTTCCAGAAAGATTGTTTGATTGAAGTAAACTGAGCACTTATAGGTGTGTCCGTCTTTGCTTCTCAGGAATGGTCCCCATCTCACAACTTGAAGAGCCTGAGAAAGAAACAGTTGGCTACCCGAGAGGCCATGGCCCGCCAGACCGTGGTCTCAGACACAGAGCTGAGCATTGTGGAGTCATCCGTGATCAGGTGCAGAGTGCTGTTCCCTGCCTGTCATTTGTGATAGTCAGTGTCGTGGTAGGGAACTTGACAAGTGTCGTCCAAAGGCATCTATTGTACTCTCTTGTATTTCAGTGCATACTTGGAAGACTGAAGAGTTAATTTTACTATTTCATTGCTTAGTGTAGTCAATAACACATACAGTAGTATCCATATGCCAGTATCCATTAGCGAGTGTGATCATTCTCACTACCCTTCTGTGCCCTAAACTTCAGCTTCTGAAATCCAAATGAATTTAGCATGAACATCCGGATAGTTCATATTGTCATTTATATGCACCAAAGAAAATATATAGAGAATGCTAGATTTAGGGACTGTCCGCATCTCCATCCCCACCAATTTTAGAAATAAAAAAACCTCAGAGAAAATGGTCAAGATAAGGCTTCTTTCTGTAACAGAAACAGTGAACAAATTTCTCGTGTAAAGTCTAGATGACTACATTCCTCTGTATGGGGTAAATAACCTGTTGGGAGTAATTTGTGTTTTCCTCTTATTAACTGAGCAAAGATTAGTGTTAGTGCTTTTTTTTTTTTTTTTTTTTTTTTGGCAGATAGTTTTGGACTTTTGGACTTCCTGTTAATGCATCTGTATATCTGTATTTGGGACAAATTAATGTGTGTGTCACTCTAGGAAAAAGAAATAGCTTTACCTTATTCCTCTCTCTTCCAAAGCTTGTTGCAGGAGGCAGAAAGTAAATCTGAACTCAGTCAGAACATCTCTGCCCGGGAGCATTTTGTGTTTACCGATAACGATGGCCAAGTTTATCATCTCACAGTGGAAGGAAACTCAGTGAAAGATAGTGCTCGGATTCCACCAGATGTGAGTCCAGCTCTTGATTACATCTTCGTGAAGAGTTTATCAGAGGTTTTGTTGATTCCGTATCCACTGAAGCCATAGTTAAGTTGTGAAGCTCTTTCATGAAACTTTAAATAATAAACTTGACTATTTAAGGAGATATTTTCATTGATTAGACTTGTCCCATACTGCTAGAGAATAACATTGTAACTACTTAAATTAAATACTAACTATGTGCTACTTATTTTTTATCCCCTTAATAATCCATGAGGAATTCTTTCCATTTTATCTATGACAAAACCAAGGGAGAATAAGTAACTTTTCTAGTGTTACCCCGCTTAGTGACATGGCAGTTGTAAACTCAGGTCTGTTTGATTCCAGTATCTCTCCTCTTTCCACTTGGAGGATTTGACTTACAGTCTAGCATCATTTTGGGGTAATAGTAATCAGGTTATAAGTGCAATAGCATTATTAATATTTACTAATTTATATGTATCCTCCTAGGGACCTTCTGAAATCCTCTGAGGTTCTATAGTTTGTAATTTGTGTCCATATGCATTTCATAGGTTGTTTTTATTTTTTATTTATTTTTTATTTTTTATTTTTATTTTTTTTTAATTTTATTTATTTATGATAGTCACACAGAGAGAGAGAGGCAGAGACACAGGCAGAGGGAGAAGCAGGCTCCATGCACTGGGAGCCTGACATGGGATTCGATCCCGGGTCTCCAGGATCGCGCCCTGGGCCAAAGGCAGGCGCCAAACCGCTGCGCCACCCAGGGATCCCCATAGGTTGTTTTTAAAAGATAGATAAGAAAGTGTTTTTGTTAACTAATACTGCTGTAATGGTTAAGTGGAGGCATGAAATGATTTCATGAAATATATCTATTTACTTAAAATTGTTACATAAAAATAGACTGTTTTAGGGATGTCTGCATGGCTCAGTCAGTTGGGTGTCTGCCTTCTCAGGTCATGATCCTGGAGTCCCCAGATCAAGCCCTGCATTGGGCTCCCTGCTTAGTAGGGAGTCTGCTTCTCCCTTTCCCTCTGCTTTTCCCTCTGCTAGTGTGCTCGCTCTCTCGCTCTCTCAACTCTTACTCTCTCTCAAATAAATAAAATCTTTAAAAAATAAATAAAAGTAGACTGTTTTGTTGAATGCCAAGCCCTATATTTTGCAGGTGGCTCAGAGTCTTACAGGTTGCAGTCAGGATGGTGGCTAAGTTAGCCAGGATGGCTAACTCACATGTCCATTGCAAAGTAATGCTGGCTATTGATGACTGGCCTCAGTTCTTTCTCACAGGGACATCTCCCTAGGGCTGTCTGAGTGTCCTCACCCACGCGGCAGCTGGCTCCCTCCAGCACAACTGATCCAAGAGAGAACACAGAGAAAGCTGCGATGTCTTTTAGGACCTAGTTTGAGAAATCACACTGTCATTTCCTCAGTGTGCTGATGGTTCACGAGTCAGTCCTGTTTGTTGTGGGAGGTGACTGCCAGGGCACATAAAAACCACAAGGCAGAATCAGTGGAGTCTCTTAGAGACTGGCTGCTGCCATGTCTTCCTTATAAACAATGTGAGAAGAGGTGAGGCCATCAAACAACCTTCTCTGCTAAAAATGGAAACTAACATGTGAAAGTACTTTTCAAACCAGTTTCATTTTTTCTATTACATAGAACAAGTCATACCTGATACTTAGTAATGTCTGTTTTGGACTTTCTTTAATTGTCACTAGTTTGAAAAGGTGAAAGTAATGCAAATGTGAAAGGTTGGTATTTGATCACAATAGGAAAAGGAACTAAATGTATAGAAAGAAAAAACTAAGCAGACATAGAGTTGCAGTATAATGTAGCTGTCCTTTGGAAAATCAGTTTGCTGTCTTAATAATTCAGAGTTCCTCCTCTAGAACCCCAGATAAGGCCCCTTCTGAACTCTTTTCTTGCCACTCACAGGCAGCTGTCTGTCTCTGATCACTTCACACTTGGGATTAGGATATAGACACAATCCAGTAATTTTTTGAGATGCCAATTCTTCCTTACCCCAGAAAAAGTTTAAAACTTTTGGGCATTAGACCCTAGTTTTCCTTTTTATAAGAGTTTCTTTCAGGATGGCAATTGTGCCTCACAGTTTTTACGATTTTTTTTTCTTTTTATGGAGGTCCGAAGTCTCTACTTGCCTGCCAGATCCTTTTATTCCACAGCTGGAAGGAACTTTCTCAGGGAGAGACCAGCCTGATACAGATCCAGCCTCCAGTGAAATTAGCACATATTTTAGAGCAGATTGGTTTTAGGGAAAGGGATTTGAGCAACTACTGTATAATATGTGAAGAATTGGCTTTGATTCATTGTTTTTATTTTCTGTAACTTAAATATTTTCTAGGGACTGATCTATATAGATACATAGGCATAGGTTTTGTTTGCCTATTTTAATCCAATATTTATCTTACCCTCTTCCCAAATGTAAAGTATTAAACATTTGCTTTGAGTTGAAACTTTCCCTCTCTCGATTTTTGGCCCACAAACTATAGAATGTATAAAAATGGTAAAAAGAAGAGGAAAGTTTGACATATTTTAAGTAGTTGACTGCTTTTATTCAGAAATCTGGAATAGTGGGAGAGAATGAATATTTCTGCTTTGCTCTCAGCCTTACTTCTGATCTTTTGAACATGATATTTTATATACAGGAATGTAACAGTGTCAACAAATAATACTCTATTGAGTTTTAGTCTTGGCTCTCTCCGGATTGTCTGGAGCCACAGAGCAACTTTATGCCACATCCTCTGAAAGCACCTTGGTATCTGCATATGGCCTGTATACCATCAACTCTTAGGTAGAAAGATCTGGATTGCTTAATTACATAGTTGTATGAATATGTCACTTATAATTCTAAGCTGATTTCTGAGCTTATTTAAACTTTAATATTTTGATTTTTAGAAGTTAGAAAGTAAGATTATAAAATGTGAAAGTTTTCAAGACTAGGAAAAGTAAACTTTGAAGGCAAATTTTTAAACATTCTGTTAATGATGTCAGGAAATAAGATCTTGAAGTGTGGCTTCATATCATACAGAATTCTATTTATTTAACATAGCTTTCTAAGATTTTTATCATTGAATTCTTTAAAATACTCATTTTTAATTCAGGTTTTTTTCTTTTATTTCTTGACTACCATTAGGATTTATGCAGTATTTGATGTATGGGCCAGTTTATAATAGTCAGTTTGGCCAACTTTGAGCTTTCCTGCGGTGGGTAGCTTGAGAACTGAGCATGTAAATTTTTATTTTTATTTGGTTCTATAAATGCAAAAAGAAAAAAAAAAGAAAGATTTCTTTTAATAAGTAGAGAAATAATTGAGCAGTGATATTTTTTAATAGCAAACATGTATTGACTACTGTGTAGCCAGCATTGTTTTGAGCCCTTTCCTGTATAATTTTGTTAATACTAATAGGAGCTCCTCAACTTTCATGAGCTTAACATACTTTTTTGATTATAAATCTGAGATGCAGGAATATTAGGTAAATGTGCCACAAGCCACACAACATATGTGATGAAACTCAGATTTGAGCCCTGGCAACTGACTCTAGAGCCTAGGCTCCTAAGGTCTCTGTCACACTACCTCCTTGGGTTTGTTAGAGCTGTAAGCTCCGTTCTCCCCCACCCCTTGGAGTTATTGCAATAGTGTTTCATTCTTACACTGAGGTTTCCCTATGGACCTTCTTTGCAAAGCTTTCTGTGAATTCAGATTGTGTACATGCCTTTATTTCTTTATCTTTTTTAGAGATTTTTATTCATTCATGCGAGACACAGAGGGAGGGAGGCAGAGACAGAGGCAGGCTCCCCACAGGGAGCCCAATGTAGTACTCCATCCCAGGACCGAGGAACACACCCTGAGTCAATGGCAGACAGATGCTCAACCACTGAGCCACCCAGGTGTCCCTGTGCACATGGCTTTAATCTATAGTATCTCTTCACTGTCATTATTCTAGAAGGTTCAGTGAAGCTCTCAATCCTCTTTTCAGTAGAAAAATTGCTGCACAATTAATTATGAAACAGCTCTGAGTTTCTTCTGGGACAGAATGATTTATCCTTTTGCAGCAAGTGAGAAGTTGGAGACAAGAGCCCTCTAGAAAGGGTTTTCTTTCCTTCTCTTTACTTCTTTTAGTTTGCTTTCTTTAAGGTATTTTTTCCTCATACAACACCTCTTCTCTATAAAATCAGTTCAGGTAACTTAATGTCTGTCAAACTGAAATCTTCATCATTGAACTTGATAAGTTAGGTATTTCTTTAGTGTCCAGGGTCTCTTAGTATTTGATGGCATTCATACCAAAGCAAAACCATTTATAGTTAAGTTTTACTAAAATATGTTGACTATTTTATCACATTTATTAAGAAAAACATTTCTCTGCTATGATGTCCTATAAGTAGTAAAAAAATATGTATGTTTGTATATTTATTGCTTTTGTTTTCTAGGGAAGTATGGGTAGTATTACCTGCATCGCTTGGAAAGGTGACACATTAGTTCTTGGAGATATGGATGGAAATTTAAATTTTTGGGATTTGAAAGGCAGAGTATCCAGGTATGATTCAAGAATGCAGTGTTATTTGGGGCACCTAGATGTTTCAGTCAGTTAAACATCTGACTCTTGGCTTCAGCTGAGGTCAATCTCAGGGTCCTGAGAATCTGGAGGAACCTGAGACTCTGCTTTTCTCCCTCTCCCTCTCTCTCCCCACTCATGCTCATGCACTCTCTCTCTAAATAAATAAAATATTTATAAAAAAAAAAAAGAATTCACTATTATTTGTTTTTTTAAAAAAGTAACTTCTTGATGGTTCCATTGAAGGCTGTGACCTGCTAAAGTAGAATATTAAACATAACCAAGTATAGCTTGGACCCTTGGGTCTCTTGTCACTGAACTTGGGAGGAAAGGCGTTGAGCAGACTCTGGGTCATTCATAGGAGACACTTATCTGCAGGTGGCCCATGCAGAAATGCTGGGACATCATTCCAGTTGTCGTTAAAGGCCAGACCATTTCTGTCAAATGAGACCCTTGTCCCAGAAAGTAAAGTGGTTCTCACGTCACCAGACCTTGTCAAAAGCAGACCTAGAAAGAGTCATTGGACAGACTTTTCAGTGACAAGATATTATCCTACTGTGTATTGATATTTTGTTTTGTTTGTTTACCACCCTCAGAGGAATACCTACACACCGAAGCTGGGTCAGGAAGATTCGTTTTGCTCCTGGTAAAGGAAACCAGAAATTGATAGCAATGTACAATGATGGTGCTGAAGTGTGGGATACTAAAGAGGTAGGCCCAGCTCCCTGATAAGACACTCAAACCAAGCTGCTGGTCACAGGAGCTCTATTTTTTTTCTTCTGTCTGATTTAGAAATGAAGCCTATATGATGGGTTTGACAAGCTTCTTAAAATAATTTTCTTGCTTTTAATGGTATCGTTGTCTTTGGGATCTTTAAAATATATCTGTATGTAGAAGATAGGTTGCCAGAACTGTTCAGTTTTAACTTGCACTGGGTCTATGCCACTGGCATTGTCTCTGATAAACATCTTCCTTTTCTTTCTGAAAATGACCACCACAAAATTCACTTTTGAAGGTTCAGATGGTGAGCAGTTTAAGAAGTGGAAGGAATGTGACCTTTCGGATATTGGATGTGGACTGGTGTACGTCAGATAAAGTGATCCTGGCGTCAGATGATGGGTGTATCAGAGTCTTGGAGATGTCTATGAAGTCCACTTGTTTTAGAATGGATGAACAAGAGTTAACTGGTATGGAATGTCAATGAAAGGATCTGTGACACTTTATTTTGCACAGGCTGCTCTCTTCTGTTTCATTTCAGTCTTTCTAACAATCTGAGTATAAGGAAATGGATTAACTTCAAGCTTGAGTGTTTTTACTGCTAAGATACTGGGCTCTGTTACTGCAAATGTCAATCATTATCTACTCCAGCTTGGCAAGTGCCCCTTCTTTGACCCTTTGCGTGGAGTGCTTTGTGGAAAGATCAGAGATATTTGCATAAAAATGACTCACTTAGAATTTAGGAGAACTCTGGTGCCTGGGTGACTTCCTTGGTTAAGCGTCTGCCTTCAGGTCAGGTCATGATCCCATGGTCCTGGGATTGAGCCCCACATGAGGCTCCCTGCTCTGTGGGGAGAGTGCCTGCCTCTCTCTCCTCTCTCTGCCCCACCCCTCTCCGGATCAGGAGTTCTCTCTCCCTTGCTCTTTCTCTCTCAAATGAATAAATAAACTCTTTAACCAAAAAAATAATAATAATAATAATTTAGAACTCATCAGAGGACATGAATCTAGTGGTAAGGTGCTGCTGGCTTTTTAAGAATGAGCTTTTTATCTTTTGCTAGCATATATCACTGGGGGCGCCTGACTGGCTCAGCCAGAAGAGTGTGCAACTCTCCATCTCAGGGTTGTGCATTAGAGCCCCCCTATTGGTTGTAGAGATTACTTAAAAAAAGAAAAGAAAAGAAAAGAAAAGGGCAAGCAGATATCATTAAAAAGTCACTTTGGAAAGTGTTCTGGGTATCATGAATTTTGATACCTATTTTAAGACTTCTTAAATGGTCAGTGAAAATAAAATTAGATGATTGTGCTGCTATACCTTTTCTGTAAGTTGTTTTAAGATTTTTTTTTTTTTTTTACCAGAAAAAAGAATATTTTGGTAACTATAACCTCATACGTGACTTTTTGAAAGCAAATGGGACTGTGAATGTGCCCGTCAATCAGTTTGAAAGGCTGCTTTTGTCTTATGAAATACAGTGTCCTCCATGCCAGACACTTGTGAATGGAGATACATTCTGACCCTAACTGGAGCAAATCAAGCATTCCCCAGGCATCCGTTTGGTGTGCATTCCAGTCTGCTGAAAAATTTCAGAAGAGACTTACTTACTTCCTTACTGGACTTCAGCCTAAAACTGTCCACTCTGGGAACTGGCCATACCTTTGTAGAGTCAATCTTTGGCATATTCAGAGGCAGTAAGATTTTGAAAACCTGTGTTTTCACCTTGTGTTCGTGCTTGAGGCACTCTTAGGTTGTTGTTGATGCTGGCTGGGCTCCCTGGAAGTTATGTTAGGTGTGCGGTTTTTTTTTTTTTATTGTTGCCCCAGCCCTGTCTGGTGGCTTTGGTCCCACCGCTTCATCCTGTGTAACCCTAACTACCATCTCCTGAAGCCAGAAGTTGTATGTGGCTTTCTCATGTGTGTCCTTGAGATGCTCGCCAGCTCTGCATAAGTGGCAGTGTCCCTTCCTTCTATAACAAAGTTATTAAGGAAATCGAGGGAACTTCAAAGCTCATTTCCTTTTAATTTAGCTACTAGATCTAGGTTAAAGAGATGTGTAAATGTAATCAAAATCTTTGAAAAGCTTTCTATCACCTTTAATTTAAAATTTGAGTCTACCAAAGCCCAGATAGCTTTTCTTAAAGTGACTATAGAATTGGAGCCCATCATTAACACCATACTTGAATATCTGACCTACAGATAGATTTTAGGTTACATTTCTTTTAAAGTTTTCCAAATAATAATAATAGTAATTCCTATCTAGTCTCTAGTTCTGCAGCCTCAACCAGAAAGGGAAAATTTTGAAATAGTAACAGGGAAAGGTCAGTATTGACCCTTAAACTCAGAATGTCATTCGATACATGTTAAAGAATAAAAACTGGTGGTAGTGTAACTATGGAGTTGCCAAAAAGATGTCTATATTTTTATCTGTAGTTACATGCAAATTTGGTCTTGGAAAAATACGTTTGATAGATTTTTATTCTGGGGACTTACTGATAGGGGATGAAATCATTTTAGGTCATATGCAGTTATATATTTAATGAATTGTCTTTAATTCCCCTTAATAACAAGTAGAGAGTATCCAATACTGGTTCAAATCTGTCCATTTTCTTAGAATAGCTTAAGTGGCCTACTTTCTGTCCCTATGCCCCATGTTTACATTTGTCTCAACCCTCCACACCTCAGTGAAGGAGGTCAGATAAATGTAGAAGATGAGGATCCCTGTTTTTGAGTTGTTGAACCCTTCTTGTCTGCTGCCTTGTCAGGGTCATAAAACCACATAAAAATACTATAATGCTTTTTTTAGCAGCATCTAGAAGGAGTCCCAAGAGTGTAAGACTTTTTTAATAACATTGCAGTTTGATATGGTTTCCACACACTTTAAATAGTATCAGCAGAGTGTTAGAGAGATTGTCCAGTCTGACTTCCTCCCAGCTGCTCAGGCCACTGCCGAACAACTCGCTTTTCCTAAGGGAGATCACATAGAAGGAAACTTTCTACAATCAAATTACACACAAACCTTGCCTCTTCGTCTGCCTCTGCTTTCTACTCATTTCCAGTGGTTTTCATTTGGGCTGTTTGGAAATGTGTCACAATGTGCAGGTGTGTGTGTGGGGGTGGTGGGAGTGGGGAGTCTAGGGTCCCTAAACAGCATGCAATGCATGGAACAACCTAGATAATGAAGAATGATCCTACCCAAAATGTCAGTAGTGTCCCTTGTCTCCCTTCTTTCCCCCTCATTGCATCACTGTAACAGCATGACCAAAGCAGAGTCCTCTCCTTCCCAGACTGCCTGCTCACCATGCCATGTGCCACCTCCAAGTGGTGGAGGAGCAATTTTCCTACTGCTTTTTTCTTGGCTCTTCAGCTCCTCATTTTCTGCATTGCTGTCCCATAGGTAGCCAGCAGTCTGGGCAAGTTTCTGTTTAGCATCTCAGATAGCTGTAGCCCAGACCAAGCAGAATGTGTGCAAGAGAAGTAGCAGTGATGCCAACTGCCTCTTCATTCTAATTGTAATTTCCAGAAGTGAATGAGCTCTTGCAGGTGAGTTTCTCCAGCTGTGAGATGATCACCTATTCGTTTTTCATGGCTGATTATTTGCCTTTGAGAAGAAAGATCTAAACTCATTTGAAGGAAAAAGAAAAAAACTAATTTGAAGGTAGGGAATAGAGTTCACTTTCAGCTGTTCATGCTCATTGGGATGCTGTCAACAATGTTTTGTTTTGGAGAAAATAACACATTTGTTTATAAAAATCAGATGTTTCCCTCAGTTTACTCTGGCGTGGTGAATGTCTTGCTCATGTTACATAATAACTCTGGAGTGCTGCTCTCTAAGAACATTGTCTTGTGTCTTTTCACTGTTCATTGATTAAGAAACTACACATAGCATGGAAGCTTTCTCTGTCTCTAAGCTTAATCTTTTACTGTTAAGGTTTTATTCCCTTATGTTAGCTATTTCCAAACATTTTTAACCTAATGCTAGCAGCCCCTACTGTCTAAAAGTGTTGAGGACCAGCTTGAGAGCTGGAGAGTCCTGTGGTTGTCGTCTAGCAAGGATGAGGAGAGAGAGCTAAGTAAACCCACCTTTATCCTTTCCAGTGCTGGTTTTAATGGTTCTGTAGGTATGTAAGTGAGTCTCATTCTTCTTCCTTTTTTTTTTTTAAGATTTTATTTATTTATTTGAGAGTGACAGAACAAGCACAAGCAGGGGGAGGGGGAGAAGCAGGCTCCCCACTGATCAGGAAGCCCAATGTGGGGCTCCATCCTAGGACCCCAGGATCATGACCTGAGCCAAAGGCAGATGCTTAACCAACTGAGCCATGCAGGCACCCCAGTGAGTCTCATTCTTACCAGGTACCATTCCTCCCTTTATAACCTGGCTGTAAAAGATAAATGTGACTGAATGGAAAATTAAAACAAAACAAAACAAAAAAACTTTCATAGCAGCAAAAACTATAAGCAAAGCTAAATACAAATAATAACCTGGGAGAGGTATATGCAAGTCTTTAATGGGCTATCCACAGAGAAGAAAAAAATGCATAGTTGGCTCTTAAATATATGAAAAGATGCTTTATTCATAAGAGAAATATAAATTAAAACTACACTAAGAAACTGCTTCTCACCTATCAGATTAATAAAAATTCAGGAGCTTGAAAATATGCTCCTGGAAGTTTGAGGAAATAAGCACTCATGCATTGCTCATGCACAGACCCTATAGGAAGGAATTTGGCAATACTTAACAAAGCTATATGTGTATTTACCTTTTATAATCAGCAGTTCCACTACTAAGAACTTAACTTGACCATCCGTATGTGTGACCATAGCAGAATTGGGGAAAGAATAAGTTTGAAGACAAGAGAATAGTCTACAGTACTAAAGAGAATGAGGAATTTCTCTGTGAGCTGATCTGGAGTGATAGGGTATGTATAGGTGAAAAATCCAGGTGTTAAAGTGTGTATAGTTTGCATATACATTTGTTTATTTTGCAAAAGACAAAAACAAACAAACCTAGAATCCAAGAACTAAGGAAAATGATTATTGATAAGAGGTAGAAAAATTGAAAGAACGGGGATTGGGTGAGATGTCTGTGAACATACTAATATTATATAATTTCCACTTCTGAGTCGTTTAAATGTTGTACATATTCAGAAGATACAGGTGTCCCTTGTAACAACATGGGGGTTAGGGCTGTTGACCCCTCACACACTTGAAAATCGGAGTATAACTTTTAACTCCTCAGAAACTTTCCTAATGACCTACTGTTGCTGGAAGCCTTGCTAATGATGTAAATGGTCGATTAACACATATTTTATATGTAGTATGTGTTATATGCTGTATTCTTATTAGTTAAGATAGAGAAAAAACGTTACTAAGAAAATCATAAGAGATTTTCATAAGATCGTAATAATTTCATCAGATCATAATAGAAAATACATTTACAGTATGATGCTATATTTATTGAAAAAAAATCATCTGTAAGTAGATCTACACAGTTAAACACATGTTGTCCAAAGATCAACTGTATAACGAAAACAAAAAGGATGAAAGAAAAAACAAACCCTAAAATTGAACAAAGAGACTACTGAACCTAACTATACAACAGATTGGTAAGACTAGTTCACGTAACTGAAATATAGAACTCTCACTGTGGCCCTTAGTGGTTCAGACCCTGAGAACAGAAAGAGTCGCAGTGGACTTTTCAGTTAGTTGGCAGTAGCGCTAGTTATTCTAAAACGGTTTTGTGCATGTTATCAACTGTAACAAACTAGTACATAAATTGCAATTTAGGGGAACCAGGGTTCCTAATGAGGGAAGAACGAGGTACAGATGTGGAATGGGGGGTGAGGAGAAAGAACCCTCCAGGATGGATTTGCATTGGAGATAGCAATATAATTAATTCATGACTTTTTTTTTTTAAATCCATTTCCTTATTTCTTGGCCCTATACACTGATTTCAGGCATAGAAGCAATGACGTTTCAATGGCAGTGAGCACTCTTAGCACCCAGATTTGGTTTCTATATTCCATTTCCTGACTAAAAAGAACCGGGGCTCCTTGGGCAGTTTATTCCAGGAGAGAGGCAAGGAAGCTGTAAGATGAGTCTGGGACATGTTGTGGTGCCAGAAACTAAGGAAGGAACTGAAAAATCAATGAGGACTCATCATAAACATACAGAAACTAGCATTTAGGGGCTTCCACTGCCACACGTGGGGCAGTCTGAGCATCATAAAGAAAAACAGTTGTATTGCTATCAGTGTTGGACTCTTTTTAATCCATTATTCCATAGCAATATTTAAAGGGAAAGAAGAAGGGGTCTGGGCAGGAAGGGAAAGCTGTTTACAGAAGAATGCCAGTCGATAAATATAGACAGGGTGATAGAATTAGAAAATCACCAATTCCATTTCTTAATGTAATAGTTGATTCAAGCCAAGATCACTAGTGAGTGTCAGATCACTGATAGAAGGGTGTTTGGGAATAGGAAGTTCGGTCTCAACAGTATCTCGCTGTTACCTATTAATTGAAAAGGGGAGAAAAGTGCCCTGACAATGAGGGAGCCTATGATCAGATTTAGTGTTACCAAGAAGCCAACTAACATGCTCCCTCTGATGCGATGCAGTGAGAAGTACACAACATCCTGTGTCATGTTCTTGCTCACACAGATCACAATGGAGATAATTTCCTAGGACCTTGAATGGACCAGAACTTTTCAAAATTGAAAACATTGTTTAAGACCAGAAACAAAAAGGTTGAGAGGACTGTTCTAGATGAGAGGAGACTCAGGAGGATGAGAAACCAGTGTGGGTAGAATATAGCTGTCAGGATAGGGAGTAACAGAGGACCTCTGAGTATGATTTTAGTGAATCAATATTAAAACTCTTGGGTGTAGGACACCTGACTGGCTCAGTGGTTGAGCGTCTCAGGTTGTGATCCTGGGGTCCTGGGATCGAGTTCTGCTTTGGGCTCTCTACAGGGAACCTGCTTCTCCCTCTGCCTATGTCTCTGTCTCTCTGTCTCTCATGATTAAATAAATAAAATCTAAAAAAAAAAAAAAAAAAACTCTTGGGTGTAAAAAAAAAGTAGTCCTAGAAATATTTCTGACCATTTTCCAACTCTGAAAAGTCCACATAAGATATTTTATCCATTATTTAATACTTAGCTAAATACATAGAATGACATTTTGTAAAGCAGTACTGTCTAACAAATGTAATGTGAGCCACATACATTTACATTTTCATATATTACCCATTTTAAAAAATAAAACATGAAATTAATAATTTTATTTAACCCAGTATATCTAGCTTTATTTTTTTCAGCATGCAGTTAGTATTAAAAATTACTAATGAGGTATTTCATATTTTTGCATGCTCAGTTTTCAAAGTCCAGGCTGTATTTCACGTTAGAACACGGATCAACTTAGGGGGCATATTTTCAGCAGAAATACTTAAGCCATATTTAGATTTTATAAAATTTACAACTGAAAAAATAGTTACGTATTCCTAAGTAGACTTAAAAGTTCTCCAATGACTGAATCAAGTATTAATTTTTAAATTAAGTTAGTTAAAATTAATTAAGGTTAATTAGTTAAAATTAGTTAAGTCCCAAAGAACTTTTATCAGGTCAGGTGTCTGAGTCGGCCATGTAAGGCAGCCTCAGCACAGTTGCCTGGGCACTGGGACCTTTGGGCCTTCTTTGCATTAGAACGTGTTGAAAAAGAGGCAAATCTTGTGTCTGAAGTAAGCCAACTGCTGCATGTAGGGGATGCTGGGGCCCATAGTCTAGGAATATAATCCTTTTTCTTCAAGGCCTACCCTTGTGAGACCTGAGAATGCCTTTGATCAGAGATGACCTAATCCCTTTAGTGACAAGCTCACTAAAGGTCCGAGTTAGTTTAATAGTCTCAGAAAAGCAAAGATAACAAGTGGTATGATACAGGTAAGTATTATTTTTAGTATTTTAAAATAATGAGTTTTATTAATATCTGTTGAGTTGATGCACTGAATCTTTTACTCACATAGGATCAGTGTTTTTATACCATATAGGACACTTAAATTTTAAAAAGGGGAAGGAAGAGATATTAATCAGTTTGGATGAAGAGAATCGCTCCATTCAGGCTGTTTGTCTTTAAGCAGTGATTACACTGAATATACTCTCTCAGTTGCCACCAGATTTATAATTTATTCTCTGTTGACTTCTCTGTGAACGGCTGTGGCTGAAGCTTCAGAGTAAAACTATAAAATTCTATTTTATTAAAAGAACTAATTTTTTTAAATTCTTTTATTTTTGTCTAGAGCCTGTGTGGTGCCCCTATCTCCTTGTTCCAAGGGCCTCCCTTGCCTTGAAAGCTTTCTTACTACACCAGCCGTGGAATGGACAGTATTCTCTGGACATTTCTCAGGTGTAAGTTTTTACCATTTTTGTTTTCCTTTCTTAACTTGCTTGGGGTTGAAAATCAGTAGGAGCCTATACTCTGGCATTTAAAAGGATTGGAACTATAAAAACAAGCTGAGGCTGAGACAGCAGACACCCTGAAAGAACCCTTCATTTGCCTCTCTGGGGCCTTTGGGAGTGAGCATGTGTTGGGAGCTGGGGCACCTGAGCTGCTTTTGGTAACCTTTGTCTGAACCCAGGATTATGACATGATGAGTGTGAAGAAGGCCAGTTAGGCCAAGAGGAATTTGAGGCCAGCCTTCAAATTCTTTTTAAAAACAACAAGAGGGGCCCCAGGGTGGCTCAGTTAGTTAAGCGACCAGCTCTTGATTTCAGCTTAAGTCATGATCCCAAGGTCTTGGTTTCAAGCCCCACGTCAGGCTCCCTCCTCAGTGTGGAGTCTGCTTGTCCCTCTCCCTCTGCTGTTCCACTCCCCCACTCTTTCTCTCTCTCTCAAATAAATAAAATCTTTTTTAAAAAGCAGCAAGAATGGGCTTATTGCAGATATATTTTCTGTTTTATGAAATTTCACTTATTATAAAGACATTGACAGTAACTATTATTAGTAGTTATTAGTTAAATCCACAAGTGTTACTGAACTTATGCCATGTGGAGTGCACAGGTAGGTATGGGTTAAGGAATAAGAAAAATAATGTGATGTCTGTTTTCCAAGAAGCATCTACTTAGAGAAATGAATGTCCATTTTGCAGAGCAGAAAGAACAAGTTCCTTTAGTCATTGCTAGGTTTCTTATTAACATGACTCTTAAGCATGATAGTTTTTAGAGCCCACTGATAAATTTTCTGGTTTCTTGAAAGCCAGAGAGACACTTTAGTTATGTCTTTGTTTTAACTAAATAGGATAAAAGCAGACATGAAAGATGGCTGGTGGGTTCTTGGGTGGTTGCTGTTTGATCTATAACCAGCTTTTTTTTTTTTTTTTTTTTTTAAGATTTTATTTATTCATTTGAAAGAGAGAAAGCACAGCTGGCAGGGGGAGAGGCAGAAGGAGAGGGAGAAACCGGCTCCCTGCTGAGCAGGGAGTCTCACGTGGGGCTCTATCCCAGGACTCTGGGATCATGACCCGAGCTGAAGGCAGATACTTAATTTGACTCAGCCACCCAGGCACCCCTATAACCAGCTTTTTAAACCAGGGACTGCAAAGAGGTTATTTCTACATTGGCACAGCTTTTTTTCTGGTGAAGAAATGCTTGATTATAAGTGAAGAGAGAATGAGCTTATTCAAAATCTTTTCTGTATAGTGATTATCCAGAAAATGAAGAAGTAAAGAATCTCCTTCAAGAGCAGCTGAACTCGTTGTCAAAGTAAGCATCCTGGCTATGTTTTATTAGGGATATGACTGTGAGAAAGAAAATAGAATAATTAGGCTTTTTGAAGTTAAAGTAACTTGTGTTTTAGAAAACATCAGTAACCCAAGGAGAGACCATTCTATTCACAAAGGCTCATTTGATCTTTCATATCTTCGTGTTGTAGAAAGTAGTTATTTAATAGTTACAGTGACAGCTCCACCTTCACCAGTTTCCTACGTGTTGGATGGCTGTGGTCCCATGTCAGGAATGGAAGCTGTGCTCTGAGCGTCCTGGTAGCTCAGCCTGCCTCCGTCACAGATGCCCCAGGAAGCCTCAAGTTAGAGGCCATACACAGCACAGTTCTTGTGTGGCAGCTGCCTTTTCTAAAATAAGTTCTCTGTGTCAGGTGCTATGTGTGCACACTTCTGACTAAGAAATTAATAAGTTCCCTAGAGCCAAGAGCATTTAAAAGTACATATTGGGAATAAAGCCAAGGAAGTAGAAAAATATGGGTTCATGGGGAGTTCTTGGTAAAACAGAGTACATTTTGCAGTCTTAGAATCTGTCACATGTAATTACAATATTTAATAATTTAGCGATATTTTATTGATCCCAAATTCAAAATAATTATTGTTTCTGTATCCAAAAGTTAATATTTGTATTTAAGTGGAAAAGATTTAAAGAACATCTTTCCTCCCCCGATGTATGAATATTCTGTATGTGGCTATTTTAGAAATATCAATTTATAAAAACATGCCTTTCTCCTTAAATATTTTATTTTTTGTAATAGTTTCTGAATTTATCTCTTCTAAAGTATACACTGTTTCTGATCAGTAGCAGAATCATTTTATCAACAGTGACATTCTTGTTCCTATAGTTAGGCAACTGTTCATGTTTTCAAAACCTTGAGTTGAACTATTGCAAGGATGTTATGTAAACCAGAATCAGAGCCTCACCCCCGTGTGGTAGTTGACAGGTACTAGCTCTCTTGGCCTAGATACACTCAGCCTTTGCATTTATGATTTCAGGGTCCTGGCAAAGTAACTTCCTTTGGAAGTTCTAAGTGTACTAACTAGTTAAAAAAGGAACAAAACATTTCAGGAATAGCAAAACTTTAAGTAGATTAGCAATTTTGAGTGGATTTCCCATTTCAAGAATATATTGATTTATCTCCCTTATTGTTTTATTAAAAAAGTATGCCTTACCTTTGTCTGGATTCCTGTTTGCAGTGACATAAAGAAGCTCTTACTCGATCCAGAATTCAGTCTCTTGCAGAGATGCCTGCTTGTTTCAAGGTAACACTAAGTGTTCTGTGTAAGAAACAGAATGTCAGATGAACTCATTTCTCTTATCAAGGTTTTGTAGTTAAGACCAAATAAACGATTTTGATTTTAGAACAACATATCAGTTCATCCTTTAGATTTGCTTTACAGTTAATTTTGGAACTAGAAAAAAGGAAATAGGAAAAAATAACTACATTTTTAATGTGAGATCTAGACCTTCTCTACTGGAAATGCTGCCTCCTCCAGATAGCTTTTAAAAATATGTATTTTAAAATATCAGCTATAAAAAGCATGTCCTTAAATATACTGATAGGTTATATTTAAAGCAATAATCTGTACTCCCTCTCTGCAAGGTAGAGTTGTCACTTACAAAGAAAGGCATTTCCATCTATTCCCCAGAGAATAAATTGTAGTGACTTCCATATCTTATTTAGCCAGTTTTCCAAGAGGAATTTCTTCCTTAATGTGAAGCTGTGGTCCCGATTGAAAGGTGTGTGTGCTGCTGACAAGCCGGGTAAATCATTGCCCAGGCCTTGGAACCATAGTGTTGCTCTTAACCCAGCACAGAGGGGACTTGGGGGCAAAGGGGCCTTGCCCTTAGGCACCTGTATCATTTGAGACTCGGTAACAGGGCTGGGGAATGTGCTACTTTTTCTTTCACCCCACCAGGCACAGGCGAGTGTCCCAAATGGTCTTTCATGTGACAGCGCTGTGCTCCTGGTACTTGAGGCTTCTATGGGGAGGCCCTGTCCACGCCCAGGTCTGCCATGTGGGGTCAGTGGGATTTTGGTTTCACCTTCCTCAGGCTTTACGGCGATGAGTCGGAGCTGCACTTCTGGACAGTTGCTGCCCACTACCTGCACAGCTTGTCCCAGGAGAAGCCAGCAAGCAGCCCCACCTCTAAAGACACCGAGCCTCGGGACAAAGTGAACAACCCACTAGATATATGTTATGATATACTCTGTGAAAATGCCTATTTTCAGGTATTATGTTTTGTGGATTAAAATCTTGAAAGCTCCCATCTTGTTGACTTATGTCTTTGTAAGTGTCTTAAATTTGGGAAACTTTCCAGCTAAATTAAGGTCCACATAATAGAAATGAGTCCTTCGGCACCTCTGCATTGAAAAGGCCTGACTCAGAACTTGAGAAGCTCATAAATGCTTATTGAGTTTTGTAATACACGAGTTTTGTAATTTTATTATTAAGTCTTTATTTTTTTCTTTGTCTTAACAATTGTTAACTTAGAAGATTCATTTTTATTCATTTTCTGTAAAAAAATATTTTTCACTTGATATCTTATATACTTTTCCATGTATAAAAAGGTACTTTCACAGTGTATTCACTGCAGGAAAGAACTTCAGTGCACAGAGGGCTGGCTTCTGGAAGCAGGCAGAGTTGCACACAAATGAGAATTCATTTCGGCACTTTTGTTTGTTTGTTTGTTTGTTTTAAATTTTTACTTATTTATGATAGTCACAGAGAGAGAGAGAGAGAGAGAGAGAGGCAGAGACACAGGCAGAGGGAGAAGCAGGCTCCATACACCGGGAGCCCGACATGGGATTCGATCCCGGGTCTCCAGGATCGCGCCCTGGGCCAAAGGCAGATGCTAAACCGCTGTGCCACCCAGGGATCCCTTGTTTGTTTTTTTGAAGATTTTATTTATTTATTCATGAGAGACACACAGAAAGAGGCAGAGACATAGGCAGAGGGAGAAGTAGGCTCCTTGCAAGGAGTCTGATGCGCAGGACTCGATCCTCGGACCGGGATCATGACCTGAGCCAAAGACAGGCAGTCAACCGCTGAGCCACTCAGTTGTCCCTCAACACTTTTTTCTAGTCAAATTCTTATTAAATTTTTGGATTTCTGTAAAGTTGATTATCTAATAACCTCAGGAGTCAAAATAATATTCATAAAATGATTTTATTAAATATAGTAAAATTTAAAATCTTAGAATTTTCTTTTCTTTTTCTACTCTAGAAATTTCAGCTGGAAAGGGTTAACCTACAGGAAGTAAAGCGGTCAACTTACGATCATACAAGGAAATGTACAGACCAGCTACTCCTCTTGGGTCAAGTATGTCAATCTTTATGACTCTTTTCACATTTCATGGAGTTGCTCGTTGATGAGTATTTCAGAGCATCATGTAGCTCACACACATGCACACATGCGCGTGCACACACACATACAGACAGATAGGTAAATCAGTATTTTTCTAAAAGTATACATGTAAATTTAGGCTTTCTTTCAAAATAAGACCAACAAACCTTCTGAGAAAGCAAAAAAATCTGTGGTTGACTAGCTTGGATTACATATGTCAAACGAGACCTAACTGGTTTGGTTTGGTTTTGTGTCTCTGAAATGACTGATGCTAGAGTAAGCAGTTTCCTGAGCATCTGTGTAAACCAGATTGTGGTTTTCCCTTTGTTCCAAAGAAGCAGTAGGACACTTTGTTGAATTTTTGTATATATAAGTAAAGCATTGACAAACAAGTTTTAAAAATGAAAGTCTTCTCGAAGCTATAACTTCAGTGTTCCAAATTGCGAGTTCAATAACACTGTGTTGGAAGAAAATGGTCTCATAATTAGAAGAACTGTTTCTCTCATTAGACAGACAGAGCTGTGCAGTTGCTATTGGAAACAAGTGCGGATAACCAGCATTATTATTGTGACTCCCTGAAAGCCTGTTTGGTTACAACTGTCACCTCATCAGGCCCTTCCCAGAGCACCATTAAGCTGGTGGCAACTAACATGATTGCCAACGGCAAGTTGGCAGGTAAGGTGTGCTTTGTGGGTATATTTGTCAGTACTCTGGGAACTCAGGCCCATTCCCAGCAAAGTATTTGATTATTAAGATAGTTCTTTTCTTTTTTTAATATATGCTGGAGAAAAGTAGGAAGATTGTTGCTAGCCATTAACATGGTGACCATATCACTTAATCATTTGAAGCAGAACACATCTTAAGTGTGAAAGAGGGCAATAGTCATAATTACCAATACAGCAGGCATGAGTTGGATGAACCTGAGCAGGCTGAAACAGTGAACACAGGTGCGCAAGCCCACACTTTCCCAGTTTGCTTCTTGGACTATATTGCTGCTGCTGCCCTCTTGACTCAAGGGTAGCATTGTAAAACTATTTTTGTATTTTGTTTTAAAATTAAAGTCAAGAATGTCTCCAGTAAGTATATAATGCACAAGAGCAGATGACATCAAATAGTGGTTTTTACCTTGTAGTGACCTGTTAGAGAGGGCTGTGGTATCACCTGAGGGGCTGGTGTTCTGTCTTCCAGAGGGTGTGCAGCTGCTTTGCCTGATAGACAAAGCTGCAGATGCCTGCCGCTACCTGCAGACATACGGCGAGTGGAACCGGGCAGCATGGCTTGCAAAAGTAGGTGACTCTGGCAGGTGCTTAGAGCATTTGGGATAGAAAGTTCTTCTTTAAATTTGGACTCCTGATTTAGAAGCAATTTTTTGGCTGCACAGCTGCTATGCAGATATTTTCTTGCAACTCTAATGCTCTTGTTCTTTATGAATATAAATTGCCTTTCTTCGTATTGAGAAATGGATTGCCTTGGTAGCAATTTAGTGAAGCAGCTGGCCCCTTTCCCTGCTGGGGTGCTGGGGTGTGCCCCAAACCCCAACACCAGCCCAGGAGTTGCTGGTCCCTAATTCCACAGACTTGGGTGGTTATCTCTGCTATTCATGGTAAGCAGCAAAGCTAGGGCAGTGTGCTAGCAAAACCAAGCCTAGCATTTGTTTCACAGGAACAGATCCCATTTTGATTACATTATATTTTTTTTTTTTTTTTTTTTTATAGTGCAGGATGTCTTTGTTTTTAACACAGGTATCTTTCTCAGGTCCGTTTAAGTTCTGAGGAGTGTGCTGATGTTTTAAAGCGGTGGGTTGACCACCTTTGCTCTCCACAAGTCAACCAGAAGTCAAAAGCCCTCCTCGTCCTTCTCTCCCTGGGCTGCTTTTTCAGTGTTGCTGAGACACTTCACAGGTACACCCACAGTGCATCACAGGTGGTCAGGGTGACTAATTCTTCATGCTCTCTTGAGGCTCTGCTGGGTGGATAGAGCACTCACTTTGTGGAGTAAAAGGAAAAGCTTACCTTTTAGGTTTATAAAAAAAACAAAAAAAAAAACAAAAAAAAAACCCTACAGGGAATGAAATAGTCCATAGTCTTTATTTAATCATCTCCATTTGGTCTAGGAGCTTTATTTTCCTATCAGTATATTTGCCACACATAATAGGTAACCTATTTAAAAAGAATCTAAAAAAAGTCTGTAGAGAATTTAGCTTTGAATAGAGCAACTAAGATGAAGACCAGAGAACAGTAGGAAGGCTGACAGCGTTGTCAGTGTCCCCTCTAAAAATAATACCTATCATTTAGGGGACATTTTATTTATTTAAAACTAAGGGAGGCTGAGGCAAATATGAAAAGACTTCTGGATAAATCTGGACAGTGGGTGTGTGGATACTTGTCCCATCTCTGTAGATTTGTGTATATTTCAACTCTGTCACAGTTTTTGTAAATATGAATTAGTCGGGTTGGGGGGTGATGACCCACCCAGGGGGGCTATGATAACCCCAGGTGGGGGGCTATGATGACCACCCAGTTCTCATAGCCTTTCCTCTATGAGCCAGGGCTTGGAAAAATGCTAATGTAAACTTGTGCTTGGGTTTCTAGGGAGAATGGGTACAAGTCTCTATATGAAAATACACCGGGATCCCTGGGTGGCGCAGCGGTTTGGCGCCTGACTTTGGCCCAGGGCGCGATCCTGGAGACCCAGGATCGAATCCCACATCAGGCTCCCGGTGCATGGAGCCTGCTTCTCCCTCTGCCTATGTCTCTGCCTCTCTCTCTCTCTCTGTGACTATCATAAATAAATAAAAAAATTAAAAAAAAAAAAAAAAAAAAAAAAAAAAAAAAAAGAAAATACACCCTCAGGTGGGTCTGCCCCAAATGCCATAAATCACAAAGCCTAACTCACTTTGTTCTCTTGAGCAGCATGAGATACTTCGATCGAGCTGCCTTGTTTGTGGAAGCTTGTCTCAAGTACGGTGCAGTCGGAATCACTGAGGACACAGATATCCTTTGCTGGGATGATTATGCAGCAGGAGGCTGACGGCATGAGTGGGTTCCTCTTAGTGTACTGCCTGGGCAGGAACTGTGTTAGGGACGATCCACACTCAAATTCACCAAAGTCAGGAAAGAAGGAGAAATGAGAGAGAAAGACAGGAAGAAGATGGTTGCATAGCTGGCATCAGTTCTAAGATGGGTGGGGAGGCAGGAAGGACTGTAAAGGGATGGGACTCCAAATTTTGAACTATATCCAGGCACTGGTGAAGTTGACTCTGGTATAACAGGCTACTTAGAATGTCAGAGCACAGGAAAACAGGGCTGTCTGAAAACCTAAGACCTCAGGGCAGACTTCGTAATCAAAACCTCTGACTAGGCTGTGTCTGCCCCCAAATTGCCTACCACTCAGCCTTTCAGGTGCCAGAGGGTATGTACTTAAGGCTTCTTTCTTTTTCTAGTCTTTAGTGTAGTGTTAGGCTTTGAGACAATCTAAATCTAGGAGGATGTTAACTAGGTCTTCTGGAAGGAAACACTTTGCATTCAGCTCTTGCAGAGGGGAATGGGTGACATTGCAGATTGAGACCTTGCCTCCCCAAGCCAGGAACCCCCCTCCCCCGTGGAAGGGTGTCTGTGTTTTGCTTGGCCCTGGCAGGTCCTTGCATCCCTCCTGATTTGCCCCATAGAGGTGGTTTCTTCCTGCCTGTGGGAACTTGGTAGAGTATAATCACATTTCTTTCTGCCCTTTTTCCCCTTAACTATGGTTTACAGAAACTCATCTCTGCTATATATGCAGATTATGCCCGAAGCTTGAAGAACCTCGGTTTTAAACAGGGTGCAGTTCTTTTTGCTTCAAAAGCTGGAGCAGCTGGCAGAGATTTGTTGAATGAGCTGGAATCCCCCAAACAAGAACGGACTGAAGAGTGACAGGTCGATCTGTGCTGGGGAACCTGGCTTCGCATGCAGGGTAGGGGGTCGGTCTAGCAGTGCTCAGGGTCATGGTCAGGACCACTGAGGATACTGTCCTTCCAGGGTCCCTGTGAGCTGCTCAGCATTTTCCCATGGCTGTGTGTGCACAGCAGCAGATGAGCTTTTGCAAAGTTAGGAGCAGATTCCACGGCCTTTGTTTATCTCAGAAAAAAATGCGAATGCTTCAGATTTTGAAAGGGTATAACATTTTATACTTTGGGAGACAGCTTTAAGAGTCCCTGGAAATATTTTAATTTTTTTAATCATAAAATTCAAGTGACTGAATTGCTTTTCTCATTGAGTGGAAAGGTGTTTGAAAATCTAATTGTAAGAGGAGTTTGTGAGACCTATCCTCAAATATGTACTATGCCTGTGTTTCTCTACAATCATTCAAGAGACAGAGCAGAGAGATTTCAACAGTAAAGATGACTTACCAAAGCATTCCTTGTTTCTTATCTTGAGAATATAGATCTCTTGATTCTCTGTTTTACGCAGTTGCTAAATTTTGTAATTTCAGGCTCATAGAGAAATTTTAAGCTTTATGTTTTATTCTAGTTTGTGGGATCTTGGGTATTTTGAATTTTAACTCTTCTGACGTATTACAGTAACCTCCTTTTTGAACTCTCTGTGCTTTAGTTTTCTGTCTTTGTGTTTGTCCAACAACTGAAATATATGAGATGTGACTATTATAAATTATTGCTGTCTAGAACTTACAGAAATGATAAATAAAAAGGAAATTTCAGCCAGGTGTTTGTGTTTCCTGAGCTGCTGTGCATGAGGTCAGGGGCTGTGCTGGCTTCTCGGGAATCAGTCCAGCTGCTTCCTCCAAAGTCCAGGCCACTTGCTGAGTCCAGAGAAATTGGAATGTAGGAATTCCAGGAGTGTGGGCCCAGGATTGGACCGAACACCTGCGCCCTGGGCAGATCTGCCTCAGACCTCCCAAAGGAACAGGAGTCAGTGTGCAGCTCTCAGAGGTGAGGTGAGGAAGTGGCATTCCTGTCTCCCCTCCTGCATGTCCAGGGTGGCCCATCTCCTCACATCCACTAGGAGATACGATTTTTAGATAAGAGTCATAGCCTCTACCCTTAGATATCGACAATCCTCTCTGACAAGGAACTGTGATCCATAGAGAGGATGGATTTATCCCAGGAATGCCTGTTCCCTAAACAACACTTTGGCTAAAGTTCTAGAAGAAATCCAGGATGCATTCATTAGTCCTGTAACTGGCTCCCCTTACTTGTCCTTTCTGTGCCAGGCCAGATTACATCAGAATTCCTAAAGGTCATGGGCAAACAGATCTCTCTCTATTGCCTGTGGTTAAATGATCACCCATATATATTTTGTTTATTCAACCATCAGCTAGCTAAAGGAAAAAAGAATGCTGCCCTTAGTAAGCAGAGAGGAAAAAAGATATCTTACTCTGGAGTGGGGCATTTTGAAAATGTAATATGCTTTGAGTTTGAGGCCAACAACTAAGTGATGAGGCCCTGCCTGACTGTGGCAACAGAGGAGAGGACCAGGCCCAGCAGCTTGGAGGGAACCAGCTGAGCACCTGAGGCCGACGGACCCAAAGTCTGTCACAGTCCAGCGGGTAGGATGGCGGTCCTTACTCTTCACACAGGACAGTGACCAGGTCTGTCAAGGTACAACTGGGAGTCCCACCCAGACAGAACCTGGGAGCCCCTCCTCGTGGTGACCTGGTGGGCCCGAAGCTGAGCCCTAGCTGAGCCTCACCTCTGATGAGCACCCAGAGACAGCAGCGGATGAGGATGAATCCCATTCACAGCCTGCACTTCCACTTTCTTTTCATGAAGGGTCTTTAGGAACCTCATGTTCCTGATGCGTTAGCTGGGGAGACTTCCCAGGGCGAAACCCACAGCCAGGATGAGACGAGAGTGACCATGACTTCAGGGCTGCAGGGGTCCCCCTGTGCCCATCCCCACAGCCGTGCCATCAGGGCCCTCCCTCGGCAGCCAGGCCAGTGGAGCTGGAAGACCTGGTGTGGGGGACCCCTGTGACCCCTTTCTCCAGGCTGGTCTCTGCAGGGCCGTTCCCTGTCGCTCACTCTTACCTTTTTCCTGCTCTGTTGCTCATGTTCTGCCAACAGTGGCGGCCTCCCCACCATCTTGCTTTAAGTATTTTCAATGCTTTGAAAGTGGTAGCAGGACATTTGGTTCTAAAAGTTATCAGAGCAGCCTCTGTACAAGCCTCATATCCCTCACTGCTGTTTCTGATCGGAGATTTTCCACGGACCAGACTCTGGCATAAAAACAATTCACCTCCCAACTGTTTATTGCCTGGAGACATCCCACCACCTGGCACGAGGACAGTGTTCTGTTTCAGTGACTCCTGAGCTTGGGGATCACCCACCCTATCTCACAGTGCGCAGCAGCGGTACGTGACCTAAGGAGAGTGTCAGGCGCAGACCTGTAGGTTGTGCAGCAGTAAAACCCTGGCAGGCAGAACCACTGCCCAGAGCATATTCTGCTAGCCAGTAGGGCTCTGGTTCCTGTTCTGCTTGGAACTGATTTGACGGATTCCAAACAACTTGTGAAAGAAAGAACTCTTTCCGTTCAAATGAAAAGGCGTTTTGAGTTGATTACACTTTAAGGTGTTGCTTTTTTAAAAGAAGGGCAGGGAAGAAGTTGGGCTTTAGGATCCAGGCTGAGAACTGCTGGAATCCCACTAGACGGAATTGGATCGTCCTGCTGTCTTTTCTGGCCTTAAAGAATCCTTCCATGTGTTTGCTCTTCCAGCCCTGCCTCATCCACTGAAAATAACCCGCCTGAAAGCCCCGCATTTCTCTCACTCAGAATGACCCATGAGTCTGAAGCTCTCAGATGAGTCCCTTCAGGCAGTTTCAAGCATTTTCTGTCAGCATTTGACTCTCTTGCCTAAAAAGGCCAAATAAACGCCACCACCACCCCTGACTTTTTGGAGTTCACTAAGAAACAAGACATAATCAAGGTAATAGTAACTGTTCTAAATACCAGAGGAGGAGAGACATTCTGGGTCCCACAGGCAATTTGGGTTGGTTTTTAGCTTTCCCTTCTTCCATATTTATGTTTAGCACAGCCAAGTGCAGTTAGGGAAGAGGGTGGTTCCAGACTGCGTGTTGTACTGCTTCAGAAAGACTGGGCGGGACAGAGTAGTTGAAAATTTAAGATCAGATAAGACCTTCCTCAGTCACTACCTTAAAAATGTAGCCGGGGTCCATTTTCTCTGCAGGTACAGTATTTTTTAAAGCTGAGGTGAAGTGGGCTAGTGTGGAGGCAGGGGGAAGAAGAGAGCAGCCCAAGAAGGGGCCTCAGCGCTGTGACTGTCCCTCTAGGTTAAGGGTCTGCAAACTAGCCTGCGGAGCTAATCCCGCTCATGGCCTGTTCTGTAAATAAAGTTGTCCTGGAACACAGTTGTGCCCATCTGTTCTTTGTCTGTGGCTGTTTTCATTCAACAGAGACAAGTAGATGCAGCAGAGACCATCTGGCCTGAAAAGTCTAAAATATTTAAATGTCTGACTCTACAGGAAAAGGTTTACCTACTCCTCAAGGCCCCCGCATGCTTCCTTGTGATGAAATTTCAGGTGTCCAGCTGCCCTGTTGGCACAGATTCAGGATGAAGCCCGCTGTGATTCTCCTGTGACCACGTGCACTAGAACCAACCTCTTTCCAGAAAGATGTTTCAGCTTCATCCCATCTGGCTCCTTTACAGGCCCAAGTCCCATGGCCAAGGGTCTGGGGAACTACATACAATGTGAACCACCTGGGGTGACCTCAGGTATATTCCTGACAATTCTGAGATAAAAGGCATCAGTAGTTGATAGAAAAATTTAAATCCAAGAGCTGTTTCATAGTTACATTTTAAAGCAAATCTCAGCTTTACTCCAGACAGCTGCTAACATGTTCTTCTGTGATAAGACCCTCATTGTACTCCAGTCTTTGGACATCCTACCAGCATTTTTAAGGCATAGTACTTCAGGCAGGGTAGTAGATGAAAAATCCTTCTGTCTTAAGCCAGTGATAGGCACTACTCTTGCTGATGTGAATCCATAGGGTGCATACACTTACGACTGTCCCGTGTAGGGAGAGACTCCTGGGTCGGGGGAGCCGCAGTCGCTGATGGCTAGGGCTTCATGTAATCCACGTGGAGGGACTGGGGAATGAAACAGCCGCCAGAAGTGAACGGACGAGTCTGCAATAGAATCAATGGATGAGCTCTGGAGGAAATCAGCAAATGACTAAGCTTGCGCAGACACGTTATGGAAGGGAATGAGGAAAGGAGAAGGCCCAAGAAACAAGATTTCTCAGGCTGATTTGTGGGACATGACCGAGTTCTCTTGATGACTATCTGTCCAACAACATTCAGCTCTACAGATTGTTTGCTTCCTAGAGGTCTTCTAGAATGTGTGTCAGTCGGGAATTTGAACGACAGGCCCTTACTTGTCTTGAATTACTGATCTTTGCCAAGAGGAAGCCAAAGAAAAGACATTGTGTCCTGTCAAGCACTTAGGAAGCTGTCCCAAGAGGATAATGTTCTAGCAACACTCCAAGGCAGGTTAATTCAAGGGGTGGTAAGAATCTGATCCAAAGTCTGTGCTTTGGGAAATACTAATGCACATTGCAGAGGGCCTTCTGGAGCCACACTCTGGCCAACAGAGTAAACTCTACCGCACCTCGGGCTTTGCTTCTTGCCAATGAACCCACTCAGAGGTGCTTGTGAACACCAGTGCCTGAAATGTGGAGGCAAGGGGAGAGCAGAGCGTGGGGCAGCGTCTTCCTGTCATCTGGCTGCCTGGCCTCAACTGTACGAAGGTGGCAATGTTGCCGACCTCAGGGTGGTTGATAGAGGATGACAGATGCAGGGACTTGTCCGTCTAGAGGGTGCTCCAGACCTCAGTCAGGATCCAGAACAGGTGCCATCCATCCACTTCTCCACTTGTGGAGATGAATGAGGTGGTTGCTTTCGCTCACCATCCAGAACCTGCTGCCTGGCACTGCAGGCAGGAGCTGGGATTTGGACTGAAAGAAGGAACGGTAGACTCTTACCTTCTCTAACCTCACCCACGCTGGCATTGTGGAAGACTTGTGAGCAGAAGGAACTTCATCTGGAGCCCAGTGGGTTGCCGTCTATCTCTTGAGGCTTCTCTAGAAACCTGCTCCAGCGGCTTCCAGCGGCTCTGAAAATCTCCCACATGCAGCGGATCTCCTGCCTGAGACTCAGAATCCCCTTCTGAGGATTATATCCAGTCCTTTGTTGCCCTATCCCCTGCCCTGTCGCCACCTGTGGGAACCACCAAACTCCAAGTACTTAGCCACCACCAAGGCACTTCTGGAAAACTAGGTAGGACTGGGGCTGGAAGGGGCAGAGAGGTGAAGAGCAACCCTGTGCACAGGAAGAAGTTCTCCTTGACCAGAGAAGGACTAAACACAATTCATGGGAAGCGATCATAAAAGGACATTCCACATCAATGGGGGAAAGACCAGGGATGGTGCCCCGCAGGTGCAGTGGGTTCAGAAAGGGGTAGCAGACCGAGGCCCCGGAAGAGGGCAGAACTAGGGCAGCAAGCGTGAGCCCGGGGTGTCCAGGCAGATAACACAACACAGGAAAAGGCGTCGTGAAAATGGTCCTGGAACCAGCACCAGCAGCTGGTTGTATTTTTCAGGAATGCTGGAACACATACCCCAGGGTGGGTGGGAGGAGCGGGGGCCCGGCTGCTAGGACGCCTGCGGTGGCTCAGCTGGGGCCCAGTCCTGGGTGCTCTGCTCACCGGAGACGGGCAGTGGTTTCCATCAGGTAAGGGGCGCTGTGCTCTCAGCACAGCATCGCTACCCAGGGTGGGAGGGACAGACGGGCAGAGAGGGCAGCTCCTGACCCTGCTGGGGTCCTCAGGCCACGAGTGGGACCCAGCTTGAAAAGGAAGTTCAGATCTGGAGGCGGGAGACGGGAGACGGCAGCCTTGCTGGCTGCTTCACTGCTAGCCCTGGAGTCTGTTCACAAAGCCACCAGCGACGGTGGTTCAGAAACAGGATTCTCATCATACGCAGCCCTGACCACATCTCTCCAGTGTGTACCCACGGGCAGCAAGCTAAGCCTCTCTGTGCCTCACCTGACTCACCTGCCACATGGGGATCACACAAAGTTCATCCCATGGAGCGGATAAAATAAGCCGTGTGGAGCTCCTACAAGTGCTTGGCCCCTGCTGCTTTTACATGTTTGATGTGATTCTTTTCTAAGTTGACTTAGGACACCCAACTGCTTCATCTTTTCCTGGGATCCTCTGCTCAACATGTACAGGTCTGTGAGTCCAGGGGAGCACCAGGCACCAAGACTCCTGGCTCAGACTCACACTCAGGCAGCCAGCTCCCCAAGGCACGGCCACTGCATCAATAGGACCAGTGAAAGGGCTGGGCAATGGGTGCTGCTCTGGCCACAGTCAGTTCTTTTGCCCAAAGCCCAGGTCCTTAATCCCAACAACTCTCCCTTTGGGATGGTGACCTCTCGGGGGCCCTGTCCTCATTTCCTGCTCACATTAAGACTTCTAGTAACCCCGAACACCACATGGAGGGGTGGTGGGTCTCTGCTTCCCCCGTCTCCGGGGGACTCTGTAGCCAGCAGCGATGGAGAGCATCTCCTAACTCCACCCACCACCTGCTTCCAAGCCTCAGGGCCTGGTGAAGGAACAGTGTTTCCAGCAGCATTCCCCAAGGCCTCGGGGCCACTCCTTCGAGGAAAAAGAGTGCATCCATAAGGTGTATTATGGAGACTCCAATTACCTCCTGAGAAAGAACTAGCTCACAACTTCAAGGACACAGCAGCAGATTAAAAGAGTAAAAAGGGCAAAAGGAAAACTAAAAGTCCCATCTCCACTGGACCCTGCCCCACTCCTCGTGTTTGAACCAAACTTGATTTCCACCAAGATTTTAGCCATTCATGCCTCTGCCTGCTGGGGCCAGGCAGGACATCCTCCATCCCTCTTGCACTTCTTGGACAACAGCCCTGCAGACATCTGAAGGCACTTCCAGTCCCCAGAGACGCGTCAGCAGCTCCCTGCCTGTCCCTCTCTTGGGATTGCACCAGGTGCCAGTGTCCCCATTGGAAGCAGCTAGCTGAGGGCTGGGCATGGCAAAGATCTTAAGCTAAGCAAACGTGGGTCAAAGACGGGAAGTATCTGGGCGGCCCTGGTGAGTCTGCTTTGGTGAGCGGGCGCCCTCCTGGGAGCTCACGCATCTGAGCCCTCAGGAAGCCAAGTTCCCATCTGCAGACACTTGCCCCACCATCCACCATCCAATCCTCTGACTTCATGGTTGACAATCTTGCCCCTTTCACAGAAGAGTAAACTAAGGTTCGGAGATGTTGAGGACGACTGAGATGACCCTCTTCCTTGGACTGTCCCCAAATGAGGAATTTCTTGAGACACTGGATTTGGGATGCCAAGGCCAGGATGGTGTCAGGCAAAACGGGACAGTTGGTCACCCTACTGGTAAGTGACAGACTTGGGATGTACGGAGAAGATTCTAGAGGGGTTCCATCTGCAGCTGAGCCGATATCCTAAGCCCTCTCTTCATCTGAGGGGAGGCTGGGTTCGGTCGGTAAGCGAGGCAGAAGGTGGCCTGGAAATCAGCTGGGGCAAGAATTAAAGAACGGTCTTCCTAGCCATCAGCTGTTGGAAAGAATGTGGTTTCAAAACACCATTTTAAAAACTTTTTTGAATGTTTGGATGCTCCAACTAGATTGATTTGCGACACTGGAGCAGGTTATGCCAGTTTGGTTGGGAGCACTCTCCTTTCAAAAGGAAACTACTGAAGAATGCTGTTGCTTTATTTTCTGGCCTTATTTTTAATGAACAGCAGGTGCCTTGGGGGAACTGACGCGTCACATGTCGGCTAAAAATCTAAATGTCGGTGCAGCGTGTGGCCCACCCCTCCATCACGGGCTTTGGGACAGACGGTGCTTCTTCCTGCTACCTCTGCGGCGGCTCTGTTTCCAATTGCGATGCAGGCAGAGGACAGCATTTGGTCCCCGTCCTGGCATGGACAGGGCCTGTGACTGCTGGTCCTTGGAATCCTGGTCTCAGACATTCTCCCGTTCAGGGCAGCTTCTACTGTTTGGCCTACCTGGGAGTCCCGGTGGGGTTAAATTCAATCAGAGAATCTCCAATAGCCTCACGGGCCCGAGCCTTCTGAACCAAGACTACCACCAGGCAGGGCTTCTGCTTTCACGAGTGGGAGGACGCTGCCTGCACCTGCCACGGGAGGGGGAGACCTGAGATACCCTGCTCCCTTCACTTGCATTTGCCTCCGGGCCCACCCTCCCCACACCCTCCCCACGCCCTCCCCCTGCCCCAGCAGCTGCAACTTGGCAGCTGGCCCTGCTGGGTGAGAACTGAGCCTAAGGAAGCTGCTGGAAGCCGCTAGGACACTAAATGGAGAAGCAAGTCTCTACTAACACAGAGCGGCCGGACCTCGCTGCCCTGTTCCCAGAGCGGGGCAGAGGCTGGTCTGAGCACCCATAAAGACTTAGCTCCCATCTGAAGACGCAGGGTGGGAGCAGCTCACTTCTGCCCTTGGAGAACCAGTGGCACGGAGGGGGGCCGGGGGAGGATGTCCGTTTGTGAGCCTGGGTCTGGTCCGAGCAAATGCTGCTTTGTCCCCTTGATCAGGAGCCTGACCTCGTAGTCCACTGGCCTTGAACTGTCAGTGGTTACGGCAGCTTGATTCTAACACCATGGTTGGGGGGGAGGGAAATCGAAGTGTCACGGTGGGGAGGTGAGTGGCCAGTGGCTTGTCATAAAGTAGTCACCATGCTTGGAGACTCTCAGGGCTGCGTGGGCAGCCTTGCCCCTGATCTCCCAGACCTCCAGGCTGTGACTGAACCCAGTGGATCGCAGCAGAGACTGAGCACACGGCCATCCTCCCACGCCCCGGCCGCACGCACAGCCTGCTGGCTGCCCCCCGCCCCCCACGGGCTGAACAAGGTCTCCCAAAAGTCAGGCCCACCTGGACCTCAGAACGTGCCCTTATTGGGAAATAGGGTTTTTGTAGACCTTGGTGATCGGATCATCACTCCATGTCTAGAGTCTATGAGAAGAGGAGAGGCACAGAGAGGTGCAGAGAACGTGGCCCTGGGAAGAGACTGGACTGACGGAGCGGGGCCGAAGCCACCGGAGGCCAGGGAGCCTCCAGAACGGGGAGAGACCACGTTTCTGCTGCCTTCAGCCACCGAGAGTGTGGTAATTTGTTACGGGGATCCTAGGACACAGATATGCTGCCACTGACCAGAAACCGAGGACCCCGGATTCCTCAGGGACCTCACACGGTCGGGCTGGCACCCCTTCTTCCAGAACAGTCAGAATTCTGACTCCACGGTCCTGGCGGACCGCCTTTAGCTCCCATTTGTTTCTCTCAGGGTCTGCTTTCCAAAAAGGAAAGAAAGGCTTTCAGTTGTACCTCTGGACCTCGGAATTCCCTTTTCAGCCAGATTTACCGAGCCAGGCTCCCTGCCTCCTGCGTCCCCCCCTGGCCTCAGCAGCTCTCCCCACGCCCGGCTGGCGTTTCTTTCTGCTGCCCGCTGCTGATCGGCGGGATCTGCGGGCACCAGCAATGCCTAGGCCCACACACAGCCCAGGAGGGTCCTGCTTGGCTGTCGAAACCATCCAGGCCCATGACTGTGGCTTGGGGAAGATTCCAGAGGTGGGACACTGCGGTTTTAGCTTTCCAGGCTTCCGAAGCCAAGAATTTTTTTTCCCCCCAATAATCCCAATCTGTGTTCCTTGGAACTGTAACATCCTGCAAAATATTAATAAACATTTTTAAAAGCGTCATAATCAAACAAGTCCGGGAAATGCCAAAATAAGTATAGTTTTAAATAAGTTCTTTGTATCGCAGACCTTCTCAAGGCTTTTAATATGCCAGATGCACATCGTGCCCCTCCACGCAAAGGATTATGGGATTTGGGATTCCTAAACCTATTTGATCACGGTTCTTACCGGGTCGTGCCTGGCCCTGGCTGACTGTGCTCTTCTGCACCCTGGCGCTGAGGATGTCCCTCCCTCCCTTCCTTCCTGCCAGAGCTTTCTCTTCCAAGTGCCAGAAAACCACCCTGCCCCTCAGTCTCACCCCCCCAAAATCAGCGTAGTGTGCCGGTCTCCAGCCCAGAACCCTTCCGAAGTCTCTCCCCCGCACACTGTTCACTTTCAAGTGACCTAAAAGGTCCTCCGTGAACCGGGGCCCAGCCCCTTCTCCCACTCGGCTCCTGTGTCTCCCACACCCCTCCTGCCTGCCTCACCTGCCCCCCCCCCTCCCCATCTCGCAGCTCTGAACTCGCCACAAGGCCCAGACCTCTGCTCCGTGATGCACGTTCCTCAGCGTCTCCTCCACTGGGCTGGAGGCCCTGGGAAGGCAGGACGGGTCTCCCCCAGGCAGCATCTCCAGCATTTTCTACAGTGCCAGGCCCCTCCAGGTGTCCGTACACCTGCCGCTTCATGACGAGGTCAGGGTCCAGACAGCCAACAGGCCATGTGTTCCTAGAGCGTGAGGTTCCTGCCCTGGCAGGCTGTGGGGTCCATACCCCACGGTCCCCGGGGGGCTCGTCGCTTCTCACCTCGCAGGCCACGGTGCACAGCCACGTTGCTTTTCCCTTCCTTGTGCCCGTTGCTTTATGCTTAGCTTTCCACGTCCCCACATGCATAGGGCGTCCTGTCCCTTCTAAGCGCCACGTAACTTGGGTTTTTGGTTTTGATTTGCTCTTTCGGTTGGAGACCTAGACCGCGTACACACAAAGGCGTGACTTACTGTGATGCCGTGGAAATCTGCTGTCTTTACGTCGTCTTCAACTTTCCCCACTCGTTTTACATCCTTCCCCCCCAACCCCGCACCCCGGTCTTTCGGGTTAGTATTTTTTAATATTGCATTTCCCCACTATTATCTTGTTACTTATATATTCTGTGCTATTCATTTCATAATTACCTGGGGGATTACAACATTCATCCTGACTCATTATTAAAGTCTAACATAAATTAGTACTTTTGTCACTTTCCGGACAGTGAAAAGGACGTGAGAACACGCTAATTCTGTTTATCCCTCTTCTGGCTCGTGAGCTATTGTTATCATGTATTTTAATTCTATGTATATTTCAAGCCTCCTCAAGACATAATTATTATTTTACGCGGTCACTATCCATTTAGACTTGCCCACCTGAGTACGGGTCCTTCCTGTCTTTCCAAACTGCCACCTGGGACCCTTCTCCGTCGGCCTGAAGAACACCTTCCAGTGGGGTCTTTACTCTGTGTCCACTGGTGATGAATTCTCTCTGCTTTTGCTTGTCTTCACTGTTTCTATTTTGCCTTCATTCCTTTTATGGGAAATTTCAAGCCTACAAAAGCAGAGAAAATAATGTAATGAACCTCCATGTACCCGTAACCCAGGGTAAACAATCATCTCTCAGCTCCATTGTCCTAAAAATATGTTCACCACAGAGTCAAGCCTGGCAATTATTTTCTTTCTGAAGACACTCCATCATCGTCTTCCCGCGGCCGCTGCTTCTACAGAGAAGCCAGTTGTCTTATGGATGCTTCTTTGAATATGCCTGACAATTTTTGATTGTCAGACATTCTATATATATAAAAAAAAAACTTAGATATAATTTGAAGTTTGGGATGGGGCTGTCTTCCTCCGGAGGCTGTTTACTTTTGCCTTTTGCGGGCAGCCCAGTGAGGTGCTCTAGCAATCCCAGGTTGTCTTGACCCAACTGGGACCTGGGATGATCCCAAATGGGTCCTGATGCTTGGGAGGGCTGGCCTATTTCCAGTTGATTCTTATTTTTAGAGTGTAGTGAGCCTTTCAGGCATCCCAATCCCACTCTCCTCACTGAAACCTCCATTTAGATTCACAACCTCTCCATCACCTCTTTTACACACAGGAAAAAACAAAAACAAAAACATTTTGGACACTTCCTGAAGAAGGTGGTAGGTCAGCGGCCCCGGTGCCTCCACTGAGTGGGCCACAGGCCACCGCCAGCCTGGCGGTAACTGCCAGATGGGGCGCCTTCCTCCCGTGCAGCAGAGAAAGCATGTGGCGATCAGATCTGTCACTGGTTCCACGATGCTCACCTTCTGCTCCTGAGCAAAGCGACAAGCCCGGTGTCTAACAGACCACTCGGAAATGACCAATAATGTCGAGGCCCACAGCCTTTTTTCTAGATTTATTTGTGGTTATTCGTATTTAAAAGAGGAAAACATACAGTGTCACTGGCTCAGAGGTGGAATGAAGTGCACACACACATTTATTTCCAGCGTTGCACAGAGCCCACGAGGAGCTCGGTTTGCGTTGCTTGCTTTTAATACGGACAAAGTTCAGATGCGCCAAAACTTTTTATTTTACAGATAACGGGGACCCACAGGCCCTAGGACAAACCGGAGAGTCAGATGCTGCCCCAGGGGTGGGGGCAGTCGTGTGAGACAGGCAGGGTGCAGTGCTCCCACCCGCCCTGTGTGGGGGGGCCCTGGGCCACAGGCTCAGGAAGGAAAAGCAGAACAGCGGCCACCCAGCGCGAGCTGCCTGTTGGCGCAGGAGAATGGAGGCCCTGAGTGTCAGAACCGATGTTTCAGAGGAAGCTGAAGGTCCAAATAACTTCACAGGATATTCAGATCTTTAAATGTTGGCTTGATTTAAAAACAAAAAACAGAAACAAAACAAAATCCAGTGCAAGCCAAACAAAATACACCTCTCGTCCAAAATCCGCTCTCGTGCTGTTTGTGCTTTTCATAATCATAATCATAAAAAGCACCAGCATCATGTTTTATTTTGTGGCCTCACTACATTCATAAGCCAAGAGCTAGAAGATGCACAACTCTTGGGAGCACCTTGGTCCTACTGCTCTACTCCGCACCCCCGCACCCGTCACCCCATGCCGCCCGGCACACTTGGGCTGCCAGCGTGCGTCCCACGTGTCTCTGCCTCATTCCTGGCCACCTGAATTGTAGGTGCCAATTTAAAAATACATGTGACCCCACAGCCTCATGCGATTAGAGGACCGAGGGGTGGGGTCTGAGCATCTGAGGTTGGCACGGGGCCCAAACTATTTCAAGGTGCAGTGGGGGGTGCGTTTACTGTGCTTACTGTCTCCTCCCCTGCTGTCGGAGTGACGGTGGCCGAGAGCTGATGTGCCCATGACGGCCACCCCCTTCCTCAGAAGCCCCGATCCCAGCAGAGGGGTCCCTCCGCCTCTCCACAGACTCCTTGGCCCCTTCTGCAGACCCATCACAGGGACGGGGAAGAGCGTGAGATGCAGCAGGACCCTCAGGGATGGCATCCCTCCTGTCACTCATCAGCTCATCCAGCATCTTGCTCCGCACTCTGGATTTCCCCACTTTCAACATTTTGGTGAAGCTCATGCTGATGAAATGCAGATTTCTGCAGGCAGCTAGTGAGCTGCGGGGTGCAGCGCGGACCCTACGCTGGCTTGCAGTGTTCTCCTGCGCCCAGACCTTTCCGTGTGTCCGGCTCTGCGCGCCTTCCAGCAGGCCCTTGCACTGGGGGCGACCTGCACCCTCCCTCGCTCCTGCCCGCTTGTCACCAGAGCCTCAGGCGAAGGCCAGGTCTGGTCCAGGGCGCACGACTGGCACGTGGCTTCACCGGTGACCTGCACAGCCTGTGGAAAGGACGCTTTGGTCCTTGTCACCGATGTCGACGTCTTACCAGCCCTCAGAGAAGTCAGTGTGCGGTGAACGCCGAGCCCCACCTCTCTGCCCACCTCCCAGGCTCCGGCCGCTCTGGCTCTCCCACTGTGACCTCCTCTCCCTGTCCCTCCTCTCCCAGTCTCTGCCCTCCTCTTGCCCGGACCTCTTGGAGCCCGATTCTATGCTCTCCTGCCCTTGGGGCGTTGTTATCTCTGAAAGCATATGATCATCGCCTCGCAAGAGCCCCAGCACATGGCCACTGTCTTCTTAAAGTCCACATACTTTCAATCAGAAACATCCCTGCAGTGCAGGCTACACTGGGGAGCGGGGGGCGGGGACAACCGGGCAGGTGTCGGAGTGAAGTGAGCACTGCAGGCACCTGGCACGGCCGGGCACTACGCACTGGTACTCACAGGGGACTAGAGGGCAGAAGCAAGAAGGCCCGGCCACACTGTTCACTTAAAAAGCAAATGACTGGGGTGCCTGGGCCGCCCCGTTGGTTGAGCAGCCAACTCTTGGTTTCGGCTCAGGTCATGATCTCAGGGTCATGAGATCGAGCCTTGCGTTGGGCTCTGGACTGAGTATGGAGCCTGCTTAACACACTCTCTCCCTCTCTCCTTCTCCTTCTGCTTCTCCCTCCCCTTGTAAAATTAATATAATGTAACGTAACATCACATATACTGACATAAAAAAAAAATCAAGCCTCCACAACAAACACTTGCTGATGGTATGTCTACACAGTAGGATGACAGGTGGTTTAAAATGTGCACCTTATCTGCATTATCTACATTTTCTAAATTTCTAACAATAAAAATTGTCCCACAATAAGTGATAATTCATTGTTCCGTTCTGATGACTCAGCCCACCAAGCCCCAACTTCTGCGATGTCTTTTCTCGGGGCTCCCCCTGCAGCCCACCAGGGAAGGTGGAGTCTGCTGTGTCACAGGCTCCGCCATGGCACCGGGACCACGTCCCTCAGAGGATGTGCCATCACAGGGCTTTATGATCGTCCCTGGGGCCCGGCGCGGCCCTCCTGCCTACCCGCACCGCGTACGACGGCTGGGACCAATTCGTGTCCGCTGAGTCATCATCTTTAGGTGCGATTTCTGGCCGACCACCTGTCTTCCCCACTGTGCTGCATCTACAGGGGGAGGAATCAAATGGCCCACGGCTAGCTCAGTCTTTAGAATGCGTGGGGACTGCTCGATCAACAGTCCCTAAGTGAGTAGATGAGTGCATTCCAGTTGGAATTTCTCTGAGAGTCCAAAACCTTTCTCCGATGATGCGGGCTGTCAGGTGCATCTTGCTGAAATGCAGAAATCCTGCTGGACAGCGGGGGCTCTTTGTCACTCTGAGCGGCACAGCCATCACCCAGGTCAGAGAAAACATTCTACGTGTTTGTCCCTGAGGAGTCTTGCTCTCCGACAAGCTCGAACTGAGCCCACCCTGTGTGATGTGAGGCCCCCGATGTTCTCAGAGCACCGGCCTCTGACAAACTAGTCAAACTCCTACATTTTGTTCACGTCTTATTTCAAATTTGGAGATGCACAATACAATTAAAAATATAGAGAGAGGGAATCCCTGGGTGGCTCAGCGGTTTAGTGCTTGCCTTTGGTCCAGGGCATGATCCTGGAGACGGAGGATCGAGTCCCGCATGGGGCTCCCTGCATGGAGCCTGCTTCTCCTTCTGCCCGTGTCTCTGCCTCTCTCTCTCTCTGTGTCTCTCATGAATAAATAAATTCAATCTTTAAAATATATATTATACATATATACATACATGTATGTACATGTATATATGTGTGTATACACGTGTGTGTGTGTGCATATACTCCAGGCTTGTGTTCCCAAAGAGAGAGCAAAGGGTCTCCGCCACCGTGTGCATCCGAGTCACCTGGAGGGCTCGCATGCTGAGCCTTGAGCCCCATCCACAGTGTCTGACCTCGAGGCCTGTTCCCCGGGAGGCCTGAAAAGCTGCCTCTGCAGCCCGGTCCCCGTCCCGGGGGAGGCTGATGCTGCGGGTCCCCGCACCGCCCGCGAAGCATCCATCCATGAGCCCGAGGACTCTGCCCGGCTGGCGGGGAGGCAGCAGCCCTGCTTCCCCGTGCTGTGTGGCCTGGAGGAAACCCCTGCCCCTTCCGAGAACCCCTTGGGTGCCCTGTGGTGCCCCCGCCTTGTCAGCACGTCCCATCCGGCCCTGGACAGCAGAGGGCAGCAGAGATTGGGAGATGGAGCCGCGTGCGACCCAGCCCTGCCGGGACTCTGCGGGGCACCGCTGTCTTCTGTGGGACCACTTGCCTGGCAGCTGGGCGCCCCAAGGGCCATTAATTAGGCAAAGGAATAACAACAACAAAAATGTCCTGATCCATGTGTGCTCTTTTGGGACTCGGAGCAGTAAGTTGATGCTTTACATGGAAGCTGATTTATTAGTCCCGCACGCAGGGACACTGAGGCCTGGATGGAGAGAAAGGCCCCACGGCCACGCGCTGCGGCAGGCTCAGGATAACGCCCAGGCCTAGCGCTCCGTCCCGTTGTGAGTTTTACGTTCCCTCCCAGGAGAGAACCAGGCCAGGTGGCCTTGGAGGCTAGCTTTCTATGAGCCTCCTGGGGTGGGGGTGAGGGGGGTCTGGGAGAGGCCCAGGGACTATGGGCACGGGATGCTGTGAGTGGTTTGCGTTGGGCCCCGTGAATTTAAAGCCTCTTCCTTGTGCAGCTGGAAAAGGGAGTTGCCTACAAGTATTTGCCCCGGGGCCCCCCCACATCTATTCAGAGACAGCGGATGATCCCGGTCTGGCGCCCCTCCCGCTGGTCTTCCCACAGGGCACCCCATGCTCCTTCTCCAAGCGTGGATGTGTCGGTGTGGGCCCACGGGGGGGCAGTGGTTCTCCCATCCCCCCGGTGACCCTGAGCCACCTGACCCCACTCACCAGGTCTGGGGAGGGGGGCGCCTGGGACCTGCATGTTAAACAGGCTTACGCGAGACTCAGGAGGATCTCCCGCAACTACCCCTGGAGAGTCACTGCGTGGAGGTGAAGCCTGGGTGCAGGGGGGACTAGAGGCCTGGCCGGCTCTGGAAAACTCCTGTCTCCATCCTCAGAATCTGCCACATCCGTGAGGAGCATTGCCTGGTGCCGGGAACTTCCTCCAACTGTCTCCGAGCTTCCTGATGTTTCGGTTGCCCAGGACAAGAGCAAGAGGGGAGGCCCCATGAGTGTGCCCATTACTAGAAAGTCATAAATCAAGACAAGCTGTTAGATAAGACACGTGTTATGTTTCTACCTTGATAAATATATCTTCCTCATCATCGGGAAGGCCAGGTTTGAATTTAGAAATTCCAGGAGTGGCTACTGGAAGCTGTAGTGCAAGAGTGGGGCTTCGGCCCACCCCTTTGAGGTCTACCCCCCCAGCTCTTTGTTGGGGCACAAAGGGCCAGGAGAACAGGTGTGAGCGCTCACCTGTGTGCACCCACAGCCCCGCATGTCCAGGTCCTGTCCGTGACCCCATCCCCACCACCCACACATCCAGCCGCGCTGGTACCCACAGGAGAAGGGACCCAGAGAGAGAGGTCCACACAGACCTGGAGCCGGCCCGGAGCTCCAGGTACCCGAGATGAACTCTGGAAGGTCAGGATGAAGCGCCCAGGGAGGCACATCCCGGTCCTGGGACACATTGGCCCGTGGCCATGCTGGCTCCTTCTGCAGTGCTCAGTCCCTATCACCACACCCCACTCCTGGAAGGGCCAGCCGATCCCCTGCCCCCCGCCCCCCAGGGCCCCTTAGTCTGGGCGTGTCCTCATCAGACCCTGAGTTCCCAACTGCTACCCCAACTCCCACAGGGGGGCTTCTCAGTTCTTTCTCAGAGAAAACAGATGTGGGGTCCAGGGAGCTCTGGGGACCTCGCAGGGCTTGAAGGAGTCTAGCCTAGGAGGGGTGGTGGCTGGACAGGACAAGTGAGTGGCCCCCCAACTCCGCCCCCAACACTAGGAGGCTTTCCGAGACCCCCTGGAGCAGAGGGCCAGATCCACTGGCCACTTCCAAGGCGTCATCTGGGGCTACAAGCCTTGGGTGTGCTCAGACGTCACAGCCATGCTGAGGCTGGGGTGCTGCGGGCAGGGGAGGAGGTGAAGGGCCGGGGTTATGAACAGCTCCCAGGCCAGGCCTGCGGAAGCCACGCCGGCTTCGGGCACCCACAGCCGCGCAGGGGCCTTCTCGAATCTCAGGGAGCCCGAGGGGCCAGAGACGGTAGCAATTCATCCAATCACCGGGTATTTACCCAGGGTTCCCTCCCTTGAAGGAACAGCCAGCTCTCCCCAGGCGGGTTCCCTCCCTCCTGGCGTCGCCACTGCAGCTTCACCCCGTCAGCGGCGCCCCTTCCAAAACGGCTGCCACGTCCAGGCCCTCTCCACCGTGTCCCCTCCTTTAGCTCCTCCTCGGCCTGCACCGCAGGCCCCAGCTAGCTCGCTTGTGGGGTCCTTTTACTCATTGCTGCATGTCCCTCTCTGGAACCTAGGCCCCCCTCGTGCAGGGGCCTGATGTACCGAGATCACCCCTCTCTCCCCGGGGTGGCTGGCGCCCAGCAGGCTCCCTGGATATGATGAAGGGGGCCACCGGGCCTCGGGGAATCCCTGTCACTCCCTGTAAGGAGACAATGGGACGGGCGTCTGGGGCACAAAGAGGCCGTTTGAAATGAGGAGAGGTGTAGGTGGCGGAGGCCTGGCGTCCTGAAGACCCGGCGTGGCCGGCCGCCAGCCCCGCTCTGGGGGTGCGCTCATGAAAGGCAGAGAGGAAGAGAGACCAAGACAGGGGGCGTCCCCCCTCGTGAGGAAGGATTCAGGGCTCAACACGCTTCCTGGGGTCGGGTCTGTGCACGTAGGAGGAAGAGGCCCCAGTCGGCTCCCAGGCTGGGCCCGCCCCAGGCCTGGCGGGAACCTTCCCTTCAGACCTGCTTGTGCGGACTTGCTCTCCTAGCACACCTTGAATCGGTTTTTGGCTGCCTTCTTAGGAGATTAAGCTTTCTTTTAAAAAGATGAAGAAGAAGAAAAAGAACCTCCAGCCAAGGCTTGACTAGAGCTGACCCCTGAGGAGGCGGTGGCAGTAACTGATGGCGCTACATTTGTCTAATTAATCTTCTTGTCAACAAAGTTGTTCTTTGCGGGTGCCAGCCCCTGACATCACCCCGCAAGCCTGCCACACGGGTTCGTACCCAACTACAGAGGCCGCCTCGGACCCAGCCCCAAGTCACCGGCCACCGCCAGCACGCTGCTGGACGGGACACCCAGGGGGGAGAGCTGGATTCCGTACCCGCTAGCTTCCGGGGGGCCCTGAGGAGTCACAAACCCGAAAGGCTCAGGGGGACCTCAAACCGTCAGGAGCCTGGCTTCCCAGTAAAACTCAGGGATCCCCAACTTCGGGTTAAATTCCAACAGGTTCAATCCCGTAGGGCGGATGGCGGCTGCCAGGACCGGGCGGTCCTGGTGGGAAAGCTGCAAAATCAAGGGACTTCAAGGCCCAGGCAGGGCTGTAAGTGACTCTGACCCGGGCCTTAGGAACTTGGGGCGCTGAGGTCAAAAGGTGGACACAGGTCCTGGGGTCGGGAGTCCAGTCTGCAGACTGCGCAGGTGATGGGCTTCCCTGCGCCCCCTGGTGGCCACCTGCTGCCACTGGTAGAGCCTCTTCACATGACATGTCTCCTCGCCCAGGCCTTTTGGACCGACTGACCAGTGCCCTCTGCTTTTATTTATTTTGTTTTATTTTGTTAATTGTTTTTTAATTAATTAATTAATTAATATTTTACTTTTTAAGAATTATATATATACACACACATATTTTTTTTAATTGAAGTTCAATTTGCCAACATATAATATAGCACCCAGTGCTCATCCCGCACCCTCTGCTTTTATAGTCAGGATCCCCCTACTGATCTCCCGCAAAGCATTCAGCACCAGCCGTGCAAACCCTGTTTATTTACCTGTTAATAGAGCTGCTCACCCACCTGCTTCTTAACCAAGTCGTCCGTGGATGAAATCCAGGAGCTCCGTGACCTTGGCGAGGAAGCGTTTCCGTCATTCCTTTTGCCAAACTCCAACATTTTCTTCAATTGTGAATATAGGCAATCCGTCACATTGTGACTTTGTCGCTAACGGAAATCATAGCCGTTTGCGTATCACACTGCAGTTGGTGCACCGGTCTCGAAATGTCATTTGTGCACATCGCAGTATGAAATGACAGTACTTAGCAGACTGGTCTGTAGATCTAGATCTTGCTACATCATATATTAACCAAGAACATGACTATTTCACAATTTTAAAAATTCTTCGGGGACTGTGGTTTAGGAAAATTGGCTGCTTTGTAATTCTCTGTACTTTATTTTACATGTTTTCCAAAGTTTTGGAAAGAAAACTTTGTTCCAAAGAAGAAGCCCGGGGAGGCTTCCCTGGAACACTAAAGGGCCCACCACATTTTAAGCCATCCCTTCAGTCCTCTTTCGTTTTTTTGTTTTGTTTTGCTTTTTAGATTTTATTTATTTATTCATGAGACACACACAGAGAGAGGCAGAGACACAGGCAGAGGGAGAAGCAGGCCTCCTGCAAGGAGCGAGATGAGGGACTCGATCCCAGGACCCCGGGATCAGGACCCGAGCCAAAGGCAGCTGCTCAACCACCGAGCTCCCCAGGAGTCCTGGGTCCTTTTTCATCTCATCAGCTTGCACCTGAGGTCCCGCCACGTGGGAGGTGCTCATTACATTTTTGCTGGCTTCACTGAATGAACCATAAAAACCAATGAATGAATAGTGGTGAGAGTCTCGATATGACCTTGCGTGGGTTCAGGGACCCATGCATCTCCGAGGAAGCGGAAGGTCCTCGGGATCCTTCGCCACCTGTGCTCCTTTTTCAGGAGATAGAAATCCATTGCTCCACCTGGAGACGTGGGGGGCCTTGCTTCCTCCACGGAAGCCTTCGGGACTCACCCCGCCGGGCCATGCCCCTGCCGTTGCAGCCGCACGGGCCGCTTGAGCCCAGAGCTGGAGATCAGGGATGTTCCCCAAAGGCCGACGCCCTCCTGCTCCGCCAGCCGGCATCACCCGGGCATCACCGATGACTCGCGGGCCTGGAGCAGGTGGGAGCCCGCGGCCCCCGCTGCGCTGCCCGCTCCGGCCACGCGATGGCGCTGTGCGCCCGGCCGCGGAGCCTTCGCGCGTCCAGGCCCGGAGCGCTGGCGGGGGACTCCGGCCCGGCTTCCCGGCTTCCCGGCTTCCCGGCTTCCCGGCTTCCCGGCTTCCCGGCTTCCCGGCTTCCCGGCTGGGCTCCCGCCTCCGGCCCGGGCCGGGGAAGGGCGCTCGCCAAGCCTCGCTCAGGTGCAGCAGCAGCCGGTCCGCTCCCCGTCGTGATGCATCAGTGCCCGCCAGCTACCATCCGCAGGGCCGGGGGGCCCGGGACCTGGGGGCAGCGGCCCGGCCCGGAGGGAGGGGCTGAGACCGGGCGGCCGGGCTTGGAGAGCCTCTGCGGTGGGAGCAGGGTGGGCTTGAGTTCCAATTCCGTCTCCGCCTCTGCTGCCCTTTCCCCTTTTGCAAAGTGAGAATAATAAGGGTCTCCACCAGTTGGCAGGGGAAGAGGATGCTGGAAAAGACTGACCTGGCATAGCCCTGTGCTCGAGTACAACTTGGGGGCCGGTAGCCCTCTGTGGCCTGGCAGGCCTCGGGTCGTCACCCCAAAGAGGTAGAGCCGCCCTGGACTGTTGTGGGATTGGGGGAAATGCATGCAGAGCTGGCTCAGTGGCAATCAGACAGTTAACCCTTACGTACTGTGCCCGGTAGGCAGACACCAAGAGGACCAAGACGGTCCTCTTCCCCCTGCTAGCACGGCCCCCGGGCCCTAGAAGTTGATGCCAGGGAGATGGGGTGCAGACTGCACCAGGCTCTCCCGCTTCGAAAGAGAACTGGGGCAGTGGGGATTGCTGCTCAGAAAACTCCAGACGGTGGCAAACACCCACTGCCGAGACCTTTATCAACCGGGAGGTTTATTCTTGGCGAACTGGTTTCTGGTCAGAGGCTCAGCACACACCCAGCCGAGCTGTTGCAGGGAAGCAGTGACCGACCCGGACGGGTCCTGCGGCCCGTTGTCGCGGGCAGTGTCCCCAGCACGCAGCAGCCCCTGGCCTGGCCCTGTGTGTGCGGTCACCCGGGCGTGCAGGCCCCAGCCCGGCCCTCCCCGAGCCAGCCAGGGCCCAGGGTGTCCGTAATTAAGAGACACACGTCAAGAATGTAAATTCCTGCGGTTCCCAGCCTAGAAAGGGTTCATTTGGCGCCTCAGGACAATCACAGCCTGAGAGAGTCTGAAAGAGCCAGTGTTACTGTTTAAAGTGTTATCAGTTTAATGAACTGCTTATGAACTGTTAACGCATGCAAGCGTAAACACGGCATCTGGGCTTGTGTTTTATTTGTAGACTTCAAACCCGGTGCTTGGGTGTTTTGAAAATGCCAATTAACGGTATAAAATCAGAATTTCTAATAGGGAAGAAGGAGATTCTTTTGTGGTGTCTCCCCAAACTATCTCAAAGCAGATCTGATCACATACGATACGTACGCACACTCAGATATTCACAACACACCCCCCCACACACAAACAGTATGGACACAAAGACCCAAAAGATTTTATTTACTTATTTATTTTTAATTGAAGAAGCAGGAATTTGCCACGCTGTTCTGTGCTGTTTGCACAATTTGGTGTATTTTTGCTGGAGGAAAGAATGAAGAATTTAAAATCAGCGGTACCATCAACACAAATTTCCCAAAAGTTATCCTAGGAAATCTGTCATTTCTACCCATTTCTTCCAGGCCAGAAAACAGACAGTCGACAGTAATATTTACTGCGCTTTCATGAGAAGAATTTCCAGGCGACCCCTTGCAGCAATGAAGTTGGATTCGGAGCAAATGGAAACATTTCGAAATTGCTTGTTTTCTTCCAAAATGTGTATTTTTCTTCCTTCTTTCCTGTTAAATCAGTGCCACTCATTAGCAACCATATTTTTACATTATATACTCAGCAGAATTTTCTCTCCATGACTGAATTCCAAATTAAACTTGTAATTTTCCAGGAAAAGTGTAACAAATGTTTGAATCATTCAGAAGCTACACTAATGAGAGATTGAGAGAGAAACAGACACACGACTTTCTTCTTCTCTTGGAGGGCTGTGTTCCTTTTTAGCTGCTTCCCACTTTGGGGGTGCTTTTATCCCGGGGATCTTGAAAGGACTGTTCTCAAAGCAAGAAGGCTCCAGAAAATGTGAAGATGATGTCCAAACTCAGAGCTGTCGATAAGTTCTGACAGATGCCGGCTTCAGGGAAACCAAGGCAAGATTCAGAGGGGGGCTGCCTACAACCGGTTGCCCTGCATTCGAGGTGGAAGGGAGTCCAGTCTGGAAGCCTCATGTTACAGATGGTGCAGCAGAGTTCCAGAGTGTGACAGCAGTGTGCCCAAGGTCACCTCGCGATAAAGTTACAAGTAGACCCCATACCCTAGGCGGAATGTTCTTTGATGAGCAGCCACTCGTCTCACTTTTGGGGTCTCTCTCTGCCAGGACGTGGTGGAGACATAGCTAAATGCAAGATGTTGCTTTCCAGCAACGACAGACAAATGGCCTTTCGTAAGAAGGAGGTGACGACACAAACTAATTTCATGTCGCGGTAGCCTCCTAAGGCCCAAGCTCTGTCTTCACTCGCTCTTGTTTGTTTCTCCAGCCCAAAGCCAAAGGCCAGGATGAGCAGGGAAAAATTAAGAGTGGCTTCCTGGGAGAAAGTTGTAGACTTGCTCAGGTCAACAAGAGTTGTATTCGGAGGAGCTCGGCGGTAAGAAATTTTAGGGGCTTGATTCAGACTATTTTGATAAGGAAAGTGTATTAAAAGTATCAGGTTGTTGAGGGAAAAGAAGAAAAACACAGACATTATACAATGGCAATAGCCAGATCAAATCAGCAGCAGATGGAAGAGGAGAAGAGAGTCTCAAACACACCCCCTAATGGAAACACTATAGATAAAAAATTAGTACACGGTTAAGATCTGTGAGGAATGGGAAGTCAGTCAACAAGTGATGTGAGGACCAACCATGTGGGGAAGATTAAAGACAATCCCTGGTTCTCCCCACATATCAAAATTAAGTCCACAGCCCTTTAACAGCTGTATGCAAAAATAACATAATCATAGAAGACAAACCTCCGATCTCGAGAGAAGGGCTTTGTAGACATAAAATTCTTAGATGTGAGTTAAAAAGTTAAGAGATGATTGCACGTGACCACAGAATCTGGAACTCGTATGGTTCTCAGTAATGCCGGGAAGATGTCTGTGCTAAATATCACAAAGAATTTTATGTTGATGTGGAAGGCTATTGCAAAACATCACCAAAGTGCTGAGATGTCTGCAAGAAGATGGACAAAGAGCACAAGTCCACGGCAAAAACACACACGCTCAGCAAATGCGTGCAGTGGTTCCACGCAGTCATCAAAATGGCAATCAAACCAGTCATGGCAAATTCACGTTGCCCCTTACGCTGCCGTAGGAGGTGCACTGGTCCGCCTTCCCGGTGGGAGCTCACGCTGAGAGCAGCTTTCTGTAGGACAGTGATGTTCATCAAGAGCCTCAGCAATGCCCCTGTCATTCCATGATGTTTTCCTGTTGCTACAAGCACTCTAGAGTCCGATAAGAACACGAAGATTGACTTGCACCTTTTTCCATCATGGAAAAGCAGAGTTAGCCTAGATAGCCAGTGATCCGAGTTGTTTTCTTCCAAATGATGGAGTATTATGCACCCATTATTATTTTTAAAGTTATTTATTTGAGAGAGAGAGAAAGAGAGAGAGGACAGTAGGGGCAGGAATACAGGGAAAAGGATAAGCCGACTCCCCACTGAGCACAGAGCCCAATGTGGAACTCAATCCCATGGTCCTGAGGTCATGACCTGAGCTGCAACCAAGAGTTGGATGGTCAACCCATTGAGCCACCCAAGTGCCCCACACCTGTTATTATTTTTTAAGATTTAAGACTATGGGGAGATGACCAGGATGTAATGCTAAGGGAAAGACTTTGAGTGTAAAACCTGAATAGACTGTATATTCTAAAAGACTAAACAAAGCCAGAGTTTTCAATGGAGAGAGTGGAAGATGAGGTACAATTTTTAATTCTCCTTTTATATGTTTTTTTTCCCCCAAATACAATATGTTAATTTAAGATAGAAACCAAGTCATTGCAAATAGCATGGCCTTCTCTGTCTGGCCCCCTCACGCAGACTCTGGTGTTGTTTGGGGGGGTGGGTATTTTCCCAGGTGCTGGGGTGCCAGTACGTTCTCTCACTAGAAACAGGGCCACACTCTCACAGAGTGGGCCCAGCCCTCCCACGGCTTCCTGTGTACCAGTTTGCTCCCCTCAGCCAAATTCCTCAGGGCAGGTTTTCCCAGCCTTGTCAGGGAGACAGGGCCTTCAAAGCCCCCGAAGAGCTAATGGTTGAACCTGTCCACAGCCATCTGCGTATCTACCCCTCAGGAGGTGAGGGCGTGCTCCACTGCATTCTTCTGTATCATGGCAGGATACTGCCAAATTAGGTGTCCTTTGGGGTCACTTAGGGGTTTCAGTTCTGTTTGCCCACCATGAAGCCAGAAGGGTCTCATTACTATCTTGGCCAGAGGCAAACACAGATAATATCCCCACATTTCTGTGTTTCCTGGCCCCGAGCTCCATCCCTTAAATGGGAAGGAACTTTGGAACACATTCAGGAGCTCCCGCTGGCCGTGCAAAGCTGACCTGTTGTAGGGTCAGCTCCAGTTCTATGGATGGTGTGTGCTGGAGCCAGCGTGCCCATTGTGTGCATCACTTTTCAACTCTACATTCACCACCTTGGCCATTGTGCGAGTATTTACACGACGGAAATGATCAGAGTGCTTACGTGGTGAGTCAGGACTCTGGTGAGAGTGTTCGACTCACATGACGAATCGAATTATCTTTTATGACCTTACACTGAAGTCCAGCAGCATCACTTCCCTGCATTGTTGGTTACAAGTGAGTCAGAAACTCATCTCCTTTCAAGTGGAAGGGGACTGGAGTCCACCTCTTGGTGGATGAGTGTCAAGTTTCTTGGAAAGTATATAGGATGAGAAATATGATGAGAGATATTGCATTTGGAAAATATAATTTACCATAGAGGTTTGGAATCTACTTAGGGATGTGCCTTCGGAGGCTACAGCACATTTTTCTAGATATTCTGTAGGCATGGTTACTCTTCCACTGTGGAGCTTGTATTTGATTTCTGAGAATATACAAAAGGTATTGAAAGCCAGCTCTAGTAAACTATCTAGTAGATAACGCTGCTGGATAACAATAGTACCAGAAAAGGAGACATTACAATGGTAATGGGGTCAGCTTTCAGATGCGTCCTTACTGAGGGCCTGAAGATATTTCCGAAAGAGGATGCCAAGACCCTTCTTAGCTACATCTCAGAGATAAGGGCGCAGGGGCATCTGGGTCACTCACTCCGTTGAGCATCCAACTCTTGATTTCAGCTCAAGTCATGGTCTCAGGGTCGTGAGATCGAGCCCCATGTCTGAGTCCACACTGAGCATGGAGCCTGTTTAAGATTCCCTCTTTCTCCCTCTTCCTCTACCCCTCCACCCCTCAAATAAATAAATAAAATCTTTAATAAGACTTCTAACTTTTAAAACAATCTCTTTGAAGGGCGAGTTCTCCTGGGCTATGTGTAAATATTACAAAAGTGGCGTGTTTCACTACAAAATCTGCCTCGTTTTCTTGTAACGCACTGTACTTGAATTTTGCAAACATCAAAGTATTAGCATTGTACCAGGCACATGGTAGGGACAAAATAAATACCTGAGTGGTAGATTGCCATCCTGACCAAACACAAGCCAGCCTCTGGTTCAACTAGGTCCTTAGGTACTCATTGGAATTGGCCAACCATAAAAAAGAGAAGCTGAACATTCCTCTTCAAACCTGTAAATGAAATCTAATGTGTTTAGATTGGAGCACTCAGGATATAAATAATAATGCACATTTCTCTTGATACATATTCTTGAATTCATCTCTTTCCAAAGTCCATAAATTGTGTGTGTATTTCCCCTCAAACTTATGGGAGGACCAGAGTGGGTAGAGGAGTGGGTGGGCATCAGAGGGGCTGCTCCAAGTTTCCTTGTGGCCTGGAAGGCAGAGACAGATGGACCAATTGGCTTATTTCTCCTCAGGCCACCAAGTATCCTCTTTTAATTCACAGGCACCACTTGACTAATTGGTCCTCAACCATCAGATATTAAAATATTAAAATCTTAACCCATCCTGTCACTGGGACAGAGATGCCCTTGGAAGTCCTTATGCATCTGTGCTTTTCCATTTATTGGAGCTTAGAAATTTCCACGTGTCCTCACCAAAAACTAAGAACTCAGAATATGTTTTAGCTCATGACTGTAGACATGTTGATGCCTACATGGGATGGCAGAGACACTTCCAGCTCACCATATACCTATCATGTGCCTCCTCCAGGCTCCTTGGAGATAGGTGGGGTCATGTGAACAGTTCTAACCCAATGGGTTATGAGAGGAAGTGACCTGTTACTTCTGAGTTGAAGCGTAAAACAGAGGGGGTGGGATATCTAAGTGTTCTCTTCCCTTTCCATGGTAATCATGGAGATTCTATGCTCCAGAGAGTATAACTGTAGGATATGGGGGCCACCATTAGCCTGAGTCTTTATGTGACTATGTGGAGTACTAGCTCCCTTGAATATTTTTTGGCCTCTGGCTGTCCCACACTGGGAGCAGATTAAACCTTTGTTAAGGCACTAAACATTTAGGGTTAATTAGTTATTGTAGTATGGCCTAGCCTAACCCAATACAATGATCTGCCACAAAAGAATAGGACTGGGAGCTAGCCATGTTTTCACAAAAGGCTAGCTGAGTGGTCCTTTTTAAGCAGGACGCCACAGAGTGGGGGTGGTGGGGAGGGGTGAGAAGCTGTTCTGCTGGAGGGAAAAAGTGCCACCTAACTTTTGATTTAGGGAAACTAAAAATGGGACTGCCACTGGCTGCTAAAGGATGTTTTTTTTTTTTAAATTAGTTTTTTTTTTTAATTTTTATTTATTTATGATAGGCACACAGTGAGAGAGAGAGAGAGGCAGAGACACAGGCAGAGGGAAAAGCAAGCTCCATGCACCGGGAGCCTGACGTGGGATTTGATCCTGGGTCTCCAGGATCGCGCCCTGGGCCAAAGGCAGGCGCTAAACCGCTGCGCCACCCAGGGATCCCTAAAGGATGTTTTCTTTGGGTACAGTAGAAGTGCAATAAATAGATTTTATACTTGACATGATTGTTTATTATAGGACATATTTGTGGGCTTAGGATCATGATCAGTGTGTAGAGAGTCTAAAAGCCAATATCTGATGAGCTAGGAGGACACCGAGCATTCCACTCTGAGATGGATATCAGTGTTTGCATATATACGTACGTGTGTGTGCATGTGTGCCTATACACCTATCAGCTCACACGAGTTGAGAATATAATAAATAGAGGTGTCATTGCCCTATTTTGTAATTGGCAACCCGGTGGCTCTGCTCCAGAAGCTAGTATCAAATACTAGCAGATTTTTATAAACAGTAAATGAAGGAAACCAGAAAACCAACCTCTAAAGGAAGAAGGCCAGTCATTTATTGAAATAGTGGGGAGCAAAGTATAGTTGTTAAAAGCCCCAGGATTGGAATTCTGACTGCCTGGGCCAGAATCTCTGTTTCAGCCTTCTTTGAGTAGATGGCCTTGGGTTCATTATATAATCTCTATCTGCCTCAACTGGAAAGTGTTGATGTCATACTTTTGTTATAAGGATTAAAACTAATGACCCTCAAAGGTCTGTATTATGATTATATTTAATCGTAACAGAAAGCAGTGGCTTAAACCAAAGGAAAGATGGTTATTTCCTTCAAAAGACCACAGCCGGCAGTCCAGGCTGGTATGTTGCTGAATGTCAGGGACCTGAACTCCTTCTCACTTGTTGCTCTACCTTCTTCAACAAGTGGCTTCCACCATGTGGCTCGAGATGGTTGTTGGTGCGTCAGTCATCGGATCCTCACTTTGACCAGCAGGAAAGAACAAGAGAGAATCCAGAGGTACAGGGCTCAGTCTGTACATCTCATTGACCAAGACTTAGTCCTGCGGCCACGCCTGGATAGGAGGGAGGCTTGCAGACCTTGTCTCTATACTGGGAAGCCATATGCCTCACTTAAAACCATGGCTTCCAGGATTAAAGGAAGGGGGAAAGTGATTTCGAGGTGTACAGTTTGCAGTCTCAAGGATCTGAAGCGCTTGAAACAGGGCTTGGTCCTTAGCAAGTGGACAGTACCTCTAGACTCATGCTCTCGTCCAAATCCCACTGCCCTGGAAGAAGCAAATCATGCTTCACAGAGGTCACCTTCATGCTCAGAACACTTTACTTTTGGCCATTCTTCTGTCTTCACAGAGTTGTAACAGCAATTTAAAAATGAAAAAAGCAAAAGCAAGCAGGAGAATAGACTGAGTCTCATGTTCTGCATGAGAGAAAATAGGATTACGAAGGCACTGGTGCAGCGGGCAGCTAGGGGAGCCCCGAGAAAGGACCAGAGATGCAAGCTCCAGGGAAGTGGCTCCTCCAGCTGAAGGAAGGATCTCAGACAGACATGTCCATGGGAAATGCAAATGGGAACTTCCCTGGTCCTTCCTGAAGACACACAGGGCGACGTGTCACCTGGCTTCTCTCCCCTCAGCTCATAGAGAGGGTGAAAGGGAGAAGAAATAGGGAGGAAGATGGAGGAAAGGCTGAGACCAGGGAAGGAAGAGTTGCCACCTCCGGAGCCCCACCTGCTTCTCTAATAGCTTTGGCTGCTGGGGCTGCAAGTGAATGGCTGGTCCCACCCCAAGTTTGCGGGACAAGTGAGCGGATGGCCTGGGTTGTCCTAACCTCCTCCATCTCTGAGACTTTGGTTACCTTGTGGGAAGTGGGGGCAAAGGTGGTCCTCTTGGCTCCAGCTCAGTCGGCCCTCGTTCAGAGACTTCACCCTGCAAACTGTTATATACATGCCCTTGTGTTTCTAAACTAGTGGTTCTCAAAGTGTGGCCCAGGGACCCACGGGGTTCCCCCAGGAAACTTTCAGAGGATCCACTATGTCAAAACTATTTTTATATTACTACTAAGATAGTATTTGTCTTGTTCGCCCTCATGGTGTTTTCCAGAGGCCTTGTCATGTGTAATGTTGCAACAGAGTGAACACAGAAACGATGAGAATCTCCCTGTCTTCTATTAACCCAGATTTTAAAGAGATTTGCAAATACATAAAAACTATGCCACTCTCCTCCACTGACATTTTTGTTTTGAAAATATAGGTTTTTTTCCCCCATAAAAATGTGTTACGCATGTTAATATGTAGTGGAATTGTGTTATTTTGAGTGAACTAATAAACTTTTAAGTGTTTCATAGATTTAATTTCAAATACGGCAACTATCAATAGATACAACCCACATTAAGCAAAAGCTCTTTTAGGTCTTCAAGATGGAAAAGGGTTCTGAGGCCAAGTAGTTGGAGGACCACTATTCTCAACAGGAGAATTTTTCACAAGTGTCTGTGTGCACACACAGGTGCACTTAAAATAATGTTGTGACCAAGTATCCTTTTCTACTTCCTTCTAGAAGTTGGTGAACTTTCCCATAAGGGCCGGAGAGTAAGTATTTTTGGGCTTGTGGGCTGACAGCCCTTCTCCGAAACAACCAGTCCAGTCCATGGTAATACAGCAGAATCAGCCATAACTGATCGGTAACAAATGGGCGTGGCTGTGTTCCAACAAAATTTTTTATGGACACTGAAATTTGAACTCTGCATAATCTTCACATGTCACAAAATATTATTCTTCTGCAAATATTTTTCTTCTTCCACATAAATAGATTTATAAATCAGATAACGTCCTCGTTTCCTACTTTTTAGTTGGGAAAATATGATTTTCCATGCTACATCACCACTTTTCTCAATGCCATTGGTGGCCTTCACATTTAATGAGCGGTAAAAGATCAAGGGTGACATCTGGAGTTTGCTTTTCTGTGAGGGGTGCTTGTGCCTCAGAGAAACGCTTATAAGAACCAGCTAAAGGCAGGACAGGGAAAGATCCTGGTTAAAAAACAAAAAAGAAGAAGAAACAGAAAATACAATATCCTGTATTGTATAACCACCTCTGACTTTTTCCCATTCATTCAACACACACTGCATTTATTGAGTGCTTACTATGTACTAGGGGTATCACAATTGAAAAGATAAAAAATTTGAATCGCCTTTTCTATAGAGATTTTGTGGACTAATTCTTGTGAATCCATGAATAGTGAGGATCAATGCATGTCAGTGTGCTGTTGAAACCCATAAAGATGTTGGGAAGAAAACCGGTGTGTTCATTCTGGAGGAGAGTTGGGCCCTGCGATCCTAAAAGCTTTAACCCCGAGAATTCCAATTCTGAGAATTTTCCAGAGAAAACGATCAGGCAAGTGGGTGAAGGGTGTGCGAGCGTGTGCGCCGATGTGCAAGGACGCTTGGCAGAAAGCTATTATTACAGCATGCCCTGTAGTTGTGAAAAATAATGAATTAGGTGAGTACCTGTTAACGTGAAGAGAATTTTAGGAAATGCTGTGTAATGAAACTATAGTCAAACAATACGTATGCCTCGATCTCATTTTTGTGAATAAATATATGCCATTTATGATGTGTGACATCGTCATACCCAGTTTATATTATAGGTATATTGAGTTTATGGGCAGAAAAATTTTTAGAAGGGTATCGATCCACAAGGCGTCATGCCCGGAAGTTTGGATTATAGATGAATTTAATTATGTGCTTTGTACTTCTTGGGGTTTTACAAATTTGTTTATAACAGGGGAGCTACCTGTATAACTCGAGATGTATTCTTTTGATAATGACTACTTTCGGGATGCTTACTCTATGCGGGGCACCGGGCGCTGTTCCTCAGCTCTTCAATCCTTATTAAAACTTGATGAAGGGGCCCCTGGGTGGCTCAGCAGCTGAGCATCTGCTTTTGGCCTAGGGCGTGATCCTGGGGTCCTGGGTTCGAGTCCCACATCAGGCTTCCTGCCTGGAGCCTGCTTCTCCCTCTGCCTGTGTCTCTGCCTCTCTCTGTGTGTCTCATGAATAAATACATAAAATCTTTAAAAAGGAAACCTTGATGAAAAATTAGTCGTGTCTACTTTATGATTTGGAGTGATAGTGGAAACAGACACTGGAGCCCCGAGCCCCGAGATTTGGAAGGCTCTTGAGGGCCGGCTCCCGCCGACAGGCCTTGCTGCCACTCTGGGAACCAGAATCATGGGAGGAGATTCTGGCCCGAGTCCCCGATGCTCAGGAAAGTGCTGAGGTCTGAGTCTTCCCCGCCAGGGAGGAATTCCTGGGGCTTGGCCACACGGGCGGGGGGGGGGGGGGGGGGGGGGGGGGGGCACGGATTCAGGCAGGAATTCTGTCTCCTTCTTTGTTTTTAAAAGAAATAGCCACTGCCTAAACCGGGTTGAGCCCAGTATTACCTGGTTTTCTTCAAAGGCTGAGCTCAGATGAGTTGCTGCTACTTAGTTACGTGGGACTGTCTGGGATCGGGGTTTCGGGGGGAGCGCGGGCTGGGCGCGGGCCCGGGTCGGTTGTCACCAGGACCCGTCACTGCAGCGGGGTTCACTGGGCACGGGGCTGGCCAGACGCAGGTGCATCGGCGGCCTGCGCGTTCCTGCTTGTGATCTACCCTCCGGAACGAGCCTATATCCCCAACCTGCATTTTTTCGAGCAGTCAACAAATCAAAAAAGTGACCAAGGGTGATAACGGGAAGGGATGTCAGGCTCCAGCCTTTTGTGCGTGGCCTCGGCAGCCCGATGCCTGACAGATCCTCTGCCTTCCAGCTTCGGCCTTTTAGTCAATTTTTTAGAAAGTGCAGAGTCTGCTGGACTTGAAGCCAGGCTTGGCTGCAGGTCCCGCTCTGCCACATTTCTAGAAGCCCGTGTGATCTAGAATGAAGTCCCCGGCCCTTTCTGGCTCTCAGTGTACCCACTTGAAAAATTAGACCTAGTAGGTCACGTTTTGACTTGTTGGCTGTAAAAAAAAAAAAAAAAAAAAAAAGACAGGTTGGGATCTAGCGATGAGGGCCCATCCTTGAGATTGGGTTCTTCTCCTTCCCACGGAGGTGCAGCGTCTGGGGAGGCAAGCGCAGTGTTCGGATTTGGGGGATGCTAAAAGCACCGGAGTCAAAGAGCTACCCGATTTTCAGCACCAGTGCGCGGAGCTGGGGTATTTCCGTGGGCAGGAGCCAGGGAGGGGGGCTTCCAAAATCACGGCACACAGGGGTCCCCTGACCTACATAGAACAAGTCAGTACCCCCTGGGGGGCCACCGGTCCGGAGCGCCTCACATCCTGCGGCAGAATTAGGCACGCTTTATGGTTCTTTTCAGGGAGCAGATTCTCCAAGAATGGGGTAAATGTCAGTTTCGTGAAAATCCATTCGAAAAGCCCCGATGAACTTCTCAATCATCTGCTCCCCCCCCAACCCCCCAGCTCTCCCAGGACGCCCGGGCGCTTCTGAGATCAGAGAGCGTAATTACAAATGCACCGGGGGCTCCGGGGATGCTTTACAGCTTAATTAGCTCCCGTCCCGCGCCCCTCGCTGTCTGCTGCTCGGCCTCCTCGGCAGAGCCCCGACTGCCAAAGATTGAGAGCCTGAGCCTCCTGGCTGTTAACACGCTCTCCCGGGCCCTCCTGACGCTCGCATCCAGGTTGCAATTAGGCCCCGAGAGGAGAGGCCTCTGTTTGGGCATCCGGAGCCGGGGGAGGACGGGGTGGGGTGGGGGGTGCTGCTTGTCTGAGCCAGCCCGGAGGTGAGGCTCGGTGGAATGCAGAGTGGCGGCGGCTCTGCAGGAGTGTGTGCACCTGCCGGGCCCAGCCCAGGTCAGGAGGCTGCAGGCTGCAGGTGTGCTTCCTGGGGCGCCTGGCAGGGGCCGGGCACTGAAGACACCTGGGGTTAGAGGGGCGCATACCCTTGGGCCAGGAGGGAGGGATGGCTCCTGGGCGGGAGCACCCTGGGCAGCACCAGCCAGGCCCCTGGAAAGGGGCTTCGTTCTGTGTCACAGCGACAAGCCACTACCGTGGCACCTGGAGGGCCCCTCTCGAAGGAAGGTGCAAACCAGAAGTTGATTTCTTGGTCCTCCTGGCTTCCTGGTGGCTGTCACTGAGGTCCTGGCTTGAGCTCAGCTACTCTACCCTGAAGGGAGCTCACTTCCTTCCCTCCTGGAGAGGAGGGAGCCGGAGAAAGGATGGGGGGCACGGGGCAAGGGGGTGCAGAAAAGGGAAGCCCTTAGCTGGGCACCGCTGGCTATCCAAGGAGACAAGAGGAGAAGAGAAAAGTGTTGCCTTCCTGCCCTGGAGCCCCAGCCTGAGCCCCCCGGAGCCCCGAGCACCTTCGCCCAGCCCCGATCCCCAGTTTGGGTGTGTCTGCAGGGGCTCAGAGGCCCTGGGCTTTCTTAAGACCCAGACCCGATGGAACGACTTAAGTCACACCTCTCCTTCAAAGAGAGGGAGTGAAAAACAAAAACTAAAATGAATGCATGTGGAATTTAACGCCTACACAACCTATCCCATCTAGAGTCGACCCTCACTCCACTTCAGTATTTATACAAAGATGTGTTCGACTATTAGCAGAGATGTAGTTTAACCTGTTGGACATTCCCGGGGAAGGTCTGCCCTCACTTTGTGAAGGGAGCCCTCAGCGCTCCCCCCATCAGGTGTCCACAAACCTGCTGGTCCCAGGGGCCTGCCCCGTAGACATGGGGCTTCCTCCTTCAGGAGAGAAGATGGGGGTGGGGGGGTGTTGGAGTGAGTGAGAGAGCTTTATATCCAACTCCTCCCTGGGCAGTAATTCTCCACCCCGCTTGCACTCCTGCCCTGAGAATGCCCTTTATGCCTCCTCCAGCTCTGAACCAGGCTGCATTTCCCTTTCTTGTTAGGGAGAGATGGCTTCTGTGCACACGGGGAAGCCGGAGTGACTAGATGCTCGCAGGATTTATGCTGTAAGCAGGCACTGCCTGGATGCCGACCACATGCCTGGCAGGTGCTATTTTTGAGGTACTTGGAGGCTGGAGGGGAGATAAAATGACAGCACAACAAAGAAAGCTCCAGATCAGACGGGGGTCCAAGGTGTTCCAAGGCCTGGAGAGCACGAGACTCATTCTGGCCGAAGTTGGGGAGACCACACACAGAGGAAGTGTCTGTGGCTGGGGCTCTGAGATGATGGGGTGTCCCTGGGCTCAGGCCTGGGAGAGAGTGGGATGCAGGCCAGGGGTTCAGGCTGGAGAGGTGGCCTGATGGAGGGCCCCCAGTGTCACTCGAGGAACGGGGCAGGGATCGCCTAGTGTATGGGAGCTACAGATGGAGCCAACGAGGGAACAGGCTTTGGTTTCCATGCTGCAGAGTAGAGGCTGGGAGGGAGGGGGGAGAAGACGGAGGCTGCCTCCACTGACCGCTTTTTGGCAACATCATCGCTACCTGTGAGCCACAGCCACGGGTGGTCATGTCGGTGGGGCATCCTTCCACGGCACTCCGGGACTCCCTTTGTACCCTCCCACCTAGACACTAGAGATGTCTCCACAGAAGCTCCAGCTGGGTTTGGGCCTAGCTCCAGAGCCGCTCAGAACCCCCCAGGCCTTGCTGCCCGAAGTGTGGTCCCGAGGCCAGCAGCAGCAGCAGCCCCGCCGAGCTCGTTAGGAACACAGAACCTCAGGCCCAGCCCCAGACCCACGGGATCCGATGGCTCTGGCTCACCAGAGGGATGTGACTTCCTGAGGGCTTCCAGACCAAGGGCGGGGGTCACTGTCTGGGGCAATGTGACCTCAAGGAGGGACCCTCCCACCCCAAGCCCAGGCTCAGGCCACAGAGGACAGAGCACGGGCCAAACCAGGAATTGTCTCCAGGTGCTAAGCAAGCCTCGAGCTTAGGCTTTCCAATATTCCAGGCAGGAGGCCAGCCAGAAGGGGCTCGGTCACTCGCAGGCACACGGCGTCAGGCGTGCAGTCAAGACACACATCAGCCCAGGAATGCAGGTGAGCTCATGCCGCCGAGCAGCAGTAACTCATGCTCCGACAAGTTACACGGGCTTCACTGAGGAGGCGACCTGTACAGGTGGAGTCATGCGCCCGTACCTGTCAGCACTTACATTATCCACGATTATCTGGATTTTCTTTCCATTTGGCCCCAGAGAAGGAGCCGCCACACAAAGAGTGTAGCAGGGTGAAGTCACTGGCTTCGCACTGGATAGAACAGTATCCACGGATGCAGAGGAGAACCAGCTGAACGTGTGTGTGTGCAGGGTGGGGGCGTGCGTGTGTGTCGGGGTGAGGCTGCTGAAATATGACGCACCTGGTCAAAGGGAAGCTCGCGGGGGGAGGCTGCTTTTCTGCAGGTCAGAGCATGAGGAAAGCCGCTCGTCACATTCGGGGCCTTGAGCATTTGAAAATAATAAAAAGGAAAAGTTTTGAATTAAAATTTATGGTTGAGCCTGCCTGTCTGGGAGGAGCTGGCTTCGTGGGCAAACTGACGCCAGCCAGGCTGCAGGGGCTGGGAGAAATTGGACACCGACGTCCCTGGGCCCCGAGAGGGACGATTCTCCTGCTGCCCGGGGGGTGGCCGCTCTTGGCCAGCGGCTCCCAGCGCTTCCCAGCTCTGGTCCCGGCCGCTCCTGCGGGAGTGTTTCCAAGACCCTGGTGGCCAGGCCGCCCCGCAGACCGAGCCAGTCTGAATCCCTGGGGTGGGGGTGGGGGGCACTTGCTGGAAGGCCTTCAAAGCCCTCCATGTGATTTCAGTGTGACCACAGGGTTGAGAACCATGGGCCGAGGTCAAGGACCCCAGGGTTGGAGCTCCTCGTGTCTGTCCCGTGGCCTCCCCCTCTGCTGGGGACGAACGTACCTGCCTCAGTGGGTGCAGGAGGGGTGACTTTGAGCATCTAGGTCTTTGAGAGTTTTCTCCACCTGGAGAGGGCCCCAAACAAACAGGGGCGGTCAGTGTGACAAATTCATCTGCAGGGATGCGGTCTCAATTCAGCAGACGTCTCCACCCCTCCTGGCCTCTGAGCAACAGGGACTCTTCCAATTTCCGTCTAGATGGCACTTTTCAAAGAACTCGTACATCCACGATCTTGGAACCCAGGTACTAGTTTTCTATTGATGATGTAACAAAACCTCACACGCGTCCTGGCTTGAAACAGCACAAACCCATGTTACAGGCGTGTGGGCCTGAAGTGCAACCCAGGCATCAGGCGAAACGCGAGGTGGTGCAGGGCGACACGCCTTCTGGAAGCTCTAGGGAGGAATACGTAGAGGCCTCAGCTCTTCCTTTCACCACCCCTCACCCCCTCCCCAGAAGGAGAGGGCTGTTTCGACACTCATCAATGATGCCCTCACCCAGGGCTCAGAAAATTGTAACTACCCTGTGCTTCTCAAGAGAGTGTAGGTCCCGCACCCCATCTTCAATCCATAGGTTCAAAGATGACCAATTTCAATTGTTAGACTACCCTAGCGAAATGAAGACAATTACTTTTTCCTGCTTTTGCTTACATATTTTTAGATTTTAAGATCAAATAATAGCGTGCCAAGCCAAAGCTTTGGGTGTGTTTTGGACCGGCCTGAGCCCTGTTGGCTGCTGCTGCACGCCAACTGGAGCCAATGGACAGGAAGGAGCCCACACATGGAGGCGTTCAGGCTCCTCTGGAGGCGATCACCGCCATCACTGGTGTTGGGGGGAGATTTCTTTTTCTTGCTAGTCTCTGGGTACCTCTGAGGTGGCGGGTGGGGCTGGGACTGCCATTATTATCTACAGAAGGTCTGAAATATGGGAACAGGCCTTGCCTCTTTCCTCAGAGCTTTAGAAAGTTATTTACAAAGCCCTCCAGTTCCTAGGTCAAAAGTGCTCACCACAAGACCTCAGATCTCCTCAAAACAATCCAGGCCCCAGTCAATATTTATAACCCGGGACTTTGGCTCAGGTGGCTTCAGGAGACTGTTTGAGCTCCCCACTTAACTTCTGTACATTGATCATCTGCAGGAGACCTTTCACCCGCTGGCCCCCCCTCTCTTTATTATACTGCGCAACTGGGAATACACTTGACTTTCAAAGGCTCAACTTGTGCCATTCAAAGGAAAAATACCCACCTCATTTTTAAGCCCTATCTGGTTCCCCTGCAGTCTGAATAAACATTACTCAATAGCCAAAGTTACTTAAGCATCAATCACTTCCACTTCAAGGAGAAGGTAAAGGGAACAAAGATGTAACAGCACAAAAAGATTGAAATTTAACCACTGCTGGGTGCTTTCCAAGCTTGTCCAGATTAGTTCTTCAAAAAGAAGCCCCAGAGAACTGGTTACCTCAAGTTCACTGAAATTCTCTTCCTCTCAAGGATTACACTTGAGTGTGTGAAGCAAGTCATCCCGGAAGCCCCGGGCAGGTGGCAAACTGGGCCAGTGTGTATTTGCTTTCTCTCTCTTTCTCTCTCTCTCTCACTTCTGGAGAAATTTCCACACACCTTTGACATTCCTTTACTCTTTGAAGTGCTCCCCCTTGAATGGACCGCTGACCTGGCCCCCCACCGCATCTCCCTCTGATACATGTCCAGGTCCATGAGCTTCCATGTCTCTTTCTCCTTCCTTCCTTTCCCTCTACTCACCCACTTGCTCGTATTTCACCGACTAACGACCTGTTAGCTGTGAGATGCAGAAGTCCTACCTGGTAGAGCCAGGGACAGTGGTTTTCCAGATGTGGCCACAGACCTCTGACACTCCACTCATCTGGATCTTGTCAAGCACGAACACTCCCGACCTCACCACCTCTACTCGCCTGGACTCCGGGGATGCCACGCAATCTGTATGTGTAACAAGCTCACTGGTGACCCTTCCACCCAGTTGGGCCGAGGTCAAGGACCCCAGGGTTGGAGCTCCTCGTGTCTGTCCCGTGGCCTCCCCCTCTGCTGGGGACGCCACAGAGTCCATTTTTACTGAGAGGGGGTATGGTTTTGAAGTCAGAACAACCCTGGTGGGATTCTGTGTTTTGCTCTTTACTAGTGGCATGATTTAAAACAAAACAAAACAAAACAGCTTTATTGAGATATATATATACCAAGCATTCTGCCCATAGACTTTGTATATAGCAATTCATAGGTTTCTAGTATATTCGCAGATCATCCCTATGATCAATTTTAGAACATTTTGATTACCCCATGTAAAAAAAACCTGTGCCCGCTAGCAGTCACTGTCCATTTACCCTTAACCCCTCAGCCCTCAGCAACCACTAATCCATCTTCCATCTCTATGGACTTGCCTGCGTTAGATATTTCATATCGATGGAATCACGCAACAGGTGGCCATTTGTGTCTGGGTTCTCTCACTCAGCATAATGTTTTCAAGGCTCATCTATGTTGTCGTGTGTCGCTGCTTCATTCTTTTTTTATGGCTGAGTAATATTCCATTGTGTGGAAATATCTTTTATTTACCCATTTACTTGTTGATGGACATGTGGGTTGTTTCCATTTTTTAGCTATTACGAATAAGGCTGCTGAAGACATTGGTGAGCCACTTTTGGCACGGATGTATGCTTATCTTTTCCTTGTCCCTGGGAGTGGAATTGCTGGGTCGTGTGGTGACTCTACATGTATGCCATTTTGAGGAACTGCCAGATTGCTTTCCAAACTGGCAGCCCCACTTTACATTCCCACCAGCAGTGCATGAAGCTTGCAATTTCTCTACAGCCTTTCTAATACACATTATGTCTTTTTTAAAAAAAATTATTATTATAACTATCCTAGTGGGTGTGAAGAGGCCTCTCACTGTGTTTTGGGTTTGCATATCTCTAATGGATCATTGCATTGAGCATCTTCTTATGCACCTATTGGCCATTTGTGTGTCTTCTTTGGAGTAGCTACATGTTTTGGGAAGGTATGTAATCCTGAGCTTTAGTTTCCTTGCCTGTGAAGTAGACATAACTGCAAGGTGATTGAAGGAGGTAATAAGTAGTAAGCACTTAACAAATGCTTACTCTTCCACACCATTGATTTGAAACATATTAACCCAGTTAGGCTCAATCATGAGTCCCAGAATTCCCCTTCCTGTATGATTCTGGGCTCTGGTTGACCACAGGACACACCTGTGGCAAATTTGGAAGACACAATGGTACAGTGGACATTCTATGCTCTCGAGGGTTGGTATAGGCACTTTGTTGGCCTGGGGCAGCCTTGTCAGTGCCCTCTGGGTCTCCTCTTCAACATCTCCAAGTCCTGGGCTGGGTGCCCATGACTTCTGTGGCTCAGGGCACAGTCCCTATGGCAGGTCACTGTCATCAAAGCTGCATGGGAGATAGTTTGGGTTCCAGCCCACTCCTCACCCCTCCCCATTGGTGGATTCCAACGGATCCCTGCTCTCCTGCACTCCACATCATCTTTCCTTCCTCACTGCTAGTCTGGCTGACCTAATCAACTTCAGACTCAACATTAGAGGCCACAGTCTTGCACAGAACTTTCCACCAGATTCCAGTATTGCATAAAACCCAATTCCTGGAATAAATCCCCGATTCCCCATCCCTCAGCGTGAATCTACTCCTCTGAGTGAATCCTGCGTAATACAATCACCTCCTCCTCTAGAGAAAGCAGTGACCAAGACTCGTGAAATGGGGTCTTCCCACAGCAAGTAAATATGGTCACCTGCAGTTCTTCTAGGACTAGTAACCCCAGGTCTCCCCAGGCAGAAGGAGGCAGAGGGAACTGCCACCTGTCCCTCCTGTGTTAGTTATTACTGCTATAAGAAATTACTACAAACATAATGGCTTAAATCAACACAAATTTATTATCGTGCAGTTTTAGAGGTCCTAAGTCCAAAGCAGGTTTCATTGGGTTAAAATTATGGACTCCTCAGGGCCACGTTCCTTCTGGAGGCTCTAGGGAAGAATCTTGTTTCTTTGCTTTTTTTTAGCCTCTAAAGGCCACTCGCACTCTCTGGCTCGTGGTGTTTCTCTCCATCTTCAAAGCAGTAGCATTTTCAAACTCTCACAATGACCTTCTTGCCTTCCCCTTATAAGGACTCTCGTAATCATATTATGCCAAAGCATATCAGCCAGGACAATCTGCTCCTCTCAAGGTCCTTAACCACAGCAGCAATGTATTCAGATTGTGAGGATTAAGACCAGCAGATCTTTGGGGGCTATTATCCTGCTGGCCACACCCCCAGATTTACACTCCGCACCTCCTCCAAGTTGCTCAGTGCCCCAGGAGACGGACCTGGAGCAATTGCATCTAGTGGTTCCCCTGTCCTCTCATTTCGGGTGGGACTCAGCCAATGGAAGCATCATCAAAGATCAGAAAACAGAGGAGATCCCCCAGCTTCTCTCCGTGTGGGTTGTGGATGGGTGCATCCCTCCCCCAAAGTACACCACACCAGGTAGTCAGTCCCTTCCCCTTCCACCCAGCTGCGGCCTTGATTCCACCTGTTCCTCTCTCTCTTCCGTCTCCAGGCTTATGGGTGCTAACAGCACCCCTGCCTGCCTTGCCCCTAGGTTCTGCACCATTTCTTATTGGTCCTCTTTTACTCTGCACACACCTCTTGAAAATGTTCCTGTTAGACATAAATATTGCTGCTAAAACTATAAAACTCTTAGAACATATGGGTAAGTCTTCACGACCTTGGATTTATCAATAGATTCTTAGATATGGCCAAAAAAAAAAAAAAAAAAAAAAAGGGCACAAACAACAAAAGAAAAAAATAGCTAGGATTTCATCAAAATTAGAAACTTTGGTCCACCAAGGAACACTAACAAGAAAGTGAAAAGACAACCTTTAGAGTGGGAGAAAGCACTTGCAAGTCAGATATCTAAGAAGAGTCTAATATCCAGAACATATAAAAAATGGTTACAACTCAATAATAAAAAGACAATCCAATTAATAAATGGGTCAAGGGTCTGAGTAGGCATCTCTCCAGAGAAAATATGGCCAGCAGGCACATGAAAAGATGCTTAATATCCTTATCAACAGGGAGATGCAAATCAAAACACAGCAAAATATCATTTCACATACACTAGGATAGTTATCCGAGAAATAAAAGAGAAAAACCAAGTCTGGGTGAGGCTGTAGAGAAAGTGGAACCCTCATACCTCGCTGGTGGGAATGTAAAATGAAATAGCCACTGTGAGGAACGGTCTAGTAGTTCCTCAATAAGTTAAACATAGATTTACCATATGATCCAACAATTGTATTCCCACGTATATACCAAAAAGAATTAGAAAAAAAGGGGTTCAAATAAAAATTAGTATGAACGTTCAGCGGAAGCATTATTCACAATAGCAAAAAGGTGGTAGCAACTCAAATGTACATCAGTAGGTGAATGGATGAACAAAATGTGTGATATCTATACAGTGGGATATTATTCAGCAACCGAAAGGCATGATGTCTTGATAAATGCTATGAAATAGATGAGCCCTGAAAAGGGGTGCTAAGTAAAAAAAGCCAGACCAAAGTGGCCATATATTATTATATGATTTCACCTATATGATTTCATCTATTATATGATTTCACATATATTATTATAGGATTTCAGACAACTTGCCTATTTGCCAGGATAGGCAAATCCATAGAGCCAGGAAGCTGATGGGGGGAGATGAAAATGGGAGTGATTGCTTAACACATACATGGTTTCCTTTTGGGGGGATGAAAATGTTCTGGAATGGTTAATGGTTGCACAACGTTGTGAATGTACTAAATACCAATGAATCATACACTTTAAAATGGGTTAAATGGTAGTTTCGTGGCATGTGTACAAAAATTCCTTTCTAAATTACTTTAAATGTGCCATGTGACTCCTGCCAGGACTAAGCCCCCAGACTCTGGAGATCCCGCCAAGGTGACATCACTGCTGCGGCTGGACTCTACCTCAGCTGATCCTACCCATTATGGGGACCACTGCTGTTTGCTTCTGGGAGGATCCTTTCGGTAAAAGCATGTCTTCTTCTGGAAATGTAAATAAATCCTCTGCAGAAGGTCAGTTCTTCTCAGCAGCCTTTACTGACTAGAGCATGGCATGGAGAACAGAGCAGCTGGTTTGAGGCACATAGTCCAGAAACATCTTGAGTAATATTGGGAACATGCTTGAGGCCACCCTGGGCACTTCTGACATCTCCATCGGGGAGATGAGGACAATCTGTTCTGTATTCTCCTTCGGGGTCAAGGGTGAGTAACCAAGTGATCTCACACTACCCCAGACAAGCTGCCCAGAGGAAAGACTGTTTTGCTAGCGATGTGACCTGGGCGGAAGGTAGGAGGCATCCCCTGGCTCAGAGGCCAGCTTAATGGACAGCTCTTGTCTTCTAAGTCCTATGGGATTCCTTGGCCAGGGAAGTCTTCCCTCACTCTCTCTCTACCCCTCAAGGACACCAGGCCCTTCTCAGCTGGGTATTCAGGTGGAGGCCCTGGCTCTAGCCTGACGTGGCTCCATGGGCAGGATCTTCTCTGTTACCTCTCCTTCCTGATTCACTTACTTGGAATCTCTAGAAATACTCTCCCCTCCCAGGCTCAGCTTAGGCCAATCTTTCCTAGTTTATAACATTCACCTCCTGCCCTTCACCCCATTCTGGCCCCATCTGTCTCCCTCACTGTCATTTCTGACCTGTAGTCAACCATATTTCTATTTCCTTGCTCCTTGGCAAAGAGGGCCAACCCTGCTCTTCATCACCCATGCGTCCTCTCAACCAGCTCCATCATGGGAGCAGAAAACACCTGCTCTTAGATGCTCTCACACTAGATAATTGCCTGTGTACTACAAAAGAGCCGATGCACAGAGCCTACAGAGTGGAGGCCTGTCCACTGTCCGGGGCTGTTTATCACAACGTGACACAGAGTTCAAGGCTTCTGCCAGCTGGGCTACTCCCCATTGGGCTGGAGGGGGGTGCACTTCAATGCCTAAAGAGACCTCCAATTTATGGGGGTAAGATCAAAACAATATCAGAGGGAAATTGGATGACCCCCTGTGAATCCAAACTGATTTACACTAAAATAGGTAGAGGGGAGGGAGAATCACAGAAAAGGGAATTTCCAATTCAGTGTCTGATGTTCCATCTCCCCCAAACAGGCAACCTCCTGGGCTCTAGTCTTGGCTTTTTCTTCGCATTGTCTCTCTTGGAGCTCACGGCGCAGATGTTTCTATACTAAATTTCTACCCGACTGCTGCAAAGCCTCTATTCAGAGGCATAGCACACTTCAAATGCACTGTATCCCTAACTGAATTCATTCATTCATTCATTCATTCATTCATTCATTCATTCATTCATTCTGCTTCATTCATCATTTCCAAAATCTCTGCATCCTAATTTCTCCAGCGGACCACCCCTCCCCCCCAACTGCCAGCCAATGCCAAAGGATCTCTGCATCCTGGTTCCCCCTGCTCCAGTCTACCCTAAGCCCAAAGTCCAATGGCTCTGGGCTGTCTGTCCCTGCTACCAGTCTTCAGTTCATTACCATGAAACATCCATTTCATTCATTCTACATCTGATATTTCTTAAATATCTATCATGTGCTGGAGCATCACATTAGGAGCTAGGATCAGAATGGTGACCAAGACTCTGAAGGCTCATGATCCAATGGGGCAGACAAACAGGAAGCTCTACTACAGGGTGAAGCGTTTTGTAATAGGGAGGGAAGGAGAGAATATGCTAGGGCCACAAATAAGGATGCAGACCCCAGACTCGGTGGGTCAGGAAAGGCCCCACTACTCACAGGACTAAGTCCAGTTTCCTCAGCAAGTGAGAAAGGTGGTCCATACCTGGCCTGAGATCCCTTTCCTATCCTCTAGACTCCTCACATGTTCCAGGAAAAAGCACCTATAAAGAGCTCCTTCCAAACAGGCCAACCTTCCTACTTTGAAACTTTTTTTTTTTCATTTTTCTTTCTCCCTGGGTTATCCTTGCTTCCTCACCTCTACGTGCAAGTCACCACTGAGTCTTCAAGAACCGTAGAAACACCCACCTGCTCCGTGCAGCTTCCCCCAGTTTCTGGATTCACACATATTCTCTCTCTTTACTGCCCTTACCTGTTTCTTTGAGGTCTACTGGAGTGCTCTGTGCATTTCCTTGTGCTGCTGAACTCAGGCCAGGACCACATTTTGTTCATTTTTGAGAGTCCCAGAGGACCTACCTACCATAATTCCCTGCACTAAGGTGAAGGTGAAGACAAATTAAGGAAGAAACCCAACAGTATTTTGGTCGCAGCCCCACTGAAACATGAACGAGCCACACACGGTCGATCTGGACTGTTCTGCATGTGCTGCTTACTTGTACCGAAACCCTCTGCCCACTCATCCGCTACAGCATGAGTTTGGGAAAATATTAAGGACAAGTCACACGCATCTGTGTGTTCAGAGGGAGGTTGCACTCAGCCTGCACTTTGCAGGCCCACAGGAAACCTTTCCTGACCACGACAAATAGTAGATACTTTTTGACTTTGGTCTGTCATTTCACCACCCGCCATCTCTAATGTCCCATGCGGAGACAAAGTTAAAGCTCGTGTAAAAAAATAAAATGAAAAAAATAAAAAAAATAAAAAGCTCGTGTAAATACAGGCACACCTTTCTCTCTCACACGTATGGTGAAGGAGAGCTTGATTGTATCCTGGGCTCCTTGCTCTCTGTCATCCCTTTAATTTCTCCTTCCCTGCTTCTCCCACACTGGCAAATCTTCCCTCCTAACCTAGTTTAAATAGAACTGGCCACAGCCCAGTCCATGCAACCTTCCTCCCCTCCCCGCCTCCTGCACTTGGGCACCTCACCCTGGCTTTGCTTTGGAGAGAGTTTAAAAGGCTAATTTCCTCCATCCCCTTTCATTATATTTGGCTATTCCGATCAGCATTTTTATTTTGTATTAAGCGTCCTGCCTTGAGTTCTGACTTCTCTGGGGGAGGGGGGAGGGCTGGAAAGAGGACTGCTGGTGATGGCTATATTTTATTATGTGTGATGGTCATGGGTTAGACATGCAGTTCATCAAGCTGGGGGCGGGGGTGGGAGGGGAGAGAGGGGCACGAAATGCCATAAAGTCCCAGTGCAAAATATTTTTCAAGGAGACATCAAAGCCTTTTTCCATGGTGCCTTGCCTTGACCCCATTTCACACTGGCAAAACACAAACTCAAGTTAAAATAAAAATACCAGGCTGGCTCCGTTTCGCCAGTTGGGCTGTTGGGCTAAGTGACCGATTTTATTAAAGTCACCAAACGCAAACATTCCAAGATTTATTTTCCTTGCTTATAATTTTTCTGCCTTTCCACTGGTGGGCTGTTTATTTCTAATAATTTGGTAGGAAAAAACATGCGCTCATACCATTGGAGGTCTTATATGCCAAGCTGCAAACCAGAGCACATTTTATTGTGGAATAAAACCCTTGGAAAACAGGCTCCAGGGGGGCCTGCTGACGGCAAGTTTACAAGCATAGTACAATTGACGCCATTATAATTAGTTCCCCCCAAAAGTCTTATTTTTTAAGGCAGAGATCTGAATCTTTCTCTTTGCACATGAATATCTCCCGACTAGAGCAAAAACATTAAAGCGAGTGAGTCATAGACCAGCTTTGGGCTTTAAAGACTAACGCAGATCCTATAAATCTAACCCACATTCTTTTACTGGGAATGACTGACTTTTATGAAAACCGAGGATTGTAAATCAGAAACCTAAATAGCTTACTTTGCAGCAGATAAACACAGATTTATGTAGTGGCTGAGTCCTAATTTAACCCTTTTGTGGCACCACAGAGGACCTGGGGGTACATGTGCAGCGGGGGTTGCTTACACCTAGCACTTCCCAAAAGCTGGAGTAGGGAGATGAGAGGTCTCAACAGTCTCCAGCAGTTGCAAGTGGGTGCCACGAAGAGCATGTCTTTCTGTGACCAAGTGTGCTTTCGATTGACCCATCTCAACCAGATACACCCCAAGCCACCAGGAGTTGGCCTCTGATTGTTCCAAAGGACAGTCCCCAACTTGCTGTGTGGCACACACACCAAGAAGCTAACCTAGGAGGGGTTTCTGTGTGGGTGCTCGTATTCGAGGCTGTCCCAGCCTGGGCTTCTCATCCCTCCACATGTGACTTTTGGCAAGACACCAAATCTCCCTGAACCTCACTCCCTCCACCTTGGCATCCACAAAATGGTGTATCTGGCATGTTGCACGGATTAAAAAGAATAATGATACAAAGTGCTTAGAATGATGCTGCTCCTAATAGGCACTCAACACACCTTCCCCAGGACTGTTACTCTTACTACGAGAACCACTGGTTAGGTAGGTAGGTAGGTAGGCCGTGCTCCCCGGCAGTGGCGTCCACAGGAGTCACCTGGCAATCCCAGGGAAGCTCAGGTTCTGACTCCGCGCCCGGAGATCCCACATTTCTAACAAGTTTCTAACAAGCTCACAGGCGATGCCAGTGCTGCTGGTCCCCGCTCCCCGCTCCGAGCCGGTGGGCGCAGAATTCAGAATTCACCAGCGGTGCCTACATCCTCTCCCATTCGGTGGCCTTGCTAGTGCACAGGTCAAGCTTTCTCCCCATGGTCCGTGTCACTGTGATCGCCACCACCTCTTGGCTGAGAAGCAGGCCCGCCCTGAGCGCAGCGCCGTGGGCTCCTGGCTGCCCAGGCCCCGGGCCACCAGCCACCGGCCACCGCTTGCTGCTCCTCATGTCCCCTGACCCATGCGGCCCTGGTTGCCTGGAGCTTCTGTGTTTAAGGGTGGGGGGCGCACCCGACTTCAACTTTAAAGGGAAAGAGGGCCTGCCAATCCGGGAGGGAGGAAGAGAGCATCTATCATTTTTACGTGGCATTTCAAAGGAGGAGGCTCCTAGGCGGCCTGGGGACAGAGGCTGGCGCGGGTTAATGGAGAACCCCGGATTTAATCATTAACGCTTAATACTAAAGCAGCCCCAGGAGGCCCGCCCAAGTGGGGCGGAGGGCGCCCTGGCTGCTCTGGCTCAGCGCTCCGGGTGGGGGCCCTGCGGGGCTCCCGCGGTGGCCCGTGGATGGGGCGCCCTGCTGACGCAGAGGGTGGGCAGGTGTGTCCTTTAGGTTCCAGGCACCTGAGAACCTGGATGTGAAGGGGGGGCACGGAGGTGTTGCCAACCTGGGAAACTGGACCCCTTCCGCCGGCTGGCCCAGGCCTGGGAGGGTGGAGGCATTAGCCCACTTCTTAGGCCAGATAAGAGATATGGGTGCAGGTGACACTGGGGAGGCTCCAAAGCCAACCTGGGGCACCCCCCTCCTGCTATTCCCAGCCCTCCACCCCACTTGGCCCCTGGCACTGCAGCTTCAGCTCTGACGACCGCTGGTCCCCCAGCCCCCGGCCTGCCGTCTGCCACCTGCCACCTGCCCCCTGCACGCCTGCCTCCCGCTGCGTAGAGTCCCCAGCTCTCCACCCGGACCTCGGACCCCGCTGCAGGCATTTACCTGGAGCAGCAAGTGGCCTGCCGCTGCCTCCTTCTGTGACTTCCCAGGTGCTGGGACTCGAGATCTCTCCGTGAGCAAGCCATGTCCTCCCTAGTCCTCCTCCGAACCTTCTGAGGAGGAGGAGCAGACCCTTGACTCCTCTTCTCTGTGGCAGGGAGCCCTGCTCAGGCTCAGAGCCCTTAGCCCAGCATGGTCTCCCCCTAGGATTTAACAAGCACCCATGCTGGTTCCCTGGGTTTCCCTGGTTTTTAACTTTTTAAAAATATCGAAGTTGAGCACCTCAAGTGGTGTTCAACTGGGTGAATTATCACAGACTGTATGATCTGAGAAACCAGCGGCCAGATAATTCTGAATTCAGAAAACAAAATGTTCTGGGAGCCGGGGCGCCCTGGGCCTCATCCCTCTGGTGTCACCATCTCCCTCCCCAAAGGGTGACCACTCTCCTGGCTCTTGAGAGCACAGGTTACATCTGCCTGTGTGTCACATCATTCATACGAATGGACTCACCGGGGCCCAGCTCCTTTCCTGAAGCTTCCAGGTTACTGTGTGTATCTGGAGATTGTTCATTCTCATTGCTGAGCGGTGTTCATCGCACTTATTTTTATGGTGACTCTCTGTGTATGATACATGGATACTGGTACAGGTTTGTCCCTTGACCTCCACTGATACTTTTAAAAATTACCAAGGAATAAGATAATCGACTTAATTAAAAATGGAAACAACCACACTAGGGGAACACAGAAGTGACAGAAATAGTGTATGTAGTGTGTGAATTGAGAGGAGGTGGCATTTCAGACCCACTACTCTAGGGTGATGGAGTGTCTCATCCCGCACCCATGTTCAAGGTTGAGCCAATTTTAAGCGTCGTCAAATAAGAGCTTAATAACACCTGATAATGATTTTCTTTTTTTTTTCTTACATATTTTTTTATTGGAGTTCAATTTGCCAACATATAGCATAACACCCAGTGCTCATCCCATCAAGTGCCCCCCTCAGTGCCCGTCACCCAGTCACCCCCACCCCCCGCCCACCTCCCTTTCCACCACCCCTTTTTCATTTCCCAGAGTTAGGCGACAATGGTTTTCCCCTGTCTTGCGGGCCAGGTGCCGTGTTGCTACCGCCCACTCCGAGCTCGCTGGTGTGTCTTAGGAGGACACAGGGGCGCGCGGTGTACCCATGCCTAGGACGTAGGCCCTTTGCAGCAAAAGGCACTGAGCCTACCCCCAGGCCCCCAGGCCATCCACACAGCTGACCTTTCCCACATCCCCATGGGATCATTCCCCAGGAGAAGATAAGATCCGCATAGTTAGGGCCGTGCAGGGGGCCTCCTGCCCTGGGAGCAAGATAGAGGGAAACAGTTCAGATCTGGTTTAAGCCAAGTGCCCCCAGGGCTCTCTCCCTCTGAAGTTGCTGTCAATCTGTTCTAGTTTCCCTGCTGGAGGTGGTGGTGGGGGGTGGGGGGGGGGACCCTCCTGAGAATAGCACCCAACCAGGACCCCCAGGGGTTTGGAAGCAAGTGGGCCCCAGGAGAAACCTGAGCCCTTGCGTTGGGCTCAATTAGGTATAGATTTCCACCTTTCTCTCCGGAGGGAGGAAAAGTCACTCACAAACCCTAAGCGGGAGGCGATACTGACTTGTTTACCTCCACATAGGGCTTTGAGAGTCCCAATGACTCATTAATCTTGGAGACCTGATCACCCAGAGGTTGATGGCTCACACTTAGGAAGCTGAGAAGAAACCCCCCCTCAGGTTCTCTCCCTACAAACCCAAATTAGAATCCCATCTCCCCTGTCCCTTCTGCTGCGTCACCTTTTGCTAGTCCCTTAACCCCTCCCAACCTTAATTTCCTGGTCTGTAATGTGGAGGTAATAATACACTCAACTCCTCACAGGGCAGTGGTGAGAATTACACGGGCCAGTGCCAGCCGAGCCTTTAGCAGAGAAATCAGCAAGCCAGTGAGCGGTGCTGGTCTCCGTCCGGGGAAAGAGGGATGGGGAAACGGCTGAGGCCAGAGCCTGAGCTGCCTTTTTTTTTTTTTTTAATTGAGGTGCGAGTGACATACGACATTACCTTAGTTTCAGGCATGCAACATAGTGATTCAATATTTGTATATATTGTGAGATGATCACAGTAAGTCTACTTAACATTTGCCACCACACACACAGAATTCTGTTTTTCTTGTGATGAAAACTTTGAAGATTTACTCTATTAGTAACTTCCAAATACGCAATACCGTATTATTTAACTGTGGGCACCATGCTGTACGTCACATCCCCATAACTTATGTATTTTATAACTGGAAGTTTCTACCATTTGACCTCCTTCACCCATTTCTCCCACTCTCCCCCTTCAGCCTCCACCTCTGGAAACCACCAATCTCTTCTCTTTATCTATGAGCTTGGTTTATTTTTATTTTTATTTTTTTTAAGGTTTTATTTATTTATTCATGAGAATACACAGAAAGGAGAGAGAGAGAGAGGCAGAGACACAGGCAGAGGGAGAAGCAGGCTCCATGCAGGGACCCCGATGTGGGACTCGATCCCGGGTCTCCAGGATCAGACCCTGGGCTGAAGGCGATGCTAAACTGCTGAGCCACCCGGGCTGCCCTATTTTTATTTTTTTAATTTTTGTTTTTTTAGATTTCACAGACCGTGAGATTATACAGTATATATATCTTTATCTTATTTCAATCAACATAATGGCCTCACAGTCCATCCATGTCTTTGCAGATGGCAAAATTTTATTCTTTTTTATGGCTGAATGGTATTCCATTGTGTGTGTGTGTGCGTGTGTGTGTGTGTGTGTGTGTGTGATCTTCTTTATCCATTCACCTACCGATGGACACTTAGGTTGTTTGTATAAATCTTGGCCATTGTAAATAATGTTGCAGTAAATGTAGGGTGTAAGGGTGCATCGATCTTTTCGAATAAATGTTCTCATTTCCTGTGGGCAAATACCCAGAAGTGGAATTGCTGGATCATATGCTATTTCTATTTTTTATTTTTTTTAAGAACCTCTGTACTATTTTCCATAGTGGCTGCACCAGTTTGCATTCCCACTAATAGTGTGAAAGGGCCCTCTTTTCTCTACATTCTTGCCAACACTTGTTATTTCTTGTCTTTTTGATACTAGCCATTCTAACAGGTGTGTGGTGATATCTCATTGTGGTTTTGATTTGCGTTTCCCTGATGATTAGTGATGTCGAACATCTTTTCATGTGTCTGTTGGCCATCTGGATGTCTTCTTTGGAAAAGAAGCCAGTTGCTTTATTTTTAACCCCAATTCTGGGCATTTCTTCACTCAGATTCAGTTTTTCCTTTGAACAGAAGAGAAATGAAAGAGGTGGAGCTCCACCTGTCATGACAAGGGTGTCTCTGGTTGGTTTAGGATCTCAGGCTCTCCCCACAGCAGGATCCTCTGAGGGCTTATTTCTTTCCAGTGCAGTGTCTCCAGAAGGAGCTGGGGTGCTTCCCAAGGGCTGTCTTAGCATCCTCAGCAAAGGCCCCAAAGCAGGAATCTAGCAAAAGCTTGCTGAAGAGGAGAGCCGTTGCTACTCAGGAAACCCTACTCTCTACTCACTAAGAGCCTCCTTTGTACTCTGTGACTTGTAAACAAACATGATTTAACCCTTCAAATGCTTTTTTTAAAAAAGTACACCCATGTTGATGTATGTTGGTGGCAGCATTTTTCCTAAAAGCCAAGAGGTGGAAGCAACCCAAGTGTCCACTGACAGATGAATGGATAAACAACATGTGGTCTATCCCTACGGTGGGGTATTATTCAGCCTTAAAAAGAAATGAAGTTCTAACACATACAGATGACACACTGATGACATTTGAAAGCATTATGCGAAGTCACAAAGAGACAGATACTGTATAATTCCACTAATACGAGGTACCAATAGTTGTCAAATTCATATAAGTAGAATGGTGATTGCCAGGGGATGGGCGGGGGGAGCTGTTTTGGTTTAAAACTGAAAGTTCGGGGCAGCCCCGGTGGCCCAGCAGTTTGGCTCTGCCTTCAGCCCCGGGGTGTGATCCTGCAGACCTGAGATCGAATCCCACATCGGGCTCCCTGCATAGAGCCTGCTTTTTTCCCTGCCTTTGTCTCTGCCTCTCTCTCTCTCTGTGTGTGTGTATCTGTCATGAATAAACATATAAATAAATCTTAAAAAAAAAAAAAACCCTGCAAGTTTGCATCCTGGAAACCCTCCCAGCCTTGGATAAACAGGGGACTGGCCACCCTAGCAGAACTGCTTTATCATCTTCTGCTCTAGTTACGGCCCACCTGCCCCTAATCGACAAGTATGTTCCTGAGTAGAGGTTGTGCTGAGCACACATTCTAAACCACTTCCCTTGATTTCTCCAATGATCCAATGAGGTATTACTATTACTGACACCAACATACTTTACTGTTGCTGTGCTAAAAAAAAATACTGGGACAAAGCATGCTTTCTGGGTTTCCTGCTGACATAAAACTGGACCATGCAAAATAATTTAGCTGCATGCTCCATGAAATACTTGCTGCTGGCAATAGGCTGCAGACTGATTTCTCTGCTTCTTTCTTTTAGAATTTATTATTCATTCATTCATTTATTTATTTATTTATTTATTTATTTATTTTTGAGAGAGAGAACATGAGCAAGGGGAGGGGCAGAGGGAGAGGGAGAAGCAGACTCCCTGCTGAGCAAGGACCCTGCCATCAGGAGCTGGGTTGAAGGCAGATGCTTTACTGAGCTACCCAGTTGCCTCTAGGCTGATTTTCTTATCTAGACCACATGCTTGCTCATGGATACTCAAGACCCTCACCTCATGACGCTCATCAATCAAGAAGTATTACATCATAAATTCTGCCCAATGTTTCCAGTCCTTCCAGAACTGCCTTAAAATCACCCTGAACTGGGCAGCCTGGGTGGCTCAGCGGTTTAGCACCACCTTCAGCCCAGGGCCTGATCCTGGAGACCAGGGACCGAGTCCCACATCAGGCTCCTTACATGGAGCCTGCTTCTCCCTCTGCCTGTCTCTACCTCTGTCTCTCATGAATAAATACATAAAATCTTTAAAAAAGAAAAATCCACCCTGAACTTCAAACCCTATCACTATGCTCCCCCAACTCCTCCCCTTTGGAGACACTGTTAAGACTGTCGATGTGGCGTGCTCTCTAATAAGTTCGCCTGATGTTTGTTTTGAGAAATTTGACAGCTGGCATTGTTTTTCCTGTTGTAGAGGTGAGGCATCTGAAGCTCAGAGAGATTGTTTCTTTTCTTTTCTCTTTTATTTTTATATGTCTCTTTTCTTTTTTTTTTAATTTTTTATTTATTTATTTATTATGATAGTCTCACAGAGAGAGAGAGAGAGAGAGAGAGAGAGAGAGGCAGAGACACAGGCAGAGGGAGAAGCAGGCTCCATGCACCGGGAGCCCGACGTGGGATTCGATCCCGGGTCTCCAGGATCGTGCCCTGGGCCAAAGGCAGGCGCCAAACCGCTGCGCCACCCAGGGATCCCCATATGTCTCTTTTCTGATGAGCACTGAGTATTTACTCTTGAGGACCTGCAGGGTGCTGGATAATGTGAATAGCTTACATGGTATTTCATTTGATGGTGACAAGAATTCTGAGAGTATTAATTCCAAGTGTTAATCCCTATTTTGTAAATGAGGCTATTAAGGACCAGAGAGGCTAAGCAACTCGCTGAAGTTAAAGCAGCCAGTAAGTGATAGAGCAGGATATAGAAACCTCCATCCAGCTGGCTCGAAAGCCTCTCCAAATACCCCCAGTGGCTCCCTAGAGGCTTCTTGACCACCTGTGCCTCATCCACACCCCAGTGTCCCTGAGGGTGGCTCACAGGTTAGCTATGAAACCTGGGTCAGTCCTTTCCTATCTCTGAACCTCAGTTTCTCATCTGTGAAATGGGCATGATGATATCACCTCGCGAATCAATCGTGAGACCCTGCCAGGTGATGTCTGTGAAAATACTTTCAATTCTGATGGACATTTTGATGAGGTTTCTCCCTCACAGCAACACCCCACAAGGATGGGACAGCCTTATGGCTTGTCTACGCCCCCAAACTCCTTAGAGAAAACTCTGGCCCCTCCAGGTCAGGGCTCTCTCAAACTCCCGTGTGGTCAGCTCAGGTGTGAGGCGGGGGGCAGTGGGAAAAGCTGTGCGTTGTCCCTTAAGACAGGACGAGCGAGCGCTAACACCTGACTGAGTACTGGGGGCTTACTGTTGTTAGTAGGCCTTTTATTCTGTATTTTTCATGGTTTGACATATTGCGGCCTTGCTGACCCTGGAGGACCGCCCCTCCCAGGGCTTGCCAATTCTTAGAGATTGCAAACAACCCGCCCCTGAGTCAGTTTTTCAAACCATTTCAATGTCCACGTGCCCCACAGCTCCTTTATTGAGCTCCACACTCAGCCCACCTGCCCCTGCGCTAATCACCCAGGGCCAGCGACCTTACAACAAAGACAGCCCCTGTGCCCTAGAGCCCACTGAAATTATTCCAACTACTGGTTCTAAGCTGCTTACCTTTTGTCACCTGTTCTTTTTCATGGAAACTGCAATAAAGACGCTTGCCTGCATCTTATCCCCCCACCACTGCTTCTGCAGCCAGAACAGTGCCCCCTGGGACACAGCTGGGCTGAGCCCAACCGGGCCAGGGGGCCAGGCCAAGTGGGGTCTGCAGGAGTACCCCTCCCTGCAGAACCAAGCACTCCAGGAGGGCTGGGAGCTTCTGTCCATAAAGGCCAAAGTCAAAGAGCACTTCTCAATCCCATGCCCTGCTGATGAGCACTAAACCCTGCTCTGACCCCGGCACACCTGACTCAGTTCCTCCCTCTGGGGACCACCAATCATAGGGACCCCAGGCAGCAGCATCACCCCCATGGTTTCCGTGTCTCTCTTGGGCTCCAGTGAGCTGTCATGTCTGGATTGAGTATGAATGAGAATGGCCTGAATTTACACTTCTGATTGCCCAGCCACCACCCCTGAGGATGGTTCCTGAACCTCTATTTTGTTTCCACATCTGTAAAATGAGGCATCTCAGGGGCACCTGGGGGGCTCAGTGGTTGAGCGTCTGCCTTTGGCGGACGGGGCCCTGGGATCCTGGGATCAAGTCCCACATTGCACTCCCCACGGAAAGCTTGCCTCTCTCTGTGTCTCTCATGAATAAATAAAATCTAAAAAAAAAAAAAAAAAAATGAGGCACCTCTACTCAGTGCCTTGCCTGATGGGATTATAGACAGAATGTGCAGAAAAGGCCTTATAGGCAGAGGAGCCTGAGACAGGAAGGGGCTGGTATCAACCTTACAGTCAAGTTGCTTGAAACTGGCCTTGCAGGTTTTGTGGGGTTTTATTGTTTGTTTGTTTGATTTTAACTGTAGCTGCATTTTTATTCACTTAAACCCTGTATGTATTTCCACATGGTTAAATACACTTTGTAAAAAAATGTTAAGATATATATATATATTTTTTATTATTATTATTCATGAGAGACACAGTGAGAGAGGCAGAGATATAAAAGGAGAAGCAAGCTCCCTGCAGGGAGCCTGATGCAGGACTCGACCCCAGAACCCCGGGATCACGCCCTGAGCTGAAGGCAGATGCTCAGCCACTGAGCCACCCAGGTGCCCCTTAATACACTTTTTGAGTGTACACGCAGTCCTGTTGTCACTGTCAAGACACAGAACACTTGCTCCATCCTGAAAGACTCCTTGTCCTGCTGCTCTGCTCTCAAACCCCTCTCCCCGCTCTGGACCACTGATCTGTGTTCTGTTCCTATAATTCCTTTTCCTCCATGTTATGCCCGTAGAATCATAGAGCATGACTAAACATGATACAAATGAAATGTAAACGGGTGGTTTATAGACGGAATCACATCGTATATGCAGCCTTTGGAGACTGGCTTCTTCCCCTTAGCATCATGCATCTGAGGCCCGGCCCAGTGACTGTGGCTCAATAGGCTGCTCCCCTTTCCTACTGCACCGCAAATAAGGTTTGGCCCAGGTGAAGGCTGTTTGGGTTATTTCCAAGGTGAGATGGTGATGAATCAGGCTGCTCTACACACTTCTGTTTGGGGTTTTGTGCGAGCATAGATTTCCTTTATCTTGGGTAGACACCTGGAGGTAGCACTGGTGGGTCACTCAGGTATATTGACTTTATAAGGACCTGCCCAAAGTGGTTGCATCATTGTGCGTTCCCCCTGCCACCTCCACAATGTGTGAGAATTCTAGTTGCTCTGCGTCCTTCTCAATGCTTGGTAATGTATTCTTCCCTCCTTCCCTCCTTTCTTTTTCCTTCCTAGCCATTTTTTTTTTTTTGAGAGAGAGAGAGAGAAAGAGAGAGAGAGGAGAGGGTGGGGAAGGAGAGGCAGAAGGAGAGAGAGAATCTTTTTTTTTTGAGAGAGAGAATCTTAAGCAGACCCCACACCCAGCGTAGAGTCTGATGTGGGCTCCATCTCATGACCCTGAGATCATGACCTGAACCAAAAATAAGAGTCAGATGCTTATGGACGCCTAAGTGGCTCAGTCATTGAGTATCTGCCTTCAGCTCGGGTCATGATCTCAGAGTCCTGGGATCGAGCCCCACATCGGCTCCCAGCTGGGTGGGGAGTCTGCTTCTCCCTCTTCCTCTACCATCCCCCCTGCTTCTGCACTCTCTCAAATAAATAAATCTTTTTTTTTTTTAAAGACATTTAACCAACTGAGCCACCCAGGTGCCCCCGTTCCTAGCCATTCTAATAGGTGCATATGGCCTTGTAACCTAAGATTGGGGTGCAGCATTAGTTTGCTAGGGTTGCCATAACGAAATATGTCACATTGCGTGGTTTAGGAACAACAGATTTATTTTCTCACTGTTTTAGAGCCTGGAGATCTGAAATCAGGGTGTCAAGAGGTTTGATTTCTTCTGAGGACTTTCTCCTTGGCTTGGAAATAGTCACCTTCTCACTGTGTCTTCACATAGCCCCTCTCCGCATGTGCACGTTTCTGGTATCCACCCTGTGTCCACCTTTCTTCTTTTTAGGACACCATCATACGGCAATAAGACCCAGCCTAAAAACCTTATTTTAAAGTAATGGCCCCTTTTAAGACCATTACATTCTGCAACACCCAGAATTAGGAGTTCAACATGGGAATTGGAGATGGACATAAATCAGCCCAGAACAAGCAGCGTAAATTCATCTCAGCCCAGGCACACGGAATGGGAACACTAGTGAGCAAGAGGCCTTTATGGGGGAAAGGAGAAAAACTTCCTTAAGCCCAACTGGCTCAGAGTGGGATCCATCGCCTTGGGACAACATGCTGGAAGCTTCCTTCCATTGGGAATGTGAGCAAAGCCTCAGCTCTAGAATCAAGCCCCAGGTCTGGTCTCAGCTTTGCTGCTTCCTGGCCACACTGACCCCTCCTGCCCTGGAGCAGGCCACCTGGTCTTAGGCACACTTCATCATCTGTAGCAGCAGAGAGATGACCTGGTGGGGAAGAGGCACTTCCACCAGCTGAGCTGTATGGAAACTGCAATTTGCTTTATTATTATTATTCGAATTCATTTTTGCTTCTCTTTAGCTGAGCTGTAGGGAAATTTTGGCATTTTCTCTGCCTCCTGGGGTTTGTGTCAGGGTCCAAGTGCTTAATAAGTGTCAGCAGTTGGATTTAAAGATTTGGTAAAATTGGCTACCGGAGACTCACAATGTGCTCACACATTCGTACGTGATTAGAAATCTGTCGAGCCCTCTAGAAAGCTAGCCCTCGGGATAATTTGCCAAAGGTCTAAGATGTCTCCACCTCTCTGCCTCTTCCCGTGGCCTAAGTTCCCCTCTCCACCTGCATTTCTCAAGGAAATAGGCACATGCTCAGTGAAAATGCGTGAGATCCATCCATGTCCCTAAGGGGCTTGATAGGCTAGGGGAGGGAGGCTGGACAAAGCCAGGATAGAACATGCCAGCGCCTCCTCCCCCTTGCTGGGCAGGGACTGGCCACTGCAGAAAGCAGGTCCTTCCTCCATCCCCACATAGATCCTGCTGCCGCCCAAGCTTGGAGGCTCGGGGCCAGCTCCAGGATTCACCAGCATGCCAGGAGTTCACAGCCGAGGACATGGTCTCCTCATGATGAGACCGAAGCTTCTCTGTGTTCTCCAAGCCAAATCGGAGCGTGTTTTCTTTTTTAAAGCCTCAGGATCAAGAAACATGGAATTAAAGCCAAGAGCTCAGCCCTGATCACACAATCTGATTGTCTGTCCCCTGACTCAGCACGCAGGCCTCCTTACCTTGCTCGCCCCGGGGCCTGCCAAAGCTGTATCCTGAGCCCCTGGAGTTATCAGCCCAAGGTGGCAAAATAAATGTGCATGTGTCTGCCTGGAGCATTCGGGCCCCAATTTTATTTGAAGAAATGAAGGAGAAGCCAAGGCACTTTACCCAGAGTTCCTGCAAGCGTAGCATCCACGGCTGAGAGGCCCCAAGATGGGGCCAAGCCACTTCTCCAGGGCCACCGGCCACCATGCTCCTGTAGGGACTTCTTAGCTCCACGAAAAGCGGGCACTGTGACCCCCTGCAAGCCTGGCCGTCTCCCTCCTTTGCAGCTCTGCTCACCCATTCCCCTCCATGCAGCTCAACAAATGTCCCTTAAACACTTGGGATCTTCCTAACCCAGGCTGGGCAATGGGGATGCGGAGGGGGACTAGAATCAGCGACAGCACTCCTAGACCTTACAGTCCAGGGGAGGAGGAGGAGGAGGCCGGGGCTTATACAGACCAATACAGCTCAACGCCCTGAGGACCAGAGGGCAGGGCGCAGGCACTGTGAGAAAGCAAGGCCCCACCCAGCCTGGAGGGGGAAGCAATCAGGGGAGGCTCCCTGAAGGAGGAGAGTTCTGAGCAGGATAGGAGGCCAACCAAACAGAGGGAGTTGAAGGCCTTATAGACAGAGGGGGTGAGGGAGGGGTTGGCCTTCTCCACCTCAAGGCGACCACTCTTCCCTGGATCTTCTTACTTCAGTGCAGCCCGAATCTCTGACTACCCACGGCTCTGTGGAGCAGTGTGTTCACCCAAGACTGTTGTGTGTGTGAGTGTGTGTGTGCGTGTCAGCAGATCTGTAGTCCCTTTAAGCCTCCCTGCCACCCCCACTGAATCTGGCTGAGCGAATATAAATCACTGTGTCTGCAGGGTGGCCCTCAAGCCTCTGGCCCCAGCCCTGCAGGCTCTGCGCACCCCTCCCCCCACCTGCTGTGTTTCTTCCACTGTAACAAGGATAATCATGGCATCGTCCTCAAGGGGCCCTGGGGCGACGGGGTAACATGATGGGTACGTACAGAGCATTTAGCAAGCGCCTGGCACACAGAAAGTGCTAAATACATGGCAGCTGTTACCCTGGGTGGTACCTAGGGTTTCTGGAGCCCCCACACCGGGGCACTGGCTGTCACTCCGGAGGCCCCAGGGCACAGCGAGAACAGCTCACGTTGGAGGGCCAGGTGCTGGGGTGAGCCCGGCCCTCGCTCTGCCCCTGAGGACTGGCACCCAGGACCTCTGCCTTCCAGGGCCGCCCAGCCCGGTGCTCTCAGAGCTTCCCCAGAGCAGCGAGCCATCTCACTGCCCCTCTCCCCAGCACCCATCGGGTCCCCCATCGGCCCCCTGCTTTGGAGTCACCGAGGCTGGCCCAGGGCACCTGACTTGCGTGCTGGGAGCCTCCCAGCCTCTTCCACAGGCCCACCTCCAGCCTAGCAGCAGCTGCCTTAGAATTTCCCTCTAAGGGGGGGACACCCCTGCTGCTGGCACTGCTCCGGGGGAGCACTCGGCTGCCTCCCACCTGGCTGCCCGGCACCTCTGCAAAACCTGCAGGGCTGAGAAGCTGCGAGTCCTCCAGGAGAGGCTGCGGCAGGTGGTCCCCGGGGAGGAGCACACGCTCCTGGGCCCAGGCAGGCAGAGTCCACACCCCAGCTCTGCCCTTACGAGTCAGGAGACCACACACAAGTCCCTCCTAATGAGGGTAAAATTGGGAAAATAATGGTGCTGCCCCCCGGGGCTGGTGCATGTGAGATTTTCGTGGTGCCTGCCAGCGTCTGGCCTGTGTCGGGGAGCAATGATTAGTCTTCTTCAAAAGGACATGTGATTAGACCAAAGCCACCCCTGAAGGGCCAGGAGCCAAAGGCCCTCAGGACAGGCCATCTCCTGAACCAGAACTCACGGCTGTCCCCACAGCTTCATGCGGGGACCAGAGCAGAGGCAATGTGAGCTGGGTCTGGAGACGAGGAGACGCATTTTTTACCTGAACGACAAGGTGGGGGTAAAGCTGGTCTGTGGGAAGCTTGGGAACCACTGGCCAGAAGCCAGGTTCATACGGGATACACCGCGGGCTTGAGCAGCAACACGGTTGGACAGTTCGAAGGACCTGCTGTGTTCCTGCATTTGGTGCCACTGGGGAGAGGGGACAGGTGCTCTGTGTTTGCCATCCAGGCAGGGAGACGAGGGCTCAGGCGCTCTAGGACTGGGACAAGGATGAGACCCGAGGACAGCGTTGCCCATGCCCTCTGAGCACCGGGCAGGTGGGGAGCTCCTACTCCCCCAGCCCAGGAAACAAGGCCGGGGGGGCACCCCACAGGCTGCCCTGCTGGGAGTCAGGCGGTGTGGCCACAGGAGCGGCACACGGGCTGCTGTTTTCCTCTTTGCTGGGACTTTTGCAGACAGGGACCATGGCCCCTGGGACTCGCAGGGCAGAAAAGGTCAAGAGCAGCTTCACCATGAGGCAGATGAAGGAAGCCTCAGTCCTCAGGGCCTCACAGGGTCTTAGGGCTTAACCCTGCAAGTAAGTGATTTGGGGACAGGGAGGCAGAGGTGAGGTTTGGGAGGATGGGCAGCCTTAAGAAGGGGAGGGTCTTCGCCTTCTCCTGCTCGGGGGCACCGCTGCAGCTCCACTCCCTGATGGCAGGTGCACCCAGATGCCCCACTAGAGGATGGGGAGGACAACAGGCTCCCCTAAAGGACAGGACCTGAAACCAGTTTGGCCTGGCGGGAGATGTGCCTGGCATGGTCTGTGAGGCTGAACTGGCAACAGTGGGGGGATGCTCAGAGGCATGGGGATGAGCTCTTCCGTCAGCGGAGCCCCTGAACTAGGGCATTCTGGGAGAGGGGGCATGACCAGTCAGTGAGACAAGGCAGGAGAATCTTCCAGACCGTAGGTGCCCACATGGAAGCATGTATTTGTGGGTGGTGGGGAGGGGTGAGGGCGAGGGGCTGCCGGAAGTCAGGGCACAGGTCCCTGTTCATTGGCTGGGCCGTGCCAGGAGGGCCGGGGCTGGGTGGGCCAGATGGGGGCCTGCAGTCGGGTTGGGGAGGCACGTGCGTCGAGCTCCTGTAATTCTAGAAAGAGGCAGAGGCGCAGCTTTTCACCACCGAGTTGCAGCCTGTCACTGTGGGGTTGCAACTTGCTTCCAAATTCATGGGTTTCTCCCCGGCCGCTCTGAAATCCCAAAGCAGCAGGAGAGGCAGGGGACTGGGCCAACCAAATGCCCCTCTTGCCCCTGGGGCCAATTTCCCCTCTTGTGGTTCTGCAGTTGCTGCCAGCAGAGCACACGCCCCCCGCTGCTGTGAAGCCACAGAGGCCCCTGCACGCCCCACCCACAGCTGAGCACCTCCAACCAAGTCAGGGGCGGGGGGAGCTGCCCGTCCTCCCCGGGGCTGCTCTCTGCTGCTCTGGACGTCACAGTGGGCCCTGGCCTGTCCCCAAGGTCCCAAGGGTGCTGATAACCCAAGGAGTGGAAGGGGACTGAGGAAGATGGGGAGTCCCTCCCAGTCGCTGAATCCAGAGAAGGGCCCCCACAATCCTCAGGCCACCCCTTTCTGGATTTTTAGTGCAACCCCCCACCCCCCACCACCCTGTGAGCAGCTGCCCCTGCTCTGAGCCGAATCGTGTGGAACCCCGTAGCATTACTCAGCCGACCCCAAGCTCAGGGCCTCTTGGCCATTTCTTCTGGTTCCAAGTGAGCCGCCAAGGAGCTGGGTCCTGAGCACGTTCTCCTTGCCCTTCAGGGGCCCCTGGCACCCCCAACTCCGCGTGGGCATCCCGGGCTTGCCTGCGGGCCAGCAGCCCTGGATCAGAGGCCTCCCCCGCCCATTCCACTAAAAATGCAAAACTTCTGTGTTGAGCGCAGGCCTGTCAGTCAAAGCAGAACACCAGACACACCAAAACCCCATCTCTGTGGGTGGCTTTGGGACTGTGCGGCTGCCAGGGCCGCCTGGGTACACCTGGACTGTGGACTTTGGCTCCGTGAGGGGCAGCCTGCTGCCTGGGCTCCTGTTCTGGAAAGGTGGGCCGGGAGCAAGGAATAGTCCCTCATCGATCCCTCCCCACAACCCTGAGGGGCGGACTGTTTTACCCTCCCACTTTACAGATGAGCAAACGGAGGCACAGGACCTCTCCGGTGCCACCCTCCTTACCAGGCCCAGGGTCAGCACTTGAACTCGACGTTCACCCTGGCACCCCCCATCTTATCCAAGCGGGGGGCAGGGGTGCTCCCTCAGTGGTAGCAGCTACTCCCCTCACTGCATCACCAGGGCACACTATCTGGGACAGGGGCTCAGTGTTGGGGACCAGGGCAGGCCTGGAGAATGGCTTTGCTGGGACGCCACCTGCGGGGCACGGTGCAGGCCCCGACCCTCCCCTGTAACTCCTGGGGGACTTGGCACCTGGATCCTGCTGCCCCCCCACCCCGGGGCTGCCCGGGTCTCCACCCGCAGGCTCAGGTGGTGTCTGCTGGCTTCTGCACAACCAGGACACCGCTGCCTGGCATCTCCCCCGACCCCTCGTCTCCCCGCTCAGCCATGCCAACATCATCATCGCAGGTCTTTGCTTCTTCCCCTCCAGGCTAAGCTTTTAGGATCTGGCTTTCTCTGCAAGCCAAGCCTCCGTCGTTGGCATCCATCGTTGCTGCCACAGGGCTTCTCAGGAGGGGCACCCAGGGGCACCCAGTGCAGGCAGGAACGTGCCCCCCGTGCCATCTGCTGAGCCCCCAGAGGTTCCAATTCTATAAAACTACACCAGAGCCCCAGAATTTGCTTGTTAACAGGCTCCCCCGGTGACTGATGCTGGTGGTCTGGGCGCCACACCTTGAGAAGCTCCCAAGGACGCCAGGGCAAGCTTTCCAAATGGTTCAACGCTCGACAAGAGAAAGTGCTTTGGAAAAAGGGGTGCACAAACCACGAAGAGATGTGTTGGAGGGGGGGCAGGCGTGCAGAGTGGGCTCACAACCGAGCGAACAGAGCTCCACCTTGGAGCTGGTTGTTTAAACCATTTCATCACCTGTGAACCCCACAGCAGCCCTGCAAGATTGACCTCATTAGCACTTTGCACAAAGGAGGGACACTGAGGCCCGGAGAGGTTAAGATCCTGCCCAGGTCTTCATGGCTATCAGTGAAGACCCAGAATTAGAAGCCACGTCTGGCTGATTCCGGAAGAGTCACTCATAAATATGGTTCTGCTGGTGACTGAGCAGGGATCTGCTGCCACATAGAGACCTTTGTGCAGGCCCAGGCACAGAGTCGGCGTGAAAAGCTGTTAAGTGATGGACAAATGCATGAATGAATGAATGAATAAACGAGAGAACAAAACTGCTTTGAGATGAAGGAAACCAGCCCCAAGAAGTTCCCCCTATGACTCATGCCCAAACATCCCCTCCGGTGGTTTCTTTTAATCTGAAAAGTGACCTGGCTGAGTTTGCCTAGTTGATAAGGCCAAGCAACTCACCTGCCCCTTTAATCTGCAACCTGAACCCAAACAGGAAGCTGGGGCCCGAGATAAGGTCCAGGAAGGCAATGCCTGGCATCCTTACCAGGCTGGAATTAGCCATTTAACTGGATGTCTCAAATTGGAGGTGGTTGGGCACCTCCTAACTGCCAGGCTGTGTGCTAGGCCCCAGGGGTGCAAACCAGATGGTGCCTGCCCTGGGGAGGCTTGTGGTCCACTGGGAGTCCAGAGGTCAGAGATGAGTGATGCAGAGAGGAGGGGCATGAGGCCTGGGCTTCAAGCTGGGGTCCTAGAGGTGAGAAGCATCTGAGGCAGGAGCAGATGGGTGCTCATTGGGTTCAGGTTTCCTGGTTTTGGTCTTGGTGGCTTTCCCAGCCCATGGTCTGTCCCCACAGCTTAGCACACGGGCAGAGAGCACCTGCTCCCCTGCCGTGTGTCAGCTTTGCCTCGAGGAGCAGCTGCCCAACCACCCAGCGTGGTCTTTTCACTCAGGCCTCCCCTTTGCCTCCCCACCCCCCTCAGCCAGTGGGCAGCCGAGCACCACCCCCCTCCCGCCCCCCAGTCTGGGAACACTAATTGGTCCTAGGTGTCCAAGGATTTGGTGAGCTGGCTAAAGAAAGTCACATGAAAAGTTAAGGTATACACAAGATGTATTCCATCCTTACAGTCAAAGGTAATAAATACTCAAAACTCATTATTTCCTAGCTATTTAACCTTTCATCCACTATAAAATAAATAATAAAAGTAAATATATAAAAGATTTTATTTATTCATTCATGAGAGACACACAAGGAGAGAGAGAGAGGCAGAGACACAGGCAGAGGGGGAAGCAGGCTCCCTGCGGGGAACCTGATGTGGGATTCGATCCCAGGATCCCGGGATCATGACCTGAGCTGAAGGCAGATGCTCAACCACTGAGGCACCCAGGTGTCCCAACTTTTATGATTTAATATTTATATGTGCATCTATTGTATCTGTAGGGTGGAAATACAGTGTAAGGGCAGTGCTGAGAAAATGTTAATGATAGTGTAACGTAAGTTTGATGTCTATAGCGCTTACATTGTGAATAGGACCAAAAAAAAATCAAGAAAATACTCTTGCACTATTAGAAAACTATTATCTAAATAAAATCTTAAAAAAAAAAAAAAAAAAAAAGGCAGCCTCGGTGGCCCAGCGGTTTAGCGCTGCCTTCAGCCCAGGGTGTGATCCTGGAGACCCAGGATCGAGTCCCACGTCGGGCTCCCTGCATGGAGCCTGCTTCTCCCTCTGCCTGTGTCTCTGCCTCTCTCTCTCTCTCTCTGGGTCTCTCATGAATAAATAAATAAAATCTTAAAAAAAAAAAAAAGAAAACTATTATCTGACTCAGCAAAGAAGTCGGTCACATCGACAAATGAGTGAAGCTCCAATATCCATCTTCATCGTGTCACATGCGTCTCATGAAAACACCAACCGGCATGTGCTGGTCGTACACTCACTAGAAGTACACTCAGTACTCATCAGTGTCATCATCAGTGAGGTGACATACTTTGCTGATTCAAATTGTATTCGAGTGTTTACTCATAGCCTGATTTGATGACACTCTTGGATAATAAATTATAAGAACTGTGGATTTTGCAATAAATTGAAGGTCACGTTGAAGTCTAAGGTGTAAGGAATTTACAATTAGGATTAGTGAATATTTTATTTTTTGTTAATTGTGTGCTGGCATCCTTTGTATCGGTTTGACTCTTAATAAACTTATGTACACACACGTGCATGCTTCTTCTGGAGAGCTGGGTTGCCTTCAGCCTGTAGCCTACGGTTTGGAGAGTTCCATCCCTTTACTGTACTTGAGACATACTTCTCCACCAGGCAGTTCTCAATCCCCTTTCCAATCCTTCCCTTTATGGATAAACAAAACAAGTTTTCATTTTTAAGGTAAGCTCTCGCCCCTCACTCACAATGCCTGAAAAGAAAAGAAACAAGAGAAGAGTATAAATAAGACCTTCTGGAGAAGCCCCATCCCACAAGGCCTCAAAGCAAACCTCAGGTGCCCTGGACACAGGCTTTTCAGAGCCACCCTTGTCCTTGACCCTGAGACATGCTGGCCTGTGACCCAGACCCCACACCTGGGCCTTCACACATGCCACCTTGTTACACATGCTCATCAGGAAAGACGATATGGCCATTCTTCTGGGCTATTTTCTCCAAGGCCCTGCTTACTTCTCTAGGAGTTTCTAGACTGGCTAGAAAACATGGGGAGGGTTTGATATGCTGGGGCTCAAGTACACCATCGTGGAGCTGAACCTGATGGAGGCAGCACTTTGTCCACCATTTCTAGATCCTGGACATCACCAGCTTTTCTCACTGTGGTGTCAGGTGATATAATTAGGCCTCTACAGAAATTTCCAGAAATAGCTTAAGTCTTATATGGGTCAGGAGGCTCTAGTGGCTAAGGTAAGGCTTAGAGCTCTTAATTCGGTGACTCAGAGACAGAGGGAACAGATCTGAGCTAATAGACACCTTGCACTGAGTGAACACAGTTAATACATTCCCACTCAATCCTCACGGAGGCCCCCACGAAATGGATCCTACTGTTATCCCTGGTAACTGGATGAGGACAATGGCCCAGAGAGGCTTCCCACTTGCTGGGCTCCCATAGCAGATAAATGGAGACTCAGGATATGAACCTGCTGGCTCTCCCAGTCGCAAGGACTCGCTGCCAGCTGGCCTCACCCTCTGGGCTGTCCCCCTTCCTATCGTGGCCCAACGTGCAATTCTGTAGCTTATGGGGCGGCCCAGATGGGGCCCAGGGCTTGAAAGGAATCACTCTGCCAGATGTTAAAAAACACAATCGAAACACAAACAAATGAAAGCAAATTAATCAACTTCTCTGACTTAGTTTTTCTGTCTATAAAATAGGTTATTAAGAAGCCTAAATGAGAAAAAGCTGTGAGAAGTGCCTGGCACACAGAAAGAGCTCGGTAGGGTCAACTCTAATTAATAACACACAAAGTGACTCACAGAAACCACCCAGAAGAGAGGCCGGCATACACAGTGTATTCAACAGATAATATTACTTATCATTACTAACATCTTCTATCCCTTATGAGAGCTACAGCGAGCCTCCTGCTTCTAGAATACCCATTTGTGGCAGCAATTCCCCTATCTGTCCCGGTTTTTCCAGGACACGGTGGGTAACAAGCAGGCCTGTGTGGATCGGTTTAGGGTCCGGCCTACAATCTTTAATATTATTTCTGGGAGAGGGCAAATGTGTTCTGAGTTCCAAGTAACTGACTTATACATTGTCTGAAAACAGACTCCATTTGTAGCTATGGCTGGGCTTCTCTTGGTTTTCATATATATATATATATTTTTTTCTCTTTATGTTTAAATATATATATTTGAAAACCAAGAGAAAAAAAATATATAAAATATATATATATTTGAAAACCTATATATATTATATATTTTTTCTCTTGGTTTTCAAATATATATATATTTTATATTTTTAAAATTTTATTATATATATATATATATTTTTTTTAATGCTATAGCAACCTTTGTTCCAGTAACATCTTACATGCTGGCCCCGGATAAGGAACAGATTTTACAATCAACAAGTGCAGTTGAGAAGGAGGGGACGGAGATGGCCTAGAGCAGGCCCCGCGCAGCAGGGTCTGCCAAACTGAGTATAAAGCCCCAGCCTCTTCTGCTGTCAGCAGGCCCTTCTGAAGACCAGCTGGATCATTCGGTTTATTGAGAATGGTTTTGTGTCCGCCACATGGGACTGTTTAGGACGCAGGGGATGCCTTTGGTGGAGGGCTTCAGTCTCGTTCTAAATATGCCTCTGCTTAAGCAGAAGTAATCACTTCACTGTGATGTCAGGTTAATGGGCTACTCCGCTGAACCCTGAGATATTGATGATATTGCTTTTCTATGGATCAAACACGGCAGATCAAAGTCAAGATCTTCAGAATTCTCCTGTAGAAGGAAATTCCTTCAGGCAAAACTTTGAGGTTTTCAGAGTCTTGAAAACTAGCCTTGACTTTCTTCAGGCAACAACAACAAAAAAAGATCCTTTTGTTTGTGCCAAGCAGGAATAGATTTCTTCTCAGAAACTATTTTATAGATTACGTGTCATTTCCTACTTTCCTTTTCGTTCTCATAGTAATTATCTTCCTTTAAGAGAATGCCTGTGCGGCATACAGTAGGCATGTTTCAGCAGATAAGCTCTGCAAGCCAACCCAGTGGGGAGCACCATTGTTTCTGTAACCCTTCTAAATCCTGGGCCCCACGTGGGCAGCATCTCATTCAAAGAACCATAGTCTTGCAGCCAAGAAAGTAATTAAAAAAAAAAACAATTCCAAACCTTATCCGGGCTTCGCAAAACTGTGAAGAGGATCCAAATTTAGAGCCTACAGCAACAGTATCTAGTGACATGTACCTCACCAGCTCCCATGTCCACCCTACCAGGTGTCTGAGCATCTTGCTCTCCATTGGTCTCCCAAGCCTGTCTCCACACCAGCCCTGTGCTGGGATGACAATTCGGGAATTATCTTGGGTGGGAAGAGGGGAGGTGGTGGGGAGGGAAAATCTGGAGACTCTTCTTTTCATCATCATGACTTTGGGTTTGAGGTTTGCTGCACTCCAGATCATAGTCTTATTATTGTCTGACTTTGTGCACAGTGCACATAGATGATTCAAGTTGATGTACTATGGTACCTGAGGCAACTGGCTCAATGGAGCAATATTTATGAGTCTTAGGAGTTTCTTTTCTTACTTTATGAGTTTCTAGTAGCCCATATAGCAAAGAAAATTTCGCCCCTATATCAAGAACAGAATTATCATGGCCACTCTTTCTCATAAGACAAATGAGAGCCTTCATGTATACTTCTCCTTGCACCTGGTTAATTTACTGTAATTAAGGTTACATAAAGTGGAGGAAGTCATTCCTCTGAAAATCCATTGAAAGGCAGCTGCTTGATGGTAAAATCAAAATCTCCCTTTGCTGAGAAGTTAGTGAAATTATGGGCAATTGACAGTGATTGGAGTAAGAAATATCTACTGGATCTGTTAAAGACAGACCCTTAAAAATCAGAAAAATCTTCAGAAAATAACTCAATGGAAAAGGAAACCCTTATGAACAGGTCTGAGACCACACGGGTGCTTCTTGACAATCATGCTCTTATTCACTTTAAAATGAGACTTTCTCTGCAGCAGTACCAGAGAGATAAAAGGATTAATGAAGAATTGATGGAACTGATGACATCCCCGGCTTCAAGAAGTGCCTGCTCCGGAGGGATCTTGGTCAAAGGCAAGCAGACACTGACCAGATGCAGTGATCTAAGTAGACTAGGCTGTTACTGGTCTAGAAGCTGGTATTGTGGAAGCATAAAGCAAGGGCGACTAAGTATCCCTGTGGGTAATGAGGGTCAGTGGAAGCCATGCCAAGAAAAGAGCATGGGGAAGAATGTTCCAGACTGAGGGAACATCATGCACAAAGGATCAAATGCATGAGTGTCCACAATGGGTTTAGGAAATGGAGTACTCCCATTGAGGCTGGAATATGAAAAGCAGAGAAACAAGCCTATGGGTGGAGGTGAGGATGTACCAGGTGTCTGTGGAGGACAAAAGCAGCGTGATGTGACTGGAAGAGAAGGCTGAGGTTAAACAAACACAGAGGACTGACATTGACAGTTTATCCTGTGTAACAGAGACACCCAGTTGGTGGATTGGACTCAACCATGACCATCTGAAGCCTTACCTTCTAGCTCTGCAAGTGGGCCTCCACCTCCACCAAGCCCTTCCTCCTTTGTAATTATGTTAGCACTCAGATATCAAGGACTTTAGCAGAGACCTCGGGTTTCTAGGAAACAGAAAACCAATACCCTCTAATCAAAGATTAGAAAGCTTTGGGGAAGAGAATGTAGGACTGCAATAACTACGATTTAATGGAAGAGGCCCAGAGCTGTGTGTGCAGTTCAGGCCAGAGCAGGGAGAGAGGCAAAGCAGCAAGAGGAGTAATTCAAGAGAGAAGCCCATGAGAAACCCAACCTCTTTAGATAGATACACAGATAGATGACAGATACATAGATAATAGATTGATCCATGCAATTTGTGTCACCCACTTGTCTCTTAGAATGTGAGTCAGGAGTCTCTTGTGTTGATTGTCTACTGGCAGTTAAAAGCAAAAGTGTGCTTGCCTCAGAAAATGCTTTCTTCTCTGGTTCTTTCCAACGTGGTGCTAGATTCAGTTCAGAGCAGAATGGCTTTCATCTGTGACTAATGGACCACTCTCAACCCCCAACTTCCCACAAACTCAACATAAAAATACAGGAAGGTAATGATCAGAAATTCTCTCAAGGATTCCATACAATAGTGCCTCCAAGCCAGGGATCCTTAGACCCTGGAGGAGTATACCATTTCCAAGTGGTGAGAAAAGCCATAAACAGCCCACATTCCTTCCTCATATTGAATTCCTTGATGTTTGTAAAGTTTCACCTATCCTTAAAAAATGTCAAGATTTGAAAAAAATAAATATTCAAACCTCTACATACATAGAGTATCCTTTTCAACAGTAGAACAATAATTTCCACGAGACATTTTACAAGGAACTGAGGTCATACAAAGTACTATTTATTAAAAATTGCCCCCTACCCTCTTACTAACTGAATTTTCTTTTTAATATCCGATTACCTTTTATTCCACTGTGCTTTTTAAAAACAGATTAGAATAAGAGCAATGAAGTCAGCCACTTATAACAATGCTTGAGTATGTCAAGAACCTAGGTTTTTCTTCTGGCTTTGCCACCAACTGGTGTTTGAACTCAGGCACAGCTTTTGACATCACTGAGATTTTAGTTCTCTATCTGGAACCTGACGAAGATGATCTCTAAAGTCCTTTCTGCTCAAATATCCTACAGTCTTATCCACCTTTGCATCCTCTTTGACTAGCATTTTGCTTGACACATAGCAGGTGCTTAATAAGTATCTTGAATGGATGAGTGTGGATTGATTCTCTGCTATGCTTAACAAAGACGATGTTTATAGTTTGAGTTGCTTTGTTCCCACTTATGTTGGTGCATAGTGGTTTGAGCGAGCACATGTCCAGGTCTAAGGGGATATTCACTATTGCCTTGCAGGCACTTGGGACTTATTTCCCAGCAACCAATTAAAATCTTGTAAAAAATACCATGTCTGCCAAACAAAATATTTCTATGACCTGTATTCAGTCTACAGAACAAATTTGTCCTGCAAGATGTGTGATTTGACCTGTGCATTTGATGTTTAATATGTGGCTTGAACTTGGAAATGGGGACATGGATGCAGCCCACACTATCCTACTTTACATAGATTCATGTGTGCACGTGTGGACTCTTACCTGATAGGCACCAAAATCCACAATTATGAAACGGGCAGTGATAATTTCCTGTGAGGCGCACTGGAGGCTGGCAGAAACAATCCTTGTAGTGGTTATTCTAAAACAGCAGAACATTCCAGGGCAAAGGCTCACAGTTAAATAAAACACCCTGTTGGTGATATCGCTCCCCTCAAGCTCCTATAAGGCCTGCCTCTTGGAGACTAAAGTCCTAATTGATGAAACTGTGGCTGTGTCAATCTGCAGTGGGAACTAGAATAGCAAAACCACAGGAAGGGGCAAACTCTAGCAAATCAGAGATTTGACACAGGAACTCAGAAACCTAGACAAGGATGATAAGATCGCCAAGTAGTAGAAAATGTGCAGGGGCCTTGTAAAAAATATAAGAACTTATTATACCCTAAAAGTATGGAAAAATAGAATAGGCATAGAGCCAATCTTCAGAAGAGTCTAGGCATTTTTTTAAAGTCTTATAAACCTTAAGAGAAGTCATAGAATATGATTCCACGGGTCCTGTTAATCTGAAGACTTGTGTCTCTTCTCAAGCTCTGGGAAATTCGAAATATCAACTCAAATTATTTTTCTTCTCTCTGGTTTCTTTGTTTTCCTTTCTGTGAATCTCTTACTAGAAAAGGCTGACATGTTAGAATCTGTCCTCTAAGACTCTTTCCTTCATACCTTCCACCTCTTTGTCCTTTGGAACTGTATTCTGGAGTTGATCCTCTAGCCCAACCGTTCAACCTTAGGGTGGGCTTGTTACTTGGCCCTTTTAAAAAATTTTAATTATTTTTTGTATATATATATATATTTTTGGATTTCGATATGCCAACATATAGCATAACACCCGGTGCTCATTACTTGGCCTGTTTAATTGTGATTATCACAGTTTAACTTCCAAGAGCCCTAACTGTTTAATTATATCAGCCTATTCTTTTTTTTTAATAAATCTTTTTTTAAAATTTTATTTATTTATTCATGATAGACACAGAAAGAGAGAGAGGCAGAGGCAGAGACACAGGCAGAGGGAGAAGCAGGCTCCATGCAGAGAGCCCGATGCAGGACCCTATCCGGGGTCTCCAGGATCACGCCCTGGGCTGAAGGCGGCACTAAACCACTGAGCCACCCGGGCTGCCCATATCAGCCTGTTCTTGTTGTAGAGATGCAAGTTCTGCTTAAGACACTCTAAAGATTATATATTTTTAAAAAGCCTCGTTCCATGCTCTTAACTCAATTTACTTGGATTTTAAAGTTTTGAGTCTCTGGTCTCTCTTGCATGGTGTTGATTTTCTTCAAGTGTTCCAGGTGCTTTGGTTGCATGTGAGGTTTTGCTGAGATGCTGGGCAGCCAGGTGGGAGGCAGCTGAGCACTCCCCCGGCTCAGTGTCAGCAGCAGGCCAGGTGTCCCCCCGAGAGGAGAGAGAGGCCAGGGTGGAAACCAGCAGGGAAATTCTGTGGTGGCTGCTGCTAGGCTGGACATGGGTGTGTGGAAGAGGCAGGGAGGCTCCTGGGTCCACAGGCCAGGTGCCCTAGACAAGCCTCGGTGACTCCAAGGAGGCTGCTGGGGGACCTGAGGGTGGTGCTGGGGAGGAGAGTAGCTTGATGGCTCACTCTGGGAATAGAAAAAGTTTATTGACTGGAGCTCTGAGCCTGAGGGTGAAGTTTGAAAAGTGTGGGCTTGCAGGATGGCCAGGTCTTTTCTGTTGGGCCAGTGACACTCTCTAGAGAAGGACCTTCCATCTCCTACCTGGACGCTCTAGTACTGTCTGCCACAGACCTGGGGACTGGTTTCAGTCGGGCATTCGGTCAGGTGATTATTCACTTACACTTTGCCCCCTGCCCTGAATGGCATCCTTGTCCTCAACAATTCTGGGTGCTCCTCAACTTTCCACCCCTCCGCTGGGGCTCTGCATTTCTGCCTCAGTGCTCCTGGTGGTGGCAAGTGGGTCTGGGGAACTCACTTCTCAAACACTCATTTCTTTTGGGTTTTGAGCTACCTTCATTCCTCCCCCAGAGGCATCTTGATGCTGCCTTTTGGGAGTCTTGAGGGATAGAGCAGGTGACTTCCTTGCTTCCCCTCACCCCCAAAGGAGCCAACTTTCTCTGGTCAGTTAGCGCTGGTCCATCTGTGTTCTAGAATCCCAGATTTTGTAATGGTTGTTGATTTTCCCAGTCTGTTTGTCCCTCCCTGTGAGTTTATGTGTTAAGAAAAATCAGAATCTCTAATTATTTTACAGGGGCTTGGGAAGGGGGCATAAGAGACCACTGGTGTCTGAGCCACCACCATATTGAGAGTTTTGTCCCTCTCCTCTTTGGGGTCAGTAGCTACCTGGATATTGCCCTGTTCTCCGGACCCAGTGTCCACTCAGTGTTTTTGTTGGGATGTCAGTACTTGAAGGCAGGCCCTCAACTAACCACACCCACACAGTAGCTCCAGGCTGCCCTTCCCCTTCCCACGTGTGCTCTCTCTGGGTTCCCAGTATCCTCCAACCTCTGCCTCTTCCATCCAAGTTTCTCCTGCAAATGTCTGAGGCATGGATTTCCTGTGGCTTTTTTCTTCTCTTTTCTCTATGTTGATCTGATCCATTTGGCTTTTTAAAGAATTTTCCAAAAGTTCTTGTCTGCCAATGGCATTCTTTCTTATTATTCAAACCGGTTACTATTATTATTATTATGTTTGAAGATTTTATATTTATTCATGAGAGACACAGAGAGAGAGGCAGAGACATAGGCAGAGGGAGAAGCAGGCTCCCTACAGGGAGCCTGAGGTGGGACTCAATTCCAGGATCATGGGATCACAACCTGAGCCAAAGGCAGGCGCTCAACCACTGAGCCATGCGGTGTCCCCATTTTATTATTAAAATATATTTTTTCTACATTTCATGAAATTTTGGGTGGAACTGGGAATAATTAAAAGGGCTCAATTAACCATCTCATCAAATCCTGGCTTTGAAAATATTCAGGTCATCTTCGTCCTGCTCTGCTTTGTTGTTGTTGTTGATTGGAGGGGAGCTGGGAGGTTATGCCAAACTTGGAATGGTCTTTGTCACACCAAGATCATTCACCCATGTTTACTTGTAGTGCTTGTGTTATTTTTTCATATTTAGGTCTTTGGTTCATTTGAACTTTTATTTGGTGTAAGATGTAGAACGGGATCTAAATTTTTTCCAAATGTTCCGCCATTTGTTCAGACATTAGTTATTGACCAGTTTTCTGATTTGAAATATATACTTTTAATTCACGTAGCTTCACAAAGTGTATTATTATCTTGGGGGTTAAATTCTCCTTAATAATTCCTCTTTTTTTGTGACGAGGAGTTTAAAGATCTATCCTCCTGGCAACTGTCAAATAGGCAATACAGTATTAACTATAGCCACCATGCTGCACATGACATCACCAGGATTTATTTATTTCCCAACTGGAAGTTTGTATCTTTTGATACCCTTCGCCTATTTTGCCCATCCTCCAGCCCTTGCCTCTGACAACCACCAATCTGTTCTCTGTATCCATAAGCTTGTTATTTTTTTTATTTTAAAAAATCACATGTCAGTGAAGCTATATGGTATTTGTCTTTCTCTGATTATTTCACTTAGCAGAATGCCCTCAAGGTCCATTGATGTTGTCACAAATGCCAATATTTCATTGCTTTTTATAGTTGAATAAAACTATCCTTCTTTATCCATTCATCCACTGATGGACATGTAGGTTGTTTCCCTATCTTGACTTTTGTAAATAATGCTACAATGAACATGAGGGTTCATATAGCTTTTTGAATTAGTGTTCTCATTTTCTTTGGATAAATACCCAGGTGGGATTGGTGGATCATATGATAGTTTTATTTTTAATTTTTTGAGGGCCTTCCATACTGTTTTCCAAAGTGGCTGCACCAGTTTACATTACTATCTACAGTGTAGAGGGTTCTATTTTCTCCACATTCTTGCCAACACTTGTTATTTCTTGTCTTTTTGATACTTTCTGATACTTTGAAACTAGCCATTCTAACAGGTGTGAGGTGATATCATGGTTTTGATTTGCATTTCCCTGATGATCAGTGATGTTGAGCATCTTTTCATGTGTCTGTTGGCCATCTGAATGTCTTCTTAAAAAAAAAAAGTCTATTTAGATCCTCAGGCCATTTTAAATTAACCAATAAATTGGACAACCTGGAAGAAAGTCCTAAAAATATAAAACCTTCCAACCGCAATCATGAAAAAACAGAAAATCTGAAGAGACTGATTCAAATCAAGAAGATTAAATCAGTAATCAAAAACCTCCCAACAAACAGAAGTCCAGGAGCAAATGGTTTCACTGGTGAATTCTGCTGAACATTCAAAGAAGAATTAATACCAATCCTCTCAAAATATTCCAAAAAATAGAGAAGAAGGAAATACTTTCAAACTCATTTTACGAGGCCAGCATGATTCTGATACCAAAACTAGACAGACACCACAAAAACAAAAAAATTATAGATCAATAATGTTGAACATAGACGCAAAAATATTCAACAAAAATACTGGCAAATAAAATTCACTAATACATTGAAAGGATCATATACCATCAAGTGGGATTTATTCCAGGGATGCAAGAAAGCTTTAACATTTGCAAATCAATTACTGTGATACATTCATTAACAATGAAGGATAAAAATGATATGATAATCTCAGTTGATGCAGAAAAGATGTTAAAATTCAACATTTATGATAAAAACTCTCAACAAAATGGGTATAGAGGGAATGTACCTCAACACAATAGAGGCCATGTATGACAAGCCCACAACTAGCATCATACTCAGTGGTGAAAAAGTGAACACTTTTCCTCTAAGATTAGGAACAAGACAGAGATGCCCACTCTTGCCACTTTTATTCAGTAGCACAGTTTAAGTGCTTATAGCATTGGAAGTCCTAACCAGAGCAATTAGGCAAAATAAAATAAATAAAATAAAATAAAATAAAATAAAATAAAATAAAATAAAAGACTCCCAAATTAGAAAGAAACAACTGTCAATATTTGCAGATTCTGTGATATTATATAGAAAGCCCTAAGGACTTCACCAAAACACTGTTAGAACTAGTAAAGTTGTAGGATACAAAAATCAAGATCTTAAAAGCTATTGTGTTTCTACACATTAACAATGATCAGAAAGAGAAATTAAGAAAATAATCCCATGACAATTGCATCAGTAAGAATAAAAGAACTAGAAAAAAGTTAATCAAGTGGTCAAAGACTTGTACACTAAAACTAAAACATTGATAAAAGAAACTGAAGACAACACAAATAAATCGAAAGATATGCTGTGCTCATGGATTGAAAGAGTAAAGATTGTTAAAATGTCTGCACTACCCAGAGTAATCTACAGATTTAATGCATTCCCTATCAAGATTCCAATGGTATTTTTCACAGAAAATAGAACAAACAATTTTTGATATGGAATCACCAAAGACTCCAGGGATCCCTGGGTGGTGCAGCAGTTTGGAATCACCAAAGACTCCAAATAGATAAGACAAGCTTGAGAAGAACAACAAAGCTGAAGGCACCATGCTCCCTGGTTTCAAAATACAGTGCAAAACTATGGTCATCAAAATAGTGTGGTATTAGAATAAAAACAAACACAGAGATCAATAAAACAGAATAGAGATCCTCGAAATAAACCCATGTATGTTTGATCAATCAATTTACAACAAAGGAGCCAAGAATATACATACAGTGGGGAAAAGACAGTATCTTCAATAAATGGTGTTGGGAAAACTCAACAGTCACACACAAAAGAATGAAGCTGGACCATATCTTCCACCATATACAAAAGTTAACTTAAAATGGATTAAAGACTTGATTATAAGACCTGAAACCATAAAACTCCTAGAAGGAAATATAGGTGAGAAGCTCTTTGACATTGGGCTTGGCAACAATTTTTAAAATCTGAGTCCAAAAGCAAAGACAATAAAAGAAAAAAAAAAGACATGTAGAACTACATGAAGCTAAAAAGCTTCTGCACAGCCAAGGAAACCAACAAAATGAAAAGACAACTTACTGGATCAGAGGAAATATTTGAAAATTATATAGGGGGAGGAGCAAGATGGCGGAAGAGTAGAGTCCCCAAATCACCTGTCTCCACCAAACTACCTAGAAAACCTTCAAATTATCCTGAAAATCTATGAATTCGGCCTGAGATTTAAAGAGAGACCAGCTGGAATGCTACAGTGAGAAGAGTTCGCGCTTCTATCAAGGTAGGAAGACGGGGAAAAAGAAGTAAAGAAACAAAAGGCCTCCAAGGGGGAGGGGCCCGCGAGGAGCCGGGCTGAGGCCGAGGCGAGTGTCCCCAGGACAGGAGAGCCCCGTCCCGGAGGAGCAGGAGCTGCACCGACCTTCCCGGGCGGAAAGGGGCTCGCAGGGGGTTGGAGCAGGACCCAGGAGAGCGAGGATGCCCTCGGGTTCCCCGGGACAGTAACAGCAACTGCGCACCCAGGAGAGTGCGCCGAGCTCCCTAAGGGCTGCAGCGCGGGCGGCGGGACCCGGCGGGACCCGGAGCAGCTCGGGGGGCTCGGGCGGCGGCTCCGCGGAGGGGGCTGCGCGGCCCCGGGAGCAGCTCGGAGGGGCTCGGGCAGAGGAAGAGGCTCCGTGCGGAGGGGGCTGCGCGGTTCCAGGAGCAGCTCGGAGGGGCCTGGGCGCCGGCTCCGCGGAGGGGGCTGCGCGGCCCGGGAGCGCGAATCCACCAGCGCAGGCTCCGGAGCACAGGGCGCCGGGACACAGCCCAGGATCCCGCCTCCCCCGGGACAGGCAGAGGCCGGGAGGGCCCAGGACAGCGAGGACGCTCCTGCCCCAGCTGAGCACATCAGCGGCCCCGCCCCGGAGCCTCCAGGCCCTGCAGACGGAGTTCCTGCCGGAGCTGACTCCAGGTTTCCAGAGCTGCCCCGCCACTGGGGCTGTTCCTCCTGCGGCCTCACGGGGTAAACAACCCCCACTGAGCCCTGCACCAGGCAGGGGCACAGCAGCTCCCCCAACTGCTAACACCTGAAAATCAGCACAACAGGCCCCTCCCCCAGAACACCAGCTAGACTGACAACTTCAGGAGAAGCCAAGGGACTTAAAGTACACAGAATCAGAAGATACTCCCCGGTGGTTCTTTTTTTGTTTGTTTTTGTTTTTGTTTTTGTTTTTGTTTTGTTTTGCTTTTTGATTTGTTTCCTTCCCCCACCCCCTTTTTTTCTCCTTTCTTTTTCTTTCTCTTTTTCTTCTTTTTTTTTTTTTTTCGTTTTTTTTTTTCTTTTTCTTCCCTTTTTTTTTCTCTTTCTCTTTTCTTTCCTTCTTTCTCTCCTCTCTTTTTCTCTTTTTCCCAATACGACTTGCTTTTGGCCACTCTGCACTGAGCAAAATGACTAGAAGGAAAACCTCACCTCAAAAGAAAGAATCAGAAACAGTCCTCTCTCCCACAGAGTTACAAAATCTGGATTACAATTCAATGTCAGAAAGCCAATTCAGAAGCACTATTATACACCTACTGGTGGCTCTAGAAAAAAGTATAAAGGACTCAAGAGACTTCATGACTGCAGAATTTAGAGCTAATCAGGCAGAAATTAAAAATCAATTGAATGAGATGCAATCCAAACTAGAAGTCCTAACGATGAGGGTTAACGAGGTGGAAGAACGAGTGAGTGACATAGAAGACAAGTTGATAGCAAAGAGGGAAACTGAGGAAAAAAGAGACAAACAATTAAAAGACCATGAAGATAGATTAAGGGAAATAAACGACAGCCTGAGGAAGAAAAACCTACGTTTAATTGGGGTTCCCGAGGGTACCGAAAGGGACAGAGGGCCAGAATATGTATTTGAACAAATTCTAGCTGAAAACTTTCCTAATCTGGGAAGGGAAACAGGCATTCAGATCCAGGAAATAGAGAGATCCCCCCCTAAAATCAATAAAAACCGTTCAACACCTCGACATTTAATTGTGAAGCTTGCAAATTCCAAAGATAAAGAGAAGATCCTTAAAGCAGCAAGAGACAAGAAATCCCTGACTTTTATGGGGAGGAGTATTAGGGTAACAGCAGACCTCTCCACAGAGACCTGGCAGGCCAGAAAGGGCTGGCAGGATATATTCAGGGTCCTAAATGAGAAGAACATGCAACCAAGAATACTTTATCCAGCAAGGCTCTCATTCAAAATGGAAGGAGAGATAAAGAGCTTCCAAGACAGGCAGCAACTAAAAGAATATGTGACCTCCAAACCAGCTCTGCAAGAAATTTTAAGGGGGCCTCTTAAAATTCCCCTTTAAGAAGAAGTTCAGTGGAACAGTCCACAAAAACAAAGACTGAATAGATATCATGATGACACTAAACTCATATCTCTCAATAGTAACTCTGAATGTGAACGGGCTTAATGACCCCATCAAAAGGCGCAGGGTTTCAGACTGGATAAAAAAGCAGGACCCATCTATTTGCTGTCTACAAGAGACTCATTTTAGACAGAAGGACACCTACAGCCTGAAAATAAAAGGTTGGAGAACCATTTACCATTCGAATGGTCCTCAAAAGAAAGCAGGGGTAGCCATCCTTATATCAGATAAACTAAAATTTACCCCAAAGACAGTAGTGAGAGATGAAGAGGGACACTATATCATACTTAAAGGATCTATTCAACAAGAGGACTTAACAATCCTCAATATATATGCTCCGAATGTGGGAGCTGCCAAATATATAAATCAATTATTAACCAAAGTGAAGAAATACTTAGATAATAATACACTTATACTTGGTGACTTCAATCTAGCTCTTTCTATACTCGATAGGTCTTCTAAGCAAAACATCTCCAAAGAAACGAGAGCTTTAAATGATACACTGGACCAGATGGATTTCACAGATATCTACAGAACTTTACATCCAAACTCAACTGAATACACATTCTTCTCAAGCACACATGGAACTTTCTCCAGAATAGACCACATATTGGGTCACAAATCGGGTCTGACCCGATACCAAAAGATTGGGATTGTCCCCTGCATATTCTCGGACCATAATGCCTTGAAATTAGAACTAAATCACAACAAGAAGTTTGGAAGGACCTCAAACACATGGAGGTTAAGGACCATCCTGCTAAAAGATAAAAGGGTCAACCAGGAAATTAAGGAAGAATTAAAAAGATTCATGGAAACTAATGAGAATGAAGATACAACCGTTCAAAATCTTTGGGATGCAGCAAAAGCAGTCCTAAGGGGGAAATACATCGCAATACAAGCATCCATTCAAAAACTGGAAAGAACTCAAATACAAAAGCTAACCTTACACATAAAGGAGCTAGAGAAAAAACAGCAAATAGATCCTACACCCAAGAGAAGAAGGGAGTTAATAAAGATTCGAGCAGAACTCAACGAAATCGAGACCAGAAGAACTGTGGAACAGATCAACAGAACCAGGAGTTGGTTCTTTGAAAGAATTAATAAGATAGATAAACCATTAGCCAGCCTTATTAAAAAGAAGAGAGAGAAGACTCAAATTAATAAAATCATGAATGAGAAAGGAGAGATCACTACCAACACCAAGGAAATACAAACGATTTTAAAAACATATTATGAACAGCTATACGCCAATAAATTAGGCAATCTGGAAGAAATGGACGCATTCCTGGAAAGCCACAAACTACCAAAACTGGAACAGGAAGAAATAGAAAACCTGAACAGACCAATAACCAGGGAGGAAATTGAAGCAGTCATCAAAAACCTCCCAAGACACAAGAGTCCAGGGCCAGATGGCTTCCCAGGGGAATTTTATCAAACGTTTAAAGAAGAAACCATACCTATTCTCCTAAAGCTGTTTGGAAAGATAGAAAGAGATGGAGTACTTCCAAATTCGTTCTATGAAGCCAGCATCACCTTAATTCCAAAGCCAGACAAAGACCCCGCCAAAAAGGAGAATTACAGACCAATATCCCTGATGAACATGGATGCAAAAATTCTCAACAAGATACTGGCCAATAGGATCCAAGAGTACATTAAGAAAATTATTCACCATGACCAAGTAGGATTTATCCCTGGGACACAAGGCTGGTTCAACACCCGTAAAACAATCAATGTGATTCATCATATCAGCAAGAGAAAAACCAAGAACCATATGATCCTCTCATTGGATGCAGAGAAAGCATTTGACAAAATACAGCATCCATTCCTGATCAAAACTCTTCAGAGTGTAGGGATAGAGGGAACATTCCTCGTCATCTTAAAAGCCATCTATGAAAAGCCCACAGCAAATATCATTCTCAATGGGGAAGCACTAGGAGCCTTTCCCCTAAGATCAGGAACAAGACAGGGATGTCCACTCTCACCACTGCTGTTCAACATAGTACTGGAAGTCCTAGCCTCAGCAATCAGACAACAAAAAGACATTAAAGGCATTCAAATTGGCAAAGAAGAAGTCAAACTCTCCCTCTTCGCCGATGACATGATACTCTACATAGAAAACCCAAAAGTCTCCACCCCAAGATTGCTAGAACTCATACAGCAATTCGGTAGCGTGGCAGGATACAAAATCAATGCCCAGAAGTCAGTGGCATTTCTATACACTAACAATGAGACTGAAGAAAGAGAAATTAAGGAGTCAATCCCATTTACAATTGCACCCAAAAGCATAAGATACCTAGGAATAAACCTAACCAAAGATGTAAAGGATCTATACCCTCAAAACTATAGAACACTTCTGAAAGAAATTGAGGAAGACACAAAGAGATGGAAAAATATTCCATGCTCATGGATTGGCAGAATTAATATTGTGAAAATGTCAATGTTACCCAGGGCAATTTACACGTTTAATGCAATCCCTATCAAAATACCATGGACTTTCTTCAGAGAGTTAGAACAAATTATTTTAAGATTTGTGTGGAATCAGAAAAGACCCCGAATAGCCAGGGGAATTTTAAAAAAGAAAACCATATCTGGGGGCATCACAATGCCAGATTTCAGGTTGTACTACAAAGCTGTGGTCATCAAGACAGTGTGGTACTGGCACAAAAACAGACACATAGATCAGTGGAACAGAATAGAGAATCCAGAAGTGGACCCTGAACTTTATGTTCAACTAATATTCGATAAAGGAGGAAAGACTATCCATTGGAAGAAAGACAGTCTCTTCAATAAATGGTGCTGGGAAAATTGGACATCCACATGCAGAAGAATGAAACTAGACCACTCTCTTTCACCATACACAAAGATAAACTCAAAATGGATGAAAGATCTAAATGTGAGACAAGATTCCATCAAAATCCTAGAGAAGAACACAGGCAACACCCTTTTTGAACTCGGCCATAGTAACTTCTTGCAAGATACATCCACGAAGGCAAAAGAAACAAAAGCAAAAATGAACTATTGGGACTTCATCAAGATAAGAAGCTTTTGCACAGCAAAGGATACAGTCAACAAAACTCAAAGACAACCTACAGAATGGGAGAATATATTTGCAAATGACATATCAGATAAAGGGCTAGTTTCCAAGATCTATAAAGAACTTATTAAACTCAACACCAAAGAAACAAACAATCCAATCATGAAATGGGCAAAAGACATGAAGAGAAATCTCACAGAGGAAGACATAGACATGGCCAACATGCATATGAGAAAATGCTCTGCATCACTTGCCATCAGGGAAATACAAATCAAAACTACAATGAGATACCACCTCACACCAGTGAGAATGGGGAAAATTAACAAGGCAGGAAACAACAAATGTTGGAGAGGATGCGGAGAAAAGGGAACCCTCTTACACTGTTGGTGGGACTGTGAACTGGTGCAGCCACTCTGGAAAACTGTGTGGAGGTTCCTCAAACAGTTAAAAATAGACCTGCCCTACGACCCAGCAATTGCACTGTTGGGGATTTACCCCAAAGATACAAATGCAATGAAACGCCGGGACACCTGCACCCCGATGTTTCTAGCAGCAATGGCCACGATAGCCAAACTGTGGAAGGAGCCTCGGTGTCCAACGAAAGATGAATGGATAAAGAAGATGTGGTTTATGTATACAATGGAATATTACTCAGCCATTAGAAATGACAAATACCCACCATTTGCTTCAACGTGGATGGAACTGGAGGGTATTATGCTGAGTGAAGTAAGTCAGTCGGAGAAGGACAAACATTATATGTTCTCATTCATTTGGGGAATATAAATAATAGTGAAAGGGAAAATAAGGGAAGGGAGAAGAAATGTGTGGGAAATATCAGAAAGGGAGACAGAACGTAAAGACTGCTAACTCTGGGAAACGAACTAGGGGTGGTAGAAGGGGAGGAGGGCGGGGGGTGGGAGTGAATGGGTGACGGGCACTGGGTGTTACTCTGTATGTTAGTAAATTGAACACCAATAAAAAATAAATTAAAAATAAAAAAAAAAGAAAATTATATATCTGATAGAGGGTTAATGTCAATAAATATATATAGAACTTCTACAACTCAATGGCAAAAACCCAAACAATTTAACACTTCTTTTTAGCTCTGTCTTGGCAATCGGTATAAGTTTATTCTATTAAACACATTTTTTATAATTTGAGTAAGTGAAAGAATCCCATTAGAATTTGGGAATGCTTGAATTTATTTTTACAGATTTGTTTAGCGAACATTGGCATTTTAATAATGATAAGCCATATTTCAGCCTCTTGGATGAATTTATGTTATCCAGCCAGCTAAAGTAATCGTTTACTTTAAGATGTAATAAAATTGTCTCAACATCCCATCTCACACCTGATAGAAGTCCCAACACACTTCTCAGTCTCTCTGGATTTTCATGGCAGTGGACGGGTTCTGTGTTTATTTTTTCCCGAGCCAGTTCCACTTTTATGCTTCCACAGGATTTCTGATCTCTGCTCTGGCTCTGACCCATGCACATTTGTCCTCTTCCAGTCCACAACACCCCACTGGAGGCCATCTGATCTTTGTGCAGGCACTAACTCAAGGCCACAAGCCCACTAGATAGATGACTTTGGGGTAGTGTCACAGTCTGAGCCCTGAAGTTGGAATGTCTGGGTCAACAGACTCCACTGGCAAGTTGTGCACATGATCAAGTTTCTTAACTTCTCTCTGCCTGAGTTCCTGATCTTTCTGATAATTAAATGATATAAACAGTTTAAGTGCTTAGTGCATTGCCTAGAAAGTCAGTGTTCAATAAACATGAGCTGTTATCACCACCACCCCAACCACCACCACTACTTTCATCATTGAAGATCTAGAAGCTACACAAATGGCTTATATTATAATGAAACAGAAGGAATGCCTTTAAGCTAAATATTGGATATATTTACCTGTTTATCTATCCATCTATCTCTATTTATTTGACACAGAGAGAGCAAACACAAGCAGGGGGAGTGGCAGAGGGAAAAGCAGGACCTTGGGATCATGACCTGAGCCAAAGGCAGATGCCTAGCCAACTGGGCCACCCAGGTGCCCCTAGCTGTTTACTCTAGAAAGCCTTTATGTGTCCTCTTACAGGAAGAAGATCTTCACTTTCTTGTTAAGCTCCAGTTGGGCCCCTTTGATCTCTTCCCTTCTTTTTCCTGCTTTACCCTCTTCCAACCCCATCTCACTATCTTATTCTTGTCCTTTACAGCAAGGTACAGGCACTGCCTTTCCAAAAGTAAACCAGTCTTCAGGGTGTTGGCTTAACAACAACACTCTTCTCGCCCAGGAGAAATTCTGTAGTCAAGTCTTACAGCTCAAAAATTCACAACTGCTCTTCCCTGACTTCACAAAGAGGTTGCCAGGTCCACCTCACTGGTCTCTTTTACTGTCCATCTAGAGAGTTTTGTTGTTTTTCTCTATAGAGCATATGTCTATTCCTTATTTTATATATGTATATATTTATATATTTTATATATTATATTTTTATATTTATATATATATTTATATTTATATATAAAATATATATTTTACATATATTTATATTTATATATAAATTAAATATAAAATATATGTTATATATTTATTTATATTATATGTGTATATATTTATATATTTATATTATATTTTTATATTTATATATAAATATATTTATATTTATATATAAAATATATATTTTATATATTTATATATTTTTATTTATATATATTTATATATGTAAGATGTTATATATATATGTTGCTATTATGAATAGGATTGTTTATTCATTACACTAACTGGTTGGTATGAAAGTTACTGCTTTTTTCTATTTGTTTTGGAAGTGGAGTCATATTATCATTGTTTTTAATCATTTTCTGTTTATTCTCTTGAGTTTCCTCTGGTATATAATCACTTTTCTTCAAGTAATGACAGTTGTGCTTGCTACTCTCTAATACTTACACCTTTTGTTTTGGTTTATTGTGCCGGCTTGGACAGATGTTATGGATGGGTGATGACAATGACCCGTGGATACTGATGGATTCTGCTTGCTAATACCTTGTTTAGGGTTTATAGGTGAAATGAAGTCTATAGCTTTCTTTTTGGTGTATCTTTGATAGGTTTTGTCACGGTGCTTTTCTGGGTTTGTAAAAACGATAACACATTGAGAAACATTCCTTCTTTCTCTGGGTTCTGCGATAATTTAAATAGTTTCTGTGTTCTCTGTTCTTTGATGGTTGGAGCCATGTAGGTCCAGCCTCTTTAGGGAGAGGCTCCTTCACATTCATTTTGTAGCTTATTTTAGCTTTCCTGTTTCTTCCTCATGGAGGAAATGTTTTAATCCTAGAATAATTGTCCATAGCAGTTTGTAAATTTATTTCCATAGTTACATAAAATATCTTCTAATACTTTGAGGGCTTTCCATGCATCTGTGACTACCAGCCTTCTCTTTTGTCTAATTTTGGATATTTGCATTTTCCTACTCTTTCTGCTTCTTTGATTCAGGTAGATTATGACTTGCCTTTTTTCATCTTTATCTCTTGAATTAATCAGTTCTACTGCTTTTAGGTTTTTTGTTTTTTTTTTTTTGCTTTCAATTCAGTTTTGTGTTTTTTATGTTTAATTCCTTCTGCTCTAGGTTTGATATTCTTTTCCTAAATTTGAGTTTTGTAGTTATTTGGTATCACTCTTCTTTGTTACTCACAGGAGAATTTGCAGCTGTACACTTTCCCCCAAGAACACTGTAGCTTTAATACAATACATTTTGGTGTGCAGCAGTCTCATTACTGTTGTTTTAGCAAATACATCTTGAGAGAGAGAGTGGTATATTTCCCAAGTGGCTGGGAAGCTATCATTGGTTGATTTCCACTCATTTATTTTTAGATTTATTGCATTTTGGTCAGAAAATGTGATCTATCCTCTTTCTACTATTAAAAATATGTTGAGGGGTGCCTGGGTGGCTCAATTGGTTAAGTATTTGACTCTTGATTTCATCTCAGGTCATGATCTCGAGGTTGTGAGATCGAGTCCTGCCTTGGGCTACTAGGCATGGAGCCTGCTTAAGATTCTCTTTCTTCCTCTCCCTCTGCCCCCTCTCATCCTCCCCCCAACCCCGCTCAAAAAATATGTTGAGGTTGCCTTTATGGTATAATATGGGCTTTATACCTAGTATACAATTAAGATCTGTAATTATTTCATAAATACTGGAAAAGAACATACATTCAGTAATATAATTATGTAACACAAATTTCTATATGCACATAATATACCCATATATTAATTATACTATTAAGATAACCTACATTCATGAGTTTTACATTCTTGATCTGTCAAGGACTGAGAGAGACTTATTTTTTTCATCCACTCTTATTTTTCTAGAGTTTGTTGTACGAAGCATTGTTTCTCAAAGATGATCCTTGGACCAGCAGCATCAGCATCATCTGAGACCTTGGTAGAAATGAAGATATTGAGCCTTACTTACTCTTGGCCTAATTAGAAATAGGCTGGCATCTATCAGTCTGTATTTTAAGAAATCCTCCAGGGGATCTGAATGTACACTCATGCTTAAGGACCACAGGAGAAGGTATGAGGTGTGGATTTCACTTTGTCCTGAGAAATTATTCTTTTTGCCAACGGTTTGTGATGGTACCTTTTTCAATAACTTAATTCTATTTCTGAAATATTATTCTGTACCACTAACCTGTAGCATATTGTTTTAATTTTTATAGTAATGAAGATAGGCAAATCAGGAATAGCCATTATGAGTTTCTCATTAATTATGCAAAGATTTAAAAATACCTTTTAGTGTTAACAAATACTGAATGAACTAGACACTAACACATTGTTGGTGAGTATGTAAACTAGTACATTTTTTTCCTGAAATTATATCTACAATATCTTAACCTTTGTTTCAGTGATTCTACTCCTACGAATTCATCATAAGAAAATATGGGGTTCTTGGGTGGCTTAGTCCATTAAGTGTCTGCCTTTAGCTCAGGTCATGATCCCAAGGTACTGGGACTGAGCTCCACATTGGGCTCCCTGCTCAGTAGGGAGTCTGCTTCTCCCTTTCCCTCTGCCTCTGCCTGCTTGTGCTCTCTCTGTCAAATAAATATTTTTTTAAAAAATGAAAATAATCAGAACTGGTGAAAATTTTATATTTACATTGCTTTTTGTTTGCTTGTTCATTTAAGTTGTTAATTTTAATGAATAGAACATTCTTTTTTTTTTTTTTTTGAATAGAACATTCTATGAAAAAGTTTTAGGTTTATAGAAAAATATAGCAGAAAATACAGAGTATTCCAAGATACTTCTCTCCTCCAGTTTCTATTATTAATATCTTGCTTTGGTTTGGTATATTTGTTATAACTGATGACACAATATTAAGACATTATTATTAACTAAAGTACATAGTTTACATTAGGGTTCACTCTTTTCATGGTACAGTCCGTGGGCTTTGACAAATTATGACATATACCCACCATAATTTCACTTGCCTAAAAATCGACTTGCTCCACCTATTCATTTTTTTTTAAATATAAAAGAATATAGATCACCTAAAGGTCCAACACGACAAGCATGTTTAAATAAATTATAAGATATTCACTTCAAATGAAATATTATGCACCCATTAAAATAATGTTTCTGTAAAATACTTAAAGACTTGGGGAAATGTCCATAACATATTACTAAGTTAAAAAAGTATATAAACTATATGTATAATATTATTCCAATTTTGCAAGAGAATAATTACATATGCTCATGAGGAAAAACTTCTCCGAAGGGAGGAAGAGACTCAAGGTAAAATGTCTAGAAGATCAGTGAGAGGCCAAAAGTAGCTTGTAGGGTTAGGAACAGAGCCTTGGGCAGCAGCCAGGCCCCGATCAAAATCATGGTTCAGCCACCTGAGAGCTGTGTGGTCTCGGAAAGTTGCTGTCTCTTCTTTTGTGTGTTTATGAAATCGTCTAAAATAAGTATGTATTGCTTTAAAAATGAGAAAACAAGTAAAAAGAAGTGATTAAGAAGTGAGAGTAGAGAGGCATTACGTTGGTGACTCACAGAATAGGAGAGTCCACTGGAGGGGTTGCTTGGGCAGGGCTCATGATGACCCTCAGACCCCACTTCACTACCTGGCTCTTCCCAGCTGGCTTCCTCCTGGAGCAAAAGCTCCAACCCTCACATGGTTCTTGTATCCCTCTCATTTCACAGCCAAAGAGAGTTTCCCAGAATTCCGTCAGGAAACCTCGTTGGCTTTCTGTGAGTCACATGACCATCTCTCAACCTCTCAATGGCCAGGGAAATTAAGTGCTGATTGGCTCAAGCCTGGACCATTCAACCTCCTAAAACAGGTGTGGAGTCCACTTTCACAGGCCCACAGGGACTGGTAGTGAGGTGGTGATTCTCTAATGGGAAACACTGGGTGGCAATAAATAAAAGATGCTCTTTGTCTTTGAGAGGAGGTGGCTCTACAACCCAGCCAGCTGTTCCAGGTGCATCTCTTTAACATCCCCATCCTACTTGGGGCATAGTTTTTGGAGTCATTGTTTTTATGTTTACAGTAGAGGTGGTTGTGTTGGTTTGTCCTGAGCTGAGACTGAGCCAGGTGGTCAGCGACTGGTTCTCAGGACACTGGATCACAGGCTTATTGCTAATATCCTTCAGTTTGTGCTCTCAGCATTTCACGTCGAAAAGATTTCATTAAATGCCCTTTCTACCCAGTCCAAGATTATTATTTGTCTGAGTGTCACTGGGAGTCACAGGGAAGGCATCCCCAAGGCAAGGATCAGGGGATAGAGGAATCATCGTTTTATCGTAACTCACAGTGTCTTGGCTGTCTTTCATGACCTCTCCGAGAAGACAAAAGACTGGTATAACAATACTCTTGCCAATTTGCTGAAAAGTTTATCATCCTTAGTTTCACAGCTGGAGCTCTTCACCCCAGTTCAATATCCTTGAGCTAAACAGAGTCCTCATTTTATGGCTGTTATGAAACTGTATTCTTGGAACAATGACAAACTCTGACTCCTCTAAAATCATGGTCAGTTGAACCCACTTGTGTCATTGGGATTGGCAATAAAAACAGGTTGGATATTAAGCAGATACACCTGCTTCTCAGGCATCTCTCAGGTGCCAAAAGATAGACTGATTGTGCGGACCGAGCTCCAGGCGAGGGAAGAAAAGGAGTGGGGTGGAATTCCCTTGGGAAGTTGGGGCCTCAGGGAGTATGGATCAAATAAACCTCCCTTCTGAGCAGGCTGCACTTCTATCTGACAGTGAAATAATCCAGTTTTCTTGGACTATGAATATGGAAAGACCTTTAGCCCCACCTTAGTCAACACATGAACACATGGCAGGAGCCCATAAAGAAGAAGGTACTAGACCGGGCCATATGCACCTTGTCATTTCCTTAATAAAATGGGATTTCATGACCTTGGCCCTGTCATCACTTTTATCTTGCCTGCTGCCTTTCTCTGTTTCCTGGGCTCGTAGTGAGTTGCCCGGTTACTTGAAAAGATTTTTTCAAAGCAAAATACTGCCTTACCATTACGAATGACACAGTTCATACCCTGTCTTTGCCATGCTGGTCACTGTGCTGAACGAGTTCCATACACTACCTTGAATCCTCACAACAACTCTCTGTAGTAAGTTCCATAATTACCATTGAAGACGACTCTCTGTAGTAGGTTCCTAATTACCACTGTAAACAGCTCTGTCTTGCTAGTAACTCGCCCAAAGTTATCTATTGATAAAACTGGAGTTTTGAAATGAAATCTGCCAATGCTAAATACTGTGTTTCTCCCCTCCTTATCAATAACTAGCCCACATGTATTTCCTTCAAATTGATTTTGGCAAATTTAGCCTGATTTCCCTTTTGTCTGTTTTCAGAATCTAGCAGTCTCAGAGGTCTTACAAGCCTGATCCTTGAGATGTCTGATCATCTGAGGGAATCCAAGTCTTCTCAGTGTATAACCATGCCACAGCAGTCTTCCAGAACCTTCCATGGGTGTGTGTGTAGGTGGATGGATCGGAGGGTCCTTACCCTGAGGTCTTGGCAAAACCATGTAAGAACAAAATCTCCCCCTCCCTCCATCAGAACCTTTCTGCCCCACGTTTGGCCTCCTTTGGCTCAGCCGTGCTGATGACCATAACAAGACCCGCCTGTGCCTTGACTCCATTGTTTGCACATATTCGATGTGAAATGCTAATAATTGCTTTGCAATTTTGCATTTCGATGTGAGTATAAGGTTGGAACAGCTGTTTAAAAAAACAAACAGCTTTAAACTTCATTGCGAAGTGATGACCTCATGTAGGAAACTGGTTGGGTTTCTGCCCTTGGAGGGGATGGCGGTGGGTTCCCGTTAGACAAGATGCTCTTTATAAGCCACACAGAGGCTGGCTCGGAACAGCGGCTGTGGATGTGCCGTGAGAGACACATCTGTTTGTAAATCTTCAAGAGGCATGGGCTTGGGTTTTCCATTCTTCAACTACAGAGAAAAAAAAAGAAAAAAGAAAAGAAACCACTTCCTGTCAGTGAAGTCCTGTGTTTCTAGCTTTGTTAACTTCTCTCTCACTGAAAAAAATGCTTTTCAAGAACCATTCCAAAAAGACTGTTCTCAGGATTTGGAAGTGGCATTTGAAAATGTTGCCTCCAGGGAAAAACTCACAAAGCCACCAGTTACTTTGTGGACTCTTTTTGGCTCTGTCCCTTTACACGTTGGCCACTTTCTCACACCCCTGTGCCTACGGCAGCTCAGGACAGGTCCTTGTGCTCCCTCATTTCCGTCCTGCAAGAGGTAGAGTGTGGACTCTGGTCTTTCACCTCAATGGAACACTTTAAACTCTTTGAAAAAAAAAATCTGATTGAAAATGATAATTTTCCCACAGTGATCAAATTTTCCAAATTCATTCAGTAACTGGTTCACTCAAACTAACAACTTTCTGAGTCCCTGCTACATGCCAAATACTGTCACAGGTTTTGGGGATGTGAAGATATATGATGTGAAAACCCATTACCTAAGGGTGCCTGCGTGGCTCAGTCAGCTAAGCATCCAACTCTTGATTTCGGCTCAGCTCATGATCCCAGAGTCCTGGCATTGAGCCCCAAGCCCCCCATTGGGTCAGGTTCCTGGCTTGTAGGGAATCTACTTCTCCCTCTGCCCCTCCCCCTTCTCATGCTCTCTTTCATTCTCTCAAGTAAAATGTTTTTTTTTTTTAAGTTTCCCTCTCTCCTCCCTCTGCCCCTCCTCAACCCTCGTGCTCTTTTGCTCTCTCTAAAAAAAAGTAATAAGACCCATTACCTATATTCAAAGCCACACTCCAGTAGAGCAGTCAGAGAAGGAAAGAAGTTGAAAACCCTAGGATAAGAGGTATATTGCTTAGGACAGCAGAGAAGCAGCATGAGGTGGTGGGCATGGGCAGGTGAAAGAAATGATGACCAAAGTTGGCTTCCTGGAGGAGGTAACCCCAATCTGAATTTTGAAGAACAGAATTAGCAAGAATGACTAAGACAGAAGAAGCATTCTGTATGAAGGTGCAGGAGTGAGAAGGGAAATGCATGGTGGGGCTGCAGCACTGCATGTAAGGGGAGAGAAGGAGGAAATAAGATTGGGAAAGGAGGCAGAGGTCGAGTCACAATGCTGGCTTCTGTCATCACTGCCCCTGTGATAAGTCCCTCATCTATGGTGCATCATTTTTTTTTTTTAATAACTGCCTGGGGACTTTTATTTGGGAAGAGGGGGAAGGGGACATGGGGAATGGCATATGGCACACGAAATAACAATGGTCCTTTCTGATTGAGACTGCAACTCTTTCTGCACCCACATCAGAGGACTGCATGTTCACATATCCCAAAAAGGAGAAATACCAAGTTAAAGTTAAGCAGATTAAATTATGAGACTTCTTGGAACCTTTGATGTGCTCAGGTGTAACGGGCAGGGGGCATAATGGAAAGTGTTTCTTAAACAGAGTCAACCCTAAAACCAATGGGTCCGTAGGCACTGGGATTCCAAGGGACACACTTGGAGAGGTAATGCTCCAGGGTGAGCCCACAGGGATCCCATGAAGGTTGAAAAGCAAGGTCCACCACACACCTCCTCACCAGCCATCAGTCACTATCTTTAAAACTGCAGTGTTGAGTCAGCTAAAGGGATCATTCTGCATTCAGCTCTCTGTATTTCAGCAAGGGTTTATGGTATCTTCGCCCCTCAGCCCAGAGGGCCAAATGTGCATGGGTCTCCTTGCAGCCATGCAGCCCATCCGGAGCTAGCCTTATGGACACAAACATTCCTCCCCTCAATGTTGATTATTACCAGCTATTTCACATTTCCCAAAGCCTGTGCACAGATGCAGATGAAACTAGAAGTTTCATCTATTGAAGTTTCATTCAATTTCTGTAGTAATTCATCCAAACCTATAATATTGGTGGGGTAGAGGGGTTTAGAATAAACCCGACATTGAACCCCCTGGTCTACCTGTGTTGCCTCCTTTCACAGAGAAAGGTCTCACCAACCCAGTGCTTCAGGATGTCCTCTTGGAGGCCTTCCCACGGCTGGTAGGGAAGGTACCTGTCCTCTCTCTCCTCCAGAACATCTGCCCTTCACCTCTTCCCCAGCAATGTCCCTACTTCCTTTGCTATTCTAGCCACTCTCTGCCCCACCCCTCAATCCTACAAAAGATCAGCAAGTTGCATGACCTTTTGGTCTTCTCAGCCTCCTTGGCTCAGAGGTGAATGAAAGCTCTTCTCTCCTCATCCAGGTTAAAAGAGTGGGGAGCTTAGGTTCTAAAAGCTGGGTGCAGGTGACTGTGCTCATTATCCACTTTTCTTGATTTTGTCTTTGGTCATTCCCACTACGTGTGAAAAAACAGTCACACATCTTACACCAGGAACAGGACATTCCTGCCCAAAGACCCTGTTGTCTCTATTAATGAGAGTCCGAATCCTCTCTGAATAACCCTGAACTCATTGAGCTGCAAGTGGATTTATCCTTCTACTCACCTTGGTTTTCTTTATGAAGCTCTCCTTCCATTCATTTCTCACTAACAGAAGTGCCCAGTGACACTTTCCTGATTTCCCCTGGTCACAGAGTGGAAGGGGTGACCTGATACCAAACAATACGGAGCCCAAGAGGTCCCCTGCATTCATGCCTACTGGGTTTAACTACTGGGCTCAACTTTGTACATGCAAACACAGTGCCAGGCACCCACTCATGGCTCTGAGTTTCTTCAGTGAATGAGTAAATTAATCAGTGATCTAGAACACTCACGATTAACCTATAAGTTAGGTAAGATTACTTCCAATTTGTATATGAGCAGTTGTCCATGTCCACGTAGGTGATAAATGGTGAATTCATTATTGACATAAGGTATAGCTAGTGAGTTGGCAGGTGGACAATTCCTGGTTTTCTGGAAGACCACGTACTGTGTGGCCAGAAAGACTTGTGTTAGAAATTCATGGGATCCCTGGGTGGCGCAGCGGTTTAGCGCCTGCCTTTGGCCCAGGGCGCGATCCTGGAGACCCGGGATCGAATCCCACATCGGGCTCCCGGTGCATGGAGCCTGCTTCTCCCTCTGCCTGTGTCTCTGCCTCTCTCTCTCTCTCTGTGTGACTATCATAAATAAATAAAAACTTTAAAAAAAAAAAAAAAGAAATTCATGAAGAATTCAGGTGAATTTGGGTAATTCTTCACAACACAGTTTATCACTTCTTAAGTTGCTTCCCTCCCTAGAGTTGTCTCCTTTGTCCATACCCAACGCAGCACTCTTCATTCATTCATTCATTCATTCCACAGACATTCTTAAAGTATCACTATATGCTAGATGCTACAGATAAAAGAAAACCCCAATGGCTCTTGCCTTCCAGCATTCCTAGGATTCATCACCGTGTATTAGTGATCTACGTGACTATCTTACGAACAAAGAGTCTTATGAGTATTTTTGTTTCCAGGTCCTGACAAAAGACCTGGCTGATGAGAGGCCCTCAGCAAATTTGGCTGAATTGATATGGTGTCTTATGTAGCAGTGGCGCTATGTAAAAATATCTGTTCCAGAAGCTGCATTATGCTTCAGGGGCATGAGTATTAATCCATTCTTTCAGATCTTTGAACTATCATTTAATAAATGACACAATTGCTTTACTACAGAGAGCTGCTAGAGGGGTTAGATTAATTTTCTTCCCTCACATTAAGAAGCAGTGCAGTCATTCTTTATGCCACGAGCCGGCGAGAACTCATTTTTATGCTCATTATTTTTTTAACTAGGTTACATAAAATATGGTACAAAATTGTAAAATCACAAAAGGTATAAAATTAAAAGTTGGCTCTAGCTGTCATCCCTAGGATGAGCAGCTATCTCCAGTTTTCTAGAGCGTCCATCCAGAGATATTCTGTGCCTTCACAAGCATATACATGTGAGCTTAGATGTACACCTACATCCACCTGCCCCAGGGTCATGTACTATACACACTGTTCTATACTCAGCTTTGTTTATTTAATGTCAAATCCTAAAGACCTTTACACATTATCCCATAGATAATATTCTCATTTTTAAATGGTTAGTTATTGCTCTGTTATACGGATTGTATCATATTTTATTTTATTTTATTTTATTTTATTTTATTTTATTTTATTTTATTTTATTTTATTTTATTTTATTTTTTAGAAGATTTTATTTATCTACTCATGAGAGACACACAGAGAGAGGCAGAGCCATAAGCAGAGGGATCAACAACCCGAGCCAAAGGCAGATGCTCAACCACTGAGCCACCCAGGTGCCCTGGATTGTACCATATTTTAAACAGTCCCCCCCTTAAGGCACTTTAGGCTGTTCCCAAACACTTGTTTCATTACTGACAAAGCCACAGTGAATATCCTTACACATATGCCATTTTGCACATCTAGAAAGATAAATTCCTAAACGTGACTTAAATACATTTATTCCAGTTTTTAAATTTCTTTTTTTTTAAATTTTTATTTATTTGTGATAGTCACAGAGAGAGAGAGAATGAGGCAGAGACACAGGCAGAGGGAGAAGCAGGCTCCATGCACCGGGAGCCCGATGTGGGATTCGATCCCGGGTCTCCAGGATCGCGCCCTGGGCCAAAGGCAGGCGCCAAACCGCTGTGCCACCCAGGGATCCCCAGTTTTTAAATTTCAATGTAAAATGTATTAATTTTATAAACACAATTAATTAAAATAAATTCCTAGAAATGCTGGGCCAGAGGACATTTTGAGGAAAACATTGTCAAATCCCTGCTCTCCACATAAGCTGTGCCAATTTGTCCTCCCACTGTCCAGACAGGTCATCAAAATTTTGATCTGTGCTAATCTTAGTGTAGTTTTAATGTTCACTTCTTTTATTGTGAGAGCTTATTTATTTTTCAAAAAAAATAATATTTAATTTTGTTTTTTTAATTTAAATTCAATTTAACTAACATAAAGTGTATTATTGGTTTTAGAGGTAGAATTTAGTGATTCATCAGTTCATATAACACCCAGTGCTCATTCCATCATGTGCCCTCCTCAATGCTCATCATCCAGTTACTCCATCCCTCTATCCACCTCTCCTCCAGTAATGCTTCAAAAACCCAGTTTAATGTTAAACCATAATTCCCATGATGCCAAAGTTACTACAACCCTAAATGTTGTATTCATCTTGAACTACCGGTCAATTTTTATCAATTATATGTTTGTATCACTGCTCACCCCAAATGAAGTTGAAGCAGTTTAATAAAAAAAAAAAAAAAAAATAGTGAGAAAGAGGGAGAGTTTTGTTTTGTTTTGTTTTTTTAAACAAGAGAAAGGAGAAGAGGTAAATGGTAAAGTGAAAAAGAAGAGACCTCTTGAAAACAAAATGTGTATCTCCAAGTCCAAACATTTACTAACGTTGGTCCACAGCTTTAGCCCTGAGCTTCCTGGAGGTAAAGGCAAAAAGGGAAATGTGTTCGGTTAACAAATGCACATTATTCATAAGGAAAAACAGTACTTAAGAAAATCAAAGGCTTTGTGTTTTTTTTTTGTTGTTGTTGCTGTTTTAGATTTTATTTATTTACTCATGAGAGAGACATAGAGAGAGGCAGAGACACGGGCAGAGGGAGAAGCAGGCTCCCTGCCAAGCAAGGACCCTGGGATCACAACCTGAGCCAAAGGGAGATAGGTGCCCAATCACTGAGCCACCCAGGTGCCCAAAAGCTTTGGATTTTAAATCTAAGAGAAATTCACATGGTTTATCACAAAAAAGAAAAAGGAAATTTTGAGGATTACAGAGCTACTATGCTGTCAGCCCAGAATGCTTTCCTTGGGGCCTTTGTCTAGTAAAAGCACCCCATTTTCTCTGCCACCCCCCCCCCCACCCCTGTCCTGGTAGGAATAGGGAGCATGCCTCATCCCTTCCACTGTGAATACGGCCACGCAGCAGACCGAGGCAGAAACGCAGAGGCAGGAGAGCGTTGCTTTAGCTCATGATCTGCACGTTGATGATTTAGACTGGGCTCAGCCGAGCGGTACTTGGCCGGCTCTCTCACTAGCCTGGGGGCCGCACGGCTGCTCTGGGGGCCACTGGGCATCCGGGCTGCAGCCCACAGGCCTCTCTCGGCCTGCAGGGTGCTGGCCCGGTGTGTTCCCACGACACAGCAGAGCCCCGGGGTGGGGGAGGCAGCAGTGCACAACCGCCTTCTCAGGCCTCAGCATGTGTCACCCCGTTGGCCAGAGCAGTCACCCGGCCAGTCTCAGAAGTGAGTGATGGGGAAGTAGATTCCTTGTGGAGAGAATCACAGAGTCAGGTGAAAAAGCACGGATCCTGGGAAGGGAGCTGAGGTGGGGCCATTACAGTGTTATCATCTGCCACGGGAGGCAGTGACCTAGGCTTGGCCAGGTGATGGGCAAACCCAGGTGGTCCCCACCGAGCCCAGCAGGGGATTGATGCATAAATGCTGGGAGGAGGAAGCTCACATCATCCCCCCCGGCGTGCTCAGCTGAGGCTTCCAGCAGGCACGCTCGCCACTGCTCACAGAGGACCTTGCTGCCCGTGGGAAGGCGGCCTGCATCCTGAGACTAGCAGAGACAAGGGCCGTAAGCCACGTGCAGAAAGAACGAGCTCCCACGCCAGCATCCTCACCAGTTTCCCCCCGGCCGATGCATTCTCCCATTTGCTGCAGCAGATCGAGCTCAAGACCTTGGAACCAGGAGCCAGTCACCTGGGTTTCAAGACCAGCTTCGTCACCGAAGAACTCTGTGGCTCCGAGGCAAGGCACTTCACCTCTTTTTGCCTCAGTTTCTTTACCTCTAAAACGGGAATAATGACAATCTCTCCAGTCTCTCCTCCCTGAGTTGCTGTGAAGATTGAGCATGTCAACACAGGAAGTGTCTAGAACGGTGCCTGGCACCGGAGACGTGTGATAGTTCTCTCTTGTTGATGTTTGTTGGCTTTGTATTTCTGTCATTTATAATGGAAAGATTCCTGGCCTCACACAGAGTGACTCCCGTGGGTGGCGTCTCGGTTGGATCGGCTGGGAAGACAAGGCCACCTCACTCCATTACAGAGCCTTGAGCTTCATCCAAAGCCATTGACCTGCCTCCCAACCATCACATCCACAGGGTAAAAACAAACTGGATACGTTAGCTGGGATGAGCCTACGCTGTGACGGGCCCAGTGAGGGCATCATGTGTAGTCACCATAATCCGAGGACTTGGTAGGTGAAGGTGGGGTCCCTTGGGCATCTGTCTCTCCTTTCCAGATATGAATGAAGTTTGCCTGGGCCCAGGACTCGGGTGGGCTGGGCCGGATTGCCATGTGAGTCTGTAGACCAGAGGGTGCACGCTGGGCTTTTAGAGGCCTTCGGTGCAGCAGCCACCGAGCAGCATCCAGTGCAGCCACCACTGGGCCCCTAAGAGGAGACACACGGCCTCTGATGCCACGGCCTGGACCTGCCACGATCGGGGCTCTGCGCGGCCAGCCGGAGCCCCCTCTCCCCGCAGGCCTGCCATCCGGCCGAGGCTGCTCGACAGCAGCAGTTCACAGCTTGGCTGGCTGCGGCCTACCTCCACACGGGGAATAAAGCCCGGCATTGTGCTCTCCTTGCAACATTTGCCCTTCCCAGAGTTCCCCATGTGTTTGTTGCCCCGGATCCGGTCTGAATGTTCTCTTTGTCGTGGGCCTTCGGGTGCTGAGGTGGGCTTGCTGCCTCTGTGGCAGCCCTGGGTTAAATAAATACATTAAGGCAGCCTACGTGGCTTGACAGTGGAGCCAGGCCCCATAACTCACACAGCCCATGTGCCAGAAGACGGAGCTGCTGCGGTTTTGAGTTCATTTAAAGATGGATTTCCCCGTTCTGTTCTTTTGAGGGAGGACGACATACCCTGGGAAGGGCAGCCTTGCTCTGCTTCGGCTCCAGCGAGCCTTCCCGAGTTCCTAAACCCCATGCACAGGAACCCAGGACGTGACCTTTCGCCATCTGCAGGACAGCGTGCTGACATCACCACACAAATACACCCTCCCAGGAAAGCCGTGAGTAAGCTCACCGCTGATTTGTAGCACTTTTCCAGGGCACTGGCAGCCTGCGTATTCATCATGCACCTTTACAAAACCCATAATATTTAGAAATGTGCTGTGTTAGTCCCAGAGGCTAAAATAAACGAAAGCCGGCGAGTGTTTTAATGCAATGAATTACCTTCGCATGTGAAATTATTACTCTGTGTGATACTCGACACTGCCAACATTGTGTACGCTCCGCTCTGTGGGGGCCATGTGTTCACTTCTCCTTCTGAAATATCTGTTCCAGGCAGTCTTTGCAGAGTCAACAACGTTTCTATTTCGATACTGCTGTGTATGTCCAGGACACTGAGGAAGGGGTGCAATTGGACATTAAAAAAAAAAAAAATGCAGCATCTCTACTCAAGGAATTTGTGCCTTGAGGCCAAAGGAAGGGTAAGTGGGAAGGATGAATGGGAGCGAGTGGGAGTGTCACTGTGATCTACCAAATCAGGAAATTTCATATTCTTTTAAAAGGAGAAACAGGGGTGCCCGGGTGGCACAGTCGGTTTAGCATCAAACTCTTGGATTCAGCTCAGGTCGTGATTTTGGGGTTGAGGGGTCAAGCCCCGTGTTGGGCTTCATGTTCAGTGCGAAGTCCGCTTCAGGCTCTCTCCCTCTCCCTCTGCTCCTCTTCACCATGTGTGCACACTTGCATGCTCTCTCTATCAAATAAATAAATCTCTAAAAAAAATAAAAGTAGACACAAAAGATTTGCTTTCTAAGCATAGCAGAGATTCTCAAGCAGGGGCAATTTTGCTGCCTCTGGAGACAATTAACAAATATCTAGAGATATTTTTAGGTGTCACAACTTGGGGAGGGGTTCAGGGTGCCACTGGCACTTAGTGGGTAGAGATCATCATGTCACTAAACACCCTGCCACTCACAGGACAGCCCCCTTGAGGAAAGGATTGTCCATCCCAGAAGGCCAGCAGTGCCACAGCCACAGCTAAGAACTGAGAGCATTGAACACCCAGGAGGTGAACTGCATCACTAGCATGTACTAACAGGGTTGGGTAATCATAAACTTCTTAAGATGCTTTTGTAAGAATTAATCTGAACTTCCAGCAAATTAAGTGGCTGCTGGATATTGTTGCAAAATTCCCATTCCTTGCTTATTCTAAGCCCATTGCCATAAGATGCCCACTGATGAGGCCTGCTTGGCTCAAAATCCCAAGATCTGCTCGAGTTTTTTGGGCTTTTAAAAAAACTTTCTTGAATTTTGAAATACATTTTAAAATAAATTTAAACTCACATAGATATTTCTAAAATAGTGGGGAGTGCCCTTCACGCAGCTTCCCCCAATGACATCTTGCATCATGATTGCACAATATCAAAACCAGAAAACTGACATTTGTACAATATTATTTATTGACTCATAATCTTACTAGGATTTTACCAGTTTACTCAAGTTTCAAATAATAAAACATTAAAAAAAATGTATTCCCCTCCCCCCTAAGTAATCAACTTTATTTCTCTAGAAGTGCTTTCTATGGAAGGCAAAACAACAATGATCTTTCTGCTTCTAAATGATGTTCATTGCCAAGGCTGCCAGGAAATGAGGTTATGGGGTAAAGATAACTGGCTTTTAGTTTTATTAACCAACCTCTGCCCTCTTGAAAACTAAGGCCCAAATGATACCTGCTGGCTTTTAGTCCCTTATTGCTTTTCAGTTTGTCAGTGTGTAAGTCTCCCCAAATTAAAGTGTTCACTCTTATGGCAAAGCGTGACTACTTTCTCAGTCCCGGGTACCTGGCAGGGTATGAGCACCGCAGCCACCTGGAAACACTTGCCAGGGCTTTCCCACCAAGACACCACATACACATGCAATACACACACACACACACACACACACACACACACACCCTACACACATTTTGAAGAGTCTTTTACAAAAAAAATAAAAGGAGTGAACTCTACCCAGACCTACTTGAGCGAAGGCACTGTCTACCTCTACTGCTTCCCAGCTACCATGACCTTCAAATGCACCTAAGTGATGAGCAGATCACACTGCCTTCACTCTCAGCTTCCTTCAGGGCCTTCAGAGAAGATGCTGTTCAGTTGTTCTAGACACAAAATGAAAAAAAAAAAAGCAAAAGATGGCCAGAAGAGGCCCTTGCAGACAGGGTTCTGGTGCAGACTTTTAGAATGCTGAGAGGGCCAAAGTCCAGTGGAGGAGAAAGACCCAGACCATAAGTCAGAAGAACTGAGTTCAAATGTTGGCTCTGCTACTTTCTGGCCATGCAGCTGCCGTGAATGAAACGTGTGTGTCCTCCTCCTGCAGTTTCATATTCATCTGCCCGCCATCCCTCCCGCCGTGTGATGGCATTAGGAGGCAGGGCCTTCGGGAGGTGACTAGGTCATGGGGATGGAGTCCCCACGAATGGGATTCACACTCTTATAAGAGAGATCCCAGGGAGCCCTCTTTCTGTCTCTACCATGTGAGGACAACAGGGAGAAGACAGCCATCTATAAACCAGAAGAGGATTGTCACTGGAAGCCAGCTACACTGACACCCTGATCTCAGACTCTCAGCCTCCAGATCTGTAAGAAAACACTGTAAGCTATTTATTAGCCACCCAGTATGTGGTATTGTTATAGCAGCCCAGGCTGACACAGTGGCCTTGGGAAAAGCACTGAATTGGTCTTCAGATTCCTTATCAGTAAAATGAAAGTATCGGTACCAATCCTGCTAAACATAGAAGGCGATTGTCAGGGTCACCAACATGCTCGATGTGAAGATGTCCCTGATAGGAGGAGAAATAAATTGTGTGAGCTCATACAATAAGAGTGAATAAAGCCACAGCCACACACATCAACATGAAGGAATCCCACAAATGCAGTACTGAGTGAAAGAAGTTGCAAAAGAACCCAGAAAGGCCGACACACCATATACGTTGCTGATGGAGTGGAAGTATAAAGCCAGTGTGTGAGAATGAGGAGTGTCCAGTTCAGGGTAGGAAGTGCTTCTGGGGGTGGTGGGGGCAGGCAGGCAGCGGGGGCTGATAATCCTGTCAATATTTATTTCTTAAGCTTGGAGGGAGGCTCCATGAGTATTCCTATCATTATTCTTTTTAAAAAAAGATTTTTTTTTTTTTAAATTTTAGAGAGAGAGTGTGTGGAGCAGGGAGCAGAGAGAGAAAGAATCTCAAGCAGACTCCCTGCTGAGCCCAGAGCCTGGTGTGGGGCTCGGTCCCAGGACCCTGTTACCATGACCTGAGCTGAAATCAAGAGTCGGGACGCTCAGCCGACTGAGCCACCCAGGTGCCTCCATGTCATTATTCTTGATACATTTTTACATGTTTTTAATATTTTAAAAGGGTCAAGAATTTTTCAAAAAAACTGTTCTATCATTGCCAAAAGAAGCATTAAGCGTGAAATATGGTGTGATGGTGGCGCCCCTGAGGCTGGTCTGAATGGGGCTCCACTACTTGTGACCGTGGGCAACTTGCTCAACTTCTCAGCTGCCAAGTGCTTCGGTTTTCCTCTGTCAAGAGCACCTCCTTCATGATACCTGGGAGGCTTAAACAAGATAATATTTGAAGCCCACTTACCACCTCACTTGACACATAACCACTTCTCAATAAATGTTAGGTTTTAGCTACTGCACAAAATGCAATGGACTGTATGATCACCATGATGACTCACGGATTGACAACGGAATTGCGCTGTGCGTAAATAAAATAGATGCCTCCGTCTTCTGGCCATTGTAATGTAATATTTAGGACGCAGAGTAATGTTATTCCAACCTGAGATTTATGAGCCAGAATCTTACTCGGATAACTTGGGTCACTCCACTGAAATATCTTATGGAGAGATAGTTGAATTTTTGTTTGGATTCTTGCCAGCAGCCATAAAAATTCTTCACCACTCAGTAAGGTTATGTATTATGGCCATGTAGGCATTCTGGCTATCAGAACTTTCACTTTTTGGGCTGTGCCAGATAAACTTGAACATAAGACACCTTCAACAGTTTCAAGATTGATGGCAACAAATTCCAACCCCTTGGCCCCAGGCCCATGCAAGTCATGTTCCTCACCACCATATAATGTTACCTTGTGTGGCCAAAGCAAGTTGCTGAGAATGATGTTAGGCTTCGTTGCCAAAATACCAGTGAGATGGAACCGACTTTAATAACCGTAAGCCACATTTATGTCTCTGTGTTCTTCAGCATTTGAGTCAACGTGGAAGAATTTTTCTTTGCCATGTGCCCTCAGATTGTGTTAACATTTAATAGAGACTTGCTATCTTAAAATGGTCCAGTTCTTTGGGGTTGGCCAGCCAATTTCTGAGATTTCTACTTTTCAAAGAGAGCAGAGGGGACTGAATTACCACATGAAGGCTCGAGTGGTTTAACAAAAGTAATATTCACCTAGACCTGCCATCTGCAAGGCTTGGTGTCCTGTGTTTTAATCTGTTTTAAGAACGAAGGTAACTTTCTATCCTAACACAGCACAATCCTCCACGCCTTTTCTTGGGCCTATAAATTCACTTTCTACATGTAGGCCCATGAAGTACAGCGTTGTTGATGTAACATCTGGAACTACTCAGGTGGTTTGTCTCTGCTGAGTTTATGAACAATAAAAGCAAACCACTGGATGATTCCTGGATATTTAAACTTGGGGCATAGGCATCGTGGCCTCACTGCTGACAAACCCAAGATTTTCATTTTCCCTGCTGGATCCAAATGCAACAAATGTGGTCGTGTTCTCCTCAAAAAATGGGCTACTTGTTTCTAAGATATAATTTTATAACTGTGGGGCACATACCACAGAATTTCCAAAGTCCTTGAAAATCTGGGGTCTGTCCCCAAACCCAAGTATAGTCCCACTTTCAAGAAACAGACTAAAGTTGATGACTGTCCAACTATAGTTTCTGCCCATACTGAGAAGAAACCTATCAAACTACTGGAGAAACCCCAGAGTCAACCCCACTCCTGGAGCAATGTAATCAGTACCATTTTTCATTTCAGGGTAAAAGACTTCTCTGAAGTAATCCCCGAGGTGTTCGCAGCCAATACACAAATTTATAAATACCCTGGGAAATATCATCAGAATTAAAGAGAATGAGTCCTTGATGCCAAAAATGAGAAAGGAAAAAACAACTACATAAATTAAACGGGAAAATATAGAAAAATGTGTGACTCTGTGGTGAAAATATCACCCGATGGTGACAGTGGATTATAAACTGATGTGAATCATGCAATGTCAAAAATCGTCAAGTGTTAGAACACATGGGTGTTAAGAGTCTCAAATGATGCACCAACAGAACTCGAAACATGAAACGCCAAGAATGATGCTAGCCTATTCCATGGAGACTTGAAAATGTGGACCCAAACAAAGATATTGTGGTCCTTCTAACAACTTATTGAGACATAAATAATCCTTCATCTGCACACAGAATGTGTTCAGAGAGGTGACTTTGCAAAATAGTAGTTTGGAACTGGAGCCCCCTCCATCTTGTTCTACCTGGTAGTCAAGGGGATCTTTCCAAAATCATAGATACTGTAGATACTTTCAAAGAATTACCTTTGCCCTTTGTAGATGGCAGAAAAGCTCCTCCAGAACCTGCCTCCTGCCTAATCTGTAGCTCTGTTCCCTGCATCTCCCCTGTCCTCACCATGCTCTGGACATACTGGTCTCCATTATGTCCTTTTAAAAGGTCAACTCTGGGGGTGCCTGGGTGGCTCAGTCGGGTAAGTGTCTGACTCTTGATTTTGGCTCAGGGTCTCAGGGTCATGAGATTGAGCCCCTTGACAGGCTCTACACTCAGTAGGGAGTCAGCTTGAGAGTCTTTCCTTCTCCCTCTGCCCCTCTCCCCAAAATAAACAAATAAATCTTAAATAACAAAAGCTCAGCTCTGTCTTCCCACAAGGTCTTCATATTTGGGCCTCTATATGTTCCTTCCCACTTTTCCACACATTCAACTCCAATATGTTCTCATACAATGTGACTTTCTCAAAGAGGCCTTTCTCTGATCATTCACTGTAAAGGAGTCCTGGCCGCCCCACTGCATGGTCCTCAGGTATTTCATCATCATGTTTATTTTCTTCATAGAGTTTGAGGGGCTAGGGTCAGGGAAAGAGCAGAGGTAGTGTGAAACATGGCTCACCAAGTAATTGGTTTGGGCCAAGTCTGCAAGGCCATCCGAGTCTGCAAATGTGTTTGGATGGTATCAGAGGAGCCACCTGGCATCAGAATGGGACCACATTGCATTGTGGCTAGGAGGTGATGCTCACAAGACTAGAGAACTCTCTGCTCTTCAAGAAGGTTCTGTAATAGTCCACTTAGAGAAGATGATGGTCCATAAAACAGCAGAGACATGTTGAAGAATAGGAGACAAAGTTGGGTAAAGGAATTCCTGATCTCCAGGCATCTATCCAGTAGGGGGTGAAATATAATACTGAAATAATTACACTATGGAGCCCTGTGAGGAAGAATGCCAAGAGAGATACCTCAAAGGAAGGGGTTCCCCATGAATGGTCCCACTTAACTGATGTCATTTCCACCCCCCACGATTAAAGCAGCCCTCCCTCTCATTCATTCGTTTCTCCTTTGAACCTCATGACTTGTCTTTTCAATCTCAATAAAGTTCGATTTGATCTTTTTTTCTGTTTTCCTTTTGAAATGAGATCTGTCTTCCAGATTTCAACAAGATTTCAAAGTGAAGCTAAGAGAGGGTGAAGCTTTAAGCCTCTTAAAGATCTAGCACAAACAGGAGAAAGTCTAAATTTTAAAAATAAATAAGGTACACTATTTTTCAGTTGCTAAATCCAAAGTAAAAATTAAAAAGGAAAACAAATAGTTATCCTAAGTGCCCTTTCTTTCACCAGATAAATATGTGAACATAACTTGCTCTACCGATTAAGTCAAACATACACAGATGGCAAAGAGAAAACCAAAAAGGCAACAGAGTACATATCACTGTAGATAATGATTATATATGCACAAGGGGCAAATGGCCAATTGGTGCTATTACAACATATGGTTGAATATTTGCCAAAAAAAATTTTTTTTAGATCCAGCACTCAACTCTTATTATCTGTAATGTAGCTTGAGAACTCCAAACTAACTGATCACTGGAGAATCTTACTCATGGAAGCCCTATTAGATTCACCGGCTGATTGCTTCTCACTCCATGACAATTACATTGCTAACAGCATTATAAATTGAGGCCATTGTAAATAAATTTCAAATAACAATGGAGGTGATAAGACACACAGTGACAGATCAGGGAGGTTTCAGTTCTGATCTCTGATCTTCTTCTTATGAGCCACAGGACCCTGGACAAGCTTCAAACCCTCTATGAGACCTCAGTTCCCCTATCTGTGAGAGGGCATTGAATATTTACCTTTTAGAAATGTTGTGAGGATTAAATGAAATTTGTACAATGTACCTTTTGTACATAAAGCTTCTTAATAAACAAGATTTTTCTTTCTCTCTGGGACTTGAGCAAAATGCTGCATGGTGCCTCGGTTTCCCACTGTGAAGATGACCACAGCATGGAGTTCCTGTGGTTTGGGGAGACATGTGGTATTGGGTGAAACGAAAGCCAGGCCATAGTTTCTTTCGTATCCTTCTATTAGTGAATATTGCAATTGCCAAAGATTTGCTGGCTGTCATTCTAAAGGCCATATAATTTCTATATTTTTCAAAAACGAAGGGCAAGTCAAATAAGTTCATGAGGCTTTAAACATATGGCTTATTACTTCTGCAGAGCATGAAGAAAACGAATAGATGATATAATAATTAATGCAAAATTTTGGTTTAATTAACATAACCTGGCATGTGTTAGAGACAGTTGTGGAGCTAGAGAAATTTTTTTTCGTGTCTAATAAGTAAGCCAAAGAGACTTTCTGGCTATGCAAATCATTTATACTTAACACCATTTTAATAGGTTGGCAACTGCCTTTTAATAAATATAAAGTATGAAATATAATGGAGAGCTTTTAAAAATGTGTGAGTCCACATACCTACCAAGTAATAGCTCACTTTTTCTAGTATTTTGTATATTCTGGAGCTCTTGTATTTGCATGATCTCACCGAAGCCCCATTAAGCCCATTCAACTGATGAATTACTGAGATTCAAGAGGCTAAACAATTCAGCAGCTGGTAAGTAGCAAAACCTGGATCCCGAGTCATGTCTTCCCAAGCCAAGTCTGATGATCTTCTCACTGCCACAGAGTTACTTCTGTACCATATCAAATACAAACATTGGAAGATAGGAATTAGAAATGTTATTATCCCCTCAAAATTCATAAAATTCAAAGCCTTCCCCTCCAGGACCTCAGAATGTGACCGTATTTAAAGATAGGGCCTTTGAAGAGGTGATTAAGTGAAGACAAGGCTATTAGGGTGGGCCCCAATCTGATCTCACAGGTGTTCTCATAAGGAGACGTGTAGACACAGACAGAGACGCCAGGAATGCGCCCACGCAGAGGAAAGGCCACAGGAGGACACAGCAAGAAGGTGGGGCCACGAAACCAGCCCTGCCAACACCTTGATCTTATACTTCCAGTATCCAAAACTGTGAGAAATAAACTTGTTATTTAAACCTCCTATCCATAGTATTCGGTTATGGCAGCCCTAGCAAACTGATACAGAGAAATACCAGCTGGAAGCCAGTTTACACCAAATCTAACCACCCAACATTAATAAATGAACAATGAATGTAACCATATTGGCTTCAGATTAACACACCTCTCTTCTTCTCTCTCTCTCTCTCTCCTCTTTCTCTTTCTCTCTCTCTTTCCATAAATATATGTATATTTTCACATAGGCATATGTATCCAACCAGGGAAAGAAACCACAGTAATTTGAATGAGAAAAGTTTAATATAAAAGAGTTATTAACTACAAGACAGTATTGGAATAATTGGAGGTTGGCTGCTAATGGATCAATAGAACTTTAAGGAATATGAGAACAGCAGGTATAAGGAGCAGCTGCTGCCCCTGGGACTGGAGTAGAGAGCCCAAGAAAGAGCCCCCACCCATCCAGCCCACCATCAGGGCTGAGATCCATTTTGTTGGAAAGAGCACTGCCACGGCTCACTGGATGGCAGGGAACCTGCTGCATTGCTACACCTGAGGAACTTGCCAGTAATCTGCCATTTAGGGTGCCAGCAAAAGTACTTCACACTGGAGGCATTCCATTACAAAATTGTTCTGGCTACTGAGCAGAGTGAGCTCAGGCTCCTGGGCCCCGGCAACTGGGTGCTGCTGGCCATATACACTGCGGGCCCTGCACACTGGAGGAGCCATGGCACCATAGGAACACCATGTTTGAAGTCATGTGGGGTGCAAGCACCAGAACCAAAGTGAAAAATGCCTTCCTCCTTCAGTGTCTCTCCAGCACCCTCTATTGACAAAGCTTGATGTTATGCTTGCTGGCAAAGAGGAAAATTTTTAAAGGGTTCTTAACATTTCTCCAGAGCAGGCAATTAAGGGTGAATTTGGAGCTGAGAAGATTGATCACTGGCATAGGACAGCTCACAGTTGCACTTACCCTGAGATTTTTGCCATACTCAGGAAGCTGAAATAATTATACCAGTGCTCTATACCCAGTTAAATGCAAAACCAAAAAACTTGTTGATATTTGGGGTAGCCTGTCCCAAGAGAGATACATAATTTTAAAGCATTTTATCTTATTTATCCATATATCTATATCTCTATCTATTATCTATCTATCTATGTATCTATGTATCTATCTATCTATCATCATCTATCTACCTATATATTTTAGAGAGGGAGGGTGGTGGGAAGGGCCAGAGGGAGAGGAAGAGAGAGAATCTTAAGCAGGCTCCATGTCCAGCAAGGAGCCCAACACAGGGCTCAATCTCACAACCCTGAAATCATGACCCAAGTTGAAATCAAGAGTCAGATGCTTAAGTGACTGAGCCACCCAGTCCTTACCTTAAAAGAGGAAAGGAAGGGAAAAACAGTGGAGCATAATCTGAGGAGATAGGTTCCGACAACTCAAAGCCATGTACCCTTAGTTATAATCTCTTGCCCCAAACAATGAATATGTGCTCACGAGGTTGTACAATCTCTAACATGACCCAACTACAGCATGGTGTTCCTGGATTTTAATCTCCTCAATTTCCTTGTTCAAAGAGCTATGTTTGTCTGAATCACAATATTTACAAGTTAAATATTTAAAACCTTAGTCATCTTAGAATGAGCAAGTACTTAGTGCCAATATGTTTCTTTCTTAATTAACTCTAAAGTAGTTCAACAATTAACTTTAAATGATTTGTCCCTAAAGATTTTTAATTATTGAGAGGTAGAACTATACAAAAAAATTCTCTAAACTTATAATCTTAGATGATATGAAGTTAGTCTCCTTTTCTTTCAACCTTTCTAGAAGGTCCTGGTTCTGCAAACAAGTAGGATGGAGCTCCAGGAAACTCACCAAACATTCAAAGACAATGAGTCAGAGCCATACAATGGAGGAGCTGAATGAGACGTTGGAGACCATTCAGGTATTTTTACCTTTCCTTTCACAGACAGGGAAGCTTTGCCCCACATCACATGACTATCGAATGGCTATCTTGGAACTAGATCAAGGTCTCAGAATTTTCTCTAAATTTTCTACATGACCAGCTCAGAAAGATGCCATGCTACACTCTGCACTTTCTGGAGTAAAGCAGACAATGTGGGGAAGGAAGAAAAGGGGGAAAGAATCAAGTAAAGCCTGCTTCTTGCTGAAACTCTACCAACTGCCCTGCTGGACTCCCCCTTGGAAGAAGAAGGTTGGAGAGAAACCAGTTTTTCCCATTCTCCTTTCTCCCCAGTGGCCAGCGTCTAGAGTGATCATATACAAAACACTTGAGATGTCTGAATTCTAAAAGGAAACATCTGAAGGCATAACCCTGTCTTAGTATGATGTAAGGAGCAAGAATTTGGATCACTGTTTTTTTCTTTGTTTTGCTTTCTTGTTTATTTATTATTATTATTTTTTGTATTTGGTTGCTTGGTTTTTTTGGACATTTAGAGAGTTGGACAGTGTAAGCCAGAAAATCACTCCTACCTACAAGAAGAACATGCTACTGGTGAGAATTTATAAACTCTCAATAAGAATACAATTTTCTCATCTCTCAAACTTACCCAAGAACTTGGATACAACCAGGATGCTCATTGACTATTCATATCTTCATATCAAACCATTATAAATATTATTTTCCAGAATCATGAGTTCTGATTTAGCCCTCTCAAAGGCAATTAAAGTATATAATTCATAAATACACTTGTGCTAGAACACTAGGCTGTTTTAAACACATGAGCTTTAACCCACTAAGGAAAAAAGAAAAAGAATTTTCATCAACTCCTAGACTAGTAGATATGGAGGAAGGGATGGTGACATTATTGAGCTTATCTTGTCCCAGCCCTATTATTTTATTAACAAGGAAATTAAGACCTACTCTAGGCCACCTGACTTTTAGGCTGTCATTCAGCCATTAAGAGGTGGGATAGTTGTTCAACTGAAATGTGTTAGTGCTGCACACTCTGCCCCTGACCACAGATTTCTAACTTTACATTTGGGGCATCTAGGGCTGGGGGAAGAATCAAAGTAGTTTGTCACCATAAAGTCTGGGGACTCCATGTTCTCCAGGGAACTGTCAAGATCTGTGTGCTTTGGGTTTCTTAGAGAAATACAGTGGCCACAGTAATCTTACTTAAGGAAAGAAGATATTTGGGTCATACATGCCCCCATTATAAGCTAAGGATAAGAACAGGCCATCCTTTGGGGTGCCTGGGTGGCTCAGTCAGTTAAGCGTCTGACTCTTGATCTCAGCTCAGGTCTCAATCCCAAGGTCATGAGTTCAAGCCCCGTGTTAGGCTCCATGCTAGGCACGGAGCTTACATTAAACAACAAAAGAAAAGCCCACCGCTTTCATACTTAGTATAAAGATTAATAACTGGTCATGCTGATGGATGCAGGGTAGGGGAATAGAAACAAAATGTATAGGAGTCCCTTTGAGATCTCTCTCCTATGATTTCAATGATGCTCCTTGGATTTGAGGAGACTGTAAGAGACAATTTTAAGAGTGTAATCATTTTATAAAAGTGTTAAGTTTAAAATTAGGTGTAAGAGGGAAATCAGTGGATTTTCTAGCACCCTCTCTCACATATTTAAATATTTTAGTATTTTTTTTCTCATCTTAAGATTGGGGAATCCTTTGGAAGATGAAGCTTTATTCCACCTCTTCCCTGCTATTTACCCCACCCTCGTGTTTGGATTTGAGAGATTTATATAGCATTGTATCTCCAGGGAGGCTCCTGGGAGGCTCAATGGTTGAGCTTCTGCCTTTGGCTCAGGTCATTATCCCGAGGTCCTGGGATCGAGTCTCGCATCAGGCCCCTCTCGGGAAGCCTGCTTCTCCCTCTGCCTATGTCTCTGCCTCTCTCTGTGTGTCTCTCATGAAGAAATAAATATATATTTTTTTAAAGAAAAGGATTGCATGTACAGAAAAAGATAATTTTTTCCTGGTACCCAGTGACATCTAAGTTTCCTGCTGCTCCAATAAATACATGTCTTATTGCATCGGGATTTCTCAACAGGCTGGGGCGCTGACGGACCACAGAATCCTTCCTTCTCATACTGGAGAACTGGGCACAGGACCCAGCATGAAAATGGACCCAAGAACCTTGCCCATCCAGCAGCCATGCCAGAAGCACCAACTAAATCTAAAAACCACAGATTCAATTAACTAATCCCTCTCCTAGGAGTGCCAAGAAGAAATAATCTTGTCAACTACCCCTTTTGCCATGAGCCCTGATCCAAAGCTCAATATGCTTTTGATTTTCCTAGAGTCTTCAAAAAAAAAAAAAATGTTATTTCAAGGCCACTCCCTGTTTTCCACATTCTTGACAGAGGTATGTTTTTCATACTCTCCACAACACTTTACTGATGGGACAGTGTTTGTTTTTAATTTCTGTAGAGTATTTTAGTTGGTCTCATCTATGTTTTTGTAATTAATTGAACATAGAGACCCAGATTAGTCGTAGAGAGCATTGTGGGTAATTACGTCCCAAGAACTGTTTTCCTGCTGAAAAAAAAAAAAGTAAGATTCTTCTTCCCATTCTTTTCGAGTCACCCGAGAACCACAGCAGCAGAGATATTACATTCCATCTTGTGAAATAACACCAAAAACTATTTAGCGACATTCTCCTCTCAACAATGCTAAACAAGACTTGCACTTTGTTACAGACTTTATTCCCCAAGCAGGATCACAGCTTAAAGCACATGTTCTCAAGCAGATGGGATCTACAAAGTGTTTTCCTGTCTTATCATTTTCACTTTGCTCTGTTTTCTTTTCACTTTCCTGGCACATCAAAATTGGATCGTCGGCTGATTTATCCCAGGGGCAACAGGGCACAACTTGTGTCTCCTTTACGATGGTTTCATTTGACTTTTCTCAACAACAGCCAAGCACAGAAGAAAGTTTCTTATTAGGAAATTACCTTGAGAGTGATGAAGAGTTTTATTGGTTAAAGAAAATGTTAAGTGTGAAAACTGCAGCCCAGTACACGCGCGTATTCTCTTTAGACGTTTCTGAGTGTTAACTGATGTGGTGCCAACAAAACAAAATTGAGGATTTAATTCAGGGCACTCTTTGCTTAGTGCAAAGGCTACTTACTTGGAGAGTGGTTCTGAGTGACTTTGAGGTTTAATGTGAAGAGAAAGCCTGTGGGGACAGGGCTAGAATCAGACACTGAAGTTCAGCCGCCTGTGTAATTCGGCTCAAGTGGGGGAGCTGACCCACCTGCTTCTTGACCCCTGACCTCTGGGCCGAGACTTCCAGAATGTCCTTCAGTGTGGTGGTCATGGTGGCAGCTTTTGTTTACCTTCAAGTAGGATGTTTTGAGACCCTATTGGGAAGTAGTATTGATTTGTATGGAAACTTTTCAAGTTGAAATTCTTGGTGGGGGTTTTTGCTGCTTCTAGAAATCTGAGCCAAAAGCAAGGCCTCTGCTCCCTGCCGCTTGGGTTTAATAACAAAAAACAAAGCAACCATATAAACAGACCCTTTTTATCTTCTATAGGCCCCAACGTCTTCCTTCTCGAAACATGAGTCACTGGGGCCTAGAACTTATACCATAAGCAGAAACCAGATACCCTTAGAATCAGAAGTATCTCCAACACTAATTGGATTAAAAATCACGAAGCATACTCTCGGACCGGAGCATTCAAATCAAATTAGCCACCATCTTATTTTTTAAAAATAAAGAATTAGTGCCTTGTGTGTACATTATCATCACAAGTTAATGAGGGAGGTAGCATGACTGGAGCCTCTCACGTTACCGGAACTCAGATACCACAAAATGCTCTCTTCATTTGTTTTTCAGGCAAAACTGAGCTAGAATCTTAAAGTGCCACCACGTAATTCTCCACTGAGGTAGCATGACAGGAACTCCTTACCCTGCAAATGAGAAAGGGGAGGCCCAAATAGAAGATGACAAGCCCAAGACCTCACAGGGGCCTGGAGGCAGCATATATGCGCATCCTCACCTGCAATGCTAGAGCTCTGGGTACTGGCCAGTGTTTCCCCTTAGGTGGAGGGAAGTACAGAGGTCATGCCTTGCATCACACATCCTAGGCACTGATCTGGGTCAACCAGAACTCTGTGATCACCTTGGCCTCATAATATCATATGTTTCACCTTAGCTCCTCACAGTAACCTGCTGGTAAAGGATAAAAGAGACACAAAGCCACTAAGCAGAGGATTTCTGCTTCCTTCTGGTCAGAATGTAGAATGAGGGCACCTGAGTGGCTCAGTTATTTAAGTGTCTGCCTTGGGCTCAGGTCATGATCCTAGGATCCTGGGATCAAGGCCCTAAGTCAGGCTCCCTGCTCAGCGGAGAGTCTGCTTCTCCCTCTCCTCTGCCCTTCCGCCTGCTCATAATCTCTCTTTCTCTCTCTCAAATAAGTAAAACCTTAAAAAAATATATAGGAGAATGAGAAATACCTTTGCTCTTGGGGTAACAGCAGAAGAAACTTGGCAAAAATAAAAATGGGATTTTCTATCAGGCTGCTTAAAAGCATTGGGATATAAGAAACTCCTGATGAACTGAATTCCAGAGAGAATTGGACCCTTCATGGGTGAGTAGCCTGCTCCCGCAGGGAGGGAGTGGATCTTGTATGAGAAGATGGAGGAGGGTCCCCCATGGGTGGGGAGACCAAAGGGACAAGGAGAGCTCAGCTGAGTCTGACAGGACTGTGTGGCTGGCGGGAAGGTGGAATCTGGAAGTGCTCCAAACAAATCACCCTGCCAATAATACTCCGTTCCGTACTACCCCAGTTGAGGTGACAGTGAGACGAGAGCTGGAAAGCAGGCCCTGTGGTGCTTGGATTCAGAAACCTAGACAGATTTTAACCCAAAAGAAACCACCAGCCAGCCACTGGAATCCCAGCTTAACCCCTTCTTAGCTCAAATATTGACAGGATCAGAAAGGTAGGCCTATGAAAAGACATGAAGAGCACCTTAAAATATAAATAAGCGAGTAAATATGAAAGTTAACTTATAACTTATCAAAAGTTATTTAAAGGGTGATTGTTAAAGCAAAGATAATAGCATTGTGCTATGGGGTTTATAACACATATAAGAAGTGAAATCTATGACATCATAGCACAAAAGATGGGGAGCAGAAATGTGAATGTGCTCTTAAAATATTACACTTGAAGTGGTGTAACATTAATTCGGTGTATATTATGTTATGCATGCAAATTATAGTCTTGGTGCAGTCATTTTTTAAAAAGGAACAAATAAGCTATTCTCTCTCTCTATCTCTTTGAAAAGTGAAGAGATGTGCTGCCCAGACGTGCCTTCAGCATGCAGACATTCACTCCCTTAGTTCTGCAGGAGTTGGCTACCATAGCTTCTTGCTTTTTTTTTTTTTTGTAGACTTACCCCTGGCCCTGGAAACCAGCCTCACCCTAGGTTACATCCCTTTTCTGGGGGCAAATTACATCCTAGAGGTCCAGCCCCCTGTGCCTCGGTTGGGGAGAATCTAGCTCCAGGGCTCCTGGTCGGATTGGCTAAGACCTTCATTGCAAGCAGATCACAATTTAACTTTTCCCTCCACCTGTTCCCACCTTCCCCACCCCTTGGAGGTATTGGTCCTGAGGCCCCTCCCTGGACAGCATTGCACACAGTCTGTGCTGGGGAAATTGACCTATGGCGGTTGGACCCAGGAGGATGCCAAACCTGGGTCACCTGCCAGAGGCTGCACTTAGGATAAAGTCTTACTTTACTGGTACACTTGTTGAAATCTTTGCTGGTTGTGAGCTAAGATGCCATACCTGGGAGGAGTATGCCCTGATGGAATGCTCAGTTGTGTAGAATTGGGGGAAAATGTAATTAGAAACACTATAGAATCAGATGGCTGCTGCTAGAAATTTTCAGTGCGTCAGAGAAGGGCAACAATGCGCCAGTGGTGATTAAGCAGCAGTACAAAGCAGAGTATGAAAAGCAGAGAGTCTCTTGGGCAGTGTATGAGGAGACCTTCATCTTCTGCAACTGAAGGGCAGAGATGGCTGAGAAGCAGGCCCCGGACTGAGTTATGGGGGTAGAGGGATCCAGAGGAGCAGCGAAGTCTCCTTGCTGGCAGGTGTGCCATGCCTCAGTCAGGACCTTTTGGGGAAGGAGTGGGGAGGGGACAACTGGGTTGACATATGAAAACATTTTAAACCCCAAGTCCCTTGGAATTCTCCAGGCCTGAAAGAGTATCTTGCTTTTCTCCCTATAGACTGTCAGCCTTTGCGTGAAGACAAAGATAAGGTCTGCTTTGCAAGGTGACAACTCTCTGTCATATGTCCCCTGGCCCCCTACAAATCTCCCAGCTCCCATCCTCCAACCAGACCAATAACTAAGGCCCAGTCCCAACATAATCTGGCCAGGGTAGTGTGGTCCTGCTGGTAGAGGAAAGGGAAGATAGCCCTACAGAGCTGTGGGACCCAGCCAATGTATCCCCACAAGAGCCATGAGTTGTGTGTAGAAGTGGATGGGGAGTGTGCAGGGCATAGGGAGATGAAATGTAAAACTGGATAGAGAAAGTGTATCAATATGGAAGCATTCTCCTTTGATATAGCATTTCACATCCTGGCAAGGGACCCAAGAGATGGAGCTGTCATGGCAGATGGTGGAGGAAGGGATCCAAAGCCTTGGAACAGTGGGCAAGCTGGAGTGGATATACCATGTAAAGCCAGAGAGCCCAACAGCTGATATGTTCCACAGGAAGGCCTAGAATAATCTGCATCTGCCAAAGCAAAAGAATGAGCTGGTGAGAGGGCATGGAGAAGCTCATTGGTAGCTCTCTCCTGAAGGTCAAGGTTGCTGGGGGAGATCCTGATACAGAACTGGGCTCCCTGGTAGCAGTGAGGGTGATAGAGGCCAGGAAGTAGCACTTAGCATTAGATGCAAGGCAATTGTGATTATCATGATGAGCACCTCTCTGTGGGGCATGTGACCCACAGAGAGCCATGGGAATGGTTAAAAGAAGTTTGCATTCTAAATGGAAAGATAGAGAGGCAGCCGACAAGGATATTTGCACCATCTACACAGCCAAAATGAATCAAGGATGTGATTATAGGAGGCTGAAGGCAGCCCCGAAATATAGGTACCAGTCCTTGTCTACTTTCTCACACTTGGAACAGACTCACTAGAGATGTGGCTGATTCTCTAGTCCTTCTGCCGAGGGACCTATAGTCACTTTTTTGGCTCTCTGGACTCTGCTCACATATTTTGAGGATGGCTGGATGTAGGTTGTTGTTGACATTGATATATGAGGACTGGAAATCATTATTGTGCCTCCCATCAGAGGGTGAATAAAAGGCTCAGATAATAGATAAGGTCCTGGCTAAGGCCAGATTCACACTGGGTTCATTGGATCTATAGACCCACCCCACAGTTATTTGCCCAGTGTCTGAATATATAATTGGAATTGGTAATTGGCAACAACCAACTTACACCCACCACTTACACACATGTTGGTTCCTTGGCCTGTGGGGTTGTGGCTATATGATAGTAAGGAAGGCTAAATGGAAGCTTCTGGAATCTCATTTCCCCTCGTCCCCCACCCCCCCAACTGGCCAAGACAGTAAACCGAAACTAATGTTTTTATCTCAGGGGAAATTGTAGAGAACCAGAAAAACTGAAGAATTCAGGGGATAGTGGTCTCATCCTGTTCTCATGTAGCTCACCAGTTTGGCCCCTGCAAAACCCAGACAGATCCTGGAGGATTAATGCAAACTCAACAAGTAGTAGCCCCCATTTTGGCTGTGATGCTAGATGTGGTATCTTCACTAGAGCAGATCACATGGCCTCAAGCACATGGAATGGAGCCACCGATCGGGAAGATGTGTTCTCTTCCATCCTATCAGGAAGGAGAAGCAGAAGTAGTTAGTATTCACATGAGCTAAACTATCATATATATTTATGAACCTGACCCAGTGTTATCTTAGCCCTCCGACCCTCGATCATAAAGTGTTCTACAGGGATCTGAGCTATCTGGCCGTTTTACAGAACATCATATTTGTCTGGTGCATCAATGACATCATGTTAGTCAAACTAGATAAGCAAGAAGTGGATTTTGGAGGCTTTGGTCAGACACATGAACTCCTGAGAGTGGGAGATAAACCCAGAAAAGATTTAGAGATCTATCTCATCAGATCTGATTACATGATGTCATAGGAAATACTGGGGGTAGGGAAGGGGAGGAGAGATGGATTAACTGCAAAGAGGCCAGATGGAACTTTCCAGGGTGATGGAGATACTCTGTACTTTGATTGGAATGTGGATTACATAGGTTCATACATTTGTCAATACTCATCACATTGCACACTTCAGGTTTGGGATTTTGCTGGATATAAATGCTCCCATTAAAAAAGAAGAAACAAAACCATATCATTCGTGTAGGATCTCCATGTTTGGGGGGAATTTAAGACGAACATTTTAGCACCTCTTCACTTCTCCTACCCCAACAGATACATATTTTAAGGGAATGATTAAGGAATCGCTTTGGATAGAAACCTCAAGGCTTATCCTGGGAGCCTTCCCAAAGAGAAGCACCTCTCCGAATGGGTCTCCAAGACTCAGAAAACTAAGACACCTGCTGCCCTGGCTGTGCTACAGGAAGGACTTGATTTGTAGAGTGGCTGGCACAGAGATCACAGGAGAAAGCAGGTAACTCTCCAATTGTGTGCCCCAGGAAAAGTTCAGGAAAGGCATTCACAGACTCTAGATTCAGGGTGGCAAGGGTCACCAGGTGCAGAGAGAAGCAGGGTCACATCTTCTGGCACTAAGAGAGTGGTTAAAATCACAAGCATTGAAACCAAAGAGGATTGTAATCAAATCCCAGTTTTGCCACCTCATGCCTGGGATTCTTGGCAAGCGAACTTCTTGATCTGCAAGAAGGAAAGAAACATTACTAGCTTCCTCACAGAGTTGTTTCTATAGTTTAAAGAAATGGTAAATGGTAAACCCTGAGCACAGTGCTGGGCACCCCATACATGGTCATCTTTGTGACCATTGTCTCCATGAAGAGGGTTGCAAGGCCCCACACTGGGTTCTGACAACACCATCTCAGACGGCCCAATGGGCACACTAGTTTGGCTGGTGGTTGCAGAAGCCAGTGATACACAGTACTGGTACCATATTGGTACCAGTATGGGAGGCGGGAGATGGGCACTCAACAGGAGACAAATATGAAAACGGCACATGGACCTCTGGGAAGTGTCATCCCAGGCCACAACAAATGTCAAAGATGGCAAAACGTCTGCTTTAGTTTTGTTCAGTGCAAAGAGCTCAAGGAAAATTGAGATCAAATTCTACAGAAGTCTTCCTGGCCTTTGTTGCATCTATTTTACTTGCTCACAATGATCTTCATAATGAAACAGAAAGAATAAAATAGTGAGCGGACTCATTACCTCAAGAGGCAGAATAGGCTAAAAATATGTGTTGGCCTGGGGGGAATTGGGTTAACTTTGGGAATGATTGATTCTCCTATGCTTCAATTATGCAGAACCCGGCTTTGTAGCAACTTCTTTGTATCTGGAATGTTCTAGAAAATTTAGAAGTTCACTAAAGAGCCAGTTCAGGAGTTAAAAGAGAGTTAACTTACAAGATGCAGGAGGGACTAGGCTTTTCTCTGGCCACCTGGCCAAGCTCACCTGTTTGTGCTTTACCCAAAGCTCTGTTATCTGCTTCCCCACAGCATGGGGACTTCATAGAGGCAAGCCCAGCAATCTCAGTGAAGGGCGTGGACAGCAGAAAGCAAAGGAGGCAACAGAGAATCAGCACAGAGCTAACCTCAGAAATTAAAGGAGAGCAGCCTAGAGCCATTCCGTGGGGGAGGCAACAGGCCTGTCCCTGATCCAGACAGCCTGAGCTCTAGGAGGCCCTTCCTAAGCTGAGAGCCCCCAAATATTCACTGTACAGCTGACAACTCAGGCCTTTCTCTTGGGAAACGAGTGCAAATGAATTTTGGCTGTCCACCACCACTGGCTTCAAACAGATCTAGCGAAGTCTGCACGCATCTGCCTCACAAAGATAAATTTCACATTATTGCGACAAGCACAACATAACGCGTACAAAGTTCCTGTGAGAAGCTTTCATCCAGAAGCCATGCCAGCTGGTTGATGAACATTATAGCAAAAGGCCAGAAAGCGGCCTGCCCATTCTACGTGCCTCCAGTGGGGACTTAACAATCGGATGTCATCACCGCTGCGGCAGCCTGAATAATGGCCCCCAAAGATATTCAGCCCCTAATCCCTGAAACCTGGGCTTGTTACTTTTTATGGCAGAAGGGGCTTTGCTGATGTGATTGGGTTAAGGATCTTGAGATGGGGAGATTATCCTGGATTACCTGGGTGGACCCTCGATGTGAGCACAAAGGTCCTTGTTAGACACTTATAAGGGACGCATAAATCTTAGAGAGAGATTCATCTCTAGAGAAGGAAAGGATGATGTGCCGAAAGGAGCAGTGAGAGGGGTCAGAACACGCTGTGCTGCTGCCTTTGAAGATGCAGAGCAAGGAGCCAAGAGCCAAGGGACACAGGTGACTGGTAGCAGCTGAAAACGGCAAAGAGATGGTTTCCTGGAACCCCCTGAAGGACCCAACCCTGCCCACACCTGGCCTTTAGCCTGGTGAGACTGACATTGGATTTTGGACTCCAGACCTGCAAGGCAACCTGCATTGTGCCGTGCTGCTAGGTGTGTAGTAATTTGTTACAGCATCAGTAGGACACGAATACCACCCCCTACTGTTTCTATCCTGAGAAAGCTCATGGGAGGGGTGGAAACATCTCCCCTTCGACTCAGACACCTAGTTGTAAGCTAGATCTGTGTCTGTTTCCAAAAATGTTGGGAGGGGCCAAGGGAGCCCAGTGCTGGTCAGATATGTGAAAAAATAATTCATGGCACATGCAGAAACTGATCCTCTAAAAGAAACAGGGGACTGAAGCCAGTGTGGCAAGATCTAGAAGATGTTATAAATCAGTTGTTAAAATACAATCACTTTGTATGGAGAATAAAGGGGCAAAAGAAAATCTCTTTGGCCTCCAGATCTCTCAGTGGCCAAATATTCTACTTCCTTGGTTGTTCTTTTTTTTTGTTTTTTTGTTTTTTGGCCTTTTTCTTTAATAGGTTGATTGAGATATAATGCACATACCATATAATTCACCTTATTAATGTGGGCTGCAGTAATCTGTAGTATATTGACAAAATTGTGTGACCATCCTCACTATCTAATTCTAGAGCATTTTCATCACCTTAAAAAGAAAGCTTGTATCCATTAGCAGTCACTCCCCATCCCTAACCCCCTCCCTCAACCCCCAATCTTAGGCACCCACTAATCTACTTTCTGTTCTAGACATTTCATCTAAATGGAGTCATAATATGTGGCCGTTGTGTCTGGCTTCCTGCACTTAACATGACGCTTTCAAGGTTCATCCGTGTTTATCAGTATCAGGACTTCATTTCCTTTTTACGACTGAATAATATTCCATCCCATGAATATACCATGTTTGAGTTATTCATTCATTAATTGATGGACATTTGTGTTGTTTCTACTTTTTGGCTATTATAAGTAATGCTGATGTGAACAGTCACATGCAAGTTTTTGTGTGGACTTTTGTTTTCAATTCTCTTGGGTCCAAATCCAAGGGATGGAATTACTGGGTCACATGGTGATTTCATGTTTAACTTTTTGAGGAATGGTCAAACTGTTTTTACAAAGTTGCCACACCATTTTATATCTGCACCAGCAGTAGACCAGGGTTCCAATTCCTCCCCATCCTCATGAATACCTGTTATTGTCTGGTTTTTGATATAGTCATTCAAATATGTATGATGCAGTATCTCGTTGTGGTTTTGACTTGCATTTCCCTAATGATGCATGATCTTGAACATTCTTTCATGTGCTTATTGGTCATTTGTGTATCTTCTTTGAGGAAATATCTACTCAAATCTTTTGCCCATTTTTAAATTGGGTTGTTTGTTGTTGAGTTGCATGAGTGCTTTATATGTTCTGGATATAAATTCCTTATCAGACATATAATTTGCAAATATTTCCTCCTGTTCTAGGGGTTGTTTTTTCACTTTCTTAGTATTCTTGGAAGGACAAAGGTTTTTCATTTTGATGAAGTCCAATTTGTCTGTTTTGTTGTTGTTGCTTGTGCTTTAGGTGTCATAATTAAGAAGTCATTGCTTAACCTAAGTCATAAAGATTTACTCATGTTTCCTTCCGAGAATTCTATAGTTTTAGCTCTTCTATGTTGGCCTGTGATCTACATCAAGTTAATTATTATGTATGGTGTGAGGTAGGGGTCTGATTTCATTTGCTTGCACTTGGTATATAGTCCTTTCAGCACCATTTGTTGTAAAGATGATTCTTTCCCCTTTGAATGGTCTTGGCACCCTTCTACATTTGAACTCTCAGCTTTGTTCCATTGATCTGTCTCTCCCTGTGCTGGTACCACACTGTCTTTGTCTTTGCAAGTTTGCAATAACTTTTTATTTATTTTTATTTTCTTAAATATTTTATTTATTTATTCATGAGAGAGAGAGAGTAAGAGACACAGCAGAGGGAGAAGCAGGTTCCATGCAGGGAGCCATGTGGGACTCGATCCCAGGACTCCAGGATCACGCCCTGAGCTGAAGCAGACACCCAACTGCTGAGCCACCCAGGTGTCCCTGTAATAACTTTCTAAATCAGGAAGTTTGAGTCCTCTAACTCTAACTCTTGAGTCCTTCAAGATTGTTCTGGGTTTCTTTGCATTTCCACATAAATTTTGGAATCAGCTTGTCGGTTTGGGGTGCGGGAGGGGGGGAATTGGAGCTTTGAGAAAGATTGCATTTAGTCCATAGATCCCCTTAGGCAGCTTTGTCATTTTAACAATATTGTCTTACAATCCATGAACAAAGTTATCTTTCCAGTCATTTCAATTTTCTTTAATTCTTTTAACCATGTTCTATAGTTTTCAGTGTAAGTCTTGTACTACTTGGCTTAAATTTATTTGTAAGCATTTTTTTTCTTTTTCAATACTGTCATCGATGGAACTGTTTTAATTCATTTTCAGATCGTTCGTTACTAGTGTATAGAAGTACAGTCCATTTTGTATGTTGATCTTATATTCTGCAAACTCGCTGAACTTATTTATTAGTTTTAATAGTTTTTTCGTGGATTTCCTGGCTTTTTCTATACATAACATCATATCATCGGCAAATAAAGGTAGTTTTATGTCTTTCTTTGCAATCAGGATGCCTTGTATTTATTGCTCTTGGCTAATTTTCCTGGAAAAGACCTTCAGTGCAATGTTGAGTACAAGTGACAAGAACAAATATCTTTGCCTCATACATGATCTTAGGAGGAAAACATTCAGTCTTTCACCGTTATGTTAGCTGTGGGCTTTTTATAGATGCCCTTTATCAGGTTGTGGAAGTTCACTCTTAATCCTAGTTTTTGAGGGCTCTTCAGTTTATTTCCTTTAAAAAAAACAAAACAAAACAAAATTACGCTCATCCCAGAGTTGTGTGTGCTTCTGATTTTGTTGAACATCCTGTACACTCCAGAAGGTATGGTTGCATTTGATGCTCACAATGACAACTCCAGGACAAAAACAGAAATCATTCTGTTATATTCCATGTTTTAGGAGGCACAGCATTATATAAAATACTCTGAAATGTTTCTGTCCAAAATGATTTCAGCAAAGAATAACTGCTCGAAAGGCTAATTCCTCTGCCTGACCCATTCCCCCCCTCCAAGCCCCAATTCCTCTGTCTGACCCACTCCCCACCTGAGCCTCAAAGTGCCTCTCTCTGCTTACTCTCAGCTGTCAGCTGAAAGCAACATAGTCATTCTATAATCTTTCTAAGTAAATGCTTACATCTCAAACCTACTCCTGGTTTTCTTCCAAACTCTAGTTCATCTTCTTTCCTCCTTTCATGGGTCTTCCTCCACTATCTTCTTATTCCCATATTTTTCAATTCCAGTGGAAGACGACACCTGGTCCTTATGGAAGAGCAGAAAAAGGATCAAAAGGCCTTCACAAGGTTGTTTGAAGGGTTTGTTTGAAGCTGCAGTGACGAACCCACTCTGTGTCCCTGCTGGACTACAGGAGTCCCCGTGGCGGTGGCTGGGAGACCACTGGACTACACAGAAGGAGGCCTCTGTCTTCAGGCCACTCCTGACAATAGGCTCCAAGTTGCACCTGAAGGGGCTGCCTCTTTGCTGGACTCCTGGAGCTTCTGGGCCACGTCACCCTCTTTGTCAGTGTCTTTTGTACTCAGAATGTCGCTGTCTCAGCCATGGCCAATGGCAGGGACCCCCAATTCACTCCTCAGCCCATCCAGACACCAGGTCAAAAACTCTGAATTATACTTCCCTGGGTTTCCTGTATCCTGATTCTTTGGATGACTAATTGTCTCCAGAAGCCTGAGTAATTCAGTCACCTTAAACCCCCAGGCTTGGATTTGTACGTGAAGCAACCAGCTTCTCCTCAGAAGCCTCTGGGAACCCCTGACTAAAGTAGGTGTGTCCCTCCTAAATCACACACCCCCTGCCCCAGAGCTCTTGGAGCACAAGGGACTAGAGATGATTCTTTGCTCAACTTAATCTCTTTATTGTAGACTTTTGTTCCTGAACAGGCTCCTGCAAGTAGGACAAGCAAAGATCTCATTATGTTTAGAGTCTCCATGGAAGCCATTTTCTACAATTTTCTCTGAGCACCAATATACCCCTCTCCTGATCAGAACCTCAAATCTCCTCTGAATAACAACTAATCTCCTTCTCTCTGAGCATGTGACTCAGACTAGTCAGTTAATATAATTTCAATCTCTGGTGACAGTAATTGCTTCAGGGACTGGCTCATATCCTTAGCTTGTCCATTCAGAATAAATCAGCTACTTTTTCAGAAGCTAACAGGATGAGATGTGCTCTCTTTTCCACAGCCTTTACCTGGAAGGACTTTGGGCTCTGGAGCTGCTGGCCACCATCTTGATCTGCCACATGTAGTCCAAGAATAAAGTCCATATGAAGGAAGGAGAATAGAGCTGGGGGATAAAGATATTGTTTGACATTTTATGAGTACCTGGATCAAGTCATGCCTAAACTTAATTTATCCTTTGAATTTTTAAATCACATGAATAGATCAATTCTTTTGGCCTAAGCCAATTTGGGTTAGATTTTCCATTATTTGTATCCAAAAGATTCCTATAGGACAAAATCACTATGCCTATGGATATATGTAAGGCTCAGGACCTGTTCCCTTCCTCCTCCCTGTACCAGGCAAGCCTTCCTTCTCCATGATCTAAATCTTCCCCACCCTTTAGATGTTACCTAGAGCACCATATGATTTTTCCTGTCCTTACAAACTGTCTCCTTCTTGTGCCATAATAAGAAATATATATTTGGCCTATGCTTCCAGTTCCCAACATAGAGGTCTTAAAACCTTTGTAACCTCCTGAGGAATAGAAGTACTAGGAGTATCTGTTGTTCTAATATTTGGGCTTTGATCCTAGTTCCTGAAACAGAGGTCCTAAATCCCTTTGAATTTCCTAAGTGATAGGAGCATCTTTTGTTCTAATGAAATGACTCTTGGTGGGCTCTAGTTATCTTCAGGATGGGAGATAATCACCAGAAAGACTAGGCCATATTTTCATGCTTGAAATTCTCAGCCCTACTTGCCAGTGGGCCTCCAGGGAGAGGACAGAGGCTGGAGATTGGGTTAATAATTGATCATGCCTCCATAAAAATCCTTAAACTATGGGCTTCAGGGAGTTTCCACATTGGTGAACACATCCACATGCTGGGAGGGTGGCATACCAACTCCACGGGGACAGAAGCTTCCATGCTTGGAAACTTCCAGACCTTGCCCTCTGTACCTCTTTATCTGGTTATTCATCTGTATTTTTTATTATATCCTTCCTAATAAATGAGTAAATATGCATTCCCTAAGTTCTGAGTTACTGCAGCAAATTATCAAGCTTGAGGAAGAGGTCATGGAAACCCTGATTTTTTAGCCAATCAAAAGCCCAGGTGACAACTTGGGACTTGGAACTGGCATCTGAAATGGCAGCAGTCTAGTGGGACTGAGTCCTTAATGTGCGGGGTCTGCACTGACTCTGGGTAGGTAGCACCAAAATGGAATTGAAGGACACCCAGCTAGCGTCTGCAGAGTTGGAGAATTGGCCAGTGTGGGGGAAAGCCCCCATGCTTGTTGTCAGAAGTGTCATCATATTTCTCTTCACTTCTCCAAATGGCTGTGATTATAACCTGTAACTGAATCGAACCCATCCTTCCAAGTGGTCCTTAGAGATCTCTTATATGTCTTCTCAACCCCAAACCTCATAACCTTCTCGAAGTGTAGGAACCAGGGCTTGTCTGTCTTGGATCTGTGCCCCCCACCCCCACCCCCAGGAGATCCTTAGAATTAGTTCTGAGGAGCTTTGGGCTTTACAAAAACAGGAATCACACCATTTTGTACCTGATAGTTACCATGGAAAGGGACCAGGAATGGGTAATGAGCAGGACTCCTGCATGTTAGTCCTGTATCATTATTTGAGTCTTTAATAATATGATTATTTATTTTAAAACATTTATTTTGCAAAGAAAATCCTCAGTGTGGATAGTTGAGGAGGAGGGGTGGTGAACTGGCCAGTACTTCTGCACAGCTTTTGTAACCCCCCTGAACCCACATCTTCTGTGGGAACCTCTCACTTGCTGCTTCAAGCAGAGACCCAAGCACCCATCCAGGGCCTTGACCTTGTGTGGGAAGAATGGGGGGCTGAGACTCAGGCATAGACAAACTGCTTCGTGGACATGTTTATCCCCCCAGAAAATCCCCCGCCCCAGCATCCTGGGTGCTGCCCGGACTCTTCAAATACAAGGGCAAATAAAATAAATAAAAGTAAATATTGTACTCCCAAGCAATAGAATGCCTAGCAACAAAGAACAAAGGAGGGGTGAAGGAAGAGGGTTGACTTTCTCAGGTTCTTGTGTGCAAACTGCAGTAAAAGTCTTTTTCTGTGTGAATAATGCATTTCAGAGTGTTAAATTACAGAAGGTATAGGGGACACAAAGGCCAACAGCCACCAAGAGTTGATGCATGGAGGCCTCACCCTGGAGGAGAGATCAGGGGTCACCTTGGCCTGCCTGGCATTGGTGGGGCGGGTAGGGGAGGGGTCTCTCCAGTAGTTTGGGGACTAGGACATTGGGACCAGGGCTGTCACATGATGGTGGTACAATACAATCCCACACACAATTCCAAAGAAAATGCTAAATCACAGACTAAATGTAAGAGCTCTGATGATTCTTTCTCCTGACCATTTCAATGCTTTCTTAGAAATAATGACTATAAAGCACATTGCCTTGTTCTTATTGAATTTCTTTGATATGAAACTAATTTAACATACTCCCTGATGGTCTCAAGAGAGTCTTTTTCATTTGGTCTGTATCCTCATGTCTTAATGCCCCTTCTGCGTCAGTACCCCAGGCGCATGTGTAGATTGACTTTTGGAAATCTAGGATTATTTAGGATATACTGAAAGCAGGGGAGAGGCAAGAAAAAAGAAGAAGCAAAAAACAGCGATGGTATTTTTACAGGATCCATGAGGAATCTTGCTGGCCGCTAGTTTTGCCCATGTGGGACCCCCCCCCGGATAGGCTAGGAAGAAACTGCCCCACCAAGAAAGCAGACATCTCCCTAGTGTCTACTGACTCTGGAGAGCTTCTGAAGATTTAAAGTGGGAGGTGGATAAAGGGTTGTTGTCATTGTCTGTCACCATGGCAACGCTAGCCAGGGACTTGGCATTGCTAGGATTTTTCCAGCAGATTTTGAAGACTGCTAACCCTAGGTCAGTGTGAACGGGAATGTGGATTTACAGGTATCCAAGCTGCTCCCTGGCATGGCTTCCCCAAAGAAGAAGGAAAGGGGATCTCCAGGGCCAAACCCAGTAACAAATGTGAAGTAAAGGTAGAAGCGCCACTGACAGCTCACTTCACTCAATAGGCCTCCCCCTGCCACGGAGGGCGTGGGATGCATCTCACTCCTGAGAACTCATGGGTCTAAAGAAAAAAAGAGTGAAAAGCATTCATACTTTATGACCTGCAACCCCACCTCTAGAAATTTCTTCTAGGAAAAAGCCAAAGTTTGCACAAAGATTTATTTTGTTTGAGGACGTCCCTTGCAACATTATTTATAGCAAGAAAAAGGGTGGGGAGGATTACCTTCAGGTTCAACAATACAGAATTGGTTTAATAAATTATAGCTCAGCCCTGTGAGGGAACACGAAGCATCCATTCAAAACATGTTGCAGAAAAATAACCAATGATGTAGCAACTGTACAGATGGCCACAAAATATTAAGTGGGGAAAAAAGAGAGGTTGTAAAGTGGGTATAATATCAATCTCTTGTTAAAAAAATGAAAAGAAGAAGGAAGGGAGGGAGGGAGCGAGAAGTTGAAATAGTTTTTTGGAATATACATATATTTTTTCTCAGCAAGGGATTGGATTTTTGCCTTTTTTAAAAATATATTTTATTTATTTATTCATGAGAGACACACAGAGACACAGGCAGAGGGAGAAGCAGGCTCCCTATGGGGAGCCCGACATGGGACTCGATCCCATGACCCCAGGATCCGAAGGCAGATGCTCAACCACTGAGCCACCCAGGTGCCCTGCATTTTTGCATTTTTTCCCAAACTTCTTACAACAGGCTTCCATCAATTTACAGTTTTAAAATTTTGAAGAATAATAGTAAATATAACAGAGGGGCAGAGGAAAGGGAGAGGAATGATGTGAGACGGGGGGGAGGAGGAGAACGTGAGTGTCTCAGAAGAAACTAAGAGAAGGGAAGAGAAAGAAGAGAACTGAAGGACGGGGGCTGGTGGGACCTGAAAACCCTTCCACAAGGTTTCCGAAGGGTTAAAAACAATTCTTGTACAAGAAAAAGAGACAAAATGAAGATTGAGAAGGCCCAAGTAATTAAGAAGTCGTTGGCGTAGGCAGGTTGACCGAACAACCTCAGGCCCAGGGTGTCTTTGGAGAGTGCGGTTCGCTTTCTTTATAGGACGAACTTAGTAACCAACCTTGACTTTTCTGGTTGGGAAGGATTATAAATAATTCATCATATTGTAGAAAGAAATTTGTGTAATTTTACTGAATGATCATTAATCCGTCAGAGCCTGGCCTCAAGTTTCACGGGAGCTGATTAGCTCACAAGGGTCTGGCTGGGGGCCTCTTGCTCATTCCCAAAGTGATGACAACGTCGGAAAGCGGGAAGGTTTCACTCCAGGCAGAGAGAGTGCTCTGGGCTCCACTTAGAGAGAGAGAGAGACGACCAGTTCCTGATGACAGGTACTGGCTAGCGCTGGGGGAACCTTAAAGGCACATGTTTCTGGGGGGAGAGTCGGCCAGTGTGGGCTGTCAGCCACGTGCCACCTGGTGTCCCTGTCCCCAGTTCTGCACTACTGCTGGGGCTTTAGGGGTGGGGACACGGTGGGGTGGGGGGCTGCTGGGGCACCTCCAGCAGGCCCTGCTGCCCACTCCGAGCACAGCCACGGCACAGGGGGCCTGCAGGCCTCGAGAACACGGCGCCCAGCATCCATCACACCTTCGGCCACGGGACACACTCTGTTAATTCTCAATTGTCCAGGGCTGCTTGTGTTTTTAGAATCTCCGAGTGTCTTGCTCTCTCTGACCTCAGGTCACCTGTGCTGCCTATGAGCGTTTCCCCGTGTCACGGCTGGGGAGACGTCTGAAACAGCCTCAAGGACGGGCCTTTCTGGTCACTGGCATTCTAAGTACCCATCACACGCCTGCTCCATCCTGGTATTCCTGGAGCAAGTACTTCGTTGAGTGACCACCGTGCACCAGAGCTCGTTCTAGGCACTGAAACACAGAGCTGTGAACAAAACAGAGTTTACCTTCCAGGTAAGAAACGAGAAAATAAGTAAAATATATAGTGTGCCAGGTAGAGCAGGGCTAAGAAAAAAGAAGTAGAAAATAGGAACAGGAAACACAAGACACTGCAGTTTAGATATGTGCCTGGGGGACGCCCCATCAGGATGGTATTTGTGTAAAGAAGTGAAGGAGATAAGGGAGTGCGCCAGGCAAGAATCCGGAGGAACAGAATTCTACGTACAGAGACAGCAAGTGCAAAGGCCCTGGGGTGGTTTGTTCCTGGCATGATTTAGGCAGTGTTTCTCAACTTTTTTTTTTTTTTTGAAATTATCACCCTCCTAAGGAGCCTTTTAAGATTTCAAAAAAATTGCTCTAGTAAAATTTTAAACCACAGAGAGATATGTTTATGTACTGTACATGTATACACACTTTATAAGTGAAAACAGTAACATCTTTTTGCTCTCAAGAACCAGCCCCATAGAGCACGCAGGATGTAGGCTCAGCAAGGCCAGTGGGTCTGGAGCAGAGGGAGGGAGACTGTCCGAGAGGTGACGGCAGGCCCCGTTCAGGCAGAGACTCGTCGGTCATCACCTGCACCTTTTATTCCAAGGGAGCCAGGGAGTCACTGGTGAGTTTCCACTGATGAGTGACAGGGTCTGACTTACATTCTGTTACAACCGCGCTGGCCATTGTGGGAAAATATATGGGAGTGAATGACAACAACCATGTCTTCATAAAGGTCACAGCAGAGGGGAAGGGACCTCTCGTTCTCCTTACCCCTTCCCTCCCTTCTCCCCTTCTCTCCACCCTGCCTCCTCCTCTATCTCCCTCCCTTCTTCCCTCATTCTTTCTGTAAACATTAGCTGAGCACCAGTTTGGGACAGGAAATCAAGGCCCGCCAGGGCCCTGTGCGGAGTGGGAATAAAGGTGTACGCAGGACACTGCTGGAGCAGAGAGAAAGGAGCACCCGCCCAGTGGGCAGTGGAGGAGGTGGATGGCTTCCTGGGGAACGGGCCCTCTGAAGTCAAGTCCTGAAGGAGGAATCGGGTGCAGCCAGGAGGTCTCGGGGGAGAGCGGGGAGAGGGCTGGAGCCAGAGGTGAGGTCGGGGGCAGAGGCAGGGAGTTCCAGAGTTGTGTTTTGTCAGAGAGAGCACGGGGAGGGGGGCCGGAAGGGGGCAGAGAGGCTTGACTGGATGCTAGGTGGGGCCAGATCTTAAGGGGCCATAACGCACCACATTTAATATCTTAGACTTAGCCCCATATCTGGGGAGCATGGAAGGGTTTTGAGCCATCACATCACCATATGAACACTTGAGAGCACTCTCACTGGCGACCCCATATGGAAAGTGGGTCTGGGGGAGCACAAACGGAGGCAAATGGGGGTCAGGGGCACTAAAGAGTTCAGGTGAGAGATGCAAAGGACCTGGGGTAGGAATCCCAGAACTCATGCCCTATCTTCTCTAATCACTCTCATTATTCCTCTGACCCTCATGCCGTAAGATGGAGTTAGAAACAGCCTAGTATCTGGAAAACCCCAATCTGTTCCAATATGGATATAACCAGATAGATGATCAACACAGACCATCCCTGGCAGCTACTCCTCACCTTTCTTCCATGGACATCATTTCCAAAACTCCCCTGCACATTTTGAATAATGATAAAGCCAGTGAGAGGGAGGGCACAGAGAGGACTCTCCCAGGGACCTGGGCAGGAGGGTCAGGCCCATTTCCCCTCTGGGTCCCTGTGAAGGGCCCCTCGGCATAGGCATGCTTCTCTCTAAGAAAGGAATGTTCTCTGCAGTGCCGTTACCTCCAGCACGGGCAGTGCAGGAGCCCAGTCTGAGCACCTCCCGTCTGTCTGCCTCTCCCCTCTCCTCTTTTCCACTAATTTTCACTACACTTGGGCAGATCCGCGAGGATAAATCAAGAACAGAAAAGACAAGGACCTGCATCCAAAGCAAGGATGGGCAGTCCTGGGGCCAGAGCCCATGAGCAAAATTGCTTCTGCTCATCATTTCTCGTTTTTCTAGCAGCCTTGTCTTCTCCAGTTTCTCAATCCCAGGAGGAGCCAGTAGCAAGAATGTTCTAGTGTCCAAGTTTCAGCGTTGGAGGAAAACGAGGCCTGGTGACAGATCCCTCCCCAGCACCTGCTACGTTAGGGTAAGGACAAGAATGCAGACAGTTGACCCACTCTCCAAAGAGAATGGAGTGTAAGCTTCCAGAACCCTGGATGGCTCCTTTCAGCAAAGCTGATCATGGGGGAGAAACAGCTTTGCAGAAGCCTAGCTGCCTGGGGAGGTTTCTTAACACCTGCAACGTGAGGTCTGCCTGGATGGCTCGTGCCTGGGTCCGCCTGCGTGGTCGTCTTCCCCCTACAGAGGCTGTCTCACCCACGGCAGAGAGGGTAGTTGGCTGGAGGCCACACTTGCTGTTTAAGATTGCAACCTCAGATGGTGGGGGGGGGGGGATGCTCAGATGTCCCCCAATCACTGTTAATGCCTGTCTCTTGCCCAATTCCTATTGCCCTCCTGGGCACTGATGCTCTATAGATGAAACGCACACAATACTGTGGTCAAAGGGCCGGCTTTGGGGACACATCAGTCCTGGCTCGTTTCTTGGCTCCTACCTAATATTACAGTATGCTATCCTACACTACACTGGACCGTACTACACGATACGGTCTACACCACACTCTGCTGTACCGTACTGCATTATATAGTACACTATACCGTGCCGTACTACACTACACTACCCTCTACAATTCTGTACTGTCCTGCACTATACTGCACTGCACTACACCACACACTATACTGTACTGTACTGCACTACTCTAACCCTCTACTATTCTGTGCTGTACTATACTCTACCGTACTGCCCTACACAACCCTATGCCTACTATGCTGTACCACATGACACTATACTATCCTGTACTACACTACCCTATACTGTACTGCCCTACACAGCACTATGCTCTACTACACTGTACCATACTATACTATACTGTACTACACAGCACTACACTCTACTATTCCGTACAATACCATACTGTACTACACTATACAGTACCCTATACTATATTATACTACACCACCCTATGCTGTACCATACTATGCTACATACTAGGCTCTACCGTACTATACTACAAAGCATTACAGTCTACTATACCATAGTACACTAAATTGTACTACACTGTACTATACTGTACCAATGTATACTACACTACACTCTCCTGGGCTGTACTATACAACATTGCACTATACTATTCCACACTACACTATATTATATTCTATTGCTAGCACAGTACACTATACTGTGCTGCACTATCCAACACTACACTATACTATATTGTACTATACTACGTTACACTGTGCCATACTATACTGTGCTGTACTACACTCTACACTCTACTACTGTACTGTACCATATTATCCTATCTCACACTATACTGTGCTACACAACAGCATACTACACTATACTGTGTCACGCTGTACTGCACCGTACTACACCATATACTATACTACGCTCTACACTCTACTGTATTGTACCATATTATCCTATCTTACACTATACTGTGCCACACTATACCACATACTATACTGTACCGTACTGTACTATAAAGTCTACTGTATACCATACTATGCTATACACGACACTGTACCGCACTATACACGCTGTACCATACTACACTATATTGTACTACACCACACCATACTGTGCCATACGACACCATAGCCTATGCTGTACCGTGCTGTAGTGCACGACACTGCCCTATGCTACACCACACTCCACTATATTATACTCTGTCGCTAGCACAGTGCCCGGCACTAAATAAGCGAGAGCAAACGGTAGTTACTACCTTTGTGTAACAAGCCCGCCTCACTGGTCCATCTGGCAAAGCTCCCCCGTGACTGTCTCTCTGATCTCCTGGCTCCACTCAGACCTTCATCCTCCTGCACTCCCAGCGGGTCTCACACAAAACCGTGCTGTAGCAATGACTGTAATGGGTTTTGATTGTCCGCTAGCTCCTGGACGGTAGGCACTCTATGTAGTCTTTTGTCCCCAGTGTTGATCACAGTGCCTGGCCAAGAGGGACCCTCCATGATGCTGGGAGAAAGAAGAATGTCGCTCATGGGCTTCTCCACTCATGTAGGATCTTTCCGTGTCATCACAGGCCTGGGATCTCCCCACCACTGAGGACCTCCTTGCTTCTTTTGGGTAAGTCCCAAACCTGACAGGTTTCGGCACAAAGGCAGCTGTGTGAGTTAACTCTCACAGCTTACCTCTTTCCAGTTTCAGGGACTGCCTCCTTCCTCCTGCTAGAGATTCCTGGCATGTGAACACGGCCATACTTATCCCTTTATACCATTTTGGGCTTATATTGACATTCCCTGGGTCATCATCATTCCAGACTCAAAGACCTGATCTGCCTCGCCTGCTAGTCCTCATGCACACCTCAGCCCCTCAGTTAGGTTTATGCCCCCCTGGCCCTGCTCCAGCCGTCTGTCTTCCTGGAGGGGCGGCGAGCGGATCCGCCCACTTGAGTCCAGGGTGGGCCTTACACCTATGAGGGCTCTGCCAGGCTGATGCCACTGGATCCTCCTCCTCCTGCTTTCCTCCTCCTTCCACTCCTCCTCCTCCTCCTCACTGCCCTCTGGAGCCCAGCCACACACAGAACCTTAGAGTCAGCCATTTCAAGTGATTTCCAAGAACCATCGTTGGAAAAAAGCCTTGCAACCATCCAACGGTGCTGATCTTATGTGAGCTAGCACAAATCCCAAATTCAACTAAGCAAACGGCACTAATCCCATCATCGTCATCAAACCCAGCCCATGACAGGAGGCCCCTCGGAGGGTGGGAGGCCGCGTTTCTGGCTTATGTGAGGGAGGCCCCAGCGATCAGGTTGCTACAAGATCAGGTTCACGAGGGATAACGGGCAGTTGCAATTCCAGGTGCTGTTTACATACTTTGCCCCTTGTGCTTGACACAGTCCAGAAGGAGCCCCAGGTGCTCTGCTCCATGCCTCTCTGGGTGAGCCACAAGTTCTGGGAGGGAAGAAAAGTCACCCTCACCCTGAAAGAAAGACAGGGCCCATGCAATGTCCAGTTTGGACACCTCTGCAGACCAGATGCCCTTCAAAGGGTTTCCTTTTCTTTTTTAAAGATTATATTTATTTATTTGAGAGAGAGGAGTACAAATGGGTAGGGGGTGGGGGTAAGAAAGACGGACAAGTAGACTCTGTGCTGAGCAGGGAGCCCAGTGCGGGGCTCGATCCCAGGACCCCGAGATCATGACCTGAGCCAAAGGCAGACACTTAACTGACTAAGCCACCCAGGTGCCCCATTGAAAGGGTTCCTTTCTTTCTTTCTTTTCCCCTTTCTTCCTTTCTTGTCTTTCTTTCCCTTCAATGCCACTATTACGAGGTGGAACTCCTCCCCTGTGTAGCAAAAGAAAAACGACTCTCCTGCAGTTCTCGGCCTTTTAAAAACAGAGGTATTGGTACAATCCCAAGTCTTTGAAACAAATTTCCAGTAGTTTTTCCAGGTATTGCCAGGGGATTTGGACCTGAAGAAGGAGCCCTTTAACCTGGTTCAAGGAAACAAACAGGCTTTGTCACTCCATACAGGTGTCACGCTTGCCATCAGCACTCGTTGCAGGCACCAAGGCCAGCTCCATTTCGGTACAGTGCTGTGCACACGACCTCTCCCCCCCCAGCCTGAGATCTGGGACAGTCACCACATGGTCTCCGAACAATCTGTTAGGTACCACAACAGGGGCTTGCGGATTAACGCTGTCAGCCTTCGGTTTCTGGGTGTTTTCTGGAAGGGCCTCTTCTCTTGAAAGCATCAACAACGACCAAAAGGAATGAAGCAATGCATGCAAGCACTGTGCATTCGAATTTACAAAGCCTTCCTGACACTGCGCCTCTGTGCAATAAACCAGTGCTGTTGGTAAAACTGGGGACAAAGGGAGGGGCACCTACGATTCGTGGGCCCTGGGTATGCACAATAAGAAAGTAGTTAAGGAAGGCGAGGAGCAGTGTAATTGGCTGGATGCAGCCAGGGCTGCGCTCCCCGAGAGCTGGCAGGTTAACAGATTGTAGCCAAAGCTGCAGCCCTCACGTTTTCTGACTTGAGAGATAATGAAGCAATAAAAGCAGCAGAGGCCGCCAGCAAGGATCCTGCCCCGTGGGGCTGGCGGTGCGAGAGCAGATGCCTGCGGGCGCCTGCTCGGGGTGCAAGCAGGGACTGTGGCCCTCCGACAGACCAGCAGCACAGAGGCCCAAATCCCCTGCCTCAGGGGCACCAGAGCTTCGGCTCCCAGGGCTGTCGCTGAGGCCATCCTCTCTGCCAGGCTGGCCCATATGGTCTAGCAGTTGTCGCCAGAGACACGGAGCATAAATAAACCCTGGGAGTACAGATGGGAGGCTGGCCAGGCTGGCTCCACTTCCTGATCTCATCACGGGGGGGTCCGTGTGGAAGCCCTGGGAGGCACCTGAACCATTTTCCAGGCCAACGACTTCATTTGTCAGGCGAGAAATAGCCCCTCCCCTTCCAGAGGTTAAGGGACTTGCCAAGAGTCACATAGTGAGTCAACTGTAAAGCAGGGAAGGTGGCGGCTAAGAACACAACACGACTGCATTGCCCTTGGCTTTGGCAAGTGACCGAAGTTCTCAGTTTCCCCATCCAACCTCGAGTGTGAGGTCAGGCCCTTCCACGGAAGGGTCTTGGGACAAAGGCAAATGCCCACAAAGCCCACTGCCCGGTTCCTAGCAACTGCTTAGCGCGTGTTGCGGGTTTCCTTTGCCCTCATGATCGCCAGTAGCTGGAAGTAGGTCTCTTCCACCCAGGCCAGGGGTAGTGTGTGATGGATAAAATCATCTGCCCCAGAGTCCAAATTCTGGCTTCTAGTTTTGTGACTACGGACGAGGTACTTAACCTTTCTGGGGTCTCATTGTTCTCATCTATACAGCGGGAGCGGGGACACCAATGTTCACAGGCTTGCTGCAAGGGGATGGCAGAGAGCTCGTGGCCATAAACCACAGCTGTTCCCAGCCAACCCAAAGCTCCCCCCCAACTCGGCAGTGAGGATGACTACTTTTAGATTGAAGAATGGTTAAGTTGATGCAGCAAAGGTGCTAAGTGTTTGGCTGAGGTAAAGGCTGGCAGGAACAGAGCAGCCGGCTGGTGGATGGCATGATGTGAAATAAACCATATGTTTAAAATTATGAACCCAGATGTTAGGCCTTGGCACCTAAGGTTCACACCATTAGAGACAATCCTTTAGGTGTCTCTAATGGTCTTCCAGGCTCCAGGAAACCTGCATTAAAATGCAAATCAGTTCCCTTCAAAGGGAAACCTATTAAGTTATCCTCTTTAGCAAATTGCTGAGCTGGGTTTATTTGGGGGAGGTTGGGGTGAGGGAGACAAAGAAGAATTTGAAAGGACAGAGGCTAGAAGCATTCTCTTTCCATAGAAAGTTAGTTATCTTCCTCTCGAGCCTCAGGGGTGCAGCACGGGCTCTGTGGAACAGGTGGAGTGGAGGCTCGCAGGGGGACTGGGTTCCTGGAGGAGAAAGACGAGGAGCAGGAAGGCGGGAGATTTTCACAGACTTAGAGGCATATCCTGGCCCAAAGCACAGAGGTGTAAATTTGTCCCTGTCCCTGCTATATGAGGCTGAGGGATGGAAGAGAGCTGAGTCGGGTGACAAGGCTTGGCGGAGTTCTAAGGGATGCACACAAAAGCAGGCGGGCCCAGAAACTAACAGATGGAAGGTCTGTTTCTTATGTGTGTTGTGTCCCTTAACACTCAATGCCCTGCCGTCTACATGCTGGGGTCCAGATAACGTTTATACAGGGAACAATAGAAGCTACAAATATGAAAATTATGTGTTTTGTGCACGGAAATGAGAAGAATTCATTCCTTGGCACTTACAGCATCCTGCTTTCGACAAAATCACTCAACGTCTTTGCATGAGTAGCAGAAGGAACACTTCTCTTCAAGGGGCCTAGGGTTGAATTCTTTTTTTTCCCTTTAAGGCCTTAATTTCAAAGTCTTTTACTGAAATTTAGAGTGTTGTGCTTTTAAGCAGAAATCACCTTATGTGTACAATATCGCCCTGTGCTTTGAAGACATTTGCCCATAAGCCTGTCCAGTATTAAGGATTTAAAAAATTTTTAAAAATACAGGAGTCATGAAACAAGGATCAGTGCCAAAACCATCTTCATATCCAGAAAGCCTCCATGAGCACCTCTGTTAGGTTTAAGAATTTCCGATTTCTAGTCCTGAGCTATGCCACAGGCTTAGTCTGCCCTATAGTCTCCAATCCTTTATTATTTTGATAATAAAATAATATTTGACTACCCCTTATCGAGTCCTTGTTTGTCACGTACCATTCTCATCAATTCACATGTTAATTCTCCTACACTTTACAATAACTCAGAACCATTATTTCCCATTTTACAGATTACAAACTGAGGCTTGAATGGGTTATCAACGTATTCCCCGTCACACGGGACAAGAAACTGGCAGATCCAGGATATGAACCCAGAGCATCTCGGTGATTTGCTGCTTCACCACTTTACCCATTTATAAGACGAAAACATATGAAGCCCTGTCCTTAACACTGTTTTATCTCTAAAATACTCTTCTAGCAAAGGGAAAAATCACTGTTGGGAAAATACCACTATACATATAGGACCCACCAAAATACAAAGGAAGTCTAGGAAAGTTATGAATTGAGGAAACACAGATTTCATTATATATAAACATGTTCTATACTCCCACCTCTCCATAAAAAGTACATCAAAGCACTTCTTTAAAAACTGTAGCGAGAAGACACAGCCAACAGATCTTTTTAGACACATTATGTACCTATTATTTGCTCTATTTCAATTTACTCACTGAGTGATAAGAATTTTCCAAAAGACCGTGGGCTCAAAGACCAGTATCTCTTTGAAAGATTTTTTTTTTTAAGGATTTTTAGATTGAAGAAGTCGGATAAAATATCCCTTCTAATGATTTCTGAGTAAGCTATGTAGGTCAGGTTTTGACTCCAGTGCCCACTAAATGTGTAACATCAGGCGAGATGCTTGGCCACTCTGGGCCTCTCCATTCTTATCTGCAAAATGAGAGAACATTTATGGTGGCAAGGTGCAGTGAAGGACAAGACGTTTCCCTAGGAAGTGTCCTCCTCGGTGGGGCCCGGTCTGCTGGATCCTGAAAAGATTTTGCATTTGGGGGAACACAGGACAGACGGGGCAAGATACAAAATCCAATCCTACCCACCATAAATGAAATGCCTGTCAGCCCTGGGAACACACAGCATCCAGGTGGCATGAGCCAGAACATACTCGAGGGGATGGATGCCAGGCTTAGTCTTAAACTCTGGCAGGCCCTCTCAGCGTTCGGCCAAAGGAGTGGGGGTGGGGAGATTCTCTTCCCATTTGTGACTTTCTAAGTCCTTGCCTCTCCTATGGCTCTATCTGAAGATGATTCACATTCCTGTTGAGTTAGAAGAGCAAGGCCTGGAGGTGGGGTGGGGGGTACAGCTAGGGGGTGGGAGTGGGGTGAGCCAAGCAAAGTCTTGCAGGCTTTGTCCCGAATTGTGTGCCTTTTGAAGGACATCCAGTTTCAAGATGGGCTTTTGTTCTTTTGCGGACAGAAAAAAATCTCTCGTCCCTTTTGCATGTGGCTGCGGCAAGCTGCAAGTCACAAAGCTGCCAATTTCGACACATGTGCCTGGGCACACACATGCGCACTCACACACACACACACACACACACGAGTGGATCCTAGTTCTGGCTCCCTCTGAAACAATTCATCTTCAGCCTTCCCTGTTAATTATGACTCTGTGCACCAATAACCAAATGACACTGAGCCCAGGGTGGCTGTCCCTGTCTCTCCACATGACATTTATGCAGGTTGATGAAATCATTCTGGGCAAGGTTAAGGCAAGTCTCCACAGTGCAAAGGTTCTGTTTAAAACAAACACTGCTTGCTTTCGGGATCTGGCAGGGAAATGAAAAAGAAACCCAAGATGCTCTAGGCTTCTGTCCTGGTTTCCAGGCAACCAGATGCTGGGTGCAGGAAGGGAGAGGGGCTTTCTTCTGGTGCCAGACAGTATTGATAGACAGTGGGCTAACTTTCTGAGCCAAGGAGATGGGGAGGGACAGAGGAAGCCTGGATAAGCCTCATTACCCTAATCAACCATAGAGTAGGCCTGTTGGCAGAGAGCACTGGAAAAGGAGCCCATCTGCATGGGCCGAGCCGGGGAGAGATGCTTTTCTGTACTTTACAAAGACTGGGCGGCTATACGCATGAGGATTCCCGGGGAACTGTCGTCTTGGCAGCTACAGATGGGTGTGTAGTTGAGGCAGGCAGAGAGAGCCTGGCAACGGCCTCCTCGGGGAGACCCAGCACCTACTCAGCCGGCATAGGTGGGAGAAGACAGGACCAGTGCTGGCCGTTTCTCTCCACACTACAGTTCCACAAAGATCCAAGAGGCTCCACGTGCCAATCCCAGTGCAGCGGCAGCATGCAGGAGGAGGAAGACAGACAAGCGCCAAGCCAGCACATCCCCCTCACGCTTCCTTCTCGCCCGTGTCCCGTGCCCTGGGGGATCATGGGGTGTAGGAGAAATATCTGGGGGCTCCTCAGTGAGACCCAGGTTCAAATCTGCCCTCTGCCCCTTACAAGCAAGCTCCCTGTCTCTTCTGTCCAAAGTGTGGTTGTGAATCTGCACTCAGCACAAAGCATTTCTACTGAAAAAGGAGAGTTTTACATCTCCAGAGTTTCTATGGTGACACAGTAAAGTTTGTCTCGACCAAATGGCAAGAATTCCTCCGGTTGGAAGAGTGCAGGTTAGGTTCCCAGTTGGGGAAGGAGGAAAGTGAATTGCAGAGAGGTTAAGAGGCGAGCTGGAGGCCACAGGGCTGGTCCACGATGGAGCAGGGTCTCTATTCCCGAATCTGCAAGAGGGAGGAATTTGCTAGATCGGTTCGCGGAAAGAAGTGCCCCAGCTCCGCTCACTGTCACCTGCCCCTCCTCGCTGCGGTCACCGGGACTCCCACCCGCTGCCGCTGTGGTTCCTGGGCCTCCCTGAAGGGGTGGTCGGGCTGTCCTGCTCACCTGAGCTGCACACCTGTCCTTAGGGCCCTGTGGCCCCTGCCTGAGTCTCCGCAGCTCATCCTTGAGCACAGAGCACCCTCCTTATTTTGTTCCCTCTTGGCTGTTCCCTCTCTCCCTCTCTCCTGAATCTACAAAATCAGAACAAAATCTACCAAACAACAAGCCGACAAAACCAGAGAGGAATCAGATCCTCAGGTTTTACTCTGGTTCCCTTGTTTTACTGTGTGGCTTTGCGCCGGTTCCTAGACTTCCCTCATCGCCCATACAGAGCTTTAAACAGTCCTGTCTCATCCGGGCGGTGCGAGATTTAAATGACAAGATGCAGGGGCGCCTGGGTTTCTGACTCTTGTTTCAGCTCAGGTCATGATCTCAGGGTCATGAGATCGAGGGTTGTGAGATCGAGCCCCACATCCAGCTCTGTGATCAGTGGGGAGTCTCCTTGAGACTCTCTCTCTCCTCCCTTCCTTCTCTTTCTCTAAAATAAATAAATAAATAAATATTTTTAAAAAATGACAAAGTGCTCAACAGAGAGCACCTGGCACTTGCTTGTTAGCAAGCAGAAGAAATTTCTCCTTTAAATTCTTCCTAAGGTTCTTCAGAAGACAGCCCTTTGGGCAGTTACATGCGATGCAGCTTGGCCTCCTTTGGTGGGAAGTAGGACAAGAGGTCTTACCAGGTCGGGGGCAGCAACAGTGACAATAGCCAGCATTTTCTGGGGACTTCCTGCATGGATGCTGGCCACTGTTCAAAGCACTTCCTGGGGTTTGCCTCATGTATTCGTCACACTGACCCTCCAAGGCAGACGGTGTTATGTCAACGTCATTTTACGAATGAGAAAACTAAGGCCCAGAGAGGTTGGGAAACTTACCCGGGGCCACACAGCCTCCCAACCCAATGCACTCTCCCCGTCTTTCTCACCTGCAGTGATCCTCGGGACCAAACCCTTTCCCAAGTGGCTATTAAGGTAAGATGAAGCCCAAAGCATCCCGTAATGAGCCTGAGCGTGATGCCCACGCCCTACCTGCCACACTCCGAGGCCAGAAGCATTATTGGTGGGAAGGGAACCCATTCTCCTTGCCTCACAAACACCAGATTGACCACTTCCAGTTAAAGAAAAATATCAAAACTCATAACATGCATAAAAGCACCTGGGGAGAAATGTATCACCCGGTTGTCACCACAGCTCGCGAGTCCCGGTGCTTGTGGGCAATGCACGTGGAGCTCCTTGGCAGTGGGGACCCCGCTTCCCAGGCCAATCCCTGGCTCCCACCCTGACCTCCCCCTAACCTCAGAGCAGCCCTCCTCGTGCCATCAGTGAGCTGCTTTCTGGTGTCTTACCCTGACTCACTCACTTGTATTTTACTAATTCCCCAGGCAAACTGCACCCTTTGCTCCTTGAGGTCCTTCTAGAATAGGAAGGAGTTTGGACAAGATGGGTGTTTTCCAAACCAGGCTTCTGAGAAGAGCTCTGGCACTTTGAGGGGTCTCCCTAGAGCCTGCCAAATAGAGACATGGTAGGGAATAGCAGGGATTCTGGGTCCCTGACCGACGTGTACCTGTTTCACATTTTTAGAACTCTGCATGAAATTTTGTTCCAACAAAGGGCTTGGTGGTCAAAAACCCACTGGGTCATTAAATAGTTAAATGCATAACCCAATAAATCAAACTGCTGAGCAACATGATTTCTCAGGTCCCGTGTAGCGTGAAAACCCTCTCTGTGCCATCAGCAGAGGACGCGAACAATGAGAACTGCTGAGTGAGAGTAAGGACCAGACTGTGCTGCCCACACTCTTCTTTAGTATTTGCCAGGGACACCGAGATAGCAGGAAAATGATTCATAAGGCCAAAGACGATGCAAGATGGGACCCGAGTTGGGCATGTAACCAAGAGTTCTCCTCTGCTCCTGTGTAATGGCAGAGACAGGGCCTGATGGCCTTGGTGTGGAGCTGGGGAGGGGGCAAATCTGGCTCTGCAGCTGGGTGCCAGAGTCCAGGTGAGTCCCCCCACCCAGACCTGATGTCCTTAGTCCTCAGATCCTAGAGGGATTCTAAGTCCCAGGGACAACAAGCGTGATGTGATGGGGATGGGGTAACAGCCAAAGCTCATCGATGAGTTGTGGCCACAGAACAATTTCTGTGAACGGGAAGAAATGTTACACATCTGCACACACGGGCTATTCATCTTAGAAGAATCATGCTTTATTGAGATGCTGCTTTATGTTCCTTTCTAAATTGGATTCAAATTGGCATAAAACCGTATATTTTGTTCTTTCTGTTAGCCTCTCTTAATCTCATTACCTAATCTCCTTTTGAAGAGTAAGACACACATCTATTATCACGGTGAGCAAAAATACCTAGGATTAGCAGCAAACAGCTTGGAATCATATAAAGATAAGCTTCCAGAGTCACGGGACACTTGGCATCCAAGGCCTTGGGGCACTTGGAAGAGCACATTTGCTCCTTGAAGTCAGTGGGATGCAGCCTGTGTTTTAATACTATTGTTCTGAAGAAGGCCATGCTCCTTCTAAATAGTGGTCCTCGAATTTACTCCATCCTACTTCCTGTTTACATTATTCACAGCACGTATTCTTACCTTACGTCTATCATTTGTTTATAATCTCTTTTCTCTAGAAGAGGGAGGAGTTTGACAAGAGCAGGGACCTCAGCTGTCTTACTCACCAACGTATCTCCTTAGAATAGGAGGTGGCATACTGTAGGCACTCCATGAGTATTTAATGAATGAATGGTGTACAGTCTTATCTTCATAGTTGATATAAGCCTGGGGCAACAGAGATGTACATCCAGGAGATCTAGTCTTCTACACCCCAAAAATCCCCGAAGCTAACTTCCGATACCTGCACTTGCACAATGCACATTATCTCCACCCAACGGGATCCCATGGCGCACATTCCAGCACATGAAAAGTTCCCTCTTATTATCTGGCACGAGGTAGGAGTCCACCCAAGCATTCCTGAACCCAGGATGGCTTTTGTCATTTCCTCCGTTTCAGAGAAGAATAAAACTGAGGTTCAGAGGTAGATCGAAGTGGTACAGCCAGGAGTCATGCCCGTATCTTATGAACATGAATCTCAGATCACAGCTCTTTCTGCCTCTTCACGCAGAGTGTTCTCGAGAACACACACACACACTCTCTCTCTCTCTTTCCATACACACTCCAGTGCATATTAGTGATCTAAAATTGTTTTAACATTAATTTTTTTAAATTAAATTAACATGTACCCCAAACATACTCTTCATTTTTCTACTCAGGTAGCAGATATACATTCCCATGTACAGGCTTCAGATAGAAAGACAGATGGAAAGAGGGAACGAGGGTCATTTTCTACAGAAGGCGAGCTGGGCCCTGAACTTTCCTGCCCGGCCCAAAGGGTGTCTTGCTCATGGCTCTGGTCTGTGGCTCTTTCCACAGTGAAGCAAATACCTTTCTGTCAGGTGCCAGGGAGCAAACCTGAGCCAGGGAACTCTCCCATAAATCTCCCTTCCCTCTTAAGGACAGCCCCCCCCCCCCCCCCCCCCCAAAAAAAAGAGCAGCTGGATCCTCTGGACAGGATGCAGAGCAAGGATCAGACCCACCCGCTCTCCACCCAAGCCTCAGTCAATGGGGACAAAGATTTCTCCTGCGGAAAGGAAGCTGGGCAGGTTTCCGGGCTGTGCCACACCAAGGTTTCATTTTCCCTCATGATGAGGAATAGCCGTGTCCCCAAGGGGAGGCTTTGAGTCTCCTTTATGATAAGCACCTCCGTGGATTTGGGGAATGCGGACAAGATGAAGAATCGAGTTTCTTCCCAGCAGCTTTGCACACCAGGCCAAAGCCAATCTCTTCACAGGGAACAGACACCGGGGATGGGCCTCCACCGCCTCTGCTGTCATAGGGGATCTCACCACGGAGAATGATAGGGGCCTGAAAAGGTCAACGGGATACAGCTCGCCAGCTGAGGAGCAGAGCAATAGAAGTCGGTTGGGAAGGGCCAGCATCCCAGGGGACAAGGAGAACCACAGGGCCAAGTGAGGGCCAGACAGATGGGGTTCAAGATCCACTTCTGCTTCTTCCACGATGAGGCCCAAGGTGGGGCTAGCGTGCTCACGCTTGCAGAGCTTATAGGAATGAAAGGAGCCAGTCTGTCCAGGGCCCTTTGGTCGTCTCGGAAAGATGTGAGTTTGAAAGAGGGAAGGAGCACTTGGTGTTAAGAAGGGGCAGAGGGCAGCCCGGGTGGCTCAGCGGTTTAGCACCGCCTTCAGCTCAGGGCGTGATCCTGGAGACCCAGGATCGAGTCCCACATCGGGCTCCCTGCATGGAACCTGCTTCTCCCTCTGCCTGTCTCTGCCTCTCTCTCTGTTTCTCTCTGTGTCTCTCTCTGTCTCTGTCTCTGTGTCTCTCATAAATTAAAAAAAAAAAAATCTTAAAATAAACGAAGGGGCAGAAGCATGCACCTGCCAGCTCATCATCACGAGCCCACCGCTCCTCACTCACTCCTCTGCCGTCAGGTTTCTACTGTGTCCAGATTGTGCAGCCTTCCCATTCTGATGGCCAATTTTACTGAGCATCTAGCCTTCTCTGCCAGCTTCTTATTTGTCAAACGTGGAGCCGGGGCAGCGCCCCCCTCACCTCTACCCCCACCCCCATGCTTACTTATGATGAGTATCACCAGGGGTGCCAGGGGTTTGAGAGCAAGGGTTCACGCTTCGTCTTTTTGCCAAGGCCCACAGGACAATTAATTTTTTTCATTATTTTTACATTAATTTTTTAAAATTTTTTCATGCTTTGTCTTTTTGCCAAGGCCCACAGGACAATTAATGTTTTTACATTAATTTTTTTTACACTTTACATTGCAAGTTGGCACACTTGTATAAACGACTGAAATGTTTGTGAAATACCTTATCTGCACTACCCTGTTTCTATTCCATTTCGCCTCACTCCAATCCCCTCCCTTATACTCTAGGTCATCTTTAAAAGCGCTGGTTACCACCCAGTAATCTATTCCATTAACCAGCTGCCAGTATTCGAAAAATACTGGTTTAGGTATGATTGTCATGTGATTCTTTCAGTCTGGCCGTGGCCTGTTACCAATGGTCCCCAGAAACCAGCCTTCTAGCTCACAGCTGGAGAATCACCCTGATGATAAATGTACACATTTCCAGGCCCCATCCCCAGAGGTCTGATATCATTTCAGAGCATGGCTAGAATCAGAGTGTCGGGTGGGGGCTCAGTATCACTGGGATGAAGATTCTGATCCCAGGAAAAAAGCTTCCGATTGGTCTAGATGGATCAGAGAAGATACTTTGATGGGCAGTCCCACCAACACTGTATCCCTTGGGACAGGTAGCAACCCGAAGTAGAAGAAAGGAGGATGGATGTTGTTACGGACTGCATGTGTCCTACCAAAATTCATATGTTGATATTCCGGGCTACCCCCCACCTCCACCCATGTGATGGTATCTGGGGCTGGGACCTTCAAGAGGTGATGAGGTCATGAGGGTGGAGTCCTCATGAATGGGATTAGTGCCCTTTTTAAAGAGACTCCAGAGAACTCTCTTGCCCCTTGCACCAAGTGAGGACACAGCAAGAGGATGGCCATCTATGAACCAGAAAGCAGGCTCTCACCAGACTCTGAATCTGCCAGTGCCTTGATCTGGGACTTTCCAGTCTCAAGAACCATGAGAAATAAATGCCTGTTGTTTATAAGTCACCCAGTCTGCGGTATTTTCTTACAGCAGCTCAAGCAAACTGATGCTGAGTGGGCCTAGATTGCCCTGGAACACCCAGGTGATGGCTGGCTGAGCTCTCCTCCTCTGGTGCTTATGCCCTCCCCTGTGCTCCCCAGGATGCTCAGCACGGTGCACACAGCAGACATCCATTGTGTGAAGATTGCACGGAAACCAGGGAACAGTTGCATTTCCACCCTAGTCTTGGTCATATATGATCAGGTTTTTGACTCTGTGCTTCATGTACACAATTGAAGGCAAACTCCCGGAGGCCCAGCATCTATTGATTACAACACCATCTAGAAGATTCTTATTTTATTTAACAAACTCTTACCATGTGCAAGGCAATGCTTTGAGAGCTTTACAAGTATTAACTTATCAGGTTCACATAAAAACCCTATAAGAGAAGTACCATTACATGCCAGGCACCATCCGAGGTGTTATACTCACATTATCTCTAATATTCACACCTATCCTATAAGGGGCAGGGATTATTTTTCTCCATTGATGGGATGCTGGGACTCAGAGAGGTTTTATAACTTGCCCATAGTCCCACAGTAAGTAGCAGAGCTGCACTCTCAACCATATGAAGAATGAGTAACACTAGGAGAATCCTTGAAATGGTATTTAATCCTAGAGTTATCAGCTCCTGCATGCTAAGAACAGCCTGAGGTTGAAATGGGCCAAGCCCTGGGTGGGGAAAGAAGCTCCCTTCTTACAAACAGGAACAGAGACACAAACCAAAATAATTCACAAAAGTTCCAGAGGTGGGCAGGATGCCAGTAAACACATGAAACCCCCAGCGGCTGGCTGAACATTCCTATTGCTTCTATGTGCCCTCATTCTGTTAAAATGCAGTGACAAGGAAATTCATCACCGCGTATACATTTTTTTTTTCCAATGAGAAGAAGAAAGCTCTATTTGCTCGTGGAGACTTTTGTTCAAATGTCAGGCTCTATTTTAATTCTCTAGTAGCAAGTATTGCAATCAGCCACGCTTAAAACAATGACTCCCAAATTCCTTCCCCGCCTGCATTGCGGTGACAATGTTGTTACAGCTAAATAAAGTGCTTTCTCACTTTGTGTGGCTAACCCGTATTTTCTGAGCTAAATATGTCTCTCTGGGTGTCCCAGGTAGGTTTCGGGATGGACACTCTTGCTCCTGATTTATTTTTTATTTTTTATTTTTATTTTTTTTTTGCTCCTGATTTAGAAGAAAGGTCTCTGGGGTCACTTCAAAAAAATAAATATACAAGTATGTATTTCCTAATAAAAATAAAACGACTTGGTCTGTGGGTTCAGAAACTGTTCTGTTTAGCTGCTGGATCCAAATATGTTTTCACAAACTTGGACTTATGTTTTGTTGGTATAGTGCCTGCGATTCGGATAGGTTTTAACAGAAAGGAAGGGGTCATACTGGAATTCATATGCAATAATTACTTTTCCATAAATGGCAAGTTTAAACATACTGTCCTTCCTGAATTTCATTCAGTCGAATGTGGACATAAAAATAATCAGCTGGAAAGGGTTTCTGTTATTCCCTGCCATGTAATAAGCCAGCCCCAAATGTGGTTGCTTAAAACCACAATTTATTGTTTCTCATGGTCCTGTCGGTTGACTGGGTAGTCAGCCTAACTAAGATGGCCTAACCCATATGTCTAGGGCCTTGGTGCTGGTCATTGGCTGTGCCTCTCTCTTCATGGGAGCACTGTCACTCGGTATCAAGCTTGGGCTTTCTACCATGGAGCAGTAGTCTGAGGCTGGAAGTCCCAGGTCAAGGCATTGGCAGATTCTGTGTCTGGTGAGAAGCCTCTCATGATTGCCGATGGCTGTCTTCTCATATCCTCACATGACAGAGAGAAGGAGAACCAACTCTAGTCTCTTCATCCCCTTATGGTGGATGGGCCCCAGTGGGGGTTCCATCACCATGACCTCACACAAACCCAGTTACCTCCCAAAGCCACACATGACCACATGGGATTAGGGCTTCCAGATAGGAATTTTGGAAGGACATAGGCATCCAGCCCATCGCAGAGCTACTCCATAAGCTATTCTTCTCCTTGGCTCTTGGCTCTTCTCCCTGGGTCTTTGTTCTATTCTCTGAGATGCTCTGCTCTCTCGATGGGAAATGGAACGTGCTTGCACTTGAATAGCTTTTCCTCTGGCTGCTTCCTTCCCCTGCGTTGGGGACCCAGAGGCTGTTTACATTTTCAACTGTGTCTGACCATTTAGGTGCAAGTTAAGAGTGTTTTCACCAATACAATGTCTTTAAAACTTTGTTGATTTCCTTTAATTATAATTGGCATTGAATCTATTCTCCTTCTTCTTCCTCTTCCTCTTCTTCTCCTTCTCCTTCTTTTTCTTCTTTTAGAGAGACACAGAGAGAGAGAGTGCACATGAGCGTGGAGTTAGGGGGACAGAGTGAGAGGAAGAGAGAAAATCTCAAGCAGGCTCCACACTCAGCACAGAGCCCAATACAGAGCTCAATTTCAAGACCCTGAGATCATGACCTGAGCCAAAAATCAGGATTTGAATGCTTAACCAACCGAGCCATCCTGGTGCCCCCCCTCTACTCTCCTTTTTTGAGACAGAAACCTCTCTCTCCTCTGGACTGTAGACCTGCTGTGGGATACTCCCCTAAGATTCTTAGAAGCCCTTTGCCTAGCTAAGATGTTCCTCACCTCTAAGGGAGGAACTCACCACCATATCCCTGATGGATTTGGGCTCCGTGCCTTATTTCACTTGGAGAATGTTTTATTGGCTGCGGTGGGGAGAGTGTGCTGGAAATGAGCGGCTGTCTTGTTTTGTAATCAAGCATGTCCCGGGCCTTGTAGAAAGAAGAAAAAGAAGAACATTGTACATTTCCTCTACATTCTGCTTGTAAATTTACCAGTTCTTTAGTTCATCTCTCTCTTCATGTACACAGTCATTATGCAGCTAGGAGAAGCCAATTGGCATTCTTGATATTCTTTCTAGAGATTTCCTTGGCCAGATTTATGAATTCGACAGGTAATTTTCTCTCTTCCAAGTTACCCTGGGTGTCAGTTTGGACTATTTGGGACTATTGTTCCACCATTATATATAGCCTGGGTTTCTCTTTTCTCCAGCCAATAGAAGTTTCTTTCCCTTCTTTCCAGCCCCCACTGATGGCATCCTTCTCATCTTCTGCCCACCTCCTTGTCTGCAGCCAATGTCATTAATTTAGCTTTTTGTTACTGTAACACCTCACTTTTAGATACCAACTGTGATGGTTAATTTTATGGGTAGACTTGACTAAGTGATGGGGTGCCCAGATATTTAGCCAAACACATTCTGGGTGTGTCTGTGAGAGTGTTTTAGATAAGATTAACATTTGGGTTGATAGATTGAGGAAAACAGATTGCCCTCTCTATTCAAGTAGACCTCATCCAATCAGTGAAGGCCTGGATAGAACAAAAAAACAAAAAGACTGGCTCTCCCAAGGGAGGGGGGTTCCTCCTGCCTGGCTGTAAGCTGGGACATGAGTCTTTTCCAGCCTTTAGACTTGAACTGAAACATAGGCTCTTCTTGGATCTTGCAACTGCTGATTTTGGGACCAGAACTTACACTATTGGCTCTGTTGGTTCTCAAGCTGTCAGACTCAGATTAGAACATCATCAGCAATCCCGGGTCTCCAGCTCACTGACTGTAGATCTTAGTACTTCTCAGACACTAATCATGTAAGCCAAGTCCTACTGGTTTTGTTTCTCTAGAAAACACTGACTAATACACCAAATCTGTTGCATTTTAAAACAGCCCCAGAACTTAGTGGCTTTAAACATAGGTACACAAACTTTTGCAAAGAGCAAGACATTATCTAGGCTTTGTGGTCCATGTGGTCTCTGTCACAACCACTCTACTCTGCTGTTGAGCACAATAGCAGCCATAGACAATATATAATGCGTGAGTGTGGTGGTGTTCCAATAAAACTTTATTTACACAAACATGCACCTGCTCAGATTTGGCCTACACACACCTGACCTAGAACCATAATTTATTGTTTCTCGTGACTCTGTGGGTTGACTGAGAAGTTCTGCTAGTCTTGCCTGGGCTCACATTTCACTGCAGGCAACTTCAATCAGCCATTGGCTTAACTAGGGAGATTAAGGGGACCCCACTCACAGGCCTGGGGTGTTGGTGCTGGCCTCAGCTTGGCCTTTCTTTCCACACGGTCACTCAACATTTACTGATCTAGCCTGAGTTTTCTTATGCAGTGACTGGAACATTCCAAGAAGGAAAAGGCAAAGCTGCCTCTTGAAGCTTAGACCCCAGAACCTACACAACTTTTTACGACATTTTATTGGTCAAAGCAAGCCACAGGCTGGGCCAGGTTCTAAGGGTAGGGGAAGTAGACTCCGCCTCTGGAGTCGAGACGGAGCTACTCAATATCGTCATTATTTTTCAACCTGTCACAGAAATGGCCAGGATGCTCTAGCTTTCACATCACTGCCGATAATAGAAATCCACAAGGGTCTGTCAGCAGTTTGTGCCCCTTGTTACCAGCATGAGTCCGTGGAAGCCAATTCATTGGTCATGAAACTAAATTCCCTTTTAAACCCAGTCTATATATTTTTTGATAGCTTTTCTTAGAGTATTAGTCCAATTATGAAGGTAGCCCAAGGTCAGAAGATATATTCACTGGAACCTAGAAAATAAATCTGGGAGATGGCTATGTCTGTCCAGAAGGGGAAGAGGAGTCCTCTCCAGGATGGTCCTTTCATGACCTGTCTTCCTCCTCATGCTCAAAACTGTGGGTAAATGAAGATGCAGTCTCATCATCTTCCCCCAGCCTCCTCACCTTCCTCTGGATACCACACAGAAGTGTTTAGGTGTGCCACTCAACACTATGGAGCTTTTAGATTTTCAACTAGGTCATAAGCACTTCCTGCAGGCATTTCATACCCTCAACCTTCTCATGGAAACTTCTCTGTTTTTACATCTCCATTTCTCTCCAAATTTGAAACTGGAGTAATCTCTTTTTTTAACAAAAAAATAAAATTCCTCACTGATCCTGGCCCTCAGATACTTCCTGTGGGATACTGATCTTGTTATTTTTTAAGTAAAATGTTTTTGGATCTGTCTGCTAACAGATGCATATTTATCTGTAGGAAGTCTTTGATGCATAAGCCAGAAGACAAAACATTTACTGATATTGTATATAACACATTTTTATCTTTAAAATAAAATTATGTATAAAAATACAGATGAACTAAATAGATATATCTATAGGCAAAGAAAGTAGCCTCTAAAAGGTCTCACCTTCCTCTGCTTAAATTGTCCTTTTCTAAGTAGCCACTTTGGAAAAGTCATCATTAAAATATAGGTAAATGAAACCTCTCGAGTCACCAGTCATTCTTTCACAGAGAATACAAATGTGGCCGTTATTTGCCTTTTAAAAGTGTTGGGGTCTTATGATTTTTTCTGTTTAAAGCTATTTGTCATTGAAAAGTCTGTGCCAAGCCAGACACAGAATTCACTTTCAAAGAGTCTGCAGTGGTATTATCGGCCATGTGGACTAAGAACTCTTGTTCTCCGAGAAGGTTTTAAATCAAAAGTGTTAAGTAGAGTTTAAGCCCCATGTCATTTTAAATTCCAAGGTTTAGATCCATGAAGCATGGATTTTATGATGGAAATGACAACTGACCCTCATCTGTAACAGATACAGAAAACTAACTTTGTGGCTTCCTCAGGAATTCTCAGCAAGCTGGGTAGGCGTACAAGGTATGAAAGCCTGGGAAGGCAGGCGTAAAATCAACTGGCCAACAAGTGGGTCCTGAGGGTTTACCAGCTGTCCCCTTAATGCTCAGCTTGTGTTCCTGCCTGTATCTGCTCCAAGAAGGGCTTCCTGCCTCCCTTTTTTACAACAAACTTTTCAGAATTTACACAATCATAATGAAACAATTAACAGTTGCCATTCACCCAGTGCTTACCATATGCCACGCACTGGGCAACATTTGATCCCTATGACAACGCTGAGAAGCACTGAGGATGCTTCGTCCAATTTCAAAGACCAAGAAGCAGAGACTCGAAATATAAGTAATCTTTCTGAGAGGTTGAGGGGGATGATCATAACCAGCAAAGCTGAAATTCAAACCCAGGTCTGGCTGCCCTAGAGCCTGAGCCCTGGTCTGCTGCCATAGTCTACCTCTCTAATTACGGTGTAAGCTTCTCAAGTGAAGAGACACGTTATATAAGTATGGTATAAAAGATATGGTATCTGATATACCAAGGCAACTGGAACAAACATCCAAGAAAAAGGAATTATCTTCTAGTAAAAAAACAAAACAAAACAAAAAACAAACAAACAAAAAACTCTATTTTCCCTTATTTCACTAGTTTACAACATTCACCTGACAAGCTCACACCTTTCAGGAAAATTTTCAGCACCAAGGTACAAAACATTTTTCTTTGGCTTTCCATTTCAATGTAATCAACTTAAAACTTTCAAACTAGCAGGACAAAACCCCAAGGAGGCTGAAACAATACACGGGTTAAGGGGCTGGTCTCCATGAGAAGGCAAAGGAATGCACCAAAATGCATCAATCACACAATGCTTCGGATTAACCTCGTCTCCTTCGATGCGCCCGCAAGGCTCTGGATTTGAGAGGCATGTTAGCATTAAAGCTTGATAAAGTCATATTCATCTAACAAATTCCACTGTCACCTCATTAGATATGAAAAATAGAATGCTTTAGGACTCTTGGAGATATTTTCAGTAGAAATAACATTTTTTTTCTTTATAAGGGAATTGAAAAATATCCCCTAATTGCATGGTAAGCAGTCATGACAAGCCGCCCAGCCAGTGGGGTCAGGACCGGCAGTCCGGTAGTGTAAACTGTCCTCCATGCTATGAGCATTTCCTCCCCAAAGAGAAACTGTTGTTAAAACCTTAATTGAGAGGTCAGCAGTCTCAGGACAGGCAGGAGATAAGCCACTAGCTATGTGAAGTAATGTCAACTTTGATCGGCCAGGCCTTTTGGCATCGAAAGAAAGCCAGCGATGAGCCAGAGGTCCTCTAATCTTCTTAGAGATAAGCTGAAGCTGTTTGGCTGGGGTCGGGGGTCCAGGGCAGGGAAAGGGCTTTTCTCTGTGCACTGTGGCCAGACTTATGAATGAATCAGCTTCAGCCTGACATTCCTGCCAAGCTCTTGTAACCACACGCCCAAATGGGGAGGCAACCTGTCCTGGGGTGCTTGTTCCAAGGACAAGTCTATGGGGGTTACCATCATCATTTTCTCAGGGGCTGCTTTGGAAGTTGCCCAGCGAATGGCTTCCCCCAAAGAAGCCAGGATCAGCAGAGAGCGCGTCAGAGCACTATAAGATAGGAAGCGAGGGAGGGAGGGAAATAGGAGGGAGGGAGAAAAAGAGGGAAGAAGGAAGGAATTGAAGAATTGAGTTGTTCTGAGTCTTTGTGTGATGCCACGTGTATGAAAATAGAAACAATGTTACACTGAAAAGACATTGTCAAAATTAAAAGGCCATTGTAGGGGGGCGGGTCTTGAAATGTCCAAACATTTACTTAGGGTTAAAAAATTAGTCAAAGCTCAGGACCTACCCCACAGCAAATTTTTAATAAAAATTAGTGGAGATATGTCTAAGAAAAGGAATCTATCTGTTGGGAAAGACAGGTATCCAGAAGTTGGTAAATGCTTTGCCTCCCAACTAATTAAGAAATGGCCAAAATGATGGATTCTTGGGATTGGAATCTTCATACACAGGACACAGTGGGACCAATGACTAAAGGGGGGATCTTGAATACTCTGAGATGGAAAAAGGACCAGGGCTCTCATAAGACCTTTTGTGTGACTCTTCTGGCCTTACAGTATTTCTTTAGATGTCATTTTATAAAGCACCAACTAAACAAGGTAGATATTTGGGGTGCTTTTGCAAATGCATGAGCTGAAATGTGGAACTTATGATTGTAAAATGGAGCCCAACTGCCAGTAGAACTGGTCAGAGGAGACGGGGGGCTCTAGTTCTTGAGTTCAGAAAGAGTCTATTCCATCCACTGAGGAAGCAGAGCCCCTGACCCAATCAGGATGCATGTTCTACCTACATCGGCCCTTGGACCACTCACCCCAGCGAACAGGAGTTGGTGGGCATAATACACCTTTGTAGCATGGAATGATGACACTGCTTTCTACCTGTAGAGGCCTAGATTGCACCTCTGTGATACCATCCTGCCTTGGTTTTAAGAGTCCTCAAAGTGTTGTAGAATAGTCAGACCTTTTTGCTACGACACTTGTGTATCTTCAGAACTAGGGTTCAGGAGGATTAAATGACTTGGCTAGGGTTTGGAAGGGTTACTATTTGGCTAACGAAGGTTAGTATTTGGCTAATAATAGCTGATGAGAAGCAGTAACCAAATCTGCATCTGGATCTTTGAATAGGAGTCAGAAAATATACTAAGGAGACACCACACAGTGAAACACCAAAGTTAACTTCCAACTTAAAATTTCACATAGTTGGGAATTTAGAACAGAAAGGAACCTCAGGGACAGCCCTGGTGGCGCAGCGGTTTAGCGCCGCCTGCAGCCCAGGGCATGATCCTGGAGTCCCGGGATCGAGTCCCACGTCAGGCTCCCTGCAGGGAGCCTGCTTCTCCCTCTGCCTGTGTCTCTGCCTCTCTCTCTCTCTCTGCATCTCTATGAATAAATAAATAAAGATTTAATATAAAAAAAAAAAGAAAGGAACCTCAGAAGGCAACTCTCACCCAGCCAAGGAGTTCCCCACAGATAGATATCTGGGCCTAGACCCCCACCCCTAGAGGACTTATATTATGTAGGATGTGCCCACCACCAAAGACCAGGCATCTCCAAATGATGGAGTCTTCATCTTCTGAAACATTGCTGGTTTCTAGAGCAGAAGGAAAGAGAACCTGGCAAATTACCCTCTGGCTCCTTCCTCTGCCACTGACATTTCATTGGCCAAATCAAGTTACAAGGTCATGCTCAGCTTCAAAGAGAGTAGGGAAGTTCAAGTCCTACTATGTTCCAGGAAAAACGGGGAGGCAGTGAATGTCCTAAAGACCTTCCCAGTACTCCATCTGAATGAACAATGAAAGGTTCTCAAAACTGATGACTGAGATGCAACATTCAAGTCTGCAGGTCATGGATTTGAGTTTGTTGGTGTCTTTCTTGAAGCACTCAGCCAAAAATGTTTAACTGGAGGAATGGCGTTCACTGGAGGAATGGTGTTATCTTAATGTAGCTAGAGAGAAGCAAGCCATTATGACACAGGGGTCCCTTCTGGAAGAGGCATCTTTCAAAATGGACAGCAGACCCAGAGAGGATGCTCGGATGGGAATGTTTCTCCTTTTGGAAGCACTGAGGTCATAAAATATGATAAACATGCTCCTCCTCCCCCCCCCCCCCCCACTAGCCTCTTAGTCTACCTTTCCCACACAGAGAAGAGAGAAAGGAAAAAAGAAAAAGAGAACAGAAACAGTAGGGAAGTGCAGCACTGTGTTTAGAAAAAACAAAGAAGCTCCCCTCCCACCACCAACCCAGTCTTCAGTTCTCCAGAAGACACAGAGTTTCCAAATAAACAACAAAAAGAAAACCCTCATGACTGGTTCTCCTCTTCCATCTCAAGTTCCTGAGCACACTCCTCAGAGCATGCCGAAACATGGATCTCTAAGTAAACGGATATTTAATGACAATTTCTAAGCATCCAAAATCCCTGCAAGAGACCAAAGCTACCCATTTTAATATTATTTATCTCCAAAATATGCATTGCCTCATTATCATCATCAATTGGATATTTTCCCAAAGGAAAAAAATTAATTGCCCACCAGAAATGTTTTGAAATGTTTACATGTGTTTCTTTGTATAAGCACAAAAGTAAGCGTGTGGGAGCCTGTTTATAAGTCAGCAAAGTGTTAGTAAACTCTGGTTTGACACTGATAAGGTTCATATGAAAGTCAGCACTGAAACTGTTGCCTAAATAATAAACAGGATCTCTTGGCCTATGCTCTTTCAAGCATGTTTCATTAGATTAAAATATAAGATATATATTTTATATATTATATATATATATTTATATATTATATATAATTATAATATATATTATATTTATATATTTATATATATGCAGAAAAATGCAAAATGTACAGGAACATAGCTGAGTTATTACTGTGTTCGGTGAAATCTTAAGAGAGAAGCAGCTTTCAATGAAGTCCAGGGTTTCACAGGGTCGGCTCTCAGTTGGGTCAACCACAGGCAAGTTATGGAAGCTCAGCCTTCCTCTGTTGGCAAAACAGTGATAACACTGTCTCTCCTCTAGGGTTTCTGGCAGGATTAAATGACACAAGTCTTGAAAGGCATCTAGAACAGTCCTGGCATCAAGTAAGCCCTCAACAGATGGGTTAACCATAACTGCTAATCAAAGGGAGCTTGAGTTTTCTCAAAAGAAAGATCAGTTATCTTGCTGCTTGGTAAGTCTTTCTGCAGCCACACCTCACCAAGAGGAGGCTTGCAGTTTGGTGCTCAGAAGGGAAGAGTAGGATGCAGAAGGACCCAGACTGTTCCTCATGATGTGGGGTGTAGTTCCGGATTTGCCACCAACCGCTGGATGGTCTTGGGCAGGTCACTGCAAATCACCTGGTTCTCAGCTTTCTCATCCCAAAGTCAGGAAGGCTGATTATATTTTAGATGGCATCTGCTCTTCACATGATACGCTACCAAGACCTGATGCAGAAAAGCAATAAATTTGGAGCACTGTTCTGGCTGTCACAGAGTGGGGAGATGAAGAGTTGCAGGTAGGATACCCCCTTCTACCTTTATTCCACACCTTTCTACTATGAGTGGTGCCTCCTAAGCTGGTGCATCGCAGATGCCCTGTTTGACTCCCACCGTGGTTCCCAAGATGGCACTTTCCTACATCAGAAGATCAATAAGCGTGGATATCTCATCAACTGGATTCTAGTATCTGCATGGGAGGGTCCCGTGCTCCTTCTCTGCTATGCTTGGTCCAAGGTCACGGCTGCAAGTAACTCTTTGATCATCAATAAATACCCAAGGAGAACTGATACTGGGCTAAACACAGAAGGAACAATAATAAAAATAACAAACCTGGTCTCTGACCTCACAGAGGATTATTCTAGAAGGGAGCATAGGAGAAAATGGTGTTAGTCTGGCAAGGTTGAGTTTGGACCAGGCTCTTCTACCGCGCTTATGAATGCAACTGCTTCAGGCAATGTTCTTGACCTCTGAGTGTCTGCTTTACCTATGTAATGGAAATAATAACCCACTTTCTACATCATTATGAGCCTGGATCAAATAACTTACTGAAAGTGTCTAGCACAGAGTCGGCAACCTGTTGGCACTCAAACAATGCAAGTCCCTTTTCCTCAGTAGTTAAGTGAGAAGAGTGTGGGGGCGTTGCCAGCTTGAGCTTTTATTTGTCCCCAAATTTTAACAATGCCTGTCTACATTCGGGACTGCCCTGCCCTGACCCAATTTTAGAAGAAATGCTGCTCAAGCCCAATTCTGTTCATGGTGGCACATTAATTATAGGGCTCCTGAGTGAAAGGCTCACACAAACTGTCATTGCCTCTGGACCAGACACTAACAAATGCACCGTGGATCACTGCTCCGAGAGAGCCGGTCTTCTAGCCTTTTCCTCCACGTGGGGCTTGGATGGAGCCAGGTCTTCTCTAGCCTCAGAGGCTGCTCTGCGCAGCTTCAGGAGAGACAAAGGGCTGGATGTGGTCCCAACGCAGCCGGCGCATTAGGCAGCCACTCAACAAGCTGACGCTCTCCGCCCGGCTCTTGGGCTCCCGGGTCACAGGCCAAACAAAAGAGGCAAGATAAGACTACCCTCCAATGGGCAGGCAGCACCGGGGAGGGGAGGCCATTAGTCACTCACTTCATTGTTACAGCCATACGGAAGGAAAGCATGTGGTTCTCTTCTTTAAGGACAACAATTCTTAAAGAAAGAAAGGAACCTGGCACTCTTGGAACTGCCAATGTGTGACGCTGCTCCCTGGTAGGGTTTGTTTGTGCAAGAAAGGCTGAACTGGATTACACCTTGCCAGGAACATATGCATTTGATAGAGGCTCCTGTCTAAATCTCTTCGTAATCAGTGCAGACACACCCTTATAAATTTCTCTTGCTCCCTGGGAAGGCATCAAAAAATGGTTTTGCATTCCAAAGAGCCAAACTTGATTAAAAACAACAACAACAAAAAAGACTCTTTTTCTGTCCCATCCCAAATGTGTTAAGGTAGGATGGCAGAAATTTGGGGAGGGTGCGAAGAGAGCTCCTAAACCTCACAGCAGTATCCCTTTTGGCTCAACATAATCATTTGCTCCTGGTCCTCTGCAAATCCCACACTATTGAACTTTCTCTGCCCTTCCATGTAGGTTTTGTCCACACTTAACCATAGTGGAACTCCTTAGGCTTGTGTCTATTTTCCCTATTAGTGGAGAGCTCCAGAAGAGAATGCATTATATGCCTGTTTGTTCCCATTTTTCCCCCAATACTCAAGCAAGAGGCACTGCAAAGACCTGGGGCTCAATAATGTGATCTGAGTCCCTGACACCGGGAAGAGCACTCCACTGTTATGTCTTATAAGGTAAGATTTGCTTCAATTTGTTGAGCATCTACAGGCTAGATGGCTTCCATACATTGTATCCAGTCCTAATTCTATTCCCATTTCCTAGATGAAGAAATGGAGGTTCACTCTTGACCTTTGAAAGGAGCAGGTTCCCAGATGATTTGACACATGGTAGCCCTGTCTCTTGTATGCATATCTCTACCTTCTGATCCACACAGGCAGTCCTCATCTACAGGGTCATCACCCACTGGTGGCTCAAATTCTTTTGTGAGCTACATCCCTAGGAATTGTTGCTTAAGTTTATGTTTAAACAGTTATGCTGTTAAAGTTTAAAGATTAAAAAAAATTGTAGCAGATTTCTGGTTAGTTGCTAATGACCTATTTGTACCCATTTGCATTTCCATCTGCTCTATAAGGGAGAAAGGGGTGGCGATGTGGTCTGCATTGAGGGCAGGAGATCCCATCACTCTCCACCCTCTCCTGTGCCAGAAGGAGCCACTCGTGCTGATACCCTGTTCCTACTTGTGGCAACACATCCATGGAAGGCTCTACATTCCAGAAAATTTGGAGCATGAAGTTTTTAGGAATCTGGGCTTCATTACTGGTTGTGATTGTCCTCCGTTCTGTGGTGGGGTGGGACTGAGAACCCTATCCTGTACTTGCATCCCGGGAGACTTCAGACCATCACCTACCTAAAATGGTTTTAGTTAAAAAGTTGCTTATCATTCAGCCCCATTAGTACCCACCCCCTTCATCCCATGTTACAAAGAATAATACAGAATAACTACTTTATTCTTTACGGGGAGTATTTTAATGTACCTTTTCATATCTCCTGGGTATGTTTATTCTCAAAATTGCCCTAGAAAGTAGACTGAGAATCCAATGATTGTCCCATTTTATGGATGATAGAATCTGAGCTATGGGCTTGCTCAAAGTGTCTTTATAGTGTTGTAAGCCCAGATTGCTCTATTGTTTCTATGTTCTAAGGATGCATCAAACAGTCAGGTAGGTATGGAAGGTACATATCAGTTTAAGCAGTGCACACTATTAAATGAATGAGCCACAGTGAAGGAGAGGCCTTGGGCCAGAAGGGAGGTGTACAATTCTACCATGAGATGGGTGTCTAGCTAGGGAAGGTGACCTGTGGCACAGGAATGAAAAGCGAGAAGGGAATGAGCCCCAAAGGGGAGCCAGGGTGCTGCTCCCCTGAGACAGAAAGAGAGGGTGACAGGCTATCCCTAAGGCCCATATAAGGCCATGCTCCAGTTGTTGGACTTAACAGTGACCTTGTTTAGCTTTGGAGCCAGAAAAGCTAGGATGCAAATCACTACAGAGCCATTTGAGTAGAATCTTGGACAATACACTTTGCTGAATCTCCACTTCCTCATCCGTACAGTGAGAACAAGATTTAGATTGGACACTGGATGTAAGCACCTAGCCAAATACTTAGCACATAATCAATAGTCAATAATCAGCAGCCAATCTCATCCTATAAGACAGGAATGTGCAGTGGCAGTGGCCTGGTTCTTTTGGCTATAAAATCCATTCTAGCCGGTAGCTCTCAACTCTCCTATATCCCCAAGATACCCAAAGAATATTATGTAACCCAAGGGAAGCTGCTCACACGAGTAAAGAGTAATGGGAAGGGTCCCCCTTCAGCTATATGTTAGAATCTCCTGGGGACTTTACATGGAAACAGTCCCCCTGCTAATTCTGATACACAGCTCACCCTCCCGCATACCTTGGGAATCACTGATAAGCTATTAAACTGGCTTATTAGAGCATGCCACAGCAAAAGTATCTTTAAATTCCGTCTCCAGCCTAAAATAATTTTTAAAAGGGAAAATATCATTCACAATCAATGTGTACTCCTCCCTCTGCCCCCACCAAACAGCAGAAGGAAGATAATTCACAGTTACTCTCAAGGTTCTAATCATAACCCATCTCCCTTATAACCATGGTGGTTAAGAATGTGCCTGCTATTTTAAGTCCATAATTATTTTTTAATAGTACTATCATTTCTTTCCATTAAGTCTGTGTCAGTGAACTAGAGGTTGGCCAAGAAGAGTGAAAATACATGTAGTCAAAAGTTGACTGATAATAGAAGTATGCCTTTTTTCTTAATCTCTGATACCAAAATGAAAGGGATAAGAGAAACCAGGAAACACAACAAATGACAACTATTAATTTCGTGGTAGTGCGATTTGCATAGTAATGCAGGAAATGTGCTGCTGATTATTGCATTTGCTCTATCATTAGAACCCTGAGAAATGTTCTGAACTTGACTGCATTCTCTACCGGTTTAACACTTTTTTGATAACGAAGCCATCTTCATGATATGAATTATCCCATCGGCCCAAACTGGCAACCCTCATTCAGGAGATTTCCTTTTGTCTAAAGCAGTATTCTTTTTTCCCTCTAACTATGCATTTGAAAAAATATATAGAAGTCACATTCAATCATAGCACATTCACTTTGGCTTTGGCCGTGTATTTTGAAACACCTGTTTTTCCCCATTTGCATCACATTTCATGCAGGTAGTGGGCTCAGTTCACCTCAGCCACTGAGAACCTCCTTTTCAGGAATTATACCACCCAAGTCCCTCCTCAGATCCTACCCAGGAATAATCAACCAATAGGCTTCTAACCCATGGAGAATTCCATAAAGAGAAGCCTGGCACGCAACTGAGAAGTCAGAGACCATAGTTGCAGGGGGCAGGAGGGAAGAAGAAGAAATATCAAAGAAAGGGACAAAAAAAATTGGAAATACAAAATTCTACTTCAATTTAGTGTAACTTTTTGGTTAATTATGTACTTTTTCTACTTTTGCTCTACTGTTTTCTTAGTTGGTCTACCCAGAATTCAAGGACCGCTCCTTACAACTATTCATCTTTGTATCTTTCAGGTCCTGTTTTCCAATTTAATGGGACCCTACTGTCAGGGGCCAGTTCAAATCCCAAACCCTCCAGGAAGCTGCCCTTAATGAAAGACTCACTCTCTCAACTACTCACTGACTCAGCTACTCAGTCAGTTTCACCTATTTAATACCATCCAGAACATCTACTCTCATCATTTTCATTTCTCATGTAATAGCTTCCTAAATATTTTATTTTCATTTAACAAATGGTTACAGAAAATAGTGTAGACATGGGCAGTACAGGAGTAATTGAAACAGATAGGCATTCCACCATCATGAAGTCTCGCACTTGGTTTATAGAGGAGTAACATCAAGTGCACACTCAGTTGTTGGCAAACGTGGAGGGCGTGAAAGTGACACTGAGTGGATGAGGGGTGAAAGGGAATAATAGGGCAATTAGCCCTCAGGGAACAAGTCTGAATAAATGTGAACTGGGAAGCAAGTGTCATGTCAGAGGTGGCTCTGTTGCATCTGTCTTCCCGTCCTTCTCTAACCTCTTATCGTGGAATCCAGAGAGTGGACGCTCTCGTATTTAGTATGTGTTCTCTAACATGGCTCCAAGAGGGAAGCCAACTATTTCATTTAGTGCTTAACACAAGACAGGAGTGATTAACTGCCAGACCGGGAGGAAAACGGAGTCCTGGACACTTTGAAGGATGAATGCCAATGTACATCGATCTCCACTACAATGCCTCCCCTAGAAGCTTCCACAGGCAGTGTTGAACACATGAGATTTTTGTCTTACTGGCTTCTGTTTCTGAGCTGATCATCCAAGTGAGATGCTCTTCTCTGGGCAAGCCTCCGGAGGGACAGGTGTTTTGGTCATTCCCTCCTTCAAGATCTAAGAATGCCTCTCCATAGCTATTAGCTAAAATTTCCCAGGATCCCAACAGCCTGAAGATTGGATGGGTCACAACAACAGTTAGAACAAACCCGGACACTACTGGGAGTCCACGAGGAGAAGACTTGGTATCCCAGTGGTCTCTGGATACTGGAGTCTGGGTGGATTGTTTTGCAAGAGAAGAGCTGGGAAGTTATTGGGCTGAGCTCCAAGATCCCCTCCTCTCCCCTCCTTCCTTTCCACAAAGAGCTTCTTTCAATAAGAGGAATTCTCACAATCTAACTTTGCTGGAATACTTTCTTCACTTGATGCAGGTCCAGGGCATTTCCCCCGAGGACCTCTGGTCATGTCAAGAGGTGGCTCAGAGTTGGTGAAAAGAGATCGGGGTTTAGTGGTGAGATACTCATTTCATTACATGTTTTTCATTCAACCAGCTGGGGTCTTATCTTCTCTTTAACTTCATTGTGCTCCAGTGTTGGCAACAAAGGAGCAGAATGTGTGAGCCACATGCAAATCTCACACAAGCCTAGGATTCTAAACCTAGACTAAACTCCTTGCAAAATCTATTTTTGTCTTTGGGTAAGTAGCACATCCTATGGCCATGACTGTATCAGAGAGTCATGTGAGTTCATGATCCTGACCCGAGTAGTCCTGCCCTGGGGCTCTGAGCCAATGAGGGGATAATCTGGAGGCACTTCAGAGACAGAAACTCTCAGAGGATCCTCTAGCACTATCTAATTTTAACACCTTACCCATAAGATGAGAGGTTCGAAGAGCAGTTCTGCTACTTATAGAAATGAAAGTCAAAATGGATCTATTCCTAATATTGTAAAATCTCTTTTGAATACAATCCCAAAGACAAAGTTCAACCTTGAACAGAAATCAAGACTTAAACATGAGCTCAGCAAAACAGCATGGAAGTAAATCAATCATCTACGCTGCATGTTTCAGTAAATATGCCAACAATAATAAAAATGTAGGTGTGGTCTTCAAAAGCCAGTGCTTCTTATATTGAATTCCCTGTAGCCCCTTTGAATTGAGTTGAATAACAAAATAAAACAGTTTGTATATTTATGGGATTCTTTCCTTCAGAAACTTTTTCGACTTGAGTAAAATGCATCCCATATGGATGTTAGCTAAACTGCATTTCCATAAGGCAGATATTTTCCTTTAACACCATTTTTCAGTTAATGGATGTTAAGGGATAGCTTTCCAAGGTCTCTCCTCCGCCTCCCTCAGAGAAGACATTCTAAGAGGAAAAAAAAAAAAAAAAAAACTAGAACAAAATACTTCATCATTATTTATAAACAACTGAAAAGTCCATCCAATTGCTTCCAGCACCTCAAATTCAAATGAACTGTTTCCAGGGCTTTTCATTCTCTGATGTTTAGTCCTGAGAGTTAGAGATCAAGAGAGACCCTTCATAAGGTGGTGGACACTGAAGGAGGTTAAACACACACACACACACACACACACACACACACACACACATTCTTTGATGATATCACTTACAGAAACAATTCTTTTAAAAGGAAACAAAACAGCTCTCAACTGACTCAACTGTTTTTTCTGTCTCCCGGCCCTACCTGTGAAAGGATTGTAAACTATGCTCAGATTCATTCCACATATATTTACTGGGCATGTACCACATGCCAGGCCCACCCCAGGGCCCTGAGGAGGCAGTATCGAAGATGGTTCCATTTGATAGCTGTCAATCTAGGAGGGGACTGGGAGAGGTACTCCAGCTCCAGATCCCCTGGAGAGCTAATCTGAGCTTCAGGGTAAGTGGGGCCAGCAGAGCAGACCGGAGAGGAGAGGTACATTTCCCAACTGCAGCTCCAGTGGGGAAGGGGTCTGGCCAAGAAAAGGCTGGAGAGCCAGGAAGGCCAGACCCCCAGGGCCTTGCAAGCATGCACAGGAATTTGGGTTTCATCCTGAAGGGAGTAGGGAGCTCCCCTGAAAGGTTGTAATTGTGTAGTGACAAGGTGCCTTCCGGGCTTTTAGCAGGGGAGTGATAGGGTCAAGGTTGTGCTTTTTCAAAATCATCTGAGCTGCAGTTCAGTGACACTGAGAGGGGAGCAGCCCCAGAGGCTGGAAGCGCCTTCAGCAAGGCATTTTTGCTCAAATTCTCAGTGCAGAAGCTCCTAGTTGTCCTGCAATGCCTGCTTCCTCATCATGTGGCATCACTGGTTTTCCAGAAAGCAAGTGGGTCATGTGATAGGGTGCCCTCAAAATGGCACAGTCCTCAGGCAGAAACCATAGTGGGTTCAGCTGATGCCTTCGGACCCCTGACTATTGCAGGCAATCCTTGGCCACCCAGAAAGTCCTGTGAGTCATTGGTCATCGAGCAGCTTGCAAGAAGTTGCTTTAAAATTTTTAGGTTCCATTTCCTTATCTGTTACAACTGTGAAATATTTGTCTTTTAAATAAAATTGAGTACAAATAATATTTGGAAAACGGTAGGAATTTCATAGCATGCAGCGAGACACCCAGATCTGTACCTCTCTCCACTGTGAGGGACCCCCAATCCTGAGACTCTTTACTATAAAGGCCTGTAAAAATAATAATTAGTCATCAGATTTCTTCTTGATCACTAGGACAGAAGATAGAGTGCCAGTTAGGAATATTATGGAAACATCCCAGAAACGTGGGTTAGATGCACAAAAAGAAAAGCATTTCTGAAGTCTCAAACCTGTTCTTAATCCTGAAAGTATCAAATTGAACACTGGCCTCCATATATCAAACTGGGATAAGAGATCTGTGAAACTCTTCAGATGTGGATTTTTTTTTAATTTTTATTTTTAACTTCCAAAGGTTAGATGTGAGAATAACATGATGATAACCTCTTTATCTACCAGGACAGCACAATCCAGACTAAGGATGAAACGATGCTTACATTGATTAAGAGAAACTAACCAGTCTACGCATTTGCCTTAAAAGTTCCCAGATAACCTGAGATGTGACAAGAAACAGAGACCATAAAGTGAGTGCCCCAAAGAGAGAATACAGCCAAACCAGCTTTGCTCTGTCCGACAGAGAATTTCTCTTTCATGCTACACAGCAAAGGAGCTCAATCTATTCTTTCTAATTCTGTCTGGTTTACCAAAAATGAATTTCAGATAGGGTTCTCAGATCCTTTTCTCTTGCATATTTCTCTAAAGATTTAAAACCTTGCACAAACAGACCGTACCAGAATAGAGTCTCACTTCTTTTAAAAGCCAAGGATAAATAATAAAGAATGATCTGAAATAATCAGAGGCCTTTGTAGCTTCCATGGCCCTCGTGCTATATCTCTGTTTAGAATATTGAATATTTTTAAATGCATGTTTGATCTTAACACCCAGAAGAAATAGTTTTCTATTTAACTTTATAAAATTAAAAGGCTTATTTTACCTCAAGTAAACCTGGAGTGGTTCATCTGTGCAGAAAATAATTGGTAGTTGGGCCACAGGGACATCTCACCTTTCTGTGAGTATCTCAGATTGCCTGTTTGGGAGACTCATGTAGATTCTTCCAGAGTGGTTCTGATAGATCCTGAGACATACTCTGAAGTCAACTGATGAGCATAGAAGTTGGTAGCATTCAGGACTTTTGATTTTTAAAATAATATCTGGCACCAACCAACCACCCAACATACTACTCTGTCGTAGAGAACACCTGTCATTCTGTGGTCTTCCAGAGTCCAATGACCTTTCTTTTGTTGACACTATTATAGTTTGCCTTTGGGAAATTACTTCCTACACCATCAGCCCACGTGGTTCAGGGGAGCCGACTCTAGCTGTGCATCTGGAGGAGGCCACTGACTCAAGCCTGCCAATGAGAGAATCACATTCTCCTGGCACAGTGATTGGCTCGGGGATAAGTGATTTTGCAGTCAGAGCTACTGAGAGTCAATGCCTTTTGCTGAGAGACACTTAGTCCCTCCTACTCCTACTTGACTTGAATCCAGACCAAAGTGAGGCTTGACTGGGCCATCGTTCCACCTTAAGGAGAGAATCTGCTAAGAATGGAACTCACATTATACTAGAGACACAGGTGACAAAGAGAAAGAAACCGGGTCTTAGGGACAACATTTGAGCTCCCGGAGCAGATTTCATGTGAATTGACATATTCCTGTACTTTCCAGTCATGTATACCAATCATTTTCCTTTCCATGCTCAAGCCAATCTGAGACAGATTTTGCTCCATTTGCAACGAAAGGAGTCCTAATTAGTACAACTGTATATAGTAGGAGGAACTGATAATAACACAACTTTGGGCAAGATGACATTGGAAATGATTGAAAACAACTCAGCCACGCAGCCAAGTGGGGCTTATTCTCTTGCTAATACCATCTTACTGTGGCAGACCCTCTTTTGGTATCTACAGTACTCCTGAACAGATGAAACTTCTAATATTTTTAAAAAGTACTAATCTTAAGATAAAATATTAAAGCCATAAAGTGAGATAAAAATGGAGATAAAAATGGAGGTTTGGGCTTAAGGAAACAGAATGAGGACAGTAACAATTTATTATGGAACTAGTTTTATGGAATAGACTCTATTTAAAATCACATTCCTATGAAGTTTCAAGTCCAATAATGGTGGAGTAGCTTGTATTGCATCTACTCTGGACAAAATATAAAAAGCAACTATTTGAAGATGCTAGAGGGTAACCCTCATCAGACAGAACTGGGAGAGATTCAGTCCTTGAAAGATGGAGGTGCAGTGGATGACTTTTTCCTTGATGGAACTCTCTAGTCCACAGAGCACTGAGTGGCCAAAGCTCAAGCAGAAAACCACAAAGTTGCTGGCTTGAGGTGTTCAAAGATGGAATTTTGAGCCACCAGAGCATCTGAAAATTGAGAAAGCCTTCATGGAGAGCCCTAAATAAGCATATATTATTTCTCCACATCTGTGGATGACCTCTGAACTACAGATGGATAGAGATATTTCAAGGATTAGTAGAGAGAAACAGCTAGAAGCCTGAAAAGGCTGAGCAGAGATTTCAGCTGCTGACCATAGCAGGGTAGACAGAGTATTGAGCTTGGACCGTGACAAGTTATACAGTCTTGGCAAATACCTCAGGATTTTCATTGAAATCCCAGAAAGGCTATCCTTAGGAATAAAGACTACATCCTAGAATGATAGATTTACCCTTAGACAAAGGGCAAGACCAAAACAGACCCTTCTTAAAAAGTATACAACCAAGCCTCCACGAGTTCAAGATGATTACCTAGTAACTCCTTACAAGAATAAAACTCCACTCTTCTGAGGAAGGTAACAAAATCTTGGGTCTCTATGATATATCATCCACAATATTCAGGCTACAATACCAACAAAACAAGGCAAAACTCAATGTGAAAAGAAATAGGAAAATATGACCCATACTTAGAAGTCAAAGTAGTCATTGAAACTGATCCCAATTTGACACAAATGTTGGAATTATTAGATGAAAAACTTAAAGCATCTAGTAAAAATATGTTTAAGGACTTTAAAAATATACAGTCTTGTAAAAATATGGGGAAACTCAGCAGAGAAATGAGTAAATGAAAATCTGGAATCTAAAATACAATATATAAAATGAAAATACCAAAAAATGCTAAAGAAAGCTCTCTAAGCTAACAACAACAACAAAAAAGACAATAGATAGAAACTTGGAACTGCAAGATGAAATGAAGAATACCAGAAATGGCAAATATGAACTAAAATATGAATTCATATTACTATTATAGAGGTTTGAAATAATCAAGCTAAGTAGAGTTTTAAAAAGTTCACAAAGATGGAAGACAATGAAAAAAGCTAACAAATACAGAAGTCAGAAAAAATACAACATAAAAATAACTGGTGACCCATAATAGAGAATATAAAGGAAGATAAAGATGCATTTAGATATATAGCATATGAGAGTATCCACAATTAAGAAATACTCAAATCATCTGACTGAAAGAACATACAGCATTCCAGGAAAATATGAAAGAGAATGCTTAACATTAAGACATATCCTTTTTAAATTATTAAACTAAAAGGATAAATAATTCTTCAAGCAAAAAGGCTGGTTAAAAAAAAAAGTACATGTAAATGTAGGGGAGAATCAAGTTAGCCTCAGCATTCTTAGCAAAATTCAAATCCAGGAGACATTGGCACAATAGCAAATACCCACGGAAAAGAAAATATGTCCTAAGAAATTTTTACCTACCTGAGAGACTATCCAAGAATAAAAGCAACATGGAGACAATCTGAAACAACCACTGGTTATACAGGCATAATGATCAATGTTGAAAAAGCTGGTTGACACAAAATCCAACCAATTATGATAAATTAAAATAGTGACAACAGGAATGAAGAAGCATATTAAAATGACTAGTAGTTAATACTGAATTAAGTCATTTTTATGTCAAAGCAACATGAAACAACTATAGGAGTTATGATGCTAAATGTAAACGTTATAAATCTGGATGATGTAAACACAGTAATTACCAGAATTGGTATCAAGTAGAAAGAGATGAGGCAGTGTTCTATCTTACTGAGCAGGAAGTCAGTGAATATTGACTAAGATTGAGAAAAAAAATAGTTAAAGAATATGCAACGACTCCAGTCCTTTGAGAATTCCAGCATCTTTATTTCATATAATGTAGGTATGGAGCCACCTCATCATGTGTGCCACCCCATGGAGGAGCTGGCCTGAGCACGAAGCAAACCAGAAAGGGACAGCAAGAGCCATGGGGAAGGGAGAGATAGAGACCTGGTAATCTCACTATCATTCCTGGATCTGCTGCATCTAGAATAATACCTTTTCCTTGGACTTTCCAGTTACACAAGCCAATAAATTCTTTTCTCATCACCTAAAACTTACATTTTTAGCCTTAAAGAATTATTTTAGAAAATAAACTTTCATAGGGTACCAAAAAACCCCTGTGGTTTCAACAAAATCTTGTTTCAATTTAGATTTTCTTTTATTATACTCAAAGTTAAATCTAAACACTTGTCATTAAAAGAATATGTATAGATTAAATTCATCTTTATAAACAATTTCTACCCATCCACCTAATATGTTTATCAATAAGTATGTATGTATATGTGGAAGAAATGATGTTCACTTTATATTCAGAATATTTGTTTCTGAGGGTAGGATTTCATGTGTGTGTTTTTTAATTTTCATCTTTGTGTTATTCTGCATTGAGTGTACAAGTTTCTGTTCAAAATAAGCATATATTACATTTAGTATAGCAATAGCAAGATTTTTAAAAGAAGGCAAGAGGAAAGAAGGAGATTCCAGATTCATAATGCCAGCCTATTCATTTGAGATGATAGAAATAAAATGGATGTTACTTTTCCTCTTTTATTTTGCTTTAGAAATCTCCAAAAATGAAAAAAAAAAAAAAGCAAATAAACCAATAAGGAAAACATAAGGAATGCAACAGCAGCATGACGTTGGAATCGAGATATATCACAGGTGAAGGGAATCCACCCCCAATTTAGATCATTCGATCCAATGTCCTGTGACACAGCTGAGCAAACAGGACCCAGAGAGGCAACAACCCCCTGCAGCGAGGGGGGCACTGCTGGTCTGAAAGCCCTGATCTGCTAACCACCAGCCTCATGCCCTTTACATGCTCTTAATAAAACAAGAGTTAATTATATTTTTCTACAGACTTCCTATGGATGAAGCTGGCTGTGAAGTGCCCACATTGTGCTTGGTGTGTGTGTGTGTGTGTGTATGTTATTTTTTAAATGTGCTTGGAACATGGTTGAAAGCTTTTTGACAGAGCTCTGATTGTTTGGGGGGAGGCAGTGCTAGCAAAATCAGAAGAATGTGTAACATAAAAATGAGGTGAAAAGGGGCTATTGTTCCTATAACTAATCTTTACATTGAATCTTTTCTAGCAAAAGGGCGGATGTAGCATCAGTTTCAGCTCTATCAAAAAGACCTGATGTTTTTGTGAGGAGTCCAAAAAATACACAGGTTATAGAAATCCTACCTACAACCTGGTCACACAGAACATGTCCTAGAAACCAGCAGATCTCCTTGAAGCCAGTTCTCCTACTGGTATGAAGAGAATGCCTAATAAGAAGAGATGGTAATCACCCCCCCCCCACACACACACACACATTCACACTTTTTTAAAAAAATTTTTATTTATTTATGATAGTCAGAGAGAGAGAGAGAGGCAGAGACATAAGCAGAGGGAGAAGCAGGCTCCATGCTCCGGGAGCCCAACGTGGGATTCGATCCCGGGTCTCCAGGATCGCACCCTGGGCCAAAGGCAGGCGCTAAACCGCTGCACCACCCAGGGACCTCCACATTCACACTTTGTACAACCAAAGCCAAGAACCAAAACCAACCTCCAGCTTCAGAAACTTGGGAGTTAGACTGTACCATTACTAGAGAAAAGAGAAAAGATACGAATATTTTAGACTTAAAATACTTTAAGGGACATAGTTTCTATTTGGCATTTCTACAGTCTAGAAAAGCTATTTATCCTAGCCAGCCTTGGGGACCATTTTGCCTTGCCACATGGGCTTTATCTCCAAGGGCACCAGCTTCTGAAATCAAACATGAATGGAGAATGTCAGTCAAGTGCAGAACCATAGCATGCTGAAGACAGACACAAAGGATTCTGGGGGTTGGTTCTGCAGAAGTTGAGTAAATTCTGATGACCCTCTCCCAGATGCCTTTGGAAGAACCAAGTCTTCAAAACCCATGCCACCTAAGTCTCTAGAGTTGGCTCAGCACAACTGAGAGAGGGCTTGGTCTTTCTCGGGAGGGCGGGGGTCCTTTGCCTGCCTCCCTGTGGGGCACTGCTATTTCTTCCAGGAAGGAGTCACTTTCCCTGATAACATTCCTATTTTGGATAATGCCTTGTCCAGAAGAGTTGTCAGAGAGCAAAAAGAAGTAAAAAAAGGCAGAGAGTGAAGTTCAGAGGTGGCTGGGATGAAGAAGTAGCAGAGACGAGTTCTGGAGATCAGTAAATAATAGTGATGTGGACATCTTCATCTAGCAGAGCTTACCAACCTGTTGGGCACCATGCCAAATGCTTTTCGTGCATTACCTTATTAATCTTCATGGACACCATAAGAGGTGGATACTCTAATTATCTCTATTTTACAGATAAGGAAATTGAGGCTTGAAAAAATTAGGGAATTTACCCAAAGTCGCAACTCTAGTGAAGAGAGGACCAGAGCTGGACTCTGCAGACCGGGTGCTAGTGTCCTCTCCACAGATTCATATGTTGAAATCCTAACATCCAATGTGATGGCTTTAGAAGATGGGGCCCCTGGGGGTGGGGCGGTCAGTGCTGCAGGGACCAGCAGAGGGCATTCCAATGCTGAACTTCCTTCCTCAACTTCTAAAATGAGAGCACTGGGCCAAATGACGCCTAAGGAGCGTTTAAGATCCACGATGTTGTAATATCTATGGGAAAGCTATAAAGACTCTGTCTTCAAAAACCTTCACATTTAATGTGGCATTTTTCATTCATCAGATTGGCAAAGACTGAAGTTTGAAACATACTTAGCTTATGAAGGGATAATAAAACAGGTGCTCTTGGCCCACTGGTAAGTGAGTAAACTGGCTCAATCTCTTTGGATATCTATTTAAAAAAACAGTAATAATAACAATGGCACTTGTAATAAATTGCAATGCATATACCCATTGACACTGATAAACCACATCTAGAAGATTCTCCTAAAGATAAGTTCGTACATGGGAGGTAAACAACAGTGCTGTCTATTATGACAGAAAGCTAGCAATGAACTGTATGCCCTTGAGTGAGGGTTGGTTCATTAAATTGTGCTGCATCTGATTCTGAACACCACACAGTCATTAAAAAGAATAAGATAGGCGAATGCGTGCATTAGAGAAAGATCTCCAAAATAAATTATTAAGAGGAAAAGGTGAAGAACAATACAATGTGTTCCCATTTGGTCTGGCTGTATGGTTTGAAGTTGTGTGTGCACGTGCGTACACATGCGTGTACATAGACCTACTCTGGAAGGATTCACTTAAAAGAGAACTGTTAACAGTGGTTTCCATGGGGAGGGGACTTGGGGACCTAGGATGAAAGAGAGAGTTACTTTTTATGGCATAGCTTTTTGTACTCTTTGAATATTTTGCTTTGTACATGCAATTACTTTTTCATAAAAAAAAACCACACAAAACTGGTTCAAAAAATGTTTTTCAGTCTATCAGAGGTCATGACAAAAACATAAAAATGTACCAGAGAAATTGTCAACTATGCTATATAAAGTATTACATATTCATGCACATATAGCATTATATATTATATATAAGTAATTATATGCCAACTACATTACATAAATATATAATACCACATATGTATATATGTTATATATATGTCACACACAATAATTGGAGAATTTGTTGGCCCAGTTGGTTGAAAGGAGCAAGCTCATGAAATTCCAGTCACTAGTTTCCTCCCAGTTTGGAGACCTAGCTTCTCTCTCCCATCACCACAGACCACACTTGAGGACTCCACCAGTCATCTTGCATGATGGACTCTTCAGGATGAAAGATCACACTCCTTTCCCTCCCATCCAATGACCAAACCTCTCCCATGTCCCCACAACGTGAAGCTGGTACATCCAGCATCCATCCTGGCCTCTGGCCAGAGGACATGGGCAGAAAGAGGCTTCATTATAAGGCACATTGCCGGCAAATCGGCCAACTCCTGTTGGCCATGACCTGAGATCTCCAACATACACACAAAACAATAAAACATCTCTGATTCATGTTTATTGAATGTTCTCAAGCTCTGAGAGAAAGAGTCAAAAATAGCTAAGAGTTTTGAAACCCTTTAGGAAAGGCACTCTTTGGCATAGTTGTTTTTTCAGCATTCAATGAACAAAAAGGTTCACTGTTTCGACCACCAAGAGAACAGCCAAGTTTTTAGAAATGCAGTCACACTTTTGGCTGACATAAGGAGATTTTCCAACTGGGCTTTCATACGCATACTTACGGGTGGTCTGTCCTACCTACCACAGGCTTTCCTGTGCCAACAATTTTGTTTGTAAATCTAAGTGTAATAACAAAGCTTGTATACTCATTGAAAACTAGATGTTCAAGACTTTTTTGTGAAAGGCGGAAGACAAAGGTGCATTTAGATGCTTCCACTGGGAAGAAAACCTTGATTCTTTGCAAGATGTAGAAGTCGGCTTAAACAGATCCCTTACATCTTTATGGAGAAGTGTAGCTGACTTGCAATTCCTTCTACAGAAACTTGAGATTGATTTATTTCCACTGGGCAGATTAAAATACACAGTGTTTTCATGTGGATGACAGGACTTCATAAATTTGTCACTGCCTGGCCATGTGCAGGCTTTGATCCTTTCAGTTGGGTCTTGTTTTGAGCCGGGAGCATTTAGCCGCCTGGGTGTGACACATATGTCTTTGCATCCATCCCTCCTGCATGTTGAATTTGGCCATCCTCATCAGAAAGCAAAAGATGGGGCCAGCTCTTGTGGGAGGGCTGCCCCGCAAGGGTGAGCCATTTCCATTGTAAAGTGTAGCTGCTCGGAAGCCCCTGGATCAAACTGCCCCTGTCTAAAAGGTAAAGGTAGTCTGGCTACCATGTCTGTCTTCCTCTTAATCTCTAGGGTAGATTCTGCTGCTGGTCCTGGCTGATTATCCCACCCTAATCCCTCAGTGCTCTACTTCAAGAGGATCCCCCAAGAGGGAAATGCTCTTTAATTCAATCTATGCAACTCATTGAAGAGCAACAAATAACTCCTGGGCCTTCTAAGCATCAGGCACAGTACTGATACCAGGAATGGAAGAGACAAAGACACAGCCACTGCCTTCAAGATGCTCATCAGCTAGCTCATCAGACAGACAACCCAACCACAAAGTGGCCAATGTGCCAATAGAGACATGCCCTGTGGACTATGAGTGGTTATCAACCAGGACCTGTGACAGCCTTAGTGGAGCTGTGGGTGCCAAAGGGAAACAGGCCAATCGTGGTGAACTTCCTGAGAAGGTAGCCCCGAGATGGCTCCTAAAAGATGTGTAGGAGTATGACCAGGGTGAGATGCTAGAGAAGGGCCTCTCCAGGCAAAAGGGAGAGAATGAGCAAAGGCATGGATGGGAGGAATGGCACAGAAAAGTAGAAGGTGTCTGTGTGGTTAGAAAGTAAAGTTCAGGAGGGAGGAGGACGAGAGGTCATGGTTGTATTTCATGGCATGGACTGGCCTCTTCATCACATCCTAAAAATAATAATGATGATACTTGGAGCTTTATTCTGCTTTTTAGATGAAGAATCTAGGTGTCCCAGAGGTTATAATTTGCTCAAGGTTCTCCAGCTAGTATCAGCAACCAGTGAGCAAGTCCAGGTCCAGGAGATGCTAAAGCCCTTGCTCTGGACTGCTACATATGGGTTCAAAAAAGAAGAAAAAAGAAGAAAAAAGAAGAAGAAGAAGAAGAAGAAGAAGAAGAAGAAGAAGAAGAAGAAGAAGAAGGAGGAGGAGGAGGAGGAGGAGGAGGAGGAGGAGGAGGAGGAGGAGGAGGAGGAGGAGGAGGAGGAGAATATGATAGAGACTCTCTGATAATCACAAGATATTGGAGAGATCAAGTCCCTGCTTTCCAGAAGTTGTGAGGGCACAGAAATGATCATGGTGTCAAGCAACCACGGTGGCTGGCAGGGGTGGTAGTGCTCAGTGAAGGAGGCAGCCAAGGGCCCAGGAAATGAGCCCATGAGAGGCGATGTACTAGGATGTGCTGGTGTCCATTGAAGGTTCCCAAGGGAGAACCTTAGGACCTCCATTCATCAAGGAAGGGCCAGGACCCACCTGAAATGGCCACTCAATGGTTGAATGTTATGGCACCCATGAGCAGAGGCAAGACAACAGTAAAGGACAAGAGGTGGGAAGGAGGACTTGGACAGGAATAAGAGAGAGACAATGTACATTCTATCAGGTAAGGATGCTGGGTCTTGTGTAAAAAAGCACGATAGAGAATCTGATAGCAAGCTAAATACTTTCAGTAAGAATCCACTAATTCACCTACTCAACAACATATTTTTTAATTAAAATTCAGTTAGCTGGGGTGCCTGGGTGGCTCAGTGGGTTAAGCATCTGTCTTCAACTCAGGTCATGATCACAGGGTCCTCGGATGGAGCCCCACATCAGGCTCCCTGCTCTGTGGGGAGTCTGCTTCTCCCTCTACCTTTGCCTGCTGCTCCCCTTGCTTGTATTCTCTTTCTGTCAAGCAAATAAATCAAATCCTCAAAAAAAAAATAAATTCAATTAGACAATATATGATAAACCATTAGTTTCAGATATAGAGTCCAGTTATTCATCAGTTGCATAAAACACCCAGCCCATTATATCACATGCCTTCCATAATGCCCATCACTCAGTTACCCCATCCCCCTCACCTGCCTCCCCTCCAGCATGGTTTGTCTCCCTCTCTGATTTCTTCCCATTCGGTTTTCCCTGCCTTCCTCTATGATCCTCTGCGCTGTTTCTTAAATTACTCATATGAGTGAAACCATATGACAATTGTCTTTCTCTGACTGACTTATTTCACTCAGCAAAATACCGTCCAGTTTCAACCATGTTGATGTAAAGGGCAAGATTTCATCTTTTTGATGGCTGAGTAATATTCCATTCAATATATGTATATCCCTCATCTGCTTTATCCATTCATCTGTCAATGGATATTTGGGCTCTTTCCATGATCACCTATGATGTTCCAAGCACCTTGATAGGCCCTCATGATATAGATAGGATTGGCACATCACCTCTGCCCCTCTAGAGCTCACATCATCATGGAGGAAACAGACAAACAAATGGATATACAACATAATACCATTGTATATTGGATAAAGGTCGGTGTTACAAAGAAAAATGGACCAGGGTAAAGGACTGAAAGTAATGGATTAAGACCAGTAGGCAATTTAAATAGGGTTGTTCAGAAAAACCTCTCTGAGAAGAGAGAAAATAGATATACAGTATCTATCTATAGTTTATTTTCAAGTGTATATCAACCATACATGGACCAGAAAAGACTGAAAGAATAAACACCAAAATGTTGACAGTGACTATTGCCCTGGCAGAGGAAATAAGAGTTTTATTTTCACATGTGTACTTCTTTATATTTTCCAAATGTTCTACAATGCATATTGTTTGCCTTTCACATTTAGGAAAATAAATAAGGGACATTACTTTTTAAAGTAAAGCAGAGAATATTTGATCTAGAGTCACTCCTGGGTGGTAAGAAATTTCTCTGCGGGCTTAGCAGCAGGTGATTTAGAAATGTTCCACAAATTCATTTTAAAATCCTCTTCAAGGGAAGAGTTCTCTAACCACATTTCAAAAGCACTTGAAGCTGTTATTTCAGGGCTTCTAGATAAGCCAAATAAGGTTACTCTAGCCACGATTCAATATATTAGAAAGAAAATGAATAGATAGGACAAGAGAAAGCAAAACAATGCACTTTAAATCTGGGTTTTGGGGGGACTCTCTAAGGAGTTGTGTGATCTCAGCAGCCCTACGAGCTGTCCACGGCGATCTTCAAGGACCATGCAGAGCACCACCTCCTGTAGGGGCAGATGGAGAGACATGCGGGAGCATCTCGACACCACCCTGTGTCTGGTGGAGAGGAGGTGTGTACATGTGGTGACAACCACAGCCCTGTTCCCCTTCCAAGAGGTGTCCTGTCCTGTGAGCTTCCCCACAGCTTCCTTGGAGGGCAGGGTGGGGGTTAATGCACAAGAACCACTTTAACAGGATGTGAACCCCACCAAGGTTCTCGTACAGACAGAAGACTGGACTTACGCACTCTGTGAGGTGCTCTGAAGGGTCATGATTTTACCCAGGGGGGCAAATGTGGGCCACAGGCTTCCACGCTCCACTCTCTTGGGACCTGGGCAGACAGTTCTCCAACAGGACGCTTTCCTGCCCAGTACAGATTCTTCCTTAAAACCCTGCTTTCTGGTGCATCGATGGCCCAGAATGGGCCTGCGAGTAGAAACCAACCTGACAGCTGGCCCAGACACAGAACAGACTGACTCCTCCAAAATAACAAAACACACCTTCACTGAGGTCCCCTCCCAGGTCTACCGAGGGATTGCCAAATCTTCCCTAAGACACTTTGAATGGGCTGCTGATTCCATGCCCGTATTCTACTGAATCACACAGTTTGCTGGGGGACCAAGGAAATGAGCACCGTGTTTAACTCTGCTTGGGGATCTCACCTCACTGCGACCCACCTCCCCCTTACTCCCCACCTCCACTGCCCTGCAGTCTTTATTTCACAAAAGAGCAGGGCCTCTCTGTGCCTTATGCACAGGCCTTGGCCTCCGTGAGAGTGCGTGTAGTTCTTTTTAGCCTCCTTTTTGTCTCAACACCATCCCTCCTGAGCATCTCCAGGATCCAGTGCATTGTCAAGACCATAGAAGACATTCAAGAGACCTCAGAACAATTCAGAAAATGGTGACATCTCCACTACTCTAGGTGATCAGGCTGGATAAAGATGGAGGTTGGCCCCCAGAGCCCTCTATTGCTTTCCTAGGCTCTACCCAAATGGATGGGAGACATGGGGTCTCCGCCTGGTACAGGGCGCCTTGAACGAGATTTAGGGTCCCTCTGATATGCCGGGGGCGTGGTGACCATCAATACGCAGGGTTACTGACTCTGACCCCATTTCTCCCAGACCATCCACATTGCAAATGCCCTGCATTTCAAGACTGAAATGTAGAGTCCTCACAGCCAGGCCTGGGGGAGCCATCTGCAAGCAGGAGACGTTAAAATAAATAGTCCACTCGAGCAAGGCCCATCTCGATAAGAAGCCTGCACAGCATCCAATGGCCCTGGAATGCTCAGCCACTTCAAAAGGAGAGTAATTGCCAGATATCTGCAAAGGGGCAAAGGCCTCCAGGCCACTTGCTTTGCAAGTGCTGCGTGGGGAGCAGAGGCCCAGACCGCCGGGGACCCCGATGCAGAGCAGATGTTTTACCGCAGCCGCTTCCCTGCTCCTCTGGGGCGCGGGCTGCCTGCCGTCCAGGGCCGGGCCTCCAAACCAATTAGCGTCATCCGTGCCTCCTGGTAGGAGGACATCCTGTTTATTTTGAACTCGGCTTGCCCGTTGCTGGTGAGATGGGGGAGACCTATTTATAATTTCCAGGCGCTTCTCCACTCCACCCCCACCGTGACTCCTGAACTGTCTTGTCTGGCCTGATTGCTCCAGCTGCCATCGGAGGGTCCTCTATGCGTGAACTTCAGCTGCACCATGGACGTCATCTCGACAACCTCAGGCTTTACTAGTATCTCACAGACCTGTTTCCCAGTCGCCTCCTGCTAGAAACTCGAATTTCAATAGAGTGAAGTCAAGTGTCAAGTCACACTCCATTACCTTCTTAGGCACTTGAAAAATCCTGCATACCCTACCCATGTCTCTTGCCCTTTTCTACACACACACACACTCACACACACACACACACCCCTTACTTCTCATCCTCTTAGATTCCCAACCTTAGCACCATTCACCTTGTGGTAATGATAAGATCGCTGTTGGTGGCGGGGGCCATCCCATGCACTGTGGAAGGTTCTGTCGTATCTCTGGTCTCTACCACCCTAGATGTCCGCATCACCCCACAAAAATGTCTCTAGATATCTCCCAAGGAACAAAACTGCTCCTCCCACCGCCGTTGCAACCCACTGTTTTCTCAGACCTGAAAGAATCATATAGAACAACACCATTTCTAGCCTCTCGTGGAGCCAAGAGATACTAGAAATTGAGTAAGAACCTTCCCCTTTGATGATTTATTTCCGGGATTAAACAAATCAAAAAGTTTAAGCAGTTGGGAGAAAGTCCAGGAGTCCATCTGAACAAGAAGTGCTGTCAGGAGTCAGCCGGGCCGCCCTGACGTTGCGGGCCTTTTGCACACAGCACAGGGGAACCCCGTGACCCCTCCACTGGGTCTTCCAGGCGAGGAGACCTTGGGGATGGGAAATGGCCTGGGAGCCCCAGCATCTCCCCCCACTGCATCCTGCATGCTCCGTCCGTGTCAGCCCGGCCCCTGCCAGCCTCCTCCATTATGTCAGAATAGCAATAGAAATGGACAGAGTTTTTGCCAAACTAAACATTTTTATCAGAAAGAAGAGGAAGTGAAGGACAGCTCGTGGCTGGGGTGGGGTGGGGGGTTGCTCCCATCTGCCAATCCCCTGGGCCCCCTGAGCCCCCTGCAGACCTCTCTCTCACTCAGCACCCTGCACTGGGATCACTGGCCTGCTGTCTGTCTCTCTCCCTCCAGACCATGACCTTCCCAAAAGCAAAGGCTCAAGCTCACTCCTTGAGCTTGGCATAGAGCTTGGCCCACACTTTTATCTTAATAATGGCTGATACATACTGGATGCTCGCCTGGGCCGGGTACTAAGCCCTAAACACTTGGCGTCCATCACCAGCTCCCAGGGTCCCCCCAAACCTAAGGAGTGGAGAGGATCATGCTCATTTGACAGGAGTGGGGATGGAGATGGGGGGGAGCGGTGGGTAAGAGCCGTGTTCCAAATCTTCCAGCCTGGGGCAGAGATGGAGCCAGGGCTAGAGCCCAAGCTGTTCAGACAAAGCCTCTTAATCCCTGAACATGACCAGGCACTTGATACTTGATGAACTAATAGATGAAAGAAAAAAATTAATGTGCCCCCGACCCCAGGGATCTTGCCAATCGGCCAATGTTTGCTACGCTGCCGTGACTGCCAGGTGCGCTGCCTCTCTCATCAGAGGGAAATTCGGGGAATAGAGATCCTATCTCGCCTCCCCTCGCTGTGCTGAACACCCTGAGGGGAACTGGAAAGCCTTGCCCGGCAGCTTGGCAGTCTCTCCGCTTTGGGAAGGAGCACTCACCCCCTTGAGACGGCCCTCTTGGGGCTCATGTCCACTGCCTTCCCCACCTGCTTGGGGACAGGGGAACACTCCTGGCTGTGACTTGGGGAAAGTTAAAGCAGAGGCTGGACAGCCAACAACGGGGGCCAGCGCCTGGTCAATTTATTTCAGCAAACACTCACGGATGAACAGCCCAGGCTGGAAATGGCTTAAGCCAAGCATGGCCCTTGCCGTCCAGGCTGCCCTGGGGCGGCGACAGAGGGCCACATACCCAAGGAAAGCTAATTCAGACCGTGTGTTGGCAAATGTCATCATCAAGGGCCAAAGAGCCGTGCAAAACGAGGGGGAAGTGGTTCATCGTGCCCAGGGAGGCCAGGAACCACCTTGGAGAGGAGGTAGGATTCAAATCAGGCTGGAGGAAGTCATGGAAGGTGGAGAGGCACCTGTGATGATGCCTGGTGCAGCAGGACCGTGGGGTGGCGGCTGGAGACGGAGTCAGAGGACAGAGTCAGGTGTCAGGTGCTGGCCGGGAGCGAGGCTGAGACCAGACCACGAGTGCACACGCTTCTCCCCCCGCGGAGAAGTCTGCCCACCTGGTTCAGAGAACAAGTGATGAGTATTCTGTCCTTTTAGTTTAGATTCCACCAGAAGCAGATCCCAAAGGAAGCACTTCGGTGCAAGTTGTTTACTTGGGAGGTGATCCAAGGAAGCGTTGGGAGGCTGTGGGGGATGGAGACAGGGGAGGGAAGGGCGCCAGGGCAGGGCGTGTTAATGAGCAGGTTACCGCCAGGGGCAGCTGGGCCTCATTCCCGCTGGCAGGCCTGTGCTGGAGCGGCTGGGACTGACTCACAGGAGCCAACTGTGTGCATCTTTCCCCAACTCTGAGCCAGTGACATCTGTGAGCAACTTGAATTCCGCCTCGGTGGGAGAATTTACACCATAGAAGTTGGCAGGTGCTCAGACTGAGGCCTTACCTGCGCCCATCCCCCACCCAAGAGTGGCTTAATAGTGGACAGCTGCCTGCTAGGGCCTCCGGAAGATGCTTTCCTGGGGTCGGGGGCCCTGAGGAGCCGGGGTGTTTCTCTGAGAGCTGCCCCTGGAGGGTTACCTGGCCTGGAACGGGATGAGCCCCCGTCCAGCTGAAGAATGCCCTCAGGTGGTGTCTTAGTCCATGCAGGCTGCTGTAACACGAATACCAGAGACCTGGTGGCTTTAACAACGAACACGTATTTCTCACAGTTCTGGAGGCCAGACAGCCAAGATAACGGTGCCTGCAGATGGGGGCCCATTTCTGGCTCGTAAATATCTGCCTTCTTGCTGTGTCCTTGGTGGCAGAGGGCTGTAGGGATCTTTCTGGGGACTTTTTTTTATAAAGGCACTGATCCCATTCATAAGGGCTCTGTCCTCATGACCTTATCCCCTCCTTTTTCTTTTCTTTTTTTTTTTAGACGTTAAAAAACTTATTCATGAGAGATACACAGAGAGAGGCAGAGACATAGACAGAGGGAGAAGCAAGCTCCCTGCAGGGAGCCCAATGTGGGACTCGATCCCGGGACTCTGAGCCAAAGGCAGACCCTCAACCACTGAGCCACCCAGGCGCCCCAACCTAATCCCCTCCTAAAGTCCTCACCTCCACAAACCATCCCATCGGGGGCTAGAACTTCAACAGGTGAATTCCAAGGTGACACAAACACTCATTCAGTCCACAGCACGCTGGGAGCCTGAGTTACTTGCAGTAGAAAATCTGCACGTAAGAGAAGAGGGAAGAGCTGGGGGATTACAGCCAGGGCCCTAACCGTATCTGCTATGGGTCCGAGCTGCTCAGGGGCTTGAATAGGATGTCCCCTGCCCTGGGAAAAATAGCTAAGTAAGAGGCGTGGAACCCACACGCCGTCTCCATGTCTCCATCGGCTAGCGCCCCTGCTTCCCCCCCAATACACATCTGTAATCCTGCTCCTGCTGGCAAGCAACTAAGTCCTACAGCTTTAGCAGGTTAATGAATTATTCTTCACTCAGGAGCTCACACACTTCCTAGGGATATTTTCAGTGCAATAGGGCTCCAGGAAGACAGAAGAGTCTTCAAGATCTCTGACGGTGTAAAAATGGCATTCGTGGAGTAGATATTTTAGGCTAACAAGCACCCCCTTACACACACACACCCCCACACCCACATGCCCAATAATTGAAGTTAGCTCTGCTCCCCCAAAAGTAACATTCAAAATACATGAAGCCGAGGGCCAGGTGGATGACAATTTCCTTAAATAAGTAAGGACACGTCTTCCTTATAGCAGACACAGCACTGCCTAGATCCGCTGGAGAACGGAGTCTTGCTAATAAGCTCTCCTTCTCTGTGCCCCAGTTTTGCCACTTGGGGAAAGCTCACAGGATGTGACTGTGGCAATGCCAAGATTTGAGAGTCAGCTCTTACTGTCATCCTGCGAACTCTGACCGGCTCTGCTCCCCCACTGCTTGGGGACTTGGTGGGCAAAGGAGATACTCTGTCTCCAAAGTGCTGAGAGCCCCTGGGAGGCTAAGCCATGCAGCAAGAGAAGGCAGGCTGCACAGCACATCTCCGGTCCCCGGGCTGTAGGGGGGCCAGCCCCTGGAGCCCTGGCTGAAGGGACGAGGCCTGGGCAACAGCTCATACGTGTTCCTGCATAGGGGCCGGAGTACAGAAGGCCAGGCCAGGAGGGAGAGGACGGACAATGACAGAGGTTATAGTGCTTTACCTCTAGCTCCCCTGGGCCTTACCCAAATGGACAGTTACGTCCGATGACCGCCCCCACCAATACTGTTCCCTGTAAAATATCCCTTTCCAGCGTGTGTCCCAAATAACTAATATAATAAACAATGTCTCCTTTACTCAGCTCTCCAAAAACAATCCTTTTGTTTAACCACAATCCGCAAAAACAATTTCTCCATTGTAAATAAATCCCCAGACTCTACAATATACCCGATCCAGGAAAACACAGGAGCATATTTTATAAGCTCCGTGTATTTCCAAACAAGGGACATTGTTTCACCGTAGAAAAGCTATTTCTGAGAATCCCGCTGACAGCGAACCCGAGACAGGGCTCTTCTGGTGTGAAATGAAGGCAGCGCAGAAGGGAGCTGCATCGTGGAAGGTGGAGCTGGGGAGGAACCGGGGCCTACGTGTTCCATCTGCTCAGCCCAGGGGTCCTAGAGCAGGACTGGAAGCTCTGAGGCCACATGGGGAAGGGCCTCGCCGAGCGGGGCCATCCTGGCTGGACAGGCACAGCACTGACAGCTTCCAGGGGACCACTGGGCTGCCACAGGATCAAAAGGGGTGCTGGGCCCCTGTGCACCAACGACCTCAGGCACGGGCCCAGTGAGCAAGGCCAAAGCCCCTGTGGCTACCAGGAGGGACACACACACAGAGCAACCCCTCTCCAAACTGGCAGTGGGAGGTTTGGTTGGGTAACTGAGGTGCTTTCTCTGCTCCTTCCTGCCCCCAGAGCCCAGTGGGGGCTCTGAAAGATGATTTATCCTTCTGGAAGTAGAGGTCACTGTGGGAGCTCCCAAAGACACCAGTCGTTGGCTGATAGTTGCCCTGGGACGGTTACCTGCTGGGCCCTCCAGCCCGCCCTAGCATGGGACAAACACCCCAGCCATAGAATGCCCTCAGGCCGGGAGCCTCAGTTGCTGCTGTAGCAAACCATTAGCATGTTGGGAAAAAGGGAGAATGTCTGCAAAGGGTCCAAACTACCCAGGGGCTGTAGGGACTAAAGTGCCCCCTGCCCATGCTCCAGGCCTCTCAGGGTATTATTTTCATTAGAATCTCTTCTGAGATATGACGCCCACTTCGGTTGCTCTAGAACCTTCAAAGCTCATGGGTGCCCTTCTCAGTTACTGAGTTCACCCAAGAGAAGTAGGGCCAAGATGGATCCCATTGTGACCTGAGCCTGGCATACCATGTCTGGTCAAACCATGTAGCCCTCTGAGGCTGACCAAGGCCCTCTCCATCTGCTTCCCAAAAGGGGGTATTGGAAATTGCTACTGAAGCTCAAGGGGCCAGATGCCGGGGGGAAGAAGGACCCTCATCCACTGGGACGCTGCTCTTCGGCAGCAAGGGAAGGAGCCACAGGGCCAGTGACCCCTCCTAAGAGAGATGGTCAACACTCAGGACGCCCACAGAACCTTCTGCTGTATCTACACTTGGTGGCCCCAGACACCGTGTTGTCTGTAGTTTCTATGTACTCAGTCAACTCTACTGTCATTTGCTCTTTTGCTTCTAGTTTTCCTGGTCCCTCCAACCCAATATTCCTGTTCAGCCCATCGTGAAGCTGAAGAGCAACTGCCCGGGCAGGAGACAACCAACCCCATGACTGAGTACTCAGTTTCACACAAAGTTCTCAGTCAATCGGCCTTACATCTGGGGGCTGCAGAAACTTTGGCTCCGCACCAGTAAGGCATACAGGGATCGTGGATGTTTGGCTGGGGGAGGCGGGGCTGGGGCTCAGCTGCTCTGGGTCTGTCTGTCCCTTTGTCTGCAGCATCCCTGACCTCTACTCAGACCTACACGCCTCCCTTTCTGGAACTGTAGCCACAGAGTGGATCGAACTCGTGACCCAAGCCAAGGCATTCAGCTGCTTCCCTTTTCCCTGTCCTGGGCTTTCTTAGTGAGAGGACAGGGACGGGAGGAGGGATTGATGGAGGCTGGTCTAATCAGAATCACCTCACTAGTTTCCCTGGACATTCTGGGGCAAGGACACTTCCCCTCCTCTTCTGGGTGTGGGGCTGCTGGCAGGCAGGCGTGGAGGATGGAGCCCCTTAGAGGAAGTGAGGCAGGAGATGGAACCCCGAATCAAGCTGTGATGAGGCCGGATGTACCACATCCCCAACCTGAACCTTAGGCTTAAAAATAAGCAAAAGCAAATTCTTTTCAGGCTTAAGACATTTGGAACTGGTTTTTCTCACTCTCATCTTCAAAAAGAGTCCCAACCGGTGAGCCTTGCCACAGACATTCTCCTTGCTTTTCAGAGGCTTTTTCTATCATCTTCTGAGATGACAGATGCTTCCCGATGATCAGCTTTGTTAATGGTAGGTGGGGCCATCTGTGCAGTGGCCGGGTGTGGTGGGGCCCTGCTTGCCTCCTTCTCAGCTTCCCTCGACCTTTGCTCCCAGCCTCTGTGCAAGCCAGAAACCCGGGGGTCATCCCGGATCCCTGAATCCCATCAACCATCATGTCTGATTAATTCCAATTCCAGAGAGCTGGCCAACCCATCCACTACTTCTTCTCTGCGATGAGCCTAGTCCAAGCTCCTACCATCTTTGGGAAGGCTACTCAAATAGCCGCTCGCTGGTCTCCTCCTCTACGTCCCCAATCCTGCCCTTTAATGCTTTCTCCACCTGACACCCAAGACAAATCACAAAATGTAAATCACAGCATTATGTCTGCCCTCTCCCGGCTTAACTCACTTACATGGTTTGTGTGTGCTTCTGAGCTCCCTACTGGTCTCTGGAATGGTCCAAGCCCTTTCCTGCTTCTGGCCTGTATGAGTTTCCTACAAGTTAGCCTAAAATAACACAGATGTGTGATTGTGGCGATCTGGAGGTCAGAAGTCCCACACAGGTCTCACTGGGCCACACTCCACGTTCAGCAGGACTGCTTTCCTTCCTGGAGGCTCTGGGGAGAATCTGTTTCCTTGCCCCTCAAACTTCTAGAAGCTATGGTGCATTCCTCAGCTTGTGGCCCCTCCTCCATTTTCAAACATTGCCTCACGGTGACCTTTCTTCTATTGTCATATCTTTCTCTGTGGCTGTGAAAGTTTCTCTGCTTTTAAGGACACTTATTAGATTGGGCCCACGTGGATCTTCTAGGCTATTTCCCTGTCTCAAGGTCTATAACCTAAATCTGAAAAGTCCCTTTTGCCATGTTAGGTAAGATCTTCACAGGTTTTGAGAAGTAAGGTGTGAACCTCTGTAGGGGGCATCATTCTTCAGACCACAGGCCCTTTGCATGTACTATTTACCCAGACTGTTCATCTACCCACTTTTCACCAGGTCAACTCCTTTAGGCCAAATGTCAAATCCTCAAAGAGACCTCCCTAGAAGGCACTTTAAGTTAGTGCCTTAAGTACTTAGGTAGAGAGACCTCTTGGTTACTCTACCAAGCTCCTGATTCTTTCCCTGATAGCACTTCCAACAGTGTATATATAATCAGAAAAATCTCCCTATTTACTAGATGCTTGTTTTCTTCATTAGACTGCAAGCTCTGTAAGAACAGGAACTGTGCTGATTTTGCTAGTTGTCTATAACAGTGCCAGTCACGTGGTAGACACTCCTTAAGTATCTGATGAATGAACAAATAAAGGAAATTGGCCTGAACTTTAATTAAGAGCAGCACTGACTCCTTCAGAATGGATCCTGACGCGAAGCAGGATGCATTGAAAGAGCTCCAACCTGGATTTCTGGATTCAATACCCAGCCTCCCTTGTTGCAGCTCCATCCCTGCCTTGTCTCGTCTCATGATCCCACAGGTCCCCCTCTGATTCTCTGAGCCAAAGCCCCAGCCTGAATCTCCTTCCCTGTCTACTCTTGTCCTCAGGACCCCTGGATTAGGGTCTATTCTTTTTTTAGTATTTTATTTATTTATTCATGCGAGACACAGAGAGAGAGGCAGAGACACAGGCAGAGGGAGAAGCAGGCTCCATGCAGGGAACCGGATTGGGACTCGATCCCTGGACCCTTGGACCCTGGGATCACATTCTGCGCCAAAGGCAGGCGCTCAACCACTGAGCCATCCAGGTGCCCCTAGGGTCTACTCTTGATCCCAGCTTGGGGAGGGTGCATTTCCTTCCTAGCATTTCTCCAAATTATTGTTACTTGTTATCCTCTGTCTTCCTCAGGAAGCAGTTTGTACCAGGAGGACAGTATTTGCTTCCCTTTTGCTCCTTGGTGGATCCACAGGACCCCGCCTGGTGCCTGGTCCTCTCCCCCAGATACTGTGTGGTGGAATGAATGACGCCGAGACAATTCTATCCTGCCTGGGTTTCGGGACTGCCCATGGATCGCCGCCCTCCACATTGGAGCTCTCCAGTGCTGACTGCTTTGTTGACTGACCCCAGATCCTCTAAAAGCTCTATCTAGACTTCAACTTCCCAGTCCAGTCCTTTTGCCTCTATTCCATGCGGTAGGAATTTTATCCTTACTGCCAGCTCTGGGATAAATACCAACCTCAGAAATAGGTCCAGTTCCAAGGAGAATATAGGGTTTATTCAAATAATTTTGATTAAGAATCTGATCCATGCCAGATCTTCTGTTGAGTTGCTCAAAAATGAACAACCACAGTAACTACTCTTGAGAATCTCACAAAATGGCAAAGAAACAAATAACTACCCTAGAATGGTAAATGCCCTGCTTTTGCTGCTATAGCCGTGGAAGTGGGGCGCAGAGGAAAGAGAAGACGGAGTCTCCAGGTGCCTCTCCACCAAACCATCCCACTAAGGGGACTCATCAATAGGCTGCCCTACCCTGGCTCAGGTGGAGGGGAGGCAGTGAGATCCCATGGTAAAGGTCTGGGGTGGGAGCAAGCAGTGTGAACACAATTTTACTTCTCAGTTAAATGTAATTAATGCCTAATTCTGGCAAAGGAGAGGCTGAGTCTCAGATGTTGAAAAGTCTTGAGAAATTGGAAGGTCTGTTCTCCAAACAGGCACTCACTCTCAAGTGAGGATCTGCTTGGCCATGGAAGGGCTAGAGGGGTGGTTGGTGTGAAAGCAGTGGAAGTAGGGTGTCTGGAGCAGGGATAGAGCTACCCAACGAGAAGGAAGGATACAATCCCCCTGGGCCCTACTTCTCAGTGACTCGCCTCAGATGCTAAAGTGCTCAGTTGGGAAAATCACAAAACGCTAGTAAAAAGGTTTTCCAGTTGGAAAATTTAGCCCCAGAGTTAACTGATAGGCACCAGCCAGGTCATGGAGCTCTAGGATTTTTCGGCTGAGATGGGGAGGTCTTGGGGCAGCCAGAGGACCAGCAAGCAGATGACACACGGAGGGAGGGTGTCATCCATCCCCTTGGTCTTGCTCGCCCATGGAATCCCATCAGAAGGCTGCTGGGAAGACAGTTGTAAGGCTCGGTACGTTTCTCCAACTTGCAAGCTGACGTTAGTCCTTTACTCTGGACGTTACTTGTGGCTGACACAGAGTTTTACTAATGCAAAGTGATCTGCCAAACTGTTTTGGCTGTGTTTTGCTGGAAGCCAGAGAGAAGACAAAGAACACTATAAAAAATAACAAGCAAGGCAGAAATGTGCTCTCTCTCCCTGAGGTGACACCAGCTATTTTCCCATGAAAATAAAGAGAGCAAGGAATAATTAAGAGAAGGGGGGTGGCGGGGAGGGAGAGCCAGAAACCCATCAGTAAAAACAAGAGGGTTTTCAATGGCTTTTCAGTAGCAAAAGAACAATTATGATATTCTTCTAAGGGGATTCAAAATTCTTGAAAATTGAGAGAACTTGAGAAGGAGCCGATGTTATTGTTGTGTTTTTTTTCAACCAGTATTTTGAGATGTGGGAGCCCCCAAATCAGTGCTAAGACCTGCCACTCCATTGGGTGATGTGAAGGGGGTTCCACGGGGCTTCCAGCTGAAATCCGCATAAGTAAAGAGTGGATTAAGGCAGTAATTTTCAGTAGCTCCGAAAGAACTACAAAGGCACAAATGCTACCAATTACATCTCAACACAAACCAGTGCCTCCTTCAGCCTCGACGGGGAGAAGGCAAACAATTTCATTGTCAACCAGGGTGTTCTCTGGAAAGCCCGGGAACATGCTGGGCGCATTAAAGGGGAGATATCTCGCATGTGCAATTACTCAACACATCTTTAAAACTGTAAACACTTGTTCACATGTGGAGAAGTTTAGAGCCGCTCGGGCTTGGAAAGCCCACCTGGCAGGCGGGCTCCCTCCATCTCTCCAGTTGAGTAACAGACTCGGCGCCCGCTGCTCCTCTGAGAGCCAAACGCTAGTCAGCGGAGAGATCATTAAGGAGTGGGGGGCAGGAGTTCATGCGTGTGCTATTTTTATCCAGAGCACTCCCTTCTCCCCTCTCTGGATTGATCTGCTCCCATAAACCTTGCCTCCACCCCCTCCACCCCCCCAGCGGCCCGCCCCGCTGCATCTGGGAGCCTGCGGGTGCAGGGATGCCACCTGGCTTTGGCTCGCTGCTTGCTCCACCTTGGATGGGTAAGTGGCGCCGAGGATGCCGACATTTCCAAATAAACCCTGCAGAGGAACATTGCCCAGTGCTGGGTTTTTGAAACAGCAGGCTGTGTGGCCTCAAAGAGAATACCCACCATGCATGGTAAAATAAGTCTCTCCCCACATGCGCAACAAAAGAATTTTTTAGGACCCAAGGACCCCAGCCTATAAAGATGGGGAATTAAAAAAAAAAAAGGCAAGGTTTGTTCTCTCCTGGCAGCCCCCCGCCTGGCTCACTGGAGAGCCCGACTCATCTATATAGTATGAATCACCCATCAAACGTGGAAAAGACCCATTAGATCATCCTGCTCAGCTGGCTGCCCAACGAGAGGGCACGGCTGTTTCTCCTTTACTGGGGCTGATGTTACATGTCTCCAGCGAGGACCTGATTGTTTAGCCTTTCTGGTTTAATTTGCTATTGTGGGACTGCTGGGGAGGGAGCCAAGCCAGTTCCCTGGTTTCTCTGGTCCACTTACACGTTTCTAGGTGCTGGAGACCAGTTCAAAGGGACGGAGTGCTCTAAACGCAGAGGGGAATACGCCCAGTGGTGGAAAGATGGCAATAAATCCCTGGGAAATTAAAATTTCACTTGAAGTGGAAATTTTACCATCACCAAAATCTGCCAAATTTTGGATTTGGGGATCGGTAGAGAGGTTTCCAAAATGAAATGATGTCTACGAGTTGTTTGTTTTAAAGGATGTAATATATAGTAAAAATGAAATAATCGTCCCACCCGAGTGAGAGTTATTTCTCTCCCAGCAGACCTTTTCCTGACTCTAAGAATTCCACTGTTAATGGGCAGAGGGAAAGCAGTCAGCTAGGTAACGGGCACCACTAGCACTGAAGTCATTTCATTAGGACCCGTAAATGAGCGCTGCCCAGGTGCTCCATGCAATTAGCTGCACCCCAAGCATCTCCCACGTCGGCCAGAATTAGAGCCTAGGGCGGGGAGCGAGGCACCCTTGGAGAAGAATCCACCCCAGCCGAGGACCAGGTCAGAGGCCCAGCTCTCCAGCAGGCCAAGCAAGGCCAGAGCCCTCAAATCCTCAGGAAGTCATCACACCTGAGGGAGGCGCAAAGATGCGATTTACAAAATTACACAATGAGCTATCATGTCCTAGTATTTTCCAGGTAATGATAGACATTATCTGGGTTCTGAAGTCATAGGTCTAGGTTTGAATTCTAGCTTCTGTTTCGAGCAAGCCGCTGAGATCTTTTGGTCTCGGTTTTCTCATCTGCAAAATGGGGATAATAAAATGTGCCTGAGGATCAAGTGAATTAATACACAGAATGTGCTTAGGAGAATGGCACCTAATAAGCCCTTCTAAAGTATTATTTTCTTACTGTATTATTTTTTGTATTCTTATCATATTTTTATCTTGCTGGATTTTTTTAAGATTTACTTTATTTATTTGACAGAGCGCACAAGCAGGGGGAGTGGCAGGGAGCCCAATGTGGGGCTCGATCTCAGGACCCCAGGATCATGACCAGAGCCAAAAGCAGACGCCTAACTGGCTGAGCCACCCAGGTGACTCAATTTTTTTTAAGGTTTATTTATTTATTTGAGAGAGATGGAGTGCACAAGCATGAACAGGAGGGGCAGAGAGAGAGAATCTTAAGTAGAATGCGCTGAGCAAATGAGCTGAGATCACAAGATCACAACCTGAGCCAAAACCAAAAGTTGGATGCGTAATGGACTACACCACCCAGGCGCCCCTATCTTGCTTGATCTTTGCACTAATTTCACTATGGTTGCCCTCGGTTATCCACCCATACTGAAGTAAGCAGTAATAGCTTCTACTTAGTACCCACCATGTGCCACATTTTGACCTAGAAGAAAGATCTAGATTGGCAGTACAGCCCACAGACCAAATCCAACCTGCCACCTGTTTTTGTAAGTAAAGTTTTATTGAAACTCAACCATTTGTTTCCATAGCATCTATGGTCCCTGGAGACCATACAGGTCGCAAAGCTTAAAATGTTACTCTCTGGCCCTTCAATTAGCATAAATTAATTCTCACCATCACCTGAGAGGTAGGTTTTGCTTCCTATTTTCAGATAAGGAGACCAGTACTCAAGAATAGCCCTAAGATCTCTCCTCCAGGGGCTAGACCCCAGCTGACTCAAACATCCAGCCCTTCTGGCCATGCTGTGCTGGACACAGGAGCAGAGTGTGCTCCCAGTGCTATGTCCATCACCATCCACTGAACCGGAGCCCCGTGCAGCCAGCAGACTGCTGCTGGTCAGGGTGCTCATCTCCAGGGAGGGAACTGTCATCTGCAGAGACAAGTCATTCAGGGCAGTGGTACCCTGAGTCACACTCTCCCCCTCCTACAAACCAGGAGCTTATCGATAGTCCCTGCTGTGGCTGTTTCGTTGGCAGGCATGATGATGGTAAAAGCAGGTGCCCCGAGAGGTCTGTCCTGGGCTCAGGTGGGAAGGCTTAAAGGGCTACAACGAGGAGTCGGCATCCAGTTACTCCTCAGAGAATGGTTGGAAATACTCGTTTACCAAATGATATGGTAATTATCCAGAGAGCTGTCAAATTTCAAACGTTTTCAGAAAATGGAGGTTATTGCTACCACATGTTGTGGGTGTTAAGAAGCATTTTCCTCATTGGAAAAAATGCCCTAGATTTTGAAGTCTTTGAAGATAAGAGGATCATCACAACTTCCCCTCGACAGTTGCCCATTTAGGGGATACCCAGCGGTCACGGGTTACAGGTGCAGTGGGAAGACTCATCGCGCTGGGCTTGGAAGTGGGAACATTGGCCTTTGTTAGCTGTCCCTGGAGGAGGAGAGTTGCCCTGCCTTGGACTCCCATCACCATGGATTCCCTTCCTTCTGGCAGTCCTCAGCTTTTTGGTACTGCATTCCTTGCTAGACCATAAACCTCCTAAGGATAGAACCATGTCTTATCCCCCACTTTATCCCCAGAGCACATAGTAAGTGCTCAGAAAATACTTCCTAAAATAAATGAAGGGATTTAATAAATGTAGAGGTACCTTTACAGAGCAGCTTCCCCCCGACCCCTCTACCCTCAGTAATGGCCGAATCCTACCAATGGGCTGGCCCACCAACCAATCTAGAAGCAAAACTGGGATGGGTAAGGAGCATGGCCCCATCCAGTGCTCCTCGGTAGGGATCCTACTGGCTTTTTAAAAAACGAAATTGCTCTTCTTATAAGAGACTTGGCATCCTAGACCCCAGACAGTCATGCCTGGCTCACTCCCTGGACCCTGACAACTGAACACCACTGATGGAGAACCACGGTTCCAGTATCTTACTATAGTGGCCACCACCATTTGTACTGAGAATCTTCTGCCATCTGGAAATGACAGAGTCACCCCTAAACAAGCATGGGTTTTTACTAACAGAAACACAAATGTTACACAAACCCCGTGGGTTTTACTAATAAGTTTTTAGAAAGATTGGGGAGGGTTGTTCATGCTAAGGTGACCAGAAGTCCACATTTGCCCAGCTACTTTCCAGGTATTAGGGTCCCAGGAAATCCCTCCATCCTGGGCCAACCTGGATGGTCGGTCACCCCAGGAACCAATCTGACCCTCAAAGGGCACATGCATTTTTCCCAAAATCTGTGGCCCCAGAGTGCAGAGACCCTCCCAGTTGCAAATAAGAGGATCAAATCTCGAAAGGCATGTGACTTTACCAAGGGCATCCAGCAAGGGTTGTCCACGAGAGCCATTTCCCACTGGCAACACCAACAGGCAAAGGACAAATTTGATATAGCCTACACTATCCTTCTGTCTCCTTAAGGAATTAATTAACTCTTCATTTAGCCCTATTTCCAGGAGTCGATAGAGCATGGCAGAGGGCAGGGGCTGCACGATGAGATGCTAACCAGGAATCCTGTGATCTGCACCCCACAGCTTATCAGATCAACACAGAAGCCATGGGCGCCTATGACGACATGAATCAAGTTCTATTTCAGGAGTTCTCGTTCCTTGCTAATTACCCAATAAATGTATCTGCTTGCTAAGTTGCACGTTGAGATATTTAAGAAAGCAGGGGAAATTAGCAATGGCAGTATTTTCACTTAAAAAGGAGGCATCAATGAACATAGGCCCTGGTCCAAGCTCCGGGCATATCTGCCTATCAAGTTACCTTTAACTCTGCTATTAAAAGGCAGGCTGGGGCGCTTGGATGCGGCCACATGAAAAGCACCTCGGGGGCTATCTCACAGTTGGCCGCACTCCCCAGAACAAGAGGGGCCTTTCATGCAGGGGTGCGGGTGCCCAGGAGCGCAGCGAGGCTCAGGGCGCCCCGGTGTTCCCAAGCAGGGCTTCATATCGCAGCCGCTCAGGTGGAAAGGGGGCAGCTGGCCTGTCCCCCCTGTGCTCCCACCTAAGGTCACACATGAATAGAGCCCGATTGAGGAGTGGAGCTGGCCTCCCCGGCAGCCCGGTGATGTGCAGAGGAGGGTGTCCTGTTCGGAGATAAGGCTGGAGTCGGGGAGGCTCCAGGGTTCCCCGGGCGGTCAGTCGATAAGGGCAGAGACAACGCAGCATTGTGGAGAAAGGGGGGGTGAGGCAGGGAGGACGGTGCGGCTCACGTGGTGCCGGTGGGAACCATACCCCGGCTCCTTCCACAAATGAAAGGCAGGCTTTGGGTTACACTTCCACCCTTGCCTTGTGCCCTCAAGTCATTTTTCGTCCCGGGAACCTCAAAAACTACAAACCACCGTTTGTGGAGTGCCTGGGCCAGGCAGGGGTAGGGCAGTGAGTGCAATGGGTAAGATGCAGGCCCTGGAGGGGGCTCCAGCTCCTGCACATAGTAGATGCTCAATTTACAGAAGCTACTCTTTATCATCATGGACAAATTGTGATGGAAGTGGTGGCCGCCAGCAAATACACCTATAAAAGGAATACGCAAAAAATAAATAAATAAATAAATAAAAAATAATTTAAAAAAGGAATACGCAAATCAGTACAGTCTGGGAGCGGAGCTGAGCCGGCTGGGAGGTCAGCACAGGTGACTCTTCAGTCTTTGCCCGCAACACTGGACATCCCCGGAGGAGGGAGCACCACCCAGGGAGAGCTGCTGACCCCAAATCACGGCTCTGCAGCAAACCAACCTGCCATGTGCTTTCAGTAGGCCTCCTAACTTCCTTGGATGGTCTTCCATTTCCTTGTCTATGAAATAAAGGCATTGGAGTCCATTTCTCTTTTTTTAAGATTTTATTTATTTGAGAGACAATGAGCACAAGCAGGGGGAGGTGCAGAGGAGAAGCAGACTCCCTGCTGAGCAGGGAGCCCGACTGACTGACTGAGGGCTGGTGTGAGGGGAGGGGGGACTGGATCCCAGAACTATGGGACCACAGGATCACAACCTGAGCTGAAGGCAGACACTGAACTAACTGGGCCACATAGGAGCCCCTGGAGTCCATTTCTTGTGTTTCTATTGGATCCAAATTTCTGTGGCTTCTGGACTATATATATTACTTAATTGCTTTGTCCATTTTTAGCTTTGCATAAGATTATAAGACATACATATATAAACATATAAGAAGTACATGTCCCTGAGGGGTGCCTGGATGGCTCAGTCCATTAAGTATCCAACTCTTGGTTTTCGACTCAGGTCATGATCTCAGGGTTGTGAGATCAAGCCCCACATCAGGCTCTGTGCTCAGCGGAGTATCTGCTTGAGATTCTCTCTCTCTCTCTGCCCCTCCAGCCAGGTGCTCTCTCTCTCTCTCTCTCTCTCTCTCTCTCAAAAATTAATAAATAAGTCTTTTTAAAAAAGAAGCATATGTCCCTGAATATAAAACAACATGAATATAAGGCAGCTTTCCATTTTCTTAATGAGACATTAAATCAATGCATAATATATGTCATAACATATTTTATAACATAAGACATTTTATAACATAATAGATATAATGTATATTTTATATAAAAGTGTGCATATCTATTAGAGAGGTACATGACATATTCAAATGTATACTTTAATATTTAACACATAAATTTAGTTGCACATATGCATTTAAGCTCATATAAAACAATAGATTATTTTTTAAATAATTTTACTCAAGCTCTCCATACTATTGTCATCACTAGAGCTGAGCTGTGAGTCATGGAACACCCTTCTCCAGAGCAGTCACTGTGATTTTGTCTTAGGTCATTTGAGATATCATCCTCCACGAAGCCAAAGTTATCAGCATGGCTTCAAAGGCCCCACATGATCAGTTCCACCTGCCCTCATCCCTTACCATTCTCCCCCCATTGCTCACCCTGCCCCAGTCCCATGGCCTCTTTGATAGTTCCCGGTCTCTAAGAGCACATGCCTACTTCCCATCCCCCCATCCCCCTGATACGTGCATGACTCAAGTCCTACATCGATTTGTCTCTGCTCAAATGTTACTTCACCAAAGAGAGGAAACCCAGTCATTTCCTCAATAGCTGCTGTTGGACTGCCAAGCAAACATTGATTATAAAGTCACACCGATTCTAAGCAATTTCACAAAGTGAACAGTGTCAGATGCTACAATAGAAATCTCAGCCAACTAACACAATAAAAATTTGTATCTCTCGGGACGCCTGGGTGGCTCAGTGGTTGAGCATCTGCCTTCAGCTCAAGGCATGATCCTGGGGTCTGGGGATCGAGTCCTACATTGAGCTCCCTGACAGGAGACTCCTTCTCCCTCTGCCTATGTCTCTGCCTCTCTCTCTCTCTGTCTCTCATGAATAAATGAATATAATCTTTAAAAAATTTTTATCTCTTATATGCAAAGTTCAGTGAGGTGTGGAAAGCTCCCCTGGTTCTCTCTCCTCCATGTTGTGACTCAGAGATCCAGGCTGCTACATCTCAGATTTGCAGTTTCCCATGTCACAGCATAAGGAGAAAAGAGGACTGTAAGTTGCATGAGATATTTCAAGGGCCATCTTTGAAGGTGGCTTACATGAGCTCATGCACATTTCTTTGGCCAGAATTCAGTCCCTGAGCTAGTAGCTCACTTCAGAAATGCTAGGAAATGTGAGCTTCCACTGTACCCTAGTGAAAGGAGACCCCAGAGCAAATGCAGAGCAGTAACATCTCTGCCACAAGAATTACATCTGCATTGGAATCCTACCTTTGCCAACTGGCTCAGAACCCTTTGGATCTATTTCTTCAGTTATAATTTGGAACTAATGATGCCTACCCACATGATTGGCAGAAGGTCACAGACATAGTAGTGATCAGTAAATGTTTGCTTATTAATAAACAGATTAGTTGAGAAAATTGTATTGGTCTAAATGCCTAGGTTAAATTTCTATAGTTACTAAATATTAAAGCATTAAGCAAATTATCCTTGAAACTATCAGATAAAATTTTATACCACAGGACAGTTGAACAAAATGGCACTATTAAACATAAGCAATCCATCAACAATTCAAAGTCTGTGTAATCCACTTTTCTACTCTATTTTCACACATGGCCTTTCTTCTTGTCTGCCTTCAGCAAATTACTCCTCCTCTCCTTGTGAAACCAGAAAAATGTGAGGAATAGTTTGCAATTTTTCCGAATTCTAATTAACATAGTTTCCTATTAGCGGAAGACACAAATTAGGCAATATATTATGGAGAAAGATCTCTTAATAACCCCGAAAGATTTAGAGTAGATAATTAGGAATTGATGAATCACCTATAAAAATTTTCATAGGGATTGACTATACCAGAGAAATGCAATAGATAAAACTTTGGAGTGAGGATTTATTCATTAATTACAAAAAAAAAAAAACTTTTTTTAAAATCCCAACAAGTGACAGAGGACAATAGAAGGGGAAACCATGAAGGAAACTGAAAAGAAACCCCCTTCACACACATAGGGAACACCCCCGAGAATATTCTCACATGAGCCAGGGGAGTGTTGAAGAAGACAGTAGTTGGCAGTATGCAATGATTCAGGCCTCTCACCCAGGGTAAGGACTGAAGAGAGAATTTGGCATCTAGAAGCCTATGGTGACCTGTACCCAGAACATTCTCAGTGAAGTGGTGGGGATGAGAGGCAAGGCACAGCACAGGAGGGATAAAAAGTTTCAGGCAGATGGAGTCCACATTTTAGAGCATTTTTTAGTAAGGAGAATGAGAAAGGAAGAACTATACCTTGACAGAATGGCAAGGTCAAGGGAGGTTGTTTTGTTTGTTGTTTGTTCTGTGTGTTGGCTACCTGGTTGTTTTAAAGAGAGAGAGAGGGATCTTTGTAGAGAGGATAAGAGGAAAAAGCAGGTAGAGAAGTAATAATTAAATCTATGAGAAGAGGAGGCTAGAAGAAGGTCTTTGAGTTCCCTGGGAAGATTGAGTTGTCATGAGTGGAGGGGATAGCCCAGGCAGGGGTAGAGAAAAAGAGGAAAGAATGGGGGGACATATGGACAAGTTTGGAGGTGATGTAGAAGGAAGTTCATAGACTGCATAACCAATCATTTCATTTTCTCTGATTTTAAGACCATTCTGCTAAGTAATGGCATGAAGTAGGGGGAATGAAGACAAAGTGTCAAAGGTTGAAAAAAGATCCCTTGACAAATGATAAAGTGGTCAAAGATGGTATATACTCTTCTACCTTGTATAAAAAATTACCATAAACAAAGCATCTTAAACCAATACACATTTATTGCCTGAGTTTTTGTGGGTTAGGGGTGTGAGCATGGCTTTTCTGAGTTCTCTGTCCAGGGTCTCACAAGGCTCCAATCAACATGTTGCCTGGGCTGTGTTCTCATCTGCAAATTTGACTGGGGAAGAATCTGCTTCCAAGTTCATTCAGGTTGTTGACTCATTTCCTTGCAGCTGGATGACTAAGGACCCCAAATTTTTGCTGGGTGTCAACTCGAGGTCACCCCCAGGTCCTAGAGTTCCTTAAGGCATAAGCTTTTCCAAAAACACACTTAATTAATGTAAGTCATGAAGTGACTCACTCCAGTATGCTAAGATAGAGTCTTACATAATGGAACACACTCACAAGAATGACATCTTCTCATTTTTCCATATCTTATTGGTAGAAGCAAGTCATAATTCCTGCCTATACTCAAGGAGAAGACATAATACAAAGGCACTAGTATGAAGAATAGGATCTCTGGGAGTCATCCAGAGGCCTGTCCACCATAGAAGAGGACAAAAACAGCAGATGAGTAGCAAGGCCCACCTGAATCCAGAACCACATTAACTGGACCTGGACATTGTTCTATCAATACTGAGAGAAGTTAGCTTAGGAAGAACAGGGAAAGTGGAGTATCTGATCCACCCAGGGCTTGAGACTGGTATTTGCGTGGAGCACTGAAGATGCTGCAGAGAGGTCACTGACCAGGTGAGAAGTCTGTGCTGGGTGAGAAAGGAAAGGAAAAGGAGGAGGGGTCTGCTACACAGGTACACAGGTAGATGGGGTGAGTTACAGAGAGTGGGGATTGCAGGGGTCAAGAGGCAGGTTAATTGGAAGCCAAGGATAGAGTGGAGTCAATAGGAGCTTGCAAGCAGAGGGGAAGGTGTCCAAAGTTATATTTACAGAAATGGGGATGACAAGGACCTATGCTTGACCATGAGTTTGAAGTCTAAGGACAGAATTTAGGAAAGCAAGAGCCTCCAGTCTTGGAGGGCTCATCCTTATTATGGACATTAAGATCTGGTAAGACTATCTATCTCAAAAAATTTGAGAAGACTATGGGCCAAACATCACAGATATAAAATACATGCACCTCAAGGTGCCAGCTAAGTGTCCCACAGGCAGTGGTCTTATAAATTTCAGTGAAATGGAATTAAAGAATTGGTAGTGTTGCTCCAGCCCCAATGCCCAGGCTCAGTAAATGGCCCCACCAGACAGTAGCTCACAGATTGACGATCTTGGTGGCATCACCCATGGCTCCTCTCCTATACCCTAAAAAGTTCAGTTATATCTCCAAGACAAATCCTGAATCACACCACTCCCCGAAATCTATGTTACCATCTCCTCTCTCCTGAGGCCTGTAAACATTTGGACTTGCCTCCCTACTTCCATTATTTCCCCTAAGACCATTCCCAATTCAGCAGCCCGATGGTTCCTGTGAAATGCAAATCAGATCATATCACACAACACTCAGAATGATCCTGGGGCTCATCACCTCAGCCAAGGGAGGACTAAGCTCCTTTCCTTGGACTCAAAGACCCGCCATGGCTGATGCCCTTCCACTTTGGCCACCTCTCTGTTGTGTTCCCTGCTGCACATGAGTCTCTTTGCTCTTCCTTCAATGTATCAAGCACATGCCCACCTCAGGGCCTTTGCATTAATTGTGCCATCTGCCTAAACATACTCACCCCGAATAGCCACCTGGGTCACATCCTCATCTCACTTTGCTTAACTTCCCAAAGAGTCTTCTCTAACCACTCTCCCAAAGCAGCCCATGACCTATCCCTTACTCTGCTGTACTTGTCATCAGAGGTCTCCTTACCAATGGACATTTTATCATAGCATGACTGTCTCTTCCATTAGCATAAAGGATCATGAGGACCGAGAACACATCTGCATTGTTCACCATCATATAACCCTGGCTTCTGGAAAAGTCTCTGACAGTAGTGGAGACTCAACAGTTATTTGCTGATGGCCTGGCTGAATGAATGGAAGGAGGGAACTGTAACCCATAGCACATTCCCCATCTCACGGGGAGAAGTAAGGAGCACCGGGACTTTGGGTATCCAGAGTCAGGATTTAGTGTGGAGACTAGAGCCAACCCTCCTGGCATCGATGCCTCCAGAGTCATCCAACACTGGAGGACCCATAGCATCTTCACCCACCATCTGCTTGCTAGCTTGTGTGCTTGTTTAGAGGTTTTGCCATTCTGTTTTGCAATGCAGAAAGAAAGATGGAAGTGGAGATAGCAATATTTATTTTCTGGAAGAGAAACTTCTTGTCACTTAAAGGCTAAAATGTGTGTGTGTGTGTGTGTGTGTGTGTGTGTGTGTGTGTGTGTTTCTTTGGCCCAGGTCTTCAAGGACCTGAGTACCAAGCACCCAAGCACCTTCGTGTGCTGCTGGAATTACTTCTCCTGGCTCAATTTCTCAACAACCATGGGGGACACCTTGGGTGACTGAGACAATAGTACCCTTGCCCCTGACCTTGAGCTTCAAAGCTCAGTCTTCGCTGACAGAGGCACGCCTTTAGTCTTTACAATGGTAGGCAGTGAGATCACCAGAGCTCGGCCTCCGAGCCCAGCGTGACTGTTTTTGTGGTTGAAAACAACGTCTAGTTGTTGAGTTAGAGGCTGCAGAAGGATAGTAGAGGCTGAATCAGCAGACTTTGTTCTGGGTGTTGTATGCGGACACCGGAGAGATGACAAACAGATCCCGGGAACAATGGGCTACAGGCACGTGATTCTGGAAGCGTGTGGATGTGTAATTCTGACTTACACTCTTGGTAATGAAAGTGTGGCAGAGAAATGCCAAGAACACACAAAGCAGTTACTGTCAATGCATTTGTGCTGCAATTGTTTGGGTACTCTTTTAATCAAACCATAATTGCTGTTGGGAAATTCACACATGGGCACCTCTCTACAATCTTACAAGCTCTAATTATACTCACGATCTCAAAAGAGCACCACATGGTACTGAAAAAAACCTTCAAAATTGAGAATCTGCTCCCTCCCCGATGAGGTTTTTCTGCTGCTACATTTTTTCCTTAAGGAAGCCGTATGTTGAAATACAAATGCCACAGAATCTGAGGTCAGTGTCCCATGAATTGTTGGAATCCCTATCTTCAAATGCTTCAGCAACCAAGCATTAGTCTCAGCTTGTATACTTCTGGGAATGATGAGCTTACTACTTACAGGGGAAGTCTCTAATAAACGGAACTCTTCCTCCTGGAAAATCCCATCTAAGATCTAAGTTCTGTCTTCTGGAGCTACACATTCTAAGTATTATTTTTCTCCTGCTTGACAGGCTTTCAGGCACTTGAAATGAATTGCCCAGAAGGGAGACTTGAGGCACAGATACCATATTGAAAATGGGGTGTCTTAGACCAAATTCCTGGAAAAGGTGCCAAGATGAAGGAAAATGACATAGTAAGGTTTTAGGGGGAGCTGGGTAAGGAAGTGCAGGACAAGGAAGGAGGAAGGAAGCCAAACACATGGGACATTTTAGAGAAAGCTCCACAAAATCCTAAGGCTGAGGAAAGCTTCAGAGCTGCCCCACCTTGAGCCAAGACTGCTGGGCTCCCATGCTCCCACCCTGAGAGTCATTGTTCAAGGACCACCCTGGGGTGGGGGGAGAGTCCACATGACTCCCAGGCATTGCAGTTCTGCATGTATCAGCAATGTGTTCCAGTGTCCTATGGAAAGTTCTCCAAATAAAAGCCACAGGTGCCCACCATCAGAGGCAAACGCATCTGATGCCTAGAGGGGTGCACAGAAATAGGAAAAAGAGATCCGAGGTGAGTCTTTTTGGAGCAGTAACATTGTTGGCTACAAAAATAATAAATGGAGGTCACATAGTTGACCAAGAAAACTTCAGCAATGAGAAAATCTGACAGAAAGGTTCATACTCGGGGCACCGGGTGGCTTAGTGGTTGAGCGTCTACCTTTGGCTCAGGGCGTGATCCCAGGGTCCCGGGATCAAGTCCCACATCAGGCTCCCTGCAGGGAGCCTGCTTCTCCCTCTGCCTGTGTCTCTGCCTCTCTCTCTGTGTCTCTCATGGACAAATCAATAAAATATTTTTTAAAAAAGGTTCATACTCCCCAGGCAGAAGATGGAAAGGCGCCTTTCTAGAAAACTGACCAGCTCCCCGCAAAGAATCCAGAAGTGCTGAAGGTTTTGCTTTCCCCAAACAAAGAAGCTGGATCATCCCAGAGTGAGTGCACAAAACAACACGCACGCACACACATACATGCCCCACTCTTAAACATACACAATCAAGGAGCACCATTAACTTATAGAAAGCCTGTAAGCCAGAGATCAAAGCGAACAAAATTTAGAAAGTAAACATGTGGAAAATCAAAGCAATGTTAGAGAAAGAAGAACATTGTAATTGCTATCCTCGGGGAAGAGAAATTATCTTACCTATGAAATAAGAATCAGAGGTTATAAAAAAGGAGTAGTCATAAAACAGGAACAATAAAAAAAATCTTAAAAAGCAGAGAACAGAAATGAAAGATTCAATAACAATGTTAGGAGATAAATTTAAGGAAGACGAGAGAAAGTCCAGAGAGGTAAAAAATTAAGAGAAGGGACACCTGAGTGGTTGAGCGTCTGCCTTTGGCTTAGGATGTGATCCTGGGATCCTCGGATCAAGTCCTGCATCAGGCTCCCCACAAGGAGCTTGCTTCTCCCTCTCCCTATGTCTCTGCCTCTCTCTCTGTGTCTCTCATGAATAAATAAATTAAAAAAAAATAAGAGAAAACAATTACAGCATAATTCCACAAGGTCCAACATATCTAATACCAGCATCCAGAAACCGGCACCTCAGACATCGTACCTGGGCTCATCTCTGCAGCCACACCTGCCTACTGCAGACCAGAGACCCCTGGGGAAGGGGCAGGCCACCCTGATGTCCAGGTGTAAACAAGCACCTGTTAAGCCCTCGCCAACAGTGATCCACGGCTTGTTGCTACGAAGTCACCCCTTTCAGGGTGAAGTTTCCCTGAACTTCCCATGACTGCCATGGGACTAGCAGAGCATTTTTGTTCTCTTGGTGATTACCTTCTAAATATTTCCTTAATTTAAAATTAATGCAAATTTCAGTAGCAAGACAGGGAAAATCCTACCTGGAGAGTTAATGGTCCATAGAAACAGCTTTCACTGGCATTTTACATTATTGTATCATAAAGATAATGAACAGTCATTCATTCAACCAAGAAGGAAAGACTTCAAAGTTAAAATTCTTTCAGTTCAATTCCCAGCATTGTGTGTGTTTGGGTATGTGTGTGTATCCGGATGTTACCGTAACAGCGAACACAGGCGAGAGCGCCTGATGGTTCATGAAGTTGACAGGACAACCTGGAGGTACCTAGTATTATCGCCCTTGTGCCAGAGATGAAGAAACAGAGGCTCAGAAAGATTGCAGAACTTGTGAGGGACAATATGTGAGTTATGTGAGCGAGCTGGAGGCTTCAACCAATGTCTCTGTGATCCTCAGAATCGTACACTTTCTGTACCATGTTGCCTCTGGGGCAGAAACTGGTGTTCAGAAACACGAGTCAAAGCAGAGTCCAGCTTACAAATTAGGGACCAAGCTACTAGCAGAAAACACAGTGCCATTGTGTGGATGTCATGAAAACCACTGTCGTGAGCAACACCTCCACAAAAGAACAAGACATCTCAGAATGATGAGCCACTCCCCACCCCCCACCCCCGCCAGAGCTCCACCTTCCATTTGCTGCTACCGATTCCTCTGAGCATTCCCTGGCAGAGAAGAGATGCCAGGCATCAGGGGCTTAAAAGAAATTTGAGAGAGAAAGATTCATAACTGATTTTTTCAAATCCAGTGCATTTTATGAACAGGGTGGCCATTTGCACATCTCAGGGACTCAAGGCCTTGGTCCAGCTCAAGGCTCATCAGAATGGAAACATAGAATTTCCCTGGAGCGCTCAATGGCCTGGTTAGCAATGTGTTTACTGATACCACCTCCAATCTGTTTTAAAAATGTGATAATGAGTTGGGGTTATGTGGTAATATTTAATCAAATTTCTGCAGACAGAGCGCCCCAAGAGTAGGAGTCAGTTGACCTTTTCTATAAAGGGCCTGATAGTAGACATGTTAGGCTTTGCTAGCCATATAGCCTCTGTCACAACTACTTGACTCTGTCATCGTAGCAGGAGGGAAGGCAGAAACAATACATAAATGAATGGAGGCACCTGGGTTGCTCAGTGGTTGAGCATTGCCTTCGGCTCAGGGTGTGATCCCAGGATCCCAGGATCTGGGATCGAGTCCCCCATCGGGCTCCCTCTGAGAAGCTTATGTCTCTGCCTCTCTCTGTGTGTGTCTCTCATGAATAAATAAATAAATCTTTTTTAAAAATATATAAATGATTGAACAGGGCTGTATTCTGAAAAAACGTTATGGCGACTGAAACTGAATGTTCATAGAAGTTTCATGTGTCACAGAATATTATTCTTTTTCTTTCCCCAACCATTTAAAAATGTACACTCCACTCTACTCGCTGGCCATACAGACAGAGGCAGCCAGCTGAATTTGGCCCTGAGACCACGGTTGACTGGCACCTGCCCTCGTTAATCCTGGGTTCATCACGGGCAGAGCCCTCTCTCATTTTTCTTGGATGATGGCATGGCGTTGAGGAACTTCAAATCACTTTTAAGATTTTACCTTTCTTGCCTCCCACTTCTTTGATCAAGTCATAAGTATAAGGCGGCCTTAGTGCTGCCAAGGACAAGAGCCCACCCGGGGGGAAACAATGTGGTGGGAGGAAAGAAGAGATCATTTATGTATTCTCTCAGCCTGGAGGAGGGAAAAGGGGGAAGAAGAGTGAACACAAAAATGAGGAAATAAGCAAGTAAGGATGATCTATGGCAGATTAGACTATCTGCCTAACTGTTCCACAATGAGGCTATCGGCAGGTGCCCTTCCGACGCTCTGCCCTCTTGGCACATTTCTGGTGTGCCATCTTCTTGGTGTGTTTTTTCACCCAGAAATTTTATTTCTCTAAGTAAAAATCTCTGTTCTAGGTGCATGCACATGGCTAATCTCTAAAGATGGCCACAGATATCTGTCCCTCCCCGCCTGCATATGCTTCTCCCTTCCATCAAGAGGTAGAGCTTAGGTCCCCCCCCCCCACCTTGAATTAGGGCTGGATCTATGACTGCTTTGATCAACACGGTGCAGAAGAGGTGACACTCTTGGACTCTCCTGCCTAAGTTTTAAGAAATCCACTCCCTCTCTTGTATTCCAGCTTTGTGATATGAGGAAGCCCAAGCAGCCTTGTGAAGGTGCTCTCTTGGAGAATCAAGATTCTTGCCCAGTAGCCTTCTCTAAGTTCCCAGATGACACCCAGCACCAACCTGCTGGCCATATAAGGGAGCCATCTTGGAAGTGGATTCTCTAACCCCAGCGGAGCTACCCCTGAGCCGCTTCTACTATGGGAAGCAGAAGACAGTAGTCTCTGCTAAGCTCTGCCCAAATAGCATAATCATAACCAAATAAATGGTAGATGTTTTAGCCAACTTGCTATCTCCAAATCTTTTCCTCTTTTTCTTAAGCTCATTCTAGTTAGACTTCCCTATCTCTCTCATAATTGCACTTATCAAGGTCACCTCCATGTTACTGAATTTAATGGTTCCATACTCAGTCCTCGCCTTGCTTGACCCATAAAAACTATTTGAATCAGTTGATCACTCTTCCCTGACATATGTTTTCATTTGGCATTCTTCCTTCCTCATTGTGCCCCCATCTCAACTTTTTCTGGTTCCTTCTTTCTCCCACCTTTTAGTGTTTGTATTAGTCAGGGTTCTCCAAAGGAACAGAACCAAGAGCAATCAGCTCATGTGATTATGGAGGCTGAGAAGTCCCACTGAGCATATATTCCCCATTGGCTCTGACCATGTTGTCCAGAGGGAGCTCCACATCCACTGCTGGGTGGATTTGTCCAGGCCCACACCTGTCAGCATGCTGCATCTCTCTGGCCACTGTCATTTGTTCAGGAACAGGCATGAGCCTCCACAGTGAGATGCAACATCACTTCTAATAAAAATGCAGGGGTAGCAACAGGGCTTTCCACCTAAACTAAAAGGAGGTTAGGTCTAGCATTGTCACCTTTAAGGAAGAACCTGGAATACTGAGAACAACCAGAAAAAATGAAGTCAATACCATGGACGGAGGAGAACCAAGAAATGCAGGAAACCAGGTCCTCACAGCATCAACTGTACTCAGAATGGAGCTCGTGCCTTGAATTTTTCAGGGATGTAAATTTAAAAAAATAAAATAAAAACGAAACAAAACAAAAGAGAAACAAATAACCTCCCTGTATGGCTTAAGCCAAAGTGAGTTTTCTGTCACTTTTAACCAAAAGAATCTGGAAACCAGAGCCAGGAATGTTTATGGGACTGTCTTTACTGGTAGCTAAGCTAAGATTTGAGACTGCCTCTCTCAACCAATAGACAATATAAGTTATAGTGTTATTCCCACCCCACCCTCCACCTCATCAGAAAGACTAGGAGCTTGTTACACAACTGGAACACCATGTGGTAACCTCTACCCGCCCTCATTCTTTCTTCCATCTGTATGTGTCAATGAAAAAAAAAAATCAGTCATTAAAAAAAGGAATTCTTCAAGACTTTTCTATTTACCCAACACACACAGATCATTACACATACAGCAGGCCCTCAACAAATACTTGTTGAATGATTGACGAAGAGAAGAACATTGCTTGTACAGACACATCAGTGGTTCCTTTTCTTTTCTTTAATGTTTCCAATAAAACAAACAGTAGACAAAAGTGTGAGAAAGGAGATGATTGATTGTATTGAGCGATACATGGAACGGGACACATCTGTTGGAGTAAGTTCTGGCCTTCCTGATGCAAGAGGGGGTACAGGGTACTTGGAGCAGGTATAGATATTGAACTAAGGAGGGACTGGAAAGCACAACACATTTGGCCAGGGTAAGAGGACTGATGCAGCCGAGGACAACTGAAGAGACACTTATTAGCCAACAAATGTACAGAATCCAAGAGTTTTGAGATCATCTGATCTGATAACCTCCTCATTGCACAGAGGGGGGTTCTGAGGCTTCCAGAGCTGAGGTGATGGGGGAAATGCCAAGACTTCTGAGATGCATGCTATGATTGCTCCTTCTCAAACTGTGAGTCAATGCCCATTCATTGGCTGTACAATTGGTGGATTTGGTCCATTTTTTTCATGAACAAATAAGGCTAGAACCAAGTAGAAAAAAACCCCAAGTATATTTTCTGTAATAAGAATAGGTATTATTACATAAAATCTTTGTTTCAGTTTTTGCGCACACAGGCATACATATTGTGTGCTGAGTCAGGATGTAAAATGTATCTCACACTATGAATCAACTGTTTGTAAACCACAGATCTAGGCCAACGGCACCATTGACTGATTATCCATTGTGCTAAAATCTCAACAGAGAAGGCCCAATAGACAGGTTCATAACAGCAAGTGAAACTTAGCCAATCACCAGAGTAACCAGGAGAGATTTAAAAGAACATATACAGCATCCTAAGCCCCACTTCCAGAGATTCTGAAGGTCTGGAATGATTCTTTTTGTATTATATAAAAGTTTCCCAAGAAATTCTCATGCACAGGTTATGGGACCAGATATCCCTCTGAAGGAGACAAACACATGAAAAGATGCTTGACATTATTAGTCATCAGAAAAATACAAATCAGAGCCACAATGGGATACTAATCCACACCCTCTAGAATGGCTAGACTCTAAAAGACAGATAATAACAAGTTTTAGTGAGGATGTGGAAAAATCAGAGCCCTCACACCCTGCTGAGGAGAGTACAAAATGGTGCAGCCCCTCTAGAGAACAGTCTGGCAGTTCCTCAAATGTTAAACGCAAAATTACCATATGACTCAGCAATTCTACTTCCAGGTATCTACCCAAGAGAAATGAAAAACATATGCCTGCATAAAGACCTGTAAAGGACTGTTTAGAGCTACATTATTCATAATAGCCAAAAAGTGGAAACAACTCAAATGTCTATCAATTGATGGATGGATAAACAGAATGCGGTACATCCATACAACAGAATATTATTCATCCATAAAAAGGAACAGATACATGCTACATATTAAATAAACATGAAGCTTGAAAATACCATGGTAAGGAAAGAAGTAATCCACAAAAGATCACATATTATATGAAATCCCCTGAGCAAGCAAATCTATAGAGCAAGAAAGTAGATTAGTGGTTTCTAGGGACTAATGGCATTGGAAAAAATAAGGAGTGATCACTAATGAGCATAGAGTTTCTTTTGAGGTGATAAGTGTTCTAAAATGGATTCTAGTGGGGTGCCTGGGTGGCTCAGTTGGTTAACCTCCTGCCTTTGGCTCAGGTCATGATCTCAGTGTCCTGGGATCAAGCCCTGACTCTGGCTCCTTGTTTAGCGGGAGTCTGCTTCTCCCTCTCCCTCTGCCTTTCCCCCCACATGTGTGTGCATTCATTCTTTTTCTCTCTCTCTCTTTCTCTCTCTCTCAAATAAATACCAAATCTTTTTTTAAATAAAATTGATTCTAATAAGAGTTACACATATCTGTGAACACACTAAAAGCTATTAATTATACACTTTAGGGAGCCTTGGGTGGCTTAGTGGTTTAGTGGCTGCCTTCAGCCCAGGGCGTGATGCCAGAGGCCCAGGATCCAGTCCCGCATCAGGCTCCCTGCGTGGAGCCTGCTTCTCCCTCTGCCTATGTCTCTGCCTCTCTCTCTCTCTCTGTGTCTATCATAAATAAATAAATAAATAATAAATAAATAAATAAATAAATAAATAAATCTTTAAAAAAAATTAGACACTTTAAATGGCATGTGAATTGTACTTCAACAAAGCTATTAAAACAAACAAAGTATCTGGAACAGGGAAGCACAGACCATTCCAAGGGAACCTGTCTTACGAAGAGCTTCACAGATACCAGGTATAGGAACACAAGGAAAGGGGACAGAAAGATGACAGGCAAATGCAGGAGGGAAGGCTGCAGAAGTTGCTGAGCCCCTCTTATGAAACAGGTATCTGAATTACACACGTAGTTCTTCATAGAGGCTGTTTAAGATGTGGTTTCCATATGAGATGATTTCGAGTTTTTGCTCCATTTAATACTAGCATTACTTATGAACATTTCATATTCTCTTAGAAGGAAAACCCTTGAGATCAGGGATCTTGCTGTGTCTTGAGGACCCCTGTGGCTCCAGTGGCCCATATTAAGTGCTCAATAAAGACTTGTGGAATAATTGAGTCTCCTTGAAGATGACACCCAGGTCCGAGTCGGTGATGGCACCCACATCACCTAATGTGCCCGACCGTCACCTGCCTTGTCCGTGGAGGTGAAGATCGGGATAGGGCTCTGCAGATTAAAGGAAATAATGCACACCCAGAACTGCCCGAAATGTTTGAAAGCATTAAAGATCTGGATACAGTTGTGTTATTGTGATTACTGTTGTTGCTATTATTCTTGTTGTGGCGTATATTAAGTGCTCAGTAAATATTGATTGGTTCAATAAACAAGTGTAGGTGAAGATACAAAAAAGAAATCAGAGCAGATTGGTAGGCTCTGTGCCCACAGAGCGAGAAACCTTCTCTGCTGGTCTTAAATGTCATTACATAATGATTTGTCTGCCCAATAAAAATGCTCTTGACTTGAATTAGGGGAAAGACAAAGGGACATTCGAGCAACCTGCCAGCACACAAATTGTACGTGGCTCCTACACACAACATGAGTGAAAATAACTCAGAGTGGCATCAGAGAGGCCAGCAAAACACTCCTCCAAGAATTTTCCTGAGGAAAAAAATAATAGCTCACATGAAATTGCCTCTTTGTTTTCCAGAGCACTGACCAAATGCATTGCTCACCAGCAACTCTGGAGTATCTGACTCCCTAGTGGGGTTTTTCTAACCCAGGAAGAAGGCTGCATCATGCCGTATTATATATTGGATGCTCCATTTTGTTTTTATTCCATGCTGGTGGGTAACGGCTCCAGAAGTCAACACGAGGATTCGAGGAGCCGACTCTCCCTTAATTGTACCTACACAGTTTTCTAATCCAAAGCTTGCATTTGGAATCAACCCTGGTAATGACAGTGGACAGTGCTGTGTTCCTTATCAGGCTTCTCCCAGCCCATCTGAGGCCCCCCCACCCCACCCCACAGGCCATCACACACTCTGTGGAATTGGAATGATAAACACAGAGCTTGAATGACCCAGCCTTGAACTGGTGCCTGTGCCTTCTCACAGGTAACAGGTCACAAGTGTGATGTCTGCCTTAATGGAGGCCGCACATTATTTGACATTTATGTGTATTTTCACTGCTAACGGGGGGGAGAGGTAGGAAGTGAATTTTTTTAATATAAACCCGGAACAGTTCCCCTATGACAATACGGTGTTGATTTTTTGAAACACAAATCTGTGTGATTATAGAAAGTATGCTTGTTGGCTCTTGTGGGTGAAATTAGAAACTTGTCAATGAACAGAGTTGACATGTGCTAATTCTGAGAGGCATGTCGGGGGAGCTTTGGTGGCAATCTGCTACTGTTTCATACAAACCAAAAAAAGTAATCAAAGTCAAATGTAAGCATGTTACTCTTCTTTATTTTTTTTAAGATTTTATTTATTTTTGAGAAAGAGAGAACAGGCAAGCAGGAGAGTGGGGAGAAGCAGACTCCCCCACTGAGCAGGGAGCCTGATGCGGGACTTGATCTCAAGACCTTGGGATCATGACCTGAGCCGAAGGCAGACACTTAACCAACTGAGCCACCCAGGCATTCCACCCTTCTTTCTTTAAATAACCTGTTGAACAAATTTCACATGAAGACCCAAACAGAACAAGAAGTTGGCTTACAATCCACCATTGCATTAATCTTAAAGCATCTTGGGATATTGAGTACGATAAAGTCAGTCTAGCTGAGGATGTGCCATAGATATCTTGTGCCTTTTCCTGAATATCCAACCACAGCATTCCTTATTTCACAGACGTACAAAGGACCTTCTGAATTCTGACTCTACCATTGTTATAAAACTCAGAAACACCCCTGCCCACTGTATTCTAACCCGCACTTGTGCTAAGGAGTTTCCCAAGAGTATCTGCAAAGACCAAAAGATCCAGCCTTCATGTCAAGGACCTGGGTTTGAGTTCCAATTCTCCCCTGTTACAAATAAGAGTTTAGGGGTGCTTCTCAAGCTCTCTTTCATAAAATGAAAATCCCTCATCATAAAATGAAGCTTTCTTCATTTTAAATCTCTGTGGCAAGATATTTGTGAGGATTCAGTGGGAGCAGGGATGGAAGAGATGACAGCCAGCAGTGGCTTCCAAACTATTGTCCTGGAATTTGCAATATTTTCTAAGTTTGCAATCTTAGTATTTCACTGCAATCTTAACATTTCATGTGTTTTCTGTATTCATTTCATAATTACAGTAAAATGAAATTATCTTGGCTTAGTACCAACCAACACAAGGAGCTTATACTCATAGTCTAAGGTAAGAGTTCCTGTTTCACTGATTGGAACTTCTTAAGTTCTGCATTTAGATGCTCAGGGTTAGTGGTGACAGACCCAATGCCTAGACTGTATCTGTTAGGACCTCGGCAACCTGAGTAGTGCCAACTGAAGAACTTTCACTTGAAGAAAGGCAGGTAGGGTGCCAATGGGTGCATGGTCAGTGTCTTCCAGTCATGTCAAGTGTCCTTCAGGCCATCTGCTGGGGTCTGGACCTCAGTTCAAGATGTGGCCTTCTACTTTGTTGCTCTAGGAACTCAGTTTCAACAGGTTTGGCAAAGCTTGATAGTAACTCTTGCTAATCGAGCTCACAAAAGACTGGTATAAAACCAGAGTGCCAATGTATGAGTCCGTAATGAGCAATAGTATTCTATTAGCAGACTGGAATGGTCACATTGCCAGATTAATGCAGTTCCTCCTTAAAATAAGGAAAATCATAGTCTAATTAGATGACCATTGAGTCAGAACAAAAGAATACAGGTGTTCTTAATGCATCTTCTTTACAAAAGATATTTTGAGGCATTCTTCCTCATTCTTAAGGAGCTAGGGAACTCCACAGAATGCTGTTGCTTGAACTGTTTGGCTAAGTCTTCTGGATGACATTGGGTACACAGTGAACATGTCCTTTTTCTGTCCCCCAAATATGTGCTTGGCCTCTACTCTACGCCAGGCATTATGCCAAATGTTTCAGGGAAATTTCCATTCAACTCTTTCAGGAACAGTATGAGGAAAGGTGTATTGTTACCACCATGTCTCATAAACTGTAAACATAAAAGTTTAAGAGGAGACACTTGTCCAAGAACCAGGCAAGTAAGTGGGAAAACCAGGACTCAGACTCAGGCATTCTGATCCATGTTCTCAACTGTGAAATTATGCCACCCATAACTGGACTAAATCACTGCAGCCGACCTCTGACCACAGTGACCCCCGAATTCTTGTTGGTAATTTTGATATTTCTAAAACTCCCCAGGCACCCTTCAACTAACCATTTATAAAGTTACTAATTAAAAGGATACCTTGGCTGCCTGATTTTGTTTAAGATATGCTGAGTTTAATTAATAAACGGAGTTTAATTAAATCTCCTTCTTTCTCCTCAGTGTGCCTTCCTCCAAAGACAATCACAGCCACAGACCGTTGGAGAAGGGATGGACCTTCAAAATCATGTGATTCAATTTACTCTCTTACGGATAGAAAAAAAAAAAAAAAGAAATCTAGAAAGATTAAGTACCTAGCCCAAGGCTTTTCTCAACGTAACCCTCATCAAATAGCTACTAAGTGCCTACTAGGCACCAGGCACAAAACACAAGTCATTGTCAAAGTCAAGACTAGCTTTTACTTCTTACTCCAGCAACTGTTCTCCACTCAGTGCTCCAGCAATTCCAGGAAAATGGAGTTTTCGTTGTTGTTTTAACCAAGATGTAACCCTTCCCCTGATAATGCAATGTAAATCACGCCTTGGGTCCAATGGTGTGTCACCCCTTGTCATCAAGTCAAGATTTCTCTCCCTCAAGGTATCTCGGGCTGTAACCAGATCACTCTTGCCCAATGCTCTCTGCCACATGGATGTCCCAAAGGTCAGATCCTGGTGGATTGGAGCCACGCCACATCAGAGAGAGCCCTAGGAGGAGCCTGAGGTTACAAGTAATTCCTTAATCTACTTCTACTCTGTAAAAACAGCTGCTGAACGGGTTAAGAAAATTTGAAATCAATAAGCAGATATAGCACCCCATGACTGCTGGTGGGATCCCAGTTTAAAAGCTTTCTAGACTAAAGTGCTATACAGGCACCAGATCTTGAAGCAGGAGGAGAGTAGGCAGGCGCACTGCTATGCCGACCTCACAATGGAACACCACCACTGTCCACCAGAACTCAGCAGTGGGTTAAGTCTCAGCCATGCAGCTAAGCCCCAAGGCCTACACCCACCAGCCTTTGTGCCCTAATTCAGAGTAGGGTGGTGGGATTGAGACAGAAGCAGCTGAAAAAAAAAAAAAAAAACAGGGAATTCCACTCACCATGAAAAACAAAGAAAATCCCTGTTGTCCCACCAGAACTTGGTTTTCAGGCTTTTCACCACAGGGTGGAATTTTACCTTGTTGGCAAGTTCATCTTGAGCCACTCACTCCCCTGACAAGCTTTCATTAAGACGCATCCAAAGATACCAAGACACAGGCAGGTCCTGATGTCGCTTTCAAGGTCAGGGCAGGCACACTGCCACACACCTCTGAGCTCTGACATTTCCTTAAAAGTCAAAATGAATTTCAAGTCCTTTCTGAGGGCCTAAGGATTGAGAGAAAAGAGAAATGAGGTCACCCAATTTTCATCAAGTGGGTATTTCTTGAGTCCCTGTCATCGGGGAGGCAGAAGGATACAAAGAGGAATGAACGCAGCAGAGCCCCTTCTGTCCAAGAAGTCAGAGTCCAGGGTAAGCCCCAAATGCCCCAAGGAGGGAGTCTACTGCATTGGAGATGCTGTTCTGGGTGAAACAACTTTTTCCCAGGAAGCAAAAGTTAGATGACATTTGGGGAGCAGGTCGTGTAATTTATTCATTATGTCTGCAGGCTTTGGGGTCAGCTCGCCAGGGTTTCATTCTCGGGCCCACAGTTTATGAGCCCTGTGCAGTGATGAGCACATTGACTCTGGTCTCTCTTGAAAAATCTCAATTTCCTCATCTGTCAAATGGGGCTAGTTGTGGTTACTATTCATTCTTAGTGAACTGAACCTTTTTCAAGTGTTCCCTACAATGGCTGGCTTGTGATGAGGGCTCAGTATATCTTAGCCGTGAGTGTTTTGAAATTATTAACCTATAATCCACCTTATTGATGACAAGAAAGCCAATCAAAAGAAAGAGAGGAGAGGAAGGAAAGAAGAGTATGTGCTTGCTCTGTCAAATTATTAAGAAAAAATAAAATAGGGACGCCTGGGTGGCTCAGCGAGGGGATGAGTGCCTGCCTTCAGCCCAGGGCGAGATCCTGGAGTCCCAGGATTGAGTCCCACATCGGGCTCCCTGCATGGAGCCTGCTTCTCCCTCTGCCGTGTCTCTGCCTCTCTCTCTCTCTCTCTCTCTCTCTCTCTGTGTCACTCATAAATAAATAATAAAATAGAATAAAATAGAGCCCCACTAGGCAGTAAAAAGCATTAACTGGTGCATGATGAAAAATGTCCCCACCTCTTCCCTGCTTAGCAGCTTCCCTTCTCCTGCCCTTCCTGGCCCTGTCGAGGGGCCCCAGTAGCCTCTCGCCTGTGGTCAGGCCAGTGGCCATTTGGGCACCGGACACCTACTCTTCACTTCGCGTTCTGTTCTTCTTCCGCAGGCTGGGGAATGTGTGCAAAAATGAGGGTTGTTTTACAAATGAGAGCTCTCCAGAACTATTCAGGGCCTGGGGCACAGACGCTAAAGCCTGCCATCCAGCCGGGAGAGCCATCTCAACACAGGCCGGGGCAGCTTCAGGACAAGGATGATTGATGAGTGTGGGCAAGTCCAGAGTTGAGCACACTTGAGAGATTGATTGAGCTCCTCCTACGTGTCAGAGTCGGTTCCTGGGCTGGAAATTGACAGTCTCTTACTTACATCCGACTGAGAAAGGCCAATAGTAAGCAGGTAAACAAGTGTCTGAGTTGGAGTCGTGGCTCAGAGGGCTCCACAGCCTCTGTTCTCAGCCGACAAGGAACATTTTTAGCATTAAATGGCTTTTTCTCGATTCAAATTCTCAGAAAATAAACCACCTCTCTAGGTAAAGCAGGTCTTTATCAGCCACAATGCTGGCCCCCTGGCAGTGCTGGATAAACACATCTGTGTCATAAAGCCAGAGGGCACAATGGAACCCAGAAAACCAAACCATAACAAAATTGCACCAAATGTGAAACTGAATTGACAGCACCCAGACTGTCTACATCGCCTGCGTCATCTCCTGGTCCCAGCTTTTTATCCCACAACTGTAGAGTTCTTAGAGGACTAGCCTGTAGTCTCCTAACTAGTCACCCCACCCCTCTCCAATCCATTCTGCACAGGGAACCCCAAGCGATCTTACTAAATCGCACCCCTGACCATGCCCTTCACCTGCTTAAAACACATCAATGGGTCCTCTTGTTCTTAATCTTAAAACAAGGAGCTTAAGCTAGCCCACCGCCAAAGCTATTGTTTAAAGTGCGTAACACCGCAGCTGCTTACCAATCAGAATTCGAGCCAGCCAAAAAAAAAAAAAAAAAAACCTTTGTGAACATACAACCCCGAATTGGTACATATTTACTTTAAAATTATCTATATGTATTGCCATCCATCCACATATTAAGTATCAGTAAGATTAAGTTCTTTCTCATAAAAATAAATGCAAATATGAGTCCTAATATTTTAGGCATCTGGCATGGGTGCTCCTGGACACCAAACATGAAGACCACTGGTTTAGGATGAACACAGTCCTAGCCTTGTGAATGCCTAAAAAATTGATGGAGGGGCACCTGGGTCATGCAGACAGTCACCCAGGCAAAGAACTCTTGGTTTTGGCTCACGTTGTGATCTTAGGGTTGTAAGATCAAGTCTCACATCAGGCTTCATGCTGAGTGCGGAGTCTGCTTAAGACTCTCCCGCTCCCTCTGCCCCTACTCCCCACACTCACGCAAGCTTGCTCTCTTTCTCTCAAATAAATAAATACATCTTAAAGAAATTAAAATCTAACCAATAGAGACAAACCTGTATTGTTCTTCTCCATCTTGTATTACAGTGTCCCTCAGACCATACACCTGAACCTTGAAATTTGATGTGAACCAAATTATAGCAAAAGAAACTATGTGGTAAACACAATGAGGGAATCTGGCTCTTGATAGGAACCCCCTTCAGGCATCCCTTTTGTAAAGGAAATAAATATTTTGTAATTAAATTACTTCAATAAAAATTCATCAGGTTTTCAAGCCTTGGCAGTGAATTTTCTTAAAATGATTTATCAGCTCTAAAATGAAACCAACAACCAAGAGATGCGGAAAACTAAATCGTATTTCTCGGTCATTCACAACGTAATTATTTCACTATCACTGTAGGTAGTGGAATGGAGAGAATTATCCTCATAAACACTTTTAAAGAACTTTTCCATTACAATAGATACGATTGATGTGGTCTTTGGAGGAAACACTGCAGACACATGCAGCCATTGTAGGCAAGGACAGGACCCAAAACTCCAAAGGATGGATAAGGTCAGGTGTCGACAAACTTGTCCCAGTTCTCCAGACACTACCTTACTTTCCCACCTCCCCTGGCCTTTCGCTTATGCCATTTCTCTCACCAGAAATGCTCTCCCCAGACTCGTCCCTACTTCCCCAGACAACTGCACACACTCACGGGCCCCCCGCATGAGTGCATTCAGGCACGCACCAGTGTCTACCTCCTACCAACCTTCAAAGTCCAGCTCAAGTATAACTTTTCTCAGGAATTTTCCTTTGATCTGTCCCCAGTGAGACCAAAAATTATGAAAATCAACTCATCTGACATCACGTATCCCTTTCTCTGAGCCGTACCTAATCAGAATACAAGTTTAGAAGGGCTGTTCTGTTTAACCCTTCCCACTAACCGCTCACCTGTTGAGATCCCAGACTTCTGATACATTTTGCCACAGCACCTAGCACAGTGTTTTGGAAATGGTTCATACCCAATAGATCTTTGTTCACCAAATGAACAGAGAGAAGCCACACCATCAAACAACACTCCGTCGCTGGTATCAGGTCCCAGCGGTTCCCTTGGTTTCCAAAACTATTATCTTTACAATGCAAAACAGGTCACCAAATCTTTGGCGAAAATTCACCATAAAGTTCTGAGGTGTAATGCTGAAGACACAGACCGTGCAGACGTATCTAGATGTTCACTCTTCATTCTTTGGTCATCACAACACCTTCCCGAGAGAAATTACGATTATGATTACTTATAAATGTCATCAGTGCTCTCACTCAAATGTGAGGGGCCACTGGTCCTCCTGAGAGCCCATCCCAACAAGGGCAGCAGCAGGTGTCGCAGGTGGGGCAGGAATTCGTCTCTCCCCCACTCTGACCTCCCCTTCCCCCACTGCCATTTGCAGGTTGCTCTTCAAAGCCAGGCAAGACCCTGACTGTTCAAACTTCAAAACAACCAGCTTACAAAAGTCAAAGTTCCAGGCAGTTTGCCGTGAATAATGCTCTTCTATTTATAGGATAATGGAATCTTTGTGTAAACCTTCATTTTAAACTGAATTCAAGGCAAGGAACAGGTAAATCCATTATGATTCTATGCATCCCTCAAAACTCTGATACTGACAATAATTATAATCTTATCAATGGCAATTTTTAAATTAACAAAATAGCACTTCCAAAAAGGAAACAGATGGGAAGAGTTCTAATGATCTGAGATAGATCTCTTTGTGACGGTTGGTTAGCTGCTTCTTTTTAGCACTGACATTTCCAAGTCTTTTGTGAAAAGGAAATTTTAAGAATGTGCTGAAATCAATTCCCAGATAACTTGTGTTTTATTTGGCTTGTTTTTGTTTTTTTTAATTACTGTGATGGCAATAAACTTGAAGTGAACTGAAAAAAAGATCCGTAAATATTTTTTGTTTTAAATTTAAAGCTAGCTGTCCATTTGGGAAATTGGAAAGTCCAGATTCATTTTTGTGTGTGTGAACTGTGAATTATACCTGGATAAAGATGTTCTTAAATGAGAGAAAGGCCATTTCACATTTCTCTTATCCTCTACTTTTTATTCAAATTTTTATTACAGAAATTTCACATCTCTATAAAAGTAGAGACTAGTTTAATGAACTAGAGGTAGCATTGCCAGCTTCAAAAATTATCAATTTATAGCCAATCTTATTCTATCTGTGCCCCATATATATATCTCTCTCCTCAAACCATAATTTATTTTGAAGCAATATCAGATATCATATCGATTCATCTATAAATATCCCAACATGTATATGCAAAAAATAGGACACTTGAAATACCTCAATAGTAGTAAATATCTAAAAAGAATTAACAGTAGGGACACCTAGGTGGCTCAGTGGTTGACCATCTGCCTTCAGCTCAGGGCATGATCCCAGGGTCCTGGGATCGATTCCCCACACCGGGCTCCCCACAGGGAGCCTGCTTCTCCCTCTGCCTATGTCTCTGCCTCTTCTCTCTGAGTCTCTCATGAATGAATAAATAAAATCTTTTAAAAAAAGAATATTAACAGTAGTAATTCCTTATTTTCAAGTTATGTAGTCAGTATCCCGGTGTCCATATTTCCTTGATTATCTTAGGCATTTTAAAATTATTTGAAGAAGTATTCAAATTAGGTCCATACAGTGTGATTGGCTATCAGTCTCTGAAGTCTTTTAAAATCTGTTGGTTCCTCCTTTATCTCTGTTTTATATCCTTGAAATTTTTTTGTTGAAGAAACTGGGTCATTTGTCCTCTAAAGCCTACGCCCTGCACTTTGATGATTGCATCCCCACGGAATTAACATGTTCCTCCGACCCCTGTGCTTCTGTGATTGTAGTTGGAGCTATAGCCTCCACCAGATTCAAGTTCAGTTTTTTTGGTAAGACCAACCACATCGTGGGTAGGTAGTGTGTTCTTCCATCAGTTGGGTTGTTTCTCTTTTTGTGACATTTGTAGCCATTGAGGATCACTGCCCAGATCCATTAAGTCATTAGGGTTTGCATAAGGCCCTCCCTTCTCCAGCTTAGGTCCCCAGGGAGGAACTTCAGAAACTGAGATTTTTATCCTCACTGGCTTTATTCCTTCATCATCCCTCTCCATTGGCTGTAACACTTCTCTACGAAGAGAAGTTCCTCTTACCAACTCTTGGTTCTTCAGGTACAATTCATGTAAAACAAAAAAATGCAGGATAAATACTTTATTCTTTACTTACCAATTTTCAAAATAATGAGTGATTTCCTTGTATTCTCCAAAGGTCACAGTGATTTTTTTTTTCAGCACCATCATGAACTTGTGGATTCAAACACATCTGATGAGTCTCAATCCATTTAGTTACTTGTACTGATGTTAAAATATTTGCCCTCTGGGAGCTTTTGCAAGTTGGCTCCTGAGTTCTTCTGACATGTCCCTTCTAGTCTTTGACAGTTTCCTTGCTCCAGGCTCACCTTGTTTATTTCCTCCCAAACCTGGAATCAGCCACCTTGCCAAGAAGCTTTGGCAGGTAAAACTTTTTAGCAAAACCAAAATCTGGATCTAGGTCTGCTCATTGCTGCTGGTTTGGTCATTAGGCCTTTTGGCATTTTTATTTTGGAAGGGTGGTGTTCTTTTTGGGGTTTTTTTGTTTGTTTTTTGGTTTTTTGGATTTTTGATTCTTTTGTTGTTGTTCCAGGTTTTTTGAGTGAACAGAGCTTGGAAAAAAACCTACCTATCTATTTATCTACCTATCTGATTTCATACCCTTAATTCACAATCAAGATGAAAAGATCTTACTTAAATTTCTCAAGCTTACAATTGTATCTATACTCTTACCCCAAATCCCATTTTTCAGTGATACTAACATGATTATTCATTTGCTTTATCTCAGACCATGCCCATGACAGTCTCATCATAACAATATATAAGACAAGCACCAGCATTATGATCACTGAAAACAATTTAGAATTTCTTTTTGCAGTTCCTTTCATCCTTAGAGTATATTCATTAGGGACACACAGTCAGATTACCATATTTAAAAGTCACTTGGAGGAGTCCCTCCCTGTTTATGCTGCAAGCACAATGCACAGTTTTATTTTGTTTCATTTTGTTCTCAACTTTTAGAGATGGCTTTTTAAAAATGTTGTTTTTAAAATCTGTTTCATAATAATGTAAAACATTTACATGGTTCCAAAGTGAAATCAACAAAACAAATTTAAGGAGGCTAGCTTTTATCTCTGTCCCTCCACACTAGATCCCTCTCTCCCAAAAGTAGTCATTTTTTAAATGAATGGTTTATTCTTTCATTGTCTTTTTAATACAAGAAAATTAAAAATACTGTGTGTGTGTGCACGCGCGCGCGCATGCCCATGTGCATGTGGAAAACCTCTATAATCAAAACATGTTTTGATTTCTGGTTGGGTTTATTCCTCTCATTGCTCTTCAGGATTTTCTTGGCAACTGTTACTTATCTCTTTTTCCTAATAAACTTATCTAGCTTCCAACTGGAAAAAAAAAAAACCCAAATATATAAATATATAAAATATATATATATTCATTTTTTTGATAAATGACAGCATACTACTCTTTTTCTCTACCTTTCTTCGTTCACTTAACCTTGGAAGTGACTCCTGAGTTATAGATATTGAGATGATATCTAAAGATGCTCATTCCTTTTCATGGTGTGTAGTACTCAATTATGTGGATGGCTCTGTTTATACAATCAGTTCACTTCAATGGAAATGCCCTTATAAATAAGTGCTTCAGTGAGTACCCTCATGCTTATGTCTTTTCACATTTACGCCAGGGTATCTTGGAGATTCCTAGACATGCAATTGCTGGGTTGTAAGGTAAAAGTGTGCATAATTTTGCTGAATAATGTCAAAACCTCCTCACAACGATCCTATAATTTCACATTCCTACCAGCACCATATGACAGTGACTTTGTCCCTACAGCTATGCCAATAGAGCATGTTGTCAGTCTTTTGGATTTGGGCACCTAATAGACAAGAAATGGTATCTTGGTGTAGTTTTTATTTTACATTTATCTTATTTTAAATAAAATTGAGCATTTTTTCATACCGTTAAGTGAGATTTGTACCCCTTTTTCTGTCAATTATGTGCTTATATTTCTAGCCTATTTCTATAAAATTGTTGAAGTTTTTGGCCTCTAATTTGTTTGTATGTATGTATGTATTTATTTATTTTAAAGATTTATTTATATATTCATGAGAGACACACAGAGAGAGGCAGAGACAGGCAGAGGGAGAAGCAGGCTTCTCACAGGGAGCCCGATGTGGGACTCAATCCTGGATCCTGGGATCACGCCCTGAGCCAAAGGCAGATGCTCAACTTATAAGCCACCAAGACATCCCTCACCTCTAATTTCTAAAGCTCTTTTATACATTAGGGCTACTAACCATTCATCCTTGATAGAAGTTGCAAATATTTTCCCTAGTTTGACATTTATCATTGTATGTTACTCATGGAGTCTTTAATTTTTGTTCTTTGACTTTTTTTTCAACAGACAGGTTTGTTTGGGTTTTTTAAAATTTCAATACAACCAAATTTATCAATTTTTTCCCTTATTGTATCTGGATTTGAGTGATAGTTCAAAAAGTTTCCCTCTCTCCAAAGTTAGGTAATAATTTGCCAATATTTTTTCTAACATGTTTATAGTTTCAGGTTTTACATTTAAATCTCTTACATTGGGGACGCCTGGGTGGCTCAGCATCTGCTTTCGGCTCAGGGCATGATCCTGGAGTCCCGGGATCGAGTCCCGCATGGGGGTCCCTGTATGGAGCCTGCTTCTCCCTCTGCCTATGTCTCTGCATCTGTTTCTGTGTCTCTCATGAATAAATTAATAAAATTTTAAAAAAATAAATAAATCTCTTACATTCTTGGAATTTTCCCTTTTATTCCCTAATGTAAGGAAAGGATCCAGTTTTGTTTTTCCAATGGCTATCTACTAATCTCAACACCACTTGTTGAAAACTCCATTCCTCCACTAATGTGAAACGTCACCTTTTTCATATACTCTTTCTACATGCGAATGGATCTCTTTCTGGATTTCCTACTCTGCTCCATTAGTCTACCTATTTGTTACTTATTTCCAATCTGATTCAATTATAAAGGTTTTCTCCTACATTTTGATATCTGGTGGGGCTTCTCTCTCTCTTTGCATTTCTTTTTCAGAGTAACTGTTATTTATCTGTTTTTCCTAATTAACTTGTCTAGTTTTCAATTGGAATTTTTGACAATTAATCAGTTTTCTAAAAACTAACTGACAGCTGTCAACATGAGTTGGCTGCTTTGGCAAAGATTCTGAAACAGAGTAGGTACTTAATAAATGTAAAATAGAAGTGAAATGCCTCTGCTGGAGTTAAGCATACAACCTCAACACCCCAAAAGCAAATGTTACCCCTAGATGGGGGAAATGTATGATGATTCTAATCCCAATTATTTTAGTATAACTAAAAAGAAGACTGGGTTGGGTAACACCAGAAAGAAGAAAAGAAGAAAAGAAAAGAAAAGAAAAGAAAAGAAAAGAAAAGAAAAGAAAAGAAAAGAAAAGAAAAGAAAGAAAAGAAAAGAAAAGAAAGAAAAGAAAAGAAAAGAAAGAAAAGAAAAGAAAAGAAAGAAAAGAAAAGAAGAAAAGAAAAGAAAAGAAAAGAAAAGAAAAGAAAAGAAAAGAAAAGAAAAGAAAAGAAAAGAAAAGAAAAGAAAAGAAAGAAGAAACAAACAAGCAAATAAGTACTGGTCCCACTGGTGTGCCTCCAATAAAAGGAATCGAGTAGACTTCCAGATAGTGTGAAAAGGAGCCTATTCAGTGGATGCCCTTTTGAATGATTGGATTTTGTACCATATGTATGCATTAACTGTGTGTTTACGTAATTAACGATTCACCAAATTTCATGTCACCCATTAATCAAAGGCACTGCATTCCTGTTAATTCAAGGGAGACATTTCCTTTGCACACACTGTGTGCAGCTACAAGACAATTGTGATGTTTGGTACCTGTGTGAAAGAGAGAATCTCTAGGGTATCCTGTGGGTGATGTGGCTTGGGTCTCAGTATTTGGCTTTTGCACTGTTTTCTATTTTTGAAGAACATACCGTCCTAAGGAAAGCAAGGAAAAGAACGACTCCTTTCTTTAATAAATGATTCAAATGTTGGAAATGGGGAAAAAGAAAATATGGCACAAAGAAGCATACTTTCCAGTATGCTCTACGCTGGAAGTTACTTCTACTGGAAAAGGCCATGTTAACCAACCCAACACTGGTTAATATTAATCTGTCCTGGTTCTACTGGGCTGACCTAGCAACTAGTTGACCTGTATCAAAGGAAGCCATGAAAATCTGGGCTCATGTAAAAAGCCAAAGGTAAATAAAAAGGCTTAGAAGTTTACTTTGTCCAGATGTGTGTCTTACTGATAGATTGCCTTCCAGGTCTTGCCCTTAACAATCCTTCTGATGAAATAGAATGATTCAAGATCAGCAGACACGTCAATATTCTGCAGATGGTCTGGGGATGCTTAGAACTCGTTTCCTTAGTGAACACTCAGACTCAGCAAAATGCTTTTCATGGAGGCCTGGATTTGAATCCTGACTCAATTTACTAGCTGCAGAACTTGGGCCTGAGATTCAATGAGGATAATAACATGAAAAGGAGTAAATAGTCCGAAGCCTGGCAATGCTTAGGATAGCACCCAACATTAACTGTAATTAGTGTCATAAGTTTTAGAACTCTGCCAAAAGGGCTCTTTAACACAAAACAAGAGAAAATAGGCCCCCTATTGCTCCCACTTTAAGCATCATTTGGTCTTACCTCAAGCTAGGAAGAGTCCCCTCACCATTTTCCCCTTATGGTCACACCTACTAACATTTCAGTTAAGACTACATGAGATTACTAAGCATTGATGCAAAAGGCCCAATTGAAAATGGCCATAATGTGTCACATGATTCCACCCATTATTCTAAGGGACCAAATGGCCGGTGCCCTGAAACCTGCTCAAGGGGTCACACCAGAAGGCTAACACTGATGTGCAGAAATGAGGTAGGAGGAGGTTCCTCCAGGAGAAGGTGCAGCAGCAGACCACACTCACCCTCCCAGCCTGGCGTCCCCTACGCTGCGGTGTGCTGAATATTTGTCACCACTTCTTCTAAAACCACTTCTCAATTACTCATAATTGAGTTGCAGAGAGATTATTATTCTTTGCTGAAACTTGACTTCTCGTTCTGGAAGCAGATTTTTCTCATTGCGGTGGGGGGCGGGGGTAGGGAGGGGGGTGCGGTGGTGGAATTACATTAAAATCTGTTGGAAAATTTTGGTTGGAACAAGGCACAAAAATGTTCCTTGCAGTTGCAGACGCCTCTGTTGTCATTCTTTAACAAAATCAGGGCTCACTTTGTAAAAACAAACACGAGCCAGGCATGTTCACTCTTTCTTTGGAATGTATCCGTTGTGCTAAATTAGATTTTGCGAAAAGCCTCACCATCAGCCCTGGGGTTGTGCGTGGCCATTGCTGACTCTGCAGCAGAGGAATTAAGGGCTAAATTTGTTCTGCTGAGTGCCCGGGTCTCTGCTTATCCAAAGGGCAGTGGGATTCATTTTGGAAAATCCTAGAGATTACACACAGGCATTCCTCTAGAGGGAAGTTAAAGAATTGAGGATACACCAGGCACATGTCTTAACACACTGGAAAAGAAATCTGATGTCTTATAGGGTGGCCTAGTGACCTGAAATAGGGAAAACACCTCCCAAGGAAACACTCTCCTGTAAAGAGAGTGCTTTAACCCACGTGCCTCTTTACATCCTCAGAGGAAGCACCACTCGAGGCTCTGCTATGGACTGGCATCGCCAACACTGGGTACCTGAAGGTGCCTCTGCCACCTGATTGTTGTTGACTTCCTGGTTCCATCAAGATTCCAAAGGAGAGGAGAAACTTGGATGCTTAACACAGGGAAAGCTTCTAGTTTAAAACCTTTCCAGAACCTACTCAGATAAGGAGGGCTTATGCTTATGAGCAGCCGGAGGCATTTCTCTTTCCCACCCCATCCTGGCCACACAGCTTACTGGGAGCCCTCACTCTTTCCATAGCAGCCTTAGCCTCAGCCTGACTCTAGATGGTGGAACTGTTTTCTCAAAGAGGTAAGGAGGGCCGACCTACCCGAAGTGTGCATGATCCATCTGTGGAATGGATGGATACCTTCCAAGGCTGCCCTATAAAGTCTACTCCTTTGTCTCCCTTTACCTTCCCATCCCTGATTCCATCTCTCCTTCTTATTTCCAAAAGCCATGACCAAGACCTAATTTTGCCTTTCTTAACCTATAAACCTAGAAAATCACAAGTCAGTAGCTCTAACATTCCTGAGTTGTGCCTGATATTGCTTTGGTTTGTTTTTGTCATTCTGTGGTTTCTCTTCCTCCTACAGCCCAGGAGGGTCATGTCTGAACCCCAGTATGTGAAAGGCAGATGAAGTTTTCATCGTCTCAGTGACAGCTGTCTGGTGCTGATTGAAAAAGACTGTCAGAAGAATATTTTGCCACATAGGTGAATTTGAAAAATAACCCTGTACATTCCAATATTTTGTTACAAAATGCATCAGTACAGGGTCATATTCAAAAGATCTGTCATAACTCTTGCTCTATTAATTTGACCATATAAACATATGAGGGCAATGAACAAGGGTACAAGGACATACACCCAAATAAACATATCTCATATGCACACACAAAACAGACAGAATGGGCCTGTGGGGATGGGTGGTATAGGCCCCTGGACTGATCAAGTTACCAAAGAGTACAACACATGGCCAGAGGCAAGCTCCAGTTGATACTTCATGAACAAACCAGGGGAAGAATAATTATGGCAACACAAGATAAAACATATTTTTAGAACAGGGTCTTAAAATTTCTAGAACACAGAGGACCCTTTAAAGAAATCTGGCTACATAACAATAATTTTGCCAACCAAACAAACAAAAAACCCTCTAAGGCCAAAGACAAGGAACATGTGGAAGGGTCAAGTGATTGCAGGGTCTGCTGGTGGCTGTGCATCTGTGTGGAGCGGTGCTGGGGGTATTTATCTCACTCTTCCCTTTTGTAGGCACATTTTCATTTCCTTTGCCATTCTCAACATCTTCCTAATGACTGTGATAACAGTAATAATGTCTTTCTGATGCTCCACAAACTCTCCCCATAGCATTATTGGAATCTTATAACAACCCTGTTAGATAAGAATTATTGTCTTCTCTTTTATTAAGATTTTATTTATTTATTTATTTACTTACTTACTTACTTATTTACAACAGGGGGAGGGATAGAGGGAGAGGGAGAAAGAATCACAAGCCGACCCCAAGTTGAACATGGAATCTGACACGAGGCTCAATCCCAGGACCTTGAGATCATGACCTGAGCTTAAACTAAGAATCTGACACTTAACCACCTGTGCCACCCAGGCACTCCTTGTCTTCCTTTTTACAGAAGGAAACTGAGACTCAAGTCATTTGCAGGTTTTCCAGATCACTACCAGTAAAGGACAGCACAGAACCCCCACCCCCTGTGGTGACTCTAAATGACAAGCTCTCCCTACCACCCTGCACTGCCTCTTCTGGCCTAAAGCTCTGTCCAAAAAGACACCAAACACACGGAAAATCTTCATGCAAGTAAAACCAAATATCTACACACATTGTCCACAGTGGCATGTGACATCAAGATGCTGGGAAAGATTCCTAGAGACATGTTGGTTGTTCGCTCTTTATTCAACTGTTTAGAGACAAAAGCATAATTAGGCCATCTGTATACAAAGTGAGTCCCTGCTACGAGCATACAAATGAAGCACTTGACTCTGTTTTGTCCACGTTTGTATTTTCCTGACAACATTGGTTTCATGTTTTGAAATGTATTCATTCATGAATCACCGGGGGAAGGCTGACTTGAAAATCATCAAGCTCATCATGGATGTGGTTGTACAGGGCCACCTCTTCACTGGAGATTTATAAATCTGGTTTGCAGTTTGAGGTCTTGGAACACCACCTCATTTCATGTCTTTATGTGAACAGGTCTGCCTTAAGCCAAGGACTATTTTGCTCGATTTAAAAGGGGAAAAATAATCTTGAGGAGGGCAAAAACAGGGGCAGCACATATGATTTGAATTACAGTCAGATAATCACCATTCATGACCAGTCCAAGCTGGAAGCAGAGCTTGAATTTCTCCTCAGAGACGTTTCCCGGCTTAACTTTTAACAAGGGCTACAGTTGAGTATGGCCTTTAAGTGAAAACTAAAGTCATTCAACTTATTTAAGGCCTTTATTGACTTCTCCAGCCTCCTATGAAATTAGCCCTTTTGGAAGAAGATCATTTATGAGTTCCATTGGAAGTGGTAAAAATAGCCCTCCTGCTCCCCCACACTCTCAGCAAATGTTCCAAAGAAAGATTTTTTTCAAACAAATTTTCCAAGCAGCATCATGGAGTTCTGTGCCTCAGTCCCTCTCTCTGTTTGAAGAGCTTAAATCAAAATCTAAACATTTAAAGTTTTCCTTTCCCATTGCGCTCTGAGATGACTAGAAGTTCATCTTACCCAATGAGCATTTAGGAATCATTTTGGCACAAGAAGATACAAAGTAAGGAATATATGCTGTGGCTCAAAATCCCAATGACATATGTGCTTCCTCTGCCTATAGTTTCTTTCCAGATGCCCGTTCAATTTTCAGAGACAAAGAGGAATAAAAACCAAAGATCCATCTCTGATAGATAGCATCAAGCAAGGTGTGATGGATCTGAAACAGAGCTTGGACCTGTGGAGTATGTGGTTCACGGCCCTGGTTCCCAATTCCAAGTGATTGTGTTCAACCAGGATTGGGAACCTTAAAAAAAATCCCCATGCCCAGGCTGCTTTCTAACCAGTCACATCAGACTCCCTAGGGATTCCGCTATTTTAGGGGACAGATTCTGGGCTCTGGAATCAGAAACACCTGATTCACATCTTATTTTTCCCCTGCCTACTGGTTTTGGGACAAATTACTTAACCTCTCTGAGCTTAGATTTCCAAATATGCACATACACACACATACACATACACAGGCAGATGCCTATACACTTATTTTTATAGCTAAAGATGACTTTTTTATAAATGGTGACAATGGGATAAAATATTTGCACACAGCATAGTGCCTGGCCTACCAGTGACCATAAATGTGTGATAGCTTAAAGTTTTGAAATATTTAGCAATGTTTTTGTTCAGTATATCCTTCTCTCGCCCTCAATTTGCCTTTCCCTTCAAAATCTTAGATAATGTGAGGAAGGAAAAATGTTCATGGTACGGACAGAGATGAAGGAGGATAACTCATGAGTAATAATACAATACCCCCAAGAATAGAATAGAAAAGGATTTCCTGGGGCCAAAAGAGTCAGATAAGAAGGTAGACATCCGAAATGCTTAGAATAAAGACTCTGACTGTCCTCTGCTCCATCGCCCCATCCAGTCCCAGGAAGGAGTCAATTCCCAGTTAAGTTTGGGGGATCCAAGAGCAGGGGACACCTATGACCTGTTTCCTGGGAATGGCTCTAAAAGAAAAGAAATGACAGCATGCAATTTCTAGGCAGATGAGGACTTAGCCCCACAAATATTCTGTTTCCTAAATGCTTTTGAAGCCACAAAAGGATTCTAGGGCAGTATGAAGACAACAGAGGGAGCCAGAGGATGTGGGGTGGCCTAGTAGATGGGAATGTAAGTAAAGGAAGGAGGGCTACACGGACTGGTCACCAAGAACCAGCCCCCACGAGGAAGGAATCAGCAGGTACCCATGTGGAGAGATGACATCCATAACTGGCATGCCCACCTATGCCCCTTTGACATGCATCAGCCTCTTTACCCTTAGGCAAAAACCCAGGGTAAAAAGATGAACCCAGAAGGAGAAGAAAAAAGACGCTACATCTCTCACACCAGATTTTGTGATTGAGCTTCATACCTGCTGTCAACAGTAGTTACTGTGATGTTTATTTTCTTAGCCAATTTTTAGGGTACAGTGCCCGCATGATATAATAAGCCCCAGGGGAGGAGACTTCATAATCTTCATGTAAGAGCCATGGAAAGTAAGATTGGCAAGATAAACTTTTGCCACCGCATGAGGGCCCACATATGAATTGAAGTGAATCAGCTCTGCAGGATCTGACCCTCTTACGGTCTCCAGCAGAACGAAAATCTGAGACACCATGCTAGACCTGACTTATAACAAGCTAACACAACAACATAAAAAGCAATATATCTGGTCAAACAGGTAGTTCTGATTGCAAAACACCAACTAGATGTTCTGATTCTTTCCCTTCAATTGATGTATTTGACTGGAGCAAGTGGTTCTAATCTGTAACTCAAGGCTCTCTGGCCCTGCTTAGGACATATCTCACCGTAATGTATAAAATAAAGTTGCATACTAAAGTTAACAACTTCTGAAATACAGCTATAACAATTATGTGATTGTATGTTATCCTGGATTAACATGTGGCCTATAATCCTTTGATATTACAAAACTCAGCTGGGCCCTGAGATCTAACAACGTTCATTTAATAGAAAGAGTTATTTGGTAATGTTACATATCAGTTCGTTGTTCAAAACATTTATTGGGATTTAACACTATGATGTAGATAAACAAGTGCTCCCCAGCTGCTAAATCTCACTTCATATATTTTAAACAATTCACTGTGCTGGCGATTTCTGAAATGTGAAAAGACGTCATATCCAATGCACATTTTTAAATGTTTCTTCTGAAGCTACATCTGCTTCACATCGCTTGTTCAAAGTGTTCCATTTTCCTCCAGGGTTACTTAATGATCATATTAGAATGGGCAAAAGTCAAGGACTGCATCCATTTTCTGAGAGGCAGGCCTTGATATTGCACACTTACCTAAGGGCGGAAAAAAAGAGAGATCTGAAACCCTAGCAAACGTGTCAACCACGCAATGAAACTGTGAAGATTAACAAAGTCAAATTTATAAAGTACAATAAGGTTCTCACATGAAAGAGGGAGGCATAGAGGAATTTTTTTCAGGCTATATTATTACTCTAACGTGACTGGGTCATCTGCTGAACTTTGTGCCATTTTTCAAGCTGTTCTGAAATGACTAATCATGGCGCAGAGTGTACAATACACTGAAATGTGTTGAAACTTTGGGTAACATTCCCAGTTTGATATTTTAAACACTTGGTCAGCTAGAAAATGTTCCTGAGCCATTTTGTGGCTCTGTGCATTGGGCTTCCATGAGTCTCATCTCATTTCACCCCGTGAGTTTGAAAATCTTGTCACCCTCCCAACGCTTTAAGCAGGCCCCTGTCTCACCAGCAAGTTTTACGAGCAAGAAAATTAAAGCAAACCATCAATATGAACACAGTTCTAAGGGAAACAAAGAGAATGGTGTTGTACTGCCGTCCTTGTTGGTCTCCCAGAATTTGCTCTGTTTTGGTGAACCTACTCAACGCCCTAGGAGTCTGGCAATATGATTACTATCATGGAGGGGGGAAAGAAGGATAAAAGTTCAGCTTGTATCTGTGGCTCTTTCTGAGAAAAAGGAACAGATTATGTAAGCAGATGCTTAGTTATTGTTCTTTTGCAAAGATATAGCATGCATGCCCCTGAGAACCTAGGTCTTCCTAGGAGCAACAGAACAAAGATGCTGTCAGCATTTCAGAAGGGAAAGGGGCCACTGGCAAGTAGCCATCTAATTTGACCAATGTAAATAATATGCTGGCAAAGCTTGTGCTCTAAAAATAGCTCAGAATAACTGTAGACTGTGGTCAACCTCCCAAATACTATGGAATGCAAGCAGAGTTCCTGGAGACTGAATTTTAAATATGGCAGCTTAAAGAAAGGTTTGAGACCCCTTCAAGCAATACCTGGATTTTCATTTGAGGCACTGGCCTGGAAAAGGTGCTCTACAGCAGTGGGTAACATTAGTTAAGAGGCAGTGTTTTTAATTGGAGAACAGTGAGAGGTAGTAACCAAAGAGAAATTACTTGCCTGGGGAAGAGGTTCAATAAGCAGGGATTTGAGAGAATGAATTAATTTATTTCATACAAGTTCTCCACAACCAGTTAATGAATCCCAAGAGGAAATTGGTGTTTATATATTTTTATTTAAAATGTCATTATCCAGGCTAATGACCACCTCTTTCACCCAATTTGACTCTGTGTTGTGATTTCTGGTGGGTCCCCTCAAATCTGACGTGTATCATCGGAGAGCTGTGTTGCACTCCCCCTAAGAACAATTTTAGTGGCTTGTATGCTGAGGGCAATTCGTAAAGAGAACTGGCTGCATTTTTGGAATAAGTGAGGCCTTGCCAAAGGTTACAATTTTGAGGAGGTCAAAACCTTTTGGTATATATGGTTCCGTACAGTCATATCCTGCTAATTTATCAGTGAATAAAGCTGTCAGGTGATGGTGATCTCTTTGTAAGGGGAAATTTTGTCTCTTTCTTCTCTTAAGGCTGGGCACTTCTGTTAGCAAAGTACAGTCTATACATAGAGCCCACCTGCCTGCTGATCAAATTACAAGGATCATGTGTCTCACCCTCCCCCAGTATGACCTCAGCCACGCTTCCCCAGCCACATGACCTGGCTAAAAGGGCTGGGTATTAAAGAGAGCAACAATGAGTGGGAGTAGAATTAATTATATATTTTTAAAATGGGGGATCCCTGGCTGGCTCAGCGATTTAGTACCTGCCTTGGGCCCAGGGCATGATCCTGGAGTCCCGAGATCGAGTCCCACATCAGGCTCCCCAAGTGAAGCCTGCTTCTCCCTCTGCCTGTGTCTCTGCCTCTCTCTCTCTCTCTCTCTCTCTCTCTCTCTGTGTGTGTGTGTGTGTGTGTCTCTAATGAATAAATGAATAAAATCTTAAAAAAATAAATAAAATAAAATAAAATAAAATAAAATAAAATAAAATAAAAGTGGGTGTCTGCCCTTAGAAGAGAAACCAGGTGACACAAAAATTAGGGGAGGACAGAAGGAATACTCTGTAGCAAACTATTTTGCTAAACATTTTTATGTAGAACTCCTTTTAAAGGTAGATGGAACCCCAATATTTAATATCTACCAAAGTAGAATTGCTCTAGTTGACTCTGGACAGGGCAGTGGCACCATCCATCCTTCAAGTCATGGTCGCCACACACTTTGTTTTACCAAAGATTTGTTTCCCTGATGAATACAATAGCCTCTGAACTTGCTTTATGGTTGACCCAATGATATCTAATTAGCCTTGGTAATAATTAATGCTCACAAATGTTCTACCTCATAAAATGCTGTAGCATTTAAATGCTTGCACGGCACTTTTAACTTCCCTCAGAGAAACAGCATTAGAAAGACTCACCATGCTATTTCCCTTATATAAAAAGTTTCACACTCAATCATCTCTAGGCAGTGGGAAAAAAAAGAATCAATTAGAACCAAAGATGGAAACATCCCCCTGGAATTCTAGCTTCTGACTTTGTGTATGAATTGGACCATTCACCAAAAATGAAATTCTTACAGCAGAGACAAGCTTTTCATTTGCTCCTAGCTGGAGCTACAAATCCCCAGTGCCAAAAGTTTTGCTGGTGTCAATTAAGGCAGCCTTCTCAAATTTCCACAGGGAAATCTCAATAATCTTACGATATCTTCAGAAATCACATTTAGGCTTTTTGTTAGGGAAACAATCAAATAAAGCCCTGACAAAATTGTTGCTAGGAAAGAACACACTTGTGACAATCAAGAGATGCTCCTCACTCGAGATCAGGAGGTGCAGTGGAGATTACAGGTCTGAAGCCATCACTAGTGACCTGAAATAGCCAGAATCTTTCACAATTAACTAAGAAGTGACTACAGATGCTTCCTTTGGAAACTTAAAGGATAAGCCAGTGCTTCCTGGGACATGCTTTGGCCTCTATTTTTGGAAGGCTTGGTGTAGAATGATAGATATGATTTCCCCTCTCTATACCATGATACCATAGCCATCTGCAGTAAGCCGAGAAGAGAAGGGGGTCAGAACAGCTCCACGTCCAATTCAGCACAACTATGGAAATGCCAATGCAGAGGCGGCTGAGAATCAGGATGGGTAGTGCTTTGCGGCAGCACAGCTTTGCCTGAGATCCATCTCCTAGAGAGGACTGTGCCTGGCAAAGGCCCTTCCTGTTGCGGCCAAGGGTGGAAATGTTGGTTGATGTATCTCAGTTGGGTTTCACTTTGGGCTACTTCCAAAATGGCAGAAAGAAGAAAAATGAACTTCAGCCCCATCTGACCATGAAATTCCATGCAGATCCGTGCAACCAGGAAATTTATCTTTCCCTTGAGCAACAAAGTTTCTTTTACAGATTAGAGAGAGTCAACACTTTTCCTCAACGTATGGAGAGAAAATCTAAAGCTAACCATGGAGTTATTAAGGGCAACATCCCTGGTAGAGGCGGAATTCCTTGATACTTCATTAAAAGCATCCCCCAAAGTTAGCTTTGCCTCCTCCACCCAGGTAAGCTGAGAGGTGGGTGCGTTCATAAAGTCCATCCACATCTTTCCATCTGGTCCACTGTGACAAATAAAATGTCAGAGAGCTAGAATGTAAATTGCCCAGGTGAGGAGCCAACATCAACCCATAAACCCATAGCCATAGACAGGAGGCCTAGAAATGATTCCAATATATGTGAAGCCCCCTGGGCCTGCTACCATACTTGCATGTATTCCCAAGGAAGACAATAGCAATCTCCTTGACTGAAGAATTTGAAAAAGAAAAGGTGTCTGCTTGCACAGGGCACAGATCTAAGAAGCACTTGTCACATGGCACTGGAGTTATTTACGTATCCATCTTCTTCAATAGACAATACAGTCCTGAGAAAAGAGCAACAATTTCCACATCTAGCACAATTCCTGACACATGGCGGGATTCATTACATGTTTGTCCAAAAAGTAATGATTTCTGTTTAGACTAAAAAACTATGGAAAACATAACTACTTAAAATTCCTTCCTAGCCACCAAATTCAATAATGGAAGGTTGAGAAAAAAGGATCAATCTTCTTTTTACTGCATCTCTCTGTAAAGACAAAGCTACAGCCATGCCAGCGGGTCTCCTTGAAAGCAACTGAGCCTGATGTAGGCCACACTCTGATTACCCGGATGACCACGTCAAGGCTGGAATGCAACATTTTATACTCTACTGTGTTTTGATGGTGGCCTTGAGGGACTGCAAATTCCTCCATGAAGGCACCTTCCCTGGGACCATCGACCCCCCAAGTGACGGTGGATTCTTCAGAATACAGTCCTTCCAACCAACGTCCCAACATCAGAAAACACGAAATCGTTTGCTTCCAAGAATCCCTGAAGGACCAGGCCTGAAAAGTTCTTCCAGACCCCAGTGGCATCAGGGCTTCATTCCTTTCCTAAGGATTAATCCAGAATGTAGGACTTGGCCAGATAGGTCTGGGCGGCGCTCCTGCTCCGGGCAACTCATCAGCCACGGTTTCCCGCTTGGCTTCCTCCAGGCTGCACAAAAGACCATTTTTGTCTTTGTCAATTATTTGCCTCCCTCACAGCTCTGCTTTTTCTCAACTTGTTTTTGGCTCACAAGCACCCCAGCCCTCATATTCATCACATCTCGGTGGTCTGTCCAAAGTGGGTTGGGTTGTTTGTTTTGGGGTGGTTGTGTTTTTTGGCATATTGAGAAAGACAAGGTTTTGCCCTATGTTTCCCTCCACTCCCCATGGCTGACAGTGTCCACAGAGAAGAAAAGCCCTGGCCATCAGGAGGCCCATGTGGCGCACTCCCCCTGTCCCAAGCTGATAAATGAAGGGCTCAGCATGGCTGCCCGGCCTGGGTCTGGGCCATGGTCTCCTGCAGGAAGCCTGAGCAACACGCACAGGCCTGACACAGGCTCCTTCTCAAGACACTGGGAGCAGCCTGGGAGGTGGGGTGGGGGGCTGCCTTGGCAGCTCCGGAGGCCGGAGGACTGATGGTGGTCAGCAGAACGTGAGGCCAGCCGGGGAGGAGACAAGGACCCACCCAGCCTTCTGAAGGCAAGTAGAGGAGGGGACTCCAGGATTTCACTGGAAGATCCAGAATCCAGAAACTTTTAAGGGATGTTCATGGAAATAATTATAAGCTTGAGCTATGCCTGGTTTTTTCCAATCCAGGTCCCTGAAAGGGAAGAACAGAGGAATAGCTGGCACCTGGGGAGGGCCTGTGCTCAACCCACCGATGGAGGTACCTGGAGGAGCCGAGCTGGTTGCCTCAGGCAGCCCACTGTTCCCACTGCTACGGTCTTAAAAGTCTTAGGGCTTTTCATAAAAGTGGCAATAAAATAAACTTTTATTCAAAATGCATTGGATCGACTTCAAGCATTGTCCCCCAGACTCCCTACCACATCCCCTGGATCAATACATCAGAGTAATCCAGCTGGATTCATTTAAATATATCAACAGTGGCTTCCTGGAGCCTGTTCTCTGGGTCAAAAGTGATTTTCAAGACGTTCGGGGCAGGTTGTCATTGGAATACCATTTTACAGGCCCAAATTACTAGCTACTACAGTCTGTGGAAAAGTATTCCCCTTTAAGTAAACTTTCTTTCTTCCTTTAAGGCCTCGGGGAAAAATAACAATTCAAAAGATTTTTTTTTTCTAAGTTCTTTTTACACTGACAGTCGGTTTTTATTGCCAAAAACCATTTGCTGTGTGCAAAGCACTTCCAAAGGGCCTGGGTGCCTTATCGAGATGCTATCTGGCAGGCTGGTTGCTGCAGGATAAAAAAGAGCATTTTCCATTTAACTTCAAGAGTTTGCCCAGCCTATGTTACGGGAGATAAGGGCTGGGGACAATGGAGCTCACCACAGTTGGGGAAGTGAAGATAAAGGCAGTGTCTCAGCAGCTTGCCCAGATTCTTCCACAAAATACTAAAAGCCCAGTCACTTGACAAAGTTCAAAATTCCTTTTGCATATTCCCTATCTCCTATTTTGTTTGAATTTTCATCATTCAATGCATCCCAGCTGATTTCCACCTGGGGCCCCCTCACCGGGAATCCCTCTGGTTTCTGCGCTCACCTGAGCTTCCAGGCTCCCTCAAATGCTCTTAAAATTAAGAGGCCTTCGTGGAATCTCAGCCCTGGCAGTGACCTGCACGTGCCCCTGAGCGAGGGAATTTTACCCTCTGTGGTTCACCTGTAAGATGGGCGCATCACCTCTGACCTTGCAGGGAATCGTGAGGCCCACACTGATGAGGACCCGCACGAGCTCTGAAGACTCCTGAGGGACCCAAATGCAGTCACATCTCCTCCAAACCCGGCCCACCGACTTCACAGTTAGCTCAAGCCACTCCCTCTGCTCTCTCATCCCTTTGTGGGGAAGGCATTGGCATTTAGTTCCTCTCTGTTGTGGGGTTCACGGAGAAGGAAAAGTGATAGCACAAAAATATTCATGGGCAAACTGACAAAAGGGACTATAAAATTAGAAAACTGTATCATTGCATCATCATTTTTATATAAGGCTAAAGCATGATTACAATAGAAGAGTCAGATCAGAGCCCACCTCGGTGACAGGTAAGTTGCTGGTAGAACAGGGCCAGTGAACAATGAAGAAAAGAAAAGGAGGTCATCCAGAGTGATGACACAAGGGGCGACGTGGAGGCAGGAGATATAAATGGCCAAAGATAAAGAAGGCCTCAGGAGGAACTAGGGATGGCCTCTTACAATTTTGCCAAAATGATCTTTGTGATCTAGTGCTCTGAAGGTCATTTATAAAGGGAAAGGGGCTGGTACCCCAAGGTAATTTTGTCGGAAAAAATTATGCCTCATGCACCCCAACATTCCATCTGTCCTTGATGCCCGATAACATAGATTGTGCTTACCCCAAGGTAAAGTAAACCTACCTTCCTAGTTTTAAGCATCCTTAGCTTTCATTACCTATTATAGCCATTCTGGTCTTGGTTTGTTTTTGTTTTTTGTTTTTTAAGATTTCATTTATTTATTCATGAGAGACACACAGAGAGAGAAAGAGTCACAGGCAGAGGGAGAATGTGGGGAACCCAATGCAGGACTCGATCCCGGAACCCTGGGATCACAACCTGAGCCAAAGGCAGACGCTCAACCATTGAGCCATCCAGCTGCCCCTGGTCTTGGTTTCAAGTGGTTTTACTTTTTCTAGAGCCAAGTATCCTCAGATAATGAGGGTCTGTACACACCTGCCTCTATCACACGATGTCCCATCAGGACGGGAGCCCTGACATGGTTGTTCCTGGAGCGCCCCCCCCCCAAAGGGGGAGGAAACAATCTACTGTGAATCTAGGACAGAAAACCCACAGTTGTACCTGGTAAGTATTTAGTAAATGATCATTTCTGACAATTGTCAGAAAAGAGAAGATTACTACGTGAAAGTAAAAATTCTTAAAAAAAAAAATTTCATTTATTTGTTTGAGAGAGAGAATGAGCATGAGCTGGGGAAGGGCAGAGGGAAAAGCAGACTCCCCCTACATAGCAGGGACCCCTGACCCGGCACTCGATCCCAGGACCCCAGGATCATGACCTGAGCCAAAGGCAGACACTGCACTGACTGAGCCACCCAGGCACTGAAAGTAAAGATTCTTTAAGGGGATTTTTGCCTTTTATTTTATTTTATTTTTTTTTTTAGGTTGCTCACTTGCTACAAAGAGAAAATAAATTATTTCAAAGAGAAGAGAATCCTGGTCTCAAACAACGTCACAGGCTGGGACTCTGTATGGAAGGAGCCCCTGGGGAGCTTGGGGGGCTGCCCCTGGATCGTCTCCCTTTGGTCCAGGGTGCCTGGCCTGGATGAGTGAGCATCCCTGCTTCTGGAACCCAGCCACAGCCCTCAGGACATATGGGGTGATGAGAAGCTAAGATCAGCAGCTCCCGAGATGTACGTAACGTGGGGGCCGGAGAAGACAAATTCCAAACGTAAGGTGCAATTCGCTGTGCATCTGGACCTGGATGGGGAAAGCGGAATGCATCTGGAAGCACAAGTGTGAAGAGAAGCACGGCGATTTGCAGCCTTGGAACATTTCAGGACGGTGTCAAACTTCTCCTCGAGTTAATCATTTTAAGGCGCTGTGTGTCGACTGCACATAAGGAATCACGCCTTGCTGTCAGGCCTGTCGCCGGGTGCTCCTGGACCCTCCATCCTGGCCAAGAGCACTACAGGGGCTTCTAGATCTTTCTCGGCCGTGGGTAGCAGCAGTGATGCCAAGGGGAGGCTGTGCTCAGGAGCTGCCAGGACCCCGCAGTCGGGGCTCGGGCCAGGAGTCAAGCCCAACCCCGTGTGGACTTCCTAAGTGGCAGCTCCATCGGCCAAAGGGGGGCTGGCCCCAACACCCCACCCAACCCCCCAAACTGTGCTGACTCGGGGCCAGGGGTGGGGAAGGGGACAACCATCCCATCCTAGGGGGCCTCCAAAAATCCAGCGAGGCCGGGCTGCTGGTGCAGAGCGCTGGTTCTTCTTCATTTGCTTGTCCCTCTTGCCCCCATCTTCTTACAGGTGAAAACCATTTCCCTTTTCAAGGTGTCATCACAAACGATGATCTAAGGGCCAAGGACTCAGAAGAACGAGGTCATGTGACATGCTTTCGTTAAAAACCAAGCTGCTGCCTCTTCAGGGTTTTGCCTTTGCCCGCCAGCTGCCATGGGGTGTGCTCTAAATACGTATACATTTAAATTGCAATTTTTAATGATAAATCTTTAGAAGAAATAAAGAAGCATGCAAGCCAGATATTTCTTTATCACGGATACGGAATCCTATTGAATCAATTCTTACACAGTCAACGCTGGAAGGAGAGAAATTATTGAATTCCATCCATTTCCATAAGGAGGCTGCTGTCTGGAGCCGAGGCATCATCTGCCCGAGTTGATCTACAAATCTGGCTTTCAAGCAAGAGAATGGCACACTTAAGCATTCAATTTTTATTGAACGGACTGCCAAAAATATGCCCTACAAAACTGAATAGGGCAGTATCTGTGCTCTTGATGTGTCTGCTGGTCTGGGAGTGAGGCATGGGGGTCAGGCCAGTGGGGGTGACCAGCTCCCATTCTCAGGACCCTCAAGGACCAGTCCTCACTGGAGGGCAGCAAGGGGCACTCAAGAGTACTGCCAAACACACATTCCAAGTCCAAGGAGCCGCAGTTCAAAAAGCCGGTGCTGAGCCACCTGCCACATCCCAAGGGGCGCATCCCGAGGGGCGGCCTGTGGGCCCCGAGTGGGAGCCAGAGGTCCCAGCTCTTGTAGGCACCGGAGCCAGTCTCTCCAGAGGGACCAGAAGGACCCAGAGCCTTAAAGAGGCAACTCAGGCAGCTCATCGAGGAAGGCTTAGGTGAGCCCACCCCAGGACATCAGCATGATCCAGGCCAGGAACGGGGACCCGAGAGCAGGGGCACAGGCAAGGCTGGACACCAGGGAGCCTAGCAGAGCTAACACACACCTTGAGGAGCCGTTGGCTCCGACGTGGGCTCATGGGAGGGAGGTGTCAGGACCGACCCAGGAGAAGGTCCAGACTGGCAAGGGGAAACGAGTTCCACCTTCAGGAGGGTCGGTGTCCAGGTGGCTTGATGTGGCCAAGGGGCATCCAGATGGAAAGTTCTAGAAGAGGTTGTTGAAAGGGGCCTGGCCTCAGGCACGAGAGATCCTGGGTGTTGTGAGTCACTCCTACCTGAACAGACATAGGGAGGGTGAGAGAAGGCAGGGAAAGAGTATGAAATGAGAAGAGAAAGATATCGAGGGTTGGACAGCAGCGCCTAAGGAAGGAAGAAGGAAGAGAAATGAGAAGGGTAAACACGGAGATTGAAGGGACCAGAGGATCCGGCAAAGTTCAAGAACAAGAATGTTGAGACCAGGAGCGCGAGATCTAGATGGTGAGTGGGCTGGTTCAGAAAGGAGGATGAAGGCGTTTAAGCCCACCAGCTCCCGAGGGACACCAGTCCTAAAACCCACTGGCCAGTTCCCAGGGCTCTGAGAGCGCTGCCTCCGACTTCCAAGCTTGAGTTCTAGTCCCCGGGCAACCAGACACCCCAAAGAGGGGCCACTCCCGCCACTCCCGGCTCCTGGAAAGGAGCTCGCTGCGACCCACCAGCCACAGGGCTCCAGACGCAGGCTGTGGACCACCTGGTGAGGGGGCTGCTCCGGGGGCTCGATCGTAGGGAGAAGAGCCTCAGAACTATGGGTCTCTGAACCTCCTGCTGCCTCTACCTCCAAGTCACCTGCTCCACAGCTGTACTCAGTAGCTCTCCTTAGCTCAGAATCACTCAGGAGAGGGATCACCTGCTTGCACAAGGTGATCCTGATTATCCTGATTATCCTTCCCAGAACAGAGCTTGCTACTTTGAGCCTTTTTTTTTTTTTTTTTTTAAGATTTTTATTTACTTATTCATGAGAGACACAGAGACAGAGGCAGAGACACAGGCAGAGGGAGCCCGAGGTGTGATTTTGAGCCTCCTAATCTCTGGCTTTTGTACCATTAGCCTTCAATGGCCTAGAGAGGAAGCTTCTAGCTCTTCACCTTGTTACAAGGCCCTCCCATCATACCCTCTGGCCATCTCCCTCATTTCCCTTAAATTCACCCTACCTCCCAGCTTCTCTGCATTTCTCTCTATTCTCTGAACTTGCCTGATCCTTTCATAGAGCCGCCACACTGCACAGAGACTACAATATGAACGCCTGCCCCCGCCACACACACACCTGGAGTTGTGCAATACACAACCTGCACAGCCAAGCATAGCCGTCCTGCCCTTTTAATGATGTCTTGCCTTTGTACATTCTTTCCTTGCTTGGAATGCCTTCAGTTGTCTTCATCCCGTCTCTAAAACTTCCCAACCACTCTGGGTAAGTTATTTGCTTTCCTTCCAGACTTTCTCAGAAGCTTGAACAAACCAATCATCTCACATTCTACTCTAAGGATCTGCTTACTCATCTCTTCCACCCGGAGTCTGGGGACAGTCATGTCCCATTCACTATTTTGTTTTGTTTTTGTTTTAAATCCTAAGTGCCCTTGCCACGTAAAGAGTGCTCATGAAAAGCCATTTTTTTTATTTTTCAGGGGTTTTCTCAAGATTTTATTTATTCGAAAGAGAGAGACAGAGATAGTGACAGAGTATGAGCAGGGAGGAGAGGGAGAAGCAGGCTCCCCGCGGAGCAGGGAGCCCGACTTGGGGCTTGATCACAGGATCCTGGGATCATGGCCTGAGCCAAAGGCAGACATTTAACTAACTGAGCCACCCAGGCCTCCCAAAAAGCCACTTTTCTAAGTAGGATATAAAACAAGCCTGGGCTAATGTTCTCACATCATCTTATCCAGAGAAGAATCATTCCTAATTAAATCATTTTGTATAAATAGTCTTTAAGGCAGATTCCTACAAGCTTCAGAAGTTTCTAGGAGATGCTCACATTCATTTAGTTATTCAACAAATATTTACTGCGCACCTACCATGCCCCAGGCACTATGCTAGGGGTGGGCGTCCTATAGGGAATACAGTAAAGCCAGCCTTTGTGGGCTTGCCTTCTCGAAAGGGGGGATGGGGATGAGTTAGACAATAAGCAAATAGACCAAAAATCTTCTAGTCAGGTAGGTAGTGACAGGTGCTCAGGAGAAAAATTATGCCAAGAGTGGGGAGGGGGAGAAGACCCAGATGTCAGCTGCAGGAGGGAAGGACTTGGCTACTTTAGATAGGATGGTCAAAGAAGGCATCAGAGATAAGAACACCCATGGGGTATCTGTTCCATGAAACCCTTTACTTAAAAAATATTTTTTAGCACCATCTCTGTTCTTCGTATTGCCAAATACATTCTCTGCTTCCATGAAAGAGTTTTTGCTTCACCAGTCTCCAGGTTCCTGCAGGCAGCCATTGGTGCTGTGCCTTCCAACATCTGAGGACTCTGAGGAAGGAGGACTGAGGTGCTTCCCCCTACAAAGAAAAGGCAGACCTTCCCGCAGCCCAGCACCAGGGCTCAGCCTCCTGGTTCCTCTTGGGAAGGAAGAGGACAGAGCAGCCTGGACTGACCAGCTCTGCTTTGTTTCCTGCTTTGAAACATTTCATGAGGGCATGAACATTGGGGAGCAGTCTGTGGTCCTCGCAGGCACTCTGACATGTCTCCTCCTTGGTAAAATGGAGATTTTATTTTATTTTATTTTATTTTATTTTATTTTATTTTATTTTATTTTATTTTATTTTTATTTATTTATTTATTTATTTATTTATTTATTTATTTATTAATTATAAATTTATTTTCTATTGCTGTTCAATTTGCCAATATATAGAATAACACCCAGTGCTCATCCCATCAAGTGCCTCCCTCAGTGCCCGTCACCCAGTCACCCCAACCCCCCGCCCACCTCCCCTTCCACCACCCCTATTTCTTTTAAAATGGAGATTTTAACATCAATCCTGCCTCCCAACCCTGGGCCAGGGCCACAGATAAAATAGGTATTAAAGGTAGGTTATGAAACAAGGTACATGGTCAGAGCTGCTGCTGACCAGAGGTATGTGGGGGTTTCTTGTCCCCTTGTAGCTTCTGTACTTCTTGCCACTCACCCCCCCACCCTTTCTCTTTTTCTTTATACCTAAAAGGTGCTTTCCTCTCTATTGCCTCCCCTCATCCTTGCACCATCCCCGGGGAGCAGGTCTATGTGAGAGATTGGGAGTCTGAGACCCATATGAGTGGAATGACAGGTCATCAGTTAACCAGTGGCCAAGCAGAAATTCAATTCAGGTTTCCCCATTCTTTCTCTCTATAACTGCCTTTACAGTTCTAATCACAAACACACACACACACACACACACATATGCACACGCGCACACACACGCACACACTAGACATGAGGTTCCATAATGGCAAAGGGTTGTGGTCTTCAGACAAAGCTATACCACTTTCCAGTTACCTTTGATAATGCTACTCTCACCAATGAGTTTAAGCTCATCTATATTTGGGTACAGCTTGAAGTCTGGGCTTAACTTATCGATTTGGATAAAGGGCATTTTCAAAGTGTAAAGACTTGCTTCGCACAAAGCTAAATGCTGATGAGTCCAAAAAAATTTTCAGAATTCCAACTTTCCCAAATCTGATAAAATTCTAAATGAGGCAGTAATTTGGACAGACAGGAGGCTGGCTCCTTCCCCTCTGTGATTCTGCCGCTAAGCACCAGGGGATGATGCAAATGTGGTGAGTGGCTAATAATTAAAGGATTTAATTAAGCCTCGTCTGGGAACGTGTCTAGTAGCGCAGTGTGCACATTGGCAGCTCCGAGCAATCGGGTGGTTATGGCAGGGGGGCAAGCACTGTTAAAGGCATAGGAACTGATTATTTGGGGAAGATTTTCTACTCCAAGTGTACAAAGAAACATGTTAACTGTTGATAGTACACATTAGGGGCAAGCATTTCAATAAATATTGTAAAAACAGGGGTTTTAATTAATTTTATAAATTTTAATATCACCATTATTCACTGTTAGGAACCCAACCTCTAGCAGGTGGGTTGGCAAATGCAGGCCAAGAATGATCGCCTGTTTGTCTCTATTTCTGCACCTGAACACACTGTAGGTGCTCAGTGAATGCTCAAGATTGAAGGAGTAAATGAATAAACAAACACCAAAAGCACATAATGTTTAGCCAAAAAAAAAAAAAAAACACCCTATGCAGGAAACAAAATCTGTACATAGTGCGATCCAACAATGTAAACAAAGACATAGAAAAAGAATCAAAGGAAATGTTAGTGGTTATTTATAGTAGATGAGATCATCATGGGTGTTTTTTTCTTTCCTGCTTGTTGATTTTCTATATTTCTTAACTCTTAAGTATATATACATAATATATACATCTAGAATATTTTATAAATTATTTACTTTGTATATAATTATGTTATATATTTATATACTTATAATTTGTACATGTTATATAGTATATAATTATGAATTATATATTATATATAATACCTATACTATATATATTAAAACCCATTAAAATAGAATTGATGTATATCCCAAAAAAGAAAATGCTATTCAAAAAAATTATTTTAAATGCTGCTATTTTTTTTAAAGATTTATTTGAGAGAGAGAGAGAGCACACAAGAGAAGAGGAGGCAGGGGGAAAGAGAGAGGGAGAAGCAGGGTCCCTCTTGTGGGGCTCAATTCCAGCACCTTGGGATTATGACCTGAGCCAAAGGCAGACACTTAACCGACTGAGCCACCCAGGTGCCCCTAAATGCTACTATTTTTGATGAGGCATCAGAATTACGGTGGATGAGACATTAGGAGTGATCCATTCATTTCATGCATTCCCTCAGTCAACAAACAACTCATTAGACAACTGTACCTATTATGCTTGGCAATCTGTTAGATATGTCCTTGCACTTATCATAGCCCATTATCTTGCAAACTTTCACATTCATCTCAGTTAATTCCCTATACCCAATCCTATGGTAGGTATTATCATTGTTCTAATTTCCAAATAAGCAATCTGTCAAGGTCACACATCTTGGTGAGGCATCTAATCCCAGAGCTACAGCTCTTAACCGCTCGGCCAGCCAAATCTTCTGAGAGCTAAGCGCTCAGGCTAACCCCTCCAACTGTGACCATCCCTAGATATTTATATGCTGTCTGCCTTCACCTACCATTCACTGGCTTGGTTCAGCCCTCAGAACCACACAGAATGAACAGACCTATCACCTACTAAATGACCACGTGCTCTCTTCAAGCCCTGTATGTTCCAAACTAAACATTACTGGGTCCTTCGACTATGTGTTGGGGTTTCCTATGTCCCAGTATCCCACCACTCTCCTCTAGACTGTTCTCATTTATCAAAATCCTTAGAATTTGGCTCCATAGCAGAGCTCCTTGTAGTGGTTTGACCATGCAGTTGACCATATCCCACACTGCTCTGTGTGGTCTGACCAGCACAGAGGTTCACCTCTCTTGACCCAGACATTGGGCTTCTATTATCACAGCACAAAAGCATGCTAATTTTGGTTTTTCTACATAAGATTTTTTTCTTACATTGAACTCGCATTTTTTTAGTACATAGCTTACATATATTAAGGCCTTTGTGATAACAAATGCTAAACTAGAGAAACAAGTAATTCTCCAAGCTTATATACTAAAAATTCATTTGTAGGCCAGTTATTTGAAATAAAAACTTTAATAAAAACACTGTAATACATGATAATTATATTCACAGGTTAAATCACCAAGACTACTATAGCGTTTCCATAACTGAATACATTTTGTTAGAAATAATGTGTAAAACACTAGTAAGGATTCCTATTTTTTAGCACATAAAAGCCACTGAAACATAGAAAAATACTAATACTGTCTTAGTAGATGTAGAATCATTTCCTCGCATGTACTTATACTGTTAATTATTAGAGCAAAAAATATTGAACATAATATATGACTCTTCTGAAATTCCAGGGTTTGAAATAAAGCAAATTTTATTAAAACAGGCATAGAGATGCTTAAAGATTTTTGGAAAAAAAAAAAAAAAGAATTTGGGACAGACTCTGGGAAGATTCTGGAAAGGTTGAGAAAAGCACCAGTGATCTATGGTACTGGTACTTTGTTTCTAAATCAACTTTAGGGGATCCCTAGGTGGCTCAGCGGTTTAGCGCCTGCCTTCGGCCCAGAGCATGATCCTGAAGTCTCAGGATAGGGTCCCACATCGGGCTCCCCACAGGGAGCCTGCTTCTCCCTCTGCCTTTGCCTCTGCCTCTCTCTCTCTGTGTCTCTCATGAATAAATAAATAAAATCTTTAAAAATAAATAAATAAATCAACTTTAAACATGCCCCTGCTCTTTTTCCTGATACAGCCTGCAGTTACATTACTCTTGATCTGAAACCTTCTCTTTTTTTTCCCCCAGAATGTCTATGTCGGGTCCCAAAATCACTGTGGATTGAACATTAAGAATAAGGGCTTAACCACAGGTATGAATGTCCAGAAGCCTTAGACTAAACTGAATCTAGGAACCCCACAAAGTTGTCATGATTCTTTCCAACCCCAGATTGCACTCCCTCTGTGATGGCTGCATTTCAGGCAGGTTTTTGATTCTTAGAGACAAAGAGGACTTTAATATCTCATGGTTTACATTTCACCACCTTAATCACCCAGGCTTAAAAAAAAAAGATGAGTGGGCTTCTCTCTCCCACACAATTTCCAGGTTTGGCTCTCACTGGACCAATCTAAATCACAGTCCATCTCTCAGCTAATCTTAAGGACCTGAGGAATGAGAAACACTGATTGGCCAAATCCAAGTCATACACGCATTCCTGAAGCCGGTGGTAGGGTAGGTAGAAAGGAGGTAAAGCAGTGGTCACTCTTATCTAAACCACATGGACACATGGTTGTAGAATGGAAAAGGGATGGTTCCCAAAATTAATGGAGCTGCTATGACCCATAGAAGGATGAATGGTTAACATGGCAGATAAAAAATAATTAATTAAAAAACCACCAAATATCTAGCATAGAGAAGAAAGGAACTTATGTTTACTGAGGCCCTATGTGACCAAGGCTAGGTACCTTGCAAGGCATCAGTCATCCTCTCAGAAGAAAAGATGGGTGACCACTTTATGAATCAGCCCACAGTGAAGAGTTAAGCAAAACCCAAGGCAAGTAGATGAGGGCCACCTGGTGACAGGATTAAGAAGGAAGGGGGGCAAGGAGAATGTTTAGGGGAGACCATGGCGCTGGAAGAGAAAATGCCATGTGGAAGGGATACTCCTAGACCTGCCCTCTGTAAGTCAAATTTGCCTGTACTCATTGCACCAGAAGGAAAAATGGCATAAAAGCCCACCTTGGGGACCAGCTGAAGTGAATGGCCTTTTATTAACATGGTATCATCTGCCACATCCTTCAAAGGATTGGGAAACTACAATTCCCAGAATCCCTCCCTCCAGCAGCTCCAAGTCAAGGTTTGCCAATGAGACCTGCCAGGAGCAGAGGCCATTCTTCTATGAAGATTGTGTCAGCAGGCATGCGAGCAGATGGGAGATCCACAGTTGCTTCTTAGCCAGTGCTTGTGAATCACCCGTTCTGCTACTGCAGACTAAGCCAGTTGGTAGAAGCTTCTGCAGAATTCTTAGTTTCCTTAGAAGCCTTTGAGAAGCCTGAGATCTTTAGTGTCTACTTCCCCACCCTTCTGGCTGCAGCTTTCCTGATATTCTGCAGCAGCTTTTCTGACCTTTGTAACCCTAGCTCTTCCAATACTCAATCAGATCCTAATTCCCAGCTCAAAGCCCTTTATTCCTGGAATACTTAGATTTGTTCCATTTTCCTGAGAAAATCCAGACTGATCGAGAACTCCAGCATAACAGGGATCCTGTCCTGAGATCTAGATCTGTAGTCTGAAAGTGCCAGCAAATGTGCCCTGCAGCCTTGGGTACATTTTATGTTTTATAAATATATTTTTATTTCTCCTTTTTCTTACCATGCCATTGAATTTGGAGGAGTGGTCGATAAATAACTTCATTTAGAAAGTTGGCTTTTCTTTTAAGATTTCATTTATTTATTCACAAGAAACACACAGAGAGAGGCAGAGACACAGGCAGAGGGAGAAGCAGGCTTCCTGTGGGGAGCCCGATGCAGGACTCAATCCCAGGACCCCGGGATCACAATCTGAGCTGAAGACAGACACTCAACCACTGAACCACCCAGGAGCCCCGAAAGTTAGCTTTTTAAGTTCCAAAGGATGTTGCCATACTCAGGATCAGTATGAATGAGATCCATTCTAAGTATCAACAGTAGTGGGGTTACATCACACACACACACGCACGCACACAGAAGTCTCCCAACACATTTCAGCCTCTTCAGTTGAATATATCTAATTAAAATCCCCAGGAGCTAAGATAGCCTAGAGTACCCTGAGTATGGGCAAAAATAATTAATAATAATTAAGGGCATACTACTTGTATATTATGTTTATTCTGATAATTTTAACTATTGCCCAGGTTAATGTGCCAAGAGAATCAGGATAAATAAGGAAATATATGGAGTAGAGATTTTCTATTGGCTTCCATCACTCAGCTCCATTCACCTGCAGTCTTGGCCATGATGTTTGGAGCCGTTTAATTAAGAGGCTACAGCCTGGGCAGCCTGGGTGGCTCAGAGGTTTAGCATCGCCTTCAGTCCAGGGAGTGGTTCTGGAGTCCCAGGATCAAGTCCCACATCAGGCTCCCTGCATGGAGCTTGGTTCTCCCTCTGCCTGTGTCTCTGCCTCTGTTTCTCTCTCTCTCTCTCTCTGCATCTCTCATGAATAAATAAATAAAATCTTTAAAAAAAAAAAAAGGCTACAGCCTGAAAATAACTTTGTGTAGAGGCAGAAAATTTTTAATAATTTAGATTACAGACCTGCCATCTTTAAACTCCATGAATTCTTGTAGAGCCCATAGGCAATGCACAACCTGCACAGCCAAGCATAGCCATCCTGCCTTTTTAATGATGTCTTGCCTTTGTACATTCTTTCCCTGCTTGGAAAAATATACGAGCTATCAAGCCATGAAAAAACATGGAGGACCCTTAAATATATATCCTAAGTGAAAGAAAGCAGTCTGAAAAGCCCACATACCATGTTATTCCAAATCTATGACATTCTGAGAAAAGCAAAACTATGGATACAATAAAAAAAAAAGTCAGTGGTTGCCAAAGGTTTGGAGGGGTGGGGACAGGTAGGAATGAATAGGCAAGACACAGAAAATTGCCAGGGCATGGAAATACCCTATATGATCCTATAATGATACTTATATATGATTATACATTTGTCCAAATGCATACAATGTACAAGAGAGAGAGTGAACCCTAATGTAAACTATAGGATTTGTCCAAATGCATACAATGTACAACAGCAAGAGTGAACCCTAAAGTAAACTATAGGCTTTGAGTATGTGTCACTGTAGGTTCATCATTTGTAATAAATGTACCTCTCTGCTGACTGATGCTGGTGATGGGGAAGGCTATGTGTGTGTCAGGGAAGAGGGCATTAGGAAATATCTATACTTTCTTCTCAGTTTTCTTATGAACCTTAAACTGCTCTAAAAAATATCTTCTGGAAAGAAAGAGAGGGAAGGAAGGAAGGAAGGAAGGAAGGAAAAGGAAGTTGCCAGGAAGGAAGGAAGGAAGATAGGAAGGAAAGCTAGAAAAAAGAAAGAAAGAAAGAAGAAATACAAAAAAGACAGAATAAAGCCAACATTAATAACAGACCTCCGAACCCCCTCCCATACCGAAAGCCGCAGACTACAGCCCACACCTACGAAAGAAAGAAAGAAAAGAAAAGAAAAGAAAGAAGAGAGAAAGAGGAAAGGAAAAAATGGTGATGGGCATTTGATCAGATTGGCTACTCCAGGGTAGAACATATCCATATACAGCAATTTTTTCAAAAATTTTCCCAGCTCAGTCAATCATGCATCCACTCCATAAATAAATATTAATTAATAAATTAATTATCTAATAAAGGTTAATTAATAAAGATTATGGACTCTCTGCCATAGACTGCGCTGGATTCCCAAGGAACATTCTAGTGGACAAGACAGACACGGTCCCTGTACCATGGTCCCATCTAACTACTCGGCATGTGTTCCTCGGTCTTTTTTTTTTTTTTCTTCATTCTTGCCCTGTCACCCTACCTTCCTCCCCACCAGGAACTTTTTATAATTTTTTCTTTTTCTGAATCACTTTCCATGAAATATTTTGGGGGAGTTATTCCAGAATCTTTTTTCCCAGGAAATCTTAATATCACAGATAAACTGTACATCTGTTTATATACTGATGTATATCTGTGCTTTATACATTTAAAAAAATAAGTTTTTTTTATCTTCCAAGAACTAACTTTTTCCCATTTCAGGACAATATCACCCCCATTGAGAATGGATGTCATAGAGCATACAGATAAACCTGAAGAGAACAAATCCCAGAAGCTGAAAGATCTTTGGAGCTGAATATTCTATGTTGAGGTGGGGGTAGGAACAGAGGGAAAATGAGTAACAAAGTTTAAAAATTAATGAACTAAAGTCAATCAAAAAGTATTGATTCAAATGTCTACTAGGTGCCCCCAGCTGGTAGGTGTGTCAGATACTAAAGAAGCAGACGCCATCCCTGCCTTTAAAGAATAGACTCTGAATGCCTCTATTTGGAGTTCCAAAAAAAGAACACATGGATGCTTCGAGAACAGTAAAGTCTACTTTGATGAGCATTGCAGATGCAGTGGGGATCAAAGACAGAGCAATCACCATGGGGAAGGAGGGGACAAAGCACACCTCTCTGGAGGACCTGGGGCCAGAAAGCTTCACTAAGTAGATATTTGGATGCATTCATTCCACAAACAATTATTTAGTACCTGCTGTGTAGCACCCTGAGCTAGGAACTGGACTTCCAAAGATGACCAAGACCCTATAAGCCATGGAAGCTGGTGGAAGATCTGATAAACACAGAAACAACTCTCCACAAGGAACAAGGGCTGAGGGAGGACAAGGCCTCGTGGCAGGGTAGAGGGGTCACATAGAGCGGCCAGAAAGTCCTGGTTTCAAATCCCAGCTGAACCACGTCTCTGAGCATCAGTCTCCACTTCAGGGCAGTGGGGAGAAACGTGCCCTCCCGGTGGCGTGGCTGGGAGATGGTTAGTTTGGGTCCTTGAGAAGCAGACACCATAATAGGATTATCTATGGTGGTGAGCTCCTGGGGGCCAGGGAGGTGGAGGCGGCGGGCTGAGTCACCAGATCACCATGTAGCTGCCCCTGCAGAGGAGATGGGGATAGAAGGAGGGCAGATGGGCAGAAAGAGTCTTAGCCCCTGTACAGTTCTAAGAAAGTCTCAGTAAGCCAACAGGACACCCTGGAGTCAGTGTTGTGCATCAGGGGAGACCCACACTTCAGTCCGTATCCCTGCCAAAATCAGCCAGCCGGGGGCTGACAGCAGCAGTGTAAATGTGGTGGGGGCCACAGATGGTAGCAGCTGGGCCTGTCCCCAGTCATGCTCCCCAAAGCGGTGGACGTGAGAGCTTTATGCTCAAAGGCTTTGCAGGTAGATTATAAGAGAAAATGTGCATACACACTATCATTATGTCAAGCACAAAGTTTGGGCAGTCTTGTCCATGGTAAGACTATTATTATTATTATTATTATTATTATTATTATTATTATTAACAAAATACCAAGAGAATGCCAATTATGGGTATGCTTATTAATTTCTCCTGGAGGGCTTTAGAGGGATACACAGAGGGGGAATGGGGATGAGTAGAGCCCCACAGAATAGCTAAGGGGTCTCCAAGGAAGAGGAGGCTTCAAACCATATGGGATTAACTGCCCAGGACATGGGGTCAAGGACAGGCTTGACCCTCGGAGGCCCGCTGAACAAAGGCCTGGAGCAGAGTCTTAACTGGTAGACGATTCTAAGGTTTCCCCAACCCCCCCACAGGCTGCCCTTCTTTCACATCTGTGCACCACTAGAATGGCACGCTGGACCCCTGCATCCGGCTTTCCCACTGACCTCCCTGTTACCACATCCAGAAGCAAACCAACACTCTTCGATGAGTGCCTTCAGACCGAGAAAGACCAATCACTGCATGCATTTTAAACTCTTTTGTGCTATACGCACACTTCAGCAAGTAATGAGTGGCACACACCCAGACTGGGGCTAGCCTGGCCTCCCCTTCATAATCAGTTCTAAGTGCCGCAGGAAGCAATTTCCACAGCTGTCCCCCCTTTCATGACCTGTGAGTCTGAGCACAGGACTCACACTCTGACAACAAGATGCGCACAGCACTCAGCCTCCTGTCTGTTCATCTCCCACCCAGGATGGAATGCCGCACCCTGCTAACAAACTCACTGACGGCTCCCTCTTACCCCTGAATCATGTGTCTCCTCCTCCAGGAAGCCTTTCTGGGCTGCAGGCTGGGTTAGGTGCTCATCTTCTGCACTCTCCACCTGCCTGGGCATGTCTCCATCCTTGCACTTGGCATCCTATGCCTTGACATCTCACCTGTAGAACCGAGCTCCTTGAAGAAAGCATCCATGTGGAAGTCACCCTTCTGTGGCCCACACCTCACACTCACAGTCCCAGCTCACATGTGCCTGGAGAACAGCTCCTAGAATAAACCAAGCACCATGATGAATAATGGGCTGGTAGAGGGAGTGAGGGTGGAAACAGTTGGTGTAAAAGGAAGTCATCTGAGAGACTGGAGTTGGGGCCCTGCACCCCTGGGAATGAGAAAAGATGCTGAAGAAACAAGCATCACTGCATAGAGTGAAACACAGAGCAGTGTGGGGGTCGAGGGACCTGGAGCGACAGTGTCACTGGGCCACCGTGAACCCGAGCTGTTGCTTTCAGGTGTGATTTGGCCCCAGAGCACCTGCAAGCTGCTTGACCCTGGCCTGTCCTGAAATCACGGGGTTTTCTCTAAGCCCTCCGTGGAAAGGGGGAGATGGAGATATTTAAGTGCTAGCTCCTCCGACGTTGTGCCCTGCATGCCTGTGATAAAATTCCGTGCATGGGTCTAAGGACCCAATGTTTGATGGATTTCAGTTTAAGCTCGCATGGCCAACATTGTCCAGTTTGGGAGTGAAGTGCTTAAAGCACTTAAGGGTCACACTTAAAACTTGAGTCGCTCCCCAACAAGATGTCCTAGAACATGTACCCAAAGAAGAGTACATGCCAGCGAGCATGACACAAGATCGCCTAGTTCAGGGTTCTCATTCCACAGGGAACAAAACGGGCTAAGAAACCCCACAATCTGCCAAAAGCACATGGATGGCAAAGGGCGGCATGTGCTGGGGATGGATTTGCGAATCAGATCCTGTAGTGGAACGAACTGCGTCCTCCCAGAACACATGTGCACGTCCCGACCCCAGTACCTGCGAATGGACCTTATTTGGAAATAGGGTCTTTGCTGATAAAATTAGCAAAGATCAGGCCAGAGATCTGGCCAGAGCAGGGTGCCCTAATTCAGTGACGGGCATCCTTAGAAGAAGGGAGAAGTTTGGACACAGAGGCACGTGGGGGGAAATGCCTTGTGAAGAGGGAGGCAGAGGCTGGAGTTATGCCTCCAGGAGCCAGACACCAGGGGTTTCTGGCAGCCCCCAGGAGGGAGGCAGAGAATAGATTCAGCCTCCGTTCAGAGCCCCCAAGAAGGAACCAGCTCTGCGGACACCTCAATTTTCGACTTCCAGCTCCTGAACTAGGAGAGAATAAATTTTTGTTGTGTTCAACCTCCAGTTTGCAGCACTTTGCTCTAGCAGCTGTAGGAAACCGACACAAACCCCAGGTCTGATTTTTTTTTGCACTCACCATCTTCCAGAACTAGAACCTAAGGGTAGGAAACATGCTTCTAACCCAATGCTCTTTCTGCTACATCAGGAGGAAGGAGGGAAATGTGACCCCTCTTGACCTCAGTTCTGACGAGCACACAGATCTGAAACAGGGAGATGTCCCTTCTTTGGAAGCAAGCTGGAGAGACACGGTTAAGTTGGGTCAGTGCTAAGGACGTGAGTGTTGCTGTGAAGGGATGCACATTCTGGAAGCCAAGATACAGTGGTCATCCTAGAAAATAACTTGGAAGGATACATGCCTGCCCAATTTCCCAACCCGAATGATAAGTAGTCCCAGTGGATGCTCTAATTCTAGAGTTTCTAATGTTACTGGGGGTGGGGGGTGGGGAGTCACGTGACTTGCTACACATCCACTCTTGGAATTGGTGAAAAACACGGTATTCCAAGAATATCAGCCTGCAGCTGCCAAGTTGCTTCTCAATGGAGCCTGCAATCACTGAGGTGTGGGATAATTGTCTTCCCCTAATCAGATCATCACTGCCACCCAAGCAGTTCCAACACCCAGGGCAGAGGAGAGGCTGAGAAGGAATCAGAACCATACTCTCCAGCCTCAGCTGGGGTTTCCCTGGATGTAAGGAGTCAGAGAGAGAGAGAGAGAGAGAGAGACCCTCCGTGGTGTTTCACATTTCCAAAGTTTTGGTCCAAATTCATTTTTCATCTCACGAACGTTCTGGATAATCCAATCAGTGTAAGGGTTTGTTGGGGGCTGTTTGGGGTCCTTTTGTGAAACTGTCAAAACAATGACCTCACTTGGAGCCATCTGCTGGCAGGCGGGATTGGCACGGAGCTAGCTTCTGACTTGTGTCACTGGAGCAATCAATTCAAGACGGCCACTCTGGGCTCGAGGCTTGCTGAGCGATACCGAAGCAGATAACTGATTGCTCCATCTCTTTCTCAAGTTACCAAACATGTCAGGGTTAAGGCAGCCTCCACCAAAGGCTGCCTGCCAGGCATGGCAAAGGAAAGACATCCACTGACCCAGAAACACAAACTTCTGCATGGCCTGGACCGGGTTGGGGCGGGGGGTGGAGAGAAGGGTGCATCCCCCACCCCCACGTCCCTGCCTGGACATTCACTGGCAAAGCCAAGGGAACATGATTTAATCAGAGAAAACTACCGTCTTTGGAGCGGAAAGCACGTGGGTACCGTCCACATGTGCACCAAGGACACGGGATGACCTGGCAATCCCAGGCCCAGCAGAGTCCGTGGGAAAGAATCACTCTGGGCATAATCCCGATTCAGTCTGTGATCATCTGAAGAGAATGAACCGGGACATTCTGCAAAGGCACAAAGCCCGTTAGGTGCTTGGGAATCGTGGCCGGGGCTGCTGAGCACAGCGGGTTTCTGTGCAGTTAGGGAGCAGGTGTGTTTTCAGGTGCGCAGGACGAGAAGAGTCCTCATTCTTTACTGCACGTTCCTCCGCCCCTGCCCCCTTCTCCCTTCATTTCTCTGGGAGAGAGAGAAGGAAGCTTAAGGCATAGGGAGGAAAATCATTTTTGCCCCAATCTGTTGTTCTTGCCGATTTGCTCCCTGAAGTGGCTAATTGGGCAAGCCCAGCCGAACATTCCAGTTTCCGCTGGGGAACCGGTTTCAGAGCAATTCTGTGTGTTCCCTCTGCTGAGAGACGAGATGGTGACAAAGAATAGATGTCCTATTCAACAATGACCTGCACTGGGGCCGGGCACGGGGCGAGCCCCTTTCTCACGTGTTGGAACCAGCCACCAGACATTTCTAGCAAATCTGAGCCGTTATAGACTGCTCAGGCATGCGTGAAGTCTGGTGTGAGCCCATCGTTGTAGCCAAATGAGGTATAATGACTTGAAACTTGGGTCAAGTGAAAGTAGTGGTAATTTGCAAGAAGGTCACCATGACACTATCAACACAGAGCAAAATAAAAGCAGGGTAGCATCAAAATATGTGGGATGCAGTAAGGAAGAGGCCGTGAGGCGCCTGAGGGACCCCAGATAGGGAGGGAGGAGAAATAAGATTGCTATCTGCCTGGAGGTGTCACCCCTAAAGTGGCCAGTGTCACTGATTGCAGGTGCCCAGATCCCTTCACGAGGGGTGAGTTTTGAATGATTTTTCATCAGGGACCATGCACCCACGTGCAAAGCAGACCTTCTAATAACAAGCATGTACCTTGGCAGGAGTGAGAGGGGATTGGGAAAGAAAAGTACCTTCGAAATATTACTTCTTGACGTCCACCCACCCCTCGCCCCCTAGAACTACACATGTCGTAGATGGGGTCTATGATGGGATGTTGAGAAATGTTCATTCCTAAAGGAAGGCCGCTCATCCGACCCCAATAAAACACAATCGAACACAAGCACCTCTTCTATCTTTGCAAAGCCCAAACTGGACCATGTACTTGCCAACACACTTGGCATTTTAGTTCATACCTGCCCACAAATAATGCCAGAAAAGAGAAACAGCTTAGTGCCAGACGAGTCACATATACGACTTTCAGGGCTTCCTTCTTGACTTGATCTACGTCAAGAGTCGGAAGTGGCTATTCTTCGGGCTGTTGTCATTATGACAGCCTTGTAACTTAAAATGCCAAATATTTTAATGAAACTATCAAAAATAGCAATTCTTATGCTCAGGAATCCACTCTTGCTTTATGATATGGAGATTTTTATGACATACTTTAAAAATCACATTTTGCTCCTGCTTTTGTTTAATAACTCTTACAGCCAAAAGCAATAAAGCAATGATATGGCCCAATAATTAATTATAATGCACTGAAATTAGTGATTTGAAACAAGCACAAATGCAAATTTTAGTGCATTTAGCTAAACCACAAGTACATATTGAAGGTCTATATCATCTTATTCTCTTGTATGATCATTGTTAATATTTAACTACTTAAGTGACTGCATCTTATGTTTAAACATCCATGATGATAATAATTATTAGCTGTTACTAGTTTTAAAATCCAGCCAAAGCAATTTCAGACAAGGCAATGAATGCAAAGATTTTTTTTTTCCTTCTACTGGACTTAAAACAAGATGGAGCTCTGGTCATTCTTGTGGTGAAATGTGGCTACATCACTCTTATCATCAGCCCAGCTGAGCTTCTGACTCCACTTAGAGACTGGGGGAGAGCTTTCTGAGGATATAGTTCAAATCTGAGAGTGTCCTGGGTCCACTCCTTTGTCAGAGCTGGGTGCCCTGAGCATCCCATTGGCTGCAGGTGGGTCCAGGCTGACATTTGGCCATTCTACTGGAGCCAGGAGCTTCATCTGTCAGGATACTGGAACCCCCAAATTTGTGGTAAGAGACACTGACCTCAGCTGAGGAGCAACAGATCATGTATTTAAGCCTATGCCCACTGCCACCCCAAATTAAACTGCAACTTCTACTCAGATTTATGGGCCTCTGGGAAACAAACTGGACTGAGGGATTTTTTTTTTAAAAAAGCCAGAAGACTGGAAAATGTGATACAAATTTGCAGTAAGTATTTATGCGGTCAGAGAGGTCTTGGTTCAGATTTGTGTGCCTGTTCCTCCAAGGCCTGCCACCATCTAACACATGTTCCTCCAAGGAGGCCAGAATGGAGTGCTCCAGCGCACTGCCTCTGGAGACAGAATGTAATCCTCAGTCTCCCACTAATCAGGACATGGACACGACTCCTTACCTCCTCACATCTTGGTTTTCTCATCTGCAAAATGAGCTTTCGTGAGGGTCAGTGCAAGCTGATGAGTTCTTTGCAGCTCCAGGGACTTTTTCTACCATCCTTGCTTCTGCCCAAAAGCTGCTTATGCTGGTTTTCCCCCACGAAGGAATGCTTCAGCTATGGTCCAGCATAGATACGTACTCCTGGGAGAGATGAGTCTCTACTCATGCTGTCTCAGACATCCTACGTATTTCCTTCATTGTGATGATCACATCCTACGTTATCTGGTTTGCTTGTGAAGTTATTGTCAATTCTCACTGCCCACCCCCCACCCCCCACAACTCTGTGTCTTACACACATAATCTCCGTGAGCTGGGATCTTGCTGAGTTTTTTCATTGACTTATTCTTAGAGCCTCCAACTAGGCTTGGCACAGAGCAGGAGCTCAGTGAACATCTGTTATTGAATGAATAAATAGATGCATGTAAAGTCCTGGACCAGTATTAGACCTTCAAAAACTATTGACCAGATAAATGAATAAAAAGAACTTGAGAAGTTTCTAGTCCCATCACCCATATTTGGAGGATCCTCGAATTCACGCAACCTCATGCTTTCCATGTTCTCTGCCTGATATTAAATGAAGGTCCTTGAATGCAGGACCCCTCTTATTATCTGTGTGTGGGCAGAGGAAAGCTCAGAGGCTCTCATGCCAAACTCACACAAGTCCAAATCCTGGCTCTGCGGTGTGACCTTGAGCCAATCATTTAACCCTGGGTCTCCTTCTGGAAAGATAGGGTAAGTGACACAGTGCCCTTGGGCTAATAATGAGGATTGGTAGAGAGAAAGCAAGGTTTTCAACAGGAATGGCTACAGAATTTCAAAGACCTAGTGAAAAGTGAAACTATGGGACTTGTTGTTTATAGTTACTGAGAACTTCAAGTTGGCGACAGCAGAGCATTAAACCAAGCACAGGTCCTTTCTAACACAAAAGCCCGGTGGGACTCCATGGGTTGTGCCTGTGAAGCTGGTCCTGCCCGCCCAGGCTGATGTCTGGCAAGTAGTAGAGCTTCAACAAATGAGTGTCTTTTTTTTTTTTCCTCCTTCCCTTCTCATTAAAAATCTGATGTAATGAAATGAGACAGATTGTAACTACTGGCTGAACAAAGGGATCCCGAGCAGTAGAACTTCTGCTGATGCTCACCATTCAGGCTAATTATCCAGTTTGTGAATTATTCAGATACCTTAGTTGTCTTTCTTCTTCTTTGAGTTATGTCTCTGCTGATAATTCAAAAATAAACTGTTCCATCCCTCCATTTTTCTCTTGTACCCTGACAAATGGCCATTGGGGAAAAAAAAAAAGTGGTCGAGACCACAGGCTCACATATTTGGACTAAAACGCCCAGTGCTATAGGTTCCTGATGTACTCCAATATACATTTATTGGTTGCCTTCAATAGGCAGGGAAAATAGACAGTTCCCAAGAAAAGGACCTGGGATTAGTCTGGACCCTGGTAGTTGCAAGAGACAAAAACCCAATCAGTTAGTTGAAGCAAAGGAAGAACTTATTGGTTTACTTGACTCTGAAGTCTGGTGGTCCAGCTCGGGTATAGCAGGATCCAGAAGTACAAATATTATGATCAGTCCTACATGATGACCATGGACAAAGATGCCATGGTTAGCAAGTCCTGGTCATGTATCCACATCTGCAGTCAGAGGAAATGTGGGACATCACAGCTAATAACTGTCCAGATCTACACAGGATGGGAAAGCAATTGCCTAGTGGAAAGATGGGTACTGAACACCAAAGGGCGAAAGGTGCCCACTTGTGGTTTTAAATGGGAAATTTTGAGATTGGGATCCAATGAAGCAAACATTTCTAAAGTTTTTCAATTTCCTTCTCAACAAACATTTCAGGAAAGAAAACAAAAAGCCATATTCTGAGATACTTTGAAAACACACATGATTTTTAAAATAAAGCCTTTTGGGGGGCGTGCCTGGGTGGCTCAGTGGTTGAGCATCTGCCTTCCGCTCAGGTCATGATCCCAGCGTCTGGGAATCGAGTGCCACATTGGGCTCCCCACAGGGAGCCTGCTTCTCCCTCTGCCTATGTCTCTGCCTCTCTCTGTGTGTCTCTGATGAATAAATAAAATCTTTTTAAAAAGACCTTTTCTTCCTTGATATTCTAGATACAGAGACTGTCTTCATGATTCTGAACATCTGGAATAGAAATGGAAAACACGTAGGCAATCACCTCCCTGTTTCTAAATATCCAGATATCTAGTGTCACCTAGTCATTGCCACCGTGTACGGGAGCCCCTCCAACAGCCGACTTGGAATCACTTCCCAGAACCAGGTTCAGAGAGTAGTTTTCTGAGAAGAGAGATAACTTATCTTGCATTGGTTCTTACAGAGATGAAGTAACCCTACCCTACTTGGAGAGCTAAGGCTCAGGGGTAAAAATGAATACAGGAAAATTTTATTTTATTTTATTTTATTTTATTTTATTTTATTTTATTTTATTATTTTATTTTATTATTTTATTTTATTTACTTATTTATTTTTTAGGAAAATTTTAAAGTAGCAACATTTCTAAAGCTAACCCTGGCAATGTGTTCCCTCAGTCCACCTGAATTCTATTGTAGAAGGAAGGAGGTATTAAAAAGAAAAAGTCATGGCAGTTCCTCCCTGGTTTGGTGATTAAAAAGTTGTTTAACTGTAGATGTTGTGAGGGGGAGAACACATGACGAGGGATTAAGTTCTAGCCTCAGCTCTACCCTGGAGCCATGGGCAAATCAGCTCACCTGTCTGGACTCTGCTTTGCTCCCTGTAAAGCACAGGTGTTGGACCAAATGATCTTTTAGAGTTATTCTAACTCCACCATGATTATAATGAATACGTGGTTATAGGAGCACTGACATTAACGCTTCTCGTTTTTACAACACTTTACAGTTCATAAAGCATTTTCACGCTTGGCTCAGTTGATCCCCACAGGAAGTCTGTGAGTGGTAGGCTCAGTCAGACTTGGTCCCTTTGTGGAGTGGCAGTGTGCCCTGTGTGAGGACACCAAGACAGAGAGGTCATGGAGATGCCCCTAACCCAGGCCTTCCCATGCCACAGGCTCTCTCCTTCATCTGTGCTGCGAAATCGATCTCCAAACTTTAAAAGTGGGTTCAAGTCTTAGTGCATTATTAAAATTCTTGTTTGGTATACCTTGACAGATTTCAGGTACCATACGACAGGCCATCAAGCCTCCTAGTTGTTCATTGACTTCTGAATAGAGCGGGTCTGAATTTAAGGCTAAATGAATGATGACTTGATACTCCATAGTTACTCCTATTTAAAAGTCACCCAGCGCCTGCAGGGCTGGGGCAGAAGAAGTACAAGATGAGCCAGGAACATCTTGTGGTGCCAGAAAATAAGGGAGTGCTCCAAACATGATAAGGGCTTGTTGATGGAACAGAAGAGCCAAGCCAGAGGAGCTCCTAATGGCTTAGGCTGAAACAACTTGAACCACAAAATAAATAAGGATATCACTGGATTATAGCTCACTGAACAGCATGAATATCCTAAGTCCATATTGACTTATTTATATTAATTAATCAATTGGGGAGAAAAGACCGGTCTTCCTTAGAACAAAATCCCAATTAATAAACGTAGAAGGACAAAAGAAACCAGAAAAATTCATGGTAATAACAGGCAAACTCCATAATAATTACTATCACAGATAAGACACTCTGGATGCTAAAATTAGAAGATGAAAAGTTACAGAAACAGAATCCACCTGGTCTCATGAGATCGCCCCCCAACATATTTATGATCTAGGAAAGAAAAGGTAGTGGAGAAAGCCAGCATCAAGGCTGGCTTCGGTGAAGACGTCAAGGTAAACATCACCAGTAACAAGGTGCATCCAAGCAGGAACCCCACAATAGGATGCTCTGAAAAGGGTAAAACATCACTTCCATGGAATTCTCATCAAATATGCACAACCTCATTCCAATCGTGGGAAAACTTCAGCTATGCCCCAATTGAGGGCTAAGCTGGGGAGCAGCTGATGAGTAATCTTTGGAAGAGTCAAGGTTGTGAAGACAAAAGACAGAGGAACAGTTTCACCTTGGAGGAGCCCAAGCAGAAAGAATATGGAAATGCAATGGGGTGGGGGGGAGGTTCTGCACATTAGTGGAAAATTCAGCAAGATTCAAACATGGTCTTTAGCATCGTTAACAGTAGAGGATCAACAATTAACTTCCTGGTTCTTTTTATTTTAAAGATAGATAGATAGATAGATAGATAGATAGATAGATAGATAGATTGATTGATTCAGGAGATCCACAGAGAGAGGAAAAGAGAGAGAAGCAGGTTCCCTGTGGGGAGCCTGATGCAGGGACTTGATCCCAGGACCCTGGGATCAAACCCTGAGCTGAAGGCAGACGCTCAACCACTGAGCAACCCAGGCGTCCCTAACCTCCTGGTTCTGATCATTACACTACAGTTCTATAACATGCTAATGTCATATTAGGAGAAACTGGGCAAGGGATATATTGAAACTCACTGTACTGTTTTTACAAATTTTCTGAAAGTCTCAAATGAGTTCATATACTTTTTGGCTATCCCAACAGCCATTCTCACAGATCTCTGAGCTCCTCAAGAAGTTAATTTGCCTGAGATAGCCAGAGTAACTGTAGTAATCCATCCTGGCTCTCTCTCCAAAGAGTGTTTCTCTAGAGAGTGAGATCCATGGGAATCCCGTACCATGTTTCAACCTTGTCAGTTCACTGGCAATCCAGCCATTGGAAACCATTCTGTGTCCTGGACCACTCATCAATGGCAAATGCCGCTAAACTTAATGCCTCTTGGGAGACCACGTAAGCTCTGTCTTTATGGAATGCAGAGAGTGGGAGCTCAGTAGTCCCAAAGATATTTAATAACAAAAGTATCTGCTTAATTTTGATTTACATTTATCCTGATTTTTTTTCACACACTTTCAAGAGCACGGCAACCAGAATTCTGTTAGGATAAAATCTGTCCTAAGTTCTTGCCTCCAACTGTGTCCACCCAGCAATTTCTTTGCCATCAGTGTCTGTTCTCATTCTTCATGGGTGGAGAGCACATGTTATAGCTTAACGTTTTCCACATCTTTTTTGGTTGTTGGTTTTCTTAAAAACACACGAATCTAAATCCGTTATGCATTTCCTGAGGGTGTGAACTGGCAGCCAATTTCGGTTCTAAGCCACATACACCACTGACAATTTTATGACACCACTCAATCGCACACAAAGCCACATAGCTGCAGAGCTGAGTGCCACCGCCTAGAAATGAATCAACCTCCTGAAGCTGGTGATTTTATTTTGGAAACTAGACTTAATGTTCTCTGCATGAGCCACCACTGTCTGCTGATACTGGGGATTTGATGGGCAGAAGAAGGGCCCTCCCTGAATTTCTACCTGCCTCACACCTTGAGCCAGTACCTAATGGACTCCCTTCATCTGCATTTAGGGAGGTTAGCTTTAGAAGAAGTACAAGACTTGGTCCCTAGATGCAAGAATCTTACAGTCCAGTATCAATTTTCGTTGCTGCCTTTAAACAGTTAAGTCCTACACAAGAAGAACTCACTATATAATATTTAGGGCAGCTGAAATCCAGGAAAGGAGAGCTAAATGGTCAGGAAAACTTTGACCAAGAGTGGCAATTCATCCATTCACACAATAAATATTTAGGTAAATTTTCTGTGTGAGGCACTGTTCTAAGTGCTAGAGTATCAGCACAAAACAGCTAAAAACAAAAACTAATAAATAATAAGTTCATTTCAGACAGTAGGAAACAAGTCAAGGAAAACTAAATTTAAAAACATCAAGATGGATGGAATGTATTCAGTTAATTTGCAGATTTAAGTATGGAACCTCCAGACAGGCAAACCCAATGTCACAGCAATTTATATTCAGGCTGTTGGAGCTCATTCTCAGGACCCCAAATCTCAAATTGATTTAATGTTTTTGCACCTCGGTAGACATCATGTTTCCACCCTCCACAGAAACTGGATTTGCACCCAATAAGATTCAAACAGATCTCATCTCTGGCAGTTTTCTTTTAAATTCCCAGAATCAAGGGCCAAGGTGATTTTTTGCCATCATCTCTGGAAAGAAGAAACTGTGCCAAAGAAGAAAAATGCCATTTTTTATGGACCGTAGCCCTAACACCACTTCCTTGGCTAAGTACATCTAAGTCTATCCATTCAGCAGTCAATAGTTTTGACTGAACATCTAAGACACTGCCCAAACACAGTAGGTATTCGATAAATGTTTGTCAAAGTAAGTTGTCACCTAGAGTTTTAGTCTTAACTGCACTTAAAATAATACAGGGTATGAAAATGTGATGAGGATGTTTCTTTTACATAGCTTTTATACATTTATGGATCAATCCATTAATGTGACAAAGAGCTTTAAAAATAGAAAGTATAACCTAGAGACAAGTACTCACATTATTATTATTCATGGAAGTTGGAAGATAGTGTGTCTGGCCGCCAAGAGAGCTAATGGAAGTGTCCAATGAAGGGAAAATGGCCCAAGGACACCCAATGAAAGCTAAGCTATGGTTTACAGTATCAATTAAAGTCTTGAAGAATAATCACTAAAGCAAGACTTGTGAGTGAAAAGAAACCACTGCAGTCTTTATGGCTTCGTTAGAAAGGCTTCCCTCACGAACTGTACTCCCCTAGCCAGCCTGCAACCGTGCTAGACATTTATCACTAGTGAATCCATCTTTGAGGTGAATATACTGTATCCTTCAGGTATATGACAGTTCACAAAGTGGGCCTGATGAGCCCTGCCCATGGAAATAAACTATTTCACCCATTGCACAAAGCTCCCTTTCCAGGCTTCCTAGCTTAGAGAAAGGTATTTCTACACCCCCAGTTGCTCACGCCAAAAACCTTCTTTTATTCCTCCAGGTTTCTACAAAATACATCTCAACCATTTATTGCTTTCCATCTGACTGCCACAACTCTACTCCAGGTCACCATACTATCTAGTCTGAGCCAATCATGTTGGTCATTCCCTGGCCAGGAAATGATCAGCCATGAATGTGCGATCCTATTCTGATCAATGATACAGCTGAGAAAAAGAGCTTTTGGGAAAGATGCCCACACTCCTAAGAAAAGACATTTAGGAAGAGATGGTCTTTGATTCAACTGGACTTTGTCATTTCTAGATGTGACGTTTAGAATCAAATAGCCCTCTGGTCCCCAAAAGAGAAGTTAGCTTGGGGACAAAGGCACAGTAGGGACACAAAGAGTGAGGATCCTGGTGATGCTGATGAGCCTCTGCATTAACTAACCTGAGAGCCACCCCACACCCAAGCTACTTAAGAAGATGAGATAATACATATCCTTATTTAAGTCAGTTTGGGTTGAGAATTTCAGATACTTGTAGCCAGAGGCATTTTGACCGATTCAGCTTCATCTCTTCTACTTTAGGCCAACTCCAGATCATCCTTCATGCAGCAACCAGATCAATCCTTTCAAAAGAATAAATCTTATCATGTAATTGCCCTGCTCAAAACTCTTCCACCAATCTCTGTTATCTATTGCTGCCTAACAAACTACCCCCTGAAACTTACTTAGCAGCTTACAACACCAAACATTCATTATCTCATAATTTCTGTGAATCAAGGATTCAAGAGTGGCTCAGCTAGAAAGTTTGGCTCAGTCTCTCATCAGGATGTGGTCAAAGTGTTGGCTAGAATTTGACCAGGGGTAGAGAATCGGCTTTCAAAATGGCGCACCCACATGTGTCAGTGGGAGATCTTGGCCATGTGTATTCTTAGTAGGGCTGCTGGAGTATCTTCAGAATATAGCAGCTGGCTTCAGCCAGAGCAAGTAATCCAAGAGCACATGAGGAGGGAGCCACAGTGTGTTTTTCTCTCCTAATTTTGAACATCACACGTTGTCACTTCCAGCACATTCTAGTCATTAAGTATAGACTACACTTAACGGGATGGGAATTAGGATCCACTTTTTGAAGGGATGAGGACCAACAAATTTGTGGGGGCAAATTTTAAAATTACCCTCACAGGCTTTGCATGATCTGGTCCATGCCTACCTTTCTAATTTCACACTTCATTGCTTTTCTCTTGGATAAGACATGCTCCAGGCCCACTGGCTCCCCTCGAATTCAACACATCAAATATTTTCCCTCTCCTAACTGTTTGTGCATTGTGTTCCCTCTGCTTGCAATGCTCTCCTCAAGTGCTCACCTGTCTGGACCCTTCTCAGTCTCTACATCTCAGTTTCAATGTCCCTTCTTCAGAAAAGCCTGCCCCAGCTGTCCACACTAACTAGGCCCCTCTGTTTCCCAGCTTCCCACATTGTCTCTCCCACCATTTGTCACATTTTTAATCGCCTAAGTTATTGATTGTTTTACTTTTTGATGATGCAAGTTGGGGAGACAATGATTTTACTCACCACAATATCTCAAGAGTCTAGAAAAGCACTTGGCACAGAACACGCTCTCCACAAACCTTTGTTGAATGAGTGGACAAATGAACAAATGTATCAACCTTGAACACATGCAAAAAAGATGCCAGTTGTAAACCAGGTGTATAAATTCATGACGTGCTGCCTTTGGGGAAAACACTAAACATAAGTAGAACTGACTGAGAAGTTAAAACTGCTGCAAGATGGTTGGATTCTGAAACAGAAGAGTGAGCCAGGCTGGTAAAAGGTAGGAAGAAGTGGGTTTCACATTCCTGGGGTATGTGTGCTCTGGATATATGACACAGAGCCACCCAGTGGGAACGGTTCATTGACATGGCTCGGGTGTTCACCTGCCCCATTCTTCCTCTCGTTTAGTCCTGTTTTTCTGCCTTCCCTGAGAGACCATGACTCCCTGTGACATAGCAAGGTTAGGGTGTAAATGGACAAGTGGTGGCACTCGGCCACCATGGGGCTGTGAGGTAAAAGGTCAAGGGGGGCATCATTAGGAGGGCTTGAGGGAGCAGCATAGTCTACAGGGCCGCCTTTCATGAGGTAATTTTGGCAAGAGCCGTTCTGGAGACTTCTTCAAATGATCAAGGGCTCCATTATCCTCCCGGCGTCAGAGGTGCTGAGATTTCTCCCCGTTCCCACGATGCTGCCCAAGGAAAATGCCTGGCAGATGCAGGCATCTGGCAAGAAGCAGGGAAGATCCTCCACCTCCTCTGCTTAAAACCTGATGGGGGATTTTTCAGCCCTGTGGCCACAAAAGGACCAAGGGGAGCCATGCTCCCAGTCTGTCAGCAAAAATCAGACTGAGAGAGATTACTTCCCATTCCAGGATGACACAAGAGTCAAAAGTCAGCACGGAGTTCAGTAAAGATTTCTCAATCACACTGTGTAGAGGAAAGCCTACTGTTAAAAGGATTTATTTTTTGAAAAATAGAAGAAATTTTATGTTTTGAATCAAATAGAAGGCATCAGATCTCCAAGAGTTCTCCCCTTAGGCTCTATGCTGAGCACTAAACGTGGGTCAAATGGTAAATCCAAATCTGAAGATGCGTTAGTGAGAAATCCCATAAGCCCAATGCACCAGACAGCCCTTCCTTTATAAGGTCAGCACTCAATAAATATACACTCTCTGCATCTTCATCTTTGTTTGTAGCCTTTATTCCAAATCATTTCACCTCTTAGACCACCCCCCTCCACCTTCCCATGTCACTAAGCTCTGATTCAACACTACTCTGAGCCTCACACTTGACCCTTGCCCCAATGTCAAAGATTGTTCCTCCACCACCTCCCTTCCTCAGATGGACTCAGGTCCAGCCAGCCTTGGTTTCCCCTCCTGGCCCAGCCTTTTCCCTGGAAGCCTCTGTTAGCCCCTGGGGGTAGAACCCCTTTCCAGGTGGTCACCCAGCCCTGGGCAAAGAATAATAATGACCAGACAAAAGGGCACTAGTGGCCCACATCCAAACTCTGTCTCTGAGGGTCTGAGAGGGTCAGTAATTCAAGCAGGTGTGGGAGCAGGCAGGGGAACAGTTCATTTGAATATTCCAGTTCAAAGTAGGATGTCCATACTCACGTAAACAAGGAACTGATGGGGACATAAGGCAGCATCCTTGGACTCCAAAGACTGGAACCTGGGTCTCCAGTCTCCCCACCCACCCATTCACCCAAACACAGGGCTGGGACTGGCTGTGAGGGCTTGAGGCTGTGCTGAGCCTGCTGGTCAAAGTCAAGAGCTCCCAGCCACAAGGGTTGGACCGTGCCAGGGACAGAATATGCAGGAAGGAAATGGAAACACCCGAGGTATTGGCGCTCAGTCCTCAGTCAACCACTGTTAGGATGACTCTCCTCTGCTCAGAGCTGCTAACTGACAGGCCTTCAGAGGACAGGCTCCTAGCCTAGCGCACACCAGCTGACCTGCACTACCTCTCACCCTGGTCCAACCTCCAGAGAGAGAAGGACGAGAACAAGGCTTCATGCCAATCAAGGCACAAGGGGATGACTAAGGAGCAGAGAACTCTTTTGATAGAACCATAATTCATATTAGAGTTGGACTAGTAATCAGGATGGAGTCAAGGCTGGATGGTTTTCAGAACTTGGCAGGGAGCTGAGTGTGTAGATGGCAAAAGGAGAAAGTATTCAGGGGTGGGAAGCCAGACATGGGATAGAGACCAAAAAATAAAGGCTGGTAAACTTGTTCTCGGAGGGGGATTGGAGAAGGTTCAAGAGCAGAGCAAATGATCAGGTCTGAGGTGTCCATGTTGAGGGCAGTTGTAGGTGGACAGGGGAAGGTGGCTACTGACGGGGTGGGGGTTGTAGGATTCTGCTTGGGCATCACGCAGCTTCATGAAAACTAACTACAGCTTCCATCAAGACTTTGTCACATGCTCCAAGGACCTGATTGCCCAAACTCAGGTCTTAGGGGATAAAAGTCAGAGTACCTTTCTGTGGTGGAAACAGGAATACTTTCCTAAAGCAGCAGCATGATAATGACAGTCAAATACCATTTTTACAATCCAAAATATCTTCTACCAGCTTTTTTTACTATCCTCAGAAGTATTTCATATGAAGTCAAATTGAACTATATCCCTATTTTTTAGTGATCACTCCTTTTGTTGTTTTCTTTGTTTGGGTTTCTTTTGGTTTTTGTTTTTAGAGAGGGAGGGTGAGAGGGGCAGAGAGAGAATCCGAGATAGGCTATACACCCAGGCTCAACACGGAGCCTGACACGGGGCTCAGTCTTATGACCCTGAGATCGTGACCTGAGCCCAAACGAAGAGTTGGATGCTTAACCTACTGCGCCACCCAGGCGCCCCTATAGTCATCAGTCTTAAGTGAAAAAGAATCATTTGTCATTTTTAATGAACTGTTATTGGCTCCCTTTTGTTATTCCATGGATAAAAAACCATGTTGTTACAGGGACTGAGCTTCAGAAAGTGCAACTCTAGACAGAAATCTACTTCCAAAAAGTCGAAATGGCAAACAACATCTGAAAGTATTCTGGTGCGCTGGCTACTCTGTGCGTGATCTTACAAAAATAAACAAACGTTTGAGAATATGTGTGATTGGGCAAGATGGGGAGTTTTCTTACCCAGCATCACACTGGAGATCTGTGCGCTTTCCCCCACCATGTGTATGATGGTCACCGTCACATTCCGTTTCAGTTTCTAGACTCCAGGCTTCACAGAACTCATTTGCTTAGAGGTCTTTGCCTGTCATTAGAGGAAGCTCTACCAGGTGACGGTGGGTGGTGGCACTTTAGACAGGCCGTGTGGTAGGGCAGTGAGGCACTGCAGGCCTTTTTTGAGATTGAAGTATTTTATCACTCACATCACCTTCTATGAAAAGATAATGGTGTGGTTACAGGGAAGCTTTTGACAGAATTTGGGACTGCTATGATTAGAATCTTGGAAATAACCAGGTCCAATGCTCCCTATAAGCCCTCCTCCCTGGTGGCTCCCCCCTTAATGGTCTCCCTCGTCTTGCATGACCTGCTCATGGGTCCCACCCCAACCAGCACCCCCTTATTACCCCCCAACCATCCTCTCCAAAAGACATCGTCACTACCCCATTGCCCTGCCCCATCACACTCCCTGGTCATTTCTGTGGTCAAGCTTCCTCCATCTCCCTTCATCAGAGCCCCTCCCTATGGGACCCCACCCATTTCCTTCCTCATCAGAGGCCCTCCTTGTGGGGTTACTGGGTGACCTATCTGTAAAAGGAACAATGGCTGAACAAGGGTGCAGACCCTCTTCATTATGCACAGCAACCCCCCACCACGTGGAATCTGGACAAGATGGTCCAGAACAGACCACTGAGGTGGAGCCCAAGTGTGGGTTTCTATTCCCCATATCCCCATCTCTGGGATCTTGTCTTATAGGGAAGGAACAGGGGGAATGATCTAGAGATCGGATATTGATTTAACTTCTCAAACAGCTGCCCATATGAAGGACATCGAAGGAAAGGAATCTGCATATCCCTCCTCCATCTTACACAGACATATCTGTGTGTCTCCCTCAGCCAGAGGCATGAGCAGCAACACGCTGGGGCAAGAGAGAAAGCGCACAATTCCCTGTCCTCCCAGTAACCCCAAGGAATCAAGCATGTCAACACTGAAGCAAGTTCTTGTTTTTCCAAATTGTCTACTTAATTTTGCATATAAGTTAAAGTACTATCTCTCAAGCTTCCCGGACAGCGCGAATGCCAGAGTACCCTGGAATGCTGATGTGAAGGGATAGAATCTGGGATTTAAACTGTATTTTCAGCAAATATGACAGGTAATTTGCAGGAACTTTTGAAAACAGACTGAGCCTTGTTCACAGTTTGGTATCTACTTTACTAATCCTTAACTGCTGTCCACCTGGACTAGTAAGTCAGTGACTGCTTAATCTGACCGTGGCTTTATGTCCAACTCTGATTAAAACTCATCTAAACCACCTGCTTTCTCAGATCCCTTCCTTTGATGAGAAGAAAAGCAGTCAGGAGATGGTAATTAATAAGATTATGCAGAGGTTCTAGGTTGCTTCTATTTTCTTCACCTTTTATGAAACTCAAGTCAATAAATGTTTGGGTGTCTAGAGCCACAGTGGCTCCCCATCTCCTGGGCCTGTGAGCATTCATGGAGAGCAACTGTGAACCCCACCCCCAGAGTCCCTGGCTCACTTTTCTGCCCATTTTGTGGGAAGCAAGAGCCTCACAGTGATCAGAACTGGTTTAGACGTGTCCCCCATCACGCTGTATATGGGAATGAGGCATTGGCCTTTGCCAAGTCCCGGCCTGTAGAATGAAAATAGAAGCACCTGCCTTGTCTTTTCTCTATGTGTATCTATGCCCCTCCTAAAGGAAGTTGTTTCCAGTTACTCCAAAGATAAACTTTCAAGGCAAACTTCTGAAGGAGCTTGTATTCCTACCAAGACAGCTCTAAAACAATTCAAACAGCAAGTGTAAATGACACTAAAGGAGATTAGGAGAGAAGAATAAAAACCAAAGAAAAATGGGAGATGCATCCGTGGATTGGAAGTTATTTTATCCGCTCCGTAACAAATGAGGGCAAAAGGAAGAAGACGTTCTTGGATTCTTAAGCATCCCCTCCCTGCATGAATTTCCAGCTTCATGGAAGTGTAACTAGGGTTTCACTTAGGGTTTCAAAATCCTCCAGATCACAGAACAAGAAAAAAAAAATAATCAAACTTTTTTTCTTTAAAGTTCCCCCAAGAAGACAGCATTTTTTTTCAGACCAATGATTGCTGAGGCCCAGACAAACAACAGAAATTCAGGAGGCTCTCAAGACATGATGCTCTGCCCAATGACCCTTGCTCTGTGCCCAGCTGGCCCACAGAAGGAAGTCACAAATCTGGCATTGCTTCAAGGCAGCAGCCAACCTTCTTTTCGGCTGCCTTTTTTCTCCTGGCTCCACCCTCTTTTCTCCTGGCTCACCCTAACTCCCTGGAACTAAGGGTTCTGCTCCATAGCTTAAACGCCCTAACTTGGAGGCGCCCTCTGATCCCCTCTCATTTGGCAATTCATCTGAACCTCCCCCAAACTGGATGGATGGATGGGACCACCACCTTCCCACCCATGGTCAGGGCTGCCATTGCCTTGAGAATTCCTGGCTGTGGATGTGCTCGCCTCACCCCCTCCCACTGGGATGGGGAGTCAGACGGGTTCAACACTCAGCAATTCCTTTGGCTTCAGACTTGGATTTTGGAAAGTTCCTTATTGCAGCTAAACCCCTCACTTTAATACCCTTGTGGACCCTGCCCCTCTCGGTACCTGCCACCTGTCAGAGGAGAGTATTTGTTCCTCTTCTATTTGTCTTTTCACCCCGGTTTGGTGTGTGGCCTTTCCTTGTTATTAAATAACCAGGCTATGTGTTTATTTTGTTCTGACCGAAGAGTGTTACACACATAACAAAACAATAAAAGCACCAAAGAGCACCTGTTACCAGTTCTGCTTAACCTTGCTTAACTATATTGCCCACATATTTCAAGGAATGATAATCTCACCCAGATACAGCAGCATCTGGCTCTTGACGCAGATCTCCCTGTATGGATCCTCCTCAGGGCCTCTCCTAGAACTAACCTCCTTTGTCATTGCCATTAAACTGTCTATACATCCTTCTCTTCTCTGTTCCCCTGCCATTTATGCCTTCACCAATGTATCTTATAAGAAGCAAGAGTGCTCAAAAGTCTTATGGAATAGGCCAGGTGGACACCCACATCTTCGTTTTGCAGAAAAGAATGCAACTCACTCTAACCTCTAACAGTTAGAAAATGGATCTCGGGGGAAAGTGGTTGTTATTTCTTAGACCAAGGTGCTTCCTGCCATACCATGTCACCCTAGCGGCCAGACCCTTAGAAGATCTCTGGGGCAGGTACCTGCCTTGGCTTATAACCTATCACACACACACACACACACACACACACACACACACAAAGAGGACATTCTATGCCAAGAGGACTCGAATGGGATAGCTACTACAGAAGAGTTGGGGAGAGGACAGTGACAGGGTGCTCCAGGATCTACATGGATATAGACATGCCAAGACCAAGTGGTCTGATTTACAGATGACATGTTCCCAATATGGTACAGGGACCAGTCCCAGAACTAACCCTGGGCAAATAGAGCTACTATAAAACCATAGTTTTAAAAGGAAGGCAGACAGCATAGATGACACAGACCAGAGTTCCCATTTCAACAGAAAAACTGGCTCAAGACCACAGTGCCCCTCTCCCAAGAGAGAATTTGCCAGAAAGAAGGCAGGCAAGGTGATGCTGTGAAGATGCTGATGCAGCCTCAAACTCCACAAGACTTTAAGGAATACACTACTGGATGGATAGAGAGCTCCTGTCTTAAAGAAAGAATAAGATTACAAGTTGGGGGAAATGGGGGACTATCTTCAGACAAAATTAAGATTTAAATACTTCTCCCAATTCCCATCACATTTCCCTAGCTAAATAGGTAGTAGTAATATGAATTGAGATGCCGAAGTTCTGCATCCCCTTTTATTGGGTCAAAAAAAAAAAAAAAAAAAAAAAAAACGGCCTTTGGCAAGCTCTACTGTGAAGCACCCACAAATATAACTAGAAAAATCCAAAAGGAATAAACAGGAGAATTTCACCAGGATTACATCCCCAACCCATCCCTCAGGTCACCAAGCCTTTGTCAGGAAGGAGGACTCATTTCTGTTGGCACAGAAGCACCAAGTGACTCCACATGCTGTGGGAGCCAGAGAAGAATGATTGCCTCCTTCTCATGGTGCTTTGCTGCATTTCACCAGATGGTACTAGAAAATCAGTTAAAAGGAAGTGGGCCCAGAAAACATGCTTCTGGTCTTTGTGCATTCCCCTCTCTAGCCCACACTCGGAAGAAAGGGCATCTTCAGAACTGATCACACTGGTGGGGCTCACTGGAGGGCATCCTGAGAACTCCACATGGGGCCCCTGCCCGTGTTATCCAGGAACCCTCCAGACAGGTTCCATTCCACTCGAAGTTCACAGGTCCTGTGCGTGCCTGCCTCTCTGAGCAATGCTGGCTGGGGCTGAGGAGTAGCATGTTCCCACAAGCCACGCCAGCCTCCTAGCTGTCGGCTCCCTGAGGCTGAACAGGTGTGGGGCTCCTGATTGGGACACTCAGAGAGTAACCATGGGGGACATTCCTATTCCTATTCACCTTCCATTGCTCCTTTTCAAACAGAACGATGACCTCAGTGTATGAGTCACCCAATCTCCCTGTAGTCATGTTAAATGCAGGGTTTTGCACAAGTTCCAGGCTAGATTCCATCTTCACTGACCGCAGATGTGTGGATGCCAGCAAATAGACAAGGGATGAATTTGCCCACAGTCACCCTGCCAACCACTCCTTGCTACTAAACCTTGATAAAGTACAACTAGGGAAGCACAAGTAAAAGAACTCAATGGAATAAAAAACAAAACAAAACAAAAAACTGTCACACACAGCAAGCTTCTCCTCCTCTCCTGTGTTCCACTTGCCCCTGGACCCAGGGCTTTCATGTGCTCCCTGACTATGTCTGGTATTCCCATCTCAAGGCCATTTGGGACATCTTCCTCTGACAGGGACCTATTCATTAGAGTAGGAGTTGACACACATGTTTTCTATAAAGAACCAGATTGTGTATATTTTCTGTTTTCTAGGTCATATAGTCTCTTTTGCAATAACTCAAGTCTGCAATGGTGGAGCAAAAACAGCCACAATGTGCAAATAAATGGGAGAACTGTGTTCCAATAAAACTTTATTTGTGAAAACAAGCAGTAAGCTAGAGAAGCCCGGGGGCTGTAGTTTGCCAAACCTGGAGCTAGATTATGACCTCCCTCCTTATCAAATCCTGCCTGCCTCACATCCCAGTTGCTGTGATTTGCTTCCCAAGCCCCAGGATAACATGGTGATCTTCTTACTTTCCTGGGTGGGGGCACCTCACTCTGTCTCCCCTTCCAGATGCCACAGGTACATTTATTGAGTTCTTCTGATAGTGTGCTATATCTCAGAGAAAGGGCTCCCACACTGGCAGTTCTATGCACATTTGGAGACCTAAGGGGAGAGCTGAGAGCAGAGATGCTCAGTCCCATCTTACCATGCCCATCCCCAATTGTAGGATCTGGCCTCAGTTGTAGGTCATGGTTCACATGAGTGCTTTGCATCCCACCTTCCCCTGTGCCTCTCTTTGACAAATGAAACTGTCACATTTTCTTAATGCTATTTGAAATCAAAACTACATCAAACATCTGACCAACAGGGGTAATTATTGTTTTGTTTTCAAACAACACATACCCTACCCATGTCCACCACTACCCTAACCATGCCAGACCCTGACAGGACCCTCTGGGAAGAGAGGTCCCCCTAATCCTTCCTTTGGGATCATCATTCTAAGTAGTTGAGATGCTCTTCACAGGATTCCAGAGTCTTAAATACTCATAGAATTTTAGGATGGGAGGGAATCCAGAATGCCCAAGGTAGAATACCACTCTCTTCATCCCCATCCATTTAGGAAGTTTAAAGACCTGCTTTTTTAAAGACCTCTGTGGGTCAAAGTGTTCAAAAATGGGGAGCCGTGGTTGTCTAGAACAATGCAATGCCTGCCTGTACTTGGGGCAACTTTCAGCACTAACACAACGTCTTTGCACACCAAAGTGGAAAATAGCAGTTAGTGTTCTGGATAATTCAAACAACAGCTGTCCCTGTGGTTTCAGAGCTGTGGTTCACTTCTTAATCAAAAGGCATTCAGCCTACAGGAAAGGGGTCCTATAAATCACAGGAAGTTTCAAGAAGTCAACAAAAGGATTCCAGGCGGGAGGCGGCCAGAAAGAGAGAAATCTGATCTTAGTCTGTTTTATTAAGTTAACATTTTTCTACCAGCATTTGTCTTCTCCCCTCTAAAATTCCACAACTGACTTTAAGGATAAAGAAGCAAATCTATCGTTGGCAAATGCCTAGAGTGGGTGGGCCATGATTCTACTTTTCCCTCAAATATCGGCTTCAAGACAAAATATAATAACTCCAAATTAGCTCCTCCTCATGAGCAATAAATTATACGTAGTTGAAGTTCACAGCCAGGGAACTTGAGACAACCCTGATATAGGCTAAAAAGATCACATCTCGAGTTACAAAACGAAAGCCTGGTCTGGCTTTTTACTCAATATTATGGTTGGTTTAATGGTGGGACACGTTCAGAGACTACCTCCTAGTGTTTTAGGAAACATTTCACACTACCCTAATGGACAGCACAGTCACACAAAAGTTTTCTTCCTTCCTTGGAAGAAAGTGGGCTGATTGGGGGTTTAACACCATCCATTTGCACTTCTTACATCCATGAAGATATATAAATGCCATTACTTCTGAGCTTCCTTTCAATTATTCCTAGAGCAAGAGAATTCCCATACACTGCATTTTGGCAGTGCTTAGAAACACGTAAGAATCCTCTCCCTTTGAGGAATACCCTACACAACAGCTACAAGGGGGCTTGAGGTGATCAGATATGAGAGACAATTTCCATAACTCTCCTATTCAACTTGCTTCACTTTGTGCTTTCAAAGGAGCCAAGATTGGGAAAGTAGGATTTGACCACCAAGAATTGGAGGATTTTGCCCTGGGAAGACAATAGGACTAGTTTCATAACATTTTTCTTTTCACGTGGTTTTCTGGCTTGTTACCTACTGGCTGGAGGCGAGAACCAGCGATGGTCTGGCAAAGGCAGGTGCCAACACAAGCAAGGCCCTTTGGAGTCACTTTGTCAACAGATCTGACATGAGGGTAAATAATGGAGCAGTGTAGCTGCTCAAGGCCAGCAGATGGTTCCCCTGGGGCTTTACAGTCTGGGAGATAGCCCATCTGACCCACCACAAGAGCCACAGGCAAGGAACCACACCTCTGCTCTCAAAGCTATCATGGACTGCTATTAGTGAGCTGAAAATATTAACTTTAAAGGACTCAAGGAGGAGAGAATAATGCAATGGATTTATAATTACCCATCTAATTCTTTTTTTTTTCCCATCTAATTCTTAAAAAGATTTTGAAACCCATAAGCATCAAATTATATACACTAGAGCAGTAGCTTGCAAACTATGGCTCCAAGAGCCCACTCTTGTTTTAGGAAATATAGTTTTATTGAAACCCATATGTGCCCATTCATTTGCATATGGTGCTTTCACTCTGCAAAAGAGGAGTTGAGTAGTTGTAAGAGACCACATGGCCCTAAAATCCTGAAATATTTACTACCTGGGCTTATACCAAAAAGTTTGCAGACTCCTGCGGTAGGAAAAGATAGAGAAATAAAATACTGACAATGATTTATTCCTAGAGGTGGTTATTATAAATTAATTCACACTGAAGTAAAAGTTAGATTCACCCTAAACAGCCTACAAAGTGGAATGGTCAGGGAAATATGATCACCATATGGTGGAATAGTATGCAACCATCAAAAATTGCACTTCTAAATGTTTTTAATAGCCTATAGAAAGACTTAAAATATCTGTTAAAAGTACAGAATACAAAATACATTACCAATTAATCTCAAATGAGCAAAGAAAGTTTTTGTTTTTTGTTTTTTGGTTTTTTTTTGTTTGTTTGTTTGTTTTTTGTTTTTGTCAAGAAAAATTAACAGATGGAAACAATACCCCAAAACGTTAGCATTTGAGAACTGGAAATTTGAATGATTTTCATTTTCATTATACTTTCAGGGTTTTTAAAAGTCATTCTGCAACAAATAATACTTTTATGAGAAGAAGAATTTTCTTTTTAAAGTAAGAATTAAATAGAGTTTGTAAACTACATATTGTGGTGGGGGGATTCTTTAGATAAAATGATTTTATTGCTGAGCTGCTGGCTGCCAAATTAGAGAGAGATAGACAGGGAGACAGAGACAGAGGAGAAAAAAGAGGAGGAGGAAGAGGAGAAGGGAGAAGAGGTGAGGGAGAAGAAAGGGGAGAAAGTGAGAGAGAAACAGAGAAAAAAGAAGGGAGAAAGACAAGGTCATATGATTCTTTGTCTGCTAAAAAGAGCATTTCAGTTTCCAGTGGAGAAGAAATCTTTTCCTGGCAGAAAGTGTTCAGGGGAACAGCTCCTATGTATATGAACAGGGTCTTAAGTGATGCAAGTAAAGGTCCATGGACTGATTTTTATCTGCCTCTCAGACTAGAGATATTTTCATGAAGACCCTGGGAAGGGTGAGCAAGAGTGGTCCCTCTATAGTTTGCTTTTTTTTTTTTAATGAAATGCCCCCAAACATCTTATAAGTATTGACCAAATGTTCGTGCAAAAATTTACCTGGAATGCTTAGTAAAACTTACAAGATCCAAAACAATGCTAGTATCTCCATTTGAACTCATTGCATATTTTTTGCTGTGTTTGTCATCGTGGGGAGCTGCCTAATAACAAAACTGGAGCTAGAAAAGCTGACAGACCAAAGTGTTAACAATCTGTATTGTTTGCGTTTTCCCCAAACCAGACATTGAAATGCTACACAGGCAAGTGATAGATGGTTGCAGACTGTGTGGCTAGCAGGATGGACACAGCTTTTATTTCCTATTTACTCCTACACAAAGCTTTTGACCACCGATGCAGAAAAGAAAGTGGATGTTTATTAAATTATACAAAATAACTTCAAACATAAAGAAAAGACGAAGACAAAGAACATAATTTAATCTATAAAAGCCTGTCAACTTCTTTATTCCCTCCATTGTGAAGGCAAAGAAAGAGTTGTGTTTGTGATGTTTCCCAACATCACAAGAAAACCCTTAGAATTATAATCCAAGCCCCCATTTAGCCAAATTAAATTGAGGAATGAGGCTTGATTACTGTTAAAAGCAGAAAGTAGGACAAACGTAGAGACAGTCATATATCACCGGGTTTCTAGGGCCTTCGAAGACAGAGTCTTTGAACTCTGAAAAGAACTACCCAGAATGAAAAACAGAAGGAAGATGTGTCGAAAGCATTTAAATCCCTAGTCACACCAACCTTGCTGCTCACTCCCAGAGATCTAACACGAGGAATGAGGTCTCTCTTACCTCTAGCTCAAGTGCAGAATAATCTTTTTACCACCAAGTTCAAGCACATCAGTGAGTCTCCTGGTCCTGATTTAGATGAAAAGAGTAGCTGGGAACTCATATCCAGAGAGTCCATGAGTTAGCAATTGACCAAAAAATAAACTTGCTTTAAAATAAAAATATTACTTGTATCAAGCCTCTTTTATGCATTGCAAGGAAGTATGCTGATGAAGAAAAAGAGTTTTAGAGGCTGTTTTGTTCAAAAATGCAAAGATATATTTGAAATAAAATGGCCTCTCCTTTAGAGTGGCACCATTGACTTTTTAACTGAGGGAAGCCCTGGGTCAGCACTCTGGCTTTATGGGGAACAGAAATATAAAGTTGGGTATGCACAGAAAATATAGTGGTTTTGGGTTTTTTTTGTTACAATTTTTGTTACAAATAAATATAAATAAAGATGCTTTTACTCATGTCCTTTTAAAAAAATTATGCATTTATTTCAGAGAGAGCATGCACACACATGCACATGCATGTGAGCAGAGAGGAGGGACAGAGGAGCAAGGAGAGAGAGAATCCCAAGTAGACACCCTATTGAGCACAGAGCCATCTCACCACCCCAACATCAGACTTGAGCCAAAACCAAGAGTCAGATGCTAAACTGATTGCACCACCCAAGTGCTCCATTCATGTTTTACATAAGGTTGAGAAAATATTCATTTTCCATGTTAATATTAACATTATTATCATTAACTTAAAGTAACTTTGGGATGAGCATGATGGAGAATATGGCCATCAAACCCCAACCCCTACAATGCCACCACAAGTTGCCACCATGCAGAGTAGATTAATTTATTTAAAAATACTGTATCTCATCAATGTAAAATGCTGCTCATTGAAAGATGCACTTTTATTTTATGAGAGGTTAAAAAGAGAGAGAGAAGAGGAAGGAAATGAAAAGAAAGAGCAAAGACAATTATGAGTAGTTCTAAACACTAGTGACTGTCAGATGCATCATGATTTCAAAAATGATACGAGATAAGGAAAAATGTATATTAGAATGGGCAAAATCTGTCATATTTTTCAAATAATGGAGTTACCCATCCTTCACCAATTCCTTCAGAAACTTTGTGAGTTGGAAATGTGCCTCGAATCTTTCGGGGCAAGTAGTGGCTACTTCCTAGAAACCCCTTTCTACAGCTATTCACAAGGAGAATGACCATCTGTTACTTAGAGTGGCTAGAGATGAAATGGGTCGTTGAATAAAGCATTCCGGTAAATTAAAAGTTAGATTTATCATCCCAATGGTACATCTTTAAAACAACTGAAATATCATGTGGGGGGGGGTTGTTTTTGTTTTTAAATATTTTATTTACTTATTGATGAGAGACACAGAGAAAGAGGCAGAGGGAGAAACAGGCTCCCTGTGAGGAGCCTGATGTGGGACTTGATCCCGGAACCACAGGATCACAACCTGAGCCGAAGGCAGACACTTAACCACTAAGCCACCCAGGTGCCCCTCATGTGTTTAATATTAAGAAGATATTAAACCCTATTTACTCTGATGATATATTTAGTGCCTCAAAGCCATAATTAGGAACATTATTATCCACTACACAATGGAAAGGGAATATAAATTATTAAATAATATATGATTATATATTGCTAAATATATAATTATATAAATATATAATTACATAAAATAATAATTCTATATTATTAAATACATAATATTAAATAATAATAAATAATTTCATTAGCAGATAATTTAGGGCCTTCTCTGCTCCTAAAATATTCTCACCAGAAAATAGAAATTGCCGAAATTGGTGGAACCAGGACCTGTTCAGCTCAATATTCTGTTGCCAATAAGAACCCTGAATTACTTGTAGTGGGAGGACACAGCTCTGCACTTATATCAGCCTCAATCACAGAGGCTTGGTGTCGGCACTCTTAGCAGTTAGTTGTGATTTCATAACCCCCATGCTTTTCCAGATCTCTGTGAATTCATTTTTTCTCCTAGCTATACCACAGCATCATGAATAAAGGGAAGACTTTCCATAGTCATCTAGCCCAGGCCTCACCTATTAGAGCATCCCTGAGAAATTATTGCTCAGTCTCATGTCTGACACAAAGTAAGCCCTCAATAAACAGCAATGGAGTGAGGGGATCACATCATTGTCATGGCAATATCAAAGGAGGGTCTAACCAGGCCAGAGAAGAGATGGAAGAGGACATCTTGATTTTAAAACCTTTCTTTCCGTTAACACAGCTTCTGATCATGTTGTCTTTAGTTCAGCTGTCGCACACTATTGGTTCACATGGAATCAACTGAGACCCTTGAACAAGAAGTGGCCCTCACCCTGTATTTGTGGATTTGGTTCTCTGAGCCTGAGTAGAGTTTTATCTAGGTCTCATAAGGCAAGAAGTATTTAGCACCAAGGGGTCCAGGCTGAGCTACAAAGACTAGTTGTCCTCTGAGTACAAAACAACAAGCTCCTGAGGGCAAGACCTTGGACTATATGATTCACTATTATGTTGTCAGTGATGAGAACAGTGCCTGACATATAGTAGATGCTCAATGAATATTTGCTGAATGAATGAGTCCCATCACATTTTATTTCATTAGATTTGGTCCATCATTCAAGTTGCTCAAGGTTCTTGGGGACCTATAGTAGAAACAAAATAGTAGAAATCCCTCTAGGGATCCGACTATATATACCACCACAGGCCAAGTCCAGCCCATCACCTTCTTTTGTACAGCCCATGAGCAAAGAGAGCTTTTACATTTGTAGATGGTTGAGGAGAGGGGGAATTCAAAGAAGAATAATATTTTATGATAAGTGAAAATTATATGAAATTTAAATTTTAGCATTCAAAAATAAAGTTTTATTGGAACATAGTCATGCTCATTTGTTTACATGTTACCTGTGGCTGCTTCTAAACTAGAGCAACACAGTTGAACCATTGCAACCAAGGCCCATAGAGCCCGGAAATTTAATATTTTTACTATACGGCCCTTTACAGAATAACCTTGAGCCCTTCTAGTCTGCACATGCCATTGATGCCCTCCTCTTAATCATCATCTAAAATGTCATCCAGAGCAAATGCAAGGACTGAAGTCTGTACTGTGTGCATACTCTGTAGACCTCTCTCCAGCAGGGTTCAGACCCTAATACCATCCTTTGGGTATTCATCAACCCAATATGGCTAAACGCTCTGCTCTCATTTTTCTATCATGTCCCCAAAGGTTCCCGGGGAGGTTGCTGATACTCAGAAGATAGAGATGATGATAGGTTTGAAAATTTCCCAAGTGTTGCAGCCCTCATTCTAACCACTCTCCAACACAGGGTATAGAGCTGGGAGCCATTCACTTAGGGGCCCGTGAGGTTTATGAGATCATCAGGCAATCATGTGCAAGATTGCAAATCAATTCCAGTAGTCAATTAAACTGAACAATGTGGATTTCTGTCCTGGACTCAAGGGTGGACTAGACCTTGGAAAATGGAGTCTGCAATGAGGGGACTAGTCTCTCTGCCTCCCACATGGGCTCACAAGCCTGCCTCTCTCATGTTCTACTGGTGGCTCTCTCTTTACACACGGGATGCCTCCAGAGTCTTGACCTATTAAAAGAACTATTTCTGAGGCTCAATGACTTGACAAATTAACATCAGCCTTAAATAACAAACCTCCTTTGGATTTCAAGGACAAGGTGGGGGGAGGGAACCCTCTCCACTGAACTACAGAGGGAAGATAAATTGATATTCTGAATCAATTATCTGTTATTTCTCTCAAATAACATATCATTTGGTTTTCATAAAGTTCTGGCCACCGCCTTCTGGAAAAATTCACAGAGCCAACAAGAAAAAGAGAGGAAATGATTAAAAAGAATTTTCTCTCAACACTACTAATTCGTTGAAACTCCTTCAAAGGTCTGAGCAATGGCGCCTGAGCAGCTCAGGTCCTGGTTCTCTCTGATTGCCTCTACCTTTACACTCATCCTATGGCAACTGCTGACTGCCAAAGGAAGTCGCAGAGTAGTGCCTGGGCTGTTTGCAGGTGAGTGTTCATTCTGGATGGCAAAGGTCCAAAGGGGAAGAAAGCCCGGGAAGACATCCCATAACACCCATTTGTACTGGAGATAGATTTGCCCAGGAATAAACCACAGAATGCTAAAGTGGCACTCATTGTCAAATCTTGTTCAGACCACAGAACTGAAGGAGGAAGAAAGAGCCAGTGGAAATTATGAAGCAGAAGTGGACACTGCTTCATTTCTGAAAAAGTGGGTAAGAACTGCTGACCATTGGCATCAATGTGAGAACTTCCTCCCCCAGGAAGCTCTCCCAAGTACCTCCACATCTCCCAGGTCACGCCCTTGGCAAACTTCCCATTGTTAACCTTCTGTAACAATCATTTTCACCCTTAACAGAAGGCTGCTATGACTTGTGAGCTAAGTCTTGGCTACTCCCTAGTGTGCAAAATGGCTAGAGTTACTATGCATGATGTTTTAGCTTCCTCAGAGCGCCTGAACACACATAGTAAGTCCATAATATTTATCAAAACAATGGGAGCAAGGGGAAAGTGGCCACTTTTTTCCTTCAATAAATCTGAAGTGGGCATTTTTTAAAAGGGAGGTGCCCTCTGAAGATGAAAAACTTAACTCTTGCCCCTCTTGCCCCTATTTGACAGCTTTAAAAATGTTGCCAATTTAAAATGGAGCTTGTCTTTCTGATGACTGTGGAAGTGATTGGCAGCTATCGACCTCTTGGGCCCCTGCGATGCTCACCTTGCAGAGGAAAGGGCCACACTGATGCCAAGCAGCGGAGCTCACCTCTGCCTATAAATGTTATCAGTGCCCAAACCATAGCCCACTTGCCTATGGCAGAACTGAGACAGAGGTGATTTCTTCAGCTACGCTGCTATCTCCTCCGGCACCAGTGACCTCATTGTGGTAACAGGAGCATTTCTAGATGCCAGGCGGTTTTCACTCAAATGAATATTTAAGTAACATGTTAATCTTCCTTTTTGTATCTTAACATAAATAGTAGTAAGATCACTATTTTACATTAAGTCCTTCCAGAAGTTATTTTGCATCATAAGAGATACTGAAAAAATTATAAAGATAGCCCTATCATGTCCTATGCTAATGAATATCGCTTTTTTTCTCATACTTTGGGTTGCTTAGGGATCATAGTATATGTTTATCAAAATCCAAAAATAGTAAAAGCTTTCCAGATATTATGGAACAGCTTATAGTAGATCTCAGAGAGAGCAAAATTGGGTAAAATACAAAAACCATCTGTTCAAAGGCATCAGAGGATGGCCAAAGCACCCAGGACTTGAGAAGGCACATCCCAGAGAGAAGGGAAGTTTATTGAGGTGAGCCCAAATTTCTGCACACTTCTTGTCTCCTTGGAGCTTTTGTCAGTTTTGGACATGGAGGAAGAAGTTGAGAAGCAAAGAGGAAAGAGACTGCTAAGAGAGAAACCAGCAGAGTTTAGTCAATCTCGCAATCTGGAGAGACAGAACTTGGAGTTCAGAGTCGACAAAGCAACCAGGTAAAGGGGGCAAGATCCCAGGATGCAGCAAGGTGCAGAAGGCTGAACCCAACACTCAGTGATTTCTTCTAGTGGCACTATCTGGTCCAATTGCACAGAAAAAAGAAGCTAAGGGGGATCCCTGGGTGGCGCAGCGGTTTAGCGCCTGCCTTTGGCCTGGGGCGCGATCCTGGAGACCCGGGATCGAATCCCACGTCGGGCTCCTGGTGTGTGGAGCCTGCTTCTCCCTCTGCCTATGTCTCTGCCTCTCTCTCTCTCTCTCTCTCTCTCTCTCTCTCTGTGACTATCATAAATAAATAAATAAATAAATCAAGCAAGCAAGCTAAGGCACTTAAAAACAGAACAGAATTTTTAGCTATTTCAAGTTGATGAAAAGGCAAAAAATTGAGTTCTAGACCCACCAAAGAGTAAGGGATCTAGGAAACACTTCAGACATTCATTTGAAACCCCAGGGGTTAATATCCTGGGACTAGGAGCAAACCGGGAGAGGACCAAGCATTACAAAGACTCCACACCAGGCTTGGACCAGCTTATTTCCTGACTGAACTGAAATAATCTGCTTCTCTGATACATGCCCAAGGATAAAGGGTATTCCCCCTGGAGGAAAATAACATAATGAATGCTTCTGCAAAGGTCATATAGAAATAGAACTACTATGCATACAATTTTAAATTAACTGATTACACCAAAAAACAAAAGGAACCATGACAAAAAATTCACAATAAAAACAGACTACAGTTAACCAAGATATTAGAGTTCTCAGACACAAAGTTTATAATAACTGTAATTAATGTTCACAAAAGTAGAAGAGAACTGAAATGTATAAAATGGTGGAAATTCTAGAAAATAAAATAACTGAAACTAAGAACTTAATAGAGGCATTAGCAGAGAAGTAGAGAATTAGAGGACTCAGTAACATAATAGAAGGGGCACCAGGTGGCTCAGTCAGTTGAGCATCGACTCTTGATCTCAGCTCAGGTCTTGATCTCAGGATTGTGAGTTCAAGTCCTTTGTTGGGCTCCATGCTAGACATGGATCCTGCTTAATAAACAAAAAAAGTGAGAAAGAGAGAGAGAGAGAAAAGAAGAAGAAGGAGAAGGAGAAGGAGAAAGAAGAAGGAGGAGGAGGAGGAAAGAAGGAGAAGGAGAGGATTAGGAGGAGAACGTGATATGAGGAATACTCCTTCTAGCTACAGACAGCTAAGGTAAGACAGAGAAGGCATAATACTCGCCTCTCAAGCTCCCTCACCCTACCGCACTCCCCCATCCTAAACGACACATCCGCCTCCTCCCTCCCTCCCTCACTAACCGACAATCCCTACACGCCCTCAACAGACCCCACTCCCGCACTCGCCACACCTGAATACAATGCAACAGCCCCTTTTCCTAAAATTACAGAAACAGCATAAAAGCCATTTGGAACATAATAAAAGGTCTAAAATATATGTATTTGGTATCTCAGAAGGGGAGAAGAAAGGAATGGGGCAGGAGCAATAATTGAGCAATTTCCCAGCAAAATGGCTGGGAATTTACCACAACTAAAAAATAACACTAGGCCACAGATTTAAAAAAAAACAAACCAAACAAAACTATGAATGCAAGTAGAATAGATGCGAAGAAAAATCACGTCTGTGTATATTACAAGAAAAAAGCTAAAACCTAAGACTAATACAAAATCTTAAAGCATATGGGGTGGGGAGAGTTACATTCTCTTTTTTGCTAAATATACATATACCGAATGACCCAGAACTTTCATTTGCAGGTACATACACAAAAGAATTACACTGTTCTTTCCAAAGACTTAAGCAAGACTATCGATGGAAGCACTCTCAGCAACAGCCAAAGCAAGAATATTGATGGAAGCATTCTTCGCAACAGCCAAAAACAGCAAACAACCCAAACAATGCATCAGAAACAGGACAAATTATGGTAATTGTCATATAATGGAATACTATACACCAATAACAATGAAAACTGCTATGCTTACAACGTAGATGAAACTCACAGATACAACATTAAGCAAAAGAAGGAAGAAACAAAAGAATACCTAATATATGATTCCATTTATATTAAAATTTTTGAAATAGGTAAAGCTAATCTGACTTACAAATCTAGAGGTCAGAGTAATGGTTAAGTCCAGGAAAATATTGACTTGGAATGGAACAAAAATTGTGCTGGGATGCTGTAAATGGTCTATATCTGATCTGGGTAGTGGTTACACAGGTATCTATCTATCTATCTATCTATCTATCTATCTATCAATAAATGAATTAAGCTATAAGCTTAAGATATATGCTCTTTACTATCTGTAATTTATGCTTCAATAAAAAATATAAAAACCGAAGGCAAAATAAAGACATTTATAGAATAACAAAAATTAAGAAAACTAATCACCCACAGACCTGTATTAAAGAAAATACTAAAGAAAATTTTTATTCTGCTTTGTTTTTAGACAGAAGAATAGTGATCCCAGATGGATACCAAGAAATGAAGGAAGAAATGAAGAAAAATGGAAAGGGCTATTTGTGTTAAATGCATAAGCCTAAATATAATAATAATAATAATAATAATAATAATAATATCTCTAAAAAAGTAACATGTAGAATTAAAATTCATGACAATAGTAAAAATGAGGAAAGGGGATAGGTTTTAAAATGTTCAAAGATCTTAGCATTATCTGGAAGAGAAAAAGTACTAATTTAGATTCTAGTTAAGTCAAGGATGCATACTGTAATATTTGCCTTAGCCACCAAAAGAAGAGTAAAGAATATACACGTCATAAGTTAACAAAGAAGGAATCATGGTATGATTTTTTTAACCTTAAAAAATACTTAAAATAGTTGAGAAAACATATAGTAAAGATAGGAATCCAAACACATCAATAATCACACTTATTATGAATGTTCTACATATTTTCATTAAAATATTTATCTTTATATATAATACATAGCACATATTATTTATAATATAGTATATATGCACTATCTTATAAGAGACACACCTTAAATATAAGGACATAGAAAAGTTTATAGTAAATGTCGGGAAAATATAGTAAATATACTATGTAAAAGTCAGCCAAAAAAAGTAGTATATTAATATTATGCAAGATGAACTTTAAGAAACATCATTAAAGAGGGCTATTTCATAATAATAAAAGTATCAAACCAAAAGGAAGTTATAACAATTATAAATCTGTATGCATCTAATAACAAGGCTTCAAATATATAAAGCAAAAATCAAAAGACCTAAAGAGAGAAATATTAAAACTCATAATCATAGTCAATTGTAATAGAGGTTGTATTTGAGACTTTATAACATCTTTCCCTGTAACGGATAGAACAACCAGACAAAATAGCTGTGAGAACATAAGAGACTTTAACAAAATAATGAACTCACTTGACTATAGATATAGATACAGATATAGGTATAGATATAGAGAATGTGTATATATTAGTTAACATATAGAATACAAACCCCAAAATGGAATACTTTACTGCAATGGAAATATATTGTTATATTCACACACATGGCAAAATTTCACCTCCAGAATGAAGTCATATACTAAGGAGGATCTACTGTATGAATTCCATTCTAGAACATTAAGAGGCAGGCAAAATTAGTTGATGGCAATAGCAGTTAGAATAATTAAACTCTGGAGGATATACCTGGGTTGATGCAAAAGGAGGCTTTCTGAGGTGTCATTAATATTCTAAATCTCAGTCTAGGTACTAGTCATAATTATGCTGATTACATTAGTGTCTTCACTTTGTAAAAGTTGACTAAACTATGCCCTTATGATTTTTCCACTTTTCTATATATATTCCACTTCAATAAAAAATGTGCTTAAAAGCACTCAAAGAAATGTAAAGAAGGTAGTGATAATTGATATGCATTATAAGTTGTCAAACATTTGCATAACAGGCTTTGAGTGAGGATGAATTTTTTTCTTTTATAATACAAGATATATTTTATAGCCCATACCAAGAGTTAATTTGTAAGTGTTCTAATTTTTTAATTATAGTTTTAAACATTACAGTGAGACTCAGCCTAATAAATTCAGAAGTGTTTATCTGAGGTCTCAGGATACCTCTGTTTTAGAGAGTGTGTCACAAAAGAAATCCAATTGAAAAACTAATTATCCTGGGACGCTTGAAGTTTTAATTCATAATAAGTTGTTACTCCTCCAAGAGACTTTTCACTTTAAAAAATTACCTGAGGAGAGAAACACTTAACCCAAAGGCTTTAATAACTAATACTGAATTTCCAGTCAAAGGGAAAAATTTAATCTTACCCATTTGAGGTGAAAGTCTGGGCCATACCAACATATACATACATATATACATGTATATATCATGTGAAAATAGGTATATGCCCATCATCCTCACATTTTTGTAACACTCAAGTAATTTTTATCAACTTCCCCACACACATACCCCCATCGAAATGGCCACACACCAAAGATCAGTAAAGTATAACAATTAAAAAACATGATTTTTGGAGCCAGACTATCAGGGTTCTAATCTCAACACATCCACTAACAAAGAGAAAGAGATACTTTAGGCAAGTTACTTTACTTCTCTGGGCTTCCATTTCACCATGTGTAAATGAGGCAAATACTGCTACTTCTCTTTAAGGGCTGCTATGATGATATAATGAGTCAACCTGTAAAGGACTTAAATCAGGGCTTGACCCGTGAAAAGCTCTCACCAAGTGGCAACTACTCTATCACTATTAATACTACAACCAGTCTGGGGACAATAGATTGGTCCAGTAAGTTCATCAACTGGAAATAGCTACCAACTAATGCTACATCATCAGAATGATTACTGGTTCTCAGAATGGTAAATATAAAAAAATTATAACCACTTGTATAATTTTCAAGTTAAAAATGAAATTCTGTTCAGCAGAGCTTTAATGTCCTGTGAATTTTATTGGGTACAGACTCTGACCATTCAGAATCGGCACAGGGTACATATGGTAATTCAGTTAACCAGACCACTTAATTCAACAAAACACCAAGTGCCAACTGTATTGGTTACCAGAGTGTTAATGGCAGAAAGAGAGTATGAGGATCTCCCTATTATCTAACACTGTGATGATGTACATGCCATTCAGGAGTCACAACATGGATTATTTAAAACGTTCTCACCAGGGAACAAAGGAAGTTCCAGATTCCTAGTTAAAGTACTGGAAATGTGTCATGTCTCTCCCATGACCACAGCCACCATATTATTACATGCTAACCACATTAATTAATACTTGACTCTTAACTAAATAACTCCCCACCGCAAGATTCACCTTTCAAAAATACTCAAAACCTATGCCTTCTCTTGTCAAATATTACCTACTGCCAACAGCTTTTTACATTTCTTTTTCAATGCTCCCTACTTTTTAAAAAAGACATTGTTTTCTTCTGTTTTAAGTTACTCATTATATTTCCCACTACAGTTTACAATAATTCATTTGTGTCATTAACACCTGCTCTATTTTAGATGTGTTAACTACCTGGTCTCCTCTCATTATGTTGAACTAGCAAATGATTAAATCCTAGAAATGGCCACTTTTTTCGAGATGAGGTTGAACCATCTGAATTCAATTCTTTTACACATATGAGTGTACTGACCATGTAAATCTCAGGCTACACTTTGTGAGCTTGGAAGGTAACTGTCTTTTCCTAATACTGAACTGTTTTTATATGCTTTACAGGCAAGTAAAATCTCCTCATATTTTATAGTTGTGAATTGTTCCACTTAATAAAGATATGTAATTATTTTAATAATCATAGCCTAAAAATGCAAGTTTTTGAGTCAAGGAGGTCTGGGCATTAATGCAGTCTGTCTCTATTCATTGCTATGTTAGAGTTTTATTAAGCCGTGCTTCAAAGTAAGAGAAATGTGGAACCATGAACTAAAAGATTTCATTGAACTGACATGAAAAAGAAATTTTTTATTGTTTATTGGGTATTATTGCAATTTCCATTTTACAAAGAAACCAAGGCATTGAAGTTGAGACACAGAACCAGGGAGTAGCAGAGTCAAAATCTGAACCCAGGCAGGCTGACTTAGAGCTCACACTTTTAACCAACATGCTCTACTGGGCAAGCGAACATAGCAGAATGATTTCAAATTATGGTAAAAGCTGCAAAGAAAACAATAGCATGAATAAAGTCAAGATGTAATAGTTACCATTACTGTGGCTGTCTGTTGGGTCACTGAGTAGGGAATCTACTCTAGAAGCAGTGCTCAGGAAAGGTATTTGTCCCCTGAACGATGGTGCAGGTGCAGCTGTGTGATGAACAAGAGGAAGAACATTCCCAGAAGAGGGGCAGCATGTGCAAAGGCCCTGAGGCCTGTGTGACTGCAGCACAAAAGGGGTGGAGTGGTGCAAGGAGGTTGAGGAGGCGGGCCAAAGCTCTTCTAGGGAGAAGCCTGCCTTGTATGTATCCCCAATACTTGGCCCCAAGAAGGTGCTCAGGAAAAGATGGAAGAATAGTTAAGTTAAGCTACAATTAAGCTATTTAGAGGCTGCATCATTTACAGTGGGGGCTGGGGCCTAGGCAAAAGGACCAGACAGGCCCATTGAAAACCAGACAGCCGCTTGGCTTTGATTAGCCCACACATCTGCAAGGAGCCATCCTCGTGTGAACCGGGATCAACATTGACAGTCAGTCGCATACTCAACATCTGGTTTCCTTCCAGCTCAAAACAGGAACTTTCCATTGCCGCTGGTCACTAGAATCCTTTCTAGTCCCCAAAGGACCTCAGCAAACCAGGCACGCTAATTGGATCAAGTCAGGAATCAAGGTTCCAATTAGACCGGGCTGCTCCTCCTCATGACAGCTCCAAACAGGCATGTCCAAGAAGCGGTTTAGCCCCAGGCCAAGTACCCATGGGACAAGATTCCCTTATTATGCAGAAGCCAGTCCCGGGTCCAGTTGGATTTTCATTCAGATATGTGCCCCGTGATTGCTATGCTGAAGCCTCCCAGGCCTGATGATGTAATTCATAGCCTATATCACCACCCCCACGCCAAAACCCAACTGCCAGGACCCTTCAGACATCTCCCTGGGGGCGGTGACCATAAGTCAGGCTTTGGCCACGGCATATTCCACATTCTTGACCTCGAATGTGCACGACCCTCTTGCTTCTTCCCCTTACCCCGGGCTCCCTCAAAGTGCCTGAAACATTCCAGATTCGGACAAACAAGTATTTTGTGGCCGCAGCACAGTCTAGCAAAATACGACCCCCACACAGAACCACCCCAACTCTTCATCTCTCTTCAACACCTCGTTGCAATGTGTGGGTGGCAACTCTGAGGTTCCCCAAACAGCTCTGGGAGAGTAGCTCAACACCTTCTTCTACTGCCCTATTCTCTCCTAGTTAACCAGATCGAAGGGAGTGGGGGCTTGTGAGGCCATTGTCCTGATTTATGAGATTTGTCTCTGAATCTGATTGTTAACTGCTGTAGTACTGACATAGTAAAGCCAAACTTAAATAAGCAATCACAGAGCATGTGGAAGGTCTTCAAGCACACCCTTGAATGGCGCTCCCTGAGGGGTCACTAAAAGGGCCCAAGAGAACCAAAGGCCCGTCCAGGGGCTGGGGGTGTTCCCAGGGTGACATCTGGCCCACCCAGCAAGATACCAAGCATCGTGGTCACGGGTGGTTTGGGCCTAGCTTCAGGAAAGTAGGCTCAGAACGATTCACTTTCCAATCCACTCAACCCATTTAAATACACTCGGGTGCCACTATGATTTTTGTGTGTCTTAGCAACTTGGTTTCGTGTAGATTCTCAGTAAGCCCCTGCCTTCCTCCAACTGCCTATTTTTGTTCGCAGGACTGAGCTGCTGAAAGAGTTGTAGAGCAATTTCTATATGTTGTTCTAAACTGGTTCAGCGGGAAAAATCCTTTCTTGTGCCTTTATTGTTCTCAGGAATTAGGTAAATTGGTCTCAGAAACAGGCTTCGGCACCAAAAGGAAATTTTAGAGCTTTAAAAATGCAGTTCTGACATAGAGAATTTATTGCTTTGATTAAAGCAGGCACAGTCTTGTTGGCTCTGCCATAGTCTTTCCTTCTATCAAGAAAGGGCAAAGAAAGCTCAGTGTATGTTGTAGTGTTCCTTATTGATTTCCATAATTGATGTCTGAGAATCTCATTTCATCACTAGGTACTTTAACTCCTGCTTTTTAAAATACGGATCATTGGCTTCTTTGTGTGGAGAAAATGCTGCCCTCTTTACTACAATGAAGGCACATTCCTGGTCCCCTAAAAACCCTTAATGACTTAATAGCATTTAAAACACACCCTTCCAGAGTCTTTAATTATATCAAGCTACTGTAGTAGTGAAATTAACTAAATTGTAACTCCTACAGGAATGACCTAGGTGACAAGGGGGGTGAGTTTCAAACATCTGGCCAGCTTTTCCAGCGATTTATGATGGATGGAGGTTTATTAATAAAAAACAGCTGAATGGTGGAGGGCTTGCTTTTTATGTATACTTTGTGTCTTAGATGTATAACAACACCTGATCCCTTCTCATCACGATTACATAAGGGAGGGTTTATTATTTGTTTTCTTGGTAAACTTCAGATTTGCAAATAAAATTTATTTGGCCTCCTTTAAAAATTTATCTGCATAGGGCTTTAACTGGCTAATAAGCCCCATGCTGGTGCAATTAGTAACCAGTTCTAAGGACCCTTTCTACACAATGTGACAAGACAATTTTTAATTCAGTTTTCCCTCCCTAGTGTGTTTCTATAAGTGACAGAAGCCCACAGAAAAACATTAAGTCACTAAGAATATATCTAAAAGAGAAAAAAAATCACAGTGGGTGTTTGAATATGAAAATATAATAATTGGGCATAGACAAGTTTTTATATCAACTAAGATCATGCATGTATGGGATGTAGACTAGCATAAACTACTTGGACTATAATAAATTCAACAAACATGGAATATATTTATCCAAGAAATCATAAAGTACAGGATTACCTATATGGTTTGCACTTTTTAAAAGATGCAAAAATTGTAAGTCCACTAATATTTGGGGGGAAGGGAGGGGTTTTTTTTCCTCCTAATTTTGTCAGAGAGAGAGTAGTTCTCAGTTACTTAAATACCCGGAAACCAAATTGCTCATGCAATGGCACTTTATTTAAAATAGGTCTTTTTTTTTTTTTTAAGATTTATTTATTTATGAGAGACACAGAGAGAGAGGCCAGAGACACCAGTGGAGAAAGAAGCAGGCTCCCTGCAAGGAGCCCGATGTGGGACTCAATTCCAGGACCCCCAGGATCACACCCTGAGCCCAAGGCAGATGCTCAACCGCTGAGCCACCCAGGTGTCCCTTAAAATAGGTCTAACAACCATTCACATAAACATGTCTACAACCAATAACTCATGCATCAAATAAGAAAAATGGAGAGGAAAAATTGATGTCTATCCCAGGGAAGCTGGTGGCCTCCAACGAAGCTCAGACAATTCAATTATCTCAAGATGACTGCAGTTAAATGCCTTCATATGGCTGCACCTAAACCCAAACACAGAAACAAGTGCAAACTGCTCAAGTTCACGGCCATCCATATAAGGTGTAGTCCAAATACCTCCAATTCTTGCCAACACATCAACAGAACATTCAGCCTGCCTCCTCGTATGTGAAATAAAGAGGGTTATTAAAGTAACTAATTATACAAATAATCCAGCTTTTAAAAAATTCCATTTGTGTGGCTCATTTGGCTATAACAAGAAAATTTAGGTGGAATTGTCAGGAAAATTATTTTGACATCTTATTCCCTTTGTGCCCCGAACACTGTTCACAAGGATTTGAAGAGCCAGGAACACGCAGGCCCCAGGAATGCCCATGGCTGGCTCTCTTATCTGGAATTTATTTTCTTAAGTACTCTAACAAGGGTAGCAAGTGTGAACATCTGTCTCAACATATAGTCACAGACTTTATTTTCACTAGGAAACATTTGCTTTCCAAATACTAATGGACTGAATTCACTTTTATTTATTTTCTGTCGGCCCATCACATTGCACCACAAAGAGAGAGCATTTTCCAAGCTTGGGGACATGAAGGAACCAGCTAACTTATTTTGATAATGTGACTGTTGGTGATGCCATCCAGGTCAGCCCTGGCAGTAGATCTGGACAGAAGTAGAGGATGGCCAGCCATCCACATCAATGCGTCAATGGCAGGCAGCTGCTGCTTGCTCCCTCTGGACAGGGAAGACATTGCTCAAGTCACCTGAGGAGTCTGTGCATGCATTTCTCTGAAGGAAGCCAGCAGCCCTGCGCCTGGACTGGTGATAAATTTTGCTAAGTGCACTCACAGAGTTAAAGGCTAAAATTGTGATTTTATGTAACAAACAATTCCAGTGGCTTTGTTTGAAAAATAGAATTGAGAAACAATCAATGAACACTTTCTCCCCATTCATATGTCAGGGCTGCACACACACCAGACAGGATGGCAGGCACCAGGGCAGTGACTTCCATGTGAAGAGTCATCTGGAAAGCTTGTTTAAGGGCACTCTGGGCTCAGAAATCAGGATTGGCGGGGTGAAGCCCCAGGTGATTCTCAGATAGGTGGTCTCCAGACCACACATTGATATACACAAGGCTTCAGATGAAAGATGCACTTGCTTTTATTTGTTTACGTCTGTCTTCTCTAGACTGTAAGATCCTCTAGAACAGAGATTGGCAAATTTTTTCTGTAAAGGGCCAGATAGTAAATATTTTAGGCTTTGCGGGCCAAGAGGCCACATGCTTTGCTGTTGTAGCGTGAAAGCAGCCACAGACAATATATAAATGACTGAGCAGGACAGTGTCCATGGCACGCACAGAATAGTCAGTGTGTCGGATCTCACCCAAGACTGTAGTTTGCCAACCGAGCTCTGGTGCAGGGCCCTGATCATACCAGCCTTGGTCCCCCACACCCAGCAGTGCTTGGGAGATGGGGCATGACTGAAAAACATTGAGTGAGTGAGCACACGGTCATAGCTCTTGACGTAGGAACACACATTCTGGTAGGGAAGATGGCTGGCAACAACCACAATGTAAGAAGAACTTTAAGAGATTTGTGTACAGTGTTCTGTGGGAAGATTGAGGCAGGAGGAATGTCAGAAGTAGGGGTGCCAGATATGGCAAAAAAAAAAAAATTACAGGACACACCGTTCATTTTGAATGCCAGATAAACAATGAATAAATTATCTGGACATATACTGAAAAATTATTTTGTTGTTAATCTGAAATTCAAATTTAACTGGGGCAGTCTACATTTCGTCTGACAAGGAACCAGGGCAAGTCCACAGCAGGGCTGATATCTGAGCAAAGTTGAACGAGGAGGTGGGAAAGAAGGGCAAAGTGTTCAAAGGACAGGATGTAACATGCGACACCGCACGAAGTTGAGAGCCATTCCTTGTCTAAAGACAAAGTGTGGCTACAGAGGGTGAAACAGCTGGAGCTCAGGCTGGAGAGGGGGTCATGGTCCAACATTAGAGGCTTTGACCCTAGGATGAGGGGTCAGACTCAGTCCTATAGACGACAGGGAGAGAACTGAGATTTTGAAGCAGAGGACTGAATGTTTTCGGTGGTTCCTATTTAAAGGTACAAATATTCTGTCCTGGGTTTTGCTAATAGATTAAATTTTGGTTCTTACTTTGATCTGGTGTCTCTCCCAGGCCATATGGATTGGATTTTCCTCATTATGAATATGCTGATTGAAACACACACACTCACATATACTCATACACACTTACATTCATACACACTAATTTACATACCCTTCATCAAACACATGCAACAAGCAGTGGTTTTAACCAAAGAAACAATGTTATGTCAGGAAGACCATTTCACCAGCCAGAGATAAGGGCTCGGGTTCCATGCAGCAGACTGTGGGCATCTCTGGCACTCTCCTTTGTCTACATCTCTTTTTGGACATGGCCTGAGGATCACACCACGGACAGGAGGTGAGAGACCAGCCCAGAAATGCCCACCTGCTTCAGTGTCTCAGTCTGTTTTATGGTTTCGGCCCAATTGGAAGCCTGGCACAGTCCACATCTTCATGGGTCGGTCACAGAACATGTCATGCAAGAGCTCCTTTGATCACTAACAAGACTGGAGGAGAAACAAGGTCAACCATTGGCTCCCTTCAGTTTGGAGAAAGGAGGCCCACTCTGCTGTCACGTGATGTTCTTGTCTGGCAGCCTGTCAGGAAGAACTTGGCTAAGAGGAGGATGAAGTGATGAAGGGCTGCCTTCATGTGACATTTCTGGGATTGAATCTCCAGGATTTCATGACCAACGAGATGGTGATAGGAGAGCAGAGAAGGAGAGAGAGCCACATGCTGAACAATTATGAAGTTTCTAGATTAGATTTAGTGATACCTTTGGTACAATTTAGAAAATATAAAAGGAAGCTCAAGTTTGGGGTGGGACAGTTAAGAAGTTGATTTTAGAAATATTCCTTCTGCAGAGCTTTCTAATCCAGAGAAGACATTCAAGACGTACATGGTTGGATGTATGTTTCCAAACCTTAGAAGAGAGATGGATTTGGGAGCCATCACCCTAGCGTGGTCCCAGAAGTCTTGTGGATGGGTCAGAGCCCATAGTGGGGTGAGAACAGAGAAAAGAGAGAAGAGAAGGGGCCCACCACTCCACAGTGGGGCTGGGAAAAACCTTGTGATTTATGAGATAACCAGAGAAGAAAGAGAACAAAACATTGAGACAGACAAGACACCCAAGACAGACAGACAAAACTAGACAGTTAAGACAGGGTGGTTTGAAATTATTTTTTAAGATGACAATTTTGTCCTGGACCCTAACCGAGGAGAAAGGATGGAGATAAAGGGGAAGAGCTGGGTTTAGGAGTAAAGCAACCACTGGTGACTGTAGCAAAGCTCATGTGTGGATGTGGCGGGAACCCAGGACACACTGAGCTATGCGTTTCAGCCCTGTCCTGCTCAGCATTTTGATTAATGCCACAAATGAGCACATTGCTTCATTTATTCAACAAATACTCGTTGAGCACATACTCGGTGCCAGGCATGTCCTAGACAAAAGCTTAGTAAAGCAGTGGATGAGATCAAGCTGGAAGGGGCCTAGATTAATTCTGATGGGGGGGGGGGGAGCTACAACCATCAGCATATTTGATAAATAGAGCCAGGACTAAGTTAGCATATTGGCAAGCCAAACTGATTGTTTTTCGTGGCCCGATGAATTAGCAATAGTAAATGCTAACTCAGTCTGCTTCCAGGAAACTGCCAGTCTGAATTAGAAGAAAGTCTGATAAGTAATCATTTTTCATGACAAGTACTTTAATAACTCTCAAGTACTAAAATAATTCATACTTTGCTAACATCACTGCCACATAGAACTCCTTTAGGAAATGCTTTATGGAAAATACAATCTGATTTGTAACTCATATATCAATTGGCTAGCAATAAATTTTGTTTCTGTGCTGCTGAAGCATTTGCTTTGCCACGGATGAACTATTTTCTCTGTGATATTGTTTACAGAGTTCATTTGCTTTGTAGTCAAGTATCCAGAAAAGAACAAGATCTTTGGAGTCACGATGACATGGGTTCAAATCCCCAGATCGGCTGCTTACCAGGGATATGACTCAAGGGGGGATTGCCCAACATTTGAGTTTCAGTTTCCTTCACGGTAAACTGGGCACAATAATATCTATCTCAAGGGATTATTAAAATTAAATTGTATAGTAACTGGTACGTAACCCACACTGGATGTTATTGGTCTCAGACACTAAGTCAAGCAGCCGCAGCCCTGGTTACCAGGTGAGGTCCTTCTAATGTTCCAAAGATAGTATTCAGTATGGGATGTTTCATTGCCATAAAACTCAGCAGCTGATAGCAGCCAAAGACAATTTGCTTTAGTTATTAGAGCCCTGGCTGGACCAACCTATCTTTTTTCCTCACCCATGGGGAGCCCCCTGGAGCATGGATGGCCCATATAAGACACAAGTGTAGTCCGTCTTGCCAGAAGTCACAGCCAAGGTCATAGGCAGCCCTCTCTGGAGGGATATCCCGAGCCCTGCCCAAGGAGATGAGGTCAACCCTGCCTCTCTGCAGCCGCTCCCTTTGAAGGAGCTGGGGGAGGTTCCAGCAGCCAGGTCCCTGAGAGCAATGAGGTAGCCTTGGCTCAAGATCCAAAATCACAGCAGCAAGAGAGCCACCACCCACGGGCATCACAGGGCCAAACCTGTCTCACCAAAGACATGTTGCACCCCTTCCTGGCTAAGGAAATGGGAAGATTATGAAGAAAAAGGCACAATATACATTTTGTTGTTTCAAAGGAAGGCAGCCAAAATCCTATTGAGCAGGATCTTGGTGCATTCCGGCACCAACTTTTACATTTTTATTTTTCTAATCATCTGAACATATGCACGGGGCATCCAAGATATGCAGGGGAGGGTGCTAGGTTCTATGAGATAAAGAGAGAGAAAAAGAGAAGAAGGTCACAACCTCTACCCTCAAGCCACTTCCTATCTAGTTGGGAGTTGGGAGAAACACATGAAGAGAGTAGAACAAAGACCCACAGGCAGTAGATAGACAGGAGACCACTGTTCTGAGAGTTTACATTAATCCAGTCTGTCTGGGGGGGAAAGGCAGCCTAGAAAATGAAGTGGTCCTCCCTCAGCCACCGACCAGGGCCTGGCATGGTCACTTTGGCCATGACAGTTCCTCGTAGTTCTGGATGCCACGGAGAAGAGGATGCAAATCCAGGTTGTAGCCCTCAGAAACTTCCCGCATTTGGGGGAGCCTCTGGGAAGGTTAAGCCCAATCTAAAATTACTGTGGCTTTAAAATAAATAAATAAATAAATAAATAAATAAATAAATAAATAAATAAATAAATAAAATAAAATAAAATAAAATAAAATAAAATAAAATAAAATAAAATAAAATAAAATAAAATAAAATAAAATAAAATTACTGTGGCTTTGATTTATTTTTAGCCACAACAGTTGTATTTGTTTTTTACTTCAACCAATGACCAAAGAGGACATGAGGGGTTTTTGGGTTTTGTTTTGTTTTGTTTTGTTTTGTTTTTTTTACTTAGTGGAGGCAGCATGGATCTAAAAAGCACTCAGAAGGGTGCCTCACTGGCTCGGATGGAAGAGGATGAGATTTTTTTATCTCAAGGGCATGAATTGAAGCCCCACGTTGGGTGTAGAGACTACTTAAATAGATAAATAACCTTTAAAGATAAAATAGGGAATCCCTGGGTGGCTCAGCGGTTGAGTGTCTACCTTTGGCCCAGGGCGTGATCCTGGAGTCCTGGGATCGAGTCCCACATCAGGCTCCCTGCATGGATCCTACTTCTCCCTCTGCCTGTGTCTCTGCCTCTCTCTCTGTGTCTCTCATGAATAAATAAATAAAATCTTTTAAAAAATAAAAATAAATAAAGATAAAATTAAAGTAAATTAAAAGGCAGGAGAATTACTGCATTCACTTAAGAACTCTCTGAGGCAGAAAGCAAGTCGTGCGACGGTCGAGAGACCTGGGTATTTGATGAGTCACAATCCCTTTCAGGAATAAACAAGTGAGATAATGTGATGCACAGATTTCAGGTGTCCTGTCTTTTCTACCCAGAGGAAGGGGTACATGAGGAGAGGGGGTCCTATCTCTGGGTTAGTGTCTGAAGATGTGACATACAAGGAGGAGGCAGGAGCAGGGGTCCCCTCTCTGTGAGCCAGTCACAGCTTGCCTCCTGGATCTCCACATGTGCCGAGGCTCAGAGAGTGTCTCGGAGCTGCGTCACGAAGCCCAGGCCTTGACAAGTGACACCAGAGGCACGAGAAAGGCCGTGGGAAGTGTCGGGGAGTCAGAGTCACACCTGCGTCCCCCAGGAGTGGAGAAGACACCAGCAGCGGCAAGTGTCCCAGGCAGAGACGAGTCCAGAATGTGTGCGGAGTGCAAAGCAGGACTTAAGAGAGGAGAGGCCTGCTCCTTGCAGATCCTGAGCCTACGAATGCAACACCCCTCGATTTTGCGGTAATGGAATTTAAAACAAACTCTCTCTTCCACTTAGGGAGTTGGGCCCTGAGCAAAAACAACATAGACAGTGATCAAAACTGATGTCTAAACACCACTTGAGAAGGGGTTATGCTCAGCACACGCGTTCCCAGGACCTAGAGAGCTCCCAGACATCATTTAGTCTGACCAGACAGGCGTCCCCCACGCTCATTCACAAGTCCATGGAAACTCAGGGGCTCAGCACAGGCCCCCCTGTAGGCTGAAGGACACAGATGGCCAATGATCCCCCTGTACGCCTCGGCCCCCGCCCCCCAAGGTGTAGGATTGGAAGCAGCTGGAGTACAAGGTACAGGTGGGGGAGCAGCTGGAATTGACGTTGGAAGAGCTGCTCAGCATGGGTGGAAGGTTCGAGCACACCCTCAGAGCTGCGTGCTAACCCACGGCAGCAGAGAATAAATGAGGGTGTCTGGGCCGGATACAAATGGCCCGATGGGACAGCGAGCAAGCCGCCACCCCCAAACCAAGCTGCCCATCGAAATACCTGGGGAACTTGTTAAAAACACAGACTCCAGGCTTCCTTGAGAGCTTTGGCTTCTGCGTGGCTGGGGGCACGGTGTGCATTGACATCAGCACCAGGGGTTGCTCCCCCACGAGGCCGACTCTATGCCCCAAATGGGAAGGATTGGGGTGAAGAGAGAGAGGAGGCTGGCAGCTGGGGGCTCTCACGGGTGGCGGGCATCGCCTCTCCATGGGACGGGACAGGCTGGAGCCTGGCTGTGCTAAGTCCCTCCGCCTCGTGCTTGATGATCCAAAGCTGCAACAGCACCGGAGCTGCACGCTGGCTACCGTGATGGAGAGGATCAGAAGGGACTGGAAAGCCCCGGGCCAGTCACGGCCGGTCACACATACAGTGCTTTCTGGACATGACAGTGGCAGGGGGTTGTACCCCCAGCCTCCACCCCCCCACCCTCGCCTCCCAGCAAGGGGAGTGACAAAACCATTCAGGGAAGTGGGACAGGAAGGGGGGTGGCTGGTGGAGGGTGAAGACAGGTAATCGGCTTGGAACCTGATACATCCGAGGGCTTTGCAGAGTGAGCAGCTCAGGGTGGCGGTTGCAGCAAAGACTAACGCCGCCTCTGCCTGCACTCAGGATTCTGGCTTAGATCCCTGCCTCGCTGCATCACTCTGGGCAATTTTATTCATTGCTCTATGCCTCAGTTTCTCCATCTATAAAATGGGGATAATGATAGTAATTACCTCACGGCTACTGTGAAAATGAAAAGAGTTCAAGCGTAGGGAGCATTTAGAGCAAGCTCTGGCACGTCCTAAGTGTTTTTTCCTTGTTACCAGACCTTCGGACAGGAATGTCAGGTGGTTGGAGATGTTGATCTGGGTCCCAGGAGGTTGGGCAGGACCGGGAATGCAGAGTTTATTTTCACTTTTTGTGTTTGGTCATCTGTCACGTTAGGTAGCAACTTGGAGCTAAGTGACATATGCCAGAGGGACAGGCATGACTTTCACTGTATCACTGCAGACATTACTCCTAAAGTCCGGCTGTGGCCTGAAGCCAGCCAACCCAGTACCACCACTCACGTTAGAAATAGGGCAGACTTTGGCCGTGTGAACAGCCGAAGACCCCCAGTCTAGTCTCACATCTGCCACCAGCTGCTTCTGTGGCCTTCGCTCACCTATTACACTGCAGGTTGTGCTACTAGTCGTGCTCAAACATGTTCTCTAATCTCTCAATTGTAATTGTTCCAAAATAAAAATTATACATATTTTGAAGGAAGAAGAAGAAAGCCCCTGGCTTAACAGCCCCAATGCTTTGCATGACTTGTCTGGGGAACACGACTCTCAGGCAGAGCAATGGATCATCATAAAATAGATTAAGCATGAACAGAGGGACTGGTAAGTGGGTATCCTCTGATTGGTAGCCAAGATTCCAATCCAAAACATTATAGGGCAAAAAGCTAGTTTCTATTCACATTTGGCTAGAGATGGAAGGAAGGAAGGAAGGAAGGGAGGGAGGGAGGAAGGGAGGGAGGGAGGGAGGGAGGGAGGGAGGGAGGGAGGGAGGGAGGGAGGGAGGGAGGGAGGGAGGGAGGGAAGGAAGGAAGGAAGGAAGGAAGGAAGGAAGGAAGGAAGGAAGGAAGGAAGGAAGGAAGGAGGAAGGAAGGAAGGGAGGGAGGGAAGGAAGGAAGGAAGGAAGGAAGGAAGGAAGGAAGGAAGGAAGGAAGGAAGGAGGAAGGAAGGAAGGAAGGAAGGAAGGAAGGAAGGAAGGAAGGAAGGAAGGAAGGAAGGAAGGAAGGAAGGAAGGAAGGAAGGGAGGGAGGAAGGAAGGAAAAAGAAAGGGAGAAACAAATAAGGGCCACCCACTTTGTCTATACCGTAGAAAGTGAATGGTTGCCAAATCTCAGCTGTACTCTGAGCTATGTAGGCACACACACATCTTTAGGCAGGTTGCAGCATGGGGACCAGGATGAAGTCACCTAAAAACCCCTCCCAACTACTAACCTCCCATAGAACAAAAGCAAAATTGATACAGAGTCCCCAAAAGAGTCCTTTTGATGGTGAATAAAGAATACAGGGGGAATGAGCTGCAGACATAAGTTCATTCTACAAGGTGATAGTGTAAAAAAAGTCATAGTGTACAGCATGGTGACTATGATTAACAGCACCTTATTGTATATTCCAGACTAGCTAAGAGAGCAGCTCCTACAAGTTCCCATCACAAGAAAAAAAAAATTGTCACTCTGTGAGGTGGTAGGTATCAACATTAATGATATTAATGTATCGTGGTGATCATTTTGTGGTATATACATATATCAAATGCTTATGGTGTACATTTAAAACTAATACGATGTTGGATATCAATTATATCACAAAACAGGAGGAAAAGTTGGCATCTTTAAAGCTGCTATTTCTTTTACGTTCTCTACTTTTTATAAGAAACTTTTAAAATTGAAATATTCCATGAAACTGGGTTGACTGCAGACCAGCTAACCAGAACCCTCAAGTCACTGAATTTGTACACCTTCTGCATTTGAGGAAGTAGCGATGGTCTTAGAAAACACTCACCAAGCATGCGGCTTCAGTGTGTTCTTGACTATAAGGATGGTCACATTTCCTTCCCTTTTACTCTCTCATTATCTTTTTCACAGATTACAAGGAAGAGAAACCAGGATTGAATTCAAATAGACATGAATTCAATTCCCAGGTACACTCATCAATGGTTGCAAGAATTACCTCTTAATTATCTAACCTCACCAAAACGCTGTATTTTTCACTTGTAAAAAATGCAACACCTGCCCTCTAGGATGATTTTGACAATTATAATGGACTTGAATTTTCATGCGGGGTGGGGGGAGTCAGGTTATAAAGTTAGCACATATAATCATATTTTCCTTAAAAACTCACTAAATTGCCTACCACTGTCCAAAAGAAACATAATGAGAGCCACATAGGTAATTTAAAATTTTCTGTTTGCTGCATTCAAAATGTAAGAAGAAACAGGTGAAATTGATTTCTGTAATACATTTTTTTCTGTAATATATTTTGCTTAGCCTAACACATCCGTAGTTATTCCAACATGTGATCAATGTAAAAACAAATTGCTAGTGAGATATTTTACCTTTTTGTACTAAGTCCTCAAAAGCCAGCGTGAATTTTATACCTATTGTATATCTTAACTCAGACTAGCCACATTTTTGGGGGCCTCATAGCCACCTAAAGTACTGGACAGCACAGCTCTAGACCATCCTTGTGTCTCACGGGGACAGGTCATGTCTCCATAAGGCACCCTGACCAGGATTTTCTCCAGTGTTGAAACAGATCCTCGTTTCTTCAACTGAGAACCATGGCAAAGCAGATGGTTTGCATGTAGGATCCAAGAAGGAAAAGGACATTTACACATCAGAATCACTCACTGAGCAAGATGTGCCCACTTCCAAGATACGTCTCTTGACACGCGGGAGGGACAGACTCTCCTTGACCATCTCATACACGCTTTAGATCTGAGATCTGATTGTTGGTTTGTTCAGCATATTGAGTTGAAATTATAACTTACGTGCCCATAGATGCCTTGACTTCATGTATGGATAAAATTTCAGTTCAGGGGATGTTTGTTGAGCTCCTACTATGTAATAGAATCTAGAAAATACTCCAGCCAAGTTCAAATTCTGGCATAGCTCCTTACTAGATTCTGTGACCTTGAAAGACCATTTGCTTTCTTAAGCTTCAGTTTCCTCATCTGTAAAACAAAGATAGTAAAAGCTCTCCACTCCTGGGGTTGTTGTTGAACATCAAATAAGATATCCTGACAAAGCACAGGGCAGAAAGCAGGCTTCACGCAATTTCCCGTTCTTCATGGTGATGTGTGCTAGGTATGGGTAGCGCAGTAAGTGTTTGCTGATGACCATGGAGCGAAGGAGGTTTGGCTCACTTTGGGTGTGTTATGGACAGAAAGATCTCCAGATCTCAAGACTTCCACCCCACCCAACTGCCACCATCAGAAATAACCATGGTGGGTAATCACCCCTTCGGCTTTACGTCATTCTCTCTAGGCCTTGAGTTGAAAAGCAGAGGAGAGTAATCAGCTAGAACATGAACACCTTCGTACAAATGTCTTTCCTTTACTCTCCTGCCTGGGGCTGCCCCAAGAATCAGCGGTGCTTATGCGGTGGGAAGGGGCATCAGAGGCCCGGGAGTGGGCCAGCTTGGGTTGCCCGCTGTTTTACAGGCTACACTCAGCCCCCAGAAGGCTTGGACACTTTGATTCTAGAAAGCTGATGAAAGTGGTTTTGTTCAACTGCAGATGTGGCGACGTAGAAATATTCAAATGTCAGCGAGGTTCCAAACAGACTAGAAGTTACGGTGACTTCGGACAACTTTCTACTGTGTGTGTCTATGTGTTTCCCTTCCCAGAAAGGTGAAGGCTTAGAGAATTCCTCACCAAAAAAAAAAAAAAAAAAAAAAACCCACAAAAAACAACAACAACAACAAAATACTTTTTTTTTTTTTTTTTTTTTAACAACAAAGAAGAAGAAAGTTAACCTGCGGCAAAAGGATTTTGTGAAACGCTTGTCCAAAAAAGAAAGAGAATATGTCCAGGCGTGTAGGATCTTGCCCCTGGCTTATGGAGCAGTGTGGAAAGAAGCCATGTGTTTCCACCGGCGCCACAGCCCTCCTACAGGTAGGGGGCTTGCTTCCTGTCTCATACTATTCCAACGCTGTCTTTAAAGCCAGTCCCAAGAAATGAGGTGCCAGACAAAGAGAACATTCTGTTGGAAGGAAGACCCTGGATCTTCTTTCTGTTCTCCGCCCCCCTGTGAAGAGTGGAACAGGAAACTTCACACCTGCTATTAAGAGCAATCTCTCCAGGTCAGCATTTCTCCACCTGGTGCTACAGATTTAGGGCAGAATATCTCAGAATATGTCATGGCTGGGGAGGGGGCCTGTCCTGTGCAGTGTAGAATGTTTAGCAGCATCTCTAGCCTCTACCTACTAAATGCAGTTACCATACCACTCCACTCCAGTTATGACAGCCAAAATGTCTCCAGACATTGGCCACTGTCCCATTGGAGACAAATTGTCCCCAGTTGAGAACCACTGGTCTAGGGCTGGAGTGATCGGCCATTGGGCCCAACTGCTAGACCACAACAGTCAGGGAAAACCTCCTGCATTCTGAGCCAGGTGGGGAATCACTTAGCCGGACCCTTAACTCTCCGCTACATCTTTTCTCCCCTACTTCCAGCAAAAGGACAGTCCAATTTAGTAAAGCAACAAAGAATATAAAATGCAGCCTGGCGATGGGGTTTCTGAGCCGGATTTGGCCCTCCTAGCTTCAAAGATCACGAAACCTCTCATTTGTACTCCACAAAGCAGCAATTTCTCACAAGGATACGTTCCTTTGACTCTCTTTTAAAAGTCAAGTACAGCTTGGCAACCACAGAGTACAGAAAATATAGGCTTTCTGCAAGAAGCAATTATTCAAAACCCAAAGACTAAAAAAAAAAAAAAAAAAAAAAGAACATGTCAGGTCGCGTCAGTTACAACATGTAAGACAACTGGATTCCTTCATTTATAAGCAATGGAATGGTCTCGGTTTGTTTTTTCTTGCTGACTTTGATTATTTCTTCGAGGTATGACCCAAGCTGTCTAAAACTGTTGACACTGGGTTGCTGACCTCTTAATTTAAAAACAAGAAGGTCCATGTTTGGTATTTAGGCTTTTGCTTTAAACGCTCACCAATCATTACATCCATAATTAGAACTTGTGCTGGAATGTACCAAAATCTGCCTCCTGGATCACTGACACGGTCTGTAGAAGCCACAGAAAAACTGAACACTTCAGCAATGGTAAGATTTTTCTGGGCTGGCACGGGAAAACTCGGTTCATGGAATATAAATCAGCAACCCTAGACTCTAATTTCCACTCTTCACATGTAGCATGATTATACAAGTGAGCTGTGCGAGCGTCAAGTCAAAAACCGAGGTTTGTTTGCCAGAAGGAAGCCAAACCTTCAATTCTGTGGTTAATGCCACCTAGGGATATAATTACACGAGCTAATATCATCTTTCTCCTAAAGAAGAGGAAAAGGAATCTTCGTGGCCAGCGTTCATGTGAATTAACCATTTTGGGTTTAGTACCAAGGCTAATATCAAATTCCTAAAGTATGCGTGTTCAGACATTTAAAAGTGAAAAATGAAGCATCTGACAGTAACATTAACATGCTTATCGTAGATCTTCTTCAATTTATCAAATGTCGGTTTCAGAAATGTTCCCAAAACACTGCCTCCCATGTTATTAAAGGGATTTTACATAAAATAAACCAATGTTATTATAACCTTCACACACATAGCAGAATCCAGGGAGAATTCAAACATTTGGTGAACCCATGGTGTCCCTCATTGGGGTCTCAAGGAAGCAACATTGGTGCACTGAACCAAAGGCAGACTCAGAGACTTGTTAGAAGGGTATTTATTTGGAAGGATTAAGGAGTATGGTATTTGCTTTCTGATGTGAAAACTAATTCCTGAAAAGTAAATGGGGGGCACCTGGGTGGCTCAGTGGTTGAACATCTATCTGCCTTCAGTTCAAGGCATGATCCCAGAGTCCTAGGATGGAGTCCCACATCAGGCTCCCCACAGTGAGCCTGCTTCTCCCTCTGCCTATGCCTCTGCCTCTCTTTCTCTGTGCCTCTCGTGAAATAAATAAATAAAATCTTTAAAAAAAAGTAAATGGGGCATTTAACATTACAGGAAGCTTCATAAATGGATTACATTGAATCTTTCAGACCACTATTGCCCTACTAAGTCTTCACTGTTACTCAAATAAATATGCTTAACAACTGAAGGGAAGACTGTTTTGAATGGACAAATTATTACAAAAAACCATCGTCATCCTCGTTAAAAGTTACTTAGTCTGAGGCATTCCTCTCTACTATTTTACTGTCTGACCCTGGGTCAGGGTCATGCCCCTCACCCATACTGACACCAGCATGCCTAAGCATAACTTTGTCCAACTCCAGGTATAAGCCACTAAAACATAAGGGCAGTTTCTTCAAAAGCTAACCATAAAGTTATCATATGACTCAGCAATTCCACCCCTAGGCGTGTATCCAAGAGAAATGAACACATACATCCACTCACGACTTGCACATAGACATGGATAGCACCACTATTCATAATTGCCCCAAAGATAAAGCAGCCCAAATGTCCATCGACCAATGAATGGATAAATAAAATGTGCCATACCTGTACAATGGAATAGTATTCACCTATAAAAGAGGAACAAAGGTCTGACACACGCTACAACATGGGTTAACCTCAGAAACATAATGCTAAGGGAAAGAAGACAGTTGCAAAGGGCCACCTGGCATATGATTGCATTTATATGAGAGATCCAAAACTTATTGGGTTCCAGTATAAACAATTTTCCCCAAATATAAATAATTCACTCCTCAGACTTAAGTTTAGCACCACGCCTGACACCGATTTTTTAATTTACTTCTTTAAATGATTACTTCCTTATATGGAGATGAAAATCCACCAGGCCCCACCAAGCAAAATAGAACATTGGTATCCAATATGAAAGCCCAAATATTGCAATGAAAAATTTTTTTAAAAAGGTGAATCTCTTCCTAAAGAGATAATGGCACCATTTTTTTTTCTTGAGATAATGGCACCATTAACTTCTGTCTTCTAAAATGTTTGCTCCAAATTCTTATAACTATTCCTTAAACTTCTCAACCTGGAGCTCGTCTTCAATTATGTTGAGAGGCAATGAGATGTCAAGCATTACAAAGTCTCCCTGAATTATCAAAGAACCAAAAATAAATCCCAAATTGCTTTTTAAGTGTGAAATGTGGTTTTTTTTCCACTCTTGGTTGAAAAATGGCTGCAGAGATTGTACTCAGATTTTCCGAGCTATAAATCTCTCTCAAGCTAAGACTAGGTATGAACATTTTTAGCCTTGAAGAATATTTTTGTCAGAGAGATACGACTGCAGGAATCGGAGTTGTGATGGCTCTCTGAGAGTCACCTTCACTGCAGAGGTCATTGTTGGAAACCAACGGTGGTAATGTAAGTCATTATCAAAGAAACCAAAAAAGTAGAAAATACAGAAAATCCAATCAAACCCAACAAAAGCAGTATGCATCAAGCGCCATGAAATGTTCTTTGGCTCAGTGATCCTGTTTTTAGGAATTTATACTAAAGAAAAACAAACCACTGCAAGATGATTTATAACAGCACAAGACTGGGAGCAACCTCAACAAGCAACAATAGGGATTAGTTAATTAAATTATTCTACATCCTTTTGATGGAATGTTATATCTCCATAAAAACTGACTATAAAAGACATGGAAATGTACTTATGATATAATGTTAATGGGGAAAGGATAAAAATATATGTACACTATGATAATCATGCAAGCAAATGTATATAGATAAAAAAGCCATTGAAGTGTCCACATGAAAGCATAAATCATTGTGTTCATCTAGTGGGCCTAATCATTTTTTCTCCATACTTCCAAATTGTTGAATATCATTTTATAGTCTTTAGAAAAAACTAAGTCAATCATACAAATTTATGAGAATTCCATTAATCAACTTGCTCTGTTACCACCAACTACACTATTACCTGTCCTATTTATGCTAAAATAAGAGCCATCGGAGACACCCCCCACTCCTGGCCCCAGTCAAGATGCAGGGAAAGGAAATACAATGGTTTAGCTGAGTCAAAACGTGATTCCATGATAAACTTGGAAATGAGAATAATTTTCTGTACACTGAAAGTCAAAGAAGAGGATCCTTCTGCTTCCTGAATGCTATGCATGCACTGCTAATTTTTCTCAATAAGTTTCCGTTCCATCTCTTGGGAGGAAATTGTATGTGAAGGAGGTCAGAAGCCCCTTCCCTTGTCTGTGGAGCCTCACCTGGTAACTAACCCCATCCACCAACTGGCTGGACCTGAGACAGTACCATCAAGCGTTCTCTGGGGATGACAGGGTGAGGGAGATTAAGCCAGGTGGGCCAGTCAGCCCACCACTCAGAATCCTTACACACAACAAAGAGCCTGCTCGTAATGGCCAAGTTTCTTTGTCAACCTTTCTAGACCATGATACCCAGATATTTGGTTGAGCATTATTCTAGATGTTTCTGTGAAGGTTATTTTGTAGATTTTTGTGTTTGTATTTCAATGTGATTAACATTTAAAGCAGTCTACTTTGAGTAAAGCAGATTACACTCCACAATGCAGTGAACCTCACCCAGTCAGTAAGAGTCATTAACCAAAAAAGGACCTAGGTCCACAAAGAAAGAGGGCTTCTATCAACAGGCAGCCTTAGACCAGAGATGCGGTGTCAGCTCTTCCCTGGGTCTCCAATCTGCAACATCTCCTGCAGAGTTTGGACTTCCTGGTCTCTGCAATCACATGAGCCATTCTTTAAAATCTCTTTACACACACACACACACACACACACACACGATCCTAAATAACCATATAGTACATATAAACATATACAATACATATATATATATATAATGCTATACACATGCATGTACATACAGTACATATAAATACATAATATGCTTGATGATAGAGACAGACAGATGCATTGTATTGGTTCTGATTCTTTGGGGAGCCCTGAGTAACACAGAGTTCTACTTCCATAAATGTTCCATGAGTGTCCTCAGAACACGAGGTTATTTGTTAACTGCGGGAAGGAGGGGTAAATTACTCTTGGGTCCTAGAATGGAGCCCCCCCCCCCCCTTAGGCCAGTTGTTCAGATCCTTCTGGGAAAGTCATGTGAATAAGAAACATTCACAAAATTATGAGAGTTACTGACTCACAGAGCTCCGGTCTATATATGTATGTTTTGTAAATATTTTAAATGCCTGTTAAGACATCACTTTTGCCGTGCTAATTCCCATACCCAGTTTGCCCTAAGATCCTTAACTGCATGCCTGGGGACACGAGCGATGTTGCATGTTATGCTCTCCCGGGAGATCACAACTTCTAAGTTTGTAAACGATTTACTTACTCAATTTCCACTCTCCATATAAACATCTGGAGTACAAAAACAATATACCTATTGCTTCTCCAATGTGGATTAATATTTAGTCTGCATTAGACAAACTGTCTTTTCTTTTTAGTGCCTTTTCTTTAAAAAAAAAAAAAAGATTTATTTGAGAGAGAGTAAGCACAAGTGAAGGGGGGGGGCAGAGGGAGAAGCAGACTCCCCACTGAGCAGGGAGCTTAATGTGGCGCTCAATCCCCAGGACCTGGGATCATGACCTGAGCCAAAGTCAGACATTTAACCAACTGAGCCACCCAGGTGCCCCTTTGGTGCTTTTTCTGATGAGCCTTATCAATCTGTAGGATGTTAATTGTTTTCATTTTCCAGATATATAATAGCTTATGTTTGAGCTACTATTTAATTTTCTGCCTCTAATTTTTGAGGATTCTACTCCTGCAATTTAACTCAAATTACACATTTGAGTATTAAATATTTTTACTCTTACAAAGCTTTTCTTTTAATAGTAAAATCAATATGCCTGATTTTAACACATGTTCTTACCTTGGAAATTGGTTTAAATTAGCAAAATGTATTCAAAACACACTGACTACAGATTTAACCCATTTTCTTAAACTAGTGGTTTAACACATTTTCGCTGAAATGGGTAATTTCTGGCTTAACCAATTCAACTGCCTGATTATTTGACTAACAGAAAACCAGCTTACCAACAGGCACTCACACCTTGGACCCCAGGAGGGCAGTCCTCCCAAGAAAAGGACATAATAGAGCTCCATTGGAGGCTCAGGATTTAAGAAATAGGGTCCAGAATCATCTCCTTTGGAGGGTTTGCTCTTGCATGGAGCACATGAGAGCAGTCTGATTTAATGTCACATTACATTTATGCTTTGAGGAAGTTGGTCTTTGGATGAATGACATTAGAAAAACCACCAGTGCATTAACTCCCCAGGAACACAAATCCCTGCAACATGGACCAACAAGATGGCATCATGGCAAAATGCCAGGTATCCATTTACAATCTCACAGTTGGCTTTGTATCACTTTCCTCACAGGTAGCTTAAATTGTGTCCATTAACCCCCACCTTCCTTCAGCCATATCTGCTACTAGATCCGGGGTTCTTAATCCTAACTACAATCTTACATTGCATTCTTCTGGGGGAACTTCTAGACAGGTAGGACTTCAGAGCCCCACCCCAAACTATTTAAATCAGAATCAATAGAAATGGGACCTGGGCTGATTCTAATGTAAGTAAAATGAATGCAAAGACCCATAAGAAAGAAAGGATTTCTAAAGAAGGGCCTGACAATCAGTTGGAAAAAAATATTCTCTGAAACCTGCCCCCAAATGATTCCAGGGCACATGCTTCACGGCCCAAGGGAGAGCCATGGAGATCCCAAGCTTCATCCACTGTACCCTAAAGGTTCTTTTCTAAAATGACAAACCTCCCAAAGAATTCTCCAGAGTTTCACGTCTGCAACAGTTGAAACTATGTTGTGTTGGTTTTTTGTGTTTTTTTTTTTTATTTTTTTTTTTTCCTGAAAACACATGTGTCCTTTTGTTTCACGGTCTCACTTGGCACCAAGCACCCAGTTCATTTGCCCATCAGATTAGCTCGAATTACATGCTTTTACTGCTCCTACAAGCTAATGCAAGAGACCTACAATTAACTGTGGGCTGGTTTAAACCCTAAATGGAACTAATGTCTGCCCCGACCAAATGCCTCAGGACCTGCTTTTTTTCCCCCTGTAAATTGCTATTTTTGTAGGCTGTCTTCCAGAAGTTGAGCCCCAAAACAAGTTGGAACTGTAAGCCTACTAGATTCTCCTCACAATAATTATTGAATCCTTACCGCTTGTGCTCTCTTTGGAAACTTAGCAAGATGCACAATATTGTCCTTGCAAAGGAAGACAAAATTGTCACTCATAACGTAATCCCATTCACATACTAGTAGAAGTGAGAGGAAACCACCAACACCTCTGCCTTTCACGGGTAGGTATTTATGTGTCAAGACATAGAAAGACAAAACATCGCCTGTCTCTGGATCTGCAAATCGACGAGCTGATTCTTTCCTAAGGAAAAAGATCTATTCGGCACTCAAGTTGAAAATACCAGGAATGTTAGAAAATTCCAGCACCACGAGTTCTACAATGAGAGAGAACACAAATTTGTTCCCGTTAAATTTCACAAATTTCAGAAAGAAAAAGATGAATGGAAAATAAGCATGATTCTTACTTAAGGGCTTTCATGGAAAAGTAGCGTAATATCGGTATTACGATACCTTTCATTTCCATCAGCAATGAGTTACACTATGTCAGTCCCTGAGAGGGACAATCAGATAAACCCCTACGGAGTGCCTGTGGAATTTGCTGCTCCTGGCATCAAGACTGAAAGAGCAAGAGTGAATTAAGCAGAGCCGATTCGGCTTTTGGAGGTGGGAGCCTGGGGAGAAAGCATCTATGTAACTCATCAGTAGGGCTGCAAGCTTCATTTCTCCCCAGATCACATTCCCCTCAACTGCCATCATAAAGGAACCGGTGGAGATTTTCAATGATGGGAACTGGAAGTGGAAAACAGGGTTCTGAACTTACGCCTTTGCTTGCGTGCCTCTGAAGCCATGTTTTCTGGGATGACTTTGATAGAACAAGTCATACCCATTACCTCACCTGAGAGACTCCTAGGCCGACACTCTAAATGGTCAAATTGGACTGCCATTTCCTGGAGCTCCACTTTCATCCTTGAACGAGTCATATTGGATGCGCGGTATGATGTTGGATTACACAGAAAGTCAAGAGCCCCATGTGCTGCTCCTTGTGTCACTTGAAAAGTGCCTACTCCTCTCTCATTTTAGGATTGATTGAAACATATCTTCCTAACCGTGCTTGCCCGGGAAGCATGATCAGTGCCTTAAATCATCCTAATTGTCTCCTTCGTGTATACGTAGCTGTTTTCAAATACATGGATATGATGTCAAAAGAACAATATACAAATTCATTTAAGAGCATTTTAAATTTAGAGTACCTTTGCTTGTGTGTCATCGGCATTGGGTACCAAACATACAACCATGGTCTGTGAGTACCTGCCATTTTCACTATTGCCTGAACTTACTTTCAGAGCCCTCTAAATATCCCTTTGAGAATATGAAAAACAAAACCCAAAATGCTACACCCTTATGATCCAATCCACATACTGGTGGGGATAAATCACAACGACCCTGTAATGACGATGACAACAGGAAGAGTGTACCAAAAATAATGACTTGCCCCGTGTTGTGGTGCTCCTCAGTTTCGTAAGTTGGGGTCTCCTACTCCAGTGCTCCTCCCACCTCACATAGCCTCCCAGTTGTTTCAGTAAGGTCAAGGATCACCTTTGCTACGAAGGCAGGCTTTAGAATCAGGCTGTGTAGGTTTAAATCTCAGCCCTCCAGTAGCTTTAAAGCCTCAGCCTCAAAATGTTCATCTGAAAAACAGATCCACAAAGAGCGCCCACAGTGAGATGAACCGTGGAGGGCCTTAGCCCCGGAACCTGGCCAAGTACTTGCCATCCCTATTGGCTGTTCTTTTTTTTTTTTAATAATAAATTTATTTTTTATTGGTGTTCAATTTGCCAACATACAGAATAACACGCAGTGCTCATCCCGTCAAGTGCCCCCCTATTGGCTGTTTTTATCATTCTCTTCAGGTAGTTGGTCAACTGATCATGCAGTTCTAAAACCTTTTCAGAAATATCTCCTTCAAGCCAGGCACTGACCCAGAGCACTGCTCTGTACCTACCTTTTCCAGAAACTTCCCACAATTCAGATTTATTTTTCCTTGCATCTTCCACATGTTCAGGTTTAGTTGCCGATTTGTTCACAATGCAAATGTTTAGGGGCTCTGGATCTTTATTTATCAGTCCTTTCCCCTCTTGCCCAGGTGAGTCTGGAGTATGGAATATGCCCCCATGTTGCCTGTAGAGACATGGTTAATCAGAGCCTGTGCACACGCACGCACGCACACATACACACACACAAACACACACATCCAGGTACACATCAGAGACCTGTCAGCGGGTAATTATCTTCTGTGCTGATGGCTCTGAATTGCTGGGTGCCTTCCAGCTATGTTCACTCTTCAAGCTTCACTTCCCATCCTTCTTGCAGCTGTTTCTGACTCCAGCAGCCCTGGGGCCGCAGACCTGGTAGGCCCTTCCAGGCTTGCCTCTTCTTGCCCCTATAAAGAATTGCCGCCCTAAGCTATACACTTTCCAGAGCAAACATGTAAGATACTTTACAACCCAGCCCAGTCCAGGAGCAGCGTGTTATCTTTCTGTAAAGTCAGCCCGACTGTTGTCTTATTAATTTGTATTTTATTGACCAAACAGTGCTTGTCCAGACACAGTGAGGCTATTTTTTACCCAGACCATCACTCCACGAGCGTGGTGGGCAACATAACGTGGGCCTGTGTGGTCTCCAACATGGGACTGGGATGTGGTGAGCTCCACCACCTCTGGGCAACGCTCATCCCTCTCATCTACCCTGCATCGTCCTCCTCCCACAGAAGAACACCCCTGGTGGGTGGGAGGACAGGTCCTGTGGCTGGAACCCCTGGGAAGAGAGGGCTGTTTCCATGTGCTCTTCCTGAGGGAACAGTGGGGAAAGGTACAAGCTAGCAGAGGGGGTTAAGTGGTTCTGCAGAGCTGGTCTGACACCCAGGGGGGCTCCCTGGGGTGGAAAGACCACTCTCCCCACAGCTGAACAAATTGTGTCAAAGTTTGAGGCCCCAAGCACTATTCTGCAGTCCCTCTGCATTTGCCTGATGGCTTAATGCCTCCAAATTTGACCTTGTTATGGGAAAATTGTTCTCATTTGGCACTTTGGGGATAATGTGTAATTTCAAAACCAGGGTGTGAGCACATTGTAACTATTTTGAAATCCCATCTGCTAAAATTCATTCAAAAACTTTTTTTTTTTTCTTTTTGGTGGCTCCTACTCTGTCTCTTCTCCTTCTACCCGGTCCCCAAGTAACCAACCAAATGAGTATCACTTTTTTCATGCTTTCAGCAATCTTTGCTAAAAAGCTCGATGTGTGTTCATGATAAATACACCCCTGTGGCTACTTGCAAGAGAAATAAACCCCAGCATGAAAATACCAAGGCTTTCCTCTTTTCTTATGTAAATAAATCTCCAGATGGCTCATTTGTAAGATTGTGTTTACTAATTCTTGTTTTCTTTCTAGACAATTTGTTCCCAGTACCCATTTTATCATTGGAACTGGAGGTAATGCTTACAATTTCATTTAATGAAAAGTCTATCTGAAGACTAGGTCCACAGGGGTAGAGTCGTGCCAATGCCACACACACGCAAATCCCTCAGGACGGACTAACATTCCTCGTGCTGTTGTTGTTGTACGGCAGATATTTTTAATTAGAATCAGAAGAGAATAAGTGATTTCAGACTTATTAGAATATCAGAACTGGAAGGGACCACAGGCTCATCTAGTCCAGGAATGGAAATTTGTGCCACACACGCCCATACTTCTCTCTTTCATCTAGCGCCCATGGCAGACATCGCCAATCCCCCATGGCATCCTTTCCAAATGATCTCAGGGGCAATCTCAGTAACATTTTCGACTCCTCACCAAGTCATTCTTAATCAATTAACATGTAAGACAAGATGCATTTGCCATAACTAAGCCCTTCATTTTACAGATGAGGAGCCTGCGACTCTCAGAAAGGCAATAATATTATTCAGTATCTCACAGCTAGTGAAGAGCATTAGTTCTTTTTTAAAAAATATTATTTATTTATTCATGACAGACAGAGAGAGAGAGAGAGAAAGGCAGAGACACAGGCAGAGGGAGAAGCAGGCCCCATGCAGGAGCCCGACGCAGGACTCGATCCTGGGTCTCCAGGATCACACGCCGGGCTGAAGGCAGCGCTAAACTGCTGCACCACTGGGGCTGCCCAGAGCATTAGTTCTTAACCTGGAAAATTCAAACACAAGTCTGTGGTGCTAGATGGAGAGAAAAGTGACATCTTCATTTTCACTACCTCTAACTGTAATTTAGCATTTCCTTCATTTATGAAGGAAAGCCACAAACCGTAGTAGTATTAGCATATCTGATTCTGTCACCAACGACAATCAGAGATATTTTCATGTAATATTCACTCATTACAGATTTCTTAAAATATCATGAATGCTCGGTTGCTAATGCTAAATCATAGTAGTTATTAGAACTTCAGCTAGATCTTGTATCTTGATGCATTAAGATGCACATATATTACTATATCACAAATCTGGTATTTTAATGTTTTGATAATTGTGTTTTACATGGCTTCCCTTTATATATATATATATATAAATTTCATTTTATGTATTTAAAGCATTGTTCTGAGAAGGGGTCCAAAGATTTCATCAGGCTGTCAAAAAGGTCTATGGCACAAAAATGAAAAATCCCCCAGTTAAGAGAAAAGCCAGGTCTCCTAAACTCTTAACCCTCATATTCTTCCCACATGCACTATAAAGGCCTCACCACAAACTCCTGTCATCTTAGACTGACAGTATATTTACTGCCATATTAATAAGAAATCTTTTAATTTAAAAAATTGTTTATGCTCAATAGAGAACAAAGACACACATAAAGTAAAAATCACAAGTTCTTAAGCTCCACTCCCCCAAGATAACTACTATTAGCAGTTTGGTATATGACTTTCCAGACATATACACTCATTATGCAATGAAAATGGAATCAAACAATTCCTGCTTTTCTACAGCTGGCTTTTTTCACTTATCAAAGTAAAAAGAGTAGAGAATATCGTGGCTATCTTTGATTTGTATAGATTTGCCCCATTCCTTTTAGCAGCTACAAAGTGTTTTCCTGCACAAATGTACCCCACTTCATTTCACAAACCCCAATAAAGGAGATTTGTTATCCAAAGTGTTCTTGGCAAAAGATAACAGAGGGACGAGCTGTCATTTGAACCTGGGAAGATTAGGAATTTGGCTTTAATGGCCATTAATGTGCTCCTCTGGCACAGAGTCGACAGTGATGAGGTCAGTGGCTAACTGTCACTGCTGAAAAGCCCACAGCCTCCAGCTCTCTGGACTGAGGAAGAGCCCCTTCCTGGGAAGGCTGGTCTTCTATACAGATGTGCCCATTACAGGAGTGTGAGCGTGGAGGAACGGGTAGAGAGCAAGGGAGATCCCATCCCCCAAGCCTGCTGATTCTCTAATGCAAGAGGCTCAGTGCAAGAGTAGAAACCAGGCTCTGGTCCCAACCTGCTCTCAGGAGCACTGCTTTGGGGGTAACCATCCACACTTAATGGGCTTGGTCTGAGCCAGACTCCAGGACACAGATGCCTCAGATGCCCAACCCTGGCAGCACAATGACTCTCCCTTAACCCCTGCCCCCACTGCCGCCTCCGCTCTATTCCTCCCATGGCCCGGTGTGACCCCACAAACCCCATATTCACACCTGACCTGCAGGCCAGCCACCTTGGCAGCTACAGGTCTGGGAGGAGAGTGTCATCGATTCCCTTAGGGTGGATAAAGGGAGAAAAGAAGAAAGAAACACTTTAGTCATAACTGGTGAAAATGTGACCTGATCGATGTCACGCTGCCCAACACTATTGTTACCAGAAAACCAGAAAACTCAGGTAAGGCTAGTTCCAGATCAGAGGCTCCAGAGAGAAGGGAACAACTTGTTTTCAGAAGGCGAAATAACAAGACGGCAAGGCAGCCTGGAGCATGTGAGGAGACCCCCAGGAGGCCCTGGCTCTCACCTGTTAGGGCCCCCGCAGGGAGCACTGGGCCAGGAGTCTACGAGGCCCAGATTCCCTAGGGCTTGGGGAGGTGGCTTCCCAGCTGCACCCTGTTTCCCCGGCCACAAAATAAAATGCAGACAGAAGAACACTTTCACCCGGACCCCGCTTCCTGGGTGCTTAGTGGCAGTCCCGCCCACCTGACCCCAAGCCTAGGGCAAAGCAGGGTCAGGGACAGCCCTACCTCTGCCCGTTTCTTTGCCTCTTTATGCTTCTATGGCTCCCAAGGACAGGTCACCACTTCTCATTCCTAGCTCGAGGCAACCGTGTCCTTTCCCCTGTTCACACAGGCTTTTCGCCCTCCCGTCGCATCTTGCTGTCTCCACTCTGCCTGGGGTTTCAGCAATTTTAAATTCCCTGGCTTTGAGTCAGCTCCACTATCAGAACCAATGCGGCTCCAGACTGTTCTACCCCCATTCGACGCAGGAAATGAAACAAAGCCGGGCTTGTTCCCAGTTTGATAGGCTGCAAGTTCAGGGAACGGGGGCTTCAAATCTTTCACGATTTTGTTTTGGCACCAGAGCGTCTGCGTTTAATTCTGCGTCTCCTGCCAGACTCGGGAAGCCGAAGTGATAACATCAACACGCCAGGGATGGGGGCACAGCACCCGCGCTTCTCCCTCCCGGCGGGGCCACGCGTGCAGGCACACTCGTACGGACAGATGCACGCGCGCACACTGCCAGCTGCATTCCCCCCACGTACTGCTGCGCGGGCAAACACACACCCACACTCGTACGTACAGATGCACGTGCACACACTGCCAGGTGCCTTCCCACCTGCACACCGCTGCACGTGCAAACACACACACACACACTGGTACATACAGATGCATATGTGCACATTGCCAGGTGCATTCCCACCCACATACTGCTGCGCGTGCAAACACACTCGTACATACAGATGCATGCGCGCACACTGCCAGGCGCATTCCCCCCACATACTGCTGTGTGGGCAAACACATACCCACACTCGTATGTACAGATGCACACACACACTGCCAGGTGTGTTCCCCCCATGTACTGCTGTGCAGGCAAACACACCCACACTCGTATGTACAGATGCACACGTGCACACTGCCAGGTGTGTTCCCACCTGCACACCGCTGCAAACACACACACACACACACACACACAGGTACATACAGATGCATATGTGCACACTGCCAGGTGCATTCCCACCCTCATACACACACTCGTACAAACAGATGCACATGTGCACGCTGCCAGGTGCATTCCCACCAATGTACTACCACATGTGTCACAGACACCCACACACATTTATACATACAGATGCCCTTGTACATCCTGCCAGGTACATTCCCATCAGTGTACCCCCACACGTTCATACAGACATACACATGCACACACTAGTAAACACGCTGCCACAAACACGGTCACTTGCACAGCCATGAACACACACACAGACACATGTTCACCCATGTATACTCACCTACCACAGACATATTCACAGCCAACACATACATAGATAGACACCCATGTGCACACATTCTCACAAAGCTAGTTGCATGTGCACAGACATGTATGCTCCTAGACACACTGAGATAGACACTCACACTAATACCCATGGGAGGAAAAGACTGCACAGGGGGTGCAGTCTGCATGGTGGGGAGGGCAGGGGTATCAAAGGGTGAACTGTCCTAGCGACCTCCCCACCCATCAGGACCTGGAGAAACCAGTTCCTGATCCCATGGTCTCCAGGAAGGTCCACGATAAAGTTCAACCAATCAAGCAGACAGTTTCTATGGCCACGTTTACTCTTCTCAGCTCCGAAGTTCAGCAGCTCCTGTCCTCACAGATAGGATGTGAGTGGAGGTCGTGGCCAACGTGTGACACACGGAAAGACCCACGTCTGTGGGCCACCCTCCACAGGTAACTGGCCAACATCTTTTGTTTAAATTAGACCTGGGGCTGAGAGGGCATCCGCTGACCTTGAGGTTCCTACAATCAGCAAGGGCCCCCCCACAAGGCTGTCCCAGGGCCTATAAGATCATCACTCATGTACCCACTCAGGACACCACTCCTGAGGGCCAGCCGGCACCCTGGGCCCTGGTGGCACCCTAGTGAACAGCCATGGGAGGCAGAGGCAGACAGGAACCAAGCATCACATTTCCTGATGGAAAATGACAGCTGTAAGAAGCGCTCTAAACCCCTTATGGGGGAAACTGGGTAAGAGTGCTGGTCCCCCATAAGGGGGCCCCCACAGCTATATGGGCCAGGTGCCTATGGACATAATGGGCCCACAGAGGGGCTCAGGTGTATTAGTCTCATTGATACTGCCATCGTGCACTCTAATACCCCACACCCCAGAGAGAAGCATACCCAGACCATCGAAAGACTCATGATCAACATGCCCCCCGCCTTCGGGACAGGAGGACATTATAATAAACATGTTGAACAATGTTTATGAAACAGAGTGGAGTCAGGACTATCTTTTCTAAACACAGCCCTCTGCCAGCAGTTGGCTTCTCCCTGCTGACCCCCAGCTGCCAGCCCAGGAGCACCAGGTAGGAGGGGCAACCACCAGCTCCTGGGCCTCAGTGGCCAGTGATGTAGCCTCTCCCTCCACCGAGGCCTCTGCCCTGATCCCTTGGCCTGCCCTCCTTCCCTATGGAGCTGGAGACCTTTCCTGACTCTCAGCCACTGACCCTTGCTGGCAGGAAAACTGGGGTTTGAGGTTTTTTGGTTTTTTTTTTCTGTTTACCCATGAAAACCGGTATAAGATACTGACTCTGAATTCTGAAAACCCCTATTATCAGTCCCATTCTGTCACAGACTAGCAGAACATCTCGGGCAAGTCCTTAACCACTGTGAGCCTTGGTTTCCTTATTCGTAAAATAGAATAAGACCTACCTCGTGGAGTTTCTCTGAGAATTAAATGAGACGATGCCTATAAATAGCATGCCATCTGACACCCGACAAAGTCTCTGTAAATGTTAGCTTTTATTTGTTTACAACTCCACCTTTTTCCAGAATAGGAGTGTGTGTGCATGCGCACGCGTGTGTGTGTGTGTGTGTTGAGTGGGGTGGGTGGAAGGGAAGGGGGATGGATAAATAAAGCTGATTCCTAGCATCCCGTAGTGAATCCCACAATAACACAGGGCAGGCCACCAACACAGCTCCTGCATGTTCCTACAGCCGCCCCTTAAGGACACACTTGTTGTTCAGTAGAAGTGCTACATTTCTTACTGCTAAGATCACCAGGGACACATTTTTCTTTTAATTATAAACATATTCCAATCAATGTCTTACCATCAAAATGGAATTTAAACGATCTCTGATGATGGTCATTTGAAGCTTATTAATCACTATAAATTATTTTGACACCCAAGCAAAAAGTCTCCTGTAATGCTTTAAAATCCCATTTTCATTTAACATTAATTAAAGGCCACTAACCGTAAAGTATTAATAAAATCAAATTCCCAAAAGGAGCTCCCAGCTGACAGGCTTCAGCTCTTGACAAATTCTGGGACCCTGAGTGAAGCACAGGCCATAGTGAAATGTTCACCATGGAAATGTAATCAGCCCAACTGTGATAAAGAGAGGGCGTCTCTTGAGAAGATAACAGATACTTGCAATAATAAATTTTATGATCATCATTAACCTATCTCTAGCAGTTTATGGCTATTGTGGTTATTTAGCAAAAGACTTTTCGAATCAAAAAAACCTTACTAGCATGCTATATAGTTGTTTAGTGGCTCAATTTGATTATCCTATAAATATCAGGGCCAGGATACATATTGCAGAGATGGGGTTGTTGGCCATGGTGTTATCAGAGCACAGAAGTTCGAGGCCTGAGACCAAAGATGATCAGAAAACAGAGAGAAAGATCTATGTCACCCTCACAAACCGCATGTTCCTAAAATGTCAAGTGAAGTCAATTGCTCTGGCGGTTCTTGAATCTTGTATTGTTTAATCATCTACTGAATATTCACATCCCCCAGCCCAGCAGCTGGGCACCTCATGAATGGATAGGAGACAGAGCTCACCTCCTTTGGCAGCTCCATGTCCGAGGCTGTACCATGAAGACACCATGGCCTAATCCATGAGCTGAAAGGCCCCAGGGGAGTGTGTGTGTGTGTGTGTGTGTGTACGCAGTGAAGAGCATCTGTGCAAATCTGCCCTGTTCTCCTAAAAGAGCTTCAAAGCATTTTCCCAGTTGCCTTTTCCCTTCTCCTTTTGGACACTTGAGTAGAACCAAGAAATTTTAAAACTGTATTTCAGGACCTAAAACCTATTACTTTATACCTTAAAAGACCCTTTGCTTTAGCTCATTTTCATCAGAAATCCTAATGACATATTAAAACAGAGGCCATAATTAAAAATCCTATTGGTCCAGATTCTGACCTGACCTTTACACAGCAAGGGCTTTGGCATCACTAGACAGCGTACTTGAGGTGTGAGGAAATGTCTTCCATTGTCTTGGTGGCATAAAGTTCTCTTGAAAACCTCTTTTTGGGCACCTGGATGGCTCAGTTGGTTGAGTATCTAACTCTTCATTTTGGCTTAGGTCATTATCTCAGGGTCCTGAGTTCGAGTACCACACCAGGCTCTGTACTCAGTGGAGAATCTGCTTGAGTTTCTCTCTCTCTCCCTCTGCCCCTCTCCCCCACTCGTGCTCACTCACTCTCTCTCAAATAAATAAAAAAATAAAGAAATAAATCTTTTTTTTTTTTTTAAGAAAAAAAGAAACCTGTTCTAAAAATGATTTTTGGGTGGGAAAAATTAGAGAGGGTGACAAAACATGAGAGACTCCTAACTCTGGGAAACGAACAAGGGGTAGTGGAAGGGGAGGCAGGTTGGGGGGATGGGGTGACTGGGTGACGGGCACTGAGGAGGGCACTTGACAGGATGAGCACTGGGTGTTATGCTATATGTTGGCAAATCGAACTTCAATTTAAAAATAAATAAAAATAATAATTTAAAAATAAAAATGTTTTTGAATGTTCATCCCAAATAGCACATCTTTTGTGCTACCAGTACCCTAAAGACTAGGTCTCCATTATAACAGCTTAATGACCTCTTTCTTCACTCTACTCCAGCCCCACAAAAGTCCCTGTGAAGTTTATCTTTAGGGCCATCTCTAGAGCTATGGAGGAGAGAAGGAAGGATTCAGACATTCCTTAACCACATACTTTTATTTAGGATAAAGTAATGCATAGGGAGCATAGGATTTTTGCTGGATAAGGAGTACATCTAGCCACTAGCTCCAGAAGAAGGAAGGATATCCAGAGATGCTAATTTCATCCATGAAAGTGTCTGGGCACATTAATACTATGTTTCCCAACCATTGTAGTTGCTCTTCAGTCAGGATCCCCCAGAGCACAGCTCCCCAAAACAGACCCCAAGATACCCTAAGAGAATACTGACACCCTCCATCTTTGACAAACAGTTCTGTCCACTTAGATGGACAAGGAGATCTGTCTAACATTTTGACTGCGAGCTTTCAGACTGAGCAAGTAACAATGAAAATGAAGAGCAGATGGGCAACTCCATCTGCCAGCAGAAGTGATGACAGGCCAGCCCCAGGCCCCCACCAAGTCACTTGAGATGGGACTTTATGGTCATATGACCAGTGTTTTCACAAACCCGTCAGAACTTATCCATCCAAATGATTGCCGTTCTCAAGGGGAACACCTTAAAAGGAATTATAATTGTTCTTTCCCTCAAAGTAACGTGGAAACCCAGCCTTAGAAGTCAGTTTCTAAGTCACTTGGTAAATCTTGAAGATTCAATGAGAGAATTAAACAAGGTGGGTCTAACACGTGCCTACCATGGTGCTAAGTATATAGTGGGCCCTTAATAGATGTTAACTGTTGTCATGACTATTACCCTTCCAAAGTCTTAAGATGTGGTTGGATGCCCTTTTACAAGGAAGTATAAGCCTCAAAGAGTAGAGGCTGTCAGTCACCCAAATTGTTTCTCGTTTCTTCCTATGAGGTACTGACAACACATGATGCAAATTTAGGAATAAAAACACAGTCTTGGGTTAAATAATGTTTCCATGGTTAAAAAAAAAAAAATGATGACAAAGCATGGGTCAATGTCTGTCTTCAGGAGAACAATAGAAACCAGAAATTTTCTCTTTTTTTTTTAAGATTTTATTTATTCATTCATGAGAGACAGAGAGAGAGAGACAGAGACAAAGACACAGGCAGAGGGAGAAGCAGGCTCCACGCAGAAGCCCAATGTGGGACTCAATCCCAGGACTCCAGGATCATGCCCTGAGCCAAAGGCAGGCGCTAAACCGCTGAGCCACCCAGGGATCCCCGAAACCACAAATTTTCTTCTGAGATCTACCCAGCTATCCCATGAGGGCTAAGAGTAATCATTTGGCCTCTTCTTTTCCATCCCTCCGAAGTAGGAAGTAGAATTACTGTGGCAGAGATAATCCTGTGTGCTCACCAAACCTGTGTCCTCTTCCTGTCTACACAGAAGTCTGCATTGTCAACATCCTTTGCAGTTTTGTTGGGACCACACGATTTCCAGTGTCATCTTCGTGTGCACGTGTTTGTGCATGTGTTTGTATTCTTTCGCCCTTTCTCTCTCTCATCCAAGCCATAAACATGGGCTCAGAAGTGAAAGCCAGTGATGGAGGGAAGCTCTGTCACAGCTTAGAGAGGAGGCTGTCCCCCCAGCAGCGCCTCCAGACATCTACGTGAGACTTTGTATGAATAAGCCAACCAATTTTATTACATTAAGTCATTTGGGCTGCTGTTGGTGTGAACATATTGATTAACATCATTGCCTTCCCACAAAAGTTTTAGACAACTTTCTGTTTCAGAGAAGCCATCTTGGATATGAAAGACCCAGATGAAGAGGTGGAGGTAGCTAAGTCCCAGAGAAAGATACCCAAGACTTTTTTTCCATCCAAAGCAACTTGAACACCAAGCTGCAACCTACAACAAATTCTGCTTTGTAGAGAAGGGTTAAATACACAGAGGATGCTGAATAACTTTATAGATGATCTATTTCCTACTTCTGAACTAATTTTGTGAGTAATAAAGATACCAATTGTAGAAGTTTAATTTTAGAGCTAGAAATGAACCGTAGAGTCACAGGAAGAATTGGGTTTTCAGAACTAGAGGAGGGTTGGTAGTTTTAGACCAAACTGAGAGGGGGGACATCGACGTGAAGAGAAGTTGAAGTGACAAATGTGAAGTCACTCACCAATCAACAAAGGGGCCAGAATCCTTGTCTTCCAACTCCAAACAGTTCTAGCCTCCCCCTTCATAGTCTCAAAAACTAAAGCCTAGATTCTCAAGTGGGAGTGAAATGGGAGACTCAGGTCTGTTTATTTCTAGTGCGGGGCCCCAGGTGGCTCCAGGGGATTCTTCATGAACCACACCTTTGGAAACCCATTTAATGGTTGATTCTGTACTGTCAGGACTTGACTTACGCCAAATAAAAATCACTAAGTAAAGTGATGTGGGAAACAAACAAAAGGTAATAGCTTCTCCAAAGAAGCTGCCCACTTGCATCTGGGGTGTACTTAGAATTTCACTGCTGATGGGGCCTTGATTTGACACAGAACAAACAAGAACCATCTTTGAAAAAGAGAAGGACAGTATTCTTTCATCAATGCTTGGGATAGTTCAAATACTGACTGAAGTTAGAAAAGACTTTTTTTTTTCAAATGCTCTATGTAAATAATTAACTTGTTACTAAGTAAATGAATTGTCAAGTAAGAAAGCATATTTTTGGTTGCACATGCACAAGTAATCAGCAACTAATGTGGATGTTTGGCCCTGTTCCTCTGGGAAGAGGCTCCAGGTCAGAGCAAGTAAGACAGACCAGAAACAAAAGGCAGGGAAAAAGAAGTCCAAGCTGGACACCTCCTCTTTGTGAATGAGGAAAAGGAGATGCAATCGAAGGGAGAGGCATGACACAGTCCCAGTTCTTCACTACCTACTTAAGAGAATCAAAATCCAATCCATCTTTCAGATGAGGACTGCAAACCTCTGAAATGCGGTCTTTCTCTGTATGACTTAGATTCCTGGGTGTAATAGATGGAATGGTGCCCCCCCCCCAAAAAAATACATTCATGTCTAGAATCTGTGAATGTTATTCAGGAGAAAAGATCTTTGCAGATGTAATTCAGTTAAGGATCTCAAGATGAGAGCATCCTGGATTACACAGGTAGGTCCTAAATCCAATGCCAGGTGCCCTTTTAGGGACAGAAAAGGAGATAGAGAGACGAGAAGGTCATGTGAAGATGGAAACAGAGATTCAAGTTTTACAGTGAGAAGCCAAAGAATGCTTTAGGCCACCAGAACCTGGAAGAGGCAAGGAAGGATTCTTTCCTAGTCTTCAGAGGGAAAGACGCCTAGCCAACACCTTGATTTTGGACTTCCAGACTCCAGAACTGGGAGAGAATAAATAAATTTCCATTGTTTTAAGCCATCTGTTGTGGTAATTCTATTAGAGCAGCCCCAGAAAACTAATACAGGGGGCTGCCAGGGAAGACAACTCATGGAATATCTGTGAACATCCTCAAATTCAACTAGGAAGACACCTCTTCTCTTAGCACAGGGTCCCCCAGGAGACATTCAGTAAACATTTGCTGATCAAGATGTCTCTCTACAGCTAGTTCATCATTTAGCAGAGAAGGCAGGCTTGTGCAAAAATATCAAGACTACTGTGAGTAAGCACCAAGGGGATACAAAATGCACGGGTGCCTCCAAAAAGACCATGCCTGTTGGTTACCTAAGTTCCCTAAAGAATAGACAGTTCTTCCTACTCAAGAATACAGTGAGATGAGTAATATGCCTACCACATATTTCTTCCCTTTTCTTCTCTCTCTCCTTAAATCTGGGCAGGGAAGGAGAAGATGGAGGGCAGTAAGGATGATTGTGAAGTAGTCTCTGTAGGGTGAGCAAGACTTAGGTTCTTTCAAAATTCTCTTCTAAGCCTTGGGTGGAGACCACAACTGCCATTAACACGGTGGCCTGGTGCTAATACCTGTAAGTTCATAAGGGGAAGTAGAATTCAGTCTAATAACATCTAAAACACAAGGACCCACCGGAAGCAAGGGCCTGCATGAGAAAGCCCTCCATCTGAGTTCCATCTATCACAGTCCTCAATTAAATATGAGGGCAAACAGGAAAAAAAATCCCACAGAAAACCCACACTTTCCACTTGGTCTTCCTCAGATTGGAAAATGAAAGGCTAGTTATAATCTGCTGAAAATAAACTGTTCAAAGAATTTGCAGACTCTGAGCACGGAAGATCAAATGTTGCAATCGAAGGGAATGAGGATGTTTAATCTAACCGGAAGAGAAAGATCCGCATTGCAGAGTGATCAGAATCCACAGGGTCTGTGCTTCTGTGACAGGAAACCACCAAGTTTAACATTAGAAACCTTCATTCAAAAATCTGAAGCCTTGGTTTTTCATGGCTATGATCCTTAAAAAATAATGGCAGGGGCCAAGCCAGCAGGAACTGAGAGACTGAAAAACTGAGAGCTAAAAGGACATGGATGCAATGTGGGTAGATGCCTACATGACATCCAGAGACAAGTTCAAGTAAGGCCCGGGGTCAGCAACCCGAAATGAAATCACACAACTGGTCAGCAGCCTTTGTCTAAAACCAATTCTGGGAAAGAGGCAATCTCCCTGGAAATGTTTATAACACATACTGGCTCCATGCTTTTCTGCTCTCCAAGGAGGACTGAATCCATTTTGCTCAACACAGCATTTTTAGACAATGTGGGTTTTATGGTTTTTGTGAAACAGAGGGAGGAATGAATTGCAAAACCAAATATAACTGGAAATGTCTTTGTAATGTTAAAATAAAATAAATGAAAACAGTTCAGACCAGGGAATGCCCTCCAAGAGTGGAAACCCAAACACAATCACTTTCTGCTGAAATGTAGGGGAAGGAGCAGAAAGTAAATCCAAAGAGATTGAGATCCAAAACTTAAACCCAATAAACTTAGTGGTAGAAATTAAATACAAATTATTAAAATCTTACCAATTCTAGAGGCTAGGAGTAAAACAAACAAAAAAAGTCATTGTTCTTTCCAACTTTTAAGGACGAGCATCAAATTTGGATTTAAAAGTCTTCCACTGTTTTATGACTTCAGATATTTGTGTTGTGACAAGCGATTATATTATATTATATCCGAGCCATCTTGTCTCTGGTAACAAAAGAACCAAATGACCTGCGAATGCTTTGTAAATCCTTCACCAAAGCAGAACATGAAGCTGTCTTAATTGTCCTATCAGGGCAAGTGTAGGTATAAAATGTGAGTATTCTATATTTACTCAACCTGTCTAAATGTCCAGAAGGTAAATGGCTGAGTAAATATAGAAAAGCCACTTAATAGAATAACATAGAGCCCTTTGGAAGATGATTATAAAGCCTGTATTGCCCTACACAGACCGCTCGTTATATAATATTAAGTAAAAGCCAGATTAAAAAGGTACATGCGCTATTAGTAATAGAACATTAAAATCTACAAGAAAGGAACCACACCAAAATGTTAATAGGAGCTCTCTCTGAGTACCAGGATTCGGTCAGATTTTTTTTTCTTCTCTATTGTCCAAATTTAATAACATAATTATAATGAAGAATTTTAGGTAGTTACATGGATGGGTGGGTGGGTGGGTGGATGGATGGATGATAGATAGATAGATGATAGATAGATAGATAGATAGATAGATAGATAGATAGATAAATGCTCTTAGAAGCTTATTAAAAAATACAATTCTAAATTATTCTATTAGATATCATCTTTCTAGTAAAGATGTCAGGGGAGAAGTTGCAACAGGATGAAAATGAGAATCCATTTCTTATCCTGAATTCTCCTCTGTGGCTCTCTGAAGACAAGTTTGGGGGAAATTGAGTCCTGTTTTGGGCAATTTGGCACTAAGGTGTCTATGAGACTCACAAGTGGCCATGTCAATTGAGAAGTTGAGTCTGTAAGTCTATAACGAAGAGGATTCTTTTTTCCTTTAAATATTATGACCAGAGGACCCAGGGGACAAACATATTTTCAAGCTCTATACAATGGTTCTTTTCACCACTCTTAATAGATGAAATTATAATGAATAAAGATGCTCAGCCAACCTTCTGGATCTACTTTGATATGTTTTGAGTTTATCTTTAAGGTTCCATTCTATTGAAATTCTGTGATTCTAAGGCAAATGCAAATAATTACGCTGAAAAGGAATTCTGGCTTGCAGGTAACAGAAAACCAAAAAGGGTCAATCTAAACAAAAAAAAAGAAAAGAAATTTGGGGGAAGGAATGGAAGAGCACATGGAACTAAAGAAAAGTATTAAATACCAAGTATCAGAGGGCACTTGGGTGGCTCAGTGGTTGAGCATCTGCTTTTGACTCAGGTAGTGATCCCAGGATCCTGGGATCAAGTACCGCATCAGTCTCCCTGCAGGGATCCTATTTCTCCCTCTGCCTATGTCTCTGCTTCTCTCTGTATGACTCTCATGAATAAATAAATAAAATCCTAAAAATACATACACACATACATACATACCAAGTATCAGGGAGAAAAGTATCAGAGAACCTTCAGAAGTTCAGGTAGCAGGAAATAATGGCAACTTCTTTAGGAGGCAAGTGTCCAGAAGAATCAATTCTAACAGCTTATATCCTTGTGGTCAACATGCAGACTTCCCCAAGAGAGAATTCTGATTGGCTTAGCTTGGTCACATGCTCATCTCTTGGCCAAGACAAGACAGGGCACCTCCATGGGAAGTCAACGGGAAGTCCCTCCATTATTGCACATGAGGTGGAAGGATGTCACCTAAGAAAGGGAATAGATGCCAGGGCAGGAAGAAAATCAAGACCCCTCACGTTCCAAGGCTAAGAACACATTTTCCATGTGCAGTGTTTTATACAAATGTGGTGCAGAAAGAAAACAAGTGCAAGAGTTATAATGGGCTCTGTGGAGGCTTCCCTAGGTAAGGCCATGTGTGTGACCACTGACATATGGATCTCCCTGCCTGAAAAAGACTTTGGGTACACACTTCACATGCACAATTCATGGTTCAGAGCTTTAGAAAATCAAACAAGAAATTAATAACAAAGACAGTGACTTTGCAGTCATGTTTATAAGCCCTGAGTTCAAAATTAAATGAGCCAAATAGTGGGAGGGGAGGAAAGGGAACAGCACAGTTCTTTTAAGATAAATGCCTTGAAATTAATAATAGAACAAGTCCCATCGTACCATGAGGTTGTTGTATTGACTTGTTTTCTAAGTGTACTTTGAACACAATGAAAGTGGTGTTTTTTAAAGAAAACAAATATTTTTTTTTCCTCTCCCAACACGATGTAGAAACCTCCAGGGCAAAGTAAAATAAAACCTCATTATTTCAGATTCCACTCATTCCAGAATGCTAATAATTTGGCTTTGGCTGCTTGAAGCCTGCCTCTGTACTCTCTTTGAGGAGTGGTTTCCCTGAACAAATCAATAACACAAATAAGATTGCTAGGAGTCTTGTGGAAGCTACTTGAGGAAGGCTTGGGTGAGCAGTTTGTATGCAAATCACAGCTGCTCCTCACGGAGGCATCTTGGTGGTCCTTGAAGCAGAACTGGCCAGGCTTGTAAGCAGCTAGTTCATATTTCTACAGCCCCCTGAATCTCCCCCAAAACCCTTCTATAATTCCAATCTTCTGCTCATCCCAGTGCATTTTTCACTTCGTTAGTTTCATCAAGTGATGGGTGGCCATGGGTTTAGGTAGGAAAAGTCAGAGAGGAACAAACGTGTTTGCCAACCAGCCTTTAAAAAAGTCTTAGCTGCTAAAGTCCTGAAGTGAGGCAACGATAAAAAATGCTAAGTGTATACAAAAGCCAGCAAATATATCTGAATCGGCACATCTTGGATGAAATAGAAATTAATATAATCCTGTTATAAAGAGAGTAAATTATTTATAATGTGCTTTCATCTGTAATCTCATCCAAGCATCAGAGAACACTGAGGCACAAATGGCAAAGACCAGGATCTTTGACCCTGGGTGTCTCAGTCAGTTAAGCATCCAATTCATGATTTCAGCTCAGGTCATGATCTCAGAGTCCTGGGATCGAGTCTTGCTTCAGGCTCTGCACTCAGAGAGGAGTCTGCTGAAGACCCTCTCCCTCTGCCTCTCCTCCCTGCATGCATGCTGTCTCTCAAATAAATTTTTTTTTTAATGGCAGATAAGATGTGCTCAACCACTGGAAGCTCCCCTCTACTTGCTAGATGGTATGCTGCCCTATGCATGAATCGCTTAATAAAGCCAATTAGATCTTCCCATTTACTTGGTGGAATTTTGATATTTAACATGGGAATGTGCTCCCTTGCACATCCCAGCCTCCCTTGAGGGGACTGTGACTCACAAGGGACTGTGAGCAGGGATGATGGGTGTCACTCCCAAGTCAAGCCAGTTAGCAGGCAGTGTGTCTCCGCCACTGTTGTGGCAATTCTGAAAGCCCCGTGATGGCTTAGGACAAGATGACAGGATCTGAGACCTCTGAGTCACCAAGTGGAAGAGAGAGGCTGAGGCCCAACATGAGATGCTCAAGAATTAAATGTTGCCCAAGAAAAAAGGTAGATTTAATGACTAAGCCACAAAGATTTGGACTTGTACTGGGGACTTCAATATAGCTTAGCTCATTTTAATACACTAGCTATTGTCTTTTATGTCTTACAGATGAAAAGACAGACTCGCAGAGGATCTATGACGTGTTGAAAGTCATATTGATAACAAGTAGCATGGCCCAGACTATAACTGGAAACTTCTGATTTCATGCTTTTTCCCTGAAGATGCAAAAGTTAAAATGCTGTCTGAATGCATGAATTAATGACCAGCTGGTATTCAGTGACAATCTGTATAATTAATGTGCAATTTCAAAAAAGCCACCGTCCATTCCTAATGTGTCTGTATAATCTGAGGCCTCTTAACGTCTTCACTTTGCAAAGCATTGGAGAGTAGAGGGGCTCCCCACCAGTGAAGCCCAGAACATGCCATGAACCTCTACTGCATTTCACTCTGTTTTGCAGAGGCTTCTTCATAAAATCAAAAGAGTATTGTTAGGGGTGAGTGGTGAGAACAGCCTTGGGAACAAAAACAAACAACAAAAAAAGTAAATATAAGTCCAATTTTTCATTCTGCCAAATTCAAACAAACATCATTTTAATGATGGCAGCCCTCACAAATTCAGCAGCCACCAGTTAAATAAAAAGCCCATTCATTTAAGAAAAGAAATGTCAACACAGGCATTTAACGTAAGTCAGGTTTCAACAGCAGAGTGACCGTCTGTGTGGTGACAGGCATATGCGGGCTGGGATTAGCTAAGCAGCATCACCAAAATAAATATAGAAAAATATAGAAACCATTCCTCCATCCCAGACCCAACTCACATACCATCTCAGGGACGGAGCTTGATGTAAATATTGGAAATGTAGTCTGGATTTTTAGAGGTCTCCACAATTCATCAGCCTGCAAGGTAGCGTCTCCAGCAGTGCTCGTAGGTAATGAAAAGGACTACCAACTTTTTTGGTAAAAAATGTAAGTTGGCGCAGACTGTTCAGAACAATCCAGCATATGCCTCGTAAAACTACAAAGCTCCTGCACAAAAACTTAAGAGCACATCTTTATGACCTTGGAATAGGCAAAGATGATTTAGAGGGGACCCAGAAAGTACTAAACATCAAAGAAAAAAACAACTATTGAACAAAGTCAAAATTTTACATTTCTGCTGGTCAACCAGACACTGCTGAGAAAATGAATAGGCAAGCCAGAGACTGGGAGAAAACATGTGTAACACATAGACCTGATAAAAAGACTGGATTCTGGGATATGTAAAGAATTCCTGTAATCCAATAGTGAAAAAGACAAATAACCCAATTAAAAAAATGAGCAAGAGATTTAAGCAGATATTAGCCGAGAAATATTCAATGAGAAAATATTCAAATAGCCAATAAGTACATGAAAGAGTATTCAACATCATAAGTCACCAGGGAAATGTCAATTAAAACTACAATGAAATACTGTTAATACCCACCACAATGGCTAAAATGAATAAGACAGAAAACACCAGATATTGGCAAGGATACGGAGCTATCAGATCTCTAATACATTGCTGGTGGGAGTATAAAATGTTACAACCACTTTTGTTATATAGTTAAATATATAGCTATCCTATGACCCAGCAGTCTCCTAGAGAAATTTCCAAGAGAAATGAAAACATATGTCCACGAAAAGACTTGTCCGTAGCAGCTTTATTCACAATAGCTACATACTGGAAACCACTCAAGTGTCAATCAGTAGTAGAATGGATAAACAAAATGTGGTAGATTCATACTGCGGAAGGCTACATGGCAGTAAAAAGATACTAGATGATTCCACCTATATGGAGTTTTTTCAACATGAGAAAATTAATACATGGTGATGGAACTCAAAGCAGTGGTTGGTTCTAGAGTGCGTGGGGAGAGGTTGGTTGGGAAGGGGTAGAAGGATGCTTCTGGGATGCTGGAAATACTCTATATCTAGCGAGGGGTTTGGATTATATAAGCACAGACATTTATCAAAACTGATAGAAATGAACACTTGAAATCTGTACATTTTCACTCCATGGAAATAATCCTTTGATTTCTAAAAAGCATTAGATGAGGAAAGGATCCCTTCTATTTTAGGCCAAGGCTAAGAACAGCCCTCTAAGAGAGCCCAAGAAACAAGGGAAACCAAGGCCTCGCCCAGACCAGGGGAGGTGGCAGGGTGTTTTTCTTCAACTAATTTGCAGCCTTGGACCAGGGCAGGATAGAATGAAGAGACTCACCGACTCACCAACCCCAGTGATTGCACACTTCTGACGGCATCAGTTAGACTAAGGCCGGGGTCAGACACCTGTGTGTCTCTTCAAAACTTTCCAGTTGAGTTCTTACTATAGGCACCTTTGTGATGACTAGTTCAGCACAGGCTCAGGCTGGCTTCCCCCCGGGGCAGCCTGATGGTGCCTCACCATGCCCCACACCACACAGTTTTCACCCTCTGAAGCTTCTCTAGGACCCTGGGGAAGGATCCAGAACACTGGAGTATATCCAAGAGGTGCAAGTGGGTTAAAATCCTTGGGGCTACTTTTGGCCAGTACTGGGCACAAGCGGGTGGGCCAGTGCATTCCTCTGTTCCTGTGTGATGCACGTCCTAAGCTCCTCAGAAGGTCCCTTGGGATGAAGCACCAGTTGCCCACACAGTGGTCAACTCAGTGCCATAACCCTTTACTGCCTTGGACTCCTTTGTTTATTCACTCCATCCCTCACCCCTGCTGCCTAGGATCACTTTCCAAATAAACCACTTGTGTGCAAGTCTTTGTCTAAGGCCCAGCTTTCAGGGGAACTACAGCTCGACAAGGCTTGCGAGTATATACCTACAGAAATACGCATCTCCGTATACACATGCTTCCCTGGGTCCCAAAACCTTGTATAACACAGACCCCTATTCGACTGGCTGCTTGCCTGGAATGCTGTCCCTGGTATAAACTCAAAAAGAGATCGATGGCCTCCCGCTAACAGAGGCAGCTCTTGCTAAATACACACCTTGATAGGAAACATAACAAGAATCGTTACCCAGCATCCACGCCATCACCACTGCCTTTCTACGTAAATAGCGAATCCATCTCTGGGCCAAATTTAACTCCAGGAGTGTGTGGTCACTGGGGTTGTACCAGGGCTTCTGCTGCCACTGACTAATCACTAGATGATCTATGGGATAATATGGCTTCCAGGGGGTAGCTATCTTGTCAAAGAAAAAAAAAAAAACTTAAAACTTAAGATTTTCATTTTTGAATGATTCTTTTTCTCATGTATAGTGAATTATAGTGAAGTATCAACCCAGGACTGAAAAATCAAACATGTGGCAAGTACCCATTGTTTCTGTCTCTTATTAGGTTCTATGGCCTGGCCAGTCTTCAACCACCACAAAGCAGGGTTCTTTTCTTTTCTTTTCTTTTCTTTTCTTTTCTTTTCTTTTCTTTTCTTTTCTTTTCTTTTCTTCTTTTCTTTTCCTTTTCTTTTTTCTTTTCTTTTCCTTTTCTTTCCTTTTCTTTCTTCTTTCCTTCCTTCTGTATCTAATACCACCTTGTTGCACAAAAATGAGGGAGTACTCTTCAGAAGCAAAAGCAGGTCTAGGTCTCAGGGCTTGCATATTCCTTCTTCGTTCATCTTCTGTATATATGATGCAGAGCATATGTGGCTCCAGGAAAATATTTTCAAGCAAGGAATTGTGCCCTTTATATTTATATTTCTGTCATTATCTTCAGAAGTAACTCGCCCTTCCTTTTTCTTTTCCTTTCTTTCTTTTTTTTTCTTTCTTTCTTTTTTTTTCTTTTTTTTTTTTTTTGGCTTAAAAGGAAACTAGTTAAAGACATAGTGTAAATATGGCAAAACCTCTTCAGTGCAGATAGTTCATTTGAATCAAATGGCTTGTTCTAACAGGCTTTCAGCTAAATTGCTTAATGTATGTTTTATAAAAACTTTACAAGGCATCTGCCAACGCTTAACCAGAGTGGCGGGTTGGTGTGTTGGTTTTCCTCTGCAGGAAAGATTCTAGAAAGTGGCAGTGGGATGTGGAGACAATTACATGGAAGCATGCTGATGAAGACTGGAAAAATAGATGAGGAGCTATTAAATCTGCAAGAACGGGGGCCGAGCTCTCACTGTGCAGAGACAGGCTCGGGCTCAGGCTCTGGCAAGGCACGTCGTGATCAAGGCCGTGAAGGACTCATTCGTCGGCTGCCATGGTAACTGCTGCCACTGCCATCGGCCCCCCACACAGCTGCCCCCACACACGGGCAGGGCCAGAAGCCCAGGGAGTCCCACACAAGGGCGGTTTCCGTGGAGTTCCAGCATGGGTGGGGTCGGGGATGACATGCATCCCAACTTTGGGTTTTCACAAGTTTACAGGTGAGCCTTAGAGAGACTCTGGGTTTCTTTGCTTCAAAAGAGGATACCAATGTCTCCTGGGCAGGGCAGGGCAGGGCAGGGGTGGGGTTGCTGCCATTAAATGCATGAATCCTAGCTGGTGACTTAAGTTCCCCAAACTGAAATGGGAAGATGTGATCGTGAGCATGGCACCCAGGGCGGTCCCTGCATGTACCAGCTGGCTCTGTGATTCTATGGGTTGGCCTGTCATGCTCTCCACCCAAGATGCCACTCTCTCTCTCCTTGTCTCCAGGGTCAACAGCTCCTCATTGGTCATGACACAGCTCCTGGTTCGTCTTCTCTCAGAGATTTTCCACTCGTGCTTTCCCACTTGGAAATAGATTTGTCCCTCTCCTCTGTGTCTTCCCAGTGTACCCTGTCCACCCTTCCATGTCATAGCCCGTAGTCCCAGGAAGCCAATTCCATGAGAGGTAGAAGGTGCCAGGCTCATGTCTCTATCTTCACCATTAGCACAACCTCGAGCACACAGTATGTGTTATGATTCAAGGAACTGATTTTTTCTTCTTTTTTTTTAATATTTTATTTATTTATTCATGAGAGAAATAGAGAGGGGGGAGGGCAGAGACACAGGCAGAGGGAGAAACAGGTTCCATACAGGGAGCCCAACGTGGGACTCAATCCCGGGTCTCCAGGATCAGGCCCTGGGCTGAAGGCGGCACTAAACCACTGAGCCACCCAGGCAATCCAAAACTGATATTTATTGGAGGTGGTGTGATTTCTTGAGAAAGTGAGAAAATACTGGAAAATTGCTTCCTGGGCAAACATTTGGAAACATTCTGGGCTACATTCATCTATAGACTCCAGAAGATTGCACAGAAAGTCCTGATAAAGCCAGGGAGGAAATATGGTCAGCCAGATGGCAGAGGCCTCCCCGACTCAAGCTGACGTCTACACAGTCTTCCTGCCTGGGCTGTTCCTCGTGTCCCTCAGTTCCTGATCAAAACATACACTGCATTCTGGCAGAAAAACATAGTTGAAGGACACCTGGGTGGCTTAGTGGTTGAGTGTCTGCCTTCCGCTCAGGACTCAGGATCAAGTCCCGCATTGGGCTCCCCACAGGGAGCCTGCTTCTCCTTCTGCCTATGTCTCTGCCTCTCTCTCTGTATCTCTCATGAATAGATACATAAAATCTTTTTCAAAAAAATAAAAAAAAAAAACATAGTTGAGATAGATGAATGGGGAAGATGAGGAAAAGCATTCGGATGGTAACTTTGGAGTCTCTGCAAGTTCTGAAAATATTCCTCCTGGGAGAGCCTTGGAGAGAGAAAGCACATTTTGATCCAAAACATGACCTCTTTGGAATCCACAGAGTTCCGGATAACCCACGGATCCACCAGGTCCCTTACTAGTGTGTCCACTCCCTCTGTCTCCTTCACCAAAAGACTGCACAACGAGGCTCAAATACCGAGAAGTTACCTGGAGCAAGACCCAGAGGAAAACTGGGGCGGCACCAGCCCAGAGAAAGAATATAATTTGGAAATACTGCTGCTCCTACGAGGAGAACAAGTGGTCATTTTGCCACGTGAAAAACATTGGTTTCTTGCAACTCATCACAGAGATCATCCTGACCTGGCCAGACCTTGTCATTGTCCCCGAGGTCTAACAGCCTCCCCATGACAATGGGAGCCGATCTCTGAGCAGGCCCAAGGGGGTTCAGGCTGCACACCCTCAGGGCAGGGAAGGCTAAACCAGCCGGAAAAAGGTAGAGTCAGTCGCGCCGTGGGGTAAGCTGAGTGCAGACAAGCGTGGATAATTTTAACTCCGAATACAGCTGCACTGACCACTAAACTGTCGCCTCCTATCGAGCTTGTAACTGAGAAACCACAATTATCCTTTAGAGCACATTTACAAGGAAGCACAGGGGAGCCCGGGGCGTTATGGGGGAGCCTATTTAGAGCAGGTGGGTTGGGGCAACGCGGGAGGATTGTCACCTGTGCCTCCCCACAGGGGAGGGGCAGGGAGGCCAGAAGGCAGCCCTCACTCTGAAAGGGACAGGCCGAGGAGAGGCAGGGAGAAAAGGAGATGAAGTTGGAGGGGACCAGACGACAATCACTGACTTCTTTAGAAATGCCAGCAGCTTCCAAAGACTGATAAGTCTTTGAGCCACAGACATAACCCTGGAGTGATTTAAAAAAAAAAAAACAAAAAAAAACCCTTGTTTCTCCTCTTTTTTCTTGCCCCTCTTGTACCGGACGAGTTACCCCTCCAGCTCAGCCTGCCTCTTCCCATCCTCTCCAATTTCTAAGCCTCAGGCAGCAACACCTGCAAGTTTATCTGTAGCTCAATCCTATACTGAACAGGAGAAGTATTCCTGACACCTCTGACATGTTTTGGATCATTAAGATAGCACATCCTTTACATTCTGCAAATTCCTTTAAAACCTGTCCAAAGAAATGATTCACGAGTGCCACCCCCCAGTTTTGGAAGCAAACGTCCTGTTTCCTGTTTCCATATGTCCCCAGTAACTCCCCAGTTTGAACAGAGGAGACAAGGCCGCAAAATTCTCTGCTGCTTTCACCATTACGTGATCTATGTGTTCCCGCTTAAAAACCCTGGTACATGAAAAGCCTCACACATTTCAACCGTGTGTGTGTGTGTGTGTGTGTGTGTGTGTGTGTGTATGTGAGGCAATTTCAAACAGGGGTTGGAAGGGGGGTGGTGGGATCAATAAACTAGAGCACTGGTCTATTTTCCATAACCTGAAGACTTAAAGCAGTTTCTACAGATGAAGTCAGACATTAAATTTGACCAACACCAGGCATTTAACAACTCAGGTGACAAGAGAGGAGCTGTCCTCTAAGAGTGCGTCATGCAGAATTAGTCTACGGGAACAGGAGACATTTCTATTGATGAGGGAAGTGCCAAGGGTGGAGATGGAATCACAAGGTGCCAAGAGGCTGGGAGGGGAGCACATGGAACCACAAAAATGATACAGCACCAATCCAGCATGCCAGGAGTGTGACGCCGAGCCGCTTCCTTACACAGGGGCTCCTGCTTAGCGTTCCCCAGCAAATTCCACTTTAAGGTCACAAGTCCCTGACATCATAGAAGCAAATAAGATTCATGTGTACTTTGTTCATTCGTACGATCTCTCGTTCGCTCGTATTTTGTTCATTGGTACATTGCTTTGTGGGAACGCATCCACTCCAGGAAGCCAGAAATGTCTGTATTCACATTGAAAACAACAAAATTATCTTTCATGAGATGTTTTCTTCTTTTCATGGGATGAGAGAAGTGAAGCCTTAAGCCCAAGCAAGGAATTTCAGCCCCCTTCCCTTCTGACCTCACAGATACCAGGAGTTTTCAAAATGCACCCCCTGGACCAGCAGCATTAGCATCACCTGGGAACTTGTTCGAAATGCAAATTCTCAGGACCCTAGGCCCCACCAGTCATACCTGACTCATTCAGAGACTCTCTCTGGGGCCGGGCCCCACGATGCATGTTCGCATCAATTCTGCTGGGGATGATCGCTGAAGTACGAGAGCCCCTGCTCTCCATGATCAGACTTCCCTCTTTGGAACACCCACTCCTTATAGACTAACTCTCGCTGCAGTGAGGCCAAGGGAGGGATGGTCCCATAACGTGCTCTTGGGTAAATGCTAACAGTTGGGTTTTCCTTTTGGTCTGTTTACGGGTGTGCTTTATTCCCCCCGTTTTATTTGATGGGCGCATGTGGAACCTAAAACAATATTTCTCTATAAACAGTGTCAGCATCTTGCACTGACTTCTTAAAAACTTTTTCAGCCGTTTCAGGCAACAATCCCCCACGTGGCCTTAACACCCAGCACTCTGGTGAATGTTACGATTGTTTTGCAGACAGGAAGTGACTGCAGCATTAACACTATCCAGAAGTGAGTGGTGATAAACTCTGGCACTGCTACAAAAAAAAGGAAAACCAGGCTCAGAGATGCAGGAACTTGAAGAATATATTTTGCAGTTGAGAGGAAAAACCCACACAAACTCAAAACAAAACCGGTTCAAATAAACCTTGTTCCTTGCCATCTATAAACAGAGTAAGTTCAAGGGAGAAGCTTTTGGCCCCCAAAAGAGCCATGGAATGAGATAAGATGGGGTTTCTTCTTTATTTTAATGTGTGGATTGCCTTGGCGCCCCATTATGAAGGCATTTCAAATATCCATTAATGGTTTAGTTGACTAAGGCCCCTTCTTCCCTCACTACCATATTGGGTTTATCTGAGCAGAACTTCCTGCTATTATCTTAAGTCTCTGGCAGCTTAATGAAGGCTGTATGTCAGCAAACACTATTTTTTAAAAATTGGAGGATAAACTTACAAGGAGTAAACACTCCTTTAGATGTTAGAGGTCACTCATGCCCCAACTTGACTTGCATGTCTGACACGGCTGCTTCAAGAAATCCACGTGGCTCTGGGCTGTTAAATCACGTTCATGTAGGACGTTCCTCTTCAGGCTTGAAATACGATCCAGTTAATGAATTTACCTTCTTCCCATCCCAGGTACCGGTTGGGATACCCACCATGAAAATCTCTGTGCTGAACAGTTTCACATCAGTAACATTTTTTACTTCCTACAGGAAAGTCAGCATTTCGGGGGGTTCTTTTCTTCTTCTTCTTCTCTTCTTTTCAAACGGAACATTCACTGCCTATCTGTTGTGACACATCTGAACTGTTAGACCTGACCATGTTTTCCAGGAGCAATAATTGGAATTCTCTGTAACCCAGCTAAACTCCTTTTGACGAGTTCAGGGGAATTGGTGTGTTTGTGTTGGCTTGCTAGGCCTTTAGGGCTCATAGACTTAGCCCACTCCGGCACAGATCGGCAGCCGGAGAAGGCATTAGTTTCCCCCACGTATCTACCCTGCAGGCTTCACGGTCAAGAGTGATGCCAGGGAGTTCACGTGATTACTTGCTTTAGGAAAACAGAAGCCAACAATGCAAGAATCGCCATCCCCAGGAAAAGGTCACTAGGACTCAGCGTTGTAATGGATGTAACAAATATTTAAATAAGGATAATATAAAAATGTATTTGCTCATTTTGATTTATTTCCAATGTCTTGGCTTTCACTTTACTGAGTGGTTCACCAATTCAAACTGGATTTCTGCTGACTTATTTAGCCATACCGCTTCTCTTTACCCTCCTCCTCTGTGCCTTTCAATCATATTTCACAGTCCCTTCCAAAAGGACCACAAAGTATAGCACCAGAAATATTCTCAGTCTATCAAGTGACTCCATATTAAGTAGTTTTATGAAGCGGGGAATGCGAGCCAAGCTTCTGTATGATGCCGAGGAAAAGTCAGGGCTCGATGAGGACTGGTCCAGGCCACAGTGAATGGCCAAGGCCAGTTCAGTCCCACCCACCAGAGTAGCATCTTCCCTTCCCAAAGTGTGAGCCCCACAGAAATGAAGCAGACGAGAGCCTCCTTGAATTTAGCATGGCAGTGGGTCTCAGCCGGAGAGGCCCCAATGGAGTCCCCTACTTTGGCCTCAGGAAGCCGAGCCTGGACCAAGATAAAGAGAATTGTCCAAGATCCTCAATGCCTCAACGAGCCTGGACAGCAGGCGAGGAAGAACATGGACCTGGGGAATGCTACCCTCTTCTCCCTCCAGCCCCCCTAATCTCCATGAACCTGAAACCACAGCCGGGGACCGTCCTGATGCTTGCTGGAAAATGATCCCAGGGCCTTCCTCAGGTCAAGTGAAGTAAGGGAGGGGTGGGGGGAGATGCCAGGTGGGAGATCTGCACAGACTAGTGTTTATACCCACCACCCTATGCGTTCCCATGCACCCTGTCTGGACGCCCAGGTACCCTGGTACTTTTCCCACAACATTCTCCCATGAAGTTCCCATGGACTTTCCAGTCCCACTTTGAGATTATCAACTGCACCCTCTCACCACACCCACGGACCTCTCTTCTTTGCAGCTCTACTCCCACCTCCTGAAACAGTACCTCATGCATATGAGGTAGTTAGTGAGTGCTTGCTAAGTGAATGAAGACATTCTTGTCTCATAGGTGAGGAAGCTGAGGCTTAGGGAGACCAGCCAACTAGCCATTCCTTTATTCAAGGTCATCCAACTAATCAGAGGTCAAGTGGCCTTGCAAACACAGGTACAGTTTTATAAGTGCATAGATACAGAGATGTGCTCAAGAGCAAGGGAATTGGAAACTGTCAAGATTCCCACTTATTCTGCCCACGGTCCATGTAGCACAGGTGCACTTACTAAAGGCCCCAACCTCCGTGACCCCTGAACTTGTCACCTACGATACAGCAACATTAATACTTTTAATAGATGGAATATTTGACCTTAATGGCATGTTTCTACAACTTCAGAGAGGGGTCACCTGTTGGGAAGTACCACCTACTACTACTAATCCTCTTGGAATGACGGAGACCGAGTCAACACCACACCCAGAGGAAGAACACTGGGGTCCCCCAGGTGAACCGTATACTACGGTAAATCCCACGTACGCGCAGAATAACAAAATGAGTTATTATTAGGAAATGTGCTAAGTACCTAGAATTACAACCTTCCCCAGTATTATCACCGTCAGAAAGGTTGATATAACAAAAATTGATTAGGGAGAGCAATAAAGACCGCTTGGGGAACTATTAATACGCTTAGGTTCGGGAGCATTTATTGAACAAAGGATATTTTCCAGATGCTCTGTGTTTTCACAGAAATAATAACTGAAATCTGTCTCCTGGAGGATGTGGGATCGCTATAAAGGAGAATTCTCTTGTGAGGGGGACCAAATGAAAGTGGGAAAAAACTCTGGCCACGAGTTTTCTGAAAAGAGGACTCATATACCAGGATAGTTGTCACCTACACCTAAGGCAGGAGGTGGATGGGCTGGCCGATGGGGGTGGGGGGAGGGCTGTATTTTTACTTTAGGAGAGGACAAAGGCCACCTCAGAGGAGAAAGTCCCTGACATTCAATTAATCTGCTTTGTACCATGTTACAAATAAAATTTAAGGAATCTAACGGCCTCTTAATGAAAAAAATAAATCTTGAGAAGTTATTATCTGGGAAACCTGGACATTGTCTGAGGTCCCAGTTGCCTGTAACAACCTGCATTTGCCTGGTGGGATTGCCAGGGGATCAGATATCAGACCATAAAGTTGCTAATATAACCGATGCGGCTTGATGGGAGGGAGGGCTTCAATCCATTAGGAAGTCTGTGTGGGGTGGGAGGCGTCTGCTCCAAGGCCTTGATTCGGAAAACAGAAGGCCTCCATGGAATGTTTCTACAGGCTACAGTGGAAGGGCCAGCTGAAGCCAGGTGCGGGGACAGGTGAGGAGCGCTAGCCGGGCCCTCTCTAGATTCAGGATGTGAACTACTTGCTTCCTCCAAACTGCGGCCACCGGAAATTTAATTCTTGCTTTCAAGGGTGACTTCAAAGCTTAAAAACCACCTATCTGAAGCTGCCCATGTTTGGTGGCAAACAAGAGAAAACACACATGGTCAGAAATTTCCAAATGTAGTTAATTTGCCTTGCTTTCTGGATTTCAGAGGCAGATGGTTGAATTTATCTTATACCTCAGCTCATAGGCTATTATTAGCATCCATCCAGGCAAGTCTGCACTCTCATTTACTTATTGCCTTATTGCCTTTTGTTTTTTCTCACTTCTCTGGCTCTCATGCCTCACCCCACCCCACCCCCACCTACCCCCAGGCAACAGTTCCAATGTATTTAATACGTATTCTCAAATTTGTAGGTATCTCTGTAACAAATGCAAAACTGTGTTGTGTATGTGTATATTTTAATTTCCATAAGTGGCAATGGGCTGTGAACACTTTTTTGTCCTTTTTTAATTCAGCGCTATGTTTTAAAGCTCTATCCCTGCTGCAAAGAGAACATTACTTTGGGACTTCGTAGGGTTTCATGATATCTGCCCACCACGTTTTACCAACTGTTTCTCCTCTGACACACAGATCAACTCTACAAACAGTAAGCATCAGACATTTGCATCTTTGTCTTCCTCTGGATTCATGCAAAGGTTTTTCTCTGAGATTACCCATGAGTGGGTAAATACATACATCATTTGAGTGAGCGCTGCTGCAGTTCTGTTTTTGGATGCCTGAACAGTTTCCATTCCCATCAAGACGACATCCTGTTCCCCATATCCCACCAACCCCCCACATAATCCAATTAAATCGAGTAAAATTTTTGCCAATTAAAATGGGAATAGAATGTTACTCTAGTCTTTTAGTCTATACTTCTCTGATTATTAACTGAGTTTGATCATCATTTCATATATTTGTCAGCAACACCAGTTTACTCCTTTGGTGAACTGCTATTCGTATCCTCTGTCCATGTTTCTCTGTAGACTCCTCTTTTTTCTTGTTTATTGGCAACATTCCTTATATTCTGTGTCTTGGTCTCTTTTGGTCTTAGACATTACAGATGCAATTTCTTAATCTCTTATCTATTAATTTGTCTATGTTGTCTTTTTAAAAATCTAACTCTAAGTTCTGTGTAATCAGAAACATCAATACTCACCTAAGGCTTTGTTCTTTTGAGAGATTTCTCCTAGGTCCTATGTGTTGTCCTATCAGCATTCCAATTTTACATTTCATATTTAGGCTTTCCATCCATCCGGAATCCACTTTATATAGGGTGTGAGGCAGGGATCTAGCTTTGTTATCTCTGTGGAGAGCCAATTTTCTCAACACCTTCTATTAAGTAATTTGCCCTATTGCCCAGTGACCTTTATCCTATCAAGTTGTTATATGTAGAGAGAGGTATCAGTCTATATGACCTCCCTGTTCAGGCATTCTACTTCTCTGTTCTTATACCAATAATACATTGTTTTTATTTCAATGTGTCTGTACTGTGTCTTAATAACTAGTAATGGAAGTCTGCCTTCTTCCTCTTCTAAAGTGACATAGCTATTCATCAACCCACATTCTTCTCTTTGTAGACTAATGTTGGCACATCCTTAAAAAATCTAACTGGAATTTTGGTTTGGATCACTGAAATGTGCATTAGTTTGGAGAGAACTGGTATCTTCATAATGTTAAAGCACTCCAGAAACATGGAGTAGCTCTCCGTTTAGTCATTTTCTTAAAATATTATCTTTGGATATTATATATATTCTTTATTAACTCCTAGACAATTTAAAATTTTGTTGCCAGTATGAAGGCACCTTGTTTTCTATTTTATTTTCTGATTAGTTACTGGTAGTATGGAAAGACACAATTGCACATTTTCTGAGCTAACTTATTCTTTTTCTGGTGAAGCTTACAGATTTCTCTTTAGATCATATCATCCATCAGTAGATGACAATTGAATGGCCTCTCTTCCAGTCATGAGACTGTCATTGTTTTGTTTGGGCTTTATCTTATAGAGTTGTCCGGGACCTTTGATACTGCATTAAAACCAACAGCATATGTTCTTAATCCTAATGTGGATGAGTCCAAAGTTTCTCCTAAGTATGTTATTGGTGTAGGTCAGAGGCATAAATCTTTCCCAAATTACGGAAGTGCCCTTCTGGACATTATATGAAAGATACTTTATCATATATTGATGTTAAATTTTATAAGAATGTGTTTTCAAATATCTGAGATGATCAAGCAATTTTTCTTCTTTGGATTAATGTAGCAATACATTTTTCTGAAGTTAAACCATCTTTGCTTTTCTGGGCTAAATTCTCTATGATCATCTATTACTTTTACCCTTTTATATTTTGACCTATATTTCACTTTGCATTTTTATACCTGTACTTAAATGTCAAATGGCCCATTGTACTGATCCTGACAAAATTTGAGGTGACTAACACAGTAGTATCATAAAATGATTTCTAATGCCTTCACTCTTTTTCTATTCCCCAGAGTTGTCTAACTTTTTTGATGTTGGGTAGAACTTGCCTATAAAACCACTGGATCTAGGGCTTTTGTCGGAGAAAGGGCTTGATTATCATTTTAATGTCATTATTACTTATCGATCTATTCAGTTTTTTTCGGTTTCTCTTACGCTATTTGGCACTGTAATATTTTTCCATAAGAGTACCTATTTCATGAGGTATTCAAATCCATTTATAGTTATTCCTAATATTCATTTTTTTCCTCAGCTTTATCTACTTTATTTCCCCATTTTTCATTCTGCATTTTTGTTATTTGATTATCTTCTCCTTATCCTGATCAGTCTGGCCAGAGGATGCTTCTCTTACAGCGTTTTCAAAGTGTCAGATTTGTGTTTTATTAATTTCCTCTATTAGATATTTCTTAAATTTCTTATAGGTCTCCTTGTTTTTTTGTGTTTGCTCTTTTTCCAACCTCTTCTCAAGAATCTTTAGATCAGTTGTTTTCAGTTTTTCTTGTTCTCAAATAACTGTATCTACAGCTATACTTTTTCTCTATGCTACCTTAGCTATCTCACAAATTTTGATAAATTAATGTTTAATTCTATGTATTTGATAATTTCCCCTATGATTTCTGTTTTAACCTCAATTAGGCTCTAGATATATGAGATATTTTAATTTTCTTTGATCTTGGTTTCTCATTTTATTATGTTTTCATCAGAAAACATTCTACATTAAATAGCATTCTTTGGAATCAGAAACTTCCTGGGTGACATAGTAAACTAGTAAACATTCACTTGTGAATGATCCAGTCTCAAAAAAAAAAAAAAAGTGTACCTTTACTATTTGTTGGGCATCGAATTTCACACATCTATTATTTTCCCACCTTAATGTCTCACTTGGATCTTTTTTATCTTTGGTCTGCTTAACCCATCAGTTTGACAGAGCTGTTTTAAAATTACTGCCAACGATTGTTGACTTAACTCTTTCCACCCATAGCTCTCAATTGCCATTTTGTATATTTTAGGGTGACGCTATTGGGTGAATTTACATTCATTATGACTAATTATTCCTACTCTATTGTAACACTTGTAGGTATATCACATCCCTCTTCACCCTTAATGGTTTTTCCTTTTAGTCCTATTTCATCAGATATTAACATTGCTATTACAGCTTTCTTTGGTTCACATTTTTCTAATATATATATATACTTTTCTATCTTTTTGTCCTTAGTCTAGCCAGATCCTTTCCTTTCACTACTCTCTTACTGAAAAAATATTGCCACATTTATGTTCTATATCCAATCTGAGTATTTCTGTCTTTTGACTGGGGAGTTAATTTTCATTGTAATTACTTTTTGCTACATTAAGATTTATTTCCACCATCTTATTTTATTTTTTTCCCCTATTACCATGCTTTCTTTTGGTTTTCCTTCACCTTTCCTGCTTTTCACTGGATAGGATCAAGCTCTTTGTGTGAAAGTGGTACATTCTATTTTTGTCTTCTGATAGTCACTCTATTTATTAGGATTAACAATAGTGTTTTACCCTTGTCCATTTTTTAAGTTATCAACACAAACCACTTATATTTAACAAAACAAAAGTACCATGGCGTAGCTTCATCAGCTGTGCTCTTACTTTCTTCCTCTAGCCTAACAGCTTGTAGGTCTAACCAGGTTCAGATTTTTTTTTAAGATTTTATTTATTTACTTAGAGTAAGAGAGAGAGAGCATGAGCAGGGAGAGGAAGAGGGAGAAGCAGACTCCCTGCTGAGTAGGGAGCCCAACCCAGGGCTGGATCCCAGGACCCCGTTATTGTGACCTGAGCCAAAGCAGAGGCTCAACCAACTGAGCCACCCAGGTGCCCTCGTGTCTCAGATTTTGGTTCTGTGTTGTTATGCATGTCCATGATGATAGTTCTGGGGACACGCAGCAGTCTCTTTTTTGGAGGTTGAGGACTTCAAAGGTGCTTCTCTAAGCAATTCCTTCTTTATTTAAAGAAACTTGAAAGTGTGTACACTAGAGAGTGGGCCGCTTTCTCCTGGAAGAGCGTGGTATAGATGTTGACTCACAGGCAATTAACAAAAATAAACTTTACCACATGAATGAACATCAAATCATCACAAACAACACTTTAGCCTTGGAAACTTTATGGGTGAGAAGGGAATGTTACACCATTCCCAGGAAACAAGTGATCCACCTCATTGCTTGACAATAGCCGAAGGATGCTGCTTGACCCAAGAACCACACCACATTCCTCTAAACAGCAGGGCTTTTCTGTTCATAAGGAGTTCTAAGTAGAAGGCACACATTAAGGAAATACTCACTGAGTCAAGCCATGCCCACAGTATATAATCTCACACATGCATACTGGGATGCAATATATCTCACTGGTAGTTATAGGTGTGTTTCTACAGACACACACACTCTAAACCATACTTTCAGAATACTGTAATCAAACCAAGTTATTAAGTATATATTTTTAACATATCAATATTAGTGCTAACATGATGAATTTTTTGAAGATTCTATTTTTTATTTATTTGAGAAAGAAAGAGAGCGAGAACAAGCAAGTACACACAAGCAGGGGGAGGGGCAGAGGGAGAGGAACAGGCAGACTCCTCACTGAGCAGGGATCCTAAAAGGGGCCTCGATCCCAGGACCCTGAGATCATGACCTGAGCCAAAGTTAGACACTTAACTGACTGAGCCACCCAGGCACTCCAAACACTGTGATTTAATAGCAAACAAAAACTTCTTCTCAAGGAGAACAAACACCTAAATCAAAGATCCATCTTTTTTCTATGGATGCACTTCACAGATCTTCACATTAACCAACTTGTTTAGCCCAGTCCTTCCCCTCTGTGTGTTCCTTAACATTTTTTTTAAATCCTTACGTAACTGGAATTTCCCTAGACCTCACAAGCCTTTGGATATAAATGAGACTACATCAAATTAATGCCCAGATTCTTCTGGCTCTGAAACTTCAGTTGCTTGTCTGTAAGAGATGAGCCTTCTGCCTTGGTCTTCCCTGGTTACTTCTGCAGGAACCACAGGAGCACCTCACTGATTTCTACACTCCAGTCTCCCTGTAAGTCCCCACTGCCCATGAAACCACATGAGGAAGGCACATAATCCTTTATCCTCTACTCCCAGGATGATGCCATGCTTACTTTGGTAGGACTTCCCTGCATATCTACCTATAGAGGATGAGGAGGCATGTCCTCTTCTCTATTCCATACTGCTGCATCATCATCACATCAAGGTACCCACATGGAACTACTCTTATATCCAGAATCTTGCAAAGTATTTTGTTAAGACCGCTCCTTCAGTTATTTATTTGCAACCTTCTCTCTCCCCAGGGCTCAGAACTCTTGGTCCTTGAAGGCAGGCCAGGAAATGGTGGTCACTACAATCTCCACCTCTCCTCCCAGAGATATATATGTACAAAAACCTCCACACAACACCCTGATTCCAGAACCCTCTGCAATATGGGTAGATATTAAGTTATTGTAGATAGTATATCTGGGAGGAGGCATGGACAAGATGCAATCCAGACACAACCAAGCCCTAAATTTGGTTTAGACTTGGCTGGAACATTTACTATGGTGATGACTCTTTGTGTACTTTCCTCTCCCTAAAAAAAATTCTGGGTGTTTTAATATACTTGTTTTATTCAAAAAGTGTTTTTGAAAACTTGTCATCAAAGTAGGAAAGCAACCCATGAATTATTTATATATACTGATTCATCAATAATAGCTTAGTCATGATAGTACTTTGGTGGGGGGTGGTATTTCAAAGCTGTGCAGGTCATGGGGACTGTTAATATATAGTCACTTCCTCCCAGGGGCGTGGTGAAACTGCCCTTCCCTGCCTTCCTGAAGTTAGGTATGGCCTTTAAGAGCTGCAAATTTGAGGCCACTGCCTTGCACAACTCCAGGAGGCACCACTCAATGCTGCATGTTATGAGAACACCCTCTGTGTGCTATGCCCCTGTACCGGTGCCACCCCTGGAACTAGACAGCACTTTGGCACTGAATAAATACATGTGTTTCCTGAGTTCTCCATCCAGTTTAACTCATGAATGGGAACATTCTTACTGGAGTATAACAGTTTTATGCCTGGAGAAGGAATAATATATTAAACTTTTTTTTTTAATTTTTGAGAAAGCTCTTTCTTCACGGTGCCATCAAAGTGTTGATGTACTATAAGGTGGTGGCTCTCAACGGGGGCAAGGAGTAGGAATCTTGATGCCATTATCTAGTAAGTACAGGTCAGGGATGCTGGTAAACATCACACAATGCACAAGAAGGCCCCACAACAAAGGATTATCCTGCCCCAAATGTCAAACGTGCCACTGTTGAGAAACTATGACTTAAGATAAGGCTGAAGGGAAATACAGCCATGTTCATATATATAATTCTCATTTTATACTGACTAAATACTCTCTTTCACTGAGAATGGAAAAGAGAAGAAGTTGAAGACAGCATAAAGCTCAAGAAGATGGAGAATAACTTTCTACCCCTTCCTTACAGACAGCACATAGTGGCTTCCTTTCTGAGAAGACAGTATGAAAGGAGGGAAAAGAGTAACTTTCAGTAGAGAAACCTGACAAATACTATCTCATTCAGGTGGTCAAGTTGAACATCAGTAATAACAAGGTATGTTGACAGTATGTGCCCTTGATGTGATGTGATTACCTGGCACTTTACCTCCCCAAACCCATAACCTTAGTCTTATAAGAAAAACATCAGGAAAACCACAGTTGATGGACATTCTACAAAATATGCCTGACGAGTACCCCTCAAAGTCATAAAAAAACTAGCGAACTCTGAAAAACTGTCATAGCCAAGAGGAGCCTAAGGAGACATGACAAGTAAATGTAATGTGGTGTCGCGGATGGGATCCTGGGATGAAAAAGGATACTGAGTAAAAACAAAGAAAATCGGAATAAAGTATAGACTTCTTTAATGACAATGTATTGATTCATTCATTGTGATGAATGGGCCACCCTATTGGAAGATGTTCATGGTGGGGGAAACAGGGTGTGGCATCCATAAGACCTCTATTGTCTTTGCAGATTTTCTGTAAATCTAAAATTATTCTAAGGTGAGATGTTTATTTTTTTAAAGATGAAATAAGGGATGTAGAACTATAAGGAACTTTCCAGCAGTTTCAAAGGTGAAAAATGAAATTGCTCATAAAGAGACATTACAGAAATATGTAATGAACCAGACAAACGATCATTCATCACGTCTGATTTACGGCAATGCTCTGAGGACAGGCTTGTCGCTGATGGAACTGTTTTTTGACCACATGGTACATGCAACATGTAATAAAAGTATGCCACAGGAAGATATTGATCTGCTCAAAGACACAGGAGGCGCACGTGATATGACTGAACAGGGCGAAATAGCTTCTGATAATGTGAGCTGCGGTGTTCAAACTGTGTGCTGTTGAACCCAAGCTACCCCCAAAAGTCGGGTCCTGATATGTTTAAGCATATTTTAACTATTTTCAAAACCATAATAAAAAAGCAACACAATCTTCCAACTGTCTCTATAACCTAACACACAAGAGATCAATAGCATGTGTGTGGTAGTTAACTTTATGTGTCAACTTGACTGGATCACAGGACGCCTAGATATTTGGCTCAATGTGATTCCTGGTGTGTCTGTGGGGGTGTTTGCTGATGAAATTAGCATTTGAATCAGTGAACTGACGAAAGTGATTTGCCCTCCCCAGGTGGGTGGGCATTGTCCAATCCATTAAGGGGCTCAACGGAACAGAGGAGGAGGAAGACACAATTTGGCCCTTCCTGCCTGGTTGCTTAAGCTGGGACATTCATCTCCTTCCCTTGGTACCCCTGTTCTCAGGCCTAGAGTTGATTCTATCACCAGCTTTCGTGAGCCTCCTGGTGACACATGTCAGGTCATGGGACGTCTCAGTCTCCATAAACTATGAGCCAATTCTTTATACTAAATCTCTTAATTCACACACACACACACACACACTAAATATATACTTTATATACACATCTATCTATATCTCTATATTCCATTATCTACACATGTACATATGTGTATGTATGTGTGTGTGTCTACACATATCTAGAGAATGCTAATACAAAGGGCATTTACATTTGGTTACAAGAACAAAGCTTCTCCTACCACCCTGGATACATCTTTGAACATCTTATAAAGTGCCATTAATCAGGAGAGATGGAGCTTCATGCTCATCTTCTTATAAACTCCCGACTCTGTACATCCTCTTCATGTAGTCATACAGAAACAGGTTCCATACAACACTGGAAAAATCACTTTTTTGCATGCTCAGTTTCATCACGGGTCAGACTGGACAAAAACCCATGTTACTGGGAGGAGGAAATGACCTAATTGAGGCAAAGCCCTTAGCACACCACCTGGCACATAGTAAGTGTTCAATAAATGCTTGGCTCCCCGCCCCCCTCCATTACACTATTTCCAGCTTGTCCTACTCACTAGCCCTGCAAGAAGATTCATGTTCCCCAAATAAACCATGTTTGTTCAGATTTCCCTGTCTTGCCTGCATTGCTCCCTCTGCCTACAGCACACTCCCTAACTCTCCTGGATGCTACATGGATAAGGATGAAGCTGCCTTCTTCGGCCAACCTGCCCACCTGATGCCCCAGAGGCAGTCTCTCTCTACCATGTTACCTCGGGGCAGAAGCCACACATCTCTTACAGCCCTTGTTAAGCCATCAATAGTTGTTGATGCCTTTAACTTATCTTTATTGGGGTATAATTCACATAACATAAAATTAGCCACTTAAAGTATACAATTCAGTGGCATTAAGTGCATTCACAATGGTGCCACTAATTCTAGGCATTTTCATCTATGAGGAAAGCCTGCACCCATTAAGCAGTCCTGCCCCCTGCTCACCTCCCCTCAGCCCCTGCTCACCACTTGCCTCTCTGTCTTTATAGATTTGCCTAGCCTTGATATTTCGTGTAATGGAATCATTCAATAGGTGGCTTTTGTGTCTTAAACCTTTTACCCAACCTGATGTTTTCAAGGTTCACTCATGTACTCAAGCATCATGTTTTCAAGGTTCAAGTATGTATCTATACTTCATTCCTTTTGATGACTGAATAATATTCCCTTTTATGGCTCTACACCACATTTTGTTTATCCATTCATAGTTGATAGCCATTTGGGGTGATTTCCTTTCTCGTTGGCTATCACAAACAGTGCTGCTATGAACATTCATGTATACGTTTTTGTCTGAACACCCATTTTCAATTCTTTAAGATGTATACTTAGAAGTAAAATTGCTAGATCATGTGCTAATTCTGTATTTATCCTTTTGAGGAACCTCCAAGCTGTTTTCCCTAGTGACTGCATTATTTTTCATACCTGCTGGCAATGTATGAGGGGTTCCATTTCTCTACAACCTCGCCAACGCTTGTTATTGTCTGTTCGTTTCACTATATCCATCCTGGTAGGTATGAGGTAGTAGCTCATTATGGTTTCAATTTGTATTTCCTTAATAACTAAAGATGTTGAGCATCTTTTCATGAGTTAGTTGGCCATTTGTATATCTTCTTTGAAAAAATGCTGGTTATTGGCTTTTTATACTGATCTTCCCTTCAGGCTGTGAACTCAATGATAGTAGAAGATGACATTTCTTCTTTGAGTCTTCAGTGCAAAGGACAGTCCCAGGTATGCAGCCAACACTCCAGGAAAAATAAAAAACTGAACTGAGTGAAGAAAGAACCTCAAGACATGAGTAAAGAGAGGCCCAAATCATACCCCACACGGGTAGAAGCTCTAAGAATCGGTGAAAAGATACCTACCTGGAGGAAGACCATACAGATGAGGTGCGATTCGATCTAAGACTTGAAGAATGAACCAAAGTTAATTCTAGGTCCACAGCTCCTCCTTTATCTCCATTAATTCATTCGGTTTTGAATACAGTAAACAGATCTTGAATAATTATGTCCGGCTGGGAGCCTGGCTGGGCTCCTATGTGAATTGGGGGGATAGGGAGCACCTGCCCTAGAGACATCATCCCGCTGTAGGTCCATGCTGCAAGGGATTCATCCTGCACCCTCCTAGTACCCCTCACCTGTCGCTGTCCCTAGCCATCTGATATTTCTCTCTGTTGAGGGCACTGTTTATCATCCCAAGCTGATGGACCTATAATATGTGGAAATGAGAACAAGATGAGGGACTCAAAGTACTTTATTGGTTTATGAAGTCCAGAGAAACATCAGATTTAAGCCTGTTGCAGATTTGTTCTCATTTTATTTTTCCTTGCCTTTGGTCACAATCTGCTTCCCACCATATTCTAAATCCAGTCTCCCAGAGTCAGAGCTGAAATATTTGCCCTCAGCTTTTTTCTTTGATTACTCAATTAAGTAGTCTCAGGAATTTTCAGAAATGTTGAAATCCTGGGGCGCCTGGGTGGCTCAGTCTGCTGAGCGTCTGCCTTTGGCTCAGGTCATGATCCCAGGATCCTGGGATCGAGCCCTGTGTCAGGCCCCCTGCTCAGTGGGAAGTCTGCTTCTCCTTCTCCCTCTATTCTTCCCCCCAACTTGTGCACAGACTCTCTATTAAATAAAATCTTTAGAAGAAAACAAAAAAAATGTTGAAATTTGAAGTTCATATTGCTAACTCTTCATAACCGTGGTGCTCACTGGTGACCCTTAGCTCAATAAAAGTTATAATGCATATTTGCACATAATTGCAATTTTGAAAACATGATCACAACATGATCTCATTTATTCTCAGAACTCCTATGGGTGTGCAGATGTGGCCAGTTAGGCACAACGAAGGGAGATGACTTGCCCAAGCTCATACTGCCTATAAGTGATGAAGCCAAGATCTCACTTTAGCTCTTTTGCATTTAAAGTTCCTGATATTTCCACTTAACCATAAGAGCATGACAGAAATTACAGTGTAGGAGCAAATTATGTATTATTAACATAGTATAATTACTCAGCAATATTCTTTTCTCACAGGTTAGTAAGAGTTAAAATTGGGTGAGCTGAATTCCCTGCCTTAGTTTCCATTTCTCTTAACATTTTTCATATTTAATTTTTGGACGCTGATTTCTTGGCAAGCGATCCAAACAAAATTTCAAACCTAAGCTGTCCCCTTAATGAAATGACTGCTTTTCCCAAAATAGTCCCTGGGCAAACTGTTACACATTGTGCTCAATGACCAGGGACACAGCTGGCAAAAAAACCTCCATATACAGTTTCTCTATTCGCTGAGATGGTTTCGTGCTTGGTCCTCACGGCTTGCTTTTAATAATTTAGTCACGCACTCCTCTGCAGTATATTGCTTCCACAATACTAATTTAAACCATGTCAGTGTGCTTACCATATGACTGACAATAGCCAAAGTTTAAAAAAAAAATCCATTCTTCAATTAAATGTATACTATTCATCTGTGAACATCATGCTTGAGTTGCTAGTCAAAAATTCTCTTGCCCACTCTCTCTCTCTTTGCTTTCCTCCTCCTCTCTCTCTCCTCCACCCCCTTCATACACACACACACACACACACACACACACACACAATGCCCACTGGACAATTTCCAAGCGTCTAACATACACTTTACTGAAACAGGCTGGATCGGACCACACACAATAGCAAATTGCCTAAATAAGTCAGATGCATAAGCAACAGCCACTCAATTGCAGAGAATGTTTAAACTTTAGGGAAAAAACAATAAATTAAAGCACAGCCTTTCTTCTAAAGTGATTCCTCATTGAGGCTTCTGCTCTGAATTAGGAGGTTGTGTCAGAGTGCTGTACATATCTGGGGCCCACCCTGAATTCTCCTTTCCAGGCTAAGTCATGACTCCCTGGGGAGGTGCAGCCCCAGAAACAGAGAGTCCACACTCGACAACAGGGTGAAGGCCAGAGCTTGGGCAGTGTTGTCCTGTAGTTCCCTGGGCTCGCCTTTAAAGCCTTTGAGAAGAAGCCTCTGGGGCTTCAGGGCATCCTTCTCAAAGGTTTGCAAAGCTGACCTGCCAGACTTGTCCACTTGCCACAAGACAGATGCTACCTACGGCCAGAGTTTTCTTTTGAAAACAAAAGTACAGACACCTGGGTAGCTCAGTGGTTGAGCATATGCCTTCAGCTCATGTCATGATCCTGGAGTCCTGGGATCGAGTCCTGTATCAGGCTCACCACAGGGAGCCTGCTGCTCCCTCTGCCTAGCTCTCTACCTGTGTGTGTGTGTCTCTCATGAATAAATAAAATCTTTTTTAAAAAAAGACAATAAAAGTACATATGTCACCCCCATTCTTCCCACCACCAAACCCAAACCCTCATCATGACCTACAAGACCTCATGTGACCAGGCATCAGTTTACTCTCCAAGCTGCTCTCTTACTGCCCCTCCAGCCACACTAGCCTCTTTTCTATTTTGTCCAACCTTCCAAGCCTATTCTGCTTTGGGGCCTTCTCCCAGCTGGGCCCTGTGCCTGGACTCCTCCTCAAGATCATCCCACAGACAGCTCCTTCTCTCTATATGTCAGCTCCATGCCACCTACTCTGAGCGTTCCCAAGCTCTCTGGGGTGGGTGAGATTATTGCTCCAACTCTCCACTCCCCAGGAAGAGGATGAAATACCTGCACAGATGCCAGGTGCCGTCTCACTGCTTCTTACTGTTGGCAGAGCAGCTTCTTGCCCTTGATAAGGTCACATGGGTGGCTGTGGCCAAAGAAATGTGGGTGGAGGTGACAGTGAGCCAGGTCTGAGCCGAGGCCCCAAGAGCTACTACAGGTCTCCCCTCAACCACCTGCTTTGCTGAGAGGAGTATGCTCAGATACTCACCAGTCCAAAGTGAATAAAGGCCCATAAATAAATGAGGAAACTCAAAATAAATCCTTATTATCCTAAGCCAATGGGATACTAATGATGCTTGTTACATTTAAAAGAAAAAAAAAAAAACTGGGCGGCTGAGCCAATTAAGCATCTGACTTCAGCTCAGGTCATAATCTCGGGATCTTGGGATAGAGCCCTATGTAGGGCCCCATGCTCAGCAGGGAGTCTGCTAGTCTCTGTCTCTCTCTCTCTCATCCCTTTCTCCTCTCCCTGCTCATGCTCTCTTTCCCTCTCTCTCAAATAAATATTTTTTTTAAAAAAGCTAATATGCTATGTAATCAAAAATAGCCCCCTCAGGCTCTGCTATGTTACTTTGTTTTCACTATACTGTTTACATTCCTAATGTATATTTTTTAATTTGTCTATTGCTTCTTTCCTTCCAATAAAAGTTCTATGAGGACACTGTATTCCCAGCCTTTAATACAGTGCCTCACACACATTAGCTGCTCTATAAATATTTGTTAAATGAATAAATGAGATCCCAATTCTTAACTTTTGGAAGGATTTGTATGTTTTCTAAGTTGAAGACCTAATCTCTCTGAGGTCTAAAGCAAAAGCTTTATTTTTTTCATTAAAAAGATTAACTAACAAACAATGTAACATCAATATCTGAGGCAACATCATCAGAACTCTAGATGTTCATCAAGAACCAATGAGCAATTGGTTATGTCCTGTAATAGGAAAATACCAACTAGCCCTACTGTAGCACCAGGATTAAGGTCACCATGATGATGATGATGATGATGATGATGACGACAACGACGACGACGACGACGACGACAGTGGTGGTAGTGATGATAGTAGTGTAGTAGTGATGGTGATGATGGTAACGGTGGTGGTGGTGGTGGTGGTGGTGGTGGTGGTGGTGGTGGTGGTGGTGGCAATTCTGGTCAACTATTCCAACCTAGCTACCTGGAAATGACACAACCATGCCCTCAACGCTTCTAGGGGATTGGCATATACTGACTGCTCCTGGTCAGGAAACCTCTACTCAATCTGCAAAGCCAACTATTATATTGGTGATGGGGGCAAAAGGAAGCAGAATCCCTGTGCTCACAAAAGTCACAGGCTACTGGAGAGGTGAATAATTATGAGAATAAAAGTTTAAGTTGTAAGTATGAGAAGGGCTACAAAATAGCAATACAGGGTCACAGAGTCTATAAGAAAGGAATTCAGCCTTTCTTACCTGGGAAAGGTATGCCCAAGCAGTGATAAGAAATTGGTAACCACAAGTGACTCAGTAAGCAAAGAAATAGTGAAAGAGGATTCTCGGGAGAAGGAAGAGTGTAAAAAAAAAAGCCTATGGTGTGATAGGCAAAAAAGAAGACCAACACAGCTGGAGAGGAGAGAGTGTGGGTAATAGTTTAAGATGAATCTGCAGAGGAGAAAGGATGCCAGACTCAACAAGACCCTGTAGGTCAAATCAAGGAATTCCATTTTTATACTAAGTAAGAAATTGGAGAGTTTTAAGCCATGGGGTCCCATGATCAGATCTGCCTTCTGAAAGGACTGGTGGGGCTGTTATGTGGTGAATGGGAGCAAGGAGAAGATGGTTCCTCGAGTAGCTTGGGCTAAGATGGTAACGGTAGATATGGAGAGAACTGCGTGTGTACCAGAACTATTTAGAAGGCAAGATGGTGCCAAACTAGATATGGGGTAGAGATAAACAACAAATTCCACTTCCTAGCTTATGTGTTGGTATAGATAGTAGGATACTCACTGAGATAGAAAACACAAGATGAACAATAAGGGGAGTGCAAATTTGTTTGGACCAGTTAAGTTTGCATTTCTTTCAAGAGACCCAGGAAAAGACATCAAGCAGATATTTGAGAGGAAAGGAAAGGAAAGGAAAGGAAAGGAAAGGAAAGGAAAGGAAAGGAAAGGAAAGGAAAGGAAAGGAAAGGAAAGGAAAGGAAAGGAAAGGAAAGGAAAGGAAAGGAAAGGAAAGGAAAGGAAAGGAAGGAAAGAAGGAAGGTTGTGACTTACCTACTCAGGGGTAGAAATGGTAGCTGTGGGGAAGAATGGGGTGCTTCAGGAGGAGAGCAGAGAGTAAGGCGTTAAAAGGGTCTGAGACAGCCTTACCAAACACCACATTTCCTGGACAGGGAGTAGATTAGCCTCCTAAGGGACAGGGAGGGTCAGCAAGTGGCAAAGGGGAACTTGGAAAGAGTTTGTGCCTGGAAACCTGGGAGTGGGAGGAACATATGAATGTTTTCCTGAGGGGACTCCACCTGGCCCACCCCACCCCCAAATCCCCACCACACACATTGCAGAATCTGCTTCATTTGTTTCAAGCTTTCAAAATACAATAATGGCACATCTTTCAAGAGTTATAGCAGTGGTGAATAAGGTAAGTTCTTTCAAACCAGGACCAACTTCCTGTTTAGACCAAAGCAGCGTTTGCTACCAAGTGAAAGGCTCCTTGAACAAAAGTTTCCCTCACCTACTAGAAGGTGCTTAACGTGTCCAAATACTACTCTTAAGTATGAGTTCTTGATTCAAGTCAAACAGTGGGCTCAACAGCTGAGAGGGGATCCTACTGACAGTAGTGAACTCCTACAATCAACATGTCTTTACGGAGGACATGCCCCTCTCCAGTGTTCTTCTAGGAACCCATGTTAGGGGAGAAGGAGAATACACAGAGGTAGGAAGGACCCTGGGAAGTAGGCAGGTAGAATGAGCTTAGGATTTAGACCATGAAGACCACTTTCACGTCCCGTTCCAACCACCTGATATGTGTGCAGCTCAGGGAGGTCACACAACTACTCCTTACAACCTCACTGTCTCCATCTGTAAAACAAGATCAATAGCATCTTTTTCAAAGGGTTGGCACGGCATCAAATGGAGAGTAAGCATGAAAGTGCCCCAGAAACCAGGAAGTGACAATAGCTGGTGGTGACCATGGAAACAGGGCCCCAGGCCTTCTCACTGAGTCCTGGGCCCCAGGTCATGTTCGCAGCCTCATAATTCAGTGTGTGCACAGGGGAGCCCAGTGTTGGACAGTTACCAGGATGGTTTGGGCAGTAATTCTCAGTTCTCTGATAGAAGTCATCCAAACAAAATAAGTGATTTCTTATCCTACTTCCGGGGGAATAAAACCAACCACTATGTAAGCATCTCCAAAAACCTAAGACTATGGAACCAGAAAGGCAAGCTTTGATTTCTGTTTCTGCCTCTTCAGTGCAGTGTGACCTTGAGCAAGTCGCATAACTTCTCTGATCCTTAAGAATCTTCAAAAGTCAAACTCAGGCAACTGGCTGGATCAGGTCACCCCCTTCCAGTCTCCCTCATCTATCTTCTAGGGCTTTTCTTCATGGAACTCACCACGGCCTAAAGTGATTGTAGGCATATGGCTTGTTGTTGATTGACTGCTACCTCCATATAGACTGGAAGGTCCAGGAAGACAGGGAAACCTCCCCTGTCCTACTCCCACAGCTATGCCCAGGGGTCTGCTGCCCAGGTGAAATGAAGTATTTGTAGGATGAAGGGACAAGCAAATGAAGAAATCATATTGAACACATTAATCCTATCTTACAGCTGGAACTTGGACTCTGAGAAACGAGACCTGCTTAAGGTTGTGCTAGGGGGAGATGGAGAGGAGGTTCAAACCAAGGTCTGGTTCATTCTCAGGTCCACAATTTCTCCAGGACACCACTCTACCCATCTCTCTTGGTAAGAGAAATCTGGAGTCTGCCCAGCACTCCTTGGAACAGAAAGAATCCATCTCCACCGTGGCCTCTAAGATCCTCCCTGCTCTAGCCCCTGCCTTCTTTTTTGACCTCACTCCATACCATGCTCCTCAGTAGCTTCCGGCTTCATCAGTCTCATCTTTCTATTCCAAACACACCAAGCTTGCTCTTACCCCAGGGCCTTTGTACTTGCTCTTTGTTATAACTGGAGCAGTCTTCCCCGAGATCTTCCTAAGGGTGGCACTTTTTCTTATCATCTGAATTTCAGTTCAAATAGGTCAGGGAAAAGGCATTCTCTGCCAACATCAGCTATGAGAGCCCCTTATCTCCACTTACCTCCCTTAATCATCTCATGTCCAATCACCTGTTTTAGCTTCTTTACAGTGTTTATCAATACTGGAGTTTATCTTATTTGTTTTCACATTCTTATTATCTACACATCCCCCAAGTGTCCCTGGAGTAAACTTCATGAGAGACCAATACATCTGCAGCATTGGGAATAGCACGGCACCTGGCACATCGTGCCCGATTAACATGTATTACATAACTAGAATTAAACCTATGACAATTATTCAAATCAATTTCTGCTCTAGAGTTAAAAGAAGAGCAATTCATCTCCAAAGCAGTCACTCTGTATTGAAACTATAATGAATTTAAAGGCTTGTTACAAGGACTCAAGTGACATTGCATTTTATTTTTATTCAAAATCCAGATTACAGTGACATCATTCATCCTTTTATTTTTTAAAAAAACATTTTATTTATTTATTCATGAGAGACACAGAGAGAGAGGCAGAGACACAGGCAGTGGGAGAAGCAGGTTCCCTGAATGGAGCTTGATGCGGGACTCGATCCCAGGATCACGACCTGAGCCTAAGGCAGATGCCCAACCATTGAACCACCCACGTGCCCTTTTCATCCTTTCAAAAAAGATATTTATTGCACATATACTATGTCCTACAGTCAGGGATATAGCAGTGAATATAATTCTGACCTCATAATACTTAAAGTCAAAAGCTGACATTTAAATGTGTAATTACAAGAAAGCAACGGCAGGTGCTGTGATAAAGGCCCAAAGAAAGACCACCTGCTCCAACAGAGGAACCAGAGAGAGTGAGAGTGGAGAGGCAATACTTAGGCTGAGAGCTATAGGAAAGGGCAGTGAAGGTGACTTCAAGTAGAGAAGACTTAAGCGTGAAGGTGACAAATGCAAGTGAACCTGGGGTCCAGGAAGCAACTCAAATGAGCCTGGCCATTGTATATCAGCATATGAAACACACAGCCCTGCACGTTTTGCCAAGTGTTCAGCTATCTGATAACTTTCTGTAGGCCCACTTTTGATAAAGACTTGAGTCCAGGGACACCTGGGTGGCTCAGTTAAGCATCTGCCTTTGGCTCAGGTCATGATCTCAGAGTCCTGGGACTGAGTCTCCCTGCTCATGGGGAGTCGTCTTGTCTCTCTGCCCTTCCTTGCACTCATCCTCTCCCTTTCTCTCTCTCTCTCTTTCTCAAATAACTAAAAAAAAAAAAAAAAAAAAGACATGGATCCAGAGAAATATTTCTCTATTCTAAAGGTAAACATCAATGCTATGATACATTATAAGCTGACACTCAGCCTCAGAGGCAGGAAGACAATAGGGAGTGGTGGGGACTATGGATTTGGGGTGAGCACAGGCCCTTGGGTAGACACAGTACTATTAGATCTTTTTGATATTTCAAGAGAACCTAGACATTAGAATTTTATCCTTCAAATCTTTTTATGTTGAGTGAGAAAATATTTCAATAGTTTATAGACCAAGCAAAATACCCTTACAGGGAAGATCAGGCCTATAGGCTTATAAAACGGGATAGGAGAAAGAGAATTCCTAAACACGCTCATTTTGAGTCTGGTAGGACCAGTACTACTTGAACCCGCCATCTACCCTACAAGTTTCCTCCTGGCAGTGGTAATAACCCTGCTCCATGCATTTCAAGTAATAGTATGCTACTGATAATCTAAATCTTCTCAAAAATTTTATAGTATCATATACCCACCCACAGGCTAAATTCAATGAACATTTACTAGGACCCTAATGCAAAAATATATATATATATGTAAAAAAAAATTCAAGTTTCTAATTGCAGACATGTAGATTTAGGGAAAAGATTCTTAAGACATCAATGCGAAGGGCATCCATCCAGCATCATACATTTAAATATGATATGGAAAGCCACAAATAATTAACCCCCACTCCTCCTCCTTAGGATGGGGGTGGTCTTTCCCGACATGTTCCCCCCACTCTGCAAGCATGAATTCCACTGAGCAAATAGTTTCTGCACAATTATCCAACTCAAACACCCTCGGCATTCTCCAGCAAGAGCTTTATTTAGAAGTTCCCAGAGAAATGAAAGTGAGAAAACCCAGTTCATAATGGGAAGGGATATAAAGAGCTCCATTAATACAGCTGCTGGACCTGGAAAGTCAACAAAGCCTGATAATGTGTTTTATTTGGACCTATCCTCTGCTGGGCTCTGGTGATAAGGAGGTACTTGAAGCCCAGACACTCACTGTGCTGCTCGGGACTCAGCCCCTTATTGATTCTGAAACAATGCTCCCTTTCAGATCACACCCACTTAAGTGAATAATAATGAGGCGATGTGGGGAGAAGACCCGGTATGGAGCTTGCAGCAAAGGGAGGCAGGGCAGCGGGGCTTTATATCAGGTGCTGCCCACGGCCTGTTGAGTCACCCTGGCTCCTCCATGCCCCATCCCTGTCCCCTCCACTGTGTGTGCACTAACTTGCAGCCACTACACCTCTGCACAGTTGAGTTTGGTGGCCAGTCTCTTGCAGCCCAGGCAGGTGCCAGCCAGAGCTGCGGGATCACACTTGGAGGGATACCAACAGGTACCTCCTCCAACCTTGGGGACCACATGCAGGGCCAACTCCAGGCTCCCCCAATGGCCTCGACAACGTGTCCCAGCCAGCGAAGACCACTGCTCTGCTATCATCTCCCATCTCCCACCCTGTCCTGACTCCTGTGCCATCTCCTTCCCTTGGCACTTGCTATTCCCTGGGCCGGGAACGCCACTCCTTCAGAGTGAGGGCCCAGCTCAACATCACCCTCACCACCCAATGTATTGTCTCTTTCCCATCACCTCCCTAGCCAGTTAATCTCTACTGTTTTCTGTAGAGCACACATCACTATCCAAAGTGATCTGGGTAATTATTTGTTGGGTTGTTGTTTCTGTCTCCCCTCCTAGAATGAAAGCTTTGTGATGGCAAAGGGCTTTCCCTGTCCTGTCCGTCCACAGGCATACATCCCCAATGCCCAGAACTGTGCCCAGCAGGATCACAGATGCCTTCAGGGGTCAGGCAAGGGGTGGCAGTGAGTGATGGGGACGGTGTGTAAGGCAAGAGGGAGGCCTGGGGACTCCTAGGAGCCCATGCTCAGTGAAAAGCCTTCAACATTTAAACCACGCTGCAGGTGAAGCCAAATACAACAAGTGGCTGAAGGCCCTCTCGGCCACCAACTCCAGCTTGGCCAAGCTCCTCTTCAAATGCACTTCCGGTGTGTTACCTGCTAAGCCAGACGGGGTCTGGCAAGCCCAGAGCAGACCCTCTTTCCCCACCAGGGCCCAGCACTCTCCTGGCTTGGGGGCGATTGGGGTTTGTTTTCAGGGACTCTGTCTCATTATTGGCAAATGTCTTATTCAACTAACGACCCAGTTGGATTTGTTTTCCAACTTGCCCCTAAAACAACTCCCTTCTTTCGGAAAATGCAACTGGAATTATAAATCAAATTTTAATAAGGAGCTAAAGAATGAGAACAGCAATAAACCAAAAATAGCAGATTATTTTTAAAAAAATGTGTTGTCTGGTTTCTTTTTCTACACGATTTAGCCTCCGAATCCCACCTGGTTGAAGCTATCAGTAGAAAGAAATTTCTTTCTCGAGTCTTGGGGCAGGCGCTCACTGACACGTGCTGCCCAGAAGCAGAAAATTTACGTCAACTGGGATTAAGCTTTTGCTAGAGGTAACTTGCAGGCAATGTGATCCCCACGGAGATCTCTGAAATAAACTTTTACATTCACCAGGAGCAGCAAACCCCCCCCAAAGATAAGAAGTTCATAGTTCTTCAAGCAAATTCTGAGCAGATCTGAATGAGAATATGCTTTTTGAGGCTGGAAAATTTTGGCATTTCTCTAGGTTGGAAAGATTTGAGAAGTGGAAGTTTATGTCCTCAGAAAGACTATTTGCTCTAGGTTTTTCTGTTCCATCCAAACCAAAGAGCCGTGGAAACACATCAGAAGCAGGGCTATACGTTTCATCCCAATTTCCACTGTGGTTGGGGACTTTCATGCAGGCAGAGACCTTGAAAGTCTCGGGTCTACTTCTCCAAATAAAGTCAAACCTCAGCGGTTCTCCCATCACCAACCAGCATAACGTATGAATGGAATTAATCTGAAACCTCGCTTCTCTACAGTTCTCAAATCAAAACTGGATGTGAAGAGAGAAAAAGCTAAACTCACTGAAAACCCAAACACAGATAACCCAGTAGGGCCCCTGCACCCTCCCAAATACTTGGGTCGGGAGAAGTTCGAGTGTCAGCTCTTTAATAAGAATGATTTGGGGCCATCCAACACTCCTTTAATTTTGCCCACATTGAGTGATGACTAAAAGTGGTTTTGATCTCAGACTTAATTCAGCTTCAAAGCAACATCTTTCCAAGCCTGCTGGGGTAGAGGCAGAGCTCGTGCCAGTCTTCAGAAGAAAATCAGAAACTCAGGATCGTGACCACCGCTCACTGACAAAACCATCACCCATTTGGTGCGGCCTAACAGGGATTACTCTACATGAAGGACCCCCTCCCTCACCCCCTTCTACAACTTCTCCCATCTGGAAACAAGGCTTCAAGCAAGAAAGCAAAGCCCCTGGCAAAGCTGCTTAGATTCCGCATTCCCGCAATTCCATTGTTAGGTCCAATCTGGGGAGGCCAGAGGAGAAGAGCTGAGAGGTGGACAAAGCCCCCGTCCCATTGTCCCCAGCACCAGCTCCCGCCCACCACTACTCAATCCCCACCGCCCCACACGCCTCTGTCTCCGAAAGGCTCAGGCATGCGGCCCACATAATGCCGTGGGAGGGATGTTTAGGTTCGTGGGAGGGATGTTTAGGTTCGCAGGGACTAAGGTCCAGCAGCTCCACGCCCTCTCTGCAGGACGGAACATAGGACAAGCAGAGAGCCAGCCTGTCCTGAAGCCCCTGTCCTGGCGGTAGGCTTTTAAAGTCGGGTGTCTGCCTCCCTCTGGACTCGTTTGGTCAAGGGAGCTAAATGTTTGTGGCATCTTTATTATCTCTTTATGCTCTCCCAGGAGGCAGGAGGACAGCAGGAGGGGGGCATGAGATGCTGATGCTCTTTACCCCCCACGGCCCTTGGCCAGAGCTGCAGATCCCAACAGGGGGAAAGACAAGGGGACGGGGTGAGGGGCAGATCCTGCTTCATCTCTTGTGGAAGTTCTGGTTACGAGAGAGGTGGAGAGGAGGGAGAATGGGGAGATAGCCCCAGCATGTGAATGGGAGACAAACCACCCCAAAGCCATAAGCCCTTCTTTGGGGTGCAGGTCACAAAAAGAGGGTGCATCTAGGGGTCCTCTTGGAAGGGGTTTTGTGAAGGTTAATGTTGGGTTAATGTTGGGTTGGCACTTGCGTTTTTACAAATGTAAAGTTGGAAACAGTCGATAGGTCCTGAGAGTATTCTAAACCCTCATTGTTAACCGGGAATAAATGCATTATTGATTTTCAGGAGTTTCCCTCTGGCAAAGAAGTCTTTATTAAATAGAGAGAGAGAGAGAAATAGATATTTATCACTTGTCAGGTTACAAAATTCCTGCTGATTCTAAAAGAAAAATAGTCAATTTGCTTTGTCTGATTGCCCAGAAAATTGAGAGCAAAGGGAGAGCTCGTCGTCTCACTGATCCAAGGCTGGCTGACTCCCTTTGCCAGATACTCTTCAAGGGTTACTGACACCTTTCTCTTTGTTTGAACAGACCCCAAGAGGGCCACACTGGGGTGACTCTGCTGGGTGCGTTTGTTGGGATGTGAATAGACGTGAGCTTGTGAAAGACCCCCGGGCCCTTTTATCTGGGCCTTCCGCTGCCTGTAATCAGCTAGCCTGTGAATGACCTGGGAGGCCAGTCGATGACACAAAAGCCAGCTCGGTGGCTAAAGGAGAGCAAGAGCCACCAGGAATTCTAACGTCGGGCTGCGCTGTCCGCGTGAGCTGCCATGGGGCAGCTGAAATCGAATACGGAGTCCTGTAAATTGGTTACAGAAACGCAGTTCAGAAGGAGAAAGCGAATCAGAGTGATCAAAAGCAGCAGAGCCTAATACCAATGGACACCTCAGTAAAACAATTGTAAAATTTGAGCCGCTGCCAGGAGCAGAGAGATATTGGAGGATCTACGTTTATATGCAGAGCTAGAACCTGGAGAGCGGGCCATAAAGATGGCTTTGTCTTGGGGGGTTGGGATTTTTCAATCTGCCAGTGACAATCCTACGTTGATTCCTCTCTTTTCAATTTGGGGGACTCATCCAACAAATATAACATCATCAAGCCTCTCCAAATTCTTGATACTGGTTCCATTTTTTTAACTAACAACGGTAGAGTGCGTCAGGTATTCAAATGACAAAAGAGGAACATGTGAAACAAATATTTGTTTTTCATTCATTTTTATTGAAATTCAATTTGCCAACATATAGTGTAATACCCAGTGCTCATCCCATCACATGCCCCCCTCAGTGCCCGTCACCCAGTTACACCATCTCCCTGCCTGCCTCCCCTTCCGCAGCCCTTTGTTTGTTTCCCAGAGTTAGGAGCCCCTCGTGGTTTATCTCCCTCTCTACTTTTTCCCATTCAGTTCCCCTCCTTTTTGTTTTTAATGATCAGAATAGTTGGTGTTCTTAGTGGGGGGGGGAAGAGCAGGAAGGAGGGGCATCTGTTGCCACCCATAGTCCTCACCCCCAGTGACAGTGAGGGCTGACCCTGCGTTGAGCCTGGGCAGGCACTTCCTGGGAATGAGCCACTCGACCATGTGAGATGAATTAACTGTTTAGGGCAAAGGAACCTGATACTGTTAGTCTCTTCTCACACCAGAGTGGGATTGTCAAATTGGAATTGAGGGCAAGGCAATGACCCATATAATTTAGAGATGGCAGGGGAGGAAAAAGATTGTTTGGCTGTATATTTTATAGCTAAACACCAAAGCAAGGCTACTGTCCATTCCACTGTCCAAAGCAGAAAGGAGCTACAGGAAACTAATGAATTGCTAACATTTTGGGTATCCTTCTATTCTGAAAGATAAGGAATCCTTTAAGGAAAATAGAATCTGTTGGTGGCAGGCACCAGCATCTGAGAACGTTGACTCAGCCTGCTAACTTTAAGACCATAATCCACTCTGGGAAGACAAATGGGTCTTCTCTTCTTCATCATCCCTCTGGTCCTTAAAAAGCAGCTGAACAGCAATTTGGTCATTTCTTGGTCTCATGAGAGACACCACGGAAACAGAATGTTAGGTGCATAGGGGGAAGGCAGCTTGTTTTTCATGGCCAGGTGCACTGGTCTGTGGGCCATATTTATTGATGATCTATATTTTACCGACTTTCCTATTTGAAATTGATGCTGCCCTTTCATGTCTCTACTAGAAAGCAGCACCAGAAAGGCCCCCCCACTCCCTCTCCTTTCCTCTCCCTTCACAGTACAATCTCACTCATTTCTTCAAGTCTCTGTGCACTTGTCACCTCCTTTGAGGGGTCACCCTTGACCAGTTCTACCTCCTGTCTCCCAATAGAATGAACCATGCCCCCGCACTCCGGGACTCTTATACTTTTTACTACCAAGAGAGAAATAACACTCTCTCAGAGCCTTGGTTTCTTCCACTGGCATGGAGACCATGCTTTACAAAGGTGACAGGAGAAAAATCCATCTCGTGGAGACAACACGCACAATAACAAGTGCATCCTGGGAATTAGATAAAGGTGGTTTCTTCTTCCCTTCTATCTGTAGAACCATTACCAAACAAATGTTCTGCTGTGTTCTTTTACCTGCTACCCACTGTTAGCTCCTTGGGTGCAAAGAGTAGGTCTTCTATTAATTTTCATACGTCCAGAATCTAGTAGAATCCTTAGAGCAGAGTAGGTATAGAATGTGCGGTGAATGAATTCAAGCATGATAATGAGTTAATGAATTTATTTGATAAATTTTTACTTAGCACCAGCACCATGTGCCAGGCAGCTTCCCAGGTAAACAAGACAGAGACACTGTACTCTCATGTAAGTGAAAGTCTAAGGGACGTGTGGGAGTGTGGGTAAGGACAATGGATCAGCAAGCACACAATGATACTTTCACTTGGGAGGGCATTATAATATACAGTCTTCAGAGATGAATGGACAGATGGATAGAGGGATGGAAGGAAGGATGGAGGCATGGGTGGCAAATAGGAATTTTTAAATCGAGTTTAAAAAGGACCTGCCAGTCATCCCATTTGGGCCCAAGCAAACCAAACCATCAATCTAGCTCTTCACTTGTCCTTCGTTGGCAATCATGGACATTATTTACAATACCACTGCCTTTAAAGACTCTCGGTTTATACAAAAGCCTTTTTGGAAATAAAAGACAGTGCCCTGGTCTTGATAACTGCCTGCTTTGATGGTCTTCCTGCTGCCACCACTGGTATCAACCTTCCGCCCTGCCCAGGCTCCTTATGGTCCCCCACATGCCTTCTGGGTGCTTCTTCCTACTCTCTGTACTCAAGAAGCCTCCCCCCATCTACATTAGGACGCTCTCCAGGATCCAGTGTGTACCTTCTCCACCCCCTCCCCGCAAAATAAGGTGTTTGCGATGAAATTCCCTAGGTGTCAATGTAGCTCTTCTGCACTTGGCTTTAAATCCTCAGATGCTAGAGGGGAATGTGCTGCCAGAGAATAGTTTACTTCTTTCAACTCACCACAGAATCACAGCTCCAAATAAAATGAGAAGTGCTTTGTTTTATTTTTAAATTTTAAAAAGTGCCTTTTAAGTCCAAGATTTCTAAGGGCTCTTAGAACATGTCATATTTCTCCCTCCATGTAAGGGCTTTTGTTAGAGGGAAAGGAGAGACAAGTATAGCAAAGTGGCTTGATCAAGGCAACAGTTAGTGTCCTCACCCAACCCCACAAGAGAAGACCCGGAACACCCAACCAGATGGACCTCTTCCAATGTCCATCCTCCATTTCTGCCCCATGACCCTCTGTCATCCAGCTCCACCTGCCTTTCTGGTATACCCCTGCCCATTGGGTCTCACACCCCACTCTCCTCTTTCAGGATCTGTGCTTAAGCCAAACGAGAGCAGTCATCATGCCTCAAACAGATCATAATCCCTCTACCCACTCACCCTACTACTTGTATACTTTGCTGCTTCCCCCATGAAATGCCCTGTCTCATCTTTGCCTAGTGAATGGCCATCTGCCTTTCAAGGGCAACTTCATGGTCATTTTCTCTATGAAATCTCAAATCTCCCAGCAAGTAAGCATATTTTCCCTCTGTATAGCATTCATTATGCTAATGATAGGGCATATTTCTATCAGGTTTGTATCAGTATTACTAATCTGCACGCCTTGAATTCTCAATAAGAACCCTTGTGCCAAAAACTCTTGTATAGTCATTATATCAGTGTGGCTTAGCATTATCCAAGGCAAATAGACATTACAAAGCAAATGCTCATTGGATGGATGGATGGATGGATGGATGAATGGATGGATGGATCCTTGTTTGGGAGTGCTCATCTTTGGCACAGGTTTTTCTCCATCCCAAATCTAATAACTATAACAATGAAGGGGTTAATTTTTCTTCATCTTTGGGGTCTAATTTTAAGTCTCTCAAGCTAGGTTTTTCTATTAAAATGCCTTTCAGAGGTCCCTCAGGTTTTGTTAATAAAGCTAATGGAAATTTCATTTCTATCATCGCTACTTTCTGATTGAAATTTTCTAAACATTTTCTTTCCTTCTTCACTTTTTCAGACAAAATATTTTTACCTTATATCAATAACTTTAAGTATTCAGAAACATCAGCTCTAATGCATAACCAAAGCCAAACTGTCATAAAAAAAATCTTAAATCTCAGAGATAGTGAGAGGAAGAGATTAATGCCATTTCCCCATAATTAGGAGGCTCCAATGAGCAAGATACTTGGCAACTTTTACAGAGATACGTGAATATATTTTGCTTCTGAAAATTGAGGCCAGGTGAGCTAATTATCAATTTACATTCAGACTTTAATTCCCAGAGACTCTATCTGGCCAACTTTATAGTTAATAACTCATTCCCTCACAAAATAAGTAATTAAAGAACCAGGGAGCACTTTTACTAAGATGAACTTCTACAAGCAAGTCTGTAACGTGGACTCTGGGGATCGTCTTTACATTAAACACACCCCACCACCATATTGAAATGTTGGCACTTCCAGTGGTCTTAAAAAAACCTTTGAGAAAACTAGATCTTGTCCTATTAGAAAGACTCTTTGAAGGAAATTAAATGCTAGGAGAAATGTGCTCTATCTAAATTTACTTGGATAATTACCAGAAAAGTTGTCCCCTGGAATCAAAGCTTTGATCTAGTTTCTTCTGTTTCCAAAAGCAGTGTACTTTGCTTCTCAGATTGCCTGGACCAGATTTACTAAAACAGATGAAGAGGACCCTTGAGGTCCCTACTAAGCTCCCTTTTCTGTTTTTCGGAGCCATTATATATACCAGGTAACTTTTTTTCCATGGAGGCAAAATTCACATTACAAAATTTATCATCTTAGCTAATTTGAAGCATACAATGCAGTAGCATTTAGTAATTCACAAGGCTGTGCAATAATCACCTCCACCAAAACATTGTCATCACCCCTAAAGGAAACTCCATACCTAAGAAGCAATCACTCCCCCTTAACCCACTTCCTTACTTATTCTGCATTTTTTAGATAAATGGAATCATGCAATACATGATCTGCTGTGTCTGGCTTCCTTCACTTAGCATAATGTTTCAAAGCTCATACACATTATAGTGTGTATCAGTCCTTCATTCCTTTTTACAGTCAAATAATACTCCATCGGGTGGATATACCACACCCAGGTAGTTCTCTCTCATGAGTGCAGAGCCATCGCCCTCTTGGACATTGGAATCCATCCCTGGTTTGAAATATTTGGGAGAAAAGCATAAAAATGGTATCCCTGGGACAGAAGCAAGCTAACCAAATGAGGCAATGTTTACTCCCCACACAGAACAGGTTACCAGTGGGCCCTAACAACTTGATACTGTGTGCCAAAGACCTAGAATATGTTTATACCGCTTGACCCAGTAATTACCCATGGAGGAATTTATCCTAAGGAAATAACAAGAAGTGAAAACAAATGTTATGTTCCAGAATGTTTATCACGTGGTTATTGACATTAGCAAAGATTTAAAAGTTACATAAATGCCTAACAAAAAGGAGCAGGGCAAGGAAATGACAGCATGTCCTTTCCATAGATGCTCTGCAGCCATTAAGATAATATTCTCAGAAACCATAAAACAACACTCATGTTATACAATTCAGCAAAACTTGTAACTTTTTTTTAGTACTACGAACATATTTCTCCTAAAAAATGTGCATGGCTGTATAAATGTACACATGCCTGTATAAGTATACCCCGCCATGCTAACAGAGGTCATCTAGGCACAGCAGGATTGCAGGCTCTTCTTATTCTTTACAATTTTCTCTATTTTCCCTGTTCTTATATTGCATAGGCATGACTCTTAGGATTAGAAAAAAGTCAATAGATGTGTAGGAAACCAACAAAGACATGGCCTCTGCGGTACTGATCCCACCCTCTCCCCATCCAGAGCTTTACTGGAGACCTACAAGCTTCTCCTTCATACATCTTCACTGCATCTACTGCATGCAATTGCCCATTCTCCAGAAGCCATTTTCCAAATAAAATACAGGCTCAGATCGTTGTCATGAAATAAGACCATGGTTTCTCCCACATATCCCCCTTCACTATGGCTTCTATACTTCTCTCTCCCAACCATGGTCCTTCCCTTCCTCCAGTCTCCCTATGAGCATTCACTGACATTCCTTGCCCTCCCTCCCTATCCTTCCCCGATCCCCCTGCCCACAGTATCTCTATATCCTTTGAACTCTGGCGGCCTTTTCTCTTGGAACTACCCATGTGATACTTCCCTAATGCTACTTTTTGGATAGAAGAATTTTGGTATTAGGTCCTCAATAGATTGTAAGTTCTGTAAAGACAGGGTGAAATTTTTTTCCTGGGTGGGGAAGTCCCTTAGAAAACCCAATCCGGTGTGTGGCACACAACAAACATTTGCTACAGATTTGTCAAATGGACAAGTAGAAAGTTCTTCACAGCCAATTTTCTGTCCCTTTTAAAATCATTCTGGAAATTTGGCAGAATAAAATTTTCTTTTATCCCATCATATGGTAGACAATGCAGAGACTCAACTTCTCAGTGATTCCTTCTCGCTGGGTGATGTGGCCAAGCTCCCTCCGGGCCTGGCCACATTGGTGGAAAAGGTGGGGAGTTATGTGGAGCTGCATTTTATTCCTAGTTCCTCACTGAGCTCCTCTCTGATAATGGCCTCAGGGAAGGCTTCTGTCCGAAAAGTTCGAGGATGATATTTGACACTAGAATTTAAACAACTATTTTGTTATTGTTCTGAAATCCGTGTATTTCAAAATAACTAAAAGAATATCTGTAGAAATGTATTGACATGAACAAGTACATCAAAACAAAATGGAAATAGGTATGTTGCAAATCTTCTTGGAAGATCAACTCCAGGGCAGCCTGGGTGGCTCAGCAGTTTAGCGCTGCCTTCAGCCCAGGGCCTGATCCTAGAGACCTGGGATCGAGTCCCATGTCGGGCTCCCTGCATGGAGCCTGCTTCTCCCTCTGCCTGCGTCCCTCTCTCTCTGTGTGTGTGTGTGTATCTCTCATGAATAAAATAAATAAAGTCTTAAAAAAAAAAAAAAGGAAGATCAACTCCTCTTCTACAGTCTTGGTCTTCTGGGGGCTGTCCCTGCAGAGTCAATGGTAGATCTGGGATTATGAGATGTTCAGACAAAAGGCCTCCACCCACACACTCCACAAAGCGATTTATATCAACAATAGGCTTCGAAATCCTGTTTGAGTGCAGTAAAGAGGGGGGATATTTTTATTAAATTGCCTTAGGGACATTTTTGTTTTTGCAAAGTTGAATCAGAACCTCCCCAGGAACTGAAAGGTAGTGCCATCCTTTGGGAGGTGGAGATGGGAAGTGGGGCTCTCCCCTGAGACAGGCATGTTGCTTTCAGCTGCCCTCCTATCCTAGCCCTAACCCTCTGACTTCCCCACCCTCTCTCCACAGCCTTCCCACGGGATCCAGGTGAGACTCAACAGGTCAAGAGCTTCCCTACATCACCGCCTCTGTACATGCCCTTCCCTCAGCCTATAAATTCTTTCCTCTCTCTTCCCTGACCAACTGTGGCTCAACCTTAATAAAAATGTTGCTTCGTGGGAGGGGGACATCCCTAAGTGTCCCCCCCAACCCTGACCATCTAAACAAGGCTCCCTAGTTTCACTCCCATTGAGCACCCTGCCCTTAGCTGTAGTAGCAGTTGTCACAGCTTGTAGTCATGCTTGTGCAAGTGTGCGTTTGAAGTCGGACAGCCCCACTAGGATGGGAGGTATGTGAAAGTGGGAGTCTTTGTTTTGTTCATCCTAGGGGCTGGCAGGTAGAAGGTGCTCAGGAAACATGTGCAGCATGGAAGACTCGAGGACAGCACCCCAAACCTGACTCGGACACTCTGAGCTGCTCCTCCTACTCACCCGCTCTATCCAGCAGATAGTTTCTATTTCAATTTCCTAACCTACACATTTAGAAAGAAGACAGACTTCACCCACATTACCTGGGCATTCTATGTTGGCTGGAAAACTCAGAGACACACAGAGGGTTCAGTTATTATGAATGTGCTTTCCAAATTTCCAAAAATATGATCACACGGATGTGAGGTCATACACATGTGTATGTTGGAGCAGAAATGCTCTCCCTGGTGTCTGTTTATTTCCTGAATTTTATGGTTCTTTTGGGAAACTCAAATAAGTAGCAAATCAAATGTGGAAATGGCTGCTCCACTGTCACCCACTCAGGAAACACGTGCAACTGAGCCACGGTTAGAGGCAAGTCAATGGCCTCCCTGGAACTACACGTTCAAGATGGCCACCACCAGGAAGGCCAGACCAAAGCCTTTAGAAGGTTAGAAGCTAGTTTTAAAATGTTGTGTTTTCTACAGATGATTGCGTTTCTAGTCCCCTATGATTCCCTAGATCTCTGGTAAATAATTCCGGTACATCTGCTGCTGACAGTTCAATATTCCCTCTGATAATGTTCTCAGGTGTCAACAGACCAAACCCTGAGGCTTTGATCGCAACATACCAATTGTCATCAGTCAATACACTTTGGAGATGTTCTCCTTGGAAGCCCATCAACAAATTGGAAAATTTACAGGGTGAGTGTTTCAAATGTGGTCAGACTCTAAGGCCCCTGCCTAAAAATGGGCCTAAATGGCTTCCATTGAATAATGCCAAATTCCTAACCAAAAAAAAACAAAAAACAAAAACAAAAACAAAATCACTCCCCCAACCCATTTGCCTGCCTTCTTCTCCAATCTGTAGCCCCGCTCGTCAAAAAAAAAAAAGAAAGTAAGAAAAAGGAAAAAAGAAAAAAAAGAAAAAGAAAGAAAAGATTGCAGCACTGCCAAAGTCTTTTAAGAACCATTCCAAGGAGCCTCGGACAACTCTGGCTCTCTAAAAGGATACCATTGTAAAGGCGAGCTCTCATATTTCAATGACATACGTATATGTCTCATAGAAACCAAGGTTTATGTGTCTCAGGATTTCTCCTTAGTTAACCACAATTGCAGGGAAATGGCACCACATTCATAAAGTTAAATGTGGTAGCAATTACTTTGCTGGCAAAGGAGAAGGAGGGTCTTGATGGCCTAAGTCCTACGAGTCAGGATTAAATAAACGTGTCTTTTAGAGTTACACTGATAACTTGGAACACTCCGTCTGTGCTGTTTGATGCTACAACTGCTGGGAGAACCAGCATTTCTCATAGACAAACCCATTCTGACCTAGCCAGAATAAAAGTCAGTCTTTCTAAATATTAATTCACACATGGGTACATGTACATGAACATAAATACATATATACTGATTGAGAAAGCAACCCCAAAACAATCCTGAACTTGTAGATTATTCAATGTACTTAGATATCAGGAAATAACTTGAAAATTGCTTTCCTGTATCATATTTACTAAAATGGTGCTATCACATACTTTGGGGAAGGAAAGATATGGCTTGGGTAACCTGAGCATTGTTTAATGGTCACTGATTTTACTAATGGCCAGCCAGTCTCTTTTGGATTTCATTAGAACACAAGAATGCGATAAGATTCCTAGGAGCATGATAAAGCTACAAGGCCATTTTCAAACGCAATATGGTTTATGTTTAAGGTCCCAGTTCCAGCTGGAACAGAGAAGGACTCCCTTTCTAGATCTTTCCCCCCAGTGGCTAGAATTCCCACACACAAATAACTTAGACAAAGAGCTTCACAAGTCAACAAAATATAAACAGATATATCTAGATCCCATTGCTTTCTTCTGTCACTAAAATGTGTCACCTCCTGAACTAGTATGGAGAGACTACAGTGGAAGAACAGGTCGAAAAGGAAGCATTTTTCCAGCATGAGAAATGGTAGAGAAGTCAAAAGTTTTCTTCTAATTGGGAATGACAGAGATACTGAGTTCCGAAATCCAATAATCCCACAAATTCACCAGTGTGTCTAACAGCTTTGGCCAATAAGCAGAATGTTAAAAAGCAATCCCTAAGAAGAATGTCCCAAGGGAAATAGAAGAGGTGGCCACATAGGAAATAAAAAGGATTGTATAGAGCAGAAAAATCTTTTAGAGGAAAAAAATGTCCTAAAAGAGAAAGATACTTTTAGGTATTTAGGTAGGTAGGTAGATGGCTGGTGGATGGATAGTAAATAGGTAATCTAACTACCTATTTAGATAAATAGAGCTAAAGATAAAAATGTAAGCTTGATTCATTTCCATTTTATTTTAGATTCTAAGAGAAAGGTTTTCTTACCTGGAGGTTGACCAGCTCTGGTTGCAAAGAATTATTTTCTACAAATCTTTTTTGAAAACAAGTAGCCATAACTGACTTTAACATTTATCGGGCTCAAAACAAGAAAAAAATGGAGATCCATATACTTACATTTAAGTGATAGATCACAGTCACAGACTGTTGAATAAAACCCATCTGGACTCCTAACTTGACAAATGTATCTTCATAGTGACTTATAAGGCCAGGTTCAAATTTAAAATTTTCTTAGTTTTTGGACAGAATGTTGAAGAAGAGCCATGGGGGTCTCCATGAGCACACATATGGACATTCTAGCCCACACATCCAAGATCTACACACATCCTCAAGAATAGCCGTCCCTTTGCAACCCACAGACCTGGGTCTATTTCTAGCAGTACAGATCACCCATTAAGAAGTCCACTCAGGGATGAGGCCAGGTTTGGGTACCTTTGGGCAGAGAGTCTCAGGTATCTGGATGGTTGCCGTGTGGGGAAACCAGCTAATGCAGGCTGCAGTCCTCTCAGCGCCTACAGGTTCTTAGCCCAAGGAAAGACATGGGACTGGAAGGTGGCCAGAGCATGACCCACTGACACACAGGGCTGGTACAAAGCATCCCTTGCCCAAATCCAAGACCAATACTCCAAACAGCCATATTCCTAGTGTAGACTTTAGAGAGTAGGAACAGGAAAGTGACTGGCAATGTAAGAAGGCAACCTTACCTATATAGATACAGCAATAGATAATTGCTATAGTTAAGGGACTATATAGCAATTACATAGTGCTAATATATAGTACTAATTAGTCCAATATTTAGCAGATTGAAACAACAAACATTGATTATAGCAGATTTCTCTGGGTCAGGACATAGGAGCAGCCGAGTCCGGTGGTTTGGGTCAAGAACGCTCATGAGGCTTTAGCCAGGACGTTGACTGGGGCTGCAGTTTCATGAGAAGCCTCGAGGGAGGGTGTGAACTCTGTCTCCAGGCTCACATAGGTTGTTATCAGGCCTCAAGTCTCTCATAAACTTTTGTCTAGAAACTTCTATTCCTTACCACATGGACCTCTCCATAGGCTGCAGGAGTGTTCTCATGACATAGCAGGTGGTTCCCCCAGAGCAAGTGATCCAGGGAGCATGAGAACACAGCCGAGGTGGAACTTTGGTCTTTTTTTAAGATCGAATCTCAGAAGTGACCTGCTATCACTTCTGCCATAGGCTACTGGTCCCACAGACCATGGCACAGCGTGGGAAGGGACGACCCGCAGAAGGACATAGCAGGGGACAGGCACAGTGGAAGCTAGCTGCCCTCCTCCCATCAAAGGAGGATTTGGGCTGCCAGCTTCAGTCTGGAGAAGCTGCTCGAGAACAGGGGATTCATGGAGTTCCCTTCATCTGACCTCATTTCCACACCTAAAAGTTGCCTGAGGGATCAAATGGCCCTTCCCCTTTCTGTGCAAGAAATACATCTTCAGTCCTTAGACCAGAGACAGAATGCCTTTTCCTAACTACCCGTATCCTTCAAACCCTGCTCACCCCTCAGGTCCAGCTCAAACATCCCACAACCTGTCTGTGAATGATTTCCCAGCTCACCGAATCCCAGCTAGTCTCTGCCCTCCCCATTACTGAACTCCTCTGTGGCACCTTTTATATACAAGTGTAATTGTTGGGGTTTGAGGGTTTTGTCCCTCTAGTAAATACCCAGCTCCAAGGCTCAGCTCTTGAGTGGCACTAGAGCACTTCCCAGATGAACAGGAAGGTGGTATCAACTACTGTGAAGCCCTCTCCATCTGTCCATCACCTCCCCATGCACAAGCTCTCCAGGCCAGCCCTGCAGGGACTTCCCCAGCCCCTGAGGCCTCCCTGAGCTCCTGCTTCAAACTGGGTCGGGTCGAGGCTACATAAAGATCTCCAAAGCCACGTGAGCGACTCCTGTGGGGGCAAGCCCAGCTCCACACAGTGCCTGGAAGGGGATGTTCGCCTGAAGAGTAAATCTCAACTTTCTCTTTTCCTCAAACTCCCTTCTCTGGAGCCCTGCACCCCTCTCCCCTAAATCACACTGGAGTACAATTTCAAACTCTCAAGAGTCACACAGGAAGGGGCAGTGCGCTGGTTTACAATAAAAGCCATGCTCTGTGTAGCTCTCTATTGCAGCAACATCACAAAACTTATATTAATGCACAGAAGTCATCCTAAGACATTTCTGATCATGAGAGCCTTGAAAAAATATACCAGTTAAAGGCTTCTTTCTCTCTTAAAAGCATCATCTTTTTGCCCCCATAAGGCCGCTTATTGCAACAATGGAAGTGATCCCTTCTATAGGAAAATGGGTGAGACGCTTACTGATTCCCTATTTTCTTTTTCATTAGGTTCATAAAACCTGCTATGATTTTTAATAAAATCTCAGGCAGCTTATAAACCCACCTGACTAAGCAGTTAGTCAATCATTTATCTCTGAGCATCGTTCCGTGTAGGTGTAAATTCAACAGAAACATAACTGTTTGAAGTTGCAGTTCAAATAAAGCACCACTGCTGCTGTCTCTCCTGTCCTGCTGATGGGTGATCGAACACAGAGACCCTGGGTGTCTGAGCGCTGTGCCACATTTGGTTCAGGGGCTAACAGTCCCCGGGGGCCCACGTCCATTATCATCTAATCGCCACTTGGCCTTTGTCAGGGCTGCCTAGAGTCCAGCTTGAGGCCCAACACCCCCATCTGCTGTGGGGTCTCCGGATCCCCACCCTGGAGACTTCCTCGCTGGCTGCCCCAGTGTCACAGGTACACGGGGACTTCGGAGTCTCAGGCCGCAGAACTAAAGAAAACCCCAGAGAGCATAGGGCGGAGCAGCCGGGGACAGGAGAGATGAAGCCATTCATCCCAGGGCTCCAGGCACATGGAGGGGAGTAACCAGGAGGGTCACCAAGTGTGGGGCTAAGTACAGACTCAGCTAGAAAGCTGGAGCACCCTAACTCTTCTGAACCCATATCCTCATTAGCAAAATGGACACAACAGTAGTCCTTATCATGTAGGACAGTGACACCCTCAGAACAGAGACCAATGCCTTAGAGGCACTACAGCATCAGATGGATAAAGAAAAGGCTCTTTTATATATAACAGTGATTTTAAATTTTTTTCTAAAGGCAAAGAATTATTGCTTTAAATAAAATCTTACACCGAAGCTATATGTATGTACTTTGTACATGCAGGTATATATATCTACATATATATAAGATCTTTATAATTATTAAAATTCAGATATACTATATATGCTTGTATAACATTACTTGATATTTTAGTCTGCTTTGCCACATGAAGGCAAAACTCCCCAATTATGGTGCTGGTGCTGGGCAATCTCCAGGCTGAGGTCAGTCTGCAGAAACCCTGGACTGCTACCTGCCAAGCCTGAAAGTGCTGAGGGCACAGGGCTGACCTGAGCGGGGCCACACAGGGTCCTGATCTGGCCAGGCCAGGAAAGTTCTGAAGGACTGCCCACTTTGCCCGATGTCCTCTATCCTCTCTGGGACTCCTGCAGATGCCAGTGTAGGATGTGGCTTCTGTCCTGGAGCATGGCTGGACAGATTGAAAGCATGGTTTACCTCATTTCTAAAATCCACTGTCAAGGTCATAACTGACCACAGAATGTATCTGGGTAAGGCTTGAATCAGCCTGTCACCCCCAGTGAGGACAGTCTCAGGGTCAGGCAGTTGTCATGTAGGGTGTCTGAGGAATTTCCTGGCAGGCTTAGAAAAATAGCTCTGGGCGGGGGTCAGGGTGGAGAGGGCTTTGATCTCAGAGGTGGTCAACACAGCACCTTGAGAGAGTCATGCATTCCTTCCTTCTCGTTCTTTCTTGAATGTAATATAAACAGCAAAAAAAAAATATTAAAATTTTAAGGTAAAGAAATGAAAAACAAATCTAGGAATTTGTTCTTTCTTTTAAAGAGCATAATTTTTCCACCCAGCCCCTTGACTATTGGTTTTGTTCATTTGTCATGGCGAAAGGTCATTACTTTGAATCTGACCTACTACGGATTCAGGATAATTCACAAAGAAATGTGATTGGAATTCGCTTACGCATCGCTCACTGGAAAGAGACTATGCTAACCAAATGCAGGAATGGCTTCTAGGTCCATACTTCACGCCACTGCTGGGGCTTACGCATTGTGGTGATCTGTGTTGCAGACCACCCAATAGGAAAATAAACTCAGCCACTAATTCTTTCAGCACACAGCCAAACTGAATGACAGCAAGCGTTATGGCAGGCAGACCACCTTCACCACTGCAGAGAGGCAATATGTGTGTTGAGCGGCACAGTGGTTGACTTGCTGCCTCACCAGATCCACAAAGTCTGTAGACAAAGGCCACTCTGCAGAGGCAGCCAAAGCCCCTTGTCCGGTGTGAGTCTTTATATTCTCGATCACTAAGATGACCCATCCTTTCAGAAGGTAACAATCTATTCATTCGACTCATGTTTGGAAGATCATTTAACATGTATTCAATAAAATATTTTCCGAGCACCTAGGAAGTCCAAAGTGAAGACAGGAGGGAAAAGAGAAGTTTCCTGCTGTAAAGAAGCCCCCCATTCTAGGGAATACCAAGCTGAGAAGCGTGTACGTGCTAGAACCTGAAGTAAGAATCATCTCGAAGGAAGGTAAGTCTCCAAGGAGCACCCAAGCAGGAAACGAATGTGCGATACCTTCTCAGAGGAAGTGAGCTTTAAAAACTGGGCCTTAAGGGACAGGGGGAAATTCACTTAGAATTTAAGACTTCTAGGTAGTTGAGGGAGAACATTCTATATAGAAGTAACAAAGGAAACACTCCTCGTAGCACATGGTAGACACTCCAGACATCTGTGTTGAATAAAGGGCACATTCTTCTCTTATCACCAAGGGAAGCACCCAGTGTTCCAATGCTTAGAAAATTCGGAGGGTTCATTGAAAATGATAAATCAATACCTAAAAGACTGACTCACTTAAACTTTCTCGGAAAAAGCTTTCTAAAGTGCTATACACCAGGAGTCAAAACCTACTGTAAATTCCACTTCATCACGGTTTCATTATAGATTTGACCTGAATATACATCAGTAAAAATAGACCCCAGAAAACATTTCATAACTGTTCTATCAGCCAAACTCAGACAAGGCCCCCATGAACAATATGGTGGCTCACTGTGTGCTCTGTGAAGGGAAAGAATGAAACAGGGTCAGTCCCTCCAGAAGACCAACTCTGTAACTGCGCTCTACGTGGGTCTCCTTGAGAACTCCCACTGGATGTTCTAAGAGAATTGAAAAACACAAGGATTTTACTTGGGAAAAAAATGAGAGGGAGGGAGAGAGAGAGAAAGAGAGAAAAAATGATTCAATAACCATTGTGTAGACGTAGAGGCTTAACACATGAAGGAGAGGGTTGCATAACTCCCCAGATGTAACCAGCAGAGCCCTCCCTGCGTACAGGGGAACCATCCCTATGATTCTTTGCCCCAAATTTGAAATGAACCCAAACAAAAAATTTTGAGATTCAGAGAGTATCACTTCACTCATATTATTCTTGAGTTCTGCACATCACTTTGTTTCCCTGTTCCGGCCAACCCCTGCCAAAATACACAGGGAAGGCCTGTTCTCACGGTGCTGCCGGACCAAGAGCAGGAAGTTCCAGAAAGCCTTCTTATGAAAGCAAAGCTCCATTTGCAAACCCGAGAGATTTAGATAAAGGTCAGGTGATGTCCTCGGGTTTTGGGTGCTTCACGGAAGCTCACTTTTATACACTAAAGACGGACCGAAGTGAGGGCCCTCCCCAGAGAGCTCCTCTGAGCACAGTCCTGGACCCCTTCCTCCCTCCCCACCAGCAGGGCATTTCTATGGTCCTAAAGTGGCCCACAACTTGGACCCCTAGGACCCAACTACCAAATTCTCAACTTACAAGGCTTCCTGCCTACCTGCCACTTTCATTTTTAAAGGGTTGGTGTGGTTGTGACAAATAGCATGATGTGGATAATAAAACATGAATGTTGGGGCATATGGGGGGCTCCGTCAGTTCAGCCTCCAATTCTTGATTTCAGCTCAGGACATGATCTCAGGATCATGGGATCGAGTCAAAGGTCCAGGCTCTGCACTTACCAGGGAGTCTGCTAGAGGTTCTCTCTCTCCCTCTCCCTTCCCTGCCCACCCCCCTTCTCTCAAATAAGTAAATATTTTTTAAAAAATAAGAAATGAGAGCAGCCTGGGTGGCTCAGCAGTTTTGTTTTGTTTTTTTTAATTTTTATTTATTTATGATAGTTACACAGAGAGAGAGAGAGAGAGAGGCAGAGACACAGGCAGAGGGAGAAGCAGGCTCCATGCACCGGGAGCCTGACGTGGGATTTGATCCTGGGTCTTCAGGATCGCGCCCTGGGCCAAAGGCAGGCGCCAAACTGCTGCGCCACCCAGGGATCCCTGGCTCAGCAGTTTAGCGCTGCCTTCGGCCCAGGGCCTGATCCTGGAGACCCAGGATCAAGTCCCACGTGGGGCTCCCTGCATGGAGCCTGCTTCTCCCTCTGCCTGTGTCTCTGCCTTTCTCTGTGTGTGTCTCTCATGAATACATAAAATCTTTAAAAAAAATACGGAATGAACAAAAACATGAATGTTTTTGAGCTCTTAGCCCATATGCAACCCTGGACATGGCCCAGACAGTGCCACACACAGATTCAATGCTCATATCACCCTCTGAGGCTGCCACCATTATCACTGCCACTTTATAAACAAGGAAAATGAATAGAGAGGTTACAAATGACTGGTTAAAAATACATAGTAAGTAGAGGAGTCAGGCTTCAAAGCCCTTTACGTGGTGACTGCCCACTTAGCTCCACAGTAGAGGCATGGCAAGCTTGTGCCAGAAGGCAACTTGCAGGTGCATCCAGTCTGTGTCCTACACTGTGCCCACCGACACAACTGTGACAGGGCCTGAAGTCCATGAGGCCATAGGCGGGCTACAGTTTTGTTCTGTTCTGTTCCATCACACTCATTATACCATGCCATCAGGAAAGATTCAACAATCATAAAACAACTTTCCCACAAGAGAAAGTTTGGAAGCCTTCCTGGTCAGCAGGCGAGATTGCAGTTGGCCCCCACATCCCAAGCCCTCCCACTTGCAGAGATTTACTTCTATCACAGACCCTCACAGTGACCGTTCCCCATCAAGTTGGGTATTTCCATGTGAGCAAACTTCACACGCCAGCCAACAAGAGTCATCTGACCCTGGCACCAAAGGAAGACTTTTTTCCCCTAACCACTAATGCTCCAGCAGAAGCACCTGAACTGGGATTACCCAGAGTATAAACACATGGAGAGGATTTTCCATTTTATTGGATCTGAAATGGAAGGCCCAGTTTTTCCAAGCCACCGCATTTTCTCGTATGATCCAGTGTGTGACGGCCTGGTGTCACTTTGAGGAACTGTACTGGAGAGACCGGGGAAATTTGGCCCTGCATCCCTGCCAGGAGCATGCATCACTTCCCAGCCTAAGGACCTACCCCCAGCAGATACAGGGCCCCAGGACACGAAACCCACATTGCTGATAGGACTGCAGGCAGGGAAAGATCCGAAGGTAAAACCTCTCTCCCTCCCTTCCCACACTATCCCCACCACTGCACTGACAGCACAAAATAGGCTGCAGCTCATGGGGGGAGAAAGGATCATAAATCTGGAACAATGGGATGGAATGGGCTTTGCACTCCATCTGGAATCCTCAGGCATCTTTTTCCACATTTGTCTTTATTGTTGGGGTCTATGTCATGAAGGGCTTATCAAGAGCTCTTTGCTTATAAGTTTATAATATTGGGAGTCTTTATTCCTATAGAGATTATTTAGAGCTCCTAGCAGGGCTAAGGGGGTATCTACTTGTCCCTAGGGCTTTCTTGAAGCTCTTAAAATAAAAAATCCCAGAGCTCTTCAAGTCCTTAAAATAGCTCCTTATCAAATGTTTAAAGTACATACGCACGTACACAGGCCACCTTCTGCTCCCATACCTCAGGTGACTTCCCTACCAGAGGCCAAAGCATCTCATTCTTTACTGAGTTGGCATTGGTCCTATAGCTTCTGCCCATTTATCCTGGTTTCATCCTTTGGCACCATAGTAAATAAAGAAGTCTGGCCCTTCTGTCAAGATGACGGCTCTTGGTCTCGGTCTTCCCTGATAAAGCCAGCCCAGCTGGCTTGAGAAGACATCTGTGCTTCCAATCAGAGGGACAGTTTTCTAAATAAACTATTGAGGAAGGAAAAGCACTCATTTATCTACCACAAATCACTTACCCTATTCTCCTATAGAATCCAGAATACCAAGACCTGCCAGTGACTAATCTCCTATTTCTGTTTAAATTCATCTTTAGCCCATCAATACATTCCTTAGAAGACTGGAATGTCAGAGCTAGGAGAGATCATAGAGCCCACTTTACAGGGAAGGGACATTAAGGCACGCACCCAAGTATTTTGTCCAAAGTCACACCCTCAGGAGTCCACAAAACTGGGAACAGAATGCAGGCCTCCAACTCCAGGCTTTGTTCTATACTGCCTACTGTCTTCTCATCAATAAAAATGGCATTGGGGGTGTCTGGGTGGCTCAGTGGTTGAGCATCTGCCTTTGGCTCAGGTTGTGATCCCAGTATCCTGGGATCGAGTCTCACATCGGATTCTCCGCAGGCAGGCAGCCTGCTTCTCCCGCTGCCTATGTCTCTGCCTCTCTCTATGGGTCTCTTATGAATTAAAAAAATAAATAAAATGCCAGAGCTGCTTTGGGAGTCAATGACACCTGGATTCAAATCTTGGTTCTGCCTTTTAGTAGTTATATGACCTAGCTTACATTCCCTGAGACTTTGTTTTCTCATCTATAAAATGGAGACAATAACTATTGTTTTTAAGAATTAAACTAGCAAATCCAAAATTCATTGAGTTTACATCATGACTTCCTTCAATGCTTTACCTTCCTACTTCGTTAACGGCCCATACTAATAAAAATCACACCAGCATGGCGACGGCTATTTTCTCAGCTGTGTATTTGTAATTTTGGTTAAATCCCTGCCTTCAGACTATCTGCCCCTTAGATAGCACTATCTGAGTCAGCATGGTAAGGATAAGGGTAGGGAGAAGGAGATGGGGGAAAAAAATTGAGTGAAAAAAATGAATTAAAAATTCAACTCTGGATCCTCGGTGGCTGCCACATAGTAGGCACTTATTAGTTTTATTCAGGGAAAAAACAAGAATTAAAGGTTAGAAACAAGAATTAAATGTACAATGCCAAAGGGGAATAGAGGCTTGGGGAGGAGGCAGGCAGACCCAGAGAAGAGGAGGAAATTGAGCTGAACTTTTAAGGCTAAGTGAGCCAACTCCAACAGGATGATTGAGACAGAATGAGGAAACGGAGGGAGTCACAGGGATGGGTCCTAGAAACTTCACACAAGGGTAAAGGTGAGTAATGAACACACATACAGGCTTTGTGAGTGTGTAATCTACATGTTCACACCGGGCCTCGTGCTCAGAAGGGCACCACGCTTGGCTTACCGCTTTGCTATCGCCATCCTGTAATTCTTAATAAATTTTTTTAACATTTATTTATTCATGAGAGGCACAGAGAGAGGCAGAGACACAGGTAGAGGGAGAAGCAGGCTCCCTGGGGGGAGCCCGATGCAGGACCCATCCCAGGACCCCAGGATCACGATCTCAGCAAAGGCAGACAACCACTGAGCCACCCAAGCACCCCAACTCTTAATACTTTTTGAATTAAGGATCCCATGTCATCCTTTTACACTGAATCCCGCAGATTATGTAGATGGCTCTGGATTTACAACAGTGTTGTCACCACTAATAGTTCAGAAACCCTACTAATTCAAATGTCTGATATGTTAATCAGCCTACTCAACGCCAGCTTGAATAGATGTAATGCCCAGAAAGAAACCTTCACTATGACGGGGAGAAGGATCATGGACAAGTGGAGAAAAAGCAATTTGAATCTGATTTGCCTGGAGAGTCCCCTTTATGCAGGAAAACAGTTTATACCAGGTGACAACTAAGCTATTTACTATAAGCTGGCGATAAAGCAGAAATCCCTGTCATGGGATAAAAGCCACAGGGTTAGTTTACTGGTGACATTCCAAGCAGCATTAAAAGAAAGCTTACTCACATGCTCGGGATCCAAGGGGTTAACATTTTTACCTACAGAACAGTAGGGTCGCAAAGAAGTTTTACATTGAACAAAACATATATATACAATATGACAGCGAGGGGGGCCAGCTTTCAAGTCTCTGTGTAAACATCACGGCTGACTTTGGAGTTCTGGAACTCTTACTCCTAAAAACCTTATATTTTATTTTCAAATGGCATCCCCCCCTGCCAAGAAGTTACATTTTTTCCCTTCTTTAAATAAGCAGCAAGGGTAATGGCATGATGAACAAATTTCATTTCTTCTGTTCAGCTTTTTCCATCCCGAGCACGGCCTCCATGAGGCCAGATGGCACCAAAGCAATTGCTAGTAAGTCAATACATCTGGCGACATTCCTGAAATGACAACTCTGATGGAGCAACATCCAGCTCCTACACAAAGGCTCTTTTCAGAACATTTCCACTGGTACTTGTCTGCTATAAGCAGAACCTAATGTGTGAAAACAAAATAAAAGCGAGCCCTTTCACCGCCCGTTTCATTTTCGCTGCTTTTATTAACGCGACTCTCTGCCTGCCCCACTTCTGCACCTCGACCTGAAGCCATCGGGCCTCCTCCGCCTGGTGTGGAAAAGCCTACGCCACAGCCTCCACACGCTGGCTCGAACCTCTGAGAGTTCCAAGCGGACAACGATGACCTCACTGGTCTTCATGCTGTAAGCTTGAAGCTCAGTTAGGGAATTATCTGTGGAGAAGAACCAGGGAGAAGAGGGAGCTTGGGAAGGACCTGGAACCTGCCCCTGTGCCAACCTATCACCAGTTGAGTTTATGAGTTAGGCCTTGGCAGTGACCTCTGGCCTTCAGCAGGACGATGATCTGTTCGGGAGCTGCGAATAAGAATGGAGGCAATATGGCAGGGAGCAAGGGAAGAGGTCTGCCGGAATCTAGGAGTTTATAAAACTTAAAGTCACTTCCCAAAAAATCATTCAGCCAAGTCTAGCCCCATTCAACCTACTTTCAGCACCATTTTCAGGTAAGGTCTCAACCTGGTATGGAAGTGGTCATCTGGTCTACCTCTTTAGCCAACCGTTTTCATCATTTCATTCAACTAAAATTTATTGAATGCCAAGGAGGTGTTACATTCCAGAATATGGTAACAAGCAAGATAGACTTGGCTTTTATTCTTGGAAGTTTGTGGTCTATCAGGAGATACGTAATAAACAAGAAAATACTGGAATATACTAGATTGTTCTGATAGGGACAAGTAGAATGAAGAAAATAGAGGGATGTAATAGAGAGTGAATAGAGTGGTAAGGTAGGTGATTTTAGATAGGAAAGCCAGAAAAGGCCTCAGACTTGAGCCTTGAAAGAAGGATAATTAGGAACCAGCCAGCCATGCAAAGATCCGAGCAAAGAGCATTCAAGCAGAAACTGAGGGAATGATCTTGGTTCAAAGAACAGGGGGACATAATGAATCAGAGAAGACAGCTAGAGATGTCAAAGAGGAAGCTAATAGCTTTGTTGGCCATGGAAAGGAGTTCAGATGTTCCTCTAAGTCAATAGTTCTCAACAGGAGGCTATCCTGTCCCCCATGGGACATTTGGCAATATCTGGAGGCAATCTTGGCTCTCACAATTACAGGTGGAGAAGTTGGCACCACTGGCATCTAGTAGATAGAGACCGAGAATACTGCTAAACATCCTACAAGGTACAGAACAACCCCAGCAACAAAAAATTATCTGGCCCAAAATGTCAATAGTGCTGACATTCAGAAACCCTGCTACACATGTAGTGGGAAAGCAACGGGAAGATTCAATCAGAGAAGTGACATGATAGTACACAAAGAAAATTCTAGAAAGCAAAATGTGATACGAAACTCATCACCGATCACCTTGAAACGTTAACATGCTGAAGAGAACATTTGTTCCGATTCTGGAAGAAAGCCTAGAAACATCTTGGTGCCACATTCCCATTCCCAAGAAGTCCCCAAGCATAGATACCACCAAAGACCAAGCTTCCTGGGGTGGCAGCCAGCTTGGCATCACTTCATTTCTTGGCCCCATTGGCCATGTTCCTCTGGCAAATGTGGATTCTGTTCTCAATTCTAAGTGACATTTGAGCTCCACACAGGTTGTTGAAAAGGGTTGAAAATGTAAATGGCCAAGATATTCTTTCAGGTTTACAACTTGGTTCTGGGGATGGACTCAGATGCCCTGGCAATAATTCACAGGCAGGAAATCTGCCTCCAGGGTTGAAAGGGAAGTTAAAAACTCTGGCTATAGCCAGCCCATTGATTTCACTTAGTGAAAGAAGGCAAGCTTCCCCCTTGAAATGTAGTCAACACCAATGGTGTTCTATTCCTTTCTTCATTTAGGTGAATGATTTAGAATCACTCAACATCACCAGGACCTATTAATCAACTGAGGTGAAGATAATAAATGGCATTTTCCATCATGCTACGTGAATTTCCCTCTCTGGCCATTAATTTCCTACCAGATCCTTCCAAGCTAACTCTACTCTGCTCTACCTCTTTCAGTCCTTATTTCCTCCATCATAAAATATGGAAAACATGTCCTCCACATACTTGCTAATATATTATTACAAAGCCACTGCTTAATCATTTTACCTTTAATAGTCTATCACCCACAACTAGATTATAAATTCCTTAGAAGTAGAAATAGTGTCTGGCCATCATTGAAATGCTTTCTATCTAGCTGTATTCGACATCCTATCGCCTTTCCTCCAGCTTTGCTGTGAAAGAGTTAAACTCTTCGTACAATCCAGATTTGTTTTGTTAATATGAAGCACTTCTCTCTTTGAAGTCAAACACTGAAAGAATTTACTAAAGCGTGTGGGGTATTTAGCATCTTAGCAATAAATGAAAAACATATTCTAAACTAGCAATTGGAGATTTGGATTATGGGTGCAACGTATTGAAGCTAGGGTGTAAAAATATGGGCACACATACATTACTTTTGACAAGAAGTTAGGATGCTATTTGAAAGTCAAGAATGCGAGATTTGTAGTGTTTCTGTTCAAAGTTTGCTAAAATGCATGCTTCCTCAACACGTTCCAGCCATTTCACAGAAATACTTAAGGTTATTTTTAAATGCTACCACCTTCCCAGTCTAAAAAGGTGCAAACTAAGGCAAAATTATTTGAGAACAATTTGTGAGTACCTAATAAAGAAATATGGCTCAGTCGTCGAGTGTCTGCCATTGGCACAGGTTGTGATCCCAGGATCCTGGGACCAAGTCCCACATCAGGCTCCCCTCAGGGAACCTGCTTCTCCCTCTGCCTGTGTTATTGCCTATCTTTCATGAATAAATAAATAAAATCTTTTTTAAAATAAAATGAAGAAGTGCTTCCTTACACATACATTCTACATACCCAAATTCCACCTCTACAGATAGTGGTCACACATGCACATGCCATGTACCATGTACAAAGCTGTCCGCTCCAGCTCTGCAAGAGTGGAAGAGTGGAAACAACCAAACCACCCCTCAGGAAGCATAGGGGTAACTCAACTATGTTTTAATCATATAATAGGACTCCATTTAGCAATTCAAATGAACAAGATTTACGTGTATCAACACCATTCAGATAAAATTTTAAAGCACATATTTATTGTTATGGATACGTACACACGTGGTTAAGAACATTCGAAAACAGACACAAGAATAACCCGTATCAATTTTAAGACCTAACTGCTGTCTGGAGGCATGAATAATAGCAGCCATATCAATATGAAACAACAGCTGACGTTTATATAACATGTCAACTGGGAGGGGAGATGGAGAAAGGACCAAACTTCAGCTACATCTGTGACTGGTCCTTTAGTTTTTAATGGGATCTGAAGCCAATTTCATAATATTTACTTTTGATATTGACATAGAAGTAATAGTTCTATTGTTTCCAGTGCTCTTTTATCTTTTCCAAGGAATAAAAATGTTTTTAAGTGTTTTAAAGCTCCAACTTAAAGCCAAGTTTCAAAGTTGTTTTCCCAGCCTAGAACAAGACAATGTCTCTACTGATGAGAGTTTCTACTTTCTTAGTCCCCTCAGCCCCAGATTCCATAACTGACTATATTTACCCTAGCCTATCAGTTCTACCTGAAAACGAATCCAGAAAACTTGATTATCAATTCTGACCATGCTCAGCCTACAAAATAAGTGATTCGTGGGAATGGGATCTGAGAAAACATGAAACCTGGGTCTCTTTTTGACTTTTTAAAACCAGAGTGAGCAAAAACTCCCTCGGTAGATGTAAAATGGTCATCCTGACACTGTGATGAATAACCATCCCATATGGCCCAAGTGCTTTGCCTTCATTAAGGTCCTCTAATTATTCCTCTATAACAAGTGGGGAAACTGAGGCACAGAGCAGTTAAGTCACTTGTCCAGGGTCACATAGCTGGTAATAGTGGCAAAATCCTATTGATGATCCTATCAAGATGTTAGCCCCAAAAAATCCTTCATCCCTTCCATTCACAGAGCTATAACCAAATAGGGTAAACTATTGACCAAGTTCTTTATATTTTATCTACCGGGAGGTTATAGAAAGTTAGTCACAACTGAGGATTTGAGTTTTCACATACTGGACACTGTCTCTCCTGCTAATGTTTAGTACACAGGTTCATTTTCCTTACAGTCTGCTCCATACTTGGGTCTAGATTGATACAAGGGTTAGGCTCCATGGCCAGCCCCACTCCTAAGCACCAGAAAGGGTAGCAGCAACTACCCCAGGGAGGGCAGGGGTTCCAACTTTTAGTCTAGATGATGCCAATTTTTCACATTTATAACCTGCTGGAAAGGTCCAATAGTAGCCGTATCACATCCAAATACCACGGCTCCACACGAGGACCAGGTAAGGAACCAAATTTGGGCTGCCCCACACTCTAATTTTAAAAACAGTAAGAATAGGCACCATTTATTGGGCCCTTTTCTAGGTCTCAGGCACTGTACCGGGTATGTGCCTTACCTTAGCTCCCTTAATCACAGAAAACCTACAAGTTTGCCACCATTATCTCCATGTGACAGATGAAGAATTGCAGCTCAGAAGTTTAAATAATTTGCAGAGCCTCACAGTGGCAGAGCTGGGCTTCGAACCAGTCACTCTAATTCCATATCCATATCTTACTGGCTCTGTGAGTTACTGGGTCAAATAGATGTATCTTTTGGGGGGATACTAAGTCCCAACTCCTGACACCTACCAATAGGACCTTATTTGGAAATAGTCTCTGTGGCTGTAATGAAGTTAAGGATCTCCAGATGAGCTCACACCAGATTTACGGTGTCCAAATGCATGGACTAACTCCAGTGACTGGCATCCCAATAAGAGAAAGGAGAGTGAGCTCCCCCACAGACACAGGGGAGGTGGCCATGTGATGACAGAAACGGATTGGGGGGATGTTGCCAAAAGCCAGGGACACCAGGAGACACCAGAAGCTGTGAGAAAAGCATGCAACAGAGTCTGCCTGGGGGCTTCCGCAAGGAGCCAATCCTGCCAACACCTTGATTGTGGATTCCTGGGCCCTAAGACTGTGAGAAGATGAATTTCGTTGTTTAAAGCCACCAAATTTGTGGTGATTTGTTGCACCTGCCCCAGGAAACCACCACGAAACTGTTACAGCCTATATGCTTCATCACAAAATCCTGCCAACAGCCACTGAAGGCAGCAAGCTTCCGGACACTAAGTCCCAGCTGACTCTTCATAGGAAGGCCAATAATTTTGCTCTTTAGACTCTGGAAGACAAAGGAGAGCACAACAGAAAGTGCGCATTTCTCCAAGAGCTTGAAATTTCCATACAAAAGAGTCACACTTTGGTGTGGTTTGGGGCTCCGTTTTCAAGGACCAGAAGGCCAACACGGGGACAATCTGACTTAGGAGCCTGTCTGCTAAGGTGCAGCAGCAAAGTGCATAGATCTCTCCTGCCGTCTCCACCCCACAACAAAAGAGGGGGAGATACACTGATTTGTAAGCATGATGACACATTTTCCTCCTATCACATTCTGAAACTTTCAGGCATTATCTGCAGGACTTTCAGACAGCTTTTGAATTCCATCAAATCCACATGGTTACACATCATGGCTTTGTGGTGAGCTCCGTGCTATAAAAAAAAAAAAGAAAAGAAAAGAAAAAAAGAGAGAGACAGAGAGAGAGAGAGAAAGAAAAGAAAAGAGAAAAGAGAAGAGAAGAAAAGAAAAGAAAAAAGAAAAACACAAGAGGAGTCTGATTTCCATGGTCAGGCCAAGTGGCCAACTTGGAATTAGCTCTTAAGAAAACAGTTCAAGTCACCCCAAGCTCTTCTTCCACTATGGCCCAAGTGACAGTTGCCATCCTCTTGAGGAATGAGAGCCTTGTGGGGCCAGCCTGCTTCAGCAAGTCAACAGAAATGGGCTCAGCGGTAACCATGGTCACTTGTCATAATGGCAGATTACATTTCCATAGTCTAAATGAAAATAGTCATAGTCATTTGAAAACAAGTGTCTTCTTGACATTTTCTCACATCCTTAATGAGGTGTCAGGTCATTAAGTGAGGGAATCTTTAATGACAGTCAAGCTGCGAATGATGTTTTTGCACCCAAAATAGACTTTGGGTGAGGTTTACTGAATGAGAGCATGATCATCAAAAAAATATTTCACTTATCTCAAAAATCCAGAGATGCAATGCTCTTCCCTGAAACTCCATGAAAACTAAATCTTCTATACCAAATGTTGGATGGGTCCTTGTATTAAATGTGTATGGCCTTCTAGAATGTTCTGCGTGCCTCAGGACATGCCTAGAGCTCCTCCTTGTTCTACAGCCCCTAAGGCTTGCACAGTTGCCATGAGGGGCACAATTCTCTAATTCTATTCAGAGCCCAGGGCCGTCTTCCTCAGGGCCCTCCCACATCCCCATACAAACCTCTGCTGAATTCACCTTCCCACCATCCAGGATCCAGCAAGAGGGTGGTTACCTTTCTGGGTTCACCCACTCAATGCCATGAGCAGTGATGGTTGACTATTTCTGTCTCTACTCCCACACTCCAGAGTTCAGAGAACGGCATGGGCTAGCTGTGGGATTCCAGGGGATCTTAATCTGAATCCACAGGGTCTGTGAACTAAGATGGGAAAAACCGTACCTCTCTAGCTTTCCCTGACCTCTACCTGAGACTGGGCACTTCCTGTAATTATGAAGGTAGGCCACACACCACTGCAATATTAGTTAAGATGAGATAATCAAAAATATTCCACACCACGTTAAAGTTGTTGCAGGTCTCAAAATGTTATTTATATCCACCCCTATTGCAAAATTACACTAATGGGGTGGACCTGCCTCTAGTTATTATTCAATGTCTTGATTAAAAGTTCATATATTAACTATTTTGGTCATTTTACTTTGGTATAATTCATTTCCTATATATTCCTACGCACTTTGTTTCATGCGTTTAAGAACACCATTCCGAGGTTGCCAAGGGGGGGTCCGTGCACAAAACTAGGAACCCCCTCACTGAACAGACCCTCAAGCCCAACTCAGCAGTACAGACATCACACACCTTGTAGGATTCCTGCTTCACCCCCACCAGATTCTCTGGGAAAAATCATTTCTCTCTGGCCTCTCCCTTGCTCTCAGATTTGCCCGGTTCCTCTGCAGAAACCGGCGTGCCCAGCCAGTAAGACCTGCTACTCTCCCTCCCCATCTCCCGACCCCGAATGATTCTAGAATTCTGCTCCCATTTTTGTATCATTTTATTTTTTTAAAAAATCAATTTTGGGGGGCACCTGGGTGGCTCAGTTGTTGAGTGTCTGCCTTTGGCTCAGGTCATGATCCTGGGGCCGTGGGATGGAGTCCCACACTGGGCTCCCCACAGGGAGCCTGCTTCTCTCCCTCTGCCTGTGTCTCTGCCTTTGTCTCGGTGTCTTTCATGAATAAATAAATAAAATCTTTTTTAAAACTTGATTTTTTTCCAAATATAAAATATACTGAATGTGCTTTTTTAAAACCACTCATGGCTACCTCTTACCTCCTGGGGATTCTGGTATAGCCCACTGCCCCTTTATCTTCAGGTCCTTCCAAACCTACCATGCCCCCCCACCCCCATCAGGCTGCCCCTTCTGGTCACCCAACCCCCTCCCTGAGTCTCTGTTCTACTTCCCCTGCAGGCCTCTGAGAAGCCCACCACCGACACCTCAGGAATTCTACCCCCCTGAGCTCTGCTACTCCAGTTCTATCTCCCTGCTGCCCATGATCTTGTCACCCCATAATCTCACTCTAATACCACCTACAGAATAGAGACTCCTCCTGACAGGAGGAAGGCCTCCTGAAAGGCATACAGCATCACCCTCGGTGTGCACCCACACTTTCCCACATCTGCTTCCCCGAGTCCAGACTCGGCATCCTCTGTGTTTTCCACCCAGGCCTCAAGCTCCCTACACTCTGTCGGCCAAAGTTACACTTCCTCTAAAGCCTCACTCCCATCTCCACTGCTTCCAAAATACTCCTCCCCCCCATCTCCTGGTTGGAATTCATCTCTCCTTCCCCCAAGGTCCTTCCAGCATCTCTAAGGCCTCCTGGCTTCATACACCAGAATCACAACATATATCAAGTACCTCCCACCAGCTCTGTGCATCGAACATAAGTACATATAGGAATTCACAAAAATCCACCTGCTGGTCCGCTCACTAGGCGTGTTTGTCTCAGGGGGAGACACACACATCTGCTGCTCACACATACATGCCTTTGTCCCGTGGGCATCTTTCTTCACTGGGAATCATCTTGGCATTTAAGGACCCATACTTTCTGGGGCCATGTGGTTCCGAAACAAGCCAACTTCTCTAGCCAGAGCATAAGTGAAAGAAGGGAATCTACTCTGAAGCCAAAGGACATTGGGCTTGAGGGGGGTTTGTTGAAATGACCTCTAACTCTGTCTTGGTTTGACTTTATGCAGTTTTTGTCTGCGGACTAACCTTAGAACCCCACCTGCTCCTGCGAGGTGTTTGCCTCTCTAATCTACTTGCTTCCTCCCCTAGACTCAGTCCATAGAGCACAGCAATCTGTCATTCAGCCATATGTCCCCCTATAGGAGCAAAGGGATCAAAGATACAAACACTATCCATTGAATAGACAATACTATTTAACTCCTCTTTTCTGAACATGAATATTGACCTCCTAAAAATACTTTAGATAATATACTTTCTGATCAACAAAACTATCAGCTTTCTAAGATTCCCAATGAGGACACTGAACTTTTTTCCCCAGTGTTATATGAAGAATTACAATTTCTTGATAAGCACACTGATCAAATCTGGTCCTGATGCCTCATTAGAAGTTTGAATTTATTTTCAAAATAGGCTCTCCTCTACCTGCCACCTGCCTTTCAAATGGCAGGTCCTCATTCATTTCAAGCCTCTGGTCTAAAAGAAAAGCGCACCAAATAACAATTACAATGAAATATCACTACATTAATTGCAAAAGGAAATGAGCTTTAAACAAAGTGAGTGCTGCAGGCAATGGGTCGTCCTGCTGGGTTCTTAGCATTTCAAAGGACAAAATAGAAAATTGGAAAAGATCAATATCAAGGCAACAGTGCTCTGCAACAGTAATAAATAAAGATGTCTTTTCAAGGCCCATTAACCACTAATCACGTCTTGGATCAAAACTAGCAGAACAGCTCCCAGGGCTGTTTGAAGGAGCTGCCATTGGGCTCATCCTAAGAATCAAATGAGGGCAGTCCTGGGTTTGTTTCTTGTTGGAGAAACTTCCATTGTTTTGGCTGCCAGTTGGGTTGGGGGGTGGCGGATGGAGCATCTTGTAGAGGGCCTAAACATGTGCTCCACGGTGTGGACTGCAGAGCTTCTTCCAACCTACAATTACACGGTTCATAATAGTGCAGACTCCACAGAGCAACAACAAAGGGAAACAGGATAGATATCATTCCTGAAAAGAGCTTGCTGGCTGCACCAGTATGGATTACACAGTTGAGTTACACCTTCTATGGGGTTGCATTTCACAGACTTGAGCCATAGCCTCAAGCCTCCTGGGTAAAGACTTTCTCAGCTTTGGGGATTAACAAAAGAAAAAAAGAAAGAAAGAAAGAAAAAAAAAAAGGAAAAAGCACGTCTCTAGGGAAGGGTCCTCCCGCCTGAAGACAACCAGTCACTCAGTCCTAACAGCTGAAACTATTCAACAAACACAACCACAAACTTGCTTTCTGGTGTGGTCTAGCCTGGCTACTCAGTGCAGCAGGGATCAGCAGCATCTGCCTCCTGTGGGAGCCTGTTAGAAATGCAGAATCGCAGACATCCTCTCTGCACCAACCCAGATCTACTGAGTCTGCATGCAGGCTGACAAGATTACATTTGCAAAACATGATGCAGAACAGTTATCCTCACCACTGGCTGCATATGACAATCACCTGGGAAGCCTTGGTGGAAATTATTTAATATTGATGTGCAGGCTCCAATCCCAGAGGTTCCTACTGGACTTGGTAAGGTACAGACATCAGTTAAAATACACATGTGCACACATGTGTGAATGCACATGCACACTAACACACATGCGCGCCCCCCCCTCACACACACACACACACACACACACTCTGCCTGGAAGTTCAGACAAATATTTACCGAACGAACCACACCAATGACCTAATTGAAACACGTTCAATTGCTGAAACTGTGCCTCTATCTGGCTTCACTAATTTGATGAGGGAGGAAGCAGAAGATGATTAGGAGATTGAGAAGAGATTTAGAGAGCACTGACTGTCAACTGCTGAGATTAAAAAAAAAAAAAAAGTTTTAAGAAAGTAGAGCTTAACATATTCTCAGAGTTATAACCCCAGACTTAGAGACTGAAAGTTAAAAAAAAAAAAAAAAAACACCTTTAAATCTTCCCTGTCTATAGACAACTAATCCTTTCCCTCAATTCCTTGCCCACACAGAGGAGAACTCACTCATCTACCCCTAGGAACAAGTCCTACCCAAAGCCGAACATGCCTTCCAGTTCAGGCAACTGTGGCCCCTTGGGACTTAATGTCATGCCTTAGAGCCTCTTGATAAATGAACATCTATGGATCATACGCAGTTGCTCACTGGGTATGTGAATAAGAAATTGTTATAAAAATTAGTTATAAATAATTGGAAGTCTGCTTCAGTTGGCTGGCTAGACTATGCACGGATCCCATGAAACTGTGCAATCCACTTCCAACCAATGGCCTAATCCACTCTGTTGATGCTCTACCTGAATATCTAAACTGACATTAAACAGGATTAGTCTTGGCACAGGAAAAAGCTTTCTATCTATGATCCAAGCCTAGGTGCAATTTAAAAAAATGACAGATTTGGATGAATACAAGTTTTAAAAAAGTGTTTATGATGTTATGCAAAATCAACTGACAGAAAATCCACAATATACAGCATTGACAAAAAGCTAATATCCTTATATATAAAGAAGCCTTAAAATTTGTGGAGCAAAGGAATAAAACTCAATACAAAAACAAGAGAAAAGACATGAATAGACAACTCACTAAAAAGATAACAATGATCCACAAATTAAAAAAAATTTCAAACTCATTCATAGTTAGAGAAAATCAAATTAAAACGTTCCTGAGATACTATTTCTCACCTGTCAGACTGGTAAAAATTTCAAAATAGGGCAACAGAGTCCATACAGGAGGCTGTGGGAAAAATCAGTACCCTCCCACACTTTGGGTGGGAATGCAAATTGGTGGGACTCTCCTGGAGGGAATTTGGCATTACCTAACAAAGCTGCATGTGGACTTAACCTTCCTTACCGAGCAGTCCCACTGCTAGCAATCCATCTTGAAGATACACTTCCAACAGTATAAAAATGCATTAAAAAAAAAAAAAAAGACTACATACATACAAGGGCATGAGTTGCAGTATCATTTGTAATTGCAAAATTTTGGAAGCAACCTAAATGCTTATACAGAGGAGAGTAGTTGAGTAGACTTGGTGCATCCACTCACTGAAGTATTATGCAGCTATTATTTTTAAAAAGAATGAAGACAGAGGCACCTGGGTGGCTCAGTCAGTTAAGCATCCGACTCTTGATTTTGGCTCAGGCCACGATCTCAGGGTCATGGAATCGAGCCCTGAGTCAGGATCCATGCTGAGCATGGAGCCCACTTAAACTTCTCTCTCTCTCTCTCTCTTCCTCTGCCCCTCCCCCTTGCTTGCATGCATGCTCTCGTTTTCTTTTAAAAAAAAAAAAATGCATGCAGCTTCTATATGGGCCGATTCCTGGGATGTAGGCAAACAATGCACAAGAGTACCTACAGTATGACACCTGGTGTATAAAAAAAAGAGCAAGGAGGTATTAGTTTTCTAAGGCTGCTCTAACAAAATACCTCAAACCGAGTAGTTTTTAAACAACACAAATGAATCGTCTCACAGATCTGGAGGCCAGAAGTCCAAGATCAAGGTATGGGCAGGGTCGGTTCCTTCTCAGGACCATGAGGGAGAATCTGCTCCACACCCCTCCCCCAGCATCTGTAGGAAACTGGTTTTCACTGGCTCACAGAAGCATCACCCTGATCTCTGCCTTCATCTCTATGAAAGAGGACTTTGAGCACCTCTATTCTCACCTCCTTCTCTATGTTCTTATTAAGTTCTTTCCAGCTTCTCTCTTAACCCAGGCTAAAGGACCTGAAGGCCAAGCATCCCATGATGGGAACTGAAGCTAGCCCCTCAAGCAAGGACTGCCCTGACACCAGCAAGACCCAGCATGACTGGCCCCAGGACAAGGATCAACATCACCTTTACTGCCCACCTGCATGTCTGCTGACTTTGTCTCACATTTTCCTTACAGAAACCTAGAAGTATTTTCAGCACTTTGGACACAGTCTTTGAGACATTAGCCTACTGTCTCCCCAGTGTTGGCCTCACTGAAATAAACTTGCTTATTGTTCCACCATCATCCATCTCTGCCCTTGGATTAATTAGGTCAGTAGTAAGTGACAAACCTGGTCTGCTTGGGCCCCCCAGAGCCAGGGACTCTTGCACCCTTGAGCTCCTATTATAACCACATGGGGTTCTCCCTGTGTGTCTGGGTTGGTATTTTCCCTTTATATAAGGACCCCAGTCATAGTGGATGACCAGCTACTCTAAAGACCTTATCTTAAATAATTATATGTACAATGACCCTATTTCCAAATAAAGTAACATTCTGAGGTACACAGGGTGGGGGAGGGAGGACAGGGATGTCCACATGTGAATTAGGGAGGAGGGACACAATTCAACCCATAAAAGCAATTATAAGAAAATATATGCTTAGGTATTTGTGCATTTGTAAGGAAAAAAGAAAACTAAGGGTGGGGGGTGGGGGTGAAACTAGAAACCAAAGAGCCTGGTTACCAGGGATGGGTACAAAAGAGGTAGGAAAACATGGAGGGAGGGAAGGAGGGGTTGGCGTACCAGGGACAAGGAGAGATGATACCTCTGTATTTCTTTTAAAGATTTATTGATGTATTTAGAGAAAGAGAGAGCGGGGGGTGGGGGGCAGGGCAGAGGGAGAGAATTTCAAGCCGACTCCCCACTTAGCACAGAGCCCCCTGCACGGCTCAATCTCATGATGCTGACATCATGACCTGAGCTGAAATCAAGAGTCGGATGCTTAACCAACTGAGCCACCCAGAGCCTCTGGATTTTTTTTTTTTTTTTTTTGCATAACAATGTGAGAGTCACAGTAATATTTCAAATGCCCTCCCCATCCTGAAAAAAAATAAAAATAAAACCAACCAAAATGTGCTAGGAATCCAAATTGAATATAAACAGCAACAAATGAGCCTAACTGTATGACAAATAAAACCACATAACCACACAGAATGGATGGAGGGGAACAGAGCTCAGCTAAGTCACTTTGAAAACAAATATCTTGACTGGATATTGTAAGGCTATTGACAAAAGGAACTGTGTGTAAATGCTGTAATCTAGTTAGTAAATGTGTTTCTCAGAGGGATATGGGTTAGCAATTTCAAATAACTATGTGGCATATTAGAAGTGAGCCAATGGAACACATAAGAGGGAGTTTCTTATTGTTGGAGAAAAAAGTTAAATAAAGGCAGAGGGAAGGCTAGAATAAACCCCCTGGTGTTGGACCGGAGTTAGAGGTATTAGTGAGAACCTGGAGACTGACATAATAATATATATCTGGTCTTTATCCCTAGTTCCTAGAACAGGATTTTCTGAAACACCTGCAATTCCCTGAGTGTTAAGGGGTGAGAGGGGTATCTTTTGTTGTTCGTAACACCACACCCGAGTTTCTATTAGTGAGGGGACTCTTGGTGGGCCCCTAGTTTCCAGATGAGGCTGGTTGCCAGAGCGACTGACCGGCCATGAGATAAAAGGGTCAGAACTTTCAGCCCCACCCCCCAAACTATAGGAAGGAAAGAGAGCTGGAGATTGAGTTAATCAACAGCCAATGATTTAATCAACCACATCAACACAACAAAACCTCTAGAAAACCCTAAATGATGAGGTTTGGAGAGTGTCTATGTTGGTGAACACATGGAGGTGCTGGAAGGGTGGTCTGCCCAAGAGGACATGCACGCTCTAAGCCCACCTCCCACCTCCCACTCTTACCCTGAACATCTCTTCTATTCGGTTGTTCCTAAGTCACAGCTTTTATAATAAACTGGGAATTGTAAGTGCTTTCCTGAGTCCTGTGAACCATCCTAAAAAATTATGGAACCTAAGGAGGGGGTCATGGGAAATCCTAAATTTATAGCCAATCTATCAGAAGCCCCAAAGACCCAGATTTGGGACTAGGGATTCAAAGTGAGGGAGAGTTTTATAAGACTGAGCCTTAACCTGTGGGGTCTGCACAAACTCCAGGTAGTTGGTATCAGAATTTAATTAAATTGTAGGACACCCCCTTGGCACCTGGAGAGTTGGATTATTCATTAGTTGGGGGAAAAAATAACCCATAGATTTGATCTCAGAAGTGTTGTGAGTAAAAAACAGATCACAGAACCCATGGTATTACATCAATGCTGCAGAGAGACACTAGAGTATAGACGCATGAATACGTGTGGGTTAAAACACAGATTTCCTAGCTGTGTCTACTGAGACTGCTCCATGCAGACACTGCAGCAGCAACCAGCACACTTAGCATTCAGACACTGGTTTCTGAATGTTATTCTCCAATTAAAAGGACAAGAGCTCCTCAGAGAAAGAATTGATTTCAGTAAGAATTTTCTGTAGGAATAAAACTTTTATTGCTCAAATCCAGTCTCCTGCAGTCACTCAGAGTAGGAAAGGGCACAATCCTAAATCTACATGAACAGCCATAAATGCACCCCATCCGCAGTGGAACCCCCAGCCTTGCCCTCCCAGTTCCCAGCACACTCACTCTCTCCATCATGCCCTGGCAGGACCAGAGCTACCTCTCTCCCCAAATCTTTGTCAACAATGCCTTTTCTTCGACCTGTTCTCCGTGTTCTTCAATGCTTGGCAGAGATTTCCCTCACAAAAACCTTTCCCAACAGCCTCTAGGCAGAATTAGCCTTTACCTTTTCCTGGTCTCACACAATTCCCTTGGAACTCGCTCATACTGACTCCGTAACCGTGTTACACCAGGTTATACTCTAAATGTCTGCTCCCGCTGCTGGCTCCTCAGACCAAGCTCTATAAAAGCTAGAATCCTTTCAAACCAAGCCTGAGTCGTGACAAGTAATGCCAACATTCTCTAGCCCCACATCCACAAGGGTCTTGGCTTTGGGTCAAGCTTTCCATTAGGCTGACCAGGAATATGGAGTTCACGGTGTAGGAATGCTTGTGCTTCCAGTAGCCTTGTCCCCACCATCTCCATGGCTCCTCCATTCTGATCCTGGAGTTTTGCTTTGCTCCTCAGCCTGACCTGCTCCAGGTTTCCAAATCTTTATTCCAGTGACATGACTCTGGTTTATCATACCCCATCCACTGCTGGAAACCAGAAGCCTGGTCCCAGGTCTCCGGTAGAAGCTGCAGCCCTGTTTTCTTGTAGACAAGGATTCATGATGCCCAGGTTCCCCCCCCTCACCTCTCTGACTCAGCTTCTTACTATACAGCACCCCTTCCCACCCACACCTCTACCCAAACTCTCTCCTTCCACCCACCTCCCACCGCTGCCACTCTTCTGGGATAAACATTATCTAGAAATCAGACTTAGTGACCCAAATCCACCTGGTTCCCTGTTTCACACAGAATAGGAAAGAGCTCCATAATCTACAAATCTTCTAAATGAATATAGAATACAAGTGCTATGGAATATTCACATCTTCAGGCATGCTTTAACATTAATTTTTCATCATTATGACTGCTTTGCTCCCACTCACAATAAGGAAGTCCTGGGTTCACACAAGCAAATTATTATATAAAAATCTATTACTATTGTCATTACCTACGGCTGTTCTTTCCTCCTCCGTCCTCCCTGATAGGTGAGCCACTATAAAAAACTATTGGCACCTGTGAACACTTGTAGGGTTTTTGAAGAATGAAGGGGACAGAAGAGGGGAAAGAGGGATGCTGACCTTGACAAAAGACTCTCAGCCAAGATGGGTCCACCTGTCTGATGAGCTCATCTCCTCTTCCATTTCCAGGTGTCCATACTTTTCAGGGTTTTTTGTTTTCTTACTATTGAAAGTTACAAGTTAAAGGATAATTTAGATTAATAAGTATCCCCCTTTAAAAAGATAATATGACTGGGGTGGAGAGATGAGTCTCCTATGGGGCTCTCAGTCACATCTGCATGAATTTTACGAATTTATTAAATCAGATTGCATTCCTCCTAACCCCTAGCTAATTGAGATCATTTGCACTAGGAGACATTTTAATATGTGGTGGGAGAAGGAGTGATGTAATAATTTCAGTTCAGAGGCCACTTGGGGGGAACTAGGGAAGGATGGATAAAATGCTACAGTCAGGAAATTAGGAGATTATGAAATGATTGAGTAGAAGAACACAGAAACCCACAGAGGGTTAACTAGGGCACAATGGTTCAGGCATGGTGGGGTGCAAACAGAGAACTTTGGGAGAGCACCTCTGCCTGCCATCTGTGGAAATAGCCTGCTCAAAAAATAAAACCAAGATGCAGTCCCACACAAGAGATAGAATCCTAGGGATTGAAAGTACAAAAAGCCCAGAACAAACAGAGGCCATGTCCCAAGGTCACAAAAAAAAAAAAAAAAAAAAATCACACGATTTGGGACAAGAAGGGTGAGAAATGATATAGTCCAGCTATCCTCAACTTTGAGTACGAGGCCCATTTCAATGTCAGAATACTTCACAAACCCCCGTTGATAATAGTTTTTAATCTCTTGATTGGGGGGGAAAAAAGAAGTGTGATAAAAAGTTGCCATTCATTCAGAAACTGAATTGATTTGCACTTTTAATTCTAAAAGCACCTGTGTGTATCTGATAACTAGTAGGACATGAGCACTTGAGCTTTGGTGTAGGTATGAATTCAAGGATTCTTTTGACTCCAAGACCTCCTCCCACAGCACCTCCAGGATGCCACAGCTGCCACACATGGGAACCGTAGGTCTTCACGGTATGAACAAAATTCACTCCATGAGCGTGGGAGAGTAGGTGTCATCCAGAAAGTAACACGGCTGTCATTACACTTATGGTGCCTACAGGTAAATTTCTTTGGAGAGAAGCATAAAGAAAATAGATGCCACGTTTTACCTTCTGTGAGAGAGGTGGTCAAGGGCAGTTTGGGTTTTGGCTGGAACACCAGTGTAGAGAAGTCCCTGATGCAATCTCTAAGCAGTTTTTGAGTTCTGGCAAAGAAAATGAGATATTGCTTCCCTGAGACTACAACACATGCTCCATTCTTCCCTCAGGGGTATTTCCATTTTTATTAACTATGCATTTTGCTACACGATTGCCGGGACTGTTCCTTCTTTTGCAAACAGCTAAATGATTCCTTTGAGAAAATCTATTCCTTGGGATGTGTGAGGTAGCATGCCCCAGTCTAAGGGGCCCTGATCTCTGAACCTTATTAAATAAAACATTTTGGAGAGCTTGCTCGAGATAAAGATGAGAACAACTAGAGATCGGAGTGGTGCAGCTCAAGATCCATGCACGGAGTCAAAGCATCTTAGTCTCACTTGAAAGGTCTGTAAAGAGGCATTCAACTCTTTAAGCTGACTAGTGAGTTCACGGTCATGCTCTATTTCTTACACATGTTGTAACTGTTCTTCTGTTTGTGTTTAATATTTGTTCCTTTAATTTTTTCTTTAAAAGGACTGAAACAACAACAATATAATAACCAAGAAAGGAAAAGATATCTCTAAACAGCAAAGTAATTGCACAACGATGGAGCTAGTAAAGCCCAGTAAATCATCATAAGGAATAAAAATGATTCTGAAAGCAGCTGCCTCCTTGGTCAAATATCGGAGTGCACACTTTGCAGATAGGGGAGAGCTGGGATCAAAACTTCACCAGGGGGGGATCCCTGGGTGACTCAGTGGTTTAGCGCCTGCCTTCAGCCCAGGATGTGATCCTGGGGTCCCGGGATCGAGTCCCGCGTCAGGCTTCTTGCATGGGGCCTGCTTCTCTCTCTGCCTCTGTGTCTCTCATGAATAAATAAATAAAATCGTTAAAAAAAAAAAACAAAAAAACTTCACCAGGATTAGAAATCTGGCCAGACTAAAGACTAAGGTTTTTCTCCTCCTTATTCTGAGTGTTCATCTCCTCTTCTGTGATATACTGATAAGAATACCTTGGCTAATGGTTGGCTACAAAAATGAAATCACACAAAATGTGTAAAGAGCTAGCATGGCACATGCTGCATGGGAAGTGTCCCATAAACAATAATTATCACTGTCAGGCTTGGTAGAGTTCTCAATTTGGGGGGGCGGGGGGGTGTGGCAATGCAGAAGAATCATCAATGTTAGTTGGTTGCTATTGTTAGGACTTTTAAAAAAAGATTTTACTAAATAATCTCTATACCCAACATGGGGCTCGAACCCTGAGATCAAGAGTCTCTATCAAATGAGCTGGCTGGGCACCCCAAACTGTGATGATTTTTGCTTTCTAAACTCAGAAACTTGAATGTTCACTGTTCACCTCAAACCTACTAATGAATCAGAATCCCCACATCTAGGATCTAAGCATGAGCATGCTTTTGAAATTCTCCAGATATTCCAATCAAGATGGAGTAACAGGGATCGGATTTATGTTCTCATCCGAAAGAACAAAAAACCCAGACAAGATATCTGAGACAATGGTTAGCATGACATGAGGCATTAGGTGGTGAAGAACAGCGACCCCTGAGAAAAAGACAAACAAGGGGAGCCCTGCAATTTAATTACCAAAGGGAGTTTGTAGGATGTGACATAATGTGCATAAAGTTAATAAACCTGTTTAGAATAAAGCCAATATAATTTTCTCCGTTAAGTGTTATTTATGTTAAGATATACCAGCCTTTCTCTAATGAGTTACGAAAAATAAATGTTAAAGATTTCTGGTTTAATTTCTAATGTGGTTATTAATATTGATAGATCTAACCCTCAAACAAAAATTCTTAGAAGGCCTCAATTTTTTTTTTTTTAAATCTAAAGTACCTTCAGACCAAAAATTTGAGAACCACTGTCCAAGGGAGAGAGATCCCATCTCTCCACCTCCCTCAGCATCACCAGTAGCAGATACAAGACTGGGCCCCTGCCAGCCCCCGTTGGTGTCTACAGGGGGACTAAGTGACTACATCGAGTTGTTTATAATCCTTCCATCCTTCACTGGCTCACAGGGACGACGGTATGGAAAAGCAGAGAGACTGATCTCTTACAGTCAAGGAGAGATGCCCTTTAAAGCCATTCCCCTTGAGTATCAGCTCTTCTAAGGGAAGGGAAGGGAATGTGGGCCTGATTTCTGGGAAGCTCTCCTCCCTGCTGGCTCAGGATGAAAGGGCTCTCCCACAGTAAAGCCAGATCCTCTGCCCAAGCCGGCACAGGGTGCCATATGCTAGCTATGGCCACTGTAAGGGACATTGAGATCCCAGCAGAATAGAAAACTGAGCAAAACATCCTTGAATGCACCATGACCTGGGAGCCCAGAGACACCCCAATGTCCTTAACTGTCCTTACCTGTCCCTCAAAGGGAATGGCTCACCTCCTGGCCATGCGCCCCCCAGGCATCCTTCCCTCCCCTTAAACACAGTCCACCTTCTCAACAGATAACTCCACCAGGGCTTCAGGCTCAGGCTTACCTGGCCCAAGAAAAAGAGTCAGGAGGAGTGGGCGTGTTGCCTTAAGATTGTAAAGTGCTCACAGATAAGCCGGGCCCTTAACAAAGAGCGCCTTATGTCCCACTGGGAGGGCAGCTTTTGACATTTACTGCTTTTGTCCCACAGGCAGAGCGGGGTGGATTCCAGAAGCCTCTATTATTACTGCGGGATCATGTCCATTAAATTAAGTGGCTCCTGGGCCACAGGCCTGGATGGCACATCATCGGCTCTAGGGTAGGAAAGAGAGAGAGAGACCACTCCTTCCTGTGGCGAGCAAGGCCTGCTAAAATCTCGATCCAGATTGTAGCGCCTTCTCCCTGCCTTAAAGCCTGCAAAATATCCACGAATGCTGGGCTCCTGTACTCCTGGTTTCCTGCAGTTCCAGGTTGGTGGACTCTGCAGCCCAGGGCGCCCCACCTTCCCTTCACCACCTAGCCCCCGGATTGCCATCAGTGTCCCATACCTGTCACAACCTGCTCCCTGGCACCCAATCTGGACTAGATCTCTGAGCTGTGCTAAGAGTCGTCCCCACTGGGCCTGGGGGACACAGCCCAGCCCCTTCCTCTGGGGACAGTAAGCAGATATAAGGGGAATCTGGCTGCACGAGAACTCACCGTACCTATACCCAGCATGATGTCCAGAGAAAGAAAACCCAAAGCCAGGCATGCAGGAAAAGCAGGCGTCCCTTCCTCGGCAAACCCAGCAGATCCTGATGCCAGACAACAGCAGGGAGCCAGCAAACCCACAGGAGAAATCCTCTCCCTGAGTAGATGAGGAAGGATGAAGCGAAGGGAGGCAGGGGCGAGGAAGGAGGAATGACGCGACTCACCTGGGGAAAGCGACTTTGCTTTAGGACCGCAGTCCCCAGAGTGTGGTCTCAGCCAAGCAGTGGGGGCAGAGGCACCAGGAAACTTGCCTGAGTGTCAACTTGCACTGCAGACCTGTCGTGTCCGTCTCACCTGAGCCTGAGGATGGGGCCTAGCATCTGTTTTTAACCTGCCTGCTAGTGCAAGTCTGAGCACGGGCAGTGGTTCTCAGCCTTGGTTACACATTAGCATCACCTGGGGAGCTTTCAAACCCAGCAGGTGATGCCTGGCACTCACACTGGAGATTCGGATGTGATGGGTCTGGGGTACCCCCTGGGCATCAGAATTTCAAACCTGGTGACATGTCAGGAACCTGGGGGAGCTTGTAAAACATACCATGGCAGGGCCCTCCTCCTGGCCATAAGGAATCAGAATCTCCAGGGTGAAAGGGGTGGAGATTCCTATGTATAGCAAGGGCCTTCTGCCCATGTGATTCCAATGTACTCACTGGTTTGGTGAACCATCACCTGGGTAATTTGCCCAAAAGACTCGTTCTTCCAAGCCTTGCCAAACAGACCTAAACATCTAACATAACCCGGGGCTCCATTCAACCAATGTTGACAGTCGTTTGTCAGTCAACTAATGACATCTTGAGTGCCCACTGGGGCCCATGCAGCAACCTCTTAAAAATACAAAAGTGAGCAGTATGAAATGACATGATGGCCATATTGCATAATCAGAGAGCACAGGATGGGAGGAGGAAGTGGGGGGAAACGAATATGCATATCAATCTACCCAATGGAAAAAGTTAAAGAAGGTGAGTCAGTCAGGAATCTCTTTGGAAATACCCGAGAAGGTCTGCCCAAGAGAATAATAAGTGTGCTTCCCTTCCCACGCCACCCCCTGGCCCACTTATTCCTGAGGAGGTTAAACAAACAATTTGTTTTGTCTCTTGAAAAGAGGTGTAGAAATTCATCACCAGGGAAAAAAAAAAAATGAAATCGCAGTAAGCCAGCTGAGATGCTTCCAACAACGGTAAAGGCCAAAACCAGAGAGTAGACAAGGGTTTAGATGAGCGCAGTGATTGAGATTAACCTGTAAGGAACCTGGCAACCCCAGAGTGGAGGCCGCAGGGTGAGGCCCGGGAAGCAGGCAGTAAGAGCCAGCCCAGGATTGGCTCCTTGAACCACGTGCGACGCCAACAGCTCTGGAAGCATTGTTCTGGATGGAGTCCTGAGCTCACACCAGCCTAATAAATAGGAGTATTGTAATTACTTATTTACATGTCACTGCCCTCCTCTAGACCATGGGCTCCTAAAAGGCTGGGACTGTGGGCACCTAGCCCCGGGCTCCCAGCATCTGGCACAGACCAGCTGGCAGGAACCACCTGGCCAGTGACTACAAGACGTTTTCTGAGGCCTTATGTAAATAGCCTATTCTTTAGAAGGGATTGAGAGAGTTACATAAAACCCTGGCGAAGTTAACGTGTGCCCAGACGGCAAAGGTGAAACAGGGAACTTCCAGTCTCTGAAAGCCCAGCACTGCACAACAAGCTGTGGAGTGGGATGAACTGTTTCCTCCAAAAATTCACGGCCACCTCTGCATGGGACCTTATTTGGAAATAGGGTGGTCTTTGCCCATGTAAATGAGGTCAGGATGGAGATGAGATCATACTGGATTAAGGTGGGCCCTTAGCCCATGAGGGTGTCCTTTCCTTAGAGACTCAGAGAGTCTCAGAGACTCGGAGACTCAGAGAGAAGGCCATGCAATGAGGGCAGGGAGGAGTGATGCATCCTCAAGCCAAGGAATATGCAGACCCACAAGAAGCTGGAAGAGGCAAGGCAAGGGTCTCCCCTAGAGCCTTCAGGAAGGCTGGCTCTGCTGGCGCCTTGATTTCAGACTTCTAGCCTCACGATCTTGTAAGAATATAAACTTTGGTTGTTGGAAGCCACTAAGTTGGCTGCCATTTGCAACAGCGGCCCTAGAAAACCAATCCAAGCCACCACGCATGTGGGGTTCAAAGCTCCCAACAACCTGAGAGGTGGCTATCACTCCCCCTGGTTTACAAGAAAGGAAAGGAATCCTGCAAGCAGCTTAAGAGTGTCCCTCAAGTTGACATAACCGGGGACAGGAATCCAAGAGTCATTGCTCTCCTGCCCCAGTGAAAGATGACTCCAAACAAGGGGAAAAGCGTCAGTGCATAGCAGCAAGGCAGAGATGGATGGGATACAGCCTGGAGATGGGACTGCCCTAGACACCCTCCTAAATTGTGTAGCCCTGACGTTATACACCAGCCAGGACAGGGAGACACGCTTCTCAGTGCGCTGCCGCCCAAGACATGTCTGCAGGACTCCAGTGTTTATAAGGAAAGCCTCACCTTTTCAACTACAAAGACCCAGAGAGACAGGACACGTAATCAAAAAGAGCACATGAAAGGGGGAGGCACATATGCTAACCATAATGTGCTATTTCTACTTACAGAAGAAGAAAAATAGTCTACATTTTTCTAGAGTAAATGTCTCATGATTCCGTTTCAAGATGATAGTAAAAAGCTACTTGCATCTGACACAGGCATGTTAAGATCTTAAGAAGGCAAAAACATAATAAGGGAGACATCAAAAAAAAAAAAACTTTTCCTCCTTCTCGTTCTTGTTGGCACTTTCTTTGAAGAATATTTAAAGTGGCTGGAGCACTGGAAAGTATGGTCTTCCCATATTTAGAATTCTTCTTTTTCTTCTACACAATAGAAAATGCTTAAAACTGTAAGTGACATCTCTACTGGCACCCGAGGTTGTCTTTAAAGGTTTTAAAGCTCCTGAAATATAATAGATTAAAAAAGACAAAATAATCCTGGTTGTCAAAGAACCTGCTTCTCTGTCTCCCCATCTGTGCATGAAATTGGAGAATCTCTCATTTAGCGCTCAGGATAATGGAGAGGTACAACTTAGCACTGGTTACTTTAAGTCCTAGTCCAATGGCATAGAAAACCAGGGGGGACTTAAATTTTTAGATATCTATTTAAATGGCAATTCTTAAAATTCTGGACATTCCTTTCTCCTCATCCCATATTTTGTATTATCTTCCACCTTTTTCATGGAACCTTCCTTGGATGGAGGAGCATTAACAGTGGTAGACTATCATGGAATAGGAAGAAGAGGGGTTTGGGAAAAGGATTGCCAGATTTAGCAAAGAAAACTACAGGATGCCCACTTAAATTTGAATTCCACATACCAACAAATACTTTTAAGGTTAAGTATATCCCAAATAGTGCATGGGACATACTTATGCTTTAAAAATTATTCATCGTTTATCTGAAATTCAAATTTAACTGGACATCCTACATTTTTCTTTGCTAAATCTGGCAAATCTAGTTGCGAGTCAGCCAGACCTGGATTTGCATACCTTTTCTACTACTAATTAACCATGCAAACTCCAGCAGGTAGCTCACCTCTCTGAAGAGTCTATTTCCTTTGCTGTGCAATGTAGATAATTCCCACCATCGACAGGGTAGTGACTCAGTCAGCAAAGCAAAGCTACAAGCGTCCCTGTAATCAATTCTTCCAGCTGCATCTCTTGCTACCTTCTAGTATGTGGGCTACAAGATGCTCGTAGAGCTCCTTGCACACCATGTTCTCTTACCTCTGTGCTTTTGCTCATGCAGTTACATTTGCCTAGAGTATTTTCCCTGTCCACACATGTGTGCACACACACATGCACACACATTCCCACCCTTGGCGGGCTGGCTTCTCTTAACCCTTCAAGACTTGGTTCTGGCATCAACTCCTCCAAGAAGCCTTCCCCAACTTCACTCTTCCACCCCCCTGGCCCAGTGGGGGTTAGAGATAGCTCTTCTACTCTCCTACAACCCTTGCACTCACCACATTGTTCTTCACTATACTCTTCTCTTGAGGGGTCTATCCTCCCCATTGGACTCTTTGGTCCTACTCATCTTTTTATTGCCAATACAGTGTTTGGCTGTACATTTGTTGAATTTTTACCCAGAATCAACTACTCTGGGTAGGAGAACTCAGTGGCTTGTCTCCAAGCCCATGGGACTCCAGGGACTTCCACCGTCAGAAATGCACTTAGCTTTCAACTTCTAAAGAAATTCATTCTAAGGGTGCCTGGATGGCTCAGATTGGTTAACCATCTGATTCCTGATTTCGGCTCAGGTCATGATCTCAGTGTCCTGGAATCAAGCCCTGAGTGGAGCTTTTCGCTCAGTGGGGAATCTGCTTGAGGATTCTCTTTCTCCCTCTCCCTCTGTCCTTCCCCTACTTGTACTCTTGCTCTCTAAAATAAACAAATCTGAAAGAAGAAAGAGAAAGAAAGAAGAAAGAAAGAAAGAAAGAAAGAAAGAAAGAAAGAAAGAAAGAAAGAAAGAAATTCATTATATTTTACACATTTGCCCCCTTCTTCCCCGTGCTATTTACCTGAATGCTACAAGCTACTAAATACCAGTCTGCAAGACAGACTATAAAATGTGCACATCTCATTGCAAAATGAAAATGCAGGGCTGCTTGTTCAAAAATTATCCAGAATCTCAAGATGATGAAAGCAGAGGACGAAACCAAGTACTAGCCTTTTCTCAGTGTGGGAACCTGGTGGCAGCACAGACCACAGACCCACGAAGCCCAACTGAGTCTATGCTTTCCAATGGGCTGCATGAAGTGCCATGCACCTAATGTCTACAATATTCAGCCTTCTGCGTCTACACCAAGCCACAGCAATTTCTGGGACCTGCCTGTTCCAACATCCTGGGTGCCATTATTGAGACTTTCTGCAGGGCTTCACATGTGATGAGCTCTGAAATAGTGTTCGATGGTGATTACAGAGAAACCAAGCACTGTTATCAACAGTTTCAAGTCTATTGGACAAAAGAGAACACAGTCCATTACAAATGCAGTAGTGTGAGACCAAGGGACAAAAAGCTCTTGCCAGCCATCCCCACCCCTGACTCGGCCAGAAGCAGCAGACAAGCAAAACCAAACTCTATATTTAAGGACCAGGAGAGGCAAGCAATCTAAAAAGACTTCATGGTTTAAGATAAAGGGTAAAAGAGAATGGATATTGCCCTTGGAGAGTCAGAGTAAACCTCTGCCCACAGCCCCAGCTCTGCCCTGACCATCTTGATCTGAGCCTGAGAGCTAGCCCACAGCCCACACTCTGAAGCACACCACTTGTCTTACACGCCCATGTGGGCATCACCCCCAGACACAACAAACATCCTGCTCTCAGAATAATCTACATTCTGCTAACCACTCACTGTCAGGAGGAGATGACTCCATTTCTCACCAATGGCACACCCTGGCCAAGTAACAGGCCAGAAGGTACTGGAGAACTTTCTGATCCTAAGATGAAATGATACCTAGTAGCAGCTGCCCAAAGGGTGTTGGCCCACCATGCAGCTCCGATGCTCCTGTTGGAAAAATCCAATATACATCATTCTCAGCCTTGTAGCAGATGGAGAGGGGCTGGTATAATCGTCACTTTGGGCTCATTGTCTCACTCAGTCTTAACCCCCTTTGGGACAAGTGACAGCGAAAGGGCTCCACACACATGACCAACTAGCCAAGGTCACCCAGACATTAGCGAATCACAGGGCTGGCGTCTAAACTCTGATCATCTGGCTCTAATGCCTTTTCTCCTTCTAGTTCTCATAAGAACCAAAGAGAGAGAGGCCAGGAGGGCCCACTCAGAGAAGACACCCAGCCCTAGGAGCCCTAGAAGAGCACATGGGATCAGGCCAGACTCCCGTAGGGCCTGTTGAGCAGGAAGGCTCTGTGTGTGTCTCTCTTGCTTCATTTTAAATATCATCAAGGCTGGGGATCCCTGGGTGGCTCAGCAGTTTAGTGCCTTTGGTGCAGAGCGTGATCCTGGAGTCCCAGCATCGAGTCCCACGTCGGGCTCTCTGCCTGGAGCCTGCTTCTCCCTCTGCCTGTGTCTCTGCCTCTCTCTCTCTCACTCTCATGAATAAATAAATAAAATCTTTAAAAAAATATATCATCAAGGGATGCCTGGGTGGCTCAGGGGTTGAGCATCTGCCTTTGGCTCAGGTGTGATCCCAGGGTCCAAGGATCAAGTCCCACATCTGGCTCCCTACAAGGAGCCTGCTTCTCCTTCTGTCTATGTCTCTACCTCTGTGTGTGTGTCTCTTATGAATAAACAAATAAGGGGATCCCTGGGTGGTGCAGCGGTTTGGTGCCTGCCTTTGGCCCAGGGCGTGATTCTGGAGACCCGGGATCGAATCCCACATCAAGCTCCCTGCATGGAGCCTGCTTCTCCCTCTGCCTATGTCTCTGCCTCTCTCTCTCTCTCTCTCTCTCTCTCTCTGTGTGTGACTTTCATGAATAAATAAATAAAATCTTTAAAAAAAATGAATAAATAAATAAATAAATAAATAAATATAAAATCAACAAGAATGGAGCCTTAAATCACCATCAACAATAGTAAGAAAAGCCAAGCTCATGGATAGAGAACAGATTGGGGTTGCCAGAGAGAGGGGGGTGGGGAGCAGGCAAAATGGGTGAAAGGCACCTAAAGGTACAAACTCTCAGTTTTAGAATCAGTAAGCCCTGGGGATGTAACGTGAGGCAGGGCGCACGACGACCATGGTCAATACACCGTGCTGTATATTTGAAAGTTGCTGAGGGAGTAACCAAGTATGGTGATGGATGGTAACTAATTGCGGTGCCGCTCCCCCGATATACACAAATATCAAATCACTTGGTACACCTGAAACTCATATCATATTGATGTGATGGGGTCAGTGATGATCCCATGATAAAAAGAGAGAGAGAGAGAGAGAGAGAAAGAAATGAGCCTGGAGCAGCCCAACACAGACCCCCAGGGATGGAAGCAGACAGGAGGCGGCTCGAGGGAGGAGACAAGCCAAGAAGAGGCCTGATTTTGGGCTCAGCAGACCCCCTGCCAGCCCTGCCAGGGTCCACAGGAAAGCGGAGGGGACTCTGGGGTTGGGGAGGGGTGAGAGGCGTCCCTCCTCCTCCAGCTGTCCCTGTGGTTCTCGGCCACGACAAGCAGGGCTCACCCTCCTGGGCCTGGTCCTCTCCTCCTCCACCTCGGCCCGGAGCCAATGCCACCGTTCAGGTCAAAACCGTATACCCGGCCGAGGAATCTACATTTTCACATTTGAACTGGCATGAGTTTGTGGGCTACGTGTTTTAAATTCTCCAAATGGACTCAGGTCTTACTTCGCCACACACAAACACATTCTGGTTTCGGAAGGTAGCAAACTAGGAGAGCTCCTGACCTGCGTCTCCAAGAGAGGACCCTCTCTGCCCTCCCTGCCCATCAGACGGCCTCCTCCTCCAGGGCCAGCCCGGGCAGTGCCAGGGGGGCTCCGATGGGGTCTTGCCCACCAACCCCTGCATCACAACCCCCAGAAGCCCGCACACCATGAGACAGACAACTGACCTGCTCAAGCTTACACAAATCTAAAAGGACCTCTGGGAAACAGTGCTAGGCCTGTCTTATACGTGCTACCTAAAATCGAAGCGAGACCCACATGTTTGCCCATACATCCCCTGGGGCCCCATTGCCCCTCTCAGATCCCTCCTTCCCACCATCCCCTCAATGGAAAACCATCACCAGTCCCCACTCCACCCCACACGCACAGCAGACACACCCCGTCTCCACGGCACATGTGGAACACTGCCGCCAGGTTGGCCCTGTGGTGGTAAATGCCATGAGGGCAGGACTGGGATCGGATTCATCTTGGTTTCCATAGATCCTGCCAGGGAGGACCTGGCCTAGGAATGCCCCCCCAGTGATTATCTTTCAATTTAGTCTAAATGTCATAAAGGTAGGAAGCAGGTCTCTATGTAATTTATCACTTCGGCACGTCCAGGACCTAGCATGACATGTGGCATGGGACGTGAAAGGAGTAGCTGGTGAATGAACACAAGGAAGGAGGGTCAGAATTCTCCAGAAAAACAGAATAGTGAGAGAGAGAGAAAGAAAGAGTGTGTGTGCGTACAGAAAGAGAGAGAGATTTTTCCCTTTGATGGTTAATTTTATAACGTCCACTTAACCAGGCCATGGGATGCCAAATTTGGGGGTTAAACATGATTCTGGGTGTGTCTGTGATGGCTTCTGGGTGAGATTAACATTTGAACCAGTAGCCTGAGTAAGGCAGATTGCCCTCCCCACGTGGGTGGTCCTCACTGGGGAGACCTTAAGGCCTGAAGAGAATGAAAGGTTGAGTAAGAAAGAATTTTCTCCCTGGACATGACTCTCTTTGAGCTGGGACATCTATCGGTCTTGCCCTCTGACTCAGACTCAGACTGAATCTGTACCCCCAGCCCTCCTGAGCCCAGGTTCCTTAGCTCCATAATTACATGAGCGCCAATGGGATCGCTCATATACAGAGACATGTCTGTGGATACATATCCTCCAGGGACACCCTCACAGACATTCCCAGGAATAACAGCTAACCAAACATCTGGGTGTCCCCACTCCGGCCCCATTGGGCTGACGACACAAAATCGACCAGCACAGGGAGAAATTCAGGGAGGTAGGATTCCGAAATGGTCCCCAGATTCCCACCCCCTGCTGTACTCGCTCAGGGTGAGCCCTGCCCTCCGTGGCAAGTGAGACCACTGAATGTGAGGTGCCACCCCCTTGAAGAGATGACATTACACAACAGAGGGGATGGGACAGTCGCTCCTATTATCCCATCACTGTGTACAACTCCATCTCAGCAGACTGGAGAGAGAGTCGCCCTTCAAGGAGAGAGCTGCAGGGTGAGGGAGGTCACCCTCAAGGCGACCGCATGACCAGGTTCTGCACTCAGGACCCCCAAGGGCAGTCAGCAAGAAAGCAGAGGCCTCAGCCCCTCGGCCACAAGGAGCTGAACTCCGCTGACAACCCCATGAGCTGAGAAGGGAACCCCAAGCTCAGGAAGAGGAAACTTTTGCCACATGCACATGACACTTGGGTGCTACACTTGGTGGCCCGGGAGGCCTGTGCAAAGTGGATGCAGAGAGCAGCTCGCCTGGGCCCCCTCTTCAGCAACAACCCCATAAGATCAAAGCTCAGCACGCTAGCTTGGTTTTTCTTTTAACCTAGTACAAACAAATACTTTGATAGCCACGAAAGTGAAAAGGGCCTTATCTGCGTTACCCCTAATGGCATGGCTTATCTCCCTCCCCGTGTGAGACCCCACATTCCAGAAGACACTGCAGAATGGATGGGTGACACCGCTGCCTTCAGCAGCTGTTTGGAGGGTCTCAGTGGCCTCCCCCGGACGCACCCTAGGCCTTGTTACAGCTGTCCAGGAAAGAGCATCCATTGTTTCCAGCTAAACTGTGATAAATGGAGTCACAACTAGGGTCATTCCAGCATTTGTCTTCCTCCAAGCTCTTTTGTCACCCACAGTAAAACGTTCATCATTGTAGCTCCTGGTCACTTCGTGAGCTTATGCTTCCAATCACTCAAGAGAAAAACTAGAGGTTGCGTGCCCTGTGCTGTAATTCTCCAAGGCATGCATTTTAATTAGGTACGCTATGAGGCTGGCAGGGTCTGAGAAGACCTCTCTGCATTCATTCTTCCCATGGCTGGAGTGTTCTCTGCTTGTTGCATATAAAAATGTCAAGAAAAATGACACAGAAAAGGAAGGTGATTGGTAATGTGCATGTGATGGCATTTCACTCTGGGTGTGTGTATGCGTGTGTGTGCACGTGTGTGTTTAAAAATGAGAATGGTGAAGAGATCGACGGCACTGGAGCAGGAAGCAGACTTTTTAAAGGACCTGCAGAGGCAGAGAAGACATCTCCAGTTTGGGCCATTCAACATTCATTCACCTTCCGTATCAGTCCCCAGATTCTTCTGGAAATGCAGCCTCTTCCCATTTTCAGCCTCTGGACCTTCAGGCGAAGTTGCCTCTACCCGTGTACTGAGGAGAGGCAGGCAACGAGGGCCTAAGTCAAAGCATCGCATTCCCTCAGGGACACATGGCCCGGGTAGGGCCACCAAAACAGTGAGTCCTGCCGGTGTCCTGGAGGGAACTCCTCCTTTCACGGCTGGACTTAAACAACGGAGAATGTGCGTCGAGGCTGGTGACAGCCTTTCTGCTGCTGCTTGGAGTCTGAACATAAAGTCAGCTCTACGAAGAGCAGAACTGAGTGATGAAGAGGAACTAGGGCTTCATAGCATCACCATATCAAGCCCTGGATCAAGCCATATCTGAAGCTTACTTTCTCACCGTTCACTTGAGGGGCCAGTAGATTCCTTTCACTGATTTTTCAGTTACTTATAAACAGAACATCTCTTATTAGGTAGACAAGGCGTCTCTTCAGTTTTTTAATAATACTTTGTCACATTTTATGGGCCTATCACAGATTTATGAATATGGGATTAGTTAAGTTCTCAGGGTATTTCATGAACATCAGGGTTGAGTCTTCCATCAGAGAATTAGTCATTCTTCCCTTGTTTTGTTCTTTACTAATTAACAATCTTGCAGTTAGGAAAGCTACACTAGTCTTTTAGCTACACTAACAGACTGTCCAACTGAAAGTGGCTTAAATTATTAGTTTCATATAACAATATGGGAAACTGAAGGTTTAGCCTCCCCAGAATTAGTTAGGTGGCTCAACACCACCACCAAACACCCCAGTTCTTTCTACCCTGTCATCCTCACATGTTGGTGGGTCCCCCCTCAAGGTCACAAGATGATTGCTTCAGCACCAGACATCGTGTCCTCACATGACAGTGCCCCATCCAAGCAAGAAGGAAGAGGGTAGGAACAAAGGCACTTTCTCATCATAATGCTCCCTACCTTTGATCAGGAAGGAAATCTTTCCCAAAATTGCTCCCCTAACGCCCCATTATTGGCTAGGATGGGGTTGCAGTCCCCCATACATGACTCATCAGCAAAGAAGGATGGAATTTCCATGGATGGCTCTGACCAAGCTTAATTGGTCTAAGCCTTATTGAGGAAAAAGGGACATCAGTTCTTTGGAGACCTCTACCACGCCGGCCTCATCAATCCACCTTCTCTGAACCAAGACTAATATTAGATTATAAGAAGAAAAAAATACCAGGCAGGTGAATTCCAATTTTACCCAAGCCAGGCTCAGTGTTTTTCCTTGCCCTTAAAATCAGATCAGAATAAGCCGGAGGGAAAGGCACCAATGTTAAAAAAAAAAACAACTATATTTGGATCCCCTAGAGTGGGAAGGGATGAGTGAAGCCACAGGGCTGGGCCTGGCCTATGCATGATTTCACCTGCCCCCGGCAATGAATTCTAAAAATACAGACCTTTGACTGTCATGGATTTTAAATAGCAACTCCACATATATAATCTCCACTCTTTCCTTCCTACAGATTAATTTTTCATGACCAGGAAGGAATGACAGATACATTTTGCGTTAGCAGAACAAGTGAGGCTGACATTTGGAATCTTGGAGCGAGCATTTCCTGGTTATGTGGCCTGGGATGAGCTGGCTTGCCCCTCTGTGCCTCAGTTTCCTTACCTATAAGAAAAACATGTTAGTCATGTCTGCCTCCTCCATGAGGGTGCCCAATGGACACGAGTCGAATTTGGTCCTTCCCAATGATCAGGATCTTTTGGGTAAATATCAGTAGCCTCCAATGATTGGACGTAGGTGGGCTATGTTCTCCTCCCCATGACTTCCCTTCCAGCTTACAACGGAAACTAATTCCAGACCAAATCTGCTCTACACACAGACATTTATTAGAAAACTGGCACAAAAATGGTCTCCTGTTCTGTGAGCATGAGGACATCTCAGCAGTCCCCCTTTTAGGTGCTTCAATCCCACTTGCATGAAGGGCTGATGTCACTCAAGGTCAATGTTTCAAATATTCAAGCTTTGGACGTGGGCAATAAAGATCCTCCGAAGCATTGGCTGGACTGGGCTGGTTCCACATCAAGCCCGGGGCATCATTCCAAAGGGTATAGACTGTTGGACTCCCTGTGCATTCTTCTACGTGCTCACACAAGTGGGGATGTGTTGGCTTCATGCTGCAGGCCAATCCCCATACAGTGGGGACAAATGGAAAGTCATTTTCCTCACCTGTTACGCTAGTGACAAAAGCCCCTGGTTTTGATTGCAGGTGTACGGCTGAAGCCCTGCAGCTGGTACGTTGCCAGAGCGCCCTTTGGAATAATGTTTCAGATACGAGCTGATCACCTGCAGGGGTACCTTCCCGAGTGGAGCAGCTGATTGCGCCTCGAGCAAAGGTTCCATCTACCTGGGGCACACATTCAGACCTAATAGTCTAGGCTGAAGCACTGTAAGCCTTGTTGGAGACCACAGAGGATTCCTGGCTAATGGGCCCACAGCTGGCAGCACACAGACAGCAAGCGAGCAAGGAGGGAGGCAGGACAAAGCAAGAGGCAGGATTCCATAACCAACCTGGAGCCTAGTTGAGGTCCTCGTCTTCTGGCCACTTTGTGATGTCTTGAACAGCAGCATTAATTATATTATTATAGCATATTAATTATATGCTCCTCCTCCTTGAAAACCATCTCAAGCCCCCTCCTTAGCTTCTCACTCTCCCAGTGTGATCCAGCCCTCTTTCGGACTCTAGCCCCCACTACCCAATGTCAATCAGATACCTACCTGTGCCCTTGTTGGCATTATTCCCTCTACCCTGGATGCCCTCTCCACTCTCCTACCACAAGTCGGCTTAGTCTTTGGAAACCACCTCCTCCATGGAGGCTTCCCTGATCACACAGCCAAGGCAGTGTTGAGGGCACAGACTCTGAAGGGAGGCTGCATGGGATTAAATCCTGGTTTATGACATATAGCTGCCGTCTGACGTTACCTCTCTGCCTTTGGTTTCATCATCAGTAAAATCGGCAAGATGAACAGAGTCCCGGGGGTTCATATGAGACCATACATGTGAAATGCTTTGCATGGTCACTGGCAAGCAGTAAGAGCCCAGGACATGTTAGGTATGACTCAGAAGAAAAGCCAAAACTGAATTCCTACTCCTTCTCGCTTGAGGGAATTGTCCCTGCTGGCCTGTGTTCCTGACCCTCTCCTCTCCCCCTTTCTCTCTCCACAGATGATATTTTCTGTCAACTTACTGATATGCACTTTTTTCAGCTCAGAAGGAAATCAGAAATGAAATACATACATATTTATAAACCACAATAATCCTATTGGATGTCATCATGACTCTACGATCAAAAGACATTGTAGGCCTTCCTCTCTATTATGACCCATCCAGTGCAAATATAAACTCTGAAAGTTGTCCTTGCTCACTTCTAGAAATGGGACTCTCCAACTTTGATGAGCCCATGACAGCATAGGAGGTGATTGAGGAATTCAGGAACCAGGCTACGTGACTTCAGACCCAGCACTCCATGTCTGTGTGTCTCAGTTTCCTCATCGCCAAACTTGAAATTAGGATAGAAAGGGTTTTAATGAAATGCAAGTACTCATAGAGTTTCTAGAAGGGCGCCTGGCTGGCGTGGATACCATTCACTAGATCTACTGGCCATTATCATCCATGGAAATCCTCCTATAGCGAAGCCAAGGTACAACATGCAACAGTGGAGAAAATTCTAGAGAAGGAGTTGGGAGCATCTCAGACAAAGTCTTATCTTGGGGGCAGCCCAGGTGGCTCAGCGGTTTAGTGCCACCTTCAGCCCAGAGCCTGATCGTGAAGACCCCGGATCAAATCCCATGTCAGGCTCCCTGCATGGAGCCTGCTTCTCCATCTCTCTCTCTCTCTCTCTGTCTCTCCATCACCCACCCCCCGTCTCTCATGAATAAATAAATAAAATCTTTAAAAAAATAAAAAGTCTTATCTTGGCTATCAACTCGCTCCATCGTGGAGCAAGTCACCTTGGCCTTCCTAGACCTAAATGTCTATTGCCATGTGTCAAGAGCTGTGAAGGGTCTGAGATGTCACCCCAGCTGCAAGCTGACTCATTAGCCTGCCACCAGTTCACGAATGTTGGAAGGAGACACGAGACTCCTGGGTCAGAGCCTAAGGATGCTATTGTTCCCGGCACAGCAGGCGGGAGAGCTGTGGATGGGCTGCCAGCAAGCTGCCTGACCTGCGAGGTGGACATTATCATTATTTTACCGGACAGCAAACGAACTTACCTTCTGCTCCAGAGGACAACACTACCTCCAGCCTCCAAGGCTATCTGCTGGACAAACACCCTTGAGAAGATAGTCTGAAACCAGAACTCTCAGTGGCCATGCTCACAGATGTGCGGAAACACCAGAGACCCATGGAGAATACACCCATTTCTTCCTGCCTCCTCTCAAGCTCTACTTGGGCTCACCATCCTGCCTTTCAGAACACTTCCTCTTGACATTCATGTTTTTCTTCATGAGACTCCTCACACCCTATTAACTTCCTTTCCCTTCCCACTACCTCCACCTGCGTGACCTCTACCCTGAAACTGGAGCAGGCACTACTCATGGTCTCTCTTCCCAATCCACCTTCCTCTACATCACTTTCTGGGAACATAGCTCTGATTGCATCATGACCCTGACCGAACACTGCCCGTGACTCCCCTCTGCCTCCTGACCTAAGTGCCAACTGCCCCAACATGCTGCATGTTGTCTATGTGTCTCTGTTTCCTCATCGCCAAACTTGAAATTAGGATAGAAAGGGTTTTAATGAAATGCAAGTGCTCATAGAGCTTCTAGAAGGGCGCCTGGCTGGCATGGATACCATTCACTAGATCTACTGGCCATTATCATCCATGGAAATCCTCCTATAGTGAAGCCTTGTTCAGTAGTGGCGATCCTAAGGAGAGAGAGATTCTTATTTCTTATTCATTTTCTTACTCATTTTTCCAGCACTTAGCAAAAAATTCATGTACAATAAATTGCATAATGGACCTCCTAGCTCTCTCGTCTTTAGATTCAAAAGACATAAGTGTCCTGTAAGCATGGGATCAATTAGAGAAAAATAGCAAACAGGAAAAAGCCATTAAACCACAGATTTCCCTTTTTTGTAGTTTTGTTGTTGTTGTTGTTGTTGTTCTTCTTCTTCTTCTTCTTCTTGTTTAGTGTTGGGGAGATGGCTGTATCTTAGGTTTCTGATAATTTATTTATCATTAGCTACAGCAACCTTTGTCCAATCAAAATCTCCCCTGAGACACCCTCAAAATGTAGGGCTGCTCCGCATCCAAGGGTCAAGGGACTCGCATGGCTTCTGGTGAGGGAAGAGGGCAGCTCCCCAGTACTCCTCAGCCCGGAGAACTGAAACCCTACACTCAAAGGAAAGGTGCCTCATAAGTGGCCTAAACATAGCACATTTGGTCTGACAAGTATGATTGTACTTCTGGGGTAATAGGACAGAGCATTTTAATTCAGGGCTGCTCTTTTGTAAAATGCAAGACATATGGAGTGCAGAGAGGAGCTCCAAGGGAAGCCAGGGCCGGTCTTTCCAAACAGTCTCCGCCGCCCAAGAGAGGGGTGACCCCGCAACCCCCGTTGATCCCGCTCCCTGGCGTCAGCTCACACATCCCTGAAGAGTCCATTTCAAGTAATGGGCACTCCCCCCACCACCCCCCGACCCCCGAAAGACCCTCTGCAGTGCGCATCCCATGTTGCTCCGAATCTTCTGGGCTTCCTGGAATTTCTCTGAGCCATTTCAGGTTCTTCAGGAATCATCTTCAAACATCACACCTTGACATCCCAGCTTCGGGAGAGAGGGGCCTGCATCTGGCTCTCCTCCCCGGCCCGAGGCTTGGCCTGCCACCCTGCAGCTGGCCAGCAGCTCCTGGCTGGGGAAGTACCAGCCGCCCAGCTGTTCCCCGCTCCCTCACCCCCCCCCCATCAACACCAGAGAAACCCCTGATCGGGGGAGGAGGGGGGCAGGGAGGGGCTCAAGCAGGGCTGGGCTGGGCTGGGCTGGAGCCGGCTCGCCCCAGTCCAGGAGAGCGCACCCTGTGTCTCTGTCCAGTGTCCCATGACGTCACGTTGGGAACCCAAAGTCCCTCAGGGCCAGGGTATTTACACCACGGAAATGGGCAGGCCCTGCAGATGGGGCCTCTGTGCACCCCCGTCGGAGCCACTGGTCGGGCACTTCCCAGCACGCCCCCATCCAGCTGATAACCAGCCCCAGGCTTCTCTCATCTCTGCTTGTCGCCGCGGATCAATAGAAACTCCAACAGCCCACGAGTCCTCTTACAGTAACCCCTTCGTGGAGTCCAACTAATTCAAGAAGCACGGCCCCTCCCGTGGAGAGCTCGGCCGCCTTCCTTTTATCAAGCTCCGTCCTCTAGAACCATCTCTCATTTCATCCATTAAGGAAGGCACTTCCTAAGCCTTTCCCCCTCAGAATGGGCAATAAAACACCCGGGTCTTTATTGCTGTCTCTCTCCAGGCCCCCTTGAAATTACATTTTCCAGTCTACAGACATCTCCTCCGCCCCGAGGAAGCCCGGGAGAGAGGGGCCAGGTTTGATCGGGTTTCACCCTGTATTTTCGTTTGCAGTCTTGCGTGGACTCACATTCGAGAACGACTAGGCTTTACCTCTGCTAAAAATCTGCATGTTTTTGTAAGGGCTTGTGTGGAGCCTTTCAGGAGGTTGCGTGGCTTTGTGGATTCCCGGTTTCTGCAGCTCCCTCGCGGCCTGGGGGAGGCGCGCTCCTCTGTGCAGATCAAGGACACCCACCAAGGTGTGGTGTGTCCCTACGGGTCATCGTCTGTACCTGGGAGCACGCCAGTCCGGGATTGTGCCTTCTTTCTCACCACGGAGAAATAGAAGCACCAAGTGACAAACAGGCAGGACACCACCCATGGGAGGCCCTCAACCGACTGTCATCAGTACCTAATGGAGCCTCCAGAAAGACTCAAACCGACTACCAGTGAATTCACGGCCGGGTGGGAGACCATACCCATCTGTCACCGGTGCTTGCCTGGAACGAGGATGTCCCCTTTTACTTGTTGTGATACCGAAGTCCAGCATTCCACCTGGGTCTTACCGAGCAAAGTGGTCCTTAGCCCCTTGCCACCCCTCTCCATGGCTCCTCACCAGTCTGATCTCTACAAAGGATTGTCCATAAAGACTGGTATGCACACTTTTTTTTTTTTTGGTAAGATTTTATTTATTTATTCATGACACACAGAGAGAGGCAGAGAAGGCAGAGGGAGAAGCAGGCTCCCTGCAGGGAGACCGATGCGGGACTCGATCTCAGGACCCCAGGATCACGACCCTGAGCTGAAGTCAGATGCTCAACCACTGAGTGACCCAGGCGTCCCAGGATGCACACTTCTTAATAGGAAACTCCTGATGACCAAAAATCTTTCACAGCCCTTAGCAGTGGAGCAAAGCAGGCACACTTTGGTCACTGTGACAGGCAGGTGGGATGGACAAAAGAGAACAGGTTTAGGAGCCGGGCACCTCCCTGCCCCTCAAGTCACAACTATCACCTTCTCCAGCTCCACGTGTGATCCACTCCCATGAAAGGCACCACGTGGTGAAAATTGTATCTGCCCTAGCAGGGAGGAAATGGAGTGTGAGCTTCAGTTCATTACAAACATGTCTCCATGCTTCGGGGTCAGAAGGAAACCCCTAGGATCATCTTCAACATTTTTCCAACCAGCAGACCAGTCTTGATTGCTAAGCAGAAGTATCCTTGGCTGGAATGGAGAGAGAGCGAAGGCGGCTGGAGTATGCGTGTGCACACGTGTATGTGTGTGTACCTGTGTGGGCATGCAAGCAGATAGACTCTGGTGCCAAGGCAGGGAGCCCATGGGTAGGCATGACCCAACAAGGTTGAGCTGATGGGTGGATTGAAAGAGACAAAGGTCACTCGTTCCCCCATGAGCGATCAGAAGTTCCAGCTGCGTCACTAACTGGAAGAGGTTAGGAACCTCTAACACAGTGAAAGCCGCAGCGAAATGATCCTAAGCTTTGCTGGAAGCCAGCTTTTCAGTAAAACCTCGCATACAAATTTGTCTCTGAACAGTATCCAGCCCCGTTTTTTCCATTCAAAGAATTTTCAAATCCATTTCCTTTTGCAAACATCGTTTGAATGGGTGCATCGTGTGGGTATTATGCCGGTGGCCACACTTTCTGGGCGTGTGTGTGTGCGTGCGCATGCGCGCATGCGTGCACGTGTATGTGTTTAATCATGATGCTTGCCCTTTTCTGTGTTTAAGGCAACCTTTTACGGGCATAAGTACACAAGCCAAGTCACAATTTGGCAGCCCTGAGGAACAGCTTAGTACCATAATGTACCCACCCAACTCAATTTTGCACCAGAAAAAAATATCTCTATACTTGGTGCAGAGCTTTGGGATGAAAGCAGGAATTTTTCTGACCCAGAGTACAATATCAGAAACATAGTGGCAAGGACCCAGGGGAGAGCACAGATACAGAAACTCAGTTGATCATCCTCAGTTATTAAAAGAAAGAAAAGGAAAGGAGAGGAAAGGAAAGGAAAGGAAAGGAAAGGAAAGGAAAGGAAAGGAAAGGAAAGGAAAGGAAAGGAAAGAAAGAAAAGAAAGAAAGAAAGAAAGAAAGAAAGAAAGAAAGAAAGAAAGAAAGAAAGAAAGAAAGAAAGAAAGAAAGAAAGAAGAAAAAAGAAAAGATGATGGCCAAAGGAAAACTCCAGGCCCCACATACTTGTTGTTATAAAACTACATTAAAGGAGGGGTTGGGGGGTCACCTGGGTGGCTCGGTCAGTTAAGTGTCCAACTCTCGGTTTTGGCTGCATCATGATCTCACAGTCAGGGGATCAAGCCCCTCATCCAGTTCTGTACCCAGCAGAGTCTGCCTCAGATCCCATCTCCCTCTCCTCCCCATTCTCTGACTCTCTCTCAGATAAATAAATAAATAAAATCTTCAAAAAAAAAAAAAAAAAGATGTGAAAGAATTTTGTCAACAGAGTTGCAGTTTTTAAGAGCTGTGGCCAGGGCCCTGGCGGTCTTCTGTCCGTGGCAGTTATGGCAAGAGTTACTCCGTGTGACGGCGGAAAGAGACTCCCAAACTGTTGAGACCACAGTGGCTGCCTCTGGAGAGAAAGGTGGGAATGATCTGGAGGGGGATGCAAGGTCTCCTCTGGGTGCTGGCACTGTTCTATTTCTGGACCCAGGTGGTTCTGACACCACAAATTCAAGTGTCTGCTTTGTAGAAATTCGCCTGTTCTGTGCACACTCCTGCAACAGCGTTACCTTTCTTTTCTAATTTGTCTTGTTTTTAATTGTTCGGTCCCATCCCTTCACATTACAAGAGAGCAAACGGAGACCCCCATGGCCAAGTTACGGAGCAGGCATAGGGCTAGATCTGGGCACCCTCGTTACCAGCATGCTCTCTATCCACCAAAATTTAATACTTACTACGTGGCTTGCTGTGTGACATGGGTCTTGAATGCTTCCAAATGGTTTGGGAACCATCACTAAGGAAAGTGTCTTAAGCTTCATGCCATTCCTAGGTCCCTGCACAAACATGCTCACATGTGCACGCACACACACACACACACACACACACGCTAACATCACAATAGATGCCATCAGCTCATCTTGGCCTGTGCACCAGGCCAAGAGTCCCTCACTGGCTCTGGTAACATAAAGGAGTGATCCTGCTGGAGCTGAGCTCCCTGGCCCGGCCTTTGAGGCTGCGCTCTTCTATCTCTAGTCAAAGTCTACTCTCCTACCTTCAACACCTGCCAGGGGCTCCTTGATTGGAGGACCTACAGCCTTCTGTTTGTCCTCTCCTCCACTGGCTCCTCTGGGTGAGAAACTGCTCACACCAATGGAGGTGTCCTCCTCACCCCTGGCCCGGCCAAGACCTCTCCGTTTCCAGGAGTGGTGTGGAGGCAGATAGAGAGAAGAGAGAAGGGAATTCGGTCAAATGACAAATCAACAATTAAGCACCGATTCGATTCAGAAGCTAAGCGAAGCTGGACAACTGCGAAAACCAACTGAGTCAAATGTCCAAGGTGCTGATCCTCTAGGGAAAAATCTTCCCAGGAAACACAATACACATTGTTTAAGAAAGACAGAAAAACTGGGGGATGCAGGGGGATTGGGGAGGACTTGATTGAACCGCAGAAACTCAGTGTCCAAGAGGTGAGTGGGAGGTACAGTTGGCCAAGGGACAACAGCATCAGAGGGACGCGGCAGGACTGGCAGTCAGGATCCCCCACAAGGCTCTCCTACTCTGACTTCATTCCCCGACTGCCTCTCTCCAACTGGAGAGCTGAGCGAGATGACCCTGAAGCTTCCCTCTTGTTCTCAGGAGCTTCTTAATTCAGAAAATAAATGGCAACTATCACAAGCAACCAAAAAAATACACATTCCTGGAGAAGAGCTTTGCCTGCACTGGGGGGCTTCATGCTCTGGAAAGGAAGGATGTCTGGAGAGTCAAGAGTGACTTATTCATGTAAAATGCAGAAGGAAGCTAACTGCTATGATACTAGAGATTTTTCCATGTAAATACTCTCATGTAAAGCCCCTGATCAAAAATTTGCATATTTGGGCTCTCTTCAACTAGGGCTTGCCTATACTTAGGAAAGTCACTTTGACTGCTAGGAATTCTTAAACAGAAGCTAAATGTTGGCCCTTACACGTTAGTCTTTGTATGAATATTCAGCTTTTTAAAAAATGGCCCTAGGCCCTTAAAATGTCAGGCTATTCACACTAGGAATTCACAGCTGACCTCCACAAGGCCAAAGACTAGGGGACCAATTTTGGCCTGGACTCCAACAGAAAAATTCAGCATCAGTGTTGACACTCGAGATTACTGCTCCTACTTTCTGTTTTCTTAGCAATGAAATCCACAAACGTTTCACTTCTGAACCTTTGCCCAGTTTGGAAGCTGAGCCATCAGACTGAGCTTTATCTTGTGAGGGTTAACAGGTTTGAATCCAAATATAGCAGTCCTATATACCTATCAGGATTTATTATCTATTTATGTCCACGTCTGCACTGACATAGTTTTAACGGCCACTGTTTTACCAGAAACCAGGCAAACCCAGATACTGTGGTTTTGACAACGTTGATATTGAAAAGAAATATGTTATTTCTTCGATGTAGCTCTGGAATGAAGTGACCACAAGTGAGTCTGTTTCTTATAAATTTAGAGGTTGTTAAGTGCGACGAGAGGCCTCAACCAGTCCCCTCATTTACTAAAGAAGAAGCATGCTCAGTGTCACACGTTGTCCGTGGCAAAGGGTACCCAGAACCTCTGTCCAGAGTGCCTCAAACCATGCCACATTGCCCACTCCACTTAGCACCAGACATGCAAAGAAGGCTGCTTCCCAGAGGGGGCATGTTGCCCAGCGGACGTGCTCACAGTTCTATAAAGGCAGAGGAGGTTAGGAGAGTTTGGCTTTCAGTCATGCCCATCCCCTACTCCTCACCTGGGCACCCAGAACATTAGTAGTTCTACCCAGAAGCTCCAATCAGCATCCTGCAGATAGCCCTGCCAGTAGAGCAGCCCTAGGGTGGCAGATTGGTACCCAGTGACCACTGGTACCCAACACCATTCTACTCCCCTTCTTAGAATGCCTACTTGAGTGGTAGAGGCTAGAAAGCTACAAACTACATTTCCCAGACTCCTGTGCAACTAGGGTTGCAGATGTCACTTAGTCTCAGCCAATCAGATGCAAGCATGTATGTTTGGGGAAGTAGAAGTAGGTAGAAGGAGGTGGAAGTAGTACTTCTACTGACTCTCTCTACTGGTAAGCGTAGCCTTAGAGCCATTTAGCTTTCCTGTAGCCGTGCTAGGTCTCGAGCTTCATAAGTGTAAGGGCATCTATTTTGCTGCTGTGGATTATGGCACATATGGGCCGGTTCTGGAGCTGGTGGAAGCAGCGGTGGCCTCCTGCTTGGAGGGGCTTCTGGATTGCAGGAGCCAGTGATTTCCTTTTCATAGAAGAGCCCATATTTCTTTGGCAGTCTTCTGCACTCCAGATTTGAGATTGGTCCTTGGATGCTCAACCTAGCCTGCTTCCTCAGCCTTCTCCACGATTCTGTAAGCCATTTAATACTTTGGGAGAAACATAGCAAAACCAAAGACACTTCTTGCTTAAACAACATGAATTGATTCTATTCTCTGTAACTGAAATGTGATTGATACATCTAGAGAGGGGGACCTAGACTGATGTACCCCTCACTACTGAACACTCACCAAGAGCCAGAGAAGTGACACACCTGATTCCTAACCTGGTTTCAGGGTTGGGATGATCATCAAATGCCCTGAAGCGATGGGGGTACGGGGACTCCTGAACAACATTGCCTGGACTCCTACTTCCAACCCTATCATTTATTAGCAAATTACTTAACTTCTTTGCATCTTGGCTTCCTTACCTATAAAGTGAGGATAAAATAGTCCATAACTCATAGGATTGCTGTAGAGGTTCAATTAGCTCATATATATGTAAAATGCTGGTGAGGGGCAAATGTGAGAGAACCATTAGCTGCCACCAAAGATTTCTGCCATCATAAAGGGCAAGTTGGATTTTAATATGTGTGTAAACTAGTCTCTTGCCCCTTTCCAGACATGCTGGTGTTCAGAATAAGATGTCAGACTGGCCAGTATTAACAGATTCAGGCATCAATGGCAAAAGCAGCCACAGTGTGACAGTAAGACCCCAAACTTGAAGTCTCTGGGCCTGGATGTCACTCCCAATTCTATATCTTTCTACTTTGGTGAACTTGACCCTCAGTCCCTTGAAATCTTTGAGCCTTTGTCTCTTTGTGTGTAAAAATTCACATTACCGTCTAGCTCAGGGGTTGTCCTCGGGTTAAATGAGAAGGAAAGACCTAGCACAGCTTGAGAACAGAGCATTTCAGCCATCAGGCTTCCTTTGGTTGAGGTGACAAAGCTCCATTCAACATAAATGAGCAAAAAGTGTGATGCCACTAAGTGGTTAGTGGGCTGTGAGGAGGGTTCATACACAGGGCACACACTAAGTTCAAAGATGAGGCTAGTATCTCTCCATTTCCCTTCTCTGCCAGGGCTTCCACACACATCAGCACATTCTCCCTCACTACAGACTAATTTAGAGCTTCAGTGATGGAGAGAAACTGGCTTTAATGTTCTGTCCAGCCTAGGGCGACTAACTGGGGATGGCGGGGTTAGCCAGGACATGGAACTTTTTGTGCCAGAACTGAAAAAGTCCTGGACAAACTGGGACAAGTTGGCCACCCTCATCCATTCCCAAATCCAAAAGTAAGGGACTGATTGGCCCAGCCTGGGTCAGCGGCTACCCAATACCACCTGACAGTGGCCAACAGTGCTGGTCACACTAGAACATGTTAGCCCCTGCAATAGTCATAAGAATTTGGGGTGCGTCCATGCCCCAGGTTGATAGGACAGGAGGGCACCAGGCAGAGAATCCCATAAATATGCACCATGGACCCAGGGTAGGGACTCAGTGAAGGGTCCTGTATTCTTTCATTCAACATGCATTAAAACAGCCCCATTTCAAGATGTCTATAAGACAACACTCAAGAACTCAGTGGAATCTTTTGATCCCAGAAAAAAAATGCAATGGATTTGCATTTACAATCTGTGCTTCAAAGTCAGAGCATAAGGTAAAAGTCACATAGAATCAAACTACATACCTACCTCTGAGCCATGTACTCTCACTCAACACAGTGCGATGCTCACTTAAGAGAAGTGTGCTGGACCTGGGGCCACCATAGGAAGAACAGGTTTTCACCATCCATCACAAAGTCACTCTGGGACATGGATTCATTGGATGAAAGGTGGTGGACTAGCCCACACAACCGAAATCGTTATTTCTCCCTTGTCTAGAAGTCGCAGGCAACATGGTGATTTCAGATGCTGGGAGGTTATGAGATATACAGGAAAGATTAAGGTTGTAGGATCTGAGAGGGACAAACAGAAGCATTAAGTAGCATGCAACCTTCAGAAATAAAAAATCATTAGATGGATGAAATGGAGCCTTTATCCTCCACAAAACAAAGATTTCTTTGTGGGGTTTTTTGGGGGTGGGGTGTTTTGCCCTTTTCATAAAGAAGACTTTCCACTGGTTATTTTATATCATTCATCAGAACAAGTGACCACCACCAAAAACCTATGCAAACAGTAAGGATAGTGAAAGCCCATCCTGTTGGGTGAAGGCACATCATTCATTCCCACCTCCAGCCCTTCGGACGGCAGCACACACAGCAGGAATTCAGGACAACAGAGAGGAAGCTTGAATGGTGGAATACAGATTGGACCAGAAAAGCGTCACGGGTAATTTTAGTTCCTTTCCTTACTGTAGCTGGGGAAACAGGCAATTGCCCTAAGTGGTTTAAAACATGGATGAGCTGTTCCTTTTAGAGAAACTGTGAGGGTAGATTACACCTGTGATTGGTTTCTCCTCTTCACCCCAATTTGCCTGAACAGGTGGGAAGGAGGTGCCGGCGAGTTCCGACTCATCCCCAGCTGGGATCTGCTGGCCCTATCTGAGGCCTGGTCTCCATTGAAACCACTGCTCCCAACAGCATCATCTCCAATAAAGGTTGATCATCTTCCAGGCCCAATACAGCTTTCTTGAGAACAACTTGACCCTCTCGAGGTGTTCAGACCACCTTACCTGAGGGGTCTCAGGTAAATAGGTTAATTGCACCTTCCATCCTTGCTGCCTCTTCCCATCCAACAGCCCCCCGGTCATTCCAGCACACTCCCTCTCTACTGCAGTCCCGTTACCTGGAAGAAGCTTCGCCATGCCCATGAACAGCCCTCCTACACCCGTCTCCCCAAATACCTGACCCCTCATCTCCATCATTTTTCCTCACTCCCATTCAGCCACCAGATGGCCTTCACCACAGGAGGCTCCCCCTCTGATTACAAATTCCAGATGAGATGGGAGCTTCCCTTCATTTCGGCTTTCTCTTTCAAGGACTCTCAGCACCCCATTGATTCGCCCTCAGTGGGTCCCATTGTGGGTCCCAGACCCACCTCACTTTTCTCCATCTTTCCACTGCTTTCCATATTCAACCTGAGTTCAATGCTTTATTCACGCTTTCTCCTACCCACAACCTACATTCCTCACCCGTTCCTCCACCTCTGTCACCAGGTGAAACTTAAACACCAAATCCACCCAATGCTGGCTTCTTCCCACACGCACTCAGACCACAGAGCATAGTTGGAGCAAATGGCATACCCAGGGTGGTGCCATCATGAAGTCACACTCAGCACCACCACCTGGGTCTTTCATTCTGCCTGGAGTCCCTGAATGGTTCAACTTTCCAGTCTCTGCAAGAATTTTTTCAAACTTGCATTCTGGGCAAACTTCCCATCTACACTATACCCTCCTGACTCTTGGTAGGTAACAGAGAAAGAAGACGACTTAGTAAGAGGGGAATGTCTTCAAAGTCCACAAAATCTCCAAACCTGCCTGTCCTTCCCACCATCCCTCTTCCCACCCAAGGGAGCCTCTTTCCCCAAGATCTGGGCTCTAGCCTCTTCCTCATCTTAAAGACCCATGCTATCGGTCAGCTCATCACCCAGCACCCGCCCTGCATCTTCAACCTCTCCTTCACTAGTGACCCTTCTAACAGTGTTTAAGCCTCTCAAGGCTCTTATGCCTTAGATCAAACAAGTTCCCCAGCAACTCATCCCTGCCAGCCACCACCAGACCCATAGCCTCCAATCATGGCCAGATTTCTTAAATGGAGACTCGTGTTTCCCAACCCTCATCTGCAGATCATGTGAATCACAGGCATCCAGGAAGTTTAAAATATTCATATACATGTATATGTATACACACATGTATATGTATGTTTAAGATACACAGACAAATATAGAGACATATATTTTATGTATATTCTGTACATACATAATATTCTGTTTATTTTATATATAGATAAATACATAGATATATATATATAGAGAGAGAGAAGCCAGATACTGAAGGTTATATATTGTATGATTCCACTTATATGAAATTTCTAGAAAAGGCAAAACTATAGAAACAAAAAGTAGGTCAGTGGTGGCCTGGGACCATAGATGAGCAGGGATTAACTATGAATGGGCAGAAGGAAACCTTTTAGGGTCATGGGAAATTTCTAAACCTAGGTTGTGGTGATGGCTGCACAACCCTATAAATTTACAAAAGTTCAGCAAACTATATACTTAAAATGGTTGAATTCTATGATGTGTAAATTACATCTAAGTAAAAGTGTGTTTTGTGTGTGTGTGTGTGTGTGTGTGTGATTTTTTTTTCAGCCAGAAGGCAGAGGTCTAAGAGGACCAAGCTAGGGCATAAACAGGGAGTTTGCACAGAAACAAGATGAGTCCTGCCCCTCACACTGGATGAAGAGTCCCAAGCGGATGGAGGATGAGGGGAAGACTAGGGTTGCAAAATGGGTGAAGGAGATCAAGAAATACAAACTTCCAGGTAAAAAATAAATATGTCATGGGGGTGTCATGAAGAGGATGGGGAACACAGTCAATAATCTCGTATTGACTTTATATGGTGACGGATGGTAACTAATCTATGGAGGCGGTCATCTGCCAACACATACAAAAGTTGAATCACTATGTTGTACACCTCCAACTGATACAATATTGAATATCAATTATGCTTCAATTATGAAAAAAACATTCCCAAGTTGGGAGGGAGGGAGAGTCAAAAATAGCAGGTCCCTAAGAAGGAGTCCCAAATTACAACCTCCCCACCCCAAGATTCAAGTGTGGCAGGAAAATGAGAAAATTCAAGGATGATTTCTGGAACCCTGGACTGGAGGGACCTATGCACCCCCTCCTAGGCAGAGCCCCCAAGAACATGGCTCAACTCCAGTAAGAAAATGACTGCACCGTGTGTAAGCAGTTTCATCCCCCAATCCCCGGAAAAGTCCCCTGCCCCTAGTGTGAGAGCAGCAGAAGTTTCTGGGTGCCCTGACAGAAAAGCATGACACCTGGAGGAGGCTCAGGGAAGGGAATGAGGATGATGGACAGTTCAGCGGAAGTCAGTATGAACAGGTGGCTAGTAAAAGCCTGGCTTCTGCAGCCTCATCACCTTGGGGTCTCATCACCCCCCACCTGCTGGATTTTCAGACCCAACCCCAAGAAAAGAGGAACATTTCCCCATGCTGACTGATTGGATTTCTGCCAATTCTGAGGTTCGAACTAGACATTAAACTGAGAATTTAGCTAAATAGAGGAATTTGCCTTTGGATGTTTGAGTTGAGGATCCTCTATGCAGAGAACTGGGCATCACCCACAGGGTAAGCAAAGAGGGAGAGCCGCCCCCTCCCCCCCATGGGACAACTACCCCAGCTCTCCCAAGTGAATAAACTAACCCAGGAACTTTGTTTTTCCTAGATTAACATGGAGAAACAACATAGGAGCCTCTTAAAGCAACAAAGAGAGTCAGTGCTCAGCACTGAGGGTTTTTCCCTTTCCCCACCAAGTCAGTGCTTCATCCTTGCTGGGTGCCAGAGAATGTGGCAGCCGGGAGAGGAGCGCATTATCTGGGGGAGATAAGGCAGGGCCTGAGAAAGTGGAGATAGAACCGAGCTGGAGACGGTGTGGAGGGAGATGCCTCGACCGCCTGCCTGGCCCGGGCCACAGCCTCACCCCATCCCAGTGGCCCTGGCCCGGCGGGATCCCAGCCCCAACCCACAGCCAGCGTGAGCCCCGAGCAGCATGCAGGGCTCCGGGAGCCTGACCCTTCCGTGACCAACCTCCAACGAAATCCTGGGTCCCAGCAGGTTGAAACCAATTAAAGGCAGAGAAGTGGGGTGCTCAATAATCACGTGCCTCTGGGCAAGTCACCTCTCCCAGCCTGGGATCCCCCCCTGGAAACTGCTGGGCACGGTAGGGAGAGTGGGATGAGGGCAAGCATAGATCTTCAGTACCATTCTGCAGAAAGGGAGCCCTGATTCCCTCTCAGACCTGTCAAGCCAGGCCCCGGCCGCATCCACCCACACCTGGACGGAAAGGGCTTGGGTAGAGCCTCGTCCCACCAGGGCTCAGACCCCCAGGCTGCCCCCACCCCAGGGACACTGCTCCCTCTCCCCCTGCCCGACGGGCACTGGGGCTGCGGGCTCCTCCCCCGCGCTGTCACAGTTCTTGCTGGCAGGACAAGACTGCAAATATTCTTTCCTCGGAGAATACATGGATTAAAAGGTTTATTTCTCTCTTCTGAGCAAAAAGACCAGGGTAAGGAAGACGCAAGCGCCAAAAATGGAAATATAACCAAAAATCAACTTGTACCGTCCCCCGCCGATGAAAACGATCGCCCAGGCGGATAATTTCCTTTTTCTCTTATGAGCAAGTGTCAGGACAATACAAAGAGATACCCCGGGTCTTGACAATTCACTAGCACTACCTGCGGGGCCTGACGCTCCGGGCCTGTCTCCCGTGAGATCTGAAAAATCAATAAGGAATCAACAGCTAAGCTACCCGTCCTCCTCCGCCAGGGGAGAAGTATTAGTGAGGCTTATCACTGGGGAGCCGGAGGCCTGATCATAATCCTGATTCTGACCACAAATCCCCACATCGGAGGACACACTTCTGGGCACTTCCTTTCCTGACTCTCCTTCTTTCCCAAAGCCAGCAAGGTCTTTATTTCTTCAACAAACCTGTATACTACCCCGCTTGGAAGTTTTGTTCCCACTGTGGTTTGGACTTTTTTTTTTTTCTTTCTTCTCTAACTTCCAGACAGCAACTGTAACAAAAATTCACACCAGCCCAAGACTCCTCTTTTGGCAAGACAACGTAATAATTCCATTCCAGTGGACTCAGTCTGCTGAAGTTGGTATTTTGAAATGGTCTAACACCCACTTTATTAACATTAGGGCTAATTTCTTTTGAAGGGAGTTTAAAGCCGCCAGGACTTCGATTCTAGGGTTAATTGGTCTGTTTGCCACTGTTTGTCAGAACCGCCTTTAACGAACATCTTCAAAGTCTGCTCTGATACCGGCCCCCGCCTGGTCTGAAATGCCTCAAATGTCTTTATCGCTGCCAAAAATGCAGTGAGTGAAAGGGCTTTTTACTTAATTATTTCTGAAAACCAAAAAGGGGATTCTGTGCAGACAGATAATGAGAAATGACACAGTGAAATTAAAATGCGTGTTCGGGCGAAGAAAGCCAGGAGAGCTGAGCTCCTAACTGAGGCCCCCGGAGAGCCCCCGCCTCAGCCCCCTGCACCAGACAGCAGGGATGGGTGCTTGGTTTGGTCTCTTGGAACAGATTTCGTGTAAAAGCCCACGCTGATTGGGTTGCACGGGTTGCCTAGCAACCCTCAGGCCAATAGTATTTGGTTTGCAAATGCCAACATCTGCACAGCATTCCAAGTATAATTTTTAATTCAAACACTTATGTCTGGAGACGGGGAGGGAAATGCATCCTTAAAAAAAAAAAGAAGACTCCACTGGGGGGGGGGCACTTGATGGGATGAGCACTGAGTGTTATACTATATGTTGGCAAATCGAACTTCAATCAATCAATCAATCAATCAATCAAACAAAACGTATTCCCTTATGTCGGTCCCCCCATCCCCACTCCCCACCCCCCTATCCCCACTCCCCCCCCCACCCATCCCCACTCCCAAGCAATTCATGGTTTCTGTTGCTGCTTTTCATGATTCCTACTTTGGGGTTTCTTGGAGGGTGGGTGTGGGGGGGGGCAGTAGAGATGAGTAGAAGGTGGGAAGAAAGTGCAGTAGTTCTTCAGGTGTCCAGGAGGAAAGTGGGGAGACCCACATTTCACTTTACACATAATTAGGAAGGCCTCCCGACAGAAGAGAGAAATAGTTGGGTCTCCCTTTTGTTGAAAATTGTGATTGGTGTGGATTCACGTTTCCCCACCCGGGTCAGATAAGAACTGAGATATGTCCCTTGACAACTGCCCCAGGATGGGGCATGTGGGCCACACGGAGACATTAGTTGGAGAACTCAACACTATTTTCTTCTCCCCAGAATAACTGGATGACAACCTCAGAACAAAATAAGAGAAACCAACCAGCAGAGAAGCTCAGACACCCAACACCTAATAAGGAGTTCACTTCACCATCCCCAAACAGAGCTCACATTTTGAGGATCCTGGCCTCCACGGTATCAAACCCACACGTGCCTGGGTTCCGGTTTTGGCCTGGCATACGTTGGCAATTGCAGCTTCTAGTCCTCTGCCACCGTCTAAATTCCCAGAAATCAATATATTTGCATGTTGTTTGGGTAACAGTGCAACAGAAACCCCCTCAGGGAAATCAGATTTGGAAGGTATCAGGGCAACTCCAGAACAACACCTTTCTTTTAAAAAAATCCAAATGGCATTGCAAACTGATGCTCTGGTTCAGCCATTCCCCAGGCCTCTGCTTGAGTGAATACATTAGCCTTTACTCCTTCCAATATAGAGAGGTCAGATTACCTGCTGGGAAGCAAAGGAAGCCCTAAATCATTTGATGCTGGGGTTGGGGGGCTGTTTGGGGGAATAGCCAGGAGACTCTGAGGAAGGAGGGGAACTTCAGATCTCCGGTTAGGGTAGGGTCCCCTTCCTTGGACAACTTCTGGAGGGCTTTAACTGGAGAGCCTCTGGCAGGAAAAAGTATGCTGGGGGAAAAAGTGTGCTGGGGGCTTTGGTAAAACAAAAACACACAGACACGTTCCCCTCCCCTTTCAGCAGAACACCCCACCCCATGGTGAGGTTGTGGCCATTGGTTTTTGCCAAGAGCAGGAGATCTGATTACTGTTATCTCTGCTTGCATAACTACAAATGTTATCATTACTGCTCAACTGATATGGCTCTGTTTTACAAACACAAAGGAAGACTGTATGTACACTTGCCCTCTTACCAGAGGGGCTGATTTAAAAGAAAAAAAAAAAGAGGGAGAGAGAAGGGAAAGGGAAGGGGGGGCTGGGAACCGAAAGGGATAGGCCTGCTGAATGAGCCTTTCAGAAAGAATTATGTGATAGGTTTTGTGTGTGTATGTGAGTGTGTGAGTGTGTGAGTGTGTGTGTGTGTGCTTTTTTCAAACGTGGCTGCCAAAGCTAAGAATTGAAAAGTATTCAATGGGCATCATGTCAGAAACACAATGATTTATTTTGCTGGTTCATTTTCAAACATGAGCTTTCTCCTTATTCCCTGAAATGTGTTTTGGGCCCAAATCTTCAAAATGTGAGGAACAGAAGTTATGCAGAGAGCCCGGTCTGATTCAAGATAAACAAAGATCCGATTATAAATACGACAGTGGCATATCCCTGGCCTCCAAAGGGCCTCGTCTGCTTGCCCAGACTGCAGTTGTTTCTCTACCCAACACTATAGAGGGTAAAAGCGGGGTCCCCTCTGGCGAGACCCAACCCCACCTGCTCCCGCCCCCCACACCCCCCAACTCTCAGCACAGAAGACATGGCTTGTAGGCCCTCCCAGCTCCACCATCACCTGCCCTGCCTGAGGGACTCCTCCTCCTTGAGCTCCTCCAAACCAGGGTTTGCACACATACAGCGGGTTCTACCCTCAGTTTTTCAAGTCAGGAGCACAGGAAATATGTTTTTATTTTCCTGGTGCCATCCCACAACCTTGAAGCCTTGTCACCGCTAATTCCCACTCTTCCTCCAGGATTGTATAAAAGTTCCTGGAAGCTCACTCAGGCCCTGGTATGGGAGGCAGGCCAGGGAGGAGGGAAGATCTGGTCCGCAAGGGGGCCCTGTCCCCAGACCACAGCTCCTAGCAGGACTGCCTTTGCTGGCCCTCCGTCCACACCACTCTTGGTCGTACTGGGGTGCATAAAGACTCAGGCAAACGCAGCTTCATTTGGGGCCCTCTCTTGTTTGGCTTTTCTAGAACCCTGTGCCTAATTTTTTTTAGCATATTTTTCTAATTGAGATCTAATTCGCATACCATACAATCCACCCTTTAAAAGGATATGATTTGGTGGTTTTAGTTATATTTGCAAAGTTGTGCAAGTATCACCACTATCGAATTCCAGAACATTTCATCACCCCCAAAAGAAATCTCGCCTATACCTAATTTTGAACTCATCCTTTTGAATTGTGTCCTAAAGAGGGTCCCAGGGGCACCTGGGTGGCTCAGTGGTTGAGCATCTGCCTTCGGCTTAAGTTGTGATCCTGGTGTCCTGGGATAGAGTCCTGCATCAGCTCCCTGCAGGACTGTGTCCCTGCCTCTCTGCCTGTGTCTCTGCCTCTCTCTCTCTGTGTCTCTCATGGATAAATAAATAAAAATCTTTTAAGAAAATAAATAATAAAGAGGGTCCCATATTGCTTAAGCTTCAAGCCCCATAAAAACTAAATCCACCCCCAGATCAGAGACCTCCTGCAAAGCAACCTCAGGCCAGCCTCCCAAACGCAGTATTCTCTAGTCCAGAGCCAGATACACTGGGTGAGGTGAGACAGAGATCCCCCGGAACTCAAATGCCCAGCCCAGCTGGGATTTTGGGATTTGCCACCCTTTACCCAAGGACAATGGGAGCCTGGAGTCCCTTCTGAAGGACCCACCAGAGCCTAAACTCTCTTTTCTTCCCTGGGGGCGCTTTCCCAGACCTGAGAACCACGGAGGCCCTATCTGTTCATCTATTTCTTCTTTTAAACTCAAAAGGCAAGAATTTGCTTCTTTTGTTCTCTGAATTGCATCTCCCTTCCCTGAGGCTGGGAAGAGAAAGCAGTACCTGCCTCACCAAAGGTCACAAAATAACCGAAAGTAGGGGTTACTGAAATCCAACTACTGACCTGAGACTCCGGAAACAACACAGCTCCAGTCTGTAAGAGCTTAAAGGTCTCTCACTGCCCAGACACTTCTAAGACAGAAGAGGGCTAGGTATGGTGCCAAGTGATCTTGCAGCAGGTGATGCCAAGGGACCTTCCTTGAGAATGATGCCATCTCCCTAAATAAGAAGGTGGCTGTATTATCCATCTTTAAAATTTGGGGAGGGAGGTGACTGAAGCAAGCCCTGGGGCCCTGTCTCCCTGCCACCGCAATCTGATGACAGTGGAGCCAGGGGCTGTGCCTGTGTGGTCAAAACCTTACTTAGGGCAGCAGGGCCCTGGGTCCTGGTCAACCAGAAAATCATCCATTTGGGGTTATTTATTCACTTTCTCACTCTAAATCTCAGTTTACTACGTACAAATCACCAAGCTTGCTTGGTACTAACACTTTGTGAGATCTCGTCTCCCTTGAGGGTGATATTTGATTTATATTTTTATTTGAGTTTATCTAATTTTAAAGACTGAGAAATGCATAAGGCACAAAAGAACTCAGAACCACCCCCCCCCCCCAAAGATGGCCTAGGTCACCATCTGCTCCTCCGGAAGAAGACTGGAGAAATGATGGTGCCACTCCAGGTGGAAGAGCCCACAGCCAGCCCCTTGATGTCGGAAAGGGCAGCCCTGCAGTTGGAGCCACCATTAAGTGTCCAGATGATGACCACAGTAGCAATGATGATAGCACCAGCTCTGCTGTGTTCGCTTCCTGCCGGGCACTGAGCTGAGCAGTTTCCCTGCAGGGCTCTCAGCATCATTCTATGAGAGAGGTACTCTTGCCATCCTTATTTTGCAGGTAAGGGAAAAACACAATAGAGAGATTGAAAGTTTGAGCAGTGTCATACAACTAGGTATTAAGAGAGCAGCATTTCTATACTGTCTGCCTGCCTCCAGAGTCTTGCTCTTCACCACCGCTCCATGCTTCCTCAAGCAGGTAAAGCTGAGAATGAGCCACCTTCTGGTTCCAGTGCACAGAGATGCCCCTTTCCAGGCTGGACCAAACAATGAAGTGGATTAGGGTTTCCCTCAGGTCACGACTGAACTTTTACTGCTTTGCTTGCTATGAGAAACTAAGGATATCTGACCTCAAAAACAACCATCTCAATTACCTAGAGGGGAAAGTGAATCCCTACCTCACACCATATAACTAAATAAATTCCAGTTATACCAAAAATAAACAATATACTGAAATCATAAAAACACCAGAAGATAATATTACAATAATGGAGTAGGGAAGGCTGGTTTAAGTAGTCACTTAGCTCAAAAATCTTAAAAAGAGTGAAGCACATTATCTGGAGAAGAAAAACAACATCACTGATAGAGCTAAAAGGTAAATGATGAGCATATTACAGACAGAAGCCTCATTTGCTTTACAAATAACTCCTATTAAAAAAAAAAAAAAAGAACAATCATCCAATAGGGAAAAAAAGCAAAGGATATGAAAAATTCATAGCAAAGAAATTCTAAAAGGCTCTTAAGATATATTAAAAGGTGTTCAACCCTGCTCATAATAAGAACATTCCAAATTAAAATTACCCATCTGGTTGGCAAAGATCTACAAAGATTAGCAAGGATGTAGAGAAACATATCCTCATCCAGTGCTGGAAGCCATCCACTCAGCGCCTAGGGAGAGCAATAAGGCAATCAACCTTTGATCCTGCAATTCCATTTTTAGGAATTTAGCCTACGAATATGCCCAGATATGTAGGAAATGACTAAATACAAGAATGCTTATTGTATTATTGTTTTTAGTGGTGAAAGATTGGAAGTAACCCAAATATCTGAGTAGAAACCTGGTCAAATAAATTATGGAACAGATTGCTATGCAGATATTTTAAAGGATTCAAAACAATGAAGTTGGATCCTTACCTCACATTATATACAAATATTATCTCAAAATAGATCAAAGACCTAACTGTAAGAGCTAAAACAATCTCTTAAAAGAAGACACAGGAGTAACTTTTCATGATCTTGGATTTGGCAATGGATTCTCAGACGTGGCACTAAAAGCACAACCAACACCAACAAAACTAAATAAATTGGACTTCACCAAAATTAAAAATGTTTGTGCATCATAGAATATTATCAAGAAAGTGAAGTGACAATTCACAGAATGGGAGAAAATATTTACCAATCATCTATCTGATAAGAGTCCCATAGGCTGAATATATAAAGAACTCTCACAGCTCAACAACAACAAAAGCAACAACCCAATTTAAAAAATTAAAAACATGGGAAAAAAAAAAAAAAAACATGGGCAAGAATCTGAATAGACATTTCTCCAAAGAAGAAACACAGATGGCCAATAAGCACACAGAAAGATATTCAGCATCATTAGTCATTAAGGAAATATAAATTAAAGCCACAAGAATCTACTTCCCACCACTACTAGGGTGGCTGTAATAGTAAGAAAAATGGAAAACAAGTGTTTAGCAAGGAGGTGAAAATTTGGAACCCTGATACACTGCTAGTGAAATGCGAAATGATACAACTGCTTTGGAAAATAGTTCAATGGTTCCTCAAAAAGTAAAACATCGAAATACCGTGTGACCCAGCAATTCCGCTCCTAGGTGATACCCAAGAGACTTGAAAACAGTTGTTCATATAAACTTTTATATATGAAGGTATATAGGAGCATTATTCATAATAGCCCAAAAAGTGACAACAACCCAAATGTCAATCAGTGGATGAATGGGAAAACAAAATGTGGTCTATCTATACAATGGCATGTGATTTGGCATTAAAAGGGAATGAAGTTCAGACATCAGCTACGATATGAGTGAAGCTTGTAAACATTATGCAAGTGAGGAAGCAGACAAAAAGGGCCACATAGTGTATGATTTCACGTATATGAAATGTCCGGGATAGGCAAATCCATGGAGAAGGAAGGAAGATCAAGGTTTGTTGGGGGCTGGGTAGTGACTGCTTAATAGTTATGAGTTTCATCCTGAGGGGATACTTTCTGGGATTAGTTGCTGGTGGTGATGGCTGCAGAGCTCTGTGAATATACAGAAGCCACTGAATTGTATATTGTTAAATGATTAAGGCAAGAAATTTTAGGTTATATAAATTTTACCTCAATTAAAAAAAAAAAGAAGGATGAGGAAGTCTTTTCTGTACCAATCGAAATAATCCCCAAGATATATTTTTAAGTTAAAAAAAAAATAGGCAAGTATACCACTGCAGAACATTAGGTGTCCATGGTATCATTTACTTTATTTTAAATGCACCTGGGTAGCTCAGTTGGTTAAATGTCCAACCCTTGATCTCAGATCAGGTCTTGATCTCAGGGTTGTGAGTTTGAGCCTTGCTCTGGGCTCCATGCTGGGTGCAGACTACTAACTAACTAAATAAATAAATAACTAAATAAATAATAAATTAATTAATTAATTAATTAATTAACTGACCAGGTTATTTGGGGTTTTTTTGTTTTTTAAAGTAGGCTCTACAGCCAGCGTGGGGCTTGAACTCACAACCCCTAGATCAAGAGTCACATACTCCAATGACTGGGCCAGCCAGGTGTCCCTGATTGACCAAGTTTTAAGATAACCCACCACTGTGGGAGTAGCAGCAGAGAAACAGATCCACACCTGGGCCATCTCCAGACTTCGGGGAATAATACACCCTCCCCCAAGGGCAGTGTAGCCTCCAGCAGAGGCCTTGCCAAGGCTGGTCTGCCTTGTTTACCCGGGTGCACAATTGGCCATGCGGCCTCCACTCTCCCACACTCACGCTGGGCCGCAGCAGGCAGCACCGGCTGGGGCTCACACCCTCTGATACATCCCCAGAGAATCTATCATAACCAGCTGAGCAGAGGGACCTGGCAAGCTGACCAACGTGGAGCCGTGTTGTGTACATTTTCTTTCTCCACAAGCAAAACTGACTGCCAGACAGCCGGTCTGATCCAGTGCAGTTGCTTCGGCTCACAAAAGGTGCAAACACAGCTCTGTTCTGGACTGCATGCTTGCACCATCACCACCACCACCACCACCACCACCATCCCCCACCCCGCCGCCAAATTCATGTGCTGAAGCCCTCACTCACAATGGGATGGTCTTAGGATGTGGGGCCTTTGGGAGGTGATTAGGTTCTGATGAGGTCATGAGGATGGGGCCCCATGAAGAGATTAGTGTCCTTATAAAGAGAAAGGAGCTAGAGTTGCTCTCTCCACCCCCATGAGACCACAGCCAGAAGATGCCGCAGGAAACGGGCCCACACTGAATACAGAACCTGCCATCATCCTATTCTTGGATGTGTAGGTTCTGGATCAGTGAGAAATAAATGTCTGTTGTTTAAGCCACTCAGCTAATTTTGCATATCAGCCTGCATAGACCAAGACATCCTCTAAGAGTGGCCCAGAGAGAGAACAAAAGGGGCAAAATTGCATATGTCCAGCACACGTGTGGAGTCAGCATGAACTGGGATCCCCAGCCCTGCCTCCGTTCCTGGGTGTCCCTCTGGTGTGAGTGTCCTACCATGCCAAGTGCCATTTTCATGTCAAAAAATAAGCAGTTTTTGTATATCATGGCCCAAAGTACAAGCCAACAACTTCATGTGGGGCCAAACCGCAAAATAAAAAATCCAATCAGTTCCAAAACTGGAGGAAAACTGGCTTAAGGGAACTTTTTGAAAGACAGCACAGTACTATACTTCATGGGCACTTTTGGAGATTTTCAAGGATAAATTTGACCCTGTGCGATCCTTCATCACATCATGCGATGGCTTTTGAATCTTACCCCTGAGTTAGATATGACTCCACTATCAGAAGAACAGAGTGCAATCAACTTCTCTGCATGTAGAAGATAAGAAATGAGGACATTTGCTTCCCAAACTTTCCCCAAGTACCTCTCACCACCCCATCCTGCAAGTAACGTACTACAATGTTCGTCATGCAAGTAGCGCAAGGAAGAGCCTGCATGTGTTCAACACTTTCAATGTTCCTGGTGACCTATAGACAAATCTCATCCAGATGACAATATCTGTAGGAAGGAAATAACATCCTCGTTTTATTAATGGGGACACAGGCTCATATTAAGTGAAGGTAAATGGAAGTCAATGATGGTCCCCAGTCTGAGAGATCCAAAGCCCGCCATCTATCTACTTCACCACTAGGCCTTCTTAGGCTGACCAGATCACACTGATTATCTCATTTGCCTGTTTTGTTTTCCCCCCAACACTAATTTTCTTCTTCAATCTATATGCAATTTAGCTCCTTTTACTCAGACAACTTCCTTGTCTGCAAATGCTCACTGGGGAGATCTTAAGACCACACTTACCCAGAAACTCGTTACCACATGTACCCAAGCCAACCTGCTGAGTCCCTGTAACAATGCTCCTGCAGCACGAATCTCTTTCTCCAATAGCTTCTAAGTCATTCCACTAACATTTCTAGTCTCTCTCTAACTCCCATGGTATTCCAAATCCTGCTCGCTCCCAAGACTACCTGCGGCTCTTATTACTTTCCTGTCATTGATTTCGTGCCGGGGTTTCTAACTAACCAATACAGATCCCATGCTTTCATTTCTTTCTCTGTCCTTGGAATCTGAAACATCTCCCAATTTACTACCATCTGCTCCCTTAATTAATAGGCTGTTTACCTCCCCTGTAAGACCTTGTAGTGATTCTCTTGGACCTCATCCCTAACTTTGTGCACATTGCAGGCTCTCATTAGTCTTGGTTTATAATCCAGTTTTCAATCTATTTGACAGCTCTCATCTCCAAGCCAATTTGAATTACATTTTTCTCATAAGATATCATAAGACACAAATACGCTTTTTCGAACCTGGAACAAATGACATCTACTACATTCCCTCTGTCCACTTCTTTTATAATTTGAAGAATAACCCCCCCAAAAAAAATAAAAGAAGAAAAGAAAGAAAGAAAGAAAGAAAGAAAGAAAGAAAGAAAGAAAGAAAGAAAGAAAGAAAGAAAGAAAGAAGAAAAGAAAGAAAGAACCATCAGTCTGGTTTGTCTGATACAAATTCACCTCTGTTTCTTGAGGTCTCAGGTTTGTGTGACTGTCTCTAAGGAGTTCCCTCTGCCACATAGCATGATATGGCTTCTTCTCCAGCCCCTCCTTGCCCCAGCACCCTCATTAGCAGATCTGAAATGCACACGACACAATTGTACCCAAATGCGTAACCAAAGATATAAATGAATAAAGTGAGGGCACTTGGGTGGCTCAGATGGTTAAGCATCTGCCTTCGGCTCGGATCATAATCTCCAGAACTGGGATGGAGCCCCGCATAGGACTCCCAGCTCAGCGGGGAGTCTGCTTCTCCCTCTCCCTCTGCCTCTCCCCCTGCTTGTGCTCTCTGTCTCTCTTTCAAATGAATAATAAAAAAAATCTTTGCAAAAAAATAAATGAACAAAGTGGATGGTTTTATAACTTGAACTGTCGACACCACTTACAGCTAGAGGTGACCGGTGAGTTCTTCAGAAACGACTTAGTATTTGAATTTTGTTATCATCACACGAAATGGTCACTGTTGCATAAAATACAATCATCCTCTATCCTTTCTTCATAGGTCCAATGGATGAAGGAAGATTAGCATTTCTTCAGCTCCACCTCTGTATCCAGTCCTGAGTGAGGGGTTGGCTTCATATGCTTGATTTCAGTGATGTTTTAAATGTGGCTTCATGAGCATCACCTGAAGATTTTGGTAAAGCTGCAGCCCTCCAGACCTCACTCCCAGATTTTCTAAATCAGTGGCTCCGGGCTGAAGCTCAGAAATCTGTTCTTCAAAAGTGTCATAGGCCGTTTCTTGATTACTAAGTGAATTTGGGAAGCACCGACTTCTCAAAGCAGCCCAGGAATGTCCATTTCAGCCGTTTTCATCAGTCATTTGTTGGATGAGGAAACTAGAACCCAGAGAGCTTAAATAATTTGCCCAACATCAAGGATGAGGAACAGTAAAGCCGAACCTTAAAGATGAGTCTATAGGATTCTGGAGCTCATCCTCTCTCCATGATTCCACAGAGCCTCCATTTTGATGGGAAACTTAATTTTGGTTGTTGTACTTGGAATACCTCATTTTTATGAAAATGAATATTCAGCACTGCCAAAAGACATTTGGTGTACACTAATATTCATAGCTGCATTATTCATGACAGCCCAGATGCAAAACAACCCAAGTGCCACAAGATGAGTGGAATACATACATATTCTACTATATTATATATTATATATATATAATTATTATTATATATATAATATATGTGTGTGTACGTAATTCCTCCATATAAAGGAATGAAACTGACAGATGCTACAACATGGATGAGCCTTGAAAACATTATGCTAGGGAAATACGTCAGACACAAAAGTTCAGATATCATATGATTCCACTCCTATGAGGTATCTAGAATGCACAAATCCGTAGAGACAGAGAGAGGATACTTGGGGCGGGGGCCAAGGGGATGGAGAATTACTACTTAAAGGGCACAGGGTTTCTGTTTAGGATCATGAGTGGTGGTGATGTTACATAACACTGTGAATGTACTTGGTGTCACTGAATTTTGCACTTAAAAAATAGTACATATTTTGTGATATGTATCTTATCACAATAAAAAGGCATGTAAAAGACATCCGGGAGTGATGGGAGATGAAGCCATATATTTATTCCCTCTGGAACTTAGACTAGGAGTAGGACAGAAAGTAAGCCCCTGAGACTGTCTTCTACTTGCCCCTAACGTTGGACAAAAAACATATTTCTGGTTAATTGAAGGTTCCAGTTGGTCATGGCATCACTGTATGTTGCTCCTAGCTCACTCTTCCTAAGACAAAGACAGGCGGGGAGCATTTTGGCACATAGGGATGAAGTTAGTCTGTTCCTGAGACCCCGCAGCTGCGTGGCTCTTCAGTTCTGGGGCTTACCCCCCCACCCTTTGGATAGCGTCTGTTTTTGGTGCAGGTTTATGGCACCTGCAATGTGAAGAATCCTGATGACTATGGTATGCATTTGGTCAAATGATTGGTAAAACTTCTTTTTTGTAAAAAGATTTTTAGCTTTATTGAGATATAAATGACAAATGAAAATCATATATACTTAGGATGTACAGTTGTTTGATATACATACACATTGTGAAACCACAATCAAGCTAATTAAAATATTCATCACTTTACATAGTTACTTGTGTGTGTGTGTGTGTGTGTGTGTGGTGAGAATACTTAGCATCTACCCTCTTAGCAAATGCAAATACACACAAAAAAGTATTAACTATAGTGGCCATACACTACACTAGATCCCTGGAACTTACTCATCTTGCATAACTAAAAGTTTGCAGCCTTTGACCAACCTCTCCCCATTTTCCCCATTACACAACCCTGGCAACCACCATCCTGCTCTGTGCTTCTGTAAGTTTGACTACTCTTTCGATCCCACATATGAGTGAAGTCGTGAAACATTTGTTCTTCTACATCTAGTTGATGTCACTTAGCATAATGTCCTCTGGACTTAACCACGTTGTCACAAATGGCAAGATTTCCTTCTTTTATAAGGCTAAATAATATTCCACTGTGTGTGTGGCTCACATTTTCTCTATCCATGTGTCAACAGACATTGTGAAGATCAGAAAGAAAAAAAAAAAAGGATTTAAACCCTCTGATCCTGAGAGAAGTCATTCCACGTCAATTTAAACCAGATGAAAAGTTGTCCTCTGTGAATGAAGTGTCTCCTCAGAGATACAGAGGGGCCAGCACAGATGATGCTTAGCACTCTGTACAGCTCTGGAAACTTCCCACTCAAAGGCAAGATGAGACCAGGAGATAGAGAAGGGACAATTATGGAATAATTCAAAATAATGAATTTACGTTTTAAATTCAGTTTGAGGAGTTATTTAAGGGCATGTTCTTCTGTGTTTTTCTAGATGATTTCAGGGAAAATGTGATTACATCCTCAGGATGCCTAAAAGGAAGATTCTAGGTATATGACAGTTAGGGCTTGCATGCTTCCACAATCCGTTCTTCCTGAGGAAGCAAGCAAGCCAAAATCTCCCGGGCAGACCCAGCACTTAGTCCTAGCAGAGGCAGTTCGAGGCGGAGAAGAAATGCAATGACCGTCGGTCCCCGTTTATCCTATAGCCCTGAGTCTGTTTGATCACAGTGAACATCGCGGTGAGGGACATCCATCCCGGGGGGCGGGAGAGAATGAGCAGGCCAATTTCACATCACACGTGAGCAAAACACCATTAATCTAAGCATGGAATGAATCAACATGAGATCTCCTGAGAGCCGAGAAAAGGGGTAAGGCTCAAAGCAGGACCTGCTAAAGCAGCAGACGTGCCATATAGGCTTTAAGCAACCTGCAGCGTTTGTTGGAAATACTTTTGTCCTCTTTTAATAGTTAACCTGACCCCAGCTCAGGAATCCAAGATACTGAGTCGTCTATTGTGCACCTGGACAAAACTTTCAAAACCTTAATTACTTATAATCTTGGTTTCAGCACTAATCTCAGTAATGCTGGTATAACCTTCCTCTTTTACTGCTCCCAGATGCTCCACACCAACATATATCTTATCTCCAGCAGGAGACTCTGTTTTTTATGATTTTAAGACATAGCTTGAAAATGTCTCCATCTTATCTCGGAGCAGAAGTGGTGTCACTTGCCAGCCCAAATACTCTACTAAGAGTTTCCCCTCTCACTCAGCTGCCACGGCTGCTTCTTTCAGCCCAGCCAGACTCCTGCTGAGATAAAAATGCAACTCATTTAGGTCAATGATTAAATTGAAAGTTATAATATCACTAATTAAGTTTGAGCAAAGAGAGAACCAAGAGAAAAAAAAACCACCCCAAACAAACAAACAAATTCTTTGAGAGGGTCATGCAGCACCTGTCCTGACAATCAGCACCCCTGCCACCCCCCACCCAAAAGCAGACAGTTTCATGAAAGCGTTTGAGAAAGCCTCCCCCGTGCCTCGTCACTAGGGTCTCCGCTTTCAAACTCAGAACAACCACTTATTGTCTCCCAAGCACACTTTTCCCCCCTCAGAGCCTGTGTGCTCATTGGACTGTGGAAAGAACCTTCCAGACTCAAGCGCATTTCCTGAGACTGCCAGCCAGGAAGGAGCTGGGGAGGAAGATGGGTGCCCGGTGAAGAAATTGAGATCGCACTGAGAAGGATTCATAATGCATGGAACTCAGGTGTGGTGAAGTCAGGTGATCCGCCTGGAGGTGAAAATAGCCTGAAGGTAAGGCACCTTGTAGGGACCAGGCCAGCAGTAGGGCGCCAAAGCCCCCCACTTCAGGTGTCAAGCCCGCCCTCCCTGCATTTCCTTGAAACCCGTGCCCAAGGCGCCTCTCTGGCCTCGCCTTAGTCCCAGCCCTAGATCCACCGAAGCCCAGGGACCAAGGACAGCAAAAACAGGTTCCATTCTCCCGACATGACCCGTCTAAAAGAAGGCTTGGGGCGGGGGCAAGGGTGGGGGCCCAGGGGGCGCGTCACAGCAAGCCCGGGCCTGTCTGCCTGAGTCGGCGATAAACTAGCAGTTCTCACACCTGGGCCAGCCACGTCCTCCAACCCGTCCCACAATCACCAGACACCTTCCTGCTGATTCCCGCCCCAAGTGGCCTGGAGAGAAGAGCTGGGGCTCCCGCCCAGACCCCCCTCCAGGAGGCTCCCCAGCCGTGGGCTCAGTGCGCCTGCTTCCCTGTGCTGGATGCGGAGGGCCCATTATCCCCGTGATGAGGAGCTGATAGTTCTCAAGCAATTAAACAACGCCAGGAGTCTTTTACACAATCCTCTAATTACCAGTCTTAGCACCAGAATTACACCCTCCAAAGCCTGGCTGATGCTACTGTAGACTTTTGGGAGCTACAGACGCTGGGAGAAAGATCCCAAGAGGACAGCTCGTCTGGGGTCATGATGTGGGAGCGGGTACAGCTTCAGTCAGGCCAGCCAGCAGCTCAGGGGTTTCTGCAGAACCATCCCAGCCCCCAAACCACGGAGCCTCTGGCTAAAATCCAGACTGGCAGCGCTGATGTTTTATTTTGTGTTGCATTTTGAAGAGAAGCTTTAACTTTACAGCAAAATGATTGGGAAGTACAGAGTTCCATCTAACCACGGACCCTCCCTCTTTCCTTCCCCCTATTATTAATATCTTGAATTAATGTGGTTCATTTGGTAGAACTGATGCACTGATACTGATACATTATTAACTAAGCTCACATCCGGGCTCACTCTGGATGCTGGATGTGGCAAATGCGTAATGACTACATCCACCATTAGAGAATCATACAGAAGAGTTTCAGTGCCCTATAAATCCCGTGCTCTCCCTATTTATATACCCTCTCCCCCCAAACCAATGGGGATATTTTTTGATCCCAAACTTATTAGAGAAATCTGTATATTTTATTTATACAAATTTATTTATGATTTATTTTCCCTTGAACGTAAATGTTGGTGATTCATTTAGGCTATAGGAGCGTCATAAAGCTGAGCTAGCAAATTCTTGTGAGGATTGCTCAAGGCAGCACAGCACCTCCCGTGTCCCTCTACAGTGTGGAGAACAAGGCCTACTCGCTAGACCAGAGCAGCCTCTCTCAGTGGCAGAGCCAAGCTCGATGGCTGCCCACATTCTAACCCTCGTGTTACCTAACAACAGGTGGGAACACAAGGAGTCCAGATGATGCTGAGGACAAGCAGTGCCCCGAGGCAGTGAGAATGCCGGGAAGCAGAGCCTACCAACTTAGAGCTGTGGTTCCCAAAGTATTGCCCAGGCACCCCTGCGGGGGTCCCCGAGAACTTTCTGGGGGTTCATGGGTTCAAAATGATTTCCCTAACAACACTCAGGAGGTATTTGCCTTTTTTCACCCTCATTGTCTCAGCAGTGTATGGTGTTTTCCAGAGGCCATGTGATTTGTGCTATTGTGACACATCGAAGGCATAAGCAGATATAAGAATCCAGCTGCCTTCTCTGAAGGCAGGTAATAAAGAGCTGGAGAATGTGAAATAATGCCACTTTTCACCATCCTTTCATGTTGGAAAACATTGTTAACTTTCATTTTCAAAGTTACATGTGTCATACGTGATAGGTTTACTATTGCTATTTTATGCGAAAAAAAATGCTTTTGTCTTTCTCAGTCTTAATTTCTAATATGATAAATATCGATAGCTAGAACCCATGCTGAAAAGAGCTTTTTTTTGGAACCCTCAATAATTTTTAAGAGAGTATAGGAGTCCTATGTGAAACAAGTCAGGCAGAAAATGACAAACACCATAGGAGTTCACTCATATATAGGATTTAAGCAACAAAACAGATGCACATAGGGGAAGGGAGGGAAAGATAAACTAAGATACAAACAGAGAGGGAGGCACATCATAAGAGATTTTGAACAATAGGGAAAACTAAGTGTTGCAGGAGGGGTGGGGGGGCCGCTGGGCTAAATGGGTGACAGGGGTTAAGGAGGGCATTTGTTGTGATGAGCACAGGGTGTGACATGTAAGCGATAAATCTCGGAATTCTGCTCCTGAAACCAATACTACACTATATGTTAACTAACTTGAATTTAAATAAAAATTTGGCAGAAGAAAAGAGAGAGAGAGAGTATAGGAGTCCCGAGACCGGAGTTTGAGAACCACTGATTTACAGCAAAGGATTTGGAGTCAGACAGACCTGGGCTGAAAACCCAGTTCTGCCATTTGGATGAGTTATTTACCCCCTTCCCACCCTCCCCCCAACACACACCTAGAGCCTTGGCTGCTTTATCTGTAAATGATGATGATAATGTTTTACTTCATGAGGAGGTTGCAAAGATTAATGACCTGACACACGAAGGAGCACCCTGCCTGGTCCCTGGCAGAGACGAGGCAGGCAACAGGCAGTAGGAGAAGGAGGAGGAAGAGAGTTTAAAACTTAGTTCTCGTTCTCAAAATGTACACACAGTGGGCGGCTCATGTTCTGCTCACACTGTGCAGGAACATAACCAAAGGGGCCCTCTCCCCCTCTCTGAGCTACAAGCAATGGTAGGCCAAGTGGAGTCTTAAGGGAAGGGGGGCTTAAAGAGCCAGAGGGAAGGACATTCGTCTTCTGCTGTCGCAGGGGTATGGCATGACGGAGGCTCGGAAGGAGCGGTGAGCAGAGCCACTCCAGGGAACGTTGAGCAGACTAGCCAACTGGCTCATGTGCACACCCAGACACCTCCTTGCACACAGCAGATAGTCATGAAAGGGATCACATCCCAGATCAAGCTTCTCACACAACCACGGCCTCATGGACACGCAGTTGCCAACCCTCCTCTCTGTTCCTCCTCATCCCTTGTCTGCTCATCCAAATCCCAGGTCCCGCCCAGGGATCTGGATACACCAGGTCTGACGCAGAATCCAGACTTCTGTGTTTTTATACACGCTCCAGATGTGCAACCAGACAAGAGCCCTCCAGGGCATCCTGGGCAGGCACCCAAGAAAGACCTGAGAGTTTCTGCTTCAGGATCATGTCGGTAACATAACTGGAAAGATGAGGCCTAGACAGAGATGGCCATGCCACTCTGCTATGTGTGTGGAAAGCCATGGCCAGGGGAAGCAAGACTGACCAGAAATATCACAGGGAGTGACAAAAGAAGAGATGCTGTGCCTTGAGGCATCACTGGGGTCTCAGAAGGAACAAGATGGCACACTGAGGTAGGATCGTTCCAGAAGGGCTGTGAGGTGGCATGAGGGGAACACCAGGAACAGTGCAGGACCATGGCAACGGCACCCTCACCACCCCCCAGGAGCAGTCACTGCACCCCAGGGGAGCCTCACGTGGTGAGGCCACCTTGAGAGGACCAGGAACCTGGAATCAAGTGGCAATGCCAGTCTGAGGTGACCTCACAAGGAGGTAGCTAGAGATGTAAATGGAAGACATAAATATCCCAAATTCTTTCTTCCTTCCCTCTGGTCTCAAACTCAATGGAAACCAATGGCCTGCTTGTGTATCCATACATGTTAGCCTCTGGGGCAGAAGCAGGGGGACAGGGTGGAGAGTGGTTCCTGGGAGCAAATGGGAGATGTCAGCCCATCTCCAATGGTCAGAGAAGGATTCTGAACAATTATTACACGTTTGCCCAGCTCTGGAGAAGGTGATGTGCTGCTGCCAATACTAAAAGGGCTATTAGCAAACCTGATCACAGCCCACGAGTGCGGAACACACAAGACTTGCCAGCCTGCGCCAGGCACTTCTCCCACGGCCCCTGGAGCTCCCACAACCCAAACCAAGTGGAAAATGTCATGTGTGGACACTGAGGCTCTGAGAAATTAAGCAGTCTGCTCGAACATGCAGAGCCACCACCACGCAGGATTCAAACCCAGGTCTAAAGAATGAGAGCTTGGGCTCTATCACCTGCCTCCTCCCAGAAGAGAAGGTGTGTGAGTGTGGAATAAGGAGAATTTTCCTCAGGCATCCTAAAGTTGAAATGCATTCGATCCATGAACAATGCAGGGATGACGGGCACTGACCCCCAAGCAGTTAAAAATATGCCTGTGACTTTTGAGTTATAGTTCCCCCAAACTGAAATCCTAATGGCTTAACTGTTGGCGCATATTTCGTGCATAGTATTATATACTGTACACTTACAATAAAGTAAGCTAGAGAGAGGAAAATACTACTAGAAAATCATAAGGAGAGATTGTACTGGGTCACACAGTTGGTTGAGGGCCCAACTCTTGGTTTCAGCTCAGATCATGATCTCAGGGCCATGGGATCGAGCCCCACATCAGGCTCCATGCTCGGCGCAGAGATTCTCTCTCTCCCTCTGCTGCTCCCCCCAGCTCTCTCTCTCTCTCAAATAAATAATCTTTTTTTTTAAAAAAAAAAAAAAAGGAAAGAAAATCATAAGAGAAAATACATTCACAGCACTATTATATTAAAAATCCACGCATAAGTAGATGAATCTGCACAGTTCAAATTTGCGTTGTGCAAGGATCAACCCATGATTAGTGATTGTACCAGTCAGGAGGAGTTAGGCTGTGATGCAGTAAAAAATAAAAAAGTGTTCTAGAGGCTTAATTCCTAAAACTTTAACTCTTGCTCCTGCCGGGCGTCTCATGCAGGGAGGCAGGGGCCTCTGCTCATTGCAACCGGTGGGGAGCACAGGGATCCACCCCCGCGGGGCTTCCACAGCTGCCATAGAAAGGGGCAGGCAGTCTAGCTACATGAAGCCTTCTTAGTTGCAAAGATCCGATCGCTTCTATACATGTTATATTGGCCAATCACATGGTCCCACGGACTGTCACAGGTCGGAGAAGCCCTGTCCTCCCAGCTACCGTGTCCTAACGGCCTCCACGTTAACTTTGGATTCTTACCACAGGCCAGCATCATGCCAGGCAGTTTACCGGTATCATGTCATTTGTATACAACCTGCGAGGTACAGTGTATTTATAGCTGCACTTCACGAGACACGGGGAAGTTGAATAATCTGCCAAGGTCACACAGGTAGCAGGAAATTTGAATTTGAATCCGAATCCAAGCAGTCCAACACACTTCACCACTGGACTCTGATCATTTATTGACCACCCAACTACTGAGGACCCAGTGGAGGTCCGGAGAGCCAAAGTCCCTTTGCAGGTGGAACTACAGTGTGGAGGACCATGGGTTCTGATGGATTTCATCCCTTTAAGGCACTGTTAGGATTTTAATCCCAAATTCCAAAGCTGGAAAAAAACAAGGAAGAACCCAACTCTAAATGCCCCCCATCTCATCTTCATTTCATGTATTGGGGGGACTCTCTGCACCAGCCCCTCCTCCTCCCGGGGGGCCTGGAGTCCTTGTGTCAATACTCCTTTTCTCTCTGGGGACAGCTCAGCGGTCCATAGCGTCGAGCCTTTGATCTCCCCGTCCTGGAAAGTGTTACCATGTTCTTTGGATAGAAATCAGATCAGGCGACAATGTTTTGAATGCCCCATGCTGCTCCTGGAAAGAATGAGTTTCTGTAAAGAAGACAAAGTTCTGGCGTTCGCCGGCCTGGCCTCCATGTGGCTGCCTCCACGCCGCTTCTGCCGCTAATGCCCTAGATGCCCATCTCCCTGGTCCCCACGCCTGGCCTCCGCAGCAGGTACACCTCGTAGGCGATATCAGGCAGGCCATCCCCCCAGGCCAGGTGGAGACACAGAGAGGTCAACACCCCTGTCTGTGCCCTGTGATAACCTGTGCCTGCCCTCCTGGAAGAGGATCGCAGACCCCCCCTGGGAGAATTATCTCATCAGCTCAAATCTCTCAGGTCTTTCCTCTGGTATTGTAACTTTGTCTTTAAGAGAAAACAGCCAGGGACCACAGGTTACTAAATTTCTTTCTTTTCTTTTCCTTTTTTTCCCCCACGTCCTTTTTATCATAAAGAGGAGGCCCAGGCACTAAGATTTGAATTATTGTATCGTTTCTCAAATGGGCTGTGTCAAGGGGCCATGCAATCACGATAGCTATATTTGCTCAGTGCTCTGAGATACAATGAGATACGCCTCATCCTTTTATATTTTTTTTCATCCTTTTACATTTATACTCTTTTCTTCTATCCTCACGTCCTCCTAGTGAGAATAAACATCGGAATTCTATCCATTGTACAGATCAGTAAACTAAGGCTCGGGGAAGTTCAGGAGCCGGCCCAATGTCACACAGCCTTTACTTGCAAGAGCTGGGGCTTGAGCCTCAAGTTCAAACCTATCGTGTTGCCACGGTCCCCATGTGCTTGCCAAATTCTATTTCAAGGAAGCATCGTTTAATGATTTGATGGCCCTAGATGGAAGCAGGATGTTTGCTCGACCAGCATATAAAGGATTTCTGGGCCGGTGCTATTTAGGGGTGAGCTTAGAAAGGTTCAGTGGGTGGGCAAACACGGGGGGCAATGGAGGGAGGGTGCATTCGCCATGTATCCTGACAGTAGGCACAGTAGCCCAACTGAAGTGCTAACCGCCTGGGTGGGCCCTGGGCAGTTCACTCTGGGTCTGCAGAGAGGGATCCTGGGACGGGGATGCAGGAAAGGAGCAGGGTGCTCAGGCCTTTGAGCTGGGACTTTGGAGGGGAGACGGGATGAAGTTTTGAATAGCCATCAAGGAAGGCTGCTGGGTAAACAGCAGCCAAGGCCCAGGTGGGAAGGGCATTGCCCAAGAATTAAAAGTCTTCATTCTTGGGCACCTGGGTGGCTCAGTGGTTGAGTGTCTGTCTTTGGCTCAGGGCGTGATCCCAGGGTCCTGAGATCGAGTCCCGCATCGGGCTCCCTGCATGGAGCCTGCTTCTCCCTCTGCCTGTGTCTCTGTCTCTCTCTCTCTCTCTCTCTGTCTCTCATGAATAAATAAAATATTTTAAAAATAAATAAATTGCATGAAATTCTTCATTCTTCATAACTTTGGCCAAGAACATGAGAACATGTGACCCCAGAAAGCACCATGAATATCCACCACCTGCCCTAGAAGCAGGTGCCCCATGGAAAAGCCCAGCTGCGAGCAACACCTGACAGGGAGGAAGAGAAAGACAGAACTGGAGACCTCGGCCATGCCTGCTCACACATGCACACACGTGTGTGGGAGCCCACACCCCAACTTCCCTCAGCCTCTTCTGCAGTTTCTGCCTCTTTCGAAAATCCTGGCTTGACTGCTTTTCTGCAAAGATGCAAGGAAGGCCTTGAGTCCATAGGAGGCCAGAGAGGTGCTCCCCTCCCCGAGTCCCTTCACCTACAGCTTTGTATTATTCTCTGTCCTCGTCTCCTCCCTGGTACAGGGAGTAGGATCATGAGTGCTGGAGGGTCCGCAGAGCTGCCATACAGTAAGTGCTTAAGAAACGCAGGCTGGGAGTGGGGGAATGGAAGGGAGGCTGGCCAGGGCGGTGGCTGGGAGGACACTGTGGGTGAGCTGACGGGACCGCCTTGGGCACTGCCTTCCCCTCTCTGGGTTCAATTTCCCTCTTAAAGTAAAAATGTGGCTCAGGTCACCTCTAAGACCCAGCTCAGCTCAGGCCCCCGAGAGCCCTCAGGTGGCTTCTTCCCTCTTCACCCCAGGAGTGCTCCTCAGCAGGCTGGGGGAGAGTAGATTTGTTCAGCTCCTGCTCGTCCTCTCCTGGCCCTTCCTGCCCCAGAGCTCCAAAGTTCGGACAGTGAGCAGAGGACCCTCGGAATTGGCATGAGTGACCCCTCCACAGCCCCTGCAGGCTGGGGTTCAGCAGGATGGGGGCTGGGCGCTGAAGGAGGGACATGAGCTCTCTGGCACTGTCGTCTCTCAGCCCTGTCACCACCCCTGGCTTGTCTCTCCATGCCACCTTCCGGGGTGACCCGGTGGCCCGCAACGACGAGGTCTTCTGGGCTGTCTGCTTAAAAATGCATGTGGGCCCCCCGGAGGAAGAGGAGAAAGACCCACCCCACAGCCAGGAGGATCAGGGCTCCCAGGCTCCCCAGCACCCATCTGTGTGCTGCTCTGCCTCGCTGGCATCCAAACCAACGTCCACTGCCTCCAGTGGTAGAGTCCTGACTTCCTTTGGAAACTTGGGTATAATCTGATGAGCTCTCCTTCAAGATGGCCCGCCCTGCCCAAGCCAAGAGACGGGCACCTGAGTCCAGCAGAGTGCACCACACAAGTGTTCCTTGGATCTGAATCTGCATCATGAGCAGCGAGACCCAAAGTGGGACTTGACAGGGCTCTTGGTACAGTGGCAGCACCAAGAATGATCTACCGGCTTCCACCAAGACTCTTGGGACAGCCCGGGACCCTGTCCTTTGCCTTAACTCCTGCATCTTCCATCTGGTTCTATGCCCATGTTCTCAATGTCCTGTTCTGATGGCCACATCCAAACAGCCCTATCTAATTCACCATCCAGCTCCCAGGGCGAAGGGACAGAGGCCATACACCTCCATGTATCTCGGGGCAGCAGAGCAAACATCCTGCCTCCTCCGAGAACCAGGACCACCGGTGCAGCAAAACCACCGGTGAGACCAGAGCCCCCAGTCGTGCTGCTGCCTCTCAGTCGTGTGGCAACGGGCTCCAGGCTGGACTTCTCTGAAGCCCGGTTTCCTCATCCCTAAAATAGGGGAATGTGCCTACCAGGTGGGATCGGCAGTGGGGGTCGGGGGGGGGGCGGTTAGTAAAATGCACAGAGTGCCTCGCTTGGGACTGGACACCAGCAGGACACTTAGGGAAGGTGGACTGTTGTCATCCCTGTCGTGTGGACGACAAAGTCTCCTTGCTTCTCATCCGTTAACCCCAGGATGTAAATCGGGTCAGCTTCATCCTGAGTCCCGTGCACTGCAGTCATCACGTTTGCGGTTGCACAAAACGGTGAGGCACCCAGAAAAGCCTTCCCAAGCCCCTTTAGGGAAAGTGCTTCTCTTTCTGACTCGACACAAAAAATGAGGCAATTGCCAAACTGCAATAGCGCATAAACCTTAGAACCCACAGATTTGAGGGAATTCTAATCTTGGCCAAAACTGGCAAGAGTGAGGGGGTGTGGGGGAGGGGGAGGATGAGTCAGAGATTCCACCCTTCAGAGGGGGCAGCCTAATATGGCATTGGGGAGCCATGAGAGACGACTTAGGTATGCCTGGACTTTCAGACCGGAGCCACGACGACGCTGGCCTGGGACCAGCCGTGCCCCCACCCCCACCTACCCTCGCACACACATGGAGCAGAGCCTTGGGTGGCAAAGCACCGGGGTGGGTGGGGTGGAAGCCAAATCATGCCGGAAGGAGCCAGCCAAGAAACCAGCAGCTTGACCCCAGAAGCGACAGCAACCCCCCTTTCTCCCAGCGCGCCCTCGGTCTTGAGCCAAAGGTGGACCTGTCTCGTTGGGCAGGACGTGGTCTCTGTTGACCCTACTGTCTTTTAAGTGCAGCCAGTATTGAGTCTGCGGTATGGCACATAAACATGTGAGTAATAGGGAGGCTTCACCCCACGTAACCTCAGAGTGCATGACATTTATTTTCATCTCTGGAGAGAAGGACCGGGTAGGGCAGGACCTTCAAAAGATGAGGAGCAAGCTTCTGTTGCTCCAATAGCTTCACAGCTTAATGAAAACACAAATGCCTCTTACACGGTGTGGGTGGAAGCAAAACCTGAATTCTAGTCCTGGGCTTGTCTCCTCTCTAGCTAGGACCTTGGGCAAGCCACCTTGCCTCTTTGGACCTGTTTTGTTGGTTTGTTTTTGCTTTCTTAATCATCTCTAAATTGAGTGAAGTAGAGAAGTGGCTCTCCAACTGGAATGTTCATCAGGATTATCTGGACGGCTTGTTTCCCCGGGCTCTGGCTCAGACACTCTGATTCAGGAGGTCAGGGGTAGGGCCTAAGAATTTGCATTTTTAGCAAGCCTCCGGAGCTACAGGATTCCTCAAGTTATTCGGAGGGAAAAGGGAGTCCCGCTGTCCTGCAGTAAAAGCACTGATTGGACTCATTAAAGCCTCAGGTCCAATGAGTCAACCGATGACTGCAGCCGGGGGAGCCAGAATGTGCCAACTGGCCTGCCTAGATCATGGGCTCCGTCTCTGGGGCCAGGAGGTGAATCCATTTCCCCAGAGTCACCCAGATTGTGACATCCCCAAGGGTAGGGATTGTGAAGAGGCATCAAAAGTGGGAATTATGCCGGAGAGACACCTACCTTGGTATTGGAGCCACCATGGGAGCCCAGGTGAGACCTGCTCCCAATTCCTGTTCTTTCCAGCACCTGGCTATTTACCAGTAGGCCCTCTATTTAAGAGGCCAACTCTTGGCATTGTTCACCAGATCCAGGTTTCTGTGGTTGGGTGGAACAGATCTGGGAAGAGTCCGAGTTCAGGTCCCCACCTCCAGGGAAGACTGTACCTAAACATTCCAGACAGCTGAATCTCATCCACATCCTTCTGGGAAGGAGGCATTTACCTCGGTGATCCTGACTGGTGTTCCTAGGGAAACTTCAGCCACACGGTACAGTCATGCCGAGTCATTCGTGTATAAGCTTGGGTTCCGGACAAATGTACAGAAACGTATCATTCACACTTGGGCTACCTGACTGGCACCGTGTCTATTTCCTGACCTCAGAAAGACTCCCGAATAATGAGGGTGATGATGAAGATGATGATGAGGGGGTCACTGTGTCTCTGCCTTTGTTCCTGCGGTTCTGACACTCCCTAGGAGGGACCCTTTGGGCTGCAGTCCGAGATGAAAATCTCAGGGCCACAACTGGATCCTGGGTTTGAGTGCCTCCTGTGGCCCTCACCTCAAATTTATCTGGTGGTTGATCAGGGCACTTGACTTGGGATTCATTTACTAGAAAACAGAATAATGTCAGGATTCAGCCAGCAGGCAGGCTCTGTGCTCCAGTAGCCTGAATTCAATCCAGGCTGTGTGACTTGAGTCACTCACATAATCTCTCTGTGCCTCCAGGTGTCTCGTCAGCAAACAGAATTCTAAAAGCGCTTATACCTCAAAGGCGGTTGTGAAAATTAAAATGTGTAAAGCACTTGAAATGGTACCTGGTGCATGCTAAGCCCTTAATTAAAAAATATTAACTCTGATTATTCAATTCATGAGACACGGATGGAGCACCTTGTATAGGCCAGACACTATTCTTCCAAGTGTTCAGGATGTAGGGGAAGATAAGATCCAAAGAAAGATAATCCACAATACATTATGACGAATCCTGTTGCTGAGCTTTGAAGAAAGTACTAATTCCACCTAGAAGAGACCAGACAGTTTTCCAAGGGATGTGAAATTTAACCTGAGCCTTGAATCCATCTGTCAAGGAAAGGAATCTGGGGGAAGCCATTCTAGATATAGAGACCAGAATGCTGATTCTAGCAAAGGGACTGGTTGTCCATGGAATAATGGGTTCAGGGTGGTAGGAACATAAGGTTCCCAAGGAGGGAGTCGTGCATGACAGGTCTGGAAAGTTGGTTAGTACGTCATGCTGCAGTTTGGACTTTATCCTGAGACAGCAGGAGCCAACTAAACTTTTTTAGCAAGAGGATGGAATGGGATAAGATGTGACTTTTTTAGGACTCAAACTGGTAGTAGGGCTGGAGGTTGGCTTGGCTGTTGGCTGGCGAGAGAGACTGAGACGGCCAGGCTCTCAGGAGGCTGAGCCCAGGCAAGGGATGGTGAGGATGAGATAAGGTGGTGGTGTGGAAGTGGAAAGGTGGGGGAGCCAAAGTCAAGGTATTTTTATGGGGACAAGGGATAGGAAATGGTAGCTAACTGGATGTTGAGAAGGAGAGGAAGGAGGAATCAGGGTAGCATCTAGTCTCCAGCTTGGAGGAAGGGCGTGGATGGTTTTGACCAAGACCAAGAAAAGCCAAGAAGAAGAGCAGGCTTGAGTAGGCCGGCATGAATGGAACAAATAGAGACATATGGGGTGAGTTGCATATGCAGGCCTCCTCTCTTTACTTAAAATGTCAAGTTATCCTTGAAAAAAGAAAATGAACCAGCAATATAGAGCGGAGTTCAGAATTTTCCCGAGGACAATCGTATCAAGCCTGGAGCCCCATTTCCCGATAATTAAAACAATCAAGATAATCCTGAATATCTGCAAGAGGCCGGGCAAGCGTCAAAACGAGAGCAACAGGCAAAGCCCTACTGGGAATGCAACCCCCCCCTTAATTCATAATTGAATCATGTCCACTCACTTTGGTCGGTTAGCAGAAATCAACACACTTAGGAGACATCCACCCTAGGACCCTGCCAAGGCCTCATGTCAGCATGCACCCCAACTGGGAAAGAGAGACAAAGTCCCCTTTTATGTAACCCTCCTCCCCACTAGAAAAAAAAAAAAAGAGAAAATACCAACTTTAACCATGGAAATAAATATAGGACTTGATGGCTTGAAACTTAAAGGTTGGAAAAATGTCATACAGCAAAATCCAAACCCCAAATGTGGTCTAGTGAGCCGCAAACCACACATATTTGCACTTCAAGAGTGAAAGATCTTTTGAAAGCGTCCTTGAAATAAAGATTCCCAGGTTCCACTGGGGGAGGACCAATTTTGTCCAAAACACATCTTTATGGCTGGGTTTTAAAGCCCAGGAAAGTGTTCCTAATGGAAACGCTGACCAGCCTGTCCACACACCATCCCAGCAAGATCTCTTTAAGAAAATAAGACTTTCCTTTACAGCTAGGTCAGCTGGGAAAGAAAGCAAGAATTTCTTCTGGAAAGTTTGCAGTTTTCAAATGGACATTAGGGAAATAACTCCATTACGGGATGGGACGTCTTAATGGTTTCGCTTTTACCTGCAGCCAGGTTAACTGGTCGAGAGACCCGAGAGGCAGAAAAACAGGAACCATCTGTTGTCCAGACATGATGTCTGATGAACGAGGAGAATTAATGATGCCCAGTAAGCAACTTTTTTTCCCAGACGTCCCAGCCGAGGTCCCCACCGAGCCTAGGCAGGTGCATCAAGGAGCGAGGTGGAGGCTGACCAGGTGAGGCTCATGTGCCTGGTCTAAAGGGAGCAAATGCAACTCCTCTCCAGCACCTGCGGCCGGGCAGTGCCAATGTCGCCAATATCTGAATTTCGAAGAGAAGCTTGAAATGTGCAGGTTTATGTGAAATCTTCTGAATTTTAACATTGAGAAACAATTCCAAAAAATTTTAAAGACAACATAGGCCCAACACTGCCCAGCTCACTGGCGCCGTTTGGGATCCGTGCTCTGCTGTGTCCGATCATTATCAAGGGAGAATTTCAACATCAAGAGGAGGGAAGAAAAGAGAGGACACATGTGCTGTTCACGATCTTGATGCCAGAAGTCAGGAAACGCGGCTTCCGGGCTTAGGGCTTTGACCTACTCCTCTGTGTGTCAGGGGGCCAGCCGCCTGCCCTGGTCTCTGGGCCTTGATTCCCCCTTCTCTGAAATGAGGGCGTCTGACAACATGGGCTCCCAGGGCTCGTCCTTCTACAGCCTAGGAATCTGAGCCCTTGGCTGATAGAAGCCATCCTGTGAGTAAAAGGTATGTTCTGGAACGCAGAGGCAATCTTGGACTAATGGTGAATTCAGGGAGATGAGGGCCTCTGTACCACCCTCGGTTTCCAGTGATTTCTTGTGAGGAAGGAAAAAACCACACGCTGAAGTCACACTAGGTGCCAGGGATACAGTGACCTGTTTTCCCACCTTACGGACCCCACACGGGTTTCTGGAGGCGTTGAGACTCCCTGCTCCACCACCGCTCCCCATCCTCACAATCAGCCCTGGTCCAGTTCTTTGTCTACGTTTTGAAGATGCGGAGGTGGAGGCTCAGAAGTGTTAGGCATCGTACCCGAGGTCACACTGCAAGTAGGAGGCCATGGCAAACTGAGGTCGGTCTCTGGGAGGAAAGGCCACCCTTTTCTAGGCCCTAGGAATCCAAATACCGCATCTCTTGTCTTAAAGAGATGCATGAGCATCCATGTTAAACGAACAAAAAAGAAAAACAGCAAAAAAACAAAAAAACGGGCCATCATCATCGTCAGCGCCTTCCCCACCTGCCCTGACACGGAAGACAGCGGTGGGCGGTCAACCCCATCCTGGGCCACGTTCTGGAGTGTCGAAGGACTTCCTTCAGCCAAGTAGCCCTCCTGCCTGCGTAAATCTGCTCAAATACAAATGAGATTCATTACCTGGAAAGTGAGTTTTTCTCCTTTCTCTTTGATGGCATTTTCCTTCAGAAGCCCAGATGTGAAAGAAGACAGAAGGATACCGTCTGTGCCCCTGTGATGTCTGCAGGGCCCCCCACCCCAGCACCCCGGCCCCGCAGCGCCCAGGCCGCAGAGAAGGACCTCGCAAGCCTGCCTGTGTCTCCAGGGAAAACGGAATGAGCTGCCTGGGCTTCTCCAGAACCTCGTGCCTCCAACAACCAGGAGCTGGAGGGGCTGCCGGTGCCGTGTGTGCCGCAGGGAGCCCCGGCCACGGCCTGTGCACTGACCGCGGCGCCCCAAGCCTCAGCCCCGGGGGCCCGAAGCTCGGCCGGGAACCCGGGTCAGGGCGGAGGCGTCTTCTCCGTGGCCCAGATCCAGGGGTTTCTTATTCGTTTACACACATGCTCACGGTTACCCTTCAGCCCGGTTCTGCTTAGCCCCCTCCCAGGGCTTTCCCAAAGTCACCTGGTGACAGTTGTGCCGGGGAGGCGGGGCCAGGGCCTGTGTTAGGGCCCCGAGGCCGCTGAGGACAACCTGGGGCTCAAGGGGACCCAGGGGCTCGCCCAGGGCCCTGTGGCTGGGGAGGCTGAGCTGGCTCCGAAGGCCTGTTTCCCACCCCACGGGCCGGGCCGCCCGCTCGCCCAGTGACCTCGTGCCACCGCACCTGAAGCCGGGGGCGGGGGGTCCCTGGGCGCTGCTCTGTGCGGGCGGCCGGGAGGTGCCAGCCCGGGCTTGGGAGGAGGCCACCCGCCAGCTTGGAGAGACCTTTAGGGCCTACGGCCCTGGCGGTGGCCCGAGGAGGAACCCAGCCCTCGTGTCTCTGCTGGACAATGTCTGAGGGCCGGACGTGAGGCCGGGAAGACAAGGAGAGACGAGGACACAAGAGCTGCTATGGACGGGACTGTGTCCCTCCCAAACTCCTACGTGGAGGCCCTGTTCCCTCACGTGATCCTATTTGGAGATGGGGCCTTTAGGGAGGAGGTCACTGAAGGTAAATGAAGTCATGAGGGTAGGGGCCTCATTCGGTAGGACTGGCGGGTTCATATGAACCCGCTCTTCTCCTCCCCTCTCCTCCCAGCTCCCTCTTCCCCTCTCCCCCCAGCTCCCTCCTCCCACTCTCCTTCCTCCTCCTCCCTCCTCCCTTCTCTCCAGCTCCCTCCCACTCCTCTTCCTCCCCTTCCCCTCCTCCCACTCTCCCTCCTCCCCTCTCCCCCCAGCTCCCTCCTCCCACTCTCCCTCCTCTCCTCTCCCCCTGCTCCCTCCTCCCACTCTTCCTCCTCCCTTCTCCTTCCTCCCCTCCCCCCTCCCTCCTCCCCTCTCCCCCCAGCTTCCTCCTCCCACTCTCCCTCCTCCCCTCTCCCTCAGCTCCCTCCACTCTCCTTCCTCCCCTTTCCCTCCTCCCACTCTCCCTCCTCCCCTCTCCCCACTGTCTGCCCAGGCACTGAGGAAAGGTCACAGAAGGCGCCCATCTACCAGCCAGCAAGCGAGCTCTTCCGAGAAACCCAGTCCGCTGAAGCCCCGACTTGGGAGTCCAGCCTCCGGAGCTGTGGGAAATAAGATGCTGCCGTTCAAGCCGCCCATCCGTGGTGTGTAGCCCCCACCCCCGAGCTGAGACCACACAAACCCAGGAGGAGAGGGAGAAAGGACAACCTCCCCGTGGCTGGTTGCCACCCAGGGCGCGTGACGTTGCCTTGGGTTTCCATGCCTAACACCCCCCCCAAACCTCTTCCACCTTCAGGGTGACAAGGGATCCTCGGCCCACTCCACGGAGACCTGGCTGAGGTCCGGCCCGTCAACTCAGGTGACTAACTCTCCTTAAAAACTGACCTCCAGGCGAGCAGATTGCTCAGTTGCCCTCCGTGGGCGGGGCTGGGGGTCCTATCGCTGCTGCCCACCGGAGAATGACCCTCGAGTGTTCCTCTGAGCTGAAGCCACGGCCCTCAGCCTGTTCTACCTTGGAGAAAGCCGGCGTGGGTCCCCCGTCACCCTGACCTCGCCCATCAGAGAGGGACCGAGTGTGGGGCAGTCATCAGAGGTGCAGGGCTGGAGGGGACTTGGGGATCTGGAACCCAGCAGGCGGTTTGCAGTCCAGCTCTGCCCCAGCAGCGGGTGAAGCGAACAGGCTCAGTGACCCCAGGCACCTGCCCCAGGGCAGTGTCGTGATGGGGAAGTGGGAGAGGATGCTTGGAAGACACCCTCCCCTGGCCGCCCCCCCGCCCCCCACAGCTGAGTTCCCTTCTCATCAGGGCCAGGGAGGGAATGGGTCCTGCTGCTCACGTCCAGCCAGTACCTGGCACATAGAACCTCTTGGATTAAGTGGAAGCTCCCAGCAAATTAGTTCATGAGTACCAGCCTTGTTCTCCGCCAACCTGATTGTAAAATTATTTGAGAGTGCCGTCAAGTCTCAAATACCTCACCCTCCATTTATGTAGCATGTTGAATAGTGGCCCCCACGAAAGTATGTCCGTGTCCTAACCCCCAAAACTGTGAATCTGAATTTGAGGGGAAACAGGGTCTTTGCAGATATCATGAAACTAAGGGTCTCAAGATGAGATCATCCTGAATCATGCGGTGGTCCCTAAAATTGATGACAAGGGTCCTTATCAGAAACACACAGGAAGAGAGCCACCGTGGAGAAGAGGAGAGGCCATGTGAAGGCAGAGACAGAGTGACAAGCCATAAGCCAAAGAATTTCTGGAGCTACCAGAAGCTAGAAGAAGCAAAGACAGATTCTTCCCTTGCTGAGACCTTGAATTGGGACTCTGGTCCTCAGAATGGCCACAGAATAAACTTGGGTTGTGTTAAGCCACCAAGCCCGTGGCAATTTCTTACAAGAGCCATAGGAAAATATAGCACCCTATAGGGCCAATTCGTTAATGAATAATAACTAATATGCCCTCCAATCCCTAGTGCAGGACTGGGCCCCCTAGTACATAACTTGACTGGCTGGTTTGGTTGAGAATGAAAGAATGAGCCTGGAAATTGTCCCCGAGGTCGTCCCCTGACAAAGTGACTTCACAAACTGGCTTACAGAGCCATTTCTGAAGGCACTGTCCCCCTTTCTCCTTACCTAATTAATGGCAACTTGTCCCAAATGGCCTTTCCTCCCGCCGGAAGGCAGGTGTGACTACACATTTCCAGAAGGCACCATGACCCTCGGCTCTGCCAAATGTCCAAACACCTGCCTCGTGGGAGCTAGGTTAAACACTCCACCGGAGCCTCCCTTTGCACAGACTCGTTAGTCCTCCAGCTTTCAGGACAGACGGGGTCCTGGGCTCATCACGTGGAGCTGGGTCCAGCAGCTGCGGCTCCAGGCACAGGTGAGGCACGACTTCTTAAGGGAGGAGGAAAGATACTCCAATGCTCCTTCCTACCTGCGGGGTGGGGGAGGTGGGGTGGTCGGAAGAGGGTAGATGGTGGGGGGTCTGGCCGGCTCCTGGGGAGAAGGGCTTGGGAAGGAAACTGCTCTGGCTAATAGGAGTCTTGGGAGTGGCGGGCCAGGGTGGGTGTGGGGTGGCTTGGTAGTTTGCGACACTCCCCGCCAACCTCCAATTCCTCAAATGCAGCAAAAACAACCAAACCACTGGATTTGCATAAAAGGAGCATGTTTGCTACGTCCAGCAGTTCCAAGTCATTTATCCAAGTCCCCAAACCCCTTCCACGCCAACTCCAGACCCTCAACTCATCCAACGAAGACATTCTGGAACCACCCAGACCAGCCTCTTCTTCCTCGATAGCTGGCGTGCTCTGCTGTAGGTGTGGGGCTGATCTGAGCTCTCCTTCGAAGATGTGCTGGAGATCTTAAATAACCAGGGGGGATTCTGAATGTTGTTATTGTTCTGGAAAGCTGTGAAAGCCGAGTCTACAAGGGTACGTGTGCACACATACACACAACCTCACGTACCCGCCCGGCCCCTGCCCAGGAGCCCCTTCTCGGGTTCTCCTTGTGTCCACAGGTGCCATGTAAATCAGGCCAGGCCAACAATGTGTACCTTTCAAGGAACACCCCTTACACCCTTGCCTTCTCCCTCACACTAGTCCCAGCGCTTGAAAAGGGTCTAGGCTTTCACCCTGGGGATCTGCCAAAGGCTCGGCTTGCCCAAGCAGCTATGCACACCCATCCTGCCTTTCCCCTCATCTCGAGTCTCCTGTACTTGACTAAACTCACCTGCTTTCGGGTCAGAAAAATAACGACTTAGTGTTTGATTTGCTTTAGCCCTCATTCAGAAGACAAGGGAATCGCTGAAACCAGATCCACGTGTCTTTATTACCAGTCTCCATGACCTGTATGCATTTATCACATATGTAGATTTTTCCTGGATCTGTATACGTGGGGGAGTTGCGTGCTGATGCATGGGGCAAGTGGCCCTGTCAGGTCAAGCCTGACCTTTCGAAATGTTTTGAATTCCAGTTATTGGGCAGCAAATAGAAGTCGCACCTGGTTGTGTGCTTACAGGTGAGCTAGGGCAGCCCCAACGTGATCTGTCCTGCGATTGCCTTTGTGTTCAGAGAAGAATTTGGACAAGGATGTGTGCCCACCATCTCTTCCATGAAGATCCTAAATCACGCAAGAACACCAGAGTGATGGAAAATAAAACCGGGCCAACGGGATTATGGAGAGGGCCATCCCGCCCCCTGACCTTGGTGTTCCCAGCCCTGCCGAGGCATAGAGCGTTGCGATATGAAGGTGCTCCTTAGCTGGAAGAGATCAGATTTACTCCCTGCCAAACGAGCATCATTCAAATCCGAATGTCAACCTCTCACCTTCCCTCCTTCTGGAAGAACCACACTATTTAGCCTTCGGTCTGTGGATCTCTGTGGCAACCTTGTTTGGAAGAGCACTGGGCATGTTGCTACACGGCGCTCCAGGGGAGAAACGGCGCCAGGAAGGCTCGTTTAGACACATCGCAGTGGCCACTAACTGTCTCCAAAGGAACTTGGAACAACACCTTGGCCACTAACTGTCTCCAAAGGAACTTGGAACAACACCCTGCTTGGCCAAAGGGTGTTTTTCATGATTTTCATCCACACCCTCAGGCCTCTCTTTCAAGTGGACCCCATTCTCAAACACATCAATTTCAGGACCCTGTTATCTGCTACTGTCCTTGCTCACAAGCCACCTGCGTGAAGCCTGGCATCTAACGTATATCGTTATCTTAACCAGGGGTCAGCAAACCTTTTGGTAAAGGATAACAGACAGTAAATATTTTCAGCCTTGCCGGGCCATGCAGTTTCACCGAAACTCTTCAATTGCTGTCATGGTGCTAAAGCAGCTGCATATGAGGCGTAAATGAAGGTGCGTGGCTATAATCCAAAAAATATTTATGGAATGGACATTGAAATTCAAGGTTTATCTCGTTTTCTTGTGTCACAAGATGTATCTCTTTTATTTTTTAATTTAATTTTTAAAACGATTTTATTTATTTACTTATTTGAGAGAGCAGAAGCAGGGGGAGCGGGAGAGGGAGAAGCAGACTCCCCACTGAGCGGGGAACCAGATGCAGGACTCGATCCCAGGACCCTAAGATCATGACCTGAGCCGAAGGCCAACACTCAACCAACTGAGCCACCCAGGCGTCCCGCTTTTTTATTTTCTTTCAACCATTTAACAATGTAAAAGCGCTTTCTTACAGCTCACAGGCAGTACAAAAGCGGGTGGCAGGCTGGATTGGGTCTGTGGGCCACAGTTTGTCCACCTTGACCTACTCAAGAGCAGGAAAGCTCCCCCACCAACCACACCCAGAATCCTAGTGATATCGCTGCCCGTTTTGTGATTTAATGTCTCCACTTTGCCTTTTTTTTTTTCCTTCACAGCTCTGGCAGCTACTGAGTGATGGGCAGCAATAAAGGAAGGACTTCTGCATTTTGATTAAATCTAAATCCCATACAAAGCAACCAAAGGGCAGCTAGTCTCATGGGGGCGTAACGACGATGCCAGGAAGGAAACTAGGTTGTGACTTCCTCTCCTGCTGGGTTAGTGTCTACACAGACACACTTAGCCTCTTTCCAGAAGAGGCAATCAAGTCACAGCATAGTTTGCAAGGGCAGCTCTCATCCTGCAGAAACTATCCAGCCATCTCCCATTCCACTCTCCCCGCACTCACTGCAGGAACGAGATAGGCCCGGAGTCGACCAGAACCCTTAATGAACGTGCCCACGGAACAGAACAGAGTGTCTTTCAACCTCTCCAACCCTGTTGGGTAACTTACACTCGTTTCACAATTCCCAAAGATTCAGTGGGACAGCCCCTAAACAATGTACAACCTTAACCCCAGGAGAACTCTGCATCTGGCCTCTTCTGTTTTTTTCCATGTGATATTTCCTTTTGTCACGGAACCCATTTGGATTTGCTTGTGACAACATCACATGCAGAGCTAGAGAGGAGCTTCCCTTGCAAAAATCCTCCTGACCGTTTGCTTCTGATCTGGTCTGCCTTTCAGACCATGGTAGTTCAACCATCCGCTAGCTTGGGCCATACAGTTCTACGCATGTTGAATTGTCCCTTAAGCGCATACAGGGCATTGCCTGGCAGTGTTTATAGAGCAGATTCTTGTTTAAAAGGGGAACATATGGGATGCCTGGGTGGCTCAGCAGTTTAAGCGCCCGCCTTCGGCCCAGCGTGTGATCCTGGAGACCTGGGATCGAGTCCCACATTGGGCTCCCTGCCTGCTTCTCCCTCTGCCTGTGTCTCCGCCTCTCTCTCTGTGTCTCTCATGAATAAATAAAATCTTTAAAAAATAAATAAATAAAAGGGGAACATAACAGGTTGAATGTTTTAAGTATAATTCCATTTTAAAAATTTTTGACCATTTTCAGTGACTTAAAACTTACATGGTGTTTACCAAAGCAGGAAGAGACATTGCCCTCATAAAATCCACAATTGTCTAGCAATTTCATGGATCAGTTTCTTCAGTGCTAACTATAAACCTATACACACAGGTTTACTTTTCTGTTGATCAACATCTGTGTTCGTTTATATCTGTGTCCATTAAAAAAGTGATAGATATAAACAGCTGCTAAGGGGCACCTAGGTGGCTCAGTCGGTTAAGCACCCGACCCTTGGTTTCAGCTCAGGTCATGATCTTAGGGTTGTGGGATCAAGCCCGGGTTGGGCTCCATGCTCAGCAGGGAGTCTGCTTGAGATTCTCTCTCCCTCGGCCTCCATCTCTAACAAAGAAGTACATCTTTAAAAAATAAATAAATAAACAGCTGCCAGCATTTGAGGGCTATAGCAGGCACTGGGTTCAGGGCTTCCCAGGTAAAATCTCATTTAATTCAACAATCATTTGAGAAAGAGGTATTTGTCATCCATTTACACAACAGGAATACATTTCCTCCTCTATTCTGAATTTATAAATCCCTCAGCGTTCTCTGTCCCTTTCCAAACACGTCATGGTGCGGACTTTGACTTGAAAGGGATTCAGGCAAGGTTTGGTTAGGCACCCTAGAAGAGGGAGTTAGAAGACAGAAAGCAACTAAAGAGACACGGCCCAGAGGAGGCAGTGTTCTGAGCCAGAGGAGGAAAGCTCACTCACCTGCCTGTTAGCTTAAGCCCCCCATTCTGTCTCTCAGCTGGTAACAAACTCCAGGATTCAGCTTTGCAAATCAGAAGAACCCCACAGCTTGTTATTTCAAACGTCCCCAGATAATGGCAAGGTGGTCAACACTGATCATTCTCACAGCCACTGTCTTCTTCCTACAGCACCTCGTGTGACCTCGGAGCGGGGACTTAGAGGCAATTTTGGGCAGCCCATCAAAACCCCCAGGACCCTCAGGAAGAAAGGACACAAGAAAGGCCCCTTTCCAGAATGTCACTTAAGCCCTAGACGCCTTCTGCAGCCCGTGCCCCGCCAAGTCACTTCAAGGCTTCCTGGGGATGAAATGTGAGAGAAGATAAACTTTGCTTTCATCTTTAAAAACATCAAAAAATAAATAACATCAAAACGCAGGCTGGATAAGGAGGGCTCCGATGCGCATACATAAGTAATGGTGCATTAATCAGTCCCAGTGGATTGCTCAAGCTCACCAGACTTCATAAAACTGGGGACACGGGACAGAGATAGAGTCAAGGATTCCAGCCAGAAAGCATGTCTACGCCTTCGTATCACGTGGCAGTGCTTCCTTCCTGTCCCAGCCAAGAGGAGAACGAGAACGATCCATTTCTCAGCCTCCCTCCACTCCACTGAAGCCCCCTCAGCATCTTGGCCATCTTATGAGTGCAAAAGCCGGCCAATTATTTGCAGTAAAGCATTTTGCTCTAGAAAACCCGGTAAGGTATTATGTATCTTTGATTCATGATCTGCATGACATCTCTTCAGCTATTAAATCCTTAGGAAGACACTTTACACCCACTAGGATGGCTATAATAAAAAATATGGCCAGTAACAAATGTTGGCAAGGACACGTAGAAATTGGAACCCTCATACATTGCTAGTGGGGAATGTACAACAGTGTAACCACTTTGGAAACAACCTGGCAGTTCTTCAAAAGGTTAAACACAGAGTTACCCTATGACCCAGCAATTCCACTGCCAGGTGTACACCCAAGAGAAAGGAAAAGGTGCGTCTACACAAAAACGTGTACCTGAGTGTGCATAGCAGCACTATTCCTAACAGCCACAAAGTGGGGACCCAAATGTCCATCAACCAAGGAACAGAAAAACAAAATATGTGTATTTCCACACAATAGAATATAATCTGGCAATAAAAAAAAAGGAATGGAGTCTGCCCTTCCCCCCCACTGGTGCGCTTTCTCCAACCAATGAATACAATCTTTTTTTTTTTTTTTCTCAATGAATACAATCTTAAAAAAGAGAGAATGAAGTACTGATACATGCTATAAAATGGGCGAATCTTGAAAACATTACGCTAAGTGGAAGAATGGCCAAACACAAAAGACCATCTCTGGTACCATTCCATGCCTATAAAATGGCTAGAAGAGGCAAATCTATGGATAGGAAGAAGATTGATGGTTGTCAGGGCTCCAGGGGAAAAGGAAAATAGGAAGTGACTGCTAATTGGTACAGGGCTTCCTTTTGGAGTAATGAAAATATTCTGGAATTAGGTGGTGGTGATGGTTGCGTAACATTGCGCATATACTAAAAAACCCACAGAAACACAAATGTACAAAAACAAATTCTTAGGACACTACGGCATCCCAGAGCTGAGCTAAGCTCCTAGAGGTAGCTCCTCGTTCAGACCACAAGGTTGGTGATCACTCGTTTTACAGTCGAAGAAATCACAGCCCAGATAGAATCCCGGACTTGCCCAACGTCACCCAGCTTTAAGGAGTAAACCAATCCAATGCTGTCCGAATCCCCCATCGGCTCCATGAGGCTGCAGCCTTACTTAGACCATTCCCAGCCAGGTGACCCTCAGGAACCACAAGTTCCTGATCTGTAGTAACAGCAGAGACCTCTGGACTCTCGCCTTCTGGAACCTCGGCTGTGCAGTAGGAGCTAGCAGACCAACTTGTTTCCGGCTGGTTGGTTGGGTCCTCAATCCGCGGCTGTTCCAATCTGCCAGATGTTTGACTAACTGCATGTTTTAGTTTCCTGTGTGTGGGATCAAGGACCTTTCCACAAGATCTGATGGTGGGAAGCTCCCTGAGGGAAAGAGGGATTGAGAGGCTGAGCAGTGGAGAAGGGGACCCAGTCTCAAGGGAATCCACAGAACTCTCTGGAAGGCCCCACTCTTCCACCCTGCTCCTCTGTCCTCCCCAGCCCAGCCCAGCCCACCACCAGCTACTTTGTGAGGTACGGCTTCTTGAATGCACCCTTCCCAGTTGGGAGACAGCAGAGCCAGACACTACTCACTTCTCACCAAGACGCCTGAGACTTTTGGTTCTAAGTAAATGAACTGCTATGCACCTCATGAAGCCAAATCACACTGTGGTTCAACCAACCTCCAGTGCTTTCCTTAGGTCATATGGTGGGGGTGGGGGGATGGATGACACACATAAGCTCCAGGATCCTATCACACCCTGCTTCCATCTATTTAAGTTGGAGCAGGGCTCAAAAAAGAAGTATTTCTCGTTCTTCTCATGCACCATACTGCCTTCTTCCCCTTGATATCCAATCTTTCAAAATAATTCAAAAATCCAAATGGCCAAGAGCCAGCATGGGATTCTAACCTACATTATCTCCTAGAAAGCCATAAACTGCCCCTTCGGTCTCAAAGGCATAAAACGTGCACCACTGATCTTGAGAAGCACGCAGACATGGAGCCTGGCTTCAAACTGCAGCACCAGCTAGTCCTCCCTCCACCCTGGCCAAGGCAGTCCCACCAGCGAAAATGCCCAGTGGGCTGCAGAAGCATCACCCTGTACACAGGTGATTCAAAGCTGCTTTCAGGGCAGCCTGGGTGGCTCAGCACTTTAGCGCTGCCTTCAGCCCAGGGCCTGATCCTGGAGACCTGGGATCGAGTCCCCCACGTCGGGCTCCCTGCATGAAGCCTGCTTCTCCCTCTGCCTGTGTCTCTGCCTCTCTCTCTGTGTCTCTCATGAATAAATAAATCTTTAAAAACAACAACAAAAGCTGCTTTCAATTATTGCCCAAAGTCACACTGTCTTGGGTGGGATTATATAACTCTGCTCTGCCTGTGAATAAATGGTGGGTAGCACCAGAGATTGGCAAACACAGAACCAGGACAGTAGGCCACCTCCAGATAGATGGCAAGACCCTCACTCCACTAGTAACAGCCTCAAACACCATAAAGAGCCTAAACATGGCACTTTTTTAACCATCAAGTTCTGAGACCTGACATTTGGATGAATTTGAGCTACTTCTGTCTCCCCTTCCTGATACGGAGACCGGCAAGCAGGTATAATGGGACCTTGAGTCATAAATTCACATTGTTAGCAGGCAAGACACCATTTCCCTCTTTAGATTCTTGGTAGCATGGAAATAGGTCAAATTATTTTAGAATTTGTTCAAGCTATCTTTTTGAAATGTTGAGGCACATTCTACTCTCTGTGTATGAGGAGCCAGCCTAAAAGGCTTCAAGGTCCCTCCCCAGTATCCAGATCTGAACCTCTCTCACCCAGCACCTGCCATCCTCAGGACACTTCCCCCATTTGCAAAGCTTCGCCCACGCCATCTCTCGTTTGCTTTTCTAGAAGTTAAAGCCCAGAAAGATACAACGATACCTTTGGGGCCCCAAGAAGCAACAGAGCCAGAGCTTAAGCAACAGAGCTCCCCTGATTTTCCACTGGATTCACCTGTCCCAAGTACCACTGGTCCCGGGCTAATCCCTGTGGCAAGTCACCGGTGTGTAGCAAACGAGGGACCTTCACAGCTCTGCCTTTCATGCAATCACACCAAACAGCACTGAGTCAATACCTCCAAGCACAGGAAACCATTTGGTGAGACACGAGTATTAAAAAAATAAGCTGCGTGACATTTATTTTGTCTTGTTAACATTAATATCTGTAGAAACATTTTTATTGTCAGTATAAAAATTAACAGGTTTTATTAAATACTTTCTCCAATTTCGTAACAAGTAGAATCAGTGTAATCTGCGTTCATGTTGCATGGCTATAGCAAAGTGAGTAGGTGTTTCCGAAGCAAAACACAATACTTTAAATACAGAACGCACAACACGGCGACATCGTGTCTGACGTTGGTACGAGGCCCGATCTTTGGGTGAGGTCCTGCCAGAATTAGACAGAAGCAAACCCTTAAAAAGATGGAAGTATCTCCAAAACCATCAGCAGAACAACTCAGTGTTTCAATTTCGACGATGACACGTGAAGATTCTAAAAGGCTTCCCTAACGCCAATGAATCTGGAAGCCATTAGCAAAATCCACTGAAGAGAATACAGGCTAATCTGATTAACGTGCAACTCAGGGCAGAAGGCCAGCTGCCGGAGGGGAGTACAGTCTGCTATCATCTCAACTAAGGTCCACCCTCGAGGAATGGATTAAGGCATCTTTTTAAGAGAACGCTGGTACCATTTGTCTTGGGAAGTCCAGTTCCGCGCTCCATGGGCCCAATGACAGAGCTGCACAGCAAAACAAAATACTTTCCTATCGATGGGTTTGTTTACTACTGGCATTTTGGTGGCAGAAGAACAATCATCTGACAGCAGAGTTTAAACAAATAAATCAAAACTTCATTTTCCCCCAAATTAGTCATATTCTGTAAATATTTCTCTTTTCAAAGAATCTGACAACTAGTTAAGTCCAAGCAACAGATTAACTAGTCCGATGTGCTGCCTGCATAGAAATGCCGCTTAAATTACAAAATAAAAACAAAACAAAAACTATAAATGATTAATTGTTTTGTATATTACCAATTCATTAATAAATTAACGTTATACCATTTTTTTTTCCCTGAAAGCAAAAGTACTTTTCCACCCCTGCTCGGTGAAAATTAAGAAATTCTGTGTAAGAACAGCATTTAGCAAATAGCTATTAAAAACAAAAGAGAGACCGATTTTCTAGGTGCACTGGGACATCCATTTAAAATCAATACAAAAAATAATTCCTTGTAAATATATAATATATATTTATACATAATTTGAATATATTTACATACATCCAGCACCTATATACTGCAATTGTGCTCTGTAAGTGTGTGCTGACATATATTTTCTCCAATTATTACAAAATTCACAAGGAAGGCAAGAAAGTAGGTTTGCCTTGAGTCCAGCTGGTCCACAGCCAGTACCCACAGCGGGTCATGGGCGCGTGGTGGCCCATGGCAGTCCATTGCCCCAGAAACATTCTTCTTCTCCTGGTGAAGATTATAAGTTTCCAACCGTATAAATTCTTTACACGTGTGCCGATTACTTTTCCAATTATTTACTCCTCTGATCCATATATACAAGCGGAGCCAACCGGCTCCTGGAGGCCTGGCCCCGTTGCTCAGTGTGGCTAGGTCCCTGGTGCTGTCCCGTGTGGGGACAGAAGGACAAGCTCATTCATGTTTTAACACTGCCGTTTACATGTGGATACTGAGGAAGGCATGGTTCGTAAGGCATGGGGTCTGGAGAGAAAACAGAATCGTCTCCTGAAGAACACGAACTCCTTGTGTCAGGATAACTAGGTGAATACTGTTCGAGAGGCTGACTGAGGTCCAAGTATTCCTGAAAGAAGGGAAGAGAGACGTTTTATTTCATCTCGGGTCAGGATAACAAGGTGAATACGGTTCGAGAGGTTGACTGAGGTCCAAGTATTCCTGAAAGAAGGGAAGAGAAGACTTTTATTTCAAATGCAGGCTCTCGAGATGCTCTATCAGAGCTGAGATGGGACAGGGGCACCCTTGGAAGGTTCAGGGACCCGGCCCACCCAGCTCCCGCAGGCCTCCTCGAGCCCCCCGCCTTGGTTTACTCTAGATTGCCGCCCTTAACTCTTCTCTTACGATCCATCATGAATAAACTAGTGGCAAGGAGGGAACGTGAAAAGGCTGGGCAGTCAAGTCCACTGACACAGACCAAACAAGCAGCTTGCTACATGCCTCCGAGAGAGAGAGAGAGAGCGAGAGAGAGAGAGAGAGAGAGCGCGCACAGGGTTCAAATCCGAGCTCCGGCAAAATGTAACGTGTTAGGGATTCCTGGGACCCCCTTTAAATAGTTGACACCATGAATATTTATTTTGCAAATTACATTTTACTCTTGCAGTTTCTAGGATAATTTAAGGGGAATATGTCTCCATTCAGCGGGTAATTTCACAGATGTAATTCATTACTCTCAGAAGCTCTCGGAGTTGAAAATGTAAACAGGTTCAGAAAAGGTTCGGATATACTCGTGTATATTAAATCCATAATGGACTGTTTAAAGAAGAGTTTGAAATTCAAAAGGGGCTCTTCTGCTCCCTACCAGCATCTGCTGGGGTCGCTAGGGAAGAGAGCCCACTGGGTGACCCGGGATAACATATCTTCCAGCTTATGGCACTTAGGGGTGAGTCCACTGCCTGGTCTGGTACCGCCCATGAGCAAAAATGGCTTTAAACATTTTTCAAGGGTTGGGGGGGGGGGGGAGTCAAAAGAAGAATACTACCCCATGGCATTAAAAGTACATAAGATGATATAAAATTCACATAAAATTTAAATATTGGGATCCATCAAATTTTATGCAGAACACAGATGCACTACTCGTGTATGCACTGTCCATAACCGCTTTCTTGCCTTGACGGCAGAACTGAATAATTTAGCTCACAAAGAAAAATATTCCCTATCTGGCCTTTTACTGAAGGGATTCACAGACCCTTGGTCTGAAACTACGGAAAAGATTTCTAAACTGAGGAACTTCTGGGTCTCGCTGCCTCCCCAGAGCTCACTCACTGGGCTTGTTCTGCTCACACACCCTGAAGCCAGTGACATTCCAGGACGTGTGGTTTTGCTGAGAGGGGAGGCAAAAAGTGCAGACCACAGCACAACCAGCCCCGGTGTTATCAGAAAAGAGCCCACAGAATGTTGGCGACTATACATTTTGAAAGACCCCCTCCAAAAAAAATTTTTTTTTAAATATAAAGCACTATAATTCATCACCAGGGTTGGCAAGAGAAAGAGTCCCCATCCCAGAATGGGGGATGTGTCAGTTCCAACAACATCAGCATTAACCACACGCCTGGAAACAAACACGCCCACCACATCAAAAGAGAACTTTTTGCTTACAATGATAAAAATGAAATTTTGTCCTAAATGGAACCATTTTTCTCAAGCATATGGTAATGATTTTCAGAAGGAAAGAAACTTCGATTTTTATATCCGTTAGACAATATGGCATTCTGCTTTTTTATTTTAGGATGCTCGATGAAAATTTCAGTATGAATGGGCCCACTTTAAATACAGGCATATAAATAAAGAGCATTGAGCATGGACATAGGACCATTAAAATGGAACATTAGTGCTTTCCCAGTTTCTAAATGCAGCCACTTAAATGTTCAGATCTGATAGGGCAAAGAATAGGGGTATCAGTGGATTCCAAGTCTAGGGTTAAAGGAACTTACACGAGAAACAACAATTTTGGCAAGAGAAGAAAGTTGCTTTTTTCCCCTTGAACTGTTCCTTTCCTTTCAACTTCTGAAGGTCAGCTGTATTCATTTAAATGCAATCTCTCCTTTTATCAGCTACAGTTAGACGCACAAGATAATGTTGCTGGCTTAAGGCTTCCCATCACAACATTTGATTATTTAACTCCTTCTAAAACTATTAAATGTATTTTAAAATACGTTAGATGTATTATTTTTATTCAAACGATCTTAACCTCTTTTTGTTGTTAAGACAACGGTGGGTTTGGGGGACTTCTTTTTTTCCTGTTTGAAGGAAGGCTGCTCTCTACACCCTCATTAAATCTCTCAAAGTCATTCATTAACAATCTTTTTCCTTGGGATTTTTTTGAACTTGATGGGTTTTATCATCTTTCCTGCTCAGATCATCTACTCTCCACAACCACAGAGACCACTCTATCGACATGCTGAAGCACTACCACGGTCGAATTTGGTCAGTGGGTGACAGAGCGTTTCTTTCTTTGGTATGGATTATAAATCTTTTATAGAAAAATATTTTAACAAAAAGTCCATGTTTTCATTAAAAAAATCACAAGTCCATTGCTCACTTCAGCAGCCCATATACTAAAAAAAAATCACAAGTCCAGGGGAGCCTGGGTGACTCAGTCAGTTAAGGGTCTGACTCTTGATTTCATCTCAGATCATGATCTCAGGGTCATGAGATCCAGCCTCATATCAGGGCCAAGTCTGCTTGAGGTTTTCTCTCTCTCTCTCTCTCTCCCCCTCTGCCTCTCCTCACTCTCATTCTCTTGCTCTTTCTCTTTAAAATAAATAAATAAATCTTTAAAAAAAAAAAAAAAAAACCTAAGTCCTTCATTATAGGAAATTGTGTATACGTTCATATACACATAGATGAAGACCACATGCCACATGCCATTACCAGACAGGAGGGTCATGGCAGAACTTCACTGCTTCCAATGGAGCCCAGTAATGGAACACCAACTGCTCCTCCACTAATCACTAGAGCTCAGAATCCAACCAGCACAAGAGCCCAAGCTCCTCACGTGCAAACCCAAATGCTGCTGTTGGACATTTCTTTCCCTCCCGACTCTCCAACAGACCACAGCCGAGGCCCACCACTCGAAGGCCACAGAGAGCCTCAAGTAGGGCCCTCCGTCTGGTTTCATGAGTCAGACTCTCAAAATGCAGTTCTGAGAAAAATCAAGATTGAGGAGAAACACATATTTTAACTCTGCGTGACCCCTGTGGAAAAATGATCATCTATACCACAGACTCCGACAGGGGAGGTTGCACTGAAAAAGCCGCACTGGCCTCCCAAGAAAGGACCACAGGCTTCTGGAAGAGGGTTCTTACCTCATTGGTTGTGAGAGTGAGAATCCGATCCAAGTCCTCTACCAACTGCTTGAACGTCGGCCTCTGTGAGGGCACAGCATGCCAACAGTCCCTCATCATCATATACCTGAGGAAATGGATTTCCTGGTGAATTAATTTTCTAAGCACTAGGTGCACACGGCTATAAGCCAGCACTAAAAGGCACTACAAGAATAGGTCCTAAATGATGAAAATGTATCAGAACTTTCTAAATGAGAAGGCAGTTATTTGCCTTCCCCCAAAATTCACTGCTCGGTTCCTCTGAAAGGCACTTGCAGCTACAAAAACATCACTTTATCCCAAAGCTTTGAGGACAGTATCTATGCCATCGGGAAAGCCATTTTTTCTACATGTCATCGCTGCTGACTTCTGCATTCCTGTGACAGTGACACAGCACAGTGGTCTCACACCTTTATGGCACTTTTGGACGCTGCAGGAAAAGCCTTTTTGGGTCTCCAGTCTGTCCCCAGCACACCCTTCCTTACCCCCCACTCCTGCCCCCATCGAAGCCACGACACATTCTTCTCCCTGACACTTTGAGTTTTATTTTAATGACTGCAGCAAAGGTTCTTCCGTTTAAAAAAAAAAAATTTTTTTTTGAAAACCACAACTTTAAGGTAAGGTTTTTATGAATTAATCTGCCATCACTGGGCTGAACATTAACTTCCTGATTAACTCTTGGACAGGCCTAGGGTCCCAGGCCTTATCTTGATTACGGGTTTCGACAGACCCTCCATATTAGAAAAAGCAATAGGAATGACAGGCAGCACAATAAATACCTTTATATAATATACTATAAAATGTGCCATTCATCAGATGTCCACTGTACAGTGAAAAGCACTCATAGGATTATGGATAGAAAATCCCCATGAAACGACACACAATAGACCACAGTCTCCGGGACAATCACTCTTAGCTAATCCTGGGGGGTTGGGAAGAGAGACTCCTTTTCAAAGCACTGGTTCTACTGCACAAGACGTATGTCACCAACACAACATAATTCCACTTGAAGTGTGGGCTCGGTTCTTCCAGAAACTGGCTTATGGTTTTTACAGTCCGATCTGGGACTCTATGGATGGCACCTGGACACATTTTTAATTCTCTGTGTAGGGGCAAAATATAGGTAACCAGACACTAGCTTCTCTGAAGAGATGTGGGAAACGTTAATCCCGAAGAGTAATTTTCAATGGTCACGAACAAGTTCTAAAGCATCCATTCCCACTGGCCGTGCTGGGGGTCGACTCCAGCAGTGAAGAAAGGCCGTGCTGGTTCTTTAATGCTACGCTCGGTGGGGGCAGGGCCACGGCTTGCTAGCTTGTGTAGGAGAAAAGGCCAGATCTATCTCCCTGCCTCTCTGAGCAGAGATAATAGCACAGCACAGAGGCCTGGGAAGATCAGCCCTGGCTCAGGCTCTCAAGTCAGGAGCCCTGGGGCCTGGGCAGCCCAATGCCCTGAGTGAAAGCTCACTCTGTACACCTTGCCACGATGCTCTCCCTCTCGGGCAGTTACAGCCATCAGAGTAGCCATCCACCTCTGTCCTGGGATCGGGCCCAGAAAAACCTTATTAGCAAAAATGGTTCCTGGGGCCTGTATAGGAAGCCTGGAGCCTTGGGAAACCCAAAAAGTCAGGAGAAGAGTTAATGGCATGGGGGCCCGCACTGAACCAGGAGAGACAACGGGCCTTACAGTTCATTGGTGCAGTTTGCTGGCTTGTCCATCCTGTGCCCCTCCTTGAGCAGCTTAAATAGTTCCTCCACCGGAATCCCTGGGTATGGTGAGCCCCCCAGCGTGAAGATCTCCCACATTAACACCCCGAAGGACCAACTGCAAGGAAGAGGGGAAACAGGGTTACTGACCCACCCGAATCACAAAAACCTCAGTGTGCCCAGTTAATACAGCAAACGCCCACTCGCTTCTCCCGTTCCAAGACTAATGGCCTGAAGTCTCCTGCAGGTCATCCCACGTGCCCCTCCCTGCCCCGAAGGAGTATCTTCCCTGCCCGCCCCCCCCCCCCCCCCCACAGTGATGACAACCTGAGACATGTTCCCACGGAATTTCCCATCACCAGACAACAGAGTAGGGAAGGGAAGCCATCCCTCTTTTTTGGGGGGGGTGTAGGCTTGGGGGGGTTGCTATTTTTATTCGGACACTGAATGAGGTTACTCCGCCTTAAAGGCAGTGTGATGTGAGCCATGTGAGGATCTCCACTCCTAAGCTGCAAAACTCCTCATGCTCCTCCTGTTCCAGCTCTTCCACCAGCCTGGGTGCCTGACCCCACCCGCCCAGGCTGTGACCCACCAGTATGGGCGGTTGACAGACTAAGCCCAGAAAGCAAATTCTGCGAGTAACAGCTGCCCAGTGAGGCCGGTGGAACGTCTGAGGACACAGAAGGTCTGTGACTTACTAAGGTCACGATGGGAGTGAGCATCAGGCTGGGATGAGGATCAAGGAATCCTGTGCCCCAGACAGGCTTCTCAGAGCAGAAACTGAAAACATCTCTCAGGGTCCCATGTGCACCTGACCCTGTGGAGACCCACGGTTGGGCTTTCTGAGCCTCGTTCAGGACACTCACAACTCCTGATATAATCAAGCCAAGACTCCTGCATGGACCTATGTCACTGTGGCTTTGGAAAAACAGCCTCACGGACTCTATTCAGGTTTAGGGTGAGACATGAAACTCTAACCAGTTTTGTATAGAGCAAAAGTGGCAGCATAATGCGGGCAGCTGACTCATTACAAAAACGGGACTCCTAATTCATTCCTTCTAAACATGACCGGCTGTGACAGCAACGGAATCAGTGCCCACCCCAGAGAGCCTCCCGTTCACATAAATAAAAAATAGATCCACTGATTTTTTTCTTAAACTATTTATTTTGGACTAATTATAGACTCACAGGAACTTGGAAAAAAACAGTTACAGAGAGATGCTCTGTACCTTCCACCCAGTTTCCCACAATGGTAACATGTCCCAACCTATTTTCTAAACCTAAAATCCTAAAATATCAGTTGGAGCCTAACCCTGATAATATTTTTAAGTGTATCATAATAGAGACTGTGCCCCACTCAGCTTCTCCCCACAAGGGCAAACCTATGATGAGGTATGACGAACCACCCTCGGGTAGGAGAAGTTTCAAAATTCCTTCTTTCAGGGAGCAAAGAACATGCCAACAGCCTAGCAAATTAGATAGCGGCCTTGTAGTCAGACGTCCGTGAATTGGGGTAGGGGGGTTTAGGGTGGGGGGCGGTACTTCCGCTCTAGCAGGAGGAGGTCTGCAGTTGCACCTCCCATGTACTTTGAAGCCAGGCAGATTAGTAACAGAGCACTGGTTACCAGCCTACCATAAAATCCGTCCTTTCTAGGGCTGGCTCCTGCACCTTCTAGAATTATGTGAAATACGGCAGGCCGCAAAGAATGATGAAAGGTGAATACAATATTTTTGCAACTCAACCCGATGGAGAAGCCAGAGAGAAACGGGAGTTACTTACACGTCACTCTGATGGGTGTACACTCGATCGAAAAGGGCTTCTGGAGCCATCCACTTGACCGGAAGTCGCCCCTGCAAGTGTGGAAAACAGGTAAAAACCACTATATTAAACCAGTTTCCTTTAGCTGGCTTGAGAGGCTGTGCCCTATTTAGAGCTGACTGACTCATGATTTTTCACTGCTCAGTCCTCAGAGCAGAAATAAGCTCCAAGGGGGCCTACACCTAATGTGCAAGATGCACAGATTTGGGCAGGTTAGTAAGATGCCATTTCTTCGGATTCTCATTCTTATCAACCTCCCAAGCACACAAACACACCCTGACCGCCTTCTGGGCAAAGATTAATCCAGAAACTCCCAAGCTCTAGTCTTGGCTAGAGAAGTCCTTGGCAAAGAGCCCGATGAAGACCAGAGAGGGTGCTGATTATTCTATACAGAAGACTGTTTCCCATTTACTAAAAGTCTCTTAAATAGAGTTTCAATTTGCTTATTGAGAAGTTTGTCGAGAGTATGGCAAAAGAACAGGGATAAAGGGCAGAGGAATGAGCGCGTATTATCTTTCATCTGGAACATTCCGTGCCACCACCACCACCCCCTCCCTTCCACCACATTGCTGCCATGGACTTACATTTGTGGTCTTTTTGTAATAGTCTATATTGTTGATATCTCTGGCCAGTCCAAAGTCTGCTATTTTCATCACATTGTTTTCTGTTACCAAAACATTTCTGGCTGCTAAATCCCGATGAATACACTGAAATCCAGAAAGGACACATTTCAGAATGTTTCAAGAGTAAAGGGGAAAACATACTCACTTCTAAGAATAGAGAAAGAAAATATATCTTAATCAAAAACTGGTATTTCTGTTCTAATTAGAAGTAACTAAAAAAACAAGGCCCCAATCATTTCAAAGAGCAAAGCTACAGCAAGCAGCCAATTCTCTTTTACGCACCATCGACTGTCAATACGGAGTCCTTCCTACGAGATCTGTACTAGATTATTCTAAAATCTTTTCTCTCAACACTTGCTCTCCTGCCCTTTACAGCCAAACATTCAACGGAGCTGGTTAAACTCCAACACCACATTGTCTTTCCCTCCTGGTCAGTCCGCAAATATTGTGAGTCCATCCCTGCCCCTCCAGAAGTTTATGTCAGACCTAAGTGAGCGCTTCTGATGCCTCAATGTTTCCCTCTGCAGCTCTGGACACGGTGCTCCTTTCAGAAAACGGTCCCCCTCATCCCTTCTCCTGGCTCACCTTCTCCATCTAGCTCCTCTCCTCCCCTGTCCCTCGAAATAGGAGAAATGTCCCATTAATTGTGTGTATTCCCACATATCCCCAGAGCTTCCATTCTTAGATACACACAAAAGATCTGCAAATCCTTACCCCTTTCCTAACTTCTCTCCCAGGACCCTCGTTGTCATCTTCCACAGGCTACGGGACATTTCGACATTGACATCCCTTTGGCACCTCAAATCCAAGGTCTCTGCTCCCCTAATCCTTACCCTCTTGGTCTCTCTCAGTCCCGAGAGGTAGTCACCAGAGTTCTCTGCACACTCCTCCCCAGTTCTGTTGATGTTGGCTCCCAAATACCTCTGCAATTTGTCTACCCAGCTCTGTCCCCACTGCTAACCACGGAGCCCAGGACATCGCCACTGCCCACCCCCATCCCCACGGAGAGCCTCACCACCTGCCTAACTGGTCTTCACACCTCCAAACTCAGCCCTACAGTACCTGCTATGCTTCCCACAAGTTGAGTCTCTCAAAGAACTGACCACGTCCTTCCCCGACTCATATCATGACCAACGCCCGTCTACCCACGCCCAGGCCTGGAGGACACCAGCCCATACAAAGGGCCCAACCTAGGTCTGCAAAACACCTGAGTGGGTGGGGCGGGGTGTGTGTGTGGGGGGGTGATGCGGACGTGCTCACTACAGGACAGCTAATTTATAGTTCTGTTACTCACTCTGGTCTCAAGAAAGACATAGTCATTAGAACTCCCCATTTTGTCCTTTCTACAAATGGTAGACTTTTGCACAGTGTTACACCTCAATATAACAAGATTTCATCATGACACATGGTAACGACAATCCCACATCATCATCCCCTATTTTTGGAAAAGGCAAGGTCTAAGGGAGTGAACGAATATCCCTACCAAATGCTTTTACATAGGCTCCTGGCCCAGTCAACTACTAGATGAAGGAGGTCTGATCAGGCCACCTGACAAGGGTGAAATGGGGCTGGTCGTAGACAGGCTCGCCACGAAATGGCCAGGGAAAGGCAGCGAGCCCAACTCTCTCTGAAGAAGAAATTAGGGATTATTTGCTCCTGCCCAGTGCCCAACGATTCCTTGTTTTTCAGACGCTTCTGTGGTCCCCTGGATGGGCGAAGACCAGGAAAGGGGGAGCAGGAAAGCGCCGCAAGTAAGTAGGCCTGTGCTTGGCCAGAACGGAAGCAGGAAATGTGAGAGCTCCCAGAAGCCGCCTGGGGATCCGGCCGGGGCGGGAGCCATGTTCCTAGTTTGGAGGCCTCTTCAAATTGAACTTCCAAGCCCTCGGCCAAACTCTCCCGGCGGCGTGCTCCCTGCCGACACGAGCTCTGTGCGCTTGGCAAGCTGTGTGGTCAGAAGAATCTGGATTCCCACACGCTGGGCTCCCACCGCACAGGAGGGCCCGGACTCAGAGATACCACGACAGCGACCTCCATCATCCTCTTGGCGGGAGCCGGGATCCAGCACCAACCTCCCACATCCCTCGACGCTAGCAGACACTAACGCCCACCCTCGGGGCTGAACAGTAAGAGACTTGGAACCAACACGCAAGAGAAAGAAAATAATTAACATCAAGCCAAATTCCCATCATCTGCAGAAATTGGAGCTGTTTTCCAGCGCAGAGCAGCCCATTTACATAACTAGGGCCCTCAGCCCGTTTGGTATCCGTTTCTTAAGTGAGTGGAGAGTAACGGGTCACTAAGGGAAGACGACTAACTCCCCCTGCGGCCCAGACAGTGTGACGGGTGCTCTGCGGGGCTGATCGAGTTCAAGTCCCATGGCAACCCATGAGATGGGTACGACTGCACCCATTTTACAGATGGGGAAGCTGGCACCTGCTTTAAAAAACAAAAAACACCCACTTACGCATAACATCTTAGAATGAGTTTTAACTGGTTTTGGGGTCTGGGAAGAAGAAAAATTAGTGTGCTTTGAACTAAAACCAGGAAGAGCTTTCATGATTTATAGAAGGCTCAAATACCCCATGTTACCTTGTTGGATTCTGTGTACATCACCGTGTTTCTTTAATTATCCATCCCCCTGGTTCTCCACACACACACACACACACACGCAGCTTAAGGACAGGCCCTACATGTATGTTTTTTGTTTTTTTTTTTTAAAGATTTTACTTATTTATTCAGGAAAGAAAGAGAGAGAAAGAGAGTCAGAGGGAGAAGCAGGCTCCATGCAGGGAGCCCAAACCGGGACTCGACCCCGGGTCTCCAGGATCAGGCCCTGGGCTGAAGGCGGTGCTAAACCGCTGAGCCACCCAGGCTACACGGCCCTATACGTTCATCCCTATATTCCCAGCACCGAGCATGGACCTCAACCCAGTAAACGTTTGCCGAGCCGAATTCATAATTGCATTCCATCATAATGAGCCAGAGAGCTCACTTGACAGTTTTTAAGCAGGCCTCCAGCAAGCTCATCGCTAGCGGCTGGGAGGCTGAGTGTGAGCAGGCCCGAATCTGGCCCTTGCCCTGCTTCCTCATCCCCAACGGTCAGGAATAAACCCTCCATTTTTGGAGGCAGGGGACCATTTTTAAGATCTTCATCTACCACCAGCTTCAAACCCGTGCCAAGTCTTTAATTAGCAGGCGATCTTCTGCAAAGGGCTTTGGAACCCTTCAAGCCCTAACGAAACAGCTCTGTCCCTTGCAGCCCACTCCGTTAGTGAACAAAGCCCTGGCACAGGGCATCTTCCCGGTTCCCCCTCCATCTGGGGTGAGGCAGGGATTACCCGAGAACAGGGGGGAGGCTGCGGAGCAGTGTGGGTGAGTGGAGAACCAAAGGGCCTGGTCTGGGGCCAGTACTTTTCTCTAGAGACCCAGGAGTGCCCATCTTGGAAACGAGGACAGTGACGCAGACACACCGGGCTCAAAGGTTTCCTGGCAACTCCTAAAGGTCCTCAGCATCCTTAGCCTAACATCGCACCTACGTCAGAGGTGCTCTCAGGTTAAGGAGGATACCGTATGTAAAATGCTTGTCCTAGGCCTCGTCAATGTTGAGCTCCCAAAAATCAGTGCTGATGACTAATGCCAAGAGTGGCTATTATCACAGCATTAATAAGGGCACTGGCCGTCTGTCATCCTCAAAGGTTTCCATCTGCCCCCTTTCACAAAGTTCATCTGACTCTTGGCTCCCTCATCACTATACTGAACAGCTCCAAGAGAGGAAGGACCCCAGAGTCCTCAGGGCTGGGGCGTCGGGGGGGGGGGGGGGGGTTCTACACGGGCTCCGAGAGCCAGGTGCAATGCACATCCTTCTCTCCTATTCTGAGCAGAGAGATACTCCGCCTTCCAGAAACCCGTTCTGGTGCCCCTGTGAACCACATCCTGCCTGGCCTCCTAACCATGTCCCTTCAGCCTCTGCTGCCATCAGGTGCTTTGAGCCAAGCTCTAGGAATTGAGAGTTTTTCTTACTCCCCCTTTTCTCCGCCTCTCCCCTGCTAGATGACCTCCCAAGCCCTGGTACTTCCTTTGCTGGCTCCCAAGGTCTTACCCAGCCCCCAGAGCTGCACTCCGCCCTGCGCTTCCTGCCCGGCATGGGCCCTTGAACAGCTCGCACACATATTCAAAGTGCATCCTGAATTGTCCACCAGAATCTATTCCCCTCCCCCTCCCCCACCCACCTCCCGCCCGGGAGCCTTCCTCATCCTGATCAGCTGCACCACCACCAGACCTCTCAAGCTGGGAATCACTAACAATTCCAATAGCAAAATATATCCAAATCCGTCTTCTTCTCCAGTGCCCATGGGAGCCAACAAGCCCTAGCCCGAAACACCAGCACCCAACTTCCAACCCACCAGCTGCAAGCAGCGCCAGAGCCAGGGAGCTTTACAGCACAAACCTGATCCTATCACTCTCCCTGGGTGGCTTGCCACGCACCAGGGGAACAGTCTAGAGGCCTTGGCCTTGGGTCTGCGAGGCCCTCAATGAGCAGGGCCGGCCTGTGTCCAGCCACATCTCACGCCCTGCTCTCTGCACACTGTGTCCCTCCCTAGACGCTGCACATGCTATCCCTCTGCGGGAGTGCTCACCAGCCACCTTTGCCCCCCGAACCACCCCCCCCACCACCACCACCCACACTGACCTCACATAATTTGTTTCCTGCACAGCATGCTTAACCTTTCCCTATTTTTTTTTTAAAGATATTATTTATTTGAAAGAGAGACAGAGACAAAAACAGAGCATGAGCAATGGGGAGGGGGCAGGGGAAAGGGAGAAGCAGACTCCCCACTGAGTAGGAAGACTGCTACGGGCTTGATCCCAGGACCCCAAGATCATGACCTGAGTTGGAGGCAGACGCTTAACCGACTGAGCCACCCAGGTGCCCCTCCATACTTATTTTTATTCCCACACTAATTGTTGGTCTCTCCTGCTGTCACGCGAGGTTCCTGCTCCAAGAAGTCCAGGACAACTCCCGCTAAGGGAGCCTGACCTAGGGCACAAGGCACCAGAGTCCAGAGTGCTCAGGGATATTCACTTAAGGATTAATAAAATGACCAAGCCAGCTCGCCCACCACTTTTCTATTAGTAACTGAGCCATGCAGAGTCCAAAAACCACTTCCCCGCTCCCATATCAGGAAGGACACAGAGTGACCCGGGCTGAGGGTCACAGCAGGCAGCCTGCAGGCAGGCCATGCTCCCCAGGGTCTTAGCGAGGGATATGTGAAAGCTACAGCAGAGGTGAAGTAGAACAAGGAAGGTCCGTGGATCGCTTGTCACGCTGGCCCTTTCTCTTCACACACAATCTCAGCCCCCAACACACATACTTTTTTCTGCCTAAACTATTTAAAACTGAGCTGCAGGGCACCGGGGTGGCTCGGCTGGCTAAGCGTCTGCCTTCAGGTCAGGTCACAATCCCGGGGTCCTGGGATCGAGTCCCATGTTGGGCTTCCTGCTGAACAGGGAGTCTGCTTCTCCCTCTGAGCCTCCCCCTGCCCATGTGCATGCTCTCACTCTCGAGTAAATAAATAAAATCTTTAAAAACAAACAAATAAATAAATAAAATAAGAGTGAATTGCAGACCTCACTGATACTTCACACCTAAACACTTGAGCAAAGATCTCCTACCCTAACACAAGACCACGATCACCACCTATAGATTTAACATTGATCCAGTCGTATTAGCTAACGTTGACCATACTCAAACTTCAGTTGTTCGTAAAAATGTTCTTTATAAGGGATCCCTGGGTGGCGCAGCGGTTTGGTGCCTGCCTTTGGCCCAGGGCGCGATCCTGGAGACCCAGGATCGAATCCCACATCGGGCTCCCGGTGCATGGAGCCTGCTTCTCCCTCTGCCTGTGTCTCTGCCTCTCTCTCTCTCTCTCTCTCTGTGACTATCATAGATAAATAAAAAATAAAATAAAAAAATAAAAAATTTATAAAAGCTGCCTGCCCCAACCCTGAATAAGGCCCAGTCCAGGGTCACACGTGGACACATAGCTGTCCTGTCTCTTAAGCCTCCCTTAATCTGGAACAGTTTCCTCGGTGCTTTTTTTTGTCTCTCATGACACGGACATTTAGAAGCGAAGGCTTGTCAAATGTCTCACCTTCTGGATCTGATCCATTTCCTCATGTCAAAGACCTTTCAGTGGGCAGACTCCCCTGTGTACGTGCATATGCACACAAAACCATTTGTTTTCTAAAATCTATGCATTAAGAGCTTTCCCAGGGGGGAAAAAGAATCTGAAAAAGTCTTCAACTCTGGACTGTCTTACAAATAAGAAACAAATAAAAAAAGGAAACTAAAAAGAAAACAAAAAGCAGAACATGTGGTAGTTCTGGCCATGTTCTAATGTGGCCACAGAAGAAGGGGCTGAGGTATAGCCACCCCTCCCTGAATCCCTGACACCACGTGGTCGGATATGGGCTGCCTCACTCACCCACGTGACTGGGCATGGCCATGACCCAGCTGGGCCCCCCAGTGACAAGGGCTCCATGCCCACAAGAGAATCTCACTTCTTTGGGGAGCCCAATCATCAGCATCCAGCTCCGCTGCAGGTAGGAAGTGACCCCACCTCTGCCCAAGGAGGAAGTTCTGCAACCCTCCCCTCGGAAGTGTGAGCTACAGAAGGGTGCCTTGGGTCATCCAAAATGCCCCAGAGGACATCGGGGCACCTGTCTAACTGCTTTCAGAATAACTCAGATGTTTAAAGTTCCATTGCAAGTGGCATGCTTGGAATGCAGACAGTTCACCTCAGGGGACCTGGCCAACTTCTAACCAGAGGGTCACCCCGCTAAATGAGACAAAATAAACCCAGAGGATACCCAGGACTCAGTGTTACTAAAATATCCCTCCGCTTGACCTTTATTCTTAGAATTTAATGCCCTTTCAAACTGAAAACCATAAACACAAGAAAGTCTATGTCCAAAAACTCATCACAAAGCAAATAAAGTCCCCCCAAAACCCATCAGAATTAAAGGTAGCACCCCCTAAACCAGCTGTTGTCTACCGAGAGCTGAATTCCCAGGAGAAGATCTTTTCTGCCCATCTATGCAGTGTCACTATAGACTTCTGAGGCTGCCCCGGCTCTTGAAGAGTTCACTAAACCCCAATGTGAATAACGCAATACATATTTTCCAGGTTGTACAGGACATGCAAGGGCTTGATTTAGCAAATGAGCACATCCAAACTGCCTGTTTTCTTCACAGACCTTTTTAACTGGAATGCACCCAACTGAGGAGAATGTGAAGGACTCACTTTCTGGGAAGCCAAGTACTCCATGCCTCTCGCCAGCTGGTAGGTACACGACACCAAGTCCTTAAAGGTCATCTGCTCCTCAGGAACGCGGTTAATGTCATAGGAATACTCCATCCCAGGCGGCCTCCGGGCTCGGAGGTATTCACGGAGGTTGCCTTTCGAGGCATACTCCACAATGACGTAGAGTGGGCCTGTGGATGGAGAGGACAAGCTCACTGAGGCTACGCGCCCAGATCTACCATTGGGAAGCCCAGTATTCTTTCTTACAACCCAGTCCTTTTTTTTTTTTTTTTTTTTTTATTTCAACATACAGAAAAGCACACACACAAAAATAGAACACCTGCATTCTAATCTCCCCAAAATGATAATAGACACTTGGGTCAAGAGAGCCTCAAAAGTCTTAGAGAAACAGACACACAATGAGTGTCCTTCCCCAATCACTCTCGTGCTCGCCTGTGCCCTCCTGCAGAGCAATGGTCATCACCAATTTGCCTTTTCCAGTTCATTTTAATGATTTTACATACATATAAGTATCAACAAATGTTATTATCTTTAATCGCATAAATGAATAATAAAGACAGCTTTGCAGCATTTTCCCCCGACTTATTATCTTTGTGGAACCCAGCTAGGCTGATAAAAATAAATCTAGATCATTCCTTTTAAGAGCTATGTGTATCCTATCCTATAAACATACCACACTTTATTTACTCATCTCCCTTTACATTGCTTCCAGGATTGGGCTGTAACAGCACACAGCGAACATTTCTGTCTGCCTCCTTACACACACGTGCAATCCTTTCTCCGTGGCGTAGACCAGAGGTTGGCAAACTACAGCCTGCAGGGCCAAATCCTGCCCACCGCCTGTTTTTGTAATTAAATTGTATTGGCACACAGCCAGGCCCATTCACTTCTGTATTGTCTGTGGCTGCTTTCTCACTACAATGGCAAAGAGGAGTCGTCGCCACAAAACCCAAAAATATTTACAGTCCCCCTTCACAGAAAGTCTCCCAACTTCTGGTACAGACCTAAAACAGGAGTTGCTGAGGCAAAGAGAGGCGTTTTCAAGTTCATTAATTATCAAGAGAAGTCAGGGCTCTCTCTCTCTCTTAAGGAAGATAAAGTGTCCCTTCATTCCACGCTCTCTCTCTCTCCTTCCCTATTCTTGGTAACCCATCACTGCTCATAGCAAGACACGACTTCTTCAATCATCATTTTGAGGGATTCATCAACCAAAACATAGGGTCTTTCCCCACCTCCTTTTTTTTTTTTAAGATTTTATTTGTTTGAGAGAAAGAGAGAAAGACAGAGAGCATGAGCAGGAGGAAAACCGAAAGGAGAGGGACAAGCAAACTCCCCGCTGAGCAGAGGGCCTGATGTGGGGCTCGATCCCAGGACCCCAGGATCATGACCTGAGCCCAAGTCATACGTTTACTCGACTGAGCCACCCAGGCACCCCCATAGTCTTATTTTGGGAAATCCCCTCTTAACGCTACAAAACAAAAACAAGGAGACTGTCTTTTCCCAGCACCCTCCGGGTTAGGCCCTAAGAACAGAAGGACTCTATAAGGCCCTCCCATCCAAGTCACCCAACGCCTACCTTTCCCCAGCCCCCCAGTGCAGCCACAAAGCCCCCTTTGTGTTCACGGCCAGGAACATCTTCCTAAGGGGATTTTAAAGAGAACTTTAAACATGCACTTGAGGTGCCCTAGGAGCAAGATCCAAGAGTCCAACCGTTTCTAAAATGATGTTAACATTGAAGCGTAAATTATTTAGATGAAAGCATTTTTTCCTCCTACTCACCATCCTGAGTACAGGCTCCAAGGAGATTTATGATATTTTTGTGTTTTCCAATCATCTTCATCATCTCCATCTCTGACACTAGATCAGAAAGATCTTTCTCTGTGGCATCGTCTACAAACATGAGGTAAATTAAAAACGAGTTAGTTTTCTCTCACCCATCAGCTGCTGCTGCTAGTTGCCAAAAACTTAGTTGAAAGACCATGAAATTGAATTTTAGAACCAGAAAACACTTTCCAAATCACCTCCCTCATTTTATTGGTAAGGGGGCAAAGGCCCAGCTGGGGAACTGCCCTGATCCGTGTCAAATAGCTAATTTGGGGCCAATGGGGTCAAAAGTCAGAACTAGCATATAGGCGTCTGATGCTAAGGCCAATTCTTTTCCAGCAAACCTCACAAATGTGGGGGTGTTTTAACTTTATTGTGAAATAAGTCCATCCTCTGGCAGGTCTAAGCTGCCTCAAAAAAACCGTGTGTCTGGAAGCAACTGTGAGTACAACACAAAGGAAGAGGCAGCAGAGGAGAAGAAGCAGAAGGAGGCACCTCAAATCACTACAGGCTTTCTCCAGACCAAATACTGCTAATCTGAGCCCGTACAGAATCTATAGGCAGGTTCAGGGGGCACCTCATAACTGTTTACAAAAGTGTGTGTGTACACGTGCATTTTGAGCAGGCAAAGATTCGTGCCCTCCATGGCGGGCTTTCTCAAAGGGGGGCTGTGATTCCAAACCTAAAAAAAAATAAAAGTCTTATAAACCTCTGTTCTGTAATTGCAAGAAAAAAGGCTAGATTCCACATTCATGGACATGTAGCTTCTAGAAAGTGGCAAGACTCTTTCCCATGTGCCTCCCTTCGAGTTAATCCAATATAGAAAAATCTGCATGTACTAAAAAAATGAAATAAGGAAATGCACAGGGGCCATGTTGCAAAAAAAGCTCTTTCACTTCACAAAAGGAAGAGCAATGCAATTGGCTGGAAGGCAAGATCCACACAGCGACCGAGGAGGGCTGTACTTGTGCTATGAGCCACCCATTGGCTGTAAAAATAGCCAGGGCCCTCCCAGGGCTCTGGGGCTAATGTCCCTCTCCATCCTGAAAGGGAAGGCCAGCCTGAGTATATCCAGAGAAATAAACACCCAGATCTCCAGTTTGGAGCTCCAAAAACCAAACAAAAGTTCTGCCAAAAGAGGCTAGAAGCCCGGGCCTTCCCCACGCTTGCCCCGGTACGTGGCCAGGGGCTGCTGAGGTCGGCTGTTGCAGGGCACACAGCCCAGCACACCTGCCCCGCAGGAGGGTGAGGGCACACGAGGCAGGCCCTGGCCGCGCAGGACAAAAGCCAGAGGGTCACCTCTGTCGGTGGAGGTGGAGCTGAGACACACGGGGTGAGCGAACACAGTCCTCCATGGCATCAAATCCCAAGGGGAGGAGCTCAAAACACCCAAGTTTTCCCTGGGAGCCATTCAACAGCTAACAAAAATTCATCTTCTTGACTATTTCCACCCTGCTACCTCCCCACTCGAGGACAGAAAGACCATCGCATGGTGGCCCATGAAACAGAAAAAAGCCCAACTCAGGAGAATCCACAGCCAGTCAGTCACCCCCATCCAAGAGCAGGTGTCTCTGCCCAGACACACGGAGAAAACTCTGTCCATTTTTTTTTTTTTTAACTCTGTCCTTTCTAAGAGCCCTACCGCAGGACTTGGAACACAACCGTCCCCTGGAGCTCTGCTCACAAAAGAACATTGCGGAGGAGAAAGTTAGAGGTTGAAGAGCTGTAAGCTCCTCGGACACCGGCATGAAGCAGAGCTGCACAGTCGTCACACAAACATCATGTGATGCTCGCATTTCGGGGTGACTATTCACACATCCCAGAACGTGCCCGGCCTCCGATCCTGTCACCGATCCCGCTCCTTTCCCTTTTAGCTTTCTAAGGGACTCTCCCAGCCCTGTGTCCATTCTGCTCAGTCTCTTACAAAGGAGAAGGTGTGTCCCCCTCGCCCTTCGCCTCCTCACTCCCTCCACAAGGCCAACCTTCCTTTATTTGTAAGTTAAGGCTCGGGTCCCCAAATGCAACATACCAGCAGGCATCTAAATGAACCAATCAAGGTGAGCTGATACCTCTAAGCACATACAAATACAGAGGGAATAAAAAATCACGGTCATCTATAAGGAGCTGATGAAGGACAATCTGGAAGGCTACCACTGTCTACCAAAACCGGCTTTTCTTTCTTGTAAGTACACACAGCTCAAGATAAATCGTCTGTCCAGGATGCTGATTTATACTGAAAACTCCTCAACCCCTAGGTCAACTATGTGCTCTCTGACCTCCTGCCATGATAGAGTTCACATGCCACAAAAGGAACATTCTTGATAAGACTTCCCACCCCGTTCCCACCCCTACCCGTCCCCCGTCCCCCTCCCCACGCACCTTTCAACATCTTCACCGCCACCGTGACTGCTTCCTTGGGCTTCTCTTTGTCAATTCCCACCGCTTCGGCCATGACCACTTGCCCAAAGCAACCTTCCCCCAGAGGTTTGCCCAGCGTCAGCCTAAATGTGTAAATAGGGGATTAGCACACAGCATCTGGTGAAGGGGAAATTCCAGAACTAAATATAAAAATCTTTCAGCGGCTTGCAAAAGCATGGAGCATTTATCATATGGAACTAATGAGACCCGGGGTATACACGCGCTCGAGTATTTTCTTAGTGACGTTGTAGAGAATGTCAATTACAGGCGGGACAGCTATTAAATTTCACATTTGTGTTCACGATTTATTTTCTTTGTGGAAGGTATCCTTGCTAGTGAGGTGGTCAGGGTTCTTAAGTGCTAACAATGAGGAGCTTTTGATCTTGAGCCAGTTGAATATTCGCAATTTAGAATGTCTCGAAGAAAAAATGTTAAAGCTGCTCTTATTTTTTTGTCTCTGTGAAGTGACGTCTTTAAAAATCACTATTATTCAAATACCAATGGATTTTACGGTCATGTTCCTGGCCAAGTTACATGATATGAATCTTAAACACATTTCAAGGAATCCCTAATTTTTCCCTAGAGAACAAAGAAAATTCTAGAAATCGAGGGGAATCGTTTTTTGACCTAACAGCTTAGAAACTCTTGAACTACCCAAAATTAATAATGAAGAAAATCCAGAGTGAAACTGTATTTCTAAGCTCAGAAAGCTCGGATGCAATGTCATACTCATAGCCATATATTGTCTTTGGATATCCTAGAAGCTGACAGAATGGAGAAATCTTTGGAATACTCATGAATGTGGGGTTCTTTTTTCCACTTAAGCACGACGCAACCAAGTATTTTGTAGCCCTTCGTAAATAAACCGTATTTGTGGTAAGTACACAATGGTTTACAAAAGCTAAATAAAGACTTAGGGCAGTGTAGGCTGTGCTGAGGTCATTCTGTTTCTCTCCTGAACTAAAATTAAATTTCATATCTTGGCAGAAAATAAACATTTGCATTGGAAAAATGGCTAATTTATGTCCTATTGCCCTGCTACTACAAGCATAACAATCCTTTCTTTGTACCACTTCTGCCTCCAATCTAATAAACTGCTTCTAAATAGCCTTCATTCACTGGAAATCGGCTCCACCTACGTTTGTGCTCAACTCTGTTCTGAAATGCTTAGCACTCAGATTTTCCGCACTCAGGGACCCCCACCCCCTGCCAGGTGGGAGCTAACAGTTAGGCACATACAGACTTCCACTGTTGACTGCAGTGTCACAGCAGCAAAAACTGTGGACTGAACCTGAGAGAGCAGTAACTGCTATTTTTTTTTTTAAGATTTATTTATTTATTTATTTATTTATTCATTCATTCATTCTTTCATGAGAGACACACAGAGGGAGGCAGAGACACAGGCAGAGGGAGAAGCGGGCTCCCTGCAGGAACACCGATGTGGGACTTGATCCCGGACTCCAGGATCACGCCCTGGGCCAAAGGCAGGCACTAAACCACTGAGCCACCCAGGCATCCTGAGAGCATAATTTCTTAAAACTCCGAGTTCAGCCCTGTGCATGCACACGCATGTGCACACGAACCCTCCTACTTGTACACTCAAAGTTGGGACCAAGGTGACTCCATGAGAAACAACCTCATTCCGTTCTCTTTCCACATTCTCCAGGTAAAGAAACCATTCTTTCTGTTTTCTCCGATGCCTCTCCCAGTTGTTCAATAAGCAAATCCTGAATGAATGAATGAATGAATGAATGAATGATGTTTTCACTAGGGCACACAAATACACTGGAAATTATCTCCATTAACTCTCTTGACAGAGAGGTACCTGTACAATTATTTGGTCCTGGCTTATGGTGCACACCAGTATCTCCAAATCAGCCTTTGGGAGACAAAACTGGCGTGGAGTTGCGGGAAATCAAAATCACAGGGGGCCACGTAAGCTACCTCTCCCAAATAGAGCTCATCAGACTTGGTCTCTAAGGGCATCTGGGTGGCTCAGCGGTTGACCGTCTGCCTTTGGCTCAGGTCACGATCCGGGGGTCCTGGGATCGAGTCCCACAACAGGCCCCCTTCAGGGAAGCCTGCTTCTCCCTCTGCCTATGTCTCTGCCTCTCTCTCTGTATCTCTCAAGAATAAATAAATAAAATCTTTAAAAAACAATACAAAATTTTTAAAACCTTTTTAATTTAAAATAATACTTGGGTCTCTAGAAAAGCTCATCTTGGTACCTCTAAATTTGTGTATGAGTCTCTTCTATTGTAATTAAAACACCTCTCTGACATAATCTCAGGAGATACTACAGATGTCAAGACAAAGCAGGAGGAGAAGCTATAAAGAAGCAAAGCAAAAGCTTATTCCGGTTGATGTGATGTAGATGGACAGTCCGTGATTTCCACCTTCCACTACTCCCAAGGTTCAAATTCGAGGGGCTACAAGTGGTACCCCGGAAGTGAGCCAACAGTCTTCGAGGACCATCATGCTTTATTTCAGAAGGTAGGTCTGGGAACTGGTCCCGCCCAGCAGTGGGAGGGCTGGGAGCACAAGATCTGCCTCACACACTCTCCTCCTAGCGCCACCAAGTTGTCAGGTCTGCAGTTCAGAGCTCCCAGCTCACCACTGCAGGGAGGAAAACAGAAGACAGGGAAACTCAAGAGCTAAGATTTGTACTCAGTCCTGGGAGGCCTGTACCATGATCATCACTTTACAAAACGAAATTCAGAGAATCAAGGTTGCCCAGCCACTGGGGCAAGCTAAGCCAAGATTCAAATCCAGTCCAGGAGAGCCCAAATACATGGAACTGAAGCCAGATCAAGAGATAAACAGCTCCCAGTAATGCCTTCAACAGGGCCTGGAGGCTGTGCTTTGAGCATATAACTGAAACACCTCCACATCATCCAATGAAGAATATATGGACCACTGGAAATCTGATGGCAGGTACCACAGTCAAACCTTCTGCAGCCCTATATTACATTAACAACCCTTAAAACAGCAACATGGACTGAAGATTCTTAAGGCCGTTTGTATTTTATACCCAATTTCTCCAAAGAAATGAACTACAGAACAGTCATGTCATAAGCAGAAGCTGGAATGATATATCTGTTTTACAAACGGGATATTGTCCTTTTAGTCCATGTGACTGGGTTTTAATTATCTAAAAAAGTGAAAAAGTACTAACCAGGTACTATCTAGTTTGGGGACTAGCCATGCCTAGTTGCTATTTTAAAGGAGCTAGTAAAAGAGAGAGAGAAAATAAATTCTTTCCTTTTTCAGGAATTGGCTATTTAGAAATACAATCTCACTCACTCCTGTTACCACCGTCAGACGTGATCTTTGCAGTTAAGGATCAGAAAAAGAAAATGTCAATCCAACATTTGTACCAAGATTCCATTTGAGGATGCGTCCAATAGAAGTACTCACTTATCTCTGGGAAACTCCCACTTTGGATCTTCCGGCAGTTCATACTCGGAGACCCCTGCCAGCATGGGGGTGTCTGCTGTTGAGGAGAGGCGCGTGGTTATCCTCACCAGCGGAGTGTTGGAGTTCATAGAGGAGCTGGACTCAGCAGACACCTGGATACAAAATGCAAAGACACAGGTGTAATCCTGGCTCCACCTGAGAAGCTTGGCGGCCGGCCAAAGCCCAGCCAGATGTTCGATTCTTAGAAAGAAAGAGAAGTGGGAGTGCTGGCCAAAGTCAAGAATTTCGGACCAAAACCATTGGATTCCAACTCCTCTGTTCCCATCTAGGCGCTACCAGATTTCACCCACATCCTACATTCCTAAGACCAGGTCTGCAAACATTTTTAGATAGGATCTGAGCAAAACAGAAGTCAGCTTTCTGACCTAATTCCTCAAAACAAGCAGCTGAGGACAGAGCATCAACCCCACGGGATTCATTATTGCCTTTTCGCCTAGAACTGTCCCAGAGCCCTGCATGACCAATCAATCTCCCTGGAGACTAGCTCAGATCGTGAATCAATTCTGTGCCTATGAAACTCCATGAAAACATTTTAGAAAATCAGCTCTTCAATATGTTGTCTGCCTTTTGGAAGGAAAAGCCGAATGTCAGCTCTAGGATTTGAATGTGAAGGGCCAGGAGCTCCAAGTGCCTTAATTCCAGGTAACTGGAGACCCAGGCACCAGGGGCCGTTCTCTGCTGCTCCCCAGTCCTTCCGAGAACTGGTGGATGCCCAGGCCATTCGGTGGACATCAACTACCTCTTGTTAATTTTGCTTTCAGAAACTAGTGGACTGAACGTATGGGATGAAGAGTCAAGGAGCAAAAAAGAAAAAGCGAAAACAAAAAAACCCCCACATCCTTGCTTTATCATCTTGTGGGAAAGCGCCTCTCCCACCTGCAGCACGCAAGGGCTGCCCCGAATTTTCTCATTCACCCTCACTTGTTTCCATCTGCATCTGATAAAATGGTTACTTCTTAAACAGAGCGTCTTTCCTGTGATGGTTTCTGTAAAGGAAAACACACGCGGAGCCTACCTGAAGACTAATTTTGAGAATTACTCACAATCCTGGTACCATCATCGGCTGCTTGACCACTACGTTATTCAAAACCATGAACGAGACTTGGAGTTCACAGAAGTTGGAGCCTCAGGCTTAACGTGGCCCAACAAGGTGGCCCACCCTCCCTCCCTGGTTCTGTCCCCTGCGTGACTGCCCTGGTAAATGGGACTCCCCAGCTGTGCTGACAAACACCTTTTAAATTAAGGTGGCAAAGATGGAACGCAGAATAAACTTAGTTGGGGTCACCACTCACAAAGTAGAGCCTGAACCATTCCCACTGGGAACCAGAAGACCTGTACTTACTTCCCAGGGAACATCCTGCTTGGAATCCCTTCATTCTCTCCTTTGGAAGGCCAAAGTCTCCTTAAGGCAAACAGAAACCCAAGAAGATGCCCAAGAATGAACTGGGGGAAGAATCAGTTTAGGAATCAGAAGCCGGTTTCCGTATTAAAATCTAGTTGTATGTGCTGTTTAATCCAGGATTTCTATTACCTTTTAAACTGCACAAGAGAATGGGCACCTGTATGGCTCAGTTGGTTAAGCACCTGACTCTTGATTTTGGCTCAGGTTATGAGCTCCAGGCCATGAGATGGAGCCCCACACTGGGTTTCCCACTCAGCCCGGTTTGCTTTGAGGATGCTCTCCTCCCCCTCTGCCCTCCCTCCCATGCTCTTGTTCTCTCTCTTTTTAAAATAAATACATAAATCTTTAAAAATAAAAATAAAACGTACAAGAGAACATTTCTGAGCAACCTTCTGATGGGGGAGTCACTCCTAAATTTTACTATGCAGACAGTATGAGCAGTGTTAACAAGAGCACTATAAACATTTTCCTTAAAAATAAGCTAAAGAATCTTTAATTTTGGAACTGAGAGAACCTTGTCTATAGATTAGGCTCCAAGAGGCTGAGGCCTCACACCCAGGTGTCCACACGCTTAAATGGCAGAAGCAAGGGCACGCCTGGGAGGCTCAGTGGTAGTGCGTCTGCCTTCAGCTCAGGGCATGATCCGGGGTCCTGGGATCGATTCCCACAGTGGAGTCCCCTCAGGGAGCCTGCTTCTCCCTCTGCCTATGTCTCTGCCTCTTTCTCTGTCTCTCATGAATAAATAAATAAAATCTTATATTAAAAAAAATGGCAGAAGGAGGAAAGCACAAAAGGTTAACTGTGTGGACTCCCAGAGAACCCACCCCTGCTCCCCACTAACACCAGGGACTAGGCAAGGGACCCCACCCTGGCCAACAGACAACTTGGAACACCCCTCCAGAATCCACCTGGGGCCCAACACACTGCACGACACTGACTCAGCTGTAGGACTCATCCAAAACCCGGCCTTTCAAAGAGCATCAAGATCTACACAGTCTCCAGTGACCACACAAACATCTTGTGCTCCATCCATAGAGAAGACACAAAAGATTCAGGACTGAGTTTGGCCAAAGATGTTTCCCCAAATCCTAACGTCCTGCATCAAGGCCGTGTGCTATGCACACAAAAGGAAGCTGGTGTTTTCAAAGACAAGAAGGTCTTCTGGAAAGTTCTCCCATGTAGAGAGGCAAAAATCACCATTCACTGCCACGAGAACTTGGACCTGAGGATCACAGGCAACAAGGAGCGGCCACACTAGTAAGTCAGCCTCGCTGATGATACAGACCCCAAATGGCTGTGGTCTGGCACAGTATGCTGCCATGACTCTCTGCAAGGACAGCTGGGTAGTCTATCACCACTGGACCCATGGGATGTCCAGAATTCCACTATCAGTACCAGATGGGCTGCCATCAGTGGAGAGGAGGGGCAACCCAATGGGGAAAAAAACAGGGGCAGGGTTCTGGGTGAAACAGCAGGTCTTCCAAAACCTCTGCTCATATGGGCAAGGCTTAGAGAGTCTGATGTGGGAAAGCAGCCTTCCCTTGGGGGGGTGGGGGGAACATAGCATTGTTTCTGAACTTTCAGGAAGGATACAGAAGACATCTAACAGTGGTTACCTTCAGAGAAGACAGACTCACAGCTGAGGGAAGGGGCAAAATTCGTCTTACCTCAGAACTTTCCAAGCCACTTGAATTTCATTACCCTGCATACGTAGTTCTTTTTTATTTTAGAAGAAGCACTTCTTTAACATAAAAATATTTTTTAGAAGAGCAGGGATCAGAACTGAGGAAGGTGAAACCGCCACAGGAGGGGAGGGGGAAAAAGCAAAGCACACAGGCTTGAAACACAGTGACTTCTACGAGGAGTCAGGAATGACGAGGACACGGCCCCTGCCTCTTTCCCTGGGCTACCGGGCTGGGTTTTGCTGCATCTCTGCACCCTCCTGCGTGGGCACCTAGCGACCGGCCCTGGCCAAGCAGCTAACCCGAGATGGTACCTTTCCTCTGCTACCTGTTCATGACAAGGGGCCCCAGGCAGGTCGGGGGCCAAGCCCCAGTTCCCATGCTGGCCAACCGTGAGAGCTTCAGGAAGTCATTTATCCATCCTAAACTAGAGTTTCCTACCTGTTAAAAGGAAACTAGGAAAGTTTCCGCTCCACAGAGTGACCTTGAGGGTAAAATGAGGTCACACCCATAAAGCCTTCAGTGCTGAGCTGGGCCCTTGTGAAGGGCTCAGTTAGTATTTGCTGTCGACACCACAACTGTTTTTCCTAGCACCTTTTTAGAATCCTGTGCTGCCCAGATCCAAGGGAGTTTATGACTGGCACCTGCCTCTGGGGAATCCAGGAGATCTGGAGCACGCAGCTGCTTTTGTGTGGGTGGATGCTGTCCTACTGTGTGCTCGGGGAAGAACGAAGCTCCGCTGGCATTAAGGGCTGACTGTACAACAGGACAGGCCTGATGGGTTTGGAAGAGGACACCCTCTGCTCCCAGCCAGCATGGGCTGCGGCTCCAGCAAGTGAAAGAGCAAAGCTAAGAAATTAAGGATCGGGGTGTCAGGGGTCAGTCCCAGGGCAGGGGGAGAGCTGGTGCGTGAGAACGTCCTCATGATGAATGTGGCTTAGAGGCTGCTTAAGAACAGAAAGACTTAACGTTGAGCCGGACGTTAACTGCTCTGCGGCTAGCCTATGACCCGAGAGGAATCTCTGCCCACAAACCCATGGCAAAAGTTCACATCCCCCTCCAAACAATCTCAACGAGGTTTTAACGTGAAAGCTTTTAAAACAGAAACCCTTGGCAAACCCTGCCGTTATCATTACTTATGAAAACTTGAAAATCGTGCTTGCAAAAAAGGATTACTTAGGAGAGTTCTGTCCAGATTCGATGTGGAGGTTTAGATTCAAGGCACAAATGTGGAAAATACTTTTGCACAAAGGGGGGGTGAAAAAAAAAAAAGGTAAGAAGATGCCAGAAGTATAAGAAACTAGAATCTGGTCACTCTGTCCATGGAGGTATATCTTAATTTTACCTCCATGCATTTTTACTGAGCTTTTAAAATCCCCTCTGGGACTGTAAACCGTGGCTGGCTTTCTCTTCACTCCGCTTCTGCTGAGAGCTAACGTGTTTCCGGGGCTTGGCACCGCCATCCTCTGCTGGCGACTCCTCCATGAAACGCTGCATCTTGCTGGAGTGTCTTTCCTTCCGAATATGTCCCTCGAGTAATTCCACTGCCCACCCGTGAACCCCTTGACTAACTCAGCACTATTAAATTATCACTTTTTTTTTTTTTTTGGCACAAAATCATGATCTTCCCTATCACATGTTCTATCTAGTCTAAAAAATATTCCACTGGTGGTGATAATTAAATTACCAATAAAGAATGAATGCGAGCCCCCTAAAATAAAGCACCCCTCCATCCCAGCAGGCGCGTTTCTACTGTGTATTTGCAGTCTCAACTCCTCACTCTCCGGAATCTCTTTAACACGTGCCATAAATCAAGCTTTTAATGAATTGTGCATTTTGTATACTTCTACAGTGTATGTGGGAGATTAAGCAAGGGAGTAGGGAATAGGGCTTTTTTTTCCCCCCTTTTCTTTTTAAAGGGCCACCAAGAAATAGTGTTATCTCTGCACACTGGGTTAGGACCAAGGTAGGGGACCTCACAGAGAACAGGGCAGGCAGAGGCAAAGAGGGGAGGGGTGACGAATGGCCACACTAATTCCTGATTCTGAGGCTGTGGATCCACGTTCCCAAGCCAGAACTAAGGCCCCGCGCTAACATACTTTTAGCTCTAAGCCCTGCCCACCACTCCCCTTGACATCCAAACAAAATGCTTTCACCACTTCCAACCAGGTGGCTGGGATAAAGGTTGAAGGGGTTTCTAGGGTTGGATTCTGTTTCCCTCCATAACATAATTGAAGTCATCAGACGAGGTGGTTTATCACTTTCCTCCAACAGGTCTCTGCCTCCCCCATGAATAAACCCATTGGATCAATGGCTCACCCACCAGTCCTGGACAGGCTGGGTCTTCCTAGAAGATCCCAGTAGCCCAAATCCAAATCAGATCTCATACTGCCCTGTCTGTGGAAGGCTGAGAGGAGGGAGCAGCCCAATGGGGAGGCCAGGGAGGATGAAGCACCCACATGGAAGGGCGGAACCCAGTTAGCCATCCAGAGCTGCCCTCATTACCCAAGTATGTTCTGGAACCAGGGAGGCTTCATTAGACCACCTGACTAGCCAAAACATGGAGAATGTTCCAAGATCATGGTATTTGGCTGCTAGACAGCAAATAAGCTTCTAGGAGTAGAACCCTCCCTCCTCACAGGATCCAGTGTGTTTCATAACCAAGAATGCGCAGCCCCAAGAACTGGCTCCTGAACCACCTGCACCCAGCCGGTACCCCCACATCTTCTGTCTCGTTCTGGAGGTGCCTGGGAACATGCCACTCGCCTCAAAGACACTGTTATAAAAGATAATCTTGATCTACCCAAAACAGCAACCAAGAGGATGAAACTAAAGTCTCAGAAAAAAAATCACCCTCTGGGCCCTTCTCAGAGGCCAGTGGCGGTACAAGTGGGTGCTGCATGCATGTGCGCCCCTACCCAGCAGATGGGTTTATCTGTTTATGGCAAGAGTTAAATCTCCATCCTGCCCTATGGAAACTTCTGGTTCCAGGGAAGGAAGCTGCTGTACCCCCTAAAAAACGGATCCACTGAACCCAGCAATACCGCATGCTTCCTGAGCAAACATCTTTGACCTCCTCTACATCTCTCCCACCAATACCCAACTGGTGATGTGTTGCAGCACGCGAGAGGTTGAGGCCCTCTCTCGAACTCACGGATGTGCACAGGCTGCTTCCCAGTGACTGTGGCTGTCCACCGGCAGCCCTGGACTCCTACACAAGAGCTGATAAGCTCATGAGGACACCCTCTCTGGCCTAGCCCTCCTAGCCTCCTTGATCACACTGATGCCAAAGGAGCAGGAGCAGGTAAGCCAGTGGCTGGCATGGTATCCTAAGCCCCAGCACTGAAAGCACGAGGAGCTCCTGTCAAGGGACAAAGAGAGACGCTGTGTGCCACCTGCCTCCCCCAACCAAAAAGTTCTTTTCTCTTTCCTCAAGCATCAAAATGCATAAAGAGCCTCAAAAAACTCACGCTCACTGGGACATGAACACAAGGAATTTCTTAGCTACCAGAGAAAAGTATTTTTGACTCAAAAAAAAAACCAAAAAAAAAAAACCAAAAAACCAAAAAAACCTAAAATGTCTATCTTATGACAGTAAGTCCAGTACAAATTAGTAAATGTCAAGAAGGAAAAATTCACAGTAGGAGAGAGAAAGAGAGAGAGAAAGAAAGAAAAAAAGAAAAGAAGGAAAAGAAAAAACACGACTCCTCTTGTTCTAAAAAGAGAACAATGATGGATTGAGTTGAGTGAGATGTTGTGTGTATGTGTTGGGGGAGGGGCGAGGGTCAGGGCCAAGAAGATAACCCTCCAACTCCATCATGAAAACACTCAGTTACCTGTGTGGTAGAGGAGGTTGGGCAAATACAGCATGAAAAGTGGCCTTGCAAAAAACTAGGAAGAAGCCATCTTCAAGACATCTGATTACAGGTTCACCTGTCGCCAGGTAAAGGCATGCCTGGCATCCCTGTGGTATTTTCTCTGTCATCAACATATCTGTTGGGGCTTTTCATTCCAGCTACAGTCCAATAACCCTCTTTTATCCAGATACCTGATAGACATCTCCTGCCCCGCCAAAGGGGCCGTGCTTACTGATGGAGTGAGTGTGCTCTTTGTAAAGAATCACACATCCATTTTGACATATATGAGAAGCTGAGGTGTATCCACATTCCCCCAAATAAATTAATCTCTCAGAGATCTGTTTTCTTCCAAGGGACTGGTATTTGACCACTTTCTTCTGCTTCTCTTACTCTACTTGACCCTATGAAAACCCAAGACAACCACATTCCAAATGATGACCCCCAAATAACCTTGGAACCATTGGTGAAGGTGACAGGCTATATCTTGCATGGAACCTGGGTTATACCAAGCACTCAGGAAATTATGATAAAGGAGTGAAGAAAGGGAGAACAAAGGAGAAAACCTACTGTTCCCTTTGGTTACACAGGGCAAGACCTCTGTATAGGAAGAATGCCCAACCGATGTGGAGACAAAGAAGAAAGGCCAGTCAGCCAAAGAGAAACGAAAGTACGATGACTGGGGTTGAGTCAAGGAGATTTTAAGGGCGGCTATGTCTTTTATATTTGAGTAAAAAGAAGAGCACTTGTAACAGTTGCAGGAGAAAAGATGATGAAATCATGATGGGCCAATGGTCTAGCTACACCAAATTGCAGCTTTCCTCCAGAACGTAGCATTTTCCCCTATTAGAAAAAAAAAAATGAATAATAGAGATTGGAACCATTCCCCTTTTCAGCTCCCCGAGGTCAGGTTCTCAAGATGGTGGCTAGAAGAATGGCCCAGAAGTAACTGGAAAGGAGGAGGGGCGGGGAGGGTTGGCCATAGCACCTGAAGGGCCCCACCTGGCCATGTTAAGAATCACCTTCACACTGGACTCTCCACTAGAGTCAGGCAAGTGGCCCCATCACTGCTTCTCTAGAAGGCCCCAAGAATGATAGTGGTGTCATTTTAGTAACAATAGCATTCTAGGTGGCAGGAGTGGTCCAACACAATTTGGGCAATCACCTGCACTTGACACACACTCCAAATGCTATCCGTAGCCCCTAAGAGAATAAAAAGCTGCTTAATACATGACTTCAAAGAAGTCAACAAGGACCCATTCAGCTCAGAGGCTGGAGCTGGATTGAGAACACTCAGAGCCATGCCAAAACTGCGGCTGGCCAACTGGTTCCTAATCCGTGCTAATGCCTGATCCAGAAAATGTCATCGCCACCTGAAGTCCCAGGAGGGACTGCGCTGGGATTAACCCAGAGTTTCTCAGAGTGCATTTCAGAATCACCTAAAGACCTGCTTAAAATACAGATTCCTGGTCCCATTCAAGATCTACTGAACCAGAATCCCTGGGGCTAAGACTATGGAATCTGCGATTTTAACAAATGCCCTGTAAATTTTACTAAAGCACACACTGCAACAGAGCCAGTGAGTTAGCCATTTCACTTCTTTCAATAGAAATACCTTTACCTGAACAAAGTTCCCAGTACACTTTACTTGTAAACACTTTCCGTTCACATCTACCTTCCCCTTCCACCTTCACGAGCACAGAGAAAGGAGGCAAAGCATATCCTATCCCACTCAGCTTTGTTGCTTTGGTTTAAAGCCCTGTCTCCCCAAAGCAAAATTAACCCAATCAGGAGGCACATGTGAGCAAAAAAGACCAGACATGGGGTTAAGAACAATCTGTTGCTCGTTCAATATAAAAATCATTCTACCACCAAATCCAGAGCCACACTTGCGAACAATTAACAATAACATAATATATGCATATATTTCTATTTTAAGAATCAGAGAGGTCGAGCCAAAACCCAGTTAAGAAAGACATCATAGTCTGGTTTAAATCAAGCAGTAGTTCAGATTCATCTCCAGAGCATAAGTTTCTGACCTTGATTTAAAAAAATAAGTCAAAGAGAACTAGAGTCCCTCCCTTTCCAACTAGTGGCATAAGCCTGTCTCAAAAACAGCATTAGATCACAGGGGACAAATGGTCTATGATTCAAAAAGACCGCTGCACTTGAGCCTCAAACACACAAGGGCATTGCCTCCCCGTGTCATTGCCAGTCCTACCTGATTAGCTCCCAGAGTCTCATACTGTCATGCTTTCTTGCCCTTAGAACTTGACTCAGTTGACCCCACTGATGCCCCAAGGCGGGACGGGACTCTCTGGGCCCCAGTGACTGATTAGAGAGGCACGTCGGGATTGCTTGCACAGTGAAGTTCACAGAAGTAGATGGCATTGTAGCCGAGCAAAAGACCCGAGGAGGGCTGGCTGGGGCATGGGAGAGGAATAAATTTCTTCAAACTCTTTATCTACTTTCTGTTACCTGTCTCCGCAAGGGGATGCGCTTGGTCAGCTTGTGCACAGCTGGCTGGCTGCTGAAGTCTGGCTTCTTGGTTGTGGTCTTCATTCGGCACAGGATGACTGTCACCACCATACAGGCAATTAGGAAGACCCCTATGCAGTAAATGGCTATCTCCAGGTAGTCTGGGGAAGCCGTAATCTCCTTTTCTCTTACAGGAGCTAGAGTGTAAGATCACAGGGGAAGAACAGGTAAGCAGGCCACAAGGTTAGGACATGGGCTTGATGCATACTGGCAGAGCTAACGAATCACAAGGTGATGACCCTTCCCAATGACTCCATCCTGCAAAATGGCATGGGCTATGGGCCTGCCATGCACCTCTCCCAAATGAAGGTGAGTAACCAAGGGCTCCTCACTTGACCACCAGAGCCCAAGCGGCCGCTATCTCTAGCCTCAATGGGCCTCTGCAATCCAGTCATTGTGATAGGTCGGCTGCCACTAAGACACAAAGGGCAGGCTACAAGGCCACATTCTGTCAGACATTTGGGCAGAGCAGGACAGTCAACCATATCTCCAAAAAAAGGACTGTCTTCCTGTGGTAGTCTCTGATGCAAACCAAACTAAAAATTCTTAAGTATAAATAATGCCCACTTTTCCATCGGAAGAGATGGTACCTCACTCTTATTTGGGTAAGCTCTTCCAGAGGAAGATGTGACAGGGTGATTTACCCCACATGAACACACTTCCATATGAAATGAAATAAATATTCCTCTAGTAGGCTGGTCCGGAAAGGTTTCCAAATTTCTTAATACAGTCCAGCCTATTATCCAACTAAATAAACAAATGCATTTGATTTAAAGACCAAATCGTCTTTAATATAGAATCATTGTGTCCGTGCCACGGAAAGTTTGTAACATTCCTTAATCAATGACCATTTAAGATTTATGTTTTTGGTTATACTGATGTCACTATAACTTTTCTCTTAAAGAAAAAATAGAAATGGTATTACATGTGAGTAGCCATAAAATTACTTAAGGTAGCATGCTCTTAGATCAACTTCCAATAATATCTGCTCCCTCCTCAGTCCTCAATGGTCATCAAGCTACAAGCAGTGTATTTCCAAACAGTATTTTCCTCGAACTGCATCCTTAGTTGCTAGTACTGTCAGGCAAATTGGTTAAGAAGGGCCAATGAGGCACCTGCAGAATGCAGTACTGCAAGTAAAAAGCAAGCTCAACGTAAGAGGCATCTCATTGTCTCAAAGCAAATATTCACAGAGCAGACTCACGCCAAAAGGAAAATGGATGCGATGGTATTATTTAAAGCTTATACATTTTAATCGGAAAAATACTTGCAAGATAGTCAAAACTCCTAGCAGCACAGCACAAAATGAAATGATCAATTTCTTTTTACTAGATATAAAATAAGCATGCAGGTAGACACTGTAATCTAAAAAAAATCAGGAATTAATAACTGGAGTGGAACATCATGAGCTAGCAAACCAGTCTAATGCAGTTTCACAAAGGTAATGACAGAGACAGACGCATCAAAGTAGAACGTGATTATCAGGAAGAGTTCGACCAGGACAGAGATGTCAGTTAAAGATTCAGACAGGCAGCAGTATTTAGGCAACAGGGCTTTGCTGACGATTTCCCCACAGGGCGGAAATAACATCAAGCCCAAGATGGCAAGAGCATGCTTTGCAGGAAAGGGGTCCGTTTTATTGCGACATGCGGCAAGCCACCGATTCCCGAGGTAGGTAACACACTGCTTCTGTACGCCCTACATGCAGAGGGGCTTCTCCCCTGGTACCTCAACATACATCCATCTATTTACATAGCATTAAAAAGAGAAAAGTGGAACAAAGTAATAAAAGTACATATGGGATTTTAATGAAATGGAATTCGAAATGAGAAAAAAAAATTACTTTGAATTTTACAAAGTAATTTCAACTTCTTCCTTAAGAGAAACACGATGGGCGAATTTATACATCATCGACTCAGTGACTCAGTAAAAATATAAGATCCCTTTGGGTTTTCGGGATGAAATTTCACTTGATCATAAACGTTGAGTGTGGGATCTCATTGTAAGTGAATTTCCAAAGGCAACTTTCTTATCCCCGGGGGATAATTTCCAACATTTTTAAAAATCTTTATGCCAGGATAAAAGGGGCCATTTCTGAGAACAGAAGCCGTGTTAATTTTATAGCAATCAACCAAGAAAAGGGAAAAAAACCATGGAGAGAAAGAGCAGTATATACCTGGAAGAACTGTCAACCATGCAGAGTGAAAGGATATCCCAATAGAATTACCCGCCAAGCACGTATATTCCCCAGCATCCTCAAAAGTTACATTCCGAATATAGAGAACCTCAATCTCTTTGTCCGTGGTATTAACACCGGCGGCCTAGAAAACAGGGAAGCAAGAGAAAAGGCTAGACAACACAGGGATGATCGTGGAGGGGGCCGTGGAACCATGAGGCATCGCACCGGGGGCTCCGGCAGGTGCTGGCCACCAGAAGATTCCGATCGCAGCCCGTCCACAAAGCCCACAACCGAGAGACACTGAGCGACACTGAGCAGCTCGCCTCCACAGGCCCGTCACCACACCGGCTTCACCACCTAGACATGCATGCAATCAGACGCATGGAAAAATCGACCCACAGAGATCCGTTCTCTTGGCCTTTGTTTTGCTTTGGATTTGGGGGTGGTTTTCCAAAAGTATGGCACCCAAAGCCCCAGCTGGGTTCTGTCCTGTTGGCTGCAGACTCCCACCTTGGGGAAAAAAAAAAAAAAAAAAAAAAGGACGGTTCTGTCTGAATTACTGGGTTATAAAGCAAAACCCTGGAGACACGCCCCAGCGGACACCTGCACATCCTTCCAGCCCTGTGGGAGCCAACCAGGGTGGAATATTGTGTCAGCCAGCAGACTGATTTTCACTCCCGTGTAACCATTTAGACTCACATTGCATGAAAGAAAACAGAAGTATGATCATGGTAGCAAAGAAATTGGGTTTGTTTTTTTCCTTCTATAGAAACATTTGAACGTGAGTCGTGACAAACTAAGAACGCCAACCTGTTGCCTTCAATAGTGTTCATGTTCATTAAATGGATTGTGTTCCAATTTGGAGATTGCAAGGTCAAGGACAGTATCTCCTATGCCTCAATTATGCAATCGAGGAAAAAATATCGTTGGAAAAATTACATAGTGCCAATATTTCTCTACCAATTTGGGGGCAGAAGAAGGTATTCGATCAGAATTCTGCTAATATGCAAATGTCCCAAATTCAACAGGCATCCCTGTGTGCATTTAAAATGCTGATGATGTGCAGTAATGATGGGGAATGTGCAGCCCAAACAAGATAAACCAGAAGGAACCACTTAAAAACTGGGTGGGGGAGGGGTGGAGTGTAATCTTTAGAAAAAATCTGAGCAAGCACTTTGAACATCGTGGGCATTTTTCCATGGCTGCTGGCATCACACCAGCCGCATCACCGAAGAGAGATTATTACAAATATACCAAGGCCACAGAGTCATCCTATAAGCTGCCTGCCGTCTCCCAAAGCACCAAGTCTTTTCAGCTTCTATATCCAGCCTTCTTTTAAAAAAAAAAGAAAAAAAAAAAAAAAACACAAAACATTGTTACCTTGCTGTTTTGGCAGGACAGTGAGCCAGGCAGACTGGTTGGCCTGCCCTATATAATTGGAGACCTTACATATATACTCCCCAGCATCCTCCTCAGTCACATTGAACAGAGCCAGCACTTCTGCATTGGAACTATTTATTCCCGAGTGCTGGAACAGACACAGGAGAACAATATAACGGCCAACCAGGAAGGACTTTGCACTGCCTAGGGTCCCACCACCAACATACCACAAAAAAACAAAAACAAAAACAAAAACAAAAACAAAAACATTCTCCATTAGGTCTAAGCAGCTGCCTTCAAGGGTTGTGGGTTTCGATAGAACAAAATATGCCAACTGATGGCAAAGGAAGTGACCCAGTGGAGAGGGACGGAACGGTGTACTCAATACCTAGCAAGCTGGTCCTCTTTTTCCAGCTCTTTTGATCATCGGCATTCTCAGCTGAGAAGAATACCTCATTGGTTGAGAGTTTTTAGTGGAGCTGCCTATGGTTCTACTGGAAGACCGTTCTTTTAAAGGACGTTCTCCACGAGCACCTAGATGCAGCAGACGTGGCAGGCAATGGCTAAGAAGAGGCTGTACGGACTTAGCTGCTGCTTGCTCTCACCGTCCTGAAGAGCAAGACAGATCTAAAAATTAAAGAGGCCGATGTGATCACCAAGGCCCCTCTTAAATGGGGATTTGCAAGGAACCAAATAAGAAATACCAGGAGAAAGAAAGTTTCCTTGTTCAACATTTCACCAGTGCAAGAACATTTTCTTCAAGTTTATCGTCTAAGCCACATGGGAGTCCATTTCAAAGGCTAAAAGATTTCTTTTAAAAGTAAAATGTAAATCATTTCTGACCAGTGGCTGCTCCAGTTTGAGCCTGACATCGGACGAAGGCGACATTGGCCTAACAGTAGACACTGGTACTGTGCCTCAAGTTTGCAGAGGTCTCCCAGTGCATGCCATCCGGTGGACTCTGCACAGCCGCCCCGTAGGGGGGAACGGCATCACAATCCCCACTTTTATGGATGGGCCACTAAGTCTGCATGTCTTGCCGGACAGTTGAATTATCCTGACCCCCACTTTAAGAGCCCCTCCACCACCCCAGAGCTCGCTGCTGCAATTTTACCAGTGAGCCCAATAATCCGCTAATTCCCTAACACACTCCCTCCTGGCCGGTCCAAGAAAGAGAATCATCTTCTCACAGATCCGACAGGAAATCAAAGAACCTGTCCCCAAGTCCACGGCGGAGACCCCAGGCGTGGGTCCCTTCAGATTCAGAAAGTCCTCACCTTGAGAACCTTGAGGTACGGCAACCCATCGGGCCCGTATTTGCTCCCGTTCTTTTCTACGTGTTTGATCCACTGAATGTGGGGCTGGGCATCGCTGTAAACTTTGCAGACAAACTCCACATCGCCTCCGACCACGGTGGAGGCATTTGCCGGCAGCCCAGCTTGGAGGATGGGCCGGTGTGGCGATCGCTCTGGGGAAGAGAGGGAGGGAAGGGGGGAGACGAATAAATAAGTTGTGTTGTCCAGAAGGCTGCTCGTGAACATAAGCCAAAAAGGCCTCAAGTCTGCTGGCTGACTCCTTTGAAATAACACTGCGGCCCAATGCATAACAAAACCGACTTCAAAGGAGACTGCTGGAGCGCGACCCTTGTAAAAAGAATACTTATTTAGAAAACAGAGAGAAGAACTTCTGATATCTCAAGTTATTGGTTGTCTGTGGCCACCTACCGAACAAGGGGAAAGACGTTATTTTGACGATCGAGAAGACAAATGGCAGGGGAAAGGGGGCCCCTTTATTTGTCCCACGTGGCATAACATCAGAGACTCCCATTGACCATGAGCGTAACATGGAGGGCAGGGGACAAGATTTAGGGCACTCTGAACACCACGATGGCTCCCATACACGGTGTCTCCAGAAATATCTCTAAGCTGCTCGGACAAGACCTCCGTTTCTTGCTTTGAAAAGAAAAACTGAAAGATGGAGCTCAAGGTTATGAACAGCCTGACTTGAACAAGTGGATTCATCTTACTATGGAATTCACTCTTTTTATTCATCATTCACCCATTCATCTCCTTGATACATATTACGTGTTACCACCTGCCAAATGCTAGATGCACAAATAGACAATCCTTATTCGGATGTGGCACTGAAAGAAACACAACCAGACACCAATTGCCCAATCCTGGTGGTGCTCTAGGCCATGTTCAAGGAAGCCCCATAGAGGGTATGCTAGCAATGACTTCCCACCCTTGCTTGCCTTGCCTCTCTCTCTCTCTCTCTCTCTCTCTCTCTCTAGGCAAAAAGTTCTCAACAAACGACACCTCTTGTCTTACACCTAAAAAAAGTTCCTCTCTGGTTTAGAGGTGGTCTCTACAAAAATTTTGTAGAGGCAGCCACGTCAAGGGACATGAGAAACTGCACACCAGAGTCCTCAAGAATCTGCTAACAGACCAGCCTGCTGCGTGATCCTGTCCACAAAGGCACTAGAATCACAAGCCAACTGCCATCTTCCTATGTGGCAGTTGGGTCAAGAGCCACACATAACCAGTCAGCCAGCCACCCAACAATGTATCATCCCATCCCCACGTACCTGCATGTACAAGCCAGCCTCCCTATCTATCTCCCCACCCTGCAGATCCCACTGCCTTTAACCCCCACCTTAAAAAATGACCTAAAGGGGCAGCCCTGGTGGCTCGGTGGTTTAGCGCCGCCTATAGCCCAGGGCCTGATCCTGGAGACCCAGGATCGAATCCCATGTCAGGCTCCCTGCATGGAGCCTGCTTCTCTCTCGCCTGTGTCTCTGCCTCTCGCCTCTCTCTCCTCTCTGTGTATTCTCATGAATAAATAAATTAAATATTTTTAAAAAAATGATCTAAGGAAAGAAGGAGATCTCAGCCAACCCAACACTCCAAGGATGCCTCCACCCTGTACCTGAGTATCCCCATGCACTGGGCTGGAAACAGTAGATTACAATGATAGATATCTAAACCCTTCTATATTTGGGCTTTTCAGATTAAAATATCATTTAGTGGAATTTGTTGGACACAAGCCAAACCATGTGCAAATTGATTTTACTGCAAAAGCCTGTTGGTCTTTAAAAACAAGAAAGAAAAAGAAAGAAGAAAAGAAAGAAGAAAGAAGAAAGAAAGAAAGAAAGAAAGAAAGAAAGAAAGAAAGAAAGAAAGAAAGAAAGAAAGAAAGAAAGAAAAGGAGAAAAGAAAAGGAGAAAAGAAAAAAGAAAAGAAAAGAAAAGAAAAAAGAAAGAAAGCTAGTGGGTTACCCTTAGCACCTTTCCTTCCAGAACTTCCCATCACTTTACAGACATCTACACTTTCACGTTAAAAAGATAAGGATTTCAGAGCCTCCAAAGAAGTCACTCGTTTGCCCGACATTACCCTGTAGGCTGAGCAGAGAACCCAGAAGTCCTACTTTTGTGGGCAGAAAATCTCAAACCTAGGGTCCCTTCAAACATCACCAGAAAGCCTCTCACCCTTCGGCTGACGCGCCATCCCTGAGATGGACCACTGTGAGGCTCCTGGTCTGGTCTGGCAGCCAGCTGGATGCCCCGGGGACCCAGCTTGCAGCTGGCAGGGACAGGTCCAGTTTAATCCTGGCTAGCCCCATCCACGTGAGAAGAACAGAGTTAAGTCCAGACACAAACTGTCCTCACCAGGCCTCTTCCCAAGAGACTCAGTTGGGGTGGGGGGGGGTGTATGTGTGGAGGATCTGTCCTCTGGGCTGGATGCTGCCGGCCAAGCTCACAAAATAACACTCCTTTATACGTACCTCGTACTGAGGTGGTTTACGCTTTCCCATAGAAAAGTGAATTTTCGGTATCAATTCCTTCTCTGGCTCGGTTCTCCAGTTTTGTGTGTGTGAGTTGGTGTGTTTTAAGATAAATATTTACAGTGGACCTCAGCATTTATTCTTAGAAACAAAGGTACTATAAAATCTTAAATGTCATAAGCCAGATCAACTGAATTTCAAACCAAGTTCTCCTTCTTAAACATACTTGTTTCCAATAAATCGTTTCACAAGCAAACATTGTGCATGTAATACCAAATAATGATGCCCTGGGAACAATGAGTGCTTTCATACCGCCGACATCTCTGGCCTGCGCCAGCCTGCAGCAGGGAACATAGTCACTGGGGCAACACTGGCAGGACCCACTACAGAGCTGCGGCCTTGTTTTACTTGTGGTCAGCGTGCTGCTACGTTCCAGTTATTAAATTAGGCCATTGCTATCCCGACTATCCCCCCCCCCCCCAAAAAAAAGGCCACTGCAATGGTTTCATGTTATTGCATTTGCAAATTACAGCTTCCCAAATGTTACCACTCGCAGTCCTGAATGTATCCTTTCAAATTTTCTCACCTTATACAAAATAACCTCTTAGCCACCCCCCACCCTCCCTCAGCCCTTTCTCACTTTTGGTACAAAAACTGCAAGTCGGATTGCTCTGTAATCGAAACCTTACACCGTCTTCCAAAAACTTATTACAGCTGCCTTCGGTATAAAATGAAACCTTAGAGAATGTTATTTAAAATGTTTTTAAAAAGTCAGTAGGCCTCATGTTTCGTTTCTCCACATCAGGCTCTGATTTCCTTTGCAACCTTATTCTCTGCCCTTAAACAAGTCAGAGACCAGGCCCCAAACATTTTGGAAAGGGTCCCGGGATGCCAGCATCTGCAGAGCACCGTGTGCCTCTTCTCAAATCCTTGGGCGATCACGCTCCCCTGGGGTCGGCCAGACCCGAAAGAACAGTGATCAGCAGTAAGGGGATGACGGAACTTAGAACTCCTGAACCCCTGGGGTGAGAGCAGGGTGCAGGCGGCAGCTCCTGCACGGGGGGATGGGACCTCTGTGGCCAGCTCCCCAAGGGACCCTGGAAAACAGCAGGAACAGGGTGGTGATGATGGGCGACCCCCACTCCCACCCCAACAGCCAACGTGCTCCCCCTGGAACCTGCCCAGACCCTGGGCAGAGCAAACCCCTCAGGTTCCCAAAGTGCCGGGCGACAAACTGATATAAAAAGAAGAGGCCGGTGAATTATCTCTGGATTATGAAATAACACTCCGAGCTGGCCCATCTCTCGGCCATCTTCGTGATACCAAAAATCACAGCTTCTCCACCAGGAAGCCTTGACAGTTTCAGGCAAGGTTCTCCTACGGCATGTTTAACTCTCAGATCTGATAGAAAACAGATTTTTCTCTTTCCAGGGGCCGGGAAATAAATATATGGAAAGCAGAAAAGCTGACAAGCAGCTCAACCCCTGCGAACTTACTGCGAGTTTCAAAACACACACTGTGAGCGAGCAGGTTGCAGGAGGACAGTGCCTGCACACCTTTAACAGAGCGACACTCAGGCCCCTGCGCGAATTCCAACTCGAGACAGAAGGGAAAGAAGCCCAGAGGGTGCGGTTGCTGCCGATGGGGCAAGTTGGCTGCTCTGCTGGAATGAGGTTCCACCGAATCGATGCGTAGTAAACACAGACTGAAGTGCTTTAAAAAACACATTCTCTCCCCTGAGATTTCTCTCTCTCTCTCCTCTCTCTGTGTGTGTGTGTGTGTCCCTTTTGTCAAGAGCTCCAAGCAAGTCCACGTTCTGAAAGCAGAAGGCCCAGCTGCTACAAGTCTAAATTTCAGGACTGACCCTCTCAAGTCCTGCCCTGAAGCTGGGAGCCACAAACAGAAAAAAGCAGGCAGAAAGCAGCCTGCTTCGTTCCAAGAGGTAATTATTGAGCAAGAGAAAAATACCTGAGTGACAAAGAATAAATCTTTGTTAATTGACCACTGAAACTTTATAACATGCCAGTCCTCCTCTGGACATAATAATATGCTTGGCTCATAAGAGATCTACAACTTTTGCTCTGACATAGCAAAGGCCATAAAAAACGTCCGTGGAGCAGAGAGGCCTCATGTCTACAGGCTCAGTAAATACGCATCCCGGGGATCAGAAGGAGACCGGGTTCTTAAATTACACCTATAAATTAATCAAGCCCAGAGTTGCTGGTTTCCCAGCACACATTGGTCTCCTGAGCATTTCTCCCCAAAAGTTCAGCAGAGCTGGCCACAAAGAACCATTTCAAAGCCATTCTCTCGGCAGCCAAACACCAAGAGACTTGAATCACACTGAGTGCCCAGTATTGATCTGGAAAGAGCACGTCTCCTGCTCTGGGGCACCCATTCATTTAAGGAGTGCAGAGAACCTTGTCTGCCCTGTCCTTAAATTGAAATCAAAATTTAATTACCCTTCCTCTAAAATGGCAGTTTCTTAGCAACTCCGAGGCACTGAATAGGGAAAGAACGTTCTACGATTTGGAGGACAAGTGAAAACAACAGAGAAATCTTTTTCTAAAAGAATTCCTGGCCTAGCTTGTTTTCCAAAGAGTAGGTAGTGGTTGCTTTTGTTGCATAAAAACGCACTAAACCAGTTAGCAAGAGGCGATCAAAGCCCTCTGAAGTCTGAGGAACCCAATAACCTGCCAAAGACCTCACACTAATTACAATTAGTAGAATGAGTTCATTGCCTTGTCAAGACTCTACCTAATGCACTCAGCACAGACAGGAGAGATCTAGTTGGGTTCTGAGTTTTGTTTCCCCTAAACTTCCTCCAGCCTCTAGAAACTAGCACAAAAGGAGGTCAGAATTAAAAATGATCAGTGGGAAAAGGTAAGGTCTGGATGCAAGACAAGAGGAAGTAGCACACTTTTAGAGAGTCCAAGTACCTGGTAGCTGATATTCTGGGCCTGTCACCTTCTAGAACAGATGGGAGTGGCCTGGGATACTGAGCACCCAGAATAACTTAAAAAAAAAAAAAAAAAAAAAAACAAGGAAAAATGCCTTTTTGCAGAGGGTCACTGGTTTGTTGCTCTTTCTCCGTCCTAAGCTTTGCTGAGCCTCATTTTCCTCCTGCCTGGACATTTGACTCTGAAAGTCTTGCGGAACTGGGCTGGGTGGGGATCCAGCTTCCCCCAAAACATACACATTTTTCCTATAGAGAGAGCAACGTCTGCAGACCGAGCCGGTTTGGGGAAAGCCAAAGTGTCTTCCCTCCAGCGCTGAAGTCCCTCAGTGACTTATGGAGGCTGCACCATGTGAAATGCTAGAAGCAAAACACCACTAATTCCTTTGTGCTTGCTCGATGAGGTGGAGAGCGGAGTGAAGTGCTGGCCGAGGCTGGGCGGCCTGGGAAGACCAAAGCAGGTGTAGGCAAAGTGCCTTCCCTAATTAATGTCATAGACTGTATTATGTGGCTGGGGCCTGAGTGGCTTCTACCAGCTGGGTGTCAATTTAGGTCTTCTTGGGCAAATTACAGGAGCAGGGCTGTGTGTTATTTACACCCCAAATGTTTACCATACCCTGAACTCTGTGCCTTCGAAAGTTAAACCAGAACTGAAGACTCTGAGGTGACCACAAAGTTATGTCAAAGTTTAGATTCAAAAGTGCCTTTCCGGGAATCCCTGGGTGGCTCGGCGGTTTAGCGCCTGCCTTTGGCCCAGGGCGCAATTCTGGGGTCCCGGGATCGAGTCCCACGTCGGGCTCCCAGCATGGGGCCTGCTTCTCCATCCTCCTGTGTCTCTGCCTCTCTCTCTCTCTCTCTCTCTCTCTCTCTCTCTGTCATAAATAAATAAATAAATCTTAAAAAAAAAGTGCCTTTCCTTTAGTTCAAGAAAGACGTGGCTTTGGGGCGATGGAAAGTTCTGGGGATAGACGGTGGTGATCGTCGTATAACCACGTGAATGTATTTAATGCCACTAAACTACACCTTCAAAATCGACTGAAATGGTACATTTTGTTATATATACTTTGCCACTTTTTTTTTTTTAAGGGGAGAAAAGGCAAAGGGGACACTATCACAGAATGAACAAGATCTATTTCTAGGGTCACGGAAAACCTGCCTCCTCAATTAGTCACGTGTATTTATCTTGTCGCGTTTACCGAGAGCTTTCCTCCGTTCTGACACAAAGACTCCGCACAAAGTCCCTCCCTGTCTTGGGCCTGGGCCTGGCTTCCACGCTGATGTAAAACTCAAACGTCAATCTCCCCAGGCGCGCTCCGACGGCGCTGGGGTAAACACAGCTGAGAGCGGTCACGCTGGGAGCCGCAGCACAAGGCCTCAGCACCCCGCCACTTGCCACGGGGGGTGCAACATCCTTCAGGAATGTACGATTATCAGCTGGTGTCTGCAGAACTGGGTTGCTTCCATGGGAAGAGCATGCTGGAAGTGTTTTTTTAAAGTCCCGGAATTAAACATACCTTTCTGCTAGACTCCAAATCAGAATACTTTCTCTCAAATGATTTGCAAAGAAGCTAAAAACCAAATCACTGGGGAGCCCCCAAAGACAGCACGACTGAAAATGAAGCTCTTCAGGTTGAAAATGTTTCACTGACATCAGGAGGATCCAGTTATCCACCTCTAGAAATCCATCCCAGAAAAATAGTCACCCGGGTGGCCAACAAATAGGTGTGCACAAAGCCTGCCATGGTAGCCTCGGTTTTGTTTTTTAAAGATACTACTTATTTATTTGAGAGAGAGAAGGTGCACACAAGCAGAGGAGCGGTGGAGGGAGACAGAGAAGCGGACTCCCTGCTGTGCAGGGGGCTCAAAGCAAGAGTTGGATCGCACATCCCTGGGATCATGACTGAAGCTGAAGGCGGACACCTAACCGACTGAGCCTCCCAGGGACCTGGCCTCTTTTGTAACTGGAAAACAACCTGGACGCCCACCCAGGGGGGATGTGATTAAATAAATTACACTATCTCCATGACCAAAGAACATACGGGTCACGAATAAGAATGAGATCATCAACATGTACAGGCATGGAAAGAGATCTACAAGAATAAGGTTCACAAGTTAATCACCTTCCACCATGAAAACGCCTTCCTTCTAGAGGAAGTCTAGAAAAATCTATCACACTAATCTCTTAGATGCTTTATTTTGCTCCCCAGGGTGGTTCAAGCAGAAGTAAAAGCTTTCGGCCATCTGGGCAAACAAGAAATGCCTCCCCGTTAGTACAAACTACATGAGAAGTCAAACGGTAAAACCTCATTTGTTTTCTTAGATGCAAACTCAGACAGTGAAAATAGAAGTGATTCTTGATACTCCTTGCTGTAAGCGTCACCTAAAGAAGAAGCTTCCAAATCGTCACCCAGCTCACGAAAGGCTCTGCCTGCTTCTCACTGTCTGACCCTGCTGGGATGCCTCAAGCCACCCAGCCCACTCCCTACTGAACATTCAGTGATGGTTTCATACACAGAACGGTTTTCTTTTTGTTGGCCAAAATGTAAATGCAAAGGACTGAATCCTTTACTTTTTAGCCCCAGTCCAGAGTACCCAAAAATAATGAGGACTCCCTTAGGGGCACCTGGGTGGCTTAGTCGGTTAAGTGTCCAATCTTGGTTTCAGCTAAGGTCATGATCTCAGGGTCAGAAGGTTGAGCCCCGTTTTTGGCTCTTTGCTGGGCATGGAGCCTGCTTAAGATTCTCTCTCCCTCTGCCCCTCTACTTGCCCCCGCAACCTGCTCAAGCACTCTCTCTCTCTCAAAAAAAAAAAAAAAAAAAAAAAAAGGACTTAACTTCTTTTTTCAAAGAAAGCACAACTGCCAAATGATCCTTCCAGATACTATCCAGTGCCTGTCTTACAAAATATCACCTTTGGGACCCCTGGGTGGTGCAGCGGTTTGGTGCCTGCCTTTGGCCCAGGGCGCGATCCTGGAGACCCGGGATCGAATCCCACGTCGGGCTCCCGGTGCATGGAGCCTGCTTCTCCCTCTGCCTGTGTCTCTGCCTCTCTCTCTCTCTCTCTGTGACTATCATAAAAAAAAGTTTAAAAAAAAATATCACCTTCAACCTGATATGAGGGGAAATATGTCTGGGGCACAATCTGACCTGTTGATCTCTACACTTATTTGGGATGGAAAGGATTCCTACAGGAATCCTTATGTGAGAGAACCCTCTAAGGGGGAGGTTCTGGGAGAGAGAGAGAAAACATAGTTCTATCAAGATCCAGAAATCTCGGGACACCTGGGTGGCTCAACAGTTAAGCATCTGCCTTCAGCTCAGGGGATGATCCTGGAGTTTCCGGATGGAGTCCCACATCAGGCTCCCTGCATAGAGCCTGCCTCTCCCTCTGCCTATGTCTCTGCCTCTGTGTGTGTGTGTCTTAGAAATAAATACATTAAAAAAAAAAAAAAAAGATCCTGAAATCTCCATTCCCTATCTATCATCATCTCACTGTGGCAGTATTAGGGTCTTCTGTGCCATGACATGAGTAGAGTCCCTGTCTCAGTCAACTGCCTGACAGCCCTTAGGCCAACTACAGGCTGCTTCACAGACCAAGGGCTCATCAGAGCAATAGAGTTAACATGGATAGTCCCTTCTAGAGTACTCTGCTCAAGCCAATGAGGTTCTCACCTCCTCCTCACCTCTCTCTTCTCAGAAAGAGAAACAAGAAATCATCCCATTACAATCCCAGTGCCCAGCCATCTCTTCCCCACCTCCTCCTGCATTTGATGTCACGAACGGTGGAAAGATGGTGGAAGGATGTTGACAGAACTCCAGAAGCTCCCTTTCCTAATCAAGCCTGCTCCCTAGATTGGGAGCACATTCTTCTTACAATACTAGGTCATTCTGCCTCCCGGGTCCTTGATGTGAAAATATACTGAATACGAAGTCAGGGCACACAGCAGTGGGCTGTTCTGAGGGAGGAGGAGTCCATAAAGGCACGCTGGTTGGAGTATCATTGAAAAAAGAAAGAAAATCTCACGGCATTTCTATATTCACATTTTAAGGAAAGTTGACATAATACTTCCCAACTGGGGTCCTCTGGTTTATAAAGGTGACTGGAAATTGAAGCTGTATTACGTGTTTAGAGAGAAGCTCTGAATGAGGACTTGCTTCAGGAGTCACCAGATTAAGAACCACGAGCTCTAAAAAATACGTCCTGCATTAGTGGCACCTGCGTGGCTCAGTCGGTTAAGCATCTGCGCTCGGCTCAAGTCATGATCTCGGGGTCCTGGGATGGAGCCTCACATCAGGCTTCCTGCTCAGTGGGGAGCCTACTTCTCCCTCTCTCTCTGCCTCTCTCCCCCCTGCTTGTGCTCTCTCCTCTCTCAAATAAATAAATAAAATCTTTAAGGAAAAAAAAAAGTCACATGTTAAACTGCTTTTCTTCATTTTTCCAACTCAGCACGCACAGATAGAAATCTCAGAAAGTTCTAGCTCATCCTGGGCACCGTGACTACGATCGGCGCCTTCCATTTTCATGCCAAGACCACTCGCCCACTCTTGGACAGCAGCAGCTTTCTGTCCAGCCCCTGCCCCGACCTATAACACCGCCAGGTATGGGTGTGTGTGTGGGGGGAGTGGGGGGGGACACCATCTTCTTACAAAAGGCACTAACTGGTCTGTGACACTTCCACATCCTCTTTGCCCACACCATAGACTCAATGCCAAAGATGAGACAAGCGATCAAATATTAGCCTTCTCCCCAGCCACCTCGGCCGGGACCCCTGCCAGAAATTCAAGCAATCAATAAGGCTTCCTTCCTCAAGTACGGGGCAGAGGGCAATTGATGGCTTGTAGGGAACGTGGCAAAACTGCTGACACCGCAAGGTTCTGACATGCCCCGTCCACGTCGGCTTGTGTCTGGCCCCAACCTCAAGTGCGAGCACACAAGACACCACCTGCTCGCAGCGCCTGGCAGGAGGAAACTTCTGGCTGGTTTTGGTCCTTTGGGAAAGCACTTACTTGCCGGTCAGTACATCTGGAGTGACGTAGCCACTCACTGACCAGCTTTTGCCCCTGGAATCCCTGTTGTGAAACAGGTATAAAAATCTGCTCATTAAACAGTAGCTCAAAGGAAGTTTTGAAATCTCTGTCCCGGAGGAAAGAAGAGGACAGACCACTTCCTTTAACCAGGGCTGTGCTGAGTGCAGGTGCCTCAGCCTAGGGATCCAAGAGGAGGTATGGGAACCACCTAACAGGAGTGGCTAACAATCCATCACATGGTTCTGCTATTTAAAAGCACTGCCCCTTACTACCTCACCGCACCCCACCCCACAGTGGGACAAGGTCATTCCCCCCACTTTACAGAACTGAGGCTCAGAGGTTCCACACCTTCCAAGGCCGCGGAGCTACTACCCAAGCTAGAAATGGAATGGGAACCCCCTCCACCATGTAATTCCCATGAGAACCTCTAGAGGTGCTTCCAGTAAGGGGTGGAGTCCCATGAGGGTTGACACAGTGGCTCCGGTGGGGAAAAAAGGGAGAAATGGCTCTGGGGCCACTAAAGCAGCAGCAGGACTTTGCTTCCTACTCAATCCTGCCCAATCCCTTGATTCTAAGGTAACTAAACAAGGTTACATACTTAGCACTCACTGGCACCTATTACCTGGCATGGTACCCCAACCCAGTGTCAACAAGGGGGCTTTCTATCTGCCCCCCAAATGAGATTTCACAACTCTAGAGCTGGCATACAGGTCCAACATCAGGGTAAACACACCAAGTCTTAACCTCAGAGCAAGAAAGGGAAAGAATCAGTTGGCAGCAAGAAGATGAATAAGGCCTGGCCAGGAAACCTCTAGAACCAGAGGCTTCAGGTGCAGAACTGTCGGGGGCTCTGTGGAGCTGAGGCTGGTGGATGCCAGGGAAATGCACAAGTGTGGCAACTCTTGATCATGAGAGTCAAGGGTTCCAGGCGTTAAAATCTCTGGGTGCACGGTTTCATGTAGTGTAACACTATCTACACCATCACGGCCACCCCTCATCAGACAGAAACAAAAGCTCTGCCTAGAAGCCCTGGTGTGACGGAAACTAGGACAGACAGGTGTCTTCCGTGAGGAGCGAGTGAACAGGCATGATCCTAATGTTGACAGTTTCAGTAACAACCAGTTAATTAATGAGGCCTCCACATCTTCATTTACTTAAATGTGACTTTGTTCCAACCCCTCCTCCCCCCCGCCCACCACCAAAAAGAAGAGACCAAATTTCACCCTGGAGAAGTGTGGCTCGAGGGGCTCTAACCTGCATCAGCCCCTCTTCTGCTCAGGGATCACACTGGAGGCTTTGTCTTTGCGGACAGAGGCTGCCCCAAGCAGTAAGCAATTTATGCAATTTCTCCTTCTCCCACTGAGGATGGGCTGCCAAAAGCTCAGTGCCAGGTGTCAACCCCACAGCCAGGCTTCTCAATCTGTGCTTGGAATAAAAGACTCTTCATTCCTGGTGAGCACACACCAGAGGGGTGGGTTAGCACCAGGACAGATTCCTTCGTGCTTTCAGGCTCCGTCCCATCATGTCCAGGGCCCAGTTACAGCAGATTTTTGTCAAGGACTAGTCAACAGCACCATGCTGGTCTGCCACTGAGCAAGTCAGGGCTGGTGAGGAGGCCTGAGGAACCCCGACCCAGCCAGAGGGATGCCTGGCCGTTGACTGGCTCCCAACCATCTACTGAGACCTGCTCTGGTGCTTACAGCTCTTGTCCCGGGAAGGACAAACCTCTGCAAGTCAGACTGATAGAGGACAAGGGCATGGCCGGCCTCAGCAAATCCGGAGCCATTGTTTCCAACCTCCCCTGCACTCTGCCCTGCAATAGCCAATGCCAGGTGAAAAGCTAAAAATTATCTCATGGTCTCTGGAATTCCCGAATTGGAGCCTCCAAAGGGAGAAAAAGTTCATAAATCAAAGCCAAAGGGTCTCTAGGAGGGAGGAGGAGCAACCGGTCCATTAAATATTTTCATCTCTCTCTCTGTTGTTTTGAGCATGGGGCGGGGTAACAGCAGCACTCTTTTCAGTGTCTTGCAGGGGTCCCTGCTGGTCCACAGCACAGGACACCTAAAACAGAGACCTCCATGTGAGGTGCACGGAGCATTAATCTAGGTTTCCAGGACACTCAGGTGGAGGCCCTGGCTCTGGTGTTAAGTCCTTGGCAAATAAATCCTTCATCCTGCCCCCCCACCCTAAACCTGATGTTCCTCAATTATCAGTAGGGTGAGAGGGGAGGGTGGAGGCCAGCTTCAGGTACTTGGAACTCTCAAATGCCACAATCCTCTTCTGTGACCAGATGGGTCCTGGGGTGGCCTTGACCACCTGCATTAACCAAAGGTGTAAATCTAGCAGGACACGTGAACGGCAGCCACTGGCCCCTTCTGTCGGTCCCAACACGGCCTCTAGTTTACTTAACAAAACTTCTGATGGAGTCTAATAAAAGCTATTAAAAATGCCTTCTAGGGGTGCCTGGGTGGCTCAGTTGGTTAAGCGTCTGGCTTCGGGCTCAGGTCATGGTCCTGGGGTCTGGGGTCGAGCCTCATATCGGGCTCCCCGCTGGCCTGCCTCTCCCTCTCCCTCTGAGCTCTCTCTTTATCTCTCAAATAAATAAAGTCTTTAAAAAAACAAAAATGCCTTCTAACTCTCCAGAGTCCAGATTTGAAGGGAGAAAACCAGATATATGTTGTTGGCCACCTGATGCCAATTTGGTGCTTTTTTTTTTTTTATCTGGTAACCCAAACAGATTCCTCATAACCGTTATAGTGGGTTGAACTGTGCCCCCCCCCAAAAAAGATAAGTCCACGTCCTAATGCTGGAGCCTGGGAATGTGACCCTATTTGGAAAGAAGGTGTTTGTAACTAAGTTAGGGATCTTGAGATGAGACCATCCAGATTGAGGGCGGCCCTAAATCCAATGGCAGGTGTCCCTGTAAGAGACACACAGACAGGAAGATCACAGGAAGAGGGAGGCACAGACTGGGGTGTCATATCCACAAGTCGAGGGCAGGCACCAGCCACCAGAAGCTGGGGAAGAGGCGTGAAACAGACCCCCTCCCCCCCCCGCCGCCACCAGAGTCTCCAGAAGGAACCCACCCCGCTGACACCCTGACTTCAAATGTCTGGCTTCCAGAACAGAGACAGAATAAACTTCCGTTGTTTTAAGCCATCCAGTTTGTGCTCACTTGTCACAGCAGCCCCTAGGAAACAGACACCACCATCACAGGAATGAGCCAAGTACCATCACTGCAACTTCCCTGAGGAGGACAGAGAGGCTCAGAAAAGCTAACCGACTTGTCACAATTCACTCGGTGCCCCAGCATGCGGGCTGGCCGACTTGCCACTCTCCCCAGGACACCAGGCTGCCTTTGGCGAAGGCTGGGTGAGTCTTGGCCCCTTCTCATCTGCAGAAACAAGGACCCGTGACACCAAAAGTTACGGGACGTGTCCCAGGTTGCGGCTTCTTGGTGGCACAGCAATCAGAATCCAGCACTTCAGCCTCATTCGCTGATGAACGATGGCCAAGACTCGCCACCTCCCGGAGCCAGCTCTTTCGGGGGAGCCTGTTTTATTACAGTCACAATTACTGAGATGCGGAGCTTCACACTAATTTTCCCTTGCAAGTAAATGGCTGAAAAGTAATGGTGTCAATTTTAATGAGGATCAAGCAAGCAAGGCTCCTAAAAGGGCTCCCATAAACGAGAGCATTTCCCTCACACCCAACAATGGCTGGCTGTTTAATTCCAGAACACAAGAATGTCACTTAAATTACACGGCTTTTACATTAAAGTGCTTATGGGAATGCCTTTCCAAGGAAGAATTTCAATAAAAAGATCTCACCCATTTTGATGCTTCGTAATATCTGAACCGCCAATCTATGTATCATAGCAACAAAAATAAACCCTCGAAGAATGTGAACGAGAGCAGGACCTCACTTTCACTGGGATAGAGTCTCTGATTTTCTGTGAAACACAGCTGTAGCTGGGAAGCTTGTTATCATGTGGCGGTGTATTACCCTTGGACTGTGGGCCACCAGAAAATCGTGGTTCAAGCCCGAATCCCTTTTGTTGCCACTTGCTGAGATGTTCAGAACGCCCGCCTGCCAACCCTGTAAGTCTGCATGAGGCTCTCGAGCTGACTCAATTCTTATTTTATTAGTGCTTCTCAAAGCAATTACTGGGGTTTTGAGCAAAGATGAGAGTATTTCACACCTCCATCTCTCCTGAAAATGTCTTATACTCCACTGACTCTTGGCTTCTATTTATAAAGAAGGTTCAAGGCTTGGAAAATTATTAGGGGTTGAGCTTTAATGGATATTCCCAACCAGCATTGTGTCATTATTGGCTCACGTCTGGCTGGGCAATCTCCCAAATTTGTGACATAATCGGGCCTTTCTCTGCATTACTCCATACGCTCTATGCTCCCTCTACATTACACCACTGAATCATTCGCTCTTTTCAACAAGACTGATTGCCAGGGGATTAACATTAGACAGCACAATTCCATTATTCAGCAGCCCGATTCAAATCCAGCCCTAAACTGTAAGAGAGATTTCAGGGCTTCACAGAGATGAGCTGCCAGAAAGCTCAAAGGAGAGGTGGGTGAGGGGCTTTTGAATGTTTTACATAACAACTCAACCTAAAACCTGCTATGAGCAAGAGCCCTTGGCTGAGATGGCATCTCAGCCGACTCCCGATTCCTGGAACGGTCCCCAACCAATCCCAGGGAACAATCTGTGGACCTATCCACAGCCAGAATCCTCGCCGACTGCTACAACACAATTATTTTATTCACACGATCAATTACTTAGTTTCAAATTTAAGTGTTTAGAACTTTTAGCCCCAAATCTCTCTTTCCTTAAATAGAAACACTCTGATGTCAAATTCAGGAGATGTGAGGCCCAATGTGAACTCCACGTTGTGTGCTTCATCAATAGATTTATGGCACGTCAATGCCAAAATAAATGTTCACTGTTCTCTTCTCATATTTGAGTGTTACTTCTTTCTGTCTGATTCGTAAAATATCCGTACATAGTAATTCCCACTAAGAAACCTTCCACAAACACCTCTGTGCAAAAAGAATGTTCCAAAACTCAGTCTTTTATGAATGTCCACAGGATCTACATAATGTCAAGGCTACCAAATTTCACATTAAGGCTCCTGAATAACAAAAATAAAATGTCACAAATACTCTTTTCACTGAATCCTCATATACACATGGAAATGAACACGATCTCATGTTTTCTAAGAGTTTCTTATGGATTTCATTGGACTTACGATAGACAATCAAAATGGTTTTCCATTTAATATTCAGTTAACCTAAAACTTCACTTAACCAAAGTCTATGTAATTGGTTAATCAAGCTTTTGGAAGGTTTTTTAATGGTTTTTTTTGGGAAATTCAAATTGCTGTGGAGCCTCTCTTCAAAGAGTTTATAGTTTCTTGAAGGAGAAGAAATGCCCACATGTGAAATAATGGTAGGGACCCATGCATAGAAAATGATGGAGGAAACCCTTTGTTCATAGACATGTTGGGTGGGCATGAATCTGTGAAGTTACATAGGGTCGCATTCAGGGAAAATCCAGCAGGGAGAGCCTGGAGTGGAGACCGTTAGCAGGAGCTGGCAATCTGCAAGTGGAGAAGGACAAACTGGTTAGCTAACCCCCAGCCAGGACTCAAAGTCAAGTGGTGATTCTGACGGTTATTCTGAGAGTCCGGGTAGATGACAATACAGAGAAAAAAAATGGATTATACAAAGAAAAGACCTTAGCCCACCATTCCTGCAGCAGTGAGATACACCCTACGTATCACCAACCTTCCAACATGACAGAGAAACATCCTTTATCAGTTACAACAAAACCCATCACAATAGGCAAGACAGGAAGAAATTTGTATAGCAGGACAACAGGCTATGTGGTCCTAAGATATTTAATTAAAACAGTCTATCTGAGCACTTAGATAAAAAGGTATTCACAACCCCACATAACAGTTCTCTTTTCACAGAAGACATCGTTTCTAGGAACAAATGCTGAACCTACAGTATTGAATGACTTCCTTCTGATGGAAGTGAAGGGCGCCTTGACACTGACCTTCCTCCAGCCAGCTATGAGCTCAGGCATCGCGATACCTTCCCCTTTACTCTGTAGCTGGCTAGTACAATTGCCCTTCTTTAGATCATGTTGTCTTTCTTTTAAAAAACAAAGTTCTAGGGGCGCCTGGGTAACTCAGTAGGTTAAGCATCCAACTCTTAGTTTTGGCTCAGGTCACAATCTCAGGGGTGTGGGACTGCACCCCACATCGGGCTCTACACTTTGCATAGAGTCTGCTGAAGATTCTCTCTCCCTCTCCCGCTCCCCCCTGCACTCAATCTCTCACTCTCTCTCAAATAAAGAACTTAAAAAAAAAAGACAAAGCTCTCCTAGAGCATATCTATACCCTTTCCCTGAAGACACCAACATTTCTCAGAGTAAATCTCAGCTTCCAGAACACCAGCACATTTCATATCATGTCCATTTTGCACAAGATGAAACCAACACGAGGAAACTAAGAGGATCACACAAAATGCATAAAACATGGCTCATCGGGAAACAGAACATTGTCAATCCTCCTCAAATGACAGCTTGTATTTAAGAAAGAAGGAAAAAGACCAACTCTCCTTAAACCACGGGGAGAAACAAGACTCACTTTCACGATGTCAAAGGAGTCAGGCTATAGCAGGCTGGCGTACAGCCGCCCCTCTGGGAGAAGCACACTCACCGACGACGTCGAGGTGGTACGTGTGATTAATGGAGCCATACTCATTCTCTACCACACAGGTGTAATTTCCTTTGTCGGATGGGACCACGCTCTCCATAATAAGGCTCCAGTGCTGGTTTCGTACCTGCAAAGATCAAAGTAAAGGTGCTTATTTCACAACCTTGGCACAAAATACCAGGTGCTTTGCTTCCTTGATTTAACCAGAAGCTGGGGGAGACAAGGAAGGTAGAGAAGAATCACCTTTATTCTAGATTGCCCTCAGATACTGAGTACTCAGAATGGAGACAAAGGAAAATGATCATTATCATCAAGGTGAATGTCTAGCAAGGGGATACGAATGTGTTTAGATACGTAAGTGCGTGGAGTGGGTCTGTCACCGTCATGGTTTGAGGGTTCCTCCAGGAGCTACCAAATGGCCGGAGGAACCTGCACATTAGCCTGCGACCCCATCAGTGCCCCAGAGCACAGGGGCTAAAAGGTTGCCCAACCACTAGGTACCTTCAGGCCCCATAGCACCAATGATCCACTTAGGGCCAACACCAATGAGCACTACTATATGCCAGGCACTGCTCTGAGCACCCCCATCCAGCCTTAGCAAATGTGATTCCCCCAAGGAGCCCACAAGCTAGATTCTGTATTGTTCCTCGAGCCTTCCAGTTTGCAAGCCTGTCATTTCTTTCCCCATGGCCCTCAGATGCTGTCTAGAAGTCTCAAGAAGTCTCAACTGGGAACAAAGGTCTGCCCCTCCCATCTCTGGCAGTGGCCAAATAGATGCTACATATTCCTGAGAGATATACTCAGAATTCCAAATATGGGAGCAATGAATCCTCAGGAAACCTAAGTTGTATATCCATCTGCTTACAAACTCCTTGAGACTTTTCAAAGATAAGCAGCATATGTGAAAATAAGTTATTGTGACTCCCACCCACAGTTCTGTCAACATGCAAACAGACTAGACTCTAACATTCCCACCTTGCTTTTAAAATATTTTAATAGACTCAAACTTTCAAGCAAGCATGACTTTTCCTGACTAAGGTCAAAATGCAGATTTTATCTTGCCGGTTCTCCAACTCCAAATCACGTTTTAAAGGTATTCTGGGCAAGGCACTCTAAAGAAATGGAGAGAAAAAATAAAAAGCCAGGGCCCTACTAGTCTTAACTATGATTTCAGGAATTTCAACTGACCTTCTGAATGATTCCCTGAGCACTGCAAGTGTTTTCTGCCTTAATCACATAAAAACCGATAATGCCAGCAGAGCCTCTGCAAGCACATGAGTGAGTCAAGGAACTGGAGAATAAAGAAAACCATCTCATGAATGCTCCACGATAAAAACGGGGGAGAGCAGAGCAGCTGTCCACGTTGAAAAGTGGCACCAGCAGAGGTAAGAGGTTATCAGAGCCTGTTACCACCCAACTCGTGTCCCGTCAGATGTTCAGCTCTGTGGGAGCCACTGTGACAGAGGACAGTTCCTGACGCTGAGTTCAAAACCAAGACCACTGCTCATCACGGACAGTCTTATGCAGGATCACGGGGTGAGGGCTGGACTCTTCTTGTGCAAGCACTGAAGAGTGAGTTCTGGGCAGACAGTCACTTTGTTCTCGCTGTTACCCTCTCACCGCCTCCCCTACATAAATAACCCTGACGACTGTTTCTATCGAATGTCATGGGGTTGATGATGGGACGTGCATTCTCACTGTCACAGGTGAAAAGTCTGGCGGTAAACTCAATCTGAAGGCATCAGACCCCAAAGGAGAGAGTCTGTCCTCTCCACTGAAGACGTGCTCACTGCTCGTGGCCGGGCCGTAGACTTGTAGGAGAACCAAACCAAGAGGCCAGGTCTCCACTTAGGAGGAATGAGCCTTGCATGCACAGCATATAGAGGGAACGATGTGAAGGAGAAGACCCGGTTGCCAAGCCTTCCAGGGCAATGAGAATTCTCTGCCCAAATCCCGGCCCCCTGAGTGTTACCCGGGAGCTGTGTGCTAAGAGCATGAAAGATGCTGGCAGTAACTCTTTGATTCAACTTGAGGCAGACGGTCACACACTGAGACCCTCCCTCTCTAAGCTCTCAGGGGCATCAGAAATGGGACTTTCCTGGACTCTGAAGAGCTAATCACACGGAGAGTAACTTAGGGATGAAAGCCACAGGCCCTAACGTCACCAAGCCACGTAATCCAGCATTTAGCCCTGCTGTAAATATTCAGTTCTTTGAGCCCCCGCTCAAATGTCATGCCCGTAAGCCCTTAATCATGACTAGTGCCTGTCTCTGGACCCCATCCAAACTGTCAATGTCTTTCTTGCGCCTGGATCCAGATTTGGCACACAGCGCACTCCAAATGGAGCTGAACCTGAACTGCCCAGGGAGGGCATCGTCTGCCTCTGCCCAAGACATTAAATCTTGGCATATGCCGCTCGGCATACCACTGCTGTTTTTAACCCCAGGGCATCATATGGTCAGATCCAATCTCTTCGTCGGGGCTGTGGCATTCCACATAAGATTCCCCACTCAAGAGCGTGCGCTCCCTGAATATTATTTACTTCCTGGAGATGCACTACAAATATTAATAAGTTAACATTTATAAAATGCTTTCACAATGAGAGACACATTTACCAAACAAGGTGCTTCTGCCCTTTCAGAGACCTTGGTACTCGATCAATACTGCCCCATGCGATGCTGTTAATATTTATTTTCTTACACCATCATTCCAGTATTTGATTACTTGACATACCACCAGTCCCAAATTTTATGAGCTGTGGCATTTTCCAAATGGACACCCTTCGAAGCTGCCAACAGTGGGAATGTCTGACACTTTCACAGGGGATATCCTACCATTAATTAGCGGTTGCTTAATGACAAGCTCAAAGAGTACAAACAGTAACTCTATCAAGATGGGGAACAAAGACGACTTCTTGAGTTTCTCTTCTAAGTTCTCCATCTCCATACCACGATTCAGTGTCAACCTAAAGACTCTATCCTTCCAACAAAAACATAAGACATCCTCTCCAATATATATATTTTTTTTCTTTTCTTTTTTTTTTTTTTAATATGCCTCATCTTCTTAGTGCAACAATCCTACTGCCAGTTAGGTCCCAGTTTGGTAGAAGGCACTTCTTTGCTTTCACAGAAGAGGGAATGTAAATCCCCAATAAACATATGAAAAGATGCTTCACCTCATTAACAATCAGGGAAATGCAAATTAAAACAATAATGAGACACTGTTATTCACCAGCTGATTAACAAAAATTAGGAAGATCCACGTCATTGAGTACTTAGTGAGGGTGTAGGGAGACAGAGACTCAAAGTGAGAACAGGAACAGAGAGAAAAACCTCCCTGTAAAATAATTTGGCAGGGCCTATTAAAATTAGCAACGCATTTTTTTTTTCTTTCTACCCAGTTAATTCCACGTCTAGAAATCTAGCCTACACAGAAAACAGCAGGATTACTTCAAGGCACATGAACAAGACTGTTGCTTTGAGCACTGTTTGTAACAGCAAAAATGAACCCATCAGGAAGAGAGTCATTAATAATATACAGCTCATCCTATATGAACGAATGTGTACTTAATTCATTCCAACAAAATAGCATACAGTCATTAAAAAGAGCAAGGTATTCTTAAATTCAACCTGGTAAGATATCATTAGTAGTTATTGCTACATGGAGCGGGGGGGCGGGGATGGGGGAAATACGTGGGATTAAAAAGAAGTGTATTCAGGATCCTGTTTTATAGAAATACACACACACAACCCTACAGGTGCCTAAAGCCCTGAATTTATAAGCATGACTGTCTAAACATAGCTAAAATCAGAACAAAAATGTACTAAACTGTTAGCAGTACATTTTATATAATGAAGTGGTAGGATTACGCATGTGTTGACTTTTTTCTCATTTTCACTTTTTGCATTTAAACAGAAATCACACAGTTGACAAAAAAGTAAAATAAAACTGCTCCCCACCCCCCACCTCCCCTTTTCAGTAGTAACCGCTATGCTGCAAAACCACCGTGTCTGGAACTCTCTGGCAGACTGAGCACGAGGGCCAGGGAGGAGAGAAATCCTGCACCAGCGGCCACATGCACAGTCCTTTCTTCTCATTCCTGCCCATGGCCAAATCTTTGTGGAATTCATCATTATTTTTCATCTGCCAAGGAACAGAATTAGAGAGCATGAGGCTTCAAAACTATGTTCACTAAAGACTTGTAAAAATAACATTTCAATACTGAAACAAAGCAGATTGAAGCGAATGGCCTAAACTCTTTTGCTCCTAACACAAAAAGTGGATTCCACAAACATTCCACACCCGTGGTCACAAAGACCAAAGGTGGCCCAGACAGGTTTTTTCAGAATTCCTCTGCTACCTAAGTCTTCCAAGGTGCATGTCTAAACCCCAGCTATCTTCAGGTGACAACTGGGAATGTAGATTTAGTTTGATACGATACCAAAACACCTTGGTGAAAGGTGAAAGGCCAAAGACCCAGGCTGTCACCTGGATGTTTGGTTTCCACAGTGCAAAACAAAACAAAACAAAAAAAAAAAAAAAAGAAAAAAAAAAATCTGGACATTTCCAAATACCTAGGTGTTCGATAATAAGCAGAATAAACATCCAGAAGCTGGATGGAAAGTTTTGCTCTATGCCAAGTCAATGAATACTATGCCCATGTGATGGCCAATACCCCCAAGACTTCCTTTCACCAGTACCAGGGCCCAATTTATAAAGAAAGGCAGCAATCCCTTTGAACCCTGGCCTTTATAAAGGCAGCCCATAAACGACATAAGCCAGTAGTCATTAGGATGCAGAGAGCCCTACTATCCCATGTCAGACCCCATTTTCTAGCAGGTTCCTGGGGTCTCTAAACCAGGGCTCTGGAGGTGTGCACAAACCGAGCTTACATGTTTCAAGGGCTTGTGGCACTCACTGTTGCTTATCACCAGGCAGATGTGGAGGCAAATGCCAATCTGATTAATGCTTAAACTCCCGAAGTTTGCTTTTCAGGAGGTGTCCACAGAACAGGGCGAGGTGAGCTCTGACCCTCTAACACCCAACTGCAGAAACTTTCCTGCACTCAGTGAACAATGCATGGGTCTCCCAGAGGAGTCAGAAGAGAATTACAAAATGCAAGGCTGTCCTCAGATGCCTGAAAGGGGCTCTGGAAGAGGCTGGGCAAGGGGGAGCGGGGGGAGGGCAGACTGCCAGCAGGGTCACTGCCTTTCAAATTTAACTCTAAAAACGTCATGACCGGGGCACCTGAGTGGCTCAGAGGTTGAGCATCTGCCTTAGGCTCAGGTCGTGATCCCAGGGTCCTGGGATAGAGTCCCACACTGGGCTCCCCTGAGGGAGCCTGCTTCTTCCCTTCCTCCTCTGCCTATGTCTCTGACTCTCTCTGTGTGTGTCTCATGAAGAAATAAAATCTTTAAAAAATAAAAATAAAAAAAATAATAAAAATCTCATGATCTTCCTCAAAAAGCTAAATGAAGAATCACCCAATGACCCAGCAATCACTCTGCTAGGTATACACCCAAAGGAACTGCAAGCAAGGACTCTGATACCTGTGCCCCCATGTTCATAGCTGAATCATTCACAAGAGCCAACAGGTGGGAAAATCCCATCAACAGATGAATGGATAAATCAAAGGAGCCTATCCATATAATGGAACATTATCCAGCCCTAAAAAGGAATAAAGGTATGATTTTTGCTACAACACATCTGAACCCAGATGGAAGGACAAATATCCTAGGATCCCACTTGCAGGAAATACCTGCAGCAGGCAAATTGAGAGACAGAAAAATTAGAGGGACCAGGGCCGGGGAAGCGGGGGATGATTGGCAGGAAGAGGAAGAGAAAATTATTGCTTAATGGAGAATGTTTTGCTTCAGGTGAAAAATAAATGACAAAATTTATATTGTATTTTACCGCGATTTTGAAAAATCCTACACAGATCATGGACTACATGCTGCACTTTGCTCCCAACAGTGTACCTTGGGCGGACACTTACATGTGCTTTAGGATGCCACTACTACCTCCATGTTTCTAAGAGATCACAGTTGTTTTTTGTTTTGTTTTTGTTTTTTTAAATAAAAACATGGAACCACATTTGAAGAAAACAGTTTAGTAAGAGCATGAACTTTGGAGGAAAACCACCTGGGTCCATATGGCAGCTCCGCCACTGAGGAGCCACGTGACAAGCCTCATCTGTAAAAGGGACGAAATAACAGTGCCCCCCTCTTTGGGCTGCACGGGGACCCAAACCCATGGCAGACGGGAGGGAGGCACCCAGTACAATCACAAGATAGGTGAGCAGTCAGTGCCTGCTGGCTGAAAACAACACATATCAGCTTCCTCATCACAGATGGCCTGATCTGGGATCAAAGCTGAAATGCCTTGGCTGAGAAAAAGAGCTCAACAAGATATAAATATATTGATAAGGACATCAATAGTGATTTTTCCAAATAAACACACTTTGGGATAACATTTTTTTTAAAAGATTTTATTTATTCATCTGAGAGAGAGAAAGAGAGAGCAAAACCAGGGAGAGAAGCAGGCAGGGGGGCACATGGGGCTTGATCCCAGGACCCTGGGATCACGACCTGCACTGAAGGCAGACACTTAACCGTCTGAGTCACTCAGGCACCCCAGGATTAGGCATAACATTTAATCAAAAGTCTCTAATACGACATCTAAGTAACCTGGAAAATGTAAATCTCATTAACCTACCCAGCAAAACCACCAGTTTAGTTGTGATTGAAACGGGTTTCACCTCATCTCTCCTTGGACCTGAAACATACCAGGGAACAGACAGTACAGACCCTACAATGCCCTACTCTGCTCAGGGGCTCCATGGGAGTTCTCAGCTCCAGGATGCCTGAAGCTCACCTGCTCAGGTGCCACTTCCATGGCCAGCTTGAGGGGGTGCTGTGTTCTGTGATCTCTCTGGGTTCTTCTGCAGTTAGCAGCACGCAAGGCAGTTTTAAGACTACTCTTGCCCTCTATGCTTGAGTCATTACCTAGGAATGAGTTGGGAACTGAGGTGGTCTACTAATTACCTTGGTCTTCTTGCTTTTCTGCATTAGATTGTAATTACTGTTCAGAGCCCTTTGAAATATCTAGCCTTAAAGGTAACCGCTTTCTTTAAAAAAAAAAAAAAAAAATCTGTGTTCTTGTTTATGATAAAAAAAAAAAAATGGTTGGTGGTTATGCTACTAAATCACAGTTGGAAGGGATCAGATGTTCAAGACTATCCATCCAAACTTCATATTAAGGCTAGGCGACCTAAAACAAGGAGAGCTTAAACAACTCGCCCACAGTCAAGATTGATGAAAGAGCCCAGGCGTGACTACAATTAGGGAGATATAGTTATGCTTCAAGTCAACCCTTATCACTGTAAATAATAACATCCCACCAGCCTTTGCCCACATACTAAGAAAACAATAATATGACTGTTAAATCACCTTAGAAGGCTCAGCATGAGGTCTTTGATAAATCAGACTGAACCACAGAATACCAAAGAGCTCTATTGGTCATTTTAATTAAAATGAGCTTTGTCCCATTTCATAATTCCCTTTCATTTTGTTTTGATGTTTATGTTTGTTCCCTCCTCCCTTCACTGGCCTCCATATGCACACCATTTCAAAACAAGCTGTAACACAGTGTACAAGGGCCAAGGTGGCTGATCCATAAACATGCAGAAAGAGCTAGACCGACAGCTGAGCTAGACAGAGCAACCACGGTTTATGGAATGAGATTTATGAAGGAAAAAAAAAATCACAGAAATAACACACATCTGTTTGTGGAAACTTTCAGGTCTTGCTTTCTGGAAAAATATATCTTGGAAAACTTGACACTTTGCTTCTTCGTTAAATAAAGTGGCAAAGGGATGGGAGGCAGGGGAGAGGGACATTTGGACATCAGGCTGTCCACATGTCAATGGGGTCTCTGCTTTGTGGGGACTGCACTGTACCCTGATTCCCTCAGGTCGAATGTTGGGAGAAGCAGAAGTCTCTGTAGGTAACAAAGACCCACCTGTAGCAACCATGCTCCCAACTGCCCCAGTCAGGCCCTGAAGAGGCCAGCACCAGTCAGACAGCTTGAACTCATGGTGGGAGCAGGGCTGCCGGCCTCTGTGACCACCCAGGACTCAAGACCTGGGGACCTGTGGTGAGTCCAACACATCAATAGTAAGGCTTAGGCTTTAGGTAACTATGTTTTCCCAGGAGATGAGCAATCTCTTTCCCTTTCGAGTCCCAGAAGCTCAATGGATTCCTGAGGGAACCAGCATCCCCAAATCAATGTCCAATAATGCCACAATTGTTGTGAAAACCCTTTCCTAAACCCAGGTTGACCACCTTTGCATTTGATGGAGTGACACCCCCATCACACCCTAGGGGTGCTTAAGCATTTTCATAGACCCTTCTCCAGAGAAAGTCCAGCAGGACCAGAAATGTGCCCTCATCACTGCAAGCCAGCATACCACAGTCCAAAGGTCAATACTCTGCCCAACTTGCTCTTTTTTTCTCAATGGAAATACATACTTTATTTTTTTAAGATCTTATCTTTTAGGTAATCTCTACATTCAGTGTGGGACTCAAACCCACAACCCCAAGATCAAGAGTTCTATGCTCCACCAACTTAGCCAGCCAGGTGCCCCTAAGGCAAAAAATACTTGAGATTTTTGTTCCCATGCACTCAAATTCCCATTCTCTCTCACCCCGGAAATGGCTCAAATGGGAAATAAGAAAAATCATTCCATCATCTGCACCTCCAAGGAAACAGGCTAACAGTATTCCACTGAAGGTCTGCTTTTAGAACAGTGCTCTTCCGTTAGCGCAGTATCGCCCTTGATAATTAAAATTGAACTGCACCTGTTAAAAATCAAGCAGCATTTCCTCATCAGGCACCCTTAGTCTTCTAGCGCATTTATAATCACTAATTCAGATTTGCAAAAAGCTCCTTACCCATAATAATGATGTTGGTCCTATTTATTTTGAGACCAGGAGTTTCTTTCTGGGAGCTCATCAATTCTTATTCCTTATTTCCAAGGCTGTCTTAAGTGAGGAAACTCATCAACCACCAGGATCTTATACTTCAGTTGTATTGAAATGAACCATTGGAACTGCATCAAGTATGTTCTCGGAGAGCATGTGCCTCTTAGAACAGTCCTGAGGCCACAACTGTAGTGGTTTTAACTCCTCCTTTCCAACCAGCACCCACCTAAGGAAATCGCTGTCTAATCATCCTTTATGAAAAAGAAAAAAAAAAAAAAAAGAAAGAAAAGAGCAAGCTAACCCTCCGATCTCACCGTGCCTGGTGTAAGCGTTGATCTAAGAGCAAAGAGACAAAGCACCCTCCTGCCTACTGCTCCCGCCAACAAGCAGGAGTCATGCAAGACAGGCACGACTGTGTCTCCTTCCACAGCTTCCAAGGCACGAACCTAGCAGATGTGCCTCACATCTGTTTGCACGCACAAACTGCCCCATGCACGCACTTAGAAATTTACTCATAGGCTTTCCTCCCGTGGTCCACTAGGCTTCAGCTTCTGGTATTTTCAAATGTTAAAACAAAAGTCAAACATTTTTGAAGCAAACAACACTTTCAAGATGAGAACTGGGGATGGTGTGTTAGGAAAGGGCTCCAGGGCATGCTTTTGTGGAGAGGAGGCCCATTTAATCACACGAGTTATGGGGTCAGGGCTCACGTGCCCTCCCAAGTGACAACAGTGTGGTGGACACAGCTGTAGCAGAGAAGTTCATCCACCAAGAAATCCTCTTCTACCTGGTTCTTAAGGACCTGGAGTCTGGGCTAGAGCATCCTCTATCTATTTTAGCCCCACTGCAGATTGCCCAAATGGCTCCCTGACCCCCGGTCTTCTGATGTTCATGCCCTTGGGGAATTTGTCTCCTCCCCTAATGATCTGCTTAATAAGAGAAAACAGCCAAAGTGGTAGGAGGTCACTTCCACGATTAGGTTACCAAAGGCTGTGACTTGTCTTGTTCACACACTACCTCTTCGTGTCTGCTCTCCCTGAGGGAGCCAGCTACCAGACCAAGAGGCCTGCAGGGCAAGGAGCTGAGGGCAGCCTCCAGCCCACAGTCAGGGAGGAACTAAAGCCCTCGGCCCAACAACCTGCAAATTAGTGAATCCAACAACCACAGGAACGAGTCTGGGAGCAGGTCCTTCCCCGAGGCTGATCCTACAAATCAGACTCCAGACTTAGCTGAAATCTTAGTCCCAGGACAGACCTGGCCATGGAAGGCACAACTAAGCCACTCTTGGATTCCTGCCCCACAGAAACTGTGAGATAATAAATGTTGTTTAAAACCACTGCGCCGTGGGGGTAGTTTGTTACACAGTAATAGGTAACTAATGCACCTACGCTTGCTTTCCAAACACACCAAAGAATGTCATAGTGAAGTTCCATAAGCCTTCCTCATAGACTAAATTCCTCAAGGCCTCCCCTTCCACGCTAAGTAATGTAGAGAATCCAGGTCTCTCTTCCCCTTCCTTCAAACTCAGCCCAGGAACCCTTCCTGACCTCTATCATCCTTGGCATCCCAGATAGCCAACATATTCCCTCCCTGCACATCCACAGGACAACATGCTCTTCTGGCCTCGGCGCATTCAGATCACAGCTGTCTGGTCGGCCTTCCCAAGGGCGAGGAACCCCTGTGAGATAGGGCTGTGCCTCGTCCAGCGCCTTGGACCATGCCAGCCACTGAGGATGCTCAGCAATGTCCAAATGCATAAACAAGACCCTGAATGGAGCATTTACAGGCCTCTTTAGGGAGATGGTTGTCCGTTTCCACCTCCCGCTCGAGTGATGAGACTAAACTTCACCACATTCTGTGATGGGCCCTCCAGACCCTTGCAGATGGGGACAGAGAGATCGCCTCTGTCACCACAGAAGCACTCTCTCTTAAGAAGTAACATTTCATACCCAGTGTCCACACCAAGTCCATCCACACTCGTACAATCCTGCTCAATCAGGGCAAGTACCCTTACTCTTCTCCGATTCTGCTCCAGTTTCAGTTTTACAGACTATAAAGCATATAGAAAACAGACTCTCAACTTTCTACCCTTCTGTTATTAAACGCTTCTCACATAAAGAACAATGCAAATGGAGATTATGCTTTTCAAGAACGTGCGAGTCCAGGAAAACTTTTTAAAAATATCAACCATGGAAATGACCAATTAGGATAATCACTGTTTTTTTGGGTTTTTTTTTTAAATACTCCTTCTGGTTCCTGTTACCTTGCAACTCCTTAAAAAATGGATTAATAAAAATGGGAGACACAGAACATTGTGAAAACTTCATTCTACCTTATAGCCTCCAATGCGATGTTCCTGCTTAAACTCCTTTCCGTTCTTCAGCCACCTCATAGTTGGTGTTGGATTCCCCCCAGCTGGACAGCGAAACTTGACAGTATTGGCCGCAGGGACAGCGTGCAGACGCTTTTCCATCTTTTCTGTGTTGGTCCAGTAAGGCGCCCCTGGGGTGGAAAACAACGTTACAATGTACAGAGAAGGAGAGCTTCATTTCCATAACAGGGAAGATAATGTTATTTTGTATGTGAGCGAGCTGACAGCCTCAAAAATCCTTGGGTAATATTTACATTAGGAAAAAAATTTTCTGAAGTCTAGCAGATGGCCCAGCAGAAGGTCCCTGGAGATGCACTGCTCGTTAGTCTGTGTCTCTTAACGGGGAAAAAAGTGTTTGAGGTACCTTCTCTCCCTCCTTCCTGGTGCCAGAATATAAATTCGTGGGGAAATCATGTTTTCAAATGCTACTTTCTATAAACAGTGACAACACATACAGTAACTAACAACAGCAGAGTCCTCCAAAATGTATCATTTTAGATCAGCACACCTAGCAAGTGGTCACAAACACACAGTGACCACATACACACACCAAGTGCGCTCTTGAGGCCAAGTCAACTTACCCACTGAAGTTGTAAAGGATAATCAATAATATTACTTCCCATACTGATATGATCAATTATTCAAGGAGGCATCATTAATTTCCCAGCACCCTATCACTAAGTAGGTATTAATTTTTTAAATGGAGAAAAGATTTTTCGGTGGTTGTGGATGCCCTAATTCTATCATCGTGTATCTAAACAGATCAAATTTAACAGATTCCTGCTGATTACATGTTAGGTTAGGTTGAGCCCTCTAAATGGCCTGCAAAGTCCTGGATACAAGTGATTCTTTAAACTCAAGAGAAGGGATCCCTGGGTGGTGCAGCGGTTTAGCCCCTGCCTTTGGCCCAGGGCGCGATCCTGGAGACCCGGGATCGAATCCCACGTTGGGCTCCCGGTGCATGGAGCCTGCTTCTCCCTCTGCCTGTGTCTCTGCCTCTCTCTCTCTCTGTGTGTGACTATCATAAATAAATAAAAATTTAAAAAAATAAAATCTTTAAACTCAAGAGAAGAGAGAACTTTTTAAATTGCCAAATGAAGGACATTTTATCTAAGTAAGAACCACAGCATGGATCCAGAATACCACCATAAATTCTTTATGCCCGCCAACAATGGCTAACGAGCACTATTGACCGAGGGCTTATTTGCAAACAGAGCTCTAAAAACTCTCCCGTGTTTAACATATTATCCCTGACACCAATCTGATGAGAAAGGCATTATTATAATCCTTGTTTACAGACAAGGAAACTGACGCACAGAGAAGCTACAAAGCTGGGAAGAGGTGTGGGCAGATTTGAGCCAAAGCAGTCCGATTCCAGAGCCCACAGTCTTTGCCCCTACTCTCCATGGCTGGTAAGAACCAGCTGCTCCAAGGGGTCGGAATCCATACCTTCGGCCACTCTGATGTTAAAGACCAGAGTTCAGAACAGCCAGCCCGGGCCAAAGGCACACCACCTTCTTTATTACCTGCCCAAAAGTTCCAGAGAAATCTTGTATACCTATTTAACTTTTCACATGTATGTTTCTGTCTCAGCAAACTAGTAGCCAAAATTTCCCTAAAACAAACTTCAACAGGGCCTTGGACGTTCTAGAACATTCTAGAACACTGGAACTCTAGAAGCAGATTCATAACTGTGTTTACTGCTGATGAGGCTTAGACTGAGCAGCAGCACGCACACTTCACAAGCCAGAGGCAAACAGGTCCAGACAGGGGTTGTGCCTGTGATGTGGATTTACAAGTCTCCTCTATTCTGTGGATGACACAGCCTGCTCCCGGGGGCGGGGTAACAATCCCCTTCTTAATAGCCAGACTTCCACGGCAGAATTAGAAATTGGAAAAACGCATTCAAAACACCCAACCCGGGACGCCTGGGTGGCTCGGCGGCTGAGCGTCTGCCTTCGGCTCAGGATGTGATTCTGGAGTTCTGGGATCGAGTCCCACATTGGGCTCCTGCATGGGGCCTGCTTCTCCTCCCTCTGCCTGTGTCTCTGCCTCTCTCTATGTCTCTCATGAATAAATAAATAAAATTTTTTTAAAAATCCAATCCTGTTTGCCTCACCCTTGCTCTTGAAACCTGGCTATAAAAGGTGGGGCCGAGATTTCTTAACAAGAGCATGTTGTATCTTCTTTATCCTTGTTTATCTAAGTATCAAGGTAGGATATAGATGGTGTCTACTCAATGCCAAGACAGTGCAAGCAAGACAAAACTGAGGTGGTCGGTCATGTGTAGGAGAGAAAGCCAGAGTGGAGCCAGGAGGAGGGCCAAGGGAATAAGAACGGAGCTGCACACTTTCCTCTGAATCCAGTTGTATCTGCAATGAGGTAGGCAACTTGGTAGCCATTGGCTTTGGCTGTCAAATGCCCATGAACACACTCATTCTTCTGAGGGTTTACCAGGGAGTACTTGATTGCTATTCATCACAAGACTCCCAGAGCCTGGCATATACTGGAACAATTTCAATAATCTTTCATTTTAAAAGCTTCTACTTAGAAAAATCCATCCACAGCCACAGCCACTAAAAAGAAACCATTAAGAGCACAAAATAAATAATGAGCTTTGTCGCTACACAAAGACTTTTATAAATCTGACCTAAATGAAAAGCATACCTCATGCTGTCAGGTGTCTGTACTCATGTCATTTGTTTAAGTAAACACAATAGCCTATTCATATGAATTAGCTAAATATTAATGTAATAACTCTTTGAGATAACATCAATTATGGCTGAGTTGATCCTTTGGAATGTCTTTTCTTTTTTATATAAAAGAAATCAACAGATATGTGCTTACATTCCACGGGGCAGGATTTTTACATTCCCTAAAATGTTAAAAAGTAGGATTTAGTTAAAGGAACTAGGAATGTTGCTGTGTTCCTCCCTCACTGGGCTAAGCTGTCAGGGAGGCTGTAACCCACATGGGGATCAGCCCAGACCACATGAGCCCGTATGGTCATGGCCTGTGGCAACAGCACACTGGCAACCAACACCTTTGTCTTGGCACCTAAGAAATGATTTAAGGACAAGGGTGAAAGAATTTTGCTGGAATTTCTGGCAGGAAGCCACTTCCCTGCAGTAAAATTTCAATCGTCAAAACTGCACCTATAAAATCTGCTCGTGCAAAATAGACACATGGCCATGAAGCAGAGTATGGGCACCAAGCTTGTCATCTAAAGCCACAGAGGGGAGAGAGAGAGAGAGAGAGAGAGAGAGAGAGAGAGAGAGAGAGAGAGAAAAGAAGAAAAAAGCCACAGAGATGCAAGGTGGGGCAGGGCAGTGTACGAGCCAATCAACAGAGTAGAAGCAGACCGCCTACAGGGTTACCTATTTAAACCTACATCTGCAACACTCTCTTTCCCTGAATACCTGTAAATAGTGACTCAACAGATAAGCTGTCAAGTTTTCGAAGTTCTGAGAGGCAGTGATGGGCCACCCCAACGCTCTGCTCCGTCCCACTCTGGCTGAGTGCTAACATCACACGGGACAACACACTTCTGTGACTAGGCTTTCCTAGAAGGTGTTGAGCTCACGAATTGTTTTTAATGAGCATGATGCTGGAAGGGAGGAATTATTTTATACTGGCTCCTCCTGAAATAAACTAGTTTTATGTGAAGTCTGAACAATCGAGAAGGTCTAGAAAAATAATGAGACTGTGACTAGCCCTAGGTGCGCTTCCTTCATCAGTGGCCTCATGTCCTCTGCGAACTTTGTATTCGATATTTCCTGCCATTTTTGCAGTCTGGATACACGGAAACGCCAGACACCACTGCTCTCCGCCCCCCCCAACACACACACACACATACACACACACACACATATACACCAAGCACAATAAAGCAGTTGGTAAGAGGCCAGGACCAGGCTCTTCTACCTGAGGCAGCCTCTTTTCATACAGTGGCTGGTGAACAGTGTTAACTTTCATTTGGAGAAGGAACTCACTTCACAAATCAATGATTTACAAAAGCAAGATGACCCTTGCACATAGTAGGTGTTCAGTACAAACATTTCCTCAACAACTTCATAAAAGATGGAACTGCAAGCAAAGGCTACAACATGTTTCAAAGAAGTGTCTTCTTTGATCCCACTTAATGGGTCTTCTTCCCTGGCATCATCTTAGGGATGATAAGAGGAATGAATTTAAACTCTCTCAACAAAAAAATAAATAAATAAAAATAAACTCTCTCAACAGAAAAGGAATGGTGATATAAATCTCAGATGGCATAAAAAAATGAATTCTGCTAAATCAGAGGTAAACAAATTGAACTATAGTATATGTGGGTCCTTTCTGCTCTGACCTTCTCAGATCTTCCAATGTAACATGTAACAGAAGAATGATGCTCTCCTAGTCATTGAATACTAACAGTGAGTTTAAAGGAACAGTAAAACTCAGCCAAAAAAAAAATAATAATAATACATACATACATACATACATAAATAAATAATCCCATCAAGGAATACTATACCTACTCAATATCATTTTCCATACAGTTATTGTCTATTAGTGAAAATGCTAATAAAACTTTACTTTTAATATAGCAGTAGTCTCTCAAGATGTGCTGGTTAAACAGAGATGTATAACTCCACAAAACTTCCCTCGAAGTCTCTTTGACACATCACCTCCACCTCACAGTGAAGATACATCATATTCCTTCGCTGGGCCACTTCTTTGTCATTTATGTGTGTTTCCATCACCAGGCTGTCTCCATACTGAAATGTATCCGTTTCAAGGTCTGCTGACCAACAAGAGTAGAGCACCTGGAGGGTACAGCTCAAGTTGTGTTTGGCCCATGGAGAAGACGCTCAAGTGTTTATTGGAAGGATGGATGCATGGATGGATGGATGGACAGACGGACATATGTACCAGCCAGATAACTGTTAAAAGCTTGAGCTATATAATGAGGGAGTTGAACTGAATGTTCTAGTAAGGTCCCTCACCCTCCTAACATTATGTCTAGGTATTCTCTAGGCAGATATTGATTGTGTCAACAAATGGTAGGATTAGAGGGTTTCTTTTGACCATGCAAATGAAAACATGGGCTACCCCCACAGTAGCCCTTACATGCCCCACTACGTATCCCAATATTGACATCTAAGATCTATGGTCTCCTCTCTTTCTGGAATCAAAAAGAGAACACAGCCCAGCGGTTTAAAGGAAAAACAAAGAGTCACATTACCACTGTACCAACAGGCCTCAGTGACCATCTGGTCTAATGGCTGATGTGATCAATGTCACCCAGAAAGGTCAAGCGATCTGATCAAGGTTGCATGGCCAAGGCCAGGCTGAGGCTAGAACCAGGCCTCCAGCTCCCTGGGCAATGCTCTTTCAACCATTCCAGCCTGCCCTTTGAACTCTCCCATGGTAATTAAGTCAAAAGTTCAAGATTTATGTGAGCTGTGGACACTGATGACTGCCAACTGTATTTTTATTGATGCAAAAATAAAAAAACATAGCCTGTTTCAGCTCCTAGATTAAGTCTCACAAACTCCCTAAAGCCCTACTAAGGCCTCTGTCTTAAGTCTATAATTAGGGCCTTTAAAAATATCACTAATCAGGACATTTGAATGCTTTGACCCTGACTGGGGTAGGGGTGGGAGGATGTCTCTGAGCTCTACCCCCATCCTTCCAGTAGACTGAGGTTCATCTGTTTTCAGTTTTGCATACACTAAGAGAAAACAACTCTAACAAAATACAGAGATGTGAGTGAGTGCGTGATTATGGGGGCAGCGGGCTTTATTTGAGAATCTCATTAAAAACAACAACTTGCTGACCAGTGAGACACTTGATAAGAAACACATTACAACAAACCAGGCAAGTGACCCTCATTAGAAATGCCTGAGCCCACTGGGAGACCAGCTGCCTGTGGGAGCTCCTAGGATCTGCCTTCAAAAGAAACCCCCCACCCCCACCCCTCCACTTGTTGGTTATGCTGGTTGACCACAGGGGAGGCCAAAAGAGATAATTCAATCCAACCTTCCAGACTGAACACCATCCCTGGCTTGTGTGATAAAACACTCCAACCAATTCAGGATGAAATTTTCATTACAAAGGAACATCAAAAAATTGAGGAATCCTGTGTGCTTTGGGTTAAGTTTAAAATTATCATTATTATTATTACTGCTACTACTACTATTATTTTCAATTCCTGGAAACTGCAACACAACATTCACCAACTTAGATATAATCTCTACCAAGTAAAAATCCCAATTAGACCAAAGGTAACTGTAACATGTTATTATCAGCAAGTTTATCAATGAAAGGAGTATGGAATCTCAAGCCAAGTCCCTTCATTTTCCCTAGCAAGTTCCAAAAAAAAAAAAAAAAAAAAAAAAAATGCCTTTCTCCCTGACACGGAGGATGGGCATCTATCTGCAGGTCTCAACAGGAGTGAAACCAAAATAGAAAATTGCGCTTGTCTATGTCTTCACTCAAAGAACAACTCCAGGAGCAAAAAATCTTGATAAAGCTGCCTCACCATCAATTCCCTCTAGTTCAGCAGTTAACCTGAACTGTGTCAATCATGGCCTTCCCAAGAACGAAGTCTCAAGCTCTTCAGAAACATTAATCACTTAAACACAAGGTTGGGGTAATAAAAAATCACTCGGAGGAAAAAAAAAAAATGGACATGAGCGTCTACTCATTGGCTGCCAGATAACCCATTAAGCTACCTGTACCTAGGGGAGGCAAGGACTGATTAAGTTATGCTTTTCCTGCTGACATATAAACTCTGAACTTTTCAAAACCCTCAACCTGGATGCATTTCAAAAATTAGCATTTGAAATTGTTAACTTTCTGTCCGAGAAAGTCTGTTTCACTAAAGGGCATATGTAAGCAGCATTATTTCCTGGCAGCCAGGCTTGTAATGACATCACGGGATTGTTCCGCTCAGGGAAACGTCTAGCGCTGGTAAGGTGTGAGGTCATCAGCTAGTCAGCTGCTAAAATATGACCTGAGAATGCCCTTCACATCTGTGATGGAAGAACTTGACTTAAAAGGCAAGAGAAAAGTCAGGTCAATCAAATCTGCCCATTGCAGGGATTTTCAAAGCATGTACAACAGGATGTTAATAAATGCTGTATTTTAAAAAGGATCTTATGGTCAATGAGTTTGGAAAACCCTGGGTAAGGCCAAAGTTAAACAGATGTTTTACCATTGAACACTGCAGAGTTTGTATTAGCTGATGGACACTGTAAGTCCCTGAGAAAGGGTCAGAGTAGGAGGCATTTTTCAAATTCACTTCAAAATACAACTCCTTTTTGGCACGGAATTATTCTGCACTAGAGCTCCATGGGACAGACTTTGGGGAACACCAGCTGATTCTCTTAATGTGCAGATCAGACCGGAGCATTACTGTTTGTAATGAGACCTGTAAAAGATGTATGTGAGGACTGTAATTTCATAAAATATTCCCTCAACATCCAAGCTAATCCCTGCCTCCCAAAGTGGTCTACCAGGAAAGGCGGGTCTGAGATACAACGTGATACCAGCCCGTGACGCTAGAGACACTAGGGAACAGGACAGGTGGATTTTCAAAATCAAGCCACTCAATCAGCTTGTGTAAGCGGGGAAATCTCTACAGGGGAGCCCACTTTTGAGCTGAGCTGTGTTTTGTACAATGGTGTGAGAGTCTGTAAGGTCAACCTGAGTATTGCAAAACATTCCTATGAAAATGAGATCAGACCTACTTTCATGGCCAACATTCAACAATCTTGCCGTCATTTGGGGCTTAATTTTGCCATTGTATTTGGCCACGGTGCTTTTTGTACTCTGTACAAAATTTAAGAACCCCACCAGGCAGATAAGCTTACCTTCTTACAGCTAACCACCCAAATTAGATAAACAAAAATCTAGCACACCAGCAGAGGGAATGACCCACGCAATGTAGTTTTCAAACCATCGGCTGCAGAACTAACGTCTAGCAACCCAAAAAGAGAAAAAAAACTTCAGACAAGCCCAGAAATGTCCCTGTCAGCACAGGGTCACTGGAGCATCATTTGTTAACTTCAATGAAGAGGAACTTTCAAACACACCCCAGTGGCATTTCCAGACAATCAGAAGGCACCAAAGGAATCGATCTGGACACATGGGTGTTTTCCAGGTGGCTGAAAATGCATGGAATTCGGTGCTTCTACAATTTTCCCTATTAATCAGGTCAGGCATTTGACACTGGAGGTGGCAAAAAATTGTTTTAATGGCAACATCCCCTTCCCCGCCTTGCCAATTACCCTGGCCATGGCATTCCTCTGTCCACACAGGCCACAGCTGCTTAATCTCTGCTGCCCCAGGCTGCACCTGTGAATCAGACCAGCCTAATCACACTAACAGATGGCAGAGGCCAAGTAGCCAGCTAAGAACTGCTATCACTTTAAATCGCATCTAATGTTTCACAGGCACCAAACAGAGGCAGTTCCCGACAGCAGTATCTCCCTGGTACAGCTAACACCAGCCCTTAATCACTGCAGAGCACCCAACTCGGGGCGGACTTGGTGTCATTCGAGAGCTAATTACATAGAACCCTGGTCGCAGGGTGAAGGCATGGCATTCGTTAAGCGCGCTCCACTCCCTGGACCGTCTGCACAGGCACTGGGGGCAGTTAGGAGCAGTGTTCAGGATATAAACCTGGAGGTTCATGGCAGGTAATCCTTCCCAATCACCAGAAAGAGCTTCAGGTCACTCAGCCTACTTGTTACGTAACCTATACCTTGCTGTTACATGTTACTCCTTCCCAAGTATTCCTGGTAACATGCTATCCGACACGGTACTGATGACCAGGACAATGCAATTCGCAGGCATGCCAACACAACCCAGCTGCCTCCAGATTCTGACATGGGGGCACCACTTGAGAGCTGTAAACAGCAGGCAAGCATCTCACTGCACCCCAGTCGTCACCCTGGGGACCCGAAGAGGGCTGTTGTGATTCGACATGCAACAAAGCCTACAAGCGAATGGTAGCTTTGCCTTCTGCTCACTGAATCATGGATTTCCGATCAATTAAACAGGAATAGCACCTCTCTCTACCTTATGGTGTCGGGGGTGTGGGGGGCACTGCCTGAGCCAGCAACCAGCACAGAGCCTGCCCAAAGCAGGACCTCCAAAGCCGGGTCATTCACTGCCTCCCCTGCTATAGCCTAAGAACTAATAGGGAGTGAGGACGTACCAGGATTTAATTATTAAGTACTAACCATAATAACTTTGTTAGAGGGTTGGTACAAATCACAGCAGAAGACCATTTCACTCACCCACTGCTTTATAAAGAAGAGCTCTAACAGTAAACTCCTGCTCAAGGCACATCAACATGTGAATCCCTAAGTCAGAGCTTCTCATTCTTCACTGTATAAGAGAACCACCCCCAGAGTTTCTAATTTAGTGCATCTGGGGTGGGGCCTTGGCATATGCATTTCTAATAAGCTCTTAGAGATGATGCTAATGTTAGTGGTCCAGGTCCTAAGTTTTCTCTTGCCAAAACAATGAAAACTACAGACCAAAATATTTCCCTTTTTGCCTAAGGTACTAGGAGACTCGGGGACAAATGCAATTCCCCACTTACCACATTAACCAGGTCCCTAACAGCATCAGTTTCGTTGTCTTCCCTCAAACAGTTCTGCGCCTATTTTAGCAACTAATTGTCTTATTGTTTAGGCCTTGTTTAAATGTATTGAACTGACTAAAATCCTTTTGAAAAAATGTAGACTCTAACACCTGAGCCAAGAATGCTGGTGACCGGTGTTAAGATCACTTTGGGAGCACGCAAGCCATGTTATTGGAAATACATCTAAGGCTCTGTTTTATCTTCTTTATTGAACAAACTCACACACTCTTCTGAGTGCTGGACAAATACAAACTCATCTAATCCTTGTAGCAACCCCATCAGACACTGTTACTATTCCCATTTTACAGCTGAAGAAACTGAGGCATGAAGTTGAAGTACTTGACACCCAACTCAGAAGTGATAAAGTTAGGCCACGTGCTTCTACCCCAAGGCCGCCCTGTGTCACTGCTCGGCATTACCCGCCTTTAAAAAGCAAACAGCACTTGCAGACTCGCTTCTCTATCACTGTCTGCAAAATAAGGCACACTCCCCCATACTTCCTCTCGACACGCAGTAATGTTTAAAAAGGCCACAGTTTCCCAACCTCAGCACTACTGACATTTTGGACCAGATCCTTCTTTGTTATAGGCTGTCCTGTACATCGCAGGATGTTTATGAGCAGCACCCCCGGCTTCCACCCACTGGATGTCACTGGCATCCCTCCTCCCCCTGTTGAGATAACCAAACATTGCCCAATGTCCCCCAGGGGAGGGAGAACCACGAAGCTAAGCCGCAGACCGTCAAAGCAAACCAAGATGGCATGTGGTTCTACTCGGGTCATGTCTCCGAACCGAACCGTGAGAAACCAGAGAGAAAAAGAAAATCGAGGAAAGAGAAATCGTGACTGCTTTCCGAAGAGAGGGGCTTCCGACACAATAAGAAAGGACAAACAGTAGAAAAGGGTGTACAGTAACACTGGTTTATTCTCAGATTAGAAAGTCAGGAGAGTAGACACAGCGGAGAAAGGCGAGGGCCGCAGGACACAGCATCCCGAAGAGTGGGCAAGACGACAGGTTAGAGTCCGGACTTCCCACCAGGCTCTGCTCTCTCGGGGACCTTCCGAGACGGCCACTACTTACTCTTGTTGTTACTGTTCTCACTGACAAAATCCTCGGAGCCATCTGTGTCGTCCTCATCATCTCCGGATGAGATGGCATCTGTATTCAAAAGAATATATCCATGGTTGTGTTTTTGCAAGGCAAAAGGCTGCAATCACGTACAACTTAGTTCTTCTGGATAGGGCATTCCGCAACCCAGGAGCCCACGCAAAAAGTCTGAGACCGTGTTTAGTGAAGATGGTTTTAATGGCTTAAATTTTCTCTCCGTGGTGACAGTTGGTCTGTATTACGATTCGCCAGGCTTTCTGCTTTCACGTTCTTTAAACATACTGTCAAGTTGGATATATTGAAACTGGGTTTTCAGCTTCAAACAACATTCAAGTCCCCAGCAGACTCACTGATTGTGCTATTATCCAAAGATTCTTTCCAACACCACCCTTCAGTGCTCAGGATCCCCCTTCGAGAAGGGGATTAGTCCCTAGCCAAACTCAGCCCCTGTGTGGCCTTCCATCCGTTTACTAACTTCTGAAAGCAAACCTTGAACCCCGGCCACAAAGGGGGCCCGTGCAGTTCCCCCCAACTGCACGGCAGAAAAAAAAATTAAAAATCAAGGAGAGAAACTCAAATTTTAACAAACGGAATCGGAAATCTTCCACATTGAATTTTAATCCTGTATTCTAAATGCCAAGGATGCCAGGCAGTATGGGCGGGGGGCACGGGGGCAGAAAGCTGGGTTTTTACTTCTAGAAAAGCATACTGCCTTAAACGGAGAATGTTATATTTTGCACATGAGAATCGTGTCATTTTTAACGACCAGCCCCTCTGGTTGAGCTGGTCTGGGGAAAGAACTTCAGCTATGAAGCTCTGTGCGTGGCATCCGATTAGCAGCTCCTGCTATGATTTTGCTTGTCCGATACAATTTGACCCAGAAAACTGGCTACAGAGGAGAGAGAGCAGAGGGCGCGCAGGCCAACTCACCTGTGACATTCACCATGAAGTAGACAGCCTCGCTGTCTACCGGCCTAGCCGCCGTGCAAGCATAGAGGCCGGAGTCTCTAGGCGTGGCACCTTTTATCTGCAAGTATTCCCCAATAAGCACTGTCCTATTGTTGGGCCCCAAGTGTACCCCATCCTTAGTCCAAATGATCGTGGCGGCATCTCTCAACAGACAGCGCAACTCTAGCGATTCCCCAGGCGCGGCCACGTAAACTTCAGGTTGGGAGATTTGGTATTTGGTTGGCGGCTCTGCAGAAAGGTAGGAGAGAGAAGATGGAGACAGATGGGAAGGAGGAAAAGGAGAGAACGTCCAACAAAGGTCAGTGGCGGCCCAGTTTATTCCTCCGAGAGGCAGTTCTTGGTTTGCAAATGGTACCCGGGAAGCCAGGAAGCAACCTCGTGCACAGAGCGGGCTGCGTCTGAGACGTGACCAGAGGAGGCCCCCAGCAGAAGCTGCCCCACCGAGTGTGCACGGGACCCGACACCCAGCATGGAATGAGAGCGTACAAGAGAACTTTGCAGTTGACTGCTCATCCAAAGCTTGCTCGCAACTGTCACACCCGGGAAGTTCTATTTGTGTGGCTTTTTTTTTTTTTTTTTTAATTCATAAGGACGTGTGTTTTACCATTTTTTTCACTCGATGCGATTGCATGGCTGTGTGTCTACATCTATGCACACACACGCACACACACACCTGTTTATTTTTTGCTAGACTTTGTCATCTCAAAACTGAGTTTCTTAACATGAAATGCCTCAAACTCAAGGGAAACTAATGGCTCCTTCTACAAAACTCTCAAACTCAGAGTACTTTGCTGTCTGGAGACTTAATTCTGTGCTAGGTAAGTTGGATCGCTCATGGGTTTTTTTTTTTTTTTTTCTTAAGACCAAAAAGGACAAAACGCCCACCAGACAGCCAAGAGGTAGCTTCCATATTGCACAGAAATGGAAGCTGCTGAGCCCCGCACACCTGACCCTCCAACACAGTCATAGCTGGGTCCCTTCCTGCCCACCAGGCCCCCACCACGCATCCTCGGTTCCAGCCTCCTCAGGCCTCTGCCTCTCTTGTCCTTTTAGTGGTACTCCTTCCTCCCTCATCTCCCCATTTACCCAACTCATCCTTCCAGGCTCGTATCATCCTGCTGGATGTGAGTTTGCCATCCATCCCCCGGCCTGGGGTGAAGTGGATCTCCCCTCTTCATTCACCTGCCAGCTTCGCCCGCTTCTGGGGAAGCACCACATATCACACAGCCATGTCCTGACTCCCAGGGAGATGGCAAGATCTAGACGGAGAGTTCAGGTGTCCTTGAGCGTCCCTCCCCACCCCAAAGCATACACATGGAAGGGGTCCGTGCTGAACATGACTGCATCCCCAGGACAAGAGGGCACCCAGGCAGTGTGTGCAAGCAGAGGTGAGAGAAAGCCACAGGCCTACTATATGGAGAGTTGCTAGAGGCACTGGCTGGGACCCACGAGGACCCATGAATGGGTTTTCATCCTTCACAATGGGAACTATGAATGGTACCCAGAGTCCCAGGCCCAGGAAACATCAAGCTTCCCCGCTCTGGGAAGCTCTTCCATTTGCTGCCTCCAAATCTCACAAGGCAACTGTTTTGTCCTTTCGTGTATCGTCTGGACACATCTCCCATGTAACGATGGAATAAAGTCCCTTTGTGCCTTAGGCCCACTGTTGAAGTAACAGTGAGGACCGTGTGCATCTGGTTCTAGAAATCCTCCTCCACACCACCATCACTAGCCAACATGGGAGGGCGAGGGCCCCACAAAGGGGTGTCTCCAAAAGCACATACACGCCAAGATGGGCCCAGACATTGAATAGGACAGAGACATAAAAAGATAATCCCAGCAAAAAAATAAGAAAACAGAAGTCAGGGGCACCTGGGTGGCTCAGTGGTTGAGCGTCTGCCTTCAGCTCAGAGCATGATCCTGAGGTCCTAGGATCGAGACCCAGGACCAACAGGGTGCCTGCTTTTCCCTCTGCCTGTGTCTCTGCCTTAATCTGTGTGTCTCTCATGAAAAAATAAAAATCTTTAAAAAATAAAAAAGAAAGAAAGAAAGAAAATGGAAGTCAAATTTAACAACAATCAACACACCTGGAAACAAAGGCAGAAAACCCCAGCTCACAGGCAGGTTACATTTTCCAAGTAAGTTTGTTTTTCTCGTTCAACACCTACTGAACCCCGACTATGGGCCACGCTTCACTCTGGAGGCTCAGGATGCAACAGGGACGATGAAATCCTGGCAACACTGGCGGAACTTTACTTACAGCGGGGACGACAGACAATAAATTTTTTTTAAAAATCACCCAAAAAAAAAAATCTGAAGTACAGGAGGTGGTCCTAAGTGTCAGGAAGCCAAACACAGCAAGACAGCGGCACAAGCACACTCGGTCGGGGAGCGCTCGTTCTAAAGCAGGAGCTGCCTACGGCCCCCAGGCCAAACCCAGCCATCGCCCGACTTCGTGAACCGTTTCGCTGGCACTCAGCCATGTTCATTCCAGAAGCATCTCCTGGGCAGCTGATGCGTTACGGTGACAGATACCCTATGTCCTGTAAAGCCTTGCCCTTTACAGAAAGACGGCCAACCCCTGCTTAAGGGGATGCTCAGAGGAGGATGCTCTAGGGAGTGACGGGCAAAGTGACGTTGCTGGGAACTCTGCTGGACGGTCCTTGGGCCACTCTTCCTGAGGCTACGGAAGGCCTCCTGCAGCTAAATGGGGGGACTGATAGAAAGTTCTTGAGCTCTGAGGCCTGAGCAGGAAAGAAAAAGGAGGAAAAACGTGGGAAGGGGGGGGGAGGAAGAGGAGGAGGAAAAAGCAATTCAGCTTGGCCCCTGGAGTCACAGAACTGATGGTGTCCCAAAGGCCATCTGGCCCGACGCCCCTTCGGAGCTGGTCAGAGCAAGGATCGGGTGTCATCTGGGTCCCCTATAACCCAAAAATACTTAACAAGCAGCACCCACAGCGTTAGAACAAACTGACAGCAGATTAGCCTGGGTCATAAAATAATCAATGTTTATGATTATGACCAATATTTATCATCAGCAAGTCACTGAGAATATTACAAAATCTGCTTTCCTGTGAGCCAGAACTGGTCATCAGGAGATGACTGAGCAAGAGAAGCTGGACCCAAACCTCAGTGCTCCCCCATCCCCTCTTCAGGAAAGACTGGGACCCATGCGGCCAGCCTGCCTCTGCCCTGGCCCTCATCTCATGCAGGCAGTGGAATGCGCTGACACAGCTTAAAAAATAATAATAATAAGCAAGATACCTGCACGTATGATGCAGAAAAATCTCTCCCCTGGCAAAGGTAGAGTTATGATTTCTCCGTCTCTAAAGGAATGCATCTTCACTGAGAATCCTTTGCGTCATCGGAAATAGGTAAATCACTTAAGTGTCGTTGAAACCAGAGGTGCCAGTTGTAGGAGGAACAGGACACAGTGAGGCCGCAAGGGCCACAGGAGCTGTTGGGCACACGGGTGCCACCCTGCATGCGAAGGGGATGGAGCCCTGAGGCCCCATTCCACTCTGTTCCTGCTTCCTCTCCCCACCCCGGGTCCCTCAGCCATTGAAAAGCAGGAAGGCCCACAGAACACAGTGTCACCTGTGAGGACCCAACGAGACAACCAACAGGAACCTCACTGTCCAAACTCTAACTGGTGGGGCCCGTGACGGGCACAACTGCTGTCACCCTTCAAGGCTGAAGGCGCTCGCAGTGACTCAAGCACCACTGTTCCCAGAGGCTACTCAGAGACCATCTAGATGAGTGGATCTCCACAGAACGCAGGACAGTTTTACTGACGGGCTCCCATCTCAATGGAAGAGGACTTCTCCTAAAGGTGGTTTTTATTTCTAGTAAAACCAGGTCAAAACCATCACCCAGTTTTCCAGGTGGGTGAAAAGCTTCAAGGATAGTAAAATAACCCCTCCCCCAATACATCAAGAACAATGTTCACCCGTAAGATTAAGCCACCTGACTTCAATGCTGAACCCCTAACTACCACACAGGAAATTCAGAAAGCACAGGCTCCTCCCTCACCTGAGGATCAGGTCACAGAAAGTTCATAGGGGAAAGGGGGGGGCTGTCCACCAGGAGGACTGCAGGCAAGGCTCAGGGAGAAAGAACAGGTGAATAAAAAGGGGAGAGTGGAAGAAGTCTGGGTAGAAACAATACCAAAAGAAAGACCCCGTTGGGGGAGGGAGCAGGAGGTGAGCACGGGGAGGGAAGGGGTGACACACAGGCACTGCCACACCACCCAGGAGCACCCCCGCCCGGCTTGTGGGCTCCTGCATCAAACACACCTTGGGACAAGGTGCCAAGGTCATGGGTGCTTTGCCTGGAACCCCAATAGCTGGCACTGTGGAGGCCACTCTGTCCCTGCCCATCCCCAAGAGGCCACTGGGGGCTTGGGCTTCTCTTCTGTGCCTGAATCCTACAGGTGACCTTCTTGCCCGCACCCTGCACACATGCTCCCTGCCCGCTCTGCCCACACCTGCACAGGGCATCTCCCTGACACGGCTCTGTGGGGAGCCAAGTCCTCTGACACCCTCGATGATGCATCTGTGATGCCCTGGTAGCCTCCCACTGAGGTCGATCAGCTTCCACGGACACGATCCGGTGCCTCCCCTTGACTCCCAACAAGCTGCTTGGCCTGGTCTGTAAAACACGACAGTTGACATAGGGCAAAGTATTCCCCGGGAGACTTAAACAATACCTTTTATAGTCATATTAACATTTCCTCAATTTTTTTTTTCCTGGTGCTACAGCTTACTTTTAACCTTTCTTGGCGGGGGGGGGGGGGGGGGGAGCCACCTGGAGCGCACAGCCCAATGCTGTCCCTCATCTGACCTTGCCAAAACACAACAGGGGGAAGGTTCCAGAAGCCATTCCGCTCCACATACACCGAATACTCTTTCACAGACAGGGAACGTTCCCACCTATCTTTCAGGATAGAAGTTCAAGTTCACAAGGACGTGAGAAAGCGAGCACAGACCCACACTCTAGCGCCGCACACTGTTTGTCACTGTTACCTAAAAGGGCAAGAGGATGAGATGAGGCCCTGGGATGGCTCACCGTGCTGGTTTCTACGCACCCCATGCACACTGTGGGTGCACCGATGTCAACTTGCTGCCCTCAAGTTTCAAACCCTGAGAAGTGTCAGCAGCAGGTGGTCACAAGGCTTCTTCTCCATAAAATGACCACTGGGATGGTAAGAAATGAGCAGCTTGCTCATTTCCTGCAGCTTGCCACCAAACGAGCGGTGTCCCCCGCGTGCAGTCTGTGCCATCCCCACCCTCAGGAAGGCCTCGTGCCCTCACTCCTGGGGAGCTGAGGGGCCTCCTCTGGGCAGAGAAGGAAACTGAGGCAGGGGCCAGCGCTCAGCAGGTCAGGGCAGGGGCCGCGGGCTTCGGCAGCAGCATCAGCTGACGTCACTAGCCACAGGCCACAGGTGTCAACCCCTGGGTAAGTAAGCCCAGGGAAGCAAATCCCGGCTGAATATGCTTAGAGCCTAAGGGGGGGGGGGGGGGAACGTCACATCCCGTGAAAGTCAGGTAGGCCGGGACTTTCACGACTCCCCGGTGCCCCAGTGCCCGTCCCTGGACCCCTCGCAGGGTCACCAGCAGGCCCGTCTGGGGACCGCTGACGGGGAGGGAGTTTGGAACAGTGAGCTATTTCAGGTAACGCGCTGTTGCCAAGCCAGCCGTAGCAGCACTTCAGACTGTCACTTTTTATAACGTTTGCCTATAAACTTGCCCGTGTGGTTTTTGAAATGGCGCCCGGAGGCAAACAGGGAACAGATGGGGGCCCGCTCGGCCGCCCGGGGCGCGCAGGGTGGACGCGGACGTCAACTCCGACGGGCCAACAAGGCGGCTTCTGCCAGCGGGAGGACCACGACGTCACACGGCGCCAGTTAAGCCTTTCGTGGGGTGTCCGCGGGACGGTGGCTTCCCCGATGTCAAGATCATCGCGGCTGCAGTCAAATGGGGGTCCCCGGGGGGCTCAGCGGTGGAGCGCCTGCGTCGGCCCAGGGTGTGGTCCCGGGGGGGGGTCCCGGGGTCGAGTCCCGCATCGGGCTCCCTGCGTGGAGCTGCTTCTCCCTCTGCCTGTGTCTCTGCCTCTCTCTCTCTCTCTCTCTCTGTGTGTCTCTTATGAATAAATAAATAAAATCTTTAAAAAAAAAAAAAAAGAAAGGATAATCGTGGCTAAGAGACAGGAACCCGGCTCTGAGGATGCGCAGGGGCAACCCCTGGATCGCAGCCCCCCGCATTTCCGATAGTCCCGGGTGGCTGAGCCCCAAACACATCCCCCAGAAAGGGTTAAAAAGGGACAGAGAGAGAGAGAGAGAGAGAGAGAACAAACTGCAGAATCAGATCCCACCCCACCCCCGGGGGTGTGGCCCAAGCAGAGGCCTGGGGGGGGCGGGGGGCAGGGGGCGGGCTGCAGGGACAAACCCACCCCGCTGGGCTCAGCTCCAGGCTCCCCCCGGGAAGGTCACAGCAGCCCTGGGGGCAAGAGCAGTAAAAGAGCCCGGGCTTCCTGGTGGCCTCTCCCAGACAGCCCTCCGCCGCGCAGGAGGAGGGAGAATCACCGACAGGACACCGCACACAGACCGAAGCTGCAAATGTCACCGCAACGTCACAGGGCACGAGACACGTGGAAGTTAAGTGGCGGCTGAGCCCGTCCGTTCCGGTTCGCCCGGGCTCGCCCTCGGGGTCTCGGATGGCCTGGAGGGCCACGCTGTGGTCCGGGGAAGGAGCTGTAACTGGCCCGAACCCAACTTTCTGTCCACGGGAATGGAACACAAGCCCCTCGTGTGAGACAGGACTCCTCAAGTATTTTTACAAGCTGGAATCGGGGAGTCTGGGGAGTCAGGACGCTGGGCACCACGGCACAGCTTTTCCGCGAGCCCCGGAGGGCGATGGCACAGACCAGTCTGCCTGGCGCCGAGACGCACCCACGGGACGACATAAAGGTACCGGGGTCCCCCCCGCGGCCAGTGACGTCGGGAACGGCCGCCCCTGCGGGCCCCAGCCCGGGGGCCTGTGCAGACCCCTGCACACACAGCCAAGGCGCGGACATCCTCAGAGCTTCCCGTCCGCAAGAACAGCAGAAGACAAAACTCGGGGCATCCAGCGGAGACCTTATAAGGCATGGGTACTACTTGTTCTTTAAGAGGCAGGAGGGAGAGCCGAGTAGGCTGCACAATATAAAGATGAAAGTTCCCTACCTCGGGAAATACTGCCAACATAAAAACGGGGGGTACGAGGAAGTCACGGCAACGGAACGCAGATACGTAAACAGTCTGGAAGGCTGCAGATTCCTCCCTCCGACCAATTGTCGGGGTGTCTTAGAGACACACGTCAGCACTTAAAACTCTCCTTGTCGGTTCCACGGGGGCCGTAACAACCACTAATAGCTACCTCTGCCACAGTAGCTTGCCTGTTCCAGAAATTCTGGACTGGCTCACATTCCTCATGATCAGATGGGATGATGGCATATGGTTCCAATATGGTAACCATTAAAAATTATATATTTAGGCACACCCCTCATATAATTTAGCTGTATCTTGGAGATACCCGGCGAACAGCTTTCCAAGCTTGAAAAGAAATGCTGTTTGGTGCCCATGAGAAAAATCAAAATGTAGAAACAGCGAAGTGCCTAGGAATGCACTCATCTCCGGAGTCATCACCATCACCCAAGATTTGGACCCAAAGTGGAAACGGTCACACTCCCCGTTTTGTTGTCTGCAGCTCCTCTCCTTTTGATCCCGATGTTTTAGGCTGCTAATTGTCACGTTCTCCAAAGGGGAGACAGAGGAAGTCACCTTCCTTCATATTTGAGGGACACCCAAAGGAAGGTTTTCTCCCCAGTCACAACACATACAGCAAAGCCTTCTGTTGGGGAGAGCAGTTTCCACCAGACCACTAGGATGCAGGTACGATCGAGGTCATCTGCATCAAGGTCCCAGCAGCTCTGCTTGAGCAAGAGCCTCAAAACTGAGCCCTCTGGTCAAAAAGCACTTCCCAAACATGCCATTAGATTATCTGAAGCAGAAACTGGCACTACAAGTTATGTCACAGGAGCCCGCACCCCCCAGTCGGATGTACAACGAGGAGTCTATGTGCTCGACCGCCTGGTCATCGGGCCCGAGCCTCCTGCCTTCCGGAAGCACACTTGCCAGGCATTTCTCAAGATCTTCAGGGCTTCCTTGGGCATGATGATGCTGGTGGCCCTACCTGACTGACCCAGAATCCTAGGACATTTCTTGGGGGAGGGGGGGCGGTTTGTACTCCCTGGATCAGGAAGGGAAACAGGGGGCAATGGGGGAGAAAAGGGCTTCAGGAGAAGGTAATGAGTAAAGGAATGAATGGGATTTGCCTGACCTTTATCATTTATCAACACAATCTTTAAGATTACAAGTGGCCTTGGGCACCTCACGGGTGGCTCAGTGGTGGAGCGTCTGCCTTTGGCTCAGGGTGTGATCCCGGGGTCCTGGGATTGAGTCCCTCATCGGGCTCCCCACAGGGATCCGGTTTCTCCCTCTGCCTCTCTATCTCTCATGAATAAATAAAGGAAATCTTAAAAAAAAAAAAATCAGGAGTGGCCTTGCAGAGGTATCGCCTCTAAAATGAGCACATCATCTCCGGCTCTGAAAACCTCTCTGCCTCCACAGTGTTTTCAGCACCCCCCGAGCCCTGACAACAGCACAGCCCTGTTCCTCATATAAAGGGGTTAAGCCACCTTCCTAACTGGATACTCCTTCAATTCCCATAGCTGGTCCCTGAGCGCTTCCTGGAGCCCTGGCATTTAGGCTCCGGGCCCATCTCTGTCCCCTCCCTGGTGACTCTTCACACAAGGACATGCTGGAGATGTTAAAAGGACACAGTGAGCACAGACCTAAGTCCCCATTTGCCACTTACAAACTGTGTGACCTGAGAGGAGCCTCTCTGCTTTTGTCATCACTTCCTGTTTCTTCACCTGCAAACCAAGAACATAATAAAAGAGAGAGCAGGCAAAAAGCATCCAGCTCGGCACCCGCATGCAGCAAGAACGTGAGTGTATCCGCCAGCAGGAAGACCTCCCAGCCGAAATCACCGCTCCTGACGCAGCATGAAAGACAGAAAAGCCACCTAACCAGGTGCTCTCAACATGCAAGGATGGGGATGGAAGAAAACAGAGGGGAACCTTCTATTATATTTCTAGTGCCCTTGACACCCTAGTTTAGTGTTAAGCATCTATAGTGTCCTTCAGTTTTCTGCTTATGTGCATGTGTCAGTGCTCCTAAGAACAGAGCCCTGGGGTGGAGTTCTTGCCTTCCTGGGACCTCCTCCTTCCACACCCCTTATATCTACGAATATGTGCACAATCCCACTCCTGGCTCCTGTGGTCCCTTCCCTACACTCCATTCCCCTCCATCTCTGCGGCTTTTCCCACCCACTCCAGGTCAATGACACTCAGGACCCTGCTCACAGGTTCCCACTCCCACCTGCCTGAGGGAGCACATCACCTGCATGTCTACAGAGGTGCTACCCAAATCAAGGAAGGGCCCTGCCACTTGCTCCCCTCCTGCAGCCTCTTGCTGAATAGAATCACCACATAATGTGGACTCAAGCTCCAAGTAGGCCCTCAAGCCCTACTTCTCCGTCCTGCCTTCCATCTATTAGGCCCCACATCTGCTCTCCTGTTAATTCTGAAACAAGGACGCCTGGATGGCTCGGTGGTTGAGCACCTGCCTTTGGCCCAGGGCGTGATCCTGCCATCCTGGGATCGAGTCCCACATCGGGATCCCTGCAGGGAGTCTGCTTCTCCCTCTGCCTGTGTCTCTGCCCTTCTCTGTGTCTCTCATGAATAAATAAAATCTTTAAATAATAATAATAATAATAATAATAATTCTGAAACAGCTCTGGGACGCCTGGGTGCCTCAAGGGTTGAGCTTCTGCCTTCGGCTCAGGGAGTGATCCTGGGGTCCTGGGATTGAGTCCCACATCAGGCTCCCTGCAGGGAGCCTGATTCTCCCTCTGCCTGTGTCTCTGCCTCTCTCTGTGTCTCTCATGGATAAATAAAATCTTAAAAAAAAAAAAATTTTTTTTGAAACAGCTCTGAAAAGAGAGCAAGGCCAAGACCTCTACAACTCCCCGCCATGGTCCAGAGTAAGCTTCTGAAAGCAAATCTGACAGAGGAAGGGGGGGGAAGAGGGGGAGGAGGGGGAGGAGGCAGAGACCACTCTCCACTCTGACAGAGTGAAACCCAAAGAACATCATCCACAATAAGGCCTTGGCCCAGGCCCCAGATCCTTCTCCACCTTCTCCCTCACATCCTAGACTTGTCTGTTCTAATGGGCACTCTCTCCTCGACCTGTACACCCTACCTCCACTACTCTGCCTGGCAAGCTCCTATTTAGCCTTCAAAGCCCAGCTCGAATATCATCTCCTCTGTGAAAATTCCTGATCCCCACTAACACCGCTCTCATCTCCAAGACACTACAGCCTTTGTTTATACATCTGTACCTACCCAGCCAAATACAGCCTGCCTCCCCACCCACCCTCTCCAACTGAGCTTCTTGCGGGAGGGGATCAGGGCTGTGCTTCTCAGACTTTATTTTGCATAAAGACCACTTGGATGGAGTATTAAAACACAGCTCCTTGGCCCCCATTTCCACAATTTCTGCATCAGTAGACGTGGAGTGGGGTCTACTGAATTTCCCACAAGCTCCCAGATAGTGGTCATGCATGCGGCTGGTCCAAAGCCCACCCTGGGAGAAGTTCGGTGCCAGTGTCCAAGGACAAGTCTGAACTCCGGTTTTGCAGTGATGAAGCCACATGGACTTCCCATTGTGGAGCCTGAGTCCTAGTTTACAGGAAAACACCTCCGGGCTAGCCTGTTGCTGGTCAAGGTCATCATGGAGGACAAACCAAGAGGCCGCCTAGGAAAGCCTTTGTAAATCCTAAAGCCGGGTTGGGGCTTGGGGGACATGGGACATGTGAGCAAAAGCACCTCTTCCCCGGGCTCTGGCCAGGGCCAGCCTGGGTGCCTCCAGGTGGGTTGCAGCTTGATCCTAACTGAGCAGCAGATCTTGTTTCCTCCCCAGCCACATGGGAACCCTGATTTGCAGTCCTCAGACCTAAAGACAGGTTTTCTTTCAAATGCGCAAATCTGTCACCTGGTATCTATATAGGTTACCTAAGTGGGGATTTCTAGAATGTTCTCTAATGGAACTAAACCCCGAAGCACCTTGCAAAAGAGCAACACCAATGACACCTGTTTGATGGCTTTACTGAGGGAAGAGGCCCGCTGCTTATTAAAATAGCATCTACTGTTCATCCATCCAACAAATCGGGGATATCTGATATTTACATGCAGGGCACAGAAGCCCCAGCAGGGCTCCCTTCCCAAGATGCCTCATCACAAGCCCACAGCATGCCAGGTGTCACCCACCCTGAACAGCAAACCCCTCGGGCAAGGGGCCCAAGCCGAGCCCTGCACAGCTCCCGAGCCTGAGGAGCCAGGTTACAGCAAGTGGGGTAATTGGCTGGCTTTCCAGAGAGCATGCCCCAAAGCCAGCATGCTGATCACATTCCAGAAGCAAGAGTTCGGGGGTGGCAAGTCACCTTTCCACACTCCCGTGAGTTACCCCTGGCTCCTAGAAGCTTCTCTGGGACCAGGTCACGTGCGGACATGGGCATCAAGAGCCCACGGTACACATTAAAATGGGTACATTTGCCCTGCGAGTCCCTGGAAAGTCAGATAGAGGCCAAATCCTATGTGACATTTTCGCCCAGGCCTTCTCTCCGGGAGTACTCTGGGATATGTGAGTATAGTTCCCCAGGGACAAAAGAAAAGGCAAAGAGGGTGGAATAAGAGTTACTCCATGAGGGCCTGGCCGCCTCCTGCTCAGCTGGGGGGAGCGGGGTGGGGGAGCCTTTGCCTTTGCTGGTACCGGTCAGCAAGTTTACTTAAAGGGCTGGACCATTCCCTCTCAGCAGGACCCCAGCTCCAACACTTGTTCAGAGTCTGCAGCTGTGTCCCAGGACTGGTCGGTCCCCCCCAACCAGCAGCATCCCGGCCATTTACAAATGAAGAGACAGCAGCTGCATACGGGGAAACAGATGGCCCTCCTCATTTGAATGGGTTTGATCTGGCAACGCAGGCCTCAGCAAGTTCGGGCCCAGCCGGGGCAGAAATCCTGCTCAGGCTGAAGGCACAGATTCATAGCCCGAGGGCTCTTTAGCAGGCAGCTGGGTCCGAATGACCTCTTGGAGGTTTGCTCAAGTCAGAGGGGGCAGGGAGCCTCCGCGGCGGGCGGGGCCCATCCCCAGGGGGCTTCGCCCCACAGGACCAAGAACTACAGGTCCACGGCCCTGGGATACTTTCCTCCAGTGATTGACAGAGAAAAGGAAATGTTCCCCTAGGGCGATCCTGTGCCCTGTGCCCCAGGACTGAAACCACATTCATTCAGGAAATTCCAAATTAAGACAGGTGTCACCAGGGTTATTAACCTTACTCCTAGGCCCTAAGCTGTATATTTGCATAGAAATAAAACCTTCTCCAAAACAAACCTGGAAGAGATCCCGCTTCTCCAGGCAGAGCCCCTGGCAAAACCCACCAGAGCATCTCATCTGTGCTGGGACCCCAAGCATCTTGGCTTGCTGTGGAGGACACACCCGGGGGTCATCAGGGGAGGCCCCACAATCAGTGTTCACTACCCAGGCCAGGTCCACTGGGCTCCCCTACCCTCCACCATCTCCCTGCTTCCACGTTAGCCTGGTAAGAAACCACAGCTCCAGAAAAGACACACGAGGAAGAGGCTGAGAGCTAGCCCTGACCACCTGTTCACAGGCCCTACCTTTAAGGGTGAGCACCTCTCAGCAACACGTGAAGGCTGGCAGACAGCCTCAGCGGACAGCAGAGGGGCCAAGCCCCGGACAGTTCTCGAGCTGTGCAGGAAGCATCTGGCTGATACTGACTAGGGCTGAAGTGGGGTTCAGGGGGGATGCTGATCAATCAAGGTGGTGCCCACCTCCCCAGGAAGAGTAGCCTTAGGAAGCTGCATAGTCAGAGGACCCAGAAAAATCCTCAACATGGCCCACAGGCCTCCCAGCCTAGCGCGGCCTCCTCTAGCCTCACACGAGCCCCTGGCCCCCATCGCAGCAGCACTCAGGCCTCCTTAGGGTTCCTGCCTCCCTGTGAGACTCCCCACGCTGCTCTTCAGGGCACCTGCATCCCAGATTGGAACTGGAGCCCCATTTTTGTAGTTACGTGACAAAGGTCTGTGTCCACCCACTCAACAGCACTTGAGACTACTTCTGGCTTGCCGTGCTCTCCCCACAGAACCCAGCACACAGTAGGGATTCAAAAAATATATCTGGGGGGACAGTCAAAGAAGCCACGGCAATTATACTCCTGTTGTCTCTGCCAGGCTCTGAGAGGTGTCACCCCACCAGGGCTGCGAGGCTGAGAGGGAAAGCTGCACGGTCTCCTCCGGCCAAGTTCTCAGAACCTTCTGTCGTACACTGAGGCCCTCTTCTCAATGCCACGACCCCTGGGCCTTCTGCAGTCACTGTACAAGTTCACTGCAAAGCCCAGCAGACTAAAACCAGCCCCAATTCACCTCCATGTCCAGCAAGCTCCACTCAGAAGTTCTTTTTAAATATATTTTAAGATCTTTTTTATTATTTATTTATTCATGAGAGACACAGAAAGAGGGGCAGAGACATAGGCAGAGGGAGAAGCAGGCTCCCTGCGGGGAGCCCGATGTGGGACTCCATCCCAGGACCCTGGGATCATGCCCTGAGCCAATGCAGACGCTCAACCACAGAGCCACCCAGGCGTCTCAGAAATTACCTTTTTTTAACCACCCAAAATGAACTTTGTTTGCTTTCAAGATCCTCTACTCCTCAGCCTCTTCCTCCCTTTGGGCTGCCCCTCATAGCCAACAGAAGGTATAGGTATTATTCCTTCTGGCCTTTCATTCTTAGATTTTTTTCCCCCTTTCCCACTTTTTTTTTTCTTTCCTAGTTTCTGACATCATAAGGGCCAGGTAGGTAGGCCTTGGAATTTGTCATATCCCTGACTGCAGGTGGTAGGAGCCTCGGGTACACCAGTCTGCGCAGGTGGGTCTTGACCCAGTCGAAAATCAGACATGCTGAAGAAAAGCTTGACATACTATCAAAGTGACAACCAAAAAGGCAAACAGTTAGCAGTGCCAGGGCAAACTGCCAGAAAATGGGCAAATACCAGGGCGGCCAGCCCTACCTGCCCAGACTCCTGCCGTGTGACTCAGCCTGGGTCACTAACCAGGACTCTCAGCATCTCCCTCCAGTCTACTGGGCAGGAGAAGAGTTGAGTTTTCACTAATAAGCTACATAACCACTGGAGGCCATTCTAGAAGAATGACAAAGGGGTAATTATTGGAGAGGTTTTATCGCCCATGACTTTTCTTTAAATAGCTTTAGGAAGATAGATGTGGATGTCTGGAGAAGTGACAATGGAGAAGTGCAACTGACCAGCAGCGTGTTCCTTGCACGTTTAATAGTCAAATGACAGATCTAGGAAAGAACGAGGGAGCCACCACATATCCCACAAAAGATTCTCCTGCTCAGGAAAAAGAAGGAAAATCCAATGATAAAGTCTTGGTGACTGACACAAATAAATTCACCCAAATGCCTGGGCCCAAGCTAACAATGAGGTCTTGGAAGAAACATTTCATCTCCAAGAGTCTTGGTCAAGGGTCTCCTCCATAAAATGGGACTATGGGTACCTAGGGCCAGCTGGATTATTAAGATTAGAGATGAGGGTGGAGGAAAGTGTTCACAAGGTACAAACTTCTAGTTGTAACACAAGCACTAGGCACATAACACAAGCATGACAGCTGTAATCACCAGGCTGTTCCGTGCATGTGCCTGTAGATCAGGGAATAGATCTTAGGAGTTCTCATCACAATGAAAAATATTTTGTGTGTGTCTAGAGGAGATAACAGATATTAAAGTTACTGTGATCATCATTTCATGATATAAATAAGTCAAAGCATCATGCTGTATGCCTTACACTTACACAGTGCTCTATGTCTATTGTATCTCAATAAAACGGGGGGGAAGAAAAGATGAGACACAGTGCAGGTCAAGGTACCTAGCTAGCACTGTGTCTGACACATGGCAGGCACTTAATAAATGGTACTGAGTTACTGTTACCATCTTCATCCTTATCCTCTCGAGGAATGGGCTAAAGAATATGACCCCATCCATCCAACTGACCACTTCCCCCTCACACCCCCACCTGTCCTATCAAGTGACCCCATCAGGGCGTAACAATGCAAAGGACTGTTCAGTTCCTCTCCCTTAGCAGTAGGGTCCCCTCACAATTTCCTTACCTTCCCTAAGTTCTGGAAGCCCAGCTACCTGTGCACCAAGCAATGCCCAGCAGGCTGTCCAGGGGAAGTCACTATGGGCAAACATGGCAGGAAGTCCATAATGGTGCTCCCCTCACTGGCTTGAGCAAAGGCAGAGCATGCTACACCCCAACCCCACCCCCTGACCCCAAAACCCAGTCTCCATCGTTCTTCACAGGGCCTAATGACAATCTTTTGGAGGCCTCCAACTGAAAACTCTCTCCTTGCCAAAATATACTGCTCTCCACAAAGCGCGGGTCCCACCATGACTGCAGAGCTACAACTGTGTTTTTTCAATGGGGAAAAAAATAGATCAACCCTGAACCATCTGGACTGCCCTCAGCAAAGTGATCAGATCACATTTCTCAAGTCCAGACTCACAAAGACCCAAGATAATAACAAGGGATGGATAAAGCAGGGCCTGGATCATAATTAAGGTAAATGTCTCTCATCAGATTTATCATTGTACGTTGCAGGGTAACTATACCTGAAATATTAGTTTTAAATCCTCTATCAGTGGCTCCTGGGGGGCTCAGCTGGTTAAGTGTCCAACTCTTGGTCTCAGCTCAGGTCATGATCTCAGAGTCATGAGATGGAGCCCCACATCACTGGGCTCCACACTGGGCATGGCTCCTGCATAAGATTCTCTCCCTCTCCCTCTGGCCTTCTCCCTCCCACTTTAAGAAATAAAACATTTGAATTTTTTTTTTTAATCCTGTATCAGGTTTTTACATTGCCAAGAAAGTGGGGATGGGTAGAGAAAAAAGTAGCATTTACTAAGCACCTCACCTCTTCTAGGCCAGGAACTACAGTAAGGATTCTACGTCTATTTGCATTTAATCTTCATATCTCGCCTTCACATAGACATTATCAGCACCATTTTAGATAAAAGGAAGCTCAGAGAAATTATCTATCTGATCCAAGGTCACAGCATCAGTAGATAAGGCAGTGATTCAAGCCTGAGTTGCCCAACTCTAGGCCAAATTCCTTGTCTCCAGAAAGCACAATACATGCTATTCAAAATTATTTCATTCATTTTTATGGGGGAAACAATGTCAGCTGAAAATTTTAAGTTAATTTTATAGAGGCTTTTTGGTCTTTTAAAGATCTGAATGATTTTAAATTTGAAACATCCATAACATTTAGGATCCATAATCAATTGTGCACCTACCTCTCCCACAGCTAGGAATGCAACATGTTTTGGTGGAAACCCAGGAGGCTTGACAGACAAAGAGGTGGCCCTTAAAGGCAGGCACACTCCTATGGGGCAATCTCACCGTTAACTGTCAACTAAGAATCTGAAGTTTGAGTTTTCCTAAAAGAGTTTAAACCAAAGACTTATCACAGTAAAGATACTGAAAATAGCAAAGATCCTATTTTCATTCTATGGCCCCTGCCCACCCCGCTCCCCACCCAACACACCAAGCTGGCCTTGATGGGGTCTACATATTCTTAAAGCATTACAACTGGTCATGTATGAACACCTGAACAGTAAACAGCCATATGTAAAAAGAGACCACATAGAACAAAAAAGGACTTCTTCTGTTAGAATATAAATATGACAATTCATGGAGAGTTTCTCAGTATCAGAGTCAGAACAGAGTTTCTTTCTTTCTAGGAAAGGTGATACATAAATCATACAAATAAATATGTCCCTTGTCCTCATTCCTGAATAGATCAGAACTTTCCTTATAGGCTGCTTTTTTACCTCCTCATAAAACATATTCACTAGAACCTGAAATTTCAAATATGTGCATTCCATTCGTACAGGACTTGGAATTCGCCATTCTTCAGTTGGACAAAGGGTTAAAAGAAAGAATATGTCACAGCTTAGCTCCCTGACTCAGTCTAAAAAGAATCTGAGATTTTCAATATTCACATGAAGTGGCAAAAATCCAGAATGGGGCGTAATTACTTATGTATTCCAAAGTGGAATAAATGACAACGGTTCACACCCAACATCTTACAACTCCATCATGGTGCAAAGTTTCCCAGAACCAAAATCACGGAAAACCTAAAGCATGCCTATTTTACATAACATACACACTTCAAGGACACAACCACAGTCTGTCCCAATAATTAAATATCCTTTTGCATGAATATGTAAATAGTAAAACCTTGAAGTTACATAACTTTCATAAAGCCTAGTGAAAGCCCAAAAGCATCACACAGCATTGAGCCGGCTACCATTTTGGATTTTCTATCCTGGCCTTTTAGAAAAGAGTAGTCACAGATCAGAGCAAGGAAGGGGAAAAAAAAAAAAAAAAAACACTTGGGAAAAGTGTGACCTTTGTTAATTTCAGAAGGAGACACCTCCAAGACACATGGGATCATTATAGTAAAGTGGCCAACAGCTTGTTCAACCAGACTTCATTAAAGAGCCTGGCCTCAGGCTCCCTACCCTCCCTCCCCTTGACACATTCTCAAATTCAAGGAGGCCACAGCTGAACCAGCAGGGTCACTCCAGGTCTACCTGGGGAAGCAGAAGGAAGTGGCCGATTTGTGGAGACTCCACGGCTGCCAGAAAGCCTTAAGGCTTCGTGTGAAGATAAACATTTTCCCCAAAATGGAACATGAGTTATACATAGCTTTAAAATCTCACATCCGGGACCCTTAGTTGGCTCAATGTGTAGAACACATGACTCTTGATCTCAAGGTCATGAGTTCAAGGCCCATGTTGGGTCTAGAGCTTACATTAAAACAATAATAATAATAAAAAAATAAATAATAAAATAAAGATAAAAATTATAAAATCTCAAGTCCAAGAGCCTCTAACATGTCAAAGCTGTGTTCTTAGGCGTTTGCTCATCTTGGATACAACAATGCTCACCTTGGATATGACGACGCTGCAGTGTAGCTGCTCAGACCAACTCCCCTTTTTAGTGGAGGCCAAAGGTTCAGCCCCTACATCAGGTTCACTGCTCAGCCATGTACAGGCTTGAACAGGGTCACCGTCAATTAAAAGAAACCCCTCTACAAGGGCAAATCAGAGCGAGGAACCTGGGGCAAAGGTGTGGCAGGGTGTGCAACATCAAGCATTTCTGTGCCATTAAAGCTGGAAAAGCAGAGCCATGGCTAAATCTAAGTGGACACAGCAAATAGATAAAAAGATATAAAGCAAATAGATAAATAGATAAAAAGAATACAGAACCTGAGGCTAAAGTCATCCCTCCTCCTCAAAGAAAACAAATAATAAAATCATGGGTATTTCCGCACAGCGACGTAAAAACCAACGGATGGGAATCGTTTGTGGGATCACCTGAAAAACTTGCCAAAAATAATCTGAGTTGCCTACCGAGGCAAGTCACCATGCTAAGAATCCAATCAGGACAGCGGAATCCAATGAGCACACTGGCTGTACTTCCTACCTGGCACCCAAAAGCCAATTTCTCATGTTCTCCTTGAAAGACTAAATTCAGACAGCTTCCACAGAAATGGAAAATCAAGCCAGGCCCTGATGAGAAAGAATGGTAGCCTTTTAACAATTACCCTGGGTAAGTCAACACCCAAACAAGAAGACTGCAGGCTGCAGGGCTACTGGATACATTTTATGCAGAATGTGAACACTGAACAAGACTCTTCCTGTCTAAAGGCGAGCCTAGGTATTCCATAACCACTAATCCTTCACTCAGTCTGATACTGGAAACATCTCCTATTGGATGGCTCTGGTTATCTGAATTCTCACCCTCAGCTGGGTCCCAAGGACTTGGAACAGAACCACTCACGGTTCCTTGGTGGGGGGGAGGAAGGGGGGGCTTGTCCCCATAGTAGGTATTCACTGTTTTGATTGGTTAAAATAAACAGAACACACACACACACACACACACACTGAATTCAGATCAGAGAGCAAGTATAGAAAGTACACAAACGCCAGTTCTCTCAGCTTGCCCAATTATAGCTCTCGAAGTAATATTAAGCACAGTTCTTTGTCTCTGAATTGTGAAATACTTTATACACAAATAAAGAATGTGTACTTCACTGTGTCTGTAACTGCATAAGCCTGCATTTGGTTTAGCTGACCAAGAGCTCAGTCCTCGTTCCTCGACTAACTCTCAAGTTCTAGTCAACTCTTAAATATTAACACTCGTACTGAGAAACAAAGATGCAGATAATACAAAACAGAAGATTATTCTAAATCATTCACTCTTGGTATGCGGATATATCCTTTTTTTCTTTTAACTTGCAATTAAATGCGTATGGCTGATGTTACGGCATGTACAAGACTTCTAACAAAGGACTAAGCCATGCTGGAAAAATCGGACTTAGAAAGTTCTCCGTGTGCATCCTTCGCTCACCCACTCTGCCACTGAGCTTTGGACCAACTCGCATTGGGCCGGGACAGCATCATCTCTTAGAAGGTGGCCAAAAAATTGGTTTAAAAAAAGAAAAAAATGCAAACTACTTTCTTCCCAGGTTGTTGCTTTCCAGAATCACACTTTGTGGAGGGTGGGAAAGTAATTAGGGGTTTGGGGTTGGAAAAGCCCTTTTATTTTAGCTCCTACTGGGCTGGTGTAAACAAAGATATCATTAATGTCAACAAGGACTTAATTAACCGGAGTAGGTGACAACGTCAGAAAGAACTTGAAAGAGTCACCTCCTCCCCAGGATAATCAAGCTTGACTATTCTTTAAATAATTAGAATATTAATCAACAGAACAGTACTTGGCATTGACGACTGCCCCCTCACTGCCCCCTCACCCCGCCCTTTGAGTCAATAACTGAGTTTATAGCCTTCAGCCATTCCCCTCCAACAAATGAATGACCAACTGAAAATATTCTTTTTTAATCTGGGATATTAACTAAAATCTCCTGGAGATTATTTTCTTGTCAAGTCAGTTGAGTAGATCCAACCCTACTGTTATCACTTCACAGTGTCCAGAAGACAAATGGTATGTGATAGATGATATGATAGGATGATATAGGATAATATTGTACAAAGCCGAGAAGACTCCAAAAGGATCCTCCAGTATTAGGGCTCCAGGCTCCTTCCTGGAACTTACTCGCATTTTTCTCTGGACACATTTTCCTTTGGTCCAGCCCAATAGACATCATCTAATATGAGCCTCCAAATTAACAAACCAAAAAGTCTTCCAAGATGGGGCCTGGCACAGTAGAAGTTTAAGGCTGAATTTATGTTACCCAAAGCTATCGTTATACTGGCCACACAGGACACACTGGGATTAACACACACTCATCCATCCATCCTCCCTCCCACCCTCTTTCCCCCCAGTTCGGCAGGACCATGGCCTAAACTGGAGCGGTCCCAGTCAGTTGGTCGGCTTCCACTTAACTCCTTTTTCATCTGGAATTAGACTGACACCAAAGCAAAACTCCTGCAATGGAAGAAGTCAAATGGGTTGCCAATATGGTGCTAGCAGACCAGGACAGCACAGACCCTACAGAAAGCAAACACAGCTGCCTGCAGACACCAAGGGCCTTCTCTGTTAGAACTTTCTTCTCAGCTGTCCCCCAAAGCCTCCACATTTCCTGATGTTGTAGCAACTGGCACACCTGGCCCCCACGGGACAGAGCAGACACATGTGCCCATGTCACCGGGAACAAGGATGATAAGGTGTCCCGGGTGCTCAGGAGATGCCAGGCCGAGTGCTGACTGCTGTCTGCTACCAGGGACCCTGAAATCTCCTGGTGACCTTTTGAGGTGAGGAACCAGAAAAGCTCCCAAGGACATTAATATACATTTAACATTAATGAAGACCTTCATGGTCATCTTAGCAAACCATTGGATGACAGAAAGGCAAATGGGTACAGGGGTTCGCATGCTTTTCCGAAGCCACCCCTCTGCAGGTCCGCATCTTCCGTTTAAAACGTCTCACAACCCTGGACACAAACCTCACAGAAGCTGTGAACCCAGAAAAATGCACGAAATGACTTTTGCAAAGTTATTTCCTATAATTTGGGGGAATTCGCAAACCCCCCTCCCCCACAACCCCCCAGAGTATCCACAGATCCCGGTTGGGAAGACCTGCTTTCAACAATACTCCCATTGTTGGTCATGATTTTTTTCCACACAAAGAACCGTTGGGGGGACTTTATCACTGTGCACAGTTTCTTCCCCTCTCTGCCCCACCTCTTTCTTCCTGAAGATTTTAGACTTTCTTCAGTAATTACGGACGATAAAAAAAAGTCCTCCAGGACCCTTTCGCACTTTGTTGAGATAAACTCCCAATAATGCCGCCCTGAAGGTAAAAATGAAAAATGACAGTTTCTTCCTAACCTGGGCCATTCCTGGGCTCCCCCGGTAGGAAATCCTGGCTCAGCTGCCTCGCTATGTGCTGAGCCATGCACTCAAGGGAAAACCAGCAATTAGGAAGCACATCTATTTTAATTATTAGCAAAATTAAAGAAGTACAGGCATGACTTTCAGAAACCAGGACCCTTTTCTCTCACATGAAGCCCTTTAAAAACATCGCCTTTGCAAATCATATGCGTGTTCAAGTCACAGCGCATGTCACAAGGTGGCTGTCCCATTATCGCCGTAGCTGGAGCCTGTAAGTGCCACAGACAGAAACCCTCGCCAGACTCCCCCTCCCGGAGACATCTGTGACATCACCGCACCTGTTCTGGTAAAGCCGCCAAGCCTCTGCGTGACACAGGGCCCCCCAGCCTCAAATCTCACCGGTGCTTGACCGCTTTGGGTAATCACAGCTATTTTAGGAAAACAGCTACCCTAACCTATCTTTTCACAACCTGTGTGCAGGGTCTCACTGGAAGCCCCCTTCTCAGTGCTCTCATCTAAAGGGGAATGCAGCCCTCCTTCCCCTGTTGTCCCCAAGCAGCTCTCTGTCCTTCTCTGGCCTGTGGCACGGGGTGCTTGGCCAGAACAGCTGAGCTGACCCCAGACCACTCAGGACCCACGGCGGCCCCCAAAGCTAAGCAAGCACCAGGTGGGCGCTCAGCAAACAGGTTCATTAAGTGGCGATGAGTGCTGGGATCTGCCGTTTTATTCTCGGATTACCACTCGAAAAATAACTCAGCTACCAATATTCCCTGCTGATGACAGATTTCAATGCCGCCCCAAGTGGAGGCTTGGCTACTGTCGTCTCCCCCCAAAGACCCGGGAAGGAGGTTCCAAACCTGCCCAGCTGAGTAATTCAGCCCCACTGAGTGTTCACAACTGGCTTTCTGCCTTTACAATTAAAATTTCCAAAGCTGAAATACCAGCGTGTGGCCTCTTCGATCTGGAAGTTCTCACAGACGTGGGAGACGCCCATGCACCTCCACTTGCAAATTTACCTAAAACAGAATTTGCAGCTTCTGTGACGTATTGCTTAGGTATTGGGAATTACAATGACTTAAAAAAAAAAAGTAATAGGTCAAGCATCTCTGTGAACTTCAGAAGCCTCTTTTTTCTCCTTAGACAATGAAAATAAAACGTCAGCATTTCAGATGATGGCAATTTCCCTTCATGGCTCCTTTTGCAGGAAAACAGCAATTCTTTACATCCTAAGCAAGACTCTCCCTCCACTAAGAATGCTCCTGCAGGAAGGCTCTAGATGGCATTCACCTGCAGGCTCCCCTCCCACAGCTCTCCCGGGCCACTGGAAAAAGCTGAAGTGCCGGCTGCCTCCCTCACCCAGTGCAGAGAAACGCACACACCAAGAAACCACCAAACTCTACCGTTTTGCCTGCAGTGTCACAGCAAGGAACCTTTTCTCACAATCTCTGACTTAGGGGTTGGGGGTGGGGGGAGGAGGCAGGCAGCAATCTCGGACTTGCAGGGGAGAAGAGAGCCCCCTCTCCTTGCTCTACAGAGACTCACTTCCAATGCAAGGGCAGCTGATTCCCAAACAGGCCTTGACCTAAAGTGCCACTTCTGCAGACACCTCCCCAAACAAACTTGGCACCCCGAAAGGTGGGGCGAAGCAACTTACCTTCCGGCTCTAACGTGGTGTCCTCCACTAAATTGAAGGAGGGCCGGGCCAGGGACAAGGTTGCCATGGTGACCGCGGCCAGGCAGACGAAGCGGGCCCAGCTGACCATGGCCGCGGCGGTGCCAATCCCCCGTCCTCTTCCGTATCTCCATGTGGACGTCACTCCCATCTGCACACCTCCTCTGCGAGCATGGACCGCCAGCAACACCTCCAGCCTGCGGTGGGCTACGGAGCCAAGGTGCTGCCGCAGCCGCTGCAGCCTCTAGGGGAGACAGAGTCGGCGAGTCAGTGAAATCCTCCTCCCCGAGGCCAATTCATTGAAACCCAAGGGGCTAAAACAGTTTCTGGGCCTCTTCAAATAGATATGCGCCAGCAGTTCCTCTGCATCAGCGGCAAATGCACGCGTGCCTCGGGGTCGCGGGTGCTCCCACCAGGCCGGCCCACCCCGGGTCGGGCTGATCTCCAGGAAGCAGACTTTTCAGAAGCGGAGATGAAAGAGTAGCCCCGGGACGCGGCTCCGAGCGGCCACTTCACTTAGGCAAAGTGCACTCTCTTCTGCCATCCGCTGTCACCTCCACAGCCCTCCGAACGCAGAAGCAACGTGACCTTAGTTTCAAGGGCAACTACAAAGGCAAGTGACCAAGGCTCGGGTTGGCAGAGCCGGCCCTGCTAACCTCTCTTAGGCCAAGTGGGCCGTTTCAGACAGCTGGATGGGGACGGCGGAGGCGGCTGCTTGCAGACTTCTTCCTGGGGCTGCACCGTAGTACCCAGCAAGAAAGGGGACCGGCGAAATAAAAGGGACCCCAGGAAGGCTACCAAAAAGCCCCACCAGTTTACACTGGTCAGGATTCATTTTCCAATGCGGAAACGTATTGCAATCGTTCGCCAAGCAGCCACTTACGGAGAATGAGCGGGACGGCAAATACATTCAAGGCGGCGGATTCCCAAAAGAGGATCAGAGCCTGAATCCCCTTCCACTGTCACTACTGGCAGCCCGGGCCTCGAAAATGTCTTCAGCCCATACAGGCTGGGTTACCGAAAGGAGAGGAGCGGGTGCGAACTCTGAGGACTGACGCAGGTGTTTATTAGCGAGGATGGTGATATGTAAATTACTGTCGTGGTGCGTGATTGGGCCGACAACTTTCAAAACGCTCACCAATTGGCTAAAACCTCAGAGTAGATGTTACAGGGGGTGCTGCTCCACTTGCTGGTCTGTTCACCCATGTGACCCAAAAGCAAAGAGAATCGTCCAAGCTTAAGGATTCCAAATAACTTTAAATGTGTTCATTATCCGCAATTACTAGGTGCAGAACCGAAATGCACAAACTTGAGAAAAGCTGAAAAGAATCACAGATTCTGTGAACTACATTTTAAGATCTGGGTGGGAGGGGTGGGAGAGGTGGGGGGGTGTTGAGGGTGAGACCTCTAATATAATAATCTCTAAAGCCCGGGCTTTTGGCATGCCAACTTGATGTTTCAAATCCTGCTGTAAGATTTCATCATTGCCTGAGCCTCTCCGAAGCTACATCAGAAAAACTGTTCCTGTTAGCCTTGACTAGGGATTAGAATGGGAAAAGAGAATGCTGTAACCAGTTCCTGAAAAGGAGAGAAAAAAAAAAAAAAAAAACACCTCGCCTTCAGAAGAGAGCACATGTGAAACGGTGTGATTCACAGGAAAAGCAAGGAAAGCGTGTGCATGTGCATGTGAGCACACCCTCTTATTTTCAGATTGCTTGAAGGATGTTGTTTTCCCCTAAATCTTCTTTCCTCTTGAAGTTAAGAGCCTCAAAAGATAACTCGTATCTATTTCTACATACGTGTGGGAGGAGAGTACACAAGCGCTCTCATTGATTTACTAAGCATTTCCAGAATGCATGGGAACGTTCTGCCTCTGACACAACTTTGTGCACAATCTTAAATCCTAGTAGATTTCAGCCCAGGCTGCTTCCCTGGCCTCATCACCCACCTGTCCCAGCCCAGAGGGGCTTCCTCTGCTCCAGGCAGAGAAAGCTGGCCAGTGACCCAAATCAGCTAAATCTCAGCCCATTCATTCAGCCCATCAGTTTGCACCAGAAACTTGAGTTTTAGCCACTACCAGGTCCAGGCCCCAGGCCGCCCCCTTCCCAAACCTCTAGGAGGCAGAGGCCTAAGGCAAGAGGTCTGCACAACTCCTCACCGGAGTGGACACAGGCACGGAGGGACCTCCTAGGCAGGATAATTAGGTCCCGAGGCTCGGTGTTGGGAACACAGGCCCAGCAGGTTGCTGGCGGCCACAATCTCGGCTTCCTGCCTTCAATACCATAATCCTTCCTGGAGTCTGAGCCTCAGTGAAAGCCCCAGCGTGTTTATTTTTCCCCTTGAAAGGGAACTCTCTTCTCAGCCTGGGCCCCGGGAGGAGCTGTCACCCTCCCTATGATGGACGGCTGGCTCTTGACGGCCACCCGCTCCCCTGGTCCGTTTTCACCTGGGCACAAGCCTGCCCCCAAAGACAGGCAAAGTGACAAGCAAGAGAGCCTGGGGGGCCAAGTGGTCCCCGTGCCAGGTTTGTGCTGGGCTCCTCAATTAGCCAAAATATCCCCAAAGCCCCCACGCTCCAAGAAGGCAAACCGACGCAGCGCCTGCTTCAACTGAGCTTCTACCACTGAGCGGTGATCTGGCCTCTGCTGGCTCAGCCGCGCTGAGCACTTGGGCGCTTTGTTCCCGGCAGATTTTACATCAGGAAAGTCAACAGTGCCAAGCAAGGTTGGGATGCCGGGGTCCCCCCCAGGGGGCAGACCTATCTCCCAGCTCAAAGCCTCCCTACTGCTCCCCTTGTCTTTTGAGCTGAGTAATGGAGGGAGCTATCAAGGGGTCAAATCTGGGCGGCGGAGGCGAGAGGGGGTGGAGAGGAGGGTCCTCAACATACCGAAATCTCAAAAAAACACAACATACAGGCTGACCCCGGCGACAACCCACCCCTCGGTTAACGCCAGCAAGCCAGTGAGAACTTGCAGCAGCTTTGGGGAACTCCTAACCACCAGCAGGTCCGCTCCCATTGTAGCATTTCTTTCATTTGTTGGCCTGGAATATCCTGTTTTTCTCCCCCTTCTTGGGGCGCTAAAGAGCTCAGAGAAATCTGCATTTTAATTGACATTCCAGGGAGAGGGAGAGGGAGAGGGAGAGAGAGGGAGAGGGGCGCCTGATTGCTTTTCTATTCAAACTAAACAGGCTTTTCAGATGAAAATGAGTTGCGGCCAGTAGAAGATTTACAGGGATTTGGGACCAGGGGGACAATGGGGTTTTAAATGTTGATAGCGTTTCACACCAAACACATAATGGGTGCCCCGAGTGTGAAAGCAGGTTGGCTTTTAAGGCTAGGTTTTATTGAATCGGGCCGGAGGAAGGCAGGCCCGCAGGAGGGTTTGGCGAGAGCGCGGCTTGGAGGGGAGCGGCGGCGGCGGGGCGCGCCCGGCCGGGACCCCCCGAGCCCCACCGGCGCCTCCCGGGGCCCGGCCTGGCTCCCCGGCGCGGCTCCGGCGCTGCAAGGACGAGCGCGCAAGTTCGAACTCGCCTGCGCTTTCAACCCCCGCGAGCTGCCGCCGGCTGAGCTGGAAAAAGTCGGTCCAGCTCGCCCCCTAGCCCCAGGCGCGCTGCGCTCCCGCCAGGAGCACCGACGGCGGCGGCGGCGAGGGGCGCCGGTCCTGAAGCCCGGGAACCCCAGCGGCCTCCTGCCCCAAGGGTGCCCCCACCCCGTGCCCAGCCGGCCCTACGGAGGGGTCGCCGCCCCCCCCTGCAGCGGCTCCCTCCGGGGTGCGGGGGGGGTGGAGACGGGTCCCCGCCCCCGCCCGGCCCGGGTGGGACAGGGCGCGCGGACCCCGGAATGAGGCACCCCGAGGATGCGCCCCCCCGCCCCGGGGACCCCGGACCTGCGGGGCCGAACCACCAGCTCGCCCCGGGTCGCGGGATCGCGCCGGCCGGAGTTTGACAGGGAGGGGGGTGGGTGTCAGCGCCACAGGCAGATGTCAACATCTGGACGGGGGTGATGCGTGGGAGGCAGACCTGGCCGTGCCCGCCGTCAGCACGCTCCCTGCGCCCCCGTCCCCCGCGCAGCCCAGGAGGGAGGGCAGGGACCGGGCTGCACCGTGCCGGCCCCCCGCGCCCTCCGCTCCGGGGACGGGGCTCCCGCGGCGCCTGCCTCCCCGGCGGCCGATGCTCCGAGGCTCCCCGAGGCTCCCCGGGGCTCCCCGGGGCTCCCGACGCGGCGATTACCTTGAATGGCAACGCTCCTCGGCGGCCGGTCTGTCCCCGCGCCCGGCGTGAGTCGGGATGGAGCAAGCGACGAAGTCGGGGGAAACTCCAAAAAAAGGGGGAAAAAAGGGGGGAGTGTTCGTTCCTCGGGTCCTGCGCGCGCCCAGGCTCCGAGGCTTCAGGCGCACCGCGGGCTGCGGAGGAGCGCGGGCATGACGGCGCCGGCTGCCCTCGGGTCCGGGAGCGCGAGGAAGAAGCACGCAGGCTCCGCGCCCCCGCGCCTCCGCGCCTCCGCCGCCAAACTTTGCTGCAACTCGCGAAGGCTCCGAGCGGCCCGCGAAGCCGCGGCCTCGGGGCGCCCGGCCCCGCCGGCCCGCAGAGCAGCCGCCGCGCACACCCCGCGGCGCCCGAGCTCCGAGGCGGCCGCGCTCCCCGCTGCCCGCTGCGCACCCGCCGCCCGCCCGCTCGGCTCTCGCCGCGCTCGCCGCCGCCGCCGCCGCCCCCTCCGCGCGGGTCACGCCCCCGCTGAAACCCGAGCCGTTTCCTGGACGGCGGCGCCCGCTCGGCCAATCAGCGCCGCGCGCCCCGCAGCCCCGACTCCGCGCGGCTCCCGACGCCCGCGCGCCGCCCGACACCGCGGCAGCCCGGCCCCGAGAGGTGCGGCCGCGGCCCCTTCTTCCCGGGGGACGGGGACCGACGGCCCCGCCGGCCGGTCGCGCTGCCTGGTGTTAGTTCAAGTCCCCAGAAACGGATGCCTGCCTCCCTGCCTCCCTGCCTCCCTGCCTCCCTGCCTCCCTGCCTCCCTGCCTCCCTGCCTCCCTGCCCCGCCCCGCCCCGCCCCGCCCTGCCCCCGGAGCCACTGCACGGCCGTGGGGGGCGGCGGCGGAGGGGGGTGCGCGGGGAAATTTTATGCAACTGAAACTTTTGCAGGAGAGGAAGCAACCTGGGAACGTCTGCAGGGCGTTGCATTTTTCTGTCCTGCAAAAACAATAGCAGTGAGAGAAGAAACCAGCACTCACTAAACGGAGGCCCTGCTCTGGGCAGGGCACCCCCGGGGCAGGGTATTTTTCTCGGCACGACCGCCCTGCAGAGTAATAGTCCCAGTTTCTGATAAAAGAAACGGGAGGAGAGAGGTTGAGTAATGAGTCCAGGGCCACACAGCTGGTTATCTGCAGAGGCTGACTTTGAAATCCGGCAGTCAAAAACTGCAACCAAAAAAAAAAAAAGAAAAAGGAGGAGGGGGGTGTGTAGTAATATATATTTGGAGCAATAAAAAGAAATTGGAAAGATTCTAAAGACTCAACTCTGCTATAAATAGCTGTGTGGCCTTGAGCAAAGCAGTTCCTCCTTCTGAATCTTAGATTCTTCAACTGCAAAATCAGATTCTTCGACTGAATGGCAGGCTGCAATTGGTTAAAGTTCATATTTTCCATTTACCTTTCTCACGTGGCTGTGTCTATGGGATAATTTATTTTTTAATATACTTTCTCTTCTCCTCGCTCATCCAGCTCCTAAGCTTTGGTGCTTAAGTCCAAGACAATATAGATAAAGACCTTAATTATTTTTCCTTGGAAAAGGTCATTAAGCCCAGAAGTGCTTCAGAATGCTTTTGAGGCCTGGAGATAGGTGGAGCAGTGAGTACAAAACTGACCTGGAAAATCGACTTTTCCAGCATTTAGAAATTCAGTTGCTCCTGGGTCACCGACATAGAGCACTTCAATAACATTGATGGGGAAAAAAAATTTTTTTTGAAGGTGCCGGGTCGTGAGAAAATAATGCTTCACACTACATCGCAGAAAACTTTTATGTAAATGACATATGCTGGGAGTACCAACTCCATTGAAATGCTTCGGGCAAATGGCTGTGAAATTATATTTTGGAAATCCGACAGTAAAAATAATAGAATCTCAAGCAAAATTATCGGTCCATCTGCTGGGTTATGTTTTTTAACCAGGTCAAGTCTTCTAACCTGGATCCGTCCCAAAAGCCTATTTATTTATTTATTTATTTATTTATTTATGTATAAGATCTTACTGATTTATTCATGAGAGACACACAGAGAGAGGCAGAGACATAGGCAGAGGGAGAAGCAGCCATCCTGCAGAGAGCAGATGAAGGACCCTGGAATCAGGACCTGAGCCAAAGGCAGACGCTCAACCACGGAGCCACCCAGCTGCACCCCCCCCCCCAAAAAAAAGCCTTTTAATTAACTGACACTTCAGCCAGGTGAGCCTCAGCTGCCCACTCACACCTGGATGGTTCTGAACACGCCCACCAGTACCTTTTCCAGTTCTCAGACCCGTGGTCACAAGGAAGCGGGGTGGCTGACTGTCTGCGGGCTCCCGGCACTGGCCCTTACATCTTTATATTCTCCCCCGATGGGAAAATCAAGAGTCTCGGGACTGATTCCCTTCTCAGCCTGCGACCTATCCGTCAGCCATTGAAAATGCTGTTAACACATTCTCACATAAATTACTGGTGCAGGAAGCCATCGTCCCTAACCCCATTCATCAATAGCTTTATGTACACTGAATAAAAAGGCAGGCTTCCGCCGAAAATGACAAATCAGAACACCTACTTTCATGTCCAGATGCAGTCTGCAGAATTTATTCTTTATAGGGATGAAAAGACACCAATCCATCACAAGACCCTTATTCCCTTAAGAGTGTTCATTTTTAAGGGAGCAAAGCCCACAGGCCCACAGCAGCAAACTCTTCAGTTTTGAGAGAAGCAAAAGCATGTTTGGAATTTTTTTCTTTTCTTTTTCTTTTTTTTACAAAAACCAATTCTGTCATCATATTTAGGCTTCAAGTGACCTCAGAGGGTCTAGGAAAGCTTTCACACCAGTGAGGCTTCTGAATGAGAAAATAATCTCTGGACAGTTTTTTTTTTTCTCTTCCCTCTTCAAGTGGCTGGAACCCCTTTTGTCAATGGCCTCCCGTGAATGGTGTTGCTAATAAGCCTATTAATGAGCTTCCCCGGCCGAGTGTGAATAGGTAAATAAGCCCCAATCTGTTGAGGTTCAGGGCCGAGGGCAGAAAAGCCAGCGAGAACTAAAGGTGACAGTTTGCACTGAACTACCAACGCTAGCACCAGGTTTCTGCTGAAAGAACCGCCAGACAAGGCCACATTCACCACCCCTCCACCCCCCACCGGGGTCCCTTTTCTTCACAATTTTTCCCCCTTTACAAAATGTCTTGAGTAGCCACCTTTTTTTTTTTTTCAAAAGCCCTCGAGACGCCCTTCTTTCTTTCACTCTAGTAATGATACATCAATGGAAGGAAGAAAAATGAGGACACCAGAACTCCGATGCCCCATGACTTTCAAGAAACAAATTGTGTCGCTAACCCATCAGTTATGGGAGGGGAGGGGAGAATGGGAGAGGGGAGGGGAAGAGAGGGGGAGGTGGTAGGAGCCCTCACAGCCACGGGCCATTCTCCTCTAAAGATTCTGAATTTTTTTTTTTAATAATTTGTTTTTTAATGGGTGGCTGTTCCTTCACCCTATAGAAAAGTTAGATGAATAAAGGCCGCTGGTGTTAAGTGCTAATGAGCCCTTCTGATGTTGTTCTGAGCTCCCTGCAAAACTATGAATTTCATTCTTTAGGCTACATCTCAATAATGTCCGTAGCATAAAAGAAACGTTTGAAAGGAGAAATATAGAATAGTCCAAGGACGGTGCTTAGCATAGTTAACTCCTGGGAGGAGGAGAGAGGCCTGATCCCCTGACAGCTCGGTCCCATCTTCAGGGAGCTTATGGCATTTAACTCAAGCAACATCATAAATCCCAGCATCGAATATCGAACATCCGCAGTGCTCCTAAACTTAGAACAGAATCTTAAAGCTAAGACTTCCCTGGGGACAAAGTCTTTCCAGATCACCTGCCTCACTTTGAGGTGAAGGAGCTTTGGTTCTAACAGGCCAGGTGCAGCTCTCTCTGCTCAGTGACTGTGTGACCTTGGACAAGTTACTTAAGTTCTCTGAGTTTTCCATTTTCTCAGATAAAAGAGGACAATGGTGGTACCTATCTTGTAGTTATTTAATAGGGTCACTGAGAAGCTTAAGTGAATGAAAGTGTGATAAAACCTGTTTTTATTTAAATACTCCTCATGGTTCTGGAAATGCAACGTGTTTTCTATGATTATTATTAGCCATTCTTAATATTTCCGTCCTGGGTCTATTGGAAGGATTCAAGTGTTTCATTGAAGGGTCTAGAACCCATTGGCACCACCAGGATATTATTATGGAGTTGGTTTTAACACAGTCTGGAGCCATGACTTCTGAATTCCCCATCCTCACCTTCTGCCCTGGCTGAAGGACCTGGTGGTGCCTACCTGGAGATTCCTGAGATGGAATGTGGCCTGGGCAGGCAGCCTGAGTCCTACAAACCATTATCCAAATGGAAGACAGCGCGATGCTTCTTGGTACCCAGTGCTCCCCAGCAGTGGGGGTGGCAAGAGAGGCAGGGGTAAGGTCAGATAGAAGATGTTTTAACACTGGTGAACAATTCAGCCCCAAAGAAAGAATTTCTTTATAAACATGAGGAAGCTGGGGGATCCCTGGGTGGCTCAGCAGTTTAGTGCCTGCCTTCAGCCCAGGGTGTGTCCCTGGGGTCCCGGGATTGAGTCCCGCGTCGGGCTCCCTGCGTGGAGCCTACTTCTCCCTCTGCCTGTGTCTCTGCCTCTCTCTCTCTCTCTCTCTCTCTCTCTCGTGAATAAATAAATAAAATCTTTAAAAATAATAATAAATAAATAAAATAAACGTGAGAAGCACCTGAATTAAAATTGCCCCTATGTTCTGCTTACACAGTTCATTTGATTTCCAAGTGGCTTCCGTGACATCCGTAGGTTTTCCTAAGGAGACCAGACCCAAAGGTGAGGAAGTATGTGTTAAACCATCACGTTGACACCTCACATTTTACAGGGGAGAAGGGTGGGGTACAGAAAGGGGTAGTGGTGGGCTCAAGGTCTCACCACAGTTAAGGGCAGAGAAACTCAAAGTCTGGTCTCCTAATGGGGCTGGATTCATTGCAATCGTCATCAGCTCAAGTCAACCATTTTCATCTATCCATGCCAGGTGATGGCTTCTTTTAGGTGGTTTCAACCCAGTGCAGAGTTGAAATATGTTGATTAGAATTTATTGCCTCCCCAAATGTTAATATTTCAAGAGAACAGTTACCCACTCACCATGGGTTCGGCCTACTTTAAATGATTTAAGAATTTGGTTAGGGCCATTGTTGATATTAACGTTTCCAAGAACCTTCAAGTTCAGGTACGTAAGATTGTTATACCTCTTTCACACACCTATAGTTCGTCAACTGAATTTGCAGTCTTCAAAATAGGGGGGGAGGTAAGGGCCAAAGTTTGTGGTTCATAAAATGACTCTTAACAGTGATATTATGAAAACAAACAGAAATGGAAAATTCTAAAGAATTGTGTTTGAGGAATTAAGGCTTAAAAATCTGCCCATATTTGCTACATAAAACTGAGTAACCAGGTCTGTTACTCAAAGAGCAATGAACGGGCAATTCCAGAACTCTGACTGCATTCTGGTTCAAGAAAAGCAAACATTGCTATAAAAGTAGTGGGAGGGGGAATAATTGGGGAAATTTTACTCTGGCCTCAACACTGCCCCCAGGTACACCCCACCTCCACCCCCTCACCCAATGCTGCGAGTTCTTACCAGGCACCTGCCCATCTGTGAAGCAAAATTGATTGGTCAGTTCACTGGTTGGCCAAACCAGCCACATGTAATGTCTACACTGCCCAAAGTCACAGGGTATTTGACCAGCAACATTGTGCAGTAGAAACAGCGCCAGGCCAGGGCATCCAAGACCTGGGTTTTTACCCCAATGCTGCCAAGAACCATACGATTCTGGGAAGGTCCTTGAACGTGCCCCCTAAGCACTCGCACTCCTTGGCCTCACCCTCTTTTGCATAATTAAGGTCTCCCTTTTAGAAATGAATTTGTCTAAGATCTCTAGCCCCTCCAAGCGCTGAACATTCGCTGCCTCCAGAGAAACTAAAAAGTTGTCATTCACCCATCACCAAACAGCAACCAGGTTAGAGGAAGTCAACATCCTCTATAAAGTATTTTGAAACCATAGTCTAGGAACCTTGCTGTTGACCCCAGGGGGAGTCACCTACTGGTAACGGTAGGTATCTACCGGGTCAAGTCCTCTAATCCCTGGCCCATTGCTGCTTAAGGACAATTTATGGCATGTCACTGCTTGGCTGCAAGACTCTGTGCCTTCCTGCCACCCCCAGCCTGCACTCAACCACCACCTCCACCAGGACAATGGCTCCCAGCAGACTGGAGAGAAAATATGCAGGTGCTTTTAGCCGATGTGGGGCATTTGAGACGAGATTAACAATGATGTCCTATTGTCAATTTTTGCTCCATTCCCACCCTCCGCCCACCGCCCCCACCTAGAGCTGTACTGATACTATCTGATACGGTGGCCACTGGCCAGTGTGGTTATTTCAAGTTAAATCAATTAAAACTAAACAAAACTTACACTTCAGCCTTTCAGGAACACCAACCACATTTCACCCCGTGGCTAGGGCCACCAAATTGCGTGGTGCTGGTACTACAGGCAATTGTCACTGGAGAGTGCGCCTGACTTCCTCTTCTCCTCCGGGATCTCCTTAACTAGGAGGGTCTCCAGAAACTGCTTCTGCCTCCCAAGCCCCACACTCCCCCCCCACCCCCCACCCCCACACACACACATTCCCATGTATTCCTGCTGTTTTATCATGCTACCTGAGGAATTTAGGAGCAGGAACTCCACTCCTCAGCATGGACTGGACATTCCCAGGAAAGGTCTTCGTTGGACAACTGCAATATTTCTGTTGACTGAATGTCAGTGATATGGTGTCTGTAGTATCACCTCCTGATTCTGGGGTCCACTCGAAGCAGTGGGGGTTACTGTAGGGGGAGGGCCTCAGTTCCTCTCTGGGAGGCCTCCTGCTCCCTCAAGTCCTCAGGAACTCACAGTTGTATGCTCAGAGCCGTGAACCCAGAGTGAGAAAGGCTGGTTGAGCCAAGACAGCAATGCCCTTGGAAAAAGCCCTTTGAATTTGACCACGGGCATCAGTTTGGGGGGAGAGGGGTTAATCGGGGACCACTAAATTATAACACCCAGAAAGCTTAGCCTGCCACCCCCATCTTGCTGTTCCAGGGCCGGGCACACTGCCTGGCTAGCCTCTGGCAGTTTATTAAGCTCCTTTTGTGCTCACAGGCCCTCAATAGATACTTGATTGATGGTGATTGTAACTTAGCCTCTTTTGGGGTTTCCCAATTAAGGCAGCCGGGTACGTTAGCTCAGGGCTTTGCACCTAGTCGATGAGGTATATTTTGAAGTTAGAGAATAAAAAGCCGTGTTAGGGCAAGGCTGACCGAGCTGCGTGGTGGACATTTCTCTTCCTTGCAATGACCCGATTTCCAGGGTGCATTCCTCCCTCCCCTCCACAACCCGCCCCCCCACCCCGCATTTTGTGTTTAGTTTGTTAGACCATTTCCCCACAGCCTGTGTCTACTTGGTCCAAACGTGAAAAGAAGTTCACTTTAATAAACCAAAGGGGAGAAAAATGATGCTGCCAGGATCCTGGTAAACTCCGGGAAGGAGACGGAGAATACAGAGCAGGACGCATCATAAAACCACAAACCCAGTAACCCTTTTAGAGTCCCAGAGCTCTTATATTTTGTCCCCAAGCTGGGGAGAAAGGCCATCAAGGGAGGAGCGATTTCTTTAACAGATTTCTAAGAGCAGCATTGAGCAAAAAAAATTAACTCCTTCGCGGGGGCCAGATGCCGGGTGCGGAGCAGGTGGCTCCAGGTGAGGGAGGCCGAGCTCCATCCCCAGGGGGCCCTTTGTTCTCCGGGATCCGCGCAGGTACGCGCGCGGCGGGCGTCAGCGCCCCCGTGTGGCCGCGGGGTCCGGGGAGCGCGCGCGGCGGGGGCGGGGACCCGGGTGGGGGGTGGGGGGTGGGGGGAGGCGGTGGGGGGGGCGATCCATCTGCCCCCGGCCTCCCCTCCCCCAACTCGTTCGGGCTGCGCAGGTGATGAGCCATCAGTGCGGAGGCGCGTCCGCAGCAGGAACCCTGGTGCCTCCGGAAGCGCAGCTGGGAGGCCGTCCTGCAGGGCGTGGGGTGGCCCGGCCCCAAGCCATCTCCGGCTCCTCTCTGTCCCCAGCTCGGGGCGTCTCTCCACCTGGATCCTCAAGCCAGGGAGCTACCTTCACCCTCCAGGCGGAGGATGACCAGCTTCCCTCCCACCAAGGCCAGTCCATGCCTAGATCTGGGCTGACTTTTGAAAGCCACGCACCCCCATCCTTTTGGGCTTTTTCCCTAGTATCCCTGAAGCTGTCCTGGCTCCCTAGGGACCGTCATTCAGGCTTCGAGGGCAGCTTCTGTGTCTAATCTTTGTTCCTTGCCAGCCACTCTGTCCAGAGGGGGGACCACAACCCTGCTCCTCCATCAGGTCACTCAGAGCTTTGGTGGCTCCCCCTTTGCAAGAACCATGACAAGTGCTCCCGGCACAGAGTGGGTGCGTGGAGACTGACATTTATTGGGTTTTTATTATGTTCCAAACAACTGTGATCATGACCTTTAATGAATTATCACATATTGATTACAAGGATTCTGTGAAGTAGATACCACTATGACCCCAATTTTCCAAATTGGGGAGTGAGAACATTCAGAGCTTGCCCAAGGTCATAGGGTCATGACGGAGGGAGCTTGACCTCAGAGCCTGTGCTTTTCCCTTAGCTATGTTGTCCGTTTTCCCGGAGCAGGTGGTATGGGCTGGGGGAAGGTCCAGGGTGGTGCAGCAGCTGAGGACTGGGAATGTAGGCCAGTGGGGTCCATTCTTCCGATCCTTCTAGAGAAGTTGGCCATCCCATCTAGATTATGGTAATTGTCTCAAATTTTAGACAGTAGCTTTTTGAGATCTGTGGGTCTGCAGGTCATATCCTCTGCTGTCCTGAGGTGGCTAAGAACATGGGATTTGTCGGCCAGGTCACCTGCTAAGGGGCCTCGTGTCTGTCCCTTCTTACCACATCTTCCTCTGTAAACTGGAATAATACCCGTTTAATGTGTTTACCAGAGTTTTTGTGGATCCAATGGGCAGCTTCATGTAAGGTGCTTGGTTCATGGCAAATGATCAGTATGTGTTAGCTGGTATCACTATTTCCAGACTAGAGGCATTCAGACCTCCCTCTCTGTAGCCCTGTCCTAACCCTGGCCTTAGTTCCCACTGCTTACCTTTGCTTAGTGACCAGGGTAAGTTACTTGGCCTTTCTGACTCTCTGTGACCTTATTCATAGGTTGTGAGTATTGGTTGTAACCATATCCCAGACTCACCTTGAAGAGTCTTGATTCCAGCAGATGCTGGAGCTATCGAGGGCAGAGGATTTGTTTACTTTCTTTTTCTTTTTCTTTTTTCTTTTTTAAAGATTTTATTTATTTATTTGACAGAGAGAGAGAGAGCACAAGTAGGCAGAGTGGCAGGCCAAGGGAGAGGGAGAAGCAGGCTCCCCGCTGAGCAGAGAGCCCACCGCGGGGCTCGACCCCAGGACCCTGGGATCATGACCTGACCTGAAGGCAGACCATGAACTGACTGAGCCACCCGAGTGCCCTGCTCACTTTCTAATAAAAGTCTTCTAAATATCACAGATTCATTCCAGTGTTAGCTCATCATGATGATGGGCAGATTCTGCATTTATCCAACTGAAGTATTGTTTTGTTCTATCGTCTGAGGACAAGGACATTTTCTTTGTTAAAAAAAAAAAAATCCTCTCTGCTTCAAAATAGGAATCAAGATATGTGTTTGCCTTGTCTCCTCCAAATAAGATACCCAGAACACCTGGGGTGGGGTACCAGATTGAGCTAATAATATGCAGGACACTCCATTAAATTAGAATTTCAGATAAACACAGGCACTTTTTTTAAGTAGAACCATTCCCCAATATTGTATGAACAAGTATTCCATGGGACATACCCACATTAAAAATTACTGCTTTGGGCAACCCGGGTGGCTCAGCGGTTTAGTGCCACCTTCAGTCCAGGGCGTGATCCTGGAGACCCGGGATCAAGTCCCACATCAGGCTCCTTGCATGGAGCCTGCTTCTCCCGCCTCCTGTGTCTCTGCCAATCTCTCTCTCTCTCTCTCTCTCTCTCTGTCTATCATAAATAAATAAATAAATCTTAAAAAAAAAAAAAAAAAGAGTTGCAGGCTCTCCCTACTGACCTCCAGGTGCCCCGGGCATGTTTCCTCTTGAATGAAGTAGTAAGCAGGGTGTCGACTGCGGTATGAGGATGCTATGGTGTTTGGTCATCTAGTGTGTACATGAAATGTGTGGCTGTGGTCAGTTCCCTGGGCAGAGTCTTGCCACAGTGAACAATCTCCATGAGTCCCCAAACATTTAAGGCACCAGGCAGTTTCACCATGAGCCAGACAGAGAAGTCATTCCTGGCAGGTCCTCAGCAGCCAGGCTCTCGTGGCCGCCCCTGGGGAGAAATCCTGGCCACCATCCACTTCTCAGAACCCAGTGACCATGTCACCAAGGAATGGTACTTCATTGGCCATCCTGGCTCCCGCCTTCCTGCCCAGGGTTAGCGTGGATCCAGGAGGACGTGGCCACAAAGCCTGTGATAACAGCCCTCCCATCACTGTGGTTTCCCACCTGGTCTCAGCTATCCTGCGGGGAGTTCCTTTATGGGGAAAACAGAACTCTGGTGCAGGATGGAGGCAGACAACCCTCCTGCTGGAAGTGCTGCCCTCACACACTTGGCCCATTTTTCTGGCTGCGTTCCTGCCACTCTACCTGGTTCTGATTGTCAGGGGCCAGCTCTCTGCTCGAGCCTGCTGGGTTCCCAGCAATTTCTCTGACCCTGTCAGTGTGGCCATCTGCTGTGGGTACCACCCCCTCCACCAGCCTGGGGATCATGGTCCCCCTGCCAAGCCCCTGTCACGTCACATCAGGTGACACTGTCTCTGGACTCACTTTACCTGTCATCCACCTTTGCCACAAATTTCTTCGGCTTCCAACAGGTAAGTCGTGGACATTGGTTCCAGTCGGAGCTGCGTCCCCATGCTGGCTTCTCCCCTGAACCTCCGTCTGAACTTGGGCAAGGTCACTAACCTCTCTCTGTGTGCTTATGGTTCTTCTGTCTGTTTTATAAATGGTACATGAGTGTCCTAGGGCTGCCGGAACAAGCGACCACAAACCCAGTGGCTTGAAAGCAACACACATTTCGCAGGTCACAGTTCTGGAAGGTCAGAGGTCTAGGAGGGCTCAGGTTGAAATCAAGGCACCGACAGAGCTGTGCTCCTTTCTGGAGACTCTAGGGGAAGAAGCTGCTCCAGGTGCATTCGGGCTGTTGGCAGAAGGCGGTTGCCTGTGGCTGCAGGACTCAGATGCTGTTTCCTGGCCTGGCCGGCACCCAGTAGCCTCCCCCAACCCCCATTTTCAGAGCCACACATGTCCAGCACCCGCAGCCCCATGGGTCTCTGTGACCTCACCCTCTGCTTCGTCTCTTCTGCTCCAGCTGGAGAGCACGGTCAGGGGCTTCCTGAGATCAGATTGGGTCCACCCAGGTGCTCGCCATACCTGAACCTCAGTGACTCTAATGTCATGTCCCCTGCAAGTCCTGTCACCAGATTCTGGGGATTGAGAATGGCCATCTCAGGGCAGGGGCCATTATTTGCTAACCACAGGTCAGATAACGAAGTTGTCACGTAAAACCAGGCTTGTTGGCCAAGTGCCACCAACCAGGTGACTTGTCTCACAGTTCTGGTTTCTAGAAGTCCCGAATCAAGGTGTCATCAGGGCCATGCCCCCTCTGAAACCTTAGAGGAGAATCCTTTCTCTCCTCTCCTGGCTGACAGTCATCGGAGTCCTGGGCCTGCAGCTTTGCCTCTGTCACAAGTCAGCCTTCTCCCTGTGTGTCTGGGTCCAAATTTCTCTCTTCTCCTGAGGATACCAGTCCTACTGCAGGAGGGTCGTCCCTACTGACCCTCATTTTAACTTGATTCCATCAGCAAAGATCCTATTTCCAAATAAGGTCACGTTCATAGATATTGGGGTTAGGACTTCAACATGACATAATTCAACCCAAAACACAAGGTAATGGCAGAAAAGCACGCAGGGTGGGGCCAGACCTCTCCTGGTGCTTAATCAGCAGGGCAGTTGGCACTGGGCCACTGTCTTGTCATAGGCTCTGGGTCCCAGTGGGCACGGATGGGGCTGGCTGGTGCACATGTGGGAAGAGCTAGAGAAGTTACACCTCCTTCCATCCTGCCTTCCCGACTGTTTCTTTCCCATCAGGGGTTCAGCAGTCCCTCCAGCCCCTTACCCAGGCTGCCGCCTTGCCTGTGACGCCCCCCTCCCTTCTCTGGGGCTGTCCAAACCCACATCTCGGCCACTCTTCAAATGCCACATGTTCTGGAAGGCCACTCCTCAGGTGCTGAGCCCATGGGCAGGTTGTGCTGGTGAAAGAGGGAGATTGGAGAGGTTGCACCAGCCTGGAAATCCCACTGCTCAGCTGGCCAAGAAAAGAGCCTTCCTATTAGGAAATGCAGATAGGGAAAGCCCCGCCCCACCAGGGAGAAGGCAAAGACAAAGCAAGGTGCTGACTCAGTGGCTGAAAGGTTCAGAAGACGAGTAATTTTCAGGCAAGAAATTGCACCCTCTGCCGCTCCTGGCCCGATAATAATCCATCTTGTAAACGTGAACTGCTCTTCCTAGAAAGAAAAACAATAACATCCAAACACTCTTGCCAAGTTAGCCTTCCAGGAGCCATAATTCTTTGGGGATCTGCATTGCATGCAAGGCTCTGGGTATTGGCTGCTTACCGCCCTCGCGCACTTGCTCTGTCCGCCTGCCTCCGAATGCAGCGGAGGAAGGTTTGATGGATCCCATCAGCAGCCCGGGGAGCTCACCCCGTTGTTGAGGGCTCCACATTTAATAAATCGGAACACGTGCAAAGCCAGAGCAGTCCCACAAGCGAAGTTTAGTGGAGAGCAGGGGCCTCAGCGGGCGTCCTCTAGGATGACTTCCAAACACTTCAGCATCCTGACCTCTCCTCATTTCCGGAAACGTCTTTAAGCTCACTTCCCCCAGCGCAGATGGGAACGGGGCTGGGAGGACATGGGACAGCTGTCGCTGCTGGGGAAGTAAAAGAGGCGGGTGGGCTTGCTTGGGGTCAAAAGATGCCGCAGAGGGAAGTCACCATTTCCCCCAAGATGCTGCACCCCGAGGCTCTCACCTTTGGGGTAAGGGTCCCCCCCATCCCGGGGTCTGGGCTGGTCATCTCTGTATCCCCCAGGGGCTTGCTCAGAGCCCAAGAAAGATCCACATCAGTTTGTTGAATGAACAAGTAAGTGTAGACATGGAAGTGACTTGAGGCAACCGGATAAGATTCTAGAAGCCGCCCCCACTTGCAGCAGAGACCTGCTCTCCCTGCTACCTGGGTCCCCGCATGCAGGCTCCCCGCCCCCCCAAGGCCGGGCCAAGGGCAGAGCACGGGAGAAAACGCAAGCACCTTTCAGCTGCAAGAGCGTGGGGTCCCATGGGTCAGAGCCGAGAGCCACAGCCGCGGGGGGTCAGGGGGGGGCCGTTTGCAGCTGTTTATATGATGTGTATCTGGTAGATAAATAAACTTCATTTTCCAGGGCTGCCAATCTCTAAACATAAAGAAATATACATTCGCTCAGAAACTTAAAAAAAATAAACAAACGTGGTGATGTTTGAATCTTCCTAGCGTCAGAGCCCGGGGTCCTGAGCTGCTCGCCTTTCAGCTGGTTAATAAACCTAGTTTATGGATCCCCTCCTATGGGCCTGTGTGTGGAAGTTCCGCTCAGAGGAAATACTCCCTGTTAGGATGTGGGGGAGGGAGAGTCCCAGCCCCAGATCCTTCCAGTATATCTCCAGGCACAATCCAGGCAGGCCAGGTGACTCTTCACACGATCCAGGAGGTGATCATCAACATCTGCTGCCGATGGCCTCAGCTCCGCTGAAAGCAGGTGAGGTCGGGTAAGCCAGGTGAGGGGCCACCTGGGGCTTTTGAGCCGGGAGCCTCGTCTTTATCGCGACCCTGAGACATCTCTGACCACATCTGCCTGCCTCGCCTGCCTCTGTTCCCTTGTGGGACCTCCACTCAGAGGAGGAGGGGAGAGATTCAGCCTTGGGTTTTACTCCTTTTCAGTCTCAGGCCAGAAGAACGCACCTGGAGATTTCATCACCTCCTGCCTTGAGTTGAGCCATCATGAAGACAGTGCATTTATTCCTACAGCACCAGATTGCAGAGTGCGTTTTCCCTACGGAGTCCCCGGGAACCCTATAGGGCAGCCATTCATTCATTCATTCATTCATTCATGGGGTCATCAGGTTATTGAGGACCTGAGTGGGACCTGACCCTGCTCCTGGCTGCTCTTGGCTGTAGACAGTGGCTGCCTTCAAGGGGTAGAGAGTCCAGCTTTCAGGAAACAGAAACCCAGAGAAGTCTTGGGAGTTTTGGCTAAGGTCTCACCTAGTCGGTGGTAGGAAGAGCCCCCTGAGTCTGGGTCTGCTGCCTCTATGGAGGGTCTTCCCACCACTCAGCAGAATCGCATCCTACCCACCTGCTAACCTAGGAGTCGGCGTTTTGTGTTGGAAAGGGGGTTGGAGGAAAGAAAGGAGAAAAGAGAGTAGGAGGGAGGGAAGAGGGTTTGAATGATGCAGGCCCTATGCCCCACCCTTCCAGGTGTTGGGCCAGAAGGTGAGAGACCAGAAGCGCTACCTCCAGCTCCTGAGCGCCACATCACAGTACCTCAGGGCCCTGAGAAGAGCCTCACGTTCTTTTTTCCTTTTTTGACAATGTGGCTCCAAGATGTAAACTGACCACTGCCTCTGGTGCTCAGACAACTGGAGGTCGGCTCCCGTCAGAGGAAAGCCTGGTGCTGGAAGACCGGCTGACAGACCCTCGTCCAGAGACTTCCAAGGATGATTTTGACAGAGATTTTCACCTTTCTGCTAACCTAGACCCTGACTCCCACCCCTCCACAGTGCCCACAGAAGGGCCACTATCACCAACTCCTAGAGAGAAGCCTGGGCTGCTACAGCTCTTACTTTATCTTCACCTGCTCCTCACACTCAGCCAGGAGCACGGTGAGGCAACAAATGGCCATGGTGGGGACTGCAGGGGTGCCTGGTCCTCCCTCAGGACCCAGGAGCCTGTGCTGTGAGTGCTGGTGGCCATGACCCTCAACCAGGCCCCTCATGGTGCTGAAGACATGAATCCCTTCTCCTCCCAAGGCCATGACACTTCCTGGGAAGCCCATATCCAATGGCTGGTCATTGGCAGGGTGACCAACTCCTTTAGGGACTGAAAGGCCCGCATGCCAGGAAGCCCCTCAGTCCTTTAACATTTGGCTACCCTAGTTGTTGGAGCGGGCCCCAGGAAGGCCCAGCCCCTCACCCAGTGAGAGACTATGAGGAGTCACCTACCTCCAGGGTTACGTGAGCCATCGGCTGAGGGATTTGCCGTGACCACATCACGGTTGACTTTTCTGGTCCTACTGCCTACACTCCTCCATGGATGTGAGTCCCAAGGACATGCCAAAGTAAGGTTCCTGTGCACCAAGAATCCAACCTAAGACAACAGCAAAAGTTGCATTTGGGTCTGGCAGCATAGGGCTAGTCGAGGGGCTCATCAAGGTCGAGGTCATACAACAGACATCATAGGGAGGCTCACCCAGGGGGCAAGAAGGAAGGCAAGATGCCCAGCCTGCTGTTCCCCTTCCCAGGCATCCTGCCCATGCAGGCTTATTCGATATGAAACTGGATTAATATCCATTTAGCTCTGGGGACTCTGGGTCATCCCTGAATTGGCAGAGACATCTGGGCTGTTGCTAAAAGAGGACCCCAAGACGTGCAACCGAGAGGAGACAGCACTGAGGTCCTGGTTCCCCCCGAGCCTCCCCCAACTTTCCCTCATGTCAAAGATGAATAAAGACAACCTCTGGCATTTTGTGGTCATAGGCACCACGGTGCAGCTGACAAGAGCATCCGGGTGTTGCTGGCTGATTGGAGGGAGGGGGAGGAAGGTATGAAAGTACCGTGCAATCCATATCACAAAAATAGCTGGAGGGGATCACCAAGTAAAAGAAAGGCTTCTTGATGTCAAAGTGGGGACAGAGGTTGCCAAGTGGCACGGGGACCGGGAACGTTGCTGCCTGTGAAGTGAAAGATGGACGATGAGGTCTACAAAGACCCCCTTGGCTCTGACTTTGAAGAACTCACCATCCAGGTATGGTTTTCATTGGAAATGTATATCATGAAAAAAATAAAAAAAAAAAGGAAATGTATATCCTGGCCACACACTGCCCTTTGTAAGAAATGGGGAAAATCCTTTGCCAGCCTTCAGAAATCCTCTTAGCAAGCCCATCTTTGGGTTTCTCAGTGATCCATTGTTACAGGACACACAGTCCCAACATGCCGTGGCTTAAACAGTAGCTGGTTGCTATCCTCACAGTTGTGTGGGTTGGCTGGGCTCAGCTGGGGGGTCTTTTGCTCTCCAGTGGTGTCACCAGGGGTGGACTCATCCGGAAGCTTCACTGGGCTGGAAAGCCCACCCTCCCATTCACTCACACAGATGGCAGTGTGTTCAGGAGCTCAGGTGGGCTGTCAACAGAGAGCCTCAGTTTCCCTCTCTACACTCACTCCCATCGGGCTTGAGCTTCTCATGGTGCAGTGCTAGGTTCTGAGCAGGAGCTCCAGACCTGTGGAAGCCCAGCCCCAGAGGTTCCATCACCCTCCTTCCATCCAAGGCAGTCAGGCCAGCCCAAAGCCAAGGGGAGTGGGAAGGGACTTCACCCCTTGATGGGAGGAATGGCAGAGAATTTGAGGCCATCTTCAATCCACTGCAGGAGGCCGCTGTTGGGGGATGGAGAGTGATACTCCACGTTGGCCATGCTGTTATGGTGCGAAAGACACCACTGGTGGCTGAGGACTCACAGCAGCCTGGGTGGAAGGATCAGACACACAGCTGTCCTGGACTGACACTGAAGTGGCTGGGAGACCAATGGCTGGAGGCACAAAGTCATGGAAACAAGGAAACATTCCACCTTTCCCTCAATGGGGGAGAGATGGCTTGGCTTTGAAGCCCCACTGTCCTGGCCTTGCCACTTTTTCTCTTTTCCGTTAGATCTGGAGGTTCCTGATGCAAACGAGGAGCTCTCACTGATTGTCAATGCCCACTTTGGTCTGCTAGTGACCGCACCCCACTGCTCTCCACACCTTCCAGTCCCAAGCTCCAAACACGAGTTCCAGTAGCCGTTTTCTATGTGGCAGTGCTGTGATCTAAATCAAGTGAAGCTGAAGCCTAGGGTTGGATACACGCGTAAATTTAAATCTGCGTTGAGAAAGAACACTCAGAAAGAGACACACACTTCCTTTTTTTTTTTTTTTTTTAAAAAAAAAACCTCCTTTCTCCCATCCCTGCCCGATTTCACGTACCCGGACTACAGATACGACTTTAAGCTCGGCAGGGATCTCTGAGCTGGGCCCCTGAGGACCTCCCCCCTGCCCCACATGCCCAGGAGGCCAATCCAATCAATTCCTGGGAAGAGCAGGGGGGATGGGTGTGGGTATCAGAAATAGCTTCAAAGGACTCCGAAACGGTAATGTGAAAACCACACTATATTTCCAGAAAGCGATTTCTCATCCACAAGGCAATTCCAGAGCACATAAAGACAAAGCTGCTGACTGCAGCCCAGGGGTGCGGGGACAGCCACAGCAGCCATGTGTCCCCCTCTCCACAGTGACTAATGGTGTCACCAGCCAGCTGTCTCAATATATTCTTCTGCCTTCCTTTCCGAGGTGTTCCCAAAGCACATTTAAAATCGAACAAAATGAAACAAAAAAGACGGTTGGTCTCTATGTCAAGGCATACCTGGGAGGTAATTGGAGCATTTGATAAAACGCACGGACAAACACGCAATGAATAACCAAGAAACTCCAGACAACTTCCACTGACTTAGATTTGTTTATTCAGTCATTCAATCAACATTTATTGAGCAGCTGGGCAGCCAGAGCCCGTCGTCCTGGAGCTTGTGGTCAGGTGGGAGCACAGGTGTTCGATAAATAATTCCAAGCAGGAAGAGCCTCGTAGAACGGCCTCTTGCTGCAAATGCGAATCGTGTCGTTAGTCCTGTGTCTGAATACAAAAAGTCACCACCTATTCGGTTCTGCGGCTATAGACCGGGGCAAGATAGCAGAAGAGTAGGGGTCCTCAACTCCGCTGGTCCCACAGACTTACCTAGATAACTTTCAAAACATCCTGAACACCTACGAATTCGACCTGAGATGTAAAGAGAGAACAGTTGGAACACTACAGAGAGAAAAGTTTTCTCTTCTAACAAGGTTCCGCAACTATAGGCCAAAGTCCTGTCTGAAAAAGTAACAAATACATCATGAACAAGTGATTTGAGGAGTAATGCGGTCTGCTGTTGCGTTTTGGTCGGCACAGTGCTACGTGTTGATAAAATGACCCAGCCACCAAATATCCTACAACGATCTAAATCTCACACCAGTAAATGGACACTTGACCATGGAGAAGAAGCGAGCCCCTCCTCCGTCACTCCTCTCTACAGCCCATCATTCTGGTGACCCGCTGTCTTAGTCTGCTCGGGCCGCTAGCACAGAAACACCTAGACCGGGTGCCTTGAACAGCAAATCCATACTGCTCATAGTTCTGGAGGCTGGAAAGTCCAAGATCAAGTGCTGGTAGATTCGAGTCTGATGAGAGCCCATCTTCTATTTCCTGAATGACCACCTTCTGGCTGTGTCCTCTTGTGGTAGAGGACGGAGGGCACCGTCAGGCCTCTTACCAGGGCGCTTATCCCATTCCTGAGGGCTCCACCCTCATGACCCAATCCTCTTTCAAAAGCCCCACCTCCAGATATCATCACACTGGGGATTCAGTTTTAGCCTATGAAGAAGAGGGGCCCAGCCTGGGGAGGTGGAGGAAGAACTGGGCCTGTCCCAGGGGCCGGCAGTTCTCATGCCCGCTCGTCACTGGGGGCCAAAGGCAGACCACTGCCCTTCTCTGACTTTGTTTCCTTATCTGCAAATGTGAGTGGAAAGGACCGGTTGGCCCTGCTCTTTCACTGAGCAACAGGGAGGCAACTGGGGGCAGGGGGAGGCTTCCCTTGGGGTGCAGGGGCTGGTCCCCAACCACACTGTTATCTGGGGACCTGTCAGCAGGGTAAAAGCCTACCCTGTGCAGGCCAGGGAAGGTTGCTGGCCCCAGAGATCGTGGCTGTTGCCCTCACTGCTCTGTGCTGAGGAGCATTGTCAGCTTTGCCGTCACTCTGCAGACCATCGAGCCCCATCGTGACAGAAGGGGAAACGGGGTGCTCTGTGCTGCATTCTGAAGAAGGCCAGGGTCAGAGCAAGAGGGATGGAAGTGAGGAGATGCCGGGGTGAGCCCCCATGCAGGGCACCTGGTAAGCCCCAACCGGGCATCTGGAACCTGTCCTCTGATCTGGAACCCTATTGCCCCTGGTTGTGTATGTCATCTAAGTGGGGTTTCTGCATCGGATTTCATTTGCAAAGGAGTTTCCCTGCTAGGATAAATGTGACAACCACAATGCTTGGTGATTGAAGGATCCTACTGACAACTCTGTACCTCCTACAATCTGTAAATGTCACCCATTTCTACTAATGGCAGCTTTGTGACAAATAGTGACAAATAGTTCACAAGCAACAAGAGCTGCTTTTAGGGGATTTGAGAAAAGGATGGCCACCTGTCTGCTAATCCACCTCCCTCCTCCTTTCCTTATCACCTCTCTCCATATTCAATTGTCCATTCGTTCGTTCATTCATTTATTCTCATCCAACCGACCAGTCAGCCTACTAATATTTTTTGCACACCTGCCTTGTGCAGAGCTCTGGGTGAGACACCAGGGACTCAGCATTGAACAAGACGATGTCTTTGCTGCCCCCATAAAATTTGTGTTCCAGAGGGGACAGACAGTAAACAAGTAAATAAGTGAGCAAGATAATTACAGATCACGAGAATGAAAAAGAAAAGAAAATGATGGAAGTCAGGAGTACCTGCAGGGCCTCATCCCTGTGGTTTGGGCCCCACCTTTCTGCAGGTGGGCAGCCACTGTCTAAAGACGGTCTCAAACTACAATGAGCACCCAAAGTGCCTCTGGATCCTGTTAAAAAATGTGGCCTGATACACTAATTCTGAGCGGGGGCTTGAGATGCTGCCTGTCTCACCAGGTTTCGGATGAGCTCATGTTGCTGCTGGTCCAGGGACCACGGAACACAGTACACGCTGCAAACCCCAGCCAACTAGCTTGTCCTTAGCAGCTCAGCACCCAGCCGTTTTATCCACTTGGACCTGCCTCTTTCCATTACTGAGTCTCTGATTGTGTACTGGGTCCTCAGGTGCTCTGGGTGCTGTGGAAAGAGCAGCAGGTTGGGCTCGATGAGGCTTCAAGCTCCAGCTACATCTCTAACAAGCATTTAACCTCCTGGCCCTAGAGGCCCATCTGTGCGTGGGGCCAATAATGCAGCCCTGCTTTCCTTGCAGTATTTGGTGCAATCAGAGGAAACTGACATTAATATAATGAGAAGTCAGATCTAGAAGCCTGGAGTTGACCCAGCCTGGAAGCAGACCAACAGATGGGGGTCCTGGGTTGGGGATTTGAATGGAGGAAGCAGTCGAGAGTCAGCCTTGGCACGCAGTTGTATGGATTCAATGCAGCACAAATGAATCTGTGGTAGTCGGAGAAAAAGACCGCGATCGGGAGTCACAGAGAAGCCTTGTAAAAACATCACGCAAAACCAGTCGTACCTGAAAAGGCTATTCTGTCTCTTTAAGGCCCCGATAGGTCTCCCTGATTTCCTTTGGCATCAGGGTTGGGCATCTCTGGGAATCTAACCCACATCTGTGTATGATAAAGAACAATTATCAAGCAGAAACATGCCTTGCACCAAACACACCTACTTAATTGGTACTTTACTTAAGCTAATGTTTCACATTATTTTGGCCTCTCCAAAGCACCAAGTTGAAAAGGCAAAGCTCATTTACTGCAAGATTCCTTGAAGCCTAGATGTGCTACGTGTAGGCACCACACGTGCACAAAAGCCTCCAGTGTGTGCTGTGGGCACAGACCTAATTAATGATGCTTTTACTTATGAGCAATAACCAACTTCACATGCACAGCCTTTTGAACTTATTTCTGGAAAAGTCTTCTGAACCACAGGACTAGAATAGAATCACAGGCACTCTATAAATATTTGTTGAGTGACTGAACAACATCGAGGCAGTGAAGCATGGTGGCTGAAAGGGATTGAGACGTTGGCTTCAGACGGAAGGATCTGGGTCTGTGTTTCAGTGATCACTTGCCACTTTGCATGACTTTACATTCCCCAAGCTTATGTATTCATAAGTTTAAATGATTAAATGAAAGTAACGTCATTAAACAAAATCAAATTTATAAAGCATATGGTCTGGCAAGTAGCAAATACTTGAAAAATGTTAGCTGTGGAAGGTGACCATATACACTATTGGCCAAATAGGGACACTTTGGGTAGCAAATAGGGCGCCTTAACAATTACACCAGAACAGCAGGTGTCCACCAGGACTGTCCCAGGTAAGGGAGGGCATGGGGCCACCCCCACTGTCACTGTTTCATACAAGAGATCCTAGAGATTATCGGAACCAGCCTATTTATTTAATGCATCAAGTTAGTGACTCCTGGGATCTGAAGAGGGACGAAGCCACAATGCCTGTTAGCAGGGCATGAGCTCAGAGTCACGCTGCAGGTGTCAAGCTCCTTGCCCTCCACAACAGGAGTGCTGCTGAGCACCGCTCTGAGGAGGCCGTCTCTGGCCCTGCGGTTCTGCAAGGTCCCATTCTGCAAAGCCTGACAGTGAACCTCAGAGAAGTTAAGAAACTTGCCTAAGGCCACACAGCGGTAAGTGCAGGCGGTCTCCCGGACTCTCTTCCACTGAAGTATGGGATGTCACTGTGTGGCTTCCAACAGTCGAGTGGTGGGTGGCATGCTGATGTCGGTTCCAATTCCAACAACTTCTTGCCTCTTCTTTGGGGTGCGTGTTTCAGAGCTCACCAATGCGTCGTGATCATTGGTGCACGATGCAGACATTTGGGCAGAAATCACTGCTCCTTCCCCTGTATCATAGCATAATTAATATAACTCTATGTCTCTTTCTGGAGTCTGAGCTCTGTAGAGGGAGAAGCTATGCCTGGCACCGCGGTGGTCGTGCTGCCTCTCTAACACAAGTTCGCTGAACGTCACCGTTCTCTGTATCTGTCTCATTGCCGACAATCCAAACTGACAGTGACCCAACTTTCCCCTGTCGAGACATGAAGATTCTCAGAAAGGGCCCCGAGCATCCCTGCTGGCATGTCCTACACCTCTATGGAAAAGTGATGGGCGACAGCTTTCCGGTTCACAGCCAGTGGGTTTCCTCAGCCAGGTCTCTTTCCCCTGTGCACACGTCCATCTCTTTCTGAAATCCTGGAGAATCGCTCTTTATGTCATGGGTGTGATGGAGCTGGCTCCTCCTGGGTCACCTCGCGCCGAGGCCCTGTCCGAAGAGCTCACATGGACAGTTTGAATGTGGCTGTGGCAGCAGTATTTACACCACAGACATCGGCAAGTGCTATAAATCAGGGCTTCCCCACCCCCCCCCCCCCCCCCCCGCCCCTTGTAGAGAGCCAGTTGTTAAACATTTACCAGCACAGCACTGCTGCCACCAAACCCCACCCGACTGTCCCCACCGGCCTACCTGTTCTCTCAATCCTGCTGCCCTCCCCTGCCAGCTGTGGCCAGTCAGCACAGCTCTGTTACAGAGGCGCGAAGTACCATCTAGAAGAAAATCCCTTACCACCAAATTTCCCCCCTACACGGGTCCACTTAGCATGCTGCTCATAAAAAAAATGCTTTTATAAAATTTCTTTCAGATCTACGTCTTACACATGCCTTTACTTGTTGAAAAATTATCCAGTCCCCCTCCACTCCCCCTCCCATGGCCCAAAGTGCGATCACCACATTTTTAAATCTCCAGCCTGCTCGGGGTCCTGTCCGGGGTCTACATATGGACTGAGTTTCTTTTAAACGGGCTAAAGTTTCTCAGCATTTGGTCCTGTCCTGAAGGATCCGAGGACAGAGAAAGGCGCACAGCACTCCCAAGCCAGGCTGCCGGGGAAGTCTGGGCAGAGGCCTCCCAGCTAAATACGTTCTCCTTTGCAGGAATGCTCATCTACAGAATTAGGTTACGACCTGTTTACATGGATGGTTACAGACTGGGGCAGCCTCTAAGCCTGAAATCTGAGCTGCCGTTTTGCAAGCCCAGATTGTGATTTTCAGCTAAGCCTGCTCCAACTGAGGAGCGCGCATCTCAGCCCTACCTTTCTCGTTGGTCAGCTTCCAGGCACGAAGGCTCCCTGGGTAATGATGCGGTGCGGCCGGGTTTCAGCTGGCTCTCTCCTCGATCATTACGATGATTTCAAAAACCAGCGATAAAGGCTTACCAGGAAGAGAAGCCTTATTCAACTCTACTGTCCTCCCCGCCTGTTCCAACCGTGTTTAGGCAGGACGGACCCATGAGACGGTGCCAGCCTCTCAAAGAAATGAACTGATCACTCCTTGTTAATTGAGCTGTAACCCGATTTTTAAAAAAGATTTTATGTATTTATTCATGAGACATACAGAGAGAGGCAGAGACACAGGCAGAGGGAGAAGCAGGCTCCATGCAGGGAGCCCTATGCGGGACTTGATCCCGGGACTCCAGGATCACGCCCTGGGCCGAAGGCAGATGCTCAACCACTAAGCCACCCAGACGCCCTGAGCTGTAACCTGATTATTTTAGAAACAAAATACAACAAAAAAAAAAAAAAATGCGGAGGCTGGTAAAGCTTACAAAAAATAGTCACTGCATTGGCAGGGTTGGTTTTAGGACATTTAATTTTGTAGCAGTAATGTTCTTAGTCCTCTCCGAAGGAAACCTTTTGCTCCTATTACTAGGAGAAAGTGAGCAAGGACCTCGCCCATAACTCCCCATCCTAAACTCTTCGTGCGGGGCCACTGAGCGCTGGCTGTTGGCTGAGTCTCATCGAGGAAGCGCAGGTGGGCCCAAGGGAGGTGGAAGCCGTTCTGGCCACCTGGGTCTCGTGAAGTCGGAAGAACCCGAGCACGTTCCTTCAGTTGTTGGCTCCCTTCGACGGGGAGGAAAGTCCTGACACCTGCCCAATTTTCCCCGCTCATCACTGAGCCCCAGCCCTGCGGGAGAATGCGCTGGCAGGAAGAGTCTGCCTTCAGCAATCAATGAGAGGGCGATCGTGCAATAAATTTGGGACCCAAAGAGCACACCCCCCCTCAGATCCCAAGTGTTACCATAGTTCTTCATCGTCTGGTTTCAACCCTTCATTGCACAGATGATCCGTATTTATGAAGCGCCTGCTGCAGGCCAGGTACAAGGCTGAACAGTGTACGAAATCCACTCTTTTCTCACTGTTGTGGTAAAATGTCCACCTCATAAAATGTATTATATTAGACATTGTGAGTGTGCAGCTCGTGGGCATGAGGTTCATTCGCCTTGTTGTGCAACCAGCACCAGCACCTGTCTCCAGAACTTTTTCATCATCCCAAACTATACAGATCCACTCCTTAATCCTGTGAGGATGGGGAAACTGAGGCACAGGCTGGAACAATGACTAGCCCAACATCCCGCAGCTCAGAAGTGGCTCTGATTGGAGATAGATACACACCTGTGTGTCTGGGGTCCGCATGCACCCCCTCCTCTCTCAGTACATTGTGGCCCAGAGAGGGAAAGGACCTGCCCAAAGCCACCCAGGTGGCTCATGGCAGAGCTAGACATCCCCCCTGCCATGGCACCATGTCTTTCTATCTCACCACTCGGCCTTCATGAACGATGTCTTGAATTCAGAGATGCCCGAATATGGGGGGTTAAGGTTTCCATTTTTTCTTTTAAAGATTTGATTTATTTATATATTTGAGAGCAAGAGTGAGAGCGTGAGGGAGAGAGCAAAGAGCGGAGGGGAGGAGCAGAGGGAGAAACAGACTCCCCACTGAGCAGGGAGCCCGATGTGGGGCTCGATCCCAGGACCCGTAGATCATGACCTGAGCCGAAAGCAGATGCTCCACCGACAGATCCACCCAGGCTCCCCAAGGGGGATTACAGCTTCCGAATAAGTGCCCTGATGTCAGGTTTGCCCCCTTTCCAAAGAGGAGTGTGTTTTAGGACTCGAGGGCTCAGCAAACCTTTCCTGCAAAAGGCCAGATAGAAATAATTTTGGCTTGTGGGCCACACGGTCTCTGCTGCAGCTATTCAAGTCTACAGTTGTAGTGAAAGGATCATCATAGATGATCTGGGTGCGGCTGGCCATGTCCTATTCCAATAAAACCTGATGTATGGATGCTGAAATTTGAATTTCATATCCTTGTTTTATTGTGATAAAGCACACGTAACATACATGGACCATTTTAACCATTTCCAAGCACACAGTTCCGTGGCATTAAGCACACGCACATTGTTTTCCACCCACCATCATCCATCCCTGGAATTTTTTCGTTTTCCCAAACCGAAACTCCACACAAATCCAACACTAACCCCCCTTTCCCCTGCCCCTGCCCCCAGCCTCTGGCCCGCCATCCTACTCTGTGGACCTGACTCCTCTCCTGCCTCCTATAAGCAGAACCATGCAGTATTTTATCCTTTTGTGTCTGGCGTATTTCACTTAGCACGATGTGAATCATGTAATTTTGGCATGTCACAACATATTCTTCTTTTGACTTTTTTTTTACTGATTTAAAAGTGTAGAAGCCTCTCTTACCTCGCCAGCCACGCAAAAGCTAGATTTGACCCACTGTTTGCCCAAGTCTCATCTAAAGCAGGTTTGCACACGTGCGAGTCGGACCCTCTGCTCTGTACGAGTGTTCAAACTGAGGCACAGAGAGGCCAAGCGACCTGTCCATGGTGACACAGTGATCAAGTGGCCTAACTCGAATCGGGAGCTGGGAGTCTACACCCCAGTGTGGTTGGGAAACAAGTTCAGATCTCTGAGTTTTTTCACGGAAAGTGGCTCCATGCTGGGTGACTTGTAGCTGAACAGTCCCTGGTGAACACACAGAGGTTTCTACTAGTTTCCCATCCTGGAGACGGATTGGCAACGCTTTAGACTCTGTACTTGAGGAGAAATGTCAAGTACACACTCATCCTTCTGACGGTCGTTCAAGTCAAACACACTGGGCCAGACGGTGAATAGTCAGCTTTATCACTCAAACCCTCCCCTCACCGGAACGAGCTTTACTTTATAGATGGTGACTTGCCAGATGCTTAGAAAGACACATTTTAAAGAATAACAAACACTCCTCTGTTCCTTTCTGGTGGCGGAGGGGACCTGGGGTTTCCAGCACTGGGCTCTCAGCAGATCCACCCTCCTGCCTTTCTTCTCCCCGGTCAGCCAGAACCTGCACATGTGGGCTTCCCTTCAGGCCACTGCTGCTGGTGGGGACCCCCGGTAGGGGAGCCAGGGGGAGGGAGGCCACCCAGAGGGTGGGAGTCAACACAGAGCACCGCGGTTGTCTGAGTTGGGGTGGGAACGGGTTCTGACGCCCCACGCTTCTAGGTCAGCGCTGGCCACCAGGGCGAGCAGAGCTTATGTGCAGGAAAAAGAAATAAGTAAATTCAGATGCATTAAAAAGAAAAAAAGATTTTATTTATTTGAGAGAGAGAGAGCACAAGCAGGGGGAGCAGCAGAGGGAGAGGGAGAAGCAGACTCCGCACTGAGCAGGGAGCCCGATTGGGGGACTCGGTCTCAGGACCCTAGGATCATGACCTGAGGCAAAGGCAGCCGCTCAACCGACTGAGCCACCTAGGGGCCCCACAGGTTCATTTTCAACAGTTTCCTTCCAAAAGCTGGAAACAGAGGCCCCGAGCCAGGAGCAGAAGCCTCCCTCCAGCCTGCTGTGGCCTCCCTGATGGCCCCACCTCGTCCTTCTTCACAACCTCCCACCCCCGGAGTTGGGATGTCACATCTCTAAAGGGAGGCTGCTGCTTCTCAGGGTCTTGGCTTGGCTTCTGTGGTTCTGGGGTCACCTTCCCCCTGGGACACTGTAAGCTGGACCCTTGGAGTCAAGTGTCCCCCAGGCCTCCACGCAAGCAGAACACATGCTTTCCTGCGTCCCACTGTCTTTGGACTGTTACATCCTTTTTGGGCACGGTCTTGGCTGGTCCTGTGGAAACTGATAAGTACTGTGGTGGGCGCCTGCCTAGAGCACCCGGGACCCCGGGTTGGAGAACCCCCAGATGAATGTAGCTTTGGATCAGGTTTTCATACTATGTAACAAAGAAACCTCTGTTTACAACAAAACTCATTTTTGAGACAAAGGTGACTGGCTGGGAAAACCCTACTTCTTCAGTGATTCTGTGTCAGCGATTCAGATGAACTGCGTGATCAATGCAGCCAACTTTGGGGAAAGAAATGCATCATTAATCACCACCTCTGGGGCCCTCATCGGGTGTGGTCCTGAGGTCCTGGGATCGAGTCCCACATCGGGCTCCCTGCAGGGAGCCTGCTTCTCCTTCCGCCCATGTCTCTGCCTCTCTCTGTGTCTCTCGTGAATAAGCGCATAAAATCTTAAAAGAGAAATCACCACCACCGCTACCACTATCATCATCATCATGAGGAAAAGGAGGAGGAAAAGAAGTTTTCTATTTTGACAACTAAATACGCATATGGTCACCCATTCCCATGACGCGTTCATTCTGAAGGACAGGTTGTACAAACTGGGGGTTGTGTTGGCTGCTCAAGGGGGTGCAAATGCAGGACAAGGAGGGGTGCAATCCAGGAGGGAGATAACACCTGTGCATTAGTTATCCTAACTCAAAGCAAAGCATGCTGCAGAGCATGTGGGTAAAGTGTATGGAAGCAGGGGGGATTGCCTAAAGCCTGGGGTGGGGTAAGTCAAGAAATGTTAAAGCCTGCAGGTGTTAAAGTCTTCAGAGCCCCTTTCTGGCAGCTGCCGGGCTCTGAACACCCCTGGTTTCTGGATCTAGGCTTTGTTCCTCATGACCCGGCTTCCTCAAACCTGTCAGTGGCAGGGCTCTCAGCTGACTCCCCACATTCTCCATGACGGGAGGAGCATCACCTTGCCCTTCTCAGGTGTCCCAGGGAGGGAGTCCAGACCCAGAGCCACATCCCCTGGGGGCCCAAACGCACACCTCCTATCAGCAGGCACCCACCTGGGAAAGGGCTGCTTTTTGCAGGAGGACTGCATTGGTGCCCGGTGGCAGCTCGGCTTAAAGCCCTGGCACCCTGAGGATGAGGCTCCATCAAACTGATCTTTCCATCAAAAGGAGGCCCTGGTGAGTAGTGAGTAGCAGGTGCCCCAGAAAAGAGAAACGGATTGTCGGATTGTCGCAGGTCACTAACCATCCTGGGGACAGGAGAAAGCAAACTGCGGCAGAACCAGGGTGACTGGAAATCTCAGCAGAAAGAGCCCTGCCGGAGAGGCCACTTGTGAGGTCACGTGCTCGAGTGTTTCCACTCTCATTGAGGTTAAAAAGAAATTTCTGGATATTACACAATATGCTCCCCTAATGTTTTAATTTTTAAATTTTTTTAAAAAATATTTTATTTATTTATTCATGAGAGACAGAGAGAGAGGCAGAGACATAGGCAGAGGGAGAAGCAGGCTCCATGCAGGGAGCCCGATGTGGGACTAGATCCTGGGACTCCAGGATCACACCTGGTGAGCCGAAGGCAGATGCTCAACCTGCTGAGCCACCCAGACTTCCCTTCATTTTTTTAATTTTTAAAAAATTTTCCCCCTACTGTTTTTAAGGAGGATTTTGACAAATCTGGCAACGGAAATAAACAAAACTTCTGCACAGATCAGAATAAAAATTAAATGTCAACCAGGAGAAAGAGTTAATAAAATATATAATAGAGGGTTGTGATCCTTATGGCATAAGCAGCTATTCCGAAACAAGAAGAAATAGATCCCCATTTTTTTTTAAATGGCAAAAAACATGAAGATGCATTTCTTCAAGAAGAACTAGAAATGACTGAAAGGAATTTTTAAAAATCAACCTTCCTGCTAATCAAAATGCTTCACATTAAAGCAACTTTCAGACACAATTTTTCACCTATACGGAGGTTTAAGAAACTAACAGGATGCCTTTTTAGCACGTTGTAAGGACAAAAACACCCATATACTTCCTGTGGGACTGATATTTGGTCTATCTTCCGGGATGGGAGTTTTCGATATATGTTAAACATCTTTTAAAAATGTGTTTAGTTTCTGTCCCAGCAACTGTGCATGGAAAGAAACATGGGCATGTACAAAAATTTATTTATAAAACACATTCACTGCGTCATGGATTATAATACTGAGAGACAGGAAACCATCGAAATAGCCAAGAATGAATTAACTAAAACTAAGGAGCCAAACAATAAAACAGAACAGTTTAATGATATGGAAAGATGTTCACAGTAAATTAAGTGAAGAAAAGCATATTGCAAAACAGTGTGGTATTGTGACGTTTTTGTTTTTTTAAAAAAATCCCAACTGGTATTTATACAGAAATGCATCTGGAAATATGTACTCCAAGGTGTTAATGGAAGTTGTTTCTGAATAGGTGGAATGGTGTGATTTTTCCCCCTCTCTGCTTATTTATATTATTTTTCTGCAATGATCATGTATCTTTATAAAGGAAAATATGTTATTTTAATAATTAAGACATAAACATCAACCAGACCAGGAATAATAGATTGGAGATTGCCAAGGTCAAAAGAACACATTTTTAAAAAGATTTTCTTTATTAAAATTGTAAAAGTAAAAAAAAAAAAAAGATTTTATTCATGAGAGATAGAGAGAGAGAGGCAGAGACATAGGCAGAAGGAGAAGCAGGCTCCCTGAGGGGATCCTGATGTGGGATTCGATCCCAGGACCCCGGATCACAACCTGAGCTGAAGGGGATCATGACCCTGAGCTGAAGGCAGATGCTCAACCACCGAGCCACCCAGGTGCCCCAAAAGAACACATTTACATACCAATACATGTAAGTGGAACATATAACAAACATATCAACGAAGATTGATATATTCTTAAATTAACAAAGATACAGGAAAACATTCAACACCATTAGCAATGAAAGAGATGCAAAATTAATAAGTAAAAGGGAATAATTCCTCAATTTGCAATTAACTACAGCAGTCAAGTTTTTAAAAAACATACGTGGTTTTATTTGAAAAGTGTCACACACATGCTTTATAAGAAGAGTTTAATCAACTTGAAAGTTTCAAAGACACACCTCACACCCCACCACCCAGAAATCACAGCATTAATATTTAGTGAAAGTCATTCTAAAGTTCTGTAAAGATAGAAGGATGAGTAGAAATAATTTTATACTATTTTATATATAATAATGCTATATATATCATATATATGTGACATGATATTATATGATAATATGTATATTACTATATTTTAAATGTTATATAGGCTATATTAGATGTAATAATGCTATATATGATGTTAACATAAGATACATAACGTTTTGGTTTTTTTTTTTTTTTTCTCCCTTCAGGTTCCTCAGTGCCCAGAGTAGTATTTGTCACACAGATAAACATTTGTTGAATGAATGAGCTGAATGGTATCATACCATAATACTATTTTAAAATAAAAAGAATTTACATTAATTTTATTTTGATTTTACAGAAGGCAAAAAGCTGGAAAAAACTTCTGAACTTCAAATAATGTTTGCAGTTCATTGAATTTCCAAAAGAAATATTAGCTCTCATAGATTCTTCCAATGTTTAAAAAAAATGAAGACCAAGTCATAAAGTGATTGGAATCATGAAGCTTTTTTCCAAATTTTTATATTTTAATATTGATTTTTTTATTCTTAAAAAAATAAAAGAAAGAGTGATGGGGCACCTGGGTGGCTCAGTTGGTTAAGCATCTGCCTTCAGCTACGGTCGTGGTCTCGGTGTCCTGGGATCGAGCCTCGCATCCGTCAGGCTCCCTGCTCGGTGGGGAGTCTGCTTCTCCCTCTCCTGCTCCCCTTGCTTGTGTGGGCTCCCTGTCTCTTTCTCTGTCAGATAAATAAATGAAAATCTAAAAAAAAAGAAATAGAGAGTCAAGATTCGGAGTCATTTCCTTCCACCTCCTAGTTTTTGTTGAGTGGATGACAGTTCCAGGTTCATCTGAATTTATCTCTCTGGTTGGCGGGGCTCCTTCTAGAAGAGCATGCAGGTGCTACAGGCCCTGCACCCTCCCTGGTCAGGTGTCTGCCTGCTGAGTGACAGCTTGCATCGGTTTAATATTCTTGGATTTTACTTTCCTTCCTTCAGAACACTCTAGACATTGCTCCATTGTCTTCTCTTACTGAGTCTGGGAAACTTGACTTTTTCCCCTCGTGGCTTCTTCTACCCGAATGTCTGAGAAGTCTTTGTTTATCCTCCAAGTTCAATATCTTCACCAGGATACAGCTGAAAGTCAGTACGTGTATGCTGGTTTTTTTCCTGATGCCCTTTTGTTCTAATGGTTTGTATTTTCTTTCTGAGGATTTCTCTAACCGAGTGCATTCCCCCCCTTTTTCGTCTCCTGGGTCCCTTGTTCTGAGAGCTCATGACCATGTTGGGCCATCTCTGTCTTCTGTGGCTCTCAGGTGCTCTAATCTCCTCTCAACTCTGCCTTTGGGACTTCCTGCACTTACCAGGAATAATTCCAGGAAGTCTCTCTGGTCAAGAATTTGATTTTTCAGATGTATCTCCATCACTCCTGACTTCCAATATATTAGTGATATCATCAATACGGTTTTTCCTTTTTTTTTTTTTAAGATTTTGTTTATTTATTCGAGAGAGAAACAGAGATAGAGCACAAGTGGGGAGGAGAGGGAGAAGCATACTCCCCACAGAGCAGGGAGCCCAATGTGGGGCCAGATCCCAGGACCCTGGGATCATGACCTGAGCTGAAGGCAGATGCTTAACTGACTGAGCCACCCAGGTGCCCCAATACTGTTTTTTAAAGAATTTCTCAGTATGTTTCCTTTGCTCTGAAATCTTAAAATCTCATTCTATTATTTTGTATCATCTCACTTTTGAGGCCTTGTTTTCCTGGATTAAAAGCCTTACTAAGTTCTTATCCAAGTTGTTCATGGGTAGTTCCTGGAATATGTTCTCATCCGGGACAGGCTCCTCATCTGTTTTGTTTTTTTTGCCAGCTGAGTTCCCTTTCTTTCCTACGTTGCTGTGGCTATAATGTGTTTGCAGGGATCCCATGCCATGTCTTGTCATATTCAAGCTGAATAACTGCAGATCTTCACACACCTATTTACTCTAAAATTGTGGAGAAATTTTTAGGAGCCCCTGGGTGCCTCAGTTGGTTAAGTGACTGGCTCAGGTCATGATCTCAGGGTCATGAGATAGAGCCCATCTCTGGCTCCCTGCCCAGTGAGGAGTCTGCATCCGTCCCCCCTCCTTCTCTCTCCCCCAACTTGTGTACCTTCTCTCTTTCTAAAATAAATCAATAAATCTTAAAAAAAAAAAAAAAAAAAGGAAAAAAATAGTGGAGGAATTGTCCTTGACCCAGTCTTCGCGTTATTGAGGGCTCATCGTCTTACAGTTCACACCATGGTGGGGACTTTACTAACCCTTCATACTTTTATAGTCTGGGAAAACGAGATGGGGTCAACCAGGTCATGGGGTCGGGAGCATGGCCAGCAGCCTTCTCTCAGAAGCCTGGGTTCTGCTCTCTATGGGGATGTCACTAGGTGCCATAAACCAAGGGCCCTTCCACCCAGCCGAGGCTGCATCACACTTCTGCAGCGTTGGGCTTCCTGCGCACTGCCAAACCTTGGCTGAGGCTTCAAGGGGACGTTTAGGGCCTTGCAAATTCAAGGGATCTTTTCACAGGGCTACCTCCTCTTGCATACTCTGCTAGAGATCCTGCTTCTCTCTAAATGAAAGAATATTCATAAAAATTGGACTCAGGAACTGCACTACATCAGGACTTTCTGTTTCTTTCCAAAGTCATGACTTCTCTAGAAAAGGTAATTCCTTGCTTGGCTACTACTTGTGGGTTTTGGTTTGTTTGTTCATTTGTTTGGTTTTGGTAGGGCTTTTGTTGTTTGTTTTCTTTGCTTTTTGGGTTTCGTTTTATTGTTGTTGTTATTTACTAATTTGTTTGGCTTTTGGGGAATCAGGAGGATGAATATCCTTCTACTTTCTTTAGCAAGAAATCCTTCCTTTTTTTAGAGAGAGAGAGAGAGAGAGAGCACGGGCACAAGGGAATGGGGACAGGGAGGGGCAGAGGACAAGGGAGAGAATCTCAAGCAGGCTGCACTCCCAGCACAGAGCTCAACATGGGGCTTAATCTCAAGACCCTGAGGATCATGACCTGAGCTGAAATCAAGAGTCAGACGTTCAACTGACTGTGCCACCCTGGCACCCTCCCACCACCACCACCTTCTTAAGTGGAATGTACTAAACAAAACTTGTCTGATGACTCAGGGACCTCACTGAGACCCTCGTAATTGAAACGTCCCTTAAATGTGGATGCAATTGGGGGTGTTGACGAGGTCACTGTGGGAGGTAGAGGAGTGGGGATCCTATGAGAAGATCCAATCCTCGATGCTGGTAGTTTCTTGCTACTTTTCCTCTGTCTGGTAAATGTGAGATTAAGCTGATGAAGCCACATGCCCTTCTGACTAGTAGGAAAACATGTACTTCCCATAAAACTAAGTTAGGACACCTGGGTGGCTCTGTCAGTTAAGCATCTGCCTTCGGCTCAGGTCGTGATCTCAAGGTCCTGGGATCGAGTCTGGCACCAGGCTCCCTGCTCAGCAAAAGTCTGCTTCTCCCTCTCCTTCCACTTCTTCCCACAGTTAGTGCTCTCTCTCTCTCTTGCTCTCTTCTAAAATAAGTAAATAAAATCTTTAAAAAAAAAAAAACAAAACAAGCTCATCGGAAAAGCCAAAAGGAAGCAGCCTCATTCCGAGGGTTTTCCAGGTGCCCCAAATCACCATCCTCTCTCCTCTCTCCAGGTGCAGCCCACCATGGGACTGCATGTGACCAGAGCTGCATGTCACAAAGTCCAGTGACCAATGCGCTTCCCGTCAGCTTGCCCACTCTATGTGACCACAGCCCTGGCAGGTGAGTCCCATCGTCTGAGACACTGGTGGAGGTTCCCTAGCTGGGCATCTTGGTTGTGAGCCACAGACAGCAGCTCAGGCTAACTTTAGCAGAGCAGAAGTCATGCAGAATTAGACGACTGAGGGACGACGCCTGGGTGGCTCAACAGTTGGGCATCTGCCTTTGACTCAGGGTGTGATCCCATCCAGGGATCAAGCCCCACATTGGGTCCCTGTAGGGAACCTGCTTCTCCCTCTGCCTATGTCTCTGCCTCTCTCCTTCTCTCTCATGAATAAATAAATAAATCTTTAAGAAAAAAAAAAGAATTAGGGAAGCTCTAGGAACCTGGGAGGGAGGACATAGGTCACTGTCCTTTCTCATCACTGCTGTTGAAATAAATCCACTCCCACCATCTTCAGTCCCAATGTCGCTCTACTCAAGACTTAAACCCATGGAGAGAGGGTCTGCTTGGCTCCTCCACCCCCAACTAAGCAGAAACACAAAACCTGGGGGAGATATTTCTCCAAAGCAACACCAAGCTCCCATTAAAAGAAGGGGTCCCAGGGATCCCTGGGCGGCTCAGCGGTTTAGCACCTGCCTTTGGCCCAGGGTGTAATCCTGGGGTCCCAGGATCGAGTCCTACATCGGGCTCCCTGCATGGAGCCTGCTTCTCCCTCTGCCTGTGTCTCTGCTTCTCTCCCTCTCTCTGTGTCTCTTATGAATAAATAAATAAAATTTAAAAAAATAAAAGAAGGGGTCCCAGATGCAGGGAAGGCAAAACCGTGGTTCTTTATGAACTTACCACCAGAAGACGACAGTTCTCCTGGCACACCACCAGGTCATTTTCCCCTTAGAAAAACATTCGACTTTGTTGTTTTTTGTTTTTTTTTTTTAAGATTTTATTTATTTATTCATGAGAGACACACACAGAGAGAGAGGGGCAGAGACACAAGCAGAGGGGGAAGCAGGCCCCATGCAGGGAGCCTGATGTGGGACTCGATCCTGAGTCTCCAGGATCATGCCCTGGGCTGAAGGCAGCGCTAAACCACTGGGCCACTCGGGCTGCCCAAAACATTCGACTTTTAACAAAATGTGACACACACATACATACATACACACACATACCTTCATATTATATTATGTGATCAGTCAATTTCTCAGCAAATTCTAAGCTGAAACACCACCTTATTGTCTGCATAACACAGCCTGGAGCTTAAGTTAAAGCAGAGGCAATTTTGAGGGGAGGGGTAAATGTAAAAGCCACTAACCTTGACTGTACATGGGTATATGGGAAACCACAGTTTAGCATTACACTAGCTTGTCCATGTACAAACCAATAATTCTGTAAAGAACCAGTCAGAAAAGTTTAATGAAGAAGCAATAACAGGTGATTGAGTGGCCTTGCTACTCCACGTGTGGTCCACAGAGCAACAGCACCCAGCATCCATATCACTTGGGAGCTTATTAAAAATACAGAACCTCAGGCCCCATCCCCTACTGAGTCAGAATCTGCAACTTAACAAGATTCTCAGATGATCTGTGCACACATGAAGGTTCGAGAAACACAGATTTGGGGCACAAACTCTCAAGTCTAACTGCCTGGGTTAGCAAGTGGTTGATGTGGGAAAACTTCAGAGGAGCGGCTCAGCTAATTGGTACAGACCAGGATGGCAAGATGACAAACATCTCCGTTTTGCTGTCCCACAGGGACCTCGACAGTGCTCATGATGGCTGTAAAGACCAGACCGATGGGGAGTAATGTCATGAAGTGACCAGGCTGACACTGCCTGAACCCACAGAACAACTCACATCATTAAAAATGGGATCACCAGGGGTGCCCAGGAGCTTAGTGGTTGAGCATGTGTCTCTGGCTCAGGTTGTGATCCCAGGGTCCCGGGTTTGAGTCCCACATCAGACTCCCCACAGGGACCCTGCTTTCTCCCTCTGCCTATGTCTCTGCCTCTCTCTATGCTTCTCATGAGTAAGTAAATAAAATCTTAATAAATAAATAAATAATTTTTAAAAATGGGATCACCAGCCAGCCAGCATAAGAGGGAGGAAGAGTGGTGCCCATGAAGGATTCTTTCCAGAGAATTAAACCTGAACAGAATCCCACCCCTCATTCTTAACGCCCACTTTAAAGGGAACATAAGGGACAGAGGAACATGTTAAATGACACCACTACGGTATAAACAGCAAACTCTAGACTATTTTATCCATAAATGGCATACGGAAAGTGTGGGAAAATGATTATAAAGAGACTAAAAACACCATCTAAGAGCAATGTTGGGCGGTTACACTGTGGTTCAAACATACCAACTGCAGAAGGACATTTTGGGGGTGATCAGGGAAAATTGATCATGGATCAAGTGTTAGAGGATATGAAGGAATAATTTGGGAGAACATTTATAGTATTATAGTTCTATGAAAGAGGAAAAGTCTGGGACTCCTGGGTGGCTCAGTGGTTGAGCATCTGCCTTCAGCTCAGGGTGTGATCCTGGGGTCTGGGATCAAGTCCTGCATCAGGATCCCTGCAGGAAGCCTGCTTCTCCCTCTGCCTGTGTCTCTGCTCTCCCTTTTCTCTCTCATGAATAAATAAATAAAATGAAAGAAAGAAAGAAAGAAAGAAAGAAAGAAAGAAAGAAAGAAAGAAAGAAAGAAAGAAAGAAAAGAAAGAGGCAAGTCCTTATCTGTGACACAGACTCAGTAAAGTATTTATAGGTGAAATAATATGATGTCCAGGATTAAAATACCACAGAAAACAACAAATGTGGGGAAGAAAAAGAGAACAAGATGGCAAAATGTTGATCATTGTTGAAAGTAGGTGACGAAGACATGGAGGTTCATTACGCAACTTTCTCTACTTTTATGTGTTTGAAAATTTCCAAAATAAACAGTTTTTTAAGACAATCATACATGTCTGGTCTCATATCTTGGTTCCAATATTCCCTGGCTGTGTGATCAAGGGAAAGTAACTGAACCTCTCTGGGCTGCAGTGTCCTCAGCTATACAATAATAACAGTACCTGCATCACAGGCTTGTACTGAGGATTCAGGAGGCAATACATGTAAAATAATAAAAATAAAAATAAAATAAAAATATCTGGCACACGGTAGACACTCAATAAATGTCCACCATCGATTCGATACTGATGTCCTGGCTCAGGTTCTGCACAGAAACAGATCAACACAGGCATCTTCAAAAGTCCTGAATCAATAAAATCTTTTAAAGACAAAGGCCATACCTTATGGAAACATTAGCAAATAACAAAACTGTCCGCTTGTCTTGATTCTGCTGGAAAACAGTGGGAGCTTGACTCACCATCCGCCAGCTACTGGAAGATACATGCTGATTCCACGCAGTCGTAAAACTCTTCCAGCACTTGGTCCACGCTCAGGAATTATCTGCCTGGAGAACCCACAGAATACTTCTAGAAGGTCATCTGGTGCTATTTTCCTCTGCTGAGCTTTCATAGACGTTGTCTCAGTTTTTAGAGGCCACGTGGTCCCTTCCGAAGAAAAGAGATCGCTCCGGCCCGGGGCTCTAACTGCAGCAGGCCTCAGAATCACCTGCAGTGCTTGGCCAGCTGCTTACAAACCCAGGCCAGGGGCTCTACCCTCTGGTGGCCACACTGTGACCTTAAATGACTACCTCCTTGGAAAGAGCCTCAGTTTTTGCATCTGTAAAACGGGCGTAAACATATCTCCATTGCATGATCCTTTGAGGATTGACTGAGTTAACGTGCCTGTAAAGCACTCACTCCAAGGCAGACTCTTGGAGACAGCTCGTTCTTTCTCAGAGTGACTCCTCACACTCTTCAGCCTTTCCCCACTTGCTCTGAGAAGAAACCCCTCATTTTGCTCCCCACTGGCTTTCACTCTGGTGCCTCATTTTTTTTTTTTTTTGAGAGAGAGAGAAAGCACAAGGAAGGGTGAGGGGCAGAAGGAGAGGGAGAAGCACACTCCCCACTGAGCAGGGAGCCCGATGTGGGGCTCAATCCCAGGATCCTGAGATCATGACCTGAGCCAAACACAGACACTTAACCGACTGAGCCACCCAGGCGTCCCTGGTGCTTTCTTTCCTATTTCCCACAACCAGGAGGCACCTATGGGACCAGCGTCATGCCCTTGCAGGTCTGCTCTGCTGCCCTCCAAATCCTCATATTCCCAACTGCCTGCACAGCCCCTGGTCTTGGCCTCTCTGCTCTGATTTGAAGAATAGGAGCATTTAAAGATGCTTTAAACTGGGGGGCACCTGGCTGGCTCAGTGGTTGAGCACCTGCCTTTGGCTCAGGGTATGATCTCAGGGTCCTGGGATCAAGTCCCACATTGGGCTCCTTGCAGGGAGCCTGCTTCTCCCTCTGCCTATGTCTCTGCCTCCCTCTCTATGTCTCTCGTGAATAAATAAACAAAATCTTTTTAAAAAATGCTTCAAACTGGGATCCCTGGGTGGCGCAGCGGTTTGGCGCCTGCCTTTGGCCCAGGGCGCGATCCTGGAGATCCAGGATCGAATCCCACGTCAGGCTCCCGGTGCATGGAGCCTGCTTCTCCCTCTGCCTATGCCTCTGCCTCTCTCTCTCTCTCTCTGTGACTATCATAAATAAATTAAAAAAAAATGCTTCAAACTGTTCTTTCCACCACTGGCCACTTGCCCTACATCCCTTTAAATTCTCCAGCGAAGGCTCAGTCACATCTCTTCCTGCAAGGTGTGTCTAAAGTTCTTGGCGCGCAAGTGGGGATGCACACTTGTTTCCTTTTCCAAGAACATTCCTATTCCCTTTGAATGAAAGGGAAAGAACAAAATGTATGATTTCTGGCTCTCTACTCAATTTCCTAGAGGAAATCCTTGCCCCATAAATTATAAGAAAAACACTAAGTCCCAAGGCCTGGTGGCTGCTGATGGTACCAAGGGGTGGAATAACAGGGAGCACAGTATGGGCACTGCTGCGCCAGTGGGAAGTGGGGTGCTCATTCCCTGCGTCTCTCAGGATTAGAGTGTGCATTCTCTTCTGTTTTTAGAATATTCCAGGTGCCTTAGTGTACTCCCCATCTCGCCAATGTGACCACTCCTCCAGTAGACACTGGAGCACCAGCTGGGGGACCAGATGGTTCAGGGTCTGGCCTAGGTGACCCCAGAAAGGGGAGTTCATCCCTCTCTCTGCCCTCTGCAGCATGCTGCAGCCCATGTGGCAGTAACATGACACCCAAAATCACACTAACAGTTGACATTTGAGAGCAGAAACTAAGGCAGAGCGAGAGGCCCGCACTCCCGCCCTTCCCACGTGGCCCCTGGAGCCTCCCCACCCCATCCCCATGCCCATGGGCTGAGCGTCCCTGCAGACAGGGCAGTGCCCGTGAGCAAGAGAGGTCCCCTTGGGCTCAAACCAGCAGACTGAGTAGATGGCAGTTCTGCTCCAGGTCACTGGCCATTAACATGGTAAGGCCACAGCTCCTCCTGTCAGCCGGGCTGGTCACAGCTGCCAGACTCCCTCTCCTGATGTCATCAAGGAACATTGCCTTCCTAGTCCAGGAGCAGCAGAGAAGCCCTGTTAGGGGTTTTCTAAAAGCTCTTCTGATGGCTGAGCATCACACACACAGCCCGGGCAAGGGGTCGGCCCCTGGAGCACCCCCAGGACCGGCAACCCAGCCTCCCCCAGGAACCTGCTGGAAATGCAGAAGCTCAGGCTCTACCCAGAATGCTGAACCACCTCTCATTTTGACAAAGTCGCAGGTGGTTTGTAAGCACGTTAAGGCTCAAGAGACACACTGATGAAGCTTGCTGCATTTGAGCCAAAGCATCCGAGGTAGCCATCGGCTCCTGGCGTGGTCTCGTTCTCGAGGCTGGCTCTATCCTCAAAGCCACTTGGAAACAGGATGAGGGGAGAGGGGTGAGGAGGATGCGCCTCTCTGGGTGGAATCTGGTGAAATGTAGACTTCACACTGGTGTGCTGAGCCCAGCTCCTCTTGGTGTGCTGGGCTGCCGCAGGCTGGGAGCGCTGTGGTTCCTGCTGGCCAACAGGTGCTCAGCTCCACGTAAGGCAGGTCCACAGCTCCCAGCTGGAAATCACATCCTGGGATGTGAAATTGCCCCAACAGGGCAATTCATCCAGCAGACAAGCCAAGCCGGCCACATTTTTGTACTGCTTTTTCCAATGCACTCAATTATAATAATAATTATTATCACAGTATTCACAGCAAGTTACTGAAAATTCAGAAGCCAGAAAATGCATGCAATTAACTCATGTCATTGCCCCAGGAGCCCTCGCCCACGAACCTACGGCCTCACAGATGGTTAGGGCTGGAGTTTGGTGATTAGAACCTGGGGAAGCTTCTGATGAGCATCAAGTTCCACGTGGCAGGTGGAGGGAAAAGACAAGCTGGGAACCCCAGGCAGGACACTAAGGAGCAACGAGTACTGGAAATGAATAGATTGGAGCTTGGGGGTGTCAGGCAGGAGGGGCATGGGGCCCACACCTTTGGCACAGAGTGGGGCACACAACCCAGCAAGGGAAGTTCTCCCCGAGGTTGCCAGCGAGCCTGAGGCAGGGTTCGCAGAGTGTGGTGTGCTCACTCCCTCCCCAGGGCCATCCCCCACTGGCCTCTCTGTCCAGTTTCACCTGGGTTTGCTGAGCGTGTCCAGAACAGGCAAATCCATGGAGAAAGGCAGCAAATTAGTGGTTGCAGAGCCTTGGGAGGGTGGAGGGGGTTGCCGAATGCTAACCAGGAAGGGCTTTTCTTTTCCTTTTTTTCTAAGATTGTATTTATTTATTCATGAGAGACACACAGAGAGAGGCAGAGACATAGGCAGAGGGAGAAACAAGCTCTCTATGGGGAGCCCCAAGCAGGACTTGATCCCAGGACCTTGGGATCACGCCCTGAGCCACCCAGGGGTCCCAAAATGTACATTTTTAAATGATTATTTTTATGTTGTGTGCTTTCTACTTCACTAAAAAAGTGAAAAAGGCCCCAGAGGCCACGCATTTAAATCTAAGGGAATGTTTGTCTCCTTTGGGTGGAAAGGTCTTCCAGGCTTTGGTTTGCAAGACCCTCTCCAGACCTTCCCTGGTCAGTCATGACCTGGATGCTCATAGATGCCCCCAACACAGGAAGGGTGCCAGAAGGCCACGGACTCGGCTTCTGGGCTCTCTCACTGTGCGACCCCGGGCAAGACATTTAATGCCCTCAGGCCTCAGTAGAATGGCTCAGCACAATTAGTTCCTTCCACCTGCTTCGTAGGTGATTGCGAGGAACAAACAGGGATGTGAAAGGCATCCAAACGCTGCATGCAATTATGAAAACAGACTTGCTGTAAGGCAGGGAACTAGAAGCAGCCTTATTGCTGATTGTAGGAAAAAACCTACACAAGGTAGATCCCCAGGGAACCCTAAGAATCCATTTGATCCAGCCCCCAGCCTCCTGGAGAGAATGACCAATGCTAGGTTTTGGGACTCTGGTGCACTCACTTATTCAAGAAGTATTTTGGGGGTGCCAATTCTAGGCCAAACACCCATGTAGGTGTTTGCCTTGAAAACAGAACAAAATGGATAAAAATCTCTGCCCTTAGGGAACATGCCTTGGGATCCCAGGGACAAGCAGTTGGTATGCAGGTGCCAGCATGTGGCCCCATTGCTCACCGCTCTCTCTCATGCACTCCTTCATCAGAGTCACCCCTCTATGCCGATTAAAGAAGACAGGGCCGGCCCTGCTGTGGACAAGGTAGAGTGATTATGAGGACATACGTAGAGTCATCTAAGAAAGCCACCCAATCCACCTGCCCATCTTGTAGAAATGCCACTTTTTTGAGACTTGCATTATCCCTTGGGCTGTGCCATTTAAAATGGAAAAGCTCCATGAAACCAGAAGCCATAGCATTGGTATGACTAGTTCATCAGACCACTGGTCAACGCAAGAAAGCAGAAAGGTGATGGTAGGTAAGACGCAGAAGACGGGAACACAGAACAGGAGATCTGAGCCAGCGTATTAGCGCCCATCCCTGGCCAACTGGGCTTGTGCAGTCAGAACACCTGTTGGGTCCTAGGAGAACAAGGGTGCTTACCCTAGGGAGGAAGTGGACAGAAAGCTCTGGAACACCTTCCCCTAGACCCATGACCACAAGATCAGAGCCAGGAAGAGCCAATGTGACATGAGAGGGAGAAGACATGAAATCACCGACTCCAGTGGATGCATCAGCCCCAATGAGTTCAGGCCAACCAGATAACTCTGTTTATCAAACAAGCACTTGGGTGAGCACCAAGCCACCCACCCACCAGGGTCCGGAGAGTACTGAGACATTGTCAGGTAAGTCTGGATGCAGAGAGGGGAGGAATGGAGGAAGCAGTCTAGGCAAGGGCTAGCCTGAAGACAGAGGTGCCTGATGCTGGGGTGGGAGCACAGGCCACGGAGGGGCTAGCATCAGGGTGATGGGGAGCAGTAGGCACCTGCTGTACAGGTTAGCTGCCTACTGGGAACGGAAGGGAAGGGAGGGGAGATGGAGGGAGAGGGGAGGGAAGGAGGAAGGCGGGTGGCGGGAAGGAAGGGGAGGCGGCCAGGAGGCTGGGACTGAGTACAGAGAAGTGGATATGCGGCTCACGGACCGGGGAGCAGCCTGTGCCAGCCCAGTGCTGTCCAGCTCGGTCCTCGGCGCCCCCAGCCTGCCCAGAGCCCATCAATGGCGCTTTTGTGATTCAGGTACAAGCTGCAGCCCCTCCTCTGCCCCGGATGGAGAGCTCAAGGCCTCACATCATCTGGTACCCACACAGGGGACTCAGAGGGCAGGGAGGCAGCCTCTCTCACTGGCACCAGAAGCTACAAACAACCGATGATCACTGCCCCTTTGTGTGGGAACAATGGGATCCCCAAGAGCCCTTCCCCGGGTGGGAGAGGAAGTCTCAGGACAATGACCTCCCTTCCCCCATTTCCGAGTCTGCATGAAAATATAGGGATGGAAGAAATCTCCATGTCATAAAGTCTCAGGGGCCTAGTGACCTAGGCAGGCCCCAGGTCCCACCTGTATGTTGTCATCACCTCTGACACGGTGCCTGCCCGGCCACCTTCTCATCTGACACGCGGCCCACACCTTATGGGACACCTCTCTTTTCTTATCAGAACTTATCACTGTTGGACACTACAGTGTAGCTACTTACTTGTGTGTTGTCGGACTCTCTCTTTACCGAAATGCAAGCTCATTAGAAGCAGAGAATTTGTCTCCTTCAGCACAGAATTCCCAGATACTTAGTAGGTCCTCAATAAATATTTGTGGGAGGACTCTGACCCCCGTAACTTCCCACACTGCACTTGCTCTCCCCCACCCCTTAAAACTCGGGGCTCCACTAACACTGTTCCATGGTTCTAGAACACATGTCCAACCCCGCCTTTGTCTGGACAGGTGTCATTTACTCTCCAGCATTTAGCTTGATGGATTCTCCTCCAGATGTTCGCTCTGCAGCCCCAGTGCAGACTCAGCACCTTGGTACAGGCCATTAGATTTGCTCTCATGTATTGAAATTATCTGCTCATGCATGACTGTTTCATTCCATGGAACCAGATGCTTCTTGGAGGTAGGAGGAAAAAATGGTACCTTTAATTTTACTAATTTCAAATTAATATTCAGCATTTCCATCAATTATGAACATGGGCCTCAAGCCGCAGTGTTAGCAGTGACTACTGTCACCAACCCAAATCTCAGTTTTTTATCATCTTAGAACTGTTGCAGACATTGTAGAATAGCATTTGCCCTCATCATTGCCTTGAAATGTAGCTATTACTGTAATTGTGACTGTCCTTATTATACCCACACTGAATCTCATCAGTGAAGAAGCATTATTATCCTACCCTACATCTTAAATATTTTCATAACCATTGAAATTGTATTTCAATACCCCTGCCGTCCTTTGTAATCTTGTGTATTTTCTTTCATGCATTTAAAACCATTATTCTGAGGTCACTGGATGACGGAGGGGTCCCCGTCTCCCACAATGAACAAGACCAGATGCATCTCCCCTAGAACTGCGCTCCATGGGGTGAGATAGAGAATGAACACATGCACAAATGAATAATAATGTAATTTCACATCGTGAGCACTACCATGTGAAAATAGGGCAGGGTAAGAGATGCGGGACAACTGGGTGGCAGAGGGGGAACTGTCTGGATGGTGGCTCAGGAAAGCCTTTCAGAGGGTAGGACGTTTGAGCAGAGATCAAGATGAGAAAACGTGACTGGTACGAAGAGCCTGGGGACGGACACCACAGCAAATGCAAAGGCCTGAGTGGGACATGCACAGTGTGGCCGGAGGGGGCAGGAGGGGGTCGGATATGCGGAGGAGAAGGGGAGCCCGCTGGGAGAGACCTGCAGGCCTCTGCAAACCTGATGCAGAGCTGGGGTTTCATCCTGAGGGTAATGGGGGCTAGCAGAGGCATGACAGTAAAAAAGCAGAGACATTTCCCAATCAGTTGAAAAGCTCATTTTGACTGCCTTAAGGAGTTGGAAACAGAGGCTAGTGAAGAAGCCATGGTACTCACCCAGCCAAGAAACACGGGATCCTTGGACCAGCATGGGAGCTGGAAAGGGGATAGAAAGTGGTTGGATCTGGAATATATTTTGAAAACAGAGATGACAGGACTTCTGATGGACTGGAGGCCATGGGAGGAGGAGGAGGGCTGAAGGAGAAGAACCAAGGCAGCTCCTGGCTGGGGGCCTCGGCAGTGGAGGGTGGCAGTGCCAAGACGGAGAAGCCAAAGAAGGGAGCAAGTGGGGGAAGCCTGGAGCTCTGCTCCTGACTGCACGGGGTGAAACCAAATCCCAGGGCGCCTGGTGGCTCAGTTGGGCAGGTGTCTGTCTTCAGCTCAGGTCATGATCTCCGAGTACTGGGGATCGAGCCCCGCATCCGGCTCCCTGCTCATTGGGGAGTCTGCTCCTCTCTCTGCCCTCCACCCCCCCCCATGTGCTCGCACATGCGCATGCATGCTCTCTCAGTCTCTCCACTAAATAAATAAAATCTTAAAAAAAAAAAATACAAATCCTCCACAACCTGGGCCAACCCCACTGCCCACCCCTGTCCAGCTCGACTCTTAAGGCAAATACTCTGCCCTAGCCGAGTCTGTTTGCTCCGGAGCACTCCCTGTTTCCCACTCCACTCTTGCCAAGGACCCCAACCCTCTACTCACACGTGAGGACCCTCACACGTGAGAACCCTCTACTCACACGTGAGGACCCCCTCTTCCATGCAGACTCCCTGCAGTCCCTCGTTCCTCCGAACCCCTGCACTCTCCGGTCCCCTTGTCCAACGCAGTGCACCTGTCCACTCTGCTGGTCACTTTGCTTCCATCCTCTCTCCAGGTGGCGTCACTCCTCTAGGGGTAGGTGTGGTGTCCCCCTGATGCTCATAGAGCCCGGTGCACATGGAGGCGTTCCCGGGCTAGTGCTGATGCATCTCAGATGTTGATCCACAATCAGAGCATCCTGGGTCTGCCAACAGCTGGAGCCATTGGTTTTGAAATCTTTGCTTGGTGGTCCCCTAACTACCAAGGGATAGTTGGTAGTTAGGGGAAGCCATGGGAGGAGGAGGAGGGTTACTATAAACTAAATATAGGTAGTTATTATAAAATATGAAATTCAGAACAGTTTCTTTGTCTCCTTTTTTTCCCTGATACCAGCCCATAAAGTGTTACCCCTCCTTTACAGGTAACTGAGTTATTATAAAATATGACCTTATAAAGTATCTGTGAAGTTCTGAAATTCTTTTAAGCTTATCCCAGGGTCGTTTTAAGCAGAAAACTCCCCGTGGGCTTAGTTCTATCGGTAGCACAGATGGATACAAGACCAACACCCAGTCTGGTTAGAATTTCTTAACTAGTTTTCAGATCCCTTTGGCAAGGCAAAATCGGGGGGGGGGGCGGTCCTTTCAAAGCCAAGCCTCCGCATCTACAGGTTCCTAGCGATGAGGAGGGGGAGAGATGAGTCTGCATGTCTCTGGAGCCACTGGTTTTCTTTCTGCCTCCCAACCACCCTACCCAGTGCCGGCAGCTGGTTCCGTGTAGCAGTCCAGAATCGCGCATGTGTCCCAGTTTCCCACAAACACTGCAACTTGGTCTTCATCCTCAGCATGGACATTTCCAATCGCCTGCCAGGTCCAGAGCGCACATCCACTGCTGTTTCACGGCAAGATACAACCCTAAGGACTGTCATGCCCTGGAGACAAAGACAACCCTGAAGTTCAAAAGTACATTCTGTTTGTACAAGGAAAGCCCCCCCCCTCCACCCCATCCTTCCTAAGCATCCACCAAGCTGGCAACCAGCTGCGCACACACAAACTCAACCTGGAAATCAAGCAGCTTCCAAGGATTCAAGGTGGGGTGATGTCCCAGCAGCTCCACATTGTGGTAACTGGAGGAACGCTCCCACCTGGGCATCTCCACTCATCTTTGACAGAGGGGCAGGTGATCGGACAGTGGACTCATTCATGGATCCCACAAAGAACTGGGAAGCCTTCGTACACAACAAGGGCAGGGGGCAGCTGCAGAAAGCTCTGGCTGGTTCTCCTCCCTCAATGTCCTCAAACTCTAGTCCAGAGGGGAGAGGAACCCACCAAGCCCTGCTTCTGGGTGCAGTGTGGAGGTGCAGTCACCAGCTTCTAGACCAGCCCCGGGGAAGGGCTCCAGGGAGGACCCGGACACGAGAAGTAATGCTGGGGACGTGACAGGGGCCGTGTGTCTGACTTCAGGTCGTGGTTCTGCTCGGCTCTTCGAATTCTCAGGCTCCTGGTGAGTGAAATAAGCGCCAGCTTCTGGGGAAGACAGAATGGAGTCTTGCATCCCAGCCCAGGCCCCGAGCCACTTTTTCACCTGGGCATGTTCACTACCTCTCTGGTGCTTGGTTTTATCCTCTGTAAAGGAGGGGTAATATTTTATGGGCTGGTATCAGGGGAAAAAAAGGAGACAAAGAAACTGTTCTGAATTTCAGAGAGCCATGCCTGGCCCACAGCAGCCGCTCAGTGAATGGTAGCGATTGATCTTACGAAGCAAGACCCGAACAGTAATTGGAAGACGTTCAGCCCTCCAGGGCCACACCCAAAGGAGGGAAGGCAGGGTCTCAATGAGGCAGCCACCAACACAAGCGATCCTAGGAGGGTCCCCGGCGGGATGCATTTGTTCAGTCTTTTTGCCACTCACTTCTGGTGTCATTTCCCAGGCCCGCGTTCGCAGCTGTGAACTGGCCTGCCAGCCCCCCTGGGGCCTGTGTTGTGCCCACCAAGCAGTGCGGGGCGGAGGGAAGCACGCATGCCAGGGAGAGAGGAGCCCTGATGGATGTGAAGCAGACCAAGGAAAGCTTTGCCGGCCAGATAGATTTTTGCAGCCTATTGATTTTGGAAGCCCATTTGCAGAACTCATCTAAGGCTCGTCCAGGAGGCCTGTCCACAGCGCGGCGCCTGGAAAAATGAAGCAGAACACTTGTTAATTCCTTCTGTGGCTCCGCGGCCACCGGGCTGTGCCAGCCCCTGCTCCAGTGACTGCGAGGCTTGCTCGCTGCACACTTCTGCTTCTCCAGGCTGCCCCAGGCCCCAAGTGAGACAGCCAATTCCCTGCCTGTGTTACAGAAAACCGCAAGTGTATAAGCAGACCAGGGAGGCAGCTGAGGCCAATTGTACCTATTATAAGTAACACTTAATTTTATTCTTTTGATCTGTATTTTTCTCTGAATAAAAATGCATTTCAGAGTAGTAGGAGGTAAGTAGGACAGTGAGCCTAATCAATCTTGTGAAAATGTTAGCCTCCCACGTATGTGCCTGTCACAGTACCCAGACCATCAGCTCCCGGTTAGAATAGTGACCTACCTGGCCGGTCATGCTGTAGTCACCCCTGAATTCCTGTGTTCCTCTGTATGGACGAGGCACATTCAAATTAAAGCCATCAGACCCACTGCAGGTTTTACCTGTAGACAGAAGGTCAGTTATAACATCCGATTTGCTCTCTCTTTCAAAAGGCACCTGTTTTTGTTTCTTGTGGGGTTTTTTTAGTTAGTTAACCAGACCTAGGGTTGAACCTTAACCCTGCCACCTGCTAACTGCTCGATCTTGGGCAACAAAACCTCTGCATGTTTTGTCAGCACCATCTGGGAATGTTACCTACTTCATAGGATTGCTGTAAAACGTACTGCAAGGACTCTATGGTGCATCATTATTGAACCATGAGTGAACTCAGAAAAAAGATGCTGTCAATTAGGCCGTGATGCACCATCACTTAGCACAGGGGTTGGCATGCTATTTTTGTATGGCCCACGAGCTAAGAATGGCTTTTATATTTGCAAATTTTTTTAAACACACTATAAAACAATATTTCGTGACACATAGAAATTGTATGACACCCAAATTTCAGTGTCTATAAATGAATATTATAGGATATTTATACACATATAGGAGCACGGTCATGCCCATTCAATTACCTGTTGTCTATGGTGCTACAACAGCAGAGCTGAGTAGCTGTGATGGAGACTCACAGAGACCCTAAAACATTTACTGGCCCTTTATAGAAAATTTTGCTAAACTTTGGCTTAGAATATTAACTTTGTCCTTATCAAACAAACTCTTTTAGATTTATTTAGATAGTTTTTTAATTAGACACCATTCTATTGCATTCCTCATGAAATGAGATGTATAAGTGAATTAAATTGGCTAGGGGCACTTGGGTAGCTCAGTCGGTTAAGTGTCTGACTCTTGGGTTTCGGCTCAGGTCATGATCTCAGGGTTGTGGGATCAAGCCCCGCATCAGGCTCCACCCTCAGTGCAGAGTCTGTTTAAGACTCTTTCTCCCCCTCCCTCTGCCCCGCCTCCTGCTCGTGTTCCCTCTCAAATAAATAAATCTTTAAAAAAAATAAAAATTAAAAATTAAAAATTAAAAAATAAATAAAACAAATTGGCTAAAATATTCCCAAATCTTCTCATTCAGAGCCCTATTCTTCTTAATTATCTTTTTTTAAGTATTTATTTAGTGATCTCTACACCCAACATGGGGCTCAAATTCCCAACCCTGAGATCAAGAGTTGCATGCCAGCCAGGTGCCCCTACAATTATCTTTTTAATCAAGACTTGTTACCATCCATGTTTTTCCACACAGTACTGTCCTCTGTGCCTGTTGGAGACATAGCATTGCTTAAAATCCTCATTCTGGAAGTATGTAGATTCTCTTAAAAGAGTTCTCCTCATTATCTCTAGAATTTTTGTCAAAGACGCTGACCCTGCAAGTAGTGATGTTCACGCACAGGTAGGAACATCTACAGCTGTCTCTGTGGCTGACAGCTGGGATGAAACCATGCTGGGTTTTTTCATGCTAAAATGTGCGTGTGTTGGGGGAATATGCACAGTTGAATGTGTGAAATATGAGGCTTGGCACGTTGCCTGGCCTGAAGGAATACTCAAGCCACACGAGGATCCCCTCTCTCCACACCCTCGTTTATGAGATGCTTTGGTTGCAAGCAACAGAAACCAGCTCCGCGTGATTTAAGGGTTTATTTGGAAGGATGGAGGTGCTAATGGAGCTGAAGAAAAGGCTGAACATCTGCCTCCAGGTTTTAGAGCAGGGGAAGACTTCAAGAAAGAACTCCGAGAAATCTTCACATAGGAGGAGGGCTGGAAGGGATCCTGGAGGGGCACGGGATTCAGAGAGGCAGAGAGCGTCCATCCCAGCTGGAAGGAAGGCATCGGTTTATTGGGTGCCTACCATGTGCTGGGCACTGTGCATACATATAGGACCGATGGCAGGGCACTCAAGCAGAGTGGTGGGAGATAGGGAGAGAGGCCAATTTCTGGAAGGTTTTAGCACAAGATGGAAAAAGTCCCCAGTTTTTATAAACAGGATCCCATCCAAAGCTCTAGAAGGTTTGTTTGGTTATCCTGGCCCTGGCTTTTCACAAGCTGGGGGTGGCCAGTTTATTGGATAGACCTCCAGAAGCTCGTGTCATTGACTCTCCAGATAGTTCCTATCTTCCGACTCGACTTTGCGAGCCTAGATGAGGAGTGTGTGGAGGCCCACTCCTACTGCGGACTCTGAGAAAGCAAAAGCAGAGGACCGGCTCCCGGGAAGGACAGGTCCCCGGGCAGGAAGGTGCTGTACTGGGAGGCCCGGCAGGCAGCCAGCTGCTTGGTGGTATGAAGCAGCCCAGAATTTCCGTGGGGAGAGCCAAGTGTGGAAGCAGCCCTTAAAGCGTCTCTTCCAACTGTTCCAGCAGCCAGGGAGCACGGTGCCAGGTGCAACGCTGACAGAGTGACCCAGGGGAGCATCGGAATCAACACTTGGCCCAGGGGGTCTGGCCGCAGGTCAGCAACAACACAGGTGGCAGCGATAGCAGGAAGGGAGCACTGGGGTTCCGGAGGGGCGAGAGAAAGCGCACATCCGCTGGGCCCACGCACCGTGCAGCTCGAACCCACGGAGTGATGGAAGCTCCGCTCCCTGCCCGAGAACAGCACCGTCTTTGTACTGCTTCCAGAGTCCCACTGTTGGTCGGGGAGCACAGGCTCTCACTCATCTTCGCCGGCTGTCTGGGAGAAACTTCGAATCCTGCTTCCGAATCCAATGCTACACCTGTCCATCTGATTCAGTTGCGTGACTCCTTCCAAAAATAGTAACATTAAAACTCTCTTGCCCTCATGTCCTGACTGAAGGATGTGCCAGTTCAGGTCTTTCCGGGTCGGGCAGAGGCAACCCGAGCCCATGGGAGCCAGGGCCTCCCACACGTGGAGCATGTAGCGTCTTGGTCCTGGGAAGCCCCACAGAGCAGAGGAATGGGGCCCGGGCTGCTTTATAAACCACGCCCGCTAGAAAGTCCCAGAGCTCTTCTCTTTGGCCTCACAACACCTCCTCCCCAACCAGTCCCTCTTCCTGATCCCCCTCCTCTGGTAAGTCAAGTCAACTTAACCAATATTTATTGAGCAGCTACTATGGCGAGCTTTGGGGATACAAATACAGATAAACATCTCGGCTTGAACTGCGATTGCCTTCTAGCTGAAGGTGGGGTTCGGGGGACATAAATAATAAACCTAATATGTAAGTAATTTATACAGCGTGGCATAGGGAACCTGTGGGGATTAACAGAGTCCATAGATGGAAAAGACCAAGAACCATGACTTCACACTGAGCGCTCCCTGGGTACCAGCTAATGTTACCAGAGGCAGCGGGGAGGAAGGGCTGAGCAAGCCAGCCCGATGCCCGGCTCCCGCCCCACCTCTGCTGTGAACCCCTGCAGGGCCTGGCCAGTGCAGCTCACTGCTCTGGGCTGCAGCCTCCCCGCTGTGCTATGGGGGGAACAATCGTACCTACCACCCAGGGCTGTTGCGGGGATCAAATGAGCTGATACAGCAAAGCCCTTAGTGGGGTGCAGGCCCAGCTTCTACGTCCCGTGCTTGTTAACCCTCTTCTCTGCCCCCCCATTGCTGACTATTGCAACGAGAGCCCTCCTCAAGGCCAGCTGAGATGTCACCCCAGTGAACACTGCTTACTCTGCCCAAGGCACTGCACTGCTTTGTTTTTAAACTTCTTATTTTGAAATCGTTTCAAGCTGACAGCTAAAAGAAAAGCCGCAGGAATGATATAGAGGACCTCTACGGACCCCGTACCCGCCATTCATCAGTTTCTAACATTTGGCTCCTTGTGTTCTCTCGCTGTCTTTTTTCCCCCTTCTGGATCATTTGATAAAGATGGCAGATATCATGCCCCTTTGCCCCTTAGACTTCTGTGTGAGATCCCTAAAAACAAAGACATTCTTTCAGGCAACCACAGCACAGTCCTCACATTCTGGAATTTCACATTGACATAATATTTGAATCAACAGTCCAGATTCCAGTTCTGCCCATTGTCCCAATCGTATCCCTTACAGCATTTTTTTTTTCCCCTCTAGTCCAGAATCTCATACAGAATCACATACTAGATTTAGTTGTCACGTGTGCTTGGGGACTTAGGACTCAGCTGCAGAAAGGCATGGTGTCCTGTCCCTAACATTTACCAGACCCATGCCAGAGCGCCAAAGGAGGCACACAAACCATAGGTCTAAATATCTAAAGGTTGTTTTTGTAAAAACTGTTCATCAAAATATGTTCTCTCCTCCTTCAAAGCAACTGGAAGGCCCAGTTTCCAATGTAGAACTCTTGGACTCCCTGGGGTTCTGTGTTGGAATCCACGACTGGGAAGAGCAGCGTCCCGTCTCTGGCCTGTAGCCTGCCCCCCTTCTCTTGCCATCCAGACTCTGTCCCCCATCATTAGGAGCCTTGTACGCACACAAATGGACACCCCAGTCTGTACTTCCAAGTTTCATCTGTACCCCACAAATGGCTGCCCTTGGTGCTCACATCAGTGATGTAATAGGGAGGAGGCCTCCTCAGGTCCATGTGGCCCAAGAATTCTGGCCTTGGTTATGGATGGCATTGGCCATATGTGGCATGCCTTGGAAGGGGAGAGGAGGCATGGGCTCCAGCTGGCCCCACAGACTCCTTACCCTGTAGAGATGGATGAGTGGAAGGAGCATGAGAGCAGGGCCCTGGAATCGAACAGAGATCCCTCTGTCTAGGCCAGAGGGTAGTACCGAAATCATGGTCTCTGTTCAAGAGTTTAGAGTCTAACAAAGAAGATACACAGATCATCATAATCCCATGAGGTCAGTGCTCAGGAGAGGTGAGCCTACACCGTTACTACTTCAGGGTCCTTACTTACCCCTGTCTTATGGCAGCAACTCTGTCATGTGTATACGCATCATCACCCTTCTTGACTTGCCTTGATGACGAGAACTGTGTTTTTTGGATCTACATTTCTTACACTTAGTATAGTGCATGTAACAGCATAGCCCTTCAGAAGACAAGGACTAGATGAATGAAGGAACACACAGCCGATGAATGGATGGGTGGATGGGCAGATGGATGAATGGATTGGTTTATGGATAGATGGGTGATTAGATGAATGGCTAGGTGAAAGGATGGATGTCTGGATGGGTGAATAGGTAGTGGATGGACAGATGGATGGACAGACAGGTATATGATTGGATGGATGGATGTATTTATGGATAGATGGATGAATAGATAGATGGACGGATGTTTAGATGGGTGAATGATGGGTGAATGGTCAATTTCTGGTCTTTCCTGAACAGCAGATCAAGGGAAAGGCAGGGCAGTGATAGGAACTGTCAGTCCTAGAAGGGGTCCGGAGGCTGTTATGTGACTGGCCAAAGTCACATAACCGGAGGGTTATCAACAGCAGAGTTCAAAAGACAACCTAATATTCTTGACATTTGGAATCATCACTTCCGCTATGAAATGGAGCCTCTCCTGACCTTCAGCATCATAAAGCCTGACACTCCCCTCCCTAGATCCATGGGGAACCTTCTGTTGGAGTTACTGAATGCCCTCCCTGGCCCCTGTGGCTGTGACCAGCCTACCCTTTTGTTCAGCCCTAGCACCCTCCTCCTCTGGGGAGCCTCCTTGATTACTCCTCCCTTTCCAGCCCCCAGCCCCGACGGTTAGGTCTGTAGTGTTGCTTCTGTGAACTTCCATTTAGCTCACGTGACCTTGTCACCTCTCCCTATCGACCTGCACAATACATCTTATTTCCTCAACTACATGGGGCTGTGGCGTCTGTCCGTGGCACCTCCTCAGGAGCCTATCAGTTGCTGCATAGCTTCTGCTCCATCAATCTTTGATATTTGAGCTCCAGGACTGGTGGGGTTGAAGCACTCTACACGGCCATAAAAATTGGGTCATTGACAATTAATCTCTCCAAGTTTCCATGTGAAACCTCTTGCTACATGCCTAAGAATTGTAGCACTTTGAAAAATATATATTTCTCATTAGCCATTCCTGCCGCCTCAGCTTTCAGCAAAAACTTAGAGCATAAAAGCCAATTTACCACATGCTCCCAAACGATTCACAGATTTGAAACAGCAACAAAGACTAGGGACTGGCCACATGCAGGAAGGAAAAAAAAGACGACAAAGAAGATTAATTGCCTTTGGAAATAAAAGATAATCATTGAGAGCACAGTGATAGTATGTGCCAGTGGGAAAGCATTTTCAGAAATACCATATTCGCGTCGTGGAGAGCTGGACCCAAGCTCCCACTGTGACATCAAAGGGCCAAGTCATGTGGCTGGTAACGGGGATGGTGGGGGAAGACCTAATAATAGTCCTGTTCTTGCTAACTCTGCACATTTTGGCATCAAAACGTCCCCTCCATGGGTTGTCCCTGGAGAGGTTGGCAAATAGCCAGGTCATTCTCACCTGGAGACCTGCTCAGCTCTGGGGGCTTCTTAAGGCCTGTGAGGGGGGCAGCAGTGGGGGGGCAGTTTGTCAGTGGTCGCAGCATCTGACCCCAGGAGAAAGCAAGAGAAATCAGAGGGGAATAAGTGGGAGAGAACACATTGCCCACTCTCACCCGGACCTCTCCAGACCTCCAGCCAGGTGCCCCCACCCTCCCACGCCTCTCTCTCGCTGGGACTGGCAGCCAGCTCTCAAAGAGCAACGGGGACAGGAAACAGCAGCAGATCCACAGCTGGGTGCTGGAAAGCTGGCGCACAGGAGGCTGAGGATGGGAGGAAATTTGTTTTGGATGTGCGATCCAGATGGTGGGGGTGCCGCGGGGAGAGAACTGGGGCAAGATAAGAAGATACAGTGATTTAACTAGAAAGGGGGGGTGCTCAGGGCCAGGAGTGTCAGAGCTCTCTCATCACAGCTGCAGAAGCCACCTCTCCTTCTGCCAGCACAGCCTGCCGGCGCTCAGCCCAGCCACATCGTGATTTAATCGGCCTAGGGTCCACAGTTACTCGGCCAATAGCGCAGCCACCAGCCACATGTGGCTCTTGAGCACTTGAAATATGGTTCATCCCGTTTGAGACGCACCCAAAGCACAAAATACGCTCCTGATTTCAAAGAACTAGTATGAAAAAAAAAAAGTGCAATATCTCATTGATGATTTTTGTATTGATTACAAATTGAAACAATATGATTTGCATACATGGTTTAAATAAAAAGGCAAACACTAACTTCACTGTTTCTTTTTACTCTCTTGAATGTGGTGACTAGAAAATCGGAAATTACATATGTGGCTCATAGTTGTGGCTCACATTGTATTTCCATTGATCAGTGCTGGTCTATATCCTTATGTACTAGCTCCACACACCAAGTTCCAATAATTCCATCCAATTCAATGAACACCCGAGGTGCAGGATACCACTGAGGATATAAAGATGGTCTCAAAACATCACTGCCTATTAGAAATCGCTTGCTGAGTTCTTAAAACTCCCCACTTGGCTGTACAGACTAATGATGTTGGAATCTCAGGGCTTGGGACCTCAGACCTCAGTGTTCCTATAAAGGCCTCCATAGGGTTCCAACGTACAGTCAGATTGAGAACCAGAGCCTTAACACATGGGGCTCAATAGTTAGTGAAACAGAGGGATCTGAAACCCTACTGTGTAACGCAGCCTGGGATAGTCAATGTGGGAGGTTCCAGAGCCATGGAGGAGAGGAGAGGAAGGCGTGGCTCCATTTGGGAATCAGTACAAAGTGGGATTTAGATAAGGCATTGAGCTGGGAGCTCCTAGGTTGAGGTGAGCTGAGGATGCAGGTGAGTCACCAGGCAGAGAGGAGCCCAGGCTGGGACTGAGGCTGGGAGGGCAGAGCGTTTCTGAGTCTGGAGCTCTAGGAGAAGGCAATTCTCACAGAGGGGTCAAGGTTAGAAAGGCAGCAGGGCCAGATCCTACAGGTCTTTGAAACCCAGGATGCAGGACTGAGGAATCTGGAAAGGCTGAGTGAGGGAGTTGGGCACAGACTGGAAGGTGACAGATTCGGGGGCAGGGAGTGGAGACGGGGAGAGGGACGAGAGACACAGAGCCTGCCACGGAGCGGCCACATGGCCCGCTCTCTGACTAGATGGTCGCCCCTGGAGGTGGCTGTACCCTAGCCCCGTTCTAAGTAGGCCCATGGCAAGCATCAGTTCAACAAACCAGTCAGAGTTTCAAAGAAACTGCCAGCATTCAGCTCCCCCCCTGGCTGCTAGAAGGAGCAGGGAAAGGTAAGAGCATTACCTTCAGTTTGCCCATAGTTTCTGGCTTCTACCCCCAAACGGTGGCCCTTCAAGGCAGTAGGGTTTGCACACAGGGACCCGCGGTGGGGAACTAAGGGCCCATTGTGGTTCTAAGGAGCCGGCCTTACACTGGCACCTGTGCCCTCCAGGCTGCTGAAGAAACCCAGCTGGAGCACATGTATTTCCAATTTCAAGATTCCTTGTCCTCACAGGCAGCAAACCTGGGCCCACTCACCCCACCCTCACCCCAGTGTGTCCTTGCTTACTGACGCAACAGCATCGCATCCTGCCCTAAAATACCCCATTCACACATACACAACTTTTTTTTAAGATAGATTTATTTATTTATTTATTTATTTATTTATTTATTTATTTGAGAGAGCGCGAACGAGTGGGGTGAGGAGCAAAGGGAGAGGGGGAAGAGAGAGAGAATCCTCAAGCAGACTCCCTGATGAGTGCAGAGCCCAATGTGGGGCTCGATCCCAGGACCCCAAGATCATGACCTGAACCGAAATCAAGAGCCGAGGAGCACCTGGGTGGCTCAGTGAGCGTCTGCCTTCGGCTCAGGTCATGATCCCAGGGTCCTGAGATTGAGCCCCCCCATCTGGCTCCACACTCAGCGGGGAGCCTGCTTCTCCCTCTCCCTCTCCCTGCCACTCCCCCTGCTTGAGCTCACGTGTGCTCTCTATCAAATAAATAACATTTAAATAAAAAATATTTAAATATTAAATAAATGAAACATTTAAAAAATAAATAAAATCAAGAGCCGAGCTGCCCAGGTGCCCCCCACCCCGTGCATAACTTTTAGGGCAGTCAAAGCATGATGTGCTGCTTCGAGTTGTCGAAACATTTAGAATTGCATCTTCCAGGGAAAGGCATGAGTGGGTCTCTAAATGCTGCTGTCCGCCCAACCTCAGGGCAAGTAAGGCCCATTGCAAAATAGACGGTGGGTTGCTTGGGCCGCCTCAGCGTCCAGCAGCCTGACAGCTCTGCGCCAGCCCGAAGAAGTAAATGTGAGACACCAGGGTCAATGCGATCGTTAATAAGAGCCTCGTTCTGTAAGCCATGGGATGGGCTCGAAGAAATGTCTATTAATCGCGACTCTGCTAACACAGCCACTCCCCACTGCCGCAGGCTTCCTGCCAACGAGGCATGTAGCATTCCTGCACAGGAGAATTCCCCTGGGAGCACCTGGTTTTCTCGCAGAAGGACGCTGAGCCTTTCCCTCTGCGCCTGGCCCCTCTGCCAAGCTGACTAATTTGCCTCCCGGGGCCTCCGGAGCCTGAGCAGAAACCAGCTCAGGAAGCAAAGCTCCGGGGCGCGCTCCCAGGATGCAGTTGCTGAGGATGCTCGGACGGCCTTCCTCTCCGGTCCGGTCCCTGGGCTTCCCCTGCTTCTCCTCTAGCTCTTCAGTGCATCACTTGCTGCAGCAGAGGACACTCGGGGCTGCGGGAGGCACTGAACTTTAACCCGCCGAGCAGTGGGGGAAATGGGAACAGTCAGCGAGGACAGGGCCAGGGGGATCTCCCCCTCCCCGGCTGGTCCCCATCCCACCGGAGCCCGAAGCCCAGAGGTGGGAGGAGCCAGCCAGGTTGTCCCCGCACAGGAGACCTGACAAATGACCAAATGCCAGGGGTTTCGTATGGCACCTGCCCCGGGGAAGGACTGTAAACACAGACAATACATTTTAATGAATTTTCCTTGAAGATTCTGGAAGATTCTTTTTTTTTTTTTTAAGATTTATTTATTTATTTATGATAGACAGAGAGAGAGAGAGAGAGAGAGAGGCAGAGACACAGGAGGAGGGAGAAGCAGGCTCCATGCCGGGAGCCCGACGCGGGACTCGATCCCGGGACTCCAGGATCGCACCCTGGGCCAAAGGCAGGCGCTAAACCGCTGAGCCACCCAGGGATCCCCGATTCTGGAAGATTCTATAGCTGATTCTGGCTCTTACTTTATAGACAGGCAAACATTTTGGAGAGTTTTAAGTGGTTAACTGAATTCACACAATACAAACAGGCCCCGGGGGCCATCCAAACCTGCACATACTTGCAAGCTGACACGAGGCAAAATCATCCTTGTAGCTTCACCTTCCTCAAGAGTCTTTTTCCGGCTCCATCGGTTCAGCCCCTATCCATGGAGCATCCATCACCGTCTCCGCTGCGGGACATGGCATCTGGCAGATAGTTGTCGCTACGGTAAACATTTTTGTTTTTTTTTGTTTTTTGTTTTTTTTTTTTTTTTTTACTTTTTTTTTTTTAATTTTTTTAATTTTTATTTATTTATGATAGTCACAGAGAGAGAGAGGCAGAGACACAGGCAGAGGGAGAAGCAGGCTCCATGCACCGGGAGCCCGATGTGGGATTCGATCCCGGGTCTCCAGGATCATGCCCTGGGCCAAAGGCAGGCGCCAAACCACTGCGCCACCCAGGGATCCCCGGTAAACATTTTTGAATAAATGACAGAGAAGACAGAGTCATTATTCTGAAAGGACTCACAGACCAGGGAGGAGGGGCTATGAAGCAAACCTTGGTCATGTAGCATGGAAGGTGCCAGAGCCAGGGGCGGTGGGGAGAGTGGGGGGATGGCCATGGCCCCCAAGGGAAGAAGGGCTGGGCTGTTGGGCTGTCTGGGAGAGGAGGCCTGCCCAGGTGTGGAAGATTCTAGGAGTTTGTCCCGACGACAAGGGGTAGGGGCCTCCTGTGAAAGGAAAGCCCACTAGGTTCACCCAAGGAAAAGCAGCTGATTCCAGCCTGTGAGTATCGACTGGTGTCACCGTCCCCGTCCTAAGGGCCCAGCTGCGGCTCAGCACCAGACCTGGGGGCATTCGGTGCTGCACCTGAGCCCGTAGGGTAGCCACCAGGTAACTAACCCCCCGGGGAAAGTAATGAGCACAGCCTTTCTGGGGAACAACAGCTCTGATCCCAGCTGACCTCAGTCTGTAGACTTGACCGCCCCCCACCCCTGCTGAAGAGAAGCCCCCATGTGCCACGTGAGACCCTACTAACCTGGCCCCGGCCACCCTTCCGCCCTCGCCTCGCCCCTGCCCACTCCGCTCCGACTCGGTCGTGCGGCCAGGTTTGTGTGCCCGCACTCTGGCTGGTGGCCCTGCCCACACCTTCCCTGCTTCGTGTCCGCTCAGCTCGTCCTGCTTAAGGCCCTCGGGAACTTCTGACTCTCTCTTCTCTTCTGACTCTTCTCTTCTACATCTGTGGCTGCATATTAGATCACCCCAGGGCCTTTTAAAACATTATCAGCTCTAACTGGCCCCAGACCAGTGAATCAGACTCTCCGGGTGGGGCCTGGGTCCCAGGGCTGCCTTAACAAAGTCCCACCAGCTAGGTGAGGTGGGGGGGTAGCGGGGTGGTGGCGCTTAAACAACCAAAATTTATTGTCTCACAGTTCGAGAGGCTGGAAGTCCAAGACCAAGGTGTCGGCTGGGTCGGTTCCTTCTGAGGCCTCCCTCCTTGGTGTGCAGATGGCATCTTCTTCCTGTGTCTTCACGTTGTCTTTCCTCTGTGCCAAGCTCCTGGTCCAAATTGCTCCTGTTATAAGGACACCAGTCATGTTGGATTAGGACCTACCCTGATGACCTCATCTCAACTCGATTACCTTTTTTTTTTTTTTTTAAGATTTTATTTATTTATGAGAGACACACAGAGAGAGGCAGAGACATAGGCAGAGGGAGAAGCAGGCTCCCCTTGAGGAGCCCAATGCAAGACTCGATCCCAGGACCCCGGGGTCACAAACTGAGCCAAAGGCAGACATTCAACCACTGAGCCCCCCAGGGGCCCCTCGGTTACTTTTCTAAAGACCCTATCTCCAAACAAGGTCACATTCTGAGCGACTGGGGGTTCAAACTTCAGCCTGTGAATTCAGGGATTGAATTAGGGAACACAGCTCGACCCCCAGCAAGGGCTGTGCACGCGTCTCAGGCGCTGCCGCCTGGGCCTGGGCTCAGGACCTTGTTCTAAGCTGACGGGGGGCCCACACTGGTAGTGCTCCTGAGAACACTGGGGTGTCAGGGGTTCTGCTCTGCTCTGAGTGACGGCCCCCGAGCCCTGGGCAGTAGACACACCAAGAGGTCCTTTGTTTCTGCGTTAGAGAGTCACAGAAATAGGAGTCCTGGTAGAGGTGCAGTGAAAGTTTCAGACCCCTCTCCAGTTTTAGCCATTTAATTTTCTATTTTCTATTCTTTTCCTCAAAGAAGGCCTCCCCACACTGGAAAAGCCTCACAAAACCTGGATCACAGAACTTTTCCACGGTCGGGAAGGCTTCCTCACAGAGCCCATGGGGACCAGCCTTCCTCCAGGTCATCTGGGCCCATCCTTCGCATGGAACGCTGATCCTTAGGGTCGCCACACAGCAGCCTAGTCCCATGTAAGCAGTTTCCCCAGAAAGCCCACTCAAGGGGATCCCTTGGTGGCTCAGAGGTTTGGCGCCTGCCTTTGGCCCAGGGCATGATTCTGGAGTCCCAGGATCAAGTCCCACATCGGGCATCCTGCATGGAGCCTGCTTCTCCCTCTGCCTGTGTCTCTGCTTCTCTCTCTCTCTCTCTGTGTGTCTCTTATGAAAATAAATAAATAAATAAATAAATAAATAAATAAATAAATAAAATCTTTAAAAAATAAAAATAAAAAGAAAGCCCATTCAAGTGTCTGTTTACATCTTCCTGGTCAGAACTGGACACATGGTCCCCTAGCTGGAAGGGAGCTGGGACTGCAGGGTTTTTTTAGCTGGGCTCGTGGCCTCCCCGAACAAAACGATAGGCACCTAGCACTGTCCACCATGGCTCTCCACATCCGCGGTGTCTGAGTGGCCCCTGTCTGTTTCCCACTGAGATCTGCTTGTCCTCTGGGCAGTGGGGGAGCTGGACCAGAGGACGGGGTGGCCTGAGGCCAGGACCTAAGGCACAGATAATGGGGGAGCATCGGAGACAAAAGGAAGGCTATTCAGGGGGAGGAACAGCACGAGCAAAGGATGGCAGTGGGAAAGGATGGGACCCGGGGGTACTTGGTAAAGCGCTCAGCACGGTTGCAACACAGGGTAGCGAGATAGAAGGCGAGGGCAGAGGGGGAAGGCCTTGAAGCTTCCACAACCCTGATCCACCATAACAGGAATGGCACCTGGGGGCTTCCAGAGCCAGCTTGACCAAAGAAGTACCGTTTGCCACATGACTAAGCCTGACAACTAGTTCACTCTCCTAGCTATTCACTCTCTATTCTGGATGGAAAACAACGCTGGCCTTGTTTTCTAGAAAATTCCTCCTGAAGGTGCATATTTGGGAGAGAGGAAATACTCTGTGCAAATAATCTCTCTCTTGCATTGATGGCCCTTCGCCCCCCTCTCTCTCTGTCTCTCCCTCTCCACACACACGCTTTTGACAACTTGGAGGGCCAGGGTGCCTTCACCGGCCTGCATGTGTCGGCCGGCAGACTGACTGCCCGCTCTTGCTGCTTGCTTGGAGCTGAGCCATCAGCAGTAATTTGCTACAGAAATTGTGGTAAGACAGACATGAAGGCGGCCATCAGGGCAGACATGGGGCCTTGCTCTGCTTCAGTGGGGAACAGACTCCTGACGCCACCTCCCCATCCCAGCTCAGGGGTGGATCTGAGCGAGGCGGGTGCTCAGCCCAGCAGCAGCAGGAGAGAGTGAGATGAAAGCTTCTGGCAATCTCCCTGTGGCTGATACCAGCCCGGGGTGAGCAGGAGAAGTAAGACACATCTGCCCTACCAAAGGGAGAGAAGTGGCACCAGAAACTGGCGGATGTGAGGCCCGTACCTGGGGTCATCTGTCTTCAGGCTCCGAGGTTGTCCCGGCATGCCAGGAGCTCCTGGGGGAAACAGCCCCTCCGTCCCGAGACGTGCCCTAAACTGGGTGTAGCCTTGAATCATCATGTAACTTGGGTGGGGTGGAAAGTCTTCCAGGACTTAGCCAAAGGCAGAGCAGGTGCAGAAGCTCCTCTCCCTCCTCCCTGAGTGCTGCTGTGGGTTGCACTCCTCCCAGGAGGAAACAGGGGAGCTTCTCGTTCCAAGCTGGCTGCCTGCAGAAGCTAGGGATTCAGATCTGCTGTTTTGGAAGGACACCCGGGTGCCGGAGGGGCTGAAGGGGGAAACAACCCCCCCCCTTTACAGGTGTTTCTTTGACTTTTACAGGACAGCCAAGCTCCTGGGCTGCTCCTGCCAAAACAAGTCTAAGAGAATGAAGGCAAAGCTGAGCCCCGAGCAAAGGGGCTTCTCACGATCCTTAATGTGATAGTTTTTGCTGTCACTATGGCAGGAAAAACTGACCCTCTGATGAATGTCACTGGCAAGGGTGACCATGACCCTTGGTTGAGTTCTCAAAATGCCCATATCCCAGGGCTAGTCTTATGCCCACCAGCCTGAGAAGCACCTGCCTAACCCACGTGGGAAGATATACAGCGTAAAAGATACAGCCTGGCTTCAAGTCCTACTCGTTGTTGTGCGACCCCAGACTGCTTGCTTGACCCCTCTGTGCCTTGGTTTTCTCATCTGTAAAGCAGGTGCAACCGTACTGGCCAGAGTGTGCGAACTGAAGGAAATAGTGCATTTGATGTGCTGAGCCACTCCACCTGGCACACAGCAGAGCCTCCAGAAAGAAAATTGGCTGCTACTTTTGTTAATAAGTATGTTAGGGTGCTTGAGAGATGCCTAGGCTAATGGAAATAATTTTCGTTCTTGGAACGTAGGCTGCCAATTTGACAGTCCTGCCAGTGGTCCTTCCTCCTAGCTCCTCTGAGTGCCATCCTTCAACTCAGAAGGGACTTTGCCAACCCTCCTGCAAGCTGTCTACTGCATGCCTTGAGCAGCCAGTTTTTTGGTGTTAAGGAATGGTCTTACGGGTATTTCCTTACCATGGAAGCCCAAAGAGCTGGGAGCTATGACTTGTCCAGTAAATCCATAGAAAACCACATCCCAATGACTTTCCTTAAGTATAAAGAGATGCTCAACCTTCCTCATGAAAAAAAAAATGGCATAATTTAAATCCTGTTAGATACCATATTTCACCTTCCAGATTAATAGGACTCAAAAACACTGCCAACATCCTACGTGTACATTATTAGGAGGCTGGTTTGGTCCATTATGGGTCATGCGGACCATGAAGAAGAATGAAGGAAACCGTATCTGAGGTATTTGCTTAAACCGAGCACCAAACAGTGAGGACAATGTGCTACTGTGCAGGTAAAAAGAAGTAGGAGAGCATTTGCATGTGTCATGGAGTATGTGTAGACTATCTCTGGAATATTCCCATCAAGTCAAGGGGGAGCACTGGTCACCTCTGGGGAAGGAAAGTAGGTCCAGGTGAGTCTGCTTCCCTTTGGTCCCTCTTGACTTTCTGCTTTGAAAACTTTTATCCTTTTGTAGTGGGTGGCTGGCCATCCCCTCATGGCTTCATCTAAACCTAACCCCCACCCAGAGGCCCCATCTCCAAATACCATCACAACGGGGGTTAGGGCTTCAGCATGTGACTCAACAAACGTTGAGTTCATAGTGGCACAACCACTGAAGCCCATGAAGGCTGGAGAGGGAGGCTCAGGTTTGGCGTAGAGCACAGTGTCTTCAGTACATGAGGATTTCGGTTTACCGGATGATAGTATGGACCTGGGAAAAAAGACCGGGGGATCTAGGATCTCATCCGGCCACTCCAGGATTTTCCCCACTAGACAGCCACAAGTGTGTCCCAAGGGTCATTGCTTTTCTCTGACTTGGTAACTATTGGGATTAAGGGCGAATGGGGAAAACGGAATCAAAGATGACCCCAAGATTTCAAGAAAATGGGGGTGGGTGACAGGAAGGGCCGCTGAGGAAGGTCCTGATTTCTTGGAGATGCAGGGTGGGTGGGATGTGGGACATGTGGGTGGCATTCAAATCTGGCCATATTGGGTTCATATACTGGGCAAGTCACTCCATCAGGGAAAGATACTCCAAGAATCAGAGAAGTGCAAGGTGGCTGCCTGGAGGCCACTGGACAGGCAAACACTGAGCCCCTACTACACACCAGGAAGCACCTGGTACAGTACTGCTGGGGTTCCCCTCTGAGGCAGCATTTGACAGTTTCCCTTCTACCTGGATAACCCCAAAATAAAGAGCTGGAGATGGAAGCAGAGAAGCCTGAGACTGAATCCTGTGCTGAACTGAACCTCATTTCTGTACCCATGAAACGAGCATAAAATACCTTCCCCAGAAGGATGCAGGGTGATGTATTTCAAAGCATGGTGCCTGGGACCCCTGGGTGGCGCAGCGGTTTGATGCCTGCCTTTGGCCCAGGGCGCGATCCTGGAGACTCGGGATCGAATCCCACATCGGGCTCCCTGCATGGAGCCTGCTTCTCCCTCTGCCTATGTCTCTGCCTCTCTCTCTCTCTCTCTCTGTGACTATCATGAATAAATAAATAAAATCTGGGATCCCTGGGTGGCACAGCGGTTTGGCACCTGCCTTTGGCCCAGGGCGCGGTCCTGGAGATCCGGGATCGAGTCCCACATCAGGCTCCCGGTGCATGGAGCCTGCTTCTCCCTCTGCCTGTGTCTCTGCCTCTCTCTCTCTCTGTGTGACTATCATAAATAAATAAAAATTTAAAAAAAATAAATAAAAATAAATAAATAAATAAATAAATAAATAAAATCTTTAATATAAAAAAAAAAGCATGGTGCCTGACACCAATAAGGACTTTTAGCAAATATTTTATCAGTATTAAATTATCATGTTAATATTAAATTAAGTATCAAAATTTCACGTAATGTAAAATTATATAGTTGTACTATACAAAACCATATATTTAATATGTAATTATATACAATAGTATAATATATATAACAATTATTAAATTTATTGTAATAAATTAATATTTAATAATATTTAATAATAATAATTATTAAATGTCTAATATGTTTATATTTAATATTTGATTTTAATATCTATTATCTAATATTATTAACTGATGCTTAGTGGTTAATAGCAAGGACCTTGGAGCCAGACCATATAGGTTCAAATCCCCTAGTGGTTAGATCTCAGTTTCCATCCATAAAATGGGACTGTCATGAGGATTAGCTGAGCTACTAGGTGACAAGCACTCAAGACCGTGGTGGTAGGGAAGTATTAGCTAGTGTCACTAAGCCAGTCCTAATACTACTGGACGTGAAGTTGGGCGAGGGTCTTAGCACGCAGAGCACCCATCTATGGGTGATGTCACCTTTACTGTCACCACATAAAATACAGTGTGACATCTTCCACTTCTTTCACCACTTCTTTTTTTTTTTTTAAAGATTATTTTAGAGAGAGACTGAGCATGAGTGGGGGGAGGGGTAGAGAGAGGGGAAGACAAGCAGACTCCCTGCTGAGTGGGGGATCCCCTCCCCAACGCAGGGCCCAAGATCATGACCTGAGCCAAAACCAAGAGTTGGACACTCAACACTCAACTGAGCCACCCAGGCGCCCTTTCCTTCCCCACTTGTTTAATGAGGTTAAGCTGAGATCCTGCTTTTCCTCGTGCTCAGCTTCCTGGAGCTGGAGGCTGCTGTCACACGGAGGGCCCTCTGGTCCCAGGGGGACACCTGGCCGGTCCTCCTGCAGCCTGTGTCCACCAGGCCTCAGGGGGCTTCCTGTTAGTTAGAACAAGGCCCGTGGTGCCTGGTGGTGGGAATCCCAGATTCAGGATGGGCGGCCTCCTCGGGAGACCCCACAGTCCCACTCGGGGAGCTAATGGAGCCTCTTAGGGAGAAAATTAAGGTGCCAACCTTTGTGACCCAATACCGCCAGCCACGGGAGGATCAGTCAGCTCAGATTGGGGACCAACATTCAGAAACAGCCTGTGAAAAGCTGCTGGCAATCTAGAGGGAAGGAATCACAAAAAAAGTAGGCGAGGCCTGAGATGGGGGTGGAGGGAGGACCCTCCTCCTCACCTGATCCAAGGAGAGAAACAGGCTCTGAGGGGAAGAAAGGTCAGGGAAGGGACCCTGTGGTCCTTTGTGGAGACAGTTGTCCTGGCTTCTCAGGACAACGGGAGGGGGGTTTGCTGGCACAGAGCTTGGGATGTCAGGCTCGTTTCCCAAAGCACTGGAAAACCCTGAGATCTGAAGTCGAATCTGAGTGAGGTGGAGAGAGAAGATGCCCTGGAACTGAACCCCCCACCTCCTAATCAGGGCCTCGAGTTTCAGATATCCCAAAGCACCCCTAAACCCGAGGCACTCTGGCTAAATCCAATGCACAGGGACTTCCTGCCCTACGGGTTTAGGGACTTCACTGTTGGTGCCACAAGTTCCCATCGTGACTTGCTAACCCCCTGCCAAAGAGGCCCCAGCCCCAAACACCAGGGTACGGAGAGGCCCCGAGTCTGGGGTAGTTGAGGCTGTAAGGCTAGGCTCCGGCAGCCCGGCCACAGAAATAGAAGCTATTTTACACGCTTCCTAGAACCTGCACAAGATGACAGCCCCTGGGGCCCGGAGCATGAAGGAAGACCAGACTGTTTTACTGCCTTCTAGAAGCTCCTTTCCTCAGAATGTCTCAGAATGTCTTATCTACACCCTGGCTCCCACAGGATGGTCCAGCTCTAGGACCATCTGTTGCTCCCACTGGCCCATAGGTCCTGCCACTGCGCCTGGGCTTCTGGGGTTCCCTCCACCTGGGTGTCCCTGCCCCTCCCCACAGCCACCTGCACTTCCCTGGTCAGAATCCTTGCTGCTGAGAAACCCAATGACACAGCCTATGTGAGGTGCACAGCAGAGGACTAGAAGGCCAGACCCCCAGGAAGCTGGGAGTCTCGAAGGTGCCCAAGATTTACAGGAAAGTAGTGCAGGCCCCAGGTGACACCCAAGGAAACAGCTTAAAACACCCAGCTCCAGAGCAGAAAAGAGAACCCCCAGTGTAGGGGCAAGGGGGGCTGGTGCCCAGAGGGGGGCTCAGCCTCTGACAGAGGCCAGCACAGCCCTGAGGCTGACCACGGGGCCCTCGCAGAAGTCCCCTGGCAGGAAGCTCAGGAGCGGAGAGAAACACCCAGCGAGACTGAAGAAGGGGCTACACTTCCCTGGCTCTCAAACAATGGCATTTTTAAAAACTTTTTTTATTTTGAAATAATTATAGATACACAGGAAGTTGCAAAAATAGTGCAAAGGGGAGGCCCTGTACCCTTTACCCAGTCTCCCCCCATGATAACATCTCGCATCACTGAAGCTCGACATCAAAACCAGGAAGCCGCTGCTGCCTTTGGGACAATTCACAGCCCTCATTCAGGCCTAAACAATGGCATTTTAGTCACCTCTTGAAACGGTGTTAAACAATAGCTGCATTGCCAGGAATTTCAACACTGCTCTCAAAGTGGCTTGGCGCACCTGGCTAGGGGACCAGTGTCGCAGAGGCCCAGGAAACTCTGTCCTCCCCTCTGCCTTCGACTCCTGATGAGAGCCTTGAAGGCAGGGGCAAAAGGACACTCCCTCCACCCCCCCACCTCCCCCAGTTTCACCAGAAGCCAAGGAGAACAGGTTGACAAGGAGAGAAGGGGAAACAGAGGCAGGCCGCCAGCCTTCCTGCTCTTGCTCTGTGCTGGGAGCAGGTGAACAGGCGGACGTCGGTGCCGAACCTGCATCTCGGTGGCAGGTTCTTTAGTCTCTTGCCCGCCCGCCTTAGGACAAGTCCTTGCAGTCTTGTGCCTCAGTCTTTTCGTCTGTGAAATGGATGCATTAACAGGTGGGAACCTACTGCACAGGCCCACGAGGAGGATTCGGTGAGGTGATATTTGTAAAGAGCTCGGACACCTATTGGGCACCTAATAACTCTACACATGTGCTTGATAAACTAAAGCTAAAAATCAAAATGAGATAAAATATCCATAAGTGACTTTTCAGGAGAGCAAAGCAGGTGTTTTTCCATATAGCCCAGAGTACTTGAGGCTTTGGGGAAGCACGGAGGTCTTTGAGAGAGCATTTAATTGCTATGGAGGACTTTTTTGCTCCTAAAATCAACGAAATAGGTAAATAAACTGGAGATGATTGAAGATGACTAACCACGTGCTCTGAATATGGTGGTATTTGAGAACAACCATCAACCTCACCATGGGGGCCTTGTCACCAGTAGTGCTGTTGTCCCTAGTCCTGGTGCCTGTCCTCATCCCTTGTAGGATGAGCAAGACCTAACTATACCAGGTCTACAGAGTCTCCGTAGGGAGCTCCACAAGGCTAGGGGTCAATCTGGACATTTATTCAATACTTGGTTCATTGTCAGAAAGTCCATCAGCCCTGAAAGGACACAGGCAGACTGTTACCGGGGAATTTCTAACAATGAAAGAGGATTCCAGTTAGTGGCCATTGCAGGATAACCAGCCTGATCCCAGAAAGGGACGTGTCCCGGGGCTCATCTGCTGGTTGAGACGGGCTGGGAAGACCTACGGGCCAGGGGTTGACTCTCAGCTGGGCCACACTCTCTCTGGGGCCGTTCAGAGAAAGCCAGAAATCCTTTTCAGCCCAGACCACAGCAGCTGGGACTGGGAAGTAGGAGGTTAAACAGATTATGCGCTCAACAGCGGGGAGCTCCTAATAGACCCTATTCAAAGGGGACCTAAGACCCAAGGATTCCACAACAGAATCTGGCAAACCCACAGTGCTTTATTTCATTATAGTGGTTGAAAAGGAAAGCTACGATTTTTTTTTTAATTGTGATAAAATATAAGTCATATCAAGTTTACCATTCCAATCCGTGGCATTAATTACATTCACAGTGTTGTGCTAATATCACTACTGTTTATTTCCAATTTTTTTTTCAACACCTTAAACAGAGACTCTGTCTCCATTAAGCAATAACTCTCCATTCTTCCCTCCCATGACCCCTGGTAAACTCTGGTCCACTCTTCGTCTCTATGAATTTGCCTACTCGAGATATCTCATGTAAGTGAGACCATATAATATAATATTCTGTGTCTGGCTTATTTCACCTGGCATAATGTTTCCAAGATTAATCCACGTTGTATCCACATATTTATGTGTGTCAATTCTTCTTTATAAGGCTGAATAATATTCCCTGGTGTGCATGGACCACATTTTGTTTGTCCATTCGTCTGTTGATGGACACTTAGGCTGCTTCCACCTTTTGGTGATCGTGAATCATGGAACACAGATACGTAAGTCTCTGAAGTCCCTGTTTTCTAGTATTTTGAATGTATACCTAGGAGTGGAATTGCTAGGTTAGGTGGTAAGGAAAGTTTCCATTTTGCTTCAGAGCTTTACTTTCTTGGCCAAGGCTTGTCCTAGACTACCAGAAGGAGCCACATGGGCCACACGTCCCATAGGCCATGCTGCTGGAGCTCAATCATGAATTAACTTGTGCTTTTCTTTCTTTTTTAAGATTTTATTTATTTATTTGAGAGAACAAAGCAAGAAGGGGGGGCGGGGAGGGAGAAGCAGACTCCACACTGAGCAGGGAGTGTGATGCAGGGCTCCATCCCAGGACCTCAGGATCATGACCTGAGCCAAAGACAGATGCTTAACCAACTGAGCCACCCAGGAGCCCCTAGCTTGTGCCTTTCTTACAGCAAATGGCTCATACCTTGAGCTTTGACTGCAGCATGATTGAGAAAAGTGAACCAAGTAAGACCCAAGGAGAAGGTGAAGGGAACATGAACCCCTTCCGCATAGGAAGCCTCTGGCACAGAGAAGCTCACCAGGCACCTGGGAGGAAGCGCAGAGCTGGGGCTCGGGAGGATGCCCTCTGAAGGGATTGAAAGCCCAGCTCAGTGAGACACATCTCCTCCTTAGAAGCTACTAATATTTGTTTTAAAATGAGCAGCTCGGGATCCCTGGGTGGCGCAGCGGTTTGGCGCCTGCCTTTGGCCCAGGGCGCGATCCTGGAGACCCGGGATCGAATCCCACGTCGGGCTCCCGGTGCATGGAGCCTGCTTCTCCCTCTGCCTGTGTCTCTGCGCCTCTCTCTCTCTCTCTGTGACTATCATAAATAAATAAAAATTTAAAAAAATAAAAAAATAAAATGAGCAGCTCCTACCAGCACCATGACACTTTTTCATCACCAATGAGTTTAGGAGAGCCCCCCCGCCCACCTTTTTTAATCAATTTTACTTACTCATGCAAGGCTCCATGATTTAGGCTGAGGGCTCAATCTCCATCTGTCATGAGCGGAAACACCCTGGCACTTCCTGGAAAGGTAGCCTTTGCAGGTGTTTGGGGATATGACCTTGCATTCACCTGTTCTGTGAGGGTTAAATGCGGTGATTGATGAGAAGCACTGAGCATAGCACCTGCACGTGAGTGAGTTCTGGGAATGAATTTTATTCAACGGATACTAAGAGCAGCCTGAACGCTGCTCTCAGGTTGCTTACAGTCTAGGAGGGATGGTTTCAAGCCCAGAAGCAAGGAAGGTCTTACAGATGGGGCATTTGAGTTGGGGGGGGCATAGGTGGGGGTGAAGCCCAAGGGATTTGACCAAGGTGTGTGAGAGCAGTGCACGACCCCTGTGGCACAGCCCCAGTGGCACACACGTGTGTGCGTCACAGACCAGGAAGCTTGTTAGAAATGCAGATTTTCTGGCCCCATCCCCAGAGAGAGCAGCTTAGGAGGTGTGGAGCCCTGGAGCGAGGCTGGGAAGCTGCAGTATTAATCAGTCCTTTGGGGGATCTCAGTGCAGGTGGCTCTTGGGTAGGGTTTGGGGGTTGCTGGCCAGATGGGAGGGGAGCAAGTTAGGAGGAATTAAATTTAGATGAGTCACGACCTCAGAAGGTCTTGAATCAGGAGCACCTGGGTGGCTCAGGGATTGATCCCAGGGTCCAGAGATCGAGTCCCACATCAGGCTCCTCACAGGGAGTTTCTCCCTCTGCTTGTGTCTCTGGTTTTCTCTGTGTCTCTCATGAATAAGTAAATAAAATATTTAAAAAAAAAAAAAAAAAAAGGTCTTGAACCAGAGTGAAGGTATGGGTGGGAACAGAAGTTCAAAGGAGAGAAAATAGGACTTTGAATGGTCCTTCTGGTACCTGCCACCTCATGGATGAACCTGGAAGCAGGTGAAGGAAGCCAAGCAGGAAGGGTAGCTATTGTCTGACTCTATTTACACAAAATATGCAGAATAGGGACATCTGTAGAGAGAGAAATCTGAATGGTGGTTGCTAGTGTTTGGGGGAGGAGGGTGGAGGTGACTTCTGATGGAGATAAGGCTCCTTTTATGGGTGATAAAAATGTTCTGGAAGTAGACAGTGATGATGGCTGCACAGGGTTGCGAATGCAACAAATGCCACCAAGCTGTCCCATTTAAAACTGTTAAGATGGCAATTTTTTTTATAAGGTTCTTTTTTTTTTTTAAGATTTTATTTATTTATTCACGATAGAGAGAGAGGCAGAGACACAGGCAGAGGGAGAAGCAGGCTCCATGCAGGGAGCCCAACATGGGACTCTATCTGGGGTCTCCAGGATCCGGCCCTGGGGTGAAGGCCACGCTAAACCGCTGAGCCACGGGGGCTGCCCCAAGATGGCAAATTTTATAGTATATGTATTTTACCAGAATAAAATTAAAAGTAACTGAGCATGTTTTCACATGGGTCTGTTTTTTGTTTGTCTGAAGAGAAAGAGGGAGAGAGCATGCAAGCATGGGGAGGGGGAGAGGGAGGGAATCTCTCGCAGACTCTGCGCTGAGCAGGGAGCCCAACACGGGGCTCGGTCTCACCACCCTGAGGTCATGACCTGGGCCGAAATCAAGAGCCGGATGCTTAACCGACCGAGCCACCCAGGCGCCCCTCATGGGTCCCTGTTATAGAGCGTGAAAGGTGACTTTCCCCTGTTCCAGCATAGAACATGGGGTCGGTGGTCCCAACCAGCCAGTGTCGCAGGGTATCTTACCTATATTATTTTGAGGGTAGTTGCTCAGGACCCCTGTGGGGGATTTCCGCAAAAAAGAGTCCGGAGAAATAAAGCCTAAGGTGTAAAAGATGTGCTGAAATGCATACCCACAATCTCCCTCTCTCTGCCCGCACACAGCACGGCGTCTTGAGGGAGGTCCATCATCAAAGCTGCTTCACGCTCTTATTTTCGCTGGCAGGAGAGAGCAGGAGGCAGAAAGGAGGAACTGCAGACACTGGGGCCTTCTGGGCAGAACCAGTGCTCTGGCCTGCTGCAAAGAGGACAGGATCCTGGGCAAGGGGGCCAGGCCCGAGCCTCCGGGATGCGGCCTACAGAGCTCAGGCTTCGCTGCTGCTCCTACGTCCCAGGGGCTACAGTCCCCCTTCTCTGAAGGAAGCAGAGCAGAGGAATCCCTCCTACACCGAGACTCAAGGCCTTGGAAACCAAGCTAATGGCCTGGCCGGCTCTCGTGGCAGATACTCAAGTGCCCGTGGAGCCAGCCAACACAAACAGGGCTTTCAAAGCAGCCTCTAGAAGCCATGTGTACCTAGTACCCAGTTCCTGTGCCCACCTGAAGGTGTGGGAACTCGACACCACCTGCAGAGACGCCGTGCCCCCCTCCCCACCCCGTCCCCCCGCCCCCGGGTGGGCTCCTTCAGGAAGGAACGCTGTCAGAAATATTAGTTTAGCTGCTGGCCCTGAGGGGCGAGAATGCTAGAAGGCTCTGGTGGGTATAAAGGACCGCTGTTTTCTTTTTCTTTCCTCACGGTAGGTTACAAGCTCTGATGAAAGGATGGACTTTGATCCCACTCTCAGCCATCCCCAGGAAAGGGAGAGCCAAGGAGAGAGCCAGCAAAGCCAGGAACCTGCCACGAATGATGCAGAGTCAGCAGAAAGCCATCTCCCTCGATGTGGAAAGAAATTGTTGCTGGGAACTCACTGAGTCCTTCCAGAAGGTTACATTTTAGGAATCACCACACCTCAATGTTTTCTGCTTGGGCTCCAGAGACCCAGAGAGTCTCTATAGCTGTGCATTCTTGCCAGAGGTTCGCCAGCACTCCTGAAACGGCTCGCTTGAACCCAAATCCATTCATTCGTTCGTTCATGGTTCATTCTCTGTATACAGAACTGGCCCAGGGGCATCTCTGGGTGGCTCAGCGGTTTAGCACCTGCCTTCTGCCCAGGATCGAGTCCCACGTCGGGCTCCCTGCATGGAGCCTGCTTCCCCCTCTGCCTGTGTCTCTGCCTCTCTGTGTGTGCGTGTGTGTGTGTCTCTCATGAATAAATTAAAATAAAATAAAATAATAAAAGAAAAGAAAAGAACTGGCCCAGGTACAGTGGAAGCTCCAGCCCAGCCCAGGCTCAGTACCCCTCTAAGTAACGGACACGGAACACATACCTGCTGAGCAAATGAATGACTGAATGAAACTTGGTTTTCTTTTATTTTTTTTAAGACTTTATTTATTTATTCATGAGAGACACACAGAGAGAGGCAGAGACACAGGCAGAGGGAGAAGCAGGCTCCATGCAAGGAGCCCCACTTGATCCCAGGCCCCCAGGATCACACCCTGGGCTGAAGGTGGCGCTAAACCACTAAGCCATGGGGGGGCGGGGCGGGGGGCTGCCCTGAAACTTGGTTTTCAAGACTCACAATCCAGTTGGGATGACCACAAACACAAGGGTAGTTATATGAAATAAATAATACTGTGAGAAAGAGTCAGATTAGGGGCCAGAGCGTGTACGGATGGTCACCTCAGCTCATAAGGAAAGCATCACTCCATCAACAGGAATCTATTTTAGTTCCATTGACTGTGAGAACCTGCGGGGGCTCATCCCTCCTGAGCAGCTGGAAAGAATCGAGTTGTAAAGGACACACTTGGCGGGAGTTGGGTGGGGGGTGTCTTAGAAAACCAGCAAGCAAGAGAACTCAAAGCCCTCCAAACCTGGAGAGGCGGAGGCCACCACCTGCTTTCCAACATGTCACAGGGAATCCAGGCAATACTTCCCGGGAAAGGTTTAAAGGATTTTTTAAGAGAAAGTCGCCTTTGATAGAGTTTGCACAAAATGTGTTGTAACGGCTGCGTTCATGGAAGACCCAGCTGCATCTTTATACAAAGCATTCAGCCAGCGAGGCATTGTATGGGAGAAGGAAGCAGAGGCCTTTGAAGCTGGTTGTGTTTCTTTGGGTGGCTTAGATTTTCCTGGGTGACTGGTTTTCGCATATCCATCTTCTGGTTCTAACTTGGCCTCCACCAAGCCAGAGACTTAGGCTCTACCTTGTTGCTTATTAACTAGGAGGAATGTATGTGGGGCTTTTCGGTGCTTTCAAGAACTTTGCCATTGTAACAGAGCTGATTTATGGTTCTGCTTTTACAGCTCCAACCCTGTTTCAATTTGCCCAGAGAAGCGGAGGTCTCTCCTCTGTACAATGCACCAATTACTCATGGATCCCAAGTGAGGCACAAAGGAAGGGGAAACCCAGTTGCCAGGGGTGGGGGCTGCTGCGATCCTTCCCGGGTCAGGAGTCCTGGATAAAACATGGACAACAAACTGTGGGCGATGCTATAGAATTCCCCACCCTAGGGCAATTGAGGCACGCAATCCCCAGGCGGGTAGCACCTACTTATTTCTAGGACTGTTCCAATCCGATCACACTTTTCAAGAACAGCTAAAACATGCCTCCCGCCAACCGGAGGAAGTCACTTCACACTTGCTCATCAATATTTTCCTCTCACCCTGCCTGATAGTCAATAGGGCACCTGTTGAATGTCCTAACAGAGGGAGAAATAAGCACGACTCACTTCTGAGAAGGGAGACGGGCAAGTCCTCTCATTAGCCAGATAGGTTTCTTCTGGGTGAAAATAAAAATCGCAAGCCTGGGAATCAAAGGCGAATCCAGCCTTGAAGGGCTTCTGGCGGCTTCGTGGGGGATTGGCTGGGGTTGCAAAGGGAAGGTCCATGCTGACCCATCTGGCTTCCCACCACTGCTGAGGCTATTCATTCCTTAATTAGAAGGGCTTTGGGATTTTTCAAAGGCCTTTTAAAGGAGTCTTGCTTACTCCTTTACTCCAACCAAGGAGCCAGGACTTCTGCTTCTGGAACTTGCCTCTACTACTTACTGTTACCACTGCTTCAACTTCCTCTTCTTATTAAACAGCTAGATTTGAAGACTTTTGCATCTATAAGTGTACGTGCCATTTCTGGGCTTTATTTACTGGCATTTATCAGAGATAGCCTCCTTCCCTTCTGCTTTTTAAAATTTGCTTTTAAGGGATGCCTCGGTGGCTCAGTGGTTGAGCATCTGCCTTCAGCTCAGGATGTGATCCCAGTTGGGGGATTGAGTCCTGCATAGAGCTCCTGCGGGGAGCCTGTGTCTCTGCCTCTCTCTGTGTCTCTCATGAATAAATAAATAAAATCTTAAAAAAATAAATTAAAAAAATAAAATTTGCTTTGAATGTAAAGAATTTTTTTACCTGAAAAAAAAAAAAGGTTAAGCACACCATTGATGCCAACCTTGGACCCTCAAAGGAAGAGTGATTGCTCTCAGGGCTGGAGTCTTCGACACCCATCCCAGCCCCCACCCTGCTGTCCGGTGGTGGCACACTGGGGACAGCTCCGTTTATTACAGCGCTTGCCTCTAGGTATAAAAATCTTGAACAACTGCTCTTGTAGGCAAATCTGCAAACTGCCTGAGCTTGCCACATGCTGAAGGGGAAGGGGAAGCCGACACGCTGCCAGGTTTCTCCTGGAGGGCATTAAATCGCAGCGGCCAAGCATAAAAGGAGGCTTTGCTCAGAGCACAGACCCCCAATTCGCCTACGTGGCGGCTTATGCTGCGGACCCCTTACTATTTTCGATTTTTAAAATAAATAGCCCTGAGGGGAAAGCTGGCTTTACGTCAACGCACAGAAATTTAATTTTAACTTCTATGAATACAGCTATTAACCAGACGGTCCCTTTCGGGTAAGAAGGGCTCCTACCAGCGGAGACCTTGGCTGGGACTCGAGCTCATGTGTTTCCAGAGCAGTCCAGTGTGTGCATCTGAGAGTGTGTATTTTAAGAAGGGGAAATAGCATTGCACAACCGAGCACCTTTTACTTCTCTGTCTCTCATTCAAAGAATTCTTTCCAGATCCTATCACCTTGAGTAAGGAACTCCCAAAGCAGAAACTCCCCCGTGCTCCAAAGGGAAAGGCACATGACTCCCAAGTTTGAAGGGGACAATCCCGGACCACGGCGCCGAGCCCTAGTTCTGATTCAGGAGGCCCAGCTCTCAAAGCAGGTTGCAAAAGGGCAGTTGTGAAAGCAGCTCTGTGCATGCAGCCCAGCTCAGAGGATGGCCCCGGCATTCCCCCAGAGGAAACAATTACTAGGCTCGGAGGGGAGTTTGGGTGAAAGAACAGTTCATCAGGCTGAGAAGAGTGCATTTAGCAGCATCAATAGTTTGTATGTCAGAAAGGGCACAAGACAATTTTAAAGAAGCCTGCACAGCAGAGAGACCTTTTTCCCCAATTATATTTTTTCTGCAGCGTTCCCACACTTTCAATTTTTAAAAGTGAGCAGCAGAAGGGAAATTTCACTGTAATATCTTGGGTCCATTTGTTCTTTGTCGAAAATACTGTTTTTCTACCAAAGGCTGATGGCTTGTACGGGGTCCCCCCCATACCCTATGTTACCCCCACCCCCACCCGCCTTCTAAGAAATCAATAAGACATGCTTGGCTAAGGCAGTCTATCTATTCCGTTATCAAAAGTCCTAGATCTAGTTTAAACCTACAAAACAATGTATCCTGAACGGGTTTGAAATGTGGCTCAACCAACAAAGTGGTTTTTATGGAATACCTGGATATGATAAACACGTGGCCCATTAGGGCAGAAGAGGCCCCTTGGTTCATGCAGTCACATCAACCTCCTTTTCTTTCCTCCCACTAACCAGGATAGGCAGAAGGAGTCCGCTGGTTAAGTCATAGCCCAGGAATATCACAGCTTGCTTCTTAATTTGCGATCCTTCTCTATGAGCTTGGACAAGTTAATTGACATCTAGTTTCCTGACTTAACCTCTCTGCAAAATGGAGGCTTTAGAAGTTTCAGCTACAGAACGAAATGACTATAATTCAAATATAACACTTCTTTGCAAATCAAGGTCAAGTTTAGGAATTTGTGAGAATTATTTGCGGGTCCCCCAAACTGCCCAGCCCCAACCAGCATTCATCTTAGCGCCAGTCCTCTGTCTTAGCAGAAAGCCCCAGTCTAGTCTCTGAGGCTTAGAAGGGATCCCATTTGTCTTCATCTCCTTCGTCCCCATCCTTTGGGTACAATTTTGCAAATGTTTTCATAAACTCCTCCTCTAATAATATCTCCTTTATGCCCACACTGGCCCCACCCTTTGGCATGGCCATTGCATGACACTAAGAAATGGTTATCTTTATTTTTTCTTTTTTTTAAAGATTTATTTATTTATTTATGAGAGAGAGAGAGAGAGAGAGAGAGAGAGAGAGAGGCAAAGACACAGGAGGAGGGAGAAGCAGGCTCCATGCCCGGAACCCGATGTGGGACTCCAGGATCGCGCCCTGGGCCAAAGGCGGGTGCTAAACCGCTGAGCCACCCAGGGATCCCCCTTTTTCTCTTTTTAAAAAAAGATTTTATTTATTTATTCATGAAAGACACAGAGAGAGGCAGAGACACAGGGAGAGGGAGAAGCAGGTTCCCCATGGGGAGCCCAATGCAGGACCTGATCCCAGGACCCCGGGATCACGACCTGAGCCAAAGGCAGACGCTCAACCACTGAGCCACCCAGGTGCCCCAAGAAATGGTTATCTAAGCCAGACTGCTTATCACAAAGATCTTCTGCCTCAGTCTCCCCTGTCTGTAAGGATATGCATAATAATCCTGTTCTTGTGTGTGTGCATGTGGATACAGCCATTTCTACATTGGCTTTGAATTCCTTAGAAGATGCTAGGTTCTGGCTTAATTTTTAATTTCTTATTACATGTGTCACTTCAGAAGAGGAGTAGCAGCAATAAGAACAATAAAAGCCAGGGGTGAGCTTGCAAGGAGAATGATACCAATTACCACACATCCAGATCATAGCTCTGAAAAAGCAGCTGAGGACAGGAATTAAGATGCTGAAGCTTTTTAAGTCTTGTAAGTACAATTCTTTGAAACCCACTATCTTTCAAAAACATCGTAATGATCTTGCCATCACGACTTCAAACAGTCCTAATGAAACCCACAGAGAAAGACACGCACAGCTTCCCAGTGGTAAGGGGAAGAGATTCCCTTCGAAAATTAATAGAAAGTAGACGAGTCATTACACGTAGCCGTCCTGTTGCTACAATAAATTATTACATTGTTGTAGGCTTTTATAAAATTAGATACCACAGTAGCAGGGGAAAAAAAAAATGAAACCCTGTCTCCTTTATCGGAAGGATCAGTGGAAACTGAAATAACTCCATCCTGAGAGAGGATTAAATTCTAACCTTTCCAAAAAAACGTCACTGAAATGAAAAAGCCCATCGAACAGGGTGCTTCGTGCTGGAGCCTGAGCCTGCCTCGGAGATGTGTACTGTGATAGGCACCCTGCCTGCCTGTTCCTGCAGGTCCTAACGAGATGATGTCTTTCTTATACCCACCTGCCTGTCTCACATCCAGGCTGGATGACAGCTAATAGCCAGCAGCTCAGAGCAGGGAGCAGCCTGGCTGGTTTGAACTAGTTTAAAATGACACATGTAGCTTCCTTATCACACATTTTGATAGGTTCATGGCTCCCCTTACTGATCAGATACCCGGGGAAAAATATCTTTGGGATAATTCTCATTGCTCAGCTCCCTCCTTAAGGAGCATATCAACCGTCTTGATCTAATTAAATTGCAAAGAAAACGTCTCTTCCAATGGCCTCCCAGACCACCGCGTTACCACAGGTAACACCAGCTCGGCGGGATTTGGTTTACGCGTTGGTCTTGTCTGGACTAGAGGAATTGTATCTTCTGAAATTCTTTGATAATTGGTATTCCTTCTTTTTGTTCCAAAGAGCCTTAAAAGCTTGGGCCCCTGCCTTTCACATCCTTTGCATGCCTATGTACCTGATGACTGGTCCCATGGAACAGCCCAGAGGACGTGCTAAGGACCCCTCCGTGAGGGTCTTCTCTCATTAAGCCTCCAGGAAGCCTTCTGCTTCTTCATTGCTCTTCTTCTTTTCTTTTTTTTTAAAAGATTTATTTATTTATTTATGATAGAGAGAGAAAGAGAGAGAGAGAGGGGCAGAGACACAGGAGGAGACTGACTCAGGACTTGATCCCGGGACTCCAGGATCGCGCCCTGGGCCAAAGGCAGGCTCTAAACCGCCGAGCCACCCAGGGATCCCCTTCATTGCTCTTCAAGTGAGAAAGTGCAGCAGGAGAGACGCAGCTCCAGAAAGATAAGCCACCAAAGACCTGCTGCTTCTCTGGGAAAATTAGCTGGAAGAAATCTTAGGAGCGGCTCAGGCAGGTCTCCCATTTTATGAATGAAAAAGCAGAGGGACAGAGAGGTCTTGTGATTGCCGGATCAGATTGCATTCCTCCCCGACCTACACCCTGGGGGGGGTGGGGTTTCTCTGCTCTCTTGCCACTCCCCATGGAATGCCCTCTCGGAGACTTTGGCTCCTCTACTCTGTGACAGGCCCATCCCAGCTAAAGCCCGGCCAACGGCCACAAGCCAATAGCCAGCGACAGCATGCCAAGCCCAGGGAGTGAGGCAGCCGATGCCACCTGGAGCCAAGACAAGTTGGCCCCTCCAACCCCTTACCCAGACTGCAAAATCCTCGACAAACCAATGGTGGCTTTAAGTCACTTTGTTTTAGGGTGGTGTTTGCTGCACAGCAATGGATAACCAACCACTCTCTGAAATGATCTTGATGATATACTTATTCACTTTCCATGACATTCCTCCCCTTCCCCCCACCACCCCGCCATTAGGACATGAGTTCCATGAACTTATCCATGTTATCCCGGGACCTCCAGCACTCAGCACGGTGCCTGGCCCCCAATATATACTCAATAAATATTATTTGCATGAATGAATGAATGAATGAGAGAGGTCGTACAAGTTTTGACCGGTTATGCCTCAAAACCCAGTGTCCTGCTCCTAATCTTCATCCTGTTCCATTATCCCCAGGTACCACCATTACATGAATTTCTCTCATGAATCATCCGCTTTGGTCTTTAGCGGGGATTTAAGTCCTAGAGTCTGCGTGATTTACTCAAGTATATGTCTTTAATGCCTAAGGAAACATGCTCAAGGCTAAACATATCTCTAGCTAATCATTCAGAGATTGATTCCCATGGACGCTACAGTAATCCTAGTGGACATCTATCGAGCACATCTACGGCTCAAGCTCTGCCTTCAGCCCTTTATATGCATCAACCCCTTTTCAGTACCCTATGAGATGGGTACTGTTACTTTTACAGACTGAGACCCAGAGATGGGGAGAGAGTCCCTAACTTGCCCACGGTCACTCAGCTAAGTGATTCATAAAGCCGGTGGGTGGGGCTGGCAAGTGTGCCCAGCAGAGTGGGAAAAGGATCCTCCCACCTTGGAAACTGAGCAGGCCCTCTGCTGTTTTTGTTTTTTAAGATTTTATTTATTTATTTGACAGAGAGAGAGAGACAGAGAACACAAGCAGGGGGAGCAGCAGGCAGAGGGTAGAGGGAGAAGCAGACTCCCCTCTGAGCAGGGAGCCCGATGTGGGGCTCGATCCCAGGACCCTGGGATCATGACCTAAACCGAAGGCAGATGCTTCACTGACTGAGCCACCCAGGTGCCCCTCCTCTGCTGGTTTTATCAGAGCTGAGCATGGTTACCCATCCCTCCCTGGTCTGGCTCCTTAAAGACTTGAGACCAGGCTGGAGGCTGCTGCTGTGATGGGTTTCCTAGAATGGGGATGGCCTCTTATCAAAGGCTGGGAAGGTAATAGAGCAAATAGCTCATCTGTCTGTCTCTTTTTATTTTTTTTTAAGATAGATAGATGATAGATAGATAGATAGAGATTGATTGATTTGAGAGAGAGAGCGCTCAGATGGAGGGAGGGGCAGAGGGAGAGAGAGAGTTAGGGAGAGAAGCAGACTCCGCTGAATGCACAGCCCGACCTGGAGCTCGGACTCACGACCTTGAGATCATGACTTGAGCTGATCAAGAGTTGCACGCTTTAACCAACTAAGCCACCCAGGTACCCCCTTCTCGCTCATCTTCTTAAGCCAAGTTTCCAGAGTTTCCTCCAGCCCAACCACAAGGGCACACTTGCCTTCGGGCAGAGGCTGGTATGTGGGTGCAGGGGGAGATGTCTGCAGGTCCACACAGAGAAGCGTCCAGACCCTGAGGTAGAGGTGCAGCCCCGATGTCCTCCGTGGGCGCACCCTGCGATCCAGCACTCCGTCTTCAGTTCAGCGTGGCTCACGGCTGCCGGGCAGCCAGCACGACCGGGCACGGCGCCGAGTAAGGCCTTTCCTCGCATGGTCAGGAAAGCAGAGCCTGAGAATCGGCGGTGACCCGAGGACGGGGTGCTGGAGTTTCCTTGGAGCCTGGATGACTTTATTTCCAAAGTGTATCTTAAAAAGCCGTAGGGTCCCGCCCTCTGGAGCAAAAGCAAAGAAAAAAAAATTTCTTTTTTTTTGGTCTTCTATTTCTGTATTCAGGCAGGAAACCCACCTCGAGGGCACCGGCTAAGATGACCCTTCGTAGGAGCTCCGCGGCCTCTGGGGCTTAGCATCTCCGGACGGAGGCGAAATAAGCAGCCACCTGGTCTGGCACAAGCAAGCAGAGTTTCTGCTTCACGGGCTCGTTCGTGCCAACCTGGTGCCTTTTATCCGCCCCCAGCCACTGCCCTAGAGCCCATATCCTCTCCCTGCAGCCAGCTGCCTGGGATCGGTGGGAATTACGTGGCTGGATGGAGAATGGGTGTGGGGAGAAATGCCTTCCCTGGGGCTTCGGGTCTAGCAAGATACCAGTGATCAAAGGGAAGACAGAGGCCTGGATGTGCCCGAGTCGGAGAGGGCGCACCTGTGGGAGGGAACCCAGGCCGGGCCTGCCCCCGGGGCAGTCAGGAGAGAGGGCTCTGCAGGCTGCCTGCTCCCCCGCACACCCCGGGACAAAGGCCCTCTCAGGCTTTCTCTGGGTCCTGAATGTGAGTAAATCACCACTGCAGCCGAGAACAGTGTGTGTGCCAGACTCAGCTTCTCTTTAAAAACGGTTCTGGTGGGCCTGGGTGGCTCAGTGGGTTAAGCACCTGCCCTCGGTGACGATCCTGGGGTCCTGGGATCGAGCCCCGCATCCCTGGGGCTCCCTGCTCCGCGGGGAGTCTGCTTCTCCCTCTCCCTCTGCTCCTGCCCCTGCTCGTGCTCTTTCTCTCAAATAAATAAATTATAAAAATCTTTAAAAAAAAAAAAAAAAAGGGATTCCCCAGGTGGCTCAGTGGTTTAGCACCACCTTCGGCCCAGGGTGTGATCCTGGAGACCCAGGATCGAGTCCCGCAACAGGCTCCCTACATGGAGCCTGCTTCTCCCTCTGCTGTGTCTCTGCCTCTCTCTCTCTGTGTCTCTCATGAATAAATAAATAAAATCTTAAAAAAAAAAAAAAAGCGTCCTTAACCTTGGTGTTTTAAAACACAAACAAAAGGAAACAGGAGTGATCCTTGTTTATTTCCCTCGTGGACTTTATAAACACACCGTCCCGACCATCCACAGCCTCTGCCGTAAGCTCCAGAAGACAGCCTTTCTTCTCAGACAGGGAAGTTTTGAAAGTTTTTACCGGTTTGAAGAGTGAGAGGAGCCTTCTAACTAAACTTGTTATTTTCAGCTCAGCAAGAGCTTCATTCAATTCTTGGGCTTCAGAAATCACGAGAACTGGGCTGAGGTCCCAGCTGCCACTGCCCGGCCGGGTGACCCGGGCACGCTGCTCAGCATGCAGGCCCCTCTTCTATCAAACGTGGCCCGTCGTGCAGATGATAGGACGGCACCCCCAGAGCCTGCATGGAGATCCCAGCCTTCGAGGTCACTGTTATCAGTTCTGTGCACGTTCGGCTGACGGGGACAGGAGGCTCAGAGCAAAGGACAGTCATTTGCCAGGTTCCCTGGAGGACACTTGAAATTTTACCTTTGAGGTTGGCAGGACTGTGAGCTTCTCATTCCAGAGGAAAATGCAGTTCCAACAGCGTGGAGGGGCAGCCCAGGGCCATAGTGTGTGTGTGTGTGGGGGGGGGGGGGTTGGCCTGCGGGGTGTGGAAAATCAGTGCCTTTTGATTGCTAGCCCATGGGACAGTGTCCCTGTTGGCGTGGGTCTGCCAAGGAGGAGTGACAGGGATGAGGGCCCAGAGGGCAGCCACTTCAAGAATGTATTTCCAATCCTTCAAGTCACTCTTTGTAAGTTAAAATGGGCAAATTACTAATATAATTATTATCTTCAATTTAAAAAAAAAACTTTATTTATTTATTCATGAGAGAGAGAGAGAGAGAGAGGCAGAGACACAGGCAGAGGGAGAAGCAGGCTCCATGCAGGGAGCTCAATGCAGACTCGATCCTCGGACTCCAGGATCACACCCTGGGCCAAAGGCAGAAGCTCAACCACTGAGCCATCCAAGCGTCCTTATTATCTTCAAATTTTAATGAACTCTGGTATGGCTATGACTTACAGACATATTTCAGGTAAGTATTTCTCTCTCTTTTTTTAAGATTTGATTTTTTTTTTTTAAAGTATTTCTCTCTCCTTAAGAACAGGTATCCAGACTACCTCTTGTCCCTCTTTTTAAAAACAGAACTTCTGCTTTTCAGCTGGGCACATGGTTACTCAGAATAGAAACCAGATCTCCCTGATTCGCTTGCAACCAGATATAGTGAAGCTATAAATTAACTTGTGGCAAGTAGGATGTTAGAGGAAGTGGAGTGTGCAGTTTTTCTGCTTTTCTGGCTGATTGGTAGGTTAATGTGATGGCTGGGGCTTAAGCAGCCATTTTGGACCATGAGGTATAAGCTAAAGCTGGCAGAGAAGCAAGAGAAAAGAAGCCAAGATCATGGGGCCATCTCAACCTAGATTGCCTATCCTTGGACCTAATTAATAGAGAAAAATAAACGCTCTCATATGAGCCCATATTACTCTGGATTTCCTGTCATGACCAAATTGAATCCTGCCCATCTTTCCATTTATCCCCCATGGAGCCATCTCCAACCACTTATGACCCTTTCCCCTCGGTGGTTGTGACCTCTCTTTCTGACCTTATTTTTAAGATCTCTCTCATTGATTATATGCCTTTACTTCAAGACGTCAAGCCAAGACTTGATGGATTCAGTGTTTGTGCTTTTTTTTTTTTTTTTTTTAATTTTTATTTATTTATGATAGTTACAGAGAGAGAGAGAGAGAGAGGCAGAGACACAGGCAGAGGGAGAAGCAGGCTCCATGCGCCGGGAGCCCGATGTGGGATTTGATCCCGGGTCTCCAGGATCGCGCCCTGGGCCAAAGGCAGGCGCCAAACCGCTGCGCCACCCAGGGATCCCCAGTGTTTGTGCTTTAAAGACCTTTTTTTTTTATAAGGTTTTATTTATTTATTCATAGACACACAGAGAGAGAGGCAGAGACACAGGCAGAGAGAGAAGCAGGCTCCATACAGGAAGCCCGATGTGGGACTCGATCCCGGGACCCAGGATCACCGGGGCTGCCCGCTTTAAAGACTTTTGATGAGTTGAATGGGAAATCTTGATATTTGTCAAATCTCTTAGAATAATTTAAAAGGTCCATGTAGCTTTATATACCCTGCAAAAAAACAGTCATTTGTGCTACCACCTGAGAACAAGATTTTACTGGTAGAATCAAACCCCCAACTTTCTCCCAGTCTCACCCTTCCTGAGACCTCTCAAAAAACAACCACGTATCCAGGTATACCTGCAAAAGGCTTAACCTATCAGCATTTCCCCTTTGTTTTTGGATTACTGAAAGAATCTCTGCATTTCTGAAAATTCACACAAACATTGAGGGCTTTTTTATTTTAGCAAACCATCTTACCCCTCCTCCTATTCTCACCCCCTCCCCCCCCAAAAAAAAACCAAAACCCACACTGAACTCACTGTCTCATTCACAGGAGCAGGCTGCTTGGCCCTCAACCCGACATAGGCCTAGATTTTTCCCCTTAGGTATTGCCAAGGAGGTGTTTGCAGTTTTCCAAAATGCAGCCCTGAGAGGAATTACTGAAAGACATTCGGCAAAGTAAATACAAAATAAAATGCAGGAGCTTAAAATATTCCAAGTGCCCTGACCATCTATCATGAGCTGACTCTCCTCGGAAGAAACCAGCACACACATAGCTCCCACAATCTCTCCACTGCTTCAAATATCCGTGTGTGTGTGTGTGTGTGTGTGTGTGTGTGTGTGTGTGTGAGAGAGAGAGAGAGAGAGATGCTGTGTTCATTTTGTTGATACCAATTTGAACAAGGGCTTTAGGAAAAAACTTTCCTGGGAGCTGTGACAAGTTCTACCTCTGCCTCCAAATTAATTCAGAATTCAGTCCTCAAGCTCACACCTACTCATCTGGGGACTGTGCTGCGGGCCCAGAGAGTGGAGTCTTCGGAGCCTGACAAGGACAAGGCTGATGAAGGTTGAAAAAACCAGGCCTACGAGAAAGGCTGAAGGTGTGCTGGATCGATTGGGACTGCAGAAGGCAGAGTGAAAAAGGTTTTAAAATAACCCGCAGGTGACAAAGCCTTCAACGGACAGAGTCTGTTCTCCAACTTGGGAGAAGACGTTCCCCATAAAAGACCCGGAAGGAAGAATGAAAGATTAAGGTACAACAAAGGCATAATGTCCTAGCTGGTGGGACCATTAGTCGAGGGACAGGGAAAGGCAACCCTCGCTCATTCCCTGTGCATCTTTATTTTATTTTTTTAATTTATTTGAGAGGGAGAGAGAGCATGAGAGCTCAAAAGCAGGGGGAGGGAGAAGCAGACTCCCTGCCAAGCAGGGAGCCTCACATGGGGCTCGATCCCAGGACCCCGAGATCATGACCTGAGCCGAAGGCAGATGTTTAACCGACTGAGCCCCTCAGGGGCCCCTCCCTGCACATCCTTTAAAGGACAGAAGCCACTCACCTGAGCACAGAGCTGGAGGGTCGCAGGAGACATCTCCACCTCTGGTGTGACAACGGCAAACCAGGTCACCTCCCAGCCCAAGATTTCATGTCCTGCATCTCCTGGGCGCGGGCAGCTCCTTTCAAGGTGACATTCGTGAAGTCTCTGAAAGCACGAGGGGCAGGTGTTGAGTGAGCACCACGCATTATCTCTGGTCTGTGAAGTGCCAGCTTTCCCCAAGCCCAGAGCTTCCTATTGTTTGCCCGTCAACAACTAGCCCCACGGCGATGCGGCCCATGCTTGAAAATATTTATTTTAATGGAAAATAAACACTGGTAGGTAAACTCAAGCAAAAGTGCCGTATTGAGGGAAAATATCCCATTTATTCCAATATGCCTGTAAAAATGGTCACTGGAAAAACTAGCAAGTAAACCCCGAGAGATGCAGGGCAGTGTGGGGGCCTTGGGAAAGGTAACTTTTTCCCTCTTTGTTCCAGTTATAGATAGTTTGGGTTCTGAGTGTAAACTGGCCCACTAACCCACAGCCACGGCTGACGCTATTACACATGCATAAAAGTGAGGAAATTCAGTTATGAATCCCATTGCCACAGTAACTCACACACATCATGCAATCTGTTTGTAACGTGCACTACCGAACGTCGTGTTAACTTTTATGGTCTCTATTACATATGTGTGATGTGAAAACGTTATAGCAGGAGAGGGAGTCATAATTCTGAATTTTCTGATAGTTATGACTTTCAAGTGAGTGTAAAATGGCTACTCTTTTCCCCTTGGTTTTTCTTGCTTTCTGGTTGAGTCTGCTTTTCATTGTATCTTGGTTTCTCAGAACTTCTCTGGCAGATCCTTTACTGCATTACAGAGATGGATTATTTTATTTACCTCTGTCCAAAAAACATTTAGTAAGTGCCTAGTATGGGAAGAGGAGCTGCAGGAGATACAGAAGTGCCTAAATACCTTTTGTGTTCTCGATTTTCAACACGGTACACAGTAGGGCCGTGACAGACACACAAAGGTGGGGAGAAGGTACTTCCTGATGGTGCTTCTGACCTCACAGAGGGCAAGAAAGGGGCAGGAATTCAAATGTGTTCACCGCTACACAGCAATGTGCTAGGTAGCTTAGGGACATTATTTTTGTTGTTGTTGTTTGTTTGTTTGTTGTTGTTGTTGTTGTTTTTGCTTAGGGACATTATATTTTGTCCCCTACATTTTATACGAAAGGCATTATCCCATTTTATTTTATTTTTTAAATTTTATTTATTTATTCATGAGACACACACACACACAGAGAGAGAGAGGCAGAGACACAGGCAGAGGGAGAAGCAGGCTTCACGCAGGAAGCCTGATGTGGGACTCGATCCTGGGACCCAGGATCATGCCCTGGGCCGAAGGCAAGCGCTAAACTTCTGAGCCACCCAGGGATCCCCCATTATCCCATTTTAAAGATGGACAAACTGAGGCCCACACAGCTAATACTAGCCACCAAGTAGTGGAAGCTGGATCGGACCTTCAGTTTGAATAACCGAAAGCTCACTCTCTTTTCTATCATCTCAGGTATCTTCCGCCATCCCAAGCTAGGTCTTGAAGAATATGTAGGTTTTATTTTTGAAATCTTTTTTTTGTTTGTTTGTTTTTTCTTCCATCCCTAACGCAGAATAGATTTAATATTAAGAATTCAGGAAGCACGCGGGGCGCCTCGGTGGCACAGTCGGTTGAGCATCCGACTCTCGGTTTTGGCTCAGGTCACGATCTCAGGGTTGTGGAATCAAGCCCCACGTTGGGGTCCACACCCAGTGTAGAGTCTGCTTGAGATTCTCTCTCTCCCTCTTCCTCTGCCCCTCCTGCTCGTGTGCGCTCTCTCTCTCTAAAATGAATACATGAATCTTTAGAAGAAAATCCAGGAAACACAGAATGTAGAAAGAAGGAAAAAATGCTTATGACTCCAGTCCCCAGAAACTACCACTCCGAATATTTTAGTGTCTTTTTCCTCAAAAGTTTTTCCTGAATCAGAGCTTTTAGCTATTTATTGTTTATTATACAAGTGTTGTTCTTTTACATGAAAGAGTTCATGTCTATGTTTTTTGAGAGAGAGAGAGCAGGAGGGGCAGAGGGAGAGAGAGAATCTTAAGCAGTCTCCATGTCCAGTGCAGAGCCCAATGTGGGGCCCGATCTCATGACCCTGAGGTCATGACCTGAGCTGAAATCAAGAGTTGGACACTTAACCGACTGAGCCACCCAGGTGCCCTTTCATGATTTTCTTTTTCAATTTAGCATAAAACTGTTCCAGGTGGGGAGAGCACATCAGGTGAGTGGGAGGTGAGTGGAAAGGTGTGTGGGGTGGTGGACACAGCAAAGACAGGGCATGGGGCACCCAGCATGCCACAGAGCTTGGCTGAAGCTTCTGAGAGCAGGTGCGCTCCAATCAGGAGCTCCCAAGTGCTTGGTTTCAGGGCTGAGCTCTGTTCCATGAGACACATATATGCACACTCTTCAGCATATGGACAGCAGCTGAGAAACGTTAAACACACTTGGATGCAGAGACGCCGAGGGGGGATCTAACTGCAGTTGTGCCCCGGGCCTGTTATGCAGGCAGCAGTCCGAGGTAGGGCAACAGAAGGCATGTAGGATTCTTCTTACAACACCCACCAGGGGAGGGAAGGGCTGTCTGAAGGGAGGCAGGTGCGGAATACGAAGAAGGAAGAATATGGATGAGTGAAACATGGACTGGAGCTGTGCAGGTATTGTGATCCCAAACTCCAAAGGCAGGAGCTCAGCGAAGCTTCGGGTTGTAAGAGCTGAAAATAAAATCGAACTATTTCCTGTTTGGTTTTTAGGTACTCGTTTGAGACCGATTGCAAGTAAGGGAAACCCTCCATTGCCATCCTAAGACAAATCTGCATGATGTTTCGTTAATTTTGTACATTTTTATCACTTCTAATGCATGGGGGAGGCATCCACATGACCACATCTTGGCATAGAATTCTCGGCTTTCTCCCTAAAGCCGGGGACAGAGGTGGCAGGTGCTCCTGACACACGGAGGCTGGGCTTCACAAGTGGTGGGTGTGAAAGCACGGAGGACCATGTCCCTGGGAATAAGTGGCTGCAAACATCTCGGTGTGGTTCCTGTCACCAGTGTTATAATTTTTTGTTTCTACGTCTCACTCCTCTAGTTGTGAATTTCTTGGGCGCACACCGTGTGTCGCCTGTATTCTAAGCACCTGGCACAGTGGCAAACAGAGTGAGCCCTCGATAAGTTGTTCTTGGATGAAGGAATCGTGTGTGCACGTGTGTGTAATCACACGTCCATGCCTATGTGTGTACCTATATACGGTTGTCTGTATATGGATATGTGTACGTGTGTATATATGCTCCTGTGTGTACACAGATTCGTCTATTAAGGTGTATCTGCCCCTCGTCTGGCTGTACTACCCCCATTCCTGACCTGAGCAGCTTAAGAAAGAGACCTTGCGGGATCCCTGGGTGGCGCAGCGGTTTAGCGCCTGCCTTTGGCCCAGGGCGCGATCCTGGAGACCCGGGATCCAATCCCACGTCGGGCTCCCAGTGCATGGAGCCTGCGTCTCCCTCTGCCTGTGTCTCTGTCTCTCTCTCTCTCTGTGTGTGACTATCATAAATAAAAAAAAAAAAAAAAAAAAGAGAGACCTTGCTTACTCACCAGGGCTCTGTTCTCCTAGACGGGCAGGCCTTGCTTCGCCCAAGTGTTCTGAAAGAAATTCCCTGCAAATCAGAATTTTCTACGTTGAATCCAATTCTGAATGTACTGAAGGAGTCTGTGACCGAGTGTATCCCTCACACGTACTTTTGCAAAGTGCACTTTATAGAAACGCACGTCAGCAATCTTAGATTTGTCTGTTTTCAAATGCAAGATCGATACACCACGTATGCTTCAACCTGGGGCAGGCCTCCCCCGCTTCCACTTCAAACTTTGCTCATCCCCCAGGGCAGCTGGAACAAGGACTCTCCTTACTTGCTTGTACAGGGCGGGGGTGGCTCAGTGGAACGTAGCAGAGGATCCACGTGGGGATGTCCTGGGCCCTCCAACACCGGGGTGCCTAGGATGAGTGACAAGAATGGGCATAGCCCCTCATCATGCTTAGCACAGAAGTTTTACCAAATAATATAATAGTTCCACTTCTGCTCCATTAAACGTGTCAATAGCATGTAACACTGAAGCCGGATATTAGTGCAGAGGACAAAGGTGGGCCTCTCAGAAGGGACTGACCACTATGTGTGTGCCGACCTTGCTTGAATGGCAGGGACTTTGGTTTAGAAACAGGATGTGCGTTTTCCTCCAGAGAGAGGAAAATGGAGAGAGTTTGGCTGTGGCCTCGGCTGTCCTCACAGGGCCTTCGCACCTGCTTCTTCCATCACGCGTCATCCACATGTCCAGCAGAGTTGGGCAATTGTTTGGGGGAAGGTTGCAAGTTTGTCCAGGCTGTCATAACACAATGGCACAGATTGGGTGGCTCAGAGGAGAGGAATGTATGTTCTCACAGCTCTGGAGGCTGGAAGTCCAACATCAAAGTGCTGGTTGGTTTGGTTCCTTCGGAGGCTTCTCTCCTCGGCTTGCAGATGGCCACCTTCTTGCAGTGTCTTCACATGGGCTTCTTCCTTTGCACACACACTTCCGGTGTCTGTCTGTCCACCCTCTTCTTTCAAGGACGCCGGCCAGAGTGGACGAGGCTCACCCACCCTAACGGCCTGCTGTTGACTTACCTCCCCCCAAAGATCCCATCTCCAAAGGCAGGCACCCACTAAGGGGCCTGGGGGTCTAACTTCAACTCATGAATTCAGACGAGGACCCACCGGGGCCTGTAACAGGAGCGCACTCTCCACGGCCGAACACCGCCTATCCTATGCACGTTCTACAGGTGTGAGCACCAGGACATGGAAGCACCTGCCTGCCGGGACCTGCCTCCCCACCCCCCTTGCCCAACCACAAACCAGTCAAAGAAGAAGAAGACCTGCTCTTTGCAAAGTCCTCACCAGGGGAGCAGCGCTGTGAGCCTGAAATCTGTCTCTAAGATACGCAGTGTCCACCCAGGGAGAAAAGCGGCTCCCCTCACCCATGTAATTAATTCTCCATGCTGAAGCTATTCCCTGGTGTCGATTCCCACTGCCTTCTACCCCCCCCACCCCCCCACCCCCACCCCAACCATCTCTGGCACAGTCAAAAGCAGGTTGACGCTGACAGGCGATTATGCAGGCCCATGAATTCATAATTCAAAATAAACCCATCAAAACATTTGCTCTTACTTTTAACCCCATTGTCCCCCGAGTGGAAATGTTAACACACAACAGCAGAAGAGATAAATATGGCAGACAAAAGTTTTCCCACAGCCTTTAGCCCCTTAAACAGTCTAATCCCATTGAGGATATTTATGCCTGGCCAAACACTGCCACTGGGGGCTGGGCTCCTGCCGGTGGCCCCCTCGCAGCGCCCGCCGCCTTTGTAGAGACCAGCTGCCCGTTGCTATGGCGATTTGGTTACGGAAGGGCAAAGCAGGGCACCTAACCCAAGTGCTTTTTTAACCAAACCACATGCTTATTAAAAGAAAGGAGAAAGTTTCCATTAAAATATCTGGGCTGATTACATTTGGAAACTTAATAACATGTGTTGACTCAAATGACTCCCATTGAACTGAACCCCAGCAGGACTTAAGAGTTCACCGGGAGAACAAATATCTCTGATGAAACTTGGCATCTTAACCCTGTTTAACATTTTAATTAAGAAGGGAAAATTCGGTGTCATTTGCTTTTCTGCGGTCTCCAGGAGCGGCAGGGGACATGCTTGAGAATTCCTCCGAGAGGGCAGGCGGAAAGAAATACATTAGCTAATTAGGGATGATGCAAACATCTATATACAAGATATATACGTGCCACTGCTTGCTTTCCTCGCCCGCCTTCTCTGCTGCGTTTCTCCTACCAGACAGATTTCTTAGAAGAGGGTGCGTGAGTGTACCTGCTGCTTCCTCTTAATACTGTTAATTGACAATTAAAGTATCGCTTGGGTCTTTTGACTCTACCCAGCTACAGAAGAGCCGGGACAGGGGCACACATCTACAGCCCCGCTCTTGGGAAATGCCCAGAATTTGCTAACTTCAGAAAACTCTGTCCAAGCCTGCATTTCATAAACATCAAAACTCATCCTTTTTTTTTTTTTTTTTTTATATGAGCCTTTCCTTTTTCTGGCCGCGCAGGCACCCTGGGGAAAGTTTCTTAGGATGGCCCAGTTAAGCAGAAAATATTATCTTCCCTGTTTTGCAAATGAGCTTGTGAAAGGGAGTTTAAAACAGCGGCCAGGGAAGGGCCGTGGCCGGCAGTGGCGGTGGGGACAGCGGTCGCCTCTCCGCCTGGGTCTACTGGCTCGTCCCAGTTTTGGGGGGATAAAAGCACATTGAAACAAAAAACAGTAGGAGAGTCGGCTTCGCCGGAGGACGTATAGAGATCCCCGGTGTATTTCCAACCCGAATAAGAGCCAGAGGCTTTGTCTCTCTGTTTTAGTTGGTGTCGCTTTGCTCGGAAACCCTGAGTCCACCCTGTGCCCTGAGTTTGGGTTAATTTTCAGCTGGGGGCTCCCGTTGATGTCCCTTCACATGCCACCCGGTCCTGCGTGGCCGAGCGTGCCCCTCCTGGGAAGCCTCCGGGCCCTGCTTGGCCTGCCGTCTCCCAGGGCCCCAGGGAAAGCGATGCCCCCAGCCCCCCCATCTTGGGGCCCCAAAGGGATGGGAAGAACTGAGCTATGTGTTAATTGCGTTAAGGCGCTTTCTCTAATGAAATAGTGGCTTTCTCCATAGCAACGGTGATTAGAAGATGCAGAATGGCAGGTCGTCGGGGCCGTCTGGCTGGGAAGTGACGGCCACTTTACAGGACAATTCAGCGCAGAGAGAAGTTTATTGTGTACATTTCACCTAAGCTGACTGCTCAGGTCACACTCCCCAAAGCCGCTTTCTCCCCCTCCGAGCGCTATTTTCAGGCTGACTTGGGGGAGGGAGCCACTGGGATATTTGCTGCCTGGCTGGGGGGAGGGAGGAGTGGTCGATGGGGGTGGAGGAGAGAGGGAGAGAGAGAGAGAGAGAGAGAGAGAGAGAGAGAGAGAGAGAGAGAGAGGAGAGACCTAGGAGAGTTCAGAGGATGGAGGAGAAAAAAACCCTAAAGCTTGCAGCTTGAATGTAAGGCCGCTCTCAAGAAGCTCCCTGCTTCATTAAGCATCTTTAAAAATGCTCATTGAGATGCCCAGAGGCGGTAAGGTGAATTCCCTTTCCATCTTGTGCACCTTTTCTAAAGCGCACGGCCTTCCTGCTCCATACACTGTGGGGTAAGCGATTTTCCAAGTTGGAGGGAGGGGGGAATAAACGTCATCTGGGCCAAACAGGGTAAGATAACAGATTGCAGAACAGGGTAAGATAATGGTCCTAACAGATTGCAGGACCCCAAGCGGGCGGGCAGGAGGCATCCTTCCCACGCTGCTCTCTCCTGCTACTTTCACAGCCAGGTTCTGGGGCTCGTCTCTCTCGTAGATAAACCAGAAATATGACAGGGTGGTTGCTATGACCCAGCTCACACACAGACCACGCCTCTGATGCCCACTTCAGGAGGGATGGAAAGGCCATCCTTCAGAGGTAATGGACTAAGACTTGCCAGGAGGCACTCCCAGGAGGTGAAGCACATTTTGGAATACGAAAAGAAACTAAATATAATCGTGATTTAAAAGTCCAGACTCAAGCCTGCACATAGCCCAAAATATGTTCTCAACTTATAATGGAATCAGATTGCAATGTATCCAGTTTAAGAGCATGGGCTCTGGAGTCCTGGGCCTGGGTTAGATTCCTGGCACTGCTCGCTCAGCTGTCTAAGATGAGAATTAAAAGGAGAGAATTCTGTAGAACACTGACTTCCCGGCATGTAGCAACTGCCCCAAAATTATAATAAAAACGATCATTTTTATTATGCAAAGTAATGCTGTATTACCTATGCATACCACTCTATGACTCAGAAAGTGCTTCCACTTATCTTCCCTCTTATAATCTTCCTAACGACTCTGGGCTATTCCGATAAGCCCTGGTTGTGCCTCGCTGGAGTGAGATCAAAGCTCTGCACCAGGCACTGCCAGGTCAAGCAGAAAAGGCCAGTTGCTGAGGACAAAACAAACTGAGAAATCCAAACTTCAGAATCCAGCCCTGGGAACTGGAAGTGTTCTAGGCTATGGGATACAGGGGTGAACAAGGGCAGAACAGTCCTGCCAACCTGGGGCTGGCAATTCAGGTCCACATGGGAGAGGTGAAGGGAGCAGTGGGAATGCAGAGCAGAGGCAGTTGACCCAGGCCCAAGGAAGGAAAGGAATCCTATTTTTATTAACGAAATAGGATTTTAAAAAAAATAACAATCTTATTTTTATTAACAAAATGTTAAAGATAACATACTTAAAGGGTCTTTAAGTGTTTAGATTCTCTAGGAAATGAAAATGCTATTTATACTGGCATAAAGTATAATTATTCACACTTTCAAAAGTGTTTGAAGAAAACTGGATGAAGGCCACAAATCTAAATGTTTATAATGCCAAGAAATCTGTGTGCTACTGTGATTTGTTTTCTACTTAGAAAATAAGTCATTTCAAAAATTATTATGACCCAAACTTTCCAATCCTAAGGGAAAACTTCAAGTTCTAAACAAAAGCTAATATACAATTTAGTTTGAGCAAACAACTTTCTAATTACATTCTGTACACGGCCCGTTATCTGGGTATTTAGTCTGGGTATTTAAATGCTCAACATTCCCCAAAGGTATTTACCCAAACAGTTGCAGGAGCATCTGTTACAGATTATTGAAGACTATAGTGGTCTCCAAGACTGATACTACCCCGACCGCCACCCCGAGAGCAGACAGTCCCTCCAATGTGGTCACCTGTACCCTTAAAGTGTGGTGTTTAAAAACGTGGTCCAAGACCCAGTGGTTTCTGCTCCATCTGGGAGCTTATTAGAAATGCAAAACTCGGGACACCTGGGTGGCTCTAGCAGTTGGGCACCTGCCTTCGGCCCAGGGCGTCATCCTGAAGTCCCGGAATCGAGTTGGCTCCCTGCGTGGAGCCTGCTTCTGTCTCTGCCTCTCTGTGTCTCTCATGAATGAATAAATAAAATCTCAAAAAAAAAAAAATGCAAAACTCCAACATCCCCACCCCCTCCCTGTGCCTTTTTAAAAAAATTTTTAAATGTAAAAAAATTTTTTAATCTAATAAAACCTAGAGATCACTATTTTTTTAATTTTTAAAGATTTTATTTATTTATTTGAGAGAAGAGAGGGACAGCACAGGGGCAGAGGGAGAGGGAAAAGCAGACTCCCAGTTGAGCAGAGAACGTGTGGGGCTAAATCCCAGGACCCCAGGATCATGACCTGAGCCAAAGGCAGGCGTTTAACCACTGAGCCACCCAGGTGCCTTTGATTTTTTTTTTTTTTAACATATTTTAAAGGAACTGTTGTCACAATACTCAGGACAAATGTGACAGTTCACTAACAGGCAAGAGTACAACTCCTATCATCCTAGGATAGCCTCTCTCTAGGAAGAGCTAGTTCATAAACTAACTCAGACAAGGGTGGGGGAGCTAGGCCTTAGCCGATAAGAACAAACTCAAAGCTACTAGCCTCAGTCCCCCATCCATATGCTCCATCCCTTCCCACTATTTGCACAACCCTGGTCCTGAGTTAGACCTTCCACTTTCTAATTCAAATACGCATATGAGTCACCAGGGATCTTATTAAAATGGAGATCCTGATTCAGTAGGCACGTGGTTTGCACAAAGCAGAGGGAAAAGGCACACGGGCTGACCAGAGACTGCATATCCTAGCCTCCCTTGCAGCTAGGCATGGCCACGTGACTCAGTCCTGGCCATTGGTAGAAAAGGGGAAGTGAAATGTACAGCTTCCGGGAGCTGACCTGAAAAGGTAAGAGCCCGCCTTTCTCTCCTCCACTTGTCTTGCTGGCTGGCTGGAGCCTCGTGGAAGAGGATGGAGCAGCAATCCTAGGTCACGGACGGGCATCCACATGCTAAGGATGGCAGAGCAAAGAAGAGGCTGGATAAGTGGCAAGTGTGTAACTTGTACCAGCTTTACCTCCCGATCACTACAACACGACTTTATTTCTCTATCTCTTACCATACCACCTTTGTCTATATATGTGATTTCTCATGACGGACTGCAAGCTTTTTGTGGACAAGGACCAAATCCTATTTCTTTTTACACTCTTTACATTGTCTGGTTGCATATCTTGCCGGTGACAGTAGGTACACAAAACTCAGTTAAAATGAATGAGCGGATGAACTAATGAATCAATGAATGACTGACTTCTTATCAAGAAGCACTTGCTAACCTCCCACTGGCCAAAGATGGTTCTCTAGGAGCTTCAATAAGGATGATAATCACAATAGATTAAAACTCATAGGACATGCTCGAATATGTTAAATATGCTTGGATATGCATATATAGTATATAAAATTATATCTACATATTGCCGAAACCGTATAGGAAGGGCTTCTAGGTAAAGGGCTTCCCATAAGGTTCCATTTTATGACCTGCATGGGATTTTGGCAGCTGTTTGTCTTATTATAGTTTACTAAGCTATTTTTTGGTTTTTGGTTTTTTATTTTTTAAAAATTTTTATTTGTTCTCAGAGACACAGAGAGAGAGGCAGGGACACAGGCAGGGGGAGAAGCAGGCTCCCTGTGGGGAACCGGATGTGGAACTCGATCCCAGGACCCTGGGATCACGACCTGAGCCAAAGGCAGACAGTCAACCACTGAGCCACCTACTTGCCCCTAAGCTATTTTTTAAAAGATGTAAGTGACTCCCCCATACACAGGGATCATGCTGAGGTGCCATGACTGTCACTCTGTGGCTATGCCACCTATGGAAAAGACTCCAAATTGGCCATGTCCCCCTTAACTAGTCTCAGCTCAGAATTAAAAAAAAAAAAAAAAAAAAGGCTTAGGATCTGGTTAGATCAACTTCACTTCCATCATTTTACAGATGGGAACACTCTGTTTCAAAGGGTTAGTTCAGAACTACTAAATCACACTATGACCATATCTTGTATTTCCTACCCTACCCATGCTCTCTTCTCTCTGTCGCCCGTCATGCATGGACATACTGACCATCATACCATGAAGGTTAAAATATTAAAATCAGAGTGATTTTCCTGCTTTCTTCTACACTTAGTTCAAAATCTAGAGGATTCCACGAGGACACTTTTCATAATTAAATAACCTGATTCAATATTCATTTAAGATAATATTCATTTACCTTTAGTCACTACTGCTATTTAAGTATAAGGACATAATCTCCTTTGGTAAAAAGTTGAAATAAAATTAATTCATTCGATTAATGAAAAATCCAAATGGTAAAAAAAACCTGAAAAGCTGTAAAACTAACTTTAAAGGCTATTTCCAGTTTCTCCATCCAAACCATAGTTATTGCTACCTCTTTGCACACCTCCAGAAAATAACTGACACAACTATGTATGTGTGGTATATCCATAAGTAGATATGTATAGTCCTTAGAATTATTTTACATAAACTAGATATTATATACAGATCAGTCTTTATTTTGCATTTGTCACTTAGTGACACATTTGGGGAAGATTTCTATTTTATTTTATTTACTTTTTTTTTTGAAGATTTCTATTTTAGCATGTAAAGCTGTACTTAGTGTTTTTTAATGGCTGGATCATATTATATTATACTTCTGTTCCATAATTTATTTAACTATCCTTTACCCATTTAGTTCTTGCCATTTTATGCTACCATAGACATGCTGAAGTGAACATCCTAGTACAGAGGTTGTTGTGTAATTTTCAAGGATGTTCATAGGGTGGATTTCTTAGCAACAAAATTGTTAGATCAAAGGATATGTGCTTTTTGAATTTTGAGAGATATTGTCAAAACTCCTCTCTGTTTCACAAAGTTTTACACTCCCCACAATAATGTACTTAGTGCTTAATTCCCCACATCATTCATAGCCTGGGGTATCACCACACTTACATTTTTGACAATTGAGTAAGTGAAAAATTGTACATCACTGGTGGTTTGGCTTGCATTTCTTCAATCATGAGTGAAGTTGCTTATCATATCATGTGCTTATTGGTAACTTTACTTTTTTTCTGTGAATTGCAGGGTCAAAATCCTTTGTATGTTTTTTTTTTTTTTTCCTTACTGGACTTGTATTTCCTCTTAAAAGGATTAGAAACCTAGAATTCTGATTCAGATGCCTTCAAGGATGACTTTCCTTTTATTACCAAAAGGATTAACTTCATATGGCATAACATTAGCTTCTCTATTTTAAAATTTGGTCACTCTGGAATGTTTACCATTATACAATGTGGTTAGGTAACATAAGAAAGAACCAGTTATTATACTTCCTTACCATTTTCATGATAGTTTCTTGACATCTTTTTAGCCATAAAATTTAATCTAATTCTTAATAATTGTGTTATGCAAATTATATGGATTTAATCTTTTAATCCCCTTCTCAAATCCAGCAAAAGTTTGTCACATGGAGACTTCTTACCACATTCAATACAAAATATATAATGAGCATACCAGACTTCTCTGAGACCCAATTTCCCTACCTGTGATGGAAGAGGGCTGAACTAGATGTTCCCTGAATTTGCAGTTCTTTTTAGATCCAGCATCCTGTGAAGCTGTGCCCACAAACCATGAGCTCAAATAGAATCAGTTTAGGCCTAAAAGGAGGCCAGGTTATGTGGAACGAGAATAATGTCTAACATGAAAATCTGATAATAGGTGACCGAAAAGCTTCCTTTAGTCTTATGGCAATGGGACATGTAAAGATACCTGCAGACCCACCCCATCTGGACTTCACAGTTTCCAAAACATTCTTTGCAACTATGGATGAGGCCACTCAAACCCCACTGGATCATTTCTTTGTTGGCTGAATCCTCAGTGAGATCCTAGTTCCCTGTGCACATGCAATTAATTGTCCCAAATACAAATGAAGAAACTAGGACACTCAAGCAAATCCCCACATAGTGTGCAAATCCCCACATAGTGTGCTTTTTAACTGAAAGCCCATTTCAGTAAGTGTATTGCTGGCAACAGTGTTAGCATTATTATTCTAAGACTGGTATGTGTGTGTTGCAGGATAAAGTAAATGAGTAATTATATTGGTATCATTGGGGACTGAGACTTTTCAACATGGTGAAAAGAGATGTAGGCAGATACGAGATTGGTTCCAGTAAGTAATATATAGAGAGCCCTAAATTTGGGTTAGAAATACTATTATGAACTCATGCTACAGTTTATTGTTTTAAAAAGTATTTCCTAGGTTTGTCCCTTGAAAGGGCCTAAAGTGACCACCAGCCCAGTAGCAGTGAATATCCTTAGTACCCAGTTTGTGGTCTCTAAATACCATTTCCCACTAAAAAGCTCCAAGACTTGGGGCACCTGGGTGGCTCAGTGGTTGAGCATCTGCCTTCTGCTCAGGGCATGATCCAAAGGTCCCGAGATTGAGTCCCATATCAGGCCCCCTGAAGGGAGTCTGCTGCTCCCTCTGCCTATGTCTCTGCCCCTCTCATGAATAAATAAATAAAATCTTAAAAAAAAAAAAAAGCCCCAAGAGTCCTAAGAGAAGTGGCTTCCTCCAGAATTGGGCAGAAATTTGAAAGATGAGTTTGGAACAACTTATCCTACCAAAAACAACTGAAGCTTTCAAAGGCTTCTGGGATTCTGTCAAAAGGCCACAGCAACAAATCTGAAATGGAAACCATAACTCAAAGATAGGGCTAACTGAATGATCACTTAAGAAAAATAACTCTAAGGGAGCCTGGGGAGCTCAGTTGGTTAAGCATCTGCCTTCAGGTGAGGTCATGATCCCAGGGTCCTGGGATTGAGCCCTGCATCAGGCTCCCTGCTCAGTGACAAGTCTGCTTCTCCCTCTGCCACTCCCCCTGCTTGTGTGCACTCTCTCTCTGTGTCAAATAAATAAAAAAGAATAATAATTATAATGGATTAAGACCCACCAATTCTGTTTACATCCATAAGTTCATATGATATTTTAAAACAAACTTATTGGGATCCCTGGGTGGCGCAGCGGTTTGGCGCCTGCCTTTGGCTCAGGGCGCGATCCTGGAGACCCGGGATCGAATCCCACGTCGGGCTCCCGGTGCATGGGGCCTGCTTCTCCCTCTGCCTGTGTCTCTGCCTCTCTCTCTCTCTCTCTCTGTGACTATCATAAATAAATTTAAAAAAAATTAAAAAAAAAATAAAACAAACTTATTGGTTACTTTTGGAATGTGCTAGGAAATCAACTCCTTATTTTGAAAGTTGCTAAATAACAAGAATGAAGCACTTAGCCTAGTTTTTCTATATGAACTGTGCTTTGGGGTCAAATAGTTGATGATGTAAGTTATCTTTATAGATAACAAGTGAAGATGAAATGATAAAATCAGAATATCACTATTTTCAACCCCTAACTAAATAATGCATCTAGGCAATAATCACTAATGGCTGCTAATATCAAAAAGAGAAACAGCCAGACCTTTTTTTTTTTTTTTTCACTCTATTGAGAGAACACCATTACCTATGAAGGAGTCTTATTAAAAACCCCAAACCTGGATTTCATTAAGCCTTGAGATGGAATCAGCAATTGACAAAAAATACAGGGGAAAGAGGAACAGGTGCAATGACACCATGGGGACATAACCAACAAAGTCCAGACTTTGAGAAACTCTGCAGGACAAATGACCAGGTTTCTTCAACAAGTAATTCCAAGGGGGGGAAATGTACAGAGGGGACTTCAGATGAAAATAAACCTAAAAGACATATTAACTGGGATCCCTGGGTGGCGCAGCGGTTTGGCGCCTGCCTTTGGCCCAGGGCGCGATCCTGGAGACCTGGGATCGAATCCCACGTCAGGCTCCTGGTGCATGGAGCCTGCTTCTCCCTCTGCCTATGTCTCTGCCTCTCTCTCTCTCTCTCTCTGTATGACTATCATAAATAAATTTTTAAAAAAATTAAAAAAAAGACATATTAACTGATTGCAAATGAGGGGACCTAATTTGGATCCTAATTTAAACAATTAGTAAAACAATTTATAAGATAACTGAGGCAATGCTAATACCAAACATTCAGTGAGGTAGAGGAATTGTTGATGATTGCAAAAATGGAGCTATGGCAATGAATGCTAATGGTTTATGGTTAATTATTTTAAGAACATAGTGTCTTTTAAAGATACACGCTGTAATATTTCTTGATGGAATGATATGACATCAGAGTTTTATTTTATTTTTTTTAAGATTTTATTTATTTATTTATTTATTTATTTATTTATTTATTTATTTATTTATGAGAATACACAGATAGGAGAGAGAGAGAGAGAGAGAGGGAGGCAGAGACACAGACAGAGGGAGAAGCAGGCTCCATGCAGGGAGCCCGACATGGGACTCGATCCCAGATGTCTAGGATCACACCCTGGACTGAAGGCAGCACTAAACCACTGGGCTACCTGGGCTGCCCAACATCAGAGTTTTATTAAAAATAATTCAGCCCACTATTTGCTTTGACGTGGATGGAACTGGAGGGTATGATGCTGAGTGAAATAAGTCAGTCAGAGAAGGACAATCATATGGTCTCACTCATATGTGGACTATAAGAAATAGTGAAAGGGAGTATAAGGAAATGAGGGGAACTGAGTGGAAAATCAGAGAGGAAGACAAACTGTGAGAGACTCTTGACTCTGGGAAACAAACAAAGGGTTGTGGAAGGGGAGTTGGGTGGGGGGATGGGGTGACTGGGAGACGGGCACTGAGTGGGGCACGTGATGGGATGAGCACTGGGGGTCATACTAATGTTGGCAAATCGAACTTCAATAAACAAATGTAAAAAAAATAAAAAATAAAAAAATAAATTCCAATTACACATAAAAAATAATAATAATTCGGAATGAGGAGGGGAGTTGAGGTAAAGGCAGAGCAGTACAATACAGGAGACGATCGTTGTTGAGGCTGTGTGATGGGTATACGGGGACTCCTTATATTACTCTAACTTATATGTTTGAAATCTTCCATCATGAGAAATTTCTCTTTTTTTACAGTTACCTGCAATCCCAAGGGTGCTAAGTCTCCACTTTCTGATCTGACATTGAGCACCCTGAATGAGCCCACTGGCCCCTTTCAATAATCCCAGTAAATGAAGAAACTTTTGGTCACAACTCTTGTGCAGTTGACATTGCTCATGAGGTCCGTGTGTTGGACAATGGAATTGTCCATTCTCTCTTACACAACAGCCTCATTGACCTAAAGAAATACACCTCTGGGGCACCTGGTTGGCATCTAACTCATAGTTTTGGCTCAGTTCATGATCTTGGGGTCTTGGGATCGAGCCCTGTGCTCAACAGGGAGTCTGCTCGCTCATTCTCTCCCCCCCCCCGTCCCTCCCCTTGCTCACATGCTCTTTCTAAAATAATATTTTAAAAAATTAAAGAAATACACTCTGACCAGAGGGACCCTGGAAAGGACCTGCCTACACACACACACACACACACCTAAGAAGGGGGTGGTGAACAAGACATTGTAATGATAATTCTGGACGTCTAGCTCCCTCCTTTCCATCCTCAAACTCTCAAAGCTCAACCTTTCCTCCTTTGGGAGTCCTCATTCCTGGAGAAATGAGTGTATGTCCCATAGAGTCATAGCACAGAAAGGATTTTCAAGAGGTTCAATCCAGCCTTCAACTGGGATGTGTAGATAAGGGGGTGGGGGTGGCCCATGCAGCCAGCATCGGAGAGCTTCCACCCTCAGCCTGTGGTCTTTTCCTCTGACCATTTCTCTACTCTCTCTTATTACTCTTGGGTTACTTGTGAATTCGTTGGTTAACCCTATGGTGAAATATGGTGCAACAGTGACTTTAGTCCTCAAAGAAGACCTGGCCCCTATTGCAAAAGTGTATCATCACTGTCCCATTCTGCAGAGGGACACCTTCTTGATGACTGTAACCTGTGAAGCTGTACGATTTAAATAATTTGCAACATAGAATCAAAAGAACATTCTCTGATTCTAATCATTGTACTGGAACTATATGAGACACACACACACACACAGATAGAGACAGAGAAGGAAAGAGAGACAGAAAGAGAAAGGCAAATTATTAATAATTGAGGAACCCAGGTAAAAGATTTGCAGTGGTTCTTTGTACTATTCTTACAAATTTTCCACACGCTTGAAATTATTTAAAAATACAAACTGTTAAAGCATGATGAGGAATCTGAGACTTAGGCCCACTGGTGCTAGAACCCAGCACTTTCCCGTGGCAGCCCAGTGCTGTCCCATTCCCTGTGAGCAAGGCAGTGTGTGCTTCTAGAAGGAGACAGTGTCTGGCACCCAAGGAAGAAGTGATTCCTTCTCAAGGGCAGGAGATGAGTGGAATCAAAAGCTAGAGCCGTCAGCACTCTCTTAGGCCAGAAGCCTGGGGACCTTTATTACCAAAACAAAATAACGACAATCAGAACAAAACAAATATTCCGTATAGTTTAATCTTTATTTTTACAGGATTTGGCAGGAGCCGTAAGGTCTGGAACGGTGGGCCTTTTGGGGAACTCTGTATTTATTAAAATGGTCTGGACACTGCTTCATATTATTCTTTCTCTTCCTTTGAAGCAGGAATGGAAAGTCTCCTGATAAATGGGCAGCGCATGGTCCAGATTTGTGTAACTAGTCTCGTATCCTTTTATGCTCCAGCACCAAAATGTACTCCTGCGGTTTACCTTCTTGAGATTCTAGGTTCTCAGCTACCTATACTTGCTACAAATCCTGTGCCAAGTACAGCACATGGACCCTCGGTCATGTCAACAACAGGACAAAGTTTCACCTGGAAAGTTTCATCTGAAAGAACCTTATAAATATTATAGAGTTACTGCAGGGGACCTAATTCATCCTTCTTAGAGGAGAGGTGGAGTTCCTGCCCTTGGAGTTTATATTTTGTTATTCTACAAGTTCCACATAGTTTACAAAGTTAACTTCTTCTGCCAAATACTGAAATTCATCTTCATGAAACAGTACAACCGACAACCGGGTTGCTATATCATAATGCAAGCTTAATTTAAAAATTATTTTAAAAATTTAACTGTTGAAACACATGTTACCAAAGCTACTACCATCTTAACCATCTAAAATGTACAGTCCAAAAAAAAATAAAAAATAAAAAAAATAAAATGTACAGTCCAGTAGTGTTACATACAGTCTCGTTGTTGGGCAACCAAATATCTAGGACTTTTTCATCTTGCAAAACTGAAACTCTGTACTCACAAAATAACGACTCCCCATTGGCCTTCCTCCCTCTCTGTCCCCATGAATTTAACTCCTCTGGATAGATCCATGGAACCACACGGGTTTTGGCTTTCTGCAACTGGCTTGTTCCACTTAGCATAATGCTGTTAAGTTTCATCTATGTTGTAGCCTGTGTCGGAACATACTCCCTCCTTAAGGCTGGCTAGTGTTCCATGATGTGTACTCACGTTTTCTCCCACCATTCATCCCTGGGGGATGCTTGAGTTGCCTTCACCCTCTGGCAATTGTGATAAATGCTGCCGTGAACTGGGTGACAAATATCTATCTGAGATCCTGCTTTCTTTCTTTCTTTTTCTTATATTTTATTTGTTTATTTGAGAGAGAGAGAGAGAGAGAGAGCGCACAAGCAGGGGGAGCAGCAGGCAGAGGGAGAGGAACAAGCAGACTCTCCACTGAGCAGGGAGCCAGACACGGGGCTCGATCCCAAGAGCCCAGGATCATGACCCAACCCAAAGGCAAACACTCAACCAACTGAGGTACTCAGGTACCCCAAGATCCTGCTTTCAATCTTTTGTATATATACCCACTAGAGGAATTGCTGGATTATATGGTAATCCTATTTTTATTTTTATTTATTTTTATTTTTTTAAAATTTTTATTTATTTATGATAGTCACAGAGAGAGAGAGAGAGAGAGAGAGAGAGAGAGAGAGAGGCAGAGACACAGGCAGAGGGAGAAGCAGGCTCCATGCACCGGGAGCCCGACGTGGGATTCGATCCCGGGTCTCCAGGACCACGCCCTGGGCCAAAGGCAGGCGCCAAACCGCTGCGCCACCCAGGGATCCCGGTAATCCTATTTTTAATGTTTTGAGGAACCACCTGTATCATTTTGCATTCCCACCAACAGTACGCAAGGGTTCCAATTTCTTCACATGCTCACCAACACTTGTTCTGATTTTTTTTATACAAGCCATCCTAATGAGTATGAGGTTAAACTTTTATGTTTAGAGTTTAATTGTACAATGAAAGGCTGGCTCAAAGAAATATCAGGAACTGGTGAAAAGACATGGAAGGCATTGTCCTTTTTTTTTTTTTTTAAGAGTTTATTTTTAAGTAATCTCTACGTCCAACGTGGGCTCCAGCTTACAACCCTGAGATCAAGAGGGTGCGCCCCACCGACCGAGCCGGCCCAGGCATCTCTACCTTATTTTATTTTACAGAGCAATGTCCTTTGCCAATTACTCAGCAAGACAGCGCTGCTTTGGAGAAAACACCGAAGCTGCAAGGCCGTGAGGAGCCGCTTGCCCTGGCTGAGCTGAGAGCCAGCGGGTAGGCAGACTTTGCCCGAGTCGGGGAGGAAAGCATCGGGGTGCTAGGACTTCGCTGGAGATGAATGGATGGGGCTCAAGTGACTCGGTGTCAGACGCGCGAGAGAGGCGTCAGTGATGCCACCCAGGCTGCAAGTGGGTGAAGGCGGGGCCGGGGATCAGTGGCATCGAGTACGCAGAGTGAAGGGGCAGGAGCTGGAGAGGCTGTCAGGAGGCCCCGCGATGACACCACGGACGGAGGTAAAAAGAAGTCAGGCGACTTGGCCGGAACAAAGGAATTTTTATTAATCTGTCCCACGTAGGCTCGTACCGCCGACTATTCCACCCAGAGCAGAGCCAGAAACCTGCCCCCCCCCCCCCCCAGCTTTGGCCGAAGGGGCCAGCAGAGGCGCCCACGGAGGCGGGCGGGGGGTGGGGGCGATGCGCGGCTCTCAGCACCCTGGCTGCACCCTGCTCGGGGACCCTCCGCTCTGCCCTCTGCGCGACGAAATCCGCGGGGCCGGGGCGGGCTGCAGGCAGGGCCCCTCCGAGGGAAGCAGGGCCAGCAGGCGGGCGGCGGTACCCCCTAGCTGGGGGCGCGGCCCCCAGCAGGCAGGCAGTGAGGACGAGTCACGGAGGGGAGTGTAAGGAATCCGAAGCGCATTCTCCAAGCTGGAAACGCTACCTTCATGCATCCGACGTGTTGTCAACGGAGTGTGCCACCAGCTGTTCTCCAGCCATAGAGCGGGGAAGGCGCATGGTGTGCAGAAATTCTGGAGTCCCTAGCACCCTGCCTTCTATAGAACCAGCAGCCAGCTTCCAATTCAACAGCAGGGACTACCCTTGGCCTATCACACGTAATGAATATTTGCAGAACGTGTGTGTGTGTGTGATGTGTGTGTGTGTGTGTGTGTGTGTGCGATGTGGATGTGGGCTTGCATGCAATGCGGACGCATTTGGTTTTCATTGTCCTTAACTGCCTGGAGGAGTAAAAGCTCTCTCTTCCCTGGAGAGGACGTGTGGGTCAGCCCATACGTTTTCCAAGCACAGCATGTGGCTTCTGTCACATGTCCCTTATTAACATCCGTGGGAGCTGGCGGGGGGGGGGGGGGTCATCTGGGAACGCATGGCCCCGAACTCCCTGAGGAGAGGGGGCACTAGCACCAGCTTTAGTAGCCGGAGCAACACGTAGTGCGGTGTCTTATGCCAGACCAGGGCCCCGCAGTCCTGAGGTGAGTGGCTGGTTAGGCCCCGCGGCGCCCTGCGGCCCAGCACCTGCCTGTCCAGTATGCATCTAGTGGTCACACCGAGAAGAGGTGGGCCGACGCCTGGGGAGAGCATCTGGCACACACGGGCCCTCTGGGGCGGACAGCAGGGCGCGGCCTGGAGCCCCCAACACCAGCCTCATCCGAACGGGCTCAGGGAGAACCCGGGCTCCGGCATCGACAAAAGTCACCTTGCACGTAAGAAAGGTGTAGGTGGCGATCTTCCAGTTTTGTTCCCACAAAGGGGAGGAAAAAACCCAAAACCACGATATCAATAAAATGAATATTTGCTTTTTTCTTATCATTTGAGACCTGGACCAGCCACCTTGACTACCATGCATGGGTTTCTGCACTTCTCAATAAAGAAAAAGTGATCATTATATGATGGATGTCCGTCTACATTCTCAGAGAAAAGCCTGGAGTGACCTTAGCTGAGAACGCCTATTATATTGATTCCTGGTATAAGCAGAATTTCACGGGGTGCCCGGCTGGCTTAGGGGGTAGAATGTGTGATTCTTGATCTCAGAGTTGTGGGGTCGAGCCCCACGCTGGGCATAGAGAGGACTTGAAAAAAAAAGAAAAAGAATTTCAAATTTTACTCTGTCCTTTCTTATTTTTTTAAACATTTTCATTTATTTATTTGAGAGAGAGCCAGAGGGGGTTGGCAGGGAGGAGGGAGAAGCAGACTCCCCACTGAGCAGGGAGCCCAATGCGGGGCTCCAACCCAGGACCCCGGGATCACACCCTGAGCCAAGAGCAGATGCTCGACCCACTGAGCCACCCAGGTGCCCCTGTCCTTTCTCTTTATTATTTTTTTAAAGATTTTATGTATTTATCCATGAGAGACACACACACAGAGAGAGAGACAGAGAGAGAGAGAGACAGAGAGAGGCAGAGACACAGGCAGAGGGAGAAGCAGGCTCCAGGTAGGGAGCCCGACGCGGGACTCGATCTTAGGTCTCCAGGATCACGCCCTGAGCCAAAGGCAGGCACCCGACCGACTGAGCCACCCAGGGATCCCCCTCCTTTCTCATTTTTATCTTCTTTTTGTCCTCTGGTAAATCCTGCTCGATCACTCAGCAGGTGCTCCCCGCGGCCCACGGGGGCTGTCTGCGGCCCGGCGACAGGACCTCTGTTCCCGGAGCCACCAGCCCACCAGGAGCCCGACAGCATAACCAACGGGAAACCTGGTCTGCAGGGAGCAGGCCTCACCCACCCCGACTGCAACGGCACCCGAACTGCCATGTCGCATGCACGCCGGTGGGTGGGCGCTAATTTAAATAGTGGGGTCAGAGGCTCCCGGGGTGGCCGGCGGGGAGCTGGTTCTTCCCCAGGCCAGGTGAGGGGAGGACACCTGTCCCACCCACAGCTCTCTGCTGTCAGAGCCGGTGTCCCCTGGTGCCCCGTCCTGCTCATTGGCCCCAGGCGGCTCGCTGCCTCTCCCCCTCCCGTGTGTGTGCGCGCGTGTGCACACGTGTGATATGTGCACGTTTTCTTTTCACCATCGAGTCAATTTTCTTAGCCTTGCCCCCATTCTCAGCTCCTGAAACGCCCCCGCGCCCTCCTTCGAGCCGCAGTCTCGCTCTTCCCGGATCACCCGTCCCGCTCACGTCCACCCTCCCTTCTAGGCCCTAAGGCTCAAAATTGGCGGCTGCCTCGTGGACTCTTCCCCCGGGGACACGCGACCAGCGGCCCCTGCCCGCAGTCCCGGGGGCTACTCACCCCAGGAGGAGGAGGGCTGCGGGGATGGCGGGGGTGCGGACCTCTCCCGCTCGCCCCCTCTCTTGGTCTCGGGGTCCTTTCTCGGGGGGCCCAGAGCTCCTCGTCCTCACAGCCCGGCGGCAAAGGCGCGTGAGTGTTGGGGTGGACCCCAGCAGCTGTCCCTACTCCGGTGCCGGGGCGCCCCCCTGGGCCCAGCGGAGAGCACCCCATCTGCACGCTGACCGCCCCCAAGGGCCAGCGGAGCCCCTTGCTCCCTCCTCCCGCTTCCTCCCTCAGTGCACCCCGGCCCCAGGAGCGCCGCCCCAAGCCCGCCTGGCTGTTCTGACACACCGCGTGCACCTGCTGCCCCCGGCCCCCTCTCCTCTTCTGGGGACCTCCCTCCTCTCTTGGTTTTAGCGCACCCCTTACGAAGCTCGGCGGGAAGGCCATTGCTTGCCCGCACTGACAGCGCAGGGATTTGGGGTTTTACACTTAACAGTCCAGGAAGCAGCATTCCAGAGAGGAGATGGCACCCCCCGGAGAAGCAAGGGTGGCCGTCAGCAAACCTCACCAGGCGGCAGCTCGGTCAGGGGCCGGTCAGGGGCGCCCGCAGCCCACGCTCTAACGGAAGTGACTGCGCTGCAGGTGCTCTAGGAAGACTGGAGAAGCACTGATGTCAAGGACTTTTCAATGCTTTTCTACCAGATTTTTTTTTTTTTTTTTTTTTTTTTTTTTTTTTTTTGCAACTGGAGTTTTGCAACTGGAACTGGTTCACCAGCTAAGTTGGCCACATACTCGGTTGCATCTCCCTGGGGCTTGTTCTCGTGGGGGGCACCCCTGTCCATCTGTCTGGCCTCCCCCTGGGTGCTCCCTGTAGGAGAGGCTTAGGATTCTTGTATATTCCGTCTGAGGTCTCCTGGTGAAAACAACAAACCGAAGTTTAGCTGGTGGTAAGAAATAATCCGGCTGGCTGATTTCGTGGTGGGTGTGCTCTGTTTCTGTCCGGGGAGGTGAGGATGTGGCTTCTCTGCTGCGGCTGGGACTCTGCTCCTTCCAGCCATAGCTACGCCCCACAGTGGTTCCCCGGGGCTGCCAGAGAGGCCGTCGTTTGCCCCCGGTGGCATGTCAGTGTAGGAGCCACCCATCAGGTGCTTCCCTCTGCCTTCCACTGTAGCACCCAGGACTTTCTTTCTAGTTCTTGATATTCCAGCCAAGTTAAACTGCACGCTGCCCCTAAGCATGCCCTGTGTCTGCCTCCGCACGGGCTCTTACTCTGTTCCTTCTGCTGGGAATGCCCTGACCCTCCTTTCTCAGAATTGACTGTAGGTCAAAGATCAACTCCCTCAAGAAATGGCTTTGACTGCCTTCAGTTAGATGCAAGCTTTTCTTCCCGAGAGCACCCACTGGATTTCATCTATACTCTTAGACCTTAGTTCTCCTTCCAGCTCACTGTTTGGAGTCTACCCTCCATGACTGTGGTCTCCTGAAAAGCAAAAGAACCCAACTTGCCCCATCTCTGAATCTTTAGTAATGCCACGTGTTCTCACACTCATGGTTTCTTACTCAACACACATGCTTCAGCAGACCTTCCCTGAACATCCTTAGCAAAGCGGTCTTATGTGCCACCTAACACACTAATCCAGCATTCTTACTAATCCATTTATTATAAATTGTCTCTCTCTCTTCCTAGAATGAAATTCTAAGAAGACAGGGACTCAGACGTGTTCACTTCTGTGGCACAGACAACACTTGGTACAGGACAGGTCCCCAGAAAGTTGCTGGGTGAATGGATGAATCAATCAAAACATGAATGAATGAAGCCTCTGTGTAACTTGGATTTTGCCAAGAGAGAGCTTTCCGAGAACAAGCATGTTGAGAGCCTCTAGCCTCTGGGAGGGGTGTTGGTCTGCAGCCCTGTGATGTCCGGGGTTAGTATGAGGGCTGTTTGCCCTGGAACCATGCCTGCCCCCAGTTGTAAGGGGCATGGCCTACCGCTCGGCCATGTGGCCATTCTCGGCAAGTGCCACGGTGTCCTCATCTCCCTAAGCAGGACGCCATCCACATGAGCCAAGCTACACGTGTCACACAGTTGGGCCTGTCCTTCAGTGCCTTGTGAGCTTCGAGGAGAAGCAGTGGCCTCAGACAATTTAGGAAGAGTTAACAGAATTTAAGACCAGGTGAAAGAAATAGCAAGGAGGTCTTTGTGATTAATGCTAAGTCTCTCCTTAGCACCTCCACCTGAGCGCTCTCAGGGAACCCCCCCCCCCCAGTGGGTGAAGTCCTGAGGGAGGGCGACTGGCTCACCAATATGCTTGGGTGGTGGTGAGGGCTCTCTTCTGCACTTGCACAGGGTGATTTGCAAAGGTTTTCTCCTTTTAAGATCTCGCTTAGGCGCAGAGGAACTGCTCCCTGGGTGCAGAGCGTGTCAGTGTGTGTAAGACGGCCTCTGTGTCCTTTGCAAGAATGTCTTACCATATGCAAAATGAATTAAGGGGAGAAGTCCAAATTAAATAGGGATTACACTGATCCACCTTAAGAATTTTCAATTCATATTGGTCCTTTTGGGGGGGGGAGCGCTAAACCAAAACAGGCCTGCCCTCAAGTCCTGGGGTCCACATGCCCATTAGCCCAGGAATTCCTTATGCAAAACAGCCAAATGTCCCCAGACAAGTCCTCCGTGCATGCACCCCTGGCTGCCAAGACACGTCAGCACCCCGGCATGCCCTGGGTCCTTTATTCCTTTTTCTCACTGTTCATTTGGCAGCAGGTGACCATGAAGGTAGCTGTTCAGACACAAATATCCACACAAGCATACTCTTCACCTCTGGTGACCTAAGAAGCTATTCAGCACGTACCTAGCCCCCCTCCACACTCCCCCCATCTGTGAACACGCCATCAAGCAGAAGCACGGATGCATCTCTTGGAGATCACCCTCCATCACTGCCCCATTGCAAAACAGACTGGTTATATTTCTAAGGTTATACAGAGAAACTCCTCATTTTATGTACATCAGATTTACAACTCTTCTTTATGGGCATTTCCGTTGTTCTTTACGTGTTAAGAGCCTGCAGGTTCAATAGATCCCACTGTGGACTCACTTCCCAGGCATGCTTTCTCAACCTTTCCACTGAGTGCTGGGAGGCTGACTCTAAGGAGCAGGCCGGCCTGGGGGCCTGGGGGCCTGGGGCTGGGTCTCGGCACCTACCTGACACAAGCATTCTTTCTCTAGGGAGATTTCTCAGATGAATCCAACCTCTGGCCGGCTTTCTGAGGGTGGCATGCATCATTCCTATGGCCCGACGTGTGCTGGTTTTCTCAAACCTTAAGAATTGCGACAGGAAGAAGGTCTATCGGATATTGTAGACCAGGTGCTCCCTGGGAGGTGGCACCTGGTCTGGACCTTGCAGATTTAAATGTCTGCAGCTGGAAGAGATTGGGCAAGACTGGTGAGACTGAGCAAAGGTAAGAAATGGGCGAGATGGCCGAGAGTGGGGTTTTTGGAAGGGAGATGTAGCAAAAGGTGGAGAAAGAAGTTGGGCACGCTGGTGGGGCGGTCGAGGCCTCATGCAGTAGGTAATGCAGAGCTGTCTGATGTGGGACCAGGAGAGACGGATCAGAGTCAGACGAGTGATGGGCACATAAACAGGCTGGGAAGGTTGGCAGGCTATTGCGGTGATCCTAGTAAGAAGCACTGGGGGGCCTGGCCTGGCCCAGTGAGGCTGGAGACACGGAGAGACTGAGCTACTGCCTTAGGCCTGGAGATCCCAGAGCTAAATCACCAACCAATATAAAATGTTGCAAATGTGCAGATTTCCTTTGCGGTTGCTTTCCTTGCAGAAAGAAGACTTAATTTCAAAGACAACCAGGATCCAAAAAAAAAATCAAGGGTGTGGGAAATAAGAAATACAACTTATATCAAAAACATTGGCCCAACTGGACCAAAAGGGACCTCCCTTCCCAGGCAGGTTTAGTCAAGGGGGTTGGAAGACAGCAAGAAAGTTTCCTTCTGCCCCCTGGTGGCTTTTGGGAGGGCTGAACTGGAAGGGCAGAAACCAGCAAGGGGACCCGTTTTTCCACCTTGTGACCAATGTCAATGGAGCAAACACCACTCCAGCCGCCAGGAAGACGGTTCAGACGTGCTGACCTCTCAGGGTTTCTGCCTGAGGTGGGGGAGCAGAGGCCGGGCCACCGCCGGGGTCGCCTCGCTGAGCGTGAGCAGGTGGCTGTGCCCACCGCCCAGCTGGACAGAGATGCCAGCTCCGGGTCCGCTGAGCAGTCGCTAGAACGTGACCTGTGCGCAGAGCGCCCCTGACGGTGCTCAGGAAACCGCTGCACCGGCCTCCGTGCGCAGGCGGCTGGCCCGGGGCTGGGCGCACAGCTCTGCACACAACACGCTTTGAATTAGGTTGGGGTTGTTTGCTTTGGGGGTGGGGGGGGAAGAGCCACCAAAGCCACCAATCTATTTCCAGCTTCGGCCTGCCAGCCCACCTCCTGCTCCCCCTCCCCATCACATCGCTACTTGTCCACTCGAAAAAATGTGATTTCCTGCCCTTTTGGATGATGCTCTTCGGCTAACGTGTGGCCCTGCGAAAAGCCAATTTTAAGAGGTCGTGCCTCTTCCAGAATCTGCCTTGGTGCACACTAATCATGCCGAAGGCCGAGGGGGGGAAACGCAGGAGCCGTCGGGGGCTGGCTGAAAACAGTCCGGTCATTATTGGTTAAACCGTAACTGGATAGGGCAGCCCGCTGGGCCGAGCAACGGGCGCAGCCCTCGGAGAGCACAGCCTGCTTTTCCAGAGCCTGTTGTTGGGTTTTGCCTGACACAAAACAAACAAAAATGCGCATAATTGTACCAGGCCTCCAAACCCATTTTATTCTCCCATTATACCCAGGAAATCCTGAATAGTGGCGCCACTGGGGAGTGAGGCCCTCCGTGGGTTCCTATGAATAATTGTTTACCCACAGTCTATTAGGGAAAGGCCGGCCAGGAGAAAGTGCTTACCTTCTACCGTTAGTGTCCTCTGTGGACGCAGGCATTTCAAAGGGATTCTAATTCCATAGGCTTGAAGACCTGTTTCCATATGGTGAGTTTTGCCGAGAACTGTAATTTATCCAGTTAATAGGATCTTTTTTGTTACTTTAACAATTTCGAATAGAAAGATTTGAATGCATTATACACTTTTTCCCGTATTAGAGTATATGTTACGCACTGAAACTGGCCCCTTGACAATTCAGCATTGTCATTCCCAGGGTCAACTCCGATTGACCCGACAATGATGTGTGCTCAGGGGCTGTTGAGATGTTTGGGGTTCTATGCCTCGGATTACTAGGGTTTATGCTTTCTTTTTTCTTTAATATTTTGTTAATACTTTCATCACTTTTCTTTCTGTCGACATCTGCTTTGGGGAAGACGCAATGGGCTGCAGAGCAGTGGCCCGGCGAGGCCACTTCTACATGGCAACTGTCCTCGACTTCTGCCAGCTGGGCTCCTGCCTGCCCAATTCACCTCTCCTGATGAGGAAGCCGAGGTTTGCTTGCCTGCTGGTCCTTGTCTAAGGTCACACAACTAGTTAAGGGATCCTGGAACTTGACAGTCCAGCTGGTCAGGAGAGTCCAGGCTCCCTCCATGTTTTGTGAGCTTTTTTTGGTTTTTGGTTTCTTTCACTTACTAAGGTTAATAAAAGGAAGTGGTTTCTAGTGGAATGTGGTCAGAAGGTTGATCGAGGTCTGCTGCTGGCCCTCCGCACACTACAGTCCATCTTCCCTCCTGCAGACCAGGCTCCCAGCGCCACTGTCCACGGGGGCAGGGTTGACTGTCAACGGGCAGACAGGGAGAGCTGGCCAGGAGGTGATGTACCCCCTTCCAGTAACATGTCATTTCCAGTTCACTTTATCCTTTTAATTTGGCACCAACAATTTCTTCTCCTTATGCCACATGGCCCAAGTGGCTTTCCCGTGAGTAGGGCATGAGCTCTAGAGGGGGGATGCAAGCCCAATTTAGCTTCTAAGAGGCAAGTTTGTTTCTTTTTTTTAAACCTTACTTTTAGGGATTTCTGTTCCAGATGGTGAAGTGGCTGGATAAGCAACCTGCAGATAAGCAAGGCCCAAGATTCATCATCACTCACAGATAATGCTGACATAGAACAGTTTCCATATCTTAACAAAGGCAGTAAAGGAGTAATAGAAATGAATAATGTGCTCATTATCGTAAGCTCAAAGTGTTCTCCAGGCTTTCTCTTCCCAACTTGGATCCTTTATTTCCAAACTTCCTTGACAGCATCTTTGGTGACATTATCAGAAATATTAATTACCTCAAACATGAACCACCAGCGGCTGTAGATGCAGAGCTCGTAACTACACAGTTGGCCACACACTGATGTTTCTCTGGCCTTCTTATAAAAAGCATATGGAATAGACTTAAGTAAATCACAATGTGGCTCTCAAGAATAGGCAGGAGACCAGGGAGGCTAGAGATAGTAATTCTGAATTCCTGTAGGCACCGCCCTGCATGCGGTGCAGAGCCCCTGGTGGCCACAGACCAATCTCAGGGGCTTCTTCAGACCTCCCACCGCCAGCTCTGCTCATGGGTGGCCACAAACAGTTTGGTGAAGTGAATCCAAACGAATGTCTCCATATCTAAATAATGGGCCTCTAGTGAAATTCCACAAAGCTCTTCATGTTGAGGACATTGATACAGTTTGGGTCAGAAGTAGAGTGTACTAGGAAAAAAACACCAACAGTAATCAAAATAACCCTTAAAAATACAATAGTAAAGGAATAAAAAATCTTTAAGGCAGATCTGTAAATCAATGTAGTCTGTCTTCGGGACTTATTCATGTGAGGTAACCACCAGCTGTGTATTCAACGGTACAAGAGACATGTGTAATGAGGACTTATTTTTCTCATTTTCTTTTGCACACAGCTTCACTGCATATTTTGGGGTAGGCTTCTTGTGAGAGATGCATTTAAATCCTTTTATTGGTATAGATTCAAAGATTTTTACTGATACATTTATAAAACACTTTTTTTCTACTTGATCAAAAATAAACATGTAACTAGAACTAGAAACCTGAAAGAAAATTTGAGATGCAAAATAAAATAGAAATGATAGGGGTGCCTGGGTGGCTCAGTTGGTTAAGTATCGGACTCTTGGTTTCGGCTCAGGTCGTGATCTCAGGGTTGGAGGTTTGAGTCCCGAGTCGGACTCCCTGCTTGGTAGGGAATCTGCTTCTCTTTCTCCCTCTGCTTGTGCTCTCTCTCAACTAAATAAATAAAATATTTTTTTTTAAAAGGAAATAATAGTAAAGCACAAATACTTTAGAAATATTTCTGGATTAATTTCTCAGTCATTCAAATTGTTCATTAAACATTATCTCTGCACATAGCTTAACTTCAAAGATTTTATTTGAGATGGGAGGAGGGGCAGAGGGAGAGAGAATCTCAAGGTACACCAGCCCCCTTTGTAGTAAAAAATCTGCAGATAACTTTTGACTCCCCCAAAATTTAACTCCTAATAGCCTACTGTTGATGGGAAGCCTTACTGATAACATAAACAGTCAACACGTATTTTCTATGTTATATGTATCATATACTGTATTCCTAAAATAAAATATGCTCTCTTGGAGAAAACACATGTTATTAAGAAAATCAAGGGACGCCTGGGGCTGGCTCAGTGGTTGAGCATCTGCCTTTGGCTTGGGTCATGACCCAAGGGTCCTGAGATCGAGTCCTGCATTGGGCTCTCTGTGGGGAGCCTGCTTCTCCCTCTGCCTATGTCTCTGCCTCTCTTTGTCTCTCATGAATAAATAAAATCTTTAAAAAAAAAGAAAATCGAGGAAAATACATTGTCAGTACAGTACTGTACCTATTGAAAAAAACCCCACATAGAAGTGGACTCACCCATGCAACCCCAAGTTGTTCGAGAGGCAATGCTGAAAGTGTATAGAATTGTCCATATACAACTGAGCTAGGGTCCTTAAGCTCTGAATTCACAAACCTAAAATGCTATTTTTATTTCATGATCAAAAAGCTCTGTTAGTTGAGAGATGCTATTCAGACTCACTGAATACTGAATTAACAAAGTGTGATGAATGGGACTTCATGAAGTATTCATGAGTCCTCATTTAATGCTAATTAAATAAAATTTTATGAAAGGCCAGTGTTAAATGATTTTAAGACCCTGGCACTGACTAGCAAAAGCACGAAAAATTAAGGTCCAGAGGGAAACATGATCCAAAATCACAGAGTTGAATTATGCAAGCAGGAAGTACAACATTTATACCTTTTGGGTATGGTAGCTTTAGCACACAACATATTAACTAGTTTTAGAAACCACTTTTTGCCTATTGGCCTTAATCACACTGTAATGATCAAAGAACCAGGTATTTGTGCAAGTCACTCATGGTCTGCTTAATGCATACTAGATGAGGGAAGCCACCTCGGAGGAGGTGGCTGAAACATTTATTATTGAATTCCATATAAAGGGTAATTCTTAAAAAGTCACAAATGCAGGATGCCTGGGTGACTCAGCGGTTCAGCATCTGCCTTCGGCTTACGGCGTGATCCCGGGGTCCTGGGATCGAGTCCCGCATCAGGCTCCCTGCCGGGGGCCTGCTTCTCCCTCTGTCTGTGTCTCTGCCTCTCTCTCTGTGCCTCTCATGAATAAATTAAAAAAAAAATCACAAATGCCACAAAAGATTTGCTGCACTGGGTTTCATTTTTTAAAAGATTTTATTTGAGAGAGAAGGAGAGAGAGAGAGCGCATACGAGAAGAGGGGCAGAAGGGGAGGGAGAGAAAGAGAGAATCTCAAGCAGACTCCCTGTTGAGCTCCGAGCCCAACACGGGGCTCAATCCCACGACCTGGAGATCAGGACCTGAGCCAAAATCAAGAGTCAGGTGCTTACCCAACAGCCCTCCAAGCGCCCCAGGTTTTGTATTGTTTACAGCACTTCCATTTGGAATTGCTTCTTCACATTGCAGGTGGAGAGATGTGGTGAGAAACCCAAGTGTAAAAATCTGCAAGCTATTTTGAAGTTCTAAAGGAGTGAAAATTTGGCATGCAAAATATATTTAGAAACTTTAATTCCTGGTCTAATTGGAAATTAGACCATCAATAGGAAACTATTTCCTGGACAGGACTGGACTGAAGATACCAACTGTGACAACCAAGTGAATATAAAAATGCAATTTTACTTTGAAGTAAATCTTAAAAAGCCAACATATTTTTCAAAGTAAAAAACTTAGCTAAATTAATGATGGCCCACTGTTTTCAGGTATCCCATTTTTTAAAAAGATTTTATTTATTTGACAGAGAGAGCACAGCAGGGGAAGCAGCAGAGGCCGAGGGAGAAGCAGACTCCCCACTGAGCAAGGAGCCAGACACAGGGCTCCATCCCGGGATCCTGAGATCACGACCTGAACCCAAGGCAGATGCTTAACCGACTGAGCCCCCCTGCGCCCCCCAGGTACCCATTTTAAGGGCTTCTGTTGTATAAAGAATCAATGAATCAGAACCTTAATTTGTTTTAAATAACCCTAAGTTTTTAAATAAGGCATTTTCTAATTGGAGATTTTAGAGGCATTCAAACTGTAAAAATGGTAGGATAGTCTCCCAGAAAATATTTAGTTGAGGGACAATGAGAGGAGGTGGTACTAAGTTTTAAAAGCTACATAAATAAATAAATAAATAAATAAATAAATAAATAAATAAATAAATAAATAAATAAATAAATGCATGCTACACATTTTCTGAACCTTTGAGTTCGGAGGAAATCCCTACTGTTGGGGAAAGGCACAGGGACGGGCTATGAGAGAGGTAAGAACCACGTGACAGGGTGTGAACCATTAATGGTCAATTGCAACTCCGAGTGCCCATGAGGGTGGGGGGAGGCTCAAGTCTTAAGCTCCCTTTCTCAAAAGATAACTAGACACAGCGGACTATCATTGGACAGCCATTAAAACTATTATATTCTTCCTCATTTATTTTCATGTTCAAAATAGATTAAAATGTGCAAAATTATGAAACAATATACATGGCATGATTCCATTTTTATTTAAAAATAAAACAAGACATATACATACACGTAGGTAGAAAAAAGTCTGAAAGGGTACAACGTAAAAATGTGAATGGCAGTGGTGATGGTTACTGATGGCATAGTAAGTGATCTTGTATTTTTTTCAGTATATTTTTCTATACTGCCTAAGCACTCCCTGGTGAACCCTGCCCCCTTTAAATAAGAAAAACAACAAAGCTATTTCCATTCTGGAAAAAAAAAAATATCAGTGGGACTTATAATCAATATTTAAATCACCTGGAAAATAGGCTTCATTTTTACCCCAAACCTACTAGGGTCCTCTTTACTATAAAAAGACAAAACACTGGGCAGCCTGGGTGGCCCAGCAGTTTAGCGCTGCCTGTGGCCCAGGGCATGATCCTGGAGTCCCAGGATCGAGTCCCATATCAGGCTCCCTGCATGGAGCCTGCTTCTCCCTTTGCCTGTGTCTCTACCTCTCTCTCTCTGTTTCTCATGAATATAAAAAAAAAAAACTTTAAAAAAAAACCCCCAAAACACTTGTAAATGTGTTCCATAAATATACTGTGGACTATTTGTGAATGATAAAAGCAAATTTTGCTTTATGAGACATTTATGAAAATTTCTCTATAAACTAAGCTTTTTAAGAGAAATTATATTTGAGTTTGCTATCTAGATCCTATTTCTAATCCCTGTGGGTAAAAGAATGTCTATTTCCCAATTTATCATGTGAAATCCAGATGTTTCACTTTTTTTTTTTTTTAGGTATTTATTCATTCATTCATTCATTCATTCATTCATGAGAGACACAGAGAGAGAGAGAAAGAGAGAGAGAGAGAGGCAGGGGCAGAGGGAGAAGCAGGCTCCATGTAGGGAGCCTGACGTAGGACTTAATCCCAGGCCTCCAGGATCGCACCCTGGGCTGAAGGCAGACGCTCCACCACTGAGCCACCCAGGCGTCCTCAGATGTTTCACTTAAAGTGAGATTTATTTTTATTTATTCCTGAGAAAGCAATCCATCATGCTTTGACTTGGCTAACCAAATGATCTGGAATTCCCATAATTACTGTAAATGAGATACGATGATTCATATAGCCAATGTTTTCTGCATATTCACTACAGGTAAAATGTAGTAAAAAACTGAAAAGTATGGAAACATAGGTCTTTTAAAAGTACTGACCAGCTGGAGCCACTGGAGATAGAAACAGCTTTATTTTTTTCCATTCAAGCTTTATCAAATGGACTGTTCAAAATGCATACACAAGAGCAAAAAAATATCACATGCAATCAAACTTGTTTTGCTTTACAGTCACTGGTTTTCTTTTGGAAAAGAATACATATTTGAATAAATTCTAATTCAAACATTATGTTTCCATTTCATTTCCTTTTCTTTAAAGTTAGCAACCACCAACACATTCTAGATAACTGATCATATTCTTTCTCATTCTTATTCACACTGAAATAGTATAAAGCCTATAAAATCAAACCATATACTGCTCAGAAATCTGAAAAGGTTCATTTACATAATAGAGTCCGATATGTTAAGAAACAGCACACAAGTGATATTTTGAAAAATGGATAAAAAATAGGATACACTGTCTGAAAGCAAAGATAAACAGTAATAATTTCTTATCTAAATAATTTTAATCAAATGAATAATATATTCATTTGGTAATAGCCTCTTTTATAGAATATTAAAAAAAGTGCTCAGATTACATTTTAAAAAAATAACAAAAATCTCACAGAACTGGGAGAATTTAAATAAAGATGGCAGCTGGGAAACCTTGATTACATTTCTGCTCCCAAGACAAGGAGGCAGGTGTGAATTTACCTGCATCCAGAAAGGAACGACAACTCTAAGACGGTAAACACACAGCTTCTAGCCTTGAAAAGATAGAAACTGTCTTTGAAAGGTTCTCGAGTGTCTTTCTTTGGATGAAAGCCATTAACATAAAACCAGATTTCTCAGCTAGACTGCATGTCGACTGACAAAGCAGGGTCACTTGCCTTGCTGTCCTTTCCTAGCACGCGATTAATCCTCACTCAGCCAGGGCTCAAAGGAACAAATAATTAACTCATTAGGATCAATAGACAGTCTATTTCCAAAAGAACAGCACATGAATACAGTAACGGAGTAAGAGTTTTTGCGCCCAGCTCTCTCTGGTGGCTCACTGCAGCCAACCTTGACCACTGCCGCCCTCAGGCGCAGCATCCCGGTTCTCAGACAGGAGTGATGGATCACTTTCCTCTGAAGGAACCCTAACTGAATTCTGCAGGAGGAAACCAGAGTTGTGGTATGATGTAAGAGTCAAGTTTTCTCTTCAAGGCATACTCAAGAGTTGTGATCTTTAGTGCTGCCGTCCTGCCAATCATGGGGATGAAAGTGGGGGTGATGAGGTGGCATCAACGTGAATGTTCCAAAGCCAAGAGTACCAAGATCCCACCCCACCGCGCTGACTTTCCACGTACTCAGATTACTTGTAACACTTCTCAAGTCCCACCTGGAAATGTCTTCCACAATTCAGGTATGCCCACAAAATGGTGTATAGAACATAATTCTATTTATAAGAAAATTATATGTGTGTAGACATATAACAATTTTTTCTCTGGTATGGTTGAACTTCAGATTATATTTTACTTTCTTATTTATGGTTTTACTAATGTTTTAATTGCTTACAGTGAGTATCATTTTGTAATCCTAAAAACATTAAGCTATCTTCAACTTATGAGGGCAAAAGAAAAAAAGTTCTGTAGATTCTGAAGGCAGTTCCAAACAAGAGCCCATCAAATACTCTTGGGAGACTATTTTGTAGAACAAAATCCCAAAGAATGAAAAATCTATGTGATCAGAGAAAATGGCTTTCCCTGCTACTCTATCCTCAGTTGGCAATGTGTCTGTACACGGCAGGTGTTACACAGACACACACACACACCCTCTCAGAAATGAATAAATACACAGTTTATTTGGATGTTGAATTTTAAAATCAATGTTTCATAATCCTTCTTTTAGCTAACTGAAATTATTTTCTAATGTCTTATCTAAATTCAGTGCATTTAGGAGACAAAAGTTTCACATCAGTAGTGGGTTTCAAAGTACTACGTTTTATAATACGGTTTAAAAAAAAGATCAATAGGAAATAAGCAAAATGGGGAATGGAATGAACCCAGTGGCCAAGCAGCCGGCAGCAGATGGGGATCGGCTGAGAAAGAGCAGAGGAAACTAACCCTCCCCGGTCCTTGATCGACTCCAACACAACTGGGTCCTAACTGTGACCTGATCCGCCTGAGTCTCCTCCTTCCCCCAGCACAGTGCCTGCCAGCCTGATGGTGGTGGACAAGGGACATTTGCTGACTGGGTGAGGGGCCAGAAGAAGGTGAGGAGAAGGAGCTAGCATGTGCTGATTCCCAAATCAAAGGGCAAGACATGGATTGCTCCACCTCTTGCCCTAGAATAGAGGTCAAAGTGATTCCTACGCTTCATTAAACGTGATTTGTAGCCCAGCTATAACGTGGTCAGATATTAACTAATTTTTAATCAATAACCAAGGGCAAGTGTCCTGAGTTCTAAGGAATGAAAAAATTAGTGTAAAGTCACTTCTGATGGGTCTTAGGTCAAGGCAGGAGCCAACATTAAAAACAAAAACAAAAAAACAAAGACCTACAAAAACCTCCATTTCTTAGATTTTTAAAAATAGAGCAAATAATATATACAACTAGGATAATCATATATCTTGTTGTCCAAACTGGGATACTTTTGAGAGCAAAATTATATGAGAGTAATAATTATTCTAGAACAAAACAAGCATGTCAAGACAACAGACACGATGGGGACTGTCCTGGGTAAATGAACATGTGATGTTCACACGTCGTCCTTTCTTTCAGGTTTGTATTTTCTTTTTCTGAGTTTTCCATTAACTATATAACATTCGGCAGTAAGACTGAGCTGAGTAACAATAGTTTCGTTCTCCTGAGAGGACGTTTTTGAAGAGATAAAACCGACTCCCCACCTTCTTCCCCATCTTTATAGTCTCGTAGCAGAAACTAATGTCGTAAATGGATCTGAGGAAAGCCTGCTGTAATTTCTTTCACAAAACAAGCACAACGGTGATTTAAATGACTTAAGATCCACTTATTAATTTTGTTTTCCAAAAGAGTAACACGAGACATTTATACCGTATCTTGTTCATAAAGCAAACTTCCAAAATGATAAAGCCCCACTCAGAGGTTAGGGCACAACATATTTTTAAAATCTTTATATTAACCAGGAGAGTCTCACAAATACATTGCCACAAATATTTTAGAAAAGCCATAGAAGAGTCTAAATAAAAATCATCTATACTGGGGGTAGGCTGGGGGTCTCCCCAGGTGCAGCGTGGGTACCGGTCAGTTCCGCAGCAGCAGCATCCGCTCGGAGCACACCTGCCCCACCAGGCCCGCATACTGCAGCACGGCCGCCTCCTCGCTTGGGTCCTTCTGCTGCTTCTTATAGATGCCGTAGGGCATTATGGCTTTCCTATGGAACACCTGCAAACGGTCGGGTTCCTTACTGCGACCTTCGTCCACTGCAAGGACAAAAAAAAAACAGTCGTTAAGGAAAGCCCCATGTGAAACTCCTCTTCGTATCTGAATTGAACAGTATTCAATTTGAGTAACAATGATGTATGAAGAGGTCCTCCTTGAGCAGGAAGGATGTTTAAGCGAGAGTGTGTGGGGTTTGGACTAAGGATGCTAGTGGTGATACTCTGCTGCAAGGTCCCTCCCCCGAGAGCGGATTCAGGAGGAATTGGAGGCAATTAAAAAACTGGCCTTCAACACACTATTTTCTCTTAATGGTCAAGTTTACCACCCCGTTCCTGAGTCTGAACTGATTCTGTCTCTCCTCCATGCCCACGTACTGTCTGAGGTTTTCATCGCTGCAATGAAGCTTTCTGTGACCCAGTGGCTTGGGCAGACTGGAGCTGAGCTGGTCCTGGCACTGGGGGTGCAGGTTCTGGGGGCGGGGAGCAGATCCTTACAGGACGGGGCAGGGATGGCTGGCAGCTCCGGCTCTTGGTTCTCCTCTTTTGTCACTGAAACAGAGCCCTGGCTTCTATAGGACACATGGGTGGCCTGGAGGAAAGAAAGCCTGTGTCCCAGCCTGGCCAACAGGATACAAGCAGAAGTGTTCTGTGGAGGTTTCTGTGCATCTCTTAGGAGAAGAGCTGGTCTGTGCCCTTCAACCCTTCCTTCACTGTGCTGCTTGCAACGTTAATGTCATGGCAGGAGCAATCTCTCTCTCTCTCTCTCTCTCTGAGCCTGACATTAGATTTCCCTTAGGTCAGCAACAACAAAGCCAGAAGGAACCTGGGTGCCTGAGGACTCTGTGTAATAAAACTACTACACCAGCCCTGGCCTGCCTATGTAAAGAATTTCATAGAAAGAAGCAGCTATCTTGTTTAAGGTTTCTACTACTGGCAGTTGCTCCTAATTCTAACTAATACAGGGAACAATTTTACACTACCTACTAGAATGTACGATGTCTTCCATCACTGACTCAGGCCACGGCTAACAATTGTCCTACGGCTGCGGTTTTCAACCCTGACTACATACTGGAATCATCCAAGGAACTTTTAAAAAATATCAAAAAAGCCCTGGATCCCATCCCCAGACATCCTGACTGAGAAATTGGTCTGAATAAAACCTAAGCATCAGTATTTTCTTAAGCCTTTTAAAGTGGGTTGAGTTGGGGCGCCTGGGTGGCTCAGTCAGTTAAGTGCCAGGCTCTTGGTTTTGGCTTAGGTCACAATCTCAGGGTCATGAAATCAAGCCCCCCCCCCCCCACCATTGGGCTCAGCACTCTTGTTGAGATTCTTTTCCCCACTTTCCCCCACTTACAACTCTCTCTCTACAATAAATGAATAGACAAAATTTAAAAAATGATTTAAAAAATAAGTTGGTTTGAGAACCACTGTTGTAGAAAAATACACATGCTAGTATTTATATATGTGCCTAAGGATGTTTATAGTCATACTCTCTGCAATACTGAAAAACTGGAAACAACCCGAATGTTCACTAATGGGGAACTGGTCAAATTGTTAAGGTAAATGCATATAATAAAATGTTACATAGCTATTAAAAAAAGACAAAGGAAGAGGCTGTTAAGTGAAAAAAAGAAAAGGTACAGAGTAAACTACTGTTATTTATAAGCCTAGTATATGCACAGGAAAAATCTGAGCAAATATGCATCAACCTTTTTACAATACTTGCCTAGAAAGACCCCTTCTTTCTCCAGAAAAACATGGCTCGCCCTCTTGCTTCATCAGATTATTTCAAATGCTGGCTCTTCAGAGGGCCTTCTCTGACTCTATAAAACAGCATCCCCGCTTTGTTCTCCTGAACTCCCTTCACTGCACGGACTACCACCTGACATACATATTTATTGCCTGTTTCCTTTTCCACTCAAAAGTCCTATGAGAATACAAATTAAATGAAAAAATTTTGACTGCTCTGCCCACTAATATTTCCCCAGAGTCTAGTACAATGCCTGACAGTAGGTTCCCTATACATATTCGGTGAATGAATGAATGAGTCTATCTCTGGGGGCAGCAGTATAACCGGGGCCTTTCACGGTGTAGGAAACATACACACATATACATACTCTCACCATTTCGTGGATTGTCTATAATTGGCATAAGGCTTTTATAATTTTAAAAAGTTGTTTTTAAGGTTGATTTACACATTTTGTTTTTGTTAATTTGGGTCTTCTGAAAATGAAAAGTAGAAATGCTAGTTTCCTTTTCAACAGAAGGACTGTTTTAGAAGATTTCTCAGGGCTTTCAGCTGTAAACTTCAAGTCAAATCACAAAGGTCCTGATGGCTTTCACAATAGAGTTGCTATGAATTCAACATTTTATTGGGCACCTCACACGAGGCTCTATGTTTTTGAATATTTACACCGCTTTTTATTATGTAATGGAAGCAACAATTAAATGTTTATTCTTCCTCAACTGATGCTGTTTCCTCTACTGGGTATTCATGAATTAATCTGGATTAATCATCCAAGATCAGTTCAGAAGACCCAGAAGTCACACTATACTTTCAATATCTAAAAGCAAGAGATAGAGAGAACCCATTTTACGGACTTGTATCATAGGATTATCTCAATCATCAGAAGATGATGAAGTGAGTTAGGGCATTCCAAAATTGACTGCACTCTACACCTGTTCAGAAATTTGTTATAGGGAGATAGATGCAAGCTAATCATGTACTGTTGCCCCAAAAGATGTTCTACATTGTCAGAGAAGGCCACGTTGGTCCACATGGAACCTGCTTGGGAAGGTATGCTGACATGAAGGGAAGGGGAACACCCAGGATGCTAGCCAGAGGGCCCTCAGGTCCACAGAACTGAGTGTTGGTGTAGTTAGATTTTCACTTTCCCCAGGACACGTTCAGAGGCGATCAAAGCAGAGGATAGAATCCATCCTCTCACTCCTGCTGTTTTATCTCCAGTGCCATGTCTGGGCCTCTGCCCTCCCTGCTTCTACTGTTTGGCTCTGTGCTGCAAGAGGCTGTAGTGAAGGGAGATGGAGCCACGGTTTCTCCCCAAAACCTTTCCTCTTTCTTCCCTGGCTCTGCTTCTTGGCAGCAGCTCCAGCTACTCTTGAAGTGGTCAAGGTTCCAGCTTCTGTTGGTAGCCCTGGCGTGGCTCAGGAGTGACCCATAGTGGTGATGGCTTCTGGCTGCTGCTCATCTCTGCGTCACTGTGCCTTGCCCGGCTCTCAGCAACACTACACTATCTGTTATCCCCAATTTCCTGCATTAAATGTTCTCTGTTGTAAGTACCTGAAGTGGTTTTGGTGTTCTTGGTGAACATACCAACCCCAAAATACGTATTCTTAACAAATTACTTTGTCCAGCTGAAGAAGAAAATCCACATACTTTAACACAATGAAATATTTAGCATTTACTAGGTTTCCACACCCTTTACTAGGGCAAGTGATAAAGGAAAAAGGCAACAACCTGGTTCTTGATGTCAATTTCAGGCATGTTAATATCCAAACACTGCAACAGACAAGTACAAACAGAAATCTGGTAAAGGTCACTGAGAACAGCAAAGGAGAGAAGAACACTGGCAAAACTGTACAAAATCTTCTAAATCTAAAACGTTGAATTTTTCAAACTGGAATTTTAAAGTATGTCTGATGAGAGAAAGCAGCAGAAAAATGTTCACCTTTAGCCCAGAAGGCTGACCTAGAGCCCCCCCCCGAGTTCGGATAAGGATCAAATATGTGCTGGTCGCTACATTTTTAAAGGGTCTCACGACTGCCTGTAACATCTCACCAACAGTTAAAATCAAGCTGAATGATAAGCACCAGAGAAATCTTGCAAAAGTAGTTTTAGGAGTAGAGATTTGAAGATATTTATGATCTAATACTCCATGCATGTTCCCTCCCCCTTGAGTACCAAGCCTATAACCACCAGCTTTCTACAGCAAACATGCACCTCTTTTCTGACCCCGGGTCCTATCCCAGTGCTGTAATAAAAGCATCTTTTTGCACCAAAATCATCTCAAAAATTCTTTCTTGACTATTTGCTGATGGCCCTACAACATATCTATATTTAGCTTTATGTGGGACCCAGGAAATTTAACAAAAATCCCCTACCCCTGGACAAGCAGAGCAGGACTAACTCCATTTTGTGCTACACCCGCCACCTCCTGTATCACCCCCACATGACCTGCTTATTGCATAGGGCACTGCCCCACCCTAGTCAAGCAGAGGGCACACCCTAATTGGAAATCCGGCTCAGTGATGGGCCGGTTCAAATGGATACTTTAGGGTAAAATGTAATTCAATCGGCCACCTGCCTGTAGACCTACATGACTGTGCAACTTTCTGCGCATCCCATTGGCCACTGGCCCCTATAAAGTTGCTAAGCCTCTTAGTCTCAGGGTCCAAGTCCCTGCTCTGCTGTGTCGGATATACTTGGACCCAGGCTCGAGCTTGTAAATAAACCCTCATGTGTTCGGTGTTGGCTCCTCTGTAGTTTCTCGGATTCACAATCTTGGGCACAACACTTTATAGAATGATGTGTAACCATTTAAAGCTTTATCCTAAAATATTTTAGGACAAACATACTTTAAGATTCAAACTGGAACCCTCTAGCAAATAAAAATGTAAGATCTGATATGCCATCATTTTATCTAGAATGAAATGGAACTCTCTAACTTTTATTCTTTTCTAATATGATACATAAAAATAAAAATAGATTAGGAAAAACCCCATCATTGTGTAGAATTTATAGCAAGTATTTTAAAATGCTCCTCCAACAGAGTAGGAAATTTTGTAGCGTTTCGTTTGTCAAAATACAGATTTCATTTCTCTTTATTAAGGTTACAGGAAGAGTTTTAAAATTATATGCATGTCAAATTTGGGAGAAAGACTACAAATATGCAAGCTCAAACCACTGAATTCCAAGTGGGCTTGTGATGTCACTGCATCTATTGTTAAACATATATAATTAATTTTCGTAAAACGTCTAACTTAACTTCTAGCCTTTTTAGAGAGCTTTATAGCACAGAAATCAATCAAGTCCCCCCCACCCCCGTTCTTTTTACTCCAATTACTTTTGAGGCCTTGTTCTGAGTCAAAGTAGTCAAATGCACAATACACTTAAAAAGTAGGTATCAACTAGCTATTCACTTTTTAATGTCATATGCAATTACAAAAAAGAGATAAAAATGAATTTTAAAATCCTCTCCCCATTCTAATTAGTGTTAATAAATCCAAGTCATTTGAAGATGCAAATATATTTGGTTGTGGTGCTCAAATACCTTGGAAATGTGTGAGGTTAGTGCTATCATCACTAACACTAACTAAATGGCACTGACTCAATCACCAATTCACTGATCTAAAGCTTTTTATTAATTTATTGAAATACAAATTAATTTTCTTAATTACCTCAAATTCTTTAGTTTCTCCATTAAAACACTTTGACCATACAAAAGGCACTGAAACATCATAAAGATAAGAAGTAGCACTAACGCATTTCTTTCCCCACCTAAAAAGACTTAAATTGCAAGTCAAACTTGAAATGTAAACTAGAATTCTGCCCAAAGATGAGACTCCACAGCTGCCAGAAAGAGAGGATGCAGGGCCACATAGTAAGAGAAACAAAGGAAGGGTATACTTTTATAAATGTTTTAAAACTTGACATTTCAATAACTTGAACTAACTCAACAAATTTCCTGGGAGCTATTCTACATAAATACCCAATAATAAGCATATTAATTCTTAAATTTTAGATTTTTTAATCATAAAAGTAATGCTTGTAAAAACTCAAAGAATGTAGAAATAGAGTGATGTCAGGCCCCCACACAGAGCCCTTTCTCTCCTGCTCTTCTCTCTGCCTCACCAAACTTCCACCCACATTACCAGTGCTTAACAATTTCAGAGGATGCATTTAAATATTAGTTTTGGATCACATTCTACCTATACCTTAAATTAAGGCCAAAAAATCAAATCCGTCACTCTTTCAATGGGTATACTGTATTAAACTTCAGAAACTGGGGTGCCTGGGTGGCTCAGTTGGTTAAATGTCTCTTTACCGACTCTTTGGTTCAGGTCATGATCTCAGGGTGGTGAGATCAAGTCCCACATCAGGCTCCACGTTGAGTGTGGAGTCTGCTTAAGATTCTCTGCCTTTTCCTCTGCCCCTCCCTCCTGTTTGTCTGTGTATTCTTCCTTTCTCTAAAAAAAACAAAGTAGAAAATAAAGTCTAATTGCTAAAAAAACAAAACAAAACAAAACAAAACACTTCAAAAACCACTGATTATCAATATAGACAAAATACAATTCACTTCTGGGCTTAACAATCTGCAGTGTTGTTATCACTAGTTACATTTGCAATGAAAGCTAATTTTGATTCTTAGTGTGTTTACTAAAACCAATTTAAAACCTAAACAAGAAAAATCCTTCCAAATACTGAAAATACCAAAAATAAGTTATGATTTATTTACTAAAGTAAAAAAAAAAATTGCATCCCAATCCTCACAAAACCATTTATGATCACCTTCAATCACTTGCCTGACAAATACCATCAGTGCTTGTAGACAAAAACCTACACAGCTAAATCCATACAGTACAACAGGCCTCTTCTTCTTTTTTTTAAAATAAAGGTTTTATTTATTTGACAGAGAGCAAGAGAGAGAAAGCGTGAGAGTAAGAAAGAAGCAGGGGGAGCAGGAGAGGGAGAAGCAGGCTCCCCGCTGAGCAGGAAGCCAAATGTGGGACTCAGTCACAGGATTCCAGGATCATGACCCAAACGGAAAGCAGATACTCAACCGAATCACCCAGGTGCCCAACAGGCATCGTCTTGAGGGGGCCCCAAAGAGATTAGAAAAATCCATTCTGAGATTAAAGACCATTTGCCATCTCAACCAAGGGAAACTGCCAGCTTACTGAGAGGTCTTCGAAATGTGTGCCAACAAGGATCTCTTCCACTTTTTCTTTCTCTAATGTATCACGATTTAATTTTGTAAAATAAAAACCAAAACAATCCTGCAAATTCTCTGAGTTGAACATTTGATTACTGGCAATATAAATATGCTGTTAGATCTATGATGTTTTAATCTTCAAGGAAAACTCGTCATGATGGGCAACGACTGCTTGATATTTAGTTATAGGAGATGAAATGTGCCTTACAAGTGCTTTCCAAGGAAAAGAATCTAGAGATCAAAGCTTTACTTGTTTTTACGGGGATTTAACTCATTCATTATTCTTAAAATGTCTAGGTTTTCCAGAAGATGATGAAACAGTCTACTTTCTTATTTATTGCTACAGCATTATTACATAAACATGAAAACAAATTACATACTTTATAGTTTCTCATCAAGATGGTGGTACAGGTGGCAGACCTGGCAATGTCAATGAAGCTAAACAGAGTTGGGTAAAATTGTGAAATAATGGAAGAATGTGAAATTTTGGAGAGGCAAGATAGAACTCAACTCTGAAACCAAACTCAAGTCTGGAAAGTTCAAAACCAAATATGATTCAGAATATTTCTGAGTGACAGGTAGTATTAATAAATGTTTCAATCACTGTGGGGAGGAAGGGGACAATCTATGAAAGGAATATTTCAGTCTGGACAGAAAAGGGCCAGGCAAAAGAACACACAGTATATGTGACAGAAATGAACTCAGCTCAATTAGCTAATTCTTCAAGTCCACTTGGTGGGGAGACTTAAACATTTGCTTTGGGAATCCAAAAGCAATCAGAGAGAATTACAGTTTTGTAATCCATAAGGAATAACATTGCTAGTCATTTCACTTGGAATGTTCTTTTGGACAAAATGAAAACAAATCTAAGCTTAGCTTATGTAAAATACCATTTAATTATAGCTGTATTGATATGTAATTCTCTGACCATACAAATCATCCACTTAAAGTGAATTATTCAATGGTCTTCAGTATATTCACAGACCTGTGCAGCCATCACCACAATTTGTAGACCATTTTTGACATTCCAAAAAGAAACCCCATACCTGTTAACAGTCCCCATCCCCCTCAATGTCCCTAGTCCCAAGACCAATCTATTTTATCTCTGTACACGTTCTTTTGTGACTTCTTTTACTGAGCAAAGTGTTTTCAAGGTGTGTCCATACTGCAGCATGAATTAGCACTTCCTTCCTTTTTATTACCAAATAATAAGTCATTGCATGGACACGGTGTTTTTTACTTATCCTGTTAATGGACAAATGGGTTACTTATCCTTTTAGACTATTATAATGTTATGAACATTTGTCAGAGTTTCTGTGTGTTTTCCCTTTTCAATATACCTAGGAGTGAAACTGCTGGGTCATATGATAACTCTGTGTTGAACCTACTGAAGAAATGCAAGACCGTTTTCCAAAGTGGCTGTACTGTTTTATATTCTACTGGCAGTGTATAAGAGTTCCAGTTTTTTCACATCTTCATCAACATTTGTTATTGCCTGTCTTTTTGACTACAGTCACTCTGAATGGGAATGAAATATCTTACTGTGGTTTTAGTTTGCATCTCCCTGATGGCTAATGATGCTGAGTTTCTTTTCATGTGTTTGTTAGCCATTCACATATCTTCTTTGGAGAAATGTATATTCACATCATTTGCCCATTTGAATCTGAGCTTTTTATTGAGTGATAAGAGTTGTTTATATATTCTGGATACTAGATCCTTATCAGATATGATATGCAAATACACCCTCCTATTCTATGGATTGTCTGTTGATGGTGTCTCTGGAACTATAAAAGTTTTTAAATTTTAACGAAATCTAATTTATTCATTCTTCCACTTTGTTGCTTGTGTTTTGGGTGTCATATTTAAGAAACCATGCCTAATCCATGGCTATGATGATTTCTTCCTATTTTTTCTAAGAGTTTTATGGTTTTAGCTCTTACATTTTGGTACAACCCATTTTGAGTTCATTCTTGTATATGTTGTGAAATAGGGAACCAATTTCATTCTTTTGTGTGTAGATATTCAGGACTATATGTTGAAAAGATTATTTTTCTCTTGCTGAACTGTCTTGGTATCATTTTTGAAAATCAACCAGAAGTATGAGAGTTAATTTCTGGACTCTCAATCCTAGTCCACAGACATATATATGTTTGTCTATATGACACAACCACACAATTTTAATTTTATTCTAAAAGATTGTTCAGCTATTTGGGTTCTTTTTTTTTTTTTAAGATTTTATTTATTTATTTGTGAGAGACACACACAGAGAGAGAGAGAGAGAGAAGCAGAGACACAGGCAGAGGGAGAAGCAGGCTCCCTGCAGGAAGTCTGATGTAGGACTCAATCCCAGGACTCCAGGATCACGCCCTGGGCCGCTGGCAGGCACTAAACCGCTAAGCCACCCAGGGATCCCTCCCCTTTCAAAGATTTTATTTATTTCAGAGAGAGTGTATGAGCACAAGCAGGGTGGGGTAGACAGAGCAGAGGGAAAGAGAGAAGCAGACTCCCCGGTGAACAGGGAGTCCAAGGTGAGGCTTGATCCCAGGACCCCAGGATCATGACTTGAGCTGAAGGCAGATGCTTAAATGGATTCAGCCATCCAGGCAACCCTGGGTTTCTTTAATTTTCAGGTGAATTTTAGAATTGTCAATTTCTGCACAGTAGCCAGATGTTATTTTAGTAAGGATTGCATTTAATCTGTAGATCAGTTTGAGGAGTATTGTCATTTCACCAATATAAAGTCCTCTAATCCATAAACATGGGATGTTTTTCCATTTACTCAGGTCTTCTGTAATTTCTTTCAAAAATATTTTGTATTTTTCAGATTGTAAGTTTTATACTTCTCTGTTAAATTTATTCCTAACAGTAATTCTTTCTGATGCTATTATAAGTGAAATAGTAAATTTAATTTCCCTTTTAGATTGTTCATTGCAAGTGTATTGAAATAAAGCTGATTTTTGTTACTCCAACTAGTTAACATACAGTGTAACATTAGTTACAAGTGTACAATATAGTGATTCCACACTTCCACACATCACCTGGTACTCATCACAACAGGTGCCCTCCTCCGTCCCCATCATCTATTTAACCCATCCTCCCATCCACCTTCCCTCTGGTACGTGTATTGATCTTTTATCCAGCAATCTTGGTGAACTCATTTATTAGTTCTGATAGTTTTTTAGTACATTCTTCAGGATTCTCTACATACAAGATCATTCATTTGCAAATAAAAATAATTTTACAAAATTCTTCCTTTCTAACCTGGATATCTTTTATTTCATTTTTTTGCCTTTTTGCCTCAGTGAAATACCACTTTTCTAAAGAAAAAAATGCAATTTGGTTAAACTCATCATACAATGGTAACTAAAAATAACTCCTAGCTCACAGAATAAGGTCACCTGAATAAAACAGGACAATATTAGGCCCACAGTCAATTGTGTGCAAAACTCACACCAACTTTACCTCCTGCCTCAGCAACTGCTAGCAGGATTTAATACTGGTTATCTTAAGTAAAATGGTAATAAATAACCCTCTTCTGATGATAAGGGTTGTATTCTCTCAAATTTTTGTTCTATTTTTTAAGACTTTTTTTTTTTTTTTTTTTTAAGTAATCTCTATACCCAACGTGAGGCTCAAACTCAAAACCCTGAGATCAAGAGTTGCATGTTCCACTGACTGAGCCAGCCAGGCGCCCCTACTGTGTTTCAACCCTTAAATACTCTCTTAAATACTTCCTATTTCATCATCAATGTTTACCCTAATAAAGGCGACGTTAAAAACTGACAGTGGAGCCTGCTTCTCTCTCTGCCTGTGTCTCTGCCTCTCTATGTCTCTCATGAATAAATAAGACCTAAAAAAAATTTAAAAAAAATTAAAAACCCTGGCAATATAATGAAAGAAATGTAAATTAAAACACACAAAACATGCCATTACAGAATTTCTCCAAGACAAAGGGGAAGTTAGTTTGCACAGCTGCTGTTGTGTGCAGGGGCTGGGGCTGGAGCCAGAGAGGTGATCTGCAAATTCAAGGTTGGCAGGACTGGGCAACCTCTGACCTGTGGTCAAGTGATTAGTAACATGCAAGGGAAATGGTTCTATAAATACATATACTGAGAACAATGGGAGTCAGATTTCTCTGTCAGAGAAGGGAGAGACAGACAGAAGACTAGAACAAATCCTACTGTGTTGGATTAAAACTGGAGGTACTGGGGAAAACTTACATTTCTTATACATTGTATAAGACAAGTAGATGTAAAAGTAGGTGTGTGTGTGTGTGTGTATGTGTGCACACCTGTGCACATCCACAGACACGCATATCTCTGTTCTAGAGCTGTCTGCTGAGAGGACTTGGAAACAAAGAGACCCCTGCAGTGATGAGCACACTTACTGGCCAGATCTTGTTTTCTAAATATACTCTCTATGAGAAAAAAAATGAGAGCTCCGAAGAGAAAAGTCTGAATGCAGATCTGGATCAGGCAAAGTACAAGATGAGCCTGGAATATTTTGTGCCACAAAGTAAGTAAATGCTCAAACGATGGGGATATGTCAAAAGAACAGAGGAGTCACTTAGAAAAGGTTCCTTCTGGCCATATCTGAGACAATTTGAACATTCGAAATAATGAGAGCAATGGATTATAACACATTGACTAAAATGCTAGGATTCCAGTAGCCCACACTGATAAACAGGGAGAAGGGACTGTTCTCTCTCACAGTGGAACGCCAATCGATAGAAGGAGAAGGGATGATGGAATTAGAAAATCATCATTAAAAAAAAAGAAAATCATCATTTGGTAGCCATCTCAATAAGTGATTCAAGCAAGAACCATCATTAATGAATGTAAGAACTAGCAGACATAAGTTCGATAGAATAAGATATATTATCTCACCAGATCTCCCTACACAATACTTATTACTTATTAATATATACAAAATACTTACTGATTTTACAGTGGAGACACTTGGCATTTATTACTTGACCAAGTGATGTAAATTCAACTGCCCAGCAGTGAGATTGGGGAGGAGGACAGTGTGCACCTCCTCAGACGATGCAGTAAGAACACAGCATCAGTTCTAGGGGATTCTTGCCAAAACAATGTAACCTGGATCTGATTATGAAGACACACCTGATGAACAAAACTGAGGAATATTCTACAAAGTAACTGGATGGTACCTTCAAAAATATCAAGGTAATGAATGATAAGGGTATATACCAAGGAACAGTTTCAGACAAAAAGACACTAAAGAGACATGACAGTAAATGCAGTATGCAATCCTGACTTGCATTCTGGATAAAAAAAAAAAAAAAGAAAAGAAAATGGGAAATAGTGCACGTGTGTGAATGAATTTTTGTGTCATAAAGGCCATTACTGGGAAAATCGGGGAAATCTGAACAGGGTCTATGGATTAGATAGATGGTGGTGACAGAACACTGCTACTGTCCTGGTCTTGATGGCTGGTTATGTAGGAAAGTATTCTTATTTTCAGAAAATACACACCGAAATATTTAAGAATGATGGCATAATATATCTGCAACTTATTCTCAAATGGTTCAGAAGAAAAATACAGTGTGTGTGTGTGGGGAGGAGTGAGAAGGCCAATCTTTACAACTGGGGAACCCAGGTGAAGGGTGCGCAGAAGTTCTTTGTATTAGTCTTACAATTTCTCTGTTAGTGATGAAAGGAAATGAATTTTCAAGCCATGGAAAGACATGGAGGAACACTCAATGCATATGACTAAGTGAAAGAAGCCAATCTGACAAGACTACATATTGTATGATTCCAACTTCTAAGACATTCTGGAAAGGGCAAAACTGAAGACAGTAAAAAAAAAATCAATGGTTGCCAGTGGTTTGTGGCAGGGAAGTAGGAGGATAAATAAGTGGAACACAGGATATTCAGGGCAATGAAACTACTTTGTAGGAAACTGTAATGGCGGATACATGTCATTATACATTTGTCAAAGCTCATACAATGTACAACACATAAGGCAAACCCTAACAGAAAATATGGACTTTAGTTAATAATAATGGATCAAATTGGCTTATTTCACTAATGCAAGATGTTAATAATAGGGCAAACTGGAGGTGGGAGACAGAGGCAGATGGAAACTCTGTTCTTTCTGCTCCATTTTTCTACAGACCTAAAACATCTTCAAAACAGTCTATGTAGGGACGCCTGGGTGGCTCAGCAGTTTAGCGCCTCCCTTGGGCCCGGGGAGTGATGCTGTTTTTTTTTAAAACTTAAAAAAAAAAAAAAAGTCCAAAAACTATTTTTTTTACTAGTTAGAAATGTGTAAACTATTACTGTTGTTTTAGCTATGCATTTCCAACTATACTGTGAAGAATATTAAACATGCTACTGGCAGTTAAATATGTAGCAAATGAGTAATTGAGAAAATCTGAAGTTAATTTATTACCTGGTGAAAATCAAACCTGATAAAATCTGATCCAAGTTTTGTAAAAGGCTTATTTGTATCACTAATATTACTTAACTTTCAGAGAGATTACAGCAACCAGTTTTAGGTTTAAAAATCCAAAAAGAAAAAAAACTTTCTAAAACGTAAAGCTGTGACAATAACAAAGCATTTAACAATAGATGATACCACTGACTCTTACTCCTAGTGTTTTGATGGTCTTTGAACTGATTTTTAAGGAACTATCAATAATCTCTCTTTTTCTCTCATCTCTGTTAATATATTGGGTTTTTTCGTTTCCACAGTTACTTTATCAAATTACAAATAAAATGGGACACTTGGGTGGCTCAGCAGTTAGGCATCTGTCTTTGGCTCAGGGCGTGACCCTGGAGTCCCAGGACTCTCATGAATAAATAAATAAAATCTTAAAAAAAAATTACAAATAAAATTAAATGGAAGTCTGCTGACTTCTAATACAAAATTAGCAGGCAAAACATTATTATAGAAGATATAAAAAGACAAGCAAAATTATTTTGTATGTTCTTATTTGCACTGTTAAGGTACACCTGAGTGTCACATTCTCCATTCTGAAGCTTTAATGGGATCAGGAATGAAAAATGGCCACATGAATGTGGTAGCATACAAATTTCCCTACTGTAGTAGCCTTGGTGTTTGTTTTCTGTGATGGGTTTCTTAGGTTTTTTTGTTTTTTGTTTTTGAGAGGGGTTTTGGTAATTCTCTGTCCTAGAGCACTATTTTTAAAGTCAATTGCAAGAAATTGTTACCATACCCTTAGATTCATGCCCTGGTTGTTTTAAAGATGTCCTGTATGTCTGACTGCATGATAGGGTATTTCTGTACCATTATCAATAGGCCCTACTCCCAGAGACTCTCATGGCTCCACACTGTATGCTGAACATCAGAATTCCCTGAAACTTCCTGGGTGACTCTACTATGAAACCAAAGTTGAGAGCCACTGCATTAGAATTTGGTTTATTATATGTAATACGTATTTTCTTATTTTTTTTAAGGTTTTATTTATTTATTCATGAGAGACAGAGAGAGCCAGACACACAGGTAGAGGTAGAAGCAGGCTCCCTCTAGGGAGCCTGATGCGGTACTTGATCCCAGGACCCCAGGATCATGCCCTGAGCCAAAGGCAGATGCTCAACCACTGAGCTACCCAGGCATCCCAAAAGAAAACTTTCTGACAATAATCTCAAAAAAAACAAACACATCAACTGCCACACTCACCCAATATGAAATAGATAATGTAAGATGCCCTATAACTAGTGAAGAAATCGAGTTTGTAATTAATTTCCAAAAAAGAAATCTCTGGGCTCCAATGGTTTCACTGGAAAATTCTACCAAACATTTAAATAAAAATTAACCCTAATTCTACACAATCTCTTTCAGAAAATAAAAGAGAAGAGACCTAAATCAGACAAACCGCAAAGCGGTATCCTTATGAATATGGATGCAAAAATCCTTTACAAGATGTTAGCAAACATGAATTCAGCAGCTGCATGTATTCCAAGAAGGCAAGGCTGATTCACTGATTTCAGTATTTGAAAGCCAATCAATATAATCCCTCATATTAACAGTTCAGAGAAAACACTTACATAGTCACATCAACTAATGTAGAAAATACACATGATGGATTCAACAACCAACCAGGCATGATAAAGTCTCAGAAAACCAGGATTGCGGGGGGTGGGGGTGGTTCCTTAACTTGATAAAGAATGAAAGCTTTCCCCCCTAGGATTAGAAATAAGGCAAGGATTCTATCTTCACCATTTTTATTCAAAATAGTGCTGGAAGTTCTAGCCAATGTAATAAGATAGAAAAGGAACTGAAATGCACCCAGATGGGAAAAAAAGAAATTAAACTTTCCCTATGTGCATATGACGTAATTGTGTCTGTAGAAAATCTTAAGGGCCCTATAAAACAAATATCCTTAGGACTGTAAATGAGCCCAGCAAAATCACAGGATAAAAAATAGAACATACAACAATCAACTAAACTCACAATCTGAACTCAAATCACACACTTGGTAAGAGATTACTATCCTGGATATAAAGAACCCCTAAAACTTAACAACAGAAAAATCAAGTAAGTTGATTCAAAACAGGCAAAAGACATTACTCCAAAGAAGACTATAGGTGGCCAATGAGCATATGAAAAGATGCTCAATATCACTCATCATTAGAAAAATGCAAACTGAACCACAATAAAATACCACTTAACACCCATTAAGATGGTTATTGTCAAAAAAACAGAAAACAGGGCAGCCCAGGTGGCTCAGCGGTTTAGTGCTGCCTTCAGCCCAGGGCGTGATCCTGGAGACTCAGGATCGAATCCCACGTTGGGCTCCCTGCATGGAGCCTGCTTCTCCCTCTGCCTGTGTCTCTGCCTCTCTCTCTCTCTCTCTCTCTCTCTGTGTGTGTCTCTCATGAATAAATAGATAAAATCTTAAAAAAAAAAAACCCCAAAAAACAGAAAACAGCAAGTGCTGGCAAGGATATGGAGAAACTGGAATGCTTGCACCACTGCTGGTAGGAATGTAAAATAGTATGGCCACTTGGAAAAACAGTACAGTGCTTCCTCAAAAAAGTTAGAATTATATAATCCAGCATTCCATTTCTGGACTTAGGCCCTAAAAAACAGAAAGCAGGGTTTCTTTCTTTCTTTTTTTTTTTAAGATTTTATTTATTTATTCATGAGAGACACACAGAGAGAGAGGCAGAGACACAGTCAGAGGGAGAAGTAGGCTCCATGCAGGGCACCCGATGCGGGACTCGATCCTGTGACCTCAGGATCATGCCCTGAGCCAAAGGTAGGTGCTAAACTGCTGAGCCACCCAGGGATCCCCGAAATCAGGGTTTCAAAGAGATACTTGAATACCCATGTTCATAGCAGCATTATTTAAACAGCCAAAAGGTGGAAACAACCCAAGTGTACATGAATGGATGGATGAGTAAACAAAATATGGTCTATACCTACAAATGGAATATCATTCAACCTTAAAAAGAAATGAAATTCTAACATATGCTACAACTATGAATGAACCCAAATTAATAGTCAAATTCATAGAGACAGCAATCAGACCTGTGGTTGCCAGTTGCTGAGGGAGAAAGGAATGGGATATATTGTTGAACAGGTACAGAGTTTTGATATGGGACCATGAAGAAAGTTCTAGAGATGGATGGTGGTGACTGTTGTATAACAGCATGAAGGAACTTAATGCACTGTGTCTTATACTTAAAAATAGTTAAAATGGTACATTTTATGTAATTTTACCACAACTGAAATAAATGATTTCATTTTTATTTATTTATTTATTAAAGATTTATTTAGTTTAAAGAGAGAGCACATATGAGCAGGAGAGGGGGAGCTCAGAGCCTGACTTGGAGCCTGACTCGGGGCTTGATCCCAGGACCTCAAGATCATGACCTGAGCTGAAATCTAATTGGCCACTTACCCAAATAAGCCCCCCAGGCACCCCAATAATTTCATTTTAAAAGGCCCATATGCTTCAATATACTAACAATGAACATATGGAAATTGCGAAACATAAAAAACCACACCATTTATAATTACTTGAAGAAAAAAATACCTGTAAATCTAAAAGAACGTGTATGGGACTTACATGCTGAAAACAACACAAGGCTGATAGAAGAAATCAAAGAAGATTAAATAAAGACATAGACAATCCATGTTCATGGATTAGAAGACTTCTGAGAAAAATATTAATTCTCTCCAAGTTGATATATAGATTTAACAGTTCTTAACAAAATCTTTGCAAGTACTTTTATTGATATAGGCAATTTATTCTAAAATTTATACAGAAAGACTGGGAGAGCTGAAACAATTGTGAAAAAGAATAAAGTTGGAAAAGAATCATTCTACCCAATTTCAAGACTTGTTTCATAGCTCAAGTAATCAAGACTGTGTAGTGTTTACATAGGGTAGACACACAGATCTGTGGAACAGAATAGAGAATCTAGAAACGGTGCCATACAAGTCTGGCCAACTGATTCTGATAAAAATGCAAAAGCCATTCAGTGGAGGAAGAGCCTGTGCAACAAACAGTTTTAGAGCATTGGATATCCATAAGCAAAAAAACAAATCTTGATCTAAACTTTACATCTTGAACAAACACTAACTCATGAATCATATGTTACATTAAAAGTATAAAACTAACAGAAGAAAATCTCTGATACCTAGTGCCTGGTGAAGAGTTCTCACAACACCAAAAGCATGATTCATAAAAGAAAAAAAATGATAAATTTGGACAGCATCAAAATTAAAAACTTTTGCTTTGTGAAAACCAACAAAGGACAAAAAGACAAGCTACTGAGGACTTGTATTTAAAGTATATAAAGAGCGGCACCTGCCTGGCTCAGTCAGAAGAGTGTGCAACTCTTTTTTTTTTTTTTTTTTGAGTGTGCAACTCTTAATTGTGACTTTGAGTCCCACATTGGGGCTCAAATTAGAAAATAACTTACATCAACTTTAAAAAGTATAAAGAATCCTCCTAACTCAACAATATAAAAACAAACAAGACACAAGGATATATTTTACTGAAGGGAATTTATGGACGGCAAATAAGCACATGAAAAGATATTCATCAGCTATCAGGGAAACACAAAGTAAGACCCTAGTGAGACACTGCTATTCACCTATTAGAAAAACACACACACAATAACAAAACCAATGCTGGCAAGAATATGAAGAAACTGGGACTTTTATACACATCTGTGGTAATATAAAATGGTAGATACGGCCACTCTGCAAACAGTCTGGCAACTTAAGTTTTTTTTTTTTTTTTTAAAGAAATTAAACATATACTTACCACAGAACCTAACAATTACACTTTTGGTCATTTATCCCAGAGAAACAAAAAATAAGTGTACACAAAAACCCGTGTAACAAATGTTTACAGTGGGTTTTTTTTTTTTTTTTTTTTGGTGAGAGTCCTAAAATGAAAACAACCCAGATGTCTTTCAACAGGTAAATAACTGTGGTACAACAATCATCCATACCATGGACTACTCAGCAGTAAGACGGAATGGATTATTAATACATTAAGAAAGAGAGAAAGAAACATACACACACATATACTCTATCCACTGCCCCCAGTCCCCACACATATAGAGATGGAAAGAGGGAAATCACAAAGGAAATACAGTAAAATACCTAGGACATTCTTACTGGGCCATGTCTTTTATTTTATTTTATTTATTTTATTTTTAATTTTTTTTAAAAATTTATTCATGATAGTCACACAGAGAGAGAGAGAGGCAGAGACACAGGCAGAGGGAGAAGCAGGCTCCATGCACCGGGAGCCCGATGTGGGACTCGATCCCGGGTCTCCAGGATCGCGCCCTGGGCCAAAGGCAGGCGCCAAACCGCTGCGCCACCCAGGGATCCCCTGTCTTTTATTTTAGCATAAGCACCCCTAATAATCTCTCAGATTAGTAGTCAAGGTAATATTTCAGGATTTTACTGACTTTCATAAGCAAAAACAAAACTACAGCATTTTATGTACAAATTGAAAACATTTTCTGGTTTTATTATATACTGTGTTCTTTAAAATTATGTCTGCTTTTGAACCTTAAGATCAATTGCTTGCCTTTACTTCTGGTTAAAAGTTCAAACTGCTATAAAACCAAACACTTTGATCAATAAAGCCAAATTTCAATAAGTCTGATCTGACTTAATAAAGCAATAACTCATTGTGCTGGATTTTTAATATTGTATTATTCACGACGAGTAGGGGATTTATAAGATTATTTCCTTAACTGAAAAAATAATCATATCAGGACCTTTCATTACCTACTATATTTAAGAGCAATCTCAAAATGAGACTTTACACATTCACTGTTTTAAAATATCTTGAATGAATGAATGAATGAATGAATGAATGAATGTCTAAAACTTGAACATAAAACACTCAAGTCTTGGGTGCCTGGGTGACACAGTCGTTGGTTAAGTGTTTGACTCCTGGTTTTGGCTCAGGTCATGATCTCATGGTGGTGGGACTGAACCCTGGGTTGGGCTCTGTGCTCAGTGTGGGGTCTGCTGGAGATTCTCTCCCTCTCTCCCTCTGCCCCTCCCACTCATGCTCTCTCTTTCTAAATAAAAAATCTTTAAAACACCCACCAAAATTCAAGTCTCAAAGCTAACCAGGATATCTGTAAGAATGGCACTTGCCTTGTTAAAGCTTACAAGAAAATTTAAATAATAAAACCTATAAAACTAGCAAATGAAACCAAGGCTGCGGGGGACGGGACACACACACACACACACACACACACACACACACACACACACACACACACCCAACCAAACAAAACATCAAATTAGTTCCCTCAAAAATCCCCACAAAAAGCTGAGATAAGTAAAGGCCATCTCTCTCCACTGTAAATAGTAGTCTTTCTTCCTTCCTTCCTTCCTTCCTTCCTTCCTTCCTCCCTTCCTCCCTTCCTCCCTTCCTTCTTTCTTTCAATTTTATTTATTCATGAGAGACACACAGAGAGAGGCAGACACACAGGCAGAGGAAGAAACAGGCTCCCCACAGAGAACCTGATGTGGGACTTGGTCCCAGGATCCTGGGATCACAACCTGAGCCAAAGGCAGGTGCTCAACCACTGAGCCACACAGGTGCTCTCCATTTTTTTTTTTTTTAATTTTTAAAAAAGATTTTATTTATTTGAGAGAGAGAGAAAGAGCATGCAAGAGAGCATGCATAAGTGGTGGAGAGGGGCAGAGGGAGCAGTAGACTCCCCATCAAGCAGGGAGCCAAATGGCTTGATCTTAGGACCCTGAGATCACGGCCTCAGCCGGAGGCAGATGCTTGACCTACTGAGCCATCCTGATTTTTCTGAATGTCAATATAAAAGACAATTTGCTGGATTATGAACCATGCTTAATGCAGAGGTACTGTTAACCCAGGAAGAAAGGTTAGAAGAAGCTCTTCTTCTAGTCCCAGATTCACCAGCCATAACAATCCAGCTGTCCTACAATCCTAAAGCTTTTTCATACTCAAAACACACCTTAGATTTTATTTTTAACCCCAAACAATGGTGGGAATGCAAAGGTAATGAATAGAGTTAATGGCTATAATCAGTTTCCAAAATATTTTATGCAAATTAGAGAAAATGTAACTCTTTTTTAAAATCCTCACTCCATCCGTCCCCCAGATCTCTGCCTGCAGGGTCTGATATAAGCCAAACTAGTGAAGAAGAAAATGTAACTCTCACATCCCTTTTTTAAAAATGCAAAGATTATACAATTCCAATAATTTCTATTTGTTCTCACAATTCAGAGACTAAAATGGAATGAGCAATAAGGTCAATACAGAAGAAAAATTAGCAGTGAGGAAAATGCATGCATTTTTTCCTACTTTGGCCAACTTTGCTCACAAAAATGCAGTTTAAAACCTCAGCAATTTTGTCCCTGCAAGCCATCCTACTGTCTACTTAAGTTTTTCCTTTTTATTATGACCACTTAGGAATGGAGCTTCCCCCCCAACCCCCGTCTCCCAGCTTTACTGAGGGAAACCTGACAAAAATTAGAATTGTGCATACTCAGGGTGTACAGCATATTTGGGTATATGTACACACTGTGAAATGACTACCGCCATCAAGCTAACTAGCACATCTATCAAAAGTTGTTTTTAATGCAGAATCCTTTTATAGGAACAGTATTCTGGTTGCTGTTTGTCATTTTCTATGTGGGTAGCTTTCCCAACCTGACAGTAAACTCCTTGAGGGTGGGAACTAAATCTTGTACTTCCCAGCTGAGGGTTCAAGCACTGATTTCCCCAGATGCTGGAGACACAAAGACACACAAGGCGCAGTGCTGAGTAGGCATCCCGTAAGTGTTTGTGGTTGGTGGTGCTGCTCTTTCTCCTACTTTAATTAACAGACAAGCAACAGAAGACAGATCCTCAGAGCAACTACCCAGCCTTCCTCTACTTTCTTGTTAATTAGTACCTCATGTTTATTACTCAATGTCTGAATTCTCAAATTAAATCATTCTTGGATTATTTTGTTTCTGAATATGTAGTAAATGTTGAAATTAATCAGGTCACAAAAGCTTTAAATCGTGTTCTGTGCTAATCCATTTTTAGGACAAGAACGGTATCTGGCATCTTCATAAAACTCCCATTAATTAAGGGATGTAAGATGTAAGGAAATGAGGCTAACTGTAAACAACCCGTCAAACACGCCCTAGGATTATCTGGAATGAAAGGCTGTGTCTCAATGCTTCACATCCTAGGCTAGTCTATGTCTGCTTCTCCAGATAGACTAAGAATTCTAGAAACAAAGACACTGTGTGGAGAGTACTCATGCTCCAGATCTTTTATGAAATCACAGAGCTCAACTGAGGACTTGTACAAAGAGAGGAATCTGGGCCCAAACTTGAGAGGGAACCACAGCAAAAATCAACTGCTTACACAGCACTTATGGATACTTCTGAGACAGCCAAGAGCTATGAATTGCTTTGCTACTGCTCAAAGGCCCCATTGATTATTGGTCCCTAATCCAGTGAGCATAATCACCTGAGTGTTTTGACTCTCCTATCTATGGATGCTAGGCTGGAACCTGCAATCCACTTCCACGAAGCAAACTCCCTTTTCGAAGGTGCTAAACATAAGCACTAAACCAACTAAGTTTTGCCCTATGTTCTCCTGGTATACTACTGTCTTGCTCCGAGGAAGAAATGTTTTCTTTTACCCTTGTACAGCCACAAAGGTTTTGTTGTTTTAGCTTTAATCTTACTAGATTCTTCCATCCCTTTCTCATGCTATCAGTCCAGCAGACTGTTCCATGTATTTCCAGAGTGTCTGCTGTGCTTTCATCATTAGGTTACATTTGCTTATGATGAAATCCATTTGTTACTTGCTGACTTAAATCTCCCCAAATGACTCAATGCTCTTGGTTTTCATTTTCTTCACAGTGCGCCGAAAAGGTCTACTTTGAAGTCAAATGTTTTAACAATGGAAATGTGTGTGAGGGGCACTATAATAACAACATTAAAACTCCTTTCTTGTCATTAAATAGGCAAGCTAACCAGCAACCAAATCAGTTAAGGCAACATTTCACCGCTGATACACAGAACTGCTGGACAGTAACAGAATTCTCTGTGTTCCAGGCCATTCCTCAGACTATCTCCTGTGTTCATTAGCTCTGACAGATCTGACACAGAAACTGAGTTGTCTTCATGTTGCTCAGCTACATGATTTATTCACAAGTCCCAAAACTTAAGACTTTCTAAATTCCTGGGTTTTTTTTTTTTTTTAAAGTTTAAAATAAATCTCTAAGAACTCTTCCTATATCCCAACTACTTCTTTCTAAGACTTGAACTTGTTATAGAACTTTTGAGGGCAACAACACAAGAGGACAGAATCAGAGGCCTTATATAGAACAGTGTTGTTTGGTCCTCTGAATCCAAACATGTTTCTGTTACATATTTTTAAAAAGTCTCAACTATTCCTGTATTGTATTTTGAAAAACAAAATAATATGACTAAAAACGAATAAAGCAGTGTTACAAAGCACTCTATTTTTAGTCCATACACACTCCTTTCTCTTGAAAATCAATTTTTTTTTTTTAAATACAGTTGATCCTTGAACAACATAAGTTTGAACTGCATAGGTCTACATGCGCACAGATTTTTTTCTTTTTTTTTGATAAGTACAGTCCAGGCTTGTAAATGTATTCTCTCTTATGATTTTTTCTTACTGACTTTATTGTATGCATAGACTACATAATACATATAACAATTATGTGCTAATGGACTGTTCATGTTATTGGTATGGCTTCTGGTCAGCAGTAGGCTCTTACTAAGTTTTGGTGGAGTCACAAGTTGCATGCTAATTTTCAACTGCATGGGGGGTGGGTGGGTACACCTAATTCCTGTTGTTTAAGGGTCAACTCTATGTTCAGAAACGTGCAGTTATGAAAGAAATGGCTGCAATCTGTAGTGAAAGCCAGGTCTATGGTCCCAAAATAAACGCTAGCACCCTGGCACATTCAGAAAGTACAAATAAACAAATGGTCCCTTCTGATTTTCCTTGCTTTTTTGTTTTTCCCTTGCTTTCTTCAGAATATTCGAAACTCCAGGGGCATGTAGGTAGCTCAGTTGGTTAAGTGTCTGACTCTTGATTTTAGTTTATGTCATGATCTCAGGGTTATGAGACTGAGCCCTGTATGGGGCTCTGCACTGGGTATGGAGCCTGCTTACAATTCCTCTCCCCCTCTCCCTGCCACCCCCTGGCCCTCGCCTGTCTCAAGAAAGAAGAAAAGACATGTTGAAAACTCCTAATTTTAAAAATAACAATATAACAGAATAACTAGCTGATTGCAGAGAGCTTTTGTCAAAAGATTTGCAATAACAGATTTAACAACAGGGTGTTTTTAAAAACATATTAAAAAACAGAGTTCAATTTATAATCACTAGATCCCATTTGACTTTTCTGAAAACATTATTTTACTTTAAGAACCAGTATCATGCAAACTTAGTGAACCATCTCAAATACACTTATTTACATTTAGTCAGTAGATCACAGCATCTAACCCCCCCGCCCCAATACCCTCTAATTTCATTAACTTGAAAGGCTTTTTGTTGGTTTAATTCACAGTTTTGAGGAATTATCTGGCATCACTTTAAGATGTGTATCAAAGCTCCCACGTGAATGGTAATTTGCTTCAGACTGATAAAGCTTGTAGAGACAGCAGGCGGGAAATAGTGCTGATGAGAAGTTCAAAGAGCACTAGTGTTCCAGAGCTCTCCCAGGCACCTGCATCACAGGATTTCATAATCAACTGTCACACTTATAACGGACTCTTTGGAAGAGACATATCTTTCCAAAGGAAACTTAACTCTGAATGTGAAATTAGAATGCTGAATTCCTGATGCCAAGGCTCAGATGGCTGCAGTAAACTGCTGTCATCTGGCTAGAGAAATGATCTATGCAATTTAACATTAAGTAAACAAAAAAGAAATTAAAAGAGGAAAATACCTATAATAATTATTTAAATTTTCTTTAGCACATTCAAATCATATTTACACAGAGTGAAATATTTTTTAGGGGCGCATGGAGGGCTCAATTAAACAACTGACTCTTGGATTTGGCTCAGGTCCTGATCTCTTGGGTCATGAGACTAAGCCCCATGTTGGGCTCCTCCCTCAGCAGGAGTCTGCTTGAATCTTCTCTCCCTCTGCCCCTTCCCCTGGCTCACACTTACTTTCTCTCTCTCTCTCAAATTAGCATCTCTATATAAATGATATTTTTAAAAGGCATCTTTGAGGGACATCTGGGTGGCTCAGTTGAATAAGCATCTAACTCTATTTTGAATCAGGTCATGATTTCAGGGTTGTGAGAGCAAGCCCCACACTGGGCTCCTTGCTCAGCAGAAGGTCCACTTGAGATTCTCTCTCCCCCTCTCGCCCTCCCCCCATGCATGCTCTCTCTCAAATAAATAAGTAATCATAAATAAATAAGTAAATAAATGGCATCTTTGACTGCATAATCAAATCAACAGATACAGTATTTCAATCCAGAGTTTGTCAAGGGATTTAAGCCTTATATAAGGTCATTTCTTCCTCTAAGGGCAGACACATTTGGAGAATCCAGATACTTGGTAGACAAAGACAGTTACATTACAAAATAAGAGTGAAGAGTTATTTTAAAAATAAGGCATGCAGTTGTATAGTTTGTGAAAATACATGATAAATGATGATAAATGATGAGATTACTGTATGACACCAAAGAATACAATTTTGTTTAGTTTTGGACAGTTTGTAGTTAACTGTCTAGGTAGGGACATAATCTTTGTTATATCTGATCAGTAAAATTATAGATGCAGGCCACAGTAAAAGACAAAAATATCAGAATCTTCACCAAAACAATAGACCACTTATGAAAACAAAGATCTGTGCTATAGTCCTCGGTCTGTATCTACTGTAGAAGAGAGGAAAAGAATCAATTTGTCACTTTGCCAATGTACAAGCAACTTTTCTTATCCAAAGCCCAGATATACGTGGATACAAAGAGTAAAACACAAAATGATGTCTTAGCTACTAATATCACTGGAATTAAGAAACAGAAAGAGGCCTGGCAGCAACAGACAAGGAAAGCCTGGAAAGGTGGAACTGCTGTTAAAGAGAAACCAGTTCAAACTTGCACTATTTCTTCCCTGCCTATAGCTTAGTTCTTGTCTATAACCAAGACCTTCTTCTCAGGCTTTTGATAAGTGGGTCCATTATTTCAAACATACAAATTTCATTAGACACACTCAAAATATCCCATCTAGAGCCCGTACCCGAAGCCTGCACCTAGGGAAATAACTGGTCATTCAAATGTGGCCACTCAGGACAAGAATGTGGCTGTGTGAGGCACATTCCTTGGTCTGGTATCAGCTTTTAGGGCCAGGGATCACTGGATGTACCCACTATATACAGATAATATCTACTGGTCACCACAAGACTCTCAGTAACTATAACTGAGTGATGTCTACAGAGCAATTTAAAGAAGTCCTTCCAATGACAAATATACTCTAATACACCCGCCCATCCCAAACTCTTTCTACTACTTCTACTTTGTTTTCCTCGTGAATACTGATTTAGAGCAATAGAGTCAGTGTGAGGATGAAATAAGACAATAAATGGTAAGCAATACACAGACCAACAAATATTAATCACAGCAATCACTGCTACCACTACTACATCTACCAAAACAGAAGTGGTGCAGAGCTGGAGTGAGAATCCAGGGCTCCTCTCCCACTCCCATTTCTCAGTTCTAAAACAAATTCAAAATTATTAGAGTGCATCACATAAGTAAAGATGAGTGTTGTTCAGCACTTTTGTTCTGGCTGTCTGTGAGGAATGTGGAAATGGTTATGGTCATGGTGGAAAATCCATTTCTTACAGTGGACCACATTCAAGTTTTGGAAAACACTCTCTTAAACTACTTGGCCTCACCTGAAACTACAGCTTGAATCTTCTGATCTCAATAATGAGAATGGGGGAAGATGGGTAACAGGGTACAGTGTAGTGAAATCTAGCACAATTATGGCAAATGCTACAATGTTAATATGGTGCATGCTTGGTGCTTCAGAATCATATACCTTACATTTATGTAATGCATTCTAGTTTTTAAGCATTGTGATCTTCACAAAAAAGTCTGAGAAATTTTTGGAAGTCACAAAACATACTAGGATCCTTTTTGAGTGTTGCGTTTTATAAGTTCTTTATATATTATGGACACTAACCCTTTATCAAATATGTCATTTGCAAATATCTTCTCCCATTCTGTAGGCTGCCTACTAGTTTTGTTGATTGTTTCCTTTGTTTACAGAAGCTTTTTATTTTGATGAAGTCCCAATAGTTTATTTTTGCTTTTGTTTTCCTGGCCTCAGGAGACATCTAGAAAGAAGCTGCTATGACCAGTATCAAAGAAGTTACTGCCTCTGTTCTCTATTAGGGTTTTTATGATTTCAGGTCTCACAATTAGGCTTTTAATCCATTTTGAAATTATCTTTGCGTATGTTGGTGGGAATGCAAACTGGTGCATCCACTCTGGAAAACAGTATGGAGGCTCCTCAAAAACAACTAAAAACAGTTCCTTAAAAATAGAACTACCCGGGGCACCTGGGTGGCTCAGTGGTTGAGCATCTGCCTTTGGCTCAGGTCATGATCCCAGGGTCCTGGGATGGAATCCCTCATCGGGCTCCCCACAGGAAGCCTGCTTCTCCCTCTCCCTATGTCTCTGACTCTCTCTCTCATGAATGAATAAATAAAATATTTTAAAAAATAGAACTACCCTATTATCCAGTAATTACACTACTAGGTATTTATCCAAAGAATACAAAAATACTAATTCAAAGGAATACATGCACCCTGATGTTTAAGGCAGTATTATCTGTAATACCCAAATTGTGGAAACAGTCCAAGTGTCCATCAACTGAGGAAAGGATACAAAAAATGTGGTCTGTGTATCTACCACACACAAACACACACTCTGTAATATTACTCAGCCATAAAAAAGAATGAAATCTTGTCATTTGCAATGATGGAGATAGAGCTAGAGAGAACTATGCTAAGCAAAGTAAGTCAGAGAAAAACAAATACTATATGATTTCACTCATATGTGGAATTTAGGAAACAAAACAAAAAGCAAAGGGAAAAAAAAGAGAAGCAAACTAAGAAACAGACTCTTAACTATAGAGAACTGATAGTGACCCGAGGGGAGGCTGGAGGAGGATGGGTGAAACAGGTGATGGGGATTAAGGAGGGCACTTGTGATGAGCATGGGGTGTTGTATCGAAGCGTTGAATCACTGTATTGTGCACTTGAAACTAATATAGCACTCTATATTAACTAATTGGAAATTTTAAAACTTAAATTAAAAAAACACTAGGATCCCTAACTTTATGTAGTCTGAACTTCCCACTTTACAGATAATGAAATCAAAGCTGAGAACTTGTGGCCTGCCTAAAGTCACAAAGCTAATGTGTGACAGAACTAGTACTGTTGTCTTTGTCTTTCTACTTTAAATATGTTGGCATTCACACTCCAGTTACCTGCTATTATATGGCAGTAATGGTTAATATTAGGTATAAATTAATAGACTGATTTTCAAAGTTATTAATGAAAAATCAGAAAAAGCTACAAAAGATACTAAAAATTCAATTGAATATAGTATCATTCAACTCTTAATTTGAGTGATGCTAAGGACATGAGAACGTAGTATGTTGGTCAATATGACAATACCATCAATTCAAAGATCTTTAGAGTTAGTTAGGAATCAATGGCATATCTTTAGACCTAAATGCAATCCACATGATAGTCAAGTTAAAACCTTCTGGGCTTAAGGAATGCAAACTGCAGTGAGGAGACCAATAACTAGCTGAGGAAACACTTGGTCACTGGCTATGTGTCTGCCTCTTAAGGATACGGAGTCACTGCAAAGGCACTGTATATAGGCTCCAGTGTGTCTTTCAACCCGGAAAAACTCTGAATTAAGAAGGAAAATGTTTGAGAATAAATACCGCGGTATTAATAATGGTGTCAAGGAATCTGAACATTTTTGCTGTTTTTGGTACTTAGAACATTTGATTGAACTGGGTCCATTAGACTAACAAACAGATCACCCTCATGGCTTCATCTGTCATCTTAATAAACATTCAATCTTCAGTCACAGAACGTGGCAAATCTCTCCACTGTTTAGGTCTCTGAACAATGCTTCGTAGTTCCCCAGTGTAGCGGTCTTGATAAAGTATATATCTAAGTACTAAATATTCTTTTATGCTACCGTAAGTAGTTTTTTAAAAAAAATTGTTGCCAGTATGTAAAAATACAATTGATTTTTGTATATTAGCCTCACATCCAGCTACCTTGCTAAAATTTACTTACTTGTTCCAGTAGTTGATTAATACACTTCTGAAAATTTTCTATGTAAATAATGATTTATGTCTAATAACAGGAAATGCATAGTTAAAATAACTGATTTAGACTTGTGGCTTCCAAACTAAGGAAAAATTTAGGTTCATTCCATCTCTAAGTTTGTTATATTTACATGAGTATTTTATCATACAACTGAATCAAGAGGGAAACTGAGTACATTACTTTTATAAAAGTTTAAAAATGTTTAGACATTTAATTTGCATTTTATAAATGCAATCAAACATTATTCAAAAGCCCCTTAAAAAATGATTGCCAAAATGTGCAAAACTTGCACACTGAAAATAAGATTTGTGAGTTTAAATGTCTAAAGAAGAAACAGATGTTACTTTAATAGACTATCACTATAATGAGTAATAAGTTTTGAAATTAAAGTGAACCTTGGCATTGCCTTTCTTGCAAACAAAAAGCATGCTCACGGCACCTAAAACTTAATATTCAACAGTTGATATTGGTATACCCATGAAGTTGAAAACCTAATGTATAAATCTTTGAAAGTTGAAATAAACCATTCCAAAAACTGCAAGTTGTCATTTTTTTAGTGAGTTGTGAAATCAATTTAGTGGGTCAAGACAGCCATTTAAAAACAATAAAATAGTAAAGCAAATGGAGTGTATCACATCTAATGAGGATAAATATTATTTCATGGAACTTTGATTTCAATTTCATGTCTATACAGATAGATACAATACTTGCCCACATGCATATGTACACATGCTGTGTACTAGGTGGAGATACAAATTGTATTTTTTCTGAGTTGTAGTTAAAACTGAAAAAAAAAAAAAAAAAAAAAAAGATGCCCCTCAAGATCATGATCTATACAAAATGAGCTTTTTCTAAAAAACAGCATTCTATTTTTCCTCTATCATATATTGATGCATAGGAGGCACTTTATTCGGTTTTATGTTACTGGGGGCTAACAGCCTTACAATTATTTGGTAAATGAAAAGGGGCTTCACTTAGGGATATAACCACTCTTATATCTAAATGGCACCAAGGAATGGAAATCTCTAGCAGGTCCATTTCTGCTACACAATGTGGTTCATAATGTGGCTGTTATCCTGGTTACTTCAGTCTTCTTCAATAAGCCTACCTTAATTCTGCTTTAGCTCCCCAAAACTCAGGGCCACAGCTTGTTATGTCTCTGAAACTGTAAAATCACTCTTTCTTCTCTGGATGCCATTTCCTCTTCTTGCAGGTAGTTCAGTCAGCTTGTCACCCTGGTCTTCAGAGCCTGTGACAGGTGCAGTCCTGTAATCCTTTCTATGACATTTTGCTCTATTTGTCCCATCTTCGGTTCCTTTCTAACTGAATTCAGATGCCATTATCATATTTCAACCATTTCCTTGTCAACAGCCTTAAATTCCTGCCCTTTTGTGGCAACAAACAGTTCTGACAAGTCCTCATCCTGGAAGAAAGACAACTGTCTGCCTCCTCCAGGCTTCTGGAGAAGAATCTCATCTACACAATAACCTTTGATTTTTTTTTTTTAAGTTTTATTTATGGGCAGCCCCGGTGGCTTAGCGGTTTAGCGCTGCCTTCAGTCCAGGGCGTGATCCTGGAGACCCGGGATTGAGTCCCATGTCGGGCTCCCTGCATGGAGCCTGCTTCTCCCTCTGCCTGTCTCTGCCTCTCTCTCTGTGTGTGTCTCTCATGAATAAATAAATAAAATAAAATAAAATAAAGTTTTATTTATTTAAGTAATCTCTACCCCCTCCCATGGGACTTGATCTCAGGACCCCAAGGTCAAGTGTCACATGCTCTTCCACCTGAGCCAGCCAGGCACCCCTCAAGCTCACTGATTTTTTTTAAAGATTTTATTTATTTATTCATAGAGACACAGAGAGAGAGGGGCAGAGACACAGGCAGAGGGAGAAGCAGGCACCATCCAGGGAGCCCGACGTGGGACTCGATCCCGGGTCTCCAGGATCACACCCCGGGCTGTAGGTGGCACTAATCTGCTGTGCCACCGGGGCTGCCCAAGCTCACCAATTTTAACAAGGACTGGCAGTCAGCTGTCTCCTGTTCTTATCCTGCCACCACCCCCATCACTAGTACCTACTTCAAATGGAAAACAAGAGGCATCAGATGAGAAAGCTTTCCACCTGCTGCCGCCACATCAATATATTTATCTTCACTTGCACTGAGCCCTTCCTCACCCTCTCCTCTAACAAAGGGTCCTTACTATCTAAGGCTCATCTTCCCATCTGTGTGTTTGATTTTTCTTGTGCTTCATGTCAGAAACCTTGATATATTGACTTCCACCCCTCTTCTATTATCGTTAATCCTTCTCTGCCCCAATTCCTGTCAGCTTTTAAAAATGCTCAAGTCTCTCATTTTTTGAAGGCTTTCTGCCATCAGATTTACTGGCTAGTGTCTTCAAAATTCAAATTTGACTATGTGTCACCTTCTACTCAGTTTTTTAAAAAAGATTTTATTTATTTATTCGAGAGACAGAGAGCAAGTGAGAGAGAGCACAAGCAGGGGGAGGGGCAGAGGGAGAGGAAGAAGCAGACACCCCACTGAGCAAGGAGCCCAATTTAGGGCGGGGGAGGGTCAATCCCCGGACTCCAGGATCATGACAAAGGCAGCCACTTAACTGAACCACACAGGTGGCCTTTCTACTCAGTTTTTAAGCCCTGACACGATTTCATTCTCATCCAAACTAAGACAGGTCTTGCCAAGATCCTCCCAAAGGTGCTTCTCAAGCCCTGTCAGCAGAATCAGATGCTGCTCCTGCTCCCTGTCTCTTGAACCTGTTTCTTGTGACTTCTGTGACCCCCACACTCTCTTGGCTTCTCCTTACACCTCTTTGGTCTCTAATTGGGCTCTTCTTCATCTGCTCAGTCATTCCATGGTAGGGTTCCTCAAGGTTCTCGCCTGGACCACTGTTTCCCACTGCAAACGACCACCCTCACTCATAAGGCTCCTGTGCACGTGCTAGTGCTCCGTGCCTCTTTCCCAGGTCTTTCATCAGTGTTGGGTCTGTACGTCCAACTGCCTCCCTGACACCTCTGTTCATGTCTTGAAACACCCTCAACTCACCATGTCCAAGCTGAACTCACCATTCCTCTCCTTCTCCCCCAAATCTACTCCTCCTTCCATGTTCCTCATTTCAGAAATGAAGAGTCAGCATTAACTCCGTTTGTGTCAGAATCTAAACAACGCTTTCTCCCCACTCTCGCTATCAATCAACCGGCCAGTTCTGTGTACCCCACCTCCTGAGTACCCTTGGCACCTGTTAACTCCTGTCCAAATCCCATTTATTACCACCCTAGGCCAGGCCACCATCATCCTTTGCTTTAAGTACCATATGCAAAACCTTCTTGATTAGTCTTCCTACGTTCAGTCTTAACTGAGTCCTGGTCATTCTCCACATGTGGAGTAGCAATGACAGAACTGCTGATGTCACTCTGGTGCTTAAAATCCTTTCCTGGCCTTCTAGTGCTTTCAAGAGAAACAACTGAAGCCCTTATAATGATTAGCAAAGTCCTGGGATGCCTGGGTGGCTCAGCGGTTGAGCATCTGCCTTTGACTCAGGGTGTGATCCTGGGATCGAGTCCCATATGGGGCTCCTTGCAGAGAGTTTGCTTCTCCCTCTGCCTATGTCTCTGCCTCTCTCTCTGTGTCTCTCATGAATAAATAAAATCTTTAAAACAAAACAAAAAAATTATTAGCAAACCCCTTCACTAGCTAGCTGCATCTCTCCCACCTAGCTGGCCACCCCACCCCCAAACTCTAAGTGTGCTACCTCTCCCCGCAACCCCAGGCCTTCTAAATATGCTCTTCTCTCTCCCTGAAGTTCCTGCATTCTCTCTCCCTTTAAAAATTCTAACAGGTCATTTCATCTGAGAAGCATACCCTGTCCAAAGCCGGGCTGAGGACCCTCCCATATGGACTAATGTCATCTTCTATCTCCCACAATATGCCACTAACCACACTTCACAGCAACGCTGGATAACCGTCTGTGTCCTCCACTAAGCTATCCTGGAGGGCTGAGTAATTTACATCTCCATCATAAAGCGTAATACCTGGCTTAAGAAATACTTGCTGAATGATTTTATGAATTCTTCACATTTTTGATTCTGATTCCTGGCTGGCTCCTCCAACTATTTCAAATTAAATTAGCTTTTTTTTTTTTTTTTTTAAGTCCACTACTTTCCCATATTTGTGGTCCTTACTCTATCTGCCCCAATACAACTGACATGTTCAGCTGACACTAGGGACATGCCATCTCAATCTGTACTTCTACATTAGACTTTTTAGGCATTGCCTCTTATCTCCCAGGCTTCACCTCTGTCTCATACCATGACTAATGTGAATGGTTCTGTGATGGGCAGATGGACAAGGTCTATCTTCCTTCTCCCTTTCAGATGCAGCAGCCTGATCTCCATTTGTGCATGTGCAAATGCACAGTACAGAGGCATTAGCACCCTGTGAGACCATCATCAGCCAGTGGACAGTGAAAGCCAGGGAGACAGTGAAAGCCAGGGGACACATACATCTTCTTGTGGTCCTTCAGGCAGCCAATTTTGATATGCCCGAAGGTTTCTCAAGGGACTGAGCTCCAGTCACTGAAGTGCTTGCTGGTCTGCACTGTGCACACACACCACTCCATTATCTTTCCCTCTTTCCTTTTCTAGTTCACCCTCTCCAGCCCCCACTCCTGCTCCCAGGAATGCAAGCCTGTTTCAGGATCTGCTTCTGGAGGGAAAGCAGGCTAAGTGTCTCTTCATTATAAAAATTTTTACTCTTGTTTTCTTATTTTGATAGGGGTTAGTAAAAAAGGTAGCTTTACTTCCTTCCCGATTGTCAACACATCCTTCCTATTTTCGGACAAATTTCATTTTATTATCAGTGAACACTCCATGGAGCATGAAAAAGTCAAGTATTCCATAAATGTTGTCTATTTCAAATGAATGGCAGCTAGGAAAATACATTTCTTACAGGAACAGGAATTCTACCCCAGTTTCCATGTTTATATTAAAAAATTTTGCTAGCATCACATAAAAGAACACTTATAAAATAAACAGACCCTCTCAACACCTTCATTTTATAGCTTGCTTGTTTTTCTGCAGAGAGACTGAATATTAACAGACACAAAAGAGAATCTAAACAGTTTAAAAATACCTTGCAAAGGCAGAGACTTCATTCCTATATTGAAACCGGGTGTGAATAATATAAAAAAACCCTTTGGATTGTTATGTTTGTCTTTGGGTCAGTTCCTCCAACAGCTAGTAGACAACTGTATTACAACTGGCAAATGATGCAAGTTCCAAAATATAGCACCAAAATATAGCACCAAGTATCTTTCAAGAATTTTTTTTTCAATTAAGCTGATGATTCATATTCTGTTACTACAGAGGCACCAGTTAAACCTAGAAATATTAACTGATAATCCACAAGGTAGGAAACCGTTCAATTAATTGAACATTATTTAGGGCTGATGAAAAGGACTGACATCCTGGGATATGCCCTTTCTTTTGACCCTTCTTATTTAATCTTTAATCATTCCATCAATTGTCAGAGATCATTCAATTTATTGGCTAAGCAAAGTTTATAAATTCTTTTATCATATTCATGTTTTTAAATTTTAAAAATTTGTTTAAAAGCAGAATGCACAGAAATCATCAATGCTTAAAGAATTTCAACACTTTCTGGATAGCACTAAATTTTACTTCCATTATAATACAGTATCCTTGTGAAGGAATTACATGTTTTCTCAAAATTTTCTAAAGTACCTGGATCAGAGTATTAAAAGAATTCTATTGTTATCATGTATCAATGACAGTAATCTTATTTTTATAAAAAAGCATATGAAATCCATGGCTTCCAGCTCTGATACATAAGTGTACACTCCATTTATAATATATTAAATGCCTTGAATTAAGATGCCACAAAGCTCTCTAACAAATAAAAACAAGCCTCTAAAATATTCTAAAGCTTTGCCAGGCATTATGGTGCATAGACCGAACCACACCTCCTCTATGTTTTTATACATTCTGACATTTCTGAAACCCAGATGCATCTTACAGCTGATGGACTCATAGTCTAATTGGCAACATTTTTCCTTAGTAGTAAATCAAATAAAAGACTTAAAATTGATGATGGCTCACGTTCAAGGGGACATCATTGTTCATCCTATACTTAAACAACAGGTATGGGTTTTATTTTTAATCTTTAACTGGCATTTTGGACAACCTCTTCATTACATAAAAAATGTCATTTTTTTATTCAAACAAACAAACAAAGCAGCCCTGTACGACATCACACAGTAGAACCAGGCAGAACTAGTTTTACAGACATGTTCTGAAGCAGCATGATAGCTTCCAGTTTGCTGGATGGAATGATTTAGAAATTAAAATTAATTTAAAAACTGGGTGATTATAAAAGGAATTATTTACTTAAAAATTTATCTATTCCATAAGAAAACAGAAAAGGATCAGAGAAATATTTCTTTAACAGCTAAATGGAAACCCTGAGTCTGCTTCAAGCTTTTTCAGAGCTATTGCAGCCTGCCTCCGGCCAGGGCTCCAACAGTTTTCAGTCGTTGGCTCACTACTCATGCATGCCTTTTTGAGCAAAGACTGGCTGGTAAAAATTTGTAAAGCAGTATTTTGAAAACCTCTCTCATGCAAGACTGGCTTTAGGACTCAAAAAAAAATGAGAACAGTCATTGCCAACCATTGAAGTTTAAAACCTCAGTATTAGTCTGTTGTACATTTTTTACTAGGAAATGCAGATACTAAAATGTTATAATACTTCAGTGGTATGCACAAATACCACAGGAGAGACTTGTTTTTTAGCTCCTTAAACGTCCTCATTAAAAAGCCATGTCAAGTAGGGAAACCTAGTTTCCAATTTTTAAACAGGAGTCATATTAGTGCTACACTAAAGTCTGGATAAGAAAGGATATCTTTGAAAAACAGTTAACTGGGAAAAGATAGAGATAACATAACGAAGTAATATTTTCATGTGGATAGGAACACCTGGGTGGCTCAGCAGTTGAGCACCTCCCTTCACACCCAGGGCGTGATCCTGGAGTCCCGCGATCAAGTCCCACATTAGGCTTCCTGTATGGAGCCTGCTTCTCTCTCTGCCTCTCTCTCTTTGAATAAATAAACAAAATCTTTAAAAAAATTTTTTTCAAGTGGATAGACAGTAAACTGAAAAGTTAGAAGACTGTAACTTTTTATATTTTCCAAACCAAAACATATTCTCCTGATTCACCAAATATAAAGGCCAAATTTCTAAGACAAAATTTTGTTTTGATGCTGGGCTACAACTGGTTCTCTCTCCAGCTGGCTACACATCCCAGGATCACCATCTTCACTGGCAACAAAGAATGTGTGTTTACTAAGTATCCAACATTCAATTCCAAGTAGACAGGTCAATCTCAAATCCAGCTTAATTCTACACCTATAATAATTAAGAAAGACACTGTCCACTTATGTTACCACTGTAGCACATTTTTGGGGGCTCTCAGAAGTTCTGGTAAGTCTGCTTTCTCATTATGTATTATTTCCCAGTGGTCAGGGTGACATCGTGGCTAAGGTATGCCCTTTTGCGGGACCATGAACACAGTATTCAGGAAGTAATACCAGGCTTGGAAAAACCAGGTAAGCAAATATAGGTCAGACCTTTTCTAAACCTGATTATTTTATATACAGTCAGAGTGGGACTTGCTTTTTCTATGGGCACATGTGACAGAGATTACACAAGTATAGAAAAAATGCCAGGGAACCACGCCAGCAAAAAAGAAGAATGGAGTAAAGAAACAAACAAAACAACATAAAATAACATCTTGGAGCCTTGGGACTTCAGAGGATCAAACTACAAGAAAGCTCCTTACACTGGATTTTCATTAAACTGTCTGGAAAGAGGTAAAATGTCCTAGAGATTCTCTAACCTGGGTAAATGCATAAAGTACTAAGACAAATTAGGTTCTATTATTTTTACAGCAAATTTAAATTCAATATCTTTACTAATATTACGACTTAGACAAATTCAGAAATTTCTTACAAATATTTCAAAGTTTGTATGGAAAAGAGGGAGTGAAGTCTAGACCAATCTGTGGTAAAATGTCTATGCTACTGTAATTATCAAGACAGAAATAAAGACTATTCTAATTAACTCCTTTGAAATCAATACTAAAAATAAGCACTCATAAAAATGAGAGAGCAATATCTGGACTAAAGTTATTTTAAATCTCTGATTAGAAACAAGTATTCACTCATATTTTTCACAATAAATGATATCTGAGGGGGTCAATAATGAAACATTCCACCATGTCCTGAGGATCAACTGAGGTCAACCAGGAGGAACCAGAGGATAGTAATGGCAAATAACATATGTTCAGTGGAGCTGTCAATTGTTATAAATCTGGAACCAAAAGGATTTTTACTATCAATAATAAATAGTACAACACCTGTATAACATTAAGAGTCAAATCAAATTATAATTTATCATGGTTCTAAAACCAACTCCAAAACATCTGGTTTACTCTGTCAATACCGCTTGTAAATATCTGTGTTTAGACACTGCCTATCACCCAAGTAGTGGCATTTGTCTGATGAATCCCCAAATCAGTGGTCAAGTAGTTTTTTACCTTACTAAAAAGGAAGAAGCAACAAAGAGCATTCAGTAAAAGAAAAAAACAAAAGTGTGAAGCATGATTCTTGCTGTTTTTAAAAAATGTACACAGATGTATGCAGAAAAAAAAGATCAGATGGAGAGCATGAAAACAATGATAGTGATTACTGCTGTACAGAGACACAATAGGGTCATTTCAATTTCTTACCAGTGGTTTTATGGATTTGAATATATCTTCTACTGTTCCCAGTAAATATTTTTAAAAGATAATTTAAACAAGAAAAGCAAAATGTAACTGCATCGAAGAATTTTGGAATTCTATACATATTCAACTATCAATTCAATAAGCAATCTAATAGACTGTTACTTAAAAATTATGTGAGAAACTTCTCAAATCCTTTCTTTATAGTCAGCAGAAGTCCTGAATTCAAAAACAAAGGACCTATTTATGAACAAAAGGACGTCTTAAGAGTTTTTCAAGTTGCTTCAGTTTGTCAGGCCCTCCCCCCACCATACATTAAAGCAGCGAATACAACAGGTTTTTACCGTTATGCAGATTTCCTCGTTAAGCAAATAACCATATAACCCAAACCTCCAAAATGTGGGATGTGGAGGAGTGGGAGGTCGAGGGCAGGGGGGAATAGGATTTCCAGAAGCTTACACCAATACAGAATAGAGGGAAATGTGATTTCCCTTACAAGTGGCCCTGATGCACCTTGTAGCCAAGTTCTGTTTTACAGAGACCTGGGGTGATCAGCTGTGCCTTCTCCAGAGAAATTTAACTACTGAACAGCTGGGAGGAGAAACACGATTTAGTGGAGGAAAAAAAAAAAGCACCATGCCGACTAACCATGGTGTCCATATTAAGCTCTGTATTTTGTGTGAGTCAGAGTTTGGGTCACGTAAAAGTAAAACTGGCCCAAGAGAAGAGAGTAGTTTCTCACGATTGCCATTTAAATCTCAAATGACAATGTTTCACAGCATGCTCAATACATTCCAGCATGTAACTGCATTTTAATTTCCTAAAACCACAGGATAGAAGTCTGATTTCAAATAGTGTCTGGACTGTGATATTCAATACTGATAAAACTGTATGGTGTTCCCTTGAAATTTCCAAAGATTCAGCATGTGGAAAAGTATCTTCCTTTTCTTTGAAGCACTACTCTTGGAATTTACTCCTCTGACTTTTGTCAATGAATTCTAAACAATGCATATTAAGAGCTAAAGCTTGTGCCATAAGAAATGTAATTTAATAGATTACAGAAGGAGAACTTGCTATGTACTCTTCACTCAACAGTGTCATACTGCTAACATGAGACTTCAAGTTTTGCCATGAAATGCTCATTTGTGCTTACTTTGGAAATGAATTTAGAACCTATTAACATGAATTAATCTTTACTCGAATGTCCCTTCAATACATGGAAATTATTCAGTTATCTTTTCAACTTTATAAAACAGGGAGAGAGAGCTTGTGACAGCCTAAATTTCCAGGTATTATACAAAAGAAGAAACCTTTAAAATAGATCAAAAAGGAAAGAAAAGGAAGAAGGTGAAACTGTGTCTTAAGTTTGGGAGTCAGAAACCAATTCACAATCATATTATTTAGTTGGAAGGAACTTAGACATTTTTGTATGTGAATATGAAATAATGCAGTGAAGATGGTTAAAAGTTTTCACCATAAGGGAATGGTTCTGAGCTGCCCTTGAGAAAATTTGCAAAAAGGGAAAAAAAAAATTTATGAGGGGACAGTGGATTAAAGTATGTGTTTTTCTCCAAACTACTTAATATTGCTTTTTGCTTTGAGCCTGACTCAAATACTAATTGACAAATTCAATGTCTGTTTTATTTAAGCAACATATCTGTTTGATCTTGATCAGTCAGGTGTAATTTTACTTATAAATAATGAAATTCTAATTAACAATTGAAGGTGCAAGAACTATAAAGCCATAGTTGTTCAATGAACCTAAATATCTAGGAAACCTGGGGGTGATCTTGGGGAGCCTGGCATATGAGTCAAGTGGGTCCCTAGGGCCACATCTTCATCAGATTCTAAACTATCGTCATGTATGAGAAGTGTCCACTCTTGATTCATAACAGCTTTTCAAGGATGTATCAAAATACAATGTAACATGAAAGAAAAAAAAAACCTGATTTGTGGAGGAAAAAAATGTACATCCTAGAACAGAAGAAATTACTGCATTTCTTTTCTTGTCCCTTTTGTCCTATTTGATTTTTCCATTTATTCTCTTCCCCTCTCCTGGCCTTTTCACTTCTCTTTTCTGATTTCTTTTCAAGATGAGACCACAGATGACTAGATAAAAAATATTTTATTTCTAATTGTGCATCAGGCATCTCCTCTGGTGGGCTGGGAGGACTCAGAACCCAGTGAAGCACACAGGGGAACACCCGGGAACTTCAGTCTGAAGAAAACCACGCACAGGAACTTGATGCAATCCATCACAAGAGTATCACAACTCACACGTGATGAACAAAGCCACAGTGGAATGCAGGGAGGGCTGTGGAGGCGGACTGCTATAAACTGAGGGGGATCTAGACAAAAGGGAGGTGAATAGAATTGCACATTTTTTTGGAGACAGGAATCAGATCAAATAAAGGCAGATGCAGACAAAAGTCTGTGGCACAGTGTACGAGACACAGCATGCTAATCTGCCTAGTAACCACCAACTCAGCAATAATACGGGGCTATTCTCAGTATGTTTATCTTCTTTTGATCCTCATTACAGCTCAATAAGGTACATTCTATTATTATCTTAATTTTGAAGGTCAGGAATCTGAGTCCAGGAAGATGATGAAACTGCCTAAGGGCACAAAATTTACAGACTGATGATGGAGCCAGGATGCAAATACAGGAAGTCTGGGCCTGTGGCTATACTTTTAGTCTGTGCCTACTACTAGTGCACAGAGTATCCATATGGGGAATATGGAGATCAAATATGGCTGGGCCTGGACTGCACAGGAGGGGGAAGGAGGGACAGAGAAGGAGAAGCACCAGAAATGTAAGAAGAAAGTCAAGAAAGTATTCTCTCTCTCTCTCTCTCTCTCTCTCTCTCTCACACACACACACACACACACACACACACACACACACACACAAAAGAATAAGAAAGTATTGTCACAAAACCCTTTCCAACCTATTGGCCCTCAGGAAGCCATTCCACAACTTTATTCAGCCCAAGTGGTCAGTATTTCTATCTTCTTTACTTCAACTAAACCATCTAGTGAACAATTCTTATGCATTGGGAACAAGAGAAATGGAAAGTGGTTATCAGCCCTCAAAGCATTTAACAACTAATAACAGAAGAAGATGGGTAAGTAAGGAGCAGAAGCACATGAGGTTTCTGCATTTATTTCCAAAAGTGAGGGTGATACCAAGTGCATGCACACTTGGTATCTCCCTGTCTTATGCATACACGCACCACACATGCACACACTCATGCATATTCTACAATAAATAAAGAACCACCTGGACCTTATGAAGAGCCAAAGCCACACACATGGAACCCAAAAACATTGTCAATGATTCCCAGCAGAGCTCTGCTCTGAACATACCTGCTTCTGGGTCCTGGTTGAAACGGCAGTACTTTGAGTTCTCAAGTGAAGACAGGCACTGCTCAATGGGCACCCAAACATACGTCTCAGGACACAACAAATCAGAAGGTCTATACTGACCCTAAAGAGAAGTGAAGGAAAAAAAAGAGAGACATTAAAAACATAGTAACCTCCTGGTTACAAGGCTCCAGAGTTCTAGGAGAGATTTTAATGACCAATTTAAACAAAGTCAACCAGAAACAGCTTTCCTGTAAACACTAAGCAACTCTAGGAACTGCTTTCCCATCTCAAGATGCACATTTGATTCAAAAACTAACAGTAATGCATCACTATTTGCGATGCATCACTATCTGGAAGATTCGAGTTTCTACTTTTTTTGGAAAAAATACTTAATATACAATCCTTGCTGAGCTGATTGCAGAGAATACCCAGTTTTGAAATCAAAGTGAAATGTCTTTTCACATATGACAGCATTACAATTTACATCAGGCGCAAACTTCTTTTCCAAAATGGAATTTTAGGATGTTTTCATTTGTAGACTCAGTTGATAATAATCATTCCATGCTAATGTATTAAAAAGTACTGTTTGGTCAAGACACTTCCACAAACAATCTAAACTGGTAAATGTAAATAAAGTTTAAAAAAACATTACAGAAATTATAGGCAAACCTCTAAGATAATAACACTCTCAAGTTTCTTCAAAAATGCCATTTTAGCAAAAATTATTTATAATTTATAATCCAATTATATACCCCAAATATAAAACAAAGACTATACACTAGCTACTAAAGAAAAAAATCCTTTGCCTATATAATCAACAGGAGATGGCACAAATTAAGTGAAATCATTTAGTGAAAAATTTCAGAAGTATCAAAGTTAATTAAAATTTTAAGTATCTCTTCTCTAAAATTCTGACTTTCAAAATTTATGATGGAGGTTAAAATCCAGTATGGTGTTTTCCAATTCTGTCTAGCACAATGCACAGTAAGAAATACACTTTACATCATAACCTAGTAATAAACATTACCGCAAATATAGAAGTAGAAACAACTTTTTACTATAAAATGTTTACCCGTGTTAAGTAATCTTTTACTTCCTAACCTACTCCATTTCATTTTTTTTTATATGATGCAATTGAACCATAAATACTGCTTTTACAAACGGCAAGTGGGTCACAGCCTCAGAGTTTGAAAAACACAATCTAGTGCAAAAACCCTTTACAAAGAATATTGCTGCCACAGACCCAACACTGTTACATACCTTTACATCAGACAGGCACTCTGTAAACTGCCTGCTATATGCAGGTCACTATAGGAAGCCTCACTCAGATATACAAGGAACACCACACCCTCCCAGCACTCGAAGCATCCAGAAGTCCGCAAGCAAATGGGGGAAGAGTGTACATGAGGAAAGTGTGTGCAAACCAGCTCCTGCGGGAGAGGCTGGGAGAGAGGTCAAGGGGGATGTGGAGTTTTATTGGGGATTTAACAGATGACTGGAGTTAAGTCTAGGGCAGGATGAAAAGGAATGAGAACACTCTAGAGGAAGGGAACAGGATAAATGAGGACGCAGAGTGGGGCCTGGTATAAGATCACCCTGAGGAACAGGAAGTAGCGGGGTACTGCAGAAATGGAAAGGCGGTTGCGACAGATTCTATGAGGCCTCAAAATTCATGTTTCAGGCTATATTCGAGATGAGATGGGAATGCTTACTGGCTAAGGGAGAAAGCATGACAGGAGGGAGACTAGAACTCAGGTGCCTGACCTTGACCTTCCCAGACTGTTCACGGCATTGCTGCCGCCTCATGGCCCTGGAGCTGGAAAGGCCACCAGTAAGGGGCAGCTCCAGGCAGTCCATGTACTCACCAAACATGAAAATTGGACCTAACACAGGACTTGTTAAAGATGGATTCACAATTAGTAGGTGCAGTGAAGCCTGGTATTCAGTGAGGTCTATCTTATCAAATGCAACATCATTCTCTCCATTAATTCAGAAACTGTTTTCTTGGTGGAAAGAAAGCAGCAGCTTGATGCGATGCTGACCATATTGACAAATCTGAAAAACAATCTAAAGCAATGCGTTTAGGGACGCCTGGGTGGCTCAATGGTTGAGCATCTGCCTTTGGTTCAGGGTGTGATCCCGGGTCCCTGAGATGGAGTCCTGAATTGCGCTCTCCGCAGGGAGCCTGGTTCTCCTTCTGCCTATATCTCTGCCTCTTTCTGTCTCTTATGAATAAATAAATAAAATCTTAAAAGACAAATAGGTAAAGCAACGCATTTAAATCTTCTTTATTTTCATTTTGGATTATAGACCATTTTAAAAATCTGATGAGGGGAAGAAAGCTTAGTAGTATAAAAGGTAAAGATATAAAACTTTTACAGAGGAAAAAAAGGAGTACGTTTTCTTCACCTTGGAGTATACAAAGATTTCTCAGTGTTAGCCATTACAAAAAAGCATTAACCATAACAACAACAACAACAACAAAACACAACAAACTACGATGAACTGGGCTTCATGAAAATTATATACTGTTTTTCAAAAAAATTTTAAGAAAATAAATGGGCAAGCCAAGACTAATAGGAAATATTAACAAAACATATACTGGAAAAAAGATCTGTGTCCAAAACACATAAAAAAACTTAGCTCAATAAAAAATTCATTTTTTTAAAAAAGGCACCAAATATAGATGAATATACATAAGTGCCTAATAAGCACCTGAAAATATATTCAACATCAGTTACCAGAAATGCAAATTGAAGCAGTAACATATCACTGCACACCTACTAGAATGGCTAACATTAAAAAGACTGAATAACAAGTTTTGGCAAGGATTTGGATTATGCAGAACATGGATACTGCAGGTTTAAAATGGTATAACCATTTGGGAAAATATAAATATTCTTGGACATGTATCATTTGTGGGTATGTCTAGGATAAATTCCTTGAATTGGAATTGATGCATGTCAGGGTTTTTACATTTTATAGCATAAAACTATTTTCCATAGAAGTTGTGCCATTTTACATTTCCATTAGCAACATATGGACAGAAGTGTTCGTTTCCCCACATCCTTACTAACACAGTATACAATTGAAACTTTCAATCTCTGCCAATCTGAGAAATGGCATTTCATTGTCGTTTTTATTTGCATCACAAAGCTTTCCATACGTTTAAAGCAATTTGTATTTCCTTTTCCATAATGTTGGCCCACTCTGTTGTTAGATTTCTGGTTTTATTATTTGAAAAACTCTTTATATAGTAAGTAAATTCACTCTTAGTTTGCAAAATATGTTGTACTTCCTAGTTTATGGGTCTTTTGACTCTGTATGCCATTTTCTTTCACCATGTAGAAATCTGATAAGTGGTCAAATTCATCACTGTTTAAAATGGTGTCTGAGTTTTGCAATATAATTTTTAAAAGTCACTATCACCCAAATATTATAAAAACATTTACATGTTTTTTCTAGTACTTTTATGGTTTCATAATTTTACATTTACATTTATGCTCCATCTGGAATTTATTTTGGTGTAAGGTATAAGAAAAGGATCTAACCTAATTTCTTTCAGATGTTACCAAGTGGCCTCATATCATTTTAGAACCATCGTTTTTCCCCCACTGATTTAAATGTCTTTTTGATAACTTACTAAATTTCCATACACATTTAGATCTCTTTCAGCACTTTCTATTTATTTTGATATACTGATCTATTCACGTGTCAGTGCCACACAGTTTTAACTATTAAAGCTTGATATTATATTTAATTTCTAGTAGATCTAACCATCCCTCTATCACTGCTCTTCATTTGCAGAATCTTCTGGCTCTTTCTGCTTAATTTTTCTATAATTCTGTACTTAGGGGGCATCTGGCTGACTTAGGATGCAACTCAATCTCAGGATCATGAGTTTGAGCCTCATGATGGGTGTAGACATTACTTAAATAAAATCTTAAAAATAAAATAAAATTCTGTACTCAGTACAAAAATATTATCATTATGAACAAGGAAACTAATAAAAATGTTACGGTGTATTCTGTCTATTGTGATGGCAAGACATAAAAGCAGAGAATCCCAAGAATGTTAGTAAAAAGAATATATATGTATCATCTTAGGTTAGAAGCAACCCAAAACATACAGATGATACCATTTTCTAATTTAAGGGAGAACTGAATGATGACTGGCTAAAATGCACAGATCAAATACTTGGGGGCAAGGTGGGGGAAGGCAGTCAAGCATCACCTTAGAAGTCTTTTTTTTTTTTTTTTAAGATTTTATTTATGTATTTATGAGAAACGGAGGGGGTGGGGAGCAGAGACAGGCAGAAGGAGCAGGCGCAGATGTCCCACCTTAGAAGTCTTTAAAGGATTAAACAGATTCCATGCAGATAGGCAGATTCATCCACAGACACCTGAACCCAGTGCCTGAATTTAGCAATGACGCTGACATTCAAAAATATTCAGTCACTGAACAGGAAACGAATCCTCACTATGCAACAGACACTAGATGCTAGGAATAAAATGACGAACAAATAAACGCATGCCTCTAGGGGCACCTGGGTGGCTCAGCGGTTGAACGTCTGCCTTCAGCTCACGTCATGATCCCGGGGTCCTGGGATTGGGTTCCGCTTCAGGCTCCCCAGAGGGAGCCTGCTTCTCCCTCTGCCTATGTCTCTACCTTTCTTTCTGTGTCTCTCAGGAATGAATAACTAAAGTCTAAAAAAAAAAAAAATGCATGCCTCTAGATAACTCATGATCTACTGGCAGTGACGGACCTGGACAAAGATGAAGTGAACATAGCATAGCTCAGTTGGTTAAGTGTCTGACTCCTGATTTCAGCTCAGATCATGATCTCAGGGTCATAACATCAAGCCCCGAGTTGGGCTCACTCACTAAGCATGGAGTCTGTTTGAGACTCTTTTTCCCTCTCCCCTCCCACCTCAACCCCTCTCTCTTAAAAAAAAAAAAAAAAAGAAGAAGAAGAAGAAGAAAGTATAACTGTGTACAGTAGTTCAAAGTTCCTAAATTTTCACAATATTCTTTTCAGGCAATACTTGTTCATAACAGTGGGTCAGAGATTTTCTTTTAAACTATTTTTTAAAGATTATTTATTTATTTGAAAGAGAGAGAGAAAACATTAGAAACAGAGCAAGCATGAGTAGGGGGGCAGAGGGAGAGGGAGAAGCAGGCCCCCCACCAAGCAGGAAGCCTGATACAGGGCTTAATCCTCATGACCTGAGCTGAAGGCAGATGCTTGACTGACTGAGCCACCCAGGCACCCCTCTTTTTAACTCTGTATTTTTTCAGATTTTATTTATTTATTCATGAGAGACACAGAGAGAGAGGCAGAGACGTAGGCAGAGCGAGAAGTAGGCTCCCTGTGGGGAGCCTGATGTGGGACTAGATCCTAGGATAATGACCAGAGCAAAAGGCAGCCGCTCAACCACTAAGCCACCCAGGTGTCCCTTTGTAACTATTTAAATACTTCATTTATCTCACTGAAAAGTCACAAATGTATACACTTTTAACTTATGCTCATCATCCGAAATCAAGTTCTTAAGATTAGATTAAAACATTATTTTTCTCCCAAGTATAGGCTTATCTCAGTGTTTCCTATCAAATATTCTCTCAGGCCACCAAAGAATACAAAAAGTTTCATGAAATAAACCACTCTGAAATGTTATGCTTTCTTACATTTCTAACATTAGCTGGTTGAGCGTTAGGAGACCAAAGTGCTTAAGGCTCAATTTAAAGTCGCCACCAGACAAATGAAAAACGCAGGGGCTTGAAATCTACCCTGCCTTTGCAGCCAATGTAAGAAAATGAGAAATGGCTGTGCTAAGAATGTAATTACTTAAGGATTTGGACATACTTTCCCCGTAGTCAGAAGAAAAAATATTTAATCAACCTCTAAGTACATTCATTCATACTGGAACAATGAGGTAAAAGCAGATTAATTCTTTCCTAGGGTGCTGACTCTTTGTAAATAAGAAGAAATCAGAGTTACCATAGATTTCTCAAGTACTCAAAATTTTGAAAATGTAATTGGTCTGACAGGGCTTATCTTACAAATTTTTTGAGCGTTCTTGCAACTGGATCTATAATTTTAGAAGATAAGCTTCAGACTCCATGCACCATCTCAAACCCCACCCCCCTCCGGCCAAGGACAGCACCTCATGAAATGTTACCAAGCAAAGGCACCTATTTCAAGAGGGGAAGCCCCGGGGGAGGATGATACAGTTCAAAATTAAGAAGCCTGGGAAAGGTAAAATCGATCTTCTAAAAAGCCTAAAATTAGAAGATGGAATGCCTATTCCTTACTATTAATTATGTGTTTCTGGGAAGGGATAACCACTCCATTCAAAGTCCTTAAAGGGAAATAAGTTCAGCAACCTCTGGGAGCTACGGCTTCACCAGCTGTTGTAACTTCTGTAGCTGTTTACGAACTGTTCTGGACTGGAAAACAAGAGGAAAAACAACCAACAACTAAGTGCCTCTACATTTTGAGTTGTCAAAGAAGGGTGAATATGTTGCTCAGAATGCTCAGCAGTATTCAGTATTCAATTTAATGATTTTATTCCCTGATTTCACTTTGTTTAAAGAAAACTACTTAGACTACTTGTAAAACCTAAATTATACTTATACCCCCACCAAAAAAAAAAAAAGAGAATAAATTAAAATATGGTCATAATATTTCCATCAATTTTACTGGGTTGTCATAGATTGAAATTCAAGGAAATTCCAAAGTTAAATCGAAAACAGTAGGGGAAAAAAACTAGCTAAATACATTTCCTGCTCGATTTCCTTTAAAAATAACTACTTCTTCTGGAAAAGGAGATCATACAATTTTGGTTTTTGGTCAATGGAATGAACAGGCATTCCTTTCACTTGCATGCTTTAGACCATAATTTGAAGAACATTATCATATTGATCTAATTTTCTACCCTATAAAAGAATCACAAAATAAACTATAAGGAGACTAGCTTAGTTAAGCAAAACATACTAATCAAAATTCAAATTAAAAATTACATCCATTTTGATAACTAGAGGTTAAAAACATCTTGCTTTCATTTCTTACCAAATAAAAGTGACACAGGCATATAAAGAGCATATAAAAAGGGTTAAGTATCTGGAAAAATCTGATTTCACAATCATTAACAATTTTGGCAAGGATACTTTAAAATAGATTAACATTCTTTATTTCTAATGAAAACACACCCAACAACACTAAGAGACTCTCCCTTAAGTTAAGGTATAACTAGTTAGAAACCTGGATCTTTGAAGGCAAAAGCAAAATTAAGTAGATGGAGGCAAAAAAAAAAAAAAAAAGGTTCTAGCAAGCCATGGCAATCAATCCTTTTTTTTGGTCACTTTTTGAGACGCAATTCACATATCTTAAGATTCACCTTTTTAAAGTGTACAATTCCATTGTGTTTATGTATATTTTGCAAGGTTACCCAATCAATATGACTACCTAATTCCATAATATTTTTATCATTCTAAAAAAAAAAAAAAAGCCCCGTACCCATTAGTAGTCACTTCCCAAGCCCTCTCCCTGCAAGTCCCTGGCAACCATTAAATCTACCGGCAATTCATTTTAAAAAGGAGTATTTGTTTACATTGCCACACTTCCTATTAGAGGCAGAGTAAAACCCAAAGCCACAACACAGCCTACAAGGCCCTAGAACGTGGCCCCTGTTACCTTCCTAGCTTGTCTTCCAGGACTTTTTCCCTCTTCGTCATTCCACTCTGGCCACACTGTTGCTCCCAGAACACATCAAGCCTGCTCCCGCCTCAGGGCTTCTGACTGTTTTCTCTTCTGGTCCTACAGATATTCCTGGGACTGTCAACCACTTTTAAGTTTTTGCTGAAATGTCAACTCAGCGAACCCCACCTATCCCCCCTATTTTTCTTCCATAAGACTTGCCACTTTCTAACACTCTTGTTAATTTACTTATTTATTACATCTACAGGAAACTCACTGCTAGAACAAAGAGTTAGGAGTTTTAGTCTGATTTGTTTACTGACATATCCCAAAATCCGCTCAGTAAATAACTGTTGGATGAACAAACAATGAATGTAGGACACCGGGCCCATGCCTCTTCTACTTCCCTCCCTAAACACAGTGGAGGTCAGTTAAATACGTCTTCTTGCACATTAACATGGCATGCACGGATCCACCAGTGTTTGCTGAACTTGTATTTATGATGCAGCTCCACTTCATTTCTACTGTATAGAAACAGTTCCCAACCTTGGGAACGCTGTGATTTATCACTGAAGACTCAAACTCAAAGTACATTATCATGGCAGGATCTGGAAGAGTTACTGAAATTAAAAAGTTCTCATACTCAAGAAGGTTAGAAACTACTAATTGATGCCAATTTAGTTTTTTTCCCCCTCTCAAAGCTGAAAATATTCCTTTCTTTATTTCATCGGCACACACTTTCTTTTAAAGAAATGCATAGCTTTTCATACTAAGTTTCATTTTTAGAAAAGGAGGAGGAAACATGACTTGAGAGAAAGCCTCTTCATCTACCCAGAGTTCAGCAGTGTCATTTTGGTGATGAGAAGGAACAAGGACAATCAGCCCTCTCAGCATGTAAGAACATAGTCTTCATGGGGTGCCCCGAGCAGCTGACTTTGGCTCAGGTCATGATCCCAGGGTCCTGGGATTGAGCCCCAATGTCAGGCTTCCCACTCAGCAGGCAGTCCTGCTTCTCCCTCTCTCTCTGTCTTTCCCCCATCTGCTGTGCTCTCCCTCTCTCAATAAAATCTTAAAAAAAAAAAAAAAAAAAGAACATAGTCTTCATGATTCTGCACGTCATAGGAGCTCAATCTCAGAATAAATGACAAACGTAATGAAAACAGACACCATTTTTATTGTGCAAATGAAACAGTAAGATCACGTAATGCTAGTGATCTAATTCAACGGTTCTGGTAATGAACTTAGAACTAAACTTATGATTCCCATCCTCCTTCTATACCTAAATTTTAAAATATTTTTAAAGGATTTTCAAAGTAAGTTCCAAAAACCTTAAAAATCACAACTCGGTTCAAAAGGCACAGACTTCACTCATCATCAAAGATGAAAGGATGGAATGAGCCTTGTGACGCACTCACAATCTGTTGGGGAAAAGGGAAGCCGTGTTTCAGTAACTATGGTAGCCAGGGGTAAATGCAGGGGAGCGGGCGCAAAGTGCCGGGGAAGCACGAAAGAGCTGCAACATGGCTGTGATACTTGGAAGAATGAGGACTATACACAAGCTGCTGGTCAAACACAAGGATGAGACAACCAGCTTTCTCAACCAGAGAGAGGTCTCTTCTGTAGCGTGTCAGTCTGAGTAGCACCATGTTTGGAAAAAAAAGTTAGACACTTACCAAAAGCACAAACAGATCCAAGACTTATATGGCCGTCTCCCTCCTAAGCTCCCAAATACGTGTCCGTCATAATTTCACCAAATAGGAAATGAAATGGGAAACAACCGTTTCAGCTCCACAGATTAGTAAGTGATCCTGTGTGTGATTTGTGGACACTTCAAAAATAAATGTCTCTTCAGCTTTCCATTCAAAATGTTAGGTTAGTTATAAAGGCTAACTCCATCTTTTCTCTGAACAAATGCCCATTTCCATAAATTCAAATTTATTACCAGCATATATCTTTCTTCTTAATACAGAACGATATATTCGAAGTAACTTTGAAGTTCATGAATGGACCCTACTGTAACTTGGTATTATCTGGAGAAATGTCATGAAATTGACAATTTCAAAATTACATTCTGCTTTATGTTTTTACATCTTCTTAGATCCCTACAGAAGCACTTACTATTGAATGTATAGTAAAAAATAATAGCTTATCACTAACTACCCCTTTTTAAATAAATGTACAGTATTAAAAGGTCTATTCTTTGATTATAATGAACCCAGAAATAAATGATTCTAATTTCTAAAGGGCTCCAACATCACTTAAAAGCCTTTTTTTTTTTTTTTTTTGCCTTTATAAGAAGATATATATGAACTCATGTGCATTCAGGACTGCAAATGTTTGCAAATCTGACATATAAGAAAGAATTCTCTCTGAATAATATTACATTTGTCTTTATATTGAGTTTAAACATGCAAATGAGAAGTTATTTCTTTAGAGTTAAAGGATTTGAGACTTATTTTTCTCAGAAAAAAAATCAGAAAAAAGTAAAGAAATGCTTTCATATGATATTCACCCAAGTTAGCATTCTTGGTTTTTAATTGGAAACATCTGGGGATGGGCTTGGCAGATTGCAATAAAATTGAAGTTACCAATTCACACCCTGCCATTTTGAGGGTATTTTGTTTTTACAGTTTTCAAATTAAAACCAAACGGACTTTCCTTTGAACTCTGGTCCCGAAGCAAAGATCTTTATGAGATTTCACTCTCAAGAATACTTTATAAATATTTTGAAAAATACGAAGGATTTCGCGAGTATTTGAGGAGAGGATAAACCAGCACAGTTTATTTTAAAAGTTCAAGTTAAATTAAAATGTAAGAACACGAAAAAGACAGTATTATTTAAATACACACACACACGTGTGTGTGCGCGCACACGTACGCATACACACAGAGTAAACCCCAGTAGCACTGAACAAAGAAGAAAGATTTACCAGACATTTAAAAGTCTTTATCAGGTAAAGTTGATACCAGTATCTCAACTTTTCCACGATAAACCTATTGATTTTACTAAAACCAATTGCTTAAAGAGAAGCTCTAAAACTACATCAACAAAAATAGTTCAAAATAATCCATTAGAGTGGGCTGTACCTCCAGAGAAAGTAAGAACAAGGGCTTATTAAATCCAGTCTTTTCCCTGAAAGACAACACCAGTGCAATCCCATCCACAAAGTACTACAGCAGACCCCTTGCTCCCTGATTTCATTACATAAACAGAGATTGACTTTATCAGTCCCCAAGAGAGTGCTTGAGAAGTAACTCTAGCTGCTCTGTTTTCAGAAACTGTGTTTGGATTGTGCCACGCTCAGTTGGCGAGGTGAGCAGAGACCAGTGAAGACAAAGGGCCTAAACATCTGAATCCATTTGTGTTCCCCAAATTCTGAGAGCCAACAGATGTACTCCATGTGCTGCTAGGCTAAGCTTTGAAAATTTAAAAATACATATTTTTTCCACTGACAAACAGAAAGTGATGGTATTCTGTGTTTCTTTAATTAAAATCCAAGGGTTTGCAAAGGCTCCGGGACTTATGTTAAAGCTTCCTTAAGACTGGGCTATTTATTTTACTATTAGCAAATAATAGAGAATAAAGATTCCAATTCAGTTTTAATCACAATCTTTGCTTTTATTTTGGAAACCCTGGGTTAATCTTTTTTCTTCTAGAAAATACAAAGAAGGCTTGTGAAGAAAAGATTCAGGGAGTCAACTTACAGTCCAAATTTAATTTCAAACTGAAGGGTCATAAGTTGAAAAGGATGAAGAAAAAAAAAGAGAATGAAAGACAAAGACAATAAGAGAAAATGAAAATGTAAAACCCAAAGCTGTTTAATTTCTGATAAAGATTAGATATTCACAAATATTCATGAATATTTGTGCATGTGTGCGTGTCTGTGTATTAAAAATCTGGCCTTCCCTGTACTAGGAAGAAGAATCAGATTAGGTGTTTGCTTTGTCAGGTTTGAGGCTTTTGCTTGCAAAGTGGCAGGGAGTCATGGGCTCTGCCCCTGCCTGAGGCAGAGCCGTCCTCAGCTGGACCACAGCAACTGGCAGACTCCAAGTTCTCCTGCACTGAATCCATCCATCCTCCTACTGCCAACAGAGAATGGACTGTGTCATCGTTCTGCTTAAAACCCCTTACAGAAAAAAATAAATAAATAAATAAATAAATAAATAAATAAAACCCCTTACAGGCTCTCCCAATATCTATAGTAAAGTACAGATCATCCTTTTTTATTTTTTTTAAAGATTTCTTAAAGATTTATTTATTCATGAGAGACAGAGAGAGGCAGAGACACAGGCAGAGGGAGAAGCAGGCTCCATGCAGGGAGCCCGACGTGGGACTTGATCCCGGGTCTCCAGGATCACGCCCTGGACTGAAGGTGGCGCTAAACCACTGAGCCACCTGGGCTGCCCAGATAATCCCTTTTTAAAGTTTAAAAAAAAAAAAAAAGTCAGAGGCCAAAAAAAAAAAAATCACAGGCCTTTTAAAGATACTGTTGTGATTTTAGTTAACGGCTGATGAGAAACTGTGTAAGACAAAAAGCAGTACAAATTCATGAATGCTTTTAAATGAGTTTGGATATTTTTAATGACAGGAGAACCTACATATGTTTGCATAATCATACTATGCTCACATGTTTATTAGCCTGCACAGAATCCTAGACTTCTTGCTCCCTGGCTTAGACAGACCAGGCACCTTGAGTGTATGGCACAAGATGTGTTGTCAGCCTATACTCTCTTTCCTGGGCACACTCACACCAGGGCACTCACATCCAGGCATAGGCTTACTACTCACTTGGGTCTAAATGCTTCCTGTGAACCTAAATGCTGCCTCTTTCTCTCCCAAGCTCTCCTTGGACTCCCCCTCTCAGGCAGAATCATCCCCTGCACTCTCTTTCCTGCAAGTCAATGGGTACTTAATAAATGTCTATCGTCTCCCAGACTCTCTGCTAAGGTCCTGTGCACACCACGGTGAACAGTAACTCGCCAGTTTCAGTTCTCAGGGACCTTCTAGTCTAGAAAGGAAGGGGACTTTAAGAAAATAATCACACAGAAACATACCATTACGAAGTGTGACAAGTGCTATGATGAAAAAGCACTTCAAGCAGTATAATAGGGACCCTTATTTTAGATTGGGAGGTGCAGGGTTGATGTCTTTAGTGGTTATCTGCATTTCTGCAGAAGTCTTTTCTAGAACAATATCATCTCTTAGAGTTGTCTGTTTACAAGCTGCTTCTCTTACTTCTGCAATCCCCGCCCCACACCCAGTCCCCTCTTCAGTTTCAGTTTGGGAGTTTCCAGGGGGCTGGGAGGACATCACTTCTCTGCATTCCTTGTGCCTATGTAGAATTCCTTATGTGGACTCAATTCCCAATAAATACTTATTCGAATATTTATTCAATTAAACTGAATGTGTCAAGCTGTATTTCTTAAAATAGACAATCAGATAATTTTTTCCCCAGATTTTATTTATTTAAGAAAGAGAGAGAGAGAGAGACCGAGCGCACAAACAGGGAGCAGCAGACGGAGAGGGAGGAACAGACTCCCTGCTGAGCAGGGAGCCCAACGCAAGGCTCGATCTCAGGACCCTGGGATCATGATCTGAGCCAAAGGCAGACACTTAACTGACTCAGTGACCCAGGTACCCTCAATCAGATAATTTTAAAACTAGAAGGGCTGTAGACCTCCCTAGTTAGTATCTAGTTTCATTTTAATATTTAAAAAAGGAAGGGGGACAGAAAAGTTAAGTGACTTAAGGCCAAATACTGGTAAAGCCAAGATTAGAAGCTCAATCTTAATATTCGTTAAAATTCCCAAGCTAAAACCAGACCTAAGCATGAACACCTACAGTGTCAGCAACATCCTATGTTCTCGTTTATGAAAGCATGCCTAATCAGAATCATTTAGGATCTGGACCCTTTAGAAATATGTAACTGTCTTTATTTTTCAACCTTCCTTTTAAAGTTGATATGCCCTGAGTCAAACAGATGCTGAAAGCAGTTCATGACAAACACACAGCTTTAATAAAGTCAGTAAGCGGTATCTGATTGATCATGTCTCTAGCTGAAGCAATTTTTTTTCCAGTAAACATTTTTCAATGCCTGAAAACCTTAATCGTAAAAGTCTGTTTAATTACACCCCTGAGGAAAATAAGAAGTTAGCTATAACCTCATATTTATCCCAAGGGTGTGATCTTTGGTAATCATTCCTTTTTTTCTGCCTGATGGAAAATTCATCACAAATGACTTAAATGCTTCAAGTTTAAGGATAACCTTTCCCCTCTCAACTGTAGCAGTAGGAGTCAGGGTAGAATTTACATCCTATCCCCTTGGATGTCATCAGTATTCTGTGTCGCTGCAAGGAAGGACTTGGAGGAAGGTTCATGTAACAGCCCACACTTCAGCAAACTCAAAACATATCTGGTAGATATTTCTTCCTTTTCTAAATGACCAGTTCTAGAAGTATGATGAACACAATGATTTTCAACTTAAATGGTTTTTCACAGGGTGAGCAAATCAAGTCCAGTCACAGAATTTCAGACAAATTATTGTGAATAACTTCTTCTGTTACAAACACCAAATAATTTCAAGCAACAACTTGAGAATTCTGACTTCTTCTAAGACATTCAGTCTAAAATATCATATTGGTCCAAACTCAACCATGTCATTAGAATAAAATTCAGAGTTATACAGCTCCTCTGGATCATAGTAACCATTAATGCCTCTGTTCCATTTTTTTTTAGCCCATTACAAAGCCATATATGCACCAAACACAAAAAATATTTAAGAATTTTTCATATTTTTGTACATGTCTGAAAGTGTTATTTAGAACTCAATTTAAAAATACATGCACATAAAGGGAAAGTGTTCAATGGCTAAACCATTAAAATTCTTCTTTAATGGCATCTTTACACAAAAAATACATTATTCTAAAATCTTAAGGAGCCAATCATCATCTTTCTATCAATAACAGTTTGGTAAAATCAAATAGCATAGTTATCTTGTCAGTTTACCATGTCAGAACTCTCTGGAAATAGTATCAATAAAATTAAAGCTGAAATCTACAATTTCCAGATGTGGGAAAGTATAGTTTTGACAAGTTACTGTTAGGCAGAGCCTGAATTATGGTATCTGTATAGTTTTGAGCCTAAAAGTGTGGAGCACTGAGGATGTTTGGAAGCTATCTATCTACAGGTGCACTGTCAGCTCCTGGTGATGCAGTATCTGAGTAATACAATGTGGGACACAGCACAAACTCTAGCAATGATTCTGCTGTATCATTATGAACTCCCCGGTTTAAAGATATTTAATGTGTTTCAATACACTCCAGTTATCCTTTCTGATGCTCAAATTGTTCATATTTTGTCCAGTGGGAATCAATTTCAATTGGCCTCTGAGAGTTTTTGATATAATCCTAGTAGTTAATAACTTTTACACTTGCTAATAACTTCATTTCATCCTCACACAGATTGTTTAATAAAGGAGTTTTTATTATCCTCAAACTTCACCATGTGTTTTTGAGCTGTGGATTTGTAAAGCTATCACTAAATAAATTAAGCTTTCATCCAATTATTTAACTTTAATCTTGGGGAACAGTACAGTCTCTTGAGCCTCTGAGCCTGATGTACTTACAGGATGACTGCAAAGCATCACACAAGACAAATGTAAGCTTTCCAAAGCACTTTTAGCAAAATACCCACTTTTAACTGAAATGCATATATAAATGTATAAAAACTAAAATAAATCAACTGCACTGGGAACAAAAGAGAAACTCTATTTTCATATAAATTTGAGTAAAAGAACTAAATGTCTAATTTTTTCTATAATCTGAAGTAACTAATTTTTCATAAAGATTATGTCTATATGATTATTAAATAAATAATATTACTCTTACTAAAATCCTAACAATAGCTAGTACTTAAAATCTTAAGGAGCCAATCATAGTGGTTACTATGAATTGGGCAATACTCCAACTGCACTACACATACTACCTTATTAATCCTCACAACCATGCCATTCTACAGATAGAAACACTGAAGCTTAGTCTGTACATATAAGAAGGAATGAAACCGACATTTGAACTCAGCTCCTTGCCTTTGGAAACTTGATCTTAACTCTGTTTTCTCTTGATGAAATGGAATGTTTAAATTCCGTAAGGAAATATATTTATAATCCAACTTTCAATTGTACTTCATTAAGAAAATGTGTAAATACTTAAATTTTAAATATTTGCCAATAACTGGAATTTTGAAATATGTTTTTAAAATCTACTCTTCATGGGACACCTGGTGGCTCAGTGGTTAACCATCTATCTGCTTTTGGCTCAGGAGTGATCCCGGGGTCCTGGGATCCAGTCCCATATCAGGCTCCCTACAGGGAGCCTGCTTCTCCCTCTACCTGTGTTCTCTGCCTCTCTGTGTCTCTCATGAATAAATAAAATCTTAAAAACAAAACAAAACAAAAAAAAACCTACTGTTCCTAAGACATTGTGAAAAAGAAAAAGATTCTATCCCTGGGTAACAGGTTGAGGGAACAGGATATTCAGTCTCTATGACCCCAGAGATTACCAATGAACTACAAAGGGGAAAAAGCAGTTCTAGATATCCTGAGACTGAGAGAGCATCACTTCAGTAGGTAGTATCCTGACTAAAAAGTTTTACCTGAATTATGAATAATCACAAATTCAAATTATGAGACACTGAATTCTTCAAAAATGTCAATGTGAAAGAAAAAAAAAAAAACAGTAACAGGTCTAGATTAAATGATACTTTAAAAACCCAGGGCATTTGGGTGGTTCAGTTAAGTGTCTGGCTTTGGTTCAGGTCATGATTCCGGGGACGTGGGATCGAGCCCTACATATATTCCCTGCTAAGAGTGGAGACTGCTTCTCTCTCCACCCCTTACTCTGCTTGTGCTTTTTCTCAAATAAAATCTAAAAAAACCCCAAAAAAACAAAAAAACAAAAAACCTCCATAAAATTAAGTAAAATGTATGATCTTTGAAAAGATCTCTGATTGAGGGGAAAAAATAAAGGGTATCAGGACAACTAGAAAATTTGATATTATTTGATTGTATTACTGTAGGAATATTAAACTTCTTGAGCATGACCATGGTATACAGTTAAGTACAAGAGTATCCTCGTTCTTAGAAGTCCCATGTTGAAGTGCTGAGAAGAAATGTCATGATCTCTGAAACTTTAAAATAGTTTAGCAGAAAAAATAGACAGAAAACGACATATGTATACATACAGTAAGATAAATGTGGCAAGATGATGATAACTGTGGCTGGCTCTAGGTGAAGGTGTACGGGTGTTTACTGTACTATTCCAACTTTTCGGTAGGCTTTGAAATTTTCAAAATTTTTCAGAATTTTCAAAATCAGACTCAAAACATACTTTTCTCTACCAGGCATCTGTGTATAGTCCCACAGTATTCTCTGTCCCTTTCTTCTAGAAACTGTCACATTTCATCCGGCAGGATAGTTATGCAAGTGTTTGTCAAAAATCTCCTTGCAGACAAAGCCTACATCTACCTCATGAAGACTAGCAGAATGACCTACTCACTCAAGATCTTCCAAGTGCTTCATTCAAAGTGGATCTTGTAAATGGGGGCTTAATTAAGTATTTGTTTCCTCTGCCATACTACATGTGGGTGATGATAAATGGTTTTCAACAATACCTAAAAGGACTCACAACAGAGGTTATTTCATGACTAATAAACTATACCATATAATCCCTTAAACTTAGAATCATTTAAAACTGTTAAATATCAGAAAAGCTAAATTTTTAAAAAGTACACAAAGGTAATCAATCACTATTATCTAGATTTAATCTATAAACTACTATGGAGTAACTCATGGTTATTACCTCATATATTATAAGCTTAAATTTACATAGGTTAAGAATCCATTTTAAAATTTGTATCCTAAGTTGGTAATATGTATTCTAGAAACACCATAGTAATTTTATCATTGAACTTCACATAGCAAATTGTCCTGATGACTGGGTTTTGTGACTGCAGGAGAATGTGCTAGATGATGAAGATAATAATGATGTTAATTTAGATGTGTATAGACTGGATTAGCAGGGCCATAAAATAAAAGTAGGTTAGTGCCATATTGTAAAGTAGGGGTCAGTAAATTATGTCCATGGGTCCAAACTGGTCTGCTGCTTGTTTGCATATGGCCCACAACCTAAGAATGGTTTTTACATTTTTAATGGTTGAAAATAAATCAAAAGAAAAATAATACTTTATGACAGATGAAAATTATATGACACCCGACTTTTGATATCCATAAATAAAAGTTTTACTAGAGCACAGCCAGCCATGCCCATTTGTTTATGTATTTTCTATGGCTGTTTTTGCTACAAAGGCAGACCATATGGTCTGTAAACATAAAATATTTACTATCTGGCCCTTTATAAAATAAATACCAGAGACAGAAATTTCAATATCCAGTAGACAATGAGGACCCATGGGTGTGTTTATCTTGATATTCATGGGGTGCTACACTTTTGTGCACTTTTCTGTATGTATAGTTTGCCTCAATAAAAAGGCATCTTAAAAAAAACCTAGTGAAGGGTACAGTATATGAAAGAAATAGCATTAGCATTCTAGTGAAAATTATAGTGAAGGATACGGGTTTATGAAAGAGAGAACATTTCCATCTTTCCAAAATTAAACATATAAAATAGTGATTTCTTTAAAAAAGATTTTATTGGGGGGCAGGGGAGAGAGACAATGAGAATGAATATGAGCAGGGAAGCGGTGGCGGGAGAAGCAGATGCCCCGCCAAGCAGGGAGCCAGATGTGGGACTCCATCCTGTGACTTTTGAGCTGAAGGCAGACACTTCACCGACTAAGCCACCCAGACACCCCAAATAGTGACTTTCTAAAGGTGCTGTCAGAACCAAGGTTTCACCCGTGACAAAGAGTCCAGACTATGGATGGCCAGATATGGAAACTACAGAGATTAACCTGAGCACATCAGTTCAAGAGAGTTCCAGAAACTAAAGGCAACCCAAGCAAGTAGCACAGCAGGATCTGACTCAAGTAACAGACACACATAGATAGGCTGGGTTTAACAGCAAGACTCCCAGGATCTAGGAGGGCTAGAAGAGTGAGGTAAATTACTCTGGTTTTGATTTAACTCTTACACGGCAACTATGAAAGTATACAGACAAAGCCATATCCAACTACTCTCCAGTCTTACACAACAAGATTGAAGGCCTGTGAACTCTATGGCAATACTTACTGGTTAAACCTATTTAATTACAATTTGCTTGAGTATCATCAATTATAAATATTATAGAATAATTTGTAGCAAAATCCACCTTATCCAAAGTAAACAGCACTAGTGGTGAATGAACTAAAAATGCCTTTACAGTGTGTGAGAAAATGCATACAAATACGCATACCTTCAACGTTTTACTGCATATGTCATTCATTCTTTGATTCAGGACCAAGTCCTTTCTTTGGGGATGTATCACTGTGAAGTTCAGTCACTGGTTCTTTAAAATACAGTGAGAATTGGGGCGACTGGCTCAGTTAGTTGAACATCCGACTCTTGATTTAGGCTCAGGTCATGATTTTAGGGTCATGAGATTGAGTCCAGAGTCAGGCTCAGCATGGAGTCTGCTTGTTCCTCTCTCTCTGTTCCCACCCCTGCTCACATGTGTGTACACTCTAAAATAAATAATTAAAAATTTTTAAAAAAGGGCAGCCCGGTGGTGCAGCAGTTTAGTGCTGCCTGCAGCCCAGGGTGTGATCCTGGAGACCCTGGATCAAGTCCCACGTCGGGCTCTCTGCATGGAGCCTGCTTCTCCCTCTGCCTATGTCTCTGCCTCTATCTCTATCTATAGGAATAAATAAATAAAATCTTTAAAAAATTTTTTTTAAAATACAGTAAGAACTTAGATATCTAGGAAGTACAGAATCTTTCCAGATCTTTATGTACTTTTTTTTTTTTTTTACCCCAAATTCTTTTAGTATCTCATTCATGGCTAATTTGGTAGTTATTTATAATTCATCTTTGAGTCTATCTAAAGCATTCAAAATAAGTTTAATGAAAGTAACTACTTTTTAAAACGTAATTCATCAGTTTGCTTAATATTTAATTAAATTATATCATTTCAATAACAAGTAAAATTGCCATTAAAAAAAGGGATGAAAGGGCAGCCCCGGTGGCGCAGCGGTTTAGCGCCGCCTGGGGCCTGGGGTGTGATCCTGGAGACCCGGGATCAAGTCCCGCGTCGGGCTCCCTGCATGGAGCCTGCTTCTCTCGCTTCTCTCTCTGCCTGTGTCTCTGCCTCTCTTTCACTCTCTCTGAATAAATAAATAAATAAATCTTAAAAAAAAAAAAGGGATGAAAATAGACATGCATGCATGCATGAAGTGTAGTCTACCAGCTATGAACATGAGACTGCCTTGGGCTTAACTGGGTAAGTTTTATGGAGGAAATGGAAGGCATCAAGGGATAAAATGAACACAAAAATAACAGACTGAAGGCACTGGGCAAGGTGAAGCCAGCCACAGCTGGGACTTTGAAACCAAGGCATGACACTGACCTACCCACACAGTTACAGTGTTCTTAGGCTCCATGGGCTGAGGGTGATAGCTAAAATGTTTATCTGCAGAAGATTCAGTGACCCTACTTAGGGGTTGGAAGGAAAAACTGGAACAGTCAAGGACAGAGCCACTGTTGTACTCAAGAGGAAATAAAGCTAAAGAAGAAGAAGAAAAAAAGAACAAAAATGGCAAAAGACAATGATCTATTTTTATATTGTTTGATGTATTCTTCATTTGTCTGGCCAGACTGTCCCCTTAAGATAAATAAATTTAAAAAAATAACTTTTATTTGCCTTGTTACAAAGAGGGCTGACATCACTGAGTTATTCCATTTTTCTTATAATCCTCTGGAGAACTTGCAAACCAAAGCTGGGAAGTACTGAAGGAACAAAAGTCACCTGTAGCACTTCAACATGAAATTAAAAGAGCCACAAGAGATCAGTACTCTGCCTCCTAAAAGGTAGTACAATACCTAAATAGATCCAGGGAACAGTGAGAATGAGGAGATTAATTTACATTTTATCAATTTATAGAAAGAACTAAAAGGCAATCAAGTCAAGTGAATTTTTAATGTAAAAGTCTGAGAGAAACAGAAAAAATTTTTTAAAAAAATCAACTGGCTTATTTTTCCTGAAACAGAAAGTATCCTTTGTTATATTCCTGTGTATGTTTACAAGTCTAATTTTAAGCAGCTTCTGATATATGATGTTCTTCTACTCTCCATGGAAGAAAAGATCCCAAATGAATAGACACACAATATAGATGGATTCCTTAGTTAGCATGAATGTACAGAAGAACTAATTCTGGGATAATGTTTCAAAAGGAAATATGCAAAAAGATGTTTGCCATGCATTATTTATAACAAAAAAGTGGAATGAACTTAATAAATGTACGGTGGCTCAGTAAATTACGGCACATTATTATAACATTTGCAGTCATTTAAACATCGGGGGTAAACAAAAGAGTTAAGGAGAATAGGAAAACACTTGTTGGAAAAAGGTAGAAAAGAAAATTGTATATATCATCTAATAACCATGAGGGAAAAAGAACCACATTTGTATTTACTAAAGCCTAAGGAAATACAGCAAAATGTCAAGAGTGATTTGCTCTGGGTGAGAGAATTGCAGACAATTTTTATTTTTAATACTCCCTTTATTCCCTTTTCCACAAGAGGAATTATTTTTAAATTAAAAAAAAGAAAGAAAAGAATAAGAATAGAATGGGCGAACAGTAAATAGAAGGAAGCAGGAAATAGTCATTTCAAGGAAGGTGACTCTGGAACTGCACAAGCTACTCCACTCAGTCACCTTTATCATTCTCACAACCCCATAAGTGAGAACACATAAGGGTTCTCACATAAGTGAGAAGATCTGAGGTGCCTTTTCAGAAATATTGATATATATTTTACTTGTGAAAGTTTAGCATGCCTATGCTTCACGCAAGTCTACAACATTAAATAAAATGCAGGAGCCCCTCCACCCCTTGGAGCTGCTAATCCAAAATATAATTTTCCCTTTCAAGTGGGAAGTGGAAGACACAGACACACACCAGTGGCCACCACTGAAACAGTGTCAAGGCACAGCACCCAAAGTAACCACCAAGTTTGCACACAAGTATATAATGACAACTACATCACCATGCCCCCCCTGTAAGACACACACCTGAGATTTTAAAATAAAAATGAGGGAAAAATGCATGTCTTAGGAGAGTTGAGATACAGACTTGTATGGCCTGTGATGACTCAGTGTTTTTAAAACCTACACAAGTTCCTCACATTGGAATGGTGCTATAAGGGAAGCAGCGCAGCACAGCACAGTGGGGCATGGTTTTAGCCTGTGTCTATCTGTATGCAAATTCTCTAGCATTAACTAGCCGTCGGCCCTTGCACCCTCTGTGTCCCAGGCTTCTCATCTATAAAATGGTAAAAATGGTAACACCTGTGTCTGGGACTGCTATGAGAATTACCTGAGTAATTATGCAACTTATTTACCAAAGCACCTGGCACAGAGTGAGGAATTTTTTTTTTAATTTTATTTATATACCCACAAGAGAGACAGAGAGAGGCAGATTTACAGGCAGAGACAGAGAAGCAGGTTCCATGCAGGGAGCCCGATGTGGCACTCGATCCCGGGACTCCAGGATCACACCCTGGGCCAAAGGCAGGTGCTCAACCACTGAGCCACCCAGGCATCCCCAGAATGAGGTATTTTAAAGAATCACACAATATAGTCAACTTACTTTCAAGTACAAAGTTAAAAAAAATATGCATTATGTTATATATGTGTAAGTGTATAAGCACACACACTCATGTATCTATGTGTACATGGTGGTGGTGTGGAACAACAGGATAGCAGATGGAGTAAAATATTACCAATAAGTGAATCTGAGAGGAGCCACCCAGGCACTCCCTTTTTGTAACATTTTTATTCTTGTACCTTTTCTGGAAGTTAGAAAATATTCCCAAATAAATAACTAAACAAAGCAAAACCTACCATTTGACTATTAATTGTAATAATATGTAACTGAGCCCTCTAGTCTTACTATCTCCCTTAGCATACTACCTGAGGGCTTTGGGCCACATCTGGAAGTGGCAAGAGCTGAATTAAAAAACGGGGGATCCCTGGGTGGCGCAGCGGTTTGGCGCCTGCCTTTGGCCCAGGGCGCGATCCTGAAGACCCGGGATCGAATCCCACGTCGGGCTCCCGGTGCATGGAGCCTGCTTCTCCCTCTGCCTATGTCTCTGCCCCCCTCTCTCTCTCTCTCATAAATAAATAAAAATTAAAAAAAAAAACAAAAACGGTGCATTCACGGCATGTTCAAAAAACTAAATAAAACTGCTTACCAGACTCTCATCTAGGACTCACCAATTTTACTAAGCTGATCCCAAAAAAGAATTTAACAATGCCTTCAGGAATGAATTCATTAGATTTAATTTGAATTAAAGCAATAAAAATACTTAGCATCTCCCTAGATCCTTCTTTCTAGATTCTATATTCAAAAACATGAAAAACTTTTTATCATTCTCATGATGTTTTCCCGGTGAGCCAGGGGCAGTGCAACTACATGAGCCTGTACTAGAATACGAGACCTTGAATACAGGGAAGGCAGAAATTTCCCTTCTACAAGTCTTATTCCAAATTCTTAACTGAAATATGGACTACAGTCTATGTGACTCCATGATAATACCAGAGGCATATAAGCATCCCCAGGATGTCCTTTGTTAAGTTTTCCTCAGGTAACCCAAACTAATGGGAAGAAAATTAAAAGGTGAGAGAAGTCAATAAATGGTAACAAGGAAAAAGGAAAGGAAGGAAAAAATGGATCCCTCCAAAAGAAGGTCCTTATTCTCCTAAGTCTCTAATACTTCTGATTATCTGGTTCATCCAGGTGGTCATGCAGCACTTTAAAATTTTTTCCACCTTAAAATTCAAAGAAATGCATCTGGTTTGTAAATAAGTTATGCATTTCTAATTTTCATTATTTCAACTTACTGTTTTGTTCCCTTAAGAACATTATTAATGAAAATACAAAGAAAAATATATATTGATTTTCTACACCAATGACCTTTCTCCCCTGCTTCAATCCTTCACCATAACTTGGTTTAAAAAACAAGTTCAAAACTTTGCCTGGCTTAGCTACACATGCAGTAAGCAGCAACAAACAACAAAACTTACTGTTCAAATTAAGTCAAACTTGGTAGTGCCACGTCAGAAAAGCAAGTATTATATATCCTAGAAAAAACTATAAACTCATTAGCACCACCCTGGTCTCAGTTTTCAGAGTTAGGCCAGAAGAGTCCAGATGGAACCTGTCTCTAAGGGATCAAGGTCCTCCTAAATCACTGGTACCAACCATGATCTGTATGTTTTCATTTTGTTTTTCAAGATTCTTAGGCGAAAAAATTCTCAACCTTAGTAACCTGTTTCAGTATTTTAAAATTTCAGATAACATAAAATTCTCGGGGAATCCCTGGGTGGCTCAGCGGTTTAGTGCCTGCCTTCGGCCCAGGGTGTGATCCTGGAGTCCCAGGATCGAGTCCCACATCAGGCTCCCTGCATGGGGCCTGCTTCTCCCTCTGCCTGTGTCTCTGCCTCTCTCTGTTTCTCATGAATAAATAAAATCTTAAAAAAAAAAATTCTCTACCATCTGCTCACATTAATTTTTAAGTCAATTTTTTAAATGCAGAATTTATCTCACTCAATACTACATCACAAGCCCAGGCACACAAATGGTTAATAACTACTCATCTGAACTCCCCATCACAACCCTAAGGACATCATCTTGGAAACAGAGGATAAAATGTTTCACTGATGGGAAAGATTAAAAATATTCCTGACATGGGTTTTATCTAGTTCTATTTATACAGAATAATTTACCAGCTCTTTCCCTTCTTATTCTCCACCCCAAACTTGGGTGGGCAAGTGCTTTATTTACGTGGATACGCCTATTAGGTGCCGACCACAATACTGAGCACCGAAGGAAATGGCACAGCTGTTGGCTTCCCTAAAGCATCATGCTGCTGGTAGATAAGTTTATTAGTTTGGCTCTTGGCCTTGAAGAAACAAAGAAATTCACTCAGGAGATCCAGTAAGTGGCTGGCACTCATGGTGGAGGGGACAACATTTTAGGGGAAGGAGAGCATGCACGAGAAACTGAGGGCAGAAATATTACTCATGTAGGGTCAGGCTCCAGAGAATTCAACACTATCCAGGAAGACGAGGAACTCCAGGTCAGATGAAGACCTCATGGATAACAGGTCATAATTTAAGAACTGGCAAGCAGGTCTAAAAAGAGGTTATCATGTCCTCTCAACAGCAGGAGGCCACTGACTCTGTTTCTGCTCCCTCTAATCTCACTGCCCTCTCATCTTGATATCTGTTGATTCACAGAATCCTGTGAAAAGTAGATAAAAGAAATCCAAAGACTCTCTCCTCCAGATAAGTGTGCAGACAAAAGTTTGTCTACAATTAAAACTTTATGGACCTGTTTTTACAAAAAGCCTTAAACTCACTCTGAGCTTTTGTCACTCTATCTCTGGGTGGCACTCTGTAGGCCTACCCCTACTAAGCAGTGATCCTCCCTATAGTCTCAATCCAACTTCCTCCTAAGTAAGAGAGGATCTCATTGATTTGGTACCCCACTCTTCAGTGTGCAAAGCTTTAATGCTGAGTCCTACATGACACTAATTCACCCAAAGTTGACTACCTTCGGGTCAGGCCCAATGCCTTGTCTAGTTAATAGTGATTACAATGGCAGTGTTTAACAGTCACTAAGCATGGTGACCTAAATCAAAAGGCTGCATTTCTTTTTGGCAGAGTGTGCAGGAATAGGAAGTTCCCTCAGAAAAGGGGTAGGGGCATGGCAGATGTCTGAGTGCAATGGACTTTTTCTATGCAGAACAAACATAATAGAAAAAAAATGGGGAAGGATAAGTGCAAACTCCCACATGGGTCAAAGATTAAATTTTCAATATTATATATACATGTCTAATGGTTGAAGAACAGTAAAGGTGCCGTAAGATAGACTTTTCAAGTTATACATTTATGTTGCACTTTGCCAAGAAAGAAAGAAATGAGATGGCAGAATGAATGAATGAAGCATGCCCTGGTGGGCACAGGTGTGTCTAAAGGCCGATGGTGAGGAATCAGAAGGAAAAGGGAATCCTCAAGGACCATGTAAAGGAATCTGGATTTAAGAGAACTGTGTGGGACACCACAGATTTTCTAGTCGAACTGTCTCATGCACAGTATAAATCATCCTTTAACAGTTCTGTGGTTGAACCTGGACCCGGGATGGAAGGAAGTGAGGCAGTCCACCAGCAATGGATACCAGGCTTCCTCTGCTCCTCAGTGTGGTCATTTTAAACTTACTGCCCTATATCCAAGATAATTATGCTACTCAAGGTTGCTTCCCTTTAGCTAATACACAAACTCAGACAATAAGGGTTTTGAAAGTGTCCCATGTGACAATCTCACAATTGCCTTATTTTTATGAAGACATAAGAACCAAGAGAACATCTACAGATGTAAGATGTGTGCCTTGATGGAGAGTCCTGGATGGGGGAGGGGTGTGTGTGTGGGGGAAGCTGTCGGTTTCATTCTAGCACCAACATCAAGGTAGAATAAACAGTTGTTAAACACGTACTGCGTAAGTGCTCCTTTAAAACAGCTTAGTTGTGAACATGTTAGGCTGAAACACATGAGCACAGAATGTGCCAAACCTCCATCCCAGTAAAGCTGACAGTGAGTATAAACTCCCATCTTCCAATGTATATGCCAACACTGTGTCCTCTGTACAAAAAAAATGAATTTAGCTGCTAGGGTAAGTTCACTTGGCTATTATTAAGCTGTCAAGTTTCTTTTTATTTCTAAAAGCAAAGAAAAGAGAATGATTTATAAATATTAAAGACAGACCCTAGCTTGCACATTTGAGAGATGTCCAGGTTTGCCAGATATAGCTCATTGTACAGAAACATTAAATTACCTTTAAGTTGACATGAAGGCCACCCATAAACCCCTGAAAGAAAATTTAAGACAGTCCTGGGGTCATCAATGGATATATGGCTGCAAAGAGTTAGGAATTAGACCCAAGAAACTTCTCTCTGGTGTGTCATACAGGATAGTTTGTTTTGAGACTGTTATGGTGAACCCCAAATTAATCTTTCTGGCAATTCCTTTCTGACAGCAGTAGTCAAATTACCCATGGTAACTCAGCAACTGTAAGGCCCTACAGACTTCAATAGTAAGTGGGTAACCCTTTAAGCAGGGTTTCCAAACCTTGGCACTAATGACATTTCAGGCCAGAGAATTCTTTGATGCTAGGGGTTGTCATGCGTATTGCATAATGTTTAGCAACATCCTGGGCCTCTACTCACTAAATACCAGTAGCATATGCACCCTTCTCCCACTGTCCCATTGGGATAATCAAAAGGGTCTCTAGATATGGGACAGGGGTGGGGACAAAATTGCTTGATAGAGAACCATGTTTAAGGGCAAGTGGGAACAGGAACTTAGAGCGGGAAGCCTTTCACTGCCCCACTGTAGCTAATATGTTAGATCATGAAGCAAATCAGTGTTAGTGTTTAGACTGTAAACTTACATAATTATGAAGACTAGAAAAGACTATATTGTTATTTCAAGGGCTTTACATATAATTTTTTTTCAGGTAGACACATTTCTATATCAACCTGTTTACAAATAAACCTTTCAGTTCAGGGGATCCCTGGGTGGCTCAGTGGTTTAGCGCCTGCCTTTAGCCCTGGGCATGATCCTGGAGTCCTGGGATCCAGTCCCACATCAGGCTCCCTGCATGGAACCTGCTTCTCCCTCTGCCTGTGTCTTTGCCTGTCGCTCTCTCTGTCTCTCATGAATAAGTAAATAAAATCTTTAAACAAAACAAAAAACCTTTTAGTTCAAATATAAACCACATATAATATTATACAGGACTATCATTACAGAATTAACTAATGTTATAAATTATTTGCAATCTTTTTTAATTTGCAGAAACATGTAGTGCAAGAGTATCTTCACTCCATCTGACAATTCAAACATAACTATTACCTTAAAACAATATTTTAATAAACTTACCTTTAATTAATATTGTTGAAATCATAAAAAGACCTATCCTGTAGAAATGCCAAATGACACCACTTTACTTGGCATAGATATGCACTTTTCTTCTAATCAATAATCAAATCAGTCATTATTCTCATGTATTTATCCATCCGTTCATCCAAAGATTTACTGAACATTTACTATAAATCAGGAGTTGCTGCTAAAATTATATGATAAATGAGGTCAAACTCCACCTCTTGAGAAGCTTAGAGTCTAAAGAAACAAACAGATGGAAAAACATATATTTATGATGCAGTACAATTGAGGTAAGGTTTCAGAGTGGGAGCAAACCTGAGTTGAATTTTGCAAAGTGAAGAGGAGTAAACGAAGGGTATCACTGCTTTAATATGCTGGTGAAGAAAAGGTCTTTTATTTTTTTTAAGATTTACTTATTTATTTGAAAGAGAGGGAGCCTGAGCCAAATCAAGAGTTGGACACTCAAGTAACTGAGCCACCCAGGTGCCCCAAGAAGGTCTTTTAAAAGCATGATACAGAAGCCAGGAGCACAGAGGAAAAGGATTAATAAACTGGATTGTATAAAAAAATTTTAAACTTCTGCATAATTAAATGTATAAACAATAAACAATGATATAAAGCAAATGACAAAATGGGATGTGACTAGCAAATGGTAAATGTTTGGTATACAACTATTAGTACACAAAGAGCTTTTCATTGTGTTTTGATCATTCTTGTAACTGAATGTTCACAAAACTGTATCACCCAGTTTCGGTGAAAGAAGTTCTCTGCATCTCTGCACCTTTTATTTTTTAAGTTATTTGGAAGAAATGTCCAAAAGCAAGTGACTTACTTGCACACCCTTCAATACTGAAATCAAGAATTAGCTGGCCAGTATCATTCTATAGGGAGAAACCTAAAGTTAAAGGAGGTGTTCACTTATTTAATGGAATCAAGGTCAAGTCTGAAAAAGGGAAACCTAAGACATTTTATCACAATACAAATTTAACACAGAAATCATTTAATTGAGATACTTATTAAACTGGTTATATGCAGGCAGTGCCCTTAAGAAACTAAAAGTAATTATTCATGTGGGAAAAAAAATTCAGTCTTGATCCTTAGCGCAATCTTACAGCAAATATTTCAGATCAATTACTGAAGTGTGAAAGGTAAAACTCTAAAATTCTAAGAAAATAAAACATTTCCATGGTCATAGGGCAGGCAAAATTTTCTTGAACAAGACACAAAAGCCCTAAAGCTAAACTGAACTACATTAAAACTAGGAATTTCTCTTCATCACAAGATATCATTAAGGGTATATAAGGGTAGGCAGTGAGTGAAAGAAGTTACCTGTAAAACATGTATGCAACAAAGGATGCAGAATGCTGGGAGGACTTCAACAACCCAATAGATAAATGGGCAAAGACTTGAACAGACACTTTTACAAATGGCCAGCAGACATATGACAAGGCGTTCAACTTTGTCAGTCAACATCAAAATGCAAATAATTAAAACCACAATGCTCCCTTCACATTACACTATCATCAGGATGGAGGGCACCTGGAATTCTCACCACGCTGTTGGGGAGAGTGTCAACTGGTACATTTACTTAAATTATGGGCAGTATGAACTGAGCCCATGATCTAGCAATTCCATATCAAGGTCTATGCCCAACAGAAACATATGTTCTCCTGAAGACAGGTAAACAATGCTCATAGTTGCATTAGCCGAAATCTGGAAACAGTTCACCCCCAGGAGAATGGGCACACAAGCAATGAGAATAAACCACCCATTGTTACACATGCCACATGAATAAATCTCACAAATGTACTGCTGAGTGCAACAAGTCAGTCAATAAATAAAACACAGAGTGATTTCATTTATGTTAAGTAAAAAGACAGGCAAGATGAGTCTACTGATTATCTTTGGGGTTGGATAATAATCCATGGGAGCATGAGAGAGGTTTGTGAGGAGCTGGAATATTCTGTCTCTTGATCTTGGTGCTGTTGCACAGGTGGAGTCACTGAAAATTTATCGAGCTGTACAATTAACAAAGGTGCACTTTTCTGTATACACGTTATGCTACAATAACCAGTTTAACTTTTTTTTTTAATTTTTATTTATTTATTAAAGTCACACAGAGAGAGAGAGGCAGAGACATAGGCAGAGGGAGAAGCAGGCTCCATGCACCGGGAGCCCGACGTGGGATTCGATCCCAGGTCTCCAGGATTGCGCCCTGGGCCAAAGGCAGGCGCCAAACTGCTGCACCACCCAGGGATCCCTTAACTTTTTTTTTTAAGATTTTATTTATTTGTTCATGAGAGACACAGAGAGAGAGAGGCAGAGACATAGGCAGAGGGAGAAGCAGGCTCCCTACACGGAGCCCGATGTGGGACTCGATCCCAGGACCCCGGGATCATGACCTGAGCCGAAGGCAGACGCTCAATAGCTGAGCCACCCAGGTGTCCCAGTTTTGTTGTTTTAAACCGCTACAGATAGGTAGCAGAGACAATCCTTGGAAAAAATAAACTGGACCACTGAGATAGACCTGACTTTACTTTTTTTTCTAAGCTCTGATTAGAGACTTGTGAAGAAGTCAGTCCCATGCACACTTATGTACTGTTCCCCTTCACTTCCCAGCTTTCCTCACTCAGAGAGATGCCTGCCCTTCACATGTAATGCACGTCAATAAACTCACTGGGCACCTTCTATGTGCCAATTAATGAGCTGGGCACCAAGGTGACAGATCAACCATGGTTTCCTCAAGGACCTGACAAGCAGGAACCATGTCTGATCACATTTCCTCTTGCCTCAGCACCTAGCATGATGTTTATACAGAGGAAGCCCTCCATAAACACTGACTGATCACATATGCCTACAAACAACTGGAACACAAGAACAGCTATAGATAATGCACTTAGAAATGACAAGAGCTCACAGGATCGAAAAGGCTGCCTCTAGCTCCACTCAGCACACAGGGAATGGAGCTGGTAGGGGCAGCAGTGGGCAAATATGGCGAATGGCTTCAGTGAAGAGCTGGTGCAGAAGCATGGTCTGGAAAGGAAGCTCCAGCTGGCACACGCAGGGCTAAGTGCAAGACCTTTCCAAGGTAGGAGAATGTACAAGGCATAGAGGAAGGGAAGCTGGAGAGCATGAAAGGGTTTTTATTTCACTGTGGGCAGACCAATGAGGAAAAGGATGGGAAAAGGCACAGGATTAAATATGCTTTTATTCCCCAGTTAACATTTACTTTTAATTAATACGCAAATATTTTAGAATTCTCCAAAACTAAAAGCTATATGCAACTCATCATAAATCTAATAAACAAAGCCGTTTTTATGAATATCAATTCCAAACTCTTCCTTATATTACTAAAATTAAAACATGAGGAGCAACTGGCTGGCTCAGTCCATAGAGCATGTGACTCTTGGTTTTGGGATCATAAGTTCGAGTCCCACTTTGGGTGTAGAATTTATTTAAAAAGATGAATAAAAATCTTTTTTAAAATGTGAGTTAATTCAAACTCTGGGCACGTTAAGTATATTGAGCTTCCATTTTCTCATTTGTGATGAGAAGCTTAAAACACATGGCCCTTAAGCAATTGTTTTTTGACTCTGATGTGGCAAATTTCCACATGTAACAATTTTAGAAACAAGAATTTGTGATGAGCATGTGAATTCTTTTATCTCCCACTGCCTGTAGGAGGCATCAAAAATCCCTTACTAAAATTATTCTGTGGTCATTTTTTCTACTGACTATGTCTAATTCATCAGACATTTAACATCCAGAACAATAGATGCTGAATCGTCAACTCCAGAGTTGTGTTCTGTGCTGTGGGTAACCGATGAGATCACTTGTATTTCTTTCCGACCAACAGTAGCAAAGTCACCCAAATGCATCACCCGGGGCTGCAATACTGTAGTAAAATAACATTTGCTAATTTGTCTGGTCAGGAAACTTTGAAAAGCGTGGGAGCTTGGGGATTTCAACAGCTCCTGATTTTGCAGATGCAGCTTTGTAAACCCCAATTTTTTCCTGTAGGTGCTTTTATAAGAGTAATGCCAACTGCCTTCTTTTAAGGCAAACTCCTGCAGAATTCCAGGGGTGCTGTTTGACCACAATCAAACTGAGGCAAAGACTTGAAGAATGATTAATCACAGATGAATTACCTTTTTGTTTCTTTTCTGACATTTCCTAACTCTTTCTGATGTTTCAACTATCTAATGTCGGGCCATGTCATGCTACCAAAGCAGACTGCCTGAAATCACTGTTTACTTTGGCCTGCATACAAGTCTGGATAAGGATTTAGTCAAAACACCTCTTTCAGATCACAGAACAGCCTTACAGCAGCACTCTGAGAGACAACACGGAGAAGGAATTATAAAAATTATGGCTAACATCATTTCTATATACTCCAACTTTTACTTTCAAGGGAAATAAAATAGTTTTGAATTGTATGGAAAGAAGTCAAAATAGAGAATACGAACTAAACTTTACATAAATGTTAAACATTTTGGAAGCACAGGAAAATTCATTTAAAATATATTTAGAAAACAAAGCAAATAGAATTAAAATAGGAACTTGATTTTTTTAAAAGTATATATAATACTGTGTGTATATGTATACATATAAACTATGTAACATATATAAACTATATAATGTGTATATAAAATAAATACAAAGCAACAGCTCAGTTTATTTATTTTTTAAGATTTATTTTTTTTATTTACTTATGATAGACACAGAGAGAAAGGGAGAGAGGCAGAGACACAGGAAGAGGGAGAAGCAGGCTCCATGCCAGGAGCCCGACGTGAGACTCGATCCGGGGACTCCAGATCGCGTCCTGGGCCAAAGGCGGGCGCTAAATCGCTGAGCCACCCAGGGATCCCCAGCAACAGCTCAGTTTAAAAAATACTGGCTATTAGGCCAAATGAAGAGAAAACGTATTAAGGTATTCACCCTCTGCAGTGCCAAGTACTCCAGGAAGTGACTCTTCCTATCATCAGAGTTGCAGTAGGTCAGTCCCATTCCCATTGCCAGGCACTGACTCAAGACACAGACAAGAGGCACAATTCTGACAAGTAAAATGGGTAAAGTGGGCTAAGAGCCTTCTTGATTCGGTTTCCCTTAATCTTAAAAAGAGATACAGACAACCTCATGCACATCGGGATAGCTACTGTCAAACAAAACTGGAAAATAACAAGTGCTGGTAAGAATGTGAGGAAATTAGAATCTGTGTGCAGAGCCACTATGGTAAACAGTATGGTGGGTCTTCAAAAGATTAAACATAGAATTACCATAGCATCCAGTAATTCCACTTCTGAGTATATACATAAAAGAACTGAAAGCAGAAACTTGAACAAGTATTTGTACAGCCAGGGCAATCCCTGGGTGGCTCAGCGGCTTAGGGCCTGCCTGCCCAGGGCGTGATCCTGGAGTCCCGGGATGGAGTTCCACATCAGGCTCCCTTCATGGAGCCTGCTTCTCCCTCTGCCTGTGTCTCTGCTTCTCTCTGTGTCTCTCATGAATAAATAAAATCTTTAAAAAAAAAAAAAAAAAGTATTTGTACAGCCATGTTCATAGTAGCATTACTCACAATAGCCAAAAGATGGAAGCAACCTAAGTGTCAGTGGAGGAATACATAGAAAAAATATGGCATATGTGTAATATGGAATATTACTGCCTTAAAAAGGAATGAAATTCTTATATTTGCTACAATATGGATGAACCTTGAGGACATTATAATAAACCAGTCACAAAAAGATAGATACTGCAGGATTCCAGTTATATGAGGTGCCTACCAGAATCAAAGTCGGAGACTCAAGTAAAATGGTGGTTGCCAGGGGCGGAAGGGAATGGGGCTTGGAGAGCTACAATGTACTCCAGACTTGCAAGAGTTCTGGAGTTGGACAGGAGTGATGATTGAACAGCCATTTGGACGTACCTAATACCTCTAACCCATACATTTCAAATGGTTAAGGTGGCCAATTTTGTTACGTATATTTTACCACAATTAAAAATATTTGTTTAAAAAAAGAAGGAAGCCTGTGTGGCTCAGCCAGTATAGTTCAGCCAGTAGAGCTGACCTTGATTAACAGCTCAGTTTGGGCAGCCCCGGTGGCGCAGCGGTTTGGCGCCGCCTGCAGCCCAGGTCGTGATCCTGGGGACCCTGGATGAGTCCCACATCGGGTTCCCTGCATGGAGCCTGTTCTCCCTCTGCCTGTGTCTCTGCACCTCTCTCTCTCTGTCTCTATGAATAAGTAAATAAAATCTTAAAAAAAAAAAAAAAACAGCTCAGTTTATAATCTCAGGGTTTTGAGTTCAAGCCCCGTGTTGAACTGGGCATGGAGTCGACTTAAAGAGAAAGAGAGAGAAAGACACAGGAGAGATATTATTCTTTTCTAATTCTAGCCATTGCTAATGGCCTGTGATGCCCAGATGGGCAGCAGCCACCTTGGAACCATGAGAGAAGCAGAGCTGGAAGACTAATATCACTGAGCATGGCAGAAAGCTGCACTGTCGCCTCTCACTTTGGTAGGGTAACTCTCCCAAGGAAAAACTCTTCTAGGTTAAAAATACAATTTCTATTCATGTCAGCCAGCTCCTGAGCCCTCAAACTGGTACTGATTTATGCCAAAACTGTATCCAGTTCTATTAACATGGCCACAATCATTACAACAGGTAACGAGAACAATAACAACACATATCAAGACAATTTCCTTTCATTAATGACTATTTTCCAGCTCTCATAAATTCTTTTGTGACTATCCTGTGCCTTATATCTAAGACTATAGGCACAAACAAAACACATCTCCACTAAGGAATGTTTATTTTATGTACATCAACCTTTTACACACACACACCAGCAGAATCAAAAGAATTCAATAAAAATGCATTTTAGGGAATATGATATGCACAAAAATGTAACTGCTGTAAACTAGCAAACCATGGAGGAGGTTTTATAGCAACATGTGCCATCTATGTAACTATGAAGATGACCACATGGTGATTTTCATCTTGCAGTGCTCATCATTATCATTAGCACGACAGGCAAAATCAAAATTCATCACCATGTTAAAAAATGCCTTCTAGGCTATGACTGTCACGGTATTAAATGAAATGCCTCACTGAGATGAATTTTCATAAGCCAACTGGGTACATCTCTAGGTATGGCTGCATATGGAAACTGAGCGACTGCCCAAACTCTCACACTGAGCCATCAGAAACTTCTCAGATCATCTGCCTTCAGGGTCAGTTCTGGGTCTGCACAGCTCCACAGAGGACAGTTTCCATCTATGCGGACATGTACATCTCTATCCAGTGATCACTGTCCTGTACCATGTGTTTCAGTTATCTGTTGCTGAGTAACAGACCACTCCAAATCTTAATGGCTGAGAGCCACAAGAACTTATTATTCCTCATGATTCTGTGAGTTGGCTACAGTTAGGTGGCTCTTCTGACAGTATCTGCTAGGCTCAATCAGGCAGCTATGTTCATTCAGCAAGCTTGGCTGGGGCTGAAACATACAAGATGGTTTCAAGCCTCCCAGGTGATGTCTCTCTCCAGCAGTATTGGCCCTTTTACATCATGGTGGCTGGCTCTGAAGACAGAGCAAGGGGAAGGTGGCAGTCCTCTTAAGGCCTGGGCCTGAAGCCCTAAAAAGTTCTTTCATGGTATCCTGTTTATTAGCACAAGTCAGAAGGCCAGTCTCATGAGGGCAAGGAAACAGAATCTACTTCTAATGGAAGGAGCCACATGCACATACAGGTTAAGAGGAACTGATGTGCATAGACACCCTTGGAAACCATCTACCAAGGCATAGTCCTCCCTACACATAAACTCATCATTTCAGCATGCCCTCATTAAAACTCATTACTCAATAAAAAAAAGAACATGTAAAACCAGTTTTTTTGTGGGTTTCTTAGACCTGTTGTTAAATACTTTCATTTGCTCTACTTCATATAATAAATGTATTATATGGTGAAGGCTGTAACTTATCATGTCTAAATCTACACAAGAAAATCTAAATGATACATTACTCTAGTTTCTGGTACAATTATGTATCACTGGGTGCCACTGTGCTATCATTATCTGTATGCCCTCTCAGCTGTAACCTTCCTTAGGGCAGAGCCCACATCTACACTGTTCACAGCTATAGTCCCATTGTCTATAGAGTGTACCAGGTGCCTAAAACATTGCTCCTTCTCAGTTATTAAAAATATGCCTATTTTAAGATATATTCCTTTTTTTTTCTTTAAAACCAACTAGAAATACACAGATTTTTCCATGGATATTTTACAGTGTGGCAAAAATACGCCATTATTAACGCTTAAAATACTTAGTTCTGCTCCATGAAAGAAGATACACTTTTAACTATTTTTGTAGTTATATGCTAAATTTACCCTCACTGAATCTGGAAAATGAAAGATTTTACAATAGCATGCGATTCATTTTCTGTGAGTTACCTTTTGTTGGTGTCTAGTTATAGACCTTCAAATTGCAATGAGAAATATTTATGCTTGAACCAACATCTACCTTACAATTTTGAACAGCACATATCTGATTGAGAATTCCCACTTTTATAAGCAGTTGTGCTGTTCCTTCATAACTGAGGGTTCTCATTTGCTAAAAATATAAAATATCCTTAGATGAAATGAAAACATCTATAAACAGAACAAAATAGTCATTTTATTCCACCCACAAACATCTGAGTTCAGACTTTTTTCTGCCCTAAATCGACAAGGCCAAAACCAACAGACACCCTGCAGCATAACACAGAAATTATGCTGGAGAGGTTTACCATTTTGCACACCAACCCCAATAGAGTTCAGTGCCCACCTTCCTCCAAACAAAGGACAAGTGTCCACAATTCTGCAAATTTTCATAAAGAGAGGCAGTATTGGTATACAATAGCATAAACCTCTGCTTTTCCCCAGTATGAACTAAACTAAGAAGAGTAGCTAATAGCACAAGCAGGCCACTTAGAAATTTGGGTGCCATTTATCAGCATATAAACACAACTTTGACAGGTCTCAACATAAGCACAGGTAACAATTTTGTGCATGCTATCCAACTGGGTAGATTCTATCCTACTAGTCAGTGCAAGAAGATTCTATACTCAAATTGAGATAAAAGCACAATACATCTCAGGGTGCCTAGCTGGCTGTTAGTAGAGCAGACAACTCTTCCTTTTTTTTTTTTTTTTTTAAAGATTTTATTTATTTATTTATTCAGAGAGAGAGAGAGAGAGAGAGAGGCAGAGGGAGAAGCAGGCTCCGTGCAGGGAGCCCGACATGGGACTCGATCCCGGGTCTCCAGGATCACACCCTGGGCTGCAGGCGGCGCTAAACCGCTGTGCCACCAGGGCTGCCCTAGAGCAGACAACTCTTGATCTCAGGTTCGTGACTTCAAGCCCCATATTGGGCATAGAGCTTACTTTAAAAAAAACAAAACAAAAAACTCACAATGTATCTCATTTCTGCATCATTCCCATTTTACAGCTGCAAAATCAAGACCAGATGTAGTTAAGCAACTCCTTCAAACTGTTAACACACTCCAGTGCCAAGACCTCCCCATGACACCACAGTACTTATCAGTCAGTACTCCATGATATTGAATCATTGTTAGAACTGCCTGTGTGTCACACTATTTGCAAAGTATAAGCTGTCCCAGTCATATTCAGTGAAAACTTGTTAAACAAGGAGTTTCCTAACCCTTCAGCACTGGTATTTCTTCTAATTCAACAAATATATATTAAAATTATCTACTGTGCAGCAGGCACACTTTTAGGTATTTGGCATACATGATGAATATAAATGTCAAGAGAGTCTCACAAATGTATGCACAGAAGACAGACTTGATTTTTGGGAAGAAACGTAGAATGCTAAGGGAGCTGGGGTGGGGTGGGTGGGTGGTCAAATCTAGCTTTAGTGCCCAGTATAGATTACTGGAGCAAGTGATCCCCTAGGCTGAGAAATGAGGGAGGAGGAGTTTGCAAGCATGGAGAATGGGTAAAGGGAGAAAGTAAAACAAGAAGTCAGTAAGGTTAAAGGCCCGCAGGTGGGAAAATCCAGCTGAAAGACTCTCGTCAGCCTTTAATGTTCCAGGACCCAGATAACAAAGTGTAGATATGAGCTTCTTCAATTCTGAATTGACTGAACAGAAAACAGTCAACTTTAAAATGAGAAATAATCATCTTTCCAGTTTATTATTAGGCTCTCACATGTGAAAAATTAATCTGGTGAGGTGGTTCTCAAGCCTGACTTCACATTAGAAGTTTCTGAGTGTAAAAAAATTTTGACACCCGTGGTTTGCCCCCAGCCAATGAATCAAAATCTCAGAAGGTAGGTTCCACATATTGGTATTTTTAAAAAGTTCTTCAGGTCATCCTAAAGTATAGCCAAAATGGAAAACAGCAGCAACTCAAAAGGAAAGGAGCACTGCATTGGCTGTTACCAAGCTCATCCTGAAATGACCCCTCATCTTCCCACTGGCTGGCTTCCTGTCAATCAAATTTTAGCCTCAATATTATGCCTCTAAGAGGCTCTCCCTGACCCTGCTCTAAAAAAGGAGGTACACCTAGCAAGTATTTACCACACCAATCAGTGCTTACTCTGATCTATTTGTCTTCTTTATTAACTTGTTGTAGGTCGCTGAGACTACGGACACCTTGCCTGTATTGTTCATTGCTGAATTTCCAGTAGAAGCTAAATAAATATTACATGAATACTACAGGAAAAATAGAACAGGGTAGGCATTGGGGGTTTTTATCATGCAAATGGAAGTTAAAAAATAATATCCTGAAGCTATAATTCTGACAAATTTTGGTTGGGTATGATTAAGCCACACTGACTGAACAGTATGGAGAGCATTTTTAAATACTTAACTAAAAACTCGATATGAGCCAGACTTCTATTTTTTAGCAGAGCTTAACCCAGGAAGGAGACTGAAGAAGAATCTATAGCATTTAGTCTGGACTGGAGTCAACAAAGGTGGCATAAAAAGTCTTCATGCTGGGCAGCCCGGGTGGCTCAGCAGTTTAGCGCCGCCTTCAGCCCAGGGTGTGATCCTGGAGTCCCAGGATCGAGTCCCACGTTGGGCTCCCTGCATGGAGCCTGCTTCTCCCTCTCCCCGTGTCTCTGCCTCTCTCTCTCTGCATCTCTCTGTGTCTGTCATAGATAAATAAATAAAATCTTTAAAAAAAAGAAAAAAAGTCTTCATGCAAAGGTAGGGGTGATGAAAATACGGTCAACATCTCCATGGATAACAACAACAAAAGAATAGGGTAAAATATGGAGCAATTAAGATTTTGGTTTAGACATAAAGAAAAACTCACTGAGGGAAAAGTCTTAGGACACTAGAGTGGCCATTACAGATGGGAAGTAAAGTCATATTTCTGCAAGTTCCTAGGACTGGCATAAAAATGCTTTTGTTTAGGGGCATCTGGGTGGCTCAGTTGGTTGAGTGTCTTGCCTTTGGCTCAGGGCATGATCCTGGGGTCCTGGGATCGAGGTCCGCATTGTGCTCCCTGTGGGGAGCCTGCTTCTCCTTCTGCCTATGCCTCTGCCTCTTTCTCTGTGTCTCACATGAACAAATAAACAAAATCTTTGAAAAAAAAAAAAAAGCTTCTATTTAGAAGGGGTCATGCACAAGTATACAAAGGAAGATGAATATATAGAGTGGCTTGAGTTTTCCTGAGTATTATACCATATCGTAGTATCAAGAGTACTTGAGTTTCCTACCCTGAACTTATTTAGATGTGGTCCCACCAAAATGAGCTAGGAGAACAGAATACTAGTAAAAACAGTACCAAACAGGTATTTTTGGGAAGACAGAAGTATGCTCATGCTTTTCCTTCCACAGAGAATATATGTTTAGACCTATCACCTAAATGAATAATTTAGGCCTAACAGAAATATACGAAGGATTAAATCCACAAGTTACCTATACTGTGAACTTAAATATGGGATTAAATCCCAGCAGGACACCTTGACTACTAGAAGACCTAGGCTGTATCAGCATAAAACCAGCAAGGTACTGTGTATCAACCCTTCTTTCAAAGCTAGTTCTACTCCTGGAATCCACAGATTCTAACACTGCAAGTGTCCCTTCCCGTGACATTCAGCACTTAACCTCAATGCTCTGGAGCCACTTTTGCTCATTCTCCCATTTAATCACTAAGTTTTGTGGAGTACTCATTTGTATGGGGTGGGGGGAAGGGAGGAGAAATTCGTGGATTAAAAAGATTTACGACACATATCAACCAAATGTATGGACCCTGTCTGGGTTCTAAGTCAAACAAACTGTAAAAAAATATGAGACAGCCAGAAAATATGAACATTGACTAGATACAGGAGGATATTTAGAAACACTGTTAACGTTTCTGAGGTGTGGTGATGAGATTATGTTTTCAAAATGTTCTTATCCTTTAGAAATACACACTGAAATACGTACAGAAAATGATGTTCTGGATTTGTTCCAAAATAATTCAAAAGATGATAGAGGAAGGAATGGGGATGGAAGAATAGATGAAGTACGAAGGAACTGAGAATTGCTGAAGCTAGGTAATAGGTACAAAGAGTTTAATTAAAGAGAGTCATAAAAGATAAAACTTATTTTAAAAGGAAATTCTGACATATAGTTCAATCTCACAATAATATGACGAATTACAAAGTCAGAACAGCAAAGGCTGTGGTTCTCACTATAGAAAGCTTTGTTTCTGAGGCAGCAAAGTGATTTCCTTAATTAATCCATTCATCTCCCTTTCAAAACCCAAATCCTATATGCCCTGAGACAAAAATCAGGTTAAGGATGCGTTTTTCTATAATGAAAATCTTACAAACATTTGCATTATTTTTTTTAATATTGAAAATACCTCACTGCTTACATCGAGCTCCAGTTTTTGTGGACTGTGACTGGGTCCAAAGGAAACAAAGCTAAAACAGGAGGGAGGGAGAAAAAAATGGGAGGGTGGGGATGGGTTAGGATGCACCCAGACAAGGTAGTGCTATGCTACCCCCAAGTAAGCAGAGCCCTACTGAATGTTCTAGAATAGCTTAGAATAGCTAGGATTTCTATATTTGGTTAATTTCTATAGACTAACCTGTACTAAGCAACTATTAAGTGTCTATATGTCCAATACTTTCCTAGGCAATGAACAAGCCAGATTCCATGAAAAGTTTAAAACATTTAAAAATAATTCATGATATACATTGGAAATATACAAGCAAGTTAAACTAATATGATGAGAAACGATGAAAGCTAAAGGTTCATGAACTGCATCTAGAGCAGACACGTGGTAAAATCAGCTTTACCTTATATTTCATCTTGGGACATGAATGAATGTAGAAACCCATATAATAATAGCTGAGTTGAGATGTTTTCTGATGAAGTTGCCTAGTAAAACCAATTTCTCTGCCAAAAGAAAAAAGATGAAGGTACAGTTAAATCTAGTTTCAATACTCAAAGTATATGTAATTTAATATCAAATATCTGATAAAATCTGAAAATCTAATATTAAGCTATTAAGAAATTCTAAGTGTTGAAAGAAAATTTAGAAAATACGATAACTTTTACTAAAAAGACATAAACAACTCTAAATTATTTTGAGCAAATGCATCTAAGTTCACATTCTATACTTTGAACATATTAGTTGATCTAAAATTCAAACAGCATAAAAATAAAGAGATCTATTTAATACACTCTCGTTATCCCCTGGAGCTCTCAAAAGACTAGGTTTATCAAGTGAAAAACAGTGCAAGTTTTATAAAACTTAAAACCCAACATATTTCAGGAAGAATGACTATTATTATGACCATTTACATGCAAACACTTGCAACTGTATATGATGTATAACTCCTTCCTATGTCTAGATGCTACTCTAATATTTATTCTCCCTAAAACTAAAGAGTGGGAAAAAACTATGCTATCTCACCATTTTTGCTCTATTTGTTGGCATAGGGGAGGATTATCTCAACAAAGATACTGTCAGCAATGCCCATGCTTGAAGTGGTTTTAATAAGCACCTGGATAAATCTGGGCACAGAACTTTAACCCACTTGCCCAAATGAATGCCTGCTTGTACTTGAGAGTTTTAAGGAAACTTTAGTACATTTCTAGAGTAGGAGGAAAAGTTGTTTGTTTTCACGTTTGTTCCTTGAAGGATGGCCTCTTTTCTTTTCTTCCTTCCTTCCTTCTTTCCTTCCTCTCTTTTTCTTTCTTTCTTCCTCTCCTTCCTTCCTTCCTTCCTTCCTTCCTTCCTCCCTTCCTTCCTTCCCAATGTATGCTTGAAACTCTAGGAGAAAATTTTTTAACTGAATAATCTGTGCATTTTGCAAGTTCAAATTTAAGTCACTGAAGGGTTGTGACCCTACATACAAATTCATCTGTAAAATAACAGTATTTCTAAATCCAAGCAGACTAAACATTATTAGCCTACAACAGAATAACTCCTACAATTCCTAGAACTAAACCAGTTTCAAGGTTCAAAGTGAGGAAAAATGCACTGATACAACCAACACAGGACCACCCGCCACTGAAACGGCACTCCTTTATTTGGTCCTGCATTCCTACTCTGCTCCCCTAGTTGTTTAGGCCCAAGCCTAGAGCCATCCTTAACTGTTCTTCTCCTCTCAATCCCAGATCCAATTCATCAACAGGTCCATCTGGCTCCATCTCCAAAGTATACCCTGAATCTGATCACTTCTCACTACCTCCACCTCAGCTATTCTGGTCCAAGCTAGCATAAAGGCTCCCCTGATGACAGCAAGAGTTTCCTGACTGGCTTTCTGGTTTCCATACTTGCTCCTCTATAAATCCCACAGAGTGGTCTCAGTCGTTTCTTACAATATTAATCAGATCAGATAACCTCCCCAAACCCTTTGCCTTCGAACTGGGTTGGTATCACACTTAGATAAAATCTAACCTCCCTAACATGACCTATCAAGCCCAGCTTCATAGGCTCTCCTCACCAGTACCACCTGCATCTCTGCCCTCCCTGCCTAACTCCTATCTACTTCCTCCCCCATATCCTAGCCACACAGGACCTATCTTCTCTTTATTCCAACTACCTCAGATGTTGTACTACCCATACTTCTACACTTAGATTTTTACATGGTTGGCTCCTTTCTTTTTTCTTGGCTTCTAAAATGTCACCTATTCAGAAAGGTCTTTCCTGACCACCTTATATACAAAAAAACCCTTCATGCCTACCACTGTGATTTTATTTTTGTCACAGCATAATGGAGTACCTAAAAGTATGTTGGTCTTCTAACTTACTGCTTTGACAGAGTTGGAAACCCTGTCCATTTTATTCATTTCTATGAATTGTGTCCAGGACACATAGCTTCTTCTCAAACATCTGTTAAACAAATTAATTCATTTCTCAAATTCATCTTGCTAACAAAACAAATGCCATGCTCATGATCCCCAATTCAAACTTTTTAAGCCTACAGACTAGGCTATATACAAATCTACATTAATTATAATTAAAATACAAAAACTATATTCATTGTGCAATTGCTGAAGAAATTAAGAAATGGAGGGAAACTAAACATATTTTACTACCCTATAATCAATAATGGAACTGGCAATTTATTGTCTACTCTTAATAATTTTGCTTCAAACTGTCAATCTCCTGGCTGCCTTTCCTCTTCTATATAGCAATCATAATCTCAAGAAAACTAAAAGGAAAAAAAAAAAAGAAAGAAAACTAAAAGGAAGTGACAAGACTGTAATGCAGGGGCAATCTCCCTGTTCTCAATTGGCAACAACTTGATAGTCCCAGGCTCCTCTGCTTCTTCCTCAAAGCTCTCCAGCTCTAGAATTTCAAGAGATACACCAACCAATAAGTAGAACTCTTTATAATTTTGCTGGCAATTGATTATTTACTATCTCAAATGCAGGAGGATTTCAATATCCCTTAATTTACTGAGATATGAAGCAATATTTCATATATAGATTAGAATTCACTATGTAGGAATAAATAGTCTTAATATTTATCGGAGAAGTCTAAACAAATCCATAGCTACACACTGTAGACTGATACATAAAAATAAAATAAAATAAATAAAATAAATAAAATAAAATAAAATAAAATAAAATAAAATAAAATAAAATAAATAAAACAAGAAGGAAAATGGCAATAATTTCAGTGTTGGCTGATTTTGGTCCAAAGAGAAAGCAGCTTTTCTAAGACAAAATATACACTTCTAAAATTAGAAAATGTAAATGCTTTAAATTATCAGTTCTAATTTCATTGATGTCATAAGCATTATGAATATATATTTTTTAAGATTTTATTTATTCATTCATGAGAGACACAGAGAGAATGTAGAGACATAGGGAGAGGGAGAAACAGACTCCTCACAGGGAGCCTGATGTGGGACTTGATCCCAGAACTCAGGGATCACGCCCTGAGCCAAAGGAAGACACTCAACCACTGAGCCACCCAGGTGTCCTGTATTATGAATATTCTTAATTGGTTTATACACCAATACATAAGAAAAATAAAAGATTATTACAGAGATCAGTTTTAAATACTATGTAATTTTGAATCTGCTATAAATTGGCACTAAGAGGCAGGTCGGGTTAAAAATACCAAGATGGAGAAATTTTCTTTATATTACAGATCACCAAAATACACAAAATCAATTATGGACCAGATTTTTTACAAAAATCAATTGGTGACTAAAGAAAAATATCAATTCTTCCACTTTTATAATTCAGAGAAAAGCACATACACAATAAATAAGATAAATGATCTGAAAGTGTATCTTCCCATGATGTGAGAATATGACCATCGGACAGAGACCAGGAAAAGAAAAAACAATGACAACATGAGAATGAGAGAGAGAGAGAGAGAGATAGAGAGAGAAACTCAAGCTCTCAGGCAAGCAACCAAAAAATAATTTTCAGCCCTCCTTCCCTTCCTTCTCTATCACATATATACACAGACAAGAAGGAATAGAAATTAAGTACTTTCATGCAATAAGGCCCTAATCTTTCTACCATTAGGATAATGCAAACTATCTGTACTGTGCTGCATATATTTGCAGCCATGGATGTAAAAAGGAAATAATCTTTTGATGAGAGCCACAGAGGTAAGTGTACAGTTAGTGACTTCCTATTCTGGTTCTATATACTTTCTCTAACTATACATTCTTTTCAACAGACTCACATTGCTTCAATTTACATAAGATTCATTTAACTTTTAATTATGAAAAAATATATACAAGGACAAAAATATGCCAATGCCATAATATTTAAGTAACATTAAGTGGTTCTTGATAGGGGAGCTTAAATAAACGCATAAACAAAAAAAGCACCCCACAAATACAATGACTTGTCATACACTAGATGATGTAGATAACTTAAAAAGCTAGGAATTACCATCAGATATTAGCCTCAGTTCTGAAAGTGGTATCCTAAATACCAATATATAACAGACTACTATAGCAACAAAATTATGGACTATCAAATAGGATTTCTCCTGTTATATGATGAACTAATAATCAAATGAGAAATTATGTGAAGTTCCATATGACGCATTACAGCTGTCAAAAGTAATCTTACCGTAGTGCAGAGTAGACACCCAAAGACAGGAATGAATAATCAGGATCGTAGTACAAATACACAGACGATACACAGTATGGAAGAATGTCAATCACCCCCACAGCAATGATTCTTCCATCAAGCCAATACTGTTGGTGAAAGGAACCGTAACCGCAATCTGGTCCATGAGGGGGATTCTCTGCCTGTGAGAAAGCAGACATACATGTGAACAGTTTGTTGCCTTTTATGTTAAAAATCTTAGTAATTATCCTATTATACTTTTACTTTGTAACTCCTAAAATTTCCCATGTTGCCATCATCCTCTGTAGTCACACCCCATAAAACTTATTTGTATAAACATTGACCAAAGAAAAGAATGAGAAAAAGAAATAAACAAGATTTTTTTAACTTGTTTAAAAACTTAACAGTAGGAAATATAAAGTTCACAGGACAAGTAAATATTAAACTTTATTTTTCTGTCCCATACAAAAATTGGGAAAGTAATAATGTATAAGAATATATGAGAGAAGATGGAGACCATAAAAGGAGAGAGGTGGGTGAGAAGAAAATTGCCACCACACTGCCAGCTAGGCCTGATCTGTGATGACCCCCCACTGACAAGGCATATGACCCCATTATTTTTTCTAGGTAAGAGTTTCTGTGTAAATATAAAAGAGCTATAGCACCTCCCCTTTTTGGCCAAAGGAAAATAAAGTTATTTCCTTACCGTTATCTTAATGTAACTATAATCCGACAAAATAAATTTCAGAATATAACCACTATCTGTAAATAGTTGAATGACATTTTTCATTTTAAAATTCAATAGGACTTTACTTTTTAAAGATTTATTTTTAGAGAAAGAGAGCGCACAAGCAGGGGAGCAGGGGAGGAGCAGAGGAAGAGGGAGAAAATCTCAAGCAGACTCCCTGCTGAGCATGGAGCCTATTGGAGGGCTCAATCTCACAACCCTGAGACATCATGACCTGAGCCATAACCAAGAGTCCAATGCTCAACCGGACTGAGTCACCCAGGTACCCCAAAAATTCAGTATGATTTTAAGTACAACCATTGTTAAATGAAAATCATGGAACATAAATTATGACACATGATAAAAAAATGCTTTGCTAGGGATGTTAGAGATTAACAATTTAAGTGAGTAAACAGAACAGCACATGTATATTATTTTCAGAACAGCACATGTGTATCATTTTCATACAGCTATAATCACAGATAATATGTATGAATAAAAGTAGATGAGAATGAAGAAAAATGAAAAAAGTCAGTCTACTAATATTAAAACCAGAAAAAAGATATTACAAGATAGGAAATCTATAGATCAGTATCTCTCATAACACAGATGCAAAAATCCTCACCAAAATATTAGTAAAACAAATCCAACGACGTATAAAAAGAATTATATACTGTGACAAAGTGGGATTTATTCCAGGTATAGAAGGCTGGTTCAACATTAGACAAGTAATTTTTTTTTTTTTTAAAGAAAGAAGCAATTAATGTAATCCACCATGAAAGAGGCTAAAGGAAAAATCCTGTAATATATCAAATGACACAGAACACACCTCTGGCAAAATCCAACATCCATTCATGACTAAAAACTCAACAAACCAGGAAGAGAAAGGAACTTCATCAACTTGATAAAGAACATATACAACAAGCCTACAGCTGACATCATTCTTAATGGTAAGAATATGGATGCTTTCCCCAATAAGATTAAGAACAAGGCTATATGGGCAGCCCGGGGGGTTCAGTGGTTTGGTGCTGCCTTCAGCCCAGGGCATGATCCTGGAGACCCGGGATTGAGTCCCACGTCGGGCTCTCTGCACGGAGCCTGCTTCTCTCTCTGCCTATGTCTCTACCTCTCTCTCTGTGTGTCTCTCGTGAATGAATGAATGAATGAATGAATGAATAAATAAGTAAATAAATCTTAAAAAAATTAAAAAAAAAAGAACAAGGTTATGATATCCTCTCTCATCACTCCTATTCAACATCATACTGAAAATCCTGCTAGTAATAAAATAAGAAAAGGAAATAAAATGTAAAAAGATTGGGAAGGAAAAAAATAAAACTGTTCTTATTCACAAATTTACCATGTAGAAAATCCCAAAGAATCAATGACAAAAAAAAAAAAAAAAAAGGAAATAAGCAATTATAGCAAGATCAGAGGATACTGAGTTAACAACTGAAAGTCATTTGCTTTACTATAAGCCAGCTACAACTGGAATTGGAAATTAACAACCCAATACCATTTTTAAAACCAAATAAAATTACATGCCTAAGTATAAATCTAACAAAGTATGTACATAATATATATGCAGAAAATTCTGACAGAAGCAATCAAAGAAGGGGTAACCAAATGGAAAAATATTACATGTTCACAGACTGGAAGACTCAATATTGATTAGATGTCCATTCTTCCCAAATTGGCTCACAGATTTAATTAAATCCCAATCCAAATCACAGCAAACTGTTTTGTGGATATCAACAAATTTATTCTAATATTTAAATAAAAAGGCAGAAAACCTAACTAAAATAGCCAACATAATATTGCAGAATTAAGTCAAAGGTCTGACACTACCTTATGTCAAGGCTTAGAATAAAGCTGGGGCACCAGCGTAGCCAACTCCATTAAGCATCAGACTCGCTTCTGCTTAGGTCATGAGACTGAGCCCTGCATTGGGTTCTGTGCTCAGTGCTCAGTGCAGAGTCCACTTGAGATTCTCTCTCCCTTTTCCACTCCCTGCCCCTCCCACTTGTGCTCGCTCTAAAAATTAATTTTAAAAAAAAGATGAAAAACAATAAAGTGACAATAATCAAGACAGGATGATCCCGGTAAGAGAACAGATAAGTAGAACATTGTAACATGATCGAGAGCCCAGAAACAGACCCATGTAAATATGGCCAACTGACCTTTGACAAGCAAAGACAGTTCAATAGAGAAAGGACAGTCTTTACAACAAATGATGCAAAAAAACTCTAAATCTAGACACAGACCTAACATCTTTCAAAAAATTAACTCAAAATGACCATAAACCTAAATGTAAAATGCAAAACTATAAAACTTCTAAATGATAATGTAGGAGAAAATCTAGGTGACCTTGGGTTTTGTGATGAGTTTTTAGATACAATGCCAGAAGCACAATCCACAATAGAAATAACTGACAAGCTGGACTTCATTAAAATTAAAAACCGCTCTGTGAAGCACACAGAATAAAAAGTGAAGCCACTGACTGGAGAAAATTACAACACATGTACTGGATAAAGGACTGGTATTCAAGAAAAGAAAGACTCTTAAAATTCAACAGTAAAAAAACCAAATAGCCCAATTAAAAACTGGGCAAAGTATCTAAGCAAACACCTCACCAAAGATGATGTACAGGTGGCAAATAAGCATATGAAAAGATGCTCAAACATCATTTGTTAGGGAACTGAAAAGGAAAAAGAAAAATCCAATGAGATAGTACTATCCAACTATTAGAATGGCCGAAATCCAAAAACCTGAATATTAAATTCTGGCCAGGATATGGAACAACAGAACTCTTATTCATTGATAATGAAATGTAAAATGGTACAGACACTTTGGAGGACAGTTTGGGCGTCTCTAACTAAGCTAAACCTAGTGTTATCATATAAAACAGTGATCACATTCTTAGGTATTTATCCAGTTTGTCTAAAAACCTAGGTCACACAAAACTAAGGCCTGCATGCAAATGTTCATAACAATTTTATTGATAATTACCCCAAACTGGAAGTGATCAAGATATCCTTCTATAAGTGATAAACAAACCATGATACATGGAATACTATTCATCAATCAAAAGAAATAAACTATCAAGCCACAAATACACAAAATGAAGAAACCTTAAATGCATATTGCTAAGTGAAAGAAGTCAGTCTGAAAATGCTACCTACCTACATTCCAAATACATCCTGTAAAAGGCAAACTATAGAGACAGTAAAAAGAAAAAAAAAATCAGTGGTTGCCAGGAGTGTGGGGGATCTGGAGGCAGGATGAATAGATGAAGCACGGGGACTTTCAGATGAAACTATTCTAATTCTCTACTGGCAAATATGTGACATTATGCACTTATCAAAACTTGCAACTTTACGACAGAGAGAGAGAGAGAGAGAGAGAGAGAGACTTAATGGATGCAAACTAAAAGAAAATCATTTAGGAAATTAAGGGATCCCAGGAAGGAACAGAAAGATGACATGAGAATCTAACTGTATTACAGAGATAAGAAGCAACTTGCCTGAAAAAGGTTGGGAGGGGAAAGGTGCTGAGTTCAGTAACTTTTGGGGTGCATAAATATGAAGGCAAAAGGAAATCTGCCTGATAAAGTTGTTTTACACATGAGACTACATTTAACAATTCTGATACTGATACATAGGCCTACTGTAAATGAATGGAGGTTTCTCACTCTTAGAGTGGAAATTCACAGATAAGCATGGGAAAGAGGCTAGAATGATCCACAGGGTAGCAGATTTGAATTAGAAACATGAGTCTCCATATGAATCTCCACTATACTAAGTTTAACAAATTACATGTTGCATACAGAAATATTTGGTTACATACAGAAATATTTTTAGGTCTATATATATTAAAGATATGTTCATGCAATAAGAGTTAGTATGCACACATTATTTCTTTACTCTGTCAGATGAGAAGGCCTAAAGAAATAATACCGTACTAGCAACAAGCATGCCTAGCACCCAAATCTTGGTTTCTCCACTCTGCAGTACAAGGAGTAAGCCTCTTTGGGAAAATGGCTGATTCCAGGGCTGGGACAGGAAATATACAAGATAAGCCTGGTTCATCTTTTTTAAGATTTGTTTGAGAGAGAGAGAGAGAGAGAGAGAGAGAGAGAGAGGGAGAGAGAGAACAAGCAAACAGGAAGAAGGGCAGACGGAGAGAGAGAATCCCAAGCAGATTCCACACTAAGCACAGAGGCTGACTTGGGGCCTAATCCCAGGACCACAAGATAATGACTGGAGCTAAAACGAAGAGTTGGACACTCAGCTGACCGAGTCACTCAGGTTCCCCCAGCCTAGTTCATCTTGTAGTGTCAAAAAGTAAGACAATACTTAAACACACACACACACACACACACACACACACACACACACTGGTGGGGTTCTATCAAAGGGGCAGAGGGGACAGCTAAAAGAGCTCCCAATAGCCTAAGCTGGAGTAATTAGAGCAACAAAATCAAGTAGTACTAGATTATAACTCAAAGTATAAAATATCCATGAGTCCAAACTGATGTATATGATTAAAAAATTAGTGAATGTGGAAGAAAGACAAAACTCCAACGCAGAAGAATTCCAAAATGTTTATGTGGATACTCTACCCCAAAGGTAAGGAACATAACTCTACTGAAGTGTGGCTATACATAGGAACTCCCTTCCAAAGACTACAGGTACGGGAAAGGGGTTAAAAGAGTAACTGCACAGGTGATCAAGATAACAGCAGCAAATGGGTGCTAGTAGTATCAGTGACTTCTAAAACTTCCACTGTTACAGTTAAAATGTTGTTTGGGCAGTAACTGTATTTTTAAACTTTTAAGAGCGTCCACCACTGGGGACGCCTGGGTGGCTCAGTGGTTGAGCATCTGCCTTTGGCTCAGGGCATGGTCCCAGGGTCCAGGATCGAGTCTCACATCGGGCTCCCTGCAGGGATCCTGCTTCTCCCTCTGCCTGTGTCTCTGCCTCTCTGTGTCTCTCATGAATAAATAAATAAAATCTTCAAAAAAAATAAATAAATAAAATAAAAAGCCATGATTATCTCCCTAGAAAGATACAGTTTGAGGAGAACAGGCAACAAACAGAAGCAAAAAAAAAAAAAAAAAAAGAAAAGAAAAAAGAAAAGATAGAGTATTCATCTGTTAAAACTATAACACCTGAACTGACACCAATACTCTAAATTGCTAATGAACTTGAAGTTGAATCACCTGTCTCAGAAGCCAGACTGCTCCAAATACGTAATTCTACCCAAATTCCTATATGTCACTGAATTTTATGAAAACCATCTTTTAGATGTTAAGCAAGCCCTGAGGCTCATAGGAATGAAGCTCCCTGCTTTTAAATATAATCGTGTAGGAGAGCAACCCTGCAGTGACATGGAGCCAGAGACAAGCTGTCAGTTTATGCTACGTAAGGTGTGGAGCCTGTCAAATGTCAGGAAGCCTCCAAGTCAAAAGCTAAGTGAATGACTTTGAGATGAATCTAAATTCTTCTATAATTTCAATTTAGTGCATCATTCTAGGACTTATTAAATCTAATGCGTGCATTCATTAAAAAATGTATTTATCAAAGACATAATAAGTAGGGACTTAATAGGCATATTCTCAGTAATAACCAAAAGTTTAGGTTAACCCCTAAACTAATAAATCAGTCCTGCCGGCTGGACAAACTTGAAACCTTTCCAAACTGTAACTACCTTCTCGGTTCCACTATTAACCATTTTGTTCAATCCCTGGACCTCCCATTTAATAATCTCCTTCCATTTACTTCACCTGTTTGTTGTCTTGGGAGTCCTGTCACAACCAGTGTCCTACCACCGGCATTATTCCGATCTCTCAATCCATGTGGAAGTCAAGGGTCTCCTCCATCTGCAAAGTACTCTTTATTTATAGAAGCATGGGCTGCCTTATAATTACTGAGAAAAGAATAAGTCATACAACTATCTACTCTGACCCCCACTATTTAGCACAGATGAGGAAACAAGAAATCCAGGAATCAATTAAGCAATACAATGATCATTAAATCATGGAGCTGTAAACTGACATACAAACTAGCATCCTAGCCCCTAGGCCAATGCTATTTTTATGCTATCTTAAGAAAATCATCTAATCAGACACATTTAAATATCCTCACTTTTCAAATATCCCTAGGATATCCAAGTTAGTAAGTAAAGCAACACAAAAAGTATTTCAATGCATGGCTTTCAACAGATTTTCTTAAAGCTTGTTTTGCTGTATTCCTTTTTTCCCCCAACATGTCTGACAATTAAAATATGAATGATTTCCTTTTTTCCCTTGTGGGAGTTTCACTGACCTAATTAAAAAAAAGAAAAAAAAAAGATCTAAAAAGTGGAAAACAATCTAAGTGAAGGCAGAGAAAAAGCTATTTTTTCAAATAATACATCTGGTCGCTGCACTATTGGTTAATAATGATTTACGGTTCTCAGTTTGGTAAGTCAGTCAATACTTTCAAGTTTTTCAACAGGTACGTGGCAGCTCTGGGAAATGGGCGGAAGGTGAACCTAAATTACTGATTGCCTTGGCCCTCCGTGAAGAGATGGAGCAGCCAGGGCTCCCAAATCACTCACTTCTGGCTGGAAAATTTGGAAAAAATTCAGTGCCTACCATGTTTCCAATACCATAAACTTGACTGATTTAACTACCATGCTTCGTAGTTATCCATGAACATACATACACACATCTGCTGAATCACTTTTTATCCTTCCACCTGACATAAAACAGCCATAACAGGTTTTCCCTCAAATAAGATCTCTTAGCTCAAATTATCTAACACTAAAACATGGAAAGAATACAGAAATTTGAGGGACAGAGCAAAGGTGATAAAAACAAAGAATAATAAGGAAAGCTGTGAAATCAGAAATCAGCAGAACTCCTGGTTATGTCTCCCCATTCAACAATATCTTTGAGATCCAGACTCACTGAAGTTGATCATGCTACATGCTTCAATATGCTATCATGTGGATACGTGTTGGTTTTTATGAGTAGTAACTAGAGATTATCTTTTTTGCAAATGTATGTATTTTCAGCTAACACAGATCTGTTGCCCTCACCTCCACTAGGTCAAAGAACTACATCTTACAAAGTCCCTTCCCTTCCTTCTCCCAGGCACTCAGCCCCTCAGCATCCAGTCACTGACTAGTCCTTTTTTACTGACTGCCTTGAGAATCCTATTTTAATATTTGGAACTTCAACCTCTTACTTTGTTAAAGCCTATTAACTGTTAACAAAAACAAACCAAAACAAAGCCTATTCATTGTTAACACTCTTCAACTGTTACTTAAAAACACAGAAGGTGATACAATTACAGATTATGCAGAAAAATAGACACTATTTGGGAAAGAGAGTAACAGATGTGCATGTGGGTATCATGTAAATCATCAGCTCTCAAACTTCTTGGTCTCCAAATCCCTCTATTCTTTGCAAGGAGATTTTGCTCATTGAAGATAAGGCGTTCAGGAGAGATTTATTGTACTAGATATTAAAACTTGTGCTTTTAAAAATATGTATTTGTTATTTTTAAAAAACAATAAATAACAGTATTAAAAATATCTACATTTTCCAAAACAAAACAAAAATTTAGCAAAAAAAAAAATGGCACTGATTTACATTTCTAGAATCTCTTTAATAATGTCTGGTTTGGCAAAGGATAGCTGGATCTCCTATCTGCTTCTGCATTTGCTGTCATCATGTAGCTTCTGGAAAACATCCCCATAAACTCATAAGAGAGAGAAAAATGCCAATAAAATATAATTTTGACCTCAAGGATCCCTTGCTAAGGCTTCAGGGACCACTAGGAATTGCAGGACACTTTTGAGAAGCACTCACATAAATGGATTTTTAAAAACACAGGTAGCAAAGGAAACTATAAACTGTTAAGCTACAAAAAGAAAGGAAGGAGGGTACAGTGACTTGAGTCCAGGATTTAGAACCAAAGTATCTGGACTTGAGCCCTAATTCCACTGTACACTTTCTGGCTATTTTACCTTAGCAAGGCAATAACTACTTTTAAAGATACCTCTTTCTGCATTTTTTTTAAAAGTAGATTCCATGCCCAACGTGGGGCCTGAAGTCACCACTGTGAAACCAAGATTCCCATGCTCTAAGGCCGACTGAGCCAGCTGGCGTCCCTCCATTTCTGCATTATTAAAACAGAAATCCTACTACTACTCACCCTCAAAGGTCATTGTGGAAAAAAAAATGATAACGTACAATGAAAAGCACCTCACAGACTGTGAGCAAATCTCGGTCAGTTTTTGCTTTTAGTTTTAAAGGGTCTGAATGGCACACCCTAAAAGATTATGTCTGTGAGATTATGCTGGTAGCCCCTATAACAGCAGCTATTCAAATTAATAGCAGCTATCTTAATTTCATCATAAATCAGTGATATGATTAATATTTAATATTGTTTATATTTACCTTTATATATAATATTATCATACATAATAAACAATTTATTTTCCTCATGCTTGCACTTCACATAGTTCTGGATATATGAAAGAATTAATAAACAAAATTATTTCTCAGAAGTTCTTCCATTTCAAGGATTTAGCTGATAACAGGAAAAAACATAATAAAGCTCACCACTGGCTAGACAAAAGAAAAAATGTCTTAAACACCAGAGAAGAATAGCAAAGTTTATGGATGAGTGAACTCAGCAGTATAACATCAAAGGCACTATGTAGGAATGGCATCAATATTAATAGGCCAATTCAGCTTCTAGGTAAACTGCTCCCCAAATGGCTGTATATATACTCTGATAAAGTATACCTGTCTCCTGACCTACCTGCCTCTATGTACCTCATTTATGCTTTAAGAAAAAACACTATTAAGACTCAAAGGAACAGACAAACCAGGAGTCACACATCAGGTACCAAAGGCAATATTTATTTGTTGGAGAGACTGAACCATAGGTTCAAAGACAGTAACAGGGACAGTCTTGAGGGATTTTGAGTAGAATATGCTCTGTCCTTCCACAACATTCAAAAGTACCCCTCCCAAACTATACTCGTTTACACAAAAATCTACAATTAAACTATTAGTGCCTGTTTTTTTTTTTTTAAAGATTTTATTTATTGGGGATCCCTGGGTGGCTCAGTGGTTTAGCGCCTGCCTTTGGTCCAGGTCACGGTCCTGGGATCTGGGATCGAGTCCCGTGTCGGGCTCCCAGCATGGAGCCTGCTTCTCCCTCTGCCTGTGTCTCTGCCTCTCTCTGTGTCTCTCATGAAAAGATTTTATTTATTTATTCATGAGAGTCACAGAGAGAGAGAGGCAGAGACACAGGCAGAGGGAGAAGCAGGCTCCAGGCAGAGAGCCTGATGTGGGACTCAATCCCAAGACCCCGGGATCATGCCCTGAGCCAAAGGCAGGCACTAAACCGCTGAGCCACCCAGGTGTCCCCCTGCCTTTTTTTTTTAAATGACAGTTCATGGAGGCACCAAAGGAATCATTTTACGCACCTGATTAAAAGTTTGCATTGTTTTAAAAGAACTTATTCTTGCAATTGTTTTCTCTTTTGTTAATACTTTCATGAAACACTGCACTGAAGTTCAGATTCATTTTTTTTAAAGATTTTTAAAAATTTTTTAAAAGATTTATTTTAGAGAGAAAGAGTGTCAGCATGAATGGGGGGAGGGGCAGAAGGAGAGAGAATCTATAGCAGACTCTCCACTGAGGGAGGAGCCCAAGGCAGAGCTGGATCTCAGGACCTGGAGATCAGGACCTGAGCCGAAATCAAGCAGGCTCCTCACAGAGAGTTCAATGTGGGACTCAATCCCTGGACCCAGGATCACGCCCTGAGCGGAAGGCAGATGCTCAACTGATGAGCCACCCAGGTGCCCCTCCATCTAAGAAAATCCCAGGATCACGCCCCACATCGGGCTTCTTGCACAGAGGCTGCTTCTCCTTCGGCCTCCGTCTCTGCCTCTCATGAATAAAGAAATAAAATCTTAAAAAAAAAAAAAATCCAAACTAAATTTGGAAATAATATGGTCTAAAGAAAATAAATGAATTTAAGTTGGAAAATATAAATAGCAATACTCAAAGTTAGGACATATCACAGTCTTGTATAAGTAATTTAAAAATCAAATGTAAAATAAAATAAAATAAAATAAAATAAATAAAATAAAAATAAAAAGTAAATGTAACCAATTCCTAATTTGTTGGCAATCAGTACACTAAAGATGGCCACTAACTTAACACACTTCCTGGTTCATAACTATATTATATGGTAGATATAATGACAATCTACCTGGAAAAAGAGTCTAGCCCTGTTTCTAGTTATGTCTAAAAGTATGTGAAATTAAAATACTTTAAGGGCCAATTCTGAGAAAATATATGGTGATTGGTCATGAAGCTCCCACCAAAGAACTTTCCACTTTCCTCGAAATGTCCAGGACAAGGGGACCTCTCCATTACCATGCACTTCCATTCACTGACTCAACACTCAGGCAGTCAGCTCTTTGGGTGGTAAGAGAAGGTACTAACACAAGGTCGGCTTCCAATAAGCCCTTGCTCCCCTGGCAAAATCTCCCCTCCTAAGAAGACAACCACAGCCTTCAACTAGTTGGGAACATTACCTGGTGGATTTAGCTATCAACAGGCATTGTAATCACCACCACCAAGGAATATTTTGTCTTTCTTTTTTGTGGCTGATTCTGACAGTAACATAAATTGTGATGTGATACATGCTAGATATCGACATTTTACAACCCATCTTATATTATAGGAGATGGATGCATTGATCATAACCTTCAAAATATTCAATTACCTCAGTTATATGTTATAAATTAAATAATGCTAAGTCTGTAATAAGACAACCAAAATTAGTCTATGCTGCCTTAATCTGATAGGATTATTTCCAGTCACCACGTATATTTCATTTCGAAGACAATTACATTTAAATAATGCTAATAAAAAGTATGTAAAAGTAACAATATTTTCTTTTACTGTATCTTAAGCAATATTTTCTCTGCTCATAAAGCAAGCATATAAAAGCTAATTTTACTAAATAATATAAATGGAATAATTTTTATAGCCTTAAGGTTAGGAAGAATTCTTCTGATGTTGCTAGTCACACAATTCTCTCTGGTTGCCCATATAGTACCAGGTAAACCTCTAAATGCCTCAATTTCATCAGAATCTCTAAATTGATGAAGATTAGCTGGTCACTGAAGAGGAACAACATATGCCAACTGCCTCGATTTCTGCTGGTAATCTCAATAAACAACTAAGTAGCAACTTTTTTTTTTTTTTAATATTTTACTTATTTATTAACGAGAGACACAGAAAGAGAGAGAGGGGGGCAGAGACACAGGCAGAGGGAGAAGCAGGCTCCATGCAGGGAGCCCGACGTGGGACTCGATCCCGGGTCTCCAGGATCACACCCTGGGCTAAAGGCAGCGCTAAACCACTGGGCCACCCGGGCTGCCCAGTAGCATCTAACTTAAAAAATTTTTCATCAGCTCCTATTATGTCCATGATGCTGATACCAAGACAACCTTTATTCACTTCCGAATTCACTTCCAAATTAAACAGAACTGTAAGATGAAATAAGTTAATTACAGTATATTCACATGAGGAACTGTTATATAGTAAAAAACCATTTTTACCAAGAATTTTTAATAACGTGATAAACATTTCTCCAAGTTAAATGAATATAAAGTGGTATGTATGATCCTAACTATATGAAAAATTTCCCTCTCTACATGTGTGTATAGCATATACACACATAAAAAGATGGGAAAAAACATCCAATACTGTAAGCACAGGGTTCTTGGATGTTACATATTCTTTTCTTCGTTTTCCATACTTTTAGCAAAAATGCATTAATGTATAATCAAGAACTTGAAAACCGTGGTTCAAGAATTACTAGTATTAAAAAGAAACTGGTGGTATCTGAAATTTGACATAGGCCAAAAAAATGTCTGGGGGTTTTTATTTAAATTCAACTTAGTTAACATATAGTGTCTTATTAATTTCAAAGGTAGAATTTAGTGACTCAGCAGTTTGCATATAACACCTAGTGCGCGCACTCCACCACATGCCCTCCTGATTGCCCGTCACCCAGTTACCACCTCCCCTCCAGTGACCCTCAGTTTGTTCCCTAGAGTTAAGAGTCTCTTATGGTTTAAGTGCAGCTCTGGGCTTGATTTTCTATTGACTGAGTTATTTTACAATTTGGTTGGGGCAGAGGTTAACTTATAGATTTCTGTCCAGTGGAACAAGTAACCCAAAAAGTTATAGTTTAATGCTCTGTAGCTCAGTAATCAGTTGTTTTTATCTAACTTAGCAATCTCATCTCAACCTCTTATTAAATTGTGTGTATTATATATATATAATATATATAATACATATATATATCTCAAGTTTCACAAATGCTCCATGGACCAGTTCTAATGTATTACTGGTTCTTGCACTAATAACGAATCAAATAAAATTTGACATGTGTTCAATGCTCTATGTGTATGAGTATCATGCTTATATCTTTCTGAAAATGTAGTTTAACAGTTTTGGAGGTGACCTACTGAGAAGCTCAAATGAAGACTTAATGGAGCTAAGAAACACACAAGTGCCCTCACAGTCTGTGAGGCCCAGCCTCGTCGTCTCTTAACTCTCAAAAGACATTCCCATGGAGCAACAGACCTCCAACGCTGCTGTATTTCTCTGTCTTTTTCTCCCTCTCCACTAAGTCTGTGCTTTTGTTTTTGTTTCTGGTTCTCCTACAACCAGTAAGTTATCCCCCTTAGTGGCAGTAATAGATTTGGTTTATGGTCTGCTGGATGAATGATATAGATCTATTCTCTCTTGAATGAAAGAAGACAGAGACTCTGGTTTATTAGTTGTTTTGGTCTGTATATTTGTGAGTTCAATCAATTAAGAGAATAGTTTTTGGAGATCTAAACCAAGGAGTTTGTTTACTTGTGACCTGTAGCTCACATTGTAGGACTGGAGCTCAGAGCTATGAAGTATCTGTGAATTTGTGATTCAGAAAAGTCTTTATTTCTTATTGTATGGGAAACATTTTCCTACCTTCAGAGGGTATAAATGAATCATACTATCAGGTCTCCTTATTGGAGGAGCTCTGTAAAATTGATTCATAGATATAAACAAACATTTATATAAATCAAGTATTCTCCAAATTCACAGAAAATGAATCCTTACAGAAACTGCTAGCTCAGAAACATTTTTAAAATAAATCACACTGGCTTAATAATTTTGGTTTAAGGAAGAAAAAAAAAGGGGGCACCTGGGTGGCTCAGTCTTTCAAGCATCTGCCTTCAGCTCGGGTTATGATTCTGGGGTCCTGGGATTAAGCCTCATGTTGGGCTCCCTGCTCAGCGGGGAGTCTGCTTCTGCCTTTGCCTCTGCCCCGCCCCAGCCCACCCCACTCATGCTCTCTCTCAAATAAATAAAATCTTAAAAAAGAAAAAATAAATAAAGGCATGTCTTTTCTCTGATTTATTAGATTAGGTACAATATATGAATAGATTTAAAAAATCATCTTTGAGGCAGCCTGGGTGGCTCAGCGGTTTAGCATCGCCTTCAGCCCAGGGTGTGATCCTGGATATCCGGGATCAAGTCCCAAGTCAGGCTCCCTGCATGAAGCCTGCTTCTCCCTCTGCCTCTGTCTGTGCCCCTCCCTCTCTCTTCTCTCTCTCTCTCTCATAAATAAAATCTTTAAAAAAAATAAAAAATAATCTTTGATGGTTTTCTAATAAAGATCATAGTTTAAATTTCCAAAACACTCATTGGTTTATTAATCAAAACGTTAACATCATTCCTACATAATGCTCATGATTCTGAAACGTGTAAATTTGTGTTTAACTGAATTAAGTTATAGTTCTGATGTTTAAAAATATTTTTCAATTGTGGTAAAATACATATAACATTTACCATTTTAAGCATTTTTGAGTGTACAATTCAGGGGCACTGAGTGTACATTCACAAGTTGTGCAATCATGGCCACTCTCTACCCACAGAACTTTTTCATCATCCCAAACTGAAACTCTGTATCCACTGAAAAGTGACTCCCCACTAGAACCTCTGTTCTACTTTTTCTCTCTGAAATTTGCCTACTCTAAGCTACTTCAGGTAAGCAGAATCACACTCTATTGGCCTTTTTGTGACTGGCTTATTTCACTTAACATAATGTCCTCAAGGTCCATCCATGTGTTGTAGCATGTGCCAGTCTCCCTCCTTACGGCTGAATAATATTCCATGGTATGCATATACTATGTTTATCTCTTCATCTGTTCATAGACACTTGTGTTGCTTCTACCTTTTGGCTATTGTGAACAACACCTCCACAAACACTGGTTTACAGTAATTCTTGGGAGTCCCTAATTTCAATTTTTTTGGGTGTATATACCTAGAAGAGAAATTGCTGGATCATATGGTAATTTGATTTTTAATATTTTTAAGGAACCGCCACCCATACATATGCCTATGAGCAATGCACAAAGGTTCCAATTTCTCCACATCCGAGCCAACATTTATGTTTGCTGTACTGTTGATAACAGTCAACAGTACAGCAACTAACTTCCTAACTTCACTGGGTATGAAGGTGGTATCTTATTGTGGTTTTGATTTGTAGTTCCCTAATGACTAGTAATGCTCAGCAACTGACAAACATTTTTATATATTATGTTTTATGGTAGCTTAAACATAACTTCTAAGAGTCTTAATTTAAAAATATGGATTAATATAAATCAGAAAACATAATGAACAACCTTTGGATAATTAAGTAGATTCTAAATAAGAATGAACACTAAAACAATGAACCTAATATTTATAAACTTGTCCTGCTTATTTATATATGCTATAGAATGACTGTATCTTTGGGTCATGTCAACAAACACATTCATCTTTGCCACTTTGAGACACTGGAAAAGAGATGCCTAAGAAATTGGTGGTGTTTGGGACACCTGAGTGGCTCAGGGCATGACCCTGGGGTCCTGGGATCGAGTTTCGCATCGGGCTCCCCGCAGGGAGCCTGCTTCTCCCTCTCTGCCTCTCTCTGTGTCTCTCATGAATAAATAAATAAAATCTTAAAAAAAAAGAAATTGGTGATGTTTGTATTTATACGCTTTCCCAGTCTGCTAAAATGCTTATATAAATAGGTAGTTCTCAATGAACCTACCTCCTAGTTTTGAGAACCCAAAGCTATCACTTTATAAAAAGATAGGATTCATATGTACCATATTAAAGGCAAAAATAAGAGATATACATTTGGGTATGCAAGGTAATAGCATACTTGTTTTTCATAGAAGAGAGAAAGTAGAATTGTTCTAAATGTCAGCTTGCTGCAGAACATAATAAAGCACAGAGAAAGACAAAACCAGAGGGACTAGAGCAAGTTGTAAGTTGAGGGACGTATATTTTGTTTGCTTAGTTTATAATGCTTGCGTCTCTAAAGTAGCTATAGTTGACCCTTGAACAACATGGAGGTAAGGACATCAACCCCACCCCCCACCAGCACAGCTGAAAATTCACGAATAACCCTTTGATTCCCAAAAACTTAACTACTAACAAACTTGCTACTGACAGAAAGTCTGATAACAGAAACAGCCATTCTGTGTTATAGGTACTATACACTGTTATTACAATGAAGCTGGAGATAATAAAATATTAATACAGAGAAAATACATTTACAGTATTGTACTATTAAAAAATTCACATATTAGTGGATCCAGAGTCCAAATCTGTGTTGTTCAAGAGTACTGTACAAAATATGTTAAAATGTTGGCTAAGTTCACTCAGTTTGAGGGAGCTCTTCATCGGAGATACCTTACTCTTTTATAAGTGGAAAAATGAGGGCTGGGCTTGTTCAAGGTCACAAGACTCACTCAGAGGAATGATAAGGACCCAAATCTCAAATTCTCAACTTTTGGTTCAGTGTTTTTCTCACTGGATGCCGCCTCTGTGGTGTCCCGTGTCAGAATATAATCACAATCTAGTAATATGTTCCATCTAATGTAATGAGTTAAGATATTTTGGAATTTACTAAGCCAAAGAAATCAAGAAATGTATTTCTCAGTGACATAATTCTTAAGATACGAAGTGCTTCAAAGCAAGCAAAACAGTTTACCTGAATGTCTACCACTTAAAACCAGAAGCACTGCAATAGCAAAACTTTGAATTGTACAGAGCTTAAATCATTAAAGAATGATTGACTTCTAGTAAATGTGTTTAATAAGTATGACAGAAATAAGGAACCGATTTTCTCATTTCTACTGCACAAATGTATAAGAATTATGATGTTAATCTGTTAACTGTTTTCTTTACTTTACATTTCCTTGTATTTTGAAATCCTAACAATCCAACAAAAAGATTTTTTGTGAAGCACCATAAAATGCTTACAAGGAAAAGTAACAGAATCTCATCTTCACAATTCCACAGATTAATCAATATTTATTGAACACTACAACAAACACTTTAGGATTGAGAGTTACTATCTTAATGAAACTTAATATCACTCAAGACTTGCTTTTCCAGTGTTTCTTACAGAGGGGAAAACCATTCCCCAGTGACAACCCAAACTGATATTTTTATTTAGAACTGAATGACTGCAAACATCAAACAAGACTGACATCCCCATGGAAACTAATCCACCCCAGGATTTACCATTCAAACATTTTCTGAAGCACTCATGCACAGTTAATGGGTAATGAAAATTGTCAAGGCAGATGACCCTAATTTTGAACACACTTGAAGGATCTTTGGCATAATAGTGAAAACCACTACTTGCTAAAGGAAGACTGACCTGGCAAAAAGGTATCTGGAATGGACTGTGACTGTAAGCTGCCTAAACTAATTTAAGTCCCTTGCCAGAATAATCTTCAACGAGGAAATTTATGGCATTTTTCTCTTTAAGATCTGGTTTTCTATCCTAGTACACTTTCTCTTATTCTCAGAATAAATTTAGATATTTTTATCATAGGAGATTGGTTTCCAAAAAAGATTTCCAGTTTATACAATTTCACTGTAAAACATAAGGTTTCAAATAACATTGGTTCAACTATCATGTGATATTCAAAAACAAACTGGAAGTAAGTTCATGTATTCACCCAATACTTACTGAGTGCCTGTGTGAGCCCAGGGAATACTATTTCAACTATCATACAAAAGATGTTCAAGCCCTACTTAATGAGCTGAATAGAGGGCAAATAGTCTACATCAGTGGCTTGAGGAGCAGTCCTGCCCAGCCCCAACTGCCCAAAAGTCTTCAGACCTAACCGAGTGGGAGGGCAATCAAATGATAATCCCAATGAGTTGGGGAATCTGGATCCAGAATTCTAACTGGTGCCTCTGCCCAACACTACTCAGCCTAATTCTACAGCAAAACTACATGACTCTTTCCCAACCCATGTAACCAAGAAAAACAACACCCCTCACCTGTATCTCCCTTCCCCCCAGTGGATCAAACCACAGCCTAGCTTTCCTTTTCTAATTACTCAATACCAATAGCAGCCTGACCACCATTCTCTGAAATCTAGCCCCCATTCAGATAGCTCTGTCTGCCCTGGTTCTGGCTCTCTACACGTAGCTGGTGCTCCCAGGCTGTCCAGACCAGACAGCAGGTGAAAGCTCTCCCCAGGTCACCAGCTCAATGCTCCTCCGAGCCTTCTCTCCACGGCAATCCAGGTCAGGGCAGCTCTCTATCTACATCCTCCTTGTTCGGTAAAGTTATTTTAACTCCCTTCCCAAGTCTAGCAGCTCAATCTTCTCCAGTTCACCCCTCCACTGCTACCTCTGCAAGCTCCCTTTAATTCTACAGAACCCAGTTTGAGTAACAGTCATTCCCTCTTCCAAATTCTGGCCAATGGAGATATCTTGACATCTACCAGAGCCACTCCAAGCAATGATATTTCATTTGCTGACAGACTGAAGAAATGATTAGGTTCCTAGGGGTCTTTTTTTCCCTTGACAGCAAAATGAGCGCCACCACTGGCTACAGGGCAGGGACACTTGTAGATACCCGCCCCTGCCACCTGCAATCGGTGTACACACACACACAAATGTACACATTACTTCAGTCTATCATAGAGCTTCAAGAAGCAGCAAAATAGCTCTCAACTTCAAAAAAAAATTGGAAAGATGGTTTTACAAGCTATCAAAAAATACTAATGGCTAATATTTAAAAATAAGAGTATTAACCACATAGCTAATATTTAAATATTCCTTAAAATATATCTATTTCAATATATAATGGAAGCATCTTGGGGAATACTAAAACTGCAAACACTACACAATAACTAGGGATGCAGTAAGGAAGCAAGATATCAGGCTGAATCAGATCTTTTCTATAAAATTTTAGGAAATTAAAAGATGAAGAAATGATATATACTCTTTTCTCCCAGCTTTATTTACACATGATAAAATTCACCCATTTTAAGTGTAAAATTCTGTGATTTTTAGCAAATTTATAGAATTATGGAATCATCACCACAATGCAGTCTGGGATCATCTCCATCACCCCCCAAAACTCCTATGAGTCTCCTTTGCAGTTAGCCCTCTACTTCTACCTCTAAACTCCACTAATCTGCTTTTTCAGTCTCTAAATTCCCCTCTTTTAGGTAATTCATTTAAATGGAAACACAATATGCAGCCTCCTGTATCTGGCTTCTTTCACCTCGCATAATGTTTTCAAAGATCACCCATGGTGTACCCTGTATCATAATTTGTGCCTCTTTACTGCTGCCATTCCATCATGGATGGACATTTATCTATTCACCAGGTGATGGACATCTAAATTGATTCCAGCTTTTGGCCATTATAAATAATGCTACTATGAACATTCACATCCAAGTCTTTGTTTGCATGTATATTCTCATTTTCCTATATTTTAGGGTCATATAGTAACCCTATCTTCATTATTTTGAGGAAATGAAAAACCATAGCTCTACCATTTTAACAATCCCACCACAATGAATAAGGTTGTCAGTTTCTCCACATCTTGTCAATACCTGCTACTCTCTGCTGATTATGGTCATTCTTGTGGGTTTGTGGTAGTATCTCATTGTGGCTTTGATTTCCATTTCCCTTGTGGATGGTGAGAATCTCTTCTTGTACTTATTAACCATTTGCATGTTTTCTCTGGTGAAATATATAATCAAGTCTTTAGCCTATTTTTAAACTATATCGTCTATCTTATTACTGAGCTGTAAGTTCTTTTTGTTATTGATTCTAACTTAATTCCATTTTGATCAGAGATGATTTCAATCCTTTTCAATGGCTGAGATCTGTATAGAGGGACAGCATCTGATCTGATGGTAGTCAATGTTCCCTGTGTACCTAAAAAAATATGCAGTTTATCATTGTTGGGCATAGTGTTCAACAGAGGTCAAAGGGGTAAAACTGTGTGATAGTGTTTTTCCTATCTTCTACAGTCCTTCTAGTTTTCCAATTGTTCTGTCAACTATTGAGAATGTCGTCCTAAAGTCTGCAACTGTAACAGTGGATTGGACTTTTCCTCCTTTCAATTCCACTGGTTTTTGCTCCATGAATTCCCAGACTCTATTATTAAGTGTCTCACATTTTGGATTACCATGCCTTTGTATGATGAACTGACCATTTTATCACTATGAAATGTCCCTCTTCCTTTCAGATAGCAGCCTTGGCCCTGAAGTCTACTTCATCAAATATGTAAATATAGCCACTCCAACTTTCTTATGATTAGCATCTGCATGGTATACCTTACTCTGGCATTTTTTTTTTAAAGATTTTATTTATTCATGAGAGACAGAGAGAGAGAGAGAGAGAGAGAGAGAGAGGCAGGGACACACAGGCAGAGGGAGAAGCAGGCTCCATGCAGGGAGCCCGATATGGGACTCAATCCTGGGTCTCCAGGATCACGTCCTGGGCAGAAGGTGACGCTAAACCGCTGAGCCACCCAGGCTGCCCTGGCCTTTTTATTTTAAATGATCCATGTCTACACAGTTAAGGTGAACCTTGATTTTTTTTTTAAATCTAGTATTACAATCTCTGACTTTTAATTGAAGTGTTTGGATAGGTATTGTCCAACAGGATAGCCACTGGCCACATGTGGCTATGTAAATTTACTAAAATCTTAAAAATTTAAAATTCAGATTTTAATTTGAATAGGTACTAAGAAGCTCAGTACCTATGTATGACCACTAGCTACATACATACTTTGGATAGTATAGATACAGAACATGTCAACATAGAGTTCTGGTTCAGATAATTTATATTGAATGTAATCAGTAGGGTTGGCTTTAAGTGGACATCTTGCTATTTGCTTTCTATTTGTCTCACTTGTTCTTTGTTCACCTCTCCTTTTTCTGCCTTTCATGAAACTAAAAACGTGTTATCATGGCAATTATCTCCACTACTGGATAATCAACTATCACCGTTTTTAAGGCTGCTCAAGGGCAGTGGTTTTTCAACAGGGAGCCAATTTACCTCTATGGAACATTGGCAAAGTCTGGAGACATTCTGTTTCAATTCAGGGGGAGGGAACTACAGGCATCTATTGGGTAGAAGCCAGAGATGTTGCTAAGCATCACACAATGCACAGGATAGTATCCACAAGAAAGATTTAACCTATCCAAAATGTCAATAGTGCCAAGCTTGAGAAATCTTGCTCTTGGGTTTACAAAATATACCTCAAACTTATCGCTTCATGTAGTGCAAGAATCTTATAGCATTACTGAGGGAGAAGGGGGCAAAACAGGTGATGGAGACTAAGGAAGGCACCTGTCGTGATGAGCACTGGGCGATGTATGGAACTGCTGAACCACTATACTGTACACTTGAAACTAATATAACACTATATATTAACTAGAATTAAAACTTTAAAAAAATCTTATAGCAGTATTATTCCATTTTTTCCTTTCTGTCTTGCTATTATTGCCATATATCAATAGCTGTGATGTTGAGCTCAACCAATGTACCTCTCTGGACTCAATTTGCCTTACAAAATTCTCTGTGTGAGAACTGAAACGACATAAGCAAAGAGCTTAGCACAGCACCCATCCACCACAGGTGCTAACATCTCGATAAGTTGTTATGATACCTGTTGAATGAAGATTTTAACTGATTTGAAAGAATAGAAAGGGGATCCCTGGGTGGCGCAGCGGTTTAGCGCCTGCCTTTGGCCCAGGGCGCGATCCTGGAGACCCGGGATTGAATCCCACGTCGGGCTCCCGGTGCATGGAGCCTGCTTCTCCCTCTGCCTGTGTCTCTGCCTCTCTCTCTCTCTTTCTCTGTGACTATCATAAATAAATAAAAATTAAAAAAAAAAAAAGAAAGAATAGAAGGACATACCTGAACAGAAACCTAAGCCACCTACATTCACATATGGTGAAATGTCTTACAAACACCTCTCCTATAGATCTCCACCCCGAAATGCCGACAAGACTGCACCCTACTGGAGTGGCTGGCAAAGTCTGATTCGGAAGAGAATTTCAAGAATCTTTTAGCCTCTGATATATAATCCCCTTTATTTACCTACATTTAATTGAAGACATCTGTAGGCGGTGCCACACAAAATGTAATTCAGACTTAGTAATGTCAATAAAAATGTCCGTAAGGGAGAGGTCCGATGTAAACCTAGCAGGGAAGTGCACATCAGCAGCCACAGAGCCACATGAAATTAGGAATATAATGGAAATATGTTGCCTGACTTGACGAGGTGATAAAAGCTCTTTTCCCATAAAGCTTAATGAGCTCTATTAGTCTTCAGCTTACAGGAATGTAAAGGGGTCAGCCCCACAGAGGGAAGTAACTGACTTTCCACACATGGCTCCATTCAAATGACAGCAGATCAAATTACTGATGTAATTACTATAACCTGACAATTTCGTTAGATTCATGTGGCGGTTAACTATTTAGGACTTACAACAAAGGGACATGGTTCATTCATACTAGTTTGTGGACAAAGTGAAGTTTAAAGTATTCTTCATTTTCAACTGCAAGTCCCACATATTTTACAGTCTCTACCAGAATTATTTTTCTTTTAATCACAATCAGGGAAGGTGTTTGGGTATTTACCTTCCCCAGCTAAAATACAAGCTCAATGGCAAAATTAAACATTTGGGACTCCTAACACTCTCCTGCTTTGGCTTTGTTTTGGCTCTCAGACTGTGATGTGGCAAAGGAATAGAATCCTGAGTTCAGTGCTGTTGGAAGTTTAGGGGTAGCAGCCACTACCTATACTATCAGGCAGCCCCTGAAAAACTCTGGACTAAAAAAATTTCAACAGAAAGCCCTCAAAGGAGTTCTCAAAAACTTCAAGCAAAGAAAAGCACATTGGTCATCTCTCATTTTGCCCTATGTCCATAAGCTCAGTAAGAAGAGAGATCTGTAACAAAGGTAAAACTCCAGATCATCAAATGGAGAAAGCAGATCAGAGAGAAAATGACGAGATCACTACAATTTGATCATACTTTCCCTCTACTATTCACCAAAGATTAAAGCTTCTATACATACAGTCCCAATATTTAGCCAGATGTAAGTAAAAAAACATTTGTTTGATATACTCTGGCTGTACAGTTGGTAAACTCCAAGCACTATCTACACCCAAGAGCATCCAAACATGAAAAAGACAATGATCCTCATCTTAATACAGTCGTGCTAGGACTATATTGAAACATAAATACTAGGCCTTGTGTGTTTTTGGCTGACTCCTGCAGCCTCAGCCTCAGCCCTAGCTTATCCATCCATCCATCAAATACTTATCCAGTGCTTCCACTGTACTACTTTACTACACTAAAATCAGAAACACAAGGAAGCAAGAAAAACAGGGTCCTCTCTCATTGGGCTCACATTTGAGAAAAGTCTATTAGTGAGGTCTATTTAGAAGGATCTTTGCCACTGTTTGGTAATATTGCCCCAGTGGTGCAGTGGACATCAAGCTCCAGCCTCCTTATTCACTCCATGTCCAGGTAAGCCAATCCAGCCCAAATGTCTTCCACTCAAAACCATTCTTCCTGGTTATTCCTCAAAGCTCTTGCTGAAACCTTATCGTCATTCCCTTCACCTAAGCTCCTGCAATTCCTCTCCATCTTTTTCCCCTAAGACTAGATCCTGTTTGCTCAACAATCAGAGCCTTGCCTGATGTACTTTTCAAACACTGACTACAAAAGCCACCACCAAAAACCTACCAAGGTATCTCTTCTCCCCATTGTGGCTCCTTCATGGAAGAGCAAAGGGTGAAACAATTTAACATTTTGTGTATCTCCTTCTTAATTGGTTTCTGCATGTTTTAATTATTTTTAAATTGAGATCTACATGTATAATTTTGCATCCTACTTCTATTTCAATATAGCAAAAGTATTTCACACTGTTTTCTTCATCAACAGGTACTTAAGTATATGCATAATCCCCATTTTAATGGCTGTACTGTGTTCTGTTGATAATATGGCTTTCTGTACCATTATTTATTTGACCTCTTACTGTTGGACATTTAGACTTTATAAATTTTTTGCCATTATAAATAGTGCCATAATAAACATTTACATAAGTTTTGTCCCCACTTTTATTTCTCTGGCAGTGATTCTTAGAATTATTCCAGCACACAACCCATAAGGTATGAATTTATATAGGGTCTTAAATGTAGATGACAAAATTGATTTCTGTAAAGGATAAAGTATAAAAACAACTCATCCCATATCTTCCCAAGCATTTGTAAAAAAAGAAAAAAAGATTATCTTAACAGGTAAGCAAACATTTACCACTGTTCTTTTAAACTACACTTCTTTGCTTACAAGGTTAATTCTTAAAACATTTACTACCATTTGTATTTCACCACATCAACTATCTCATAAAATTCAACCAAAAATTGTGGGGAAAAAAATAAAACATTTTAAAATTGACTCCAAAAGATCTTGAAGTATAATAACCTTGTTATACTTTCCCCAAACTGCCTTTTAACTATATGTTTTTATGAACAAAATTAAGGATTTTTAACAGAAGCAAATCTTATTTTTCCATCCTTTTCTCTGTGATACTTCCCATTCTGCTATGCTTAAAAAAATGCTTCATCAACTAAAGAGCAGTTGTATAATTTATACTGTCTTCAAATTTCTTAGTTCGCTTGTTTTTGCACTAAACTTTATTTAAAATTTTATGTGACAGGATTTGTGCTTAGTGCTTACCACACACTATCTCATTTCATCTTAATAACTATAAAGTAGGGGATCCCTGGGTGGCTCAGCAGTTTAGCACCTGCCTTCGGCCCAGGGCATGATCCTGGAGTCCCAGAATCGAGTCCCGCATCGGGCTCCCTGCATAGAGCCTACTTCTCCCTCTGCCTGGGTCTCTGCCCCCTCCCCCCACCTCCGTCTCTCATGAATAAATAAAATCTTAAAAAAAATAACTATAAAGTATTACCAATTCCATCTTTAGATTAAAGGAAAAATGAAATTGCTCATGGGCTAAGCAAGCCTCCATCATTTCAAAGCCCAAGTCCCTCTAAACATAGCTTTGTTTCCCTCTTGATCCTGGATATTTAGAAAATGTAACCAAACCTGGATGGTACAGTTTTCCCTTGGCAATCATCAAACTGACCTCTGAGAGTATTCAATGTGCCAACTTGGTTTACACCACAAACCCACAATGTTTCAAAAAAAATCACATGAGTACAGTGTTACAGAAGCAGTGTGTGTGGAGAGTTGCAGAAGGGTGTGGCAGTGGACAAAGGCTCAACCTGAAGAGGGATAGGATTTGAACCAGTTGGAAACAGGGGATAGGAACTTAAAGTGAAATAAGCAGAAGCAAAAGGAAGGACAATGGAAAGGCAGAGAACAGTGTCTGATCACCCGGGGCTTCAGTGCAGCCCAAGAGGAAAATAAAAAATATTACTAAGGTTTTGAGTAGCACTTTATTTATTGAACTCACTTGAACTCATGATCCTGGGATTAAGACTTGAGCCTGAGCCACCCAGGTACCCTGAGTAGCATTTTAAAAATGCTGCCATGTCCACTGCTTCATTAGGGAGGTAAGACTTATCATTTGCATTTTAAAGATAAAAAACCCAGGCTCAGGGAAGTTGTGATTTGCCCAACTGTGTCCAGTAAGGGAAGGCATGCTCTAAAACTGAGATTTGGTTCTGAGTGCAAGCATCTCTCCCACTCCCCCTTCTTTCCTCCTCCTTCCTCAAAGCCTCATCCATCTTGTGTCAAATCACAGGTCAGCAGTTTTCCTGAGTATCTTTATCTCACAATGTTATCACTGGAGTCTCAGCTCTACACTGCAGAACCATTATGAGGACTCAAGGTGAAAGTAAATGTAGCACTGAGAGAGGGCGAGGGAAAAGGAGAGGAGGGGAGTGGGGGAGGAGAGGGAAGAGGGAGAGAGAGAAACAGAGGGAGGGAGCACACCTGTGCTTAAGAGAAGCTCAGTAATAGTTTATGCTATTGCCTTATCAATTCAGGGGTCTGAAAAAGTGCTCTCAGGCACCTGGGTGGTTCAGTAGGTTAAGCATCTGCTTTCAGCTCAGGTTATGATCTCAGGGTCCTGGGATTGAGTCCCTCATTGGGCTCCCTGCTTGGCAAGGAGTCTGTTTCTCCCTCCCTCTCCCTCCTCCAGGCTAGTACTCTCTCTCAAATAAAATCTTTCAAAAAAAAAAAAAAAAAAGTGCTCCCAAACCAAATGAAACTGGCCTGACAACAGGCACCCCCCCTCCCCCCTCCCTTTTTTAATACCAGGGCCATTTTTTTTTTTTTTTAATACCAGGGCCATTAAGACAGAATAAGGCTAGTGTCAAACAGTTATGAAGGAAGCAGACATAATAAGGCTCTTTATAATGCAAGACTGATTTCAGTTTACTTAAAAAAAAGAAAATGTCCTTAAAAAGAAGCAATGACCTGTTATGAAGGTGAGCAGCTCTGTAACTTAGAACAATTCTTATTCTAAAAAAAGTCTGTATTCATCTCATTACCATTATCAAAGAGGATGTGTTAAAACAAAACGAACACCTCTAAATACCAAATAAATGCCTAACAAAACATACCAATAGTGATGTCCGAGTAGTGATTCTAGTACTAAAGTCAGAGAGTCAACTCTTACCTCCAGAGGTGAGCTGCAAAGGAACCTTGTGAACTGTAGAGTCACATTTAAATATCAGGATCAGTTTCATCCAATAAATGAGCAGCAAAAGAAAACAAAAAAAGAAAAATTATTGTTACGTATTTTTTCAATAACAGCATCTAAAGTAAACCTTAAAGTCTATAAAATCAACATTTTTTGATTCACTGTATAGTTTTTATCCAGAGTACAGAAAAGTTCTATCTAGCCCATAGTTGGCATCCAGCTATTTAAAAATAAAATCTGTACAAACTCTATATAAAAATAAATTAAAGCACAACAAGCTAGTCCTAAAAGCTTTCATTTCTTAAGGTTTCATCTTACAACCCCTACATAATTAGTCCAAGACAGGAATCAGCAATCTTCCTGACAATGAATGCCACAAGCAAAATTACGTAAGAGCCAAGAGAAGGGAAAGATATAAACCAAAGGGGAATCAAGAAATAAAAAATCGGGATCCCTGGGTGGCGCAGCGGTTTGGCGCCTGCCTTTGGCCCAGGGCGCGATCCTGGAGACCCGGGATCGAATCCCACATCGGGCTCCCGGTGCATGGAGCCTGCTTCTCCCTCTGCCTGTGTCTCTGCCTCTCTCTCTCTCTCTCTGTGACTATCATAAATAAATAAAAATTAAAAAAAAAAAAAAAGGAAATAAAAAATCAAGACCAGGAGAGAAGGCTGGCTGAGGCAAGAGTGAAAGAAGGGGAGTCCCCACACACACTGGTGCCCGGACAGTTCTCCCTTTCTCTTTCTCAGCCAACATGCATCCTTATTCTACTACCTCTTTGACACATATCAAGGCTTACACAATAACATCTGAAACTAAGCGTTATATATGCTGTTTCTCAGTATTTAATTAAGGAAACAAATTTAGGCAGGGTAGGAAGGAGCCATGAATAACAAAGCAAACTGCTCTGAAATGAGGACTGTCACATAACTCTATATATATTCATGATAATAATTCATAATGCTTTTTAGATGTTATTTATTAAATCAACATTTCAAATCCTTTGAGAGTTACTGTAATAATAAAATAGCCAAGTAGCATAAACTCTTGATCTTTCTAAATGCGAAATAACTACAATAAAATGCAATAGCAGGCCTGTTTCCAAGGGCTCTTGAACTTCCTCTCCACAACAAAGTTAGCCAGTACTCACAGGGAATACAAATAATTTGATTCTCTTTTAGAGATACACATTGAAATATTTTTCAATGAAATTACATGATGTCTGGGATTTCCTTCAAAATCACCAGGGGGTCAGGAGGAAGTATTGTAGGATAGCGTGTAGATAAAACAAGACTGGCCATTATATTAAACTGGTGAGGACAGGAGATGAATATATGCAGATTCACTATATAACTTTCTACTTTGTAAAGATTTCCAGTTTTCTACCGTAAAGTTTAAAAAGTACGGCACTTTCTCCCCGCAAAACTAAAGCAAATACATTTGTAAAATGTTACTAGTACACACTAAAGCCTTATAATTAACTAGTATCATTTAGGCCCTAGATAATAGGGTATATTTAAGCAACTTTTTTTTTTTAAGAGAACTTTCTGAAAGTGCAAGATCTACCAACATTTTAAGTTTTCATAATACTGATATGTAACAAATTAATTTTGTTAAAACTTAAAGTGTAACCTTGTGATCTTGGATTCTTTTCATAGTAGCCCAACATGAGAGGATCTCGGCCCTTCCTCCTGGGAGTAAAAAGTGGCAAGTAAAAGGCTAGCCAGTTTTAAGAGTGGAAAACAAAAGGTATGGAGAATTTTTATTTCAGAATGAGAAATCTGCTCTTGCTCAGTTTCTTTCCCTTTTCTCCACTAAGTGCATGTTAACTCTCTAGTACACATTATATTTTAGAACTTAGAAGTAGGGGCACCTGGGTGGCTCAGTGGTTGAGTGTCTCCCTTTGGCTCAGGTCATGATCCCAGGGTCCCGGGATCAAGTCCCACATTGGGCTCCCCACAGGGACCCTGCTTCTCCCTCTGCCTATGTCTCTGCCTCTTTCTCTGTGTCGCTCATGAAAAAATAAATAAAATCTTTAAAAAAACAAAGAAGAACATAGAAGTAGTTCTGGTTCAGCAGTAACTGATTTATCAGTTAGGATGGAGGTTACTTTAAATAATAAAAAGAAGCAGATAATTACTTTCCAGGAAAACTAATGTTTCCTTGCAGTTCCAATGCCTGACATACATCTCTGTCATGTGTGTATATAACATTCCTGTCACAGCTTTTTCAAAATAGACCTAAAAATTCCTGCACTGCCTAAAGCTGCCAAAACATGAAGTATATAAGTAAAAGTTCTCAATTCCCAAAGCAGTAAAAACAAAATAACAAATCACAAGGCGCACATTCACTTCCTATTCAAAGGACATGAAGAGATCCAAAAATGCTGCTTCTTGATTAGTGCACCAGAAAACCCACTGCTACTTCCCTTCAGTTACTTAGTAAATTTTCATTGTGAAATTACACACATATTCAATACAAGTGGTAATACCTTGAAAAAGAACTATAAAAAAACAAATTAATTGTAAAATATATTTTGTACATACACTGTAACTGACAAGAGAAATAGATGCCTTCTAACAAATACCATCCAAATGTCTGATCAGTTTAAAAATGGCTCAGTGTTGCTGTTACAACACAACAAAAAAGACTATAGCCCCAGTCCATAGTCTCCATTAATACCACTTTTCTAACATAGTTATTCTAATGGGGCCATTTAAAAAATATAGTGTTATGGGCATAGTTAATAGGTTTAAGGGAAAGATCCTATTTTAATATTTAGGCAAAATGTTGAGAAAATAAAGAATTTAATACGTTTACAAAATATCTTACTGATTTTATAGACTGGAATATATTTCCTCATTCTAGAAAGAACTGGAGGTAAATATAACCACAGTTTTTTTTATCTATATACCTATTTAAAGACTACTTCTGAGAAATGTTGATTTAATAGTTAAAAATAGGAACTTCCCTGACATTTGTCTTTTCAAACGTAAACAGATAAGTTTTTCAATAACATTAATAACATTATTACTTTGACTCACTTGCTACAATTCATAAAAATTTTAATTGTCAATTATCTCATCTACTCTTGAATTTTTTCAAAAAATAAGGATTATGTTCCGTATTTAGCATCCAGGCACAACAGCATCAGTAGTACATTTAGAAAATCTTTCAAGCCTCTAAAAAGAGAAAAAGGATAGACCCAGATCAGTTCTCATGTTCCACAGCTAGGTACTGACTGATCTTGCTTAGAGTATTCTTACTTATCACTTCTAGCTCCATTGGTAGCCTATGTCATAACATCTCATTCCTTCCAGAGAAGCACTTGGGTTTACCAAAATTTTCTCAATAGTTTTCCAAGCACACAAAATCGTAGCTAAACTTCTTGTCAGTTATGAACAGCAAGTTCTTTCTTTTTCCAAGACTTGTTATTAACCATGCCATTTATGCTGGGGGGTAGGGTACAGTGGAGAAGGTGAGGGAGGAAGCAGGAGAGAAGAATGCACACTACTGGTTTTGTCAAAATATCCTGGTAAAACTACAATCAACTATTTATCTTTGCAATATAAAACATTCAACACATAATACAAGCTACTATATTCCTGAAATGCTTTTTCCATTTAATAAGGAATCATGTTAAATTCCCATATTTTAACAAAAAAGGAAACACTAAATAGCAATTTTTTTACAAGGCACAACTTTTTTTCCTAAACTGAAGAACATCAGTGAGTTATGCCTATTTGTCAAAGTGGAATTCAAGTCTTTCTTATAACTGTTCATATAGATTACTCAAAACGTCCTTGCAATAACAAAATACTTCTGCTGGTCCTGTTTCCTTGACCTTTCACCCTAGCACATGGTACTTACAAATTGTCAGGGGACAAGTCTAACAATTTTAGTTAGTCTATAATCTAGCAAGTCTTTATTTAAAACCTAAATCATACCTCAATGTAAGATACTAAGTTTTTTTTATCAGGAATTTGGAAGTTTTAGTTAAGAGTGTAAGTTAAATTACACTCCCTTTACATTCTCCCACAACTGCCAGTCCATTTTGGACTACTGGAAATGGACTGTTTTAAGGCAGTGCAAGTACTAAAATTTACGTTAAGAATGTGTTTTTCCTGAATTGCCAAGTCTTAGACATTAATGTGACTCCACAAAAGAAACAAAGTTCCATTATTTCATTTCATTGCAGAAAAATAAAACCTTCAAAAGCAGCCTACACAGCTACCATCCATTTAAAAAGTCATCCAGGGCATGGAAATTAAAGCTGTACTTAGTAGGAAGTCATGACGAAGGTCTGAGGACAGATCCTGTTTATCCTAATTTTAGTGGGGAATAAACAGAACAGATTCAGGCAATCCTTAACTTCCTTTCTAGAGCTACTCTCTAGTCCACCTGCCAGGAGGTGGCTGAAGGACTAACTGCTTGCACTGGCTTATTGGATTAGACCTGGAACCTCTGGACTGGCCATTAAGCATCAATAAATCTTAAACGATGACAAGGAAAATCATATTTACATCCTAATCTATTTAAACCTATGTCCTCTGGGCTACCACATGTCCTTTTTCACCAATGGAAAGGAAGAACAACGATCTAAGAGTTGGTCTGGAGTTTCACTAGCTTCATCTACTTCATCTTGAGGTTCCTTCAATTATTGCAGCCTTAGTTTTCTATCTGTAAAATAGAAGCCAGACCAGTTTTACCAACTGGTATCCTGTGGCACTCTTACAAAATTGCTCCATGGCCAAGTAAGTTCAAGAAATTCTGCATATTATTGCCACTGCATCTCCCCTCCTCATAGAGAACTGTAAAATATACTGATAAAATAAGGACTTTGAGAATTCCTGCCATTAAAAACAAAAAACCCTAAAAGATAAGTTCTGGGGATCAAAAGCACAGCATTGTGATCCTATGTAACAACACCATATTAAATAATGAAAGTTGCTAAAAAACAAGTAGATTCTAAGTGTTTTCAAGATTAAAAAAGAAACATTAACTATGTGAAACGATCAACGTATTAACCAAAATTATGGTCGTAATCACACTGCAATATAGGTGTATCAAACCAGTATGCTGTAGGCCTTATACAATATATGTCAATTATTTCTCAATAAAGTTAGAAAAAGAAAAACCTCTGACTTTATTTAATCTAATGATTTCCAAAGTTACGTGACCAGAAAGTTTTGGCTTTTGGTTTGTTTTTAATTTAACAGTTATTATTAACATTCTATAGAATATTCTACAATACTCATTCTGGGAAACACTACCAGTTTCCCCAATCTGTATTTAATAAAAATGCTCACTGAAAATACTCAAGATAGCTGTTTACACTATAAAAAAATCTAGTATGAACTATCAGTGAATTACTTGCCTCCTGCCCCTACCTTTTAAAAGTTTTGGTTCCTATTCAAAATCATCATCCTTCCCAGTATAAGACTTAATACTTTAGATTGGTGAATGGCTAATGCTCAAGACAACAGCGTAGAAGGAAGAAGAAGAAGAAGAACATAATAAAATGCCTCTTGAAAGATTCTAATATCTTCCCAGAATCACAAAAGCCCATAACACTAATACACAGAACTTCACAGATTTTGTTCTGTGTTGAGTCCAGTTGGCTAATACATGTCCTAATTAGTGAGCTACTTCAGTGCACAACTCTTTTACTACTTGCCACTCTCTATCCAGTTTCTAAAAGCAATAAAGATCTGGGCTATAACTAACTACCTCATTGCATGTATTCACTATGATAGTTACAAGTCTTATAAATAGTGACTTTGTTGTTGTTGTTTTAATAGTGACTTTATATCTATGAAACAAATAGCATGTATCTGAACTTACTAAAAATTCATTTATTTACTACTTTCTAAAATTAAATGGTTAAGATTGCAGATGAATCTGTAGTGCAGATAAGAATGTAATTTTACAGCTTGAAGAGCTCAAAAAGAATGGAATTTAAAAGAATTTCATCGTTTTGCAAAATTACTAGCACCAAACAAAATCACCAGTTCATATCAAAGGGCAAAGAAAAGGAAGCTCTTAGCAAAGTCACCAAAAAAAAAAAAAAAAAAAAAAAAGACTCCTGTATTAGTGATATCGTGTGCTGAGTCGAGAATCATTTGCTTCTCTAATAGAATCATTTGCCACAGACCTAATAACCTAAAAACCAGCTTGTTTACAACATTTAAATTAAGGACTAGTACAAAATATTAAAATATCTCAGAAGTATGGAAATAATTTAAAAGTGTGTTTATGAGGAAAAAGTGCCTTGGGATTTTTTAAAAATTAACATTGGTGCCAAAATTTTATATAATAAGAAAAATCCTTAAATCTATTGCTTTCTGGGGCACCTGGGTGGCTCAGTGATTGAGTGTCTGTCTTTAGTTCAGGTTGTGATCCTGGGGTCCTGGGATGGGGTCCCAAATTGGGCTCCTTGCAGGGAGCCTGCTTCTCCCTCTGCCTATGTTTCTGCCTCTTTCTCTGTGTCTCTCATGAATCAATAAATAAAATCTTTAATAAATAAACAAACCTGTTGTTTTCTTAATTTGCAAATGGAGTGTTTGGGGATGTATCAAAACTGAAAAGTTTTAAAATTGCATTCTTCTAACTATAACATTTTCTTAAGTATTGGATTGGGCAAATATATTTAAAATATACATAGATGTGAAAGGACTTATATCCAGAGAATATAAAAAGCTCTTAAAAATCAATAAACAGAAAGATATGAGAGCCCAATTTTTTAAAGGTGACGCAGACACTTAAACAAGTACTTTACAAAAATGAGGATATTCAAATGGCTCACACATTCATGAAAAGGTGTTTGACAAAAGGCAAATTAAAACCCCAATATAATACTGCTAAATATACCCACCAGAAAGGCTAATTAAAATGTCATACATGACCAAGTGTTGGTGAGGATGGGAGGTAATGAGAATTCTCATAAGGTACAACCACTATGAAAAACAGGCAGTATGCACAAAAGCTAAGCTATCATTACCCTACGATGGAGGAATTTAATTCTTAAGTATATACCCAAAAGAAATGAGTGCTGTGTCTACCAAAAGACAGGTACAAGAATGTTCTTAGCAACATTATTCATAATAGCCCTAAACTGGAAGCCATCTGCATGCCCATCAGTAGGAAAATAGACTAACTGTCCACTATCCATACATTGGAAGACTTTACACAAGAATGAAAGAAAACCACTATTGTAAGCAGTGTATGCGAAACTCACAACTGAGTAAAAAGAGGATACAGAAGAGTACACACTGCATGATTACATCTGTATGAAAGCTCAAGAACATGCATATCTACTCTTATGGTCAGAAGAGTAGCTATCTCCAGATGAGAGTGTACTGACTAGAAAAAGAGGATTTTAGCATGCTGAAAATGTTCTCAATCCGAATAGTGATTAAGGGACACATACATATGTAAAATTTCAATAAGCTACAAACCTAACATTTGTGAGCTTTGCTGTATATAAATTTAAAAATTAATTTCAAAAAAGAAGATAAGAAAAAACTATTGAGCTCCCCCTATGGATTTTTCCTATAAATTATTTAAGCCACAGAATTTTCAGTTAGAAGGAATCGTGGTGATTATCTAGTCCAGCTCCTCTAGCTTACCTCTGGATAACCTGAGGCCCACACATTATATTTGATAGTCAACAGCAAAACTAGGGTTAGAACCTAGAAGCCTGGGATACCTGGGTGGCTCAGTGGTTGAGTATATGCCTTTGGCTCAGGTCATGATCCTGGGATCCCAGGATCAAGCCAGCACACCCCCCTCCACCACCACCCCTGCATCAGGCTTCCCATGGGGGGCCTCTGCTCTCTGTGTCTCTCTCATGAATAAATAAAATCTTAAAAAAAAAAAATTTTAAGAACCTAGAAGCCTTTCAAGTACATGGTTCCTTCTATTAAACCAAGCACTCAACACCACCATTAATCAGAACTCACACGAAGGCAGTTAACACCCAGATACCAAATCTCAGTGTTATAATAAAATAATGCTACAATATGGTGATAAATAGATATTCAGGTAACAAGGAAACAAAGCAATTAACAAGTCCACAACAAAATGCATGTTAATAATAATGACAAATTCAACCAACAAATGGCAAAAAAGCAGGATTTCAACACTATGTTCACAAGCAACGTAAATGAAGAAGACCTCTCACATCTCGTTTCCCAGGCCCGCCAGTATCCCTGCCCTTATGTGAGCATGTCATGCCTCTCCTGTGGATCTAAAATGTATCTCCCGATGACACACACAGGCATCTACCAAGGAGCCCCTCTTTTCACAGCCTCCTCCCAATGTCCTTCCATAACTGTCACCACCACTCTATCCCTCCCCTTTTCTTGAACTGTTAGCACGTATCACTCTGACACTATACTACATACTTTTTATCTTCCTCACTAGCGTATAATCTGAGGGTAGTAGTTTTCTGTCTTGCTCACTATGCTGCATCCCTAGAGTCTAAAATAATGTCTGGCACACAAGAGGAAGTCAGTATTTGCTGCTTAAATGCCCACTTGCACTCATTCATAACTTGAATGAATCAAGTTATGAATGAATAAATGAATATTCATATTATTTCCTTTTTTCCCGTGTTTCTTCGTGGTTCCTGGCTACTTTGCAAAACTGTGTCACATCTGGTCAAGGTGAGGTGTCATAACCAGAGAGAAGCAGTCACCAGTAACCAAGAACTGCTATTGATGAAGAAATCAGCATGTGCCCTCCTCATTTGATCTTCTCAGAATGCCAGTGTCCTCCAGAAGCACATTTAATCCCCCGCAGAGACTTCAAGTATTTTTGAGGAGCAACTACTCAAGAGACTAAGGACAAAACCAGGTATCGTTACATTACACTAAGTTAGGTAAAAGAATTCAAACTGACCTTGAAAAACTGGGTGTCTTTCAAACATCTGAGTAACATGAATTAAGGATAAGCAGAAAATACAAAGCCTAGAAATAAAAATTAGCAGGAAACCACAACCAAGACATAATTTATTTTAAAAGTCCTCTGGTCAAAATACTAAGAAATATATTATCAGTAATTTAATTATTACTAAAAACTAATACTTGATTTTATTAACACTTTAATAATGGTTATAGGTACTGCCTGCATACTCATCAAATCAACGGATTCAAGTATCTCTCTACATCATACCAGGTACGTATATTTCCAATCATTTTTTAAAGATTATTTACTTGAGAAAGGGAGGGAGAGAGAGGAGGAGGGACAGATGGAAAGTAAGAGGGAGAGAAGCACACACCCAGCTGAGTGAGGAGACTGATATGGGGCCTGATCCCATGATCCCAAGATCATGACTAACCTGAAATCAAGAGTTGGACACTCAACTGACTGAGCAAGAGGTGCCCTTATTTCCAATAACTTCAATATTAATATTTTAACATTTTTAACATTAATGTAAACCTATGTAAGGATGTTTTTAAAAGTATTTTAAAATCCATTTTACTTGTTAACTCACATGAGCGAAGGGCTGTGTCTTATTTGTCTATGTATCCCTAGGACCTACCACAGTGACTGGAACATGCTAATAATTTAATGTTTATAAAAATCACCCTCTTCCAGAGCCCAGAAGAAAGCAACGTGGAGCCATTCTAAGTAGAAAATTTTGAACTATTTCTAGAATGACTGTCACAGAAAAACATACACACACACCAATATTTACGGATCCACACAATGTATCCCCGTTTCCCCTTAAAGGCAGAATTATGCTCTGGATAAATCATCAGGTATATAATACACATTTTTTACTTTTACAACTAACTACTGACTAGAATAAAATCAACTACTTTTTAACCATGCAAGCAGTTACCTACAATTATCTGGCATATCAAACAAATTACCATAGCAAAAGCACAAACTTTCCTCGTTTAGACTAGTTATCAATAGGCAGTATTGTTCACTTGTCAAGTCACTACCAGGAGGTTGTAAAACTCGAGGTCCCGCAGATTTAATGGAAAAAGCAGAGCTAACATACAAGAGCTAAAGACAAATGGTGCTCGCGACAAGATTATTCCTATCACCTGAGCTTTGCACTCACTAAAATGTGCTTAACTCATTGTAGGTAAATTTCACAACACTCTCTTTCAGGAAATTCAAAACAGCTTTTCCTTATTATAGAAGGACAAGAGCTTTTGACATCATTTGAATTCTCCTTTTGCTTCATGACACGAGTTTCAAGAACACTATTTTCTTTCTGAGTAGTTTTCCATTTGGCAACAAGTGAGCTCTCCCTCCAGCTGTTTCTCAAGAACAGGCAACTCGGCAGCTCATTCACACACTGGGCATCTACTCCATTCCAGACACACTGCTGGGCACTGTGTATTTCTTGATTCTGGCACCGTATTTTTATAAGTTGATGCAATGGCACAAAGTATGCTGTGGATTATGATACACTAATGAGCTAAGTTTTCAAAAGGAGAGATGTACTCTAAGAATAAGCAAGAAAGCTTTATCACAAGAGAAAAAAAAAAAAAAAAAACCAGAAACATCCATAGTTCCTTTGTCTCTGCTTGAAGAATCACTCCCTCTGCTCCTCCCACCACTCATGTGCATGCACTATCTCAAATGAATATTAAAAAAAAAAAAAAAATCAACATCCATTTCATACCAAACACTCCCCTTGACAGCCTAACATTCCATGTCACTGTCCTACCCCTAAGCTTTCAGAAAACTATGTAAGCCTGTTAACTATGATGGTTACTGGTATACTTACATAACTAGCAGTCAATTATCAAGCTACTACAGACTTTCAGGTACTGAAACTAAAGACAAAACCACAGAAGAGAGCAATAAAGGTTAAAATGAGAATACAAAACAGAATGCTTATGTCCCCAACTTACAGAAAAATCCCTTAAGCTTCTTTTCCCATTTTCCTCTTGATCATTACTAACAATAAACTTGGTGATCTAATTTCCAAGCCAATAATTAATATTTCTGCTCCTCCCTTACACCTGCTCTTTTTCCTTAATACTTATCCCCTGGTAACTTGCTATATAATTTACTAATTTATTACACTTATTGTTTAAATGACTTTCTCTGACCACCCATTCCCACCTCTGAATTTGAGCTATGCAAGAGCAAGGGATCGTTACATGACTTTTTCACTCATTTGGTAAGTCTACCAAGTGCCTCTAGAAGACTGCCTGGCACATAGCAAGTGCTCAATAAATATTTTAACAGAACATTAAGAAACCACAAATTAGAAAAAGAATGCTGAAACTAGACAAACTAATACAGTTAACTGACAGCAAAAAATAAGAAAGGAAAGATGAAAATAGAGAAACACCTTAGAGAAGAAAGCAGTCATGTGAGGCATATGCCACAGTACAACACAGCGAGAACAGAATGCTCCTGAGGGACTAGGAGGACCATTATCAGACGAGCCCAGCGCAGGGAACACCACAGGTGTGGGAAAGGCAGTCATTTTAAAAGATTAGGGGACATAAAAACCTTAGCAATGAAAATGTTCCAATTATTGGAAAATCTGCCTATGATGAACGTCTCATTCACTGATGTCAGTTATTCCATCTTAACTACTTGGGCCCACTTTCACTTTTTCATAGGTGAGCACTGCGGTCCAGCACAAAAAAAAACATGGAAACCAGTCGGTGTCCTGCCACTAACTACCAAGTTCTCGTGGACAACCAACCTTAATAGGAGAATTTACTCTACACAAGCACTGAGGTCCTTTCATCTCTAATGTTGTGTAATGCTACGATTTTATGATCTGAGACAAGTTTTAGATATTACTGACAAAAGAAACTTTAAGGAAGAATGTCCTTTTTTTCAAAAAAGATGTATTTGAGAGAGAGAGAGAGAAACAGTGCACTTGTGGTGGGGGTGGGGGGAGAGGGGCAGAGGGAGGAGGAGAGAATCTCAAGCAGACTCCACACTGGGCACGGAGCCCAACACAGGGCTCGAACCCAGCACCCTGAGGCCAGGACCTGAGCTGAAACCAAGAGTCAGATGCTCAATCTACTGAGCCACCCTGGTGACACTCAAGGGAAAATGTTCTTAGTGATAGCTGTAACTCCACCTCTTTGCATCTCCCCCACAAACTGACATTATCCTGGGGATATAATCATGTCTCTGTTCTAAAATATTTACGTAACTGATTCAAAAGCTTTAGTAATTTAATTACTAATGACAAATGTCTGGAAACACACGTAAGACACACTATAATACAAACCTCCCTTGATTTAAGAGCTATTCATAAAAAGTGGCTTGATTAAATTGTACAAATAACCATCTAACCTTTCTAATTTATTCAAGGAAGTTATCCCTGGCCTTTAAAATAAATAATAAATATTTCAAAATGCTGAGAACTTGCTATCATTCAAATTCTATTAATAGTTATTTATAAAGTAGTAGATGCCTACACATGATTGTCTGATTTTGCTACATAATTGAAGAAAAGTGTCAGTCTGATATAATGAATACTTTTCTAAATATAAGTCATAATTTTCATGTACATAGAGTAACATTATTATGAGAAAAATGGTTAATGTCTTTTTTAGGTTAAGTTCCAGAAAGTACTTAAATATTTAAGAAGCAAAGACTCATTTATAATGATCATACTCAATCCTTCAATGCAAAGTACTTCCAACAAATGGAAAAGGAAAGCATTTATCAGTCTTCACGGACTGTGAACACACCACTTAGCACCCAGCTCAGCAGAGCTGAGCTAGGACGGAGGTGCATGCCTGTTCTGGATCTGGAGCACCACCTGGTGGCCGGAGTGAGAAAAGAGGCCATTATCCCACCACCTTTCATTGCTCCATGGGGTCAGCATGGACCCAGAGCAACCTCCTTCCCTTTTCTTTACCACATGGTCGAGTAACATATGCCTCAATATAAGATAACTTTCCTCAAAATGAGTATCCTTCCGAAGAGGAGATCTCCTTAATATTTGAGACAGTCATAGGAAGTCCTCTGACCTAATTTAGAAAACTGCTTTTTGGGAAAGCACAGTAGTTCTAACTACCTCAGTCATAACTTTTAAATTAATAATACAAGACCACCTGATGGAATCAACAAAGTATTTATAGGTAAAAGGGCGTAATTTCAGAGTCCTGTTTCTGGAAAACCAAACAAACAAAAAGTGGCAAGGGGAAATGGGGCTGTGCTTACAACGCTGAAGCTCAGCAGTGAGCACACAGGGGTTCACCATACTGTCTTTATGCTATGAATGCTTGAAATTTCCAATTTTAAAGTGTTTTAAAAATTACAAATATGTCATTCAGATTTACTTATCGATCTTAGGGATATGTCTGTCAAGTAATATGTGAACTTTCCCCCCCAAAAAAGCCTCTAAAACCTAAAATTCCAAAACAGTTTATTAATCATTTTTTGAAAGTCTTAAGATTTCCTTAAAAAAAAAAAAAGGTAACACTCTGAATGTCATGATTATCTACAACCAAATAAAGAAAAACTCTCCCAATGTTATTCAAGTAGTACTTACAGCCTAGCGTAACATTTCCCCTTATTTCCATCCACGGATTCAGTGTGAGAAAAAAGTTATGGGTCATTCAAGATGCTGTTTGTTAGATAATTTTTAAACCTTAGAATTTACACTGTTGAGAATTTTCCTATTTAGGACAGTCACAGTGATGTCATTTCTGTCATCCACTCAATTGCTCACTCCCTTTCATTTTCCTGTTGCCTGAGCATCAGTCTGCCACTTGTTTCCCAAAACTGTACAAAGTAAAAATGCAAAACACCATTCTCTCTAAACATTTCAGCCAATGATCATAGAGGTTATCCGAAATAAGACACTTCCTCTAACATCTTTTCAATAATTTAAAAAATCAATCAGGAATAGGTTTCTCACCCATTGTCAAAAAAACCAAGTTTGGTACCACACTCTGTAGGGTACACTGTGGAGTTAAGGCACTCCTAACTGTAAACTGGAGTGCAAGAGGGTACAACATCTGGGAAGGGAATTTGGTGAAATCTAACAACATATGAACTTTTGCTCTTTGATGCACTATGTGAAACAACCATAAAAGTATACCTCCACACGTATATAATGACAAAATAATACTAACTGTAACCGCACAAAATTAGACCTAGGGGCACTTGGTGGCTCAGTCAATTGAGCATCTGACTCGTGATTTCATCGATCCTGGGAGTGAACCCCGTGCTGGGCTCCACACTCAGTGAGGAGTCTGCTTGAGATTCTCTCCCTCTGTCCCACCCCCACTCACATGCTTGCCCTCTCTAAAATAAATAAATCTTTAAAGGAAAAAAAAAAAAAAGAATCCAAACATCCATTACAAGAAACCACTTCAATAAACTATAGCACAAACTATTACCTCAGACTGATGAATCTCCAACCTCTACCTCCAAAACTAAGAATACAGTATATGTTAATTAATTGCATTTAAATTTAAAAAATAATAAACACAGAGTAGGTAAGCCCATAGAGAGAAACTGGATTAGTTTTTGCCTAGGGTTATAATTAAGGGGAGGAGAGAGGAGGATAAAAATGTTCTAAAATCATATACATTTCTGTAAATGAAGTAAAAAACACTGAATTATAGACTTTAAATGGGTGAAACTTATAGCATATAAATTTTATTGAGATAAAGCTGTTAACAAAAAAAAAAACAAAAAACAAACTACAGCATGTCCTTTCACAAAACAGCATGTGGGTGAAGTAACAAAGAACTAGGATTCTCTATGAGATGCTACGACTGTGACCTTGGATATGTTTTCATGGAAAAAAGAACAGTGCCAAAAAGTGTACACAGGATGTTTCTCTTGGTGAAGAGGAGGAAAAAGAAGATTATTCACATGTATTTGCTTATTTTTGCAAAAACACACAAGACACCAGAAGGATAAACCAGAAACTCATCAAAATGCTTATTACTGAGGGACAGGGAACAGGCTGGAGAAGACACGGAAAGAGGACTTCTCTGTGTTTTATCTCTTTGGGTGGCTCTGGAACCAGATAAATATATCACCTATTAAAAAACTGAAATTAAGAAGTAAACCCCCAGGGCAGCCCCAGTGGCTCAGGTGTTTAGTGCCGCCTGCAGCCCAGGGCATGATCCTGGAGACCCTGGATCGAGTCCCGCGTCGGCTCTCTGCATGGAGCCTGCTTCTCCCTCTGCCCTCTGCCTGTGTCTCTGCCTCTCTCTCTCTCTCTGTGTCTCTATGAATAAATAAAATCTTAAAAAAAAAAGTAAACCCCCAAATTCAAAGCAAACTGAAATAAATGAACATAATCAATCTGGTATCATAGCCACAGAAGAGAATAAAATTATTCCATGTGACTTCTGAATATAGTACTCTGATGGAACTAGCTGAAGGGGATTATGTTCCAGGGACAAAAAAAAAAAAAAAAAAAAAAAAGATCAAAAAAGGATCATAACCAGCATTTATCAGCTATCAGTACAGTTATTGATACTGTAATGTTGAATCTACTTTATGTATATATAATACAAACCAAGTTCATAAATATGCTAATGTAATCAAGAAACACAAAAAAAGAAACAAACAAAATTAGGAAAGTCACGATAATATCACGTTACATTTGAATTGGAAATAGCAACATAAACTCATACTACTGAATTCTTCTTGGTCTCTAAATTTAATCTCCATTAAAAGAAACCGAGGCTTCTTAGAAAAATGGCTGACAGGTTCCAAGACTGGGTTGGGAAATGTATAAAACAAGACTGGCATATCTTTCTGTTCTAGAAAACAGGAAGGCTCTCAATATTAAAAGGAGCCTATCAAAGGACAGAGAGGATATCTTGATGAAATGTGAACTGATCAAACTTTGGAGTTTGAGCAACAAAAAAAATGATGACTGTGACTATAAAGTACTGAATAAAAAAATATCCAGAAGTTTTGTAGTAGGAAAAAAAAAGGGGGGGGGAGGGAGGGAAACTCATTTGTCACCAGCTCCTTTCTCTAAAATTGTAATTAAGATGAAAGAATTCAGCACTTTGCCTTCTTAGGAAAAACTACAGGTTATCCTCAGTTGATTAAAAGAAAATCTCCTCCAGCCTTTTTAAACAAGAAGAATGGCTATTAATACATGTATTAAAAGAGAAAAAGAAAAGCTAAACAAATCCCTATTCAACAACCAACAGTGAAATGATGGATCCAAAGATCATCAACAGACACTAACACCATTACCTGAAAGGTTGTTGAAGAAAGGGCATGCATCTGTGCTGAAATACCTCTCTACAGATTACTTGCTAATCACAAGGGGTATCTTGTCCTTACAATGAAGAGATCTGGAGGTCACTAGCTTAACATGGTGTTCAGAATTAGCATCATCAGCACCAAGACAACACACCCTTCCATATCTTCAGACATAATATGACATACACAAAATTACCAAATGAAGTACACATGGCAAGATTCTTTAACCTGAATCCAATCAAGGTTTAGACTTAATTTTTCAGTCTACACGAAATTGGGACCACAAAGAAGGTAAATTAGACCAGGAAGAAAGATTCAGACAAATACAGAATGTGGGACATTTTATAAGACAAATGGCCTGGGCTTTCAAAAACCAATGCCATGTAATGCCGTAGTAATGAACATAACTAACACCCTGATTTAGGCACAAAAATATGATTCTCCACTAAAAGGATTTGGAACTCCCTGGAAAAAAAAGGCAGATACCAAATCTGGAAGGAAAAGCTACAACACGAATCTAGAACATCTTGTCACGCCAGATAAGGAAATTCTTGATTAATGGGGTCATAGCATAAGGTCATGGGAGTTAACATGAGGGGAACCTAGTGGCCAAATTTGGGACAATTTAAGCATTAAAAAAATTATGCAGTGGATTATAAAAATATTGCAAAAGTTTTTTAAATCCATAAGTCCACAGTGATATCAAAAGGAATAAAGACGGTGGGTGGGAGTGAATAGAAAGATAATGTTCTTCTTTACAGTAAATATGCAATTTCCGGTCATAAACGAGGTAAAAAAAAATGCAATACAATTTGATAAATCATCATTCTGCAGCCTCTCCCATCTTCCCATAACTAATTTAGGCAAAGAACATCAAAGGACATTAATACAATTGGCTGATACACTGTTGGGAAAGAGATTATTCAAAATTTCTCAAAAACATCATCCTACATATTACTTTAGGGTATTGCATGCTTTACAATGGAAAGATCTAATTACAAAGGTGAAAAGGTCACTCAACAATAAAGAGATCTGAGGTGCCTGGGTGGCTCAGTCAGTTGAACAACCAACTCTTGATTTTGGCTCAGGTCATGATCTCAGGGCACCATCCTGTGCATGGAGCCTGCTTGGGATGCGCTCGCTTGAGCACACTAGCGCGCTCTCTCTCTCCCCCCCTCCTCCTCCTCACAGGTGCAAGTGCTCTCTGAAAAACAAAACACATCTAGGTCGGATATACTAATTTTTTAAAAATGGGAAAATATAAATAAATACAGGACTAGATATTAGAAGACATTTGTAAATCATTGGTAATTTTCTTATGCATGACAATGATACTGTGTTTTGAATACATACATCTTATTTTCCAGAGAGGCAGGCTAAAGAACTTAGTAAAATGTCATGGTGTACAATAGAAGTTAAAACAATTTACACATTCAAAAAAGATGAGGCAAACATGGAAAAATAACTATTCTTGAATTTAGATGATGAGTATACAGGTAGTCAGTATACTATTCTTTCAATTTTCTTTTTTTTTTTTTTTTTTTAAAGATTTAACTTACTTATTTGAGAGAGAGAGTACACACACATGAGGAGGGGTGTGGGGCAGAGGGAGAGGAAGAAGCAGGCTCCTTGCTGAGCAAGGAGCACGATGTAGGGCTCAATTACAGGATCCTGAGATCGTGTGAGCCGAAGGCAGATGCTTAACTGACTAAGCCACCCAGGCACCCCTCAATTTTCCTTTATCCTTGAAAGTCCACAATAGGGGTGCCTGGGTGGCCCAGGGGTTGAGTGTCTGCCTTCAGCTCAGGGCATGAGCCTGGGGTCCTGGGATGAGTCCCACACCAGGCTCCCTGCAGGGAGTCTTGCCTAGGTCTCTGCCTCTCTCTGTCTCTCATGAATAAATAAAATCTTTTTTAAAAATCCATAATAAAATTTAAAAAACAATTTAGTCAATGCCTCAGAAATGTGAAGAGACCACTGAAGCTATGAGTACAGTCTGTTTTTCAAAGCGTTCAGAAAAGCTGAGAATTTTAATTATTTTAAGGAACCAATGGCACTTAATAAAGATTAGATAACAGTATTTTCTATAATATAATATCAATAAAATTCCAGCTAAGATTCCATGTTTCTAGGACATGAAATTAGTGTTTTGAAAAACAAAGATTTGCCTATATGGTTTTATATTGTATTATATAAAAATAGGTTACAAATTACACTCGTTTGATTTTATTTATATTACTTTCTGAAGATCTGCTATCTATCTGAATGACTGAAAACAGGAATGGAAGCAAACATGCTGGAGTAATTCATCGAGTCCTTTATAATCTATCTACAATTATGCGCTACTTCTCTAAGGATGTTACTAAAAAGAACCGACTTGCTATCTTATATATCAAAGCAGTCTATATATATATTTATCTTCTCATCAAATTTTTGAAAAAATAATCTACTTTCTTGGGTGCTGAAATGACTATTTTATGGCTATCAACAGAGTTAAAATGGATTTTATGCACTGATATGGTCGCTTGAAATCTCCAAGTTACAATGTGGACTTTTATTTACTTTAAATGCTTTACAACCCTAAAAGCAAAAAATGTTATTTTCTTGAACACAAGTGAGTTAGTTTCACCCATTATAGAAACAAAGCTACCCCATAGTAAGCCACTGCACAGAGCCCCTAGCAAAAGTCAGAAGAACACTTAAACTCTTGGGAGAACTGTTTTGGCTTCTCCTCCTGCCCCTGAGCACAGGGACACTGGCCATTCAATCATGCAGAAAATCACAGCCATGTACCAGGGGAAATGACTTCTGCACTCGAGGATGCATGAAATGGGTTCCTTTGAAATAAAACATCACACTTCAAGACTGGAAAGCAAAGTATTATGTTCAGATCAGTTTGTCAAGACAGCCAAGGCTATAGGTAGAGTGTGCTTACTTTCTATCTGTAGGCAAGGGTTTTGCCAAGTGAAGTAAGAATTTCTAGGATGAAAACACAACAGATAAAGGGCCTTGTCTGCAGCAGTGATCCTCTCCTTACACGGAACCATCTCTAAGGCAGCTCAAAGGCCTGAAAGTCCTTATTAACTAGCCCAAAATTTAACTATCTTACCTGGAGAAGACCAGAAGATGCTGCTCCTGACCACTGCCCTGTTTATAAAGCAGGAGTGTCCCTCAAAGGGAAATGACTATTATTACTCCTAACTCCAGAGCAGTAGCATGAGGGGCAAAGGGGCAGGCAACAAGAATAGAGTGCACCTCACCAATTCCCAGGGAAAGTAACTATATTTGCAACAGTGCATGGGAAGTTCAAGCCTAAGGTTATTCTTAAAAATTGAGATTTTGGTGATAAGTCAGTAAGAAGAGACCAGTAGTTTCATGAGGGAAATAAGCTAAGCCACAGGCCCAGCTGATACACCAGAGAAAAACATGAAGAGACAGCTAGGAAGAGCCCTCTTGGAGTCCAAACTGTAAAGAACAGCCTCAAAACTGTCCCTGCAAAGGGGCCCAAATTTAATTAAACCAGACTACAGAGCAATTTATGCCCAGGTCACTGCTGAAAAGCACGGAGCAATCAGCCAGCAATTAGCGTAGCCTAAGAGCTAGGTCTGATACCAACAGAAATAAACATGTTAATACAGGATCAAGATAAAATAGAAAACTGGGAAGATCACGGTCATCCCAGGGTAAATGCAATGCTCAAGGCTGAGCCCTAGGGAGTGACACCAGAGACCTCTCAGACTTCATATAAATGCATACTCTCTTTTCTTCCCTATTGATTTTATAATCAATTGTATAAAAGAGCATAATTGTGTTGTTGAAACTATGACAATATATTTGACATCATCGTTAAGAAGGTGGATGGGAACAAAGCTGTAACACTTTGTAACAGTGTAAGGAATTACACTAGATAGTAACTCAAATCCACTCCTAGCTACATTCCAAAGAGAAAGGAGTATGTCCACCTAACACTTGTACATGAATGTACACAGAATTTTTCAAAAAAAAACAAAAAAATGAAAACCACCCAATGTCCACTCATGAATGGAGAAACATAATGTGGTACAATGTCATATTATTCATCCATAAAAAGAAATACTGGTATATGCTGAAACACAGATGAACCTTGAAAACATTATGCTGCGTAAAACAAGCCAGTCAACAAGAGACCACATACCATATAATTCCATTTGTATGAAATATTCATATTAGGTAAACCCAAAGATGGAAAATGAAATAGTCACGCTTAGAGCTAGGGCATTCAAGAAAAAAAATGAGTGACTATTGATGGGTATGGGGCATGGGGCTTCTTTTGGGATGATGAAATGCTCTGGTGTTAGTGATGATGGCTACACAACTGAACGTACAAAAAAACCACTGAATCATATACTTTCAATGGGTGAATTACATCTCAATAAAGCTGTTATTAAAAAAAAAGCATAGTGCAGAGTCTTGATCTGCAAGATAATACTTTATTTCTTAGAAACTATATTCAGAGAGATGATGAACAAATCAGCTTATAAGAAAAATACCATTTTAGGGACGCCTGGGTAGCTCAGTAGTTGAGTGTCTGCCTTTGGCTCAGGGCATGATCCCGGAGTCCCAGGATCGAGTCCCATATCGGGCTCCCTGCATGGAGCCTGCTTCTCCTCTCTCTGCCAATGTCTCTGCCTCTCTCTCTGTCTCTCATGAATAAATAAATAAATAAAATCTTTTAAAAATATACCATTTTATAGGTCTCTGACAACTCTGTAAGAATGCAGTTAGATGTCAGGTAAATAAAATGCTATGGATGATCTCAATGTCAAAGGATTTATCAAATCCAATACAGTATTTACAAAGCCATACTCACTTGAAATCAAAATACTGTTCTGTCAAAATCATTTTCACCGGCATAAATTTGCTGTAAGCATGTGATTCTATAAAGGAGATCACTAAGGCAAAGCTATTTGGCTATAATAAAGAAATCCATTACATAGTTCTATTTAAACACAAGGTCAAATCACATACCCAAAGTTCAGTACTACTGATGGTAGTGAATGTAAATGAAAAATGTACAGTTAACTGCATACAAAAGGAAATACAAATCTGAATGGCTCAAATTAAAATTTACTGTAGAAAAATTTAAATTAAATGCCATGTTCATCTTTCTAAAAAATATATATATATACCGCTTTTATAGTATGGATTATACCCTATAATATGCATCATTTATATTACATATTAGAGCTTCCCATAATATATAACAAAATTGAGAAAATGTAGCACACAGACGAATACAAAGCCTTGATTTTAAGATTATTTATTTGAAAGAGAGAGCAAGAGAGCACCAGTGGGGGGTGGGGGGGGGGGGAGGCAGAGGGAGAAGCAGACTCCCCAATGAGCAGGGAGCCCGATGTGGGACTCAATCCCAGGGCCCCAAGATCATGACCTGAGCCAAAGGCAGACACCCAACCGAGCCACTCAGGTGTCCCTACAAAACCGTTTTTAAAAAGCCTCAATCAGGGTGCCTAGGTGGTTCAGTTGGTTAAGCATCTGACTCAAGCTCAGCCTATCTCTTGATCTCAGAGTTGAGTTCAAGCCCCATGCTGAGAGGGGGGAAAAAAAAAGCCTCAATCATGCTTTGAGTCTAACTACAGAGCACCACCCTGGTGCCTCTCCTAGTTTCTGATTAGTATCTTCCCATGGTTAGTTGCCCCACAGGCTTCTCAAACACAACCTGGCCAACATAGAACTCATTTTCTGTCCCAAAATGCACAAATTCTTCGTCCTCTTGTGTTTCTTATCTCAGAGAAGGTCATCATGATCTACCCAATCATGTAAGCCAGAACCAAAAAAAAAAAAATTCAATCTGGACCCATCCCTCCCCTCCATTTCCAACTTCCAAAGTCAAACACCAAATCTTCAACAACTCTCTCTCTGAAGTGTCTGCTGTACCCTCACCATCCTCTTCCTACTAGTGTGGACTTCAAGTCCATCATACCTCGCTGGCTCTGCCTCAAGTCTCACCACTCTTTAGTAAAACCTCCCGCACACACCTGCCCTTGGCCAACATTCTAGTGGGAACCACTCCTCTACTCTTTTTAAAACATGTGGTTCAAATAAGTACCTTCCTCCACTGAAGCTCTTGGGTAGAACACGTGATCCAACATGACCAGAGTTCTCCATCCCCCAGTCATCACAGTGGCTGGTTCAGGGATAAGAATAGATCTCAAGTTGGGCCAATCAGTACCTTCCTTGGGACTTCTTACTGAAGTAAGAAGTGCACGTTATTTTTTGCTGAGATCACTTGTTGTGAGAACAACGTACCTTAAACTGACATCATTATCTCTGCCACCATGTGCCTGGTTCAGATTCGACCCTTACAAAGAAAGCAAGGTGGGAGACCACAAGCAAGAAACACTAATGGTATTTTCCTGAGATCTAGTGAAGCCAAAACTTCTTCATTACATATGCAAATAAATCCCTTCTTAAAATCAATTCAACTTCGGTTTTTTGTTGCCTATCAAATTCTAACACAACTAAATGGAATTCTCTAGTTACACTATCTAAAATCCTTCAATAATTCTTTATTACCACTAAGGTTAAAAGTCCAAGACTTTAAAGTCTACAAATTCTGGCCCCTTGATTATTTGATGGCACTACAAAACACCAAAAGTGAAGTAGAAAGATAAATGATAAACTAAAAAAAAATCTGCAACTTTTATCCCAAGGGCATAAGTCCTTATTATATAAACAGTGTCTAAGAAATGAATGAAAAAAAATCAATACTCCTAGAAAAACAAGCAAAACTATGACATGGTTCACAGAAGATAAAACTCAAATGGATTTTAAACATAAGAAAACATGCTCAATTTCATTTATAATAAAAGAAATGAAAATTAAAACCACACAAATTTCATTTGCATGTATATGGCAAAAATTCACAATTATAAAAATCTGAGTGACCAAGGCATTGGAGGAATAGGCATTCTCACAGATTGCTGGCTACAATCCCTGTGAAGAGGAACCCCCTGTGGAGAGGAACTGACCCAGCAACCTGAAGCTTCTAACAAATACACAATGACAAAAATACAAACAATTCTATGCACAAGAGTACACCTACAATGCTTTATGAAAGGGTAAAAGACCAGAAATCACCAAATGGCCACCATTAAAGGTCAGACTAAAGAAACCATGCTAATACTTGGCAGCTAGAAAATGAAGATTTCCATATATTATTCTTGTGTAACCTCCAAGTATGCTATGTTCATATAATAAAGAAGGGGAATCATGTGCATGTATATGTACTGTAAAAACATACATAGATACATATACACACACCACACAGAAAGATCACACACAAGCACATATATTGTATAAACATTTGTTTCTATTTTCAAAAAGTGTCAATAGAAGAAAGCAAAATTAATTCTAAGATAAACGACCCAGTTTCTTTCAAAAATGCTATTAAAAACAAGAGGGAAATTTATTTTAAATTAAAAGATGTTTAGAAGAATATCAATAAAAAAAATAAAAAATAAAATGTGATGCATAGATCCTACATGAATCTTGATCCAAACAAACCAACTATAAAAAAAAAAAAAAAAAAAAAAGACATTTTTGAGACAGCTAAAGAAAATCGAACATATACTGGGCATAAGATGATGTAATTACTGTTAAGTTTGCTGAGTGTGATTACGGTACTGTAGTTATATTTTTTAAACTTTTAAGCTTTCAATCTAGACATTTCTCCTTTTTTAAAAAAAAAAATACTATGCAATGAAACGCTGGGACACCTGCACCCCGATGTTTATAGCAGCAATGTCCACAACAGCCAAACTGTGGAAGGAGCCTCGGTGTCGATCGAAAGATGAATGGATAAAGAAGATGTGGTTTATGTATACAATGGAATATTACTCAGCCATTAGAAACAACAAATACCCACCATTTGCTTCAAAGTGGATGGAACTGGAGGGTATTATGTTGAGTGAAGTAAGTCAATCGGAGGAGGACAGTGTATGTTCTCATTCATTTGGGGAATATAAATAATAGTGAAAGGGAATATAGGGGAAGGGAGAAGAAATGTGTGGGAAATATCAGAAAGGGAGACAGAACATAAAGACTCCTAACTCTGGGAAATGAACTGGGGGTGGTGGAAGGGGAGGAAGGCGGGGGGGTGGGGGTGAGTGGGTGACGGGTACTGAGGGGGACACTTGACGGGATGAGCACTGGGTGTTATTCTGTATGTTGGTAAATTGAACACCAATAAAAATTATTTTATTAAAAAAAATACTGTTTATTATGTATTTGGATTACAAAAGTGCCCAAGTATCATTTTAAATAATCCTTTATCCCTCGTATTTTCTGTGAACTGGTTATTCTATCTAGAAGCTTATATAGGGGATCCCTGGGTGGCTCAGTGGTTTAATGCCTGCCTTCAGCTCAGGGTGTGATCCTGGAGTCCCAGGATCGAGTCCCATGTTGGGCTCCCTGCATGGAGCCTGCTTCTCCCTCTGCCTGTGTCTGTGTCTCTCATGAATAAATAAATAAATCTTAAAAAAAAAAAAAATAGAAGCTTATATAGTTCAGGCTCTATTTCTTCACCAAGAATATTCCATAGGAAGCATTTTATATTTCTTACATACACAGTCCTGTTGCCAAAAATGCCCTTCTCCCTTTTGGCCTGATAAACCTTTACTTATTCTTCAAGACTTGGCTCAGAAGTCACCTCCTTCAGAAAAAAACCTCTTTAACCTCCTGTCCTATACTAAGCTGGCTTCACCTACTTACTCTACTCCAATAGTCAACCCAAATGGCACTGGAAATGCCTATCCGTCTGTTGCCCCAATCAGGCTGTGAACACCATTAGCAATGGACTAGTCTGCAGGACTGGACACCTGAAGCTTAAGCAGGCAAAGTTCCAGGAAACGAATCTTTACCCAGTAAACATACCAGATCGTGGCCTTGTGTTGTGGCCCAACCATTCATACCTGATAAGCAGGAAGCACAAAGCCAGGATTTCCAGGGTAATAGGAAAGAATAATGTTCAAAAGAAGTAAGACCCCCTGAGAATATCAAAGATTGCTTCTTACAGCTGGCAGACTCCTTACTGTCATCATCCACAACTGCATGTTTCAACAGGGAACTTAAGGAAGCACTTCCCAAACCAGAATGAGTATGCAAATTGCCCAGAGACCTAATTCCCAATGCAGATTTGGATTCAGCACCGTTGAAGTGGGATCCCATTCCAGGTGGATGCTGTTGGTCTGCAGACCACACTCATCTAGTAAGATTCTGACCTGAAAGTCAGCCCCCCTCAGGGAACATACAGCATTAACTCCTGTCTTACTAATCATCTCTTTTAAGCTAAAACAGTCTGTGTCATTAAAACAAACCCAAAATTTAATTCTTCTGCATCTGTTGGCATCTTTCTTTTAATATATCCCCCTGTGAGAAATATGCAATCTCTCATTCATTTAGATCTCTCCAGCTGGAAAATAGAGGCCCTCAGTAAATGCTTGTGAAGTGACAGTCTATATAATCTCAACATATTTGATTCTTTTCCACTGGTTTCTTAAGATATGTTCACTGGTCCATCTTTCCCATTTAATTATTAACTCTTCCCTCTGTACATGACACATGGTCTGCTCTGGCACAAAACCAGCACTCGGTAATATCTGCTGACTCAGCCTGATGACTGGACACAAACACGCTACACCAGGTTCTTAGAACCGTGAATAAGAATCTATCCTTTTTCTCTGAGGGACTTAAATGCTCACATGTAGGACTAGTTTTCACAAAAGTTTAGTCATGTATATTGAAAAGGATCATCAGCTCTATGTAACAAGAAAATAGTGAAAGAAAGTTCTATATTATGCTTCTTCACAGACAACCTCATCAAGATAGGAAAAAACGTTTCACAAAAGGTACCTCAGTCTTCCCACATTCATCGGGTGGATCCTGGTGTATGGCCATTTGATACTTGACATATAAAGAAAATGACTGGCTGAAGGACGACTTGAACTCTGGGTCCTCAAAGGAGACAGGGACTAACCTCACCTTCAGAGCAAGGAAAATACAAGCAAATGCTATTGAAACATCTCTCCCCGGTGATGTGCTTCTGAAGGTGAGGCTAGAGTAAGATCTCCGCAAATCCACTTCCAAAGCTCAGCACTGGAGTTTTTCAAGAAATGAATAAACCCTGGAACGTGCTGACTGGCACGGAGCCTAAAGTGCTAACTTTATACTACTACATATGAAAATGTTTAACTCGTAAGGGCCAGGACAATTTGTTTTTCTTTTGTTTTTTGCTCTTTCCCCCTCTGTGGTTCTCTGCACAGAATCAACATTGTTGCTCATGGTAGTGGGGCACTACTTCTGTCCCCTCTACTAGTATGAAGTGTTTTAAGATTTTTCCCCTTCCACATTTTTCTTGGGTAATCTGGTTTATAAAATTACAAGCATATGAGAACTTCTATTAAAATATTCTATTATCTTTAAAAAAAATTCTACTAGCTTACTTTTCTAGTCCCACTCAGTTGTGTATAGGTAGTACATCAACAAAGTATAATTTGGCTTTTTTTTTTCTTAATAATTTGGCCCTTATGAACTCTGTCTACACATGACTTTTAAATGGAGATAAAGCATATTAACCATGTTGTGCAAAGCATGCCTGTCATAAAAATATAAAGGCTCTTTTGTTTTTTCCTCATAAATATTTTATCTTAGAGCTCTACTTATTAATTTTTAGAGAAATACATCTAGACATAATAACTTTAAATAAAGAAAATTCATTTTACGTGTTACTTCCACTTTGAAATTACATGTGACTAGCATTAATGTGTGTTAGGGAAAATCTGCACTTTCAGAATGCCTCTTACTCCATACTCCTATCATTTTGCAGATATGCTGCCAATTGAATATAAATACAAGGTACCACAAATAAATCAAGTTATAATACAATGGTATTAAATGGAGGGGAAAGTTCCATTTGCACAGAAAAATTACACTTGGCCTGCTGACCTGGCTCACAGTTGGTTTATCAGGTGGGTCCTTGTGAATAACCATCTGGTAACGTTTATAGACCTGGTAAGACTCCTGAAATGTGGCTTTGAACTGAGAACTTGGTGGAGATGATCTCACCACCCTCACCTTCAGAAGGAGTTAAAAAACAATGTTCATTAATTAATTTATTCCACAGAATATGCAATAGTTACTCCCACCCAAAAAGAAATCAAAAGTTTCCATATTAAAGCACAGACATATGATAATATTTTAACATTAAAAATCAACAAGATAGTAATATTTTTTTAAGTTATTTCTCCAACTTACAGACATATTAAAAAGGCAGAAAATCCTGTCTGAACTCTTAAGACAAAGACCTATGACTGAACTATGGAAGATGGACTCTATTGTAAAACAGCAGAATACTTCTGGCATTCAATACACAAACACAAATAAATACTCTTAATTCTAGGTACATTCAACTCACCTTCAGTAAATCAGTCAGAAAAAGTAAAAATGTGAATGTATTTTTAGACACTTTTCATGAATCACTGCTAACTCTAAACTTACAAATTTTTTTTATAAGTGTGAGAGACAACCCTCACAAAGTATTCCTATTTCATGGCAGAGTTAAGAACGAAGACTCTAAAGTTAGATTTCTTTTACTCAAATTTTCATGTCACCATCTTGGTCAAGCAAAGAAATTTACCTCCTTGTGCTCTAGTTTCCTCACACATAAAATGAGGATGAATTAACAACAGTTTATTACACAGTAATGGTGAACATTTATTTTAACATCAATTATTTATACTAACCAGCTAAAATGTTTTAGCAAAACAGAAGAGTAAAAGAAAAAATCAAATGCAATATAATAAAAATGCTAACTGGAAAATATTCATGTGTGCCATAAGAAGTCATTCTTTTGAAAAGACTGACATACAGTGGACAAAAAAAAAATCTCTGCCCATCTGAGGTATCGTTACATTAAAAAAGTAAAAGCTGCCCACTGTAGAACTGATATGGGAGATGGGCCTGGTGTCCTGAACACATGATTAGTTATGATCAAAAGACAAAGGACTCTTCATTACATAAAGTAGTGTATTCAATTCTCTTTACAATTTGAGAAAGAGAAAGTCAATACCAAAATCAGAGCAGCAAAAACAAAACAAAAAAACAAAATCTGAGCAGCTAGTCAAAGTTGTTAAGACTTATGTCTATGTCTGGTAATATATATGATCCCAAGGTTTAGACTGCATTAAGGTTAATTTTCAATATCAGGTCATTAGTGACACTTAGATAGTATTAAGCTGTAAATTCAAACAATGACCAGTTACTAATGAGATAGGAGAATAAAATCATTAGCATTAATGTTTCAGAAAAAAATGTATAAATACCAAATACTGAAGAATGTAGACTTAATCTGGAATATAAATAAAAATTAATAAGAATACTCTAAAAGTAATCATACTATGCCTACATCTTTGAAATAATTATTGAGAGGATTAAAATACTATACCATAGTACTATTTAGTTAATTGCTAATTGCTGGCTCACTTATGTTTTATCATTTGTTGCCTTAATCAAGATCAGAATATTGGAATGGATAAAATAGTGATTTGCCTAGTATTATGTGCTCTACTTCACAATGTAACTAACCAAAACTGGCAAAAATGAAATTTTAAATAGTATATTTTGTCCCTTTAACTACTAAATTTCAATCAAGGGATACAAGAAACCAGAGTCCCTTAAACAGTAAGTAACATGCTAAAACTGGAATTAGTAGCCAAACCACCTAAAAGTATTTATTTTAAATCTTAAAAAAGAAAAAAAAAAAGTTTTTCTCAAATAGCAGTTAGCTTACTAACTACAAATACTTCTCCATCCCAGTTCACTTTAATTTCCCATTATTTAAACAGCAAAACATCAATTTATATAACCTCAAATGAAAATAAACAAGGTACCAACAACAACAACAAAATAAAACACCCTCCAAAGTACCTCTAACTTGTGTGATGCATTCTCTGGTAAAGATTCAAAAATTAAATCTTCAAGTGATTTGGGCTGGTTGGATTTATTAGCCTTTGGTTGGAACAAAGATGGCGGTTCACCTTGAGCCTGGAAACCTGCTAGTTCTCCAGCTGGGTTCTGATGCATGAGTTTTAACCTTTTCCTTTCTTTCCGGATTTCCTTTGCTTTCCGACATGGAGGCTTACTCAAATCTGCCCCTTTGCCTAAAAACAATTGCAAAATATTAGATCAATCACATTTGACTCTAGAAATTTTTTTTTCTTCAAAAATCTCAAAGGTTCTATACAATTAAGTCCAAAGAGTTTCAATAGTTAAGTCAGCTTTGTAGATAGAGGTTTCGGGAGATTCTGGTGTAGAGCTCTAAGTTAATCATAAAATTCTACCTCAGAAGCAGAAACTGTCAAAGAAAATAGTCACAGAAACTTTTCACACAGCTCCTACTCTGAAAATTAAAAAAAAAATTAATATTCATCCACTTCTTTGCCTTTATAAGCTGGAAAAAAAAACTAAATATCTTCTACTTCAGGACACAGATATTTTCAGCGCATTCGTGAGAGATATTTCTCTCAAAACACTGGTGACATAAATACATGATTAGGAGTAAATGAGTACTAACCCCGGAAAACACTTTGGCAGGTTTTTCAATGAAAAAATGCCCTCACTTACTTTTAAATATTTGTGTCTATCTAACCAAAAGGACTCATTTGTTCAGTTCCAGTTAATAAGAGTTTAGTTTGAATTAAAAGAGAAAATATCAAACTTAAGGCCTTTAAGATATAAAAATTTTAACTTCAATAAACCACAAATTTTAGTGCATGCCCTTTCCCCTAGTAAGCATCTTCAAGGACTTGATGCTAAGATCATTAAAAGCTACAGGCAAATAATGAACACAAATGAAAACTTCAAAATAATTTAAATGCCCAATAACAGAATTATTATATACTTTTTAAAACTAAGCAGAATATCAAATAGTCATTTGAAATTCTTAGAAGTTTTCAGAAATTTGTCATTACATAAGATTAGAAAGTAATTCCACTTATGTATAAATAGATACATGGAAAATATTCAGAAAAAAGCCTGGAAAGAAACATACCACTCTGCTAACAGTCATTTTACACAGGTTTAGAAAGTAGAGAAAGGACTTTTCTTGCTCTTTTTCTTGCAGTGTTCTCTTTTCTCCAAATTCTCTAACAATGAACATACTTTTGTAATTCTTTTAAGGTTATTAACAAAAAATGTTATTTTAATATCCTAAAACAGTATTTACAAATCACACGAAAGTCAGCAATATAAAGTTTTATAAGACTAACAAGTTCAATTTTATAGAAAAGAAAATCAAGACCCAGAGTACTGGAGTACCTGGGTGGCTCAGTGGTTGAGCATCTGCCTTTGGTTCAGGGAGTGATCCTGGAGTCCTAGTATCGAGTCCCACATCGGGCTCCCTGTGTGGGGCCTGCTTCTCCCTCTGCCTGTGCCTCTGCCTCTCTCTGTATCTCTCATGGATAAATAAATAAAATGTTTAGGGACACCTGGGTGGCTCAGCGGTTAAGCGTCTGCCTTCAGTCCAGGGTGTGACCCTGGAGTCCTGGGATCGAGTCCCACATTGGGCTCCCTGCATAGAGCCTGCTACTCTCTGCTTTATGTCTCTGCCTCTCTCTCTTTGCTCTCTCATGAATAAATCTTTAAAAAAAATAAAATTAAAAAAAAAGAATATCTAATGGATCAAAGGATTTAAGCATTGAGCTCTGATCCATGGCTATTAGCATTAACAAAGAGAGGTACCCAGACATTATGTGTCTCAAAGCACATTTCCACCACCCATGAAGTAAACTTACCCACCTTCAAATAAACAGTTTTCAAATCTGATTAAGACTTCTCTCTCAGACACCTGGGTGGCTCAGTGGTTGAGCATCTGCCTTCAGCTCAGGGCATGATCCCGGGTCAGGGGATCGGGTCCCACATCGGGCTCCCTATGAGAAGCCTGCTTCTCCCTCTGCCTATGTCTCTGCCTCTCTGTCTCTCATGAATAAATAAAAATCTTAAAAAAAAAAAAAAAAAAAAGACCTCTCTCTCCCCCCGAAAAAGCAAAACAAAACAAAAACACCAAAAACAAAAACAAAACAATTTAATCTTGAATCTGATCTGATTTAGTCTTGAATTTCTAGATCCAACTATCAATTTACAGGCCAGTACAGGAATATGTTAAACTGCACTGCAGATGTAATCAAATAACCCAGAACAGCCAACCTAGTTTCTTCAACAAATAAAGTGCAAATAAAAAGTGGAAGTGATGGACAGAACCTACAGACCTACAGAAATTTTCTCTGTCAACCAACTGCAATATGCATCTATGTTTGGATCCTGATACAAATACTTAAATATTAGAAACTTAAACATGGAATATTCAGTAACATAAGGAATCTTACTTTGGTATAATAGTGGTATTGTGAATATGTATTTGAAAGTTTTTATTTTTATTTTTTTTTTTAAGATTTATTTTAGAGAGAGTGTGCGCATGAGCTCACAGATGTGAGTGGGGAAAGAGGAAGAGGAAGAAAATCTTAAGCAGACTTCTTGCTGAGCATGAAGCCCAAAGCAGGGCTTGATCTCATAACCTAATGTGATCATGACCTGGCCCCAAATCACAAGTGGGATGCTTAACCGAGCTACACAGGCATCCCCAAAGTTATTATCTTTTAGAGATGCATTCTGACATATGGAACAATACAGTGTCTGGAATTTGTTTCAATACAGCATTGGAGGGGGCAACTGGATGATGAGTACAGATGAAACAACAGTTGCCCATAAGTCAGTAATAGTGTCACATGAGAGCAAGGTATGTGGAAGTTCATTCTGATACTGTCAACATTTCCAAAATTAAAAAATTTAAAACAAACTGTAAGTAATCTTATAACAATTAAAATAATAAAGAACTGACCCTATCACCCAAGAGAGTAAGCACTGAAAGAAATTATCTAAATCATATGGAACATTTTATTGGACTAGTCTTACTAATTAGAATGAAATCTCAGTTGGCATCCCTTTAAGTACCATAAAAGTACCATTAAAAAAAACTATTCAAGGGACGCCTGCGTGGCTCAGCAGTTGAGCATCTGCCTTCGGCTCAGGGAGTGATTCCGGAGTCCCAGGATCGAGTCCCACACATCCGGCTCTTTGCATGGAGCTGCTTCTCCCTCTGCCTGTGTCTCTGCCTCTCTCTGTCATGAATGAATAAGTAAAAGCTTAAAAAAAAAAAACTATTCAAGCAAAATGCAAACAAAATTTTCTGTATGTTAACATGATTTAGATAAGAAAAACTAAAATGGTAATAAAAATGTCTCCTTTGGATCATTTTGTATAAACAAATTCAAGAACTGAAGCATAACTATCCAAACTGACATTTTATGAAATAATTTTTTTAAAAAAACCATACAAGAACAGCTGGGGAGCTCAATGGTTGAGCGTCTACTTCACCTCAGGGCATGATCCTGGGGTCCTGGGATCCAGTCCCACATCAGGTTCCCCACAGGGAGCCTGCTTCTCCATCTGCCTCTGCCTCTGCCTGTCTCTCTCATGAATAAATAAATAAAATCTAAAAAATAATTAAAAAATTAAAAATCAGGGGCAGCCCCAGTGACTCAGCGGTTTGGCGCCACCTTCAGCCCAGGGAGGGATCCTGGGGACCCAGGATCGAGTCTCGCGTCAGGCTCCCTGCATGGAGCCTGCTTCTCCCTCTGCCTGTGTCTCTGCCTCTCTCTCTCTTGTCTGTGTCTCTCATTAATAAATAAAATCTTGGGATCCCTGGGTGGCGCAGCGGTTTAGCGCCTGCCTTTGGCCCAGGGCGCGATCCTGGAGACCCGGGATCGAATCCCACGTCGGACTCCCAGTGCATGGAGCCTGCTTCTCCTTCTGCCTGTGTCTCTGCCTCTCTCTCTCTCTCTCTCTCTCTCTCTCTCTCTGTGTGTGTGACTATCATAAATAAATAGAAATTTAAAAATAAATAAATAAATAAAATCTTAAAAAAAAAAATCAGACACTTAACCAAATGAGTCACCCAGGTGCCCCAATGTTGGATACATTTTTTAAAACCTAATTCTTTTATAAGTGGAAATGTAGGAAAAAAAATTTAGCTTTATTAAAGATGAAGCTAAACATCAAAATCTGGAAATTTTTAAACTAAAAATTCATTATGATTACAAAAAAATCTAATGATAAACTAAAGAACTTTACAATGTCTGTACTTTGAACATAATACCTAAGATTTACTTTGCCTCACTTCACACCAAAAATAAAAATGTCTAGCATTACATTTTTTCACAGATAAAAATTTGATCCTCAAACTTCCAGGGTCCTAAGGTAGTAAGAAGAAATGGAACTCTTTTAAAATACCTGTATTTAGGGATAACAAAACTATTATTTCAGGCTTTTTAAACATAACAGTTTTTAAAAGACATGATCTATCCATTTAAATTCAAGTAACAATAAATTCTAAAAATATGGATCTAAGATTTCACATAATTCGTGTTTTTAGCTGATAGGAGCCCAGGGGCTACAAAGTCTCAAGCACAAAGAAAATCACTTACCAGGACTCTAAAATGGCTGCAAAGCAAACTTGCCCTACCTGGTTTAGGAGCTGTGTGCACTTTAATTGGATGGGATGGTTCACCAGAGCCCAACTTCTCCTCTATATGTTGTGACTGAATTAATTCCTTAGATTCTTCTTTTTTGGGGCTTCTTCCTTTCTTCTTCTCTTCACTCTCAAAGCTCTCTTTGACGTCATCACTGAGTGTTTTAAGGTCACACTGTATATCCAATTTATTTATCAACCCAAAGTCACCTGCAACGGTGTCCTCCATGGTGGGCTCCATGGGCTCATCTACAAATCAGAAGAAATCAAAGTCCATCAGCCAGGCCATCTGACACAGAAACGATAAACATGGGGGGTGGGGGGAGTCCCCTTTTTTCCCCATGTGGGAGAGACTATGTGTTTGCATCAAATCCATTCTCCTGGCTTCCAAAGTAATAGACCTGTAGTTAAGACTGCAGTGCTCAAGCAGGGATGTGCACCACCAGTCCCTCTGCAGGTTTTAAGCAAGCCCCCACCAATGGAACATAACCAAATTGACATGTCCAATTAGGCCTTGCTTGTTTTTAAAGGAATTTTGTAACCCTGAACTTCCATTCTTTACCCTCCCCACTGGCTAGATTAGTAAAAACCAGAGTGACCTTGGAAATCACACGTTGAAGGAAGTCCCAGAAAGGATGGGGATGGGGTGGGGAACAGAGTTGCAAGCTAACATGGAGTACCCACGCTAGACTGTTCTATGAGGAAAGAAACAGACTTCTATCATTTTTTAGTCATTGCATTTTGATATCTTTTTGTTATAGCTGTTTACCCTGACACTTTTACATCACTCTTATGAATTAAGTTGTAGACATAAATAATTTAGAAGTCAAGCTCATCCTTCACAGTGACTGTGCAATCCTGTGTAAAGTGCACTGAAGCATCTGTTTCTCAGACATAATACCATTTTCCATTTACTTCACAAGGTACTGCGAGGATCAAGTAAGGTAAGAGTTGTCAAAGCACTGTGAAGACTAAAGTTCCAATAAACTCAAGACATCACAACATCTTTAAAACTGTCCTCCATCTTCTTCTGAGGCTGGACTTTCTTTCCCTGACAGACATTCCTTGTATCCTTGACTTTCTGGCTAGTGGTGACAGTCACAGAAGCACTAACAGCAATCCCCACCACCAGAGTAACAGTACAACCTGACTGTAGTTAAGGACCCATTCCCCTACTTAAGAAATAACCAAAAGTGAGAACCTTGGAAACCTACATCATTTTAAAGTAAAGAGCTTTTAGACCCCCAACTCATCTTACCCTCACAATTTCCTTTGGAAATTTCCCCTTTAGCCAGAAATTTCAACATTCTTTTCAAAACCTTCTTGTGAGATTTTGATGGCTGAAACTGTAAAGGTCGGCACCTAGGAAAGCAAAATAAATATTTAAAAAGTGAACTGAAACTAGAAGAAATAAAATGAATTCTGGACAGTATCTAGTACAGTGAGGCAAAACTCATGCCTAGGATTTCCAGTTAAAGACAAGGCTTGATATCGCCTCTAGTTCCACTCCAAACCTCACTACAACTACATTAAGGAATCAGAAAAAAAGAAAAAGACATAAATCCCTGAGAAAAATAGAATAGGGGAAATGTTGGATGCTAGACAGCACATTACAAGTGGTAACTGACAGCAGACCAAAGAATGTTGACTCCTGAGCCAACAGTGGAAAAAGCCAGAAAGATAACCAATTTTCTCTACATTCTCTCTCTACAAGTCTTAGGGATTGGTTGATACCTGATACCTCAGGAGATATGAGTGAAGGTGAGTCTAAAAATAGAAAGATCTCTTGAAATCTGTTTTCGAAGCAGTCAGATGTCTGAGGCCCTTCACCACTCTACCCAGATGACTCCCTACATGGCCCAGGGGAAAGCTGCACATTTAGGAAAGAGTAAAAAATAGGGCCTCCTACATAAGGAGGCAGGCACAGTGGAAAACAATTGAAATGTACCAGAAACAGGAAGCTTAAATTTAAATCTATGTACTGAACCGTGAGATCTCCAACCCATTTCCTAACCCAGCTGTAAACACCAGCACTTTCTCACCAGAATGTGATCAGACCTGAAGACCAGTCTGACCTCAGGAACTCCACAATGGGAAGTCAGAATTCCTGGACACTCGAGGAGAACCTCTACAAAGATAAGTGCCAAAAATACTGGAAAAGGTAACTTGGAGAATATACAGGAAGACGACAGCCTAAAAAAATACAAATATCCTAGGAAGAACACACTCTTGTTTCTCTTTAGCTATTACAACCACATAATGAGAGGTTATCGAAAAAGAGTCCAAAACCAAAAATTTCTCAGAAGTAAAAACTTAGGGACACTTGGGTAGTTCAGGGGTTGAACGTCTACCTTTGGCTCAGGGTGTGATGCCAGGATCCTGGGATCGAGTCCTGCAACAGAGAGCCTGCTTCTCCCTCTGCCTGGGTCTCTGCCTCTGTGCCTCTCATAAATAAAAATCTTTATTAAAAAACACTATTAAATAAAAGGAGTAAAAATATAATAGGAGAAAAAATTAAACAGAAGACTTGGAAATTCAACTTGAGGAAATCTCCCAAAAGATACAGCAAAAGGAATGGAAAACTGAAGAGAAAAAAAGTTCAACTGAAGACATTATTAAAGAATAAAAAAAAGAAAATGGGAAGATCAACAAAATAATAAAAGAAAACTGTGAAGGATATGATAAGGAGGCCCAGGTAAGAAGGACCCCTTAAATCTGTACACAATGAATGTAGACAGACACACCGCCAGATGTGAAATATCAGAACCCTGAGGACAAACAATCCTTCAAAAAGAAAACTTTTTGGACAAAGGAACAAGAATTAGAAGCAAAGCCTTCAAAATTCTAAAGCAATATTATTTCCAATCTACACTTCTATATATAGCCCAGCCAAACTAAAAGTTTGAGGGGTGAATTAAAACATTTTCAAACAGGGACACCTGGGTGGTTCAGGGGGACGAGCATCTGACTCTTGGTTTAGGCCCAAGTCATGATCTCAGAGTCACAATCTCAGGGTTGTGAGATGGAGCCCAGAGTTGGGGTCCATGCTGAGCACGAAGCCTGCTGGGATCCTCTCTCTCCCTCTCCCTCTGCCCCCACTTGCACACTCACTCTTAAAAAAAAAAATTCAAACAAAGTAAAAAAAAAAAAAAAAAAAAAAAGTACTTCTCGTATACTTTTTCTCAAGAAAGCTATTAAAAGATGAGCTACACTAAAATGAGGAAATAATTCAAGAAAGGTCAGAGGAGACATGGGATCCAAAGAGAATCCCCAAGGGATGCTTGGGTGGTTCAGTGGTTGAGCATCTTCCTTCAGCTCAGGGTGTGATCCCAGGGTCCTGGGATCAAGGCCCATATCAAGCTTCCTCTGGATAGCCTGCTTCTCTATGTCTCTGCCCCTCTCTTTCTGTGTGTGTCTCTCATGAATAAATAAATAAAAATCTTTAAAAAAATAACCCACAAAAAATACAAAAAAACAAAGAGACTCCCCAAGATGGCAGTAAGAAAAGATCCTGAGGTGACAGTGATGCATTACTTGGAGAGACAACCTGTCCAGATCACAGCAGGTCAGAAGACAACACAGAAATATTCATCAAGAGGACAGAAGTGATAGAGCACCAGAAACATCTATATATACCACGAGGAAATTTATACAACTGTAGGAGGATTTCTAAAATCACCTGGTAATGAGTACAGCAAACTATACTAAGCAAACAAAAAAGACGATTATCAACTCTGTGGAAAGCAAAAATTTGTGAAGAAAAGAAAAAGCATTCATAATACACAACTGTACAGCATATTTATAGGTCATAATATAGCAACTACACCCATCCAAAATTACAATACTTCTGAGCTGGAAAGTTGGCAATGAGGACAAAAAGGAGTTTGAATGTCACAGGGCATCAGGAATGAAATAAAGTAAATCCTTATTTTTCAAAGAGAGTAATCCAGAGATAATGAGAAAAAAATTAAGTTAAATCCTTACCTTTTAAAGAGAGAAACCCATAGATAATTTTTTAAACCCCAAAAGAAGATAATTTTATATAACCATATCACTCAAAGGTAGAAGAAGAAAAAATTTAGGAATCAGTTAAAAAATTTGAGAGTGACTGTACTGAGAGGAATTCGGGATGTTCAGAGGACTACAGTTTTGCATAATAAGCTTTATGGAATTGTTTGATATTTAAATTACTAGCATATATAATTCTATACAAAAACTAGAAAAAAAATTCATAGCCAAGGAAGCTCATCCTCATTTACACTCACATACTGGGCAGTCCCTAACATCTGTCTAATGAGCTACGTTGTATATTATAATCGCTTGCCTTCATATTAGGTCTCGTTATAAATACTGTAGTAAAAAGGCTGCATACTGTAGTATGCAAAATGACTCTATAATATCAATGCATATAATGAAGTTGTGTAAAGGATAACAATTCAGGATATGTTTGATATCATGCAAAAAAAAAAAAAATCACATTTCAGGGCAGGCTGGGTGGCTCAGTGGTTTAGCGCCTGCCTTCAGCCCAGGGCGGGATCCTGGAGACCTGGGATGGAGTCCCACATCAGGCTCCCTGCATGGAGCCTGCTTCTCCCTCTGCCTGTGTCTCTGCGCCTCTCTCTCTCTCTCTCTCTGTCTCTCAATAAATAAATAAAATCTTAAAAAAAAAAAAAAGATTATCTACATATTTAAAAAAGTAACATTTTATAATTATTTTGTTTTGCAAAGTTAACTGAATCCCTTTCATGAAAGCAATATACCCAGAACAGTGCTTTGCATTGAGAGGCACCCAATAAATTATAGAGGGTTGGTCTTTTTCTTTAACCCACTGAAACCGACCCTTTTTTTTTTTTTTTTTGACCTTTTCTGATTAGAGATTCTCAGGGTCCTAGCAAATCAGTCCTAGACTTACTTAAACAGAATCCTGGCCATAATCCAATAATAAATTGTTATTTGAAGGAAAATGACTTCTGCCTTTGACGATGTCACTGCTTCATAACCACTAAAACTGCAAGAGGACAGCACAGCTGTCTCAGTATAACAAGTGAGATGTTAGTAAACCACACACCCATCTTTCCTCTTTACTGTTCAGTTCTATGACCAGTTAGAGAAGAGAAAGGATTCTTAACCAGGAATCAATGGAACTCTGACAGCCTATTGGGAACCCACGATGATCCTAAAATTAATACACAAAATGTTAGATATTTTTGCCTATCTGCTCCCTCCCTTTTGTTTTGTTTTGCTGCAGAAAGGGTCTGTAACCTTTCATCAGATTGTCAAAAGTCTTCAACCCCCAAACAAATCAAGAGCAACTAAGGGAAAGAGGTGTGAGAATCAGCCAAACTGTGATGGCTACAATTGTGTCTGCTTTTCCATTGAGAGAATATATTCACATTGAAACTGTAGACAAATGCTTAACAAGGATAACATACTTTTCCCTAGTTTCTACCAGAAGAAGAGGAAGACAAGGAAGACAACAAGAGAAAAGAAGATCTTCAAAATCTGAGGGAAAATCCTTCCATGTTATGCTGGGGTTTGCTGGTTAAGCACACACTTTGTAAGAAAACAGACTTTTTCATTTAAGTTCTCCAGAGAAGAAAACTGCACTCTGAATATATATGGCAGATTAAATGTCAGTCCTCCTCCTCTTTCTACAGGCCCTATAGTACTATTTGAATGCAAGCACTATGTTCAGCGTGGAAATCCCCAAGCTAATAATATAAAAACACTTGATACCTAAAAGCAACTGGAGTATTTTTCTAATATTTCAGTGTCATGATACTATTGACTAGATTGCCAAATAGTACTTTTTCATATCCTATTTACACCCAAACCATTAAACAGTATTATTCTAAGATATTGAGGATGTATAAATGTAGCATCAGTATGTAAAAAAGATACAACTCATTTGCTTTTATCAAGAATGTACAGCTAGAATGAAAATTAACATGTAAAAAAAAGATGTCACTAAAGAATTATACATACTCTTTGTATTATACATAGATTCTCTTTCTTACCTTATTGTGTATTGAGGACAACATGTTTGATTCATGACAGGCTTGTACACATATTTCCCGCTTCTAAAATTAAAAAGTAATTTTGTTAATGTCTTACACATTTATCACATATACCAAAGTAGACTAGTACAGGTGCACAAAATTAATTAAAGTAAAAACCTAATCAATAATGTAAAAACATTTAAATTTATTCTTCATAACCTAAATAATCTTGCAATATAGGCATACCATGGACAGAGTCTAGCCTTTTCTTTCCTAAATCTTGACATACGTACTCCAAACTTCGTCACCTCAGACACCCTTCTCAGCAGTACCTGCAATCCTTCCAATACCAACACACCTCCAATCCTCAATACCATAGAGGCAGTCAGAGGAAACTGATCAGTTGTCGTGACACCAATATCCACACATGAGGGTTCCATGTGCACTAAACACAAGGTAGCCCAAAATTTGTATTTTAAAGTCCTAACCCCTAGTACCTCAGAATGGGACTGTATTTAGAAATAAAACCTTTAAAGAGGTGATCAAGTTAAAATGACAGTTAAAATGAGCCCTAACCCAATCTGAATGCTGTGAGTATAAGAAAAGGAAACTGGGAGCATCTGGGGGTTGAGTCAGTTAAGCATCTGCCTTCAGCTTAGGTCATGATCCCGGGGTACTAGGACTGAGCCCTACAATGAGCTCCCTGCTGAGCAGGGATTCTGCTTCTCCTTCTCTCTCTGCCTCTCGCCACCCCCCCTCCCCCCAATCGTGCTCTCTCTCAATTAAAAAAAAAAGGAAAGGAAACTGGACAAAGAGACAGTAGGCACTAGGGATACACACACACAAAGAGAAAGGACTACGAAGCCACAGCAAAAAGGCAGCAGCAATGTATAAGCCAAGGAAAGGCCTTCAGAAAAAAATAAAGCTGAAGACACCAGATTTTTGGGAATTTCAGCCTTCAGTACTGAGAACAGATACCTGCTGTTCAAGATACCCAGTCGCTGGTATTTTGTTATGGCTGCCCAAGCAAACATACATGAACTTGGTTCCCAAGCCAGAAACATGGGAATCATCTCAGATTCCTCCCTCTAAAACAGTCAGCAAGCTTTTTACTTCTAAAATATACCTTACAACTGTCCCCTCCCACTTATCTTCTAACCTACAGCCACCAATGATGACAGCATCATCATGAGATACCATCTCACGTCCAGATCCTGCCATGACCCCTGGAACAAGTCTTCCTGCCTTCTCAATAACTCCCTCAAGTACCTCTCTGCTATCTGAACAATTCACTTCCAAAACACAAATTCCATCACACTTTTGATGTAAAAGTTTTCAATGGCTCCCTTCTGCCTTAAAAAAAAAAAAAAGTTCAGGGCAGCCCTGGTGGCGCAGCAGTTTAGCGCCGCCTGCAGCCCAGGGCGTGATCCTGGGGACCCTGGATAGAGTCCCACGTCAGGCTCTCTGCATGGAGCCTGCTTCTCCCTCTGCCTGTGTCTCTGCCTCTCTCTCTCTCTGTGTGTCTCTATGAATAAATAACATCTTTAAAAAAAAAAAAAAAGTTCTTCATGACATACAAAATCCTTTAACATCTCACCTAGATCTACCTTTCGGGCCTCATTATTAGGTTTAAGAAAGGTATGAAGTTTCATTTGCTATACTTAATCCCAAGTCTCTTGGGGCGTATTGGCACAGGGCACTTAACACTGTTCATATTTACGTAAGGAACTTTATATACTCTAAAATCGTCTAAAAGCAATTACCAAAAAAATCTTCGCCAAAGGCAATGTGTGGGCCTCAATGGAATCCTGATTCAAATAAACCAATTACAAAAAAAAAAAAAAAAAAGACATTTCTGAGACAAGCAAAAAACCAAGTCAAAGTAAGTAATAGATGACATCAAAAAATTATTGTGTAAAGTATGGTAATGGTATTGTAGATGCATTAAAAAGGAAAAAAGAATGTTCCTTAGAGACATATATTTATCATAGGCATACAAATAGAATACCTGAAATTGCTTTAATTTAGTTGTGGGGGTGGAGGGAACATCTTAGTCTGTTAGAGCTGCTCTAACAATATGCCATAGACTGAGTGGCTTCTAAACAACATAACTGTATTCCTCAACAGTTCTAGAGGCTGGAAAGTCCAAGATCCAAGTGCTGGCACACCTAATGTCTGATGAAGACAAGCGTCCTAACTCATATTTCTATTGTAACCTCACATGGCAGAAGGGGCAAGGGAGCTCTCCAGGGTCTCTTTTATAAGGGCATTAATTCCATTTGTTTAGACTCCACCTTCTGACCTAATCACCTCCCACAGGCCCACCTCCAAATACCATCAAATTAGGATTGAACATATGTACCTGGGGGAAGGGGTAAGAATGACACACAAACATTCACTCCATTGCACGGAGCAAGGAGAATTGATGAAACAAGATTGGCAAAATGCTAACAACTGCTGAAGCCTACTGATAGGTACATGAGGTTCCTTATACTGTGCTCTCTACATTTATGTATATTTGAAGTTCTCCTCATAAACAGAATCACTGTATGAAGAAATATAATAAAAAATTTCTTAAACATCTTTCCAAAAACAGGAAAACATTTTATTTTTTTTTTTAATTTTTATTTATTTATGATAGGCACACAGAGAGAGAGAGAGAGGCAGAGACACAGGCAGAGGGAGAAGCAGGCTCCACGCACCGGGAGCCTGACATGGGATTTGATCCCGGGTCTCCAGGATCGCGCCCTGGGCCAAAGGCAGGCGCTAAACCGCTGCACCACCCAGGGATCCCCAGGAAAACATTTTAAAGCAAACAATATGTTGCAATTTTCTAAAGAACCTAAATAACAAGAGCAGTATCTTTGTATTAAAGAGCTTTACCTTCGCCATCCTCGATCTATAAGATCCTGATAATCCTGTACTGTCATTGAATGCGCCCACATACCTGAAAAAAATAAGTGCCATGTGCCATTTTAATTATAGCAGGTTGCATTTTTTTAATTCAAAGCATTCTTTAAACCAAAAAAAAAAAATCTGGTTCACACTGGGGAAATGAAAGTTTGCACATACTTCCTGTTTGACCTATAACACAAATGAAAAAGAGATTGGTCTTAATTTTAAAAATCAAATGCAGCAAAGTGATCATATTTAATTAAGAATTAGCCAATAGTCTCTATGACATCATACACTTAAGGTCCTTACTGTGATCAGATTACATCATACTTTCAAGCCATAATAATATCCCTAATAATTTAATAACCTGTTCTCTTAAGTGAAAAGCAAATAATGTCTTATGCATATAAATTTTCCTGATTTTTAGGTTTTTAACATAGTCTTGGATATTGAAAATAAAGCAAAAGTATACAGCAACGTTCCTTTTGTGTATAAAAACTGAAAGTAATCGAGATGCCCAGGAACAGAACAGTGATTACAAGAACTATGATTTTATCAATACGATGGAATAATTATGCAATCATGAAAAAAATGAAGACTATCAGAAAAATATTAAAAGGCAGACTAAATTAATGTTAAAAGTAAATTTTTCTCTTATAAACAGCACACTGCATCACAGGTAGGCAGACACAGGTAGGCTTGACTCTGTATTCAGAAACAGAAATATCCAGAAGCCTGGCAGGCACTCATTAACAGGGAGTTATTTTATGAGCCTCAAATTCACCTACAAAACAGGAATAATAAAACCTACGTACCTAATAGGTGGGTTGCCCTATGGCAAAGATGATCAGAATCAAAATAAATATAATGGAAATTTACAGTTCTCTCTTTAGGTGAAAAGGGAGAAAGCAGATTTCTGCCAAGGGACTCTACACAAAGGACATCTATGTTAATCAATTTCCTCTTACCAAAATTACTAGAAAACTAATTAAGGATCTATGAAAATACTCATTGCGGATACCTTTAATAGAAAGTGCTTATTACATACACACTGTAGCCATAATATTAAAATTCTGGGAAAAAAAAAAAAAGGAGGTATCCCTAACACCCTAAGGCAACCACTGCCACCATTTGCTGTGTTTCTCCTGGGTCTTTAACCTTCCAGGACTGTCACACACACGTGTCATTTGCCTCCTGTTTTCCTCCGTTTAACCCTACAGCCCTAAACATTTTCCTGCTCAGCTGATCTTCATAACCATCACTCCTAAGGGCTATCGTATCACATTCTGCAACCTCTTACCCACAAGCATCTAAATGAGCAATTTCCATTCGTGAGTAAACGGGCCCTACCCTCCCTAATCGTCCAAATCATTTTCTTGTAAAGCTGCCTAAATTTACATCTGCATGGTTATCCCGTTTTCCACCATGCTAGACTCCTTTCTTGAAAGATTTTTGTTAAGTGTCAATGCGTGACACGGCAGGAAACGAACGCCCACGTTTTGCTTACAAACAAATCTTCCCAAAGAAACCTGAGCCACGATGGGAGGAAGGGGGGAAAAAAAAGTCGCCTGTACGCTAGCTTTGTCGTCCTTCTGGAGGCGGGTGGAGGAATGACAAGGCAGAGAAACACCTGGTAAATTTTTCTAAGACTTTAGTACAAGCAGGCGCCCTCGCCAGCAGCGCCTGCGGTCGGTCCCCAGCGTCTTGCAGACTCCTCCACGGACATTTTATCCAGGTGTCCGTGCCCCAAGGATGCACACACGCCTATGTGCACACAAACAGCCCACCGGACACGCCGCCTTCTGCACCTGCGATGGGGGACGAGCCCCCAGCAGCAGCAGCATCAGCAGGAGCAGGAGGAGGAGGAGGAGGAGCAGCAGCAGCATCCAGCGGCCCGGCCCGGCCCGGCCCGGCGGAACTGACCGCACCACGGGGCTGCTGTCACGTATCGACCCCCCTACGGACTGATGACCGGCACCTGTTTCCACACCTGGGGCCACGGCGGGACCATCATTATCGCGCATCCGAGCACCTGCTGGAAGGATAAGCCTCTGGACGGGAACCTGATGAATCAGAGCCGGGGTTCGTTTTAATGGACAGCCACGGCCCGAAGGCAGCGAGCCGCGGGCCGCACCCCCTCCTCGGGGCGGGCCGCGGCGGGGGGCTCCAGCCGCCGCGCGGGGCAGCGAGGGGCAGCGCGGGGCAGCCCGGGGCGCCGCTCCCCTCCCCCCCCGCCGGCTGCGGTGCCCCCCGAGGCCGCGACGCCCTCCCCCGCCCGCCGGCCCGCTCACCATTGGAGCGACTGCCCGACTCGTTCTTGCAATAGCCGCAGCGGTAGGAGTCCTCGCCCTCGAAATACTCCACGATGCTGGGCGACAGGGCGGCCCAGGAAGCCATGGTCGCGGCCCTCCAAACGCGACGCGACCTGACCCGGCCTCGCAGCCGCCGCCACCCCACAATGCTCCGCGCCGCCCGGGAGTCCCCGAGGCGCGCGCGAAGCCGCTCGGGCGCCCGCGGGCCGGGTTCGCCGCGAGCCCCCCGCACGCTGACGCCGCCCGCGCCATCTTGACCGAGGGCAGCCTTCGCTATTTCCGTCCCTTCTCCGACCCGGACCGCCATCTTCGGTGAGGGTGAGGGGGGAGAGGAGCGTGCAGGGAAGCAGTCTGGCTAGAGACGCGCGGAGAGGGGAGCGGGAGTGTGGGGTGCCCGGCCTGTGCGCTCCCAGGCGGGAGGCCGGCGCGGGGGGGCGCGGGGGAGCGGCGGGGGCGCGGGGGCCGGACGCCAGGTGGCCGCGCCAGCCCGGCCCGCGGGGACACTCACCGCAGGACACCTTGCCCTCCTCGGAGTCGCAGTAGCCGCAGCGGTAGCCGGCCTTGAGCCCCTTGTACTCCACCACCGAGGCCATGGCCGCCTCCGGGGTCCGCCGGGGCCGGCCACGCCTCTCGGCGCCCCGGGGCCGACCTCGGCGGAGCGCGGGGGCCCGCGGCGGGGAGGAGAGGCGGCCGAGGAGGCCGGGGCCTGGCGGGGCCGTCCCAGCGCCCCGGCCCGCGCCCCTCGGGGCCGGCCCCGCCGCGGCTGCCCGAGGCGTTCGCAGCGGCGGTGGCTGGGCCCCGGCCCCCGGCCCCCGGGCCGGGCCAACCCTCCGCATGAGGCCTCGCCTGTGCCTCGCCGCGAGTGCTGCAAGCGCCCCTGGCCAAGCGCCTGCTTTACAGACGCGGAAACTGAGGCACGGAGGTGGTGACTCAGTTGCTTCCTGCGGGTGTCCGCGTAGACGTTACCTCCTCGGGCCGGCCCGGGCCCCCGTGTGCGAAGCCGACTCCAGCTTCCAAACCGGCGCGTCCACTCTTAGTGCCATGTACGGGTAGCCCTGCAGCTGTTACGGGTTCCCCTGCCCGTGTTACAGGTACCCCTGCAGGTGTTACGGGCACCGCTGCTGTTACAGGTTCCCCTGCAGGTACCCCTGCCCGTGTTACAGGTTCTGCAGGTGTTACGGGTTCCCCTGCAGGTGTTACAGGTACCCCTGCCCGTGTTACAGGTTCTGCAGGTGTTACAGGTACCCCTGCAGGTGTTATGGGTTCCCCTGACCACGTTACAGGTTCCCCTGCAGGTACCCCTGCCCGTGTTACAGGTTCTGCAGGTGTTACGGGTTCCCCTGCAGGTGTTACAGGTACCCCTGCCCGTGTTACAGGTTCTGCAGGTGTTACAGGTACCCCTGCAGGTGTTATGGGTTCCCCTGACCACGTTACAGGTTCCCCTGCAGGTACCCCTGCCCGTGTTACAAGTTCTGCAGGTGTTAGGGGTTCCCCTGCAGGTACCTCTGCAGGTGTTATGGGTTCCCCTACAGGTGTTACGGGTAACCCTGCCCGTGTTATTGGTACCCCTGCAGGTACCCCTGCTCGTGTTACAGGTAGCCCTGCAGGTGTTACAGGTTCCCCTGCAGGTACCCCTGCTCCTGTTACAGGTACCCCTGCAGGTGTGTCGGGCACCGCTGCAGGTGTTACAGGTTCCCCTGCAGGTTCCACTGCCCATGTTACAAGTACCCCTGCAGGTGCTACAGGTACTGCTGCAGGTGTTACGGGTACCCCTGCAGGTGTTCTGTGAGTGGCTGGCCTTGGTGAATTGAACAAACAGCTGTCAGAGCTAGTGGCTGCCTACTATTGCCACCACATCCTAGAACTTTGAAAGAGAAGCTGAAAATCTTGATTTTTTTGTTTGTTTGTTTTAGTTTTAATGCAGAATATTTTAAATGTTACTTTTAAAGATTGTGGAGTTCTTGTCTCTGTGTGTGTGTGTTTAATTGTACAAGCCAAACAAACCATTTATGTAGGTTGAATTCAGCCGGTGGACTTCCCAATTTGCAGCCCTATATTAAAGAGGAATTTTTTTTTTAAAGGAGTGACAGGAGCGAAGTATGAAAATGAATATTTCCAACAAGGTCATATTCCTTAATCTTTAGGTGCGTAGGTAATTTAGGCTTGTCCGTCTTTTATTTTTCCTGGTCAACCATAAAGCTGATTATCTTTTATCTTTTTTTTTTTTTAAGATTTTATTTATTTGTTCATGAGAGACACACAGAGAGGCAGAGACACAGGCAGAGGGAGAAGCAGGCTCCCTGTGGGGAGCCCAATGTGGGACTCAATCCTGGGACTCTGGGATCAGGCCCTGGGCTGAAGGCAGATGCTAAACTGCTGAGCCACCCCGGCTGCCCAAAGCCAATTATCTTTTTGCAGTGTTTTGGAAAGTGAGATTATGACATTTGGAAAACAGAGGTAGACTTCTGAGATCAGTTTCAACATTCCTGACTCCAATGGATACATGCCTGCTTAAGTTGAGGTTTCTTGGTAGCCGCGTGACCTGTTCTTTTTTTTTCATGACCTGTTCTTTTTTTTGTTTTTTTTAAGATCTTATTTATTCATGAAAGACACACAGAAACAGAGAGGGAGAGAGAGAGAGAGAAGCAGGCGCCATGCAGGGAGCCCGACGTGGGACTCGATCCTAGGTCTCCAGGATTACATCCTGGGCTGAAGGCAGCGCTAATCCGTTGAGCCACCCGGGCTGCCCTGCGTGACCTGTTCTATTACTAAGCATCACTTGTGCCTCAATGGGGGGGAAAAAAAAAAAACCCTAAGAAATAGCTGTGTAGCATATAGGAGGTTCTCCGGGCCCCTCCAGGTTTCTCCAGTTCCTCCTTCAAATTGAAGGTTCCTTGCTACATATCAATACCCATTAAGACAGACTTCATTTTGTCCATTATGGCAGATTTGAATATTCCCAATCCTCTCCTAGACAGGCTCTCATTGTGGAGGAAAGTAAAGGCCTGAATGGGATGAAACAAAGACAGCAGGTGCCATACTCAAACAAAGTAGAAGGCCAGGAGGCTTTTTGTTTTTCTTATAGTCCTGTACCAATTCACTTCTGTCCCTTTGTCCCAACCTTATCCCAAGCATTAGACCAACCTCTGCCAGGAAATGCCAACCTTGGGCTACAATGCCAATGTCCTAGGCATATGTTAACTCACTTAATCCTTACATTTACTTAACAACATAGGAAATGAAGACCAGAGAGGCTAAATAATCTGCTTAAGATCACACGACTAGAAAGAGATGTAAGAGGGCAGGGAGAGACCAAAGGTAGAGGCGGGCCACTCTCAAGTTGGTAGGTGGCAGGATTTTTTTTAAGATTTATTTATGAATGAATGAGAGCGAGCATGCACAAACAGGGAGAGGGACAGAGAGCAAATTCCCACTGAGTGTGGAGCCTGATGTGGGGCTTCATCTCACAGGTCATTAAATAAGGACCTAAGTCAAAACCAAGAGTCGGATGTTTAACCGACTGAGCCACCAAGGCGCCCAGGTCGGTGGCAGTCTTAATAAGCAAAGGGAACTTACATAGGAGGCTTGACTTGGGCAGCAACAAGATGAATGGATCCCCACACCCACCGCACGAGCAATGGCTATTAAGCACCTAAATCTTCAAAGTTTGTATAGAGAGAGGCCTTAACTGGGTTCAGTCAAGTGTACTGTGCAGGCATTCCCAATGTCACATCATTATCTCAAGGCAACGTCCTTGCAGCAACCTCTGGGAATGGAAAAAGCAAGTGGGACCCACATTCTACAGATGGGGGAGGAGGTGAGGAGGCTCTGATCACCTGGGTCCAGCTCATGGGTCAACTTGTGGTCATGTCTTTTTGATTACCTTCCACAGCAGAGGGAGAAAGGTGACAAAAATAAAATTCTGGAAAAGAGATCAACAAAGACTATATGGCAGTGGTTCCTAGATGTCATTATTTTGCTGAAAGTTAGTGACTAAGTTTTCATCTTCCAGGCCTAAATAAAAATAAAGCAAAGCTTCAGTTTCCCCCTTTTTGTGGACAGACATGGGAAGAGGACATTGTTGGATTATTATTTTATTCATAAAATTGCTAGCATCAGGTAGTGTTTAATTTTCTTACCTAATGACATGCTGGCAACACTAACGTGTGGACCGACCTGTTAACATTTTTTCCTTTTTTTTTTTTTTCCCATTTTTCTATCACTAAGTGTGATAATGAGTCTGCAGAGCATAAGAGTGAAGCTCAGTATAAGGCCCTGATGAGGGATCCCTGGGTGGTGCAGCGGTTTGGCGCCTGCCTTTGGCCCGGGGCGCGATCCTGGAGACCCGGGATCGAATCCCACATCGGGCTCCCAGTGCATGGAGCCTGCTTCTCCCTCTGCCTGTGTCTCTGCCTCTCTCTCTCTCTCTCTCTCTCTCTCTCTCTCTCTGTGACTATCATAAGTAAATAAAAAATAAATAAATAAAAAATAAGGCCCTGATGATGTGAAAGGATCTGGATGGGATAGGCCCAATTCATGTTCCTTAAACTAAAGGGAATGACATGAAACACATTCCTCTTTCTTCTGGGAAAAAAAAAAAAGTATGTGAGTAGATGGGACCTAAGTTGAGTCAGGGAAAAATGAGTAAAATACAGATAACCTGAGGCAGAGAAGAGGAGCAGAGCACTCTAGGAAGGAGGTGTGGGGTTGGGTGGAGGATGGGGTAACTGAGTGACCAGCACTAAGGAGGGCGCTTGTTGGGATGAGCACTGGGTGTTAGACTATATGTTGGCAAATTTAATTTTTTTTTTTTTTAATGAAGGCATGGTGTGAGCAGAGACAGGCAGGCAAATAGGAACACCAGGGGTCTCAAATGCTGGTGACGTTGGAGCCCTTGAAGATGTTTTCCTCTGTGGGCTATTCACGGCCCAGAAGCCTCAGATTGGACCTTTCCCTCCATTATGTAGATGTGGGCTCTCCAATTGGTAGTGTAAAAATTAACCAAAGAAACCTCATTTAGAATGCGGGTGAAGAAGCTATCATGCCCAACCCTACTTACCAGACCCAAAAGGAAGAAACATCTTGCAGGGTGGATACTGTTTTACTACCCGGTAAGAAGAAAGTTCTTCCTCTTCCCCTGGCAACAACCCAGCCAATGAAAAGCTATTCTACATCAAAACTCCAATGGAAGGACGCCTGTGTGGCTCAGTGGTTGGATGTCTGCCTTTGGCTCAGGGCATAATCCTGGAATTCCAGGATCGAGTCCCACATCGGGCTCCCCACATGGAGCCTGCTTCTCCCTCTGCCTGTGTCTCTGCCTCTCTCTGGGTCTCTTATGAATAAATAAATAAAATTAAAATTTTTTTTTCTGTTTTCTGGACTAGCCTGTAGTTTTGCTGTGGCTGGCTTCCCTCAGATTGCAGTTCTAGGCTATCCCCAAATAAACCCATTTTTGCTAGTAAAATAACTGACAGTTTTATTTTTAACAGCGACTAAACATTCATGGCTACTGAGCACCTAAGATGTGGCTAGTGTAGCAAAGGAACTGAGCTTTTTATTTTACTTTATTTAAAATGTATTTGCATTTTTAAATTATAGTTGTATAGAACATTAGGATAAATGCCAAAAATCTACGTTCATGTAATCACATTCAAAATGCATAAAATCAAAGACAAGTAAAACTCTTGAAAAAGCCAGAGGAAAGAAAACCCGTACTAAATAGAGAAGCAAGAATAAGAATTACATCAGACTTTTCTGTAGAAAGTATGCAAGCAAGAAGAGAGGAATATGAAATATTTAAAGTGTTGGAGGGAAACCCATCAACCTACAGTTCTTTAGCCGGTGAAATTATCCTGCAAAAGTGAAAGAACTGCAGACATACCTTGGAGATACTGTGTTTCAGTTCCTGATCACTGCAGTAAAGCAAATCTTGTGATCAAGTCAAATGAATGTCTTGGTTTTTACAGAAAAGTAACTGTGCGTTGGCATTATGTCTAAAAAAAAAAAAAAAAAAAAAAAGTATATACCTTAATTTAAAATGCTTTATTAGGGCAGCCCGGGTGGCTCAGCGGTTTAGCACCTCCTTCAGCCCAGGTCGTGATCCTGGAGACCCAGGATCGAGTCCCACGTCGGGCTCCCTGCATGGAGCCTGCTTCTCCCTCTGCCTGTGTCTCTGCCTCTCTCTCTCAATCCTCTCTGTGTGTTCTCATGAATAAATAAATAAAATCTTTTAAAAAACTAAAATAAAATAAAATGCTTTATTACTAAAAAATGCTAACTACCATCTGAACTCTCAGCCAGCCATCATCACTGATCACAGATCACCAAAACAAATACCGTAATAATGAAAAAGTTTGAAACATCACAAGAATCACCAAAATGTGACGCAGAGACACAAAGTGACCAAATACTGTTGGAAAAATATTGCCAATAAACTTATTCAGTGCAGAATTGCCACAAACCTTCAATTTATAAAAAACACAATAAAAAAAAAATAATAAAATAAAAAAACACAATATCAGCAAAGTACAGTAAAGTGAAGCTCAATAAAACAAGCTACTCCTTCTGAGACAAAAATGAAGGGAATTTGTCACCAGTAGACCTGGTTTGTAAGAAATACTAAAATTCTTCAGAAAGGGAAGATAATTTAGGTCAGACAAAAAAGGAGAAAAGCATTATTAGAGAAGGAATAAATGAAGATAAAACCAAATGTTTCATTTTTTAAAATTTAATTGTTCTGTTAATTCAAAATAGCAATTTGCCTAAGCTAATTTTATAAGTTTATGGGTAAGTGAATGACAGCAATGTTATAATGGATGGGAGAGAGAAACTGGGAGTACTCTTATAAGGTACTTGCACCACCTATGAAGTGAAGTAGTGTTATCTAAAAGAGAATTGGGTTAGCTGTCAATGTATAGTGCAAACTCAAGGATAACCATTTAGAAAAGAAAAGAAAATTGCTCTGCTAGGAGAGGAGAAAAAAAATAGAATCATGAAATGCACAATTAAAACTAGAGAAAACAGGAAAAGAGTGGAAGACAAAAAGAACAAAAAAAGAACAAGAGCAGTGACTTGAAAACAGTAACAAAGTAGATCTTGGGGTGCCTAGGTGGCTCAGTAAAGTGTCTGCCTTCAGCTCAGGTAATGATCCCAGGGTCCCGTGTCAGACTTCCTGTTCAGCGAGGAGCCTGCTTCTCCCTCTCCTACTTGCTGCACCCCCTATTTGTGCTCTCTCTCTCTCTCTCTGCCAAATAAAAAATATTTTAAAATACAGTGGATATTAACCCAATTATACCAATTACTTTAAATGTCAATGGTCTGAACGTACCAATTAAAAAACAGACTGTCAAAAAAAAAAAAAAAAGACTGTCAGACTGGATAAAAAAAAAAAAAGACCAAATTATATTAATTACCTATATTAATTATATATTTACCAAATATATTACCTATCCAGAAACACCACTCTAAATGTAAAAACAAAGTTAGATTAAAAGTAAAAGGATGAAGAAAGATCTACTGTTGCTAGATCTATTGTTGTTAACACTAAACAAAAGCTAGAGTAGCTACAAAAGTAAAGTAGCTACTTTACATTCAAAGTAAATTTCAGAGCAAGGAAAGTTAGGGATAAAGAGGGACATTACATAGTGATAAGTGGTAAGTTCTCCAAGAAGACAATTTTTAATGTGTATGCACCTAGCAAGAATGGCAAAATATGTGAGGCAAAACCTGAGAATTGCAAGGAGAAGGGATCCCTGGGTGGCGCAGCAGTTTGGCGCCTGCCTTTGGCCCAGGGCGCGATCCTGGAGACCTGGGATCGAATCCCACGTCGGGCTCCCGGTGCATGGAGCCTGCTTCTCCCTCTGCCTATGTCTCTGCCTCTCTCTCTCTCTCTCTCTCTCTGTGACTATCATAAATAAATAAAAAAAAAAAGAATTGCAAGGAGAAATATGATGATAGAGACTTTGCACCCTTTATCTGGGTAATTGACAGATCAACAGGCAAAAAATTAGTAAGGACATGACTGAACTCAACAACACCCATCAATCAACTGGATCTAACTGACGTCTGTAGAGTACTTAATCCACTCTTCTCAAGCTCACGTAGAACATTCAAAATAGACCACCTTCTGTGCCATTAAAAAAACACCTCAACAAGTTTAAAAGAATAGAAACCATATAAAGTATGCTTTCAGAGCACAATGGAATTAAACTAAATTTCAACAACAGAAAGGTAGTTGGAGAATCCCAAAATATTCAGAGGTTAAACAACATGCAACACTGAGTCAAAGAAGCTCAGAAATATTCTGAACTAAATGAAAATACAGTTGACCCTTGAACAATGTTGGGGTTAGGGGTACCAGCCTCCCCGCCACCCCCCCGCCGACACACACGTCAAAAATCCACATATAAATTTTGACTCCCTCCAAAGCAGCTACTAAAACCCTACTGTTGACCAGAAGCCTTGTCAACAACACAATCGGTTAATATTTTTTGTATTATGTGTATTGTAGACTATATTCTTACAATAAAGTAATCTAGAAAAAGATGTTAAGAAAGTCATAAGAGAAAATACGCTTACAGTACATACTTGTAAAAAGAATTATATGCTGTTATACCTTTCAAAACAATGTAATTCATGTCATCAACCTGCTAAAGACAAATCAGTAGATGCAAAAAAATTTTGAGTTCTCAGCAAGAAAACAACCCAATTAAAAATGGGCAGAAGATCTGAACATATACCTACCAAAGATAAACAGATGGAAATAAGCATATAATAAGATGTGGAGCATCATGTTATTAGCAAATTGCAAATTAAAATGATAACAAAATAGCGTTCATACCTCCTACAGTGGCTAAAAAATTCACAACACTGATGACACTAAATATTAGCAAGGCTGTGGAGCAGTAGGAACTCTCATTCATTGCTGGTGGGGAGGCAAAACGTACAGCTATTTTGGAAGATAGTTTGGCAGTTTCTTATAAAACTAAACATACTCTTACCCTATGATCCAATAATCCCGGCGTAGAACCGAATTAGTCAAAAGCTTATGTCCACACAAAAACCTGTACACAAATGTTAATGGTAGCTAGTAGCTTTATTCATAATCGTCAAAACTGGAAGCCAGCAAGCTGTCCTTCACTAGGTGAATGCATAAACCAACAATGGAATATTGTTCAGTGATAAGAAATGAGCTATGAAGCCATGAAAAGATAGGAACACTTAAAGCATATTGCTAACTGAAACAAGCCAATCTGAAGCCTTTTCAGCATGAAAAAGCCATGCTGTGTGATGCCAACTACATGACATTGTGGAAGTGGCTGAACTGTGAGACTGTAAGGAGATCAGTGGTTCCTGGGGTTTAAGATGCAGAGGGAGGGAGGGACACATGGCTGGAACATGGGATTTTTAGGGCAGTGATAAAATTCTGTACGATGCAGTAATGATGGACACCTGTCACTATATGTTTGTTAAAACCCATGGAACGTACAACACAAAGAGTGCACTTGTGCCTATTTCTGGCCTCCCCCATTGGGTTGTGAGCTCCACAAAGGTGATGACTATTTCCACCCCTCCCATATTCCAAGGTTGGGTGGGATGGCATGTGTAAAATCACAAGCTTTGCTTTTAGACATCCATTTTTAAGTTTGGCTCCCACTGGGCAACTGTGTGGCCTTGAACACATCACATAACCCTCTTAGACAGGTTTCCTCCTTTGGAAAGTGGGCAGAGGGATCCCTGGGTGGCTCAGTGGTTTAGCGCCTGCCTTCAGCCCAGGGAGTGATCCTGGACTCCCAGGATCGAGTCCTGCGTCATGCTCCCTGCATGGAGCCTGCTTCTCTGCCTGTGTCTCCCATGAATAAATAAAATCTTAAAAAAAAAAAAAAAAAAAAAAAAGGAAAGTGGGCAGAATAGTAACATTACCAAATAGGGTGGTTGGAGTGTCAGTGTTGCATGTTTAGATACTATCAGAGGCACTCTTATTTTTTTACTTAAGTCTGATTTTCAACTCCTGCAAAATGGAATCAGCAGGCTGGCATGGTTTCCAATGCTGGCAGTTAGTCTGTGACAAACACTCTGAAGTTTGTTTCAAGTTCCGTGTCATGAGAAGTGGTTAACAGTCATTTTAGGAGCCACTATTCACCTTCCCCAGCGAGGACTTCTCATAACTATTCCAACACTTTCCATGGCTTTTGACAAAAGATTAAAATTTAAGTATATGATAAAATATTTGTTAGCAAAAAAAAAAAAAAAAAAAGTGTTAACAAAGAGTTTATATTTTTCACAGAAAGACGCAACTCAGGCCACCTTTGGTTTATATTAGGGCAAAGTCTAGTCTCGCTGATAGTTTGTTTCAACCTGGTTTGCTGTCAAAAAGGGTTTTTTTTTTTTTTTTTTTTTTTTTTAATCTCCCTGGCTTCTAGTCTTCATCCCTTGTTTCTCTTATCAGGAAAAAGAAACAATTCAAAGCATAATACTTAAAAGTCCTTGTAGGTCCACGTGATTGTCTTTTTTTGTTTTAATTAAGCTGATTCTTTACTTAAAAAGAGGCTCATACTAGGAATTGCATATTTTTCTTTACCAAAAAGGAGGCTAGGGACGCCTGAGGTGGCTCAGTTGGTTAAACATCCACCTGACTCTTGATTTTGGCTCAGGTCATGATCTCAGGGTTGTGAGACTGAGCAGGATGTTGGGCTCCATGCTGGGCATTGGAGCCTGCATAAGTTTCTCTCTCCCCCTCTCGGTCCCCTACCCCACTCATGCTCACTTTCTCTTTCTCAAAAAAAAAGGGGGGGGGCGCTATATTTGGTTTTCAGGAGGGTAAATAAGATATTACCTTTTAGCACTTTATTTTTTTTTAAGATTTTATTTGTGAGAGAGAGCAAGAGAGCACAAGCAGGGGGAGCAGCAGGAGGAGAGGGAGAAGCAGGCTCCCCACTGAGCAGGGAGCCTGACACAGGGCTCCATCCCAGGACCCCGGGATCATGACCCGAGCTGAAGACAGACGTTTAACCCACTGAGCCACCCAGATGCAACTACCTTTAAGCATTTCACATAGTGCCTGGCTCCTAGTCCATGAAGCTAGGAATGGGTGGTAGTATGATGTTGTCACATCACCGGTGTATACAAATTTTGGCTGAATTAACAGCATGTGCATTTGACACCTGAGTGACATGACATTTGTTAGTGTTAAAATGGTATCTTGTGAGTATTAAAATGATGGTTGTAATATGGTCCAAGGTTTTGGTGTGAAAATAGAAATCACTGTCATGACTTGCTATTTGGAATTCTTTGAGTTTTGATAAAATATCCATGTTTACTTTCGTAATTATTTCATTTCTGAATGAGTTCAGGGTTGTGGTGTCAAGCACATCTCTACAAACAGAATATTTGAGTTGGTATAGATTTTATTCTCAATGAATAAGAAACCAGGTTATAATTAATCACTATATTTTCTCCTTTCACATTATAAGAAGTAGAGACATCTCAATGGTAAAAGTATAAACAATGAAGACTTTATTTGGACATCCACAGCTTAAATATATGGTGAATTGTTTCATTAACTTGTATTTTGACATTTGTGTATTGTCTAATTATGTACATAATTAAATAATATATGGCTAAAAGTTGATTAAGGAGTAGCAGAGCTCAAAACCTCCATAGCAGCAGCAGCAGCATTTAACTGAGTGACACACCAGCTGAGTGATGGTGAGATCATGTGACCAGGCCACCTGCACACTTGTCCATCCTGCCAGCTACTGGGAATGTGCATGCAGGATCTCCCCTCGGCCCAGGGCTCTCCACAGATTCCATTCCCATGGAAGATACACAATATATATTTTCCCCCAATCCCCCCACAAAAACCCAACCAAACAAAAAAGACAAAGAGACATTCCTGTTGCCTTGGAAGATGTTTTCTCCAACTGCACCGAGAAGAGCTGTCCTTGCACTTTGTCTGTGGCCATTCAGCCCAGCTCACACCGGAGTGCATTCCCTGCCAACCAGAAGATGTCTTCACCTGCCACCTCACAGTAGTATCAATCTAGGATGGTGATGACACATAGAAAAGCTTGTGACTGCCTCTGGTTGTCCTAGAAATCAACCAAGGCATCCTGAAGGATCAACAGTAGAGGGCTGAAAGTCTGAAAGAGGGCAGGGAACGTGGTGTCTGGAGAATAGGACTTTTGCAGGACAGAAAGAGACTGGAGGCCAGCGCTGGGAAGGCAGACGCCGTGAGGAAGACAGTGAAGAGCAAGCATGTTGTTCACAAAGCTGGCGATGGAGAGGGCACTGGCAGAGAAAAGGGACATACACAGTAGAAGGATGATACACAGTAGAAGGCTCCCCAAGGGGACACCATGGGTGCCGGGCAGGGGGAGTGCAGAGAGAGCCCACAGAAGGAGCATCCGGCTGGGGAGACCCCACCCTCATGCCCTCCTCTGATGACAGACTCAGAATGGCTGGATCTGAGTGCAGAAGAACAGTAGGTATTTCTTCCTTCCATTTTGAGTAAAGGCAGGAGAATGTTCACTTATCTGGGAACAAGTGTAGCACAGGAATGAAAATTTTGTGCTCTGGCATCACGCAGGTGCACATCCTGCCTCTGAAATGGCCCCGGGACCTGTGACAAGGTCCTGAACCTCTCCGGCCTCAGTTGTCTTTGCAGTGAGGCCTGAGGAGTGCCTCCCTCACATACCATATGGGACACGAAGTGAAAGGACCCATTTAAGGTCCCGGCACATCACTCGGAGTATGGTAAGCTCAGTAAATGCTGTTACGGAGATAATACAAGAACCCCTTAGGAAAGAAAAACATGAAAGCAGAAGCAGGAGTCTGTTTAAGAAATTAGCTTTACTTACATGGTAATTAATAGTTTTGTTTTTTACCGGACTATGTTATAACCTCTTTTGCCACAAAGAGAAGTCAGAGAAACAGAATACTTACAACCCAGGTTGCTAAACATAGAACCTATTTGCTAACTAAGCAGGTTAAGAAATAAGAGTTTTCCAGGATACCTACATGTGGCTGCAAATTTCCCGGCTGTATTTTCCTGGATTAAATTTAAAAAACGAACTTTATTGCCATCAAATTTGGCTATCTGAAACATAAACCTTTGACAAGAATCATGAAACATGTTCCATGTTCCAGTTAGCTGTTGGAAATTAATGATAGTTTATAAATTAAATTATTTATCATTTTATGCATAACTGAACTTAAAAGGGACTTACCTGCTTTGAAAAGTCATTTTCTCATCAAAGGCGAGGTTCTTTTCAATTATACCAACAGTGGTTTGTGGAATTAGAAAGAGCAACTCAGCCTCCCCTTTCCAGTGTTAAAATAAAGGTATTTGTTAGTCTCAACCTCAAACTCAGTATGGCTCTTTGTCCCTACTTTTATCAGAGAGCATTTCTTCCTTGCTCCAAGGAAGGCTAGAAGTCAGCCTTAGTGCTGCCCCCAGTAGACACAGAGAAATGCTTCTCGTTACATATGAAGAGCGAGTCCCAAATCACCTCCCTCCCTCAGTTCATACCAGAGCCACGTTTCCTGATACCTTTCTCCAAATCCTAGTGTGGTTTCTTTTTAATCTTCCAGATTGGTGTGGGCCAAAAGCACCTGCGACCCTCGGATCGCAGTGGGTTCCCAGTCCCCACTAGAAAAGAAGATTAAGGTGAGGAAATACGTTTACTGAGAACTTTGGAGCCAGTAATACCAGCATAAAAAGTTTCTCCCTCAAGGTAGAAAGGGCCCGAGTGTTTCAAACCAAGCGTGCTTTGTCTGTTAGGCCTATGGTGTCAGTTGGACAGCATTGACCAAAACAGATGTCGCTTGTGCCCCCCACGGAGCCTAGACAGGTGGGCATGAAACAGTCCTCACAGATTGTGATAAGGGTCATGAAAGATGGGATTTTATTTGAATGAATACGTGGAAGGTCTGAGGAAATAACAAGCTAAACCTACAAGTTATGTACATAAGTACTATAGTCAGAGGTGCCGTGTTGTGTGTTTGGGAGTATATGAAGGAAGAACATGTGACAATGCTCAGATGGCAAAAAGAATATGGTTTTTGGGAAACAGAAAAAGTCAGAGTGCCTGCAGCACAGTGAGCAAGCAGTCAAGCTGAGAGGCAGTCAGGAGCCAAATTACAAATCCCATACTGGATTTGGGGATTTTTTCCTAAAAGCAATGGGGGATGCTATCCTAGGTTTCTTTTTTTTCTTTTTTTTCTTTTTTTTTTGATTATTTTTTTTTCTTTTTAGTTTTTTATTGGTGTTCAATTTACTAACATACAGAATAACCCCCAGTGCCCGTCACCCATTCACTCTCACCCCCCGCCCTCCTCCCCTTCTACCACCCCTAGTTCGTTTCCCAGAGTTAGCAGTCTTTACGTTCTGTCTCCCTTTCTGATATTTCCCACACATTTCTTCTCCCTTCCCTTATATTCCCTTTCACTATTATTTATATTCCCCAAATGAATGAGAACATATAATGTTTGTCCTTCTCCGACTGACTTACTTCACTCAGCTATCCTAGGTTTCAATGCAGGCAGGAAAATGCTCAGATTTGTAAGATACAAAGACCACTCCAGTTGCTGTGTGAGTGGTCTGATGGGGCTGGGGCCAGAGAGAGAGAAGTGTGGACTCAGGGAAGCCAGTTAGGCTGCCACCCTAGGGTGGGGGCATTTTGTAGTCGGTACAGGACTGAGAAGGGGGAACCAAAGGAAACACTCTGGAAGAAGGGCCAAGTAGAGATGTTAAGTGGACAGTATCTAGGTGTGAAGTTGAGAGGTGAGTACAGGGCGGTTTCATGCGCCTCAACAGTCTTGCTCATGCCTTACTGCCCCCTCTAGAGCAGTCCCTGACACATGGTAGGTCACCCCATTGAGTGATTGAGACTGCCCATGTCCAAGGAAGCCTAAATTAGACTAGGCTCATCTTCAGTGACAATTTCTGTTACATTTTCTTGTATTCCACCAGCAAAGCAGGTGGAAGGATGTGGCCATGAGGTAGGAAGGAAATGAAGGGCTATTCAGTCACCTGGGGATATTCAGCTAATGGCTGGAACAGTCTAGGGGAGTCTAACATAGCCTTGGTCACAAGCCCTTGGCCACAGCCTGGAAGCCAGAGGAAAGTAAAGTATTTCAAGGAGGAAAGAGTGCTCAGCACTGTAAAATGCCACTGAGGACAAATGTGACAGGGACAGAGCCAGGACCGCTGAACTTGTCATCCCTCATGACCTAGACAACAGCAGTCTGGGGGTGGGGGGGGGCATGGAAACCCAACAGAGAAGGACTGGGGGGAACAGGGAGGTGGGGAAGCAGAGAGGGTTCTAAGTACCTGCTTCATGGCATGCTGTGAAGGGGAACTGAGATGGGATGTGAAGCAAAGGAAATGTTTTCCTTGTCTGTTTAAAGATGGTAGATCTACTAGAACATATTGTTATGCTGGTGGAGTGATCCAGTACAGGGGAAATTTTGATGAAACAGGAAAGAGAATTTGGTAATAGCGAATTGAAGTTCTTGAAGCTTCACAAGGATAGGGTGGGGCGGGGGTGGGGAGAGCTGGTGTGGAGAACTGGCCACGTTTCCATTGTAAAGGCCGAGTCTGGGATAGACGCAAGGTGGTGGTTCTGGCAACGGGAAGACCAGGGTGTTCCTTCTGTTTTCTCAAGGAAGTCTAAGGTGAAATCCTCACCTGGAGGGGGATTCTGGGGGAGGGGAGAGTGGGAGGTTGGAAGAGAAAGCCAGGGACCATGGCCAAGAGGCCCTAACAGGGGCATGGTGTCAGAGTGCCAGGCAGAGCTGCTCACCACCTGCGATCTGTGTCATGGCCTGAGACAAAGGACATCGGGCTTAAAAACCTTCTCATACTTCCCTCTGACAAGAGTTTAGGTGGTGTCCATTCTTCAAAAGTGAGGAAGTTGTTACTCCAAAAGTCTCAGCAGGAGAATGAAACACTTCATCAGCTTAAAGCCATGTCTTTTGACTTCCGGTTTGCCAAAGCAGAGGCATACTACCATCGCCAACGTCAAGAAATGATGCTGGGAGAAGCCTGGAAATACGTAGTAGTTCCAAGGTGGAAAATTAAAATAGAGAGAGAGAGACCACAAAGTGAAAAAACAGGAGATGCTAAAAAGCAGGACCACCTAGTGCCTGAGAGGGAGCTGGGCCAGATACAGAAGCACATATACCGAGTCGAACGAGCCAGAGGCCTCAGAGACCACAAGTATCGGCTCCTCCCTCAAAGGATCCCAAGTGAAACAGCCTTCCCCCAAGTACTCACCCTAGGGAAGGAGGAAAAAACTGAAGCTATCCAGAAAACACACAAAACTAAGAACAGAAAGCACAGGGTGGCCTCGGCGAAGGAACAGATCAAGGGGCATCAGAATCGAATGATTCGGGGGAGAGAGCTCATGGAGCAGAGAAGCGAGAGACTGCATTCTTGCAGGCTCTCTACCTCGGCTCCTCCCCTCCACAGGCCTGCGACACACAAGGACGAAGAGAAGGAGTACGAACTGGTCACAGCCTACCCCATTGCCCAGCCTTATCAGGAAGCACTCATAGAAGTGACCATCCTCATGGAAAAGTCCAGAAAGGGTGATTATATAAAAAAGCCACTCCAACGAGAGCTCTTGAGCATACCACCATTTTTGAGAAGCCAACTAGGAAAAAATAAAGTTTAAGTTATTTTCTGGATTACTGTATTTCTTTTTCAGGCTGGCATACTTTGACAACTGGTAGTGCAGTAAAATCCCATACCCCCAAATTTCATTTCTAAGTTTGTTTGCATCAAACTTGGGCAGGGAGTTACACCAAGTGTTTCAACTATCTGCATAACTATCCCAAAACATAGTGACTTAAAACCACCACTATTTTACTATACCTCACAATTCTATATCTATCAGGAATTCAGGCAGAGCTCAGCTGGGCACTTTTTCTCCCCAATCCCACACCACCAGAGCCACTTGGGGATATTCAGATAACAGCTGGACTAGTGTAGAGGGTACAGACCACATACATGCCCTTGGGGATGACTAGAAGGCTGGGCTTAGCTGGTCCCAGTCCCTGTCTCCCTTCTCCATGTGGTTTCTGGTCTTACTAACACAATGACTTGTGCTCCAGTGACCTGTCAGACACCACAAGGCTTCTTTTGACCTAGCCTCTGCAGTCCCAGAACGTCACTTGCTCAGACAGGTCACCAAGATCAGCCCAGACTCAAGGGGGTTGGAAACAGACTTCCTCTCAAAGAAACCTGCAGCCATCTTTTTTTTTTTTTTTTTTAGCCATCTTTTAATCTACTACTCCAAGGTCTGAAAAGTCCCTCACACACATCTACCCTTCATTGTCCTTTTCATTGTCTTTTATGTTAAGATTCATAAAAACTAAGCAAGCATATTTATACAAAGAAACCTAATTCCACAGCTCTGAGTTGATCTTGACTAAAGAGACCTGGTTCTCTCTCTGCAGAAGTAAATATAGACCAAGAGTTTAAAAGCCTGTTACAATTACGCCACAGAAAACACATGGTCTCGTATTCTCCAAAGCGCCTAGAATTTTGTAGGATGTCAGAAACCTAAGCCTAAGCCCTAGCCCTGAGAGAGACCCAAGACTAGGATGTAGCCCTTCGAGGAGCTTACAATCCAGTTGGAGAGAACAGAAGTCAAAGCAGCACACACCCAGTTCCGTGTCATGAAGCACTGGATGGAGAATACAGACTACAGAGTAGTGTAGCTTATGGGCAATGGGAGCCCTGAGAATACACGTCCCTGGGCAAGGCAGTTAGGACAGCAAGGCCCTGACCCGACTTCGACACCACCTCCTGCAGGCCACTGTCAGCACAGAAATAAGGCACACCCAGGGTCCTGGGGGAATGCACTGGAAAGCACATGCTAACAATGTGAGATGCACAAACAGGGTGACTGCAGTTAAGAACAAGGTACTATCAGAACACAAAGTTATGGAGGAAAAGAAAGGCTTTGGTTGGGGATGTTACATGTGTTTGATACTTAAAAGATTACACATATTGGGTTTCTTTTTCCCTGCTCAGAAGTTTTTTTTTTTCTAAAGTAGGCTCCGTGCTCAACATGGGGCTTGAACTCACAACCCTGAGGTCAAGAGTTTGATCAAGAGTCGCATGCTCTGCCTACTGAGCTAGCCAGTCACCCTCCTATTCAGAAGTTTAATTTTTTTTTTTAAGATTTTATTTATTCATGAGACATAGAGAGAGGTAGAGACACCCAGCAGAAGGAGAAACAGCCTCCATGCCAGGAGTCTGATGTCGGACTTGATCCCAGGACCCCGGGATCAAGCCCTGAGCCAAAGACAGACGCTCAACCGCTGAGCCACCCAGGTGTCCCTATTCAGAAGTTTAAAGAGGTAAAAGTGGCCTATAATCTCCCTGCCCAGATAACTTCTGTTGAAACTTTTTTTAAAAAAAGAATTTATTCGAGAGAGCACAAGCATGAGCAGGGGTGGAAGGGAACAAGTAGAAGGAGAAGCAGACTGTCTGCTGAGCAGGAAGCAAGACTCAGGGCTCAATTTCAGGACCTCGGGATCATGACCTGAGCCAAATATACAGTTACCCGGCTAACCACCCAGGCACCCTGACAATTTTTAAAAATAATGAAAAAGTACATGGTTAGAAAGCTCAAATAATTATAGAAAAGTACCAAAGGCAAAGTGACCACATGGTCACTTTGGCTTGCCAGGGGCCACTGCTGTGTTTTTTTTTTTTTTTTTTTTTAAGATATATTTGAGAGAGAGCACAAGCAGGAGGGGCATTTGTAGAGAATCTCAAGCAGACTCAACACAGAGCATGGAGCCTGAAGTGGGGCTTGATCTCATGACTCTGAGGTCATGACCCCCACTAAAATCAACAGTCAGACACCCAACTGACTGAGCCACCTGCATGCCTCTCATGTTTCTTATATGAGCAGAGTTTGAAGCAAGTAGAAGGCAGGCCAACAAAAGGGGGAAGAAAGGAAGGCAACCCTAAACACACGTGCTTAAAAAATTGTGATTCCATTAATGTGAAATATCCAGAAGAGGCAAATCTTGACAGAAAGGTTATCGATTGGAACTAAGGAGTGAGGAGGTAGGTGAGGAAGGGTGAATGCCACCAGTTGGGAACAAGAATGTTCTACATCAGGTTGCAGTGATGGTTACAGAGACCTGTGATCAGATTGAGAAACAACGGATCGGTCTACGGCCATACCACTACCACCATGAAAGCACGCAATCTCGTCTGATCTTGGAAGCTAAGCAGGGTCAGGCCTGGTTAGTACTTGGATGGGAGAAACAATCAATTATTCACTTTAAGTGGGTGAATGACATGGAATGTGAAGTATATCTCTGCAAAGCTGCTCAACCAAAATGGAAGAAAAAGCCTGAGTGTAGAGGGGGAGGTGAGCCTGGGTGTCAGCAAGGTGCCCGAACATGTAAGGCCTCCGTGGCTCTGCAAGCTCAGGTCTCTCAAGTCTCGAAGGCAGTGTGGAGTCACTGAGGAACTGACAAGTGGTTTTGAAGATGTGAAGGGGGTGAAACGCAGACAGGAATGGGGTGGGGGGAGACACGACGGGAGCGTATGGCAGAAATCTGGGCGGGATGGAGAGAATCAAGACACCAGATGGGATGTCATGACTGATTAAGGTAGGGGCTGTGAGGGAAAAGAAAACAAGTACTAGATTTCTTTGGAGGAAATAAAGTAGTAGAAGTACCACTATAGGGATTACAGGGAGGACAGATTGGGGGCTATTTTATACACATTTAAAACAGGCCCTGTGCTGCCAATAAGCCATTGGTCACACATGCCTGTGGCTTTCTCAGACTGAAGTCAAATATAATATGGATAATGTTCAGGATATAGATGTAGTATAACTCCTGAGAGTAAGATGGGGGGAAGGGAACCAGGGAAAGCACCAGACATGAGGATGTACAGCTTTCCAGGAGTAGAAATTTTTTTAAATGTATGAGAGCAAGCAAGCAAGCAGAGGGATAGAGAGGGACAAGCAGACTGCACTGAGCATGGAGCCTGATGCCAGGCCTGATCCTAGGACCCTGAAATCATGACCCGAACTGAAGTCAGAGTCCAGTGCTTAACCAAGCGAGCCACCTGGGTGCCCCTCCAGGACCGGATTTTTGAGTGTCAAATTTGCAGCATTTAACCCCAGGACCTAATTATTTGGGAAGGAATCACCAATTTGGCCTAAAATGGCCCCTGGAGAATGCTGGCAAAGGAGGTGCATGGACTCCAAGATGGCCAGGAGGGGAGACTACAAGTGGTCCTTGCTCAAAGAAGAGACAGGACAGTAACTGAGGGTCACAAGAGCTGTCTTAAGATAAGCAATGACCATGGCTGCAGGGAAGGCACTAGGTGTGGAGGGGGACTCACACCTGAGCACCAGGAAGGGCTGGGCATCCAGAGCCTATCATAGAAGCAACACCCTGACTCTGATACTCGAGGGAAGGCGGGGGCGGGGTGTAGGAAGCTGGGGAATGGGAAAGGGAACCAATACAGGGCTAGAGAACATACGGACAGGCCTGAAAGGCCAGTGAAGGTCAGCAGCATAGGTAGAAATACACTACCCACCCCGCTGTATGGTTTTGCTCTGGTGTAGACAGAGGACTACTGGGGACACTTCCCAGCCTGGCCTGGCACAGGGCCACATAGTTTCTTGTGAGTAAATCACAGGCTGAATCATATACAGTTGCTGATATGTGATGGTGTCTTACCTACAAAAACAACAATTTCATACAGTTCAACCTAGATTTGTTGACTCAACCAGCTAACTTTACAGCTAAAGAGATATAAAAAGAACCAGAATGATTTACAGGCCGTAACAACCTAACTAAAAAACTTTCCATGGACAGAACTAGAGAAAGGACAACCTCTGGCATGATCAGAAAATAAAGAGTAACTACAGTTTGTGAATATGGCAGTGAATTTCCTTTAATCAAAGACAACCATGACAAATTCATAACTATCAAAAGCTACATTTTACTAAAAACAATCTGTCTTTAAAAATGTTTAATCATACAATATATACAATACATGCTGCTTCCCTTTTTGGATTTCGCTATCCATCTGAGTCCTAAAAAAAAAGAGTAAAAAATAGCTTGTTAACAGTTTACAAATGATAAAATGAATCAAAAGTTCACTTGATATATGTAATAGAATCTAACCACTAGTCCTTTCTCAGTGAGTAGGGCCCCAGTCCACCCACATTATATACCTTATGTCTGTTCTCTTTCCCTCAAGTTATCTTTGAACAAAAAGAAGCTCAATTAATTGAGGTACATGTTAAGCATTTACATTAAGTATTAAAAGCTAATTTTAAACTCATAATTATAGAAAATTTGAGCTAAAAAAAAAAAAACCTTAATGATCTCATTCAGAATCCCATCATTTTACAGATAGATTTATAGACAAAATGAAGGGGAGTAAGATTAAGTGACCTGCTCAGTGATTTTAAACTAACGGGATGAAGCAAACAGAATTCAGGTTTCCTGACTCCCACCCATCATAGCAAATGCCCAATCATATCGAAGACTTCCTGCTAGCATGTTCTCTTTCGTAAAAATGAAGTGCTTCACAGCATAACTCAGATTTCAGAAATGTCCATTTACTGACATCATTCCAGGTAATTCTGTCCTAATACTCCTTTTCTACTTCATAGCTGTAAAATAAGCAAATCTAGTTTTATCACTTATCTAGTTTATCAATCCATTAGGGAGGGGAGAAGGTGGAAACAAATTCCTGCTCTGCCTCTTTCAACCACAAATTTTTAGAACAACTGAAGTAATCCAAAGAAGGGGACTCGCAGCCACTAGGCCTGGCACTGCCTTTCCCACCAGCACACACAGTTTTAAGAATGAGGCACTAGAGGGAGGCAAATCCCAATTTCACTAGAATGCGGAAAAAGGAAGATGGTCTGGAACCTACTTGGAATTTAATAACACATAGGAAATGTTACCTTTGCTGGCGTCAAGCGCTTAGCCTCTGCTGACTCTGGCCTGAAGCAATCACAGGCTCTGATATCTCGAAGGTCTTCACGATCTCCTGGCAGAGAACAAAGACATTTGGGCATTAGGTTTACAGCAAATAACAAGGGAGACAGAACTACCCTGGGGCAATGTGCAGAGTTTTACCTCCCAGTCACGGTAGCTCAAAGCTATAATTCCTTGATTCCTAATTTGGGTGTTTTGGTCAATTCCCTCACTTTCTTCATTAATATTAACAGGTTCTGTTTCAAAGATAAAAGTGTTCAAAGGTTATCAAATCACAAGAGGTACTCTGAACAGAAAGTGCTGAGAAGGAATGAACCTGTATGGAAGACACTCAGAGTATTAAATACTTATTAGGATTCCACTCATCAGTGACACATTAACCATGTTATTTTGGTAGCAAATAATCCCTTAGCTTCTATTAAAAAAAAAAAACACTCTCCCATAGTAGAGTTACTAGTGGCAATCATTTGAAAACCTCCGCATATCTGCCTACCAACCCCAGAGAGAATCCTACTGAGTCCCAGAGAAATTGAGAACCATTAAATAACAATCAGGGCAATGCAAGTACTTGGCTCTCTCCAGGAGACCTCAGAAAGAAAGGATTCACAGAGAAGTGGAATTATTCAACTAAGAAAGATTCTCTCCAGGTTGAGGAGAGGAAGCTGGCTTCAGGGGAAAACAGAAGGGAAGAAAGTACAACAGTAACTTTAATTACAAACATTCTAAATTAAAATTGGAGGGACTTCCTTGTTAATCTATATGGCAGATGTTGAGTCAATGATACAGATGAACCCCCTGGTTTTTAAGTAATGCCCGTGTTGGCAGTACTTCAGTTAGTTGAACGAGATACAGCATTGTAAAAGTTGGTTACCTAAAATGCATACTCACAGTTGCATTTCATGAACTCGAATGACACATTTTCTCTAAAACTAATTTTTCTTAATGTAGCATCATTTACCTATTATTGGCAGTCGGTCTTGGTCAAGCTTTATTCTTGCAAAACCATCCTAAAGCACAAACATAATTTTAGATTTAGATTCAAAAGCCTATTTAAAAAATTAGATCCAAAACCTATAACCATTGGATAAAAAAACATTAATTAGAAAACCCCATATCCCATGGGGCATGTGGGTAGTGCAGTCAGTTAAGCAACTGACTCTTGATTTCAGCTCAGGTCATGATCTCAGGGTCATGAGACTGAGCCCTACTTTGGGCTCCAGGCTCAGCAGAGAGTCTATTTGAGATTCTTTCCCTCTCCATCTGCCCCTCCTCTTCCTTCTCTTTCTCTCTCTCAAAAAACAAAAAACAAAAAACTCCATATCCCAGACAATCAAAATATACCATTAACAATGAGGACATTATATGGACAAGACTTTCCAATGAGGCATCCCTCAGGTTTCTGACCAGTCTTCATCCTGAGTATCTCCTAAATAAAACTGAAACTGGCTTGGCTCTTAGACCTTCCTTGGCTCTTAAATATGATTCACGCAGATTTTTGGACACTCAGCATTTTATTATGCATAACTCATCATTAACTGTTGATAAAATATGTCTTTACTATTTCTGGGACAATACTTTGGTCGATAAGAGATTTTTGTCTGTGGGCAGCCCCAGTGGCTCCGCGGTTTAGTGCCGCCTACGGCCCGGGGTGTGATCCTGGGGACCTGGGATGAGTCCCATGTCAGGTTCTCTGCATGGAGCCTGCTTCTCCCTCTGCCTGTGTCTCTGCCTCTCTCCCTCTCTGTGTGCCTCTCATGAATAAATAAATAAAATCTTAAAAAAAAAAAAAAAAAAAGATTTTTGTCTGAGGTTAAAATGAAATTGACCTTCCGTGTAGAGTGCCAACTGCTATAAGACTAAAGTCAGTCCAAAGCAAATTTCCACAGTATAAATCTGAGCAAGGATTCTTTTCTTAATTTTTTTTTTGAAGATTTTATTTATTTATTTATGAGAGACACAGAGAGAGTCAGAGACATAGGCAGAGGGAGAAGCAGGCTCCCCATGGGGAGCCTGATATGGGACTTGCCCTGAGCCCAAGGCAGACCCTCAACCACTTAAGTACCCAGACGTCCCTTGAACCTTCTATTTTGAAATAATTTCAAACTGAAGGAGCTACAAGGCTACTATAAAGAACCCCCATATATTCCTTCCCCAACTTCACCATCTGTTCAAGTTTTGTCACATTATTTCCCCTTCTCTACACAGGCACTAATGATTTTAAGGAGAGAATTAGTGATAGATGACCTGCTCCTCTTCCTTAATTGAAAACTTTCAGTGTGTATTTCTTGAGAACAAGATATTTTCTTATCAAATTTGGGAAATTTAACATTTATACCATTTACACTGCTATCTATAGCTCCATATTCAAATTTTGTCAATTCTTTCTGTAAATAATTCCTAAAACGTAAAAGCACACAATTTTTTTAAAAAGTTTATTATATTTAGTAATCTCTACACCTAACGTACAGCTCAGACTCACAACTCCAAGATTAAGTCGCATGCTCCGCCAACTAAGCAGCCAGGTGCCCACACAAATTTTCAGCTTGTTTCTTCTGCTTCTGTGCTAGCATTTTGCCAAATGGGATGGGCCAACCATACACACCAGTTAGTACCTTCGCCAGCTCCCATTCACAGCTTTTATGTTTACCCCCCTCCTTTTTTTTTTTTTTTTTTTTTTTGAGAGAGAGAGAAGAAGAGAAAGAGTGAGCGAGAGTGGTATGCAGGTTTCATGCCCAGCACAGAGCCCAAAGCAGAGCTTGATCTCATGACCCTGAGATCAGGATCTGAGCCCAAATGAAGAGTCGGACGCTTAACCAACTAAGCCACCCAGGCACCCCTATTATTTACCCTTTTAAAAGGTATACTAGAAAAAAAGAGAAATAATCATAAATCTTACCCTTATAATGAAGGAAACATGAAAGATGTTTTCCACTGTTCGGGGGAAAGAATGTGGATCAACCACAAAATCAAAGAACGACATAGGAGTATCAGCTATAGACAAAAGAAGGAAAAAAAATCTTCAAAACAGGGAAGATGATTTTTTTGCCAATCAAGAAGACTAACATTCTCCTGTGTTATCAGAGGAAGGAAATGGGCACTCAATCTGTCATAGGAATGTAAACTGATACAGCCTTTCTGGAGGGCAATCGGACATTAAAAATACATATGCCCACTCATCTGGCCACCCTCCTCTCAAAAACTGTCCTACAGAAATATCAGCACATGTGCACAAAGTTGCATACCAAGATTTTCCACTGCAGTGGGTTTCACAAGAACAAAATGCTGCAAAGGACTTGGTTGTCCACTCACGAGGACTTGTTCAAAGTATGATACAACCATACGATGGGAATCATTGAGAAAAATGAGGGGGATCTGTATGTACTGATATGGGAGAGAAGGTCCATGTGGAAAACTCATACTGGGGAAAAAAGAAAAAAAAAAAAAAAGCCCAGAAAATTCCCAACTACTTCTGTGCAGAGTTACGTTACCGACCTAAAGACCTGACGCACACAGGGAGGGGGCTGCCTGGGGGAGTGAGGTGAGTGGGGATAGGTGCTCGACTCTAGGTTGCTCACTTCTATGGCACCTTTTATTTTGTAACAGAAAAAATACCCCAGCTTTTTAAAACAAGAACAGGAGGTGACTTTGCAGCACTCGCACGTGGGGCTGCTAGAGGAGAGAAGCCTCATTAAGTAGACCTGCCAAGAAAGAACCAAGGGGATTCAGACATTACGTAGGACTGAAAACGCTTCTCCAAAAACAACTTCTCATTGCAAGTGAGACGCGTCTGTTAAATATGAACCCCTCCACTTTGAACTTGGTATCATACTCACGATCTTCTCGGAAATACGTCTGCAACAATCCCAGAATTCTTTCCACTTCTTTCTCTGTCGCTTCTTGATGGGATTCTTCCATTTCACTTAACTGAAAATATAGAGTCGTTACCACGCGGACCGACCTACTTGCCTATCCGCTCATGTTTCTGCTCTTTTCTATGTCCAAACTCTTCTAAATGCCTTTTATCAGGGGACTGCCGAGCAGTTTTTATCGTCGTCTTAAAATTTAGTTAAAAAAAAAAAAAAAAAAAAAAAAGATTTTCTAGCTCCGTAACATTTTTATATTAACTTTTTAATGGAGGAGTAACATCACCAAATCAACCATTTTCAGGTTGTATGTAAGTAGCAAAATTTTTTAAAAAGTGCCGTTTAGAACAGTGGTTCTTAATTGGGAGTGAGTCTAACTCCCAGGGACACCTGCCAATATCTGGGGGGTGCTTCTGGTTGTCCCAACCTGGGGATAAGCGGGGAGGAGGAGGCAGCATCTAGTGGGAAGAGGCCAGGGATGCTACAGCCTCCCACAACAGACAAGGACCCAGCCCCCAATGGCGATGGCACTGAGGCTGAGAACCAACTCCTGGCTTAGAACTGATCCAAACTACAGAAATGAATTAAAACCAAGACAGGGGGTTCATCCAACAAAATGTTTAAAAGGCTTACATGATTTAAGAAATGATCGAAGTAATTATTTTAGCGACCGAACCTGACTCCAGATCTTAAAGCTTAGAAAAGGTGGCCAAACCGCACATACGTTGTATCAATAGCTACTTTAACCTGAGATGTTTTTAAAAAAACAAACCTGGTCAGGCATTGTCTTCTTCTCTTCTGTCGTGGGACCTTTTCTTGGACGTTCACTTCGTGGCTTTGGCACAGGGAACTCTCCTTGTATTGAACCCAACCTAATGAGAAATATGCTTTCATGTCTTTTTTTGTTTGTTTTTTAAACAAACTGATTTCACTAACTGGAAGCAGTTCCATGGAATGGTCAAATTCAGACCGGGCTTCAGTAATATATGAACTGACATCGGACCAAAACTCTGGTCAGTTCTGTGACATCCTACCTGTTCCCTTTGTGTGTCTCAAAGAACCCCTAGGAGCTCTACGCAACCAGATACCCCCCTCAAACACCTTCCTATCTTGCTCTCAACAGTAAACTGGTAAATATGCCTGTGGTCTTCCCAGCTAGCCTGCTGTCTCTTTGGCAAGGCCAACTTCAGATCAGTGGGAAGGATGAACATGTGGGGAAGAGGAACAAACAGCCCCACTGGGGTTAAAAGCCTTTGGACCAGGGGTGCCAAGACAGAGCTTACAGCCTGGGACTACAGAACACACCTGTCTCAAGATGACAAGTCAAACAGAAGCAATGGGATTCTTTTCCCCTTTGGACCCACTACACCCCCTAAAAAAAGTGCTAATGCAGAGATAAGCTACAGTAATTGATGTACCATGAAGAGACCAAGGCCCCGAGAACATAGACCCATGTGGTCCCTATGCTTGAGGAGCTCAAAGTGTGCAGTGTAGATGGACAGATCCAAATCCACACACACACATACATACATGTCCATTCCGACATAATATGGTAGATCCCACAGTGCTATGCTAGAGTAATACTCAAGTGCTGTGAGAGCTTGTGGGCAGGGATCTACCCAGCCATGGGAGTGCTCTCTCATCTCCCAATGACACCTCTGTCTGGAGAAGCTACTAGAGGCTTCCAAGTTAGGGCCTAGGAGATAAGCAAACCTTCCCAGACAGAAAAGACGGGGGGAAGATACTGTAGGCCAAATAACAGCAAGTGCAAGGGCACAAAGCTTTATGCAATTCATTGTGGATGCAGGTTGTGCCAGGTGATGAGAGAAAGTTTAAGGCACAGCACCCAAGGCTGCATTTAGATATTTGGGATTTATGACAGAGCCTAGAACTCAAAGGCAACAAATAGAGATTTGGACTTTCTCCTGCAACGAAGAAGTCTGATCTTTATGCTGTTGTGTGTGCAGTGGTTCTGGGCACCTGGGTTAGCTGAAGGCTTGTTAAAAACAGATGCCTGGCCTCGCACCTGTGTGTCTCCAAAGCTGCCTCCCTGAGGTTTACCTTCCTCGGGAGCTTTGGGAGGGTGAACTGGAACCGACAAATGTCCCGGAGCTCAGCACTTAAGGAAGAAACAAATGGGTGCTTGCTCTAGAGAAAGTATCTGCTGGGGAACACCCCAATGCATTTGAAGGTGGTCTTAACAAAAGAAGCAGTAGGGGCCATTCTCAGTTTCTCCAAAAGGACTGAACTAGGAAATTAAGATAGAAGCTAATTTGAGTATAAATGAAAACTTTTCAAAACTAGTCTCCAAAAAACAAGCTGGGCAGTTTATGGGAGTGACTGAAGCAGGCTTCGAGGACAGGTCAGCGACCATCCAACAGGAAATTACAATAAATGGCACTTTATATACATTGGTAGAATCTGGAGATCCCCTCCCTAAGAGGTATCATCCTCCTACGAGTTAAGGATTAAGGGCGACAAAATAAAGCCAGATGGCATGCCCCAGATCCAAAGCCTCACACGCTGGAAAACAAAGCTGCCAGTGGAGCACTGTGGTCAGAGGTTCTGGCCCACAGCCTTTCCCGCTTAAACTGAGCAGGATGAGGTTCCATCCACATCAAGATTTTATGGGCTTTTCAATCAAAGTTTAGAAAAATCTCCCAACAATGGCATCCTGATTGTCACTTCCACCATACTAGATCACCTTTGTTCCTACAATAAAAAACAAGGTTTACAAATGGCTGGTCTGTCATATTTTTAAAGTAATCTTACAGAAAGTGGAATGTATGGGTTTTATTAAAGGTGTTTTCTGCTGTTTTGCCTGATATTTTCCAGGAGTCATAGACTATGAATTCAAAATCAGAACTATCTTCATCACGGATGAGTTCTTCAGCTTCTAGTGGATTTACACCCATATGTGTCAGCTACAAAAATGAAGGGAAACAAAAAACCCCAGTTAAGCCACAAGCAATCATACACTGCATCCCATAATCTCTATCTCTAAACTTTAAGAGGCCAGAGGCAAAAAGCCTGTTTTCAGTGCCCTAACACGTTGGCTACATTTCTTATTATACAAATAATTTTAAATAAATTCCAACTTTCAAAGGTAGAAATACTAGAGTGAATGAATGTTTAGTCCATCCAAGTATTAGGAAAGCTGTGCCAACACACAAAACTGAAATCACATCCCAAATCAAAGGCTCCAGGATAGAACAGGCAAGGTTAGCTGGCTTTCAGATTATCGTTTTTAAGCCAACCTCCTAGAGACCTCTATTCAGCTTGTGTCTCAGAACATCCAGAGAGCAGTGGCCTAGCGTCAGAGAATCGCTCATCTTACACCTGCCTTCCTGGGAAGAACTGCCAGAAGTCTAAGGATTCTCTTATCCCACACGATCTTACAGAAAATGAAAGTACTTTGATTACATAATGAAATTATAAAATGCCTACAAGTTATCAAATTAAAACAGTAATATCAAATATAAACAATCATCAAAAAGCCCCCAGGGCGCCTACCCCTATTAAAGGCAACAAACCCTGAAGAAAGGAGAGGCTGCAAGAGCCTGATCAGAGATGTCAAGTCAGTAAGTCTGTACCCTCCACCACCCAGTCCCCCTACCACATGCGTAGGAGGAGGGGTCCATTTCTGTCTGGTCAAACCTATCAATCTTTTCCTTGTAGTATCTATACTTGATGTACCCAGAAGGGACTTCCACACCCAGCGATTACAGCTATTAATTTAGGGCTTTACACTGAATGCCTTAAGACTTCCAGAAACTTATTTTGATTTGTTAAAGTACACAGCTCACCTGGATAAATACCAGTAATTTTTAAAAAGATAACCCAGTATATGGCCACTTTTATTTATTCAGCTATACATTAGTGTGCATTTTATACCTTGTGATAAAAAAATTAAAAGAGAAAATTTTAAGGTTTTAAATGTAAGTAAAATTTCAATTTTAAACCACTTACGGCTTTAAAAACAACAGAAAATTCATCTATCTCCCACCTTTACAAAATAACGAACTTATCTGGGTCAGTCTCATGGTACTACATCATTTTAATAACCATTTAACAAACCTTCAGTCAGAAATTCAAAGTCCTAGCAGAAATGCTAGGACAGAGGTTAGCTCAGAGGGGAACCCGCCCCCAAAAAAGAGGAAAAAAAAACCAACCACAACGTTGTAAAACGCGAGGTCAGCCTCATTGTGCTTTTTTGGCAAATCCACCAAAGAAAAGTTTTAAAATTTTAGGTAACAACCATTCAAAGGTGAATAAAACAAAGAAAAGATCCACAAAAAAAAGCAAAATCCCAAGCATATTCATATAGTTCCAAGATAGTCTCAAAGACAGATAACATGCCCCCCCATCAGGCCTAACTGTCCAGCTGAGCTCTGCCACCTGGAGTCACTGAGAATGAGCTAGAACGCTTATTAACCGATAGTTCAGGGGGGAAAAAATGGCCATTTGTAAATAAACGTGCACCCAGAGTCTTAGAATGCTACGGGATTTTTAAACCTCTAAGCTGCCACCCTAAATTCCACCACCTAGCTCTCCAGTATTGTTTAACTTGGTGAGATCTCTTTGGAGGACTCTGAGACACGCCTCCCCCCCTCCAGACACCCCTCAAAAAGGAAAAAGGAAGTGAAAGCCATTTGCATAGAGATATAAGCAAAGTAGATAATTATGCAATATGTGACATGGGAAACATTTTTTAATTAAGATTCTGTAGCTTTGAACTTACTAGAGTTTCAACATATCTTAACATATCAAACGAGTTCAGATCAGAACGCAGTTGCTTTGCTTTCTCTTTGCCCAAATCTGAAGCCAAAACGAGAAACTGGGCATCTAGGACTGCTTCTCTTGCTCGGGACACTATTCAGAAAAGAAGGAAAATACACATTACTAAATATGCATTACTCACAGGGATTTTCCAGGAAATTTCTACCTACTTATGTGGCATTTTCCACTGGATCAAAAAACCCCTAAAAAATTAAAAAAATTAAAAAAAAAAACCCAAAAAACAAAAAATCTCAAACATACCCATCTCCCTCTAAAACCTGGCTCCCTCACCATCCCACCAAAATCTGGAGTCAAAGTTGACCAGTCCTCCTAAAAGCCACTCTCCCTCCAGGGGCCTGCTCCTGAGAACTGAGTCCCCAGCTCTTCATAGCTCTGGTTCAACAGAGCCTCTCTCCTCTCCAACACCCACCTGCTTTTCCCTCTGACCCCAGCAGCCCCCAGCAGCGCGTCTTGGCCCCATTACCACCTGTGCAGAGGTAAGTGGGAAGGAAGGCCCACTCCGTGGAGGGCAGGGTGGCTTGTAGAGCAGCAACAGTAAATGGCCAAGGAGCCTCAGGGAAGTAACAGTGCTGGCAGCGCAGGCCACCAAGCCTACAGCAGGGCAGCGACTCTAAGGATGGGTGACTCAGAAATGTCTGACAGAGGACCCGGGATTTAAGATTAGCTAGGGAGAGAAAAAGATTCAAACAGGAGGAGACAAGAAGGAATGGGGCAGGGAAACAGGAGGAAGTGAGAGGAGAAGGAAGGGGAAGGACAAGCCTTTTGGTGTTAAGGGCAGACCTGATGGGCCAGCGAGAGTAAAGTGCTCTGGAAACACCTGGAAAGGGAGCCAATTAGAGGGGAAAGCGGCAAAGCTCAAATACAGAAACATCTGTGCCTGGCTGGCTCCTGGGGGCCTTTTCATTTGGGTCCCCCACTTTCCGAACACACCTTGGGCTGCTGAACTTGCTGACTCCGGGTTTTGTTGACATACATCATTTTTCTCCCATTTTATTTCAGGAGCACTGCTATGGAAGTGACCATGGGTGAGAGAGGGCAGCAGACAGAGGCTGGCAGCTCGTTCCTGGGCTCCCCGTGGCCTTGCCCACTGGCCTCGCAGCTCCGCCCAGAAAACACAGACTTCCCAGTCACAGGTGGCTGGGAGGCCTCCACTGAGTTAAAACAATGAATGCCAAGGATCTAGAATTCTGTGTTTGCTGGGAGACTCCCAGAGCCCGGCTGAGTAACTCTGCCTGAAAGAGGTGACCCACGCAGCACAGCAGAATCAGCCAAGGGGAGGCGGTGTGTGGCTCAAGAACTAGTAAGATGCACAGTAAATCAGCAAAGGAGTGAAGGAGTCAAGAGGAACCTTGAGGAGACTGACCCGGGGACCAGGAGTGGAGAGAAGATAAAGCTAAGGACGGTAGAGGAGGGATTTAACCTGGTGGAAGGGAAATGCCCACTTCTGGAAGTGAGATTTAGCAAGCCTGGGAGACCCAGCTGGGGAGTAGTCAGGAGGCTGTGACCAGAACTAGAAAGACACTCATCTGAGAACGTGCAGACAGAAAAACATTAAAAGGTGGGCAACAGGTAAGCCATTAAGTCATACTAGGACATTACTAGAAATAAGGACCCTGGTCCCAGGAACGCGAAGAATTGTGGTGTCGGCAGTGCACGTTCTGCGGACTCTTCCTCGCTGCCCCTTCGTCTGTATTCTGTCTTTCTGCTGCCACAGAACGTCCAGGCCTGGAAAAGGGGTCCAGGGACTTGCCCTAGGGCTCTGGGACCCACTGCTCACATCAGGGGGGACCTGACCTGTCCTGTCATCAAATAGACTGCTGGCGTCCCAAACACTTTTAATTCAAACCAAGATTGTTTCTTCTTGAGATTTTGAGAGAGAGAGAGAGCAAGAGAGAGCATGCATGAGCAGGGGGAGGGACAGAGGGAGAAGCAGACCCCTCTGAGCAGGGAGCCTGATGTGGGACTCGAGGACAGGACCCTGGGATCATGACCTGAGCCAAAAGCAGATGCTTAACTGATGAGCCACGCAGGTGCCCCTCAAACCAAGATTTTTTTTTTTTTTTTAACTTCCCCTTCCCCATGGTCTGGAGCTCAGTGCTCTGAGATTTCTCTTTCTTGCCCCAGTAGAAACCCACAGGTCCACTAGTAGACTCCTGCCCCCGGCCCCCCTTATAGGTGGGCCTGTACTGGGAAGAGGATGGGAAAGGAAACAGGATGTGGGAGGGAGGGGGCAGCTTTTTTCTTTGCTTCTCCTATTCAACAAATGTATCCCGGGGATACAGCAGGGGATGCGACAGAAAGATAAACATGCAAAGCTCTCAACCTTGAGGATGCAACAGGATCACCTGGGGGGCTTGCTGAAACAGGCTGCTGGCTGTACCCCCCGGAATTTCTCCTAACGCCTTCGGGAGACGCCTCAGGGGATGGCCAAGGGCAATGAAGACAGTATTAGCGCTACAATGAGAAAGCTCCCAACGCTAGTAAGGCACTACTCTATTATGGGAGAAATGTCCGGTGTCAATAACTTGGCTGTCATATAAAACTAACTAAAATCATCCTAAAACTTATAATAAAGAGCTCCCATATATGAAGTGACGAATTACCTCCATTAAACAGAGTGTTGGCCTCTTCAAGGACCTCTGTTAATTTGTCGCTGGCATTCAGTATATCCTCCCGGTTTTCTATGCAAAAAAAAAAAAACAAAAAACCAAACAAACAAAAAACAAGGTTTGGGGAAACGTGCTCATCACGCGCGAACAGGTCCTTGCCGGCGTGATCACCTGCAGCAGCGCGGCCAAGCCCGGGTCCCCGGGTCCCCGGCGGGGCGGGGTGGCGGGGCGGGGTCCACTTCCCAGCGCGGCACATCCTTCGAGCCCGGGGTGGGGGGGGGGGGGGGGGCTGGCCGTACCTCTAAGCCGCAGCAACCTCAGAGGAGCCCGGCCGCCTATCGCCTTCACCCCAGGGGCTCCCGGGCTCGTGCAGCCGCGGAGGGGCGCTCCTAACGGCGGCTCCCAAACTTTGCGAGCCCGGAGGCCCCGAGAGGGCGGGCGGGGCGGCCCCGGGTTTCGGAGTGGGCGGGTGCGGTGCGGTGCGGTGCGGCCCGAGCGCCGGCGTTTCCGACAGTCCCCGTCCCCCGTCCCCGTCCCCCACCCCGCCCAGGTCGCGCAGCCCGCCGCCCGCCACCGCACGGGGCCACCCCGCGAGCCGACCGAGCGCGGCCGGGCCTGCCTCCGTCCCCGCCTGCCCGCCCGCCCGCGCCCCGCCTTACGTTGGACCGAGTTGATGAGCGCCCGGTACTGATGGCGGATCTGGCGGCACAGGCCGTGGTCGGTCTCCGCCTCCAGGCTCGCGGGGTCCACCATCTCGTCCCCGGAATCCGACGGCTCCGTGTCCTCCAGGCTCGGGCGCTCCGGGGCCTCCCTGCGCTCGGGCGCGGCGCCGCGGCGGGACACGGGCGACAGCGGGGACCGCGAGCGGGAGCGGGAGCGGGTGCGGTCCCGGTGCGGGTCGCGGCCCCGGCCCCGGCCCTGGCCCTCGGGCCGGCGGCCGCTGCTGTCCCCGGACATCGCGCCGATGCGCCGAGCAACTTCGGAGCGGCGGAAGTTCGCGCCAGAAACTGAAAGCCCGGCTCGGCGCGAGCGCCCGCTCCCCGCGGAACGCGGCTCCCGGGCCGGCGCCAGCGCACAGCGACGCCTCTGGCGGGAGGCCGGCGGGGGCGCCCTGCGGGAGGGGCAGCCGGGGGGGGGGGGGGAAGGGGGGGGACACCGCCCCGGGCCTGCGTCTCCCCGGGGTGTCCTGGGCTCCCCGGCCCCCCCCCACACCAGACCTGCGTCTCCCCGGGGTGTCCTGGGCTCCCCGGCCCCCCCCCCACACCAGACCTGCATCTCCCCGGGGTGTCCTGGGCTCCCCGGCCCCCCCCACACCAGGCCTGCGTCTCCCCGGGGTGTCCTGCGCTCCCCGCCCCCCCACACACACCAGACCTGCGTCTTCCCGGGGTGTCCTGGGCTCCCCGGGACCCCCCCACACCAGGCCTGCGTCTTCCCGGGGTGTCCTGGGCTCCCCGGGACCCCCCCACACCAGGCCTGCGTCTCCCCGGGGTGTCCTGGGCTCCCCGCCCCCCCCCCACCGGGCCTGCGTCTCCCCGGGGTGTCCTGGGCTCCCCGAGACCCCCCCCACAAGGCCTGCGTCTCCCCGGGGTGTCCTGGGCCCCCCCCCCGCCCCGGGCCTGCGTCTCCCCGGGGTGTCCTGGGCTCCCCGAGACCCCCCCACAAGGCCTGCGTCTCCCCGGGGTGTCCTGGGCCCCCCCCCCGCCCCGGGCCTGCGTCTCCCCGGGGTGTCCTGGGCTCCCCGAGACCCCCCCACAAGGCCTGCGTCTCCCCGGGGTGTCCTGGGCTCCCCCCCCGCCCCGGGCCTGCGTCTCCCCGGGGTGTCCTGGGCTCCCCGAGACCCCCCCACAAGGCCTGCGTCTCCCCGGGGTGTCCTGGGCTCCCCCCCCGCCCCGGGCCTGCGTCTCCCCGGGGTGTCCTGGACTCCCCGTCCCCCCCCACACACCAGACCTGCGTCTTCCCCGGGGTGTCCTGGACTCCCCGCCCCGCACCAGGCCTGCGTCTCCCCGGGGTGTCCTGGGCTCCCCGGCCCCCCCTCCCCCCCGCACCGGGCCTCGTCTTCCCGGGGCGTCTAGGCTCCCTGGGACCCACCCCACCCCACCCCGCACCCCAGCGACGCACGCAGTGAGCGCGTGTGTTGGCGGAGCAGGAGGGGCGCCGGGCTCCAGACAGGCGGTGTGGCTCTGGGGCCTCCCCCGGGGGAGCAGGCGGTCCCACTCCAGGTGAAGACAGAAAACAAAAGCACGAATTAACGGCAAAAACCGTCTTTCCCCCTAGTGAACTGTCCCTTCTGAAGAGCTGCACCAAGGCAGCTTGTGCTGACAATCGGTCCTCAAACTAAAATATTCTAAATTTTCTCCCAAAGACTCTGAGACAGGTGGGATTTTATGTTCAGGAAATGTATGCATTCCATTCTACATATTTGGGTGCATGGCAAATGTTGTTGCCCAAAGAGTTGTCTTTGGTGCTGAGGATACGTTTTATTTTCTCAAAGGAACGATATGGTACGTTGGGTTACTACTCAGGTCTGCAAAAATACCATTTTGTGCATGGTGTGCACTCAGCTGGAGGAAGGCACTACTCGTCGCTGCCCAGCAGCTGATACGGCACCTGAGCCCCGCTTACCTGGATGTCAGAAAACGAGTTCTCTGATGCCTGCTTCATTTTTTTTTTTAAGATTTTATTTATTTATTAGAGACAGGCAGAGACACAGGCAGAGGGAGAAGCAGGCTCCATGCAAGGAGCCCTACATGGGCCTTGATCCCAGGTCTCCAGGATCATGCCCTGGGCTGAAGGTGGCGCTAAGCCGCTGAGCCACCCGGGCTGCCCTAATGCCTGTTTCATTGGGTGAATTGCCCTTGGCTTAAATGAGTCGTGGTAATCTGATCCTCCTTCCTCTATGACTGGACCAGGGATGGGCTTGTGATCCAGTTCTGATCAGTGAGAAGTGAGGGGTCTTCCCATCCGGATGAAACACAAAGCCTCCAGAGAGAACCTTTATCCCCACCCTCACTTCTTTGAGAGGCTGGTATGATGACCTGCTACCGGGCATGCTGGCAGCCATCTACTGCTGATGAAGTGACAAGCATAGGAAAGCCCAGAATGCTGGGGACAGGGGGGAGGAAGGAAGGATCTAGCTGAGTTGCTGAATAACTGCCTATCTCCAGGCTGTGTTAATCTGTGTTCATTGTTTTATGATTATCACTTGTAGCTCAATGCACTGGAACTGAGACAAACACTTTGCATTCTCCTAGGTGGAAATTCATTCCAAGCTCCAGACAAAAAGACCTGGAACATTTCATTCTATTTAACAAGCTTTTGGTATGTACTAGTGAGCCAGACACCCTACAAGCACAGTAGGTCATGAAGATGGCTCAGAGGCTTGCCTTTTCCTTTCGTGGTTTCACGAGGAGACAGACATGAAACCGATCCTAAAATTCGTGTGAAAAGACAAGCGACCCAAAAGCCAAAACAATCTTGAAAAAGAAGAACAAAGTTGGCAGAACTCACATTCCTCAATTCCAAAGCTTACCTCAAAGCTGTAGTAATCAAGAGTGCGTGGTGGCTGGCATAAGGATAGACATAGATCAATGGAATAAAATGAAAAGTCCAGAAATAAACCTACTCATCTATGGTCAATTGATTTTTTACACGGTTGCCAAGACAATTCAATGGGGGAAAGAACAGTCCTTGCTACAAATTGTACTGGGACAATTGGCTATCCACATGCAAAAGAATGAAGCTGCACCCCTTCCTAATGCTTTATATCAAAATCAGCTCAAAATAGGGACACCTGGGTGGCTCAGCGGTTCAGCACCTGCCTTCAGCCCAGGGCGTGGTCCTGGAATCCCAGGATCGAGTCCCACATTGGGCTCCCTACATGGAGCCTGCTTCTCCCTCTGCCTGTATCTCTGCTTCTCTCATGTGTCTCTCATGAATAAATCTTTTTAAAAAATAAAAAATTAAAATTAGCTCAAAATGGATCAGACCTAAACGTAAGAGCTAATATTAGAAAAGTAGGTATAAATCTTTGTGACCTTGGATTAGGTAATAGTTTCTTAGATATGATACCAAAAGCACAAGCAACCAAAAAACAATATAGATAAAGTGGATAAAGAAAAAAATAGATGAAATTACCACCAGGTTTGTCATAATTTGCAATAATAGGAAGCTAATACTGGTCCATAGGATGAGCAGCAGTGGGAAGACAGTACTCTTCCTGGGCCTGAAGTGTCAGAGGGAAGAAGCAGTGTTACCAGAGAACCTGATGAGGACTGAAGCCATGGAAAAGGGGCCATCAGACAGGAGCTGCGATCCTAGAGGCAGTCATGCCAAGAAAAGAGGAAATGCTAGAAAAAGTGGAAGTGGGGGTAAAACACGTTGGTCTCTCTCTCTCTCTCTCCCTGCCAACGTCTCTTCACATGACTTTATCTCTCATTGGCTAAAGGCCAGCATGAAGGCAGAAGCAAGAGAACCTGTGTCATACACTCCATAGATCAGTCTCTGGGCAGAGCAAGGCTAATAAAGGGGGGGATTAATTTGAGTTAAGGGTGGGAACAAATAACCAACATGATGGGTAAAAGGTGTACAGGGTCTATTTAGCTAGGTATAATAGAAACTTCACTATAGGATCTTAGCCAAAAATAGTTATAATCTTCCATGTGACATTAGAAGTCTAGAAGAGCAGTCCAGGATTAGTGCATTGGCTTAATTAGCTCAACCCAGAATGGGCACATGTCACTGCTGCTCATAATCTGTTGGTCAGATCTTGCCACATGGCCTCAATATCCCACTGCAGGGGAGGCTGGGAGACTTACCTTCTATTTCTCTGTTTCCCTATCCCTTCTTTACTGTCAAAGCCTCCTTTCCACCATAGAGGCAAAAAAAAAAAAAAAAAAAAAAAAAAAAGAAAGAAAGAAAGAAAGACAAACAAAAAAAACAAAACCCTAACAAAAACCACACAAAAAAATACCTTCCCTCCCAGCTTTCCTTGTACCTCCGGTATGGAATATAGCCCAATCTTGACCAATAGGACTAAGGAGAAGTCTATTGAAGTTCTCGTCGAAAATGTTTTCTCCACAATAAAAAGAGACATTGAGAGGAAATGCTTCTCTTTAGCCAAATGTCATGTCCACCTGTGTTGCTCAAAATGAGGCAACCCTCTTGTGGCCACGTGAGGACAAATTAGCAAACAAGGCAGAAAGAGCTTGAGTCCTTGATGACATAACAAAGCTGCTGGACCCAAGCTGCGACTGCCCTTCCCCTGGATGTCATTATAAGAGATAATAAATGTCCTTGTTGCATAAACCACTTTTGACCAGGTATTCTGTTATTTGCACGCAAAGCAACCCAAATGATGCATTTCTTTCTTAAGCTGGTTTGGTTTAGATTTTCTATTACCAAGATATAAAGAATCCTAACTTGTGCAACCAGATGGATCCAGAAAGTAGGAACTGTGCCTGAAATGGGAAAGACTGATTAGCACGGTAGTCACGCACAGTAATTAGGAACAGAGTGTTACAAGATGATGGAGCAGAGAGACCAGCGAGGGGAGAACTGACTGAGTAGACTCCCTCCTCCTCTCCTGGGAGATGAGGCTCTGGATCACCCTCCTAATGAGTACGACGTGACAATGAAGAACGGCCAAGTTAGGAGTAACCCAGAGGGGGACATCTGGTAAACAGGCCTTAATGAACACCAGGCAGAGTGGAGGGATGCAGGAGAGTTCCAGGTGGGGCAGAGGTAGAGGGAATGAATACCTTCAGGCACGGAGTCTCCACCAGGCTGCAGCTGGGTCCCAGCTCTTACAAATCAAATGGGAAAACATATATTCTCAGGGGAGACAAGGTTTCTAATATTTCTGGCACTGGGGAAGGCAGCCAGCCACAGGGGGATCCTTCTGGTCCGATCTGATTTGGTGCTAGGAATTCTGGATTTGGGGGCTGTGTATGTCCAGCCAGGACCGAGTTAGGTCATCTACAATACGTTTATAGTGGCTAGTGTCGTAAACATGTCACTTGGTGTAATTCGATATTCAGTGTATCTCTCTGGGAGATCTTGGCACTCCTCATGGGCCAGGCTCCAGGAGAAGGTAGAAAAGTTAGTAAAAACTCAACCTCCTGGTTCTCTGGTAGCTCCCACCCTGCTAGTGATTATGAGTCTGATGAAAATCTGCCCCTTTTCTGAGTGCTTCATTCCTTAATGGATGTTTGTTGAGGGGTCCACTATGTGCTAAACCACAAGCTGGATGCTGGAGACACAGTCTTGACAGCAAACAAGGCCTGTACTCATGGAGCTGACAGTTTCTAGAGAGAGAGTCAGACATCGAGCAAGTGAAACAAAGACGATTATATGGTACCTGCTGTGTTAAATGCTTAGAAGGAAAGGATTTGGAGCCAGGCAAGAACTTGACCTGGATAGCAGAGTCAGGGCCATTAGGCTGAGATGGGAAGGAGCCCAGGATGGAAGTCGGGGTGCAGGCGGGGCATCACTTGGTGTTTGGGAACTGCTTTGTTCAAAGGGGGGAAATGACCACAAGTGTGTCTGAAGAGTCTCCTGCTATAAAACAACACAACCAAAAAAATAATAATAATAATAAAAAAATAAATAAATAACTCAACCCTGTATACACCGTGTTTTGTAGGGCACTAGTGGGCTCACAGAAAATAAAGGAAATTTCTACAGGAACACAAAAGAGAGCTGGGAAACTGGAGATGGGAGCTCTTGACACATGAAACACTGCCCACCTGGCTGCAGGTGCGCTCTGAGGCGGCTGGGGGCAGAGAGCCTGAGCATCCAAAGGCCTGCTACACACACTGTTCAGCGTAAGGGCATCACGTGCCCATGAGATGCCAGGCTCTGCGAGCAAGATAGACAAGATCCCTGCTGTCGCGGGCAGACGCCAGCTGGCAATCTTATCAGGGAGAGAGACAACAAACAAGGAACAGATAAATAATTTCAGATGGTGGCAATATGAGGAAATTAGAAAGCATATTGCGGTAAGGAATTACCGACCAGGTGGTGAGGAGTGTGAGTGGGTTACTTGAGCTGGGGTAGTCTGGGAAGCCCCCTCTGAAAAGCTGACGGTTCAGTTAAGAAGGGGAATCAGCCATGTAAATCTCCGGGGAGTGGGGGTAGGAGGCAGAACTTTCCTGATCTAGAAACCTCTCCTCCTAGTCTAGACACTGATCTGAAAGCTTCTGAGAGGAAACAAAGCCCAGGACTGGAATGTGTCTGCCTTCACTGTCAAGACTTTGGGGCCAGGGTGCCCAAAGAACCGCAAGTGTGAGAGGGGGGGTGCACACCACTCCTGGTGCTTCCCACCCAGACGCAGACAGGAGAGGAAGCACCTGCCCTGGTGTGGTTTGGCCAGAGAGCAGAGGGGCTGCTCGTAGTCACATGTACAACATGAACTCAGAGAAAGGCACGTACACCGTGAGTACTGCTTACCCGGGGTGGGAAGGGGGAGAAGAGACAACGAGAGGTGATTAAATCTGTACTGCTTCAGTGATGTGTTAATTTTATCACTTAAGAAGAGAAATTTAATTTTAAAAATATTGATTTTTATTGTCAATAAGTGCGAATTATCTTTTTTAAATATTTTATTTATTTTAGAGAGAGCATGAGCCAGCACACCGGCCAGGAGAAAGGCAGAGGGAGAAGCAGACTCCCCACTGAGCAGGGAGTGTAGTGGGGCTCCATCCCGGGACCCTGGGTTCATGAGCTGAGTCAAAGGCAGATGCTTCGTCAACTGAGCCACCCAGATGACCTTAAGTGCAAATTATTAATCAAAAAATGCAAATGAATATTTTCCAGACTCTCAAGGCCTCCAGGTCTAATAGTCTAAAGAGGATTGTTAACCTCCACACCCTACAGTCACCTCCCTCTTTTTATGGAAAAGAGCCACAGCCGTATTAGTAAACAGCAACGGGCCAGGGAAACTTCTGCACCTGGAGTGATTTCCAGTTGACAAAACAAACAACCAGTATCAGCCTGAGGACATTTGGGAACATGTGTAAGCCCTGCTCCTCCTATCATCTTCCAAGTGTCTCCTTCCATTTGCTTTTCTTTCATTTTGTTAATATTAAAGAGGACTTGTAAGTAAATTAAAAAGGTCAATGAATTAAATTTTTTTTTCTAATCCCTCTTACGTCCATAAGTGTCTTAATGTGTGGCACCTGGCTCAGCTGGTTAAGTATCTGCCTTGGGCTCAGGTCATAATCCCAGGGTCCTGGGATTGAGCCCCAAGTCAGGATCCCTGTCCAGCAGGGAGTCTGCTTCTCCTTCTCCCTCTGCCCCACTGGCTTGTGCTCTTACTCACACACACTCCCTCTCAAATACATAAATAAAAAAATCTTTTAAAAAGTGTCTTAATGTTATCACACCTTCCATATATTTGTCACCCCCAAACACGACTACATGCCCTCAATAATGCTTTAGACCAGTGCTTTTTGAATGTTAGTGTGCATTTAATCACCTGGGGATGGCTGCCTTCGGTTCAGGGTGTGTGTGATCCTGGGGTCCTGGGATGGAGTCCCATCGGGCTCCCCACGGAGAGCCTACTTTTCTCTCTGCCTGTGTCTCTGCCTCTTTCTCTGTCTCTCATGAATAAATAAATAAAATCTTTAAAAAAACCCTGCAGATTTTGATTCAGTAGATCTGGGAGGGAGCCTCTAATTGTCCATTTCTAATTCCCAGGTGATACCCATGCTGGTGATCGAAGATCTACACCTGTTGGACAGGTGGACTGGAGCTACAGAACAATTTAAATATATTTACTCACCTTGGAAGGCCAGAGTGAGTTTTTTTTTTTTCTTATTATTGAGATATAATTCATCTGCCACAAAATTCACTTTTATAGTATATGATTCAGTGTTTTTTATTATATTCACAAGAATGGTGCAATGTAACCATCACCACAATCAACTTCAGAACACTTTCATCACCTCGGGAAGAAAACCACAACCCATACCCATTAGCAGTCACTCTCCATTCTCCCCAGGCGCTGTGAAGAATTTAGGCTAAGGGTATAAATGCTGATTGCAACTTATTTTAGTTATGATGGGCAGGAACATCTTCTCTGAGAAGGTGACATTTGAGAAGAGACTTGAATCATGGGAAGTAATGAGTCACGCAAAGATACAGGGAAATCGTATTCTGCTCAGAGGCAATGGCAGAGAAAAGTCTTTGAGGACAAAATGAGTCTGGCACATTCGAAACATCAGGAAGGCACATGGAGCTGGAGTGTGGGACCCAAGGGAGAGAGTGCTGGAAAATGAGTTTGGCTCTGATTCTCATTATCGGTAATTGACCTACGTTGTTCTGTTTCTAGAAACAGTTAGGATTGGTGGTGACTTGAAGATGACCATGAATTCTCTGACATTCCTCCCTTTGAGAAGGCGGGTTTATGTCTCCTCCCCTTTAATGTGGGCCCCACGACGGTCTGACCAATAGAATACGGAAGAGACACTGTGCCAGTTTCTAGATCTAGGCCGTAAGAGATCATAAGCTTCTACATTCTGTTTAGTGGAACATTTACTCTTGGAACCAAGTCTATCGTCTAGACTGTGAGGAAGCTCCAGACACACGGAGAGGCCATGCATAGGGCACAGGTGAGCTGCCAGCCAAAGTCTGTGTCACCTGCCAGCCATGTGCATGAGCCTTTGGGACGTCCAACCCCACCGAACCTCACCTGGCTCTGGTTCTAGCTTCTGAGTGCAGTTACATGAGCGCCCTTCCTCAGCACAAAAACCACCTAGTGGAGCCCAGCCCACCCGCAGAATCACAAGAGAGATTTTTAAGTTACTGCACCAGTTTTTTTTGTTTTTGTTTTTTTTTTTTTTTATGATCGACCTAGAGAGAGAGAGAGGCAGAGACGTAGGAGGAGGGAGAAGCAGGCTCCAAGACGGGAGCCCGACGTGGGACTCGATCCCGGGACTGCCAGGCAGGCACTAAACCACTGAGCCACCCAGGGATCCCCTGCACAAGGTTTTGATCTGGAGATTTACTTCCTTCAACTTTGATCAATATTCTTACATGACTTCCTCGATAATTTCTTCCTTCCACTTTTTCGTTCCCTGTCTGCATCTTTGTTAATGAGATGTGGAACTTCATGAATTGATTCTCTAAGCCTGGGACATTTTCTTCTTCATATTTTAAATCTTTCTTTAATTCTATTTTTTCAGACATATTTTTGTTTACCCTCAGCCTTCTATTGCATTTTTTATTTCAGACTACGAGAGAGGTTCGGTTGTAGTTTGATCTTGCTTTTGTCTGCTCTGTGGGTGTCAGGAGAGGGTGGGACAAGGTGAAGAGACAGGCTCTGCTTAGAGCTATTATTAAATTTCAAATGCTCAACCCTAGTTCTGCTCCCCCCATTGTTCCTGGTGTGTCAGAGCCTCTCCTGGGTCTGCAGTGCAGACTGGGTTTTGTTCGGGCTGAAGCCCCACCTCCCCCTCTTACCCCAGCTCTGGGCTGAGCCTCCTGTGTCCTGATTCTTCTATGACCAGACCTCTATCCATTTTCCGGTGTCCACAAACACAGATCAGTCTCTTGACTGATGTGCCATCCCAGTTTGCTTCATTAGGGTCCCAACAAACTTAAAAAGAAAAAATTCCTTTGCTGTCAGGTCAATGAATTCTTGAAGGAGAGAAGCTCTGTCTGCTTCATTAATGAGAATTTCTTTTTGTTTGTTTGTTTTTTTTTTTTTGAGAATTTCTTTTTCACCACATAGGGAGATAGTGGGCCATAAACATCCTTTTATTTGTACAAATCCACCTGTTTGCTGTCATAACGTTACTTTGAATTATTTTCTGCTCAGAATTTAAAAATAAGCTCTAAGCATTGCCTGCGAAATGTTTTGTTTTTCTCACGTTCTCTGCCATATGCCCTTCATTTCCAGCAAGGCCGCATTTATGTGAATTTAAATCGACCCAATAAGGAATGTGGCATAAAAATATTAATGAAACCTCACTTTATGAGCAAATCTGAAACATTCAAATGTCGCCAAATTGAAGCAATTTTTTTTTTGCTTTTGATAATGAATTAGTGTTTGGGTGGAGAAGCCTTCCAAGGCTCATTGGTCAAGTGAATGATTAAAGGTGCGCAGACAGTCTTGCCACACGGTGGCGCCACTTCAGGAGGTTTCTCCTGGGACAGTAGGAGTCTCCATGTTCATGGGCACTGGGACTTGGACTTGTGATTTTAGTGTAATTAAAAAAAAAACAAAAAACTTTCTTACATCTCAAGTAACTTTTAACTAAGCATTATGCATTAGTACTAATTCAAGCACAGAAAAATGCTCCTGGTTGAATGAAGTGGGAAGCCAATAAAGATGGGGAAAAAGCCTTGAACACAGGCCCCTGGGACATGCCACAAGGTCACTTACAGGAAGGTGCCCCGCACACGGTGCGAGGTGATGCTGGCGGGGTAAAACCTGGAGCAAAGGAGAAAATCAGCCACCGTGATCATAGATACAGGCTCTCTGGAAGTATCACCTTTACTTTTATGCTTGTGCTCATGGGAACATTTGGCGTCCATGATCTGAGTGTTGAATTTACACAAGAACTTCAGAAAAAAGTCTTGCAAAATGTGATCACTGTGAACAATTCTATTCCTGAATAAAGGCTTTCTGTTAGCAGAGAGCTATTACCTACATCGTCTTGTTTAGGCCTCGCAGGGCCTATGAAAAAGGTGGGCGGTGGGGCTGTTTTAAACACGATGAAGCACTTGGGTACCTGCCCCAAGTCATGGCTACAGGGGAGATGAATCAGGACCTGGCATCCAGCCTTTGGACTCCTTATTTGGAACTGACAGATGGGTCCTTTGTATGACAGGCTCCTTACAACCCAAAGACGTGAGATATGCCATGGTCAACTAAATTCAGTGCCCTGAACAGCAATTTTGAAAATTAAATATTTCTAATGGAACTTAGATTACTTTTGAAATTTTCTTTGAAAAATTACTACTCACATGAAATAAAATTCCTAGAATAGAAGAAAAAATAAAACGTGGGGAGACAGTCCTCCTCTTTCCCTGTCCCCCGGTCTCCACCCCTTGCTGTCGCTAGCTGCTGGCATGAATTTCCAGAAAGTCATTATTTTATATATTATAAACTATTGTAGGGCACCTGGGTGGCTCAGTCTGTTAACTGTCTGACTCTTGATTTTGGCTCAGGTCATGATCTCAGGGTTGCGAGATTGGGCCCTGTGTCAGGCTCTGTGCTGGGTATGGAGTCTGCTTAAGATTCTCTCTCTCCCTCTCCCTCTGCCCCTCCCCTCTCTAATATATATATATATATATATTATATATATATATATATGCAGTGCAGTATGATTTTTTTCAGAGCATAGAATTAATATACTGCACATAAAGTATGCATATATAAATTTATACCCTTTTTTACCCAAATGATAACATATTCTATATACTGTTACGTACCTTAATTTTTTTCCCCACTCACCTAGGTGTCTTGGAGAGTTTTCATTGTTGGTACAAGGAGCTCTGTTCTTTCTAATGGTTGTTTTGTTCTCCATTGCATGGTTGCACATTTGATTCATTCAGTGCTGATGGAATTTTAGGTAGTTTTGCCATCTAGAAATGGTCTCAGAGTAACTGCTCGTTTTCTGAAAGGACAACTTGATTTTATGAGGTCGGTAGAAGCTGACAATGACCTTTCCTGTTTACCGGAAGCACTTCTAGTTTTATAGTGTTTTGTTCTGTTTTTAAGGCTGCTTTGTTTTGAAAAGTGGCTGGTCCTAGTCAAATAGTCAAATATAGAACTGCCCCCAAGTAAATTAAAGTGCAGCTCCAGGCAGTTGAGACTGGATCCTGATCCCAGAAGACTTGGAGAAAAACAGAGAGCTGCAGAATCTGGGTACCTGCAAGCTCCCTGGCCTCTGTTATCCTCCCTAAGGGCTGCAGAGCCTTCTGGAAAGCTGCCGCCTAGCCTGGGTCAGATTGCTTACACGCCGCTGCTTCCCAGGCCAGCGTTCCCAACCTTAAGCCAGTGCACATTTATAGAACACTTCCATGTGATCCTGGCGGAAGGCAGACCACGGGCGGAGGGCAGTGCTGAGAAGTCCTAACATCAGGAAGAGAGGGCCTTTTCTCAGCTCTCCTCATGCTAAGAGGATCCTGGGTAAGTAAGTTTCAGAATGATGGCTTTCTTCCTTTGAACAACGTGTGCCTTTCAACTGGTTTGGCTACTGAGATTAGAGGGGATAAATGCATTTCTTGCTTTTCTTTCCTTATAAAGGGAAATTAAAGGCACATCTGTGCTGCTTATTTCCAAACTCCCCCACCCCCTTGTCTCCTGAGCCGCATGAACTGTATTTTTTTCTTTCCAATAAGTTACTTTTGGTAGGATAAGTCCCCATTGATCTAGACCCTGGTCCCGTCATTCGTAAAATAAGGGTTTTTGACTGGATGAAATTTCATTCTTCTGGCCTCTGTTATGATTCTGCCTATTGCAAATGGGATTTTCAAGTATTTATGGTTCTGTGGAATGATGATTTAATAGACCCCCTGAGGCCCTAATACAGTGAGACTTTATGGGAAAAAGTTATTTTAAAACTCCTAATGGTGTTGACTTTGACATATTTGCCGTGTTTCTCTAGACTCACTCAAGTACCTTTTCAGACCATTTCTGAAGTTGTGGCTGCCAGCTCGAGTTGCCACGTGATTTCAACAGAAACAGTGTTTTTGAGTCTGACGTGGTGTCAGTTATAACTGAATCTTCAGGCCACACCGAAGTAAGGCAGAGTGCTAAGCCTCATTCAAAAATCTTATGGTTTAGTAAAACACAGTGCAGTGTGTGTGTGCGTGTGGGTCCTATTTCATAGTATGTTCCATTAAACAGAAATGCACAGACTGCCATTCCTTATCCCACTCATACCACGTACACTCTAACTATGTAATGTCTGCATATGTGTGTGCATAGGTGGCAAGTCTCCTCCAGCTTTAGCTGCTGCTTCCAAATTGGCACATTGTCCTTCCTAGAATACCTGTTGGCTACTTTGGGATTGTCCTACTCTCAGGTCCAACCGGTAGGGTCCTGTTTCCCTCCACGTCCTCCTGCACAGACACCAATACCAGGTGGGTCTTGTGGCTGTTGGTGGTTGACTTCTGGAAAAGTCTTATTGTCCAGTTTTGTTTTAAAAGTCCATTTGATTTTCCTATCTTGTTGCTCTGTTTATATGGGGAGATTTGGGAAGATCTCAGAACTCTGCTGCTGCCATGTTCCCAGAATGCCCCTTGTCAGGGTTGTCATCGCCGTATCAGGAGACCGCCTCGCTTCTGCAGTAACCCTAATGGGTAGTAATATGGTCTGGCCCAGAAGCAAAGGGAACGGGGAGGAAGAATCCAGAGGTTTCCGTGAATGTGCATTGGAGAGACAAGAGGAATGAAACAGAGGGAAAATTAAAACACAATCATTCATCCTTTCACTTCTTTTAGCAAACACTCAAGTGGCTCCACGTATTGGGTTCTGGGAATGATGGTATCATCATAAGCCACTGTCACATAAGCCCAAACCCTGCAGAGCACCTGGGCTGGAGGGAGGCAGATACCAAGCAGCAATCACTGCAAGGTGCAGAATTACCATTAGGGTCCCAGGGGATGTGATTGAAAGAACACAGTCCTATCAGTGGAAATGGGAAAGTCAAAGGGGCTTTAGGTTGAAGAAGAAAGATACGAATTCACATTTCAAGAGGCTATTTGTGAATCATCTAAGTAGAAATCTCTGCCAGAATTAAAACCACAGTGGGTGCAGAAGGAAGCGAGGAACAGTGGTCTAGATTTTGTGCCTTCTGCCTGGACTCAGCAGAGGAAGTTAAGGGAACTAGTGGAATCTTCTGAGGAGACCAGGCTGGAAGACCAAAGCCTGGATCTTATTGAATGGCTCCCCTGAGAGGGTGCAGTGAGCAACCGGGAAAGGTGGAGGAGAGCCGGATTTTGTAGCACTTATGTAAGCAGACAGAAGTTCAGAGAAAGTGGGGGTGACAATGTCAGATGCTGTGGAGATGCTGAAGGAGGATGAGGACGGAGCAAAGGCCAGAGTCTGTGGATCCTGGGCCACTTCTGAGTGTGGTCACCATCAGGGAACATTGGTTGAAAGAAATAGAAACTCTGAGTTGAGAAGACCTAGCTCTGGGCTGTAGCAACTCCTTGCATCCTGGCTTCTTAGCTAGCACCTGCTTCCTTCTACTGAGGGTGGGCTGATATCTACTGGGTTCCTAACCTTGTTCCTCCCTCAGGCCATCACGTACAGTCTCCGGGTGTCTCTGGTACTGATTCCAGCCTCCATTCCTCATTGCCTTGTGATTTATGCCCCTATCCCCATTGATTGACTTCCACGGCCTTAATTATATATCAAGAGAGAAGTTCTGATTGGCTCAGCTTAGGCCCATTAGCAGCTTCGAGGAGGCGGATTGGTGCCATAGACAGGACGCTGCATCAGGGGTGGGTGGGGAATGAGCCATTTTCATGGCAGGCCCTCAAGAATTGCCTACTTAAGTGTGATTTTATGGGAGTAAAGTAGTAAAGCTGGTTGCAATGATGGGTGCTGCTAACTGCATGCAAGGATGTGTACAGAATGGGCCAGGGGCATGGGGGGCATAAAGGACAACACTGGGGGGCCAGGACAAATGTAATTCAGCAGACTGTGGAGTACTGGCCTGTAGACAACCAATCTCACTATGATGCTGACCGTGCTCCGTATCTCTGATTCCCGAGGAGATGAGAAGCCTGGGTGAGATAGTCCATCCTGGCATGGGAGGTCCTATCCCAACTCAGAAGGCAGGGCAGGGGACCGAGATCCAGGTGGTGAGACAAGGGAGCAGCCCACCGTGCCTAAGAAATGAATACAGGAAGGCCAGTCTTTGTGGGCTCATCTGAACTGTTTGAGAGTCACTGGACAGTCCACAATCCCTGTCCCCAGTCCTTAAGTCGGCTGTGTATAGAAGGGGTAGATACCGATGTGTTTGTATAATCCTAGCCTGCTGTGGCAAGCCTGTGCGTGTGTTGCAATCTCGGGCAATGGTTGTGTATGGCAGGAGCAACTCAAGATCGCTGCCACCTTGCCAACGTTTCATAAATGTTGTTAATGAGGGTGTTTAAAATTGACACGGTGGAGAGAGTCGCTGGGACGAGTGAGTGCTCCGAGTTTGTGACCTAAAAAGGGGAAATTCTGCTCCGCACTCAAGTCAGGGACCAGCCCTTGCAGAGCCCCGTGCCAGAATTGGTGCCAAAGAATTATAAAGAGATTAAACCCAGCGACACAGGCTGATGTTGTTCTAGCAAAGAGGGCTAACTTTCTGTAGTCAAGCTGTTCATGTCGGTTCAGGAATGACTAAAATTGGTTGTGTTTCAGTATTCTGGGGCTCCGAAGAAATTGCCAGCATTTACCAAAGGGCTGCCTCTCCTCAGAGTAGTTGCCTTTATTAATGCTTATCAGATCCTGACTTGCAAGGCTTAGACCATGAATGATTGTTTCTTTCTGGTTGTGCTCATTCGGTGTGAAGGGACAGTACAGAGTATGATGAGGGTACAGCCGGAGTAATTCTTTTTTAAAAGATTTTATTTATTTATTTGAGAGAGAGCGTGAACAGGGGAGGTGGCCGGCAGAGGAGAGGGAGAGGCAGACTCCCCGAGGAGCAGGGAGCCAGACTCAGGGACAGGCCCCAGACCCGAGATCATGACCTGAGCCAAAAGCAGACGTTCAACCACAGAGCCACCCGGGCACCCTGGGAATGATCATTTTTAAGTGGGGCCAAGTTTTTCATTTTTAGGGGACATAATTTTGTTGGTCAGTCTGGGAGCTTAAAAAGCATGGCTTTGTATTCACTTCTGGTCATTCAAAAGCCCACTCCTGTGAATCTGTTTCTGCCGAAATGGATAATGAGGCTCAAGTTAGGATCTGACAAAGTGATTTTGCGTCTCATGTTTCATAGCAAACAGATGAGACAACCAACCCTTGAGTCCTGGTTGGTCACAAGATCATCCTGTCATGTGTTCCAGTTCTTTGAAGAACATTTGGTGATGTTATTGTTTGCATCACCTGGTGGAAGTTTCGCTATTTGGCATTTCTCGGATTTGCTTCCCTGGTCCCCAACACCAGCCTGCTCTACTGCCCTGGGACTGCCAATGCCAATGCTTTTGCAAATGCCTCTCCCTAATTGAGCATAAACAAGGAGATTCAGGTTGTCTTGTCTTGGTTAACAGGTGTGGGGGGAATGACCCAACCACAGATGCCCCCCCTTGTAGAAGCAAATAGAGAAGGAGCCATGTCCATGGGCAGTCACTCATTAGTACCAGAACTTCTTATCAGATGGGCAGATCCTACTGGTAGGGAATTCAGGAAGCTGTCCTTTGGGGGGGGTGTTCACACATGGCAAGATTAGTCCTCAGGCCCATGTTCCAGAAGCCAGGTAGTGGTCAGAAACGTAGTCCTAGGAACCCAGGCAATGGGGATGAGAGAGGGGGGCTAAGCTGAGGCTTGGGAAGCAGTGCTTGGGCTCAGTCCACTGAAGGCATCGGGTTCCACATCTGAAGTCCAACCAGAAAACTTAATCATTCTGACGATAGTTTTAGATCAATGAAGTCTCCATTGGATAGCTTTCTTCTGTCCTCTCCGCCAGTTTTCTATAGAAGCAGGTCTGTCTGTGCTTTCCCCAGAGATTCATGGAGCACCGAGGTGGGCGCAGGAGAATTCCCCTCGGGGATTGTCTGACTTTCCTCTTGTTGTTCACAGTTATTTTGAAGAGTGCTTCATTGTCTCTGTTTTCTTCCCATCTTCAAGCTATCCTGAGGGTCCAGCAGTTGTACACATCTACTTTCTCTTTCTCATTATTTTATATCTTTTGTGGTGGAAGTACTGGGATATGGGTCACTACACCAAAAGTTAATTAAAAAAAAAAAAACAGGAAAATTTGATTAAGATGGGTTTTATTGTTGTTGTTATTCTTGTTGGGAAGAACTATAGACTGAGCAAATGGGACTTAACAGTCTTGTTTATAAGGACTTTTTAAATTATATGGTTGTTATTATTATCCTTAACTTTTTAAAGATAAGTTTACAATAAAATTGCCCAAAGAACAAAAGTCTTAAAAAGCTATTTTCTATTTTACATAATAAAATTGCCTGATGTCAGCTGAAACTCTCTAAGGCCTAATAATTGCATTTGTCTTATGTCATATAAAAGGCATAAATACCTTTAATTTCCTAGTGCAGCTCTAGCATATGGCTCATCAGTATAATATTTTGGCTCCAATATAACTGGCACTGATATTGCATCCACACTCAAGATTTCTGCTGGGTCTGCCTTCCCACCCCTCATCCCATTTCCTTCCGCCCTCCCCTTGGCCTGTAGGTCCCAATTATGTTCATACTGTATCTGATTTCTAAAAATGACAGCACAGTTTAGCTTTTGGATTCAAGTGATGTCTGAATGTTTGTGGGTTTCAACAGCTTGTTTTCATAAGAAATATGGTTTTGCTAATATCCAATCTGCAAAGGACTATATGAAAATTGTGGGTAAGGAGAATCTTATATTTGAATGTGTCATCAAATATCTGTCTGAGCAGGAGGAAAAGAGACCCCTTACTGCAAACCAATATGGGGCTTCATGTTTCCATTTTGGGCTGAGAGACTATGTACTGTTTATAATGTGGGATGCTCAGAGCATCTGGCATGGACCAAGATGACACTAAGGGACCACCAGTCAAGGGACCATGCTGGTAAATTGTTATTTTATCACAGGAGAGTGATAGGATCCATCCCATCGATCCTCCATCATGTGACATCCTTTGTGCTCCAATGCACAGATCTGCAGGATGGCCAGCCAGAGCTGGGTGTAGGCTGGTATAAAGGAAAATTATGGTCCCTCCAGGGGAAATCTTAACAGTTAGCTTTTGCCATGTAACAAAACCACCCCAAAACTTGGGGATTTAAAACAATAACCATTCATTTAGTCTCTGATCCTGTGGATGGGTGTTTAGGATGGGCTCAGCTGCTCCTCTGGGTTTTTCTTTTGGTTGCAGCTGGGATCCTTTGGGTGTCCATGGCCTGCTGTGGGCTGGCTAGCTCTCAGCAGCTCCTCCTCAGCCATGATGCTGAGAGTGTACATATTCAATGTAGTCCCAGAAGGAGGCAAATTTTAGTTGTCCTTTGAGTAAGGACCATAGGGTCAGCCTGTTGGTCCTCAGGTCTCCCCACTCATTGTGCAGCCTATGCCTGGTAGTGTCCTTATTGTCCAGAGCCCTGTGATGAACTCTCATGTTATCATGGGTGGGAACTAAATTAAGGAGCAAAAGAAAGAATGCTCCAGTGATTCAGTATAACTCTCTCCGGAGGAGATGCCTCGAGATAGAGAATTTCCCATCATGGAGGTATTCAAGCAGACCCAGAGATTCCATGATTATTCCCAGGTTCTGGCTTAGATGTACAAAACTTCAAATGCATCATAACCAGTGCCTGGCCTCTGGCCCCCAAAGAACCAGATTCCAGATGATGAACTAGACCCTTCAAGATCTGTATCAAACATCCTAGGATGTGATTGCCTATGGAGACCCTAGGTCTCTCCATCTAAAGGCAGCACAGGGCGACAAAGCTCTCCTGAGACAAGAAGCCTCTGTGCTTCTGGAGATGTCCTCCATCCCTGCTTTTGCAAAAGCTCTGCCACCGCCTCCAGCCACACTGTGTCCTTGCTCACCCAGCCCTCCGCTTGCCCTCCACCCTGACAGTCCCTACCCCTATGTCTGATCCTGCCAACCTGATTGTGCCCCCAAGTCCATCACCCCCACAACAGTTCTCTAGTTTCAATACCTTCCTGCTTGATCTAACCTAGGGCAGGTCTAGGCTCACCTCCACCCACCTCACCCTGAGACCTCCTTGACCATCCAAGACAGAGACAAGCTATACAAAACCAAGATTGTTTTTAAACAGCAAACATTTGGATAAAACTTGGCATCCACTGCAGCTATTAAATCAGATGTTATAGGCCCGAGGAAATGTTTTTGATATGCCACTGTGAAATGGGAAATAAAAAGCAGTTTCAAAAAGAGGCACCTGGCCGGCTCAGTCCATAGAGCATATGACTCTTGATCTTGGGGCTGTAGGTTCAAGCTCCATGTTAGATGTAGAGATTACTTAAAAAATTATTTTAAAAGGAAAATAACAACAGCAAAATAAATCCAAAAGAGTACAAACAGTATGCATGATCCCAATTTTAATTTTGTGGATTTTACTTAAGTTTTTAAATGTACACAATCCTAGATGTCAGTTGGTGTTTCTCTCCGACCTGTAGACTCCAGCTCAAGCCCATGCCTAGTGGATCCCCAAGGTCTACCCCATGGTTTCTGTGAATCTCCAGGGCTTGTATACTCTGGTCTCCTCTGCTCTCAGGTGTTTACTTGACTATTGTAATGACCCAAATATGAATAAAATATGAATAAAATGCAGCTCCCTCTTCAAGTACCAGCCCCCTAACCTCTGCCAAAAGTAAGACAAAGCAGAACAAAGTGCTCACAAAGCATTGGTGAATGTCTTTGAGTGAAGATCTGGGGCCGAAGAAGAGGGCTGTGTGCTACAATGGAAGAAGAGTGACGTTGGACAGGCATGCTAGTTACTTAAGTGTCCTCCGCTCACATTCAGGGGAATTTTCCCTGACCCTCCTCCATCATTCCGTATCTCACAGCAATGCCCAGGTCCTTCCTCAGCCCCTCTGTCCTCTTCTCTGACTTTCACCTTAAGAACCAAACTTCTTACTCTCCTTTCACATGGGAAGCCCCTTCACTATCTGAGCTTCAGCTCCTGCCACCTACACAGACTAAATTCAGTTCTTTTCCCAAAGAGTCTTCCTTCTCAAGAGGAATTCTGTTGCCGAGCTGTGAATCAGCTGGACTAGGCTGCTGGAGGGTGAAGATTTAAATTTGGCACTCAACTGAAAGTCTCTGGCCTTGATCATCTATAAAATGGTGGCGTTAGATTAGGTCAGTGCTTCTCTACGTAGATCAGGGCCCATTGGTGAGCAGACAGGCCATGAGCACGCCAGGATTCCAATCCCCTCCACTCTTGGTGTGGTCAGGTGGGGCCCAGGCTGGGGATGAGGCTTCAAGCATTCTTGCCATGTCCCCAAGTCAGAGGCTGTGTACCTGTCTTCATAGTATAGTATGTGCGCCAAGACATGAAAGGTCAGGAACCCCCATGAGGAGCTAGAGCTATTGTGCGCCCCGATTCTAATAGCTGGTCGTAGAGACTGACATTGGTGTCACAGGAAGTCTACGTTGTGATTGGGTGACAATGGGTTGTCGGGGTGGTGGGGAATCCTAACCACATCTTATTAAAGTCAGAACGTTTGAATGGAGGGAACTCACCTTGTCATTCATTGAATGGAACACACGTTTACAGGATTCCAAAACAGGGAGAACCAAACTAGGAAAAGATCTGGGTTGGAATCCCAACTCTGCCACCGTATCAGCCAATCAAGTCAGAAGACAGAAATGTCCCCGCTACTTTCACAGAGAGAATTTGACATAAAGAATTACTCGCTCAGTAAATACCAAGGCAGAAAAGCCAACTCAGAGTCATGATAGAAGGTGGCATCTGCAGGAGGCAGTTATCACACTCAGCACTCAGGGAGCAGAGAGAAGCTGCAATTATTAACATTTAGAAGCTTGGAGGAGGGCTGCACAGAAGGGAACCTCAGGCCCCTGTGGAGGGAACCCCAGCCATGAGGCAAGCTCTGGGACAACTGCCCACGGGACTCCAGTGCTGCACAGGATGGGATGACCCCAAGGGGAAGCCATGAGGCTGGATGCTGCTCCCAGAACTGGGAAACAGGCAGGAAGGAGTGTGTTCTCCTTCTTCCTCCTGCCTCTGGCCTCCGCCTCCTCTTGCAGAGCCTCAGGAGCTGCTGACCAAGCAGAAGTGGATCTGCAGAGTCCCCACACTGGACTACAGCAGGTTTGAGGCTGGGAAGTAGTAACTGAATAACTAGCCCAGGCTCTCCCCAATGGCGGGGCTGGGTATAGAGGTCTCTGGTCTCTGGGGCATAAGAGACAACTTGTGAGTTCCTTCCAGTCACCCAGTCTCCACATTCTACAAGGCTGGGCTTTCCCCATCAAAGTTTGTTGGTGGCCTCTGAGATAGGGGATGGAAGAAGACAGGAGGCTGGGGAGAGGGGTGAGGAAGAGCTGTCATGTCACTCAAACCCCGCAGAGCAGCCAGGTCCCTGCCAGAGGGGTAAGCAAGCAAGGTCTCTCCATAAATCCCCTTCCCAGGCTACGGCTGTTTGTTTGTATTAAAACAGGAACATGATAACAGAGCTATAAGTAGCTCTGCGCTCAGCTGTGCAAGGTAGGGAGTTAGGACAACTGAATTCAGCCACTGGAGGGAGAAGATGAGGTCTCCCACCTGCTGGGCCATTTGGGAACAAGCAGCTGGCTGAGGTCGCTGGGCATGTCGAGCAGCCAAAGTCACCACCGGCCAGGTGAACCTGAGCTCACCTTCAATGAGCAAACATAACCTGGACTCCTCCAGCCGATGCCTCCTGGGCTCAGCTGACACAGGACCTGACTGGCAGGATGCCACTGTGGCCAGAGGGCAATGCCATAGCAGGGCAGGCAGGTGTCATCTGACCTTGCTGGTCTGGTCCAGAGCCCAGTGCAGGGCCTGCAGAGGCCCGCTCAGGGGTGAGGCTGTCTGCTGAAAGCACGCCTGTCCCAGTCCAGATCAGGCTCCAGGCCCTGCTCGCTGGGAAACAAGGGTAGATCATTCCCACCTTCTTGGCCTTGGCTTCCCCATCTGTGGAGGAAGTGTTGCTGACGATGATCTCCAAGCTTCTTCCAACACTAACAACCCAACATGCTCAATGCAGAAGAAAAATCAGAACTTTTTAAGCCTTTAACACAGATACATTCTCATCACATACAAAAAAGAGCGCTTTTTTTAAACATAGAGAATAAAAACGTCCCTAAATAGAAAACTTAGTATAATTGTCTGATGTATCAACAAATCCCAACAGGCTGTTCTCACGGGACAGCGCAGGTTAGTTGCAAAACCTCTCTGAGCCTCCGCGTTATCGTCCATGACATGGGGCCGCCGTGATCTTGTCTCTGATTTCCTAGCTCCCTGTGCCTCCCCACCCTACCTGGAGCACGTAAAATGGGGCATTGGCCCAACCTGGACACCGCAATCTGGGTCTGAGCGACGTCCTCCACCCACAGGCCGCTTGTGCACTGCTCAGCTGCTGTGCTGGTTCTCACGTTTCCACTTCCCTTCCTCCTCCACACTTGGCCCCAGGCCTCATTTCCCCGGTTATGCTCTTGGCTCCTCTCAGCACTGCTCTGGCGACCCAGCCCTGCTAGGCTGTCTGGGCCACCGCAGGAAGCGACGGGCCCAAACCTGGCCCTGTTCACAGATCAATGAGGGGGGATGGGTCGCATCAGCTGGGACTTTCCCAACCAGCTCCAGTTGCCAACAGCTAAACACTCCATGCTCTACTCTGGGAGTAAATGAGCAGAAAAAGAAATGAGAGAAAAAGGCTATCAACCCCTTTGAACTGCATTGAAAAATCTTCCAAGGTGGTAAGTAGCATCACATCCTTCATGAATGCAGGGTCTGGGGCCAACTGGCTCCATCCTTCCTCTTGCTCTCTGCTGGTCTTGTCCATGTGACTTGATCCCTCTGGGCCTCGGTTGTTCATCCATCAAAAAAAGAAAATACCTACCCCGTCGCTTTGCTGTAAGTATGAAAGAGCACACAAGCAACCCAGTGCTTGGTACGTGAAAAAGCTCAATATTTATGGAACACGTGAAGAAGTGAATTAATGAATCAAAGACTGTCCTGTTTTACATTCGGGGGCTGTGATGATGTGACAGCAACAAACCAGTTGAGAAACATCTTCCCAAGCAATTATCCGTTAAAATGAATTTTATATTTTAATCTACCGGAGAGTAGGTTGAGGTTAGCTGGCTGGTTAGGCTCCGTGCAGGAACAAGTGGGTAGAAGAGACCTTTGTGCATTCAGTCTCATTTGTGGCAAGCCACTGGAAAGAATTGGAAGCCTAAACTGTGGATCCTTTTCAAAGATGTGCAGTTTCATTTGAGGACATAGAGGCACTCTTAGCTAAATTAACACCTGGTGCCCGGCGATGGCCACGGAGAGGGACAGGATTGGAATGATGCGTCACCAGCCCAGTAAACACTTCAGTGTTTACTTCTTAAAGTAAGAAGACACTTAAATGGCTTCTTCAAAAGTTCTTGAAACCATCTGCTTTCTTCTTACTGAGCCTGTGTTATAAATAAAACGTCTTAGTCGCCATTTGTTTTTCCTAGCGCACAAGACAGTTTAGCTGAGCTTTTATTGCAGATGTACCGATTTCTAAGTAGTTGCACCCAAATTCATGATTTTACTGAAGGGATAGAAAGAAGGCAGTATAAACCTTGTTTCACTGAAGGCTTTGCTTATTGAGACTCCAAATAGACCCACTGCCAGCAATAACAGAATAGGCAGGGGTTTATAAGTTTACGCTGTTCCAAGAGCTTTACTGAAATTAACTCACCACCACCATGTGAGGTAGGTATTGCCATGATTCCCATTTTAGAGATGACAAAACTGAGGACACAGAGGTTAAATAACTTGCCAGAGTTTATACACCAGGCAGCGGTCTGGTTCATAATCCCAACCCCTGCCTCCAGAGCAAAGTTGTCCTGGAGATGGATGAGCAAATCTACACACACCTGGGTTTAGTCACACGTGGTGGGAAATGGAAATCTGGTTGCTTGCTTAATGTCCAGCTTGAAAGAAGACAGCACAAAGAGGGAAGCTGATCAGCCATGGACAGGTGTAGACAGCGGTAAGTCAAGGAGACTGATACTGAGGTTCTATCAGAGTACTGCCTTGGGAAGAGGTGGTCATGGCTAAGGAATGTAGACAATCTGGATTCCATAGCGCTTGGCATCTGAACACATCCCCTGTGCCTAGGCAATCTGTTAGAGGAGACGGAGCACCAACTTCTGGGATGGAAGCTAAAAGGTCTGCTTACTTGAGGTGACCAGGACAGCGGTGGTGGGACAGGTGTCAGTGATGATGCCCAATATCCAGCAGTCATGACAGCGTCGGTCCAGGAACCAATGGTGGTGGCAACAGTGATATCAGTGGCCAACCCTGAGCTGACGGAGGGGATGGTTCATGGAGGGAATTTGCGCTGCCGAAGGGATGCAGCTGAAATTGAATACTGAACATTCCCCACCTTCAACATCCTTATGGGACTCCACCATTTTGGTTGGCCATCCTCTCTCTGTCCTTCTCCCCTCCTCTCAGGGGCAATCCTCCCCGTCTCTTTCACTATGTTTGCTTCCTGTTGCCCTCTGAATGACCCCTCTTCATTTTCAATTGGCTCATCCAAGATATTTCACTTAGAAAGATTCTCTTCCCTAGAAGAATTCTCCTATGACTTGGGTGGAAGTGGGGGAGGGGGAAGGCAAACATTCTTTTTTTTTTTTTTTTTTTTTTTTTTTTTTTTTTTAATTTTTTATTTATTTACTATAGTCACACACAGATTGAGAGAGAGAGAGAGAGAGAGAGAGAGGCAGAGAGAGAAGCAGGCTCCATGCACCGGGAGCCTGATGTGGGATTCGATCCCGGGTCTCCAGGATCACGCCCTGAGCCAAAGGCAGGCGCCAAACCACTGCGCCACCCAGGGATCCCCGAAGGCAAACATTCTTGATCCTCATCCCACCAATCCTTAATTGTACAGAAACCCGGTGTTCATAAACAGAAAAGTAACAATTTTCAAACATTCCCCCCCAACTGTGGAATTATTTTTTCAAACAATAGTTTGTACAGAACTCCAAGATGTGAAACATAAACACTTTAACATAGGGTGAAATTCATGTAACACAAAATTAACCATTTATTTATTCATTCATTCATTTATTTATTTATTTATTTATTTATTTATTTATTATTTTAAATGAACCATTTTATTTTTTTATTTTTATTTTTTTTATTTTTATTTTTTTTAAATGAACCATTTTAAAGTGAACAACGCAGTTGTATTTACCACATTCACAATGCTGGGCAACCGCCGCTTCTGTCTAGTTCCAGAATATTTTTCATCTCACCAAAATAAAACCCTAAACCCATCAAGAAGTTACTCCCCCTTTCCCCAGCCCTTCCGAACAGTCAATCTGGTTTCTGGATTTGCCAATTCTGGACATTTCCTATCAATGAAATCACACAATACGTGATTTTTTGTGTCCGGCTTTTCTCAGTAAATTTTTGTGGTTCATCTGAGTTGTTAGCACGTATCTGAACTTCACTCCTTTTTATGGCTGGTCAATATGCTGCTGTATGGACGAACCACAATTTGAATATCCATTCACCTGTTGGAACATATACACCTCGGCTCTGTCCAAACCGAAAGTGGGGGCACCAAACCCCCCCCTCCGCATCCAGCATGAGCCCCCCCCACCCAGAGCTTGCCGAGCCACCTGGCCCCCAGGAGGCCTCTGATGTCATGCCAACTTGCTGCCCTGGGGTGGGGGGCACCTCGCGGCAGGGATCAGGGCCTTCTGCAGAAGGAAAGACTCTGCCTTATGAGAAACAAGATAGAAACTGGCTTGTTCTTGCAAATGAGTGGCTGGCTGGCAGAAACCCAAGGGATCGGGGAGGGTGGAAGGGCGCGGGGCAGCAGGGTCTCCGGGCGGCTGCGCACTGGTCCCACCCGAGGGCCTCGAGGCCTCCTCAGCACCCCGGCCAAGCCTGCAGCACTTTATGACTTCACTTGTTGAAAGTCAAGCCACGCCTCGGTAAGTACATTCTCCACACACCACACCATAAACAGGTGCCAGACTGCTGGCGTCATCATCTTTCCACAAGTTTCTTTTGTCTTGCCACATGATTTAGGGTGGGAGTTTTCCAGGTGCCAACGGGAAGCCCTGGGCGCATTTGACTCCTGTCCCCAAGGAGAGCTCTGTCCCCGCTCTGCTGGGTGGAGGGCGAGTGGGTGACCCGCGGGGCCCTGCTCCCCGGCAGGACGATTCCGATCGCTTAGGTGCAGCCAGGCAGGTCACGGGGCCAGTTTAAGTCTGGATAAGCCTTCTCTGAAAGGAGCCCTGCTAATGTGATAACCGGGAAAATCCTCTATGTGAAAGGCCCTGGCCGCGATGGGCGCAGAAACGCTGATTCCACGTTTGTGTGTTGCCCGGGGCCCGGGGAGGCCGCTGCTCAGGTAGGAGGTGCTGTGGGTGCGAGGGTGGAGCCGGCGGCCGAGCGGGGCTGGGTGACGCGGGGCCTCGGGCCGCACCTGCTCCCGAGTGCGGCAGGAGAAAGCACAGCTGCCGGGGAGCACACCTGCGGCCGCAGCCTCCGGAGTCCCAGACCCCCCCAAATGTAAGTAGCGGGCAGGGCTGTACCCGCCTTCCCTTCTGGTCCCGGGGGCCGGGGGGCTGGCAGGGCTGCAGCTCAGCAGGACAGAGCTCCCGGAAAGCCAGGCCTGCTCTCCCGCCGGCCCTCTGTGGTTTTGAAATTTGCACTGAGCCAGAAGTAGGTGGTTGGGTTTTGTGTTTAAGATTTATTTATTTTAGAGAGAGAGAGAGCGTGAGCACAAGCAGGAGAGGGAGAGGGAAGGAGAGAATCTCAAGCAGACTCTCCGCTGAGCCAGACACCGGGCTCGATCTCACCACCCAGAGATCATGACCTGAGCCAAAACCAAGAGCCTGAGGCTCAACCCACTGAGCCCCCCGGGCACCCTGACCCAGGAGTAGTTTTGTCATTGTCCTTTAGTCCATTCATGCGAACAAAAAGCCAGCCCAAGCGCTCTGATTTGTGATACCATTATTGAATTTAATCTGGTGAATGAGTGTCAGAAATTAATATTACAGAGAACCGCATGACATTCCAACTGTGTGTGGGTTAAACTGGTTGGCACAGCGGGGTGGCAGTCATTGATAGGGGCATAATGATTAACACCCAACATTATTTGCTAATGAGGCATCATTTTCCAAATGAACATCAAAAGAAACCCTGAACTGATCAATTTTAAATGCATGAAGGTTTTCATATTCTGTGAGCATATGATACATATATATTTTTTTTTCCGATCTTATAAACAGTAAACAGAATGATTTAAGGAATTGCCTCCTTTTGACACAAGGGTTTGGAGTGAGAGAATCAATCGATCATTATAGGGACGTCACCTGCAATTTTCCCAGTTTGGGGGCGTTTTATTTGTGCTGCTGAAAATACTCACATTTTATTTTCCCGTGACTGTTCGGTACACATAACACATGGAAGCTCCTCAGTCAGTGGTTGAATAGATAAGCAATCAGTGGACAAATTTTATTTGAAGTGAGTCAATCACTGAAGTTTTCTGAGCAAATACTAGGGTGTAAGCAAACACTGCTGCGGAAGGAATCTTGAATTAGAAGGCAGGAGGCTGAGTCGTTTTTCCAGCTCTGACTTCTCCAAACTGGGTCTTGGGCAAGCTCCCTTGCCTTCCCCGGTTTCAGTTTTCCACCCTGGATTAGCCTGGTAATCCCTAAGGCTCCAGCTCTAGAAGTTGATAATTTTACAAGTTTTCCATAACTTAGTTTCTCTATGTAGAAAAAGCGAGAGGTTATAGGGTCTCGTGGAACTTAGACGACGTCGGTGCAGCCGCGGCTTTGTGGGCTGTGCAGGAGGCATCCTCACGATGCTGGTGATCAGTCACCAGCGTGGCTAAGTGAGCCCGTGGAAGGGGTCTAGTTGTCCTGGAAGCCCCCTGCTTTATGGGATTATGTATTCCTTGTCTGGCCCCGGCTACCCCTTTTCCTCACCAAGAAAACCATCCTGCCTTCATGAAAATATGTGCAGAAGCAAAACTGATTTGATGAAGCAAGTGCTTAGAGTAAAAAAAAAAAAAAAAAAAAAAAAAAAAAAAAAAAAAAAAAATACCGTATGGCACCGAAGGGAAGTGGATTTCACACCCCCTAAGGTTGGACCCCGGACCCTCGTGGTCACTTGATGGGGGAACTGCCACACTCTGCATTTCCAAAGTGAGCACCAGGAGAAACAGCACCCCGAAAGTGGCCCTCCTGGAGTAATCTTTGGCAACTGCGCCCCTCCTGTCACTTTGTGGATATACCTACATGTGTACGTTGGCGTTAACACAGACTCCGTAACAAACTCGTTTTTCAGAAGCGTCTGCCAACCCCGGGGTGGGGAATAAAAACAGCAGCCCATACTGGGAAGGAAGTCTGGGTGGCATATCGCAAAAGAAAAGCCTTCAAAAGCGATTTTCCATGATGTGACTGCAGAGATCAACATTTCCCATCATCTGGCTTTTGAGTTTGGGGAGACGCGCAGAGAAAGCCTCAGATCTTCTTCGATGTTACAGATGTGCTTACCCTTTTATTTCTTCTAGTTGCTTCTGGTAAAATCCTGAGGGACGCTGACACCCTGAATCGCCATGGGCAATGAGAACAGCACCTCGGAAAGCCAGGTGGGTGTCAGGGAGCTTCCCCCCTCAACCTACATGGGTCCCTTGACTGACTTTGATTAGATTTTTTCAGCATCTCCTCTCCGCCCAGGAAGGAGGAAGCTAAAACACACATTATACATAGATACATACGGGCACATATGTATTTCCAGAAGTATTTACCATTTGCATTTTCAGAATTCTTGTATTAAGGCTAGCTCTGATTTTATAAACTATATATTTTTTAAAAACCTAGCTTAACTGTGCTTTTATTCTGTGCTTTTAAAATTGACAAAATAAGAGTTTGGCACATTTTTCCTGCATCGTGCCCACCCCATCCACTTACTTCTATGGATGCATCAGAGAAGGTTGAAATGAAACCTTATCCATCCTTCTCCCCCAAATAAAATTATGGCCCTTAAAAAGTGATCTTCAAATCTATCAATGTTGAACTATCTATGTTCGTTAGTGAACATCTATCACTGTTAAAGGTGAACTATCGTTTCCATGTTGGGTAAGGTTTTCATGATTGAGGAATGAGCCTCAACTGCTTAATTGTGCATACGGCTGGGATTGTTAAAATAGATTCAAATTTTATAGCTCTTCATTTTCAGTTTGAGAGACTCAATTCAATGACCCGGTGAACAAAGTCAGGGGGACGCTTTCCTACCTCTCTCACCCACAATGCACATTTTTTGATTAACGGTATTGAGTTTTCAGAACGAGATCACTGGATCTGAAAACCAGCATAAAGCAATTTGTATTCCTTCTGCCTTTTTCTTCCCTATGATCTTCTTTTCTCAAGGAGGAACACAGAAATCGTTAAGAGAAAATGTTGGCAAATTTCGGTCTTTAGGAGCAGGCCAGAAACAGTAAATGGCAGGATCTGAGACAACAGGGAGAAGGAGGGACTGTGGCAAATAGGAGGGATCCTCTCCTGTTGTTTGAAGGACGCACCTCCCTCAACCCTGGCTGGTGGTGGGAGTGCAGGCCCAGTGTTACAAGACCTTCTTATCTTTTCAAGAGAAGTCAAAAGCCTCTATTTTTCTATAAAATCATAAAATATTTATAATTTAACTTTTTTTTTTTAAATTTTGAGACAATGATAGATTGGCGTGCTGTTGCAAGACCTAAAACAGAGATCCCTGAACCCTTTACCTAGTTTCCCCCCAGGGTAACATCTTTCGAAACTACAGTGCAAACTCCTATCAACGTTGATACAGTCAAGATACCGAACATTTCCCTCACCCGAAGGATTCCTTGCATTTTCCTTACAGCCACCCCCACTACCTCCAGCCCCCCACTCCTAACCCCTGGCACCTCCTAATTTGTCCTCTCTGTCTGTAATTTTGACTTTCTGAGAACGTTATACAAATGGTGTCACACGGCATGTGACTTTTTGGAACTGGCTTTTTTCACTCGGCCTAATTTCGAGATTCATCCAGGTGGTCATGTGTGTCGGTAAATTCACTCCTTTTACTTGCTGGCTTATGCTCCGTGGTATAGAAACATCTGGGTTGTTTCCAGTTTGGGGGCGATCACAGTATCGCAATGTCACAATAAAGCTTATTGTGAACCTTTGCATACAGATTTTGTGTGAGTGTGAATATAAGTTTTCATTTCTCTGACGCGAACGCCCAAGAACTCAATTGCTGGGCCACGTGCTAGTTGCATGTCTAGTTTTATATAGCAAGTTCGGTGTTATAGCATGTTTAGTTTTATAAGGAACCACCAAACAGTGAGATAGAACCCTTGTACCATTTTACATTCCCACCGGCAATGAGCAATGGATGAGTGACCCAGTTTTTCCACACCCTGGCCATCATTTGGTGGTGTCGCTATTTGGTGGCACCATGCTGATATGTGTCTTGTGATATGTCACTCTGGTTTTAATTTGCATTTCCCTGAAAACTGGCGTTGCTGATCATCTTTCATGAACTTGTGGCGGTCTGTGTGTTCTCTTTGGTGAAATACTGTGTTCATGTCTTTTACGCATTTTCTAATTGGCTTTTTTATAAACTGTTGAGTGTTAAGAGTATATAGTCTAGATACTACTCCTCTGTCAGATTGCGGTTTGCAAGTATTTTCTCCGGCATGTAGCTTGTCTTCTCATCATCTTAAGAGGGTCTTATACGAACAAAAGTTTTTATGAGATCAGTTTTTCCTTTTCCTTTTCTGCCAAGTCTAGCACTTTGGGTGTCAAGTCTAAGAATTCTCTTCTACATCCTGAAGATTTTCTCCTGTGTTATCCTTTCCAAAGATTTTATAGTTTTATATTTAAGTCTATGACTTATGTTGCATTCATTTTTGTGTAAGGTCTGAGATTTAGGTCGAAGTTCATTTCCTATGTTTTTGTTCTGTTTGGTTTTGTCCGTGAATGGCCATCTCTCCACTACCTTGTGTGGCAGACACTATTCTTTCTCTCTTAAATTGCTTTCACACCTTGGTCAAAAATCAGTAGGTCCTATTTGTGTGAGTCTGTTTCTGGTTTCTGTTTATTGACCCACTTGTCTACTCTTCCGCTGATACCACACAGTCTTGATTACTGCTGCTATGTAATAAGTCCTGTCCCACTTGACTACTTTTCAAAATTGCTTTAGCTATTTTAGCTAGGACTTAAAGCTTTCCACATAAATTTTAAAATAAGCTTGTCTATGTCCCAAAAAGGTCTTGCTGGGATTTTGGTAGGGATACATTAAAACCTATAGATACACTGGGGAAATTGACATCTTTACTATGATGAGTCTTCCAGTCTATGGACACATAGTGCTTCTTTTTTATTTCTTTCATCATCATTTCATAAACTTCAGCGTATATATTCTGCATATGTTTTAAGTTTACGCTTAAGTGTTTCATTTTATTTGCAGTGATTATACATAGCATTGTGTTTTTAATTTTGGTTTCTACATGTTCATTGCTAGTGTATTGATTTTTTTTGGTATTGCTCTTATATCCTGTGACCTTGCTGAACTCACTTATTAGTTCCAAGAGGCTTTTTGTGGATTCCTCAGGATTTTCTATGTAGACAATCACCGTATTTGCAAATCAAGAGAGTTGCATTTCTTCTTTTTGATTCCTTTTCCTTCCTTATTGTGGCTAAGAATTCTAATACTACGTTAATTAGAAATGGTCAGAGTGGACAGCCTCACCTAGTTCCTGGTTGTGGGGGGAAAGCATTCCATCTTTTGCTGTTAACAAGTAAGTTATTAGCTTGCAGGTTTTGATAAATTCTCTCTCTTTTTAAACTTTCTTTCTTTTCCTTTCTTTTCTTTTCTTTTCTTTTCTTTTCTTTTCTTTTCTTTCTTTTTTTTCTTTCTTTTTTTTTTCTTTTCTTTTCGGCCCTAGGGTCAAGAGTTGCATGCTCTACTGACTAAACCAACTGGGCACCCCTATAACTTCTCTTCATCAAGTTAAGGAAGATCCACCTCTATTCCTAGTTTGCTAAGGATTTTTATCATCAATGGGTATTGGATTTTTTCAAATGTGTTTTCAATTTTTCTGTGTCAGTTGATGTAGCCATATGATCTTTCTTTCTTCTTTGGGCTGTTGCTATGTTAGATTACATTGACTGATTTCCGAATGTTGAACCAGTCTTACATACCTGAAATTAATCTTACCTGGTCGTGGTGTATAATTATTTATAAAGATGTTAGGCTTGATTTGCTAATATTTTGTTGAGGATTTTTGTGTCTAAATTCACTATAAACACTGCTTGGTAGTTTTGTTTTCTTTCTCAGGTTCTGGTATGCTAAAACTTATCTCCTAGAATAAGTGAGGGAGTGCTTTCTCCTATATTCCTAGAAAAGGTTGTGTAAAGAAATTCTACACTTTTCACAATGTTGGGAACTAATTTAAATCATATTTAAACACTCTGCGAGCCAAAAAGATGCTCCTGCTGCCTGAGGTTGGCTCATGTCCTACTTCTTTGTGATCTCATTAAAGGGATGTTTTATCTTGTGTTTTAGAGTGAAGAAGGGCATGGCCATTGGTTCGGTGCTTTCCATGTGCAGACACAGTACAGGCCCTAGACTCATATTCTGGCCTTTAGTCCCGCTGATTCACAAACTAAGTGGCTCAATTTCAATACCTTCTCTAAAGACTTGCAGATCTGTTTGGGTCCCAAACCATCTGGAAGCTCTACTGTTGGCTACAAACACAATAGAGCCCTAGTTGTCACTGGGGGTGTATTTGCTCCTACCCCCAGGACATTTGTCAATGTTTGAAGGCAGGTTTGGTATCACAGCTCCAGAGTGGGGGTGCTACTGGTATCTAGTAGAGGTCAGGGATGCTGCTAAATGTTCTCAATGCACAGGGATGGCCCCACGCAGAGAGTTATTCTTCTGAAAATGTCTAAGGTGCCAAGGTTGAGAAAACCCAGAATAGCAGAACATTTATCTTGCCTGCTTGAAGAGAACTCCTTGGGGCGGTGGCTGAACTTTAATCTGAGATGAATTTCTACCTGAATACAGGCAAATTAAAGTGGCTTACGTTTTTTCTTCATTACATTTACTAAATTACACTGTCCAGAAATGGAAGGCTGGTTGCTTAGAATAGACTAACAGAGATGGAATTGCTAGGTCAAATAAAGGGTGTTTTCAAAACTCTTGCTATACAACTAGATCTAGATTTATCTGTATCTACATACAAAATACTTTCTGGAAAGGTGATGCAAATTTATACTTTTCTCATCAGGGTATGAGGGGGTCCATCTCACTAGATCGTTGCAAGCAACGGATATATTTCAGTGTTTCAGATCTTTACCTCTCACCTCCTGCCAGCCCCCAGCCCTGTCCTCTCTCTTCATCTGTTCCCTGCTGGAGCAGACAGGAGGTGTCTTCCTGCCATTGCAAATTTTCACATCTCCAGCCTCAGTCAGATATGGCCCAGCAGGACGTGATGGCATTGTCTTTAGGAGTCCAGGGTCAGTACAAGGTTTGCCTTCCACAGAGAAACAAGTGGGAGTGAAGTATGTTTGGCTACAGGATCAGGGATCCCCTGTGGGGCTTGTGTTCCAGACTCATCTTTCTACCGTATTTTGAATGATCCATGGTTGTCCCATGTTTCTCAAACCTGAACTAGACTCCTCCTCCTCATTCCTTTACTCCTCCTGCATCCCCCTCCTACATACCATGATCTACCCTACTACCATCCAAGACAGAAATCTGGGGGTCACCTCTGACTCCACTCATTCCCATTCTCCCCATGTAATAAATCATTCTATGAATTATAATTAATAAATTAATGGTCTGGCCATTTAGTCTTTCTTTCTTTTTTCTAGCCAGCCTGAGTCATGCTGCGAAAGGTGGGCCCAGATTGGTGACAGCCCCATTAATATCACTTAGAGCCCTTTCTCAGAAGATGAACACATAGCGCATGTCCAAGATGTAGTTTTTTTCTAATTTTTTTCCCCTCTCCACCCCCACTACACACCCTATTACCGTACACCTGGATCGGTGCAGGGGCTGCTTCAAACTTCTTCTGCTCCAAACTAGTTTCTCTGCCTCCACACTCCTTCCTTTACCCCATCCATGTCCCCAAGCCTCTCCCAGAGGCTTTTCCTCTGCACAGGTACACGTGGAGGCCCCAGCATTCTACTTACAAGTGAACTCTTGGAAGGGAAGATAGGGGTCTGAAGGAACCTCCTGCTCACAGATTAAAGACCAGGCACTGAGGACCAGCCATGTCACCAGGGCAAAGGATGAGGACAGGCCTGCCCAGTGCCACCCCTTGCCTTCCTCCTATGCCCTCGGGTGGCAGGTGCCTTTCCCTCCATTAACTAATGTCCCCTGGTAGCCATGGGCAGGGTGGGAGTACACGCAGCAGGAATAGAAACCAGCCAAGAGTGCCCTCTGGTACTGCGGGGACTCCTGTTCACTGTGGCCCCTCCTAACAGCGAGACTCCTTTGCTTTCAGCAAGAGAACTCCGGCTTGCATAACGTCATCCTGTGGCCTCCAAACCCTGAGCCTGCACAGGTACCGGGAGGTGTGCTATGTGTGGTCTGCTCTCTGCCCCCTTCCTAACATCTAGGCGTTTGCACGCTTTGCATGTTCCTTTAAATTTTTAAGTTTTCTCCTTCTCCTATTGCCTCCTTCCATCTACCTCAAATGAGTTGTAAAACACAGAAGAATCTGCAATACATGTTCAGATTTTTTAAGAGAACATTTTGGCGTGCCTGCCCCAACACTGGCACAGCTGCTATGCCGTGAGATGCTCAATAAGGCTCATGTTCTCAAGGTATTGCAGACGCTGGGAGCCCCCACTAACCTTCCACACTCCTCGGCTTTGCTTTTCCTAGTCCTGGAGTGAGGCTTTGTACGGGGCAGTGGCCCTGTCTTCACCACCACATCACCAAAACTGATGTGTTGTAAAAAAAAAAAGAAGCTTGTGTTCTGAATCAGTTGTCGGTGTCGTCGTGCAGCTGGCTGAGTCCCAGAGCTTTAGCTCCGGCTGAACCGTTTGCCATCCACTGGGGAGGAGGGCAAATCCGAAGTTTTACATCCATTTCAAGATTTTTCCTGGAGAGAATGTCAGGCAAGGTTGGTGTGTGCTTGTGGGTGAGGTGACAGTGAGACGGTTAAATGGCACCTGCTCTGAAATCAGGAGGGGTGTTAGGCCCCTGGGTGGCGTGTTCTTGGCTTTAAGGAAAGAGCCTGGGTGCCTCAGTCAGTTGAACGTCAGATCTTGGTTTGGGCTTAGGTCATGATCTCAGGGTCAGTTGTGAAATCGAGCCCGTGAAATCTGCTTGAGATTCTCTCTCTCTCCCTCCCTCCTCCACTGCTCTTTCTCTCTCTCTCTCAAATAAATAAATAAAATCTTAAAAAAAAAAGAAAAGAGCTGCTCCACCCCCAAAGGTAGCTGTTGGGTAGGTCTGCTTGGTGTGATGTTGCATAAACTGACCTCTGTGCTCTGAAGCCTAAAATACAACAGAGGACAGAATTTGGAGATAAAGAAGAACAGTAGTAATTAGTACTTTGTCAGGCAAAGGAGGCTCCTGCAGGCTAATGCCTTCAAAGCCAGACCAGGGTAACAGGCTGAGGGGTCTTATGGGAAAAAACATTTCCTATATATACAGGATCTGGGTGGTTTCGATGGGAATGTGGTGCCTGCTGCACCGGCAGGTCCCCCAGGTGGTCTCCTGACCAGCGCTGGCACCAGCCACCCGAGTCTCGTTACTGAGCACACTGAGGTCGCCAGGTGTCAATATTGATACCAACTTCTGCAACAAAGGATTCTACAGAAATTTTTTCTGTTATGGCAAAATAGACATAACATGAAATTTACCATCTCGACCATTTTTCAGTTCAGTGGTGTGAAGCACATTCACATCCTACAATCACCCCCACCATCCATCACCAGAATTTTTTCATATTTTCAAACGGAAATTCTGCACACATGAACCAATGTCTCCACATTCCCCTCCCCGCTCCCGGCAGCCACCATTCTACTTTCCATCTCTGTAAATCTGACTCCACTAGGTAAGTCACATCAGTGGGATCAATTTTGTGATCTACTTCACTTATCACAGCCCCTTCAAGGTTCATCCGTGTTGCAGCCTGTGCGAGAACTTCCTTCCTCTTCAGGGCTGAATAGTATTCCATTATATATAACCTCACATTTTATTCATGCAGTCATCTGCTGATGGACACTTGGGTTGCTTCCACCTTTTGGCTGTTGTGAATAATGCTGCTGTAACCATGGCTGTACAAATATGTGTGACTCCATGCTTTCGATTCTTTGAGGGTAGATATCCAAAGTTGAATTTGCTTGGTCATATGTTAATTCTATGTTTCATTTTCTGAAAACCACCAGACTTTCCCACAATGGCTGCATCATTTTACATTCTCATCAACAATGCCCAATGGTTCTAATTTTAACACGTCCTTGCCAACTCTTGTTATTTTGTTTTGTTTTGTTTTGTTTTGCTTTTATAGTAGCCTTCCTAGTGGGTATAAAGTGGTGTCTCATTGTGGTTAGAGGCTATATACTTGATCTGTGGTCAAAGAAGCCCTTTCTGCAAACTGATGTGCCCAGAAGGAGGCAGCCACAAAGTTCTGGAAAAGGAACATTCTGGAAAAGGGAATAGCGTGTGTGACATGTCTGGGAGGGATGAGCTTGTTGTATTTTGAGATTAGCAAAGCAAAGAAGGCCAGTGTGGCTGGAGGAGAGTGGGTGAGAGATTTTGTTGATATGTGAGACCAGGGAGGTGGGTAGGGGTGAATCTTGTAGGTCATTATCGGCTTTCTAATTGGGATTCAAAGCCACCAGTGGGTTTTCAGCTGAGAAGTGACATGAACTGATTTGAGGTTTTTAATTTAATTTATTATTATTATTATTATTATTATTATTATTATTATTTTATTTTTAGATAGGAACATGCACCCAAGCAGGGATGGGGGTGGGGTGGGGTGCCAGAGAGAGAGGGAGAGAGAGAATCCCAAAAAGACCCCAGAGCCCAACACAAGGCTTGATCTAATGACTCTGATACCATGACCTGAGCCAAAACCAAGAATCAGATGCTCAACCAACTAAGCCACTCGGATTCCCTGATTTGAGATTTTAAAAAGTGCTTTGCAATTGCAATTGCTATGTAGAGAAGGGTCTTTCAGGGGCAGAGGGCAGAAATGGAGGAAGGACACTAGTTAGGAGGCTGTTTAGAAGTCAGAGACACGGATGGCTATGGCTTGGAATGGGGTGGCAGGGAAGAGGGTCCCTGGATTGGGGATACATTTTGAAGGCAGAGAGGGCAGGCTCAATGTTGATGGAATTTGGGGATGAGAAAAAGAGAACTGAATTAAGGATGAGCCCTACGTGTTTGGTCTGAGCCGCAGAGCAGATTGAAACATTTCCCAGGATCAGGAGGGTTGGAGGAGGGGCAGGTTTAGGGGGATAGGAGAGAGTCAAAAGTTCTGGTTTGGCCATAAAATCCGAAGGCCTTTGGGTACTCCAATGAAATAGGCTTTTGGAAGCACAAGAGGTGGAGCTTGAGATGCACATCAGAGTCTTCAGCATAATAGGTGTTTCAAGCTAGATGAAGACCACCTGGGGAGAGAGTAAGGATGGGAAAAGGGACACAGGATGAATCCCTGAGATGTCCTTTAATATTTAGATGTGAGCCCAGGAGTAGGGGGAGTCTGTGAAGGAGTTGTAGCAGAAGACATAGGAAAATGAGGGATCTGGGAGGTCCACGGAGAAGAGTATCAGGAGAAGGCAGAGGCATCAGATGCTTCTGAGAAATCAGGGAGTAGACACCTGCCCATTGACTTGGCAACATGAAGGCCATTGACCTGAGGGAGACCTCATACGGCCCTTCGGGCCCTTGGTGAGCTCCTCCAGTGGCATGACAGGGTACAGTTTGGATGGGAGGCGCCTGAAGAAGGAATTGGAGATAAGGAAGTAGAGAGAGGGGCACTGATAATGCATCATGTTTTTCTAGGAAACAGAGAACATTGGGACAGTAGCTGGTGGAGAGAATTGATGAGAGTATAAAGATTGAAGATCCTAGGGCGCCTGGGTGGCTCAGTCGGTTAAGCATCTGCCTTCAGCTCAGATCATGATCTCAGGCTCCTGGGATCGAGTCCCCACATCAGACTCCCTCCTCAGCGGGGAGTCTGCTTCTCCCTCTCCCTCTGCCTGCCCCTTGTGTGTATGCTCTCTCTCCCTTGAATAAATAAAAAATAAATAAATAAAATAAATAAAATAAAATAATAAAATAAAATAAATAAAATAAAATAATAAATAAAATAAAATAAAAAAATAAAATAAAATATTGGAGATCCTAGATGCCCGCCTGCTGGTAGGAATGAGAGAGAGAGAGGCAGAGGTCGAAGGTAGACGGGTGATAGACAGGTGGACTGAAGGAAGGCTGACCTTGACTATTGAGAGGGAATGGGGTAGTAGCTGACCTGGGCTTGCAGGAGAGATCCCCCTACCCTTGTGGATGGTGGAGAGAAGACAGCAGCAGATTCCCTGGGAACTATGAGGATGGAGGAGGGGAAAGGAGGCAGCTCTCTTCTGATGGCTGATTGGAGTGCACGTGTGACGGAGAGTGGGGGTCAGACGAGGCAGGGGGTGTACTGGGCTGCCTGGGAGTCAGGGGGTGGCAGGTGCCCTAGGAGACTGGGCCCGCATGCAGTCACAGAGAGAGGCAGGGATGTGAGGCCCTGTAGGACCTCTCCTCCTAGTCTCTGGGCAGTGAGCCCGCAAACCGTCTTAACGATTTTTGCTTTTGAAATTTTTTGGCAACCACTGAGGGCCGGATTGGTTATTGACCTTTTAACCTTATACTCAAGAAGTCAAGTTTAATAACATCACAATGGTCCTGATTCTGGATCCCGCTGACGAGTCAGTTATTTCTTCTTTGATCTGCACAAACCCTACTGAAACCCTGAAACTTGGGAATAAGGCCTGGATTTTATTTTTACCATGGACTGGAGTGAGTCCACTCATTTCTCGGAGGTTCCTCCTCCTGAGCTAAGGGCTCACACTCCAGACCAGCCCCTGGGGGTCAGGTGGATGCCTGGGGCTGCACGCTGGGTCCTCCTGTCCCTCCTGCTCCGTCCCTCCGTTGAGACTCATGGAGGCCTCGGGGAGGGCGAGTGCTCCCAGGGAGCACAGAGCAGCCCCGTTACTAGCATGCACGGCTGTGCCTCCCACCCAGACCCCAGGCCTCTCCTTCCTGCAGACGTGTTGGCTGGGGAGGAAGAGGAAGCCACATCTGTAACAGCAGCTGTGGAGGGTGACTTGTGTCTGGGCGGAGGGCACAGGCCAGCCCGGGTCCACAGAATGTCTAGCGCCCAGCCAAGGGGAGCGAGTGTCAGCGTCCTAGATTGCGTGTCCCTCTTCGGGACAGAGGTGGAGGTGGCCTTGTGACAAGAGTCGCCTTCCTCCAGCGGCACCTCCTGGGGTTTCCTGCGTCATGACTTGTGTGGAAGGATTTATGATGAAATAAGACCCACCCCAGCCCGAAGTCCCAGGCTGCAACAGCGAGTAGGGCAGTTGCTTCACTGCTCGTGTGCTTCACTGGGAGTTCAGTTTTGGGGAGCCCCACGGAGGCCTCTGAGCTCTGAGCATGTGGATTCCAGGGTGAAGGGCAACATTCCATCCCCCTGTGTTACCCCCTCCTGGATTCTCCTGGAGGGGGTGGGTGTGTGTCATGAGAGCCTAATGGCTCTGACAGTGGGAGGAGGGAGAAAAAACATCCCATCCTGTTATTGTAATGACCCGACTTAAAAATATACAATCACTTAAAAAGAAAAAAAAAATCTCTTTTAAAGCAATTTCATCCTCTGAGCGTTTCTGTACTTTGAGCCTTAGGAAAAAAAAAAAATTTCCCATCACAGAAACTGAGATCGATGCTATGAAGCAAGGTGACAGGACAGAGCCACCTGCCCTGCCCCTGGGGGTCAGGGGAGGCTCTCCCCAGGGAGCTGCTGTCTGAGCTCAGAGCTGAAGGATGAGCAGGAAATAAACAGGATCCAGAGGGTGGAAGCAGGTCCCCGCGTGTGCCCCCCGCAGCCCAGGCCTCGTCAGGCACCGCACCCCGGTTCCTGGCTCCATGTCCAAGAGGCAGCCTGGCCCTGAGGTTTGTTCCTGAAAGCGACCTCGGCCCTGCGGCCCCGGGCTGCGGAATTCTCTGGCATCCAAGAGGCGGAGGACTGGCAGGACAAGAGGTCCCATGCTGCGACAAGCGCTGAGCCGGGGTCTGGGCCACCCCGAGACGTGACCGAGCAGGTCTCTGCAGCCTGGGCTTGGCCGTGGCTCAGACACCGTGTGAGGATTCCTGCGTTTCATTAATAAAGAAACAACCCCTCAAGCTGGGCACATATTGTTTCAAGCTACAAACACTTGGGTCCCCAAGTTTAACTTGGGGGGGCAGTTTCTCTCTTTCCAGAGGGACCCACGGAACCCAATATTCTGACAGCATTAAACTAGCCCTGAAAGAGACAACAGCTTCTAAGAGTCTACCTGCCGCAGGTGGGCATCTGGGGGTGATTTCACTGCATTTAACGAGAAAGAACTGGAAGGCAGAGACCAGTGCGAACCCCAGTTCATGACGACGGAGAGCCCTCCACTGTGAACCTCTGCTACCACAGTCTCTCCCAGGGACCCCCCTGGCCTGAGGCTTGCTGCTAACTCTCACTGGGGCCGGTATTAAAGTCTGCAAACCGCACGGCTCCAGGTTTGGGCCGCTTGCATCTTCTGAAGAATCGGATTAACTGCTTTAGCTCTAAGTGGGCCCAGCCCCCGGGGCTCTTAGTTCATGGGCTTTGAATCCGTTTCTTCTTACAATAATCATAACCAGTGTGTACAAGTGTCTTCTATGGTCTAGCCTTGTGGGAAGTGCTTCTCGTGTATTATGCTATTTAACCTTGAAAACCCTGTAATTGAGATCCCCATTTTCTAGATACAGTGTGGGAGGTGTAGACCCCAAAGGCTTACGGCTCAATAGGCAGTTAAGCTTGGCTTTAAAAAAAAAAAAAGATTTTATTTATTTATTCATGAAAGAGAGAGAGAGAGAAAGAGAGAGAGAGAGAGAGAGAGGCAGAGAAGTAGGCAGAGGGAGAAGCAGGCTCCTTGCAGGGAGCCCGACATGGGACTTGATCCTGAGACCGCAGATCCCGCCCTGAGCCAGGCGCAGGTGCTCAACTGCTGAGCCACCCAGGCGTCCCAAGCTTGGCTTTTAACCCCTGCACCTGCACCCTTATTCCTGGGATCAGCCTCATGCTGCTCTGGCATGAGGATGAGCGGATGCAGGAATTCTAGGGGCAAAACAGTAAGGTTTATGCCTACATTTCAAGTAGAGTTGAGTAAACATTATAGGACACGATAGGCTACCCTGAGAAGCCAACTCTTGGAATAAAGAGACTCTCCTCCATGTGTGCGGCTCTTTGCCATATTGGCGAGGTACTCTCGTCAGCCACTGAGGCAGGCAGGCCAGGGATCACAATCCCCATCTCATAGACCTCAGTCTACAAACAGGCTAAAAGAGGTGCAACGATTGGGGCTTTCTGAATGGCCCAGCCTTCTTTAAATTATATTGCTTCTAAAATATTAAACCTGAAGGTACCTGGATGGCTTAGTAGTTGAGCATCTGCCTTTGGCTCAGGTCGTGATCCCAAGGTCCTGGACTCGAGTCCTGCATCGAGCTCCCCGCATGGAGCCTGCTTCTCCCTCTGCCTGTGTCTCTGCCTCTCTGTGTCACTCATGAATAAATAAATGAAATCTTTAGAAAAAAAAAAAAAGATTAAACCCACAAAAGACATTAATACTGGGCAGTGTTTAAGGTTTTTCCTCTCAGGCAGCCCCGGTGGCTCAGTGGTTTAGCGCCACCTTTGGCCCAGGGCCTGATCCTGGGGTCCCGGGATCAAGTCCCATGTCAGGGTCCCTTGCATGGAGCCTGCTTCCCCCTCTGCCTGTGCCTCTGCCTCTCTCTCTCTCTGTGCCTCTCATGAATAAATAAATAAAATCTTAAAAAAAAAAAAAGGTTTTCTTCTCTCCATGGACTGAAGATGTGAGAACATGTCATGTCCGGCATGTTAGAGGCTCCTGGGTTCTTTTAGGGTAACTGTTATCATTTTGACCCACATCCTCTTGGGGAGGGAAGATAGATATCGTTCACTGAATGTGTATCTCTCATTCACTGGCTGTGAGGATACAGGAACCACATTTTTTTTTCCTAATTAAACTTTTTATTTGAGAATTTTCAGGTTTACAGAAACATTGCAGAGACAGTACAGAAGTCCTGCTTACTCTTCCCGCAGCTTCCTCTAAAATTAGCATCTTATATCATGTCTTTTTAAATCTTCTGTGTCGGGCACCTGGGGGGCTCAGCGGGTTGAGCACCCACCTTTAGCCCAGGGCGTGATCCCGGGTCCCAGGATCGAGTCCCACATCAGGCTCCCTGCATGGAGCCTGCTTCTCTCTCTGCCTGTGTCTCTGCCTCTCTCTCTCTGTCTCTTACGAATAAATAAATAAAATCTTTAAAAAAATCAATCTTCCGTGTCTACTTAGAACTTAGATTCAATCCTCCCTGGACATGAGGCAGAAACCTTGAAATCCCACTGCAAACATGACCCTTACTCTCTCCATATTCCGAGGGAAGAGTTGGGCTCCACACCCAGCTCTCTCTGACTCCGAAGCTTGTTCATTTTTCTGCCATATTCATGTCGGAAAACATTCCATCTGGGGAGGCTGAAAAGGGCACCCTTGGGGCCTCCCCTTTCTGGACCCAACAAAGTGCCTGGTGGGTGAGGCCCAAGGCCGGGGTGTCCCCTGCTGCCAGCATGGGCGAGCCACCTCAGTCTTTCATTGTCCCCCCAGAGGGGAAGAAGTGTTTGGGGTGACCCAGCAGGACCCGGCTGAGCATTTGCCTTCCCTTGACAGGGCAGATGGGCGGCCCAGGCCGGCCCAGCCAAGAACATGGGTGCCTCCATATTTGGCAGCGGGGCGGTTGTTTCTGCAATCCGATTCCTAGTGCCATGGGGATGACCTTTGGCCTACTCCCAGTATTCACCTGCAGTCACACTGCTCCCAAGCAGCTTGCTCACAGAGTGGGCGTCTTGGCAAGACCCTCTGGTCATGATCTAACCATGTTAATTAAGCCTCTTTATTGGCACAACCAGTGAGCCGAAGGGAGCACGGTTTAAGAGGTAAGGTCAGGGGATTTTTCTGTTTTTTTCTTTAATGGTAAGACACTTTAGCTCTTGATCAAGTGTATTTTTTTTTTTTTTTTAGAACTGGAAAGTTCCCTGTTTGAAGATTGCTTTAAAACAGACCCTGGGCTCTGGAGTATTCCAGCGCCAAAGAGAGGCTGCTTGTTTATTCAAGCAGTGGCAGCAAAGGAAAGATTTGAAGAAGCGACTTGACGAGGCAGTTTGTCATGTGGAGGATTGCCAGTGTTTTTGTCCAGCCCGCTGTGTGGAAGTGTGAGGGAAACTTTAGACACGCATGCTGTTTTGCAGTGACGCCTGTTGACACAGCAGACCCCTTGGAGTCCTGTGAGCAGCAGGACTTGGCGCTGTTGCTAGGATGGAGACATTGGAAGGGGGGCACTCAGAGACCCGGGGGCTGCACGTGTTTCCCCAGTTGGCAGAAGTTGCAACCGGGCTAAATGGAAATACTCTATTTTTTAAATGTTCAACAAATATTTATGAAGTGCCTCTGAATGCCAGGTGCTATTTTGGGCAACGAACCTAGGCCCCTGTGCCACATTATTCGTAAATGTCCCATTGGTTTAGTTACTTGGAGCGCGGCAGGACGATGGCAGGGATCATAGGCAACCATTTCCACGTCTGGTGAGCCCACCTAAGGTGGGGTTCAAGAGCGCAGGCTGGGTCCACGTCCCGGCTCTGTCACTTTCAAGCTGTGTGACCTGGTGCAAGTGGCTGCACCTCTCTGGGCTAGATGTTCTGATTTGTAAAATAGGGTTGTTGTAAGGATTGAATGAGTTTAAATTAAGTGAAGCACTTAGAGGGACAGAGCTTGGTGCATGGAACGTGTTTATAGTAATAAGTTCGCTGTTATTGTTACAGCAGAAGAAGTGCTATGTTGGTGTTGGATGTTACTATTACTGTGCAAAAAGCATCGAACTTCAAGGAAGAAGGCCTGGCCAAGCATATTTGATGCTCTGTTTCTCATCTGAAAAATGAGAAACATTATTTTATCTTCCTGTTTGGCTCACTGGGATTTTGTGAGAATCTGATGGATGTCAAAGCACTTCAGAAATTGCCCATTGATAGTCCTGGTGCTTTTTTTTTTTTTAATTTTTAAGAAAGATTTATTTATTTTTGGAGAGAGCACGTATGAATAGAGGGGTGGGGGTGCAGACAGGGAGAGAGAGAGAGAGAGAGAGAGAGAGAGAGAGAGAAGGAGACTCCCTGCTGAGCACAGAGCCCGATGTAGGGCTCGATCTCATGACCCTGAGATCATGACCTGAGCCGAAATCAAGAGTCGGACTGAGCCACCCAGGCGCCCCGGTGCTGGTGCTTCTATGTCAACTCCACCCAGATCTTTTTGTTGGAGAGAGGGGGGTGGTATTCTTCTTGCAGATTAGCTTTCTATTAGGGGGAGCGGTGGGGCTGAAAAGATGGAAGAGTAGATCTTATTTTCTGCTTAAAGATGAATCTGAGCCCTTGTTATATTTCCTTTGCCTGAGGAAAGTTAACACGTGGTCTTACATCCCCTTTAGTTAGAGCAGAGATCTGTCTCCTTATACCATCTGCTGTTTGCATCTGCCTGGGCTGTTAGACATGTCAGTGTCTTTCCAGAATTACTTTAAAGTAACCTTGATCATGGAATAAAGAGCAGGAGATTTATCTGTTAAATTATTTGCAGAATCGTTCGCTGCTGATAATATGATTGAAGGGGAAGCCTGGCTGCAGGAGGTGTTTGGAGCCGAAGCCTGCGTGACAGTCAGACAAGTAGGAACTGGGTTACAATTTTAAAAATTCAGGACCGTGATATGAAAATGTCACTCACTCTGTATTGTTATTCTTGAGCTACTGTAATAAAATGTTTTAACTCATGGATCCCAAGGTAGTAGTGTTGTATAGATAAAGAACATTCTAGAAGGGTCAGGAACACTTTGGAGGTTGAATGTACGGTGATTGAAAGTTTGAACCGTCTTGATATTATCCAACAGGGATGATCGTCATCCTGGCTCACAGATCAGGGAACTGAGGTCTGTAGGCCAGGGTGAGCTCTCATTTTAGGGAATGGGTCAGCCAGCATGGAAGTCATACCAGAAGGGGGTCAGCAGCCCTTTGTTAGGTGAGGGATCAGCCCCGGCTCTCTGTCCCTCCCTCAACACTTCCATACTAAAGGGATAGAACAAAAATGCTTTTCCCTGGCTCCGGGGTCAGAGAGAAATAGGCTCCTTTAGACTCTACTGCTGTGTGATGTTGGCCAAAGACCTACCCTCTGTGAGCCTCAGCCCTACAAGGACATGGATAGCACTTTCCTCTCAAGGTTGTGAAGATTCAGTCACACGGTGCATGAGGACCACTGGCCCAGTGCCTGCACTTCATCAGTGCTCAATAAACAGGAGCTCTTCTTATTGTCATTTCCACCCACATTTTGTCTCAGCAAAATCGAATGGAGATTTTCTGACTGTAGCATCATGTTAGCACTAGGATGTATGGTCCTGAGAGTTGAGGCATCTTTTATATTTTACCTTTGGACACAATTGGGTGAACAAAGCAGCCGGCCGCTCAGACCTAGTCGGGGGAACCGCCAAAGCTAACTTGCTCTTTAGGCCATGTGTGAAAGTCAAGGACACCACCCATCGAACAGAAGATTCAAGGTCTCGAGAAGACCCCAGGTTCAGACTATGCAGATGATTTGCATCCACATGTCGCACAGAAGCTCCAAAATTGGCTTACAACAACCCGAATGTGGTTATAGAGATTGGTGGGTGGGGTCTTCTTTTCTTGGGAAGACTGGGTCTCCCCTTTGGGTGGCCCTGTGTTTACACCTCTGTGGCCACAGCATGGGGTCTGTCTCCCTAGACCGTGAGCAACTCTAGGGAAGGCATGGAATCTCATTCATTTTTGTAGCCCTCTCTTCTAGCATTGCTTCTGGTGCATGCTATGGTTTAGATGAATGCATTTCATTTTATTTTTAAAAATATTTAATTTATTTGAGAGAGAGCAAGTGTGTGAGAGAGAGGGGGCACAAGTGGGGGGTGGGGAGGAGCAGAGGGAGAGGGAGAAGTAGGCTCTTTGCTGAGCAGAGGCTCCATCCCAGGATACTGGGATCATGACCTGAGTGAAGGCAAGAGGCAGACGTTTAATCGACTGAGCCACCCAGGCGCCCCTGGATGAATGTATTTCAGATAATTGAATGAATCAACAAATCAGTAAATACTTTCTGGAAGGTCTGGGTGAAATGAGATATTTATCAAATGATTTGGCTGCATCAGGATCCGTAGTCACAATTGGTAAATTGTTGGGCTCAGGAGAGGCCTTTTGTATTTCCAGTTGCTCCCTTGGTTGTGCCGGGCCAGCAGGGTCTGTCTCTGGGGGTAGGTGAGGGCTCAGCATCCCCTGAGGGGTGAGAGAAGATTTCTAGCAACAAGAACAGGCAGTCACAGGGAGCCCCGGAATCCGGAGGAGCTCCCCTAGCCTGTCTCCCAGTGCCTAGCCTGTCACTTCCACCGCCTTCTTCGAGAACAGGACCTGGGGCTCACGGAGCTCGGTTTTTCCAGAGCACCCACCAAGCCAGGTGCCTCGCTGGAGGAAAGGGAGGTTGTTTCGAATTCATCTGAGGGTGCTGTCCACTTACAGGCCGTGCACCTGCCCAGAGCAGCACCACCTTCCAGAGGGCCAGATAACCAGCACTTCTCAAACTTAGCCGACGTGGAACACTTTGTCCCCTTCAAAGCTGGCCTGATTGTTTATGGGATGTACTTTTTTGGGTTGCAAATGACAGAAATCCCAACAAAGCCAAATGAGGACTCAAGATCTCATGTAATCGTTGGCGGAGGGCGGGGGTGCAGGGCAGAGCAGGTCCCTGGGGGGACCTCAGGACCAAGTGGAACCAAGGCCTCCATATCACCGGGACCTCTGCCCTCTGCCCTCTGTTCCTCTCCGGGCTTCTCTCTGCTTGCTGGCCCTAGTCTCTCTTAATGCACATTGCCTTCTTCTACAATGGCTGGAAACAGGCTGCTGGTAACGCCTATATTCTTACTCTATAGGGCCCATGGCACGTCCTTGCCCCTCTAGTTTTGGGGGAGTCTTGTATGTACCCCAGTGGGAAGGAGTACTGCTGGGAAGACAGACGGAAAGACAACCACTGCCTTGGGAAACAGTCCTTGGGGTTTAAAAAAGCCCTTTTCCCCTTCCTGACATTTATGCTTCACTTAAATGAGCATTATTTAAATTGAATTTTTAAGATCTCTCATCACTTTCTGTCCTGTGATTTGACGTTTTGACTGTCGTTTATATTTTTGTATCTTGGTTTTATTTATTTTTTTAAAAAAGATTTTATTTACTTATTCATGAGAGACACAGAGACACAGGCAGAGGGAGAAGCAGGCTCCATGCAGGGAGTTGGATGTGGAACTGGATCCCGGGACCCCAGGATCACGCCCTGAGACGAAGGCAGATGCTCAACTGCTGAGCCACCCTAGGCATCCCTGTATCTTGGTTTTAAAAACTGATTACCTGGGGCGCCTGGGTAGCTCAGTGAGTTGAGCATCTGCCTTTGGCTCAGGGCATGATCCCAGGGTCCCGGGATCGAGTCCTGCAGGAAGCCTGCTTCTCCCTCTGCCCATGTCTCTGCCTCTCTCTCTCTGACTCTTATGAATAAATAAATAAAATCTTTAAAAAATAGAAAATAAAAAACTGATTCCCCAGCAGATGAGCCTATGGTGGGAGTGAAGGAAAAGGGAGCACCTCTGAGCGGTCAGGGCCTCGGACAAGTGGCCCCAAGTTTCCAAGAGCTCATTGTTTTCTTTGTTCAGTGTTGTTCCCTGGGTTTCTGGTTGAATTCTGGTTCACAGAGACCTGGGGGAGGCAGGAGAAACATGTCTTTCATCTGGGTGGTGCCACAAGCACGTTAGACACTTTAACATCTTACGTCAAATATCCTTCCTTTCTCTGGGGAGCAGATGACCCCTCAAAGTATGATAGGTGTCCTCAGTCTTGGTTTTGACTAAAGCAGTCATCCTACACAGCTAGAATCTTGTGTGTAACTGCGTTTCTCCTCCAGCAGATGAGAGCAGGAGCCACGCTTGTGTTGCTCACCTTATATCTGCGTGTAGCTGGGCGCCAGCTCGCAGGCGGTGCTCAGCCGGATGATAAAGCAGATGAGCAACCTGACGCTTGAATATGTGGCCAGTGGCCAACTGAGAAATGCTTTTGTGTCTTCCGACACTCCTATTTGATTTCTTCTCCAATTTCTCTTTCTTCTGGCTCAGAGAACTTCATCAGCTCAGAACCCAGCGTCTGTGCAACCACCCGGGGACAGTCAGAACATAAAAAGGAACCTGGAGGAGAATTCCAGAAGTACTGACCGTGGAGCCTTGCACAGGTAAGAGCGGGGGTCAGAGGACTGACACAGCCCGATGCGTGGCCAGCTCACTGCCTGCTCAGCGTTGGCTTTGGAAAATTTACCCTAAAGCCCATGACATGGTCCTCAGTGGTGATGCGGTCAGAGCAGTGGCTCATAGCCTGCTTTGTGATTGCCTCGACCTGCAGGAGCAGAGAATTAATGTGCTTTTCTGCCCACTGAAACTAGCAATTATAGGCTTCCATTCCAGCAGTATTCCAGGTTGTTTATTGTCATTATTGGAATGTAAAAAAGATCAAGTCTACCAAAGGACTTCTCAGGGGTGTCTTGTGTGGTGGGTTGGGGTCTGTGTTCTGGCGCAGTAGCCAAGAAAGGGCACTGGATGATAAGATAGGATTCAAAAACTATTACTAAAGAGACAGGTTCCCTCAGTCCCAGGGAGGCTGGTGGATAAATTCTGGAAATTAAGAAGGTCACACTGGTGCAGTGGGACAAGACCAGTGCGGGGCGTGGCCCATCCTCGTTATGATCCCCAGGACCTCCCGATTTCCCCTGCTGTGGCTATTGGGAAGAAGCCCAGTAGACTCCACCCGCGTGGTGTTTGGCACTCATAGTTTTGGGGGCGTTCCCAAGCAGAGGGCCAGCAGACGTGAACATTCAGTCCCCAGAACAGACTCGGGACAAGAACACTGGAGGCCGTTAGTAATTGTCTGTGGGTTCAGCGCATGACCTATCTGGTTGGAAGAACCTTCCTGAGCAATTGAAGCCCAGCTTCCAGGAGGCTCTAATGACAGGCCTTAAAGGAACAAATCCACTGGAGCTTCACGGAACAAAAATGCAAAATTGAAAGGTAGACCTCGCCCCTCCCCATCACTAGACAATGAAATCTTAGGTCACGAATGCTTTGCAGTATCACTTGACCTAAGAGTTTGAGCAACATTTCTAGGTTTTGGGTTTAAACTTCAGAGGGTCATGGTGAGTGAGAGCGACCCCTGGTGACAGGAATTTCCACGCCTGGCTGGGACTACTTTCTGGGTGGCTCTGGCCACAGTGGTTTCTAGACGAGGCACTTTGAACCTCTTGGCCTTGAACATTAGATCTCTTTAGGGAAACGGTGGGGCAGGGTATTCTTTTCTTGCTGAGGGAATCACAGATCGACACCGTTGACCCCTGTGTTCTGCAAAAGGGAGGCCTCCTTTACTTCCTAGACGCCCCTGTGGAGTTCTGCTTTCATGAACTTTCTATGAGGATCACTGAACAGAGTTTTTAATATTTAGCTCTAATGAGACCAGATGACCCATCTAAACTGGCTCTGGGTGACTGCGAAACTAATGGATAGATTAATCTTTTCTGGAATTCTACGCAAAGGAAATCCCTGTTGGCCGAGACCCAAGGTCCAGACTCCCCTCCTGACATCTTTGTGAGGTTCTGGGATCTCTCAAGAGGCTTGGGAAGTATTTGGGGCCTCCATCACGGCTAGACTGAGGAGTAACGGGAGCTCAAAGGGCTTTTGTTTCTTGTTCCTCAGCTTTACTCAATTATTATTTTTCCCTGGAGGAAGAATTGCTGCTCATTGCCATGCGAATTGAGCATAAAAGAGGTGCCTTCTAAGAGCAAGCCCAAAGAAGCAACTTCCCGTTCCCAATTAGAAACATGAATCTCCTCCAGAAATACGTGAATGTCTGTGGCGCAGGGCTCTGGACTAACTAACCCACCAACTATCAAGAGGTGCGCGGGCTCCTGGAGCCAGGTCGTTTAGGGGAAGAGAGGGCAAGTGCTGGCTCCCCGGGGGCTGTCCCAGTGATGCACACGGCCCTCGGCACCCCCGATGATGATAGTAATCACATTTAATGTTCATTTTGCAGATGAGCACCAGACACCATGCCAAATGCTCTACGCACACAAAATACACTTTTATTTCCTTCAAATCAATTTATTTCCAATTCCAAATCCTTATTCTACCCCATAGTACCCACTGGTCCAGACCACGCTGTCCCTCAGGCCCTAAGACGGTGCTGCTTTCGTGACACTCTGGGCACCCGGGAATCTTCGATGAGGCCGAGAGCCCCATGGCCACCTCTTTCTGAGACTTTGCTCTCTTGTTATCCTCAAATGCATTTGCCTCTCCCTTCGCCACATCAGACAATTAGCATTTTCCCTTCATAGGATCTATTGTAGGTTTTTACAAAAGATGGAAAAACCCATTGACTTCATACTGTGTGTTCTCCTTGGAAAAACTCTAGAAAGCCCAGAAAGGCTTGCAGTGGCTCCTGCTGGACCTGGGACAAGGGAGGGGAGGACGGCCTGTGTGACTCTTCCCTGACGACCCCTGTGCGCAGCGTTCTCTCCACCGTACAGATGGGATCACTGAGGCCTGGAGCCCTGTGTCCTTCATGCGTTAGCGGTTGGAGGTCTGTGGTTTCCGCCTTGAGGGTCTTCTTCCCTCTGAATTACACAGGGATGGGGTTCCTACATCCCAAGGGAGTTGAGTTCTTCATCCAAACGAGTCCCATCGTTCAGCTGCCCTGCTTTCCTCTTGCCACATGGTGTCACTGTTGCAACTTAGCCCTGCGTCCCTCAAACCCCGCAGAGGCTGGGGGGCGCCTCCCCTGGCCCCTGCCGGAGGACGATCCTGTGCTCCTAGCACAAAGCCAGCTTGCCCCTCTTACTGCTCCAGGGACAGGGGTGACAGCAGGAGCCCTGGGGTCTCTGCCCCAGGGGGTAAGTAGGTTGTAGTGTGGTCAGACACTAAACAAGGCAACAAAAGGAAGACAGGCACTTTCAGGTAATGTCAGAGCCCCAAAGGACACCACGCGGGGCATCGTGATAGACGGCAATAGAGAAGGGAGCGGCCAGTTGAGATTGGATCATGGTTCTCAAGGTGAGGTTCCAGACTGGCAGGCTCCACACCACCGGGGAAGTCCATAGAAGAGCGGTCCTAGGTCAGACTCCCTGAATCATAAGCTCTAGAGGTGGGCTCCGGTGAGCTGTGCTTAACCAGGCCTCCAGGTGATTCTGATGGACCCGGGTGTTGAGAACTCTGAAATTCGATGCCCTGGATTAGATGGTCAGGGAAGCAAGTGATGGAAGAGTGGAGTCTGGAACGGCATAAAGGAGGCAGGTATGGGAAGACCCAGGTCAATGGACGGGCAGTGCAAAGGACACAAGGTGGGAGTGAATTTGGTGAGTTGGAGAGACAGAGGGAGATTGATGAGGTAGGGAGGTGGGGAGGAGGGCAGGGTCCAGAGCCCCCAGACCAGGGCCCAAAGGCCATGGTAAGAAATCTGGATTTAGGTTACGTGAACTGATGTATAGTTCTGTTTCGTTTTGTTTTGTTTTTTGGTGGTGGAGGGGTGGTTTGAGAGAGAGAGAGAGAGAGAGAGAGAGAGCATGAGCTAGGGGAGGGACAGAGGGAGAGGGAAGGAGAGAATCTCAAGCAGGCCCCCCACTGAGCATGGAGCCAGACACGGGGCTCGATCTCACCACCCCAAGATCATGAACCTGAACTGAAACCGAGAGTCGACTGTGCCACCTGGGAGCTCTGATTTATGTTTTGATCAGACCTCTCTGATCACCGTATGGAGAATGCCAGGGGCCAAGGCGGGAGGCCAGAAAGTCAGAGAGGAAACCATGCAGGTCCCTGGCAGGATCTAGGGCGCCTAGAGTGAGGCAGGGATCTCAACCTTAGATTCATTATCTTCCTCCCTCCTGGTACAGAAGCCTTCCTAGACATTTTATTCCTAATTGCCTTTTTCCCTCCCCGGGAAATTCCCATACCATAGATATGTTGTGTACGGACCGTGGTCTTTGGATGACATCCTGGACCCGATAGTCCCCTATAATTCCACTGCACCACCTAAGATACTTTTCCCCCTCCCCTCTGGGGGTGGGACAGGCCCACTGAGCACACAGGCACTGACGTGATTACGGTGAAGATGGAGATATTTGGGGCTGAGAGATGCCAGGACTCACTGATAGATTGGATTGGGAGGGAGGGAGAGGACCCTCAAGGAAGATTCCTGAAGCTTTGTCTTGAGCAATTGGGCGGTGAGGACTATTTGCTGGGAAGTGAAAAAGTGGCCAAAGCAGGCGTATTTGCTGAGTTCCGTGGTCGCAGACCCAGGGCCCAGGAGGGAATCCTGCCGCTACCAGGTGACGCTGGCCAGACAGTGTGCGACTACGACAACCCCGGCCTCACGGGGGGCACACAGGAGAGTCCTCCATCTCTGGGGAAACGTCTGGGCTCTCTTGCCTTTCGGGGACAGCTCACTGCCTGCTCTGCGCCCAGCACTCCCCACCCACACCTGAACATCCGTCACCCCTTTGCGGGGAGGTGGGGCAGATTCCTTACTCCACTTAGCAAACAAGGCTCCACAGTCCACCACAGGCCAAGCTGTGAGCTTGAGGCCAGAGGTAAAAAAGACAACAGGATGTGTTGGTCCAGTCATAGAGAGAGGCACGTAAGCAGATCTTTCTAGAAAGGCTCAGTGCTGTAGGCAGGCTCTACGGGAGCACAGGGGTGGGAGAGAGGGCCCAGCTGGGGCTGAGGGGAGGGAGAGAGGTCTCCAGAGGGAGTAGCCTTGCCTCTGGGTCTGCAGAACCAACTAGAAAAAGGGACCTGCGGGGAAAGGAGACAGTATCAGGCAGAGGGAACAGCTGTCATCATTACGGATCAAGAGGAAACAGAACTTAGTAAAGGTCTAGACGTAAGAGGCTCCTTTTTTCTTAAAATATATTTTTAAAAGATTTATTCATGAGAGACACATAGAGAGAGGCAGGGACACAGGCAGAGGAAGAAGCAGGCTCCCTGCGGGGAGCCCAATGTGGGTCTGGATCCCAGGACCCCCGGGATCACGACCTGAGCCAAAGGCAGACGCTCAACCACTGAGCCACCCAGGCATCCCTAGACTTACAAGGGCCTTACATGGAGAATTCCAGAACCTCTTTAAGTCTGGGAAAGACAGGATGGAGCATATTTATTAAGCTCAACCTCTTGACTTCTTCAGATACACAAACTTAGAACAGGAATCCTTGGTGTTTGGGTGACAGCAGGTTAGGGAAGGGTAGAAAGATGGTTTGAAACATGAAAGAGTGGACTTGCGATGACGGGCACCAGTGGTCCTGACGCCTTTGCCTGCCACTGAGTCACCTGCACGCGGGGCATGGGACCCAGGGCCTAAGCCCACACCTCACCCACCGCTCAGCGGGGACGCAGGCAGGTGACGGGAAGGCCACGAGGACGGCGGGGCCCGGGAGGGTGAAGGAACGTGCCCCCCACGCACACAGAAGGTGGCACGATGGGGACTGCAATCCAGCTGGGTCCCCTGCTGCCGGGAGCCGGGCTCAGAGCCATCGTGCTGAGCTCTCGCGGGTGTCTGAAAACATTTGTGTTGTGGGCTCCGTAATTAGAAAGCAAACCCCAGTCTGTCCTTACAATCTAATTTCCCTGTAAACAAGGGCCGTTCTCAGACCCAGAAAAAAAAGGAAAATCAAAAAGATCTGTTTTCTGAGCAGCGGCCGGGGCGGCTCTGAATGAAGGAGCCCCAGGTCCCCTGCGCGGCTGTGATCGTTCCTTCCAAACAAACTTCTGCAAAGTCCCAGATGCGCTTCGGAGCTCCTGCCAAGGCCGGGTGTGTCAGGCAGGGCCTCCTCCGCCAGTCCTGCTCCTGACTCATTATTTATCCCTGCAGGAAGTAAACAGGCAGAGAGGGCGGGTAGTGAGCTCCCCGGCTTGTGCCACGGCCCGAGAGAAGGTCTGTGAATTAGGTCTGCTCTCTGCTCATCTGGCTTCAAGGGAGCATTTAGAGAGAGGCCAGCAGGACTGGTTTTCCACCCTGAGATCATACTTACTGTAACAACGTGGAAAATACAGAAAAGTGAAAAGGGAGGGGAGAAAAAAAATATCACCAACGCGCTCACCGTCTATAGACAACTGCTCTTAAAATATTAGCATTTCGGGATCCCTGGGTGGCGCAGCGGTTTGGCGCCTGCCTTTGGCCCAGGGCGTGATCCTGGAGACCCGGGATCGAATCCCACATCGGGCTCCCGGTGCATGGAGCCTGCTTCTCCCTCTGCCTGAGTCTCTGCCTCTCTCTCTCTCTCTCTCTGTGACTATAATAAATAAATAAAAATTAAAATAATAATAATAATAATAAAATATTAGCATTTCCCTCAGGCTTTTCTCATTGTTCTAGTTCTTTACTGATTGTGATAGCTGTGTGTGTGTATGCATGTTCATATGTATTGAAATATTTAAATACATTCAAGCAATACATTTATGAGTACACATGTTTATATATAATATATATTTAAATATGCAAATGACATATCAGAAAGAATAGTTTTATATACGGTGTATTTAATTAATAGACTATGTTTTAGAGCAGTTTCGAGTTTACAGAAAAATTGAGCAGTACAGAGAATTCTTTTTTTTTTTTTTAGTACAGAGAATTCTTTTTTTTTTATGTTGCTGCCAAAGGCTTTATTTTGAATTTAAATTTGAAAAGTGACCCAGAATTTTATGTTTTTTTATAATAAATTTATTTTTTATTGGTGTTCAACTTGCCAACATACAGAATAACACTCAGTGCTCATCCCTTATATATCCCCCTTCCTCTTCTACCGTTTGCCTTCTTCTTCTTCTTCTTTTTCTTCTTCTTCTTCTTCTTCTTCTTCTTCTTCTTCTTCTTCTTATTATTATTATTATTATTATTTTCAAGTAGACTCCGTGCCCAGCATGGAGCCCAGCAGAGGGCCTGAACTCACAACCCCGAGTCAAGAGATCAAGACCTAAGCTGAGATCAAGAGTCAGATGCTTAACTGACTAAGCCAAGCCACCCAGGCATCCCCAGTTTGCTCCATTATTAACATTTTACATTAGTTTGGTGCATTTGTAACAGCTAATGAGCCAACGTTGATTCATTATTATTAACTAAAATCTAGTTTACATTAAGCTTTACTCTCGTGTTGTACAGTCTGTGGGTTTGGCAAAAGCGTAATACCATGTACCCACCATTGCAATATCTTGCAGGAAGGTTTCACTGACTTGAGAAATCTCCTGTTTCCGTCCCCCACCAACCCCTGGTGACTACTGATCTTTTTATTGTCTCCAACGTTTTGCTTTGTTTTGTTTCCAATTGCCTTCTTTTGTTGGTATAAGATACGTTCCGTAAGAGTATGAAGCTGAGAGCTTGATGAATGTTTACGCTCCTGTACACCTGTGTGATCAAGCCCCACTCTAGAGCTAGATCATTTCTGTTGCCCCAGAACATTCTCTCTTGTGTCACTTCCTAGTCAGTACCCTGCCTAAGGATAACAACTGTTCCGACTTCTACCACCAGGAATTAGTTTTGCCAAGTATTGCTTCACTTTATATAAAGGGGGATTAAAGAGCATATATACTTCGGTGTCTGGCTTCTTTTATACACAGCTACTTGTTGGTTTTTAAAATTATTTCTTATTGTGGTAAAAAAAATACATAACGTATAATTTACCATCTTATTACCATCAATTCTAAGTACAGTTCAATGTTGTGCAAATGTTTCTATTCTTTCTTTTTTTTCTTTTTTTTTTTTTTTTTTTTGAGAGGGAGAGAGAGGGGGTGGACAGCGGGAAAGGGAGAGAGGGAATCTTTAGCAGGCTCCATGTGAGGCTCCGTCTCACAACTCTGAGATCATGACCTGTGAACTGAAATCAAGAGTCGGATGCCTAACTGACTGAGGCATCCAGGCACCCTGTTTCTATAGTTTCTTCAGGTAGAAGCTGAGGCCACTGATTTGTTTTCCCTTAATATATGTGCTTTGGTGCATTGAAAGTCTAAGTCTTGCTTTAACTACATGTGACATTTTGATATTTGTGTTTTCATTTTCATTTGGTTCGAATACTTTCAAATTTCCCTTTTAATTTCTTCTTTGACTCATGGGCTACTAGAAGAGTATTATTTAATATCCAAATACTTTGGGGGTTTTCTAGGTATCTTTATTTTTTTAAGACATTTATTTTAATGAGAAAGAGAAAGACACACACACACACACAAGTCAGGGGAGGGAAGGAGGAGAGACTCTCAAGCAGACTTCCCCCCGAGCATGGATCCCCACGTGGGGCTCCATCCCGCAACCCATAAGATCATGACCTGAGCTGAAATGAAGAGTCAGACACTTAACCGACTGAGCCACACAGGAGCCCCCAGTTATCTTTTGTTATTTTTCCTTTAATTACATTGTAGCCAGATAATATACTTTAAACAATTTTAATCTTTTAAAATTTACTGAGATGTTTTTAAAATGGGTAGAATATGGTCTATCTTGTAAATGTGTCATTTTCTTTTGAAAAGAATGTAATTCTGCCTCTAATAGATAGTGTTTAATACATAGTGATTGGGTTAAATTAATTGATAGCCTTTTGTATCTGCACTGATTTATTAATCTGCTTTTTCAGTCAATTACCAAGAAAGGTGTATGGAACTGCCAGTATATAATTGTGGACTTGGTCATTTCTATTTATTTATTTATTTATTTATTTATTTATTTAGATTTTATTTATTTATTAATCACACACACACACACACACACACACACACACACAGAGGCAGAGACACAGGCAGAGGGAGAAGCAGGCTCCATGCACCGGGAGCCTGACGTGGGGCTAGATCCCAGGTCTCCAGGATCACGCCCTGGGCCAAAGGCAGGCGCTAAACCGCTGAGCCACCCAGGGATCCCCTTGGCCATTTCTTTTTATTCATCAGTTTTTGCTTTATGTATTTTGAAGCTCTGTTATTAAGTAAACTTTTAGAATGTTTATGCCCTATGAAATGAACCTTTTCTCATTAAGATGAACTTCTTTATGCCTGGTGATACTCCTTGCTGCAAAATCTTTTCTGTCTGATGTAATACAAATGAAGTAACTTTATTTTCATTGGTATTTTCATAGTATAGCTTCTCCCTCCCCTGCATTCTCTTCCTTTTAATCTATGTGTTTTTTTAAGCAAAATTTGAAATGCTTTTCTCATACAATTGGGTCTTCCTTTTTAATCCATTCTGAATATTGCTCCCTTTTAACTGAAGTGTTTATAACATTTGCATTTAATGTGATTATTAATATGGTTGGCTTAAATCTACAGTCTTATCATTTGGCTTCACCTCCTTTCTGTTCCTTTTACCTTCCTTTTTGGCCTTCTTTCGGAAAAAAGTCATTATTTTTATGATTTTATTTTACTTACCTTTTAACTTATTAACCACAACTATATGTTAGGTGATTGCTTTAGGATCTATATGATACATCTTTAATGTGATAAATCTGCTTTCAAGTGATATTGCACCATTTCATGTATATTTAGAAGAGTTTTGCCCTTACAACAGTATACTTCTTTTTCTCCCCTTTAGCCTTTGTGCTTTGTTGTCATACATTTTATTTCTATATATGTTTCAAATCTCACAATATATGTTATTTTTGCTTGATATAGCCAATTATCTTTCAAAGGAGATTTACATAATAGAAAAAGACTTTATATTTACCACCATAGTCACCATTTCTGTCATTCTTTATTCTTATGTGTAGATCCTGATGGTCATCTGACATTATTTCCTTTTGGTTTGAAGGACTTCCTTCAACGTTTCTTGAGAGATAGGTCTGATGGTGATTAGCTTTCTTAGCTTTTAAATGTCTGAAGAAAATCTTTGTTTCACCTATATTTTAGAACGATGTTTTTGCTGGGCAAAGAGTTCTAGATAGTTCTTTTTTCTTTTACTACTCTAAAGATACTGCCCCACTGCACTCCAGCACATATGGTTTCCGACAAGTTTCTGTGAACCTTTCTTTTGTTCTTCTGTCTTTTCTTCTCTGTGTGCTTTTAATATTTTTCATGTTTTTACTGGTTTTAAGCAATTTGGTTATGATGAGACTTGGTGTATGTTTCTTCTTGTTTCCTGTGCTTATATCTGCTTGCTTATAGTTTACATCATTTTTAGAAAAGTTTTCACCTGTTATTTCCTCAAATAGTTTTTTAAAATCTCCCTTCCGCCTTTGTGGACTATATCTGCCTACTTGAAGTTGTCTCACAACTCACTGATATTCTCTTTTGGTTTTTAATTTTTTTTTTTGTCTTTTTTTCCCTGTGTTTCATTTTGGACTATTTCTATTGCTATGTCTTCAAGGTCACTAATCTTTTTCTCTCTAATGACTAATCTGTTACTAATCCCACCCAGTGTGTTTTTCATTTTATTTTTTTATTTTTTGTTTTTCATTTTAGACATTGGAGTTTTCATCTCGATATATGTGACTAGGATTTTTTTTAACGATTTCATTTATTTATTTGAGAGAGAGAGAGAGAGAGAATACAAGCAGGAGGAGGGACAGACAGAGAGGGAGAAGCAGGCTCCCTGCTGAGCAGGGAGTCCACTGTGGAACTCGATCCCAGGACCCGGAGATCATGACCTGAGCTGAAGGCAGATGTTTAACTGACTGAGTCACCCAGGCACCCCTAAAGATTTTATTTTTAAGTAATCCCTAAACCCAGTGTAGGGCTCAGACTCATGACCCCAAGATCAAGAGTTGCATGCTCCTCGACTGAGCCAGCCAGTTGCGTCCTGATTGGGATCTTTTTTTATATCTTCCGTGTCTGTACTTAACATGCTGAATCTTCCCTCTAGCCTCCTAACATGATTATAACATGATTATAACATGTTTTTAAAAGTCCTTGTGTACTAATTCTCTCATCTGCATAATTTCTGGGCTCGTTTTGATAAATTGAGTTTACTTTTCACTGTGGGTCATGTTTCCCTGCTTCTTTGCATTCCAAACACTGTGGGCTTTATGCTTTTGGATTCTGGATATTTTTGTATTCTTATAAATATTCTTGAACTTTGCTCTGGGATGCAGTTCAGTTATTTGGAACAGCTTAATCCTTTCGGGACTTCATTAGGTGGGACCAGAGCAGTGTTTAGCACAGGTTCATTTTTTCTACTACTGAGGCAAGGCTCTTCTTAGTACTCTAACAGATGTCACATGAATTATGAGGTTTTTGCACTGTGGTGGGTGGGAACAGGAGCTCTTCCCAGCTCTGTGTTAGCTTTAAGGATTCTGCTCTATAAACCTCTCAGGTGGTCTGAACCTAATCTCACGTGGTGTTTGTACATATACATGCTGATCAGAGCTTGGATATCCCCAGAGTTCTGTCTTTGTCCAGCTTTCTCTTCTCTGGCTCTCAGATGCCCAGCTCCATCACCTCAAGTCTGGGAGACTCTTGGGCTCTCCCTGGGCTGCTTTCTCCAGGTCTTTATGGGGGTAAAAGCAGCACTTACTCTGTTGCTTTCCATCTCTAGGGATCACAGACCTCTGTTTCTCCTATCTCCTGTAGCAGCTGATCCCCCATTAGTCCAAACCCCTGTTGTGGTAACAATTCTTTATATGACTCTTCCCAACCCAAGCTCTCTGAAAAGACCAAAAAGCCATCGGATCAAGTTTCTTTCTCTGCAGTAAAACACCTGGCATTTACTTTGGGAGGGGTGGGGAGACACTTCTAGAAAAAAAAAAAAAAAGATAATAAGGGAGAAGATGCCATGGGCAAGAGTTGTTTTTCTTTCCTTCTCAAGAGCAGCTTGCATTCTAGACACTGATAGTCTCTTTTCTTTTTGCAGCCTCAAATGCCAACTTTGACAGGAGTTAATCTTCTTAAATAATCACTACAGCTGTGTTAATGTTGGGAAGGAGCCTGGGATGGTTTTTATGCCTTTAACATGGAACTAGCTTGATTCTTGGTGATGTTGATTCATCAATCCCTCCACCCTGTACACATTTAGGACAGTGAGATTATAGAGAGGCAAATCTACAGTGGGTTGGTGACTGAGACTTATTCTAGAAAGAAACCCTTTATCATTTTTTGAGCTCGGTACACATGCATGGAGCCTCACATAGGTGACACTGGTGACATTATTTTGTTCAGGGAATGCCCCAAATTCTCTGAAAGATTTTTCAGTCATCAAGGGAAGATTCCAATATGTTTTCTGCTTTTACTGTGTTGACAAAGGCAGGAAAATGACTTTAATGTACATGAGAAGTCTTATCAAGAAGGAATATTAACAAAAATATGTCTACCATTATTTGTTGTTCCTTTACGTCAAAATAAAATAGAAATGCCACCGTAATCCAAGCACACAAAAAAACCACTGCTTGCATTTTTCTGTGAGTAATTTGTAGGATTTAACCTAAAAATAAGAAAATATTGCTGATGTGTTTTTCTAGTGGTAGAGCAATGGGTGGCCCTGTGCCTGGCAAAATGAAGCTCGAGGCCAAGAGCAGGTACCAGACCAGTGAACCCAGCTCTCTTCTCCCATCTTCCCATGGTGTTGTTGGCCATTGGCATGTTCTTTACTGCTTGCTTCTTTGTTTATGAGGTCACCTCCACCAAGTGCACTCAGAATATCTACAAAGAGCTCCTCATCTCCTTGGTGGCCTTGCTTTTCATGGGCTTTGGAATCTTCTTCCCACCTGCTGTGGGTTGGCATCTATATATGAGTTTCCAAAGGTTCCAATCAGGCGGCTTCCCTGCTTTCCGGCTTTTGTAAATTAATTTGTTTACTATTGCTGGAAGTGTCACATCTGCTGCTCATAATAAAGCCACACGTGTGACCAAAAAAAAGAAATTAAGAAAGGGGCACCTGTGGCACAGTTGGTTGAGTGACTGACTCGTGGTTTGGGCTTAGGTCATGATCTCAGGGTCATGGGATCAAGTCCCACTTTGGGCTCGGCATGCAGTGGGGAGTCTGCTTGAGGATTCTCTCTCCCTGCCCCCCACTTCTCTCTCTCTTTCCCTGTTTAAAAAAAAAATTAACACATTTAAATGAATTGGCGTCTGGTCATGACAGTATCTAGATGCATTGGAAGGACAATGATAGATGCAAGTGACACCCAGAAAGAGATGTAGATTCGTGCCACATCTCTCTATGGGAAGCTCTTGTGTGCAAAAATCCAGCAGCCCCTTCCAACAATCAGTCTGGGAACCACAAAATTGGGTTAGTCCACTGTCTTTTGGACCCAAGAAAGATGCTGAAAAATTGGTTAGAAGACAGTTTTTGGATTTTTCTTGGAATCCAGTTGCCTGTCCTTCCCCCCTGCCCCACTCTGCTGGATAATGGAGTCTCTGACATGGGCTGATCTGTTGACCTTGAAGTCATCTTAAGTTCATGTGGCAGAGTGTGCACTGAATAATAAGGTGATTTATTTATTTTCCTCTCGGCTATTACATGAGTCGCTCAAGCATTGTGGTCTTTGTTTATTCTGTAACAGAATGAGCACAGGAAAGAGTTAAAACTACATTAAAAATACAAAGCTGAGTCAGACAGGGCTGCCAAGGTCGCTGGGCTCCTTGGTCTCTGTGCAGGAAGCATTGTTTGGACAAATTAGGGCCGTGTGTATAGATTGGCCCTAATCTACTAAGATCGCAAAGAAGTTTCTGAGGAGGTACCTTCCTCTGTGAAATACCAGGTTTAGTTGTTGAGACCTGGCAATTTCCCTCTCTTTATTAACTTGAGAATTCTTTCCTCTGCACGAATCACTTGGAATTTAAATCCTTTCCCAAAGTCCCTGGAATAGGCAGTACCACTCACAATACAGGAGTTTTTTTATGTCAGTTAAAAAAAATTATTTCTCGTTTCTATATTCATTCCATATTGAATCATTCATTCAGCAGAGTATGTACCAGTGCTAGACTGAGGTATAAAAATAAATGAGATGAATTCCCTCCAAGATCCAGAAGGTCGTACCCAGTGGGAAAATAAGTGCGTAAACAAACAAGATAACATGCAGGTACTGAGTCTACACACAGGCTTTAGGGGAATAGAAAACACCATTCAGGGGAGAAAGGGGGTCTTAGCATGGAGGAGGGAAAGAGGAAATCCCGTGGTGGAGGAGAGTTGGGGGTTCTCATTGCAGAGGAGAGTTAGGGAGTGTTACCGTGGAGGGGGAAGGAGTTCCCAATGTGCAGAGCCCTCAGTTGGCCTTGTTCTGAGGCACAAAGAAGCTATTCACATGTTCTTGATTTACAAGCATATTCTGTTCCAGAGCAGGTGAGAGGTGAGTACACGGGGTGCTTTGATAGTGTGTTTTCAGAACTGTCCTTCTAGTTCTCTAAAGGACAGCTGAAATGTCTTTACCAAATCTTCCTTTTACTTAGGGCTGTGCATCCCATCCTATGTTCTCTGTGTGGCACACCAGTCTCGCTAAATGCCCTATTAGAAAAGGGGGCAGAGCGCAACCCGGGTGGCTCAGCAGTTTAGCGCTGCCTTCAGCCCAGGGCGTGATCCTGGAGCCCCAGGATTGAGTCCCACATTGGGCTCCCTGCATGGAGCCTGCTTCTCCCTCTGCCTGTGTCTCTGCCTCTTTCTCTCTCTCTCTGTGTGTCTCTCATGAATAAATAAATAAAATCTTTTAAAAAGGGGAGGCAGAGGAAGATTTTTGAGAAACACTAAGTTTGGAAAACACTGTGCACATATCTTCTTGTTGATTCACAATTCACCACTTCTTCAAGTGGTGGTATCTCAAAGGCACTGAGAAGTCCTACAGTAAAGAAACTTGTTTAATCATGCTTCATCTAGTGCTTCCTGTATCATCTAAAGAGCAGGGACACTGCTTTCTTGGACATCTAACAATCATATTATGAGAAACATGGAGTTCAGTGTTTAAAAGCTTCTGATAGAATTGAAAAAATGGAGAACGTATCTTACACAACTCTTGTTAGTCATTAGTAATTGATCCAGAATGATCTATCATAGTTGGCCCAATCATGTATCAAGTTCTCTATTTTTTAAGATTGTATGTATGTATGTATTTATTTATTGAGAGAAAGAGTGTGTGTGTATGCATGAGTAAGAGGGCTGGGAGGCAGAGAAAGAGGGAGAATCCCAAGCAGACTTTGTGCTGAGCGGGGAACTCGACGACGTAGGGCTCAATCTCACAGCCCTGGGGTCATGACCTGAACTGAAATCAAGTGTCAGATCCTTAACCAACTGAGCCACCCACGCACTCCTCATATATCAAGTTCTTGAGGAACCATTTTCTTAGGCAGTGTTCTTAGTTTGGGATAGAAAGAGAAAGAAAGGAAAACTGGGAAGTGAGCATCTCATAGAGAGTAGAGTATCTCCAAGAATCATAGTTATTTATAACCCTAGAGCATGTTGGTTACCAGACTTATGATCCACAGAGAGAAAAAATACAAAGTAAAGGACAAGACTAAAGACAGTGAATTGTTTGGGTGATTAGCCATTTAGCTGTGTCATTGTGAAGATCGACACGATCCCCAAAGTAACCAGGTTTGTCCTGATTCCATGTTTGGAAGAACTGAAAACATTTTGGAGTTCAGTTTTCTTTCTTTGGTTGGGGTCTCGGCCTTCCTTCTACTGAAGAAAAGTCACATGTACAACATGACCCATGGGTTCATTCAGATGTTGGCAAAGTCCTGAAAACTTATGGGAGAAATAAAACACCACAGTCATCCTAAACTGCTCTTGGGGTTTGGGGAGCTAATTCATCACATCCCTTCCCACCAGATTCTTACTCAATCATGAAATTGGCACCGGAGTCTGAAAGGAGAAGAGAGCCAGCTTTAAGCAGATAAATAAAAATGGGGCTCCTGATACTGCCCCCTGAGCTAATCTTCCCCACCCAGTGCCAGGGTGTGGACAAGCACAGGGTGCCATGAAGCCTGGGGAGGGTCAGCTCCAGAGAGCCTGTCACTTGGCAGGCAGCTGGGGGAAGGCACTTCTTATCTCTGCGACCTGGAGCACCTTAACCCCCACCTGTGTGGAAACTGTATCTATGGGGGCTGATTTCCCCCTCTCACCAATCAGAGGAGTCTCACTTCTTCCTGGGGGATAACCCTAAGGGAGAATAGGGCAGAGTGTCATACTTTCTTTGAGAGCTCAGCTGTGTCAGAAAAACCCCAAATTTATGGGCCAAGGCAGAAATACATGCAGCTGAGGACCACCCCCAGCCCAGAGCCCTCTCATCACCACCCCAGCTGCCACAACTGGTAACAGTATATTTGGACTGGTGGTTTCCAGGGGCTGCAGTGGAAGTCACAGGATCTCTCTCTACCCCTTGCTTTCCTTTTCCAGAAAGAACATTGGAATGCAATGAGTAACAGTGATGATGTTATGTGGGGAAATCTTCTAATCTTTTCAATTACACTAATTTATGAAAATAACAAATCATTCACAGACTTCTGTACTTTATAATTAGTAACAAATTTCTTGCAGCGCACCCCCTAAACTCATCAGACCCACCAGTGTGCACAGGGACTTGTGGTAGAAAAGTGCTGCCTTAGCCTCAAGAAGCGTTTAAACAAAAGTACTTTGCTTTTTCTGAGCCTCATTTTCCTGGATCTTCAGCAGTAAAATGAAGAATTTGGACAAAACAGGTTACTAGAATGCTGAGATTGTCACATCAAACAACCATGACTTGGGAGCATTTCTGCATATTTAGAATCTTTGATTTGGGTTCATTTGTATCTGCCCATTCAGGCATTCATCTACCCAATCATCCATCCACCAACCGTTCATCCATTCATTCAACCATCCATCCGTTCATCCAGTCATCCATTTACCAGTCACCCAACCATCCAGCCATTCCTTTAGCCAGCCAGCCATCTACCAACCATTCATCCAACTATCCAGCCATCCAGGCATCCAGTCATCCATCCACCAATCACCCATCCACCTAGCCATCCATCTATCCATCCATCCATCCATCCATCCATCCACCTGTGCATCTACTCATACATTCGTATATTCAATGTTTGCTATATGCTAGATACTGGGGATACAATATTGTAAAGAAACAAGACTTAGTCTTCATTATACTCCAATGGAGGGAATGATCATCGATCCATGTTGATGGCAACTGTGACTACAGCCATCACTAGGTGGGCCTGTGAAAGCAGATCTGATCCAAGTGGCCAGGCCAGGAGGGCTTTGTTGACCAGTGATGAGTAGGGCTGGGACCTGCCGGGGAAGAGTATGAGGAATCCAGGCTCCAGGCAGATGCACAGATGGGGAGGTCTGAGTGGGACGAGACAGGAAAGGTAGGCAAGGGCCACAGCTGATTGCAAAGTGAAACCACTGGAGAGATATCCCACGAGGGTGGTGGGATTAGGCTTCTATTTCTAAGCCGTTTTGCTCTGGCTGCAGATTGGGAAACAGAATGATGCAGCCAGAGTGCATGGGAGAAGAGGCTAGAGTGCCCGTCCAGAAGGCGTGAAGTCAACAAGTACAGGGAAGCAGGAGGTGGCGGGACCCTGGAGCCAGGCAGTGTGCGGGGCTCCAGCTTGCTTTGTTTGCCTCAGGAGCTCTGAGCCCTGGGTCCAGTCTGAAAGCTCTCTGGGGGGGATCTCTGGGTGGCTCAGCAGTTTAGCGTCTGCCTTTGGCCCAGGGCGCGATCCTGGAGTCCCGGGATCGAGTCCCGCGTCGGGCTCCCTGCATGGAGCCTGCTTCTCCCTCCTCCTGTGTCTCTGCCTCTCTCTCTCTCTCTCTCTCTCTCTCTCTCTGTCTATCATAAATAAGTAAATAAATAAATCTTTAAAAAAAAATGAAAGCGCTCTGGGACTATTTCTACATGTGTGCAATGAGGGCCATCTACTCTGCAGCGCTACTGAGTGGATTGTGCGCAATCATAACTGGAAAGTGCTTAGCATCCGTGATAAATGCTCAGCAGGTGGCAACTCTCCATCATGACAATTTTGCTTCCTGGTTTTGCTGGTTCCCTTGAAGCCTGCAAGTTCAAGGGCCATGCTTGTTTTTTCTCAACCAGCCTCCTTCCCCGAATATTCCTGGTTGGCTCAAGTGTATGTCTTCAGAACTGTGCACTTAGGAACCCATCTGGAAGTTGCTGTCTCCAGCTAGGGTAGTGGGGAGTGCATCTCCGTTGTCTGCTCAGAACTAGGCTGCAACAAATCACCTCTCTTCCCAGGTTGCTTTACCCTATGCTTCTCCCTTTGTTGGGCTGGGGGTATCTGGTCTGCACAGAGGAGACCACGGCCAGCCTCCTCCTATAACCTCAACTCAAAGGCAGCGCCCCCTACAGGCTGAAAGCCTTCCATTGAGAGTTGGGCGATGCCCAGCCCACAAGAGCTGGCCTTTGGATTCTGAGCAGAATCTCCATCCCACACGTTTCGATACAATCTTGAAGTATAAAAGGACATTATGTAAGCTTCAATTAATGCAGAGCCCTCACGGATCAGTTCTTAGGATTTTTCCTGCCCTTAGGCAAACTTGCTTCTGACAAGTGGCTTAATCTGGTTTTAAAAATTGCTTCGGATGGGCAATCAAAGAAATTGCTGGGGCTCAGCTTATGCTAAGTAAAACAAGCAGGTTTTCTATGGCGGGCGGGGGGGGGGGGGGGGGGGGGGGGAGTCGTGTGCCTCACACTCAGTGGGAATTTGCTCCTGGTTGTTTTCTGATAAGACCCACAAGTTTTCAAGGTGCCCAAATTGAATAAATCTATTATCTTGTCCCCAAATTATAAAGACTTCATTCCGCCTGAAGACTTCATTCCGCCTGAAGGGAGGCCGCATTCTCCCTCTAAGCTGGCAGCTCCTGTCGGAGGCAGGGATGAAGAAGTGGTTTTATTTTTATTATTACCCGTGTGGGGTGGGTTGTGTTCTGTGCTTCTGGAGCAAGCAGACATATGCAGGAGCACTTCATTTCTGAATTACACACCATTAATCTCATTAACTGCTAAAGGGTGTGACCCCTAGCTAATGAGGGGGACTCAAAATGTAAAGTGCTTGTAAAAAGCAAACTGGCCAAATGCAGAGTGCAGAGTTGTTGGTTCCAGAACAATCCAACAGCCCTGCAGCCTGGAGCCCTCCTGGGCCTGGTTTCGGAGTGGCTCCACATGCAGCCATCAGCGCTGGGCCAGGGCTTTCTGGGTGCAGCTGTCCTTGTGGCCAGCTGAGGATTAAAGAGATTTGTATAACTCACCCTCAGAGTTTTCTCTTCTTTGCCCTTGTCAGCTCTGTTTTTGGGTCTGAAAATAAGGAATCTGGTTGAAACAGGAGCCACCTCTTCCTTGGGTCCATCTTAAATATCTTTAGTGCTTCAGACACATCATTCGTGTGTCATATGTGCAGCGACAGGCGTTAAGTGAGGATGTTGGGTGTAATGATGATGTGTACACACCCCCCCTCCCCCAAAGATGGGGAGTCCATTTCTTAGGTGGTAGTCCATTTCACAGTTCTGGAGGCTGGAGATCCAACATCAAGGTGCCAGCGGATTCCATCTGGTGAGATCCTGCTTCCTGGTTCATAGATATTTTTTCTGCTGTGTCCTCCCATGGCAGAAGGGACAGGGAACTCTCTGGGGACTCTTTTATAAGGCCATGCATCTCATTAATGGCCCCATTCATCTTCAGGACAAGTCACCTCCCAAAGGCCCCACTTCCTCATTCCCTCTGGGGGGGGGGGATTAGCTGTCAACACATGAATATGAATTGGGGGGCGGGCAAATATTCAGTTTCCCTCCTTGGAAGTTTTTATTCTTGGAGGCAATATAGATTATTTTACAATCCTTCATTTTGGAAAACGTGAAACCTCAAAATGTTGCAAGGAGAGTACAATAAATACCCATATACCTATTGTGAAGGCAGGGTCGGGTTCTGATGAGACCTTTCTTCTTGGCTTGCAGATGGTGGCTTCTTGCTGTGTCCCCTCATGGCTTTTTCTCTGTGTGAGCACACTCCTGGTGTCTCTTCCTCTTCCTTTTAGGGCACCACTTAGATGGCATGAGGACTCAACACCTATGACTTTATTTAACTTTATTTATTGCCTGAAAGACCTTATCTCCAAATACAGTCACATTGGGAGTTAGGACTTCAACATGTGGATTTTAGGGTGGATACAATTCAATTTCTAAATTTTAACAGGAATATATTCCAGGGGCACCTGTCTGGCTCAGTCGGTTAAGTGTCTGCCTTTGGCTCAGGTCATGATGATCCCAGGGCCCTGGGATGGAGCCTCTCATCGAGCTCCCTGCTCCTCCCTCCTCCTCTGCTGTTCCCCCCACTCGTGCTCTCTCTCTGTCAAATAAAAAAAGAACTTAATAAATTAAAAAAAATGTGTCTCGCTTTGCCACTGTATGCATCCCTGATAAATGAATGTATATGCATTGCCTGGCATTGGAAAGCTAGACTTCTGGTAGTGAATGTGTAGAGTAGAATCTTTTCTCTGGTCACATTCAAAACGCTGTGGGTCTGTGAATGGGTGAATGTGTACATAAGTAACAGGTGCAAGAGCATTCCATAGATTTTCCCCCCTATAATAATTTTATTTTTTTCCCTATAGTAATTTTAAAGAACATGGCAAAAGCCCTAGAAAAACCACACTTCTATTAACTTAGTGTTGAGCAATTTCTCTTGGTGCTAAAAGATATGCAATCGTAACAAGTACATAGGATCACAGCCATGTAAAAATAACAAAATTGCATTGTTTAACAAATTGTGTAAGAAAAGAAGGGAATTCACCGGAACCCTTCAGGTGGCAAGCCTGAGCGAGATATTTTTCCTACATCTTCAAAATTTTGTATGGGCCATCTATTATTTAAACATTTTAAAAATGCACTTGATGAAAACCATGTAGAAACCCAGTCCAAATATGGCATGTGATGAATGACCTGACAGTAACTGGATAGCTACAGCAAATCCATAATTCTGAGCCATGTTCCCCTAAGTTCCCCATAGCTTTGCCTTATGTGCTGTCCTGCTAAGTAAGTTCAAGTGAAGACAAATAAGACAAGTATGGGCATGAAGGTAATTCAGCTCCCAACAATTTTATATATAGCTAAACAGAATTGATCTTTGGACAATGCCTCTTGCAGTACCACATGTTGAATTGTCAACTATTATCAAAAATAGCTCTTTATTTCAAAGCCTGGCTTTGGCCCCTTGTGTCCTTTTTCCTGAACATCTAAAGATCGTCATTAAGTACTTAGGACCACCTTGTAAGTTATGCAGAAGTGGTTCAAACCCTCTATTATGGTGTGTACCCACTGAACACTTTCTGATTCTCCTGCCTTTTGGACTACGGTGAATGTATTTTCATATTTCCCTGTTCACAACTGACCAGCATGGAATGCTCCAAGCTGAATGTTTGAGATTCCCGGCATTGAATTTTGGAGAAAGTAGGGGCACGTGGATGCTTGTGGGAGGGGGAGGGTTGGGGGCGTGGTCTCAACATGGAGAGGAATGAGCTGCGTGGGGATGCTGTGTTCTGTGGTCTTTAGTGGGGAAAGGGTGGGGGTGATTCTGCTTGTGATGTGGCTCTGGATGCACATTCATGAGAATGAATGAAACATCAAATGTTTTCATTGTTGGCAGCACCGGGCACCGAGGCTCCTGCTCCACTTCTGAGGGTGCTGCCTGCCTGGATCCGGGCATCGTGTCCCTGGAGGTGACTGAGCCCAGCAAACGCCCACAGGAAGCCAGGGGCCCAGAAGGTTCTCCACTGCCCTGCCCCCCAGTGCCCTGGGAGCAGGAGTGCCCGTCAGCCTCCATGCCCTTTACCGAGGGCCCCCCGGAAGGTTGCTTGGCAAGCCCAGTAGCAGCACCTGAAGATTGGCCCCTCATCCAACACCCCAGGAGGGAACCTTCCCCAGGTGCCCATGGGGAGGCCCCAACCGCACCTGTCCCCGAAGGGGGCAGTTCTACTCAGTGCGAAGCAGATGCCATCGTCCCCAGTGCCGGCAGAGGGAGAGGCCTAGGCCAAGAGGGGCATAAATCGTCTTCCTCCAGCTGCACTGACCAGTTGCCAGAGGTTTCACCGGCTCCTCCTCAAGAGCTGATGAAGGGACAGCTGTGTGGAAAAGATGGTCAGCCTGGTGGTTTCGAGTCCCAAGGGAACGAGGCTGCAGGTGGCCTTCCCCCGGCAGAGTCCAGGCAGGGAGCGACTTCTGTGCAAGAGGCCCCGAGGGCCCCTGCTGCAGCTCAACCAGGCAAAGCGAGCTCATCTGGTCTGGAGGAGTCCCCCACAAAGCCTGAGACCCCGACTCCGCCAGATCCAGCCCCCACAGCCTCTGACAAGGAAAAATGCCAAGTGGAGGTGCCGCCTCAGGCTTTCGCTGATGACTTGGGATTCCTCAGGGCCTGCCACCCCACTGGGACGGCCGGAGAAGTGGACACAAATTCCTGGGAAAGCTGCCAGCAGCAAACGGGAGCACATCTGGTGCACGTCGAGCTGCCCTGGGATTCTCTGAGTCCTGACCCGACACCTGGGGCTGGGGACTCTGGGAAGGAGACTGTGGGTACCAGCGATGCTCAGGGCCACTTGCAGACATGGGGGCAGGGGAGCGAGCCCAGCCCAGCTGTCTGTGCTGCAGCAGGCAACCCACCCGAGGGGGCTTTGCTTGTGAGCACAGAGCCTTCCCCACTTGCACTGATGGAGGAAACAGATCCGGCTTCAGATTCTGCTTCACTGCCAGCCGCTCAGGCCTCTGTTGCCACAGAAGAATCCAGCTGGTTGACCAGGGAGATGGTTTCTGGGGCTGAGATGCCAGTTCTTACGGATCTGGCCAAAGAGCTAGCAGATGCAGGGTTGGCAGGACAGGAGAAGCTCGCGTCAGATCTCAGAAGCGAGCGAGAGGGTCTAGATGGGAACCGTGGAGAGGGTCCTGCCTCTTTGCCCCAGGACGACAGGGGAGAGGTCTCAATTAGGGACCAGAAAGTCCAAAAAGGGGTACTTCCCCCATTCCCAGCCAGTGTATCAGATGAAAGTGCCAGAAACTCCCTAGGGCCGAAGGAGGAAGCCATGGCCCCTGAAAGCCCAGCTGTGGCTGGAGAGGAAGGTAAACTATCTGAGGCCAACTCCAGGGGAGAGGAAGAAGTCCCAGAGCCACTTGACGGTGGAGATCCTGAGAACCCAGGGAGAGAGCAACCCAGGGCTTTAGGCTGCAAGCCCAAGCTGGAGGCGGATAAAGATGAGGTTTCAAAGCTAAGCCATGATGTGGAGAGCAAAGTGCATTCCAGCACAGACTCAGCACAGCCACTCAGAAAGGAGGGTCCTGGGCACGCCGATAGGCCTGGCCCTCCATCAGAAGATACAGCTAGAAGCTCGGTGACCTGTGGGACGATGGGAGAAGCCCATGTGGTCCATGCATCTGGCTCACTGCACAAGCTCCCCGAGAAGGATCTCATCCTGCCGCCTGGGCCGGATGGAACTGGTGAACACATTCTTCCCAAAGAAGCTGTCTGGGAGGGGCCGGGACTGCAGGCCCCGTGTCCCGACACCCTTCAGGACGTGAGGGGATTGGAGAGAATGGACTATCTTCCTGCTTTAGAATCTGAGAAATCAGATTTCCTGTCAACTCCTGCTGCCGAGGTCACCCCCAAAGCCCAGGAGGTGGAGAGCACATCTGACACAAAGATGAGGAGCCACCCATCTGCACAGAGGCCCGGCAGCTGTGACGGGGACGGCTTGCTGACATCCCCGGGCCAACCTCGTGGGCTGGGGCAAGAGGCAGCTGGTCAGGAAGTCCATGCTGAAGGGCCACATCCCCCCGAGGGGGAGAATTTGGCAGTGGACTGTGGGCTTATGATGCTCAGCCTGGAGCAAGATCAGCAAGGAAACCTGTCCTGCCTGAATGATGACAAGACACAAGGAGCTGCTTCTGAGGGACCCTCAGCATCTTCGCAGAACCATCTCCAGCCATTGCAATCAGAATCAGAAGCATCCATCTCTGACATGCTCAGGGGGGAGCCCCAGCAGTGTGAAAATGAGAAAGAGACTTTTCCGGGTAGTCCAGGTTTTAGGAACCTAGACGCTTCTGGAATCCACCTACCTGTGGAACCCCTGGATGTTGTGTGCTTGCCCACTCGTGGGAGAGAGGAACAAGCTTCCAGATCAGAACCTCAGGGTGAGCTCCCCAAAGGCAGTGTCTGTGATGCTCCCAGTTCGGCTCCCGGGGACAGAGTTCCAGAGAGTCCCCCGACAGAGCATCCAGAGCTGTCAGCCCCAGGAGGACCAGAGTTGTCTGCACGAGGGCAGAATGAGCAAGAGGGCGCGTGCGGTGGCAGTCAGCCTTCCAGAGTGTCGCCACCCGCAGCAGCAGACGCCTCAAAAGACTCCCCTCTTGCAGGTCACTCGAACAGAGAGGAGAGTCGCTGCGCAGAGCAGGGCCCGAGCAAGTCCCGGCAGGAGCCCGCAGATGTGCCGAAAGCCAGCGGGCGGCATGAAGAAGCATGTCTCAGTGATGTAGGAGGATCTGAAGCCGCTGACGCTCGGGCCCCGCTCCAGGGGTTGGGTAAGACGGAGAAGGCAAGTGGGAACACAGTGGGGACCCCACCTTGTTGGCCTGACTCAGTAGCTCTCGGGGCCGCAGCTCAGGGCCCGCCAGCCCCAGCGCCGGCCAGCGCCCAGGGCGCACCCAGCCAGGATGCCCCAGACACGGAGGCGCACGGGGAAGGGCACGCAGGCAGGCCGCAGCCAGCCCCGGCCCCGGCCCCGCAGGAGGAAATGCAGCCCCCCACCGCCTCGGATGCTGGGGCCCCAAGGCTTCTTGGAAGTTTCCCAGCCGCTGAGGATCGAGGTGCTGACTGTGGGGCTGCTGACACCTGTGGGAATGCTGAGGAAGGAGAGCTGGGGGCACAGGGGGCTCTGGGGGTGCCAGCAGAAGCTGCTCCGAGCTGTGGCTCCCTTCAGACGGAGCTGCAGGCCCCCCCGGGGAAGGAAGCTTCTATCTGGGCCCTAGGTGAGCCCTGCCAAGCAGAGCAGCTTGCAGCCAGCAGCCAGAATGACTTGCTAGCAGCCGGGGAGCTGGGTGGGGTTCCCTGCAGCAAGGTGGATATTTCTGCAGCCCAGGCTCTCCCCAACCCAAAGAAACTCCTGCCACCTGGGCCACCAGAAGAGGCTGCTCCAGACACTCCTTACCTGCATATCGATGGTGCTGCCGGCAAAGGGGCAGGGCCTTGTCCCGTCGAAGAGCCTCTGCTGGCCTTGGGAAATGCCACCTCCATGAAGCTTTCTGCAGGCTTGCTTGCCCCTCTCTCACAACCAGGAGCTGCCAGTGGGGAGAGCTCTGCGGTGCACGCCAGCCATGGGAGCCCCAGAGCTGGAAACTTGGAGGGACCCTTGGACTCCATCCCCTACCTGGACAGGGCGCTGCTTCTGACCAAGAGTAAGCAGGTGACAGGGGAGGAGGAAGAGGCAAGAGCGCCTGGTGTGGGCACAGGACCCCATGAGATGCTAGCTCGCCCAGCCAGTGAGGAAAGCATAGCAGGTGAGGCAGCAAGGGAGCCGGAGAGCAGCAGGAAGAGCGTGGTGGACCCTTCCAAGGATCCGAGGAGGGGCGCACCAGGTGGTGTGGACGCAAGCTCTAAGCAGATCAGCATCATCACTGGACTCCCTGACTTCAGGGAGCACATCACCAAGATCTTTGAGAAGTCTGTGCTCAGGGCCCTGACCGCCGATCGGCCCCAGAGTGCAGTGGGAGAAAAAGGCAGGAGCCGAGGGGAGCGTGAGAGGTGAGGACCTCGCTGGGCCACGCCCAGAGAAGCCTCCAGATGGGGCTCAAGGAGTGGCCATGGCCCCTCTCCCCGCCCTTCCTGCTGGACTCAGGGTGGATGCAAAGGAGAAGAAGCAAGAGTTGCCTACAGAGGCTGAGATCCCCTGTCTGGTTCCCCAGGATCCCGCTCCAGGAAAGCTGCCGGGTGCCGCAGAGCAGAACCTGCCAGGTGCCGGTGTGGGGAAGGAAATGACTGGTGTCCCACAGATGCTGCAGGAAAGTGAGAAGCCAGAGGGGGCTGGGGAGGCCAAGCCCGCGCCTGGAGGCCTGGCCCACTCACAGCAGGGTGGAGGCCAGCAGAAGTTAGCTTCGGGTCCTGCCCTGCCGGCAGCTGTTCAGGAGACTCCCATGGAAAAGGCTGCTGACTTCCAGGTGGTTCCCCAGAGCCACCGAGAAGGGACCTCGGTTCCAGAAGATAGAATTCCTCCTGAAACCCACCACCAGGAAACACTCACCAGCGACAGTCAACCCGGAAAGGATGGTGCCTGGGCCTTTGCTCACACAGAGGGTCCAGGTGACATGCCCGTGTCCACCTCTGCCCTGGGAGCATCATCTCCCCATGGGGATGTTTCGATTGTGGCCAAGGCCATCAGTGAGCCCCAGACCCCCGACACACTTGGGGATGAGCAGAGGCGTGGAGGTGGTGCCGGGATCTCAGAAACACAAAATGCCCTGGGCAAGCAGTGTGGCCCTGAGCTGCAGGCTGCAGAAGGAACAGCCACTCCCTTGGAGCCTGGCTCAGGAGCTGCTGGGGAGGCAGAGGGTGACGTCACCTTGAGCACAGCTGACACCGGGGCACGTGTGTCTAGTGACCCTGCCTGAGCCAGGTACTACGAGGATGTTCTGCGGCGCTGCTCATGGGCTGGCACTGCCAGGGACCCGTGGGGACGCAGGCTGCTCTGCTGGGGCCCCTGGCACGGAGGATGCAGCCGCTCTGCGAGGGGAGAGCCCTGCTGTGCACCGGCTGGCTGAGGAGCAGCCCGGGCCCGAGCTCCCCACTCCTGCCGGGGGCGAGAAGCCGCGAGTCTCTTCACCTCCAGGACCTGACGAACCTCAGGACCTGAAGCCTGAACACCTGGCTCTGGAAGTGCTCCCCGCTGAAAGGTACAGAAAAGGACAGATCCCCCACCCCGGGGAGGGGCATGGGACCAGCTTCAGGCACTCCCACCCCGGTTGGTGAGAGTTAATCCAATAGACCAGTGGGTTTTTTTAAAAGCTAAGTTTTCTATACCTAATTGCTTAAATGTACCTGCTTGCAACCTCTGGATGTGCTAAGATTCTGAAAAATGTGAGAGAAATGGGTGGAATTGGGGCGCTGTTTGTTGGACATGTCCCGTTCCCTCTCTGGGTTCTTCATTTAACTAAAACTGTCTGAAAAGCATGAAATGTTTGCTGGCTGGCAACACGCTCTTGGGCCCTAAGGTTAGAATCAATCACATGTTTTTCTGGAACCAAAATATATGTGCTTCTGGATCTGGATATGTTTATACAGAGGGGCCTAAATGATCCCAAAGCATCTCATAGCCATTAACTGCTGGAAGATGATTTTTTTTCCTAGGGATTTTGGGGTAGTGCCCACTTAAAACTTGAGTTGGGAAATGAGCGTTTTTCAGTCACATGTGGAGAGAAATACCCTTCTTACCATCTTTTGCTTTCTTTACATTATCCCAGAAGGAGCCCCGTGCCGGACCCATCCACCTTACCTTCAGTTCCTGAGAAAGATGCTCCAGATGTCCCGGGTGAGGCTGTCTCAGACGAGGCCAGAAGTGTGGGAGGAGCAGAAAGGTCAGTGAAAAGGTATTAGCCTTTGGAAAAATGTGAAAAGAGATCAGCCTTTGGAGAACAATTCCTTTGGCAGAGACACACTGGATGTTTTGCAGAGGAGAGTTCTTATATGTGAAAGCAGCAAGTAGCCTTTGCCGTTCTTTATACAAGAAAAGCGATGCCCAAGATGATGGAGGGCTCCATTGTTATAAACAGGATGGAATGAATTTCACATCTAAGTTTATTACCTTAAAGAAAACAGCTTTATTGAGATGGAATTCATAGGCCATATAGTTCATTCATTTAAACTTTATGATTCGATGGTTCACAGGGCTGCGCAAGCATCACTACCATCAATTTTAGAACATTGTCATCTCCCCCAAGGAAACCCTGCATCCCTTGCACATCACATCCCAACCCCCAATCCCAGCCCTAGGCAAACACTAATTTGAGGCAAATGGGTTCCACAATGATTTAATCTCTGAAGACAGAACATCTACTCGCCCACCCCAGTCACACTCCATAGAGATCTCGAGATTAGGGGACAAATAACAGGCGTAACTGTGAATCCCAGACCCTCACACTGTGGGAAGTGTGCCTGCCGGGTCTTTCCTAAGTGAAATGCCACCTATGGTTGTAGAAGAGCAGCTGCTCAGAAGTTTCATCCTTCTGGGGAAATGGAGATGTTGTGAACATCCTTAGTTAGACCCTTGGCTGTTCTGGTTGTGTGTGTGTGTGTGTGTGTGTGTGTGTATGAGTAGAGTAGGGTTGGACTTTAAATTAGTACCTGCGGCAGTCCAGTGAATCCTACCAAACAGCTGCAGGCATTTTAGAAATGATTTGATTCATATTTTGCACATGTGGAAAGAATGCATGATCACCTGTTTTTCGAGTCTGAGCACTTCCACCGACACTCAGCTGCCTTTCTGCCCTTACAAGGGCGCCTCTCATAACTCTGGGCCCGCGAGACGCAGGCGTGTGCTGCCCAGGCAGATGCAAGTGTAATCTGCCGTGGACACTTGTCTCTGCTGCTGACGTAGCAGGCCAAGTCCTCCTGCTGGCATGGATGTCGGACACTCCCACTTACAGCAGGAGAAATCTCTAACTAGGAAAATCCTCTCCCTCCCCACCAATGACATATTAGCGCCTTTCCCAGTGTCCCTGGAGGTTTTATCTCCTTCTTGGAGAACTTGGGAACGTGGGGCCAGAGATACAATAGTTTAATAAATATTCACGGCTCATTGTACGAATCGCTTTAAAATTTAAAAATTTTAAATCATAATTCTGAATATTAGAAAATCTGTAAGGAATAGAAAAGTATAAAGAATAAGAGACAAGGCCACGACCACACCTCATAATGATTACTGTTATTTATTAGTTTTGTGTATTTTCGTCCACTGTTGTGGATGAAATATTTAAATATTTGCAGAGTTTTTTCCCCCTCTGACATCAACACTCTGCGAGCATATCTTAGTGACTGAAGTTTTATGACATGGCACAGTTTATTGAGCAATGGGTGTTTCGGTGACGTTTCCTTTGCTCTGGGGGAGGGTGTCCGGGTGTAGACTCTTAGACTCTCTCGAGGTGTACCATCCGATTTGGCAGCCGCTCATCACGTGTGAGTGGAGGCGTGCTAGGAGTGTAAAATACATTCCAGATGGTGAAGACTTATGGAAGAAAAACGAACAAAAACATCATTCATAATTCTTATGTTGCTATGTATTAAAATAATAATATTTTGGATGTATTAGGTTAGAATATATTATTAAATTTCATTTCCCATATTTCTTTTTTTAATTAATTAACATATATTCATGAGAGACACAGAGAGAGGCAGAGACACAGGCAGAGGGAGAAGCAGGCTCCCTGCAGACAGCCTGATGCAGGACTCGATCCCAGGTCCCCGGGATCACACCCTGAGCTGAAGGCAGACGCTCAACGACTGAGCTACCCAGACATCACTCATTTCCCATATTTCTTTACCCTATTTCTAAAGTGGCTACCAAAACTTTTAAAACTACACATGTGACTTTTGCATTTTTGGCTTGCACGTGTGGCTCAGTCTACTTCTGGTTAGGTCGTTTGGCTCTAGAACCTGCATCACCCTGGTCCTGATGGAGGAGGGCTGACTTTTCCTGTACTTTGGGTTCTTGGGGAAAAAAAACCCAACAACTTGCCCCCATTTCATTGGCTGAAGATTTCCAGAAAGAATCCTGAATGGACCCTCTGTTCCAGCCTGCCCAGTGGGGTGACCTCCGTTCCCGCCCACAAGGGAGATTATGGGGGCAGCAACATCCAGGCAAACAGGCTGCAACAGATTCCAACATAGGCTCAGTAGACCATGGGAGGTCTCCGGAAGATACAGACCGGCTCTGTATGTGCAACAGAAATAGGACACAGGCCACAGATGTAATCTGGAATTTTCTACGAGCCACATTCAAAACTAAACAGAAACAGGTAACATCACTTCCAATAATATATTTTAGTTAACCCCATACATCACAAATATCATCATTTTAACATGTAATGGATATCAAGATGATGAATTTTATATTCTTCATTCTCATTGTCATACTGAGTCTTTGAAAGCTGGTGTGTATGTTATAGCCACGGCGCTCGATTTGGACCAGCCACATCCCAGGTATTCAACAGCCACATGTGGCGAGTGGGTGCCCTATCGGACACCACAGCCCCTCACTGAGCTCTGACACCTGTCGGCAGTGATCCAGAAGTCCAAACCTTCCCACGGGGACCCCAAACGCCCACATCCGCCTGCCCAGCAGCCTCATTCGTACACATTTAACACAAATATTGGAAATATTTATTTGCCTTGAGGAGGAGGCTTAGTACTTCTGGTGAATTCTTTTGCCACAAGGATGCTGAGCTGTGGACCTGGGCAGGCTTCAGAGAGAGTCCAGCCCAGGCCAGGGAGTGCACATCCTGGGAAGAGCAGGTGTTGCACGGGAAGGTGAAGTTCCGCAGCGGTCTGGGGCAGGTTGAGTGGCCACACGATGGGCAGAGGCTGCCAGGAGCTGGGGTGCTGATGAAGTGCAGAGCAGGGGCGCCAGAGTCACACCCCAGCTCTGCCCCTTAGTTACACATATGACCTCAGTTTTCCCACCTGTAGAATGGGGAGAAAATTCGTGTCCACCTTGTGGAGTTGCTTCGAGGGCTGAGATCGTGGATTCCGGCCCAATGTTGGCACATCCTGGGGCTTGCTGGCCGTCAGGTTCCCTAGTGCCTTTCCGTGGCGTGGCTTTTACTTGTGCGGTGAACTGAATGGCCACTGTCTCTCTCACGTGGAGACTGTTCTCCTAAGGTTGAAGTTCCGTCCTGTCTTCCTTTTCTGGTACTGAATTCTTTGTGACAATATCTTAACGGCTGAAGAGAATAAATTCTTTCTTGCCCCCTCCTGGGCAGCCCACAGTGGTCTGCTTCAACTTTGAAGTTTTTTGGATTGCGTTTTGTTGTGAAACCTTATGACTGTCTTTCGGTGTGTACCATAGTGTATCGTATTCCAACAACGATGAAAAACGTGTTTTGAGTTGCCCTGGAAGAGTGGAGCAAATCAAAATCACCTCTTCTAGTCTCTTCTTGGTTATCAGGTGACACGCTTCTGTTGAATTTATTGTATTTTGAAGGTTCTGTTGACCTGAATAGAGCTGATACCACGAATCAGGTTCACTATCTTAGAAATGTCTCTTTTCTACCTGGGTGACAAGACAGTTTGAAAACCCAGCCTCATATATATGTAGATGCCAGGAGCACAGGTATGTCTATGTGCTTTATTTTCCCAATTTTGAAGCCCAGTTGGCCCTGCTGGTGGATAGGCTTTGGGTATCCTGTGGCTTTGCCATCACCCCGTACCTGAGGGGCACATGTGCACCCAATTCTGAGAAGCAGGCATTCATTTCCACCATTGTGTGGTCTCTGCCTCTGGAAAAGCCTGGAGCCCACAGGCAGCCTTCCTTACTTTTTAGATTGTCCTACAGAAGGTGCTTGAATTGATTTCAACCTCACACACGTATAACTCTTCCTTGTGGATGGAAAATCGAGAATTGGGCATTTTGATGACACACCACTGATGGTTAGGTATGCAGTGCTGGACCTGTCTCGGATAGCACCAAGCTTGCTTTTGCTGAATATTTATATACAGCGGTCTTTTTCTTTTCCATTCGGGGAAATGGTCGGAAAGCTATCCTTTCCAATTATTAGTGCATTCTGAGAGAATCAAATTATTCCCAGATGCTTGGGGTCCTAGCGCAGACCTAGGCTAAACCAAGGAGGGCAGCTGGGTTGAAAAGTTGAGGGAGGTCAGGCGGGGGAGAACAGAGGGAGATGACGGGCATCGTGCCGAGGAAGTCCTCGCTGGGCCTGAGAGCAGAGCTGGAGCCGCTTCTCACCCTTCCTCCCACGCTCGCTCCCCACTCGCTCTCCACTCTTTCCTTCTCTCTCCTCCTCCTTCTAAAATTACCAGCTGTGACACCGTGTTTTTGAGTTTAAGAATCAGGTTTTGAAGATCCCTACAGCTGTGTAAATTAAGGAAAAGGCCAAAAAAATAATAATAATAAGACTCAATCCTAGTTGTCTTAGCAAATAAAGCCAGGACAACAGATCCCCCTCTCCAGTGAGATCCTTCTGGGTTTGCCGTTTATACCACTTTGGTTCCATTACTTTAAACTTCCTTTTGGGAAGTGTTGGGCTGCACTCTGGCCCTCCTTTGACTTGGAGCAATGTTCTTCCCAAACGGGAGACAGTGGAGTAAAACAGACCTGTTCCTGCCGCAGCGGCCTCTTACTGGCTGTGCGGCCTTGGATGAGCTGCTCCACTTTTCCGTCTTCTCATATTTATAAAATGGGAAACACAAAACAAAACACATTTCTCTGTGAGGGCAGGAGGTTGGGTTCGATGGGAATGTTTCTAAAGCATCTGGTATAATGCCTGGTATATGGTAAGGGTGTAATAAAAATGGTTAACCTCTCTTCTCATTTTAAATGTACTTTTTCAAAAGCATCCTGGCAATTAAGCAAAGGGAAAATATGGCCTCGGTCCCTAAATGAAAGAGTAAGAGTCCCGGCAGGAACAGGGAGACTGCTGCCTGGAAAGGGTCATTTCCAGCTGCTCGGCCTGTCTGCGCCTCCGTGTCTGTCATGTGTAACCTTGCTGTGCTCACAAGGAGCTTGTTACCTGGCTCAAAGGTACATAGGAACTGAAGACTCTATCAATGACGTGGATTTATAGTGTCATCAACAGCTTCAATCATTGGGAGCCGTCATATATAAAAGTCAAAGGACCTTTTAAAATGCAGCCTTGATGTTCAGAAGCTTTTGTGTTCCATAATTAAAATGGGTTTTCTTGGAGGTGAAGCTGTCCTTGGGAAAAGGGCCAGGTCACTGGCTTATGGGGCGCCCACACATAGGGTGGCAGTGGGCTGGATTTCCTGCCCTGGCATCAGGCTCTTCTGGGTCTTCTGGGGCCCTCCGCCCTGTGGCCTCTGTCACATGGCACCTGGACCCGAGGTGGGGAAGAGCCGCTTGCCGCCACTTGAAAAACCAAAGCCAGGATCACAGCCGGGTGGTGATTTTCCAAATGAATGTGTCCACACCGACCCGGCTGCTCTTCCTGGAACCGCTCATTACGGCGGCTGGCGGAAGCCCTACCACATGGACCTGGATGCAGCGGTGTTTGAGAACCGGGTATTTTAGACTCCGGCTGATTATTGCTGGAAGGGAACTCAGGGGCATTCTCGTGAGGCTGGGAACAGGGAAGAGGCAGAGAACTAGTCCCAGATTCTGGGCCCTGATGGCATATTTCCCCCCTGGATGCCTGAACTGAGCCCAGGACCCTTCCACAGGGGATGGGCCTGCTCTTTCTAGCCATGCTGGCCGCCCCAAATCTCCTTCTAGGCTTTTGAGGGAAGAATTCTCAGTTCTAGTGTGGAACCTAGAGCCTCGAAGAAGACAGATCTCAAACTCCAGCTCCAGGTCTAGCTCTGTGAGCTTGGGAGTGTCACCCTCGCACCCTGTTAACTCACCTGCACGTCAGGGGCCTGCAAGACTCCCAGGGCCATTAGGATTACATGAGCCACTTTATTTGGAGTGCCCAACACAAACAAGAACTCAGTGAGTCTCCTTGCACTCATTCCTCCCTCGGGGCCAAAGGTCCTCCGCTTCCAGCACCTTCTTTCTCTGTCCGAGAAATCCAGCACCCCAATAGGTGCTATTCGTGGACCCCTTTTGCAGAGGAGGAGATAGAGGCTCAGACATGGGGCACACAGCTTGCTCAAGGTCAGAGCTAATAACAGCTGGAGCTGGCACTAGAACCTCTCTTCTGGAAAGTGTTTCACACATCAGCTTAGATCCTTGATCATTAACTTAGCAGTCAGGTGGAGTCTTGGGAGAGGTCGCTCTCTACGACAGCACTGTCCCCCAGATTTTCTACAATAGACATGTCCTCTGTCCCTTCTAGGTGGTATGGCTGACATTAGCTACACGGGGCTTGGGAGCACCTGCAATGGGGGCACCTGAAATGCAAGGGTCAGTTTCCAGGCGAGGTGGTTTCAGGGCCACAGGAACTGAACCATGAATTGTATTGAGCTTTGATTATTTAAAATTGAAGTTGGACATGGGTCTGGTGGCTTCTTTGGGGGACAGCCCATCTCGAAGACGTATTTTCTTCATATATACAAACAAGGTTAGTCATCACCATTAGAGCCAGTGTGGATTCCAGAAGGTTCTGTGTGTGTAGCCCTACTGAGGGCTAGGGTGCCCCCACAGGGTGGTGCGTGAGCATTGGTTTCCCCCTTGGCTCTGCAAGTGGCCAAGCCAGGTAGCTCTGTCTCCAGAGTAGAGACTGGGATGTAGTCACAACCCAACTGCCCGGCAACACTGATCAGCAGGAGGTGTCCCAAGCCCTTGAGAGTATGACCTTGCACCCAGGCCTGGTGCGGAGGCCTCGGGTAACCGAGTCAGCTGGCTCTAAATAGCAGCACTTCATCTGGAACCCTCCCTGCCCATGCCTCCCCACTGGTCCCACCTGTGTGGGAGCAGAAATGGGTTCAGGGCAGAGATTGGTCTTCCACTTGTCCTCTCTGCACCATTTTCTTGTCCTGAGAAGCTGGAAGGGCGGGAGAGGCTTCCCAGGGGCATGCAGGGCCAGTAGGCCCCAGCTAACTGCAGCTTAACCTCTCTTCTTGGAGCCTGTTAAGTCGTCCAGCGTTAAATATTTTAGCAGCCTGCTGATTCAGACGTTGACTGTGAAAGTGTTTCTGTTTCCAAGGAAGGCGCTGGCACAGGTCTGAGTACTGATACTTTTAATGCCCTTTCCTTTTGCAAAATGGGCAGAGTGTGTTTGGGAATAGAAACCTCAGGGGAGGAGTGTGTCTATGCCCTGGGAGGAGTGGGTAGGGTGAGCCAAGAGAAGACCAGAGACCACGGTGGTCTTGGGTCAGCAGGGAGGTCTCGGGCCAGGAGCCCTTCCCTTGGGGAAGCAGAGAGGCTGGGTCCCCCGAAGCCACCCCACGTCAGCCGGGAGGACCAGAGGAGGAGGGACCAGACGTGAGGCTGAGGGTGAAATCAGACTCTGGAGGGAGGGGCACGTTTGGCCACCTGAGTTCAATCAAATACAGATCTTCACTCTCAGGGCCGTGTGGGCTGGTCTGGCGACTGCTTCAAGCCTCTGCTTCGTCATAGGTAAATGTCTATGGGGACTTAAAGGGGTGTTAAATGGGGATTACAGGAGGCAAGACATAGAATACTCTGCACAAAGCCAGTTTTCTTTTTTTTTTTTTTTTTTAAGATTTATTAATTTTTAGAGAGAGGGGGCAGAAGGGAGGGGCAGAGGGAGAGAGAGTTCCAAGCAGACTCTGCACTGAGCTCAACCTTACATTAGCTGCACGATCTCAGGGTCAACTCTACACGACCCTGACATCATGACCTGAGCCGAAACCAAGAATCAGTGGCTTAACCGATTGAGCTGCCAGGCGCTCTGAGCCAGCTTGCGATAGCTGGTAGCTGTGACCATTAGAGAGCTGGGCCCTGTCGGCTGTTCGAGAGCCCATGAAACAAGGTCCCTGAGCTACGTGGAACCCTACAGGTAGCTCCGTCCCCCTCAACCGGCTCGGCAGTTACCCAGCACATACGCACCCAGACTAGGTGCTTAGAAGGGAAGCCACGGTCTCTTTCCTCAGGGAAGAGCTGAGCCTGTACACAGGCTCCTCCAGGAGAAGAGGATTGGGGTAAATTGATAGGGGGGTCAACCCGCTGTGGGCAACGTGTGCGGTTTGTTGACTCCTTGCTCAGTGCTCACGCACTCCGGAGGAATCAGTTGGTTCGCCCGCTCCTGTCTACAACCCGTGGCTTCTCCAGCCAACTGTACTTCCTTCCCCTCCCTGGGACGCAGTATTTGCCATCACAGGATCAGGAGTTGGGGTTATGATTCTGAGTTCTCTGTTTAGAGGTACTTGCTTGGATACAAGTTTGTGGTCATCTGTGGGTGGGTGGGGGTCTTGGCTTGTGGCCAAGAGACTAAGCCAGGATCTTGTTTCTTTGGGAATGTTAGATGTGCAGACAAGGCGCTTGGTTACCCGCACCTGATACTCTGCGTGGCACACAGTGGGCCCTCCATAAGCGCTTGCTGAATAATTCAACCCAACTGGCTATCAGGTGACTTGGAGGCTTCCTGTCCTGGAAAATCGGGTCAGACAGGACTTAGAGGCAGATGCTGGGTCTCACTTCCAGCTCTGCCATTAGACCCCTAGCCTCCAAGCAAGTTCGTCAGCCACTCTGAGCCTCAGTTTCCTTGCCTGCGAAATGTGTATAGTCCTAGGGTCAACCACATGGACAGACCATGGAGATTGCATAAAAATAATGTGTGTCAAGAGCTTAGCAGAGTGCCTGCCTGGCATGCAGTAGTAAGCACTTAAATTTATCAGATGTAATAGTTTTTATTAGTAGTATCATTATTACCGTCATAATTTGAATGATGCTAATACTGTCATTAAGGCAGGTTACTGGGAAACACTTGTGCTTTGACACATGGACTAGCTGAAATTTGCTGAAGTTCTTTTTCATCTGCCTTGGATTCTTTGGAAGGCCTCACTACCCTCTAAAGATACTTCCCATCCTTGAGCCACCAGCCTCCCTACCAGGGTGGCTTCAATGTTGCAACATTATATTTGATGCAAGGTCAAGCCATCCAGCACACATGAGGAATGCATTGGTTTCCTTGGGGAACTAGGGCTTTGGGGTTAACCTCTTGCCAAGAGTGGCTGCAAAGAAGCTGAAGCCTAACATTTGTGGGAGGGAGTGAGCGCCTGTGTGGGTGAGCCCAGCTGGGGCTACACCAGCAGATCGCAAACTCCGAGTGCATCGTATGGGACAGATTGCCCCGACTATTTTGGCACAGCGTTTTGAGCTGCTAACCCATCCCAAACCTCCTAGAAAAAGGGGCAGAGCTGAAAGTCGTCTGTCTTTGCCTAACTGCCAGACACCATAGCACAATGGCTGCGGGAGGAGACCCTTCCTGGCAAGTGACCAAGCCGCTGGAATTTAAACACGGATGGCCAGCGTTGGCAGAAAGTGAGAATTTGGGGGAGCAGGGAGTACAAGCCTTGGCGTGAGCTCTCAGCTCTGGGCCAGACTGCCTTTCCGGGCCACCTATGAAGGATGTTGGGGGTGGAAGCTCCTCCGGCTCCCGAGTCATGGTGGTAGGGATGCTCACCCTCTGAGACAGGTACCACCTCATGCCTGGCTCAGAGGTTCCTAATCATGAAATATCACAACCAGAAGGACTTCAGGACCTTCAGCCTCCTCATTTTACAGATGAGAAACCTGATACCCAGAGAAGGTATGTGACTTCCTTAAGGACGCACAGCTTGTCATGGGACTAGCCTAACTCCTGAATGCAGTTCTTTGGGGCTCGAGATCAGTGTTCTTTTCAACAACCCCACTGGCTCCGTGGTGAGTAAGCGTCACCTTGGCCAAGTACAGCAAGCCACCCAGGTGAGCCTGCTATGAGCTGATGTTGCAGATTGTTTTCTTCAAGGAGGGGTAGTGGCTGCAAGTAATCCTGTGCTTGGGTCCTGTCTGAGAAAGCAGCCTATGCAGGCTCACTCCAGCTTTTTTGCAAAATACGCTGCAGCCTGTACGTGATGCTGGCTCTGGCTTTCCTTTGCTTGTGGTTGGTTGCTTTTGCAGGAGGACTGCAGGAAGCCCGCTGTGAAAAGTTAGTTGGACAAGTGCTCACAGATGCTCTAATTTGCCACAATTAGGGGAGTGTGCAGATGAGGATGGGGAGGGCAGGCTCGGAGGAGAGTTCAAGTGGAAGTTCTGTCAAAACGTGAGTTTCATCTCCTTCTAGCTGAGTGTGTCTGTGTGAGTGGTTTACTAGGAACCCCTCAGAGTGGTTTCTCTATAAGGTTTTTGTTTTACAAATAGTTGAGACATCAGGGCTTGGGAGGTAAAATACTCTTTTTTTAAAAAAAAAGATTTTTAAAAAAATTTTAAAGGATTTTCTTTATTTGCGAGAGAGCAAGAGAGAAAGAGTACATGTGGGGGTGGGGAGAGGCAGAGGGAGAGGGAGAAGCAGACTCCCTGCAGAGCAGGGAGCCCAACGTGGGGCTCAATCCCAGGTCCCCAGGATCATGACCTGAGACAAAGGCTGACGTTGAACCATCTGAACCACCCAGGCACCCCTTTAAAGATTTTATTTTTAAGTAATCTCATTCAATATGAGGCCCGAACTCACAACCCCGAGGTCAAGAATCCCATGCTCCTTCAACTGAGCCAGCCAGGGGCTAGGAGATAAAACCCTCTTAATGATTATTGTAGGGTTTAGCTTTGCTTTTGCACGGAGATGGGAGCTTGTCTGTTTCCCCAGGCTCTGTGTTGAACTGATGTTTATACCTCTTATTTGGTTCATGTTTTATCTTCAGTGGAGAGTAATTATTCTGTATTGGTGGTCCCATATGGGGGGAGCTTTTGCTTTTCAGGAACTCCCGTCTTATTCTGCATTTGAGAACTCTAATTGGCCTGATGAGAGAGGCTGTCACACTTCCCTGCTCCTTCCCTCAGTCCTGAAAAGCCATCAACTCTGCAAGCCCAACAAGGGGCATTCCAAGCCTTCTCTTCTAAATCCCTTTTCCTTTGACATAGAAATGTGGAGAAAGGTATGAACAGAGAGGCAGGCCAGGACTTTTCAGGCGTCAGAGGCGGGCACTGACTCACAAGCATTTGTCCCAGGGTGATGCTCTGCCTGCCTTGTCCCTCACCCTCATCAACCACCTTCTTGTTTAAGAGACCAGACAGGAAAATGTAAGTGCCTGTGAAGCCCTCTCCACCCTCCAGCTCTGCAGGAGGCCCCCACCCCTTCCCCTGCCCAAGTATGAGAGTCTTCTGTAACCTGACCACAGTTCAACCCAGACAAATGCATTATACTTTATCGTATAGGATTTCATCCTTTACTGGAGAGCTTGGGCACTTGAGCTGGACAGGTCTGGTTCAGATTTGTCACTTATTCATTCTAGGGCCTCAGTCAAGTTGCTTTATCACTTTAAACCTTAGTTTCCTCATCTATAAAATGGGTCTGAAATTAATACCTACCTCTGGAGGATTCAGTGTGCTAGTGTGTGGGAGTTGCTAGCTTGGGGCTGGCACAGCCTGGTGCTCAATGCGTGTTTGTCGCACAGAGGGTGAGGCCTCTGATGATATGAGACTGGCCCTGTTCCTTAGCACAATGGGCTGCACACAGTAGGCCCTCAACAGATGTTTGTAGGTTCATTGTATCATGTCCAGTGGATAGAGGGTGTGGGTATTTGATACATCCCTCAAAAGCTATCTGTTGGCCCGGTTAGTTCAACAGCACAACAAAGTCACTGTGGTGATAAGGCATTCCCTAGTCCATTTCTTCTTTCATGGAAACTGAGGACTTCTACTTAAAGGTCCTGTGCTGGGTGCTTGAGCATGAGGGTTTCTCATGCTCAGCACCATTGACACCAGGGTCTGGGGGATTGTTGGGGAGGGCTGTCCTGTACATGGTAGGGTGTTTAGCAGCCCTAGAGGCCGGGAGCATCCTCCAAGTCATGACAACCAAAAATGTCCCCAGACACTGCCAGATGTCCCCTGGTGGGCCAAGCTGCCCCTAGAGAGCCACTGCCCTAGGGCTGTGCAACTCATGTTGTGGTTCCTTATATTAGCAGCCTCAGCATCACCTGGGAGCCTTTTAGATCAGCAGAACATCAGGTCCTACCCCAGACCTGCTGAGTCAGAATCAGCATTATACAAGGTGTGCAGTGACTCGTTCTCATGTCAGAGTTCAAGAAGCTGCTAAGTTCATGGGCCACCCTGTAAGCAGCCAGGACCTAGGGCACTGTTTTCGACCTTGGCTGTGCGCTGAAATCTCCTAGCGAGCTTTAAAAAAATACTGATGCCTGGGTGCCCACCCCCAGAGTTTCTGATTTAATTGATATAGGGGTGAGGCATAGGCACAGGGAACTTTCATAGTCCCCAGGTGGTTCTTTTTTTTTTTTTTTTTTAATTTATTTATGATAGTCACAGAGAGAGAGAGAGAGAGGCAGAGGCATAGGCAGAGGGAGAAGCAGGCTCCATGCACCGGGAGCCTGACGTGGGATTCGATCCTGGATCTCCAGGATCGCGCCCTGGGCCAAAGGCAGGCGCCAAACCGCTGCGCCACCCAGGGATCCCCCCAGGTGGTTCTATTGTGCAGCAAAGTTTGAGAACAGCTCGTCCAAGGGATATAGAAGCGAATCAAAGACTCAGGCTTCAGATGCTTATTTGTCTGGTGGGGAGATGAGACATCTTCGTCATCATTGTTAATGTGTAAACTGAACCAAGCCCTGCAACCACCCTTCGCTCTCAGCCCACCAGACCCTCACAATATCATAGCTATTCATCAAATGTTTTATTTTTTAACCATTGCCATGATATCACACCGATATCAGACTCTGATTCTTGAAGATGATTATTTTTCTGCCTAGAAAGACAGTCCAGTGGGCTGAGCTGAGCACACATTCGGGCAACGTCAGCCTGTGTGTGAAGTGGACTTTGTGTGGACTCCAGGAACATGCCAGGGTCCCACCTAGAAATTCTGGATGAGGCTAAGAAGTCATGTGGAAAGCTGCCCCCATACATTTCCTGCATGTATTTTGGGTTCAGGCTGACATTTCATCTTAGCATGGGTGGACATAATGGCCAAATGTTTCGAAGGCCTGAATCCCGCCTCCAAATATTTCTCTCCGCCCATACAACTCAGTTTTGATGGGTTGCAGCTCAGGAATGTACCTCGCTGCTTGGACAGTCCTTTGTGGAATGTGAGGACTTATCTGAGAAGCCCAGAGTAGTGATTCCCCTTCTAGAAAAAACGAACAAGAATAACAAAAAAACTTTCTCAGAATTCACTAGTGAAATAGATCTTATTTAATTAGTATGAGGGCTGGGCTCCCATGATAGAGCCAGGCACTGGTCCTGGGTTCCTCATGGCATACTTCCTGCCAATTGGTTCAGAGTATATAAAAATAACTTGAAGCTTAGCTCCTTGTCACCACGGGCTGGTTAGGAGTTGGGGTTCGTGGACGCACAGCCTGTGTGTGAACATGGTTCTTCTGAGTGCGAGCTGGGGTGAGAGACCTCCAAGCTGTTTCCTCTTTTGTCAGCTGAAGACAATAGCCATGAAGACCCATCCGAGGATTAAGTGAGAGAAGAGATGAAAGCCACTTAGAGTGTCAGCTGGGTGGCAAATGTTCACAAATGTTGGCTAATATTATAGTAGTCATTTTTTTTTTAAAGATTTTATTTATTCATGAGAGAGAGAGAGAGGCAGAGACATAGGCAGAAGGAGAAGCAGGCTCCCCACAGGGAGCCTGATGCAGGACTCGATCCCGGGATCAGGACCTGAGCCAAAGGCAGACACTCAACCCCTGAGCCACCCAGGTTCTCCTATAGTAGTCATTTTAACAAGTTTCTCAATCACCTCTTTGGTTTCCTTTATCTGATTGTTAAGTGGGGAAGGCAGAGAGCAAGCCGTCGTATGGATGGTACGTCGCTACCCTTCTAAGCTGGCAGATGATGGGATGATCCTCCTGGTGAGCATGCTCTGGGGGTTTGGGTTTCTGAGGTGAAGCCCTGAGGTCTGCCTTTTTGCAGAAAGAAGACCTTAAAATGCAGTGAGGTCCTGGGTGGATGGATTGAGGAAGGCTGGTCCTGGAGGAGAAGACTCTCCTGCCAGGACAGTGGAAAGTGGCAGCATTGATCTCTGGGCTGAGAGCACAGTGGGGGCAAAGCCATGGCCAGGCAGGGGATGGGGGAGATGAGGTTTTTCTGTCCTCAAGCAGACCACACTCTGGTTCAAGACAGAGCACATAGGCATTAAAATATCAGAACAGCTTAGGGCCCTAATTGTCTTTGCCTTTCATTGGGTAATGGCTGTAGGTGGCCACCAGCACTTATCTGGAAGGTATTGTCTAGGAGGCAGGGACTTTGTCGCTTGTGTCTGTCTCCCAGCACCTAGGAGGACCTAACACACTGCAGGTGCTCAGGAAATATTTGTTGAAAGAGTTCATCATAGACTTTGTCATCACAAAATGTTCCTAAGTATATTCAAGAACAGATTTAATTCTCACTCCCTAGAATGTTCTGTTTCTCTTCTGTCCATTTCCCTTCTTTTCTTAGCTCCATGTTTCACCATGTCCTTTAGGTGTGAACTGCCTTGAAGACTTTCACCTTCTCTGTGTACCACTTGTAGCATTACTTACTGTTTTTCCTTCTGCTTCGTCTGTATTTCAATGTATTGCTTTGTTTGGTCCTAGGTAACCTGTCTGTGAAGTTATGGGCCTGATGTGCTAATTATGTTTCTTTCCTAATATGTTTTAAATGCATATCTATTAAAATATCCTTATGAGAAATCTTAAGATGGTAACACTCCCTTGGCCTCTAAAACTCTGCTCAAGTATTCCGTCTTCTGGAAAATCTCCCCATACCTCTTGCGGGGCTTACTCAATATTTTCTTTCTGCCTCTGTCCTGTAGTAGCCATTCCCTTATCTGACTATAGGAGTGGGCACAGGGACCATGAGGCATCTGAATGTACAGGGAGCCCACATAGCAGGTGCTCAATAAGTGATTTTGATCAACTGAATGAAACTCCTTAAGTCTATAAAAATTTATACCACCTGGCTACATGTGGGTGCTCTGATCAGGGGCCCTGGTGTTCTGTGAGGACATCATGGTATAATTCAGGGGCCCGGTGCTCCTGAGCTTCTACTCGGGGGGCCGTCAACAAGTCAGATATATGAACTTCTATTTAGACTCACACCCCCAGCAAAGAGCTGGTGTGTTCCTTGTCCGGGGGGGGGGGAGGGGGCATCACATATTCCTCACCAGCTAACCAGTCAGCCCTGCAATATTTTCTAGTCTCTGGCTTTGTTTCCCAGGTTTTTTTCTGGGGAATAGTGACTGCAGAGGCTCATGAATATTTTATTAGTTTCAGGTGTGTAGGCATCAGGCAAATTTGGGCACAGGTTTCCAGCCTGGCTTCCTGTTTTCATGTGGCTCGTCACTTCTTGGCCAAAGCAAAATATTGTAGCCACAACAGGGTTTTAAAGGAAACTGCAAACACATAGCAAAGCCTTCTTTAGTGGGCAGGGCTGGAGGCATTTCCTAGGCACCAATTTGCCTTTTTTTTATTTTTAAGATTTTATTTATTTATTCATAAGAGACAAGATAGAGGCAGAGACATAGGCAGAGGGGGAAGGAAGCAGGCTCCCTGCAGGGAGCCCGATGCAGGACTCAATCCCAGGACGCTGGGATCTCGACCTGAACCGAAAGCAGACGCTCAACCACTGAACCACCTGCGCGTCCCCCAATTTGCCTTTTGTATTCCAGGACACTCTCTTGGCAAATGGTCTTTCATTTGCTCTGTGGTTTTGGATCCCTTTCTGAAGCTTTTAGGTCTTCTCAACATCGCAGTTGACATTCCTTCAGGATGCTCTTGGCTGCAAGTAACAGCCCAATGCCAGAAAACCCTAATGATGATAGGTCCATCGTGTCACCTGGCAGGGAGCCCAGAGACAGGGCACTTTTAAGGTGGAGTGATTCATTAGCACATTTCATCTTCCCTTCTGCCCACCTGTAGTATGTTGACTGATGTCCCGTTCATTGTTTCAAGCTGGCTGCAGCAACCCCAGGCATTGTGCCCTCAAGACAATGCCAAGAGGCAGGAGGATGCCTGGACAGGAGATATGCCACCTGTGTCTTCTCTAAAGAATGAGGGAAATGTCACCATAAGCTGACTTCCCTTTCTGTTTCCCTGGCCGAGGGTGAGTCACATGACCACACCTATATTAATTATTTGAATATAAGCCAATAAGTAACCAAGGAGAGGGAACAACTGTTTTGGAAACAACTAATGAGAGCAGCCAGGGTGGCTCAGCAGTTTAGCCCCGCCTTCAGCTCAGGGCATAATCCTGGAGACCTGGGATCGAGTCCCACATTGGCTTCCCTGCATGGAGCCTACTTCTCCCTCTGCCTCTCTCTCTGTATGTCTCTCATGAATAAATAAATAAAATCTTAAAAAAAAAAAAGGAAACAACCAACGACTCCTGCCACAAAACTTTAGTTCCAGAGTTTCTCCAAGTGTGGTTTGGAATGCATCTCCATCTAGAATCTGCTTGCTAAAATGTACATTCTTGAGCCCCCCTTTCCTGACCCCCTTTCCTGAACCAGAATCTCTGGGAGCATCTCCACAATAACCTAGTGAGTCTTATGCATGCTGAGTTTCAGACCATAGGTCTGGTGTTTGAGGCTGTCCCATTAATATTTACAGATTGATCCTTTTTCAGGGAGGCTGAGAGAATAATAAATAAATAAAGCACTAGCCTTCCAAAATTCTCTGTCCAGTCCTTGCTTTTGGAGATTCAAACAAAAGTACTAGCTAACATCAAAGTACCTATGATGATATCTAGGATTTGTTTCAAAATAATCTGGGTAGCGGTGGGGAAGTGAGCAATGTGAATAAAACAGAATTGGCTGTGATTTGATAATATTGAAACTGGGTAATACACATAGGGTTCATTATACTGTTCTCTCTACTTCAAAAACAAAACAACAAAGACCTCCTTTCAGACACCTGTGCTGTCACTACACAGCCTTTGACACTGGGTGCGTCACTCCCCTTGAGATTCAGGTTGGATTCTAGGAGTCCAACAGCATAGATTCTTTCCTAGAAAGCAGTGTTTGCACATTTTCATTCCCCACCCCCACCCCTTCTCTCCAAATGAATCTTTTCTCTAAACAAAATGTTATGTGGAGTCCAAACACGGGACCCATAGAAGTGGAACAGTTCTTGTTATAGGTGCTATGGGTGCCTCTTGGGTAGCCTTTATGGTAACTCCAGAAACCCCAGGGCTCCAGAAGATAGTTTAATAGTGACTGCACTATAACACTGCTGAAAACATTCATACAACCTACATTTCTTTTTTTTTAAATTTTATTTATTCATAGAGACAGAGGCAGAGACACAGGCAGAGGGAGAAGCAGGCATCATACAGAGAGCCTGATGTGGGACTCGATCCAGGGCCTCCAGGATCATACCCTGGGCTGCAGGCGGCGCTAAACCGCTGTGCCACCGAGGCTGCCCACAGCCTACATTTCTGCAGAGGCCTTGGCCTTGTACTCAGACCCAAGAAATCCTTATGGCGTAAAGATTCAGTCATGGATGCATGCAACTACTAAGGCACATGCTTCCTGCCTGTGATTTAGTCTCTTTCTATAGATTCCAGGGAATCCCAAGCCAGAGGGCACAAAACCTATATCCTTCCTCCTCTGTACTAGCAGTGTGATGTTACCGAGACCTGGAGCAGGAAGAGACAAGCGATGCATGTGTACTATGGCTGTGGTTGGGATCAGAGCTGTGTGGGTTGGCTGAGAGTTTCCTGTGGGGATGTATCTCTGTCAGGTGGCGGGATTTGGATCTCAACGCTCTATGATGTTGGGAGTTCTTGGCTTCATCTTCTAATGAGTAGGTCCTACACTGGACCATGGCTCTGTCTGACTGCCGGCTGCCCAACACCACTGCATCGTTTGAGTGTGGAGATGCCTTGGAGAAGGGCCGGGGACAAGCCTTGTTCGGCCAGAGTGTTCTCCTGCAATGAGTGATCTTAGACTCTAGAAACATTCCTAGAATCCAAGATACTTTCATAGAATCCATCAGAGTAAATCATAGTAATAACCAGATGTCTACTGTATCAGTTTCTTATTGTTGTAATAAATTACCACAAAATTAGTGGCTTAAGACAATACAACATTAGTTTTTCACAGTTCTGCAGGTAAAACATCTGACAAGGGTCTTGCTGGACTAAAATCAAAGTGTCAGTAGAGGTGTGTTCCTTTCTGGAAGCCTGACGGAAAAATCCATATCCTTGCTTTTCCGGCTGCCACATTTGTTGGTTCATCATGCCCTTCCTCCAACCTTCAAAGCCAGCACAGCATCTTCATGTCTCTCTCTGCTTCTGTTGTCCCCTCTCTCCCCTTCCTCCCTCTTTCACTCCCAAGGGCCCTTGTAATTACATGGGGTCCACCTGGATAATCTAGGATAATCTCCCTATTTTAAGGTCAGATGATTAGCAACCTTAATTCCATCTACAATCTTAATTCCCATTTGCCTTGTAAATTAACATATTCATAGACCTTGGGGATTAAGATGTGGACATCCTCGGTAGGGGACATCATTCAGCTAACCACACCAGTGAGTTTCAGAGCATAGTGGTAACCATCAGTTGGTCATGAAAGATATGCATCCAGCAAGTGGGGAGGGGATGTTTCATAGGAAAGGGATGGCACCTCAAAGGCATCTTTGTTCTTGGCCTGATCAGAGTGCTTGAGTTTAATAAGGTAGAGAGTGGGTTTTTTTGGTTTGTTTGTTTTGCTTTGTTTTTAATCATAAATGGATGTGACCTAGAATTAGGGTACAAGGACACAGGAAAAAGAAACCCCCGGCATTCCACTTCTTACTTTACCAATAGTGGATGGTATACATTTAAACAAATTAGGCTGTTTTGGTCTCAGTTACCACATTTGTGAAACGGGAACATTAATACCCATTGTGAACAAGGACTCCATTGACATTTCTATTAGAAATGTGGCATGGCGTTTTAAAAATATATACAGTTTTTGTTTTTTTGTTTTTTTTTTTTAGTGGAAGGCAATAAAAGTCCATTTCTTTACACGGAATCCTCACTTAGGGCCATCCAGCCTTGGGCATCTGTTTCTTTAAGAGGAAGAAAGGAAGCGTTGAGTCATTTGTGAGTCTCTTGCCCTTTGGTCCCTGCATATGAAATATAGCAAAGCTTTCTTGAAACCAAACTTAAAATAGGAAGCCCGGCATCCACATATAGCCACAGGCTCTTTCTAGTTCTTTTCCTTCTCCTTTCTGCCTAGCTGCAGGCATAGCCAGAGGAAAGGTGATACCTTGCAGTGGGGCCCACAGGTAAGCGCCGCTTCTGGGTCTGAGGTCGATGTTTGCAGAGGAGTTGATGTGGGACCCTAGAAGGGGAAAGAAAAAAGAAACACACGCGCTCCCTGGAAATCTGGCAGCGGGAACCGGTTTGGGTTTAGAGTCTATCTCAGAAGGTGTTAACAGCCCCGGAGAAGGCACATCAAGTTTTGCAAACTGTAGGGCACAGTGCACTCGAAGGACCTGCGGTCAAGCGGCGGCGTCAGGTCCACGCAGAGCGGGACAGGAGAGCCAGCGCGTGGCTCCAGGACCCGGGGAGGCTCCGTTTGGTCCCCACCTTCCTCCCGGGGCCTGCAGCCCGCCGCCAGGCGCCAGGCGTGTGTGCACCGCCCAGCCGGGACGCGCGGCCCGCACTCGGCCTCAGGCGTTTGGCAGGGCGCGTGCTCCGCGGGGGCCGCAACAAGTGGTCGCGACCCAGGGCCTCGGGGGCAGCCTGCGCGCGCCCCGGGGTCGCCCCGGCTCCGGCCCCGGCTCCGGCCCCGGCTCCGCGCGCTGTGCGGCCGCGGGGCCCCGCGCGTGCCCCGCCCGGGGGGGAGCGGGGAGCGGGGAGCGGGGAGCGCGGCGGGCGCCCGGGGCGAGCAGCTGGGGCGCGGGCCGCGGAGCGCGGGGCGCGGGGCGGGGGGAGGAGCCTGGCCCGGCCGCCGCCGCGCTCCCAGTCATTGGCCTTTTGTGCTGCAACTTTGCCCGAGCCTCGGGGGGCCGCGCCGCTGCCCCGGGAGAGTCCGCGTCGCCGGCCGCGCCGTGGGGACTGTGCGCGCCGCCGCTGGGGGCGGGCGCGGGGGCGGGCGCGGGGGCGGGGGCGGGGGCCGGGCCGGCCGCGGCCCCGGAGGAAGGCGGCTTCGCGATCCCCGGGCCGGTAAGTGCGCGGCGGGCGGCGGGCGGGGGGCGGCGGAGGGCGCGGGGTCACGGAGCAGACGGCGCCCCGACCTCGGCCGCCAGACAAAGGCGCGCTGGACGCGGGAGCCGCGGCTCGCTCGGTCGTTCCCCGAGAGGCACCGGCTCAGGGCGGGGGGGGGGCGAAGGGCGGTTGGGTCCCTGCTGGCGGAGGAGCGTGTGCGCGGGGCGCCCCGGGGCTCGTCCGTCGGCGGGACCGCTCGGGGTGCGCGTCCGCGGGGCGGCCGGGTCGGGTCGGGTCGAGGTGTCCGGCGGGGCCGGGTCCGCCCCCCCGCCCTTGGGGTCGCTGCCGGGGCCCGCGGTCCCCGCCCACAGCTGGAGTCCGCGCCTGCAGCTGGGGTGCGGGCCCCGGGGTCCGGGCACCCCCGCCCCCTCCGCCGCCCACGGCCCGACCCCGAACCACCCCGCGGGGGCTCCCCCCGAGCTCGAGGGGCGCCACCCGGCTGCGCGGAGGTCACCCCGGCGGGCCACGGCGGCGCGCGGAGGAGCCATAAACCGCTCTGCATTTCCTCCGAGTTGGGGACTTTTAAATTCTCCAATAGTTACGTCACCGGGGCCGAGCGCACTTGAGGGCTCCGGGGAGCACGTGACCCGCGAGCTTGCCCTGGGCGTCCCCGACTCCTGGCCGCGGCGTGACTCTGCCTCGGCCCCCGGACCTCTGCACGGCCTGGAAAAGTGGCTCCAACAGCCCTGCCGGCCTGCGCAGGCGGAGGGCGCCGACTTGCCCGCCTCAGGACTTGCCTTTTCTTAAAAGGGCATCATCATCGTCGTCGTCATCATCATCATCATCATCATCATCATCATGTTATCCTAGTTGTCGTCTCTGGCTCTGGCGCAAACAGGGACAGGACCTTGTGGCGGGTGTGTGTTGGGGGGGGGGGGGAGCTTAAATACAACCGAGAGAGCCGCGAGCTGTGTCTCCAGGTGTGGGTGGGCTGCGCAGGTGGGAACGGAAGCTGCTTGCGGAAGGGCGGCCCGGGCCTGGCCAGTGCGCAGCGTGCGCAGGGGTGCATGTGCCGCCCCCGAGGGCCTGGTGCTGGTTTCTGTCTGTTTTATGCCAGGAGAGGGCGGGGCGTTGTTAGAAGGCAGCGAGAACTCTCTGTTCTTATTTCTCTGGGATTCGCTGTGAAGCCACATTTCAAAAGCTGTTTTCATTGTAGTATTTGGAAGTGACTTTGGAAACGTCTGGGGCCATGTCCCGAGGCTGGTTTCAGCTGTGGCTTCATCCACTCTGAACCACTTAACGTGTCGCAAAGTGGAGTCTTCGCTATTGTTTTCGGGGGCCTGTTTGGGAGTCGATGGAATTGGAGGAAGGGTTTGCCGGGTTTGCTGCGGCTTGGGGAGTGGTCGCGGTCCAGCAGCCAGCCACCAGCCAGGGCGTTTCTCCTCCCGAGCTCAGGCCTCGGGCTCTTGGAGAGAAAAGGGCCGGTTGTGCTGGGCAGGTGAGTCCCACGGGGCTCCTTCTCACAGGCGCTGCCCTGGGCTCAGGCATTCTCATCAGAGGAGAGCCAGAGCAGGAAATAGGTCAGGAACTGCCCTCCTTGTTGCAGATGCCACAGCAGACTCTCAGCTCCGGGGAGCATCTTCTTCAGTTCCCACACTGTCGCTGGTCCCTTATCAAAAAGTCACTTGCCCGGCCTCAGGTAGGCCAGGCATTACGGGGTACAGTGTTCTCCCTCGGAAAACCTGCAAAGAACTGGCGTTTGGTGCCTCTGGTCACCTCTTCATCCTTTCTGTCTCAAAGTTTGAGCACTTAACATATTTTAGCTGGAAGGAAATGTGAAGATCAAAGTTGCATTTTACAGATGCCCAAAGGGAGACTCGGAGAAGTCGGGAGTCACATGTGAGGATGGGACTCAAACCCAGGACCCCAGACACCCGGCGCCGCATTCTCTCAGCAAAGTCCCGAGGCCTCTGTGGTCTTATCCTGATTTGTATTGTGGTTATTTATGTTTGTCATTTCTATGGAGACAGACACTGCTTGAGGGAGGATCTGCCTACTTTGCAGTACACTCCACAAGAGTGACATGGGCCTGGGGGTGGTCAGTGGTGGAAGTGAGTAAGACGCCGTCTCTGCTTTCAAGGAGTGTAACGTGTGTGAGAGAGAGAGAAAGAGAGAGAGCTACACCTGAGCATACACACGCTGGGCAGGCTTTATGATGAGGCTGGCACCCAGTAGGGGATGTCTGAAAATGTACAAGAGTGCTTTGGTTGTCACCCTGACTTCAGAGGCCACCACTGATAGCTCCCTGGTGAGGGTCTGGGAGGCTATGCGGGTGACATTCCCGTACAACCAAGAACTGCCTCACCCAGAAATGCCCCCTGGAGAGGAAATGCCCCCTGGAGAGGACCCTGCAAGGGTTTGGGGAATTGAGAGAGACCAGTTCTACCAGGAAGAGGAGCAATGAGGGGTCTGTGGGCTTGCTAGGCCTCAGGCTGCAGGTGTGGATGAGGCTGGGAGAGACCCAGAGCATGTGAGTGTGTGTGTGTGTGTGTGTGTGTGTGTTTTCACAGCCAAAAGCAAGTGGTTCTTAGATTAACTGAGGTTTGGGTTTACAGGCCCTGGTACCTTTTGCACAATGAGGAGAAGGTCCAGGAGGCCAGTAATAGTCTCTGCCCCTACTGGCCAGAGGAGCACGTCTAAGAAGGCCACAGAGCTGGGTGCCCTGGTCTCCCCTGCTGTGACCTGTGACCAAGGTGTGTGGCATGTGGCTTGGTGGCTGGCTTTTGTCTTTCTCTCCCCCACCAAGGTCATAGCCCCTTGTTTATAACCTCAGGGGCTATGGGATGCCAAGACAGCCCAAGGATTACAGAACCATTCAGGAGAAAGGAAAAGCATGAAGAAGGCCTGGCAAAACAAAAGTTTGTAGGGAGGTGGCTCTAAAAATAGAGTAAATGAGATTTGCCAGGGCCTCTAGAGCCATGATCTGTAGTGCTAGTTTCATCACAAATATGTTGGGTATCAGCTCTGCCCCCCTTCCCTTCCTCTCTGGTCCCCTCTGGGCTAGGCTTTCAGTCTGGCACTTGGCAAGGATTTTCAGTGCTGCCGATTCAGAGAAAGCAAAGTTCCCAAGATGGATTTTCCCTGGATGGGAGAGGCACTACAGAGACAGCTCCCAGTTTAGGGACTGAGCGCCTGTATTTTAGGCCCTGCCTCACCCTTACCAGCTGTGTGCCCTCTGGCAGGTCACTAACCATCTCTGAGTCCCAACTTCCATCTCCCCCTTTTTTTTTTTTTAAAAAGATTTTATTTATTTACTTGACCGAAAGAGAGAGAGAGCACAAGCAGGGGGAGCAGCAGAGGGAGAGGGAGAAGCAAGTTCTCCTCCAAGCAGGGATCCTGATGCCGGGGTGGATCCCAGGACCTTGAAATCATGACCTGAGCCGGAGGCAGACACTTAACTGACAGCCACCCAGGCACCCCCGACTTCCATCTCCTAGTGGTGGGGACACATACCCCTGCCGCCTGGCTCACAGAACTGTGGAGCAAGTGCCAACATGTGCCTGCAAATACCTGGCAAACTGTGAAGTGCTGTGCACATGGAAAGTCCTGGTTCTGTGTTTCACCTGGTTATGATGAAAGGGATTTGGTTAGGGCACGTGGATTTCCAAAGGCCTCAGAGAGCTTATTTTTATTGTTACTATTTTTATTTTTTTATTAAATATTTATTTATTTAATTTATTTATGATAGACACAGAGAGAGAGAGAGAGAGAGAGAGAGAGAGAGGCAGAGGGAGAAGCAGGCTCCATGCAGGGAGCCCGATGCGGGACTCGATCCCAGGACTCCAGGATTGCACCCTGGGCCAAACTGCTGAGCCACCCGGGGATCCCTCTATTGTTACTATTTTTAAGTGGGAATGAGGAGGTGTGCTAGTGGACGAGGTTCTCTTTTATTCGGAAGCTGGCTCTCTAGCCCCCTGTTTTGTCCATTCTCCTTGATTAACTGGTCATTTGTGTTTTCCCCAGAAAACAAGTGAAAACAGAAGAATAGGAAACTCACTTCCATTCTGCTCACAGAGAGCAAATCTGGGGGAAAACTGGAAAGAAAAAGCAGTTGCTTCACTGGCTCATGGGCAGGTTTGGCCTCGCGGGCAGGTGTCTGGTCCTGCTCCTCCCTTGTGTGCGTGTGTCCACGTGGGGCCTGGAGGCCTGGGAGCCCCCCTGCTATCTATGGGCCCTTTAGAGTACCTGCTGTCTGGCTGGAGGCCTCAGCTTTACCCTCCCGGGAGGGTAGGGGCTGGTTCACACCTGAGGGCACAGGTTTAGTTCACATCGTGCCACTTCTCCCAACGGGACCCATTCCAAACTGAGAAGAGGCGGTAAGAGGTTGGCTTGAGCCTGTGTCAGGAGCATCTTCTCTTCCTCTGCCCCTCGGCTTCCCATGGCTGCCCGCCCTCCACCTGCCTCCTTCCCAGTAAACAGGACCACCCGATGTCACCTTGCATGCCTTCACCGAAGCTCCCTCACCTGGGCGGTACTGGCCCTGGAGCCTGCATTTGACGGCTCCCTGCATCGAGCGCCCAGCCGGTCTGGCGGTCAGCCACCTGCCGGGGTCTCTGCTCCAGGGCGACACGACCCCGCGTCCTCTCTCCTGCCCTCCGGTGGCCCAGGACCGTGCCCGTGCTCGGCAGAGCCCACCTCCTGGCTTCTGGGGTCCCTGACTGCCTGCATCGGCCCCCCTCAGGCGCTGTGGGGCGCCGCCTCCACTCCCCGTACAGGGTCTAGACTTCGTTGCATCCTGTGGGTGGCGAGAGCTGTCGGGGCGATCGTGCGACTTGTGTGGTTCTGGAGTCGGGGCCGATCTGTAGGAAACCAAGGACTCAGCAAAGTTTTAAAAAAACCAACAGCTAGACTTTCGCCTCGTCTGTGCAAAAACGTTCGAGGCATTTGTTCAGCCTCTGGTTTGTCTGCGAGCTGAGATTGTACCTTTTCTCGGCTTGGAAACGTTAGAGACGATGCGGTCTCTGGCCTGAATTCGGTGGCAGCTCGGGTGGCAGCAGCTGCTGCCGTCTTTGTGTCCTTGCTCCGTGCCCGCGTCCATGCAGCCAGGCCGTCTGACGAGGACCTAGTACGAGTCGGGCACCGTCCTTACCTAGGCTCCGCGCTCTTCCTAACGATCTTCACAGGCTCAGAGACAGGCTCAGCGGGGTTCACGAACTCGCCCAGGCTGCGCCTAACGGGCTAGTGAGCGGCAGAGCTGGATTCGGGCTCCGATCTGCCCTCTCCGGAGCCCCTGCTGTGGGCGCCCCGCTTGCTGCCCCCCGCCCCGTAGATGACGCAGTTTGATTTCCGTGCCAGTGCTCTGGTGCAGTCGAGGCCCCCTGGGTTTCCTGCGCTGCCTTTCGGGAGAAGTAGGTACCCTTGGCTGTGATTTTGACCCCAGAAGGGCTGGTCCATGCGGCAGGTGTCTTCTCTTGGCTTTGTCCCTTTGATCAGGGGACCACTGCGTCATCACTCGCCCCACTGTGTGGCTTTTCCCAGCACGGGGGGCGGCGGGTGGTAATTTCTTAATCTTTTTTTAAATTTTTAAAAATTTTTAAAGATTTTTATTTATTCCTGAGAGACACACAGAGAGAGAGAGAGAGAGAGAGAGAGAGGCAGAGACACAGGCAGAGGGAAAAGCAGGCCCCATGCAGGGAGCCCGACGTGGGACTCGATCCCGGGTCTCCAGGATCACGCCCTGGGCTGAACCACCGAGCCACCCGGGCTGCCCAATTTAATCTTTTGAAAAGAACAGTGGGTGCTGCCTGCCTGGCTCTTCCCTCTTGGAATGACTTCCCCTCCTTTGAGCTTGTCATCAACCCCAATGCTGGGGCTCACTAACCCCAAGGGGTGTGGAAGTGATAGGCACTTTTAAGGCACGAATAAGTTGTCTATGAGGAAACGGCTCTCCCTCTGCACCGCCCCTCCACCACCGGGTCTCCTGGGAGCTCCAGCTGGAGCCCTGGGTCAGCAGGTCACCCCCTGCACCTCCCATCCTTAGATCCTAAGCCTGAACCTGGCCCCTGGCCAAGCGGCACTCCCCAGGGCTTCCTCCAACCATCCCCTTCCAGCCAGGCCAGGGGCTGCACCTCTGGAGCCTCGTGGTTTGCATCACTGGGCTGGAAGGGAGCATGGAGGACCAAGGGTCTAAACCTTCTTTTATGGAGGTGGTGCCTGCAGCCTGGGGAGGGAGAGGTGTCGCCCAACCCCCGTGTGCTGGCTGTTCACCTGCTTTTCCTGAGGAAGGCAGACGCCACAGGCTGTCACTATTCGTTCCACATTCTTGAGGGAGACTGAGGTCTGGAGTCGGAGCAGCCAGGACGGTGCTCAGCTCAGTGGCTCAGCTCAGCTCCTGTGTCAGGAGCATCTTCTCTTCCTCTGCCCCTCGGCTTCCCATGGCTTCAGACTTCCCTGCTCCAGAGGCTCCATTTGCTCTTCGTGCAATGGGCTGTCATGTGGCTCAAAGTGACAGAGGGCCTGCACAGTGCCTGGCACGCAGTCGGTGCTCTGTTCCCTTTGTTTCTGTATTCATTGCCATCCCACGATTTGTGCTGATGTTCACACAGAGCCCAGGGGTGGGGGTGCGGGGATGGAGGTGGGGGCTGAAGGAGCGGGATGCCCACCTGGGGACATCCACCTGGGCAGGGCGGGCAGGGCATGTGGACTGTGAAGAAGCCCGTCCAGGGTGTTCTGTGGGAACAGCACACCCGGTTGTGTTTGTATTAATGATGCCATCCTTTGCGGAGCGCTTCCCATGTGCCCGGTCCTTTGCTGGAGGAAAGTCATGGGACTGGCCTCAACCCCCGCCACTCCCTGTCCAGGCAGGGGCTACCACTGTCTTCTTTGACAGATGGGGAACCTGAGACTCGCAGGAGCCTTAACACAAGGTCACACAGCTCTTTATTGCTGGAGTGGGGCCCAGCCTCCTGCCCCCTGCCCCATCCTGCCTCTCTGGGAATCAAGGGGTGAAGGCTATTTCTTCATCAGCAAAGGGCCTGTACTGAGGCCCAGGGCTTACCAGGAGTGTGCAAAAAATGTTTGACACCTTAAACATTTGGCCCCAAAATAAGAAAAGCACAGCTTGTAGCTGAAATGGACAGATGTTCAGTTTTAAGCATCTACAAAATGTCACCTAGTATCACCCTCATTGTTAGGATTCTCTTACCTCTTCGATGCCACTGGCTGGTCTCCCTGTGGCTCTGTCTCTTATGGTCCATTCATCCCCTTAAACATTCTCCTTGTTGACTCTGGGCTGGGAGGATGGCAGGGAACAAGGTGGAGGCTCCTTTCCCTTTGCTGGAGCCATGATCCCCCTGCTGACCTGTCCCTTCTTCCTGCCTCACAGTGCTCCTCTCCTGCCGCCCTGGTCCTGCCACCCCAGCACCCTCCAGGGTCTCTACCGCCTGGGTGTGCAGCTGAACGCAGATGAACTGTAGTGTGCCCACTGGAGGAAGGGCCCAGGACAAAGGGTGGGTTCCTATCATGAGGACAGGCTCAGTGGCAGAAGGCCTGTGTTTCTTTGCCAAGTGACTTAATTCCGTGAGCCTCAGTCTCCTATTCTAGAAAATAAGTTGCCTGCCAACTACATAGGGGTGATGGAGATTCATAAAACACACCATTTGGTGAAGATTTTAATATACTATACAAATAAATATAAGTATTTTTTAAGTTATTTAAAAAAATTTTTAGTTTATTTTTATTTATTTTTTTAAAACTGAAGGCAAATCTTTAAATTGCTGGACTTTCTTATATGGGAGCAGAAAAATCTCTGTTCTCCCTGGCATGGTCTCTAGGATCTCTTAGATCGCTTTTCTCGGAGTTGTGTGGGAGATCTTTCCTTAACTTGAGCCAGGCGCACCCCATCCCGCTTCGCCACCTCCGTGCTGTGGTGTTGCCTGGATCCTGTGCTTTGGGACCTGGGTTCAAATTCTGACTACTTCTCACCCCTTTGGAGGGTTGGATGAGCAAGGATGTGCACAGCTCTTCACCTCATGCTAAGCACTTAACAATGTTAACTGCTCTTATAATTGTTTATTATTATCCTTTTACTATACTTGTTTATATTTGTTACCACATTTGGGACATGCTAAAATATTATCATCAACGGCAAAAAAACAGCGTGCCTGAGACCTTGGTCAGGCCCTCATCTGTCAGGGTCTCACGTTCCTCCTCTGCTGCCCCAGGAAGGGTGGAACTTTCTGGTTTTAGGAACTGGTTTTACAACTCTTTTACCGGGTGGCCCTCGGGATTGCCAGGTCATGCCCGTCCCACTTCATCGTTGGCAGGATCAGGAAAGGAACAAGCTGACTTAAAAAGCAAAGCATCGCTTGTCCTGAGCAGGTGCCAGGGCCGTGGAGCCAGATGCCCAGTGAGCACAGCTTCTTGAGAAGCAGCAAAAGCAGAGCTCACGTGTATCTGCTCCTCATGCCAGAGGACGAAGCTTTTCCCTCCAGAAGCCAAGGGGGAGATCCGAAAAGGATGCACATATGTGTTCCATACGTCATGTGCCTTTGCTATGGCTCCTAACCTTTGCCAGCTGGGTCATGCTCAGCTCGGAAGGGTCTAACAGTTCATAAAGATGTGAGATTTCAGAAGATTCCATTTTGCTGATTTATGACAGACTTTGCTTCTCTTCTTGAGCCTGGAGCAAGCAGATGTGAGCAGCACGGGGCTCTGAGCTGTGTTGCTGAGAGCTGCCCCAGTGTTTTCCAGAGTGTGGTGCAGAGCTCCCAAGGGCCTTGCCCTGAGCTTAGGGGCTCCCTGGTGATTTCAAGACCCCAGATATTATTCACTCTGTAATAGAAAAAAAAGGAAAAGTAGCACATCGCAACCACAACCTCACAGATGTTATTACTTAGGATGATGAATATTCAAATTGAACTGACTTCAGTGAAAGACCAGCATTAGGTAAATAATTGGTCGGGAGGTCTAGGGTATTATGTGCGAGGGAGGCGTGCAGTTAATCACATGGCTTTCCAATTAGCTACTCAAAACCCAAATCAGCTTTGCTATCTCCCCGTCTCCTTCTGCATCCCCAACACCTGGTGTTGGATGGACATCATGAAGCCTCTCACACGGCAGATCCCAGCTCTTCTGCAGGTGCCAGGATCCCATCCAGCGTTACCTGGCACCTGAACTGCTCTGTGGCATGGCTTGCATTTCTTCTCCTCCAGTTATTCCTCATTCTGGCACATGGCTGCCTCCCGAATATTCTGCTATTCCTCTGCTCATAAATCTCAGATGCTCCCCATTGCCACCCAAACAGTAGTTTCTTGGCCTGACTTTTGAGACCTTCTCCAAGCTGGCTTGGGCCCCAGCCGCCCAGGTGTGGGTCCGCAGCTCCACTTCCCGGAGCTCCCATCATACACCCTGCTGTGTCCCCTAGAAGTCAAATGAGTTCTGGGACACTGGGGTGTGGCTGTTTGCCCAAATGGCTTCGCCCAGGAAGTTGTTGTTTCTGAAATAATTTCCAACTTACAGAAAAGCCACAAGAAGAGGAGGGTACTCCCATATTCCCTTTGCCCAGATGCCTCAATTGTTGACACTTCACCACATGTGCTTGGTTGTTCCCCTGTATTATCCTCTTTCTTTTTCTGGATCGTTTGAGAGCCAGTGGCAAACGTGAAGCTTCCACCCTCCAAAGTACAAGTCAAAATAAATACTCCAGCATTCATTTCCCTCCAAGCAAGGACGCTCCAGCATGACACCAATACAGCCATGCACTTGGGACATGGATATGCCATGCCACTGTACACCTAGTCTTCAGAACCTGTTTAGACTCACCAGCTTGTCCCCTTTTGCATCCGATCCAGGATCCAGTCCAAAAGCACATGTCATACTCCACTGTTTGCTTGTGGACTCTTCAGTCTGGGAGAGTTCCTCAGTCTCTCCTTGTCTTTCATGACCTTTAAGGGTATAGCTCTCTCATTCTGGAAAAAAATCCCTCAACCTTTGTCTACCCAGAGTTTTCTCGTGACCAGACTCTGGCTGGCCATTCCGCTCAGGCATCCCATGGAAGTGGTGCTGTGCTCTTCCCAGTGGGTCATGTCCCGGAGCACCGTGTAATGACTATCCCACTGCCAGGGATGGCAGTCCTGGTCGACACCTGGCCATGTTGGTGCCCACCTGGTTTCTCCACCGTTAGGTGGATCACCACACAACGTCCTTTACGTCTTTAAACCACCCACCTGCCTTAATGCCCTTGGGTGGCTGCCTGAATTGACCGCCACTCTGATGGTCCTCGAATAGTGACTTTGTTGTCATCGTTCCTCCTATGTTTCCAAGTTGGCCTGGTACTGGAGGAGGACCTTTGCTTCTTCCCCCTTTGTGCCTTTGTCTGTCTTTATATCCTTATGAACTCGTGGATTATTACTTTAGTGGGTTTTAACTCATTAGTATCTGTATTTTTTTTTATGCCCCAGTAGTCCCAGGTTTGGCCAGCAGCAGCCCCTTTGAGGTAATTCTTAATGTCCTTTTGATTGACCTCTCACAGCAGAGAAAGTGGGGAAGTAGAGGTATATGTGTGCACACACTCACCCCTACACCTGGTTGTGTTTATTTACCACTGATTGCAGCACAGCTCTGAGCATGCTTTGGAGCCTAAGACCTTTCCTATATGCAAATCCTCTGACTGTGAGGACCTGGGACCTGGCTCCCGTTACCCTCCGTAAGGTTATTTTTCTGTTATTCTCTCTGTAGGTAACACAGCCCCTGCCCCTTCTCCCGTGAGCTTCCTTGCTCTGTCCAAGGGAAGAGAAGTCTGATGACTTTCCATCTGAACCGTCAGGGACAGAGAAGGGAGAAGCTTTTTTTTTTTTTTTTTTTTAAATCTGGAAAGCTCTTTGCACTCATCGGTGAAGCACTTTGCGTGCCCCACCCCTTTAGGGAGCCTTTCCAGATCGCCCCGCCTGCGGAACCCTGTTTATCTAGGGCAGTTCTATTGCTACCCTTCACGATTCTCCTTACTTTAGACTTTGAACTGGCCGTGCTCTTGAGTAGCCTGTCAACTCTGGAGTGTGCCATCCTGTTTCTTTTTTAAACCACTTTATTGAGGTATGATCGACATATAAAAAGCCCTACCTATTGACTGTCTGGGACTTGATGAGTTTGGGCCTGAGTACATACCTGTGACACCCTCATTGCTATCAAGGCATAAACATGCCCATCCCCTCCCAGAGTTTCCTCCCACTCCCATTATTAGTATTAATTATCATTATTGTTTAGTGAACCCCATTAGATTCAGCCTGGGGCTCTTCCGGGAGCAGCAGATCCTGTGTGAGGAGCTGAGGTGCTTTTTAGACCAGAATGTGACTGCCTTCCTTTCTGAAGCCAAATCCTCTCTGCCTCCATCTCTGAAGGGTGGGTGACTCATGGCCCTTTGGAGAAGCACTTGTTGATGCAAGCGCCCCTCCCTGACATTCCAGTGGAAAATCAACCCTTTGCTGGCCTGACTAAATTTATAGTGGGCTAGTTCTAGCAGCTGGTGGCAGCAGCTGGTAGTTAAAATCTTGGACAGATTTTTTTTTTTCCCCTGAAAAATATTTCAGTAACTCTAGTCCGAGCACCACCACTGGTAGAATTTAGAAGCCATTTATAGCCTTTTGCAGTTGGTCCAAGAAGAGCTGCTTTATAAGAATCCCTCCACCTACCCAGAAGTCAGCTTGGCCATCAGGAACATAACTGGGTCACTAGGCAGTAAGACAAAAAAGGCCTTCGAGCTGATGGTACAGTGTGAATTTCACAAAATTTTTTTTTTAGAAGTTTCACATAGTTCAAGCTAACTTATGTGTATATACGCATATACTTATTTTAAAATGATTATGTTGTATGGTTTATAAACCTATTTCAGTGCTTATTAACTCTTGACCTACACACTGTTCTAACGCCCTCGGCGTATGTCTTTGTGCACGAGAAGCAGAGAACTGAGGAAGGAAAGTAGAGGGGAGTCAGGTGAGTTAGCAGAGGTGCTGGCTGGCAGCCTGCGAGCGAGGGGCAAGACTGTGTTGGGAGAGTCCTTGGGGACCGTGCAGTCCAGTGCCTTCCTTTTACAGATGGAGAAGTCACCTGGCTGAGATCCCAAGGTGGGGCTGGTCTAGAATCCAGCCCTCTTTTCGTGTACAATTGTTCTGTTAGCACCGCGGCATACTTCCTCACTTATGTCATAGTCACTCAGGATGCTGATTGTGTGTCATTGAGAAAGCATTTCATTATGTGCAAGATCCTCTGTTCAGAAAATTCAGAGAAGTGTCCAATATGCTTTCAAGCATTAACCCTCCCAAAGAGTTAAAATGGAAATGCCGTCCCATAGAATACGCAGGCAGATATCTCTTACCCCCCAACTCCTCCCCTGGGATCTTTAGTTTTCCTGGGGGTGCCTGATGAGTGAGGCGTGGCTGTGCTTCTGCCTTGAGACGAGGCTGACAAGTCCAGGTCCTCATGTGGAAAATGTGAATACAGAAGTGGGCTTTACTCGGATTGTCCCATCTCTTAAAACTTGCACTGAGTGATATACAAACTGAAGGCATTCCCTTCACTTAAAATTATCCTTAAGTGTGCTTTCTTATTTATTTTGATTGTAAACACAGTGCACAGTCAGCCTAGAACTTAGAAAGTAGAAATAAATCCAACAGGAAAAAGCACTCCTGGGGCACCTGGCCAGCTCAGTCGATGGAGGGTACGACTCTTGATCTTGTGAGTTCGAGCCCCACCATGGATATAGAGATGACTTAAAAATAAAATCTTAGGGGGATCCCTGGGCGGCTCAGCGGTTTAGCACCTGCCTTTGGCCCAGGGTGGAGTCCCAGGATCGAGTCCCACATCGGGCTCCTGCATGGAGCCTGCTTCTCCCTCTGCCTGTGTCTCTGCCTCTCTCTCTCTCTCTCTCTCTTTGTGTCTCGAATGAATGAATATATAAAATCTTAAAAATAAAAATAAAAAATCTTAAAAAAAAAAGCGCCCATAATTTCACTATTGAAAGAGAATTACTATTAACACCTTGGCACGCATCCTCCTCATTGCTTGGTACTCGTTCACTCTGCTGCATGCTTCCTGCACGTGTGTTTATATGTAGGTGTACATATAGACATGTGCACATGAAACGTGGGTCATGCTACCGACAGCTTTAAAATCTCTTTTTAGTTCATGATGGACGCATTTACCTCTAGGTGTATGGAGATCTACCTTATTTTTTTTTAAACAGCTGCCCATGAGTCTGCTCTACAGCTATGCCTTAATATGATCAGCTGTCCCCTGCTGTGGGACATTTTGGTTATTTGCAGTTTTTTTGTTTTGGTTTGGTTTTTTTTTTTTTTTTTTGCTATTATGGTCACAGTTATGATCAGCATCTTTGCTCATACCCTTAATCATCTCCTTAAAATAAATTCTTGGAAGTCCAATGACTGTGTTGAAGGAAATAAAGTCTTTTATGGCTTTCAGTGTGTGTTGCCAAAGCTCCTGGGTGATGTTTTTCCACTCAGGTTTTTTAATAACTTTGGAAGATCGCTAGTGCCTGTAGTTGAGGATTTTCCTCCGGGCTGGCTCCTTCTTTTCTTCTTGTATCCGTTTCTCTCTGATTCCTTGGGTGTGGTCACAGGGTTCTGGGATCCTGTTCTGGGGGATTTGGAATGGGAACCGTGCAAGTGGAAGGGAACATCACAAGATCCATGGAATAAATAGTAAGGGTGTGGGCACAGGCATGTGCTGGTCTAATCATATTTAAAACATAGTTTTGGGAAATTCACCTTGGACCACCCCACCTCTCATTCATCTCAATGCCATGGGCAGCACTTTGTGGCAGAGCATTGAAGAGGAGTTTGGGGCTAATTCCTTGGCTTAGGATCCAGTCTCAGTCCTTCCACCTGGCCTTGGGGTCTGGATCCTGTCCACCCTGTCCCTTCCTAGTCTCCACTATCCACACTCCAGTAACAGTGACCTTTTGCATTCATTGATCCCAAATGCTAAATTCGTTCCTGGTTCATGGCTTTCAGGTATGTGGCTTCCTGTACTGGAGGCACGCTTCCTTTCTTTTGCACTGAGGACAAGTTACTCAGCCCCTCTGTGCCTCAGTTCCCATATCTGTAAAACGAGGATAATGAGAGTACCCACCTAACAGGGTTGCTGTGAGGATCATATGTGGTGAGGATCATATCTATGAGCACTTAGGCTAACAGTTCCTAGCACACAGTCATTGTCACTGGGCTGGCTGGCTGGCCTCAGTGTACCACTCCACAAGGAAATGTTCCCTGACTCCCACTACCTACCCAGACCTCCTGGTTTTGGTTTATGCTCTTAGCCATCTGTCTCTCCTTCTTAGTGCTTACTGCTATTGTCACTAAATAAATCAGCATTAAAAAAAAAAAAAGTCTGACTCTTGCCTAAGACTCTAAACTCCGCTAAGGCAGGACCCACCTCTTTCTCCTTCACTATGTAAGAGTCGGTATGCGATCAGTATGTGCTCAGGGACTGAAAGAGACTGTCCTGCTACTTACTGCCCAGAGCCAAGTTCATCAGAAAGAACAACTCATGGTCCTCCCTGATGAACTCACCTGATTACCAAAGGGGTTTCCCAGTGGAGTGAGCCGAGGCATGACCAGTGTGTGACAGTGACCAGCGTCCCTCTGACCTTTCAAAGCCTGCTGCTCTTGGAGGCTGTTTGGTGTCCACCTTCTCAGTGGATGAAGGGCCAGCATTGTTTTTAAGTTTTAAGTTTCAGGGTGCCTGGCTGGCTCAGCCTGTGACTCTTGATCTTGGGGCCCTGAGTTCAAGCCCTGCATTGGGTGTAGAGATACCTTAAAAATAAAATATTTTTTTTCAAATTTAAATGTAGGAAATTTTTTTAAAAAGATTTTATTTATTCATCAGAGACACAGCGAGAGGCAGAGACACAGGCAGAGGGAGAAGCAGCCTCCCCAAAGGGAGCCCGATGTGGGACTTGATCCCAGGACCCTGAGATCATGCCCTGAGCCAAAGGCAGGCTGCTCAACCGCTGAGCCACCCAGGCATCCCAAAAATAAAATCTTGAAGAAAATGTTTAAGTTTCTAATGCATATAGATCAAAACTTTAAAAAATTCAATTAAATGAAGTACTGGAGAATGAAAGGAGACTCACAGCCAGGGTTTCTCCGCCTGAGCACTATGATGCCCTGGGCCAGATAACCCTTTGCGGTGGGGCTGCCCTGTGCATTGTAGGGGTTTAGCAGCATCCTGACTTTTATTATTAGACTCAACAGGCAAGATTACTCTATCGCGGGGCTGTGCAGGCTTCTGAACACTTGCCCTGGGTTTCTGTGCGCGTCCTGGAAGGGGACGCGGCGCTCCTGGGCCAGCGCCACCTGGGGGCCACACTCGGAGGAGCAGCAGACCCGGCTCTTGCCGACAGGGGGGCCCTGAGGCCCTGCCCAGGGTCCCTGTAAAATGTGCTGTTGAAGCACATTGAAAACTTTCAGGAACATTTCTGAGCCTTGCTTTTTCCCCACTTTCCTCTCCCCAGGTCACATGTACCAGATGATGTCATCCAGCCAGCTGCCCTTGAGGACCTGGAACACCCACTGTTAGCTGCCCCTTCCCACCCTGGTGATGCCTTCAGCCCCGTTTCCAGGGATCTGACGGCCCAGAGGTACAGTGGGGCCTGGGGCTGCATCTGGTGGTGGGAGCCGGGGCCCAGGCCTCGACGCTGGCCTCCCTCCCTCCCTGCCACCCTCCTCCCCCCGGTCCCCTCCCCTGCAGCCCCACCTCTGCAGAGGTCTGCATGCCCTTCCTACACAGGGCCCCGTTCTCACCAGGAAGACCCTGCCCCAACGGGCATTTTAGAGATTTGTTCCCTTGTGATCTTCAGGGGCCCCTATTTAAAATAGAAGTCTTCTGGAAGAGAGGACGTGCTATTTATACCTTGCCAAAGAATGACTTAGCTGCCTCTGACCTCCTAGGACACGAGCGGGGTCGGCTGCTTGTTTTGTCTTCTGGCAGTGGTGGGAGAAGAGAGGAGCCAGCCGTCGGATGGGGAAGGGGACCCGGTCTTTGTGCCTTTGCTTGGCTAATGAGTTAGGCCAGGCGGTCTTCCCTCACCTGCCCTTCATGCCCCAGCCACCCCACAGCAATCACAGATGTCCAAGTACACTGTGCATAACCCCACTGGCTCTTACTCTGTGTAAACCAGGCTTGCTCAGAATCAGCCTCAGGATTTGGCTCAGATGCCAGTACATACACACATATCCTTCTCTCCCTAAACATACATGTTCCTCCCCACCCCACTCCTCTCTCTATATAAATATAGGTTTATATATACACACACACACACACATACACACACACTTTTCCAGTTTTATTGAGATTTAATTCACACATGACATCATAAGTTTAAGGTGTTAGACACAGACGTTTTAACTTATGTTTATATCACTAAAACAGTTCCCATTTGCAGTGTTACATGGCACTAGGGAAATTGTGATGAACAGGCACTCCCATTTGACCCCGACCCAGGAAGCTGGTGGGACATACCCTCCCTTAGTGAAGCCTGGAAGGAGGCTGAGATCATCCTCATCCCCTCATTTTACAAGAGGGAGCCAAAAGGGCAAGGGGAAGCTCTCTGAGCATTGGATGCAGGAGGACTTGGCTGGGGGGGTTCTGTGGCTGCCGGAAGAACCAAAGTACCCTTGGGGCTTGGTCAGTGTTTCTGAACACTGAGGCTGTGTTTTATTTTTTGTTTTATTTTTTATTTATTTATTTTAAAGATTTTATTTATTCATGAGACACAGAGAGAGAGAGAGAGAGAGAGAGAGAGAGAGAGAGAGAGAGAGAGAGGCAGAGACAGAGGAAGAGGGAGAAGCAGGCTCCATGCAGGGAGCCTGATGTGGGACTCAATGCCGGGTCTCAAGGATCACTCCCTGGACTGAAGGTGGCGCTAAACCACTGAGCCACCCGGGGTGCCCTGTATTTTATTTTTTTAAAGATTTTATTTATTCATTTGACAGAGCACAAGCAGGGGGAGCAGCAGAGGGAGAGGGAGAAGCAGGCTTCCCACCGAGCAGGGAGCCCAATGTGGGCCTCGATCCTAAGATCCTGGGATCATGACCTGAGCTAAAGACAGACACTTAACCGACTGAGCAACTCAGGTACCCCTGGAGGCTGTATTTTAAATGATGTGTCCCGGACCTATAGCCACCATGTGGAGCATGTCCCATCGTGTGTCCCTGTACATCCTCCAGACACCCGAGGAAGTGAGAGGTTCTGTTACAGACCCCTTTGCCCTTCTACATACGAGCAGACTGAGGCTCAGTTCCATGTACGTGTTCAAGGGCACAGAGCTGGTGAGCAGCAGCAGAGCTGGGATTTGAAGCAGATTCAGCTTGCATGCCAAAGCCTTTGGTCTGAACTTCACTGACTGTGGGTAAAGCCAGTTTTCTTCCTCTCACGACGCTTGGGGCTTTGCCTGCATCACTGGCCTCTTCCAAGGCCAAGGAAGATGACGCATTGTAGCGAAGCTGTGTCACCTCTCACCATGACCAAGAATGATCACAGGGTACAGGAAGGAACCAGTGGTTAAGCACAGATCTAATCAGTGCTGAGAACTTGGCCAGCTTTCTGGCTTCATTCCCCAGTAGACAGATTCAGGTGGAGTTCCAAGAGCGGCTCTGGCCTGGCCAGTGTTATTGAACATGTGTCTGGAGTTGCATTGTCTTGGTTTTACTGGAAATTAATAGAAAAGAGGCAGTGCTGATAGGAGCAGGGATTGGTCTGGCTTTGGTCACCAGCTGCTTCCACACAATACTCCTTATTCGTTTCTTCCATATTTGCGACTTTGCCTCTTTCTAAGATTTATTTGTAACCCCAAGGCCAATACTTATGGTTCTTTCATGGGCATTTGTGAACATGTGTAGAGCAGCAAATAAATAGATAAAAAAAAAAAAAAAAAAAAACTCAGAGTTGCCTGGGGCCCTTGCTCCCCACTGAGGTAGAGCAAGCATGGCCTTGTCTGAGAGCAGCTCTCATACTGTACACAAGTGTCCTTCATGGTGGGTTCAGGGCCACGGTTTCTGTAATGTAGTTTTTGCTCATGCCCCCAAACGTCACGGTGAAGTGCTGGGTAGTGCATTTTAGTGCAAGAAGGCTGTGGTGTGCCTTCTGTTGAAAATTCTTCTGTTAGTTAAGCTTCATTTGGGCATAAGTGATAATGGTGTTGGCTGTGAAGTCAATGATGTACATTAAATAACGTGTTTTCACACAGAAATGCACATAAAATAGGTACATATTGAACAGTTGACAAAAGTATTGTGACCAGAGGCTTGCAGGAACCCAGCCCAGCATAACCGCTAGGAACAGAGGTTCAGAACTGGCTAATTCGGCATCTGTGACGACTTTATAGAATGTAGCCACTGTGAGTAATAGGAATCAGCTGCACCTGATCTTGTTGATCCAGTCCACAGGCTTAACTATGAAGGGCATTCTGGGGGCGCGGTGGCTGCTGTTCAGCTCAGCTGTGGCCCTATTGCCCCTCCCCACCCATGTTAGCCTGTTGGGGCTGCTGTAACAAAGCACCACAGACCAGGGGACTCACAGATCTGGAGGCTGGGCGTCCATCTCGGTGGTTAGTGAGGACTCTTCCATATTGCAGACTTCTCACTGTGTCCTCATGTGAGGGAACAGGCCGAGGAGCTCTGTGGGGTCTCCTTTATAAGGGCACTAACACTAATCCCATTTGTAGGGATTCTCAGGACCTAGTTGCCCCCCGAAAGGTCCCACCCTTTAATTCCAACACACTGGGGATAAGGATTCCAGTTTGTGGATTGAGGGAGACACACACATTCAGACAGAGCACCACCTTCAGATCCTCCTTGGTGTCCTGCTGAGAGTAGGGGCAGGAGAGGCAGAGGGCCAGGCAGGGGGAGGCTGTGACAGGCCCTTCTAGAGGTTTGTTCCCCCAGGAGCTGTGTTGGTACTTCAAATTTAAAAAATGAATTTAAACTAAAATTTCAAAATTAAACTTAAATTACATTTTCAAAATTAAATTTCAAATTTGAAAATTAAATTTAAAAATTGAAAATTAAAAATTTCAAAATCTAAGTTAAAATTTCAAAATTAAAATTTCAAGATTTAAGTTTCAAAAAAAGTGTTTTAAGTGGGGCTGGAGGGTTTGCTTTAAGCCACTCTTGTTCCCTCCCTTCCAGTTGCCTGTCAATTTTCTTGTTGCCATGTCCTTCCTTTACAAGACGTCTTCTCCCTGAATAGGGAAGAAGAGAGATGGCACCCCCATCTCAGGCAATCCTCAGCTACAATGGAAGGGATTTGGAAACACCCCCTCTCTTCTATTAGAGCCACTGGAGGATGTCAAAACTTGCTTCTTTCCTCAGGAAAGAGCCTGTGAACCTGCTTTAACTGGTTGAGCTTCCCTTTTTGCCATTGGCTTCCCGGGTCCAGACCTTTGAGAACATTCTGCAAATGACTGCATTGTCCATGGCCACTTATATTCCCATCTGTTCAGTATTTTCAAAAACATTTTTCAAGCCGTATAATTGTTTAAATGCAACCTTCCAGCTGTACCACATTATTAAACAGAGTAGAATGGGGCATTCTGGCTACGTCCCAGAACCTCCTGTGCTTTTCTGTTAGGAATCCAAGCAGAGGAGGGTCTCTCTAGACCTCGAGGCCTTCCCTGGGCACCCCGCTGGGAAGCTGCTCACCTGACTCATGGCCGTGGAGGCCAGACTTCAGTGTGCATCAGAATTAACCCGGTTAGAGCACAGGTGGCTGCCCCACTCTTAGAATTTCTGATTTGGGAGGTCTGGAGTGCAACCCAAGACTCTGCATTCTGGAAAGTTCCCAGGTGATGGTGGTGCTGGTCTGGGGTCCACACCTGGAGAACCACGGGGTGAAGCAGTCCTGTCCCAAAGTTGTTCTCCTCCTTCTGGGTATCGGCAGCTCCACAGGATTGGAGACATCTGCCCCGGCTGGTGGCTAAAGTTTCTGATTTCCACCGTCGGACAGAGGAGCCAGGAGCAGAGGTGGCTCCTGCCCAGTGTCCGAGCCTCACTAGAGAGTTAGTTTCCAAGTTCAGAAACTTCAGAATTTTCTGAAGTTGAAAGTACAGGGGATTCACACTGACTTACAGCTTCTGTTTTTCCTCTTGCTCCCAAATCATGTGGTTTATTTTGGCGGCATCTGTTTGCACCAAAAGATTTTCAGCTGTGGGTATGCATGAGCAGGTTCAGCTGCCTCACAGAGCTTAGCTGAAGCTTTCCTTAAGCAAGTACCTTATTAAGAACAGAATGACAGAGTGAAATTATTATTTTTTTATTTAGAAAAAGGAATCATCCAAAAAATAAATAAAAATAAATAAATAAATAAAAGAAAAGGAATTATCCAGGCGTACCTGGGTGGCTTAGTTGGTTAAGCGTCCAGTTCTTGATTTTGGCCCCAGCTATGATCTCAGGGTCATGAGATTGAGCCCCATGTCTGTCTCTGCACTCAGTGGGGAGTCCACTGAGATTCTCTCTCTCTCTTTCCCTCTGCCCCTCCCCCCAGCTCTCTCAAATCAATAAATCTTTTTTTTTTTTTAAAGAAAAGGGATTACTCAAAGATCTCTAAATAACAGAATTCCAAAAAAATTAGAAATAAATATCAGAATTGCTTTGTGCCATTTAAACGGTATATGGTAAAGGAACATGCTGACAAATCCAGTTGACGTACCCGGTACCCAGTAGGCTGAGTAAATTGGGGTGCATCTTCATGCTTGGTCAGGGCCTTTGAGTTTCCAGTCCAACCGGCTACTATGAGGTAGAAGCACACAAATTGCCACCTTGGCAATGTTCAAATATTGACAATTTCATATTTCAAACGAACACAGGATTTTGTTCTTGCGTTTTGGTTTCTCATGGGCCTTGAGCAGCATTAACTGTGTAGGTAGATTTTTACTTTCTGAATAAATCACTGAATCTTGGATATCTGAGGTCAGTTTCTTCTTGCCCTCTGCCTCCCACTCTCTGTAACCAGGGCCCGGGAGGGTGCAGAAGGAATCCCACGCCAGGAAAGAGGACCCACAGAGCCACTGGTGACTGTAGCGACAACTAATGACCCAGATCAGAGGCCCTCGCATAGTTTTGGGATGGCGCTTATGACCTTTCCTCTCCTCACCAGACCAAGTTTTGCTTGGGTCAAGCTTAAATGTAATTTCCCTTCTCTGAGCACAGGTGTGCTCTGCAGAGGGAGGGAGGGTAGTAAGAACGTGCTGGGAAGGAGCTCATAGGCCAGTTCAGGGTTAACTGTGTGGAGCCAGCCCCCCCGCTGGACGTGTGAAGGTCAGCGATGTTTGGGGGCCCTTCACACTCTGGCCTGGGCTGGGTTTCACATGCTGGTTTATCTCAAGGGACACTGAAATAGCTCGATGGGCCTGCCTTGGGGTTTCCAGCCAATTTGCAAGCCTGTCTGGGCACCTCGGATTCAGGCTTTGCTGCTTTGCAAAGGCTGCGTGTCAGAGGAGCCTGCTGTATCTCCTGTCACCCAGACTCGTCTTATCAAAGCACGTGCCTCTGCTGGCCTGCTCTCCAGTGCCCTGACCCACTAAGCTTAGCTCTCCGGAGCAGCGGCAGCCGAGTACTTTCTTCCCTCTAGCTTACATCTGACTTTCCATGTGAGCCGAGTCCTTGGCCTTAGCTCTCGCCCTGTGACGTGATCGTGTGCACTTGGGGGATTCAAGAAGGAAAAATCAAGAGCCTGCAAGGAAGGGTCGTTGTGCTAATACCTTCCAGATGGTGATATGAAATGGAAGATAAGATGCTGTCGCCCATCTGGCCCGACAGGACGTGGCGTGTTCGGTCTGGATCTTAGGCGTGTTATCGCCTCCGTGACAGCCAGGTCACTCTGTTGTTTGTCCTTGGACAGGGGCTTAATTTGGCGACTCCAGCTGATCTCTGAAATGCAGTTCGCTGTCAGGTCCATAGGGGACCTGCCAGGAGGGACTCAAGCCCTGACCAGGGAGTCAACAGGCGACAGTTAGTGACAGCATCTCACCACGGTGGGACTTGCGGGCTGTCAGGCTGAACTCAGGCCCTGCATCGACATTGTCCGTGTTTCTTGGGTCTGGAGTGGGTGGAAACGGCATCTGAGGGGCTGGCTCGCCAGTTACCGTTTGTGAGGACCTCGGCAAGTGGCAAACTCTGACCACTAGTAATGGCTTTCCAGGGATCTGTGTCCCAAAGAATTCTAAGGTCCCGTCCAGCTGGACCTAGCAGGGAAAAAAACAATGCCACCATCAATAAGTCACATGTGTCTGCTGGAAGTATGGTGGCTTCTGTCTTCTGTTTAACGCTTCTCTTTAACACAAAAGGCTTAAATTAAATCAACATTTCCGTCATCTTCCAAAAATATCAACATGCTGCGACTTTGAATGCAGCTCTTTGTTCATCCACTAAGGCTTGGGAAACATTGGGTAACTCCTTAAATGGGCAGAGGGGTCTCAGAGTGTGCCTAGGAAGGCCTTCACGTGTCTTACCCCGAGCCCATTTTGTAGGAGAAGAGATGAAGGCCAGAGAACAGACACGCCTGGCATAAGTGACGCGAGAATACAGGTGTGAGGTCCTTGTCTCCGGGCCCTGGCCTTCTCTGGGCTGGTTCGGTGCCCATCCAGGAGTTCGCCCTGAGGGCTGGCAGGGGCACTGGCCGTGGCTGAGGGCCCAGCTCCCTGACGATGATGTCTCGGGTGGGCCCCTGCTGGTCAGGGGGGCTAGGGTGGACGTGGGGGCTGGCGCAGAGGGGCTGAACTGTGCCCACCTGCTTCTCATCTCTGCTCTAGCAACGCCGCCCTCCGGCAGCTCAGGGGAGTGGGGTACAGAGATCTCCGCGCCAGGGAAGCTCTAGACCTTGGGGTCTAGAACCAGGGCCTGGCTTCATGCCACCCAGACAATCACCCAGGGCCCTGTGCTTATCTCAGTGCTCTGCTGTCACCGTCCTGAAATTCTCGATGCTTCTGCAACGTGGGGCTCTGCATTTTCACTTTGCATTCACTTACATTCCACTTTGCTGGCAAATTAGGTTGCTGGTCCTGCCTCCGACTCCTGATTGATTCTGATTTTCAGAATATGGCACAGTTGTCCTGCTGTTAGTGGCCTTTGTGCTGGGGAGGCCATGGAGGCAGGGAAGGAGCTGCCGCCATGTGTTGCCGAGCACTTTCCATGTCCTGGGCTCTGTGCTGGGGGCCAGAGAAGCCACAGTGGCCGCCCCAAGACTTTGGGAGGGGAGCAGGACACCCTAGCTGAAAACAGGTCAGAGGCCCAGCCCAGCTTGGCCGTGCAGGGTGGGCATAGTTACCCCCACCTGGGCTGGGGCTCCTTGTTGTGGTGACACCTCAGGAGGACTCTGGGGTGGGCTGGAGGGGCCTGTGAGAGGGTGGCATTCAGGGGCAGGGTGTGCTTGAGCCCAGGCACAGAAGCAAGAAGCTGCCAGGAACATCAGGGGATTGGCTTGGTGGGGTTAGAGCAGGGAGAGGGAGAGGATGCGCCTAGGAGGGGACAGGATGGAGAGGGGGCACGGGAGCCAGTGTAGGAGGCCAGGGAGTCTTCCCACCTGGATTCCTACGGCTGCGGAAAGTTTCAGGCAAGACCAGGACCTTATCAGAACTCGGGCTGGGTCATCCTGGTGACCGTGGGGCTCAATGTGAGGGGACGGAGGAGGCAGGACAGCAGGATGTGCAGAAGCCTGGCTTGGAGAGGTGGTGGCCCCCGGCAGCAGAGAGAGGTGGCCTGGGACAGAGTTTCCAGAAGGAGGAGGTGACTCAGCAGGAAGGGGTGATGGAGAGGCAAGGATAGTCCCAGCTTCTGGTGCTGCACCGAGTCACCAGCTGCTTCCCTGTTGGGGCCTGACGTCCCTGACCCCTGGGGATGGGCCAAGAGAGTGGTGGCCACATTCCTAACAGAGCAGTTGACTCATTTGTCCTGTACGTCCTGAGAGCCCAGTGCAGGAAGGGGGTGGCCCCGGGTGGTGGGGCCAGCAGAGGGCAGGGTGGAGGCCCAGGAGCCACGGCCTCCAGGCTGACAGGGGCTGCAGGGCTGAGGGGACACCCCTCCCCCAACACACACACCGAGTTCTCAGTGAGGGCAAATGCCTGTCACCTGTGAGCACCCTCATCAGTGGTGTGACTGTCACCGTGCTTCACCCTGCGGGTCTGGCTTTGCTCTTAGGCTGCAGACCCTGGGCAGTGTCTCCCCTCCCGTCTGCCCGGGCTTTCAAAGACAGCTATCTTTCCTTGGCGCTTTGGTAGGGTACCTTAATGTAGCAGAACCACAGATTCTATCACCTGTCTTCAGTCTGCATTAAATAAAGTCTTCATGGGGTGTGCGCAGAGGGAGCTCGGCCAGCATGATTTCTTTAGGAAACTAAGTTTTAGACGAGTAGTTTGAGTTTGTCAGTGGCCTGTTCGCTGCTTAGGAATATGAGTGAGTGTAAGCTTTCCAAGTGTGAAAATGGTTCTTTACGGAGCTTAAAAGCCCCCAATAGTTTGGCATTATTCTTTTTGAATCATGTCTTTATAAAATATATTTTTTCAACCACTGTCCAGTTGTTATAAATCAGTTTGGACAGGCGAGGTGTCACTGTGCCTGTAAACCCACTTTGTGGTTTCGCCAAGTTCTGTCCAACACACTCGCTGTCATCTTTGTTCACGTGTGGATCGGCCCGGGGCTTTCCCATGGTTGTTACTCTCTGGTCTCTGTTTTTCTCTTTGTTTCTGTGGGGTTCAGGGAAGAAGGCAACGTGGGTTTCAGCTCTGCCTCTGCTTCTGACCCCCACCCCCGGCTTGGTCACAGCCAGCTGGGAGACCCCAGCCTCCCTCTGCCTGGGTACCGAGGGCTCACGTGGGCGGCCTGGCCAGTCGTCGGAGGCTAGCTACGTGGCCTTGCTAAGTGACCTCGGCCCTCAGAGCCTGTGTCCTTCTCTGTAAAGCAGAGATGGTGACATTTGCCTCAAAGGGTTGTGGTGATGGTTGTTTGAGGTCATGGATGTGAAGTGCTTGGTGCTGGACATGCTGAATGGGGCACCCAACATAAGGCACCCAGGACGGGGTACATGGGACTGGGTGTGCCCTCTGGGCACCCAGGATGGGGTACACAGGACCAGGTACACTCTGCTGGGCACCCAGGATGGTGTACATGGGACCAGGTGCGCCCCGCTGGGTACCCAGGATGGGGTACACGGGACCAGGTGCACCCTGCTGGGCACCCAGGATGGGGTACATGGGATCTGGCACACAGTGCTGGGCACCCAGGACGGGTTACACGGGACCAGGTGCGCCCCACTGGGCACCCAGGTCGGGGTACACGGGGCCGGGTACGTCCCACTGGGCACCCAGGATGGGGTACACGGGACCAGGTGCACCCTGCTGGGCACCCAGAATGGGGTACATGGGATCTGGCACACAGTGCTGGGCACCCAGGATGGGGTACACGGGACCAGGTGCGCCCCATTGGGCACCCAGGACGGGGTACACGGGACCAGGTGTGCCCCGCTGGGCACCCAGGACCGGACATACAGGACTGAGCTCCCAGCAAGGCTGAGTTTCTGCTGTTTTTGTGGCTGTTGCTTAGTGATACGAAGCCGAGGTGTGGAGGCTGAGGAATTGCTGGCTTGGTATGGCCAAGGGGCATTTCTTTGATGTGGGCTCTGTTGTGGGCTCTGAGGGCAGCCCACCTGGCAGGAGCAGAGCAGGTGGGGGACCTGGGGGGAGATAAGCACCCACTAAGAGTGACAGGGATTTGGGGCAAGCATATGAATTCTCCCAGTGTGTTGAGTGTGGGGCGCCCACGACAACTGTCCCCCAGTCTAGGAAGCCAACCATGCAGGGGGAGTTGGAGGGGATGGAGATCAGTGGAACATGATTGACCCCGCAACCCAAGTGTCCTGCGTTGCTGCAGGCTGGGGGCTTCCTGCAGGTGTTTACACTCAGAGGGAAGAAGCAAGTCCTCTACCAGAGGCTGGGAAACCTCACACCCTGGTTCGACCTCAGGCCTGGCTTCGGCTCTGGGTGCTGAGTCACATAATGCCAGCTGGGCCACCTTGGGCCCCGCCAGCTTCCCTGTGGGCAGCAGTGTGGACAGCTGGAGAGAGGCTGGGAGGGCCAACCCACCCTGAAAACCGTTCCCGAGCTTTAGCCTGTGGGCGGCATTGATAGTCTTGCTTTTTGCCAAAGGAGAAACTCAGACCTGCTTGAGCTCTTTGCTTGAGAGTGTGTTTGCAGGTGGCTGTCCCCCCACCCCCTTCAGAGGGGCGGTGGGCAGGCCTCTCTGCCCTCCAGGCATTTCCCTGGATGTCCAGCAGGGGGCACTCACCCACTGAAGGTGGACCTCGCTCTCCTGTAGATCTCTGTGCCACCCCTGGCCCCCCCACCCAAGGGGTCCCCACGCATCCCTGGTGCAGGTTCCTCGGTTACTGGTCAGCCTTTTGGCCTTGGCCTTTCCCAGCCTTGGATTTTGGGGGTGTATCCCAGCGAGTTGGCAAAGCTGAATTGTAGTTGTCAATTCACAGAGTTCATTGCCTATAAAAAAATGATCAGAAGTGATCATACAGAAGTCCTGTCGCCGAAATCAAAGAAGACAATTCACAGAGTGTGTTGAGCACCCACACTGCCTCCATCAAAGAAATGCCAGGTTCTGCTAGAGCCTAACACAGGGGGGCATTCATGACTGGCCGGGAGTGAGGGGGGTGCCTCTGCTGTGTCTAAGCAAAGGCCCTGGGGGAACAGGGCAGGGATCGAGGAAGCAGTGTGCAGGGTCTTTAAATAGCCCATTCCATGTGCCTAGGGTGGGCTGGGGGGGCGGTGAGGGGGGCTGATGAATGTGCCATTAATGAGCCAAGTTCCACTGGGAATAATTCTCCCTTTGTGTCTCCCAGCACCTCCCCAGCTGCTGCCTGTACGGATCTGGTTCCCCGAGCCTCAGAACATGTGTCTTTGCCTCCTGCCCCAGCTGGTGATGGACTAGAAGCTTCCACTCTCTCCCCCAAGGGGCCAGCCAAGGACTTAAGCAGGTAGGGTATCAAGCTTTCCCTCCACGGTTGCTGCCCCTGGAGAGGAGGGGCCTGGTGGTCTCTGCCCCCTAGGCCCTGGAGTGAACCGCATTTGGGATGGCACCAGCAAGATGTGGACAATTTGGATCTGTGATGCCATAAATAATCATTTGGGCTGTAGTCAATCTGAGGTGTACTCCTGCAGGCAAGTGTCCACATAACAGTGGGAATATCCTGCGTGAGCAAGCAGATTATCAGGGCTCTCCAGAGAAAAAGAACCAGTAGGATGTGTATATATATACATAGATGGAGAAATTTATGTCAAGGACTTGGCTCATGTGAATATGGAGACTGGCAAGTCTTCACTGTGCAGGGGTGGCCGGCAGGCTGGAGAGCCAGGCCTGAAGCTGCCGCTCCTGTCTGGAGGCCACCTGCTGCCATAATCCCTCTTCCGCTGGGGACCGAGGGCCTCACTTATTCACTCATTGATTTCTATCAACATGGACTCATGGTTATCTATTTTATACCTTGGGTCATAATATAAGACTATTTTTCTTTACTCTTTATTTTTTTGCCCACCTTGTTTTAGCTTTGGCCATTGGGCCTCTGACTCCTAGGGCTTCACTTTGAGAGGGTCCAGAAGGCCCAAGGCCAATTAGAGAACGATCAGATTTGCATTTTTATTTTTAAATTTTATTTAAATTCAATTTACCATATAATATAACAGCCAGTGCTCATCCCATCAAGTGCCCTCCTTAGTGCCCATCACCCAGTCACCCCATTCTCCCACCTACCTCCCCTTCTGCAACCCTTTGTGTCCCGGAGTTAGGGGACTCTAATGGTTTGTCTTCCTCTCTAATTTTCCCCCAGTTTCCCCTCCTTTCCTTGTGGTCCCTTGCACTATTTCTTATATTCCGTGTATGAGTGAGACATATGATGATTGTCTTCCATATGATGATTGTCCTTCTCCAGTTGACTTATTTCACTCAGCATAATCTCCCTCAGATGTAAATGGTGGGTATTCATCCTTTCTAATGGCTGAGTAATATTCCATTGTATAAACAGGCCACGTCTTCTTTATCCATCATCTGTCAAAGGACATCGTGGCTCCTTCCACAGTTTGGCTATTGTGGACAGAGCTACTGTGAACATTGGGGTTCAGGGGTCCCATGAGTTCACCACATCAGTAGTGCATTTGCTGGGTCGTATTTTTAACTTCTTAAGGAACCTCCACACTGTTTTCCAGAGTGGCTGCACCAGCTTGCATTCCTACCAACAGTGTAAGAGAGTTCCCCTTTCTCCACATCCTCAGGGCAGGCCTGGTTTCAGGACTGACCAGGGCCCCTGTATCCTGAGGCTCTGTGTCCTGCCCAGTAGGCCAGGATGGGGCCAGGTGTGGCCGTGGTTCCGTCACCTGACTTCTGCCCTCCACTGCACCTGCAGGCTGTTGCCAGCTTCTCTCTCTCTCTCTGTGGCTGCTTTCAGCCACGGGGCTGTGACCTAGATCCACGGATCCAAATAAAACTTGTCTTTGCCCCTCCGGTGGGTCCCTGGAGGTTTTCAAATTAAGTTTCAAAAATGCACAGATGAAAATTTCATTTTGCTGAAATGGAAGTTGTTTTTGAACGAGCCTGGGCCAGAGTCTGAGGTCGGTACTGGTTTCGGGGTTCAGAGGTCCATCCTGCCTCCGTTCCCATTTCCAGCCAGGCTTTTTCTGATGGAGGAGGGCATGTGTTTTCGCTGTGTGCAGGCAGGGCGCGGTCCTCCCCCCGCCCCCCACCTCTGTGGCTTGGCCTTTCCGTCTTTGGGCTTGGAGGGGAGTGGCAGGGCAGCAAGACCCGGGGGCACATCTTATTACGAAGTCGACAGATGTTCTGTTCTTGCAAGCATGCTGGGCGACTTCCTGCTGCCTCCTTCTGGCTCTAATGGCTGCTGTGGAAATGATGACACAGCCCCACCTTCCCCGCGCAAATGGCTTGTCTCCGGGTTTTCACACTCCTTCCCTCCCCCTACACCCGCTGGTGATCATTAGGACACAAGCCTTTGGGAGAACAGATGTGACTTTGAGAGAGGCCTGGTGGGGGAGAGAGAGCTTCATGTCTGACCCTGCCTGAAGCAAAGAGCTTGTCCTGGGAGGTTCACTGTCTGCTGCGACGGCCAGGCTTTGGGCCTGCCTTCTGCCTCCAGCCCTGCCCTCAGCAAACCCCCAAATTTTTTGATTTTCGAAGATGGTCTGGAGAGCATCATGTAGTGATGAGTTGAGCTCCAGGAGGCTGAAGCCAGGCAGGGAGTCACAATAAAGAATTTCTAGCAAGGCAGGTCCAAAGCCCTCACTCATGCCAAGGCTGCCACAGCTGACCATGTGTTTTTGGACCCTCGGGAGGCTTGTGCCAAAGAGCCCAGTGTGTTGGCACATGGGCCAGGTGGGTGTGAGCCTGAGCAAACTACATCCCTGTTCAGAACTGACCTGCCAGTGGCCTGCGGGGGACCGCAGGAGTTGATAACTTGAAAGCCTGGCCAAGGGCTGCCTGGATAGATCTGGAAGGAAAGAGATGGGAAAAACAGCTTCTTGCAAGGAGGAAGTAGTTCCATGCGGATGTAGGAGGCACAGGGCACAGCACCCCTAAGAAATGCTGCCCTGAACTCCAGCCTGGGTTGGGGCAGGCAGGTGGCCTCCTTGGCTCACAGGTGAGATGTCCTGTGGCCCCTGGCTGCATTGGGCAGCCCTAATTTGCTCGCATCTCTCTATCCACACTTCTCCCAGACTTAAGAGATCTTCCTGGTGCTGGAGGGAGTACATGTCCCCCTGGCCCCCCCCTAGGTGGTGCCCACCCTCTTCCATGCAGGTTAGAGACGTGAACCCCTTGAAAAATGCCGCACATCCTTGCACTCAGAGCCCGTACGCCTGCCGGGTCACAGCTCAGTGGTTAGTTTTGTAGGCGGGGTCAGGGCCATCCTCTCTGTTTTCAGGATGTCGGGTTGCTGCTGCTGTCAACAAGGTGCTGTGCGGAGTAGATGTGAGTCTAATCCTGCTCGACCCTTATTTACGTAAGCCACATGTCATTAAATGCATTCTCCTGCCTGAAAGGCCACTTTAAAAAAAATTATTTATTTATTTGAAAGAGAGCAAGAGCGACAAGGAAAGGGAGAGAGAATCAGAAGCAGGCTCTACACTGAACACAGAGCCCAACGTGGGGCTTGATCCCAGAACCCAGAGATCATGACCTGAGCTGAAACTGAGACGTGGATGCTCAACCGACCAGGCCGCCCAGGCAACCCCTGAAAGAGCACTTCTTCCAGGGCAGACTGGGCATGGATGTGCTGTAGAGTAGCACGCTCCTGGCGCGCTGAGCATAGGCCAGCCCTCCTGGGGCCTCTGTCTCCTGAGGGGGCCGGTGTTTGGGTGGCTGCACAGGCCTGCTGGAAGCTCCACCTTGCTGGCTTCAGCAGAGGAACAGGGTGAGGGGAGGCCGTTACCACAGCAGCAGAGGCAGTAGAAGGTGGCAGCCTCTGTATGTGCAGAGCAGGTGTGGCGAGACGGGACCCAGGACCGTAACTGTGTCATTTCTTTTCCCTCCTTAGGGAAGGAGAGTGGGCAGCTGGGGGGGGGGGGGCTTCTCTGGAGCACAGCTGGGAGAAACTGCAGAGCTTCAGCTCTGTGACCCCAGCTGGACTGGAGCCCTGGGACCCCGAGAGCAGCCTGGAAGGGAGTCCGACACGATGTGGGCTTCAGTGAGGAGCAGATGGTACAGGGGAGCTGTGAGGAGCCAGGGAGGGTGTGGCTGGGGGGTGCCCAGCGCAGCTTCTGGAGGGTGGAAGGTTTCTGGGAGCTCCCACTCATTCCTGGTAAAGCCCTTGGTCCCATATTAGGTTGGCTTCCATGTTATAAGTTTGGATTTTTGCACTCTAATTAGGGGGCTGCTTTTCTTCTAAGCTGGGTGTACATCTGCCTTGGAGCCCCCAGACCCAGCTGGAGGTAGGAAGAGGGAGGTTGCCAGCAGCAGGCTTGATCATAGATTGCTCAAGGGGAGGTGGAGAAATTAGACCCGCAAGGCGATCAGGGTCCAGGGAGGGAGGGTGAGAGAAGGGCTTTGCACCAGAACATGCCTGGCTCGGGGCACCTCCCTGCCTGTGGGTCTGCTGCCTCTGTGGGCCGGTTAGCTTCTCTTATACTCATGAGATGTATGAGATGAAGTCACAGGCCTGATGCTGCAGCTGCAAGAAGGTGACAGGTGCTCTGAATCTAAGCAAATCCTGTAGCGTGGTCTCCTGCTTTGTTTCCATCTAAACATCTGTCCACTCACCATCCATTCTTCCATCCATCTGCCCACCTAGCGTACAGGTCCTAGGCTGATTCCGTGCTACGTCCCATGTGTGATGTGTTGCTGGGGAGGAGCCGCACGTGCCATGGCTTTGCGGGGAGGTGGAGAGGCCCAACAGATAGTTTTAGGCCATGGGGCAGGACAGGCCTGGACCGACTGGAGGGGGGCACACAGGTGCTCGGGGCAGAGCGGTGAGGTTAGTGACAAGGAGTGGCAAGTGAGGTGAGTGGTGGTCAGGTTTGGAGGGGCCCGCAGCCAGGGTCCTGGGGGTTTGCTGGGATCCACAATGTGAAAGGAAGATCATCCCCTTTTTTCTTCCTTCCTTCCTTCCTTCCTTCCTTCCTTCCTTCCTTCCTTCCTTCCTTCCTTCCTTCCTTCCTTCCTTCCTTCCTTCCTTCCTTCCTTCCTTCTTTATTTACTCATGAGAGACACACAGGCAGAGGGAGAAGCAAGCTCCATGCAGGGAGCCTGACATGGGACTCCATCCTGGGTCTCCAGGATCACTCCCGGGCTGAAGGCAGCACTAAACCACTGGGCCACTGGGGCTGCCCCTCATCTTCCCTTTTATTATTATTTTTATTTTATTTTTTAAAGATTTTATTTATTTATTCACGAGAGACACAGAGAGAGAGAGAGGCAGAGACACAGGCAGAGGGAGAAGCAGGCTCCATGCAGGGAGCCCGAGGTGGGACTCGATCCCGGGACGCCAGGATCCCGCCCTGGGCTGCAGGCAGCGCTAAACCTGCTGAGCCACCAGGGCTGCCCCTCATCTTCCCTTTTAAAGCAGGGGAGAGTCCGGACCAAGTTTAGCTGTGGGGAAAATCTCCGATGGCCAAGGGGAGGATGAGTGGCGAGGGGAGGCCGGAGGTCACCGTGGTCCAGGTGGGAGGTGATGGTGGCCTGAACTTGGGCAGTGGCTGTGGGGATTGTGTGGATCTGAATCCTTGTGTGGCTTGTGTGCCCTCCTTCCTTCATTTGCTCATGAATGTTCGTGAATGTTCGTTGAGCTTCTGTTCTGTGCAGGCCTCTGAAGCTGCAGCTGGGGATGCAGCAGTGACTCTTGCAGATGGCGGCCACACTCTCCTGAGGGGACTGTGCAGGGATGGGGATTCCTGGGCTGGGCTGTGATTCTGGGTTGGGGCTCCCAGGGCTCTGGGCTTTGCACCAGCATTTCCTCTGCATGCTACCCAAAGTGGGGGCTCAGGAGGGGAGGGACATCATCCCCCCATGTGCTCCCACCCAGCATGCAGTCCCAGCTCTTCATCTCCTGGCTAAAGAGCAAAGCACAGCTGGTTCTTTGGGAATGACTTGCCCACTTTGTGCCCCCAAATAAGTCCCCCTGCTCCCGACTTTAATAATCTATCTCTAAAGGAAAAAAACTAAAAAATAAAAATCCATCTCAATGAGCATGACTGCCTGGTAGCTTTGCAAACCATAGGGTCCTGTGACCCTTCTCAAGTTTAGATACTGGGGCTCCTCTCCCTCCCAAGTTTATTGGCTCCATTTTAAAGGTGGACAAACGGATACCTGGGTGGCTCAGTGGTTGAGCATCTCCCTTTGATCCCAGGATTGCGGGATCAAGTCCCACATCAGGGTCCCTGCATGGAGCCTGCTTCACCCTCTGCCTATGTCTCTTCCTCTCTCTGTGTCTGTCTCATGAATAAATAAATAAAATTAAAAAAAAATAAAGGTGGACAAACTGAGCCCAGTGAAGTCAGGACCTTGCCTGAGGTCACAAGCTCCTAGAGCAAAGCTGTGGTGGGACCCATTTGGGTTGAGTGTCTCAGGAAGCCTGCCAGCTGAATGAGGAGCTCTGGACTTGGTGTCCCGGGGCTGCTCTGAGAGTCACTGGGGCAGGGACACCGAGTTCTCCCCGGGGCAGAGTGACTCCTTGGTTTTTCATGACACAGCCACAGCAGCAGCCACAACTGACACATATTGAGCACTTGCTGTATGCCTGGCACGGCTGTACTAAGAATCTTCTCTTTGATTTCATTTAAACCTGGTGATATCCACATTGGTGGGAAAGGCCTGTTTATTTTTATTGCACAAATGAGGACACAGAGGACCAGAAGGGCTTGGTAACTTCTTCGGGTCGGTTTAAAGATTCGGGTAAATGAGCAGTTTACCCTGTTCGCCATTAATCTTTCTGAATTAGGTGAATGAGGAAGAGATTTTAATTCAAATGTCATTGCTGGGCACCCAGCCTTCCCCTACCCCCAAGTGACACACACAAAAAGCAAGACTTGTCAGTGTGGGGTGGTGTTGAGGTTGGGGAAGTTGGAGGGCATGGCTCTGGGCCTTGCAGGTGACAGCAAGGGAAGTCCTAGGATTGCTTCAGTGGTTCTCCTTAAGCTCTGGCCTCAGTTGGAAAGAATTTCAGTTTCAACCTCTCTCCTCTATGTCCCTAATTACAGGCCTGTCCCCCCAGATGTCCACCCAGCCCTATGTGCACATAGCAGTTGAGAGCCTCCCATGTTCCTGGCTCTGGGCTAAGCATTGGGCATTCCATGCGGCATGTGGGGGGCATGGTCTGAGCCCTCCTACCTTGCCTAGTTGTCTCTTTTTTTTTTTTAATATTGTATTTATTTATTTGAGAGAGACAGAGAGCATAAGCAGGGGGGAAGGGCAGAGGGAGAGGGAGAGGCAGGCTCGCCACTGAGCAGGGAGCCTGACATGGTGCTTGACCCAGGACCCTGAGATCATGACCTGAGCTGAAGGCAGACACTTACCTGACTGAGCCACTCAGGCACCTCTCAGACTTGTTTCTTTTGTGTTGTTTCATTTTAAAGATTTTATTTATTTATTCGTGAGACACACAGAGAGAGAGGCAGAGACACAGGACAGAGGGGGAAGCAGGCTACATGCAGAAAGGCTGATGTGGGACTCGATCCCGGGGCTTCAGGATCACACCCTGAGCCAAAGGCAGCTGCTCCACTGCTGAGCCACCGGGCACCCCTCAGACTTGTTTCTTAAGGAGAAACGATGCTGGGGATGCTGAGGGGTGGGGGTACTACCCTAGGATGAAGGGGTCAGAGCAGGCCCTTTTGGAGAGAGAAGTTGGCCTCCCAGAAACAAAGGAGCCACCCCATGTGGGCGAAAGGAGGCATGTGTCCCAGGCTGGGCTGTCACCGCATGGTGGAAATGCTCACACAAAGCAGGAACCCTTCATCTCTTTCTGGATTAATAACTTAACGAGATGCAAAACCATGTAAATGTACCATATGCACTTACGCTGCGTCAGAACTGAATCCGTAAGCAGCCTCTGAGAGCTGCTAGGAAACGTGGTGGTGCCTCTCCCACGCTTCCTTAAAGCCAGCGGGAGGAGGCAGGAATTGGGTCAGTCTGTTGTCACGGCAAGATTGGCTTCACATGGACAAATCAATTCCTAAAAATCGGAGTATTTAGGGAAAATAATCCCTTATCTTCAGACACAGTTACAGTGACGACTAGACAGGGTACAGGGGGAATTACACAGACAGGCCCACTGGGATGGTCATGAAAAGGGAAATATTTTTAGGGCTGGGTAATGCACACATGAGCTCATGCATATCTGTGCACGCAGGCACATCTGTGCACACGCATGTCGCTACACTCACACCCACGCACTTACTCGTTCACTGTCTCCTCAAACGTTATGCTAATTATGCTATTAGTAGGTGCTCATGGGTGCTATTTCTGGCCCAGCCGTTCTGGATTTCTGTTCTATCCTGGAGCCTTGAGTCAGCAGTTCTGGTCCTCAGCTCCTGGCTTTCACTGCGCTGCTCCCAAGTAGGGCAGCCCCATGGCAGGCTGGGTGTCACTGCTATTCAGGCGTGGAAAGTAATGCCCCCCAGACTAGCTGACGGGTGGCCTGCCTGGTGAGGGGCCGCTGCTCCGGCCAGGGACCTCACCAGGACCCGCTCTCTGTTTCCAGTGAGGGAAGGAGCAAGACACCTTGAGCTTCTGAACGTGCCTGTTTGTGTTTTCATCTTGGAAGCATTGCCACCCCAAAAGGCCTCCCTGGAGCCATGGGGAGGAACCCTCTCCCCACGCAGAAGGGGCACCTGATGTTCTCAACCTGTTTCTCCAGTCTGGCCTTAGAAACCTGCTTTGCTAAAAAAAAAAAAAAAAAGAAAAAAAAAAAAAGAAACCTGCTTTGCTGCTGATTTTGGCAGCTGGGAGGTCCCATCTCTGTTTACACCTGCTTGTTTTTCTTAAAAGATCTGCCCCCCCCACCCCCACCGAGTTGCCTCTAAAACCAGTCAGCATAAGCTCTAGAGGAACTCAGTGGATTAACACATCAACCTTCGAACCAAATACGGTATTTAATCTCTCTTAACAGGCCCTGAAAAGTACTTACAGACTTTTCTGTTCTTGGAAATATTTCCCTGAGAAGAAAGGTGGATACCACTGGCTGTGTTCTTGATCTGAAAGAAAGGCGGCTGGTCCAGGCACGTCAATTATTTCTCTTCTTCCCAAGTTTGAGTGAAACTTGACTTTATTCCTGAGTATGAGCTTGAATATTGGAGGTCAGAGTTTTATTTGACCCACGTCCACCTTGGACCACCCTGTTTTTGCCTATGACCTTAAACCTAGTTTATAAAACTAGTCAGAGGAACAGGTCTGGATTATCCGAAGACAGTTATTACCTGAGAAAGGCCACTTAAAATGAACCCATGTAATAAATCAAAGGTTTTTTTTTTTTTTTTGAGGATTTTATTTATTTCTTTTATTTATTCACGAGAGACACACACACACAGAGGCAGAGGGAGAAGCAGGCTCCCTGCGGGGAGCCTGATGTGGGACTCGATCCTGGCACCCCGGGACTCAGGATCACGACCTGAGCCAAAGGCAGACGCTCAACCACTGAGCCACCCAGGTGCCCAATAAGTCAAAGTCTTATGGTAACAGCGTGGAAAGGGTTTAGCTGTGACTTTACCTTGAGAAAGAAATGAGAAATTATGAAAATGGTTAGTTGTATATATAACAAGATGTAGGAGGTCATGATTACCATATGCTAGTTTTTAGAACGAACAAAGCATTCCAGCCCTGGGTGACTGCCTGAGTTTCAGGGTTGCGAGTTCCTCCCTCTCACACGCGAGTCCCTTCTCCATACACCCATGAGGGCTTTAAGAGTTTTCTGAAGGGCTTCTCTCAGCATCTTGATCTTGACATTCCCTCTTCGAAGCTGTCTCCTTCTTCATCCCTCCGATCCCCTCTGGTGGTTCACCGATGGCCGGCTGTCACGGCTTCTCCAGAATCGGTTTCTCTGACTTAGGGTGTCCTGCGTGTTCCCCCAGGTTTTAGCTTCCTTTGCAGTTGGCAGCACGGGGTATTTGCCTGATGGTCGTCGAGAGACAACTGGTGGCCACTTTGAAGCCAGGAGGGCTTCCTTCCCTGTGGGAGGGGAGGACCGAGTCTGTAAGTGGTTGCTCCCTGGCCCATCATCCCCATCAGGCTGATCCTTGCTTCCTCCTCCATAACCTTGTTGCCGTGGCAACACAGATGCTGGGGACGCTCTCCTCGGGATGGAGCAACTGGAAATCTGTCCTCTGGGAACTTCTTGGCTTTCTGATATTACCGAGTGCCTGGGGGTGGGGGCGGGGGGCTGAGTAGTCACTGCTCTGCCTGCAGAAGCCGCCCCATGACATTGATGTTACCTTGGCAGAAGGGTCTCTTGGCAGAGGACCCAGGGGAGAATAGGTTGAGAATGTCAGTCACAGGACACCTGCTCATCCATGGAGTGGCCTTTTCCTTTTTTTTTCGAACCCGCTGGGTTTTATGAATTCTGTGACTGATCACGATTGTTGCCCTTTTCGCTTTGGCTGTCGGGAAACTTAGGGCCAAGCTTATTCCAACAAATACTTCCGGAATAACGTTACCCCTTCTGGCTTCCATACACCTTTTCTAGCTGAATTTCTTCTATGGTCTCTTGAATTGCAAGCCTAAGTGCTTTCTAAATTTAGGTAGGGTCTGTTCCCTAAAAAGTGATCCCAGGAGTTCTCCTGCATTTCCATCTCAAATGAGCTGAATGAATTCGGTAAAGACAGAAGGATGTTGAGGCTCTTATTTCGTCTTCTTGGACTTGGCGTTATGTTACTGATTCCTCCTCCACGTGATGAGACTTCTGGGCACTAACTTAAAGTTTTGCATAGACCTAGCGTTTGCCACACCAGCCTGCCTGCCTGCCTTCTTGTAGGAAGCAAAGACTAACATTGTAACCTGCATTCTTAATTTTGAAGTAAAAGTGTGTCTCATCTCTCTTTCTTTTCTGGCACATCTTGGGGTGCCTCTCTGGGTGCGACAGTAAAACCCTCAACCTCCATTCTCGATCATGACAGAATTGAAAGGACTTACCCCACAAAGGGTAGTGTTTGGAGCCGTCTTTGCTTGGAAGGAACTCTGGAAGGTCTCATGGGTAGGATATGGTGAAGGTGGCAAGGAAAACATACAGTAGATCAGCCCTTTCTAAAGAAGAAAGGGAATCAACTTCCTGGAAGAGATGAGATTTTATCTGAGCTTGTGCTTCAGCCTGAGGAAACCACTCTGGCTCCTAAGGGCGAGGATGTGAGGTTGAACGTTGGAGTCTAGAAGATGAATAGATTCTTCTGGCCCCAGAAATGAAAGAAACCCATTAGTCTTCTCCCCTTTCTCTGTTCATCAAATGATTGAAGACTTTTTTAAAAAAAGATTTTATTAAAAATAAATAAATAAGTAAAGATTTTATTTATTTATTTGAGAGAGTGAGCAAGAGAGAGAGGGAGAAGCAGACTTCCCACTGAGCAGGGAGCCCAATGTGGAGCTTGATCATGACCTGAGCCGAAGGCAGATGCTTAACCGACTGAGCCACCCAGGCGCCCCTGGATAATTGAAGAGTTTTGCCAGGACCTCCTCCCACGCCCTCTGAGGTGTCATCCCCATATGTTTATGGAGCCCTGGCTGCATGTAGGGCATGCTGCATGGCTGGAAAGCAGAGTGCAGGTGCAGGCACATGGAAAAAGTGGGATGAATAGGATGAGAAAGTGCCAAGGCTCCGACGTGCCAGTGGTTGAGAGAAGTCTGAGGGCCTGCCGGGACTGACCCTCCCAGGAACTGACCCGGAGCTAGGACTGATACCCCAGGAGGCGTTGAGAGAACTGGGAAAGGTGGGGTGGGGCACCTCCTCGGCTCTGCGGTCACAGGAAGGACCCTGGCTCTGCTCAAGGACAGGGTGGAGCGAGTCATAGGATCAAGGCCAGGATATGGAATTGGGCCGCTGTCAGCTTCTGGAGCAAGGTTGTGTAACATGAGAGATGTGTCTCCAAAGCCCATGGAAGAGGATCTTAGATCTGTAAAACCTGGCGGGGAGTGTGCCTGAAGTGTGCCACTCTTGCCCACACTTGGTCCTGTTCATTGGACCTGCTGGTCTCAGGGTCATGTTCACATGTAGGTGCTGAACTCAGGCCACATGGGAGGCCCGAGATGGAAGAGCTGCCACTGGGTGGAACCCTAGGGGGAGGGCAGGGAGCACAGAGTACTGAGACAGGGGTTGGACTTTTGGGGCCTTGGGCGGAGGAGAAAGTTGCAAGCAGGCAGTTGATGGTACTGTCAGATGGAGCCTGGCTCAAGTTTGACTCCTGAAAGAGAGGGTCCACATGGTTTCGTGTAGCCTCCCCGCCGGGCCCCACCCCGAGGTATTGGACGGTGGTGAAGACCGGGGACTTAAAGAAACAGGACCCGGGCCATTCTCCATCTGTGTTTACATTCTTAGTGCTCTCCAGATGGGTTTTTTTTCTGTGATCTGACCTACTTTTCTTCAGTGTGTGTGCTTGGGCTAATTAGCAGTGCAGGGGTCCGTTGGTCCTGTTTGGAGAGTGTGGCTGCTATGGCAACTGGAGACTTCTCTGAGGCCACAGGCAAAGATAGAGCCGCTCAAGTTTGTCTCGGGCTGTCAGAGGTGCTTCACGTTGCTCGCCCTTCTGGACTGTGGCTCAGTCCCTTGGACCTTGGTGGGATTTAATCTCTACCATATAATTTATCTCTCAGTTACAGAGATTTGATAGACTCATTAAACACTTACAGGCTGGGTACATGGCAAGTGCATTAAGATGTGTTAAATTACTAATTGTGTTAGAAATGATGGGTGCACCCCTTGATTTACCCAGGTTTCTAGGGTGTCTGGGAGATGTCACCAGGAGGGTTGGTAGTAAAGCCCATCTAAGTGGGCCTAGCCTGCCCTCAGGGTCCCAGAATATATGTGCTATGGTCCAAAAGCCCCAAGAGGGGCTGAGTTTAGGATCTCATTGCAGCCCCAGTTAGAAGTTCCAGAGATTACTGGCTTGCTCTGGAGGGGAAATGTTCTGCTTGGGGCAGCCAGGGTAAAGTCTGGAGAACGGGCTGGGAATGAAGAGGTGGTAAGGAAGGGAGGGGCAGCTGGGCCACGCGAAGGGAGCCCCTTCTGGGAGAAAGGCCCGGAGTCAGCAGAGGGGAGCCGTGACATGGCATATGTAGCCTCAGCCCGGATCGTGGCCTGAGGCGGTGCTCAGTGCAGTGTGAGTACTGGGGGAGCAAGCGCTAGGAGCACTAACTGCATGCATTTTAGTAATTCCAGATGGAATCTGTGCTTTCTCACTGTGCGAACCCATGATTGAACCTTTGTGGAATGATTTGGGGTGGGACGGGGAGGAGGCAAGGAAGAGGGGGGCAGTGACAGGCAGGAGTGCAGTGTATGGGGTGGTGTCTGTGTCATGAGCGGTCCCTGTGGATGACCAGAACCCAGGGCTCCACGGAGCACTGATACGAGGTCACAGGGCCCTGGACCGTGGTTTCGGGTTCCCTTGGTCTGACTTGAACAGTTTGTCTATTTGCTTCTTGTCAGCCGGTCCTCTTGGTCCTATCTGTGTATCTTCAGCACCTTATCTTGATCAGCATGGGCTGCTGTAGCAAAAACCAATGTGGTCTGGGGGGCACAAACAAAAACACGTACTGCTCACAGTTCTGGAGGCTGCAAGGGTGACAGTGTGGCTGGATTCTCAGCGAGAGCCATCTTCCTGGTTTTGCAGAAGACAGCCTTCTTGCCGTGTCCTCACTTGGAGGAGAGGGAGAAGGGGGTGGGGGAAGCACATTTGCAACCCGTGGCAAGCCCTTGTCTTCTGGAATACTCTCCCTCCCTCCGTTTTTCTGTTGGCTGAATTACTAGATGAGCAAATATGTTTTAAGTATGTATAAACTGAGCATCAAGAGGTCCCGAATGAGGGCGTGAGAAGCTCTTGTGTAAGCACACTGTGCAACTCGTCACGTGCGGTATTCCGTGGCATCACCAGGCCCCACGTAGCACTGGTCTCTCCCCTGGTTCTCAGTGGTGTTGTAGGCATCACGGAGTTGGTGGCAGCGTAAGTGAAGTATCAGTGTGTCATGACATTTGAGTTGTTGGGGTTCTAAATCAAAGCACTTCATTTTACTGCTTCCTCATTTCCTTAATGGCACTTACTTAGGGGAAAATGCTTCTCGTAAAGAAGGAAAGAAAATTAGCACTGCACAGCACCAGTTAGGGGCCGGCTCGTGGGACTGTGTGTGTGTGTGTGTGTGTGTGTGTATATATATGTGTATATATATATATACATATATATATATGTAAAATTTTATTTAATTTCCCAATACCCTGCAAAGTAGATGCTTTCTCTCTTCTGCCAGCTGGGGAAGCAGAGACTTAGGCTGGTTGAGCGGTTGGCTCTAGGCGACCCCATAATGAGAAAGAAGTCAAGATTGGAATTCCCAGCTCATTTCAAAGCTCTCTCCTGCTTTTGCAGGAAACCCCTACCTGCTGAGGGTGAGGACTCTTGGATTGTTCCGTGCTTTCATGTGTCATGAACAAAAAAGCAGATGGGTTCTGATTGTGGTTCTGCCAACTTTGGCTCAAGGCCATACTCTCCGTCCCCAGGGAAGGGGTCACTTTCCTCAAAAAACTAAGTCTACGTTAGTGCTTATGAAAGAAAGTTTCAGCTCCACATAATGTGGTGGCTTGGACTCCCAACTGCCCACTGGACCCAAGAGATCTGCTTTCTGAGGGGAAACCAACCCTCAGGTGCTGGAGGCCAACATATCACAAGATCTCTGCCCCCAGATGACACCCTGCCCTGACAGTGAGTGATGGCTTCCCCGGGGACGCTTTCTGGAGCAAGCCTCACCAGGCCACCCTGATGGTGACTCTCCAGGAGACTGACACAGTCATCAGCCATCTTCATGGAAATGCAAAAGTCTCAGTATTTCCTGGAAATTTCATGTGTCCTGGGAAAGAGTTTGGATTTTTCTGGCTTTTTGTTTGACACTGATCTTAAACAGGCACAGAAGAACATCAGCCCACCACGACGTTTAGAACCATCCTGACATTTTGAGCTGCAACCTCAAAAGTCCCTGTCCAAACATCCTTGCCACAGTTTGAGAAAACACTCTCCGTGTATTGGAGGAAATTTGAAGATGCTTTGAGCAGTCCTGTTTTCCGTTTTATTTTTCTTTTGGCCACAGTTTAGATGCATTTTAAGCTTGCACCAGGGGGTGAAGACCTGCGAGGTAAAGTGTAGAAGGGTTTTCAACTTAGCCCCAGGGACTCACTTTAATTCAATTGTCAGTCTGCCTTCGGAGCTCAGAATACAGTTGCATTGAAAGTAGAGCAGAGGCAAATGGTCAGGCCCCCAGGTGTGCCCTGAACCTCTGAACCTGTGAGAGGTAAAACCCTTCTGTAGAAGCTTTTGGTGAGAAGGCCCAGGAGCCCAAGCCTTGAACCTTCCTGAGGTACCTGTTGTTAGGTGGGGGATTGGGCTGGCTGGGTGGGCATTGTTGCCCTCAGCAGGGCATGGGGTGCTTTTGGAATCACAGAGATGGGCCGTTTGATTGCAGGTCACGGCAAGCTGCCTTTTCCCTGGACACCTTGCGGGCTTACCAGCTCGCCTGGCCTCTGGTTCCGATGAGCCCTTGTTCAGGGCTTCCCCTGTAGAGAACTGGTGGGCGAAGATGGGGTTGCAGGCCCTGTGCTGCTCTCTCTCCACCTTGCGCACCCCGCAGCCTCCACCGATGGTGCGAGCACACTGGAGGCCGGGCCTGGGTTCGCTGTGAGCAGGGATGAGGCTCATCGGGCTCCAGGCCCGGCCGCCGGCCTGAAGGAGGCAGAAGCGGGCAGCGGCAAACCGCACGCGTCTTGCACACTGCGCACCGCAGCCTGTTTACCTGCGGCTCCCCTTGCACACGCAGGCTGGGGCGGGAACGTGCATTCCCTTCCTCCGGGGTGAGAATACCCCCACTTCTCTCTGCATCCGCCCGGCCGTGACCACCACGCCCCTGCCTCCGAGGGGAGGGGGGGGGCCGGGGGGCTCCCCAGCGCGCCGTTCATTTGCATTTCAAAGCCACACAATGGGGGGCGGTGGGGGCGAGGCTGGGGGAGGCTGCGTGGGTGGGTGCCGAGGGAGGGTCTTCGCCCTCCCCCACCCCGTATCCGGAGCCGGCGGGGGAGCTTTGTGCAGATGCGGGCGTCGGGGCTGCTCGGCGGTGATGACATCACCGAGTGGCACACAGAAGCCGGCCGCCGGGGTTAGGAGCAGCCCCGCCTGGACCACCCCGCGCTCGCGCTCGCACGCGCCCCCGGGCAGAGCCGCGCACGGCCGCGCTCGCGCGCACTGGGAGGCGCGCACCCTCGCTCCCTCGCTCCCTCGCGCGCTCGCTCCCCGGCCCCTCGGCCGCAGCTCCCGCCGCCCGCCGCCCCGCCGCCGCCGCCACGGATGCCAGCGGCTGCTCCCATCTGCAGTGCAGCAGCCCCGGCCGCCGGCCGGTCCGCCCCGGCCCCCGGCTCGAGGAGTCGCGCCAGGACGCTGGCCCCGCTCGCGGCTAGTCTGCTCGCCAGGGCGCAGCGAGGATGGGAGGGTCGCAGTCCCTGCAGCCAGTCCCAGCCAGCGACCCGAACCTGGAGGCTTCCGAGGCAATGTAAGTGCTCCGCGGGGGCCGGCCCGGAGCCCCCCCCTCCGCTCCCTGGGAGGAGGCGAGGCTGCCCGGGCTTTGTTAGTGTCGCCTCTCCTGCTGCCGCTGCAGCCCCGAGCCGCGGCTGGCCCAGAATTCTCGGCAGCCTTGCACGGCTTCGCCTGGTGGCTGCTCCCCCAGCATTTGATGCTCCCTCTGCAAAGAGCATCTGGTAGCCCCAGGGTACTACCCCTCCTCGGGGGCGGGGTGGGGGCGCAAAAATGACCCCGGGGCATTGGACCTCAGGTGTTCAGCAGCCCACTGCATGTTCCGGGGCTCCCTGCCATGAGCATCTTAACTCTGCACCCCCCCCCCCCCCCAGCACAGTGGTATTTCCTGCCAGGGAACAGCCGGGCATCAACAACGGCCTCTTGGGAAGAACCCTTAAGTGTGGCAGCTTGGTGCCCATGGAGACAGACCGGTTTAGGGGCAGCCAGTCGCGTGGCAGGGCAGATGGCGTGGATCGAGGCTGGGAGACATTCAGTCCTCTTAGCCTAGGCATCCATACTCACTCTGCTGAACACTGTCGAGGACAAGGCTGCTGGCTATTATTAGTGAAGCCAGCCGAAGTCTCGTCATTGGTCCACTGGTCCAAGCAGGGTTTGGCTGTGCATTGATTGATTCAGGAATCCGATCTTTTCTCTAAACCACAGAGCCGGTGTGCTCAGAAGTGGCCCTTATCCTGGATGGGTGTCCGTTAGAATTGGCATTTCTGCACGGTTTTCTCCGTTTCCTTTCCAGGCGTGTCTGGAGGATGGGGCTCACTGAGCAGATCTGGCTGCCGGGGGCGGGGGGCACCTTCCAGCAGCTCAGGCTTGTGTCCCGAGTGGGCCTCCACATCCCAGCCTTACCTACTCTGCTTTCCCAAAGAGAAGAATGTGTTTCAAATAGAGTACTGGGGGGGGGGGGGGGCCTTGGGGGTGGGGATGTAGGTAAAGTGGTGGGATCCTGAGAGCCATTGATGTGTAGATTAGAAGATTTGCCAGGATTGGTCTGTGTGTTGTAGTAGGGACTGAGTGCCATGTGGGGCTTCCTCACTGGTCCCCACGCCTGGGCTTCAGTGAGGAGCTGTCTCCGTGCGGTGATGTAATGCTAGGCTGAGCCTCATGGTTTTCTAGGCTCGTCTCTTTAGCAGCGAACCATAGTTAGGAGCAGGTGTGCACTGATCATTTGTCTTCATCCTTGTAGCTTGGGAAAGCGTCATCTTACCACGGGAGGCACATCGAGCTGGAGACTTTTTCCTTTTTTTGATGCCGTGGGCCTTGGACTACGCCTACCCTGTGTTTCGTCCGGGTGTAGTATTGTTAGATGCGTGGAAATGCGTACCACCATGAAAGGCTCCAGCCTAGGCAGAAAAGAACAATCTCAACCTATGTATTAAAAGTCTCTAAACCGGAAATTGGTTAATCAGTGGGAGTCACCAGCTTAGCAGGTATCAGGACTCACGCCTGTCAAAGAGCTTACGAGACTTAGAAGAGACAATGTGACCGCATGTTTGGGAAAATATGCTCTTCAGCCATTGGAAATTCAGCTCACCAGTCCCCAACATCCCCGCCCTCTTTCCCTGCGGAGTTAACAAACAACCAGTATTCTGTTGGCTGAGGGCTGAGTTTGGGGAGATTCTGTTTTAGGCAGAAGCTGTGTTTTTGGAGAAAGCCCCGAGGTACTGCCCTGTGGGGATAGTGGTGTTTCAATAAAAGTCCAGGTTGATTGGCCACATTGTGCTGGAAGCTGCTTATCAATATTGCATGGTTGAGTTGGTCCCTATGCACCAGCCTGAGGCGTCTCTCACCTGAACTGCTACTTCTGCAATGTCTCTAAATAGTGATCTTTAGGATAGTCCTCTTACTCATTCACAGATCCCACTCTCCATCCCCCTAACCTTTTTGTTTTTAAAAATGGAGAGGGACTGGTTGGGGCTGGTGCCATTCCCAGCAACTATTCTCTCTAAAATCCCATCTCTGCATCTGAATAACAAGGGCTTGTTTTTCTAGTATAGAGTTGCTCACTTCCAGTCCAGAGATTTTAACAAATGTATTAAGAGAGGACCCCTATTCTGTACAGGCACAGGCCTTTCATGATAGTATGTGTTTCCATGCACCTAAAAATGTGTGCTTGTGAATAATACACAAAAGTGTGTAGCAAGCACATGGTCCGTGGTGAAAAAGAGCCTTTCCCTATTTGTCAGGGTTGCGGGGGTGGAGATGGACTTGGGGTGCACACCTGCTGATATACCGTCCATGACACGGGGAAATCTAGGCCATTTTCCTTTTTTTTCCCCTGAAAGGTGAGAGTTGGACCTGAGTTGGGTCCATGTGGAAAAGTGAAACCCAAAGACAGAGGGAGGCAGGATGATTTGGAAGTGCCTGCCGGATTTTTTTTAGTTCCAGGATTTCTTTCCTCTTGATTTCAGGTTTTGGGTGCCTTTGGGTGGCTCTTGTAGCCCTGGCTGGTGACCTCACTCTGTACAGAGCACAGTAGGGTCAGTGAGTGGGGGTGGAGGTGGGGTGGATAAGACCCTAGTCCTGAGTCTCCTGTGTGGCCAGTAGAAGCCTGAAGCCTGGAGGGGTAGAGCACTGGGAGGCTGGGAGTTGGGGCTGAGGGATGAAGGCTCAAACATTAACCCTTTCCTGACTCCTCCCAGGGTAGTCCCAGAACTGCTGCCTTAGCTTCCCCTAAGGGCTTCTTACAAATGCAAGATCTCAGGCCCCAACCCAGACTGGCTGGATCCAGATCTCCATTTTAACCAAAGATTTGTAAAGATGCTGGGTGAGCTGTAGACTGAGAAAGTTTGAGAAGCCCTGAGCTAGCTAAGTCCTCTCTCCATCCTGGTCCCTGAGGAACTCTGGCCACTTCTCTGGCTGGTTCTTTCCTGTCTGGGAAGGAAGTTCTGGGAGCAGCAGTAGCCCCTGTTTCCAAACAGAGCAGGGATAGCGGGGAGAGGAGACATCCACAGCAGAAAACACTCCCTTCCCTGCCTGGAGCGCTGGGAAGTGCAGGGAAGGGACCGGAAGTGCTAGAGTGAGTGTGGTCTCCGCTATTGATTAGACCTGCCATCGATCAGATCTGCCTCAGATCTGCCGTTCCTGCCTTCCTTCCGCAGCAGCCCCTTTGCGGCTGGCCTTCTGCTAAGTGGAGCAGCGTGAAGTATTTTACTCTTTGTTTGATTGGAGCCTGCCTCCCTGTTCCCAGGCTCCCCGATGATCAGATAATGGATGCTGATCGATGATCCATGATCGACTAGGGGAACCCATGCCCCTGTAGATCAGAGTAGGAGGGCCAGGCCGGGTGGAGAAATGTGACAAAGCCAGGGTAGCCTGTCCTGGGGGATGGTGAGGTCCTGGTGGGTGGTGACGCCTTGGTGGGTGGTGAGGCTCCCTGGTGGGTGGTGAGGCTCCCTGGTGGGTGATGAGGCGCCTTGGTGGGTGGTGAGGCCCTCTGGTGGGTGGTGAGGTCCTCTGGTGGGTAGTGAGGCTCCCTGGTGGGTGGTGAGGCCCTCTGGTGGGTGGTGAGGCCCTCTGGTGGGTGATGAGGCACCCTGGTGGGTGGTGAGTCCCTCTGGTGGGTGGTGAGGCCCCCTGGTGGGTGGTGAGCAGGGAGGCAGAGGAAGGGAAGTTTATAGAAAGTGGCAGGTACACAGTGGAGGGGTCAGGCTCGGACTAAGAGAAGGATGTGGCATCTGCCAGGATGGAAGAATGGGTTGAGAGCACACTGGGGGAATATTGAGGAGTTTGGGCCCGGGCTTTGCGATGCAAGCAGTAGTTGAGAGAGTGACCAAGGCAGGAGCACTCGTGGGCGCCACCCCTCTAGGGGGCTGGACCTCTGCACCCATCTGGGTCACAGACTTGGAAGCGGAGCCTTGATCCCTTCCTTTCTCCTGTGGCCCCCAATCCTCTCTCTCTGTCTGTAGCTCTTGAGAAGGCCCAGTGACTCTGGTTCTGCCCACCCCGTCACCTCAGGAGGGCTTCTCAGAGGGAGGGCCATGACTGTGAAGACTCGGAAGACAGGAGCATCGGACTGTGGCAAAAGTGGGGACATGGGGTGCCTGGAAATTGTTGGCATTTCAGTAGCTCAGAAGGGGCCAGAGAGGGCTGCTGGAGCTCCTGACAGGAATTTCTCTTTAGGCCTCAGTGGCTCTCTTTCAAAGCCTTGTTTCTGGAGGTGACCCTTGGCTCAGTCATTTAGCTTAAATGACAGCATCCCTAATGCGGGCTGCAGACGGCTGCTCAGCTCTGGAAACATTTCTCATGTTGGATATTAGCGTTGGGCAAAATTAGTAGTTTGTTCCCCCTAATGTTGAATAACTGCAGTTATTCATGCAGTGGGAGTTGCCTGAGTCCTGAGACAGCCTGGGTGCTGTCTTAGTTCGGGTCTGTTAAGACAAAAATACCACTGATGGGGGGCCAGGGGCCTTAAGAGCAGACACTTAGTTCTGGAGGCTAAGGTCTCAGATCAGGGCACTGATGGATTTGGTGTCTAGTGAGGACCCCCTTCCAGGTTTGATAGATGGTTATGCCCTCAGTGCTTCCCTGACCACAGAAAAGGAACAGAGATTTGGTCCTTTTGTGGTAGGAAGGAGAGAGGGAGGGAGAAGGAGGAGGAGAGAGAGAGGAGGCTGGGGGGCAATGGGGAGAGAGAGAGAAAGAGGGACCTGTCTCTTCTTTTAAGGGCACTGATAACATTCACGAGGACTCCACCCTCATGACCTGATTACTTCCCAAAGGCCCCACATCCAGATACCATCACACCAGGGATTAGTTTCAATGTATAGATTATTTGGGGGGAGCGCAAACAGAGTCCATAGCAGGTCCTTTCCTCGGCTGTCATTTCTAGATATCTCCAGCATGGCACCTGTCACAACAGGCCCTTTACGACTTTGTTTTTCTTTCTTTTTTTTTTCTTTTTAAAGATTTTATTTACTTATTCATGAGAGACACAGGCAGGGGGAGAAGCAGGCTCCATGCAGGGAGCCCAATGTGGGACTCGATCCTGGGTCTCCAGGATCACGCCCTGGGCTGAAGGCAGGCGTCAAAGCGCTGAGCCACCCAGGGATTCCCCTTTACTACTTTCTCTCTGGGGTTTACCAGTAGGCATTCTCTAAGGTGAGCTCAAGGCCAAGAACATTCCAAGGCCCTCCAGGTAGCTGCCGGTTGTCTGAGGAATCATGCCTTCCCTTTCTGCTGGGGCCCTGGGATGGGGTGCCCACTGATGGGAGGGTGAGCAGCCAGGACTGGCATATTTATGGAGTGACTGCGGGTGAGCGTTACAGCTGTGACAGTAAAGTCTGGACCACTCTTTCCCCATTGACCCTTGACCCCTAACCCCATGTTTCTTTCCACAGTCTATGGTCTCTTTCTCTGGCTGTATCTTTGGTTGCTTAGGAACCACTTTAGCTTGAGATATGATTGGCTCTTCTTGCCAGATGGATTGCCTGAGCCGGGGCCCGAATTCCTGGGTAAGCAAAGGATGCTGAATAATTCCATCCTTTCCCCTTAAGATTAATGATGAGGACTTAGGCATTGTAAACAGTTGCTCCATGAAAACCCATTGTTCATGGACCAATACTTGTGTTTCTGATTGGACAGGAGTCTTAGGGGGAGCCTGGTTGGCCAGGAAGAGCTGACTTAGCTTTGCTCATACACATGCATCCTGAGCTGGAAACAATCGCTCAGATGACACTGGTTCTGTTTGTAATTACAGATTCACGTTAGCAGTTGTTTCTAGAGAGCAGGTGGGTGCTGTTTGCATCCCCAAACACGGGAACGGAGCTGGATGCTGCAGTGTCAAAGCCAAGAGTGAGAAGTTCTGTAGCCCTCTGCCGAGTAGACTAGATTTAGCGGAAACTTGTGTGTGCTGGGTGCTTTCCATTATAGAAATGATATATCTCTTAAGCCTATGAGACAGGCGCTTCCACTCCCATTTTATAGGTGGTGAAACTGAGGCCTCTGGATAGTTTAAATCAGGGGCTCAGCAAACCTTTTCTTTCTTTTTTTTTTTTTTTTTAAAGATTTTACTTATTTATTCATAGAGATGCAGAGAGAGAGAGAGGCAGAGACACAGGCAGAGGGAGAAGCAGGCTCCATGCAGAGAGCCTGACGTGGGACTTGATCCAGGGTCTCCAGATCACACCCTAGGCTGCAGGCGGCGCTAAACCGCTGCGCCACCGGGGCTGCCCAGCAAACCTTTTCTATCAAAGCCTGAAGAGTAAGTATTTTAGACTCTGCAGGCCATCTGGTCTTTGTTGCAAGAACTCAACTCTGCTGTTCAAGTGTGAAAGCCGTCATAGACAATTGGTAAACCAGTGTTCTAGCAAATCTTTACTTATAGAAACAGGTAGCTGGTTGTAGTTTGCTGACCCCCCCGGTCATACAGCTGGTTGGTGTAGTTCTGGGATCCGTGTCCCCTACCCTTATGACCATTCATGAGCACAGGGGTCTTCAAGTCTTTGGCCTGGGCCACCTTCTTTGTCTCTCTCTGCTCTCCCCAAGACGTCTCACGGACTCCAGTACTGTTAGGTACCAAGAGCGCTCTGGTTGATACGGTTCCCTCTCCTCTTAGCACTGCGCACATCCAGCTGCTTACTTCGTATCTCTGCTGGGCTTTCTGATGGAGAGCTCGGGCTTAATGTGTCCAAAACTGAACTGATGACTTACCTTCTCTCAAACACAAAAAAACGTATATACAAAGTAACCCAGTCCCACCCCAGCTCCCTGTCTCAGCACGTGGCACCCCGGCCAGCCAGCCGCTCCATCTGGACACCTCGTAGTGAAGCCTCGTCTTCTCTTCCTTCTCCTTCTTTCTTCCTTAAGCAGACTGGATCGTGGCCCTTCCCTGTGTCTGTGTCCCCCCTTCCCCGTGGGGGTCTGCAGGATGGCCCTCCCACCTCCCTTTGCCAGCTTTTCTCCTGCCACACTGATCACCCATCAGCGCCTTGGAACACGCAGCGCTCAACTACCTCAGAGCCTTTGCACACACTGTAGGTTGTCCACAAAGCATCCTGCGCCGTGCTGGCCTGGCTGGCTCCTCCTCCAGCTTAGTTCTCGATGGCTTTTCCTGCTGTTACTCTCTGGTGCTGTCCAGTAGGACCTTGGGGGATGATGGAAAAGTTCTATAATCTGCACTGCCCAGGATGATAGCCACCTAACCGCGTGTGGCTCTTGAGCACTCGCAATGTGTGCAGTGCCTCCAAGAAACTGGATGTTAAATTTTAATTGAAATAGCCACGTCTGGCCAGAGGCAGTTGTGTGGGACACCGCGGCTCTGCCTCCCTCTCGTGTATGAGTTCTTCGTAACACTCTGTGCATTTGTAGTTATTTGATGTGTCTCTTTTAACTGTTCTCATCAGCGTGGAAGCAACCCGAGAGCATTCTGTTTGTTACGCTTGTCCCCAGTATCTCGCACAACGCCGAGCACATAGTACGTCCTCAGTAAGGATCTTGTTGAGTGAATAAATGCATGGAGAGATGAATGAGTCTTACTGGCACAGGAATGGAATGAGTCTTACTCCTAGGCACATCTGCTCCACACTGAGCTGTGCAGAGGGGCCCTGCAACCAGGAACTCGGAGGGGTGGGGAGAGGCTTGGCTGGACCTCGGGTGGTAAGGTTCTATGGGCCCCACGTTGAGGACTGGACGCATGGCCACGGGGACAAGCCAGCTCAGTACTCTGCCTGCCTGTCACTACCATGTGGTGTCACAAGAGCCTGCCAGTGCCACTGGGTGCAGGAAGCGTGACACTGCCTAAATGCTCTTGCCCAGAGCATCCCAAGAAAGCACACTGAAGCCTGCAGCTGATGGCAGGTCGGTTGGTGACACTGGAGCCTGTCTCCTTCCTGTGCACCACAGCCCTACTGTCTCCCCTTCTCTCCTCCTGCATGGTTTGCTCCTCTTAGAGGACTGCGCGCCCAGCTCCCCTCTGCTCCGCTCAGCGCTGGCGCTGGCCATCTCTCAGCTGGAGTCTCTGGCCTGCCTTCATCTCCTTCCACCTGGGAAGCTGCTCCTCTTGGGTGGACCAGGTGGCTGCTGCCTTAGCTACAGAGGCTTATGAGGAGGCTGGGGTGGCGGGTGTGGACAGCAGTGGATTGCTTTCGTTTCCGTGTTCTTTGCCTTTGTAAAGGAGAATAGCTCCAAGGGCCAGGAAGGTGGGTCTTCTGCACTGAGCATCCCATGGCTGTGTAGGAAAGTACCTGCTGGGGTCGTGGGACTTCCCAGAGCTTGTTTTGCACCTGCCAGCCCTCCTGATTTAGAAGGCTGTTTCTGGGTTCGCCCCTTCCATGGTTTCCTCTGTTTTGTCCTTAAGCAGAGGCAGCAGCAGCCTCTGGCTCTGGGCAGTGGTGGCGGCAGCCCCTGGCCTCAGTTTGCTCTGTGTTGTTGTGCAGCTGACCACCCAGACCCTATTGGGGCCGGTTTGCTGTCAGCATCCAGGCTTCACTTACCTCCAGGTGTTGATGGAGACCCAGAGTCTGAGAATTTTAGAGCTGAGACATCAGGATCTTAGAAGTCACAGGGAGCTTGTTCTTAACAGAACGGTTGTTTCAGATCCCACAAGCACATCATTTGTGAAACAACCACTTGGGCCTTTCGTGCTGGTCTTTATTCAGAGGGAGTCCAGTAGTCATTTTTAATCTCTGTCCCGTTAACTTCCAATTTGCTAAAAAATATATTTTAAGATGGACCGTATTATTTGATAAGCATGGATCAGGGCATCTTTCCAGGGCAGCGAAGTAGCTTACATTGCAAATTCTCTCTCCAGAGGGATGCAGTGGATAATTTATCTGGGAATAAAAGTGATGGGCTGTCGGCCCGTGGCCCTGGCCTTCCCTTGAGTCTTAGCTTGTGTCTTTGCTCTAAAGTGTCATTTTTTTCTGATTCCTTCCGTCTCCTCAGGGATATTCTAAAGATCAGTTTCCAAAGAGGGTCGCTGTTTTCCCTGTTCATCCTGAGAGGGAATCGGCTAGACATAGGCCATTTGTTGAGGTTGAAGCTTGACATCTTTTATTTTATTTTAAATATTTTATTTATTTATTCATGAGAGACACAGAGAGAGAGGCAGAGACACAGGCAGAGGGAGAAGCAGGCTCCATGCAGGGAGCCTGATACAAGACTCGATCCCAGGTCTCCAGGATCATGCCCTGGGCCGAAGGCAGATGCTCAACCGCTGAGCCACCCAGGGATCCCTGAAGCTTGACATCTTTTAAAGCTCTGCTGCTCTTTGGGCCGGAGAAAAAAATCCAGTGGGACAGAGCGACACCGTGAAAGTTGCCAACCTGCATGTGGCTGTCGCTGCGGGAGGAGCCATGTTTCCTGGGGCTCTCCTGGGTAGGCCCCATCTTTAATGGGGAGCAGGTCCAGGTCTCTGGAACTTCAGGAGCAGTCTGGATCAAAGGGACTCCGGCTTCTGAGAGTTGTTCCTCTTGGCCATTCATCAGACCCTTGGTGGAAGTTGCTCATTGCTAATACTCAGGGGGGCATACCTAGAGGGGTCTGTATTTTCCAGGAAGAAGGCTGGAGAGGCTGGCTTTACTTTGGGGAAAACATCTGGACACTTGTAGGTCATGCGTGGAATTTCCTGGCCCAGCCTCGTTTGGAGCAGGATCCGGTGACTGTGTTCGTTTCCGTTAATGCTCCAGGGTAGAAAGAATGGGCTGAAGGCACACTCTGGAGGGCAGGGCTGCCCGGAAGGGAGGGTCCTCACAGCATCAGTCTCCAAGGGTCTCTGTTCTTGGGGAAGAAGGTGGAGGGGACAGAGTCCAGAGTGTATGTGAGGCAGTGGGGTGGGAGTGCAAGGCCAGCCCAGCCAGGTGGCGTCCCACCCTCAGTCTCCTGGGCATCCCATTTGACTCTTCCTAAGCCAGTGTCTGGCAAAGTTTGTAAGTGCTGAAGTTTTGTGACCAGGAGCTTAGGGTCTGAAGGGGTGTCTCTGGGCAGAGATGCACCCAGAATGTTCCTTCCTCCAAAGGGCTTTGTGGACTTAGCCTGCACCTTTGGTCAAAGGTGCAAAAACAAACCATTCAGAGTAACTTAGACAAGAGGGTATGTGTCTCCTGTGACCTACGGGGAGGTTTCTTCTAGGAATAATTATTATCAGGATGGCTTTGGATAAAAGGACCCCTCTTGCCCTTCCCCCCGAAAAACTGGAAAAAAATCTCAGAACAACCTAAAACAATAGAGTTGGTGGCTTTCACAATCATGTTCTTTGATATATAGCAGGGTATCTACCTCTGGGCTGCCTGGGGCGACCCCTCTGAGCTGCCCCCCTCAGCTGCTGGGGGAGCCTTGTCCTGCAGCCTCTGGCACTGTCTGCAGGAACCTAGAGCCACAGTGCTGTGGGGAGGAAGCCAGGGAGCACTGGAGTCCATGGCTCTAGGAACTGGTCTTGAGCAGCTCATCTTATGTCTCCTGCCCTTCCTGGGATGTTGTGGGAGGCAAGCCCGTTCCAGGGACAACTCTCAGGTGTTTTGACACCTGTAGGGAGTATCTTTAGTGACCAGGGCAAGGCTTGAGAGAAATGACCTGAAGCACGGGGTAAGGAAGAAGCAAGAGGAGGAAGGCACTGAGGCGAGGCTGGAAGTTTCCAGCAGTGTTTTCCTGGGATTTTTGTTGCTGATGGCAGCTGATGCCGGATAGAGGTGGGGTCCATGGGAAAGGACTTCAGGAAAGAAAGGACGAGGTGTGCTTGGGTGGAAGGTGGTGCCGGAAGGTGTTGTCTGTGAGGATGAGGGAAAGCAGGACTTGAGAAGTGGAGATATATGTCATGTCCAGTTGTTTTAGTAACAGATGGAGGAAGAACATGTTGGAGCCAGCGCCTCCCTGGGGTGTAGCTCTTAGCACCCAGCCTGACTGCACGGTCCTGGGGGTGCCCCCAGGCGCCAGGGCCTCCTTGAGGTTGAGCTAGGGCCCCGTGGTCACCAGTCATGTGCTCTCATGCACAGGATAGTGGGCTGAGCCCTGTCCCTTCATGTGGCCTCAGTGGACTAGAGCAGAGTTGTCTCCTTCCTGGAGGACAGTGCAAAGCTGTCCTAGGTTCCTGGGCTTGTGGCATTGCCAGTTTGCTCTGTGCCCTTGGAGCCTTAGTTATGGCATCTGAGCAGTAGGGTTAACCTCCACCCCTCTCTCTGTTGCTGACAGATTCTGCAGATGGGAAACAGGATGCATGCTCATGTTGGGGACCCTGGAGAAGAAATGATGAATAAAATGTTTGTGAAGTACTTTGCTTGTGGTTTTTGTTTTTAATATTTTTAATTTTTTTTCTAAAGATTTTATTTATTTATTTGAGAGAGAGAGATCACAGAGGGAGAAGGAGAAGCAGATTCCTTGCTGAGCAGGGAGCCTGATGTTGGGCTCGATCTCAGGACCTTGGGATCATGACTTGAGCCTAAGGCAGGTGCTTAACCGACTGGGCCACCTGGGCACCCCAATGTTTTTTTTTTTTTTTTTAATATAGCATAATTCCTAGTGAAGTCTGGTAAAGAAAACCTGGAAATGCAGACACATTGTGCCAAAGGATGCTTTAGTATCACTCCTCGAGAAAACCCCCTTAGTGCCTGTGAAGTGGAAAAGAAGGTGCTAAACCTCAGAAAGCAGCCTGCTCAGATGGGCTTTCTCCAGTAACGCACTTCTCATCCTTTGTGTTTGCTCTCCTGGCTTTACATGATGCATTTCCTAATTATTCTCAAAATCTATTATATTATACTATACTGTGTCATGTTACATTTGTCATTTCCTGAATACTGTTTTTCTCCAATCTCCAAATGTGACCGTGTCTCTGAAACTCAGGGCTTACATTCCTGGCATGGTGTTTGGAAGGGAACCAGAGGTATGGGGGTGATGGTTATGGGCTTTCCAGGAGACACATTAATTGCCTAAATCTCAGGGGCCCTGGGAAGTAGTTCCCTCATACCCAGATGTAGTATGTTATTGGTAAAAAATAATATTAAATGAAATTGGAGCAATCAGGTTGTAAGATAGAAAAGGCCAAAGAGGCAGAATGATGGCTGGGCCCTTTCTACCTTGGAGGCCACTGTGATGCACAGACACGGGCCTGGCCTGCAGGGAGCTCACGGTCCACTGGGGGAGCCCAGTGTTGTATAATCCAAAGATGCACATGGGTGTTGTAGACACTGGGACCCACACTTCAGCGTTCAGTGGGGATGAAGTACTGGAGGGCTGCATGGAGGAGGGGACACTTCTGTTGAACCTTTCTGAGCAGGTATCTGCTGGGCGGGGGGGGGTGGGGGGGGGTGGGGGTGGGGAGGGGGGGAGGCAGCCAGGTGGAAGGAACAGTGAGAGCCAGCACAGAGGGTGGGAAAGGCCCTGGAGGGCTGGTGGAAGGCAGGGTGTGGGGTTTGGCTTGAGTACACAGAGTGAGAGCAGGAGGCAGAACCAGAGGAAAATTGCAGGGGTCAATCTTGGAGCACTTGGAGTCCCGCTAAGGAGTTTGGACAGCAGTGGACAGCCTTTGATGGAGTCATAAGACCAGGTTTGGGTTTGTGTTCAAGGAGAAACGGAGAAAAGAGCCCACCTTTGTTTATCTTACTCTGTGATCACACAAGTTGACTATAATTCGGAGTTTCCAGATTTGCCACTTAAGATACTGGCAGCCTCTCTTGTTTAATACATGGGTCCTTACCCGTAGGTTGAAGAGCCTGCCTTCCTCTTTAGGATTGTTTGGAAATTGGCTTTCCTGAGACTCCCCCCTGAGGTCCTCCCTCCTTAATAAAGAGCCTCCAAGTCTCATGCCCCTATATGGACAACGATTTAGTGCCTAAGCTGCTGCCCACCAGGGAGCTCTTTGGAACTGGCAGGGCTGTGGGCTGTTCTTCAGGCGACAGGAGGACACGTGCCCAGTGCCCACAGCTCACCCTGACTAAGTGGAATATACAGCATCATTTTACTTGCATCTCATTGTACGTGTAAACAGAAATCTTTTTTGTTTGTTTGTTTGTTTGTTTTTTGTCTTTTTCCTGAAAAAAATGTATGGCCTCCTCCATAGCTAGCCTTGCAGATCAGAGCTGCTAAAAGGGCTGGCCTGACCCTGGGAAGCCAGAATGTATGTGCGTTTGGGTGGAGCAGGTGGCAGCAGGAGGCCAGAAGGGAGAGAGAGAGGCAGCTGCCTGGGAAAGAAGCCACTCCTGTGCACCAGGCCTTTCTGAAGCTACAGAGGGAGGGGAGGCTCCCAGGTGAGGTTTTTGAGGCAGGGAGGACAATGGAAAAGGGAGGGCTTAAGGCCCAGGCCTAGAGGCTGTGAGGAAGCCAGTGGTGTTGTTCTGCTGTAGGAAGAAGGGATTTGGGGGATGGGGTGGAGATGGGCTGTCCAGGCACCAGGTTCCTGCTCCAGACCCTGGCTGGGCACTTGGAGTTCTCCGAGGAAATGAAGGAGCAGCATCTGAGTCTTCAAGAGGCACCCAAGCCCTGAGTTCCCCCTGCAGGTGTCAGGAAGCAGGGTGCATTTTCTTCTTGTCTGGGACCTGGAAAGAGCTAAGCTGGAAAGCGTGTGATGCACAGGGATGGGAGGGGCCAGCTCACCTCTGGGTGCCCCGCAGATGAGAACCCGTGGCCTGCTTCTCAAGTGTCTGTGCCTGTGGAGGCCCTTGCTCAGAGTGATGTTGGCTCTCTCCTCCTCTTCCTCCTTCCCTTTCTCTCTGAAGCATTGCTTCCACATCCTGGAGTGAGAAAGGTGTCTAAGGGGAAATCGAGGACTTGTGGGGCCTTGGTCTTGAAATAGCACCAGGGAGTGTCTGGTTATTTTTCTGTATCCGAGTATTTTTGCACATTCTTCGGTGGAAATGCTAATTTTCCATCACTGGTGTCTTTGTTGTAGGTTTTCTATTTATTTGCTTAGCGGCTGTGGAATGATGGAATTAAAAAATTTTTTTTAATTATTTATTTGAGAGAGAGAGAAAGCAAGCATATGCAGGCTCTCTGCTGACCAGGGATCCCGACATGGGACTCCATCCCAAGACCCTGGGATCATGACCTGAGCCGAAGGCAGACACCTAACCAACTGAGCCACCCAGGTGCCCCTGGAATGATGATTTGGTCGATGGATTTCTATCAAGTCTGATCTTGAGTGGCCCAGTCTGTTCAGTCCTTCGTTGATCTCGACCACCTGAGCCAAGCAGATGAACCCCCTCTGTTGTTGGCTTTTGAAAGAAGTGCTATATGGGAATGTCAAGAGTCAGAGCTTTTCGATCTTAAATTCGGGCAGAATTTGTCAGTCTCCATTCATACCAGAGCACGTGCTCTCACCAGTACCACCTCCTTCCAGTTGTGTGAGCCAAAACTGAGGCAAAATCCTCGATTCTTTCCTTTTTTTCTCATGCTTGATCTGTCAACATGTCCTGTGACAAATAAAGAGGAGATAAGCCCCTAATTATTTAATTCAACTTTCATTAAGATTCCAGCTGAAACCAGAAGCATGACTTTTAAAATAGTAGGAACCTTGAGATAATGGAAAACTTTGAGCCTTTGATACAAGAGATTTGAGAAAACAAAGCACAAAGCTGCCCTTGTCCTAAAAATAAGAGAGAGGCTGGAGCTTGTTTCTAAGTCAGGGCTCGAAGGCCCGAGGCATTGAAGTAGTCAGGTGGCCATTGTCAGATTCATACCTTTTTCTGACCCTTTCATCATCAAATTGAGTGGTAGAGTGGCAGGAAGGTCAGCTCTGAGAGTCTATTTTAACTCAATTGGGTTATTGTCACAAAACCCTTAACCTTGAGAGGGTTTGCCCGTTTGATGTGGGAAATTGTATCGTTCATTGGAGCTTTGTTATGTGTAATTGAAATCTGAGGTTACTTATCAGCCTTGTCATATTCAAACCACTGATTATGGCTCCCATACTTTTGTTATTAAATCCACCGGTGTAAGAGATGATTCAGGGTCTCTTGGGGTCAAGAAAAACTATCTTCTTTCTTTTTTTTCTTTCTTCCTTTTTAAAAGATTTTATTTATTTGAGAGAGGGAGAGAGAGAGACAGCACAAGCAGGGGGAGGAGGAGAGGAGAGAAGCAAATTCTCCTCTGAGCATAGAGCCCGACAGAGGGCTCGATCCCAGGACCCCGGGATCATGACCTGAGCTGAAGGCAGGTGCTTAACCAAGACTGAGCCACCCAGGCGCCCTACGAAGAACAGTCTTCTTTCTTGTATCAGTGATGGTGACAGTAAAAGTAAATGCTTATTTTAGCCCACACTTTTCAAAAGCACACTTGGGATCTCAGCTTTTTCCTCCACCTTCCACGTGGGTCTCGAGTCCGACCACTCCTCACCTTGGCTGCCAGTCAGTCTAGTGCTCGGCCCCACCTTCTGACTCTGGACTCAGTTTCCTCGCTGATGTGATGGGCTCTCCCTCTGCCCCCGCTGCCACCCTGCTGCTGTCATCAGAGCACTCACGGTGGCCTTCACAGAGTCCTCCCCCGTGGGAAGCCCTCTGCAGGCCTTCCAGCTTCTCAGGGCAGACTTTCTGCTCCTGGCCCTCCTCCCCAGGGCCCATCACTCAGCCCACCCTTTGCACCTGGCAAGCTCCTTCCCATCCCTGGGCTCTTCACCAGTTTCTCGGCCTGGAACCTTCTTTCCCCGGCTCTGCGAGGACGGGCTCCTCCTTCCTTCTTCATGTCCGTCTTCGTGTCTGTCTTCCTTTTAGGGTACGCCAGAGAGAGAAAAACTCTCTCTGCACCCCAGAGCCCAGAACGAACCGAGTCAGCACTCCTTCTACTTTGCTGATTACAATTTGTCAGAGTGGCTGTGAATTAATTCAGTAAATATTCGAGTGAAATTTATTGCTTGATTTTACAATTCCTCGCCCACAGCCATTTTAGCAGCGTGTGTGTGTGTGTGTGTGTGTGTGTGTGTGTGTGTGAAAGAGAGAGAGCATGAGCTGAGGGTAGGAGAGTGTATTGGGTGTGTGGGAAGAGCAAGAAAATCACATTCTCTTCTCATTGCTCTGTAAACCCATGAATCATTGGTATAACTGTCCTCTGGCTACAGGGGGCTTTAAAGAAAATAGGACTGTGCTTTATGTTTCTCTGATTAGGTTCAGGCGAGGAATACAGGAATCTTAGTTGTAGGATTTTGAACTTACTAACGACTGGAGCCAGTCAGCGCCTTCTCAATGCCTGATTGTGCAAGTATAGACTCACTTCTCAGCAGCCTCATGTGGTCCATGTTCCTGCCTCTGCAAAGGTGAGGAAACGGGCCCAGGGAAGGTGTGTTAAGGCACCTGTCCAAAATTTGGAGCCAGATCTATAAATGCTCGTTTTTATTTTTATTTTTTACGAATGCCATGCTGTTTCCTTCTATAAAATTCTCAGAATCAGATAATTCAGATATTATATGTGAAGAGCATGATTTAATTCAGACTTCATCAGTTCAGAATTTTTTTTTTAAAGATTTTTTAAAAAATGTGTGAGACATAGGCAGAGACACAGGCAGAGGGAGAGGCAGGCTCCCTGTGGGGAGCCCGATGTGGGACTGGATCCTGGGACCCCGGGGTCATGCCCTGAGCTGAAGGCAGACGCTCAACAACTGGGCCACCCAGGTGCCCAGGTTGAGAATTTTTTATAAAGATTTTATTTATTTATTTGGGGGAGGAGGGGCAGAAGGGGAGACAGAAGAATCTCAAGCAGGCTCCAGGCCTCGATCCCACAGCCCTGAGATCATGACCTGAGCTGAAATCAGGAGTCTGACACTTAGCCAACTGCACCACTCAGGCGCCCCCCTGTTTAGAATTTTTTTAATAAGTGGGTCAAAGACTGAGCGATGTGGCTGCATTATGTATGAGAGAATGGTGTGAAAATATCCTGAAGTAGGCAGTGCCTTAAGAGAAATGCACGTTTTCAAGGCATTGAACAATACTTATTCTCTGTAACTGGCAGGCTGTTTACAAGCCATTCTTTTCCTCGTGGTCACATCAGTGGTCACATCAAGAGATCGGAAGGAAAGGGACAGAGGATTTAAGTGCTCCCTTTTCGTACAAAAGCACTGTTTGCAGACATTGCTAGAAAACGAGCTTTTAAAACTCTCTAAATGTCAGGCTTCTTACTAAAGAGTTCTAGCCATCCCATCCCTGGCACAGGTTTGCCACATTTTGCTTCTGGGGCAAAGTCATCATTGAGACACACAGTGGACCACACGTTGCCATTTATTTAGCAGAGCTGGGAAGGAATTTTCCGGGAGAGTTTGTCTTTGATCTGCAGAGACCAGCTGGGGGAGGTATTGGCTGAGCATCACCCCTGGGCAATGCCGGGGGGCGGGGGGGCGGAATTACTGATTTTCAGATAAATGAAATATAACAATGACTGAACCTACTCTCTAAATCAGGAAAGCTTCAGGTCTGGGAAGGCTCACTCAAGGTCAGCAGTCTCAGCAGGAGGATGTGATGCTATGATTTGTTATCCCAGCTGCTTCGATCTCACAGGGGGGATCTCACAGGGGGCTGCTCGGGGGTTTTAGCAAACTGGGTGAAATCTGCCTGTAAAGTGTATACAGTTGACCCTTGCACTGCGAGGTTCCATTTATATGTGGTTTTTTTCCAATGCAGTTCAGTGCTATAAATATACTTTCTCTTCCTTATGATTTCCTTAATATTTTCTCCTCTTTTATATGGGTTTTTTTCCGATGCAGTTCAGTGCTATAAATAACTTTCTCTTCCTTAATATTTTTTTCTTCTCCACTTTTATATGGGTTTTTTTTTTTTTTCTGTTGCAGTTCAGGGCTATAAATATACTTTCTCTTCCTTATGATTTCTGTAATATTTTCTCTTCCCCACTTTTATATGTGTTTTTTCAATACTTTCTCTTCTTTATGATTTTCATAATATTTTCTCTAGCTTACTTTCTTGTATGAATACAGTATATAATACATGTAACATATAAAATACATGATAATCAACTCTTTATGTTACCAGTAAGGTACTTGGTCAACAGTAGATTGTTGGTAGTCAAGTTTTTGGAGAGTCAAAAGTTATACTTGGATTTTGACTGCATGGGTAGGGGGGATGGTTGGTGCTCCAAACCCCTGTGTTGTTCACAGGTCAAATATTTATGTTAAATGCAATGACCTCAACGTGATTCAGTAATGAATTCATGCTGAAACATTAAGAAGAGACGAGTATAGGGATGTTGTCCGATGCAGGAAAGTCCTCAAATCCTTTGTTGTTATTAATAATAATTTGCAAAAAAAAAAAATTTGCAAATCTTTGAAGGACTACTCTAAAGGCGAAATTTTAAGTGATGAATTTTAAAGTCAAAACACACGAGCTTTTATTGTTGATGGAAAGGGCAGGATTCAGATTAGGAGGCAGCTTCCAAATGTGCTTTTCCTCCTTTTGACCAGAGATGGGGGTGGGGGGATTGGAGAAACGGGGTGGGGGGCATGTGCACACACACACACACACACACACACGCACACTGGGGGAAGGGAGAGCAGAGGAGAGGGAGACAAATACTGAGAGACTCTAGGACAAATAGAAACCCAGCCCAATTCAGAGTCTCAGAGACACGCAGAAATAGATATGGAGACAGACAGACACTTAGGTGAGGGTGCTTTGGATATAAAGAACCTGGGAGCCCTGAATGCTAAGGCCGGAACCACCCTTGTTCTGCTGAGTGGAAAGAATCTGCTCTGAGCTTGGTTAGCACTTGCGTCGCCCTTGACCCTGTGATGACTGTTGCCCTCTGAGGTGTGAGTCAGTGAGGGTAGCAGAATTCAGGGGCTGGCCTGAGCCCCCTGAAGAAGGCAGTTGGGGGGCCCCAAGGGTCTGGGTGTCCACAACCTCCCCTGTCACCCAAGGTAGGTTCCAGGAACCTCAAGTGGTTGTAGTCAGGAGGGCAGGGCTGGGGCCACTTGGACATGCCCTTGGTGGTTGAATGAGGGACAGGCTAAGGTATGGCGAGGGACAGCAGAGCATGAGAGAAAAGGGCCGAGGACAGGGGATCCAGGCTGGCCTGGCAGGTGCCCCCATGGGGATCATGAATCCAGATGCGGAAACCCCATTGTTTGATCCATCACCCCAGAGCTGAGGATGCCTTGGAAATCCGATGGCACCCAAATGTTTGCAGACTCTAGCTGCCGTTTGCAGGAGCCCTGGGGTCACAGAAGAAGCCACTTGGTTTGGGACAAGGGGCACAAGACATATGCTCTTGTCTCGGCTCTGCCCCGTGGGACTCTTTAGCCCCTCAATGAGTCACAGGTCCCCTTGGCTCTGGATTTTCAACCTCGGGCCCCAGAAGGATGCTCATGAGCTTCTTGAGAGCAGGTTGCTGGTGTGTCTGACTTGGCCGCCCAGGTGCCTGGCCCAGAACAGGTGACAAATCCTACTGAGATTGTCGTGGAACAATGTCCCTGTATCCCCATGCCTTGCCTGTTGTGGGGGTCAGGTGGGAAGAGAGGTGAGGAGGCTGAAGAACAAGCTGTAAGGTTGGCTGAGATGAGCAGTCCCTGGGGGAGGCACCCCCAACCTGGTGCCCAGGGCCTGCCTGGGAAAAGACCCTGACAGCAGACATTTGTGGCTTGTACATGGTGAGCCCAGGAGGCAGGGTGAGTGCTTTCTGCTGGTTGTGGGAGCACCTGAAAGGGCAGGCCCCAGGCAGGTGTGTCTGCCCTGGGCTGTGCAGGGAGGAAGGCTATATTCCAGCTGCTGCCCCTGCCCCAAACCCCTGGTCCACTCCTCTTACACCATGCTACCCTGCACAAAATCCAGCTAATCAGACCCAGCCGAGGCCCATTCCTTGCATTCTGGAAACCTGGGCTTGGGGAGAGCACGCTGAGCAGATCTGGGAAGGCCCCTGGTGTCCCCAGCAGCGTGGGTGGGCCCTGTCCTCTTCAGGCCAGCATCCTCCCCTGTAGCAAAGCGAGTGTGTACTCATGCTGAGATATCTTTTCTGATTACAAAAACAACACTTATGTTGCCTCTGTGCACTTATATTCCTGTCTCTACACAGGTATATGTCTGTTATGTAAATGTGCGTGGATGTTTCTGTATATTTATGTTTGTATATAATTATCATATCCCAAATAAGCTCATACTATATATAATTCCTTAATTTGCTATTTTTTCCTACTTATTACTCAACTTGGAGCTCTGCTGACTATACACGTGAACCTACTACGCCCACGTCAACAGTGTGTGGTGCTGGGGGCGGGTCTGGCACTTGCCAGGTGCTGGGGAAGCCTGCCCTAGTGGGTGACCAGACATTACGCTCTTTCTGAGTTCTTGCATCGTCTTTTATGGTCCTTCTGTCTCACAGATCCTCAGGCTTCATAGATGCTGTCCCTACACCCGTCTGCCCTGCCCTTTCTGATTTGTTTTGGTTTCAGAAACACTAGGTACCAAACTGTCTTGGTCTGTTGAGGCTAGGTAAAACAAAAGTGCCATAGGTGGGGCAGCTTCAACAACAAACATTTATTCCTCACAGTTCTGAAGGCTGGAGAATCCCCAATCAACAGATTCGGTGTCTGGTGAGAGCCTGGCAAGGGGGTTCCCTGGGATTTCTTTTATAAGGACACCCTTATCCTTATCCTTATCCTTATCCTTATCCTTATCCTTATCCTTATCCTTATCCAAGGGCTGGATCAGGTTCGAATCACATCCATCACACTGGGAATGAGATTTCAACATGAATTTTGGGGACACACGTATCCAGTCCATTGCACAAAGCTACCAGAATAGTATATAAAAGAAGGATAAGTGTGTTGTCAGACAATACCAGAAGAGCTTTTCATCAAGGAAAGTGCCAAATCTTTAGCACACATAGTTGAACAGAGACGTTTTTGTGTTCCCTTGATCGCCGGTGAAGTCTTAGCTGGCTGGTTTGCTTGTTCACAGTCTGACCAGGTAGGGTGTTCTGGAGTTCTCGCTAGAGAAAAGGGAAGGACTCCTAACGATAGTCTGTAGAAAGCTCCTTCTTCTGTCTTTCTCATTTCCATGTGTTCTTTTCTTTTCTTGCTAATGTCTATAAATATCTTATTTCTGGTTAGATTTTTAAGAATCTGACTTTAAAGATTCCAGCTTAGGTTACCCAAGCAAGGAGTTCAGCGACACAGATGAGATTTCAGAGATATCGTTGCAGAAGGCAAGGGTATTAAGAGGCAGTCGAGTCCCTTTCTTTGTCAAGTCCTGAGACTTGATTGGCATTCTGGCATTTCTCCAGGATCCAGTTGCAAACAGGTGGCATCAGGAGCGCGGGGCTACTGGCTCAGCCTTCTTTCTACCCTGCTTGCCCTAAAGCACTCAGCCACTGGAGCGTCTCTTCCGCTAAGTGCCTGGTGTTGTTGCAAATTAGGTGGTTGCAGAACGAAGTGTGTGTAGGGATGTTGCGTTGGGCACATGTGTGTGTGCACCCAGACATGCACGACACCACACCGAGCCTCCTCCATTCTGGAAATACTCCTCCCCCTCCCCGCCGCTGGGGTTTGTGGGCTGTGTGCACCTCAAGGGAAGGATGAAGATCACCCTGAGAGGCCCGGTGTCCTGCAGGACGTACTTCTGTTCACAGGCGGCCTGGCAGGACAGCCGTCCCACGTAGTGTGTAGGCTCTAGATTCTCCTTCATGCCCAAATCTGTAGCTGTGACTAAATAAAATAGGAGACTTAGCTTGCTAGCAGATCACATTCCCCCAGCTTCCTAGTGGCTGGAGGCCACGGGCAGAATCAGAGCAGCAGTAATCAGGGGAAGGGATTATCCTTACAGTTATTTTTCCCTTTATTGGACAAGTAATCCAAGGGCCCAGGCAGTCAGGGGACTTGCTTGAGTTCACCCAGTTACAGTGAGTGACGTCCTTGGAAGGAATTCTATGGCAGTTGCTCATTGCCTTGGGGAAAATTCTGTCTCCCATCTTCCATTGGATCTGAGTGGGTTGCTTATTTGTGTGTGCTCTTAGCCTTCACCAGGCCGCTTCCCTCCCTGGGATGCCACCTAGCCTAGAAACGGCCAGTGTGTCGACTGCTGGTGCCCCTGGACCCCCGATGGTATCTCCAAGTGGCCCCCAACTGCTAGCTACTTGAATCTGAAAATGGGACCTGCTATAGCAACCCGACAGATGCTAGGTGCCGGAAATCTTGGGAGAAGTGTGCTGTCATCTGCTTTGGTTCTTTCCTGGAGCATCAGCCTGGAAAACTCTAGCAACCTGGCTTGCCAGAACTAGCTCTGTGTTCATGGAAGACGGCATCTGACCATGGCCTCCTTGGTCACCTGACAATCCAAGAAATGTCTTAGCATTTGGTCCTGTTGCAATGACATTCTCCCTTGACCTAAATGTTGAAGAGCGATATTGCAGAGCAGGTTCCTTTCCTCTCTGCCTGATGGGCACATTGAAGTGAAAGAGTCTTTTCGGCCAACCCCCCTCCCCCAAAATGACCAGTCTGGTCAAGCTGCTTTAGGGAGGAGGGAAGTGTGTGTGGGTGTGCGTGCGAGAGTATGCACATGTGTTGCGACAGGGACTGTCGCATTTCTTGACAAGGCTGTCCAATGTGGTGCATTTTGATAGAATTTAGTGCAGGACAATTTCAAAAATACCCTTTCTTGCACAAATCCATCAAACTCTTAGATGCAGAGATGAGGGAGATGGTCTGATCTGCCAAGAGCTCTGTGTTGTTTCTGGAGGGTCTCTCTCTCTTCAGGAATGGCAGGTGTCTTTCAGCCTGGAGGGTGTGAGCCAAGGCATAGAGCTTTGGGTCAGCACTGTCGCCTCTCTCTGGGTTTGGTTTCAAAGGGAAGGAGGCCTGAGGGCCACTTACCTCTTGCTCAGGTGGGCCCTCCAGGGGGACCTGAGAGGGTGGGGCTTATGTCATGGGAAGCCCCCCTGCCTCTAGAGTGCCTGCACTGTGGCCTTTCACTCTTGGGGGGTGGTTCCAAGATCTCTATCCCCAGGCTCACTTTCACTAGAATTCTGAGAATTTGCCATAGAAATAGATAACTTTCTAGGTAGATAACTTCTTGGGGCATCTTGGTGGCTCAGTTAGTTGAGTGTCCGACTCTTGGTTTCTGCTCAGATCATGATCTGGGGACCATGGGATCAGGCCCCACATGGGCCTCCACGCTCAGCAAGGAGTTCTTTCTCTCCCTCTCCATCCTCCCCTCCCCCAGCTCCTGCTCTCTCTCTTTCCCCCTGCCTCTAAAATAAATAAATAGATAAAATCTTTGAAAGAAAGAAGAATGAACTATTTCTTGATAACGAGATAGCACTTCAGTAGAGGTAACTTTAGATTTCCTGGCAGGGAAATGCAGTTAGGTGCCAGGGCACTGCAGTTAGGATGGGGGAGGCTCATACTTGGACACAGTGTGTAATGAAAACAGGCCGGTTCTATTGAAGGTCCAGCCAAGGCTCTGCCAAAACGAGCTGGTTACCTTGGGAAGTCACCGCAGCTCCCCTGGCCTCAGTTCCCTTGCTTGTTTAGAAGGATGTGATAAGAGATGCCTGGGTGGGTCAGTGACTGAGCATCTGCCTTTGGCTCAGGGTGTGATCTGGGGTCATGGGATGGAGTCCCACATTGGGCTCCCTGCATGGAGCCTGCTTCTCCCTCTGCCTGTGTCTCTGCCTCTCTCTCTCTGTCTCATGAATAAATAAAACTAAAATCTTAAAAAAAAAAAAAAAGGACATGATAAGCAAGTTGGAATGGGAATTTTTCTCCCATCTTCAGAGTTGAAAGATTCATTCTGTGGTATTTGAGATTTACTTTCCCAAGCCCTTGAATTACCTCCTGTAAGACTTGAGCAAAATGTAACTGCTTAGTGAGAAGCCGAAAAACAACATTTATAGCACCTCTTTAGTGAGAGATATCCATGTTTTGGGGCCCCTGGCTGACTCAGTCAGTAGAGCATGTGACTCTTGATCTTGGGGTCTGGAGTTTGAACCCCACTTTGGGTGTAGAGATTATAAATAAATAAGCTTAAAAAAAGGGAGATACCTATGTTTTATTTATACACATACACATTCACACATGCTTTTGTGTATATACGTATATGTGTGTGATTATATCATATTATGCTAACTTTATCATGTGTTGTGCTAACTTACATTGATGTATTTGTGTGGGTGCTGATCTTATACTATTTTGTTGTTACAGTTCATAGAAGTAAAACATGAAACTATTGAAAGTAAACCAGAAAGATAGCGCAACAGCCCTAGGGTCCTACATTTTGCCAGCTGTCTTGCTTTGGGGACAGTTTCCACGAAGTGCTGTATTTTAACACAGTGTGTCATCTGTGGAGGGACTGATTTCTTCATTGTGTGAAGCAGAGGTTTTCAGACTCTGCTCAGTGGGACCTCAGAACTATATATTCTCTGAAATCCGAGGAAATATTTGAAACAATACTTTAAAACTTTGTTGACACACACCTGGGGAGCTTGGCAGGTTTGGTTTCCGTGGCTAACACAGTCTCTCTGTACTTGGCATTGGGTTACATGTTTCTTCCTCTCTCTCTCTTTTTTTTTTTTTTTTAAGATTTTATTTATTCATGAGAGACACAGAGAGAGAGGCAGAGATATAAGCAGAGGAAGAGGCAGGCTCCCTACAAGGAGCCCTATGCAGGACTCGATCCCAGGACCTGGGGATCATGCGCTGAGCCAAAAGCAGATGCTCAACCACTGAGCTACCCAGGCACCCTTGGGGTTACGTGTTTCTATCTTTCCTTCCATTCTGGATCCTCCATACTGTGTCGCCTTGGATACCACCAGCATATTGCCTTGTGCCGATGGATTAATTTGGTTTTGTACTGTCAGGTAGCTGTTTGGCCCTGTCTGCCTTATTAAAGAATATCCGTGATCACAGGACAAACTATTAAGAAACAGGTGCTGTTTGCAGTCACTCATCAGTCTGCATCAGGACTCTGCCTGGTAATGTGCAACCTGGGGAGCAGTTAGCAGATCCCAGGCTGCCGCTGGCATCCAAACCCCTGGTGTCAAGTTATCAAGTTTGTCAAGATAGCTTTATTGTTCCCAATGATGGACTTTGTCATAAGAATATCTTCTAAATTGAGCTTATAAAATAAATGAAATCCTGCTTTTTTCTCAGTGCATAGGATTCATTTGGAAGAAGAGTTCTACTGTCAAAAATGTTTGGAAACCACTGATACAGTAAAAAGAGGGCAGATTTTAGAGGCAGACAGTTCTGGATTTGAACCCAACTTCCAGTGCTTGCTAACTAGATGGCCAAGGGCAAAGTAATTTGCTTCCCTAAGCCATTGTTATGCCATCTGGAAAATGGGCCTGTTCTCCAGCAGGCAGGCTGTTTTTGGAGACTACGGAGAAAGGTACAAATGGGCCTAGCCCAGTGCCTGACACAGAACGGAACAGCTCAGCATATAACTATGATAAAGCTTTTCATGCTAGGAATTAAAGTCCTCATATTTTATGACTGGTCATTAAGAGCTATCTTTTATGGAAAGACATACATCTTATTTTATTTGCGTGTATTTCCATATTACCTTGTATAGAGAATATCGTGTATGCATATCCTGGTAAATGCATTTTCCTCTAATTTAGAGACGTTTTAGCGGACTGGAGTGGCACATTCTTTCTGATGCATCTTTGCGGCAAATTAATTTCCCTTTCTTTCATTTTGAAAGTGCATGGAGCCTTAACAGAATAATTTATTGTACTTATTTTTTTCTAGTAGGGAAAAAAAACATCAAACAGCCGAGGGGAGCTGCTTTTATGCATTGGGACTCCAAAGTGCTGCTTTATTTTTATGTACAGGCTCTTTGTGGGTGGACTGCAGAAATCCCTGCTCTTGGAAATGTTTCTGAGCCCTCTGGGAAACTGAACAGGGGGAAAAGAGCTAATTAAAAAAGCTGCCATCCGCCTCCTCTAATTAACTTGCTCTCTGCTCCTGGGAGAGGGAGCGGAAATGTGAACACCACGCGGGCAGCACCGGAAGTAAATGCCATTCCTGTGGTCCACGGTCGCCCGTGGTGTTTTGATGCAGAAGTGGTTCGTGGTAAACAGGCAAGGGACCACAAAGGGGCTTGGTGTGCCCTCTCCCGCCCGCGCGGGCAGCGGTGAATGTGGCTCCTTCTGAGCAGGTGCACCGGCCGGGCAGCTGCAGCAGGGGGGACCTCATTGGAATTCAGCAGCTCGGACCCGAGAGCATCCGGCCCTCCCTGTCGCTTGCTTGTGCTGTTGGGAAAGAGCAGGGGTCCTTTGTGCTCTAAAGCCGCACGTCGCCAGGGCCCAGGGTTGCAGAAGCCCCGGGAAGAGCGCAGCCGTTCACTCCGTGCCTCCACCGCACGCTGGAGCAGCTCTCCGCGTCCGTGGCCGGCAGTGTGGCTAACTTCCTCCTGACATCTTGGACACATTTAGATCCCAGGGGTACGGCAAGGGGATCAGGGGTGGGACCTCACGGGACAGAGGCTGTCCTTCGGCAGAGATGGCTTTTGCGACCTGGCGGATGTGGCCCTTGGTGGAATGGGCCCAGTGGATGTGGACTGCGGTGACCAGCAGTGGAGACTCCAGCCTGATGGCCCTCCAAGGAAGCTCTGGAAAGAGGCAAGTTGGCTCCGTGCGCCTTGTCCTGATGCGTGCAGCGACGGGGGGCAGGGTGACATCCAGGGCCCGCCAGGGGGACCCGATCTCTTATTCCTCTTTGATTCTCCAGTGCGTGACGTCCTTGTGTTTTTCATGCTGGCGAACAGGCCCTGCAAAACTCCGCTACCTTGATCTGCTGTCGTCCACGTGTGTATCCTCACATCCCCCAGACAAAAGCTAAGGCCTTTGATATTAATGTGTGTTTGTAAAAAGTCAGCTGGCCCCCATCCTGTTTGTGTGGGTTCAGTCTTTACGCGTGAAACTTGATAGCGTGCAAGCTTCAGCTCATTGGATCTCGTCAAAAGCAGCTCTGAGGTTTCTGTTCTGTCTCTTTGGGTCCCTGGAGGGCCTTGCGGCTGGTTGGAGGAGCCAGGGTTCTTGGGGGTGGGGTCTTTGGCGCTGATAAAATGAGTCACTGACAAGTTGTAAAAAACGTCAATGTGTAGATTTTTCTGAAGGAAAACTCGCCGGATGGCTCCTTTTTCCTGTGCTGGCTGACGGTGGAGGAGATTGGCTTGGTTCCTGGTTCTCTCCGCCTGCTGGCAGATAGTCTTTAGAAGATGCTGTCCTGCGTGGAGGTCACTAGTCCGTTGACCCTCAGCAGCATGAGCTCAGCAACGTGAGCATTTCATGCTCTAGACTCACCTGGTTCGTCACCCTCTGATTGTGTGTCTTCACCCAGATTTGTCAGCTGGGTCACTTTTGCCAGCAGCAGTCCTGAGTATCCACCCTCTTGATGATTACCTTCCCTGTTGCAAATGAATAAATGGCATTTTAGTCTCTCTACGATATCTCGAGGTGGGAATCAGCCCAGGGGATGCTGCTGCCGCCGCTCGTACTCTGGCATCCTCAGAGTGAGGTTGGTCCAGGGCATCTTGGGCAAGGGAGGAGCTGCCCCTGCAGCCTGAGGACACATGCTTGGCTCCAGAGGTCTCATTCTTTTTGGCTCAAAATTGAGCCCCTGGGAGAAGCAGGATGATGGAGAAGGGCTATCTGCTCTGGGTTTTCTAGAGTCCAGGACAAGGCTTTAGTTTATTGAGCAGCCTCCCTCTTATTTCTGAGTCGGATGTCCTTGGGGTGGAAGTTTGGTCCCGTTCCCTGGATGAAGAATCTTCCTTGAGAGCAGACCTTCCAGCAGAGCAGCAGCGGTTATTATCGTTCTCAGTGAGGTCAGCAGGCTGGGTTTAATGTCTTGGTCTGGTACATCCTCCAGCGAGCTGGCTTGTCAGCTTACTTTTTTGTTCGCTCGTTCGTTCATTCATTCATTCAACAGATATTTATTCATTGCCTCCTGGCTTAGGCTCAGAGATGCTGTGATAAATAAGGCTTGCTGCCCTCATGGCCTTGGAGCTCAGTAGATGAGAAAGATAACACAATGAGGAAGTGAATAAATCTAGAATAAGTTATGAGAAGCTCTGGGAAGGAAGGGCAGGGGAGAGAATGATGGGCGGAGAGACCATATGAAATTTGGTTTCATGGAGTATGGACCCTATGATGTGTTGGAACCATGGCATCGTAATGTGTTCTGGGAATATCAGTTTGACTGAATTGGTGCCAGAGTTGATCAAAGGTTCCCTTGTGTTTGTATTTGTCACTGAGGCCAGAAATATGTATTTCTCACGGGGCTTAGTTCAAAGCATACATCATTTGGGAACAAAGCTGGTGATAATGAGATTCCCTCTTGGGAATCATGCTGGGAAATGACTTTCCTCACATCTTTCCTTGAACAGTTAAATTGGGCAACAAGCCTGGATCTCGCTGTCCCGGGTAGGGGTCAGAGGGCCACACAGCCTCAGCAGTGCTGGCCCCCGGCCCCTCGGAGCAGACTCAGCCCTGGCCCCTGCCTAATCCTGTGCTTTTCTCCTTCTCTCTCCATCAGGAGTTCTGACTCTGAAGAAGCATTTGAGACTCCCGAGTCCACGACTCCTGTCAAAGCTCCACCAGCCCCACCCCCGCCACCCCCCGAAGTCACTCTAGAGCCTGAGATCAGCGCACAGCCTCCCCTGGAAGAACCAGGTAACCAAGGTCAGGTGCTCCCCCGGGGAAGCTTGGGAGCAGCCCTGGGCTGGGGCAGCTGGTTGGGGGGTACCCACTGGAGCTCCTTAGACACTCCCCAGCCACTGGCGTCTTTCTGCTCCAGGCTCTGCTCACTGTATCTGAGTGAACAGATACAGTGGATTATTCTGTTTGCTTTGATGATGTTTAGGGCTGGCCTGTGGGGAAACCACTCATTTAGTCCTGGTACCTTTCACTTGGCATCCAGAATTGGGTTTGAGGGGACAAGTGGGTCTGGGAGGTTTCTGTGTGGAATCCTATCTTAGGTTCTAATATTTGGCCCTTGATTCCCATAAGAACACTAGTTCTAGACAGCCCACATGAATCTGCATTTGCGTAAAGACCATAGCCTCCAGGGGCTGGGGAATGGAGGTATGTAGTAAATGGGAAAGAAGAGAAAGCCAGAGATACCCAAACCCATGCAGGATGGTTCATTTATCCCTCATTAACCACAAGTCCCCTGATTTCCTATCACTTTCCAGCATCCTGTCTCCCTAGTGTGACTTAAAACACAGACCTTTCCCTACCTTTCAAGTATGATTGCTGGAGGTAGGAGGGGATGGGATAGATCTCGGTCCCCAGTCTCAGCCTACTCACCTGGCTCGTGTTTTGTGTGTGCATCCTCCAGTTACACCAGCAGGAGTGGGACTACCTCCAGCATGGAAGTTTAATATGAGAGCTGGAAGGAGAATGGGGACTGCCAGAAATGGTCCTGCAGGCTGGTCAGGGGTCAGGTGGTCCCAGAAGTGATTCTACAGGCTGGTCAGGGGCCAGGTGGTCCCAGAAATGGCCCAGCAGCTGATTAGGGGGCTGGGTAGTACTGTCCTTAGACCTGCACTACCTTCCTGCATTGGGTTGTGTATTTTAGAGGGCCCCACTCTGACTTTCCTCCAGCCACAGTCCTCTCTACGTGGTGAGGCTGCAGGGCCAATCTCCTAGACCACACTCTGGATTCCTAGGGGCAGCCACTTCCTGGGCATATCTGGTCCCCTTCCCATGGCCCATCTTCCCAGGTTGACTTTACTCATGTTTGTATCTTGGAGGAACCAAGGATGGGGCCGAGACCCACAGGTGGGGTGTCCACACACCTGTGCTCAAGGCCACCCCAGGTGAGGGAGGAGAAGGAGCAAGCTGATGGCTGGGCCTCCATTCATCCTCTTACCCTGGCCAGAAGCCAGGGGAACTGTAAAGTCAAATGACATTTTGACCTTGATATTGGTTTTACAAAAAAATGGGTAGAATTCTTTCCACCTGTCCTGGGTTCAAACAGGCCATTATTTTAGAAAGGGTAGACACTCTGGGGCCGATTCCTAAGCAGATTTGCTCCCCAGTCCTGGGGAAAAGGGTTAGGACCAGTTTTGGGGAGGGTAGATGTCTTCGCTGGTGTCTGACAAATACGATTTTCATACTCTCCCGTCTCTGACAGCTCATCAGCTAGTAGGATCTGATTCTGCATGGCTAGCCTGGGGGCTGGGCCCTGAGAGGGGAATTATTGCAATTTATCTGGTTTTAAAGTAGAGAAGGAGCCAGAAGGACTGCTGAGAGCTTTTTAGCGTTCCCATTTTTTCTTCCATATTATGAAACATCTAAAAATTCATTTCCTGTAATACTGCAAAAAAAAAAAATCACCCTTAGATTGTAAGCCCTAGATCAAACATGTGATTGGAAGTAAACTATCCTTTCTTGTGGGTACAAGTTCATGCCCACACATGGGTGGGATACTTTAGGAAAGAATTGAGAAGAAGATGATGGTGTATTACAGTGTAGGGTCCATCCACCTGCTCCACGGAAGTGCATGCACAGGGAAGGATGTGAGCTGATGCGTGCCTTCTAGAATTTCCAGCCACTCATCCTGGGAGCATCTGGGGATGATTTGGTGCTTCTGTTCTTTCCTGTGGCCTGTCGTTCCTTCTGCCTGACTTGCTTTTCAACAAAGCAAAGAACAATCTCCATTCTTAAAAACAAACACGCACAGCACCGGCCTCTTTCTTAGGACGGCAGCTTCGGAAAGAATGAGCATCACAGGGGATTGAGAGACAACCGCCACCCGGAAGGGGTTGGAGCTGGTAATTGCCCCGAGCCACAGCCCCACAGAACTTTTCACGACATCAGTTGGAGTCTTTGAACAGGGATTTTCTGCTTCTCTTTCTTGGAAAACTCCAATGAAGCTAAATATAAACTGCTTACATAATGAGGACTCTTACGGTTGGGATCGTGACTGCTTAGAGCCCCCCTGGATTGGGCTGTACAAAGATCTGTTTGATTTGCTGCACTTGTTAGAAAAGTCTGCTGGTCCATTCTGCAGACAGCGTGGGGCACAGCAGAGGCGTGAGTAGGCGGGTGTACCTGCTTTCAGAGGTGGCTAGAGGGGGAGAAAGGTTCCTTCGGAGAACCGCAGGAAAGAAAGGGCACCGAGGGAGATACCTATTGTTTGGCTTTCCTCTGCAAAGTGCCTGGAATATTGCTAAAGGTGCCAGAAGAGCCACATGAAATGATAGATTAGACCCTTGGCTGTGAATAAAGACCTGATTTGCTCTCCTAGAAACCCACATGGTGGGAAGCAATCAGGCAGTGGCCTCACTTTGGGTCCTGCCAGCATGTATGTGGCCCTGGGGACAGGAGGATGGGGGGATGCCCTTCATCTAGGCTGGACTGGGCCAGGATGCAGCTTGTCTGAGCCCGGTTTTCTCTTACCCGTAAAATGAAGAGGGCAGCCTGCCAGCCCCCCAGGGTCCTCCTTCCCTTTCTGGCCTTCCCTGGTTCTGAGATCACAGTGTGTCGCTGCCGTATGGTGGCCAGTGTGGGGCATACGTAGAAATAAGCAATAGCTCCCATTTAAGTGTCCACTGCGTGCCAGGCCTGTGCTGGGTTCTCTTTGAGTTTCATAACCAGCTCAGCCCAGAATCATCCCCCTGTGCTCACATCCCTGTGTAACATTACCTGCTCCCCCAGTGGGAGGTGGAGATTCCAGACCTCGCCCTCCATGAGGGGTGCTGGGATCAGAACCCAGAACTCTTGACTCCTTTCCATTGGGAAACCAGGCTGCTCTCTGCAGGTGAAGCGAGCTGGTGCATTAAGGTACCCCAAGGCAGAGGATGGACAAGCAGTTGTGAGGTGGGCAGCAAGCGGATGGTCAGTGAGCTGAGCCTGGTTTTGTGATACCAGAGGTGGGCTCCTTCGATGGTTGCCCTCCCTCCGGGGACATTGCTTCCCCTGTGGTGAAGCCTATTTTCTTCCCTTCGCTGGGAGACTGCCCAGGAAGGCCCGTCTTGGGGCCTTGGAGGTGACTGGAGACACTGCCCTGCGTGCTCTAGACCTTTCCTCTCTGCCGCAGGGGAAGGGTGGCCTTTGCTGAGGCACTGATTGTGTTCCACATGGTTGTTCGTGGCCAGTGTCTTTAGGGGGACTCAGAAAGGAGCTCAGCACACCCAGTGGCTTCTGTCCCCCAGGGGACCATGTCTCCATACACATTATTACTTACCTTCCTCTCCCCTGAGTCTGCAGGGCAGGGGTGCCCCTACAGAGAGATAGGAAGGCATCCGGGAGCCCAGCCAGGTGAGGGCCTTCCCAACCTTCCCTGGGGCAGGGGTACAGGGAGTGGGTGTCACTTTCACATGCACAAGGGTTGCCGTGTCCTGGTACGGCTGTGCCCTGTGTTGGGAGCTTAAGTGGTTCTCACTTTTTGTCCTCACGAGAATGCCTGGTTTTCAGCTGAGGCTCAGAGGTGTCCACCTGCAGGAGGAGGGTGGGCACACCAAGAATCTGGAGGGGCTCCGAGCCTCCGAGCGAGTACTGATTTCCCTTAATGACTTTCCTGGGGGAACTGACTGCTCTCTGAGCCCCGCTCAGTGGCCCCTGATGGCCCCGTGAGGTGCACAAGGATTTCACGATGCTCATGGGCCCAACATACCCAGGTGAGTAGCTCCTTTCCTCCCAGGACAGAGGATGAGCTGGGCCCTGGGACTGTTGTCCTGCTACAGCTAGAACAACAGGTCACATTTGTGCATGTTTTCCTTGCAGCAGGTACTGTTAGAAGGATGACCTCTGATTTATGCCACCCCTGCGAGGTGGTTTTGGGGACGGTGACAGTGAGGCACAGTGAGGTTACGGAGCTTTGGCCAGGGTCACCCAGCTGAGCAGCGGCAGAGCCAGGGTCTGTGTCACCTGGGGCCCGTGAGCCCTGACTCGGCTGGAGTCCGCACTGGGGCGTGTGGTGTCCTAGTGATCCGTCGCGATGCTATCTTCTTTAGCTCGTAGAGAAAGCGCTTCCAGAACTGCTGGTTTCATGCCCCCTGTGACATGGAGGGGAGGTGGGAGGTGGGGGGAAGTCTGGGAACACAGGCTGAAAGAGCAGAGTGGCCACTGTCAGAGTCACCCCTGCCGGTGCCTCTCCCCACCTCCCAGGAGTGAGAAGCACGGAGTTTGTCAACAGGAAGACAGCCCGGTGCTTCCCTGGGGCCTGGCCAGGGGTGGACAGTGGCCCGCCCGGCGGGCAGCCCTGTGTGGGGAGAGCCAGGGCAGGACGTGGGGTCGGGGGAGGAAGCCGCCGAGCTCTGGCCCGGAGGATGCAGGAGACAGCAGTCCCCGGGGCAGGGGAGAAGGGACATTCAGTGTGCCCCAGGCAGAGCCGGCACCCAGCCCAAGGCTTTGCACGCTGCCCTGCAGCGGGACTGCACGCTCCAGCCCCCACGGTGCTCCTGGTGCCCCTGGGGAGATGTCACTCTTTGCTCCTTGCACTCTTTGCGAGGTCCCTTTTATGTTCTCCCATCCTAACTGGGGCGGCTTCATTTGGCTGCTCACACGGTGGGCTCTGGTAGGAATGAGCTGGTTTGCATAGAGAACTTCCATCTCTAAGCAAAGACACCCTGGTTAATACTTGTCACTCCCCACAATGCCTCGGGCCGTGCTGCTCCATCTTCAGATTTTGGCATTTGAAGGAAGGTTTGAGAAGATAGACGTGTGAGATCAGGGCAGGCGTCCAGGAGGCAGCGGGCACAGACCCAGTGGGTTGGACCTAGTGGTCCTCAGGGCCCAGCAGGGTGTCTGTGAGAATCTGAAGGCCCTCCTGGTCCGGAGGAGCAGCTGGCTTCTCATGGGCCTCCTGCCTCTCTTGTTGGCCCATTCTGGGCTTGGTGACAATATGGGAGGGTGGGCACACAGGGACCGCCCCTGCTGCCACTTCCACCCTCCTCATGCCCCCTATCTCCAGGCAAAATCCCTGCAGGCAATCAGAGCTCACCTCAAAGGTCAATCCAAGCCAATCCAGGCTCCTCCTCCAAACCATTTCTGTGGCCAGATATTAAACTGTTGCCCCTGGAGGTTTTCAGGTCCTGATAGGGAGCAGGTGCGGTGAGCCAGCCCAGCCCCCAGACTTCCCTGCTCATGGGCGGCCTGTAGCACCCGTGAGAAATGGGGGTTCGGAGCCCTCACCCCAGCTGTGCCATACTCCCTGGGGATGTGTCTCAGGATAGGCAAGTTTGGGAAGTGCTGCATTCATCATGGATTTGCTCTGAGCCCACAGCTACCAGTAAAATGCCACCTAAAGACCAATAATGCTCCATTTGGATCTCATTAGCCTACTTAAAATGGAGACCTTTTCCAGAATAAACATTAATCGTAATAGATTATTACTCATGTACTTAGAGGATGTGAAGTTATGTCCCCTGTCTATGAGAGCCATTCACATTGATCTGCTGGTTGAAGGTGAGAGTCTGGGAGCACTGGGGTGCCACGCGTTGACACGTTTGGTCCTCTGGGCCCATGGATCTCTGCCCAAAGTTGGGGGGTGGGTAGTGGTGAGTGGGAGAGAGAGAAGCACCAGCAAAGCTGGCATTAAGTACTCCAGGGAGAAGCAGCCCCACAGGGCTAGGGAATGTGGCCTTGGGAGATGGTAAGGTGATGTCCACGGGGTAGAGACACCCCTCAGTGCCTTTCTGTCTTTGCTTGGAATTCCCTCCTTTCCAAACACTTTTGTTTTTAACCTTAGTTTGGGGGTTTTACTGCCCTCCACTGGTGTTGCAGAGGACATTGTGTTCTCCCAAGTTCAGTTGTTGAAGCCCTAAGCCCCAGTGTGATTGTATTGAAGGTAGGACCTTTACAGAGATGTTTAAGGGTAAATGAGGTTGGAAGGGTGGGGCCCTGATCCATTAGAACTAGTGTCCCTGTAAGAAGAGGAAAGGGCCCCAGGGATGAGCCCACACAGAGGAAAGGCCATGTGGGGACACAGAGGAGACGGCCATCCGCAAGCCAACGAAAGGCCTCAGGAGAAAGCAAATCTGTTGACACCTTGACCTTGGACTTCAGCATCCAGACTATGAGACAATAAATGTCTGCTATTTCCCCCACCGCATCTGTGGCACTTGGTCATGGTGTCCTCTGCTGACTGATGTCCCTGGAAATCCCCCCTTTCTGCCAAGCAAACCTGCATTGGCTGAACCAGGGATGCTCATTGTGTCATCAGACTGAGCCCAAACCTGGAGCCAGGACAAGCATTGCCTAGGTCTGCACTGATGGGGTAGATGGATCTATCTGGGGTCTCGTCTTTCCTCACCTCTATGTCCACTGCACCCCCACAGTGGCTGATACACGGGAGGCACCCAGCTTATTCATGGAGTGAATGAATGAACAGATTGTCTTCATGCAGATGTGGTGTGTGGAATTTAGAACCCCAGTGGGTGGGGCTGCGAACCCAGTCGGACCACACTTGCTTTGGAAATTCAGGGCCTCTATGTGGCAGTGACCTTTTCTCGGGTCCGTATCCAGGGTTCCTCTGAAGAGTGCTTTGAAGGGCCCTCCCAGCCCTGTAATAAGCCCTATAGAATAACCTTCTTAACTACCACACAGTAAGACAGTGGTCCTCAGCCAGGGATGATGAGGCCTCTCGGGACATTTGGCAATTTTTAGAAGCATTTTTTTTTTTTTTTGAGATTTTATTTTTTTATTTGGAGAGAGCATGCACGAGTGCTGGGGAGGGGGAAGAGAAGAAGCAGACTTCCCGCTGAGCAGGGAGCCCAATGTGGGGCTCAATCCCAGGACCCCCGGGATCATGACCTGAGCCAAAGGCAGATGCTTAACTGACTGAGCCACCCAGGCACCCCTAAAACATTTTCGGTTGTCACAGCTGGGGTTGAGGTGCCAATGGCATCTGGTGGGTGGAAGCCAGCAATGCTGCCTAACACCCTGTCATGAAAAGCGTAGGCCTCTGGCCCAGAGAACCCACCATCCCGACAGAGCGCAGTGCCAAGGCCTAAAAACTCTTCAGCAAGATCAGGTTTCCTAGTCCATGATGATTTAATTAGGGAATGTCAGTTCTGAAGAGGAAAGGGTGTTTAGCAGACAGGGAGCTTTTCTTCTGGGTCAAAAAGTGAGCAGATGGTTGCATGTTGCATGATTTGAAGGAACTAGTGACATCTGAAGGTCCTCGGAAGGCCCGGGAGAGACAGGAGGCTGGCGATTGTGAGCCTTGCTTTGGAAACGATGGGATGGGTGAGGCTCCTTCCCTTCCTGTGAGGCTCATGTGAAGGCAGCTGTTCCCCTGGGTCCTTGGGTCCTTCTGGCCCCCCTGTGCTGTGATGGGGTGGGTTGACAGTGCCAGGCCCCGGAAGAAGTAGAGAGGGAGTTGGTTTTATAGAAGGAAGCAGGGAGGAGGCAGGAATGTTTTTCAGGTGAGAGAGGAATCATTTGGTAGAAGGAGCCGTGAGGCTTTAAAAGGGCCTGTCTTGCAAGACACCAGCTCCAAGTAGGGCCTGGGTAGCGTAGGGTGCAGGAGAGACGGGACAGTTTAGAACCACAAATAGATGTGCTTCCAGAAGGTGCCTTCAGTTCTAGAGGTGCTTATTGCAAGAGAAAGTGTGACAAGTCCAAGGGAGAGCTAAGGTGAATCAGACCAGTTCCTGAACTCAGGAGGCTTGGACTTCGTTTGTGTCGTCTTCTCCCGGGTGGCACTTCCTCCGCTGGGATTTCTCCGCCAGGTGCTCCAAAAGAAGTATCTGCTCGTGAGCAAAGTTGGGAAGCACCGCGCAAATACCACTTGGGCGTTTGCAATAGTGAGCGTGAATTGCTCTGAGAAAATGTACAGCAAGAGGCCAGTTCAGGTTTAGCAGAGCGTTTTCCAAACCCTGTTCATTTGTTGGGATGAGGCTGCCAGATTCTGTATATAAAAAATATAAGGTGCCCTGTTAAATCTGAATCCCAGATAAACAAGGAATTACCAAGACGTGTTTATACCTTTTTCAGTGATCTGAAATTCAAATTTATCTGAACATCCTTCTCTTTTATCTGGCAGCTGTCCCAGCCGGGCATGGGGTGGATGTTTGGGGGCATGACTCTGTCCCGGGCTGCACCTGTGCCAACTCTCCAGTCCCTTCTTCTGTGGACCTCTTTGCAACATTTGCCCTCCTTTGTTCAGTGACATATTGCTGGATGTCCAGCCAATCATTTTCTGGCGTCCCGACTGCCCGGACAGCTGTGAGCTGGAAATGCATGAAAGGAACCACCTGGTGTGGGCAGAGCCCAGGGTAGCCAAGCCAAGGCCAGGCTGGGCAGATCCCCCAGAGCGGAGGGGTCCAGAGGTGATGGAGCATCTCGTGGCCAACAAGTGGAGCATGCACGGTGCGCTTTGAAATAAGGGGCAGCCTCTGTAGCCGGCAGGGGCTGTGGGGGTGAGGAAGCTGGGAAGAAGAGCAGCAAAGAGAGGAGAGGGAATGGATCAGAGGAAAGGCCAAGAAGAGGAGCGTGGCAGGCAGAGCTGGAGGGAGAGATTACAGGGGACGCCTGGCATAGGGACAGGGACAAAGTAGCAGGCAGGACATGCTCAGTCCTACCACAGTGCCCTGGGAGCCCCCACACTGGGGCTCCCTGTTGTTCCTCACAACAAGCTCTTAGTAATCAAGAACAGGCTTGATGATGGTAATGTCTGTCTTCCTCTCCCTTGCGTTAGTCACACTGGCCTCTGATATTTAACACACCAGGCGTGCTTCTGCCCCAGGGCCTTTGCACTTGCTGTTCCTTTTACCTGTGATGCCCCAACCCCTCGAGCCCCCCCAGATATCCTCCTGGCTCCTTGTTTTATCCTCCTTTACCTTGTTTCTGATCTTTGCTTAAGTATTTCCTCCTTGGAGGGCTTTGCCAACTACTTTATTTTAAAATCGCAACGCCCCTACCCCGGCTTGATTTTTCTCCGTAGTACTTATCACCATCTGGCAGCCTGTACATTGTGCTTGTTTATTTGTTTCTCAACTGTCTTCTCCCTGAAAAATGGAACTTCCAGGAGGACACGAATTTTGTCTGTTTTGTTCTTCTGTTGAATCCCAGCTCCCAGAATGGTGCCTGGTCGCGACTGGGAATTTGGTAAAGGTTTTTGGAATGACTGAATGATATGAGCTCTTTCCTAAACAGCCCTTGTCACTCCCACTTTACAGATGAGGAACCAGAGGGTAAGCCCTGTCCAGGATCTGAAGCCAGTTGTGTGGGGGAGAGCAGGCTTTGTCCCCAAGCCCTGTGCCCCTCCTCGGGGGCCTGGCAGGGGAGGGGCGGGCAGGGCCGTAGTCTGGCACAAGGTGAGACAGGCCCCGGGGTCCGATGTCCCTCACTGACTGCTTCGTCTCCTCTTATCAGGCTGCGGTCCCGAGCCGGCGTCTGTCCCCGATGGCCCCCGCAGCAGCTCGGTGGAAGGGAGCCCCTTCCGCCCCCCATCACACTCCTTCTCTGCCGTCTTCGATGAAGACAAGCCTATAGCCAGCAGTGGGACTTACAACTTAGACTTTGACAGCATCGAGCTGGTGGATGATTTCCAGACCTTGGAGCCCCGCTGCTCAGACTCTAGTAAGAGTCAGGAATGCAAAGTGAGCACGCGGAGGAAGTCCACGGATTCTGTGCCCGTCTCCAAGTCCACGCTCTCCCGATCTCTCAGCCTGCAAGCTAGTGACTTTGATGGTGCTTCTTGCTCAGGCAACCCCGAGGCCGTGGCCCCGGCCCCAGATGCGTATAGCACGGGCTCAAGCAGTGCTTCCAGTACCCTTAAGCGAACTAAAAAACCAAGGCCACCTTCCTTAAAAAAGAAGCAGACCACTAAGAAACCCACGGAAACCCCCCCAGTGAAAGAGACACAACAAGAGCCCGTGGAAGAGTGTCCCGACCCCAGCGAGGAGACTAGAGCATTCGAGATAAAGCCGGAATTGGCCAAGACGGAAGGTTCTGGACCGGCCGTGTCAGAGGAGGCGCCCCTGGATCTTGCTGCTGTGCCCAAGGCTCCCTGCCCTCTGGACTCAGAGGGTGCCGAAGGGGCCATCCCCCCTGGCGTCTGGAAGTGGCAGGGTGCAGAACTCACCCCCTGTTGGAAGGAAACCGTCGCCTCTTGCCACGGCTCCGGAGGCAGCGGAGGTGACCCCGTCCGAGAGTGGGGGGCAGGAGGACTCCCCCGTCAAAGGGCTCTCGGTGAGGCTGGAGTTTGACTATTCTGAGGACAAGGGTAGTTGGGACACCCAGCAGGAAAACCCCCCTCCCACCAAAAAGCTAGGCAAAAAGCCAGTTGCCAAAATGCCCCTAAGGAGGCCAAAGATGAAAAAAACACCCGAGAAACTCGACAACACTCCTGCCTCGCCTACCAGATCCCCCGATGAACCCAATGACATCCCTATGGCTAAAGGTACCTATACCTTTGATATTGACAAGTGGGATGACCCCAATTTTAACCCTTTTTCTTCCACCTCAAAAATGCAAGAGTCTCCCAAACTGCCCCAACAGTCCTACAACTTTGACCCAGACGCCTGTGATGAATCCATTGACCCTTTTAAGACGTCCTCTAAAACCCCCAGCTCACCTTCTAAATCCCCAGCCTCCTTTGAGATCCCAGCCAGTGCCATCGAAGCCAATGGAGTGGATGGGGATGGGCTGAACAAGCCCGCCAAGAAGAAGAAGACGCCCCTAAAGACGTAAGTTCAGGGGTGCAGGTGGTCAGGTTAGAGGCGGAGGCGGGGCTGCGCGTTGGCTGTGACCCTGGGTCTCGTGTCTGGATGGACGTGGCTGCCCTGACCTTTCCCCCACCTGCCGTAACGCTGCCAGGTTTGCAACATGATACCTGTTTCCTTTCCTCTCTGCGCCCGCGGTGGTGGCACCTCCCAGCCACATGTCCCTTTGGGTCTAGAGTCCTCAATCTTTCACTTATTGTGGCAGTGGTTTAAAGCATTACTTTCAGCTGGAGACCTGACATTTGACTCCAGGGGACTGTGGGAGAGCCCATAGACAGGGAACTGTCCTGTAGAGACTTGGTCAACCCCCCTTTGGTGACTTAGCCTTTTTCCTATTTTGTGTGGGAATTGCTTTTTGGAGTGGGCTACAAGCTAGGAGATCTACCCTTAAAATATTGTTAGAATTTAGAGTATTTCTGTCTGCCTGTTAATGGGACACCAGCCCAGGAGTGAGGCCCATGAGCGAGAAGTCTGGCCTGGATGCCCCCCTTGCACCCCAGCCAACCTGTGAGAAGCACCTCGTTTGTCTTCCTCCCTTTTTCTAGCCATCTTTTGCAGACAAGACTCCAAGGCCCTATAGGTTCAGAAGAGATCAGTGGAACTCGAGTGGGAGAACACAGTCCCCATAATCCCTGGGAGGCCATTAATAGTCGGTTCAAGTATCCACCAACACTTGCCAGGGAGAGTGCCCTCCAGGACCTCCTGTCTGGGCCTCTGCAATTCATCCCCAGACCCAGCTGTCACCTGGATGGCCGCGGATCCCTGCTCAGGACATGGTTCCCAGCATCGTGGGGATGGTGCTTGGAGCCTCTCTCTTGCCCTCATGTGAAGTGTGGTCAGTAATTGATCAAGGCCATAGGGACCAGGCTTCTGGCACCAACCCAGCAGAGCAGACCACAGCTGCTGGCGCCTCTGACTCTGCCTGGTACAAATGGAGACAGAGTGACCTTTTTACATGCCATTCTGGGCTCCCCAAGGGGTTCACATTTGAGAAGCACCTGGAACTTCCTGAGAGGAGGCTCTCTAAGCAGACATTAGCCTCGAATATTTCAAGACTCATCTGAGATTGGCTCCCCAACGAGGCTTTTCCTAGACGCTCTGTTGAAGCTGTGTTGGAAGCTTTATTATTTTTTTGTTTGTTTTTTAATATGTCCTTTATTTTTAGTTTTATTTATTTTTATTTATTTTTTTAAGATTTTATTTATTTACTCATGAGAGATGGAGAGAGAGAGGCAGAGACACGGGCAGAGGGAGAAGCAGGCTCCCTACAAGGAGCCCAATGTGGGACTCGATCCTGGATCCTGGGATCAGGATCTGAGCCAAAGGTGATGCTGAACCGCTGAGCCACCCAGATGTCCCTGTCCTTTATTTAAAAAAAAAAAAAATTCTCTTTATTTGAGAGAGACAGAGACAGAAATAGCAAGAGAGCATGCCAGGGGGAGGAGAGGGAGAAGCAGGCTCCCCGCTGAGCAGGGAGCCCTATGTGGAGCTTGATTCTAGGACCCCAGGATCATGATCTGAGCCAAAGGCAGACTCTTACCCGTCTGAGCCACCCAGACATCTGTGATGAATCCACAGCCCCAGATTCATCATTCACCATGAATAAGTGCCCCAGAAGCTTTATTTTAGGCCTCAAACAGAAGCCTGAAATGCCCAAATGACACAGCCACGGTCTCCCATTTTTGGAATGAGAGCCAACCTGTAGCCACCCACCCATACCCCCCTGTACAGTCTGACCCATCATCAGAGCTAACCAGCAGGTCAGGGAAGCCAGCCCATCCCTGAGTCTCGCTCTAGTGTAGACGGCTTGGAATCCTACACCAATGGGACAAAGCTCTTTGGGCATCAGAGCCCTCTGGGGTAATTGGAACCGAGCGGGGAGGGATTGCTCTCAGCCAGCCCCTCTCCAAAAAGCTGGGATGTCGCCCTGCCTTGCAAGCAGCACCTACAGTGGATGGCTCTTGTATCCCAGCCCGCTGATAACCAGTTGTCTGCGGATTTATCTTTTTTGTCAGTTCCTTTTGTCTGTCTCTCTTTTTTCTTGTCTTCTTGTCTTAGGATGGTTGAAGATGTGATGTCTGTGTGTTCTCTGTTGTAAGTAAATTTAATGGAATCTGCTGCTCATGCTACCTGTGCCGCTTTCTGCTTTTTTTCATTTTTGCTTTCAAGCTCTTTTAATTTCCTCTCTGTGGCTGCTGCTCACATATTTCTGTGTCAGGCCTGGGGACGGGTGGGGGGGGGCGCGGGGGGAGCATGGGGCTCCCCAGTAGCAGAGGTTACTTTCCTGTTTCAGAACGATTAGCATAAATGAAACTGCTTGGCTGTGAAAATGTGATTATCCAACATCTGCCTGCTTGTCAGGAATGGAACTTTTTTCCCCCCCTTGCATATTGGATGTCTTCATCTGAAACCCATATTTTTTTTTTTTAAAAAAAAGCTCTCATTCCGTTCTTTCATTTCAAATCGGACTAGTGAGCAATTGCTTTCAAAGTACTGTGGCTTCACGACAAAATAACCAGCCAGCCGACCACAGGCAGTGGACCGGGGTCGCTTGTTCATGCTAACATGTGAAGCAGAGGTCATTGGGCTGTTTCTAATTGAGACTCCCTAAAATGCAGGGTTGGTTCAGAGGGAAACACACGGATGTGAGAGCCCTCGCCAGCCTGCTCTGGGCCCGCGTCCTTGGTCGCCCAGGACCAGGCTGGGTATCGATCAGCTTGCCACCCAGGGGTCACCCTGCTGGGCGTCAGTGGAAACAAGAGACCACCTCTGTGTCTGTGCTGTTTTGCCAACGGCCAGGAGGGATGCTGTGGGCAGCTCCCAGGGCCCCGAGGGCGGGTACCTTCCCTGCCTCTCTGTCCTTACAAGGGAAGCTGGCCTGGTCACAGGCATCCCACGGTCCAGGGATAGAGTTGAGTCTCTCAGGTTTGCATCTGCCCAAGGGATTTCTTTAGTTTTTTAGAACCATTTAGCAACTCCAAAATATACAGTTATATATTTATATGCATGGATAAATATATGCTTCAGGCTGGGACTGCACTGTTCGTATGGCAAATGCTATAAATGCTATAAATAACCATTTCTAAGTATTTTTTCATGACTGAGTGCCATTGTTGGAGCGTTTTATTGAAGAGAACACAGGGAAGGAACTGAGGGCCAAATTGCTCTGTCCATCCAGTTACTATTTAGAGCAGGGAAAGGTATTGGGATCTAAGGTCTGGGGACTTTCCCCACCCCAAGGAGCTGTTGCTTTGCTGGGGGCAGGACCATACCACAGAGGGGCCTGAGACCAGAGGCCAGTCTGCCTGGGAAATGACCCCCTGACACTCTGACTCAGTGAGCCATGTACGCGAACAGTGCTTTCCTTCTGACCCCTTTGCAAGTCTGAGCTGATGTTTCCTTTGCCTGAATGACCTGCGTGCACCCCCAGTTATTTTCAAGAAGGAGAAAGGAAGGGAGAAAAGGGTCATTAACCCTGGTCAGGAATAGGCAGTAATCGTCGCATTCCTGAAAGAGGTCTGGAGACGGGTTGTTGTACCCTGTGAGTGTACTTCACGCTACCGAAGCTAGAGTGTTTAAGATGGTAGTTTGTAGGTCCTGTGTTTTCTATTACAATTTATTTATTTATTTTTTTTAAGATTTTATTTATTCATGAGAGAGACAGAGAGAGAGAGAGGGGCAGAGACACAGGCAGAGAGAGAAGCAGGCTCCATGCAGGGAGCCTGACACGGGACTCGATCCTGGGTCTCCAGGATCAGGCCCTGGGCTGAAGGCGACACTAAACCGCTGAGCCACCCGGGCTTCCCTTCTATTACAATTTTAAAAAGAATCATCTCACCCCCAGCCCAGTTTCCCTGGGTGGTCGGAATCTCACCCAGAAATTCCAGGGTGTAGGGATCCTTTACGCACAGAGTTCCAGTGAGTAGGAAAGGACTCTCCCCAAAGACCCAGAACGTTCCTTCGTGTTTCTGCACAGCAGTCCGTTATGTGCCAGCCAGGAGACGGGATCCTGTTCATCGGTGTCTGGAACCTAGATCCCTGCCCCCACCCCTCTTGGTCCAGACATTCTTGGATGAATCTGGATACGTTAATCTCCCCCAAATCTGCTTTTTGAAATAAAAACATCTGGCTAAATCCAGCCTCATTTTCTGGGCCAGCTCTCCAAAGTGGCATCTCTTTAAAAGATTTCCGGCTCGAGGACCCGTTTTCCCTCTGGGGCAATGATCATATCTGTTGTTAAGTTGTGGACGTCTCCTCGCCCATGTGGAGTGGTGGAGGCCTGAGCGCCATCTGGGCCAGACGCTCAGCGGAGGCCGTGGCTTCCGTCCGCTCTGGGGAGCTCTGGACTGTTCTGTACCACTGTTTGTTGTGTTCACATTTTCCATTTTGTTTCCAGTGACACATTTAGGGTGAAAAGGTCGCCAAAACGGTCTCCTCTCTCTGATCCGCCTTCTCAGGTATAATGTTCCCTTGCTATGTATGATTTTTAATCACTCACCCAGGCCGCCAAAGCCCATGTTGTTTTGATTCCCCGCTAGTCAACAGAACTTTCTTTTCTGCTCATCACGGGCACGTTTCCAACATCCTCTTTTGCCTCCTGCAGGGGGGTCTCCCTTGCTGTTTGCAGGACATTGTTGTGATCCCTTCCCTTTGGGAGAGATCAGAGTGTGTCCCTGAGAGTAGAGAGATGTTCAACAAAAGTGTTAGGTGGGTTCTGTAGGAATCCCGCTGATCCGTTCTGGCCAGTTAATCTGCTGAGAACTTCTGTGAATATGATTTTTGAGAAAGTCCGTTGAGATAAATGAATATATAGTGAAAAAGAACTGAGTGTCAAGAGCTCTGGATTATGTAACCAAAATTCGAGTGGGGAGATAAAGGAAATCATGCCCTAAAGAAGTGGGGTTTGGGCCCTTCCCCCTCTCACTGGTTCCTTTATGAGATCTGTGCCACGACCGTGGAAGGTTAGCCCTGGGCAGCGGGTGTGCCAGGCTCCCATCTGAGCCAGTGCAGCCCCAGCCAGCAGACCCTAGTCGGGCAGGGCTACACAGAAGGGCGCCCCGCCCCAGGACAGGGGTCTGGGGTCCCCGTCCCAGCTCTGCTCTGACACTTCTGGGCACCACCTCTGCCCTGCTCAGCTGCTCCCTCCCTGTGCCCATCCTCCAGGGACAGGCACGCGGATCGCCAGGCGATGTTGGTGAGATTGGTGCGTGCACAGGCCCTAAAGCACTGTGCCGACTTAGCACAGTAGTTGCACTAATCAAAGGGCCAAGAAATAAATTTCCTTATTTTATTTCTCAAAGTGAATGATCAGGAATGTCTCGAATAACCCAGACACAAAATCCTGATCTTTTCATTTTTTTAAACCCACGGTCACCCCCTATCACGAGCCATCAGGAAAGGAAAATCACAGAGCCAAGAATTTGTCTCCTTGGGACCATTTAGAGCAGAATCCGAGGACATGCTGAGGATTTTGGTAGGGACCTGCCCTGGTTAGAGGAGCCCCAGACTTGGGTGGGTGGGCGCAGGTGGGAACGCAGAGACTGTGTGAGAGGAGAGACAGCTTCCCTTTTGCTCCCAGGACCCCACTCCAGCGGCCACACCAGAAACGCCGGTCATCTCCGCGGTGGTCCACGCAACCGATGAAGAGAAGCTGGCGGTCACCAACCAGAAGTGGACGTGTGTGACGGTGGATCTGGAGGCTGACAAACAGGACTACCCGCAGCCCTCGGACCTGTCCACTTTCGTAAATGACACCAAATTCAACTCGCCCACGGAGGGTAAGCAGTTTGGTGGCCGGTCACACCCCCGCCCTACCCTGGAGCCCACTGCCCCTAGGGAGCAAAAGGCCGGGAAAGAAACTTCCGAGCTAGGTAGCCTTGCCATCCGTGCACTCCAAGCTAAGGCTGTAATTTTTTTTTTTAAGATTTTATTTATTTATTCATGAGAGAGACACAGAGAGGCAGAGACACAGGCAGAGGGAGAAGCAGGCTCCATGCAGGGAGCCCGATACGGGGCTCGATCCGGGGACTCCAGGATCACACCCTGAGCTGGAGGCAGACGCTCAACCGCTGGGCCACCCAGGCGTCCCACTAAGGCTGTATTTTAAAACAGCCTCAGGCTTGAACCCAGCTGTACCCCACCTCTGAGACACCAGCTGAGAGCCAGTGAGCTCAGTGCCCCCCCAGTTCCCATCCTGAGCTCACTTGAGCTTCGCTCCTTCTCTGTGGCTTTTGATGCCTGGGTGATCTGAAACACACGCAGCTGCAAGCAGCACCATTCAAGCCAAATGCTCCGTGTGGGTCAATCCCCTGCCCAGGCCTGGGGTCCCTAGGTGCCACCACTGTCCATCAGCCCGCAGGATGTTCCACAGGGTGGCCATACCTTCTCCTCAAGCCCCCAAACCAGATGGTTCACTCCAGGCTTGCCAACGAGAGGACAGTTTTCCTGAATAGGCTCCAGGCATGTTGATTTTCTCATTAATGTCTTTCTTCCTCCTACATGTATTTTTGCTTTCAGCTTTCTGCCCAATCCTTTGGCTTGAAAAATTCATCTATGTTAAGTCCGTGCAGCATGACTGGATGAATCAAAATTTTTTTTTTTTTTTTTTTTGTAAACTGCTTATTCCACTAACAGTGGATAGATTTTTCTGAATCTATTGGCTCCCACACTTCCATTTCTCGTTAGGAAAGCTGTTGAGGCCTGAAACCGTCTCCGGTCTGCTGGGGCTCTTCCCTACACCCGCCCCTCTGTGAGCTTCCCTCCAGCACTCGGGACCATTGTGGTGGTTCTCAGTCTCCCTTTCCAAGATCCTGATAATCCAACCATTCAGAAAAAATGAGTACAAATCAATATAAGGGCCATCACACATGAAAATCTCATTTGCACTTCTTGGCTGCTGCTAAGGAACCACCACCTTCATTAAACGGCCTCCTGCTCCCTCTGGGCAGGTGGTGGTGTCACCAAGAGCAGGTAGTTTGGGATTGTAGCTCGGACTGCTTCCTCTGCACACTGTTCCATGACCCGGCTCCTCGGGGGCTTGCTTTGTGTCCATAAAGTCTCTGAACGATATGAGTGAGGTCCTGAACGATATGAGTGAGGTCCGTGTCATTTTTGGTGGGGGATTTTGGATGCTTACCTTCTCACCACAGTGCCTCTCTATAGTTTGAAGATGAAAAGACCATCTAAATTATGTGTACTTTGGCATTATGTGCTCTGTGGAACAGAGCCTTTTGGTTAGCTGTTTGGTTGGCCCTCAGGCTGGGGTTTGGGAGGCTTGACAGTGACCTTACTGCAGACTGACCCCAGGGGCCCTGGGACCCGACCTCCACCCCTCTTCAGCCCTTTCCTCTGCACGAACACCTGGGCCACGAGCCTCACTGAATGGAACCACTTTGCCCCATGGGTGCCACCCCCCTTGGCTGCCACTTCAGTGCCCTGTGCCCTGTCTCCCATACTTGCCCTGCCCCTCCAGCTCTTCCCTGGGCATCTCTGTGCTGCCTGCCCTCTGTGCTTGGTTGGGGCTACTCTGAGGTCACTTAATGCTGTAATGATGATGCAGATACATGCATTTTTTTTAAAGATTTTATTTTCATTGACAGAGCATAAGCAAGGGGAGTGGCAGGCAGAGGGAGAGGGAGAAGCAGATTCCCTGCTGAGTAGGGAGCCTGACACTGGGCTCGATCCCAGGACCCAGGGATCATGACGTGAACTAAAGGCAGACTCTTAACCAACTGAGCCACCCAATACATGCATTTTTAATAGAAAATATAAAGATCCTCATAGTACCTGTTAAGCTAGTAGGCATCTCATTCCATGGAAACATAGTTGTTCATCTTTAACATGGAACCGAAGCAAACTACTTGCTAGCTCAGCGACATATTTGATCATTGCTTGTTTTCTCCAAAAATTCAACAGATAGGTAAATCTGTACATTTGAAACAAAGCTCTATTAAACCTGCCTCCTTAGAAAGTGATTGTGAGGGACACCTGAGTGGCTCTGTGGTTGAGCGTCTACCTTCAGCTCAGGGCATGATCCTGGGGTCCTGGGATTGAGTCCCGCATTGGGCTCCTTATAGGGTGCCTGCTTCTCCCTCTGCCTCTCTATGAATAAATAAGTAAAATCTAAAAGAAAGAAAGGAAGGAAGGAAGAGAGAGAGAGAAAGAAAGAAAAGAAAAGAAAAGGAAAAGAAAAGAAAAGAAAAAGTGTGAAGATTCAGGAAGTCCCGACCATAATTACAGCTGGTGGGCATTTGGAAATCTATGACATGTACAAATACAGGACAGCTGCAGTTCCAGGACATGTCAGCCCTGCATTCACCTTTCTAATACAGCCCGCTTCCCTGCAGCAGCTGGATGTAGAAACTGGATGCCCAGCCATACCAGACCCACCCCTAGGGTGCTGATGTCATCACCAGAAAGAATCTGGCCAGCGCTGTAGGCGTGCTTGAGGCTTTGTTACACAGAAATCACAAATCACAGGAAAATGAGATTTTGGTTTAGAAATAATTACTACCACCTAAACAGGTATTTGCTACAAGGCCTGATTCTCTTTAAGTGACAGTAGTGAGGCGGGAGCTGTCACTGGTGAGCCCCACTGAGGCTCTTGTCTACAGGATTTCATTTCATCGTCTCAGTTCTAGAGAGTGGATTTCTGCTCTTGCCCACCTAGGCGCGAGGAAGCCCAGGCTTTGAGCTGTTAGGACTTGCTGAGCATTGTGGGGCTAGTCCATGGAGAGGCTGGACCCAATGGGTCCTGCTCTTACCACACTCTTGTATGTGAGCACCCTGCAGGCTTCCTTTCATTGACTTTAGAAATTCAGCGGTGCTTCCTCATCTAGGTCCGCGAGAGCTTCAGGCTGGCTTATTAGTTCAAGAAACCTGGATGGAGCTAGATTAGAAAGATGCCCAGCTAATTAAAATGACGTGTCTGGGCTGTAATTACATCAGCTCGCTGTGGCAACACTGATAATCTCCCACTGGTTAAAAACTCTGATTGGCAATTACAGATGTTTTTCTTTGAACGCTTGCTTAGTAAATGGCCTCTTCTGCACTTCTGGTGCAGCCTTGGGGAACGTCGTGGGGAAAGACCTCGTCCATGTGGTCCCTAGGGATGCAAAGATTAGGAGCTGTTTGGTAACATAGCCTCCTCCAAGGCCTCTCCCAGCTCTGGTCCAGGAGACCCAAGGAGAACAGGGTTTTAGATTCACGAGTCTGGGTGCCCTTTGAGGGTCACCCAGCTCCCCGTCTCCCTGACACACAGTGACATCCGCCCCCACCTTTCCACATCCAACAGAGGGTAAGGTGACCCCCTCAGGAGCTGAATGTTTTCCCTGTGGTGGGCACCATTGCTGTCACGCTGCAGACATGCAGCAGAGTGACAGTAAGGTTGTTGGGAGCAGCATCCTTGTCCCCTAACCAAGGGGTCCCTTCTCTCATCACTTATGTTCAAAGTTCCAGAAATCCTAGCAATGAACAGTTATAATAGACCTGGTCACAGTCCCTTGCATCTGTATAGCCCGTGGTAGGGCCTTTACCTGACATCATTTCCCTTTTTCTTTTTTTTTTTTTTTTTTTTGCAAAATATGGGCACTTTGAGCTCCATTTTACAGGTAAGCCAGTAGGACAGGGTAGGTCAGGGAAGTGGGCTTCCCTGACCCCGGGAGTGACGATCTGGACTCACTCGCATCCTCCGGCGTCTTTCCAGTCCCCAGCCAAGCTCTGGCAGCCAGAGTCGAGGAGAGCAGCCTCCCAGCCCTCCCACAGTGCATGGACCAGCATGAAATAATTACCAGAAGCGTCCTCAGAGATGACAGGACCCGTTTATAATAACTGGGGCCTCTGCATCTTGAAGCGGCAGATGCTTCAGCGAGCGGCCTCCTCTCTTGGACGTGAAGGTGTCGTGTCACTTGGTGCAACTGGCATTACCCTTCCTGGCCTGCCAGCTGCCTGTGGCCGGGGCCCAAGCTGGACATGGCTCCCCCTCCAAGCCGACCCTTTGAGGCTTAGCACTGAAAGCAGATGAAAGATTTTTGAAAACAATGTTCTGGAAGATGTCCCCTCAAAGTACAGGAGATGATATCGATGACCGGAAGAGGGGTTGTTTTTCTTCACATCTTTTCCAGGCCAATTCATTAAAGATTTTATTCATTTATTTGAGAGAGAGAGAGAGAGAGAGAGAGAGAGAGAGAGACCAGAGCAAGCAAGAGAGAGCACAAGTGGGGAGGGGGTCAGGCAGAAGGAGAGCGAGAAGCAGATGCCCCGCTGAGCAGGGAGCCCAACTTGGGGCTCGATCCCAAGACCCTGAGATCTTGACCTGAGCTGAAGGCTGATGCTTCACCAACTGGGCCATTTTGTAAATTAAAATGAGAACCCCCAAATGGCTAGGATTGGAAGTTTCAGGCCGTGTTCTGAAGGAACACCTCCAGACATCAGCAGGGACCGAAGGTCCTGCGGAGAGCCAGCCTCCTGTAACCACACACGTTAGGATGCAGACATTTCTCGGGGTTGGGGAGTGGATCAGATAGCCCCCCACTGTTGTACTGTCATCTGCTGCCTTCAAAAGGAGGAGTGAGGGACCCTGGGTGGGGTCAGGGGGAAGGGACCCCGTTGGCAGGTGGGAAAGAAGGCAGCTAAGTGAGCTCGGTGACCTGAAACTCACCGTGATCAGCTGCCAGGGGACGAGCTAAGATTCCAGGCGGGACGCTTCACTGAGCCGAGCTGGTAACCAGAGCTGGGCATTGACCCAGGGCCATAGTCCCTGGAAAAAAAATCTCTCTTAGCTTGGCTCTTAGCCTGTGAGGTGCATCCTGGGTGCCCCGTGCCATTGTGGGGTGTGCTGGGGAGGGGGTGGTTTCTGTTAAATAATTTAGGGTTAAATGATGCTTTGGCACTGTTGGAGAAGGAGGCAGCTGATTCACTGTTACCTCCCAACTTAAAACAGTCTTTAATAGGACAATGCAATAATAGCCCTGAGCTCCTACATCTGGAAAGTGAGAGATCTGGAGAGGGCCCCAGAAATCAGCCTGTCCTCGCTGTCCCTACCTTACCCCTCATTTACAAGATGGGGAAGACAGGAGGTCTTCCTGAACGAATACTTCTATGCTACATCCTAAGAACGGGTGCCCACGCCAGTCACAGGTGCTGAGCTCCGGCCCAGCTGTGTACAGTTTGCACGAATCTCTGCTCCTCCCGAGTGATGCACACATCGGGGACGTAGGCCTGCCAGATGCATGAGGTCTTGCTGGCCGTTGATCCATAAAACTGTCTTCGTTCCCCTGAATAGGCCAAGCCCACTGGAAAGGGGGTGTTTGCTTCACTGGGGACATTTGGAGCCTCCTGAAGGGCCATCTTCATGTTTCAGCCCTTGAGCTCATACGGCCACAAGCCCACACACTCGCAGGTTCGGGGAAGGGCTTCCAGGAAATATGTCACCTTAGAGCTCATATAGAGGAATCATTTTTAAGCGATGTCTTTGACAATCTGCAGAAATAGAGCTACTTTAAAGCAGAACTGTTATCTATACGTTCTGTTAAAAAAGAGAATTCAGGCATTAGGGATCGCCGCTCACACTCTTGGACAGCTGCTTTCTGAGCAAATCACATGTCACCCCCTGGTTCTTCTCAAGTAGGAAAGAACCATCTGGTAGCTTCTGTGGCTTCCAGGTACCTCATCCACCGTGCCCAGCACAGTTTGAGGCACATCGAACGAGCTCGGAACCCACTCACTGGATGGGGCAGGCGGGGGTCAGTGGAGGGGCAGTGCTGGGAGTGTCCTCGTGTAACCTCCTGGGGACCCGAGGGGCCCAGGGCTTCTCATTCCAGGGAAAGCCTCTCGAGGTTCCCTTCCAGCCTAAGATCTCCAGGCCATTTGAAATAGGTCATTTTTCCCCTTAATTGGACTTCCGTCATCTTTGCATCTGCAAATCTGATGTGGCCCCAGCCCTGCAGGCCCTGGCAGGACCTGGGGAAATGTTCCAGGTGACTTGCAAAGCTGCTCTTAGCAAGCAGCAATGCGGGAGCAATGTGCATTCCTCCCTTACCTCGGAGGATGGCCCGGGTTATGTTCTCAGAGAGGGACCAAGCTGGGGCCAGTTGCAAAATGTCGTCAGGGTGTGGGGACATTTTTCATGTCGCACGTGATACCGACAAAGAAGCAACACTCATGACAGGCTGTCCTGGAAGCTCGGTGCATAGTGCTCAGATCCGCTCCTGGTCAGGCTGTGCTGCTCACACTTAACTCCCTTGGACTCTCAGGCGCCCAAACGGCAGAAGCCCCTTTGCAGCCAGAGGCTTACGAGTGGTCTGAAAATTGCTGAGCTGAGCCTCTCTTACCAGCTGAATTGGAAACCTTGAGTCCTTGGACAGGCTCAGAGTTTAGAATCTGGTTCCAGACCCCACCCTGCCTGGCCCAAACCTTTCCGTTTTTTTTTTTTTTTTTTCCTCCACCCCGACACTAACTCTCCTTTTGTTTTTTGTTTTTTTTGTTTTGTTTTGTTTGTTTTGCAGAGTTGGATTACAGAAACTCCTATGAAATTGAATATATGGAGAAAATTGGCTCCTCCTTACCTGTAAGTTCTGCCTCAGGCCCGCAGGGGACTTGCTTTCCCTCCCTGTCTTGTGAAAATGCAGGGGCTGGCCTCCTCCTGAGCTCAGGCCCCAAATCCAGGGTCCTCTTGTGCCCGTAGCATCCTGGGCTTCCCAGTTAAGGGTGAACTGGGACTGGGGCTTGGAGGTTTGTATTCCGCCCACTTCACATGGCATTTTCAGGGAGAAAATGATAGAGTGCAGTTAGGCTTCCCGTATCATTACTTCCCTAGACTGAAAAAGAACTTGCCAGAGGTTTGCTTTAGAAGGTAGAGCAGTGATTTGATTGCTTTTAAAGTGGCCTCTTTTCTGTTTTCTTCAAAGTAATTGCTTTATGTAACTGAGGATTGGCTCTTCTGGCAATAAGTCTCTCTCCCCCACCCCCTCCATCCTTTTCCATTTAAGTGGCTATGATGGGCACCTGTCCTCCTGGCTTCCCGTCTGCTGCCTGCAGGGCACTTGGTTCTGAGCATGCCCTCTTGTACTCTGCTGTTGTCTGGGGATGCCATGCGAGGCCCAGAGGTGCCAGAGGAGCCTGGTGTGACACTACTGGCCCAGACCTGTTGCTTCTGTCTTTATCTTTCTTTGCATGTTTGTAGATGCTTGGTGCTGCTTCTAACCCGCAGTCAGCAGACCATGATGGAGGCGCTTGCCACATTGGGCTGTCATGCTCGTCCCCTTCATTCGACTATGGGGTCTCGCCTACCCCTCTATGCTCAGAGCCCAGCATGGGTGCCCATCCAGAGGGAGTGGCCAGTAATGTGGGCAGATGGAACAGCGTGCAGCCTCCCCGACCCCTCTCCTGGGGTCCTGGCCCCTCTCCCCTTGACACTGTTTCCAGCAGCGCACACACACTTCCTCTCCACCTTCCTCTTCCCTCTTGTTTTCCTCTCCTCTCCCCTGGCCAGTGCCAGCTTGCTCCTCCCTTCTTGGTGGCTCTAGAAGGGTGAAGGCTTTGCCCCCGATGAGTGATTTGTCCACTGGAGAGAGATCTGATGTTCATCCCACCTGCAGCCGGGCTGACTTGTGCCTTTGATCCTTGCAGCAGGACGATGACGCCCCGAAGAAGCAGGCCCTGTACCTTATGTTTGACACATCTCAGGAGAGCCCGGTCAAGTCTCCCCCGGTCCGGACGTCAGAGTCTCCGACGCCGTGTTCAGGGTATGACTTCCACGAGGAGAGCATTTTGGGTCAGGGCCAGCCGTCCCCAAGCCTCTGAGCCCTGTGGCACTGCAGTCGTGGCTCGGTTTCATTTGCATTGATGTATTCAGGCAGCCACATCTCGGTTTCTGAATGTCTTCCTGGACGTACATGTGGGGTTGGGGGGTTACCAGCAGCCCTCAGTCCTGTTAACAGCTGAATGCGTGAGCCCCTCTGATCACCCCCGGTGTACATACAACTTTGTGCTGTGATTTGTTCCATGGGGAGACAGCATGCCACAGCATTTGAACCCCGAGTCCCACTCTCCCCTCTTACTGGCTGTATGACCTGAGGCAGGTTACAGGACCCTCTTGTGCTATGGTCTCCTCATGGGTGAAATGAGGGTAGTAACAAAAGCGACCCTATAGAAATTTCACGAGGATTGAATGAGGCTCTCAGTCTTCCAGGCATCCCTCAACTATGCAGTGGGGCTGGGGTGCCTGTCCTCCAAAGCCTGTCAGGAGGGTGAAATGGAGATGCTCTAAGGAAAGGGCAGTGCCAGGTAGACGTTTGCTGTTAAGGAGGCTGTGAGTTAGCACTGGTCAGGGTCCCGTTCTGAGCTGTGTGGTGCTGGATGGGGTAAGGATGGGGCACCACTCTGTGGCTGGGACCCTCCCATCCTCACTTCCCTGCCCCTTTCTCTGAGCAAGAGTGAAGAAGCTCTTGCTTTGACTTCCCAAAAGGACTTCTGAATTCACCGGGGTGTTGGGAACGATGATGGCGATGTCATTACAGCAATAGTCATGGTGATGGGTACCTGAGTCAGCTGCTTCACATGCAGGCAGTGTCTCCCTTGACCTTCACAGAGCACGGTCTCACCTCCTGTCCTACAGAAAAACTGAGATGCAGGACACAGTTGTCTCCCCGCGGGGGCATAACCAAGGGACTTCTGACCTTCCCCTGTCGGGTGTGGGGGGCAGGGGTGGGCTGGACCACCTTTTTCCCTCGGGCTGTCCAGCCTGCAGGCTCCCTGGCCACCCAACACCTGCCCCATTTTCCCTTTGGGAACATAGCCCTGGGAAGTCCAGGATCCCTTCTGATGGTGATTGAGTCAGGGCATCCTGGTCATTTTCAGTGGGATTTCCAGTGAGAAAAATAAAGATGCTCTTTGTTTCCTCAGGTCAAGTTTTGAGGAAACTGAAGCCCTTGTAAACGCTGGGGCAAAGATCCAGCATCCTGTCACACGAGGGCTGGCTCCCAACCAAGAGCCACACTTGCAGGTGCCAGAGAAATCCTCCCAGAAGGAGCTGGAGGCCATGACCCTGGGCACTGCTTCAGACGCGATTGAAATTGTAAGTGGGGTCAGAGGGGCCCGAGATCACTGGGGGTGAGGCCTGACCCAGCTGGGTCCCATCACCAAGGAGTCCAACCCTTCAGAACAACACTCACCCGGCCCCTGGTATGGGGCCCCACCCTGACCCCTGGACCTCAGAAGCCAGCTTAGGACACCCCACGCCATAGCCATGAGAGAAAAGCTCTTCATTCTCACCAGCATGGTTTTGCGGTTCTTACCTCACCGCTTTACGATTTTTCACCCTATTCCCTTGGGCCTGGACTGTTGCTTTGGAGCTGTCCTCAGTCTACATCCTGCTTCTCCATACTCTCTATGGCAGGGGGCAGGGAATGGTAGGGCAGGGGACACCCCTTTTGGAGAACACTTGGTTTTCCGGGCCCTTGGTGATGGGCAATCCCTCCTGTTTATAGACCTATTTATATCCCTCCCCTCCCAACCCCTCTGGAGCCTTGCAGAGCAAATAGACCCCCTGAACATCTAAAATGGACCATCCTTCTAGGTGAATTTTATTTTTATCTCTTCTACCTCCTTCCTAGCAGTCCCTGAGAGGGTTTGAGGCCATTGACTTAGTTACTTTTAGTGTTACTTTTATTGTTCTGTATTAGTAGACCATTCAGTTACCTCCTGCATCAAGTATTTATTGAGCACCGCTGTGTGGCAGTTAAATACTGGGAAAATATCAGTAGCCAAGAGGAAAGCAGATGTGGTTCAAACAACCTCTCAGGCGCTACGGAAGGACTCGTGCATGATTCAACTTCTACAAAGTTGGCTTCTGATTTTGGAGTCTTTCCGATCTAGCCAGAGACACTCTATTTTACATTTCATCTTTCTATTATTTAGAAAATGACCTTCACCAAAACCTTTGATGCTTAGACTTGGAGATTTTTTTTTTTTTTTTGATGAGTTAGTTATATTATGTTCAGGAAACCCATCAACTGCCTTGTCCACCCACTGAGATTTTCAAATAAATAAGTAAATGGTCACTTTCCTCCCACTGCCTGGTGAGGGAGTGAGGGTGGCTAGGGATGGGTGGGCACCTGAGGCTGTGCTTCCGGGGAGGGGGTGGGGCCTGTAAATCTCCAGATGCCCATGGTCAGCAGCAGGTGAGAATTAGTATTGGCCTCTAATACTCTTTAGTCTTAAATCAGAAATGTCCAGCAAATAGGGGTGTGGTCCTGGCTTGGAATCAATGTCACTGTGTCTCCTCTATTTTTCCTCCTGTCCTCCTGTGTCGGCCTTCAGACAGCTCCTGAGGGCTCCTTTGCCTCTGCTGACGCCCTCCTCAGCAGGCTAGCTCATCCAGCCTCTCTCTGTGGTGCGCTTGACTATCTGGAACCCGACTTAGCAGAAAAGAACCCCCCAGTATTTGCCCAGAAACTTCAGGTTTGTAGCTCACGTGTGACCTTTTGGGAGTTTGTGAAAACCTCAGTAGAGAATGAACTCCGAACCCCAAATGCAATGAGGCAGGATTTAATGAGGCGTTGCTGGAAATGTTCCAGATGAAATCTCTTCCCCCTCAAAGACTGATGTGTGGATGTTCTTGCTCCAAGATGCCAAAATGATATAAATCGTGTGATTACGTACAGGACAAACCATTTGTATTTCAATTGGGAAATTGGGCCCAAGCCATCATTTTTCAGAAGTTTTGATAGCCCCTAAAAGCAGTTTCTGTGATTTATTCACAGAACCAAGGGTATTAGATCACCTTGAAGCCAAGCTATTTATAGACACACAGGCGGGGAGGCTATCTCAGACTCCCATTGAGATAACATCTGGACTGGGTCTTACCAAAACAATTAGCTACTCTGTGCCTTAAACTTGACAACTTAATTAAGACCTTCAGAGCAAACCTGGAGAGATTGTTAACAGTCATTTGAGAATGCGAAACCATTCATGAAAATTGTTGACCAACTTTACATCAAACAAAAGGAAAGAAATCAAAGTGCCATAAAAATTTTGATCCCATTTTGAAAATCATCCCATATGATCCCATGATCCTTCCCCACAGACATTCCAAAGGGCAATTAAAAAATAAAAAGAAATTAAACACTTATTTCATGATCTGCTGAGGTGTTAATTGTGCAAGAAAGCCAGAGCGTGTGTTTTTCCTGAGTTACCTGTCATGACACATTCACGTGGCACATTCATTTCTTGGATGTGGGAAACATTGACATCCTGTCTTGATGCATTTCCCCTGCGATTTGCTCATCCACCCCCTCCCACCCCTCCGGCAGGAGGAGTTAGAGTTTGCCATCATGCGGATAGAAGCCTTGAAGCTGGCCAGGCAGATTGCCCTGGCTTCCCGTAGCCGCCAGGACACCAAGGTACGGATTTGCTGCTGCCATGCGCTGCCTCTTGAGAATGTGGTGTGGTCCAGAAGTTTCTTTCCTTGCTAACCCTTGGCCAAGCAGGCAATGTCGGTGTTCTACAAAGTAGTCTAAATTTTTCTAAAAAGCTAAAAGCATAACTTTCGCATAAATAGACACTGAGCACATGTCTTAAGATCTAGTTAACTAGGTAGTGAAGGAACCAGCAGGGTGGTAAAGCAGGTGGAATGGAGAAAAATAGAAGAACCCAATGCAGAGTCAGTGAAACAAAGGCCAGAATCCTATTGCAGCCTTACTGCAAAACTCGATATAAAACTGGTTTTATGATACTGGCTAAACAAGACACTCGAATATAACCTTGGAGGTTTTTTCCTTTGTTTTCTGCGAAAATCACTTGCTTCTCAAATGAACAAATAATTTGCAACTTTTCTATTTTCTACGAGTTAAGACCTAACCATACTGAGACTGGACCCTAATCAATAGTAAATAGTGAAACCGAGACCTTCCTGAGACAGTGGGTGGCCCTTTAGGCCGGAGTCAATAGAATTACAGAAAAGCAACCCTTTTCTATAAAGGGCAGATGGTAAATATTTTAGGCTTTCTGGGCCATCTGGTCTCTAACAGCTTCTCAGCTCTGCCACCGTAGCTCAAAAGCAGCCACAGACAACATGTAGATGAGCAGGTGTGGTGATGTTCCAGTTGAAACCCTTTTTACAAACTAGGACATTGGGCCATTTGGCCCACATGCCACAGTTGGCTAACCCCTGCTCTAGAATAGAGTAAGATCCTGACAGCACATGCAGAAAGCTTTCGGCCTGGCTTCCGAGTTTGGAGTATTTTTTCTTAACAATTTGAATGAGTTACTGAAGGTGTGCAAAGCTCTGGCCTTCTGAGAAGGTTCAGGCCATCCCTCAGGGCCCACGGGGAGCTGTGGTCTCTGAGGAGCTGCTTCATTGCCATCCCGCCGCGCCGCGCCCAGAGTTGGGCAGCCTGAGCACGCTCTGTGGCCTTGAAAGTGTTGGTGAACCTCTCTGAGCCTCAGTTTCTCCAGCTGTGAGATGAGGCAATGAGCAGTGAGTTTGCAGGTTGCTGTAAGGGTTACGGATTGTGTGGAGGACAGCACCGTGCCTGGCACACAGTAGGCGTGTGGTAAATGACACCTGCTCTTGGTGACTAACTTTCACTTTTTCTCTGTTAACCTGATCAGCTACTCACAGCGTCTCTACTGTAGAGGGGTCTGGGTCCCATTTTACAGATGGGAAAGTGGAGCCGTGGAACCGGCCTGAGGCCTGATAGTGATTCACTGATCCAGCAGGAACTAGGACTCTGGTCTCCAAATGGCCCTTGCCTTGCCTGTCCCACCTCAGGGAGCAGCTCCCTTGGCACCAGGTCAGGAGTCCATGTGCTGCTCCTGCCCTCAGGGCCTCCCATGTGTGGCCTCCCTGGAAACTGTCCACAAGGTGGGGGGCTCGCTCCCAGAGACCTCTCTCCATGAAAGAAGGTGGTCACACTGTGGGTGTCCAGACTGAGAACGCTGGGACCCAGAGCAGGGACGGGAACGTTAATGCACATTGCTGACGTTCCTGTTCTCGCTGCCAACCCACATAAGCTTCGGTGTAGTTTCCATGAGAAAGATTTTTAGAAAATCACCAGGCAGTGAGGATTTTTTTCCCCCGTTAGATTTATTTCTTGATATCTTTTGGGTAGTGGCTTAAGGACAGAATGAATAGCTTCAGGTCTGGCCACCGTAACTACAGTATATTCCTGGCCAGAGGTTTGAGGCAGGATTGACCATGTTCTAGTAAGAGCTCAGATGGAGTGTGGAGTGTTCCGGAGTGCCTGGTGCCCCTGCCGCCTCCTTCCTCCAGGGGATTCATCCAAGGTGACAGGTCAGCAGATCGTGGATGGCCATTGACTGTCTGGCGATGACAACCTGTTCCCAGGCCCCGTGTCCCACTTTTGATTTAGAAAATACTGTCAGGTGAATCCACTGTGTGTGGGTTGGAGGGATGGCCCCAGCTACCTCCTTATATATTATTTCAGAGGAGTGTGCTAAAGGCAGCATTCGTGAGGATAGAGCCGTCGGGGAGTGTAAGGAACATTTTTCTCTGCCATGGTAACTTGTACCACTTTTTAGGTTTCTGCGGGTTTCTTGTTCACGTAGACGCTTGATTGCCCCTCGCCGCATTGGAAGTTGCTGATGTGGAGAAAGAGGAACAGCAGCTGTATACCCAATTTGCTCTTTTTCTTGCCCATAAATTTCAGCTGCAGGTGACATAGCCCAGTCTTTTTGGCAGCACGGTCTTAGACTGTAGCTAACACAAAAATGAAATCACTTGGGATGAAAAGAAATCACTCGAAGGGCCTGGAAGCAGCATGAAATATGGTGGCGGTGGTTTCTGGTTGCTCCTGCGGGAGCTCCCCATTTCCCTGTAGGCCCAAAGCCAGCTGAGCTGACCCTCCTCGGGCTGCGGTGGGGTTTCCTGTCTCATTAGTCAGAAAATCTTAGAGACGAGGAAGACTCCGTGGGGCTGGGGTGTCGGGCTGCAGCTCCTGATTGTTTTTCTTCCACACACTCTTCTGGCTCCAGTGAATCCAGTGGTCCTCCTGGGGTTCATCGGACCAGGGTGGCCAGCTGTGCGGTACAGCAGCCCCGAATGTAACCAGGATGGAGAGAATATGAAGCTCCCATCTGTGTGGCTTTGCAAGGAGTACAGGGCACGTGGGGGATGGATTTAACTTGTGTGTGTAGCAGATAATGGTTGCGATCCCTAGAGCCCTTGGCCTTTCTGGATGAGGGGACCCAGATGTAAAGAACGAAGGATGTGTAATGTAGGAACAAGGAGCGTACAAACGGCAGGCTTCAGGACCCGGCAGGCTTCAGGACCCGAGGAAGTCCCAGAAACAGGCCCCTTTGTGGGGGAGGGGGGAGAGGGTGCCGATCTTCAGTGTCTGATTCCTCTAGGAGTCCCAGCCCCTAAAGGCAGACCTGGATTTTACGGGGGCAGGAGGAGGAGTTAGGTCTGGGACCACCTGCATCGCTGAGTGGCCAGACAGCGTAGGCTCTTTTTCTGGTGCTGTGTCCACAAGCTGTCCACCACCCCCGGCATTGAACAACACAATACCTGGAAGCTGCAAGAACCTTGTGAAGAGCAGTGACAGGGGGCTGGCATGTGGGTTTCAGCTTCTATTTGCCCCTTGGGGGAATTTGCAGTCATCGCCCACAGCTGGTGTCGAGAAGGATCGAGGCCCTGTCTTGACTCAGTGGGAAGGAGAGGCCAGTGGGTAGCTGGTGGCGCCTCCTGTGCGCGTAGATAAGGGCACATCCAGTCATCCTGAGCTTAAGAACTACCTGCTGTCAAATTTGGATGCTGCAGCACCCCGAAGGAGAGGCCCCTCTTCCGCCCCACCTGGCCCCTACCTAGCCCAGACACCCTCCCGTGCACCCAACCTGGTCTACTCTCCATGACCTTGGCCCAGCTTGCTGTGGTCTCCTGGCCTGATCTAGACTCCAGGGCCACATCCCGTGCACACCTCTCCCACTGTTCTCACGGCTGGCCAGCCGGCCCCCAAGGACGGGAACCCCACCATGGTTCCAGGTTGTCGGCTTCCCCTGAGGCCACGAGGAGGTCTCTGAGCCTGGGTGAGGGGCAGGACGGCAAAGCCAGAAGAGCCCCAGGCATGAGGTCTGCAGGCCCGAGGGTGCCAGTGCCCTGGGGGTCCTCGCAGGGACCCAGATCCGAGTGAGTGGATTGAGGGGTTAGAAGTTGGCTCCAAAGGCTCGTGCTATTTCTGAGTCGTGGCCACTTTCACATTTTAATTTGTGATTCTCTCAGCTTTTGGGCTCCCCCAAAGCAGCCTAGGGGGGGCCTTGTGCAAGAGAAACAAAGCCTAATCTAAGCCTGATGTTAAAATATCAGTCAGAAACCAACCTATTTCAGTGAGAAAGGATTCCTGGTTGTAAGAGAAAACCAGGGTGTGTACCTTGAATTTCATTAGCATGCAGATACCCCAGGCAGTCATTCAAATGGATTCTGAGGTCATCTGTTCCTTTATTGAAAACACCAGGTGGCTGGGCTGAAAGGTGGTGGTGAGTCAGTGTGTGTGGTGGTTAACCATTGTGTTGACTTAGAAAGCTCATTAACATATTTCTTTTTCGTTCCCTTCCTTGTCGGACAAAGGATTTAGGCAGCTTTAAAACCAACATCTCCCTGCACTGGTCGGATTTCGCTTCTGCCCAGCGTGATAAAGTTAGTTTTACTTCGTTTCCCTTTGCACTTCAGAGAGCTGGCTTGTTTGGAGTCAGAATTGAGTCTCATTCTGGGAAACCTTTTGGCCAGATCACCTAAATCCTCCCATTTTTTCCATCTTCCAGGGACCCACGATGCGTTAGATGGTGCCTAGTGTTCTTTCCATTTTTAAAATTTTATTCTAAATTTTTTTTTTCAAAGAACACATTATTGTGCTTAAGAAGTGACGGGAACAGGTTGGTTGGTGTTTGTTTTCTTTTTCTTTTTTTTTTTTTTTGCAGTCCTCTTCAGAATCTTGTGCCTATGAATTTCCTCCATAAATACAAATAGAGTCTTACTGTCTGGATATCATTTTTAAAAAAGATTTATTTATTTTTCTGAGAGAGAAAGCCAGTGCACATGAGCAGAGGGAGGGACAGAGAGAGAGAAAGGGAGAGAGAGTCCGAGCAGACTCCCCACTGAGCCCAGAGCAGGAGGCTGGCTGGATCTCAAGATCCTGAGATCCTGACCTGAGCCGAAAACAAGACCTCTGGGTAGAATTTTCTCTTTACTTCTTGAGAAGTTTCCCATATGACAAGCAGAGCCTAGAAAACAGTTCAAATAGCAGAGATGAATGCTCGCATGGGAGAGGCTCTGCACCTATGGTCTGGAGGCAGGCTTTCTTCTGAGGTCAGCCTGCCTGCTTCTGTGCTTGTGGTCAGATGTCCTGTAATGGAGGCTTCTTTTTTTTTAATTTTATTTTTTTATTCATGAGAGACACAGAGAGGAGAGAGGCAGAGACACAGGCAGAGGGAGAAGCAGGCTCCATGCAAGGTGCCCGATGTGGGACTCGATCCTGGGTCTCCAGAATCACGCCCTGGACTGAAGGTGGCGCTAAACCGCTGGGCGATCAGGGCTGCCTTGGAGGCTTCTTTAGGACCCGAGGATGGAAAGATCAGGGCATCCCATTTGACCCGAGAGTGTGTCTCCAGGGTCTGGTGGAAAGGGAGCCGTGTGCTCATTGGGGTCCCCCTGCAGAGGGAGCCCAAAGGCCAGTCAGGGCTCGTGAAACCCAAGCCCGTTTTTAGGACACCCAGAACCATGTCACTCACTGTGCATGTGTACAACTAACTGGTCCTAACTCTGTCATCTCCAGTCCTATCCATTAAATTTCTGCCTGAGTCTTCTAAGTTGTTTCGAGTTCATTTTCTCTGGTGCTGTAGTGGGGTGAGCTCGCCTGTTCTTGTGATGGAAGAGAGAGTACCTGCAGGTACGCCCTTTCCCCCTCATTGTTGGGTCTTTAATCTTACCTGCTTCCACTTCCAAGACCAGTCCTCACCGTTCGGCCTCCAGATCTCCACCAGGGTGTTGTGTTCACTGCTCGCTTCTCATCCATTGCCCCAGGAAGCTGGCAGGCCACCACCATTACTCCACAGCGAATTGGACTCTGGTAACCAGGGCGGCGGTTTGCCTTGGCAGCCACGCCAGCGCCAGGAGGTTAATGCATAGGACTGAGAGTGTGCTTGGTTTGGAGTCTCTTGCAGTAGAATTAGACTGCCGGCTCCGGCTGTGCCGGTTGGTGATGCTCCTAACATGGCTTTTGAAGTGTGTTGGAGATTGCTGAGCGTTTTGTGCAAAGAGAGGAAGAGGAACCACAGTCCTCTCCTGCCCCCCTCCCAGGAGGCTAGTGACTGTCCTGGACAGTCGGACCAGTGGCGGTTGTGGGTGGGGGCGGCTTTGTTGAGGCTCTTGGTGGCAAATGTGGTTACTGTCACTGACCCAGAGTTCAGTTTTGCTGTTGACACGGCAGACTGAGGGCAAAATAGCTGCAAAGTAGCTCTTCCTTGAGGCATCCGGAAACTAAGCTTTTGAAGGTGACGTTGGCTGATAGCTATGGTAGGCCTCAAGCTTTGTGCGAGCTGAACAAACGCACCACCCCCCCCCCCCCCCCGTCCCAATTGAAATGCAGACAGTCTTACAAAAATGATCAGATCTGCAGTTATTCAAAACTAGGCAAATGTAGATTAGAATTCAACATCGTTCACCATCAGGCTTTAATTTTGGAAGTGGAGCCTGCTGGAAAATGGCCTTGGTTCTTAAGCACTATGCCTAAATGCCTCTGCGTCTGATAAATGGCAGTGATAAGCCGGCACCAGACATGCTTGACTCCAAAAATGGGGAGTTGGGGAGGCCTCTGCCATTAGCTCCTTTGTCTGCTGGTGCAGGTGCAAAATGATCGATTTCCATAGATTATATCCGGCTTTTCCCCACTCATCAGTCCAAGCATTTTCTCATACTTCTGGTGTCCTTTGTCTCAAAACCATACAACTGACCCATTCACGAGAGGATAATTGCAGATCCTGTTTCTCATATGAGTGATACTAACTTCTTCTTCTTCTTCTTTTTTTTTTTTTAATTAAAAACCATTCCACAGAGAGAAGCTGCTCACCCAACAGATGTCTCCATCTCCAAAACAGCCTTGTACTCCCGCATCGGGACCACCGAAGTGGAGAAGCCGGCAGGCCTTCTGTTCCAGCAGCCCGACCTGGACTCTGCACTCCGGATTGCCAGGGCAGAGGTATTGTGGCTGCGTGTGGCTCGGGGAGGCCGGCTGTGGTTGCCTTGGGCAAAACTCTGGTTTCTGCTCCATGTAGATAAATATAAATATATAGACCCTCGGTCTAATCATCATGAAGCTAGCATCTTCGAACCTAGGCTTTCCCCTGCCCCCCCTCCCCTGCGGGCAGAGACAGGCAGCAGCCTGGGGTTGATCTTCCGAGACCCCATCGTTGAACCAGCCTCTGTGGCCTTGCTTGATTTATAACAGAAAGCATAGGCTTCTGGTTGCTCCCTGTGGGCACTGTGAAAGTCTGATACCTGGTTTATTTCTGTCTTGTACTCCCGGAAATCCTCCGAATACAGTTACTGTTTGGTTGTAGGAAGTTTTAATTCTATGTTTATTCAGTGTCCCCTTCTCTTGGGTCTGTGAATTGTTCAGATCTGAATTCACTCCTCCGGGACTCACCTTTCTCTTCTCCCTGACGCTAGATCATAACCAAGGAGAGAGAGGTCTCAGAGTGGAAGGACAAGTATGAAGAAAGCAGGCGGGAAGTGATGGAAATGAGGTGAGTTGTGACGGTTCCCGGTACCTGGGGGGTGCTTACCTGTGGTCTCGTGACAGCTGCTGTGGTGCACTCTACCGGCCGTGTCTTCCCAGCACTTGCCAGTGCTTCATGAGATAAGCTTCATATTTTCGTGGGAAGTATTTGTAGGAATGTTGGTGTTTCTAAAATATGATACACCTGAGCAAAATACTACAAAGAAAAAAGAATCGCCCTCCCAGTCAGCCTCTCATTCCATCTCAGGTAGCGGTGATCCACCCTTTCTGGTGCATCCTTCCCAGAATTTTCCGTTTCTGATTGCAAATATATGAATGAGTCTCTATACAGACTCCTTTTGTCTTCCTAAGTGGAGAGTGGAAATGTGCATTACCCTACATTTTTGACTTAGCAAATCTTATTTTTAAGATTTATTTACTTGGGCAGCCCGGGTGGCTCAGCGGTTTAGCGCCACCTTCGGCCCAGGGCGTGATCCTGGAGACCCCGGATTGAGTCCCACATCGGGCTCCCTGCATGGAGCCTGCTTCTCCCTCTGCCTGTGTCGCTGCCTCTCTCTCTGTGTGTGTCTCTCATGAATAAATAAATAAAATCTTAAAAAAAAAAGATTTATTTACTTATTTTAGAGAAGGGGGGGGCGGCGAGAGAGGGAGCAAGCACAAGTGGGAGGGGGAAAGGGTGAGAGAATCTCAAGCCGACTCTGCGCTGAGTGCAGAGCCTGACACGGGGCTCGATGCCACGACTCTGAGATCACAACCTGAGCTGAACGAAACCAAGAGTCGGACACTCAGCTGACTGCACCACCCAGGTGCCCCTAACTTATTAGCAAATCTTGGAGAGATTTTTATACATCTTGACCTCATTCTGTAACAAATTGTATGTCCTTGTACAGTTTTAATGTAGTGGACTTCACCAGTCTCCATGGATAAATAGGTTATCTCCAGAATTTTGTCTGAATGATTAATTTCCATTTGCCACATCTGTAACAGACTTATAATAGCCACCACACAGTAAGTGCCTACCATGTGCCATGGGCTGTGCTTTTGGCTAGTGACACACAGTCTCTGTTTCTCCCCATGGCCCTCAAGAAGGGATCGTCAGCCCCATCTGACAGTGGAAGGCTCAGAGAAGTGAGGTGACTTGCCCAACATCCCAGAGCTTCTAGTTAGAAGAACATGAATTTGAATCTACTTTTCTGATTCCAAAACCCAAATTCTTTCCATTGTGCCCAGGGACCTCCCTCCTTCATTGTCACATCTCATGCACCTTTCTGCCCATTATTTTCCTTCATGATTCATCATCATCTTGGAAGCTAAGAAACCATCTCTGGGGCTAGAAGTACCCTTGGGATGTGATCTTAAAAACTGTATTGCAAGTGGCATTTTTTTTTTTAAGATTTTATTTATTTATTCGTGAGAGAGACAGAGAGAAAGAGAGGCAGAGACACAGGCAGAGGGAGAAGCAGGCTCCGTGCAGGGAGCCCGATGTGGGACTCGACCTCAGCTGAAGGCAGACGCTCAACCACTGAGCCACCCAGGCATCCCTGCAAGTGGCATTTTTAAAGAAACTTTGGCCCAAATCTTTGCTCTGGCCATCCCGGGTTCTGGCTGCTGCTGCTGCCAGCTCTGAGAACTGCTTCTGGGGGCATGGTTCATTTTTTCCCCACACACCTGCCTTTCTTCAGCACAAGCTGAACTGAACATGGGTTTTGCAGTTGCAAGGGAAGATAGGAGTTAGAGCACGATCGTCTTAACAAGACAGAAGGTCTGGCGCGATGCCGAAAATCTCTGATGGACTTGCTTCATTTTTAAGTCTCAACGTTTGAGAGTAGGGAATAGATGAATTCTTAAAAATTTGTTGAAGAGTTAGTACATTTCTAGTGCACTTAATTGTAGTAACAGCTGCTGGTTAATTATCAGAATCCTGCTGCCTTTCTGGCTACCGATTTAAGTAGCCAAGGTATTTACGTAATTACCGTTATTAGGTCTTCATAGCCCTGGTTTCTAAGTCAAATAGTATCTTCCTGAAAATTCTCCTGTTCATTCCTTCTTCCTACTGATGTTTTTGTGACCACTTCTGGAGGTGAATCCCAGTGTGCTGTTCACATTTTACACTGAGGACATGTGGTGGCATCATTTGAAAACTTCTTTCGTCTTTCTCCCTCCCTCTCTTTTTTTTCTTTTTTCTTTTCTTTTTTTTTTTTTTTGGTAGGGGAGTGGAGGAGGAAGCAGCATGGCTGTAATGTTTTCCCTGCCCTGATCATGAAAGCAGGGCGTGCTGGGAAGGCTAGAGGTTCCATCTCTGGGGGCCCCAGGAGGTGCTGTTTACTAACCAGTAGGTTCGCGTTTAGGCATTGCCAGCTGACACAGCTGTGCTCGTGTTTGAAAGCCCACGTGTCTACCTCTGGAGCCAGACCAGGCCAGGCGAAAATCAGGCTTGGCTTCCTGGCTGCTTTGGGGTCTGTTCCTTAACTCCATCTGAGTTACCTCCTCTGTGAACAAGGGTGGATCTCCGTGCCTCTGGGCAATAAGGCATAAGGAGTACGAGGAGGCTCCAGAGACCTATGTCTGGATTCGAATCCTAGCTCTGCTGCTTTGTAGCCCTGGGATCCTAGAAAGGTTCCTGGATGACCCTGTGCCTCAGTATCCCCATCAGCAATTCTGGGGATCCTCAGGGCACCCCTCCTTGGGGATCGCTGTGAAGACGAGGTACAGATATGGTGCCACTGAAGCCGCTCTGGACCACAGGTGTCCCCACACATGGCTGGAAGGACACATCCCTTACCTGCTGTGGTCCAGCCTGTGTCCTTGGCAGGGATGGGTGTAGATGGTAGAGCCTCAAAGGTCCTTTGCTGTTTTGTGCTTCAGGGATACAAGGAGGTATTGATTACAGAAAACACAAAGCGCTTCTGTGTAGGATTCAGAAAGAACCCACATGGGCTCATGGCATGGTCACCTTTTTTGTTGTGAGTCATCCCTTGGGTGAGGTGCTGTCCTTGGGGCCAAGGTCAAGAAGCTGGGGACAGATACCCAGCAGCTGTGAGGTTATTACATTTTGCAGAGTGCCTTCTGTTTTCACTGGCCCTTTCAACCTCATTTAATTTCCCCACAGCCCTGAAAGTCAGGGTCTAGGGTAATCCTCCCCATACCAGGGAGTAAGCTGAGCCCCCAGTGTCTGTGACCAATGTGACTGAGTCACACAGCTAGGAGAGGTGGGACCAGCTGTAATCAGCGTGCTGGATCTGTTGGTGGTTAGCAGTTCTTGGTTCTCTTGTGGAGAATAACTATCGGATAATGTAGGTGAAACCCCAAGTCTTTTTTGAGAGGTTCCTTCCAAAAGGTTGACTTTAGAAAAGGGAAGGCTTCCTTACTCCAGGGTCTTTCCACCTGGGGGCAGCAGTGAGGCAGTCTCATAAGCAAGGGATCTGAGTGCTTCTGTGTAGCTACAGTTTGTTGAAGCTATCCAAGAAGTGCTACTGTTCCCATCTCCCTCCCCATAACACAGGTGACAAGGTAGTGACCCCTGGGCCTTGAAGAGCTTCTTCTACTCCTGTACTATGATGCCAGATGTGTGAGATGTTTTAGAAGATTCAGATAAAATGTCATGAATTTCAGAGGAGAAATCAAGGGAGGCTTCCTAGAGGAAATAGCATTTGAATGGGGCCTTGAGGAGCAGCTAAGATAAGGAGAGGTGGAGCTAGAGTGGGGAAGTGAATAACCTGGGCAGGGTCATGGAGATGAGAAATCCCAGAGCCAACAATAACTCATTTGTTCTCACTGAACCACTTTGTTCATGAGATGGCAAGGAAGGAAGTAAGATTGATGAGAGTGATCAGGCTCAGGCTGTGGAGCACTGAGAGGGTCTCATTTTTATTCTCGATGGGCAGTGGGGATGCCTTGAAGGTTTTGCACAGGGGCATAGTGTGTTCAGAGTCCTGCACTAGAAAAACGAACGTTCTTGGGTGTGCAAGAAGAGGGTTGAGTTTGAAGATGAAGCTAGAGTTGTGAGCCAACCACGACAAATACGACTTGTCCTCTAATGTCTTGGTCAGGCAGCTGATGCCCAGCACATGAGCCCTGGTATCAATTAGAAACCGTCCTGTTGGGCAGCCCGGGTGGCGCAGTGGTTTAGCGCCGCCTGCAGCCCAGGGCATGATCCTGGAGACCCTGGATCGAGTCCCACGTCAGGCTCCCTGCATGGGGCCTGCTTCTCCCTCTGCCTGTGTCTCTGCCTCTCTCTCTCTCTCTCTCTCTCTCTCTGTCTCCATGAATAAATAAATAAAATCTTTAAAAACAAAAAGAAACCGTCCTGTTGTCATGGTTCCAACATGTTTTTACTTCTCTTACAGGAAAATAGTGGCCGAGTATGAGAAGACCATCGCTCAGATGATAGGTGGGTATTGAAACTGGTGGGCTCAGGCCTCCCCGAGGCTTCTAAACCATGGGGAGGGCTTTGAAGGTGGACTCCAGAGTGTGTTCGTCTTTAGCCCCTCTTAGAGCACGAAGTCCTTCAGGGAGAGACCAAAGCATCCCAGAATGTGAGCCTGGGTGCGTCCTGGGAACACCTGCTAGCATGTCCCTTAGCGTTATTTGTGCCTGTGGGAAGCCATGGCGGTCACCTCCACGGCCACCATTGATTCAGCCAGGACTGCCCACCTCATGGGGGAAAGAGATGGGTTGGTTCCTAGGACGTTTGTGAGAGTTTTTGCTCATGGGAGAGACTTAAGAATCAAATCCCTAAACTCTATTTAGACTCAAGTGACAAAATATCCTGATGCAGAGTTCTAGGGCAAGGGTAGTGGACCACATGGTAGCCCTGCTGCCTGCCCCTCCTCTCCCCTCCCTCCTGCGATTTCTGTGACCTCAGTGAGATAGGCACTGACTCAGAATCCATCTTAGCACAGAGTCCCTGGCAGCCAGCACTGACGCTGCTTTGGCCCGCAATAAAAGATAGCCTCAAGTCATAAGTTAGACACACCTGACTCTCTTTAAAAAAATAATAATGAGGAGAAAAGATCTTGCAGAAGTTCTAAGCCCGTTTTTACGCCAATGATCACCCTTCAAAAATGATGTTATGACTTGGCAACGGGTGGGAAGAAGGAGATTTTTGTTTTATCTGCTTATTTAATTGGCTACTTAGGTCCGTGATATCAGTTTTAAAAAATCTTTTACTCCTAAGGACATATGGAGTAAAAATCCCAGCTCACCGCAAACTGGTTTCTGTCTCGAAGCTGGACGCTGGGTTAACAGATGACTCGTCTCTTTCCAACATTTGGATACGAGTCACACCACACCTCTCGCTTCTCCCAAGCTAAATTTGAGAGCAGGCTTGGGAATGGTGAAGAGGCCAACAACCGAGTGCTTTCTATTCAAAGCAGCTTTCATTTTGATGTATTGTAATAGAGGCCATTTCTCCCAGATCTCAGGGAAAGCCCTTTTGGGTGTTTCTAAGGATCAGCTCATGGTATATGCTTTCTATCAAATGAAACTTCTTTATTAAATTGGTATCAGAATTTATGAATACATATGGAGGAGATAAAAAACAAAACTTTTGGAACTGCCTGTAAAAGGAGTCAGGAAATAGGATTTATGTCTTCCAATATATAGTGTTTGGCATGCTGAGTACATCCTTTTGGCCTCCCGGAGTCTCGGGTTGTGAAAATGTCACTCAGACCTATGGTGGCTCATCTGGAAACATCCTTCTGCATGTCAGAGGTCTACACTGTTATTTTTGCATTTGATGATGACATTTGGGCCAATATTGAGATGAGGGTAAAAGGGCCTGAGCCTTTGCCCCGAGAGAAGGCTGCACAGAGCCAGCTGTTACTGCTCAGCTGGCAGTTTTGATAGAAGCAGATGTTCCTTCTTGAAAACCCAAGAGTAAGGATCTGTCTACCTGGCATAGGTGGTCTGTCCCTCTTGGACAGAAAGCTTATTCAACTCTGATTTCCTCATAGCATATTTCCAGATGAGAGTAGTTAGAAGAACATTTCAATTCCAGGCAAACAGAGTGTCTGGAACCCTGGCTGCAGGGGTTATGGCTACGCACACCTACCCCAAGTACGACAGCCCCCTCCCCCGGGGAGACCTGGGAACTTTGGCCCGAGGGTCCCTTTCTTTCAGAGCTGTGATCTCACCCGTCCGAGCATTTTCCTGTTTGGGGGTGTTTGGGCACTCCCGGCGGCTCCGTGAGACCCCTCCAGGGTCCCTAGCTGCAAGTGGTGCTGTCACTCCGGGGGTGTAGCAGCTCACGTCCATCCCTGGTTCTCCATCCTATTGCACCTTCAGTGTCCTCTTCATCAGCCACTTCTCAGACCTTGTTCATCAGGCGGCACGTCTGTGGCTGTCATCCCGTCAGTCATTACTGCAGGGCGTCGATGAGGGCTGCGGCAGATTTCCACGTCCTCGTGTCCTTATAGAAGATGGTTTGGGGCAGAGGCACCTATTGCTGGGGGTGACACCTGCCTTCCTTCTGGGCAGGCCTTGAGTCCCCATTTGTGGAAGCATACCCTCATGGCTCCTCTGGGTCCCCTGTCCCTTCTGGTTTTCACTCATCTAACCAGCATCCCTGGTAGGAGGAAAGACTCAGGCCCCAGGAGCTCGGCGGTTTGGGGCAGAATGGACACTAATAGCATTTTGAAGTTAAAACCAGGTTCCACCCCCCAGTACACGAGCTCCTCCTGGCTCCAGCCCGGCTCTCTGACTTCCATGTAACCCTCACAAACGTTCCACGCCAGCGTGACATGTGTCCTGCCATCATCGTCCGTTCTCGTGCCATGTTACTACAATCGAGTTCAAATATTGAATATTTAGGATTCAGGACCAAAAGAGACCTCTGTGCTTTTTTTCATTGCAGGTTGTTGGCAATTGATTTTTTTTTTTTCTGCTTTCCTAACAACTGCTCTGATTATCTGTTTTGCTTCCATTTTCTGTTGCTTCTTGCCCTTTGCTTGCAAAACAAACAGGCAAGCCTGGTAAGTAAATGCTTTTCACCTAATTTAACACCTGCCCATCGCAACCCACGTTTGTTTGTTTCTATTTTTGTTAACTTTTGCTGTTGTGTGTATTTGCTGCATTTCTCCCCTACCCCCACCCCACACGATTTAATAATGTTTTGCCCCAAAAAGCCAGAAACGTCTCCAGGGGCATTGTTTTGTGGTCGAGTCTAGAGCATTTGGAGTCGGGGGCCGATTTCCTGGTTGGAAGGACCTGACCGCGTTTGCAATTTACAAAAAAGATCTGCGCTGCGTTCTCACCTCCTCGGCCTCCTGGGAACCAGGAAATTCTATTTTTACAAGCGTTTATGGGGAGGACAGGAAACTTGAGGCAGGCTAAGTCTCAGATCCAGGAAATCAGATGGACTCCGTTTGATAAATAGCTCTTTCCAAGCCAAGTGAAATGTAGACATGGCCTCAGATCAGCCGAGAATGTGCATTGTGCGGTGTGCGGAGGACTAAGGAAGCAGCTAAAACTCAAAAAAATAAAAATAAGCGTTCAGTTACTGGTGGAACTTTGAAGCGTCTTTGGTCTCGGGAGGCTAGGTGTGGCAAGCAGACTGCCGGCAGTCCTGGCCTCGCTGGATGTGAAACAGCTCCCCGTCTGTAAGTCACCGTGACTGGCGACATCCCGCCAGCCTCCGGGAGCCAGTGATGCTATCAGTCATGGGTCACGGGTCCTGGGTTCTCACTGTGTGTCAGAGGCTTTATTTTCATTTAATCTTTGCCCAAATGCCGTGAGATAAATACCGTGAGCCCCTCTTTCTGCTCAGGAGGCTGAGACTTGGGGGTGTTAAAAAAAAAACCCTGCCCAGGGTTAGCAGAGCTGGGAGGTGTCAGAGCCAGGATGGAGTCAGAGTCTGGCGCCCGGGTCCTTCACCTCCGCCCAGGTAGCAGAGGCTCTGGGAATAGGCCTAACTTCAGGATACAGGAAGATGCCTATCAGGAACCTAAGGGAAAGAACCCAAAGCGGCATCCCCCTGCCTTTTTTTTTTTTTTTTTTTTTTAAGATTTTATTTATTCATGAGAGATACAGAAAGCCAGAGAGGAAGAGACACAGGCAGAGGGAGAATTGGGTTCCATGCAGAGAGCCCGATGTGGGAGTCGATCCCGGGGTCTCCAGGATCACGCCCTGAGCCAAAGGCAGATGCTCAACCACTGAGCCACCCAGGCATGCTCCCCCACCCCGTTTTTTTTTTTTTTTTTTAAGTTTTAATTTAAATTCCGGTCAGTTAACATACAGTGTAATATTAGTTTCAGGTGTACAGTATAGTGATACAACACATGCATGTAACACCTGGTGCTCATCACAAGTGCCCTCCTTAATCCCCAGCCTCCCTCTGTTTTTTTTTTTTAACATTTTATTTATTTATTTGAAAGAGAGAGTAAATACAAGCAGGGGGAGGGAGAGAGGAAGAAGCAGACCCCCCCACTGAGCAGGGAGCCCAACACGGAGCTCGAACCCAGGACCCCGGGATCATGACCTGAGCCAACAGCAGATGCTTAACCGACTGAGCCACTCAGGCGCCCCAGACCCTGCTTTTAAGGGAGCTCCCAGGTCTATTATTAAGAAGCCGGTGGAGAGACAAGGTTATGAGCACGGTTTGGGGTGCTCTGCTGCCAGGCTCCACTCATTCATCCACAGCACAGATGCGTTGAGGCATCATCCTGTGACTCAGGACCCTGCCCTCCTGCAGCATGTCTTGTAGGCAGCCAGCCAGCCAGCAGACACACATGCACATGCACATCCGGCTGTTTCTGGGAAGAGAATGGACTGGAAAGTAGGGAGGAGGCGTTCCCCCACCAGTGCTCAGAAGGCACCTCTGGGGAGGTGGCCTGGTGTCAGGGACCTGAGTGAGCGAGTGGGGAACCATGGAAACTCTGGGCCATGAGCCCTGGGGCAGGACCGCCTGGGGTGTGCCGACCACTGTACCTGGAGCAGGTGGGGATGGGGTTGGGGTTTCATTCCCAGTGCACACGGGCTCTGAGCTTGAGTGAAGTGACCCAGTTGGGACTTAAGGAAGTTTAGTTTGGTGCCTGGGTGCTGGCTTAGGAGCATGAAATGAATGCTTGACGTGTGGAAGAGCTGGGTGTGTGCTGGTTGCTGTTGTTATGTCTGTCATCGTTTCCAGAGAAATCTGCCCTATATGGCAACCAGGCCTTGGAGGCAGTGGTGGGCAGCGGGACCCCTGCCCAGGTGACCTGGGGCTGATGGAAGGCCAGGTCTACAGAGCTACTTAACCCCAAGAGCTCTGAGTGGGGGCTTCTCCTCCCCCCCCCCCCCACTCTGTGCTGTCACCAGGGGTCCAAACGGTTGGGAACAAAAGGTTCCTTGCCCACCTAGACCATTGACGAACAGGTCAGCACACAAAAGACAGTGCCGTGTGGGTGAGAAGCTTTTATGTGGAGTGGTTGGAGAAAGCCCTTCCCATAAATAGCAGGTGGTTTGCAAGATGTTCGGGGAAGAGTGTTAGCTCGTGGCCCAGAGAGGTGGGGTCAAGGTCAGAGCAATTCCTTTTAGTAGGATCAGCCACTCTGAACCGGGCCAGGATTCATTCTCTTGTACATAACTGAGAAACCCACTTGACAGAAAGCTCTGTTTTTCTTGGAGTTAAGACATTTGCTGTATCAAAGGAAATGTCCTGTTTCTGTGTGAAGCAGAGTTTCAGGGCTGACTGTGATGTGGCCTTTGGTTCATGGGATGTTTCAAGGGATGAAGACACCTTTTTTCATTTCCAATCACCATGTCTTTATGTTGATAACACATAGAAAGGCCCGGTCCTCAGAGCCCAGACTACTGTACCTTTTAATCCTGCTCAACGCAAAATTCAGTAGTGATTTTTTTCCCCTGCCTTATGGATCTATTTGCCATCATTGACCAACTAGAATCACTGGGGGTTGATTTTTAAGGGTCTGCATTGATCTGGCTAAAGAACAGTGGCTAGTTTCCCTCCCATATTACACTGTAAAGGTGCAGGCCTGGGATGCTGAGGCCGAGGGTATTGTTACTTCAGAAACAGAGTCTAGGTGGGTTCAGAGAGTGGGTCTGTCCCGAGTTTGGGATGCCCTACTGCTTAGACTGAGCTGCATCTGAGGCCCTGGCTGCCCCCTGAGACCACGTTAGGATCCCCCAGCCTCATCATCTGGTTCCTTGTGTCTCTTGCCAGAGGACGAGCAGAGGGAGAAGTCTGTCTCCCACCAGACTGTGCAGCAGCTGGTTCCTGGAGAAGGAGCAAGCCCTGGCTGACCTAAACTCCGTGGAGAAATCCCTGGCTGATCTCTTCAGGAGATACGAGAAGATGAAGGAGGTCCTCGAGGGCTTCCGCAAGGTGCGATTGTGTGGGAGCAGAGCAGAGGGCTGGACCTGTGGGATGGGAGAGTATGGGACAGGTGGGGAGAGATTCTAGGGAGCTGGACCGGGCTGGCCAGGGTTCCACCTGCATTGGGGAGTTCTTGAGGTTCCCAGCATCTGGGGCATTTCTTCTGTGGGCACAACCTCTGTCCTCTGTCATGTCAGAATGAAGAGGTGCTGAAGAAGTGTGCACAAGAGTATCTGTCCCGAGTGAAGAAAGAGGAGCAGAGGTACCAAGCCCTGAAGGTGCATGCGGAGGAGAAGCTGGACAGGTAATGCGGCCACGGGTCTGCTCCCAGAGGCCTCTTGGCGCCCCTGCCAAGGTAGGCCAGGCGTTCAGGTGGCTCCACTCGCACTGGCTTGGGAAGGGCAGATGATCCATTTGTGTTTTCTCAGTGTGGCCCGTGACAACACTGTACTCTCAGCATTTTGATAAGTGAAGGACGCATGTTGTAATTTCCAGGGGACCCCCTCAGAGCACCTCAGCATCTCGGGAATGGGGGTTAGGGGCAGGGGGTGCTCATGGGCTCCTGAACTAGGCCCTCGGTGGTAGGAGCTGGAGCCAGGCGGGGTCTCCGGGGAAGGATGATAATTTCTGAGCGTCCCCCGACCGGTTCCCGCAGGGCCAACGCCGAGATCGCGCAGGTCCGAGGCAAGGCCCAGCAGGAACAGGCTGCCTACCAGGCCAGTCTGCGGAAGGAGCAGCTTCGCGTGGATGCTCTGGAGAGGACGCTGGAGCAGAAGGTAACAGCCGAGGGAGGGGGGGCCGGGCGTCCCTGCGCCCTCCGCAGCTCCTGGGACAGCTTTGTGTCTCGTGAGCATATGCTTGCCCTCCCCCTGGATGATCCAGTGTAACGCCAGCCCCATTACGCTCCTCTTTCCAGCCTTTCCTGGAATTGCTCTCTGCTCAGATGTTTACTGCTGGTTTTCATTCCTTCTCAGCATTCGTTTGTCACACATTTGCTAAGTATTTATAGTGTGCCAGGCATAATGCTTTACCCAGCATCCACTGCTTACCCACTGTGGGGGAATGGGGTAATCACCAGGCCATGTTGGGGTTAAAAGGCCCCCAGAAGTCCTCCTGCGTCCATGGATGAGGAAATCCTCCTGAGGTCCCTTAGCCTGTCCTGAGTCTAGCACCCAGTCCACCATACACACCTTCTCCCTGGGTGTCCAAATGGGAAACCCCTGCTGCCCAGGAGTGCGTAGGATTCTGACTTTGGGTAAGTGCAGGCCAGGCAGCCCCCCTCCTAGGTGTGTTTTTAGAAAGTTTCCAGACAAGCAACCCCATGCTGGTTGATTTGCTAACCCTTAGGATGGGTATCAGAGGGCCCAGTGGCCTGGGGTAGCATCACTTCTCATGGATTTGGGCCCTAAAGGACAGTCACAGTGGGTGAGTCCTTTGTGGACAGATGGCATCTGAAGTCCAGCATGTCTCCCCAGTGGCCTCTACTAACCCCAGAAGCATACAGTGGCCTCCGATTGGCCCTCTTCCCATACCCATACCCAGCCAGGTTCCGGTGGGGCTGGCTGTGGTCCCAAGGTGGGTCTGGGCCGAGCAGTGGGCACATACAACCTGTCACTTCACCTAAGTGATGTCACAGAAAGAGTCCTGGGACTCGGGAGCCTCAGGTCCTCCCCGCCGCTTGCCATCCATTATGACCCCGGACAAGCCTCACACCTCCTCTCAGGTCGTAGGTTTGTCATGTTGGAGGTTGAAACCCAAAGGTCCAGAAGAGTCTCTCGAGCCCTGAAAATTCTACGGTTCTAGTAGTCAGGTGGACTTCCCCCGGGTCCACATGTCATTGCAACCTGGCCTCCGCTTGGCCCTGGGTCTACAGTCTGTTCCTGGTCATCCAGAATTCAACAACTAGAAAACTCACATTTCCAGACTGTTTTTGTTCTTTACCTTTTCCCTTCGGAATGAAGCAGACAAATGGCCACCAGTCAGAATAGTATTTTTTAAAAAAAGAAAGAAAGAGCCAAGACTGTGCCAAATATGCCAAATCTATTCAACTGCCCCGATCTTCTGGGCTCTGATCCTTGTTCCTAGCCATGAGCACAGAGTCAGAGCCGTCAAACACGAGCATTGGCTCATTCCATCCGTGTTTATCGAGTGACACAGCACGGTTCGTCTGGAGTGGGTGTTTATTCTTAGAATGTTCATAATCCCCGTGTGGCGTATTTGATGACTCTTGAGAAGTGGAATACTCATTTAAGTTACAGACCACATTCTCCCATCATTTTGGGCGATGAGGCAGTTGTGCATCAAATGTCTCCTTTTTTTTTTTTTTTTTTTGCATCAAATGTTTCTAGGTGAGAAATGTAGCAGTAGATCTGTTCCCTCCTATTTCTGTCGGGATTTGACGGTGTTTGAACTGCATCACGGCGCTAGCTAAAATAATAGAGGTGAAACCGGAGTCAGGATAGATGTTCTCTAGGCAACCTGGCCTGTTTAGACTCTCCCCAGTTGCCAGATGAAGGTGATGCTAAGTATCCTGGCAAAATGAAAGATAAGGAGGCAAGGCAGCTTGCACGGCTTTGGAGAACAGAAAAGCTACAAACAGAGCTACACATGTAATTCTTTCCTAAACTAAAACTGGGGAGGAATGGGGTTAATCACACACGTTCTCCCCAAAAGGACTCTGGGTGATACAGAGGTCGTTGTCTGTTTTATTTATTTATTTTTAAGACTTTATTATTTATTCATGAGAGACACAGAGAGAGGCAAAGACACAGGCAGAGGGAGAAGCAGGCTGCATGTGGGGAGCCCGACGTGGGACTCGATCTGAGGACTCCAGGATCATGCCCTGGGCCGAAGGGAGATGCTCAACCACTGAGCCACCCAGGCGTCCCCGGTCTCTGTTTTAAAGAGATTCAGAAGCCTGATGCCCCTGCTCCAGGCAGTTCTTAAGTGGAGGTGCTGGGCATTTTGTCCAGTTGGGCTGTTGGAAACCCAGTGAGCTGAGCTGCACGATGGCCGTGTGCTAGGTGGTCGGCTGCTGGCGCCAAGATGGGGTTTGGAGAACCTTCAGGAATCGATAGCTAGCAGGTCTGCTAGTGCCTCTCAGCCATCAGTCGCTGGATACGATGTTTAATAAATCAGACCGCAAAGCCATCTAGGAGCCAGGCCAGCCTGAATTCACGCCCCGGGCCTGCTGCATCGGACCGGCTGTGTAGCCTTAAATTAAGCACAAACACTTAACCTCTCTGAGCCCCGGTTTCTTACTGAGAAGTAGAACTGTCAGTGGCTCCCATGTGGGGATGGTTGTGAGATCCGAGTGGGGCAGGTGCCTGGGGCATGGTGGGCATGGTGGGCGCCACACATGAAACATGAAAAGTCACCAGCAGTGGCCATTCAAGAATCCTTAACAGGATTCGAGGTTAGGGTCACAGTCCCATATAACAGCATCTTCCAACAGGCGTTTCAGTGCCTCTCCGAGCTGGAAACTCTAGAAGGGGGTAAGCCGAGGTGCTGCTCCGGGTGGGGTTCACTCCCGGCGGGGGCTGGTGGCTGGACCGCAGCAAGGGCTGCATTTCTCTTCCACTGAGGGCTCCCCGACTGTTCCCAATAGTGACACAGTCACGGGGGTGCCTGGAGCCCAGCCTGGAAACACAGGACGTGTGGCTCTGGGCTGGACTGTGTCTCAGGAGGTTTCCACAGTTTCCAAGGGCCTCTGTACAGTCTCAGGGCAGAGGCGTGTGGTTAAGACTCACCTTCCGTGGGGACCTCAAAGGAGTGGCTGCAGTATGTTCCTGGGCTACCAGAAAGCTCTTGCCCCCTTGGAGAGGGCCGTTTGAGATCGGCTGTTGAAGCAGGTCAGCATCAGAGCAAAGCCGCACCTGCCTTTGAATGGACTCATCCCATCGGATCCCTGTACTTAGAGCATGGACGGTGTTGCGTGATCGTTGGTGCCAGGCGAGCATGTGGTTGGCTTCCCTTGCTTCAGGGCCCGGGCAGGGTGTGGTGTGAGGGACACCTGAAGTCGTCTTGCACCTGCCCCTGCCTCTGCCTCTCTCCTCGACGCCTTGTATCCACAACACCCCCTTCATTTAGCATCCTCTAAATAATGCTAGCGACCCTATTCAAGTAGGATTGCTTCACCCCTCCTGGTGGCATTTCTCAAAAAAAGCCACCAAAGAACTCACCCTGGACCATCCTTTTGTGTCCATATCCTTCAGAGGCAAATAAAAGAAAGAGAACCAATACTAATTAAGCCTCTAGTGCGTGCTGGTCACTGTGCTAGGGAGCTTTACGTTCTGACCCCATTCCATCCTCAGAGAGCGAGCGAGAGATGTTCACATTGTAGAGATAAGGACACCAAGGCTCAGAAAGGTGGTGTAACTTGCTCAAGGTCACAGCTAGAGCTGGGATGTGTGCTTCGATTATTCGTCTCCCAAGTCGTTTTGCTCACTGCTTTAGATAATTGCAGGGGGCCCCGGGAGCCCCGGGGGGGCCCTATACCCTGAAAAGCCCAAAGACCCTTCTGATTGGCTTCATTTCCAACAGCAGGGAGATTTCAGCAACCGTTTCTTTCTTTTTTTTTTTTTTTTTGTTTTCTTCACTTTCAGAATAAAGAGATAGAAGAACTCACCAAGATTTGTGATGAACTGATTGCCAAAATGGGGAAAAGCTAACTTTGAACCAAATGTTTGGACTTGACCATTGCGTGCAATATGACCGTCGGCACACTGCTGTCCTTCTAGTTACGTGGACAGATTCTGTTCTCACTTTTTCGTATGCACTACTGTATTTTCTTTCTAAATAACGTTGATTTGATTGTATGCAGTACTAAGGAGACTGTCAGAATTTCTTGCTATTGGTTTGCATTTTCTTAGTATAAATTCATAGCAAGTTGACCTCAGAGTTCCTGTATCAGGGAGATTGTCTGATTCTCTACATAAAAGACAAATCGCTGACCTTGGCCTTGCCCTTTGTACATGAGTTCCCAGGGTGAGCGGCTTTTGGATTTAATATGAACATGTACAGCTTGCACAGGGACTCTTGCCTTAAGGAATGTAAACTTGATCTGCATTTGCTGATTTGTTTTAAAAAAAAAATGCATGTTTCAAATAAAATCCTCTATTGTAAATAAATTTTTTTTCTTTGGATCTTGGCAATACGTGTGGCTCTGATTTATTTTCTGGGAAGGGCTGAGTCTTTTCTTGCCTTTGTTAAAATCCTATCAGATCTGGCCCTTCACCTCTTCTCTCTCTGGCTCCGTCTTTTGTCTGTAGACGTCAAGAACATTTCCTGCGTTATCGTGGCTGTTGGTAAGATGGAAGCTAATGAAAAGTATATTGACTTCTTTAAACGATTGAGTGTTTCGAATTCAAACAGATTTTGTTTTTACAAGGCCTCTCTGAGCTTTGGCGGGAAAATCTATTTCCCTTTCCTGGCTTGAGGAAGTAGCAGGCTGTCCCTCTTCCTACGCGTTCCCTTATTGTGTGACAATCAACCCTGAAACATCGCCCAGTTCCCTCTAAAGGACCAGGCACGGGCGAGCGGTGACCGTGGGAGACAGGCAGTGGGGCCGCTTTGGAGGGGAAATGGGGATGTGCCCACCGGTAGATGCCTTAACTGCTCCTGGCCTTCTCAGGGCCCCCAGGCCCAAGGGTGGGCATACGGGGTGGGTGGCCAGTGAGAGGGTGGGAGGTGTCTTCGTGCCCTAGGGCTGCTGCCACAACATCACACACTCAGCAGCTTAAAACAACAGAGGTTTTTTGCTCTCACAGTTCTGGAGGCCAGAAGTCCCAAATCAGAGGGTCGGTGGGCTTGCACCCCACTGAGGCCCAGAGGTAGCACCTGTTCCTTGCCTCTCTCGCAGCTTCTGGATAGTGGCCGGCGATCCCTGGCGTCCCTGGGCTGGTGGCTGCGTCACTCGAGTCTCCTCTATGTCTCAGCTCCCTTCTCTCTCTCTCTCTTTCTCATAAGGACACCACTCTTTGAATGTCAGGCCCACTTGAAAATCCAGGATATTCTCCATGTTCCCAGTTACATCTACAAAGACTCTGTTTCCAAATAAGGCACACTCTCAGCTAGTGGTGTTAGGCTATGGAGGCGTTTTTTGTGGGGGCCTGAGTGTGCCGGTGGGGTGTGGGGTGTGCTGTGTGCGCTTGGAAAGCAGCCCCGAGCCCCTGGTGGCCCTCCACTCGGGTGCCCCTCCCCCCCTCCCCCCCCTAATGCCTGATGGAGCAGGGACCCCACAGGGAAGGAAAGACGAAACCCGCCTCCCTGGAAGACAGTCCCAGCCTCTAGTCCCACCGTCAGCCCCACCTGACTGGGACCCTAAGACAGGCCAGGGGTCGGCCTCCTCGCACTGCCCAGCCAGCCACCTCCACTGGGTCCCGCCTCCCAGGGTCCCCTCTGTGGGGCTCTGCCCTGCCCCCTCACCCCAGTGCTTACTTGTCCAGACCAAACCCCTCCTCTACCCTCCCTCCAGACTCTGATCTCAGCTGTGTTCTCGGAACAGCCCAGCCCCTAGATCTTGAAAGTTCCTACTTTTCTTACTGCCTAAGTAAAATATTTCTGGGGGAGCCTGAACGGCTCAGTTGGTTGAGCTGCCTCTTGATTCCGGCTCAGGTCATGATCTCAGGGTCATGGGATCAAGCCCCAGGTCTGGTGCCCACTCAGTGCTGAGTCTGCTTGAGACTCTCTTTCTCCCTCTCCCACTTTCCCTTCCCCCATCCCCGCTCCCATGCACACCCTCTGTCTCAAATAAATCAATCTTGAAAAAAAATTTCCATCACTAAGAAGTCTGGAAATACAGGTAAGAAAAAAAATAAGCCCATAATCCCCAAACCAAGAAATAATAATTGTTAATGTTTTTATATTTATTTTTCTATGCTTTTTTTCTCAGTGTATTAAATATTTATTACTTTAGAAAAGCGGGATTGTTTAGAGTTTTGCAAGGCCCCTGTATACCTTTTTGTAAACCTTTTTTTTCATGTGATACTATAGTGTAGCCCTCATGTGACGTGAACTTTTCTATCAATAAATACAGCTCTTTGTCACCATTTCGAATGGCTGCATGTGTTCCGTGATTGCAAAATGTATTTAAGCAACCGCCCACTGATGACCATTTATATGGTGTTCAATGTTGTGCCGTTATTATGCACGCACATTGCATTGTGTTTCCTTATGCATATAAATTTATGAACATGAGTTTTCCTTGGGCTGGATTTTTAAAGTGGGTAACCTGGATGGATGCTGTCACGACTCCAGCTGAAGGCCGCCAGGAACACCCGTGTTGAGCTAGCTGGCTCAATGAGCAAGCGGCTCATTGCAGTGAGGGGGGATAGCCGGCAGGAGGGGCTGTGGGGGCAGCGTGGTAAGGGAGTGTGCGGAGGCAGGTGGTGTAGGATTTGGACCTGGGTCCGAAGCTGCTGGGGAAGATGCAAGGAAGCAGGGCTTTGTTCCACGTCGGATGCTCTCAGGGCAGAGACGGTTCTCAGGTTGGGTATCTCCGTACATCGTATCTAGACTAAGGCAAAGCTGTAATTGGTAAAGAAGCAATAGTTGCTCATATATATTAGCCGGGATGAAAGGATATATTCGGGCTTTTTTGTGGCATGGATCATGTTCATGTTCTGTGTTTAGGCTGGTTCTGGCATGGTCTTGTTTCAGCCTCGATCCGTCACAGCATGCCTCGTCTGACACTGATTTTCTTCAAAACTGTGCTCAACTGGAGAACAGCAAAGCCTAGCAGGAGAGCCAGACCAGCTCCTGGAGCTCACAAGCTGTTTTTCTCCTTCTTGAAGGTCAGACATATTTTTAAAGCTTGGGAAACCCATCACCAAATAGGCCTTCACTGAGGTTGTACTCAAATCTACCCCCTCCCCCCCCCCACCGCCACGCACACACTCAGTACACACACATACACAGGATATTACCTTCGAGGCATAGAGCTGTCGCTGGCCTACTCCGCCTTTGACCGGGCCTAGCCTGGGAAGCCCCGGCCCACCTTTGCACTAGGCTACCTTGCTAGATCTATCCACAGGTCCGCTGTGCAGAGTCCCTGGCCTTGGGAACCCCTCTGGGTTGAGAGCAGCGTCTCTGGGTCCTGCATTCCCTTTACATAATGCCACACATGCTTGCAAACGTTCGCCCACGTGATGGTGGCTAAGGACGATTTAAATGGCTCTGCCTTGCTGAGTGAGTGGGAGGAGCACGGAAAGCTAGCACCTGACCCACCATCCAAAGCTCCCCCTGCAACCGGCATTACAAACTTCAAGATTCTCAGCAGCTCTCAGAAGTTCGGTTTTGCCAAGTTCGGTTTTTCTGTTGAAATCCCAAGGTTCAAACATCATTTTCTTTTCTTTTCTTTTTTTCTGGCTCAGCGTTTCCTTAGGGCTCTGGAGTTAAAGTTGATGTGGCTGAGATCTGAAGCTTACTAACGAAGACCGAGTGGATGAGAGAGAGAGAAAAGAAGGAGGTGGTCACTGATGACTGGGATGGGGGAGTCAGTGGAGGGAGGCTCTTTCTCTTTCAAGGTTCGGGCTCAGCCCTTCTGGTGTGAGATCGGAGGGGCCCAAGGCCCTGCCAGGAGCACCCTACCCCCCACCCCACCCATTTCAGGCAGTGAGAGAAGTGCTCAGCGGTGTGTGGGGAACAGGGGATGGAGGTGACTGGCCCGACTAGGGGCTCAAGCTCCCTGACAGTGCTTCTTACACTTAATTTTCAGCCCTAGCAGGATGCTCAGATTTTCTAGCTAAGCCTCTCTGCTTTCTAGGACATTCCATCTGAGAAATTGAACAAGGAAGGGTGAGTGTTCCTACAAGAGCAGGGTGGAGGTGTGTGCACGGGCAGGGAAGGGATTGGAAGGAAGAAGCCTGTCGACATTTGAGGCCCAGGGGGCTCCCTCGGGGTTTGCACTCCCAGCCTTGAAACAATCTGGTGAATAGGAGCTATTTTTATTTCTATTTTACAAGAAGAAAACAGACGCTCAGAGAAGTTTAAAACGTGCAGATAGGGCCGAGGCGCTCAGCCGGGAGATGGGGCAGCCAGGACTGGGCCTCGGGGCTTCAGGGTCAGCAAGTTCCCTCGCATTGCTCAGGCTGGCAGCTTCCTTTGTAAGGAAGTCCATCGGAAGGTGGTGGGAGAGAAGGCTCGGGGAAGGGAGTGGGCACCAGGGCCCGCGGTGGTCCTCACACCCATTCTGCCGTTAGGCTGATGGGCAGCCCTGCCTTGAGTCTGGGCTGGCTCTGCTACGTCTTTATGGTCTATGAAAACCCTACTCCTTGTTCCATAGGTGGGAATGGCTATGGGACCCGTGGCACCTCCCCAGGCCGGTGGCAGGACCCGTGACACCTCCCCTGGCCAGGCTCCTGAGTCCCCTAGGAGCCACAGCAGACTACGGAGAATTCACAGGTCTGTCTTTTGGGAGTATTAGGAGCTGGGAAACACAGCTTGGAGACCAAAGCGGGAGGGCTAGACAAAGCCCCTTCCCCCATTCCCACCCTACAGTGCAGTCAGACCACATGGTCATTTCTTCTGTAGGTCCTGACCCCTCTACTGGGGACACCCACCCCTGCCCCACCGTCCGGTCTCCCAGCTAACGTCTGCTCCCTTAAGACTCATTGTTGATGGCACTTCCTCCAAGGAAGCCTCCCTGAACCTCCTGGCCTGGGTCAGTTGTTTCTAAATGTAGGTTTTATTATTATTCAGGCACGATGAGGCCAACAGATCATGAGACAAGTGCCATTGAAGACAGTCTTACTCCCAGCTCCCAAGTGGAGAGGGTACGCCTTGCCGGGCAGGATCACGTAGGGAAGCACCAGGGTTGGTCAGAAGGCAGAGGGGCAAGGGGAAGATGTGGGTAAGGAACCTTCATTGTGGTTTCCGAGGGAAGGAACAGATGAAGGGGATAAATAGACTTAGGACCCACTGGTTTGCATCATTTCAGTAGGCTCTGGGCTGGAGGGTTCTCTGTAGTTGTTTGGTACTTGGCCCTGGGGTGATCAGGGTTGGGGGGACGGTGTACCTGAGTGTGAAAGCCAATAAAAGAAGTGATGGGGAGGGACACCTGTGTGGCTCAGTGGTTGAGCTTCTGCCTTTGGCTCAGGTCGTGATCCTGGGGTCCTGGGATCGAGTCTCGTTTTGGGCTCCCTGCATGGAGCCTGCTTTCTCCCTCTGCCTACGTCTCTGCCTCTCTGTGTCTCTCATGAATAAATAAAATCTTAAAAAAAAAAAGTGATGGGGATATGGGCTCTGGGTTAGTTTGGTTTGAAAATGAAAACTCACTAATGGGCAAGTGCTTTACTAGCTCTAGGAGTTGGCTAACCCTGAGAAGGACACACAGTCCCTTCCAGGTCAGTAAGACCTCAAGACGTCAAAGCATAAGAATAAAAAGACATGCTCCCTGAAGTTGGTTACCCCTCCTGTGAATTCTTGGAGCTGACTGCGCTGGACTCTTGACTTGTCCACCATCCGGTACCCTGAGAAGCCTCATAAGGGCAGAGGTAAACCTCCAAAAGCGAAGCGCCAACACACAAAAGATGAATTTCAGGTGCAGCTCACAAATGACTCTTATATTTTATTTTTTATAAGATTTTACTTATGTATTCATGAGAGAGGCAGAGGCACAGGCAGAGGGAGAAGCAGGCTCCCTGTGGGGAGCCTGATGTGGGACTCGATCCCAGGACCCCAGGATCACGATCTGAACTGAAAGCGAATGCTCAACCACTTGAGCCACCCAGGTGCCCCATAAATGACTCTTTTAAGGTAGTCATATAGTTACTGTAATGTATTTTAGAAGTAAACCAGCATATCAAAATGTTATTTCATTGATAAAATAAGTTTCAAGTGATTGCTGAGTAAATAACATTCCGGATGCCATGAGGCAATGACATTGCACGGGTGGCACTGATCCTCCACTTTATCCCATTGTATCCCCAACCCCGCAGCACAAGCTTGAGGCTCAAACTTTGTTTAAATGCGTGAATGGAGGGATCCCTGGGTGGCGCAGCGGTTTGGCGCCTGCCTTTGGCCCAGGGCGCGATCCTGGAGACCCAGGATCGAATCCCACGTCGGGCTCCCGGTGCATGGAGCCTGCTTCTCCCTCTGCCTGTGTCTCTGCCTCTCTCTCTCTCTCTCTGTGACTATCATAAAAAAAAAAAATTAAAAAAAAATAAAATAAATGCGTGAATGGAGAAGCCCTAGGCTTGCAGTTTGTCATCACCGCACCCCCCCATCCCTGGCTGTACCAACCTGGAAGTGTGGGAATGATGGGATGAGCAGGGCCGGAGCTGGGGAGTTGTTTTGCATGAGCTCTGTTGCACAGATGAGAAACTGAGCCCAGAGCCAGAGAGAAGGCTGCCCCGAGGTCACACAGCAAGTCAGTGGCCAGGGTCCGACCCAGTCCAGGGCTCCTCACTCAGCACTGAGACTGCCCCACTCCCAGCCACATAGGACTCAGTTCAAGAGCAGAACCCACTCTGCTTCTTGGGGGGAAGCCCCTCTCTGTCTTCTGGCTCGTGCACTACCTCAGCCAGAGGCTTCATCTACAGGTGCGTCCCGCCGCCCAGCAGCAGCCTGGACCCTGGTGCACAGACAGCCGCCCACCCCAGGGGGATCCTGATTTGGGCACTCACAGGAGCCTCCCACTGCGGACACACTGTGTCCTGGGCCCTGAGTCTTTTAAAATGAGGGTCCTTAGAGCCAGCACTCAGGTTCTGAGACCAGGACCCTCCAAACTGCCAGGACCTCAGGCCTCTGAGCCTGCCTTCCACTCAGGCAGGTTAAGGTTATATCTAAGGTCACACACAGCTTGTCAGTGCCAGACCCAGGGTCAGAATTGGGTATTCTTTCCTAGGGACCCCACTTTCTCCCCATATGGGTAACTGGATGAAGTGGGCTGAAATGGGCTCTCTGGGAAGCTACGAAGCGATTTGTCCCTGGAATGTTCAAGAAGATGGACATCCCAACCAGAATCCTCCTGTAACTGGCATGGGAGATTTTGGTGCAAGGTGGTTCTAGCTGAGAGCTGCGGCTCAATGGGGTTTGGTGTCTGGGCCACAGAAGAAGGCCTTTGCTCTGGGGAATGTATGGCTTGGCTGGGCCCATGGGGCATATATCCTGGCCCCCTGGGCACCACCACGAAAAGGCTTTTAGGGAAACGTGCTGGGAGCCATTTCCATGTATCTGTGTTTGTAATCGTTGCCTGTGCCTAATAGCTCAGCGCCCCAGAGTTGTATGGGGGATGTACGTGCAGAGGGCTTTGGGGATGAGCTGAAGGTCCAGATCCCTGAGGTCAGATCCTACAGGGAGTGATGGACACAGCCAAGGCCAAGGCCCGGCCTAGGGACCCTGGGGAACATGGCACCCTGGGATGCTTCCCCCGAGTGGCCGCTAGATGGCGCCCAAGGGCCAGTTCTCACCTGGGCCCCAGAAGCAGGGCCTGGAGGGTGTTGCTGGGCTTGCCTGTGATGGACAGGATGGTCCAGGACAAGGTATTTCAGACTCGTTAACTGAAACCATACATGGGGACCTATATTCCAGGGACAAGTAGCTGAGAAAAGTTGGGGGTGGAGGGAAGGGAGCAGGAATCTGTCCATCTGCTGAGATGGGATTGTGACCCACAAGAAACAGATACACACATACCTGAACACGTGTGTATGCACACACACACACACACACGCACCGTGCTATCCACGTGCAAAGGCAGAGCAGTGGGTAGGGACTGGTTCGTCCAATTGTCCCAGGCAAGAGACATCTTTTGAGCACTTCCTCAGGGCTGAGTGTGGTTGTTGGGTCCCGTGGGATGCAGGGATGGGCAAGCCACCATAGAACAGCCCACAGAAGCCAGCTACTCCTCCAAGCAGAATGTGGGTGTCCGAAAAGGTAGAGTCACAGATCGGAGGGCTGAGGAGGGAGGGACGTTTAAAGATACCTCCTATTCATGGAGTGTTTTAGAGTTTCTAGAATCAGCTACAAGTAGGCAGAGCACTTGCTTTCCTGTTTCACTTTATAGCTTATATGAGTCAGGGAAGGCTGCACATAAAGAGCCTGGAGAAAGCCCATCTCGGGTCCTACGGGCTACACTGACCCCCAGCTGCTCTGACCGTGGCTGGCACCCCGGGGTGGAGGGCCAAGACTTTGATGGGCCGGGATTTCCCAAACATGATGCGTGTAGCCCCACCTCCTAGTGTGGGGCCTGGGCTCTGCAGACCAGGTCACTGAGTCACTGTCTGTGGCCCCCAGAATGAATGCTTTTGACTTTTAGGCAGTTCTTAGTTCCCGGAGACAACTGGTCAAAAATCATCTATCGCCGAACTCAATCATCAGGCGTGGTATTAATAACATAAAACTCTCCCATTCTTATTTAAATGTTTTTGTCAAGACATTTCTGAGCAGCTGAGCTAGAAATAGAGCACCCCAGAATGCCAAACCCGGCAGGGATCTGAGGGGCCTTCCAGTGCAGTCTTCTCATTTGGCAGGTGAGGCCTGGGGACTTGAGGCTGGACTCTCAGGGAGGCCCCTGTGGATATTCCAGATTACCCCAGGAGCCGTAAAGAAACGTGGCGCCACGTAGCAACAGAGATGGCACGGGTCCCCAGAGGAGGGAGGCCTGTGAGATGCCCCCGTGCCCACAGCCCCTGGTGAGCACCTCCACCCCAGCCCCCAGCCAGGCCGAGACAGACCTGGAACAGGAAGTGCTCAGAACCTTTCCTGATGTTGCCGTGGTGCCCACAATCCAGAGACCAAGGGCAAGCTCCCCCGCCAAAACACCTTGGTCCCGAAGGAGAAAAGGGTGAGCCCCAGGTGACATGAGCTGGATTCAAAGTCAGAACGTGAACAGCCTGCCGTGATCCTGTACCTCAGAGACCTATACAACCAGAGTGCCTCTGTTCTAGAAGCTTCTCCTATAAACGTACATGTGGTGGCGAGGGGACTTCAGGGCAGTAAGTGTGGCTGGTGCTCTTCACCCACTTTAGAGCCAGAGGAGGATCCCTAGGGACCTGCCTGGGTAGAGAGAGGCTTCAGGGGCTCCAGGCTGGGAGGCACGTGGAGGCAGGTAGCAAATTCTACGACCAACCTACTTACAGACCTCCTTCGGTTCCCATGCCTTGGGAAAGGGGCCAAGAATTGTGGGTTATGGCCCATCTGGCTTTTCCTGAACCACTTTCCTAGCACAAGAGCAGAGAATTGTCAGTCCCCTGATGGGCTTTAAAAAGTCATAGATTCTCTCGATTCAATGAATAACTCACCCTTGGAAGTTGACTCATTATTACTTTTATGGCAAAATACAGAATCTTCAGGCCAATCTCCTGTTTTGAAGAGCCCTTCTGGAAAGTCTTTGAGACTGTACACCTTACCTCTTCTGTCTTCCAGGTGTTTCCCACCCCCCGCCCCTGTATGTAATCACCACCAACCACTGTTTGTGAAAATGCTGCATCCGGTAAGTAGAGCAATTTCGTCAGGCAGAAGGCAGTGGTGAAGAGCAGAAGCACCTGCTTACAGCTCTGTCACCTTATTTCCGCAAGGGGATGGGTCGGGCATCACTCAGGTCCCCCATCTTTTTTGGGTGACCCTTCCGTCAGAGCAGCCCTGCTGTCAGAGCCGATCCCATTCACAGGGCTGCAGCTAGATTCACAATCTGCAGTGTCGATCGCCCGCATATTCCAGGCCCTAGAGCGTAGTTCCCAGACTTCATCTTCTCATTTTAACATCCTCACCATCGCCATCGCCGTCATCATATGATGATCGAAAGGCTCAAAAGGTTAAATGACTCGCTCAAGGCCATACAACCCGTTAGTGGCGATAACAAGATTTGACTTCAATTCCCTGTTCCCTGGCCCCTGGGCTCCCCACCACCCTGCGGGTGACTGGCATCACTCCGGAACAACTGCACCCATTCCTATGGGTCCCTCATGGTACCTTCCCCGGTTAGCTTTCCTCGAGCCACCACATCTGAGGCTTACATCCATGCTGACTATCCTGCTGAAGCCCCAGGACCTCAAGCAGATACCTAAGTAAAAGGCCCTGCCCGGTGGCCCCGCTGTCCATTCCTGAGTATAGACCCAAAAGAATTGAAAACGCGTGTTCAACCCAAAACTTGCACACAAACGTTCGTAGCAGCATTTTTCACAATCACCGAAAGGTGGAAAGGGCACAAGTGGCCATCAAGTGACGCACGAGTAAAGAAAACGTGGTCTCTCCACACAGTGGAATATTATTCGGCAATAAGAGGGAATGAAGTTCTGACACCTGCTACTGCAGGGATGAGCGTGGGAAACTTTATGCCAAGTGAAAGAAGCCAAGCCTAAAAGCCCACGTACTGTATGTTTCCATTTATATAAACATCCAGAATAGCAAATCCATAGAAGCCGAAAGCAGATTGCTGGCTGCCAGGGGCTGGGGGAGGGGAATTAGGAGTGATGGCTTAAGGAATCTAAGGTTTCCTTTGGGGGGAATGAAAATGCCCTGAACTGGACGGTGGTGATAGCTGTGCAACCTTCATAAATGTACCAAATGCCACTAAATCGCATGCGATAAAGTGGTGAATGTCATGTTTTGTGTGTTTTACCACAATAAAAGGGAACAACAGATCTCTACCTAGGATCTCCTCAGTTTGGTATCTCTCTGAATCCCAAGTGAGGATAAGCATGTAAAGAAGAGACTCTTGAAATATCATCTTGGCCCCACTCGTGGGGTCTTCAGAACCACCTGCAAAGAAACCATCTTTCTCCCTGACCTTTTACCTCTGGTACCTTCTGTCCCAGATCCTAAGTTCCAAATTTCCTTGAACCCCTTTGTCTACTGAATATGATATTTGCCTTGAGAAGATGGTTCCTGAGAATTACTGGCCATGTTTGAAAATCAACCAGTATTTAATTTAATTTTTTTCTTAAAGATTTTATTTATTTATTCCTAAGAGACACACAGAGAGAGGCAGAGACACAGGCAGAGGGAGAAGCAGGCTCCATGCAGGGAGCCCGATGCGGGACTCGATCCTAGGACCCCGGGATCACACTCTGAGCCAAAGGCTCAACCACTGAGCCACCCAGGCGCCCCCAATCTGTTTTAAAATGTATCTTGATTTCCTTTCTCTTGTACACTTCGGAAAAGCTGGCCTTTGGACGATGTTAAGAAAGGATTCTCTCCCTTCCTTGCTTCCCAAGTGGTACAGAGGTCGGCTGGAACGCCAGATGGTTGGCTCGACCAACCGGTGGCGTTTCCCCAGGGAGCCTTTCTCCGGGGACCTGCTGGGACTCTCCCAGATGTGCAAGGCTCTGAACGTGGATTTTGAAGAAGTTCTGAAGGACCCAGACAGGTAGGGAGGTCCAAGGCCTATGGCCTGGGATGCGCCTCCGTGGAACCACATTTCTGGGTAGTGTCCCATGGTGGGGCTGCTCTACCTGGGCAGATGGGCTGCTCTTGGCCTCCGTCAGGGACCATCCTTCAGGGATGGACAGCCTCGGTGTGACCACTTCCCCTGAGGATGTCTGTGTGTGTGATAAAAGTATAGACAGAGACTGGCCTTTTTTTTTTTTTTTTTTTTAAGATTTTATCCATTTATTCATGAGAGTCATAGAGAGAGAGGCAGAGACACAGGCAGAGGGAGAAGCAGACTCTCTGCAAGGAGCCTGATGTGGGATTCGATCCCAGAACTCCTGGATCACGTCCTGAGCCGAAGGCAGGCCCTCAACCACTGAGCCAGCCAGGTGCCCCGTCCTTTTTTTTTTTTTTTTTTCTAGATTTTTCCTTTATATTGGGAACTTTGGCCCTAACAGGATTCTGTTATATTTATCAACTGATTTATTGACGAAGAAAACTTAGAGTCCTGGCTTAGAGTCCGACCCTATCTCATAAATTCGTATTTCCACGCCAGTCACTTGGCTCCCCATGTGTGAGAAGCTGGCTCCCCCCTCATCCCCAAGGAACTCTAACAGCAGGCTTAGAGCAGCACTTCTCCATGTGGCAAGTGCTTTCTGGCCTCTCCTGGGACGTAGAGCTGGACCCTATCGCAGGAGGGGTAATTCACTTCCCTGGTGCCACAGCCCTCCCTGGCCTGGCAATACCGGCCCAGTGGGCACAGGATCGAGTCTAGCTGAGCACGACCTGTGCCCCTGGATGGTGCTCACCACCAAAGAGCTCCTTGCTCCCTGTTTGCTTGGCCAGCAGCCGAATCTTTCCCATCTAGACCCCCTGGCCAGCCCTGCTCCAACACCCTGCCCCCTCACAGGTGACTCTGTTACACACATTGGGATAAATCACATCCATCTGGGTTTGCTGCCTCAATTCTCTGATGCTTGCAGGGGAGAAAAATTGAGTGCTGTGAGTTGCTGTTTTGGGCATCAGCCTTCAACTCTCTTGAACGGATTTTATATTTATTTTATATTTTGTTTGGTTAGGACCTTGAAGAAGTCTTAGGGTTAAAACTCACTGGGCCAGGACCTATGCTGGGGATGCAGGCCCTGGAGTGGGGCCTGGGAATAGAGAAGCCAACTGACCCGGAAAGCTGACGAGGGTGGCTGGGCAGGAGGAGCAGAAAGTCTCCAGGACTCGGTCTGCGTGATCGCTGAGCAAGGCCAGGGGTGGTGGCCTGAGAGCAGGGCACAGAAACCTGAGGGATGGTGGCAGGTGTTCTGGGTTTCAGGTTCAAGCCAGTGGCTAAACCTCTCTGAGCCTCAGTTTCCTCACCTGTGAAATGATGATAACAGCATCTTTTTTGAAAAGTCATCTTGAGGATTAAATCAGTACCTTGGAAATGCTTAGCACTGTGTCTAGCAGACAGTAGAGGATCTTTCAGTGGAGCTTCTATTAGCCTGAGCAACAGTTTAGCTGTCGGTGCCAGTGATTTCATTTTGGGGAGTGCCAGGCCTGTGCTCTGCCAGCCAACAACCCCATTTTACACTCTTCCTTTTGCCACCTTCCCTCAAATTGTCAAGGCACATTGCCTGCAACACAGCAGTGACACAGCGTGCCTCTGTCCTCGGGGATGCTAGGAAGCTGCCCAGAGGCCAGCGGGGGCAAGGAGGCACTGTGGGGAGGCTGATCCCTCGTGTTCGTGGCGGCCAGCGGATCGAGGCTCAGCTCAGCCGGGCAGTGGGGCTCTTCTCCACGAGCTCTCATCCTCCTCCTGAGACAATGGACCTACTCGGGCATGTTCTGGTGGGTGCTGGGGATGGCAGGGACACGAGGCAAGCCCAGGTGCACAAGCGCTTTCCAAACCTTCAGCCACACCACATCCACCGACATCAAGGCAAGCCACATGGCCAAAGCCAAGGGCCAGGAAATCAAACTGGCGTTTTGCGAGTATTAAACCAAAAGCCCTTTGGATGGTTTGCTGCAGGAAGGCCTTACGTCCATAAGACACATAGAGAATTTCTCCCTCTTCCCTCTTTTCTCTCCATAATGGGTCATGACTAGGGGGACCGAGTCCCCAGCCTAATAGTGTGCTCCTAGTATTCTCACGTGCCACTTTAGCCCAGGCTGTCTAGGCCCAAAGAGTGAAGAGGACAGCTCACAGATGCCATCTATTCCCTTAACTTTTCCAGTGGCTCTAAAATAAACCTAGCCCTTGGAATCTGCAGAGCCCACACGATAAGTGGTATATCTTGGCAAGGACCCATGACACCAGGAGAAGGCAATGTGGTCACTTCTGTTGTCTGGCTCAGCCGATGACAGTGATGTTTGTGAGGGTAGTGAGCTCATAGGCATTGCCCATAGTTTCCAAAGTCCATTACTCCATTTTGAGATCACAGTCTGAACCCCTGACCTTGGCCAGCTTTTCCCAGACGTGTGAACCAAGCCACCAGAAGGATTGAGGCTAGCTTGGGTCAGGTCCACTACCGTTGGATAAATACTTCAAGCTCTCACTGCCTTCCTGGGGCTGAGTCACTAGTAGCCACTATCCTTACTTGGAAAGGGCAGCATGTGGTTAATGTTATTCTGGATATAGGTGCCCCCACCCAAGCCCCCCTCTCTGAACCCTGGTCATGAGGGTTCTTGGAACCATTGGAAAACAGCATGGCAAAAGTGACACAGACCAGATGTGGTCATCAAGTGGCCTTTGGCTAGTTGACTTTCTTGGGATGACTGTCTTCAAGCTGTGAATATGTGACTCAAATTTTGTTTCACATCCTCGCTCAACAGGATGAATGTAGTTAGTTCACAGAAAGATACCTTATCTTTGTCATCCGCCAATCATTGAATGGATATTTATTGAGCACTTGCATGGTGGCCATGCCAGGGTTCCAGCAGCGAATAAATGTTGAATCTGTCTTTGTGGAATGCAGAGCTTAGAGCAGAGGCGATCACAAGACACTATAGAGGAATTTTTTTTTTTTTTAAGATTTAATTTATCCATGAGAGACACATACACACAGAGGCAAAGACACAGGCAGAGGGAGAAGCAGACTCCCTATGGGGAGCCCTATGCAGGACTCGATCCCAGGACCTTGGGATCATGCCCTGAGGCAAAGGCAGATGCTCAACCGCTGAGCCACCCAGGTGTCCTGATATAGCAGGAGTTCTAAGGGGGGCAATTCCAGGGCGGTGAGTGGAAGGACCACCTGCTCAATCTCCCCAGTGAAAGGAACAGCTAAGCTTACCTAGGAGGATGAGGAGGAGCTCATCAAGTGAAGAGGTCAGGAGGAGAGCACTTGGGGCCCAGGATGCTGTATGGCCAAGAGAATGGAAGCAAGAGACAGTGGGTTCAGGCGGTTGAGAAGGGCCGGAGCAGGGAGTGTAGAGCTGAGCCATGCTGAGGAGTGGGGGCTTCCCTCCAGAGCACTGGGGAGACACTGAAGGATTCTCAGCAGGAGAGACGCGAGAGCAGATGTGTGTTTTACGTGGTTCTCAGGCTGCAGCATCCCATGTGCATCTGAGGGGAGCTCCCCAGAGACTGGAGGAGATAATGATGGGTTGGATGAAGCTCGCAGCAGTAAGGGGAAAGGAGACCTGATATTTGTCAGATCTTGGCACTTGATCAGATGTGACAATAGTCAGTGTGCTGGCCAGGGCAACTGCAGGCTGGTGGGGCCATTTGCTGGAGAAAGAGCAGGGTTGGTTTGGGATAAAATCTGAGTTTCGCTCTTGGACACATTGAGAATGGGGCATGCGTGACCCCAACACAGAAGTACTTGTGAGTAACTTCCCAGAAATGCCCAGAATCTTCTCTTCCTTTCTCCAGCAGGTGTTTATGGAGCATCTACTATATGCTAGACATTGTTTTAGACATTCACGAGAGAGGAGTCATTCAGGCAACCTGATATAACCCCCAATATCTTCTTGGTAAAGGCTACCCACAAACCAAAAACAGAAATCGATGTTTTGAGCCAGCCACCAGACAGAGCCTATCATTAGTCACATCAGCAGACGAATGGTGACCCAAGGAACTCCCAAGGGGCAAGATGTGATGGGATAGATTAATGGATGCTTCAGGGACACTTACACTGGAATAACACATGTTGCAGTTGAGAAAAGGTCATTATTAACTCCTGAATTTTTTGTTTGTATTTTCCCTTGAGGTTATATGTTTCACAAATCCAGAAAATTTTCTCCAGGAACTTGAAGAACAAGACCATCCAGAGTAGGGAAGCAGGTGAGTGCTTGGCACCAGTGGATTCAATCAAATGCCTCCGCACTCAGGGCCAGCCGTGGTTTCCACAGAAGGAAACCAGACGCTAGGCCCGGTCACAGGCCCATAAATTCCAGCTTCTGTCCACTGCACATCATCTAACATCAGATAGGCGCTGTGAATATGTCAGACGCACCATGAAATGATGCATGAAACCAGGCTTGGCAAACACATTTTCGTATGCTAACTGGTCATAGTAAAGATAGATATGCTGATGTGAATAAATAGGGTTTGGGTCAGAAGACTAAACAGAAGCCCTGTCAAGCATGGGCAGCTGTTCTCTGTCCATTTTCACTCTAACCAGTCATGAGTTGGACATCACATCTGCACTCGTCCAAGAGGACTTTTCTGGTGTAGAATGAGGAACCAGATGAGGTCTGTCCAACTGGGGAAGGGTGCATTGAACCTCACCAGGCCTGGGCAGGTCAGCTCCTTAAAGGAGATTTTTTTTTCTCAGATTTATTTATTCATTTTAGCGAGGGAGAGGGGAGGGGCTGAGGGAGAGGGAGAGAGAATCCTCAAGCAGACTCCCCCGCTGAGCACAAAACCCGACATGGGGCTTGATCTCATGAGCCTGGGACCATGACCTGAGCTGATACCGAGAGCTGCTCAACTGACTGAGTCACTCAGGTGCCCCCTTAAAGGAGATTTTTTTTCTTTAGATAAGCTGCCTGAGGTCTGAGCAGCCTCCTTCCGCAGGAGACCCTACTGGATTTCTTCTCGCCTTGTGGGCTCTGATTGACTGGAGGCCCTGGGTGGTCTGAGGCCACCTCCTGGCTCGGGAAAAAGACTTCTGGGGCTGGTGTGCTGTCTGCTATGCGTGTGCCACCGTGAAAGCAGACGTGGGTATTCAGTGAGGGGACACGCTTTATCCACAAATCTGCTCCTGCCTAAAATCACCCTAACAGGGTGAGATTCTTTCTAGCCCAGCACAACCAGGCCATCCCATGAGGTGACCCGAGATTTGAGATGCGAGCCCACATTCTGAACCACAGCCCGAAACAGTATCGTGCAGTTGGTGGATGACAGTGTCAATAACAGGAGAGGAAACAGGTGCCCAAGCTCACGCAGTCAAAATAATGGCAAGGCCATTAAGAAGTCGGTGGGACTCGTGGCTCTCAAGGTCCTATCCAGCGCTGAGGTTAAGGGTTTGGGAGGATGGCCGAGCATCGCCCCCTCCCCCCAGGTCTGCACTAACAGGAGTCCAGCCTGCAGAGGCCCCCTGCTCACAGCTTCTCACGCCTCACCTGGCCAGGTATCCTTAGATCCTCCATCTGCCCTCCTGTCAAAGGCTCTCTCTTTTTAATCATCCATGCTATCCAAGGATGAGATAAAGCCCCTCGTATAAAGCCCCTTAGACAGTTTGCAAAAAGCCGCCTTTATTTTGTAATCTTGTTCACACCTATTAGCTGGGTTCTCTGGGGATCCCCATTCCCTCGAGGAAAATAAGGCTCACAATGACTGCCTCCCAGTGACCAGTCTTTGAGCTGCACTTTGCTGTCACCTTTCAGGTGGCCCATAACTAAGCACCAATGCCCAGTAGCTTCAACAGGGGACTGGGCAGCGAGAGCCCTTCCCAGGGGAGATTTGGCAACATCTGGAGACATTGGGGGGTCATCACAACTTAGTGGGGAGGGTGCTACTGGCCTCCCGTGGGTAGAGGTCCGGGATGTCGTTGAGTAACCTACAAGGCACAGGACAGCCCCACCACAGAGAATTATCTGGCCCCCAATATGAACAGGGCCAAGGGTGAGAAATGCTATAACAGGAAGGCATGGTGAGGCCCCCAAGAGTGACCCACCCAGTGTCCTTCCCCATGAAGCCTTTCCAGTCTGCCACCTGGAGGGCCATTCATGTGCCTCTGCAGTCCTATGGTAATGGGTCAGCTGCTCATGGATACTTACCTCTGTCCGTCTGTAAGTCTGCTTATCGTATCCCCCTGGGATCCAGTCAGTGCCCCGAGGCCCACGCTGTCTGCACTGCTTCGCTCCTGGCCGGCCCAGTGAACCCACCTGCCCACCTGCTCTGAGACTGTGATGGAATGGCAGGTGGGAGGAGCTGATGCATCTCCTGGAAGAGGGGCCGTGAAACCTCTTAACTCATCACCGCATTCTCTCCTCAGACGTGATTCTCAAATGTCTGGGCTCCACGTGGGAACTCCACCAGCCCCATCTTTTCCAGTCTGAGACCTTGGCCAAGCTCTACCTGATGGCACTGTCGCAGGGCACCACGAGCCCCAAAAAGGAACTGGAGAGGCTTCTGCAAGGTATTTTCTTCCTGGCACCCAGCGTGGAGCCCCAAATGCCCTCTGGTCTGAGGGTCCCCAGCTTGGCATTTGGTCATCTGTTTGGAGATCAAGGTCACTCAAGGCCTGTGCTGTGTCCTCATCACAGGATCCAACCTCAGTCTCCAGCTCTAACGTGGGAATTATATTTCTCACTATGTTGTTTGATGCCTAGAGGAGGTAAATAGCTGTGAAGTTCTAGAACAATGTCTGGCACATATTGGGCACTCAGTAAATGTCATTTATTTTTCTCATAACAACCCAATCCTGCCCAGCCAGCTGAGATGGAGACTCTACCTACTTCTTTGAGAAGACTGAATGGTTGTGTTGGGTCTTCTGATGGGCTTTCTGGAAGGAAGCCATAGCTCTGCTGTCTGGCCCAGGACGCCGGTTAGAGGTTTACATGTATACGTCAATGTTATGTTTCCTTTCCTCTCTCTTTTCTTAACTTCACATTATTCCATAACGTATTTGGGCCACTTCTTTCTTTCCTTTTCTCCTTTTCCAACTCTGGTAATCCCCAGGCTCCTCTCTCTGTCCCTCTCCTGACGCATTGCCTTCTTTGGGCAATACAGGTTGGCGTCGTTTCAGGACGACTCCTAAGCAGGTACCGTGGAAAATGCAAGGTCTCCAAAACCAACCAGCAGGCCAGGCTGGATGGGACTGAATTTCCAGGATGTGGCAGCAAAGCTCTGTTATTTCAGAGCCAGACGGGCTGGCCAGGCCCCCAGCTGCTGCCCCCACCGAGCCTGGAGAGAGGGCCCGGGTGCCAGCCGGAATCAGCCCGGCCACAAGGCCTCTGACTCAGCCCTTCCCCGCTGCGCCGGGAGCTGAGAGCAGGCTGTGGCATCCCCCCAGCCTGGGATGACCCTCATGCTCACTCAGTAGTCTTCTTTGCTTCTTCCAAGCCTTTGTCCCAGTGTCTTTGAGCATGGGCAGCTCCTTCTGTGTCCCCTGTGCCCAGGTCAGAACACTCACCAGGCACCCGAGGAAAGGCCATGGAGATCCAGACAAGATTGCATTGGAAAGCAAGAGAATTTGGAAAGAGAAAACGCAGTTACTGTTAATGCTTGGGTCTATGATATTCTAGAATGGTCTCACTGATGAGTTTGGGTCCTGCTGAGACAAGAGCCTTGATCCAAGCCCCCTGCTGGAGGCTGGGCCTGACTGGGGTTACGGTGGGGGTGGTGCGTGGAGACATCAGGGTAGGTACAGAGATGAGATGAGATCCCCCTCCTGCCCAGACTATTACAACTTTCCAGTATCTGTCCCCAGGCCCCAGCAACTAAGCCCGTTCCTGGGCATCATGTGCCTGTCATGTGCAGTGGACATGACTACTAGCTTTTATGCACTTGTGGATGCAGGAGGTACCTCACAGTGACATTTGGATAGTCTGGCGACCACTGCTTTGTGTCCCTGAGAGCATCTGCACTGCTGTCCTGGGGTGGCGGGTGCTCTGCGGAGTCAGCCCCCTGCGAGCATCACACCACTGTCCCAGCTGCTCTCCCACCGAGAGTCCAGGATGAGCTATACTTTATCAGGACCCGTTTGTTCTCTACGAGGAACCCCCAAAAGGAAATGGTACCCCTCCACTTACTCTGGCCTAGCGGATGATATTCTCTTCTTCCCTCAACATATATCGGGTGCTTAACTTATCCTACGCATTGTGCTAGGAACTCAGTGTTGGGGGGTTGGGGGACAGACGGGCCAACCCAAGATGATGATAAAGCACAAGGAACAACATTACCCGTCATGATATGAAGTACCACCACCCGAGGGTGTCTGTGCCCCCAGCGCACATGAGCGGGAGAGTGCTGCGCGCAGGCGGGAGGCAGTCCTAAAAGCCCAGAGGAAAATGAGTCAGAGCAGAGAACAAGGCCTGGCACTCAGTAGGCGCTCAATAAATATTTGCTAACTATGAGCCTGAACAGAGCCAGGTGCCGTGAGCGTGGTGAGGGAAGGCACCTTGAATAGATCTTTGTTCTCCCCTTTTCTCTGTGGCCTCCGTGGCTCGCACTGTGACATCCTTTATTGGATCCTGACCCGTGCCATTTTTAGTACCTGGAACCTTGAGTTCGCTAGGCTTGGAATTCTGTTAGAGTCCCCTCATTCCGTTGATTTAGCAGATATTTACTGTGGACAAGACCGTGTCGGTCTCGGAGATGGAGCTCTGAGGAAGCCGTCGGTGTGCCTGCCCCGCAGATACATGATGTGGTAGCAGGTGGCGGTAGTAGTGAGTCTAGGAGGAAGAATAAAGCCAGTTTGGGGGAAGGTAGGGGTGGGGTGCAACCTAACACACAGAGTCATGTGGGTCCCTGATGGGGGCAGGATGGAGCCCTGGGACTCTTCTGCAGAACCAGCCACAAGGAGGCAGTTTTGGGGTCCAGTGAGCCAGAGACTAGAGTTCTTGGGGCCATTGGAGGGGCTTCGTCTTTGTGCCAAGGCCTTGGGATGCCACTGGAGACCTGAGAGCAGAGGGTGTTGTAACTCACATTTCAGAATAAGTCTGAGTGGTTGCGGGAGGTTTGCGGTGAGTCAGGCTGCCCCTTCCTGGCCTCCTGGGATTCTTTGGTGGCAGGGGGGTCCTCTGCTTGGACATCTTTGGGCAAAGTTTCCACAGCCACTGGGTGGATGCCTTCGTCCCCTGCTCACTGTGGTCCCATCTCATGCCAGGTCTGGGCTGGGTACTGGGTGTACAGAGATAACAGAGGCCCACCCCTTGCCCTCAAACTGCTTGCAGTCTGCAGGGGGAGAGGGAGGAGGCAGGGAGAGAGAGTGGGGCAGGGCCCAGTGAAAAGTATCTCAGGCAGTGAGAGCATCTGTTTCCCAGTTTCGGGGTCTCAGTAGCTGTGTAAGATCAGTGGGGAAGGTGGCCGAGGAGTGCACGAGAACTCTGAACTGTTTTTGTGACTTCTTATGAGTCTTCAGCTATTTCTGAACAATCATTTCAAAACTGCATCCCCTAAACAAGCAAACAGAAACAAAACACGCTGTGGTGAATGCCAAGGTCAAGGTCGTGCAAAGGGCCATGGGCCCCCATACTGTATCCTACGCAAGTCAGTGCCACTCTCGGGTCCTGACGTCCCCATTCTGCTTCCTTTGCCAGCTCAGCTGTGTGGGAGTGTCCAGGAAAGACCCCCCATAAAGAAGATGATCATTTCCTTGAAGATCAATGACCCCCTGGTCACTAAAGTTGGTAACGTACACCTGTCTTTTTATGCCAAGAATGCCCCTCCCAGATTTAAAAACAACACTAGGGCAAGCAAGCAGACCATGGTGTTAAGGCCTTCCTTATGAGAAACAGCTGAGCGGAGCAGAGAAGGTGCTAGAGAGAGGCTCATCCCTGGGAGGAGGCTTGGGGGATGCTGGGGAAGAAGGAGGCAGCAGGCATTGGGTCAGAGACACCCAGTGACCGGGAAGCCCTCGGGGCCGCCCTCCCCGGCAGCACTGGGCACAGCCCCCCCCGCTCCGGGGGGCTCCAGCCGCAGAGGGCTCACCTTGCCCCACCCCAGCCTGGCCACCTGGAAACAGGGACGGACTTCTGACTTAGTGCGGCACGTGTGCTGCCACATGCTGTCATGGTCTGCGAATGTGCCCCGGCGGGTTGTCCCCGGCAGCCTTGGCCGTGCTGCGGGGCTCACGGGGCTCAGGAAGGCCAGCTTGGGTTCGGCCCGGTCCCTCTGCTCCCGGGTCACGGGAGCTCAGTTCTCAGCCCGGGTCCTTAAGCTTTTTGAAGCCCCCAGACCCTGGGGAAAATCGGCCTTGAGCTAAACGTCATGTCCAGAGAAGAAAGCACACGTACACGCACACGGCATGCTGCGCGGGCCGCGGAGCCCCGAGGCGCAGGCTGCGGGATGGGCTGAGAGCAGCGTTCTTCCGGCAGGAGCTGCCTTTTCTTTGGCTCCATCCTCAACTCCAAGGGGAGGTTGGGAGCCCGGGCTGCGTGTGCGCCCAGGTCAGAGCAGGTGCATTTCCTCTAAGGGCGACCCTGCCCGCCCGGCGAGGGGACGCTCAGCATCCAGCAGGGAGGCGCCCACGAGGGAGGGCCGCAGGGCCCAGGCCCGCGAGCTGACGGCCTCCTCGCTTGGCTGCTGCCCCCAGCCTTCGCCACAGCCCTGAAGAGCCTCTATCTGAGCGAGGTGGAGATGAACATGGATGATGTGCTGGGCGTGCTGGCTTCCGCACACATTCTCCAGTTCAGCAGCCTGTTTCAAAGGTCAGGAGGCGCGACAAGGCGTGGGCCAGGGCCGGCCCCGGGCCGGGTGGAGGGGGTCCTTCTGGCCCGTTCATAGATCGTCCCTCTTCCGTGGGCTGGGGCACCTGGGTCCCTCTGCAGAAAGCCCAGCGGTGAGTCTGCAGAGGAACCGAGGCTAATTCACACATTGTGAGCTCACACCCTGAGCCGCTGCTCCAGCAACACGCTCCTTCCAGCCAGTCAATCTTGCCTCACACGGCCTGTGATGCAAGTGGGGTGTCCTCTGCCTGGGAGATCCCCTGCAGGTTTGCAAAGATGACCTCCCAGGGGGGCGCAAACCGTGCTCGGTTTATCAGTTACACCCGTGTTAGCTTAAAAAGCTGCTCATTTAGCGCACACACCCCTCAGCTGGTCATTTGAAGACAAGCTGACTTTCCTCCGTCCAGGTTTATGTTTCCCTCCTGTTTTTCTTTGTATAGAGTATTTTCATTCTTAAAATTGTTACACACCGTCGTCGTAGATCTTTCAGAAGAGAGAGAACTGCAAAGCTCAAAGTCCAAATTCGCCCACCGATCTGGCTGCCCGTTTGGGGGCACAGCCTTTCTCCTGGGTATTCAGACCCCGCTGGCCCACCTGGGCCAAGCAGGGGGAACCAGGAGGCGTTTACAGTGGATGGGCATCGAATGTGAAGACTTGCTCGTCTCACCAAGGATTGCGTGGGTCCATGGGCACTGAGAGAATGTGTGAGGTGAAGGTGTGAGGGCAAAATGTGGCCCTGAGGCTTGAGATTCAGAGGCTCCTAGTTTTTTGTTTTCTGGGTTCTTTTCTAAAGATTTTACTTATTGATTGGGATGGGGGCAGAGGGAGAGGGAGAGAGAGAATATTAAGCACACACTGTGCTGCTGAGTGCTAAGCCCGATGTAGGGCTTGACTCCACGGCCCCGAGACCATGACCAGAGCCAAAATCAAGAGTCAGACACTCAACCACTAAGCCACCCAAGGTCCCCAGGGCTCTTTTCTTTTTCTTTTTTTTCTTTTTTTTTTTTTTAAGATTTTATTTATTTATTTGAGAGAAAGAGCACGCAGGAGAGCATCAGCAGTAGGAGAGGGAGAGGCAGGCTCCCCACCGAGCAGGGAGCCCAACGTGGACCTTGATCCCAGGACCCTAGGATCATGACCTGAAGCTCCCAGTTATCATTAGACTTTTTCTGCAGAGCCAAAAGCAATTTAGGGTGTGAGCAGCAGGGGCTGTGCTCAGCCCTAAGGTAAGCTGCCCATGCTCTCCATGTGCCTCAGTGGTCTCAGCTGTGAAATGGGGCTCCACAGGACTTTGTTGGGGGTGAGGAGGTGTGGACATGGAGGGCTCTGAGATGGAGCATCTGCTGGAGTCAGACATTGCCCTCAGCTCTTGGCAAGGCTGACCTCATTGACCCTCCCTGAAGCCCTAGGAGGCGGTACGTTACTATGTCCACTTCATAGTCAAGAAAACAGAGGCGTCATGCGGTGAGTAACTTGCTCAAGGTCACAGTAGGGCAGCCAGAGCTTGCAGGAAGTCAAGGAGCCCCAGAACCTGCGCACCTAACACTGTCCTTTTCTGCTTTGCTCAGGTGAGGTGGTAGTGTCACCTGCTTGTTGGTGGACTCACCCTCCCTCCTCCCTCCCTGCTGTGGCGTGTGGTCGAGGCAAGGTTTGCTTGGGGCCAGTCACCTGCCAGTTTATTCTCTCACTCTTCAGTCACTCACCTGCTCCTTCAAGGACGATGTCTTGGGTGTCTCCAGGACACCGGGAACAGTGAGGACCACAGGGTCCCTGCCCTCCAAAGCTTCCTGCCCTCTGGTCTCCAGGGCACAGGAAATGAGTAAAGTGGAATGAAGGATGGGGATCCCAAATGGAACATTTTGTGTTACGGATGATTAATTTCAAGTAAATAGGTCCCTGTGATTAACAAGAACAGTTCTTAGAACTCCTCTTTTGCTGTGTCCTGTAATATTACTCCATTCCCGTAACATTTAGGAAAGGGTAAGTGAACCAAATGGAAAAATCATTGATGGGATTCGTTTTTCTAGACTATTTTGGCGTTTCCCTTGGGCTTTTCCAGGGATGTGTGCCTACTGCAGTCACGTCCTGAACACGGAGGTGGTATCTTATAGCTCTTTGATTTCCTGATCCCATGATCCCCAAGAGAGGGGATTCAGGGCAGTGATGGTCCACCTGGCTTGCTCCACCCTATGCCTCAAGATCTTCATTTGAAGAAATGAATGAATGAATGCACTTCCTGTCCAAGTCAAGAGAGGATATCAGCTGCTCTGGGGAGGGCAGGGACAGGATCTCTCCCGAGACTCTTGCAGAATTCAGGCACTTTTTATAGAGTCCACACAGCCAGATTCGGCTCTGAAGCCAGTATCTCATTCTTGGGGCACCTGAAACGACTCAAGAGTGTCAAGAAGCCTCAACAGGGATGAGCTCTCAGAGGCCTGGATGTGACAACAGAGGTCACACTGAGGGGACCTGAGTCTTGAAAAGGTGCTCCAGCATGTCAGCCAGGCCTGGCCTGAAGGGTGAGTGGCTGTGAAGTGGGAGACCAGCCGGTGTAGGCAGAGCCACGTGTAAGCAGAGCCATGTCGTGCAGGGTCTGGGGCTAACTCAGGAATCCGGGCTAGACCTTGCAGGTGATGGCTGCTGGGCTGGGTTTTGCTGAGATTTCCCAAGCCCCGTTGCATTGCATGTGTCACCCATCTGCAGCTCCGTGTAGCCTTCACAATAATGACAAAAATCACAGCTTCCTTGCTCAGGACATTCCTGAGCTCAGGACATTCCTAACTATTTCCTGGTGCTCTGATATCTCTGACCTCAAAGCGGAAAGTTCAGCCTCCCTCCTGCAGCAAGGTCTGCAACCACTGTCATCTGCCTGTCAGGCCTGGCTGCCCCATCTCAGGCCCAGATTCAAAGCCCCATCTTGCTCTTAGAGTCCGAGCCCTGGCTTTTTGGGGCTCGGCCAAGAATGACTGGTTCTTCATTTTCCTTCTTCCACCCCATGACTTGTTTTCAATGGCAGAGAAGCAAGGCCTTTGGAGATAGTGAGCCATCGTTGCGCTGATGAGCAGAGCTAGGCCGGCCTGGTACAGTTAGGCCTTGCTCAAGATTCTCCGGATAGTTGTGGCAGGGTATTACAGGTCAGATCCAGGTGGGCCTTGCCCACAGCTGGCCTGGCTCCCACCTGCCTTTGAGAGGCTGCTGGTACAGTTGGCAGGGGTGCGGCAGCACAAGACTCAGTGTGTGTGCATGTGGTGGTGGTGGGAGTGCATGGGTGTGGGTGTGCGTGTGTGCCTGTAGTGGAAGCAGAAGTGCCCTGGTCACTCTGATCGCATCACAAATCCAGGTGCTGGACCAGACCCCAAAGGTCATCTTGGCTGAGTTCCCAGCCAAGCACAAAATCACCCAGATGGCTGCTTAGGTCTGGATCACACACAGCCAAGGCCGCCCGTCTTCGGGGGGTGCAGTGTGCGTGCTGGTTCCATCTGGTACTATTCCTCGGTTTCGTGCATCACAAGCCTGCACTGACACAGCGGGGACCACGCTTGCTGCGTGCATGCACATGTGAGCATGTTTCAGGTTTTGCTTTGTGTCCCCTGATCTGGGAAAGCCTGGCCATCCCAGTCCAGCCTGGCCGATGAGTCTGATAGTGAGAAAGGGGCACAGGTGAGCATGTCGGCCTCCTGGAGTACTAATTTCCGTACCTCAACTCCAAGCCCAGCTAATTCCGTTCACATGTCTCACTAGCAAAAGCCAGCAGCTAAAGAGCACTGTGCCTGGGGAGCAGCAGAAACAATCTCCAGCACACTCCTTTGGCTCCCCAGTTCCCACCTCTGCCACCATCCTGGAGTTGGATGCAAACCTCTCTGAAAGCAGCCTGGGGCCCTCCAGGAACCGCGCTTCTCTCTCTGCAGGTGTGTGGCCATGATGATGAACGGACTCACGCCAACCACCATCAAGAGCTTCTACCTGGCTGGCTGCAAGGTGAGGATAATCTGGGCAGAGTGTGCCGCACCTGGAGACTTCTAGGAGCACCCCAGGCCCTGGGATTTTACCCCACACCCCACTGGCTCAGCTCCCAAAGATCTACCTGAAAGCACCCGCTTACGGGTACCAATGGTTGATTTTGCCAAGTAAACAATTTTAAAAATCATTTTATTTTAAAAGGACATTTTAAGACCAATTTAAAAAAAAAATTTTTTTTAAATAAAAAAGTCTTCAAATCAGGGGGATGAATGAAAGCACAGCCTTTCTCATCAAAATAGCAGACAACTTTCCAGAGCATTCTTGTTGGAGTCAGGAGAAACTGTCTCCCCCACCCTACCCCACCCCCGGGGCCCAGTCACTGTGTCAGTTCTGGGAATAGATGATGTAACCTAGGGTCTCGTTATCAGGGGGAAACACTGAGACCCAAGGAGGGGAGCGGTCTGATGTGGGTGACAGTGTCTGAGTGGCGGTGCTGGGCTCGAACCCCAGGCTGCCTGACCCAGCCTTCCTCTTCGAGGCCACCATTGACCTGGGTGGACACTCACACTGTGAAACAGGCACATCTGACCGTAACATTTGGTTTGTGCACCATCAACACGTCACAAGCTCTTGCGATGGCATCTGAGAATGTGCTCGGGGCCTGTTTCGTTAAAGACAATGCAGGGTCCTCCACTCCGCCGGCTACTAGAAAGTCACTCTGTGGGCAGCAGCTTTGCATTCTGGTCAGCAGTTCTGACCAGCACATCTGGGTCACTCTTTGGCCTGGGAAGGACTGTCGCCCCAAGGACGTGCAAGGTGTACCGAGACCTGTCAAGGTCCCTGGCCCTGGAAGAAGGTTCTCATTTTGTTTAGACTTTGATGTCAGGATACGTGCCCCCTACCAGCCTCAGAACTCATGTGGGGTCCACCCTGCAGACCCTTCCAGGATCAGTGACTGACTTTAGCTCAGCGATTTCAGTGTGCAACCCTGTGGTCAGACCTCCAGGGTTTGCTCCTGGCTCTGCCACTTGCTAGTTGTATGACCGTTGTTGGCAAGAGCAGTGATCTTGGGGCCTCCGTTTCTCCATCAGTAAAATGGGGATAATTAAGGGAGCGACCATGTAGGACTGGGGTGAGGGTTAATTTAAATCAACCTAGTGCAGGGCTGGGAGCATAGCAAACACTAAAAATGTTGTCTGGGGCGGGCTCTGTATTTTGAAGAAAAGGTTCCCGCAGGTCTGCTGCAGGACTGGCCCGAGAGCGCGCTTGTAGCATCGTTGCAGACCAGCAGAGGGTGCTGAGAGTTCAGGGATCTCCTTATCAATCGGCTTTTCTTTCCCCTCTCAGTACAAGGAAGAGCAGCTCACCACCGCCTGTGAGAAGTGGCTGGAAATGAACTTGGTCCCTCTGGTGGGGAGGCAGATCCACCTCCGGAAAATCCCGCAGGAGCTGCTTCACAGAGTGCTGCGGTCCCCCAGGTCAGAGCTGGTCCTCAGGGGGGCCGTGTGTGGGACCAGGAGTTGTCCATGCAGTGGGCCTGGGGCAGCAGGGCTGGGCCTGGGAGGCAGGTGCTGCAAGGGGGCGCACCCACACACCAGCTGGCCAGGCCCGATGTGCAGCACCTGCTCCGTCCCAGACTCCCCACCTTCTCGGACAGCCAGCCCCAGGTGGGGGCCGAAACGTGGGTGTAAGGGGGTGGGGCCGGGGCTGGGCTCCCTTCTCATGCCTGCTCTGGGATAGGGACCCTCTGGCTGCCTGCTATCTCGTTACTCACCTGGTGATTAATTCAGTAATTGCCTACGTAATTAAAAAAAAAAAAAAACCATCCTGACAACGTTGATAAACCTTCCCTGTGGAAAATGGAAAGTAGAGAAAAGCAGAAAACAGAGCACAAAGCCTCTCCTCCTCAATCAGTTCCTATCTTTAGCCCTGATTCCTCTGCTGAATCGCTCTGACCCCGACGTCTGTTGGGCCTGACAGCTCAAGCCAACACCCAACCCTTGGGGCCCTGCCCTGTGTTCCTCCAGCACTTGCTCAAGCTAGAGCCCTGGGAGTCCTTGTGCACACCACTTGCCCTCACCCCCGAGGGAGACACTAACCCTTCCAGACCCAGCCCATCACTATGGGCTTCTCTCCTCAGGCTCCAGGATGGAGGCCAGACCTCCACCAGCTCTTGTCTGGACCACCGCAAGGACCTAGTCTAACTCAGAGTCTTGTGTCTTGAGCCCCTCCAAGAGCATCTAGCCAAGGGGCCTCTGCTGTGTCCATCTGCCCCTGTGCCTCCCCAGCCACGGGGCATCCACGGGGCTACCTTAGACTCCAGCCGTGCTGAGCACCTTGCCACCCCCAGGTGTGCTCTCCCTCCTTCCTGAGATGCCTGGCTCCTTCCCATCCTTCAAGTAATTCACAGAAACGTCCCCAATGCTTGACCTTTTAGGTCATTTCTAGTGTTTACCAATATAAATATAGCGCCTCGGTGACATCCTTCAATGTACATGTCTTTATCTCAGATTATTTTCCCATGTTAAATTTCTAGAAGTGCCATGATGAAATCAAAAGGACTTTCTGGTCTTGTCACAAGTAAAAAGTATTTTTTTTAAAGATTTTATTTATTTATTCATGAGAGACACACACGGGGAGAGAGAGAGAGAGAGGCAGAGACACAGGCAGAGGGAGAAGCAGGCTCCATGCAGGGAACCCGACATGGGACTGGATCCCGGGACTCTAGGATCACACCCTGGGCCGAAGGCAGGCGCCAAACCGCTGAGTCACCCAGGGATCCCCAAGTAAAAAGTATTTTGAAAAATATTCTATTTGAAAATAATTTCAGACTGAAATGAAAAGTGTCAAAATGGTACAAAGAATATTTATGTTCCCTTTACCCTGTTTTGTTCAATCTCTGCCACTTGCTTGGCCATCTGCACCTGTATGTGGTTACGTACCCACATCTTGTTTCTGAACCCTCTGGGGGCAAGGTGCATACATCATGTACCCTTCTAAATGCTTCAGCGTTTATTTGCTGATAAAAAAAATTTGATCACAATGCAGTTATCAACTGCAGGGAATGTAGCATCGATGCTAATACCTCACATCGTTGGCCCAGTGCTCTCCTTTATAACATTCGTTCATCCGATGCAGGGTCTGGTTTAGGGTGACATATTGCATTGACTTGTCATGACTCTCTGGGACTTTTTAAATGGCTCTTGATACCCATTGCCAAGTTACCAAGATTGTGTCCTCTTTGGGTGAATTTCAACAGTGAGAAGTAAATTCGACCAAAGATGTTAGCTGTGTATTAGAAATTGAATGTTTACTCATGCCTATGGGATGGGAAGCCTTCTGAATGCAGAAATTAGATGGGGACAGATTCATTCCACTGTTGCTTTGCATTTACTAAGTGGCTTGGATGCCCTCACACCTAAAGAGAAATGAAGTTGGGAGAACAGGGTTTTGGTGTTGAGGAAGACCCCCGCCCCGGGGGCCCCGGGTGGGCTCTGGTGTCAATCTGCCCTACCCCCTACTGCTTTTCCCCACATGTGCCCCCCCCCCCCCACTCCACCAGAGCAGAGGTTACACAACCATTGAAGAAAAGATAAACATGGCATCCCTTAGACGTTTCCTAACACTGTCCCTCCCTTGGAAAGACTGAGCTGTCCTGCCCTGGAAGCATTTAACCAAGAAAAGGGAAAAACTGTCTGACCACAGCCAGAACCTTGGTGATGGGATGGGCCTTACAAAATGTACACGAGGCAGGAAAGAGGTCAAGCACTTTTCCACGCCAAGTGTCTAGACTCACCAGCTCAGGGAGACATGACTGGTGTGGGAACTGGGTCCTGCTCCTCCGGCCCCTCCCCCGGGGCTGTGTGCACACAGTCCAGAGCCATCTGCTGCTTGAGCGGCAGGAGGGGAGAGCCCCGTGGCCCTGAGCACGTCACCAGCCCATGTGCCCGGGAGGCACCAGGCCGACGGCTCCCAGGCCTCACGTTCACATCCCTGGAGGCAGCTTCTCCTCGCCTGCCCCTTGAGGTCTAGTGGCCACCTGCTCTGGAGCTGGAGGGAGCGAGGGGAACAGAGGGTGTCGGAAGAGGGGGCCTGGCTGTACCCGGGCCTGGTGGGATTGTTAGAAATCTACCCGGGCCCGGGCTCCTCACCTGCGCACACTCCTTGGCTGGTGGATCTGGCACCTTGGACCGCAGCTGATTAAGAACAAACCTTTGGATGGGTTCACTTTTATCAAGCACTCTGGGGTATGCGCTGTGCTCTGTGCACTGTCCCTCCAACCCCACAACCCTGGGTGGTAGCTACAGTTATTGGTCCTAAGATAAGAGAGATGATAAGAAGTAGGGCTGGGCTCAAGCCTAGTGATCAGGCTCCAAGGTCCAGACTCCCACCCTCCACGCTGCACCGCCTCTTCACGTGTCCCAGAGGCCAGGCCTCCCAGGCGCCAGGACTCAGCTAGGACTGGGTTGTCCTGGCGAGTCACAGGCCCCCAGAGCGGTGTGTGGAATTGCCAACCCTTGAGGGGTCAGGGATGTTGCATCCCCCGAATCCCCAGGGGCCTGCATAGTATGGACTGTGGTCATGGTGTCTGGGTCTCTGAGCCTCCTGGGAACAGCATCCAAACACTCAACTTCCGGGCCATTCCCCTTCCCTTTCTGAAGTCTCTTTGGCTTCATCTTTCATTGGGTTTTGCTTTCGGTTTTGTAAACAGCCTCGCATAAAGTACACACGGTTTTCCTGACCTCCGGGGCCTCTGGATTTCATTTCTTTGCCTGGGCCTTGGGTTTCCAATTAAGTTTCTCCTTAGAGGTCATCGCTAGGTTACCCTGTTCTGTGAACTCTAATACCATGAAAGCTTCATTCCAAGTTCTGCTTTTCTGGAAACCCAGTTCCTGCTAGACTTAGAAATGGAAAATTCAGCCAGCTGTCCAGTTCCTATCTGCATGGAAAGCTGTCCTGTAACCCGGAGCTCTGCCCACTTTTCCCTGGCTTCCTGTCGGTGATACCACCAGTCTTGGGGGCTCAGGAATCCCCAAGAGAAGCCACCCCTGTCCTCCCTGGTGAGCCCATCGCACAGCTTTCCTTCCAGTATCTGGAACACCATGGGCCATGGCTCTCAAACATAATAGTTCCTGAAGCTGATGCTTCTCTGGCTGATAGCGACAATACCTACCAACTGTTGAGCGCTTGCGGTATACAGGACACGGGGTGGGTTATTGGCCTGACTCCTATGGCCACCCAGGGAGGTGGATATTACCTGTGTTATCACCTGTGGAATGGAGGTTACGGGAAATGAAAAGATTAGCCCAGTTTCCCCCATGCAGCGTGAGATTTGGGATTTGAACACAGATTTGAGTGGCCTCAAAGCCCCAGGTCTTAAAAAAAAAAAAAAAAAAGCCTCAGGTCTTTACCAGCCCAGTCCACTGCTGTGCTCTGCATGAGGACTCATTTTTCTTATTGATATTCAGGATTAATAGGGATATTGATAGCTATTTTTTATTATAAAAACACTTAAAGGTAGGAGGATAATAGAAAACACAATTGGAAGCCATCTCCCAAAATGAACAATGACATTTTGTCATAAGAAAGAAAACATAACCAATAAAGCAGAAGTCAACTCCCTAAAGACAATCAGACCATTGTCCTGGGCCTGAATAAACCCGATCCATGTGATTATATTCTTACTACATATATGCGTGTCTACAAATAATGTGTAATATTGTTTCATAAAAGCTTAAACTTCAAACTGATGTTCTTATAGTGGCCGTACTGGTCGACAGCTTACTTTAATTTACTAACCTAAAGCGATATGTTCTCTCCATGCTGTTACTTACATATCTAATTAACATTTTAAATTTGATGTTGCACAGGGTTCCAGTGAATAAATAGCAATTTTTCATCCTCTTCCTAATGGGCTTTTGTTTTATTTTGCTTTAGTTTTTGTTGTGGCAATCAGTGCTGCCATAGACACCCTTGTCATGCTTTCTTCTGTGCATGGATACAGCTTTCTCTATAGTCTATACTCAAAGGGAGCCCTTTATTATTTATGTAAAATTTTCTCAAAAAAATAAAAAAGAGACAGTGTCTCGTTAAAAACATTTTTCTCTTAAAGAACAAATACCAGTTACATCCCAATGACTACTAGTGAGCACCAATAAACACAAGTAGGACAGCCCAGATGTTCACCTATGTCGGAGGGAAGTTTAGGGTCTCTGAGAGCTCTGTGAGGCCATCAGAGCATTAAGTGAGAATATGTTTGAATGTCCTCAGGGAAGCAGTACTTTAGGGTACTGGTACTTGGCCTCAAGCTGGAGGGAGGGTTTAGGGCGCCTGGGTGGCACAGACATTGAAACGTCCGACTCTTGGTTTTGGCTCAGGTCATTATCTAAGGGTCCTGAGGTCAAGCTATGTGTCAGGTCCCATGCTGTGTGCAATCTGCTTGAGATTCTCTCTTCCTCTCCCCTTGTCCCTCTATGCCCCAGCCCCATGCATTTTTTTCCTCTCTCAAATAAATAAATAAATCTTTAAAGACAGGACTTGTGATGTGATGAGCCCTGGGTATTATGCTGTATGTTGGTAAATTAAATTAAAAAAATAAATAAAGGAAGAGAAAGAAAGGGAGAAAGAAAAGGAAGGATGGAGGAAGGAAAGACAGAAGGAAGGAAGGAAAGAAGGAAGAGAGAGAGGGAGGAATAAAGGAAGGAATCGGTATACCTTGAAAAGAGTACTTGGTCCACTGTAGCAGCTAAAATATAGGTTTGGGGGATCCCTGGGTGGCGCAGCGGTTTGGCGCCTGCCTTTGGCCCAGGGCGCGATCCTGGAGACCCGGGATCGAATCCCACGTCGGGCTCCCGGTGCATGGAGCCTGCTTCTCCCTCTGCCTATGTCTCTGCCTCTCTCTCTCTCTCTCTCTGTGTGACTATCATAAATAAATAAAAATTAAAAAAAAAAAAAAATTTGTAAAATATAGGTTTGGGTTCCCTAACAGACACTCAAAATATTTGTGACTTAAATAAAATGGAAGTGTATACCCTGAAAAAAAAAAAAAAAGACAGAGGGCTTTATTTGAACAATTACACTCCACAATAAAAGTAAAACCGGGACGCTGATTCATGGAACCAACCCCAACAACTCCTCCTGTTGCTGCCTGGTCCTCTTGGTGAGGTCCCAAAGAACCTCTAGGCTGGGGGGCCTCGGGCTTGGATTCTGCACCGGGAGTCACATAGCTCCCCAGCCCAGGGGTGGTTGGTATCTTGGTGGAGTTCTCTGCAGGTGCATCATATACTAAGTGGCTCTGTGACATCCCCCCTCCTGCCTCACCATCATTGCCCAGATGGTGACAAATTTGGTCCTGTCTGGCCAGAGTCAAAGCCCTTGCATCTGTAGGTGGCCTGGAAACAAAGAAGAACAAAGAGATGTTCTACTGTGACCAGAAATAGCGTGAAAGGTGGGTGGGTGACATTTCCATTACCCTTTAGAGTCACCACTTAGCTTGGGGCCCACCCACCAAGACTACTCAAAGTGATGGGTGCAGAGGCTCTGATAGGTTTTGAAACCAGCATGTCATCTCTGTGGTCAAGATGGGAAATATCAAAGAGTTTAAGAAACATTAAAATGACTTCTTAGATAATCAAGTTGTCAGAGGCTTCAGAGAAGGCCTTTGGGAGATACCCTTACTTTACAGAGTTGACGTTGTAGGGGGTGACATCCTCCTTCCCACCACCTGTTTCTAGGTAAGAAGTATCATGCCAGTGCAGGCAAAGCGTGGGCTCTGCAGCCAAGACCCAGCCCGGCTGCCTAGGAGTCAGAGCTGCCGTTTGTTAGCACGCTCCTATGTGCCAGGCCCTCCGCTAAGCAATCTGTGTGTGTGTCGTCAGCTCCATAATGTCAACATCCCAACCCCCAGCGCCTGCGAATATGTTAGGTTGCATGGCAAAGGGGAAACAAGGTTGCAGGTGGATGACCTGGAGCCCAGGAGTGTGTTCTGGATTACCCGGATGGGCCTAATATAATCACAAGGATCCTGGCATGTAGAAGATGAAGGCAGGAAAGTGAGAGGTGGAAGGAGATTGGAAGGTGCTGTGCTGCTGGCCTGAGGATAGAGGAGGGGGCCACGAGCCAGGATGTGAGTGGCCTCCAGAAGCTGGAAAAAGCAAGGAAATGATTCTGTATAGAGCTTCCAGAAAGAATGCATCCACACCTTGATCTTGGCCCCGTAAGACACATTTTGTTCTTCTGACCTCCAGAACTATAAGATAATAAATGGATGTTGCTTTAAGCCAATTGGTTCATGGCTATTTATTACAGCAGCGACAGGAAACAGCCTGCCACTCACACAGCCTCTGAGCATCTGCTGTCACCACTATCTACGGGTGAGGGAGTTGTGGCTGTGGGGCCACTGAGCACCTGCAGGAGGCTCTACAGCCGGCTTGCGGCTGGACTGACCCACACCCAGGTCTGACCCCAGAATCCTGGGACCTTGACTAGGTTATTTTGCCCTCAGTGCTGGCTGGGACTAGAATGTGATGGTTGAGGCACTTACCTCAGATGCGAAATTTAAGGGGACACCAAAAAACTTTAGTCGTCCAGATGAAGTATAATATGGTGCAATATTTAAAAATAAAAATTAATCCAAAAAAACGATGAATGAGATATTAAAAATTTAAAGAAACATAGAGTCAGTCTGAATTTACATATCTATAAAAGTGGGGAATATATTCCAACTTGGCAGGATGGTTATATGGATTTCAGTGAAAGAAGATATGAAAACATCTCAGGCACACCGGTCTATAGTAAGGGCTCATTAAAGCTGGTCATTGCTTTGGCAGCACATGGGGCGGGGGGCAGGCCGCTGAGGTCACAGCCCAGCTCCCGTGACCTTGAGGACGTCATTTAACATCTCTGTCTGAAGTGACCTGCAGACTCAGGGGTGGTGGCGTCTCCCTCCTGAACTTTCTCTTCTTGTTTTCTTCCAAATGACTTCAGTTGCTTCTCCTAAAATTTCTTCTCTTCTATTTTGGCCAGGTTGTTCACTTTTAATGAGTTTCATCTTCTGAAAACACTACTTTTGTGGGTCTTCTTGCAACTGAACCACAGAATTCAGACAGTTCCGGTGCATGAAACCGTGCTGGCGTTTTTTAACAGGTAACGTAACTCAGTGTGGGTTGATGAAATGCCATACAATGGTTTTTTCACTTGTGATATCCTGGAGGAAAAGCGTCAGTGATGTGATTTTTCATAGCGTCATCGAGAGTACACAGAATGCAATTTTCCTGATGGGGTTTAGGATTACGTGATGCCTTTGAGCCAGTGGCTTACTTGAAAGCGTGAAGAATATGTAGGTGTTGTAATGTGAGATAACCGTGTGCTTCTGAACACTTGTTCTGTCCAGTAAAAGACAGGATGCACAAGGTACTCCTTTTATTCAGGAAAATTTATTACCAAACCTCACTGACCTTAAAAATATCATGTTTAAAATGTATCTAAAAAAAAAAATCTAAAAATAATAATAATAAATAAATAAAATGTATCTAAATCAGATCATCCTTGCTTATATTTCACAATAGCATAGGACAGTCTGAATTTTCTAGACAAATGGAAGGGCACCTGAATGCACAAAGGTTTCATAGAGCTTACTCAGCATCTTATACTCTCTAATCTTGTGAATTCTAGAGATGAAAGATCTCAAAATTTCAGTGAAAAATAATAATTTCAGTTTAATGGACACCATTTAATTATGCTCCCTAAGGGCAGTCGTTCTGATAAGCACTTTCTATTTGGAATCTCATTTACTCCGCAGAAGACTCCGGGGCTGGTTTTATTCCCATTTTACAGATGAAGAAAGGGGAGGTGGAGATGAACCATCTCATCAGAAATCATGCAAGTGATGACGCAGAGTCTGACTTGAACTCAGGCTTGCTGAATCCCAAACACTTTGCTCCCCATTCCTAGAACGGTGGATAGGATTCCTCTCTTGAGTCCCCTGCAGCCAGTTCAGTAATAGCTCCCTGGGCACCGTGTTCAGAGAGATTCTGAGGCTGCCTCTGGGTTCAGTGTTATCGTTGGCCGAGGACTTGCAGTGAACATCCCCTCCCTGTGCTACCCTCTGCTGTGAGAGTTCTCTATCTGTTCGATCAAGAGTGTCCCCATTAAGCAGTGGCAGCTGTGGCGGCTTGGGGGCAGGGGTGCAGGGGCGGGGAGAGAGTGAGATTGATACTTTACGGGGCTCATTTCGTGCCTCTTTAGCCTCAATGAAAACTTGGCAGATGTGCTCAGGTCATGCAAGCTGGCTGTGGAGTGGGGTGGTCCTGTAGCCAAAGACAGTCCCCGGTGGATCCTCAGAGGATCGGCCTGGGGGGAGTCACTGATGCCATTACCTTCGCTGTTGGGTTCATGCGTCCGCTCCCCACCTCAGCAGGAATGGGGCTTCCAGGCACGATAAGGTGTTGGAGGAAGCCAAGAGGCTCTGTTTCTTGTGCACATGTGAGCGGAGCAGATAAACACATCTTCCACATATTCATCAGCAGATTGACCTGTTTAAGCCAAGTTTCATCTGCATTGTTCTGAAGCATTTAATCCTTTTCTGGAACATCTGTGCACCATGTTAACGAAAGAGCCCATTTTCCCTGTCTCATTATTTGGGGAAAGCGGTATTCAGTGCCAGAATGATATGCACTTTGCTTAGTTTCTATATAATTTGCTTTGAACGCAAATGCCTGCCCCCCCTCCGCCCCCCGACTCTTTTAATAGCTCAAGAGACACTTTTTCCTGTGAGTCATGTGCACCAGGAAAACTTGCTCTTTGGCTCCAAATTAGCATTCATACTGGAAACATCTTAGAATCAGGAGGTAGGAAATGAGCTGGGATGTGGAAACGGTGTTTTTAATGTGGGAGACACAGTGGGAATGAGGCTCTTGGGTGTGTAGCCCCCTCCACTGAGTAGGGTGTCCTCAGTTTTCCTGAGCTGGGGTCCCAAGGCTCCTCCCCACCGTTGTTAGCTTTTCCATTCCTCTCCAATCTACACTGGCTCCATTTTGAGCCCACCTGTACCCTCCAAGGCATTTCCCAAGCCCTCGAGGCCACCTTGTTCCTTGTTGGAAATCGCTTGTGAGTGTCTATGTGGTGTCTCAAAACCTTGTACCTGGGCCCTGTTTTCTCTGATTGTGGCCCAGGAGTGACTACCAGCAGCCTGCCTTCCCTCCACAGCAAGCTTCGTGCCCCTCAGGGAGAAGAGACAGGTCACCTGGGCCTGGATGCTCCCCGCCACTGCAGTTGCCCAGGCCCACCCCCAATCTTGAGGACCATGTGAGCATTTGTAGAATTGTAGGTGGTTCTCTTTCATCCTGGTTCTTCTGCCCCAGAACAGATGCTCCCTCGTCGATGGCTCCACCTCCCAAATGCACATCCCCTGAGTCCCCAGATTCCTTAACCTAGGTTATCAGCCTTTGTTGCTCCTGCTTATCTGCTCCCAGCCTGCTCTGTCCCCTTTGCCAGTCTGTCCTTGGCAGGGCCTCCCCTGGGAGTCTCTGTGACCAGTCCCTTACCACCACTTGGTGTGTACATAACATCCTACCTCCCTAGGTGCATCATGAGCAGCTTCAAAGGAAGGGTCTGTGGGCCTTTATCTCACCCCCAGCTTAGCTGGCACTGTGCTATGCATGGAAGAGCTCACTGAATGATGAGTTTCCATCAATCGTTTTTGTGTAGCTTGGTTCCCCTCACAGGAGAGGGTCTTACTATGCTGATGCAAAATTCAGAGAACGCCTGTCTATAGCAACTTGAGGTAATAGGGCTCACGGGCCAATGACTGTGGTCATCTTGTTCTAGACAAGGAAGGGTTCCAAGGCTTTCTCTTGGCTTGGGGAGAGTTAGTGATGTCTAGCCTACCCATGGCAGTGGGTAGTGGCACCCATGCTCCGAGTTTACCATCCCGTCCTGAGGATCTCTGAGGCCAGCCTACAGTAGGACAGGGTTTCGGGGTTGCTGGGCTAGTGGAGCTGGTGGCACGAAGGCTCAGGCTTTGAGAAGCTACCTCTGCTCTTCGTGGTGGAGGGAGCCTACAGGAAGTCACAGCCAGCTTGGGCCAAAGTTGGGTCACCATGGGAGCTGACCCAACACAGTTTAATGAGGCCAAAGGGAACAGCTTGTCAAGTTTCTGTGGCCACCAACAGGGACATGCCATGGGAACTAAAGGATGGGGCACAGCAGCAGCCCCATCTGGGAGACAGTTTGTAGGCTAAGGAATGAGAATCAAGGAAGTTGACTCTTTGTTCCAGTTTTTGAAGTTGCAACTATTGGTGACATAATATAAAAGATAGAGTGATTTATCAGGGATCTCCCGTGGTCCGATGGACATGTTGAAGCCATCACAATATAGGGACTTCCCCAAAGGGACTGTACTTTCTTTTTTTGTGGGGAGGGGGACTGTACTTTCATAACAGGTGGCGGTGGGAGAGGCTGCCTGATTCTGAGCTAGTGGGGGTCCTGTGACCCCCAGGGCAACAAGAGTGCTCTGCAGCCCTGGGTATGGCCGTGGCTAGCTCAGCATCCAAATCCGAGCACTTGGAGCAGTACTTGAGTAAAAATAGGTCAGATGCCCCTTTTCTTATCTGTCTTAGCAATGTCCAGAAAACAAGCAGGGAGGGAAGGTATTTGAATAGTTGACTCTTCTTCCAATGCCAACCATGCCTGCAAAGAAAAACATAGGCCCGAGCCTTTCTTATTGTCCAGTTTTCTTTGATTCATTGATTTTTTCCCCAATTTTTTATCCATTCAACAGATAGTTATAAAACATGCATTCTATGCTAGGAACACTAATGGCAAGGTGAAGGGGAAGTTTCTTTGCCTAGCCAGATGGGTATGAACATCTTCCAGCTTATTTTCATCGCGAAGTATAATAGGAAGGGACCACTCACACACGCGCACACACACACACACACACATACACACACCCCGTCACCACCCACAGTCTGTTAATTTAGAAAAACAAATAGGCCGGCCAGAATTAAATTTAACATTTCCTTGTAGGAAAAACAAAAAATGTAAGCAAAGCTGTTGCCTCTGTCCACAGAGGAAAAGTCATCATTTCTTTCCAGTTAGCAATCTGAGAAGTCCAGGAAAGCTGTAAAAACGTCATCAGTAGAGCCAGAGGCAGGCAAATGTTTCGCTTTTTTAAAAATACATTTTTAATCAAAATATAAGATACGTGCTGAAAAGTGCACAAACCTCAAGTGGGTTTCCACAAAGTCGCACACACCTGTGTCAGCAGCGCCCAGCCCGAGAGACAGACTTGGGGCCAGCCACCTCGAGCGTCTTATCTCAGTCGCCACCTTTCCCAGAAAAAAAAGCAAACAACATCCTGGCTTCCTTTACTTTCAAGATGTCTTGGCTGCCTTTGAACTTTGTGTAAATAGAATCTTACAGTATACACTTTTTAATGTCTGTCTGCCCTTTCACTCAACGGAGTATCTGTAAAATCTGTCTGGGGACAGATGGCCAGGGAAGGCAAGGGGCGTGCTCAGGATCCTTCAGCCACAAGGTAGTGGGGTGGGGGCTGACTGAGGTCTCCGGGATCTTCTGACACTCAAAATAAGAATTTTGAGTCTCTGGGTTGCAGGAAAGTCATGAGTAGACCTGTAATTCTAGTCCTTAACTGATTTGTTAATCACTACATGGGCCCCTCTCGGTCCCAAGGATGGGTCCCAGCACTGGGCTTACCACCTCTCCAGAAGACAGTCACTGAAAGCAGCCAGTGAAGCCAATCTCCACATGATCCCCACTCCTAGATTTGCCTGACCGCTGCGGCTGAGGGTCTCCTCCTTCTTTGGTCCTTTCCAAATCTGACCCAATCTTTACAGCACTGGCCAAGGGCTCCTCCGGGAAGCCTTCCCAGATCTCACCTGCCCACCAGACAGATTCGTCCTCTGAGCTTCTCTTTGCAGAGAGCACGAGAGCATGTGCTGACCCTGTAAGTGGGCCCTGGCCTGACAAACCCAACGCTGTGTTCCCCCCGCCCCATAGTCTGCAAGGGGAGCCTTGGAGGAAAGCCACCTCACCCACACCCTGCACCTCTGACACCTGAGCCTGCTTTGCTTTTGTTTTTGTTTAATTTTATTTATTTATTCATGAGAAACACAGAGACAGAGAGAGAGGCAGAGACACAGGCAGAGGGAGAAGCAGGCTCCATGCAGGGAGCCCGACATGGGACTCGATCCTGGGTCTCCAGGATCACACCCTGGGCTGAAGGCGGCGCTAAACCGCTGAGCCACCCGGGCTGCCCCTGAGCCTGCTTTGTGACTCTGTGTGACAGGACAGCCAGAAGCCAGGTGTCTATTGTAATTAATGAGTGACATTTGCAGATGTGGCCACAGAGTCATTATGAAACTGGGCACCCCTGGTGTGACAACTCTGATCTCTTAACCAGAACATTCATTCTGAAATACCCCATGAGTCACGGACATGAGAGCCATTAAATCGTTCTGTCTCGGATTGCCAACCCTTGTGCGGGGAGGTGGATATATTTGGGGGCAATGGGGTTTCTCATCACTGGAGTTCTGTGTTTCTTGCCTTTTTTAATTTCTTCTCTTGCTCTGACCACACTGCCCCTAGAGTTTGGCTTTCCGGAAGCTGAAACTTCTTTGTTCTCAAGGTCCCTATATACTACGGATCCCTATTCCTTACTAACTTTTCACTTCCCTCATATGCCTTCTTGGCTTTCCACCCAAACTGGGTAGCCCCAACGTGTCTTCTTCAATAAGAATAGAGACACGGCAGGAGCCTCAGGGGCGTAAAGCGTCTGATGTAGGAGGTCCTTAGGGCAGATGGGATTACCATTACCCAGTTCTGCTTTTGGGCAAAGGTCAGGACTGACTTCATTGCTAAGATGACATGGAATTGGGTCTCAGTGAGTGTCTGACAGCACTTGGCCTGGCAAAATAAGCATGGGAACAACAGCAGGTGGGACCCCATCAGCACAGGAAGATCAGCTTGCCAGAGCCTGGCCTGTGTGCACATGTGTGTGTGGTATGCGTGAGTGCGTGCGTGTGTGCGCTGGGGCGGGACAGCTGGCATTCCTCGAAGAGACACTGTGGGCGAGTGGAGGGAGGGATGCTAGGATGGAGGCTGCCAAGCTGGCGGGACCAGCTCCTCATCCAATTCATCCACTCAACATCTTGCAAGCCCACCGAGCAACAGGCCGTGCAAGAGGCGCCGAGAGGACGAGAGCAAACAAAACAGATGCCAAGCCCCATCTTCCTGGCGTTTAGAGACTCAGAAGCAGAGACAGACAAAACATTCGGTAAATAAGGTGTAGGTAGCAGAGGGCGGCCCCAGGTCTGGGTCCCGCCCTGCCACCGATGGGCTGGGAGACTGTGGGCCAGGACGTGAGCAGTACTTGTGCGTCCCTGCGTGGACTCTGGCAATACCCTCCTACCAGGACCCGTGCAGATTCACTGGGACTTGAGGAACAGGCCCCCTGGCAGGAGCTTCTGAAGGGCAGGGACGTCTGGTAGGTGAAGGTGGTGGCAGCAGTCAGAATCGTTTTCATGTGCTGCGCTGTGGGGTCAGGAGCCCGGTGGACCGGGTCCTGGCTTCTGACTGTCTGAAGGTGCCCATGTCTACACCGAGTTACATTTTGAAAAAAGCCTTGTTCCCCTCTCAACGTGAGTTGTGGCCCCAAAGCATGCAACTTTTCCCCCCCAAATGTCACCTTAAAATTTAAACTATTATTTCATATATTGTTCATAGAAATGATGTTTTATAATCCTCATTCTCTTTTATTATGGTGAAATATTCAGGACATAAAACCGACCACTTTAACCATTTTTGTGTGTGTGGTTTGGTGGCAGTAAGTACATTCAGACGGCTGTGCAACCATCACCTCCTTCCATCTCCAGAATGTTCTCATCTTTCCAAACTAAACTCTGTATCCAATCAATAATAAAATGGAGAGCCATTCCCCTGCCCCAGACAACCACTGCTCCACTTCTGTCTCTATGGGTTCCACTCCTCTAGGGATCTCTGAATGTGGAATCACATCGTATTTGTTCTTCTGCGTTGGGCTTGTTTCTCTTAACATAAAGTCCTCAAGGTTCATCCATGGAGCATCATGTGTCAGAATTCAGAAGTGTGTATTTTAAGGCTAAACTTTGAAGTTCTGGGGTAATGGGGCCCTGAGTCAGATGCTCACAGGAAGGATAAATGACTGGCATATGACAGGATGGGGGAAGTGAGAAGGTTGTGGCTAGGAGCAGCTCTAAAATTACAGCCTATGCCAGTCAGAGGGACACTTGTCCCAGGCACTGCCTTTCAGGAAGTCTGTGGGGGATTTGTCCCCAGGCCCTTGAAAGCAGGACCCAGAGCCAACCTGGGGTGTGTCTTTCAATCTCAAGGCCTAGGAACTGTCCTCTCCAAAGGGGTCATGACCAAAGAGTTTCTTAAAGAACTTTTGGAGGCAGACACCATGGCCTGAAGTTGGCTCCAGAAAAGTCAATGCTAAACCCAGAGAGATCTTTGCACAGGCTGCACTGAGTGCCAGCATTTGATCCCATCAACAGAGCCTGTCCAAAGAGGCCCCCTCTACTTAGCGTCAGCTTCCTCTCACTTTAGGTAAAGCTGGGTGAATGCACTCATCATCGAACCAGAGAATAGTAGATGCCTCTGTCTCTAGAAAATTGAGAGGAGCCAAGTAAGATGGAAAAGGCACTGGGCTGTTCTCAGGAGGCCTGGGTAGAGTCCTGGCTCTGCAACAATCAACCTCACCAGTATCCAGGGGCAAGGACTATACTGATTGGTTCAAGGTGTTGGACCATAGCCCTCTAAAGCTCTCAGCAGCTGAGGCCACTACTTTCCTCCCTTGAAGTGGCCCGTGTCTTGGGCCAGCTTGAGTCCAAGTCCTTTTCCCAGGGATGAGAGGACAGTGGTGGTAATCATGAGGCAGGGGGTACTCGCTGGGTACTAGCAGCTGTGCCCAGCACCATCACCTTTACCCCTCCCAGCTACCCGCAGAGGCATATGTGGCTGTCGTCGTCCCTACGTGACAGAGAAGGAGATTAGAGCTCAGAGAGGCTCGGTCACGTGACTGAGCGCCAGCTGGCCCAAGACTGGAGCCTGGTCTGTCTGACTCCAGGCCTAGGTTTGCTGAAGCGTGGTTGGACAATGGATGAACAGCTCATGACCTCACACGTCAGCTGCCATCAGAGCCACTTCCCTGTGGCCTACAGGGATCTTAAAGTCCAATCACCTGTCTCAACAAAACTCTTCCCCAAATCCTCTGGGAGAGGAGGTCTGTCTAGAGAGCTCCTGGCTGATGGGCTGTCGGGTCTGAGCACCTCTCTCTGGGAGAATCTGGAGCTCTGGCTTCCTCCACTCTCCTGGCAGCCTTCCCACACAACTGCAGAGTTGGTACCTGGGGGCACCCAGTGCCTGGGGGGGTCCTCCCACTGTCCTTTCCCTTCTGAGTTAAAACTGTCTTAACCGGTAGCTCCAGCAAGTGCTCACTTCTCAGGGCAGTGCCAGGCTGTGGGGGCCCTTGTCAAGGGGGCAGGCTCATCCCCAGGAGCACTGAGTTTGGCGGGGGTGTGGGTGAACTGTGCCAGCTCGGCCCAGTCTTCCCTCCTTGAGCCCTGCACCCAGAGTGATGCCACCTAAGTTGGTCTTCTATTACATGGTGAGAGAGAGGCAGGGAAGGAGGCAAGCGAGTGTTATCTGTCCAGCTAAAATATTGTGTTCTCAGGGCCCCGGCAGGGCCCACACCAGCCCAGCTCCACCTGCCCTGGGTAATGGAGGGCTGGTTCTGAGATGAATAGCACTGCCTTCCTGAAAGTATCAGCCTTCCTTTATTTATGACTGATCTGTCCACACCCAGAGACTGGCACCCAGTGGATTCTAGTTAATAATCATTGGATTGAATCAACTCATTTGTCTTGTGTGCCCCTCTTCCCTCTCACCACACCCCAGCATCCCTAAGCTATCTCCTGGGACCATCACATGGAGAGTCCCAGGAATTCTCAGGTCTTCTGAAAGCAAATGGTCCTCAGCAGGCTGGCAGGCACCCCCAGCAGAGCCAGGACACGGGGCCAACGGTGCATTTAGTCTGGCTGAGACAGGGTGTGATTTGGACATCGCTCTTGATTCATGGAAAAATAATCTACAAGCGCCCTTGGCTGGGCTCCTACGGATTTGCCTTGAGGGAATGACTTTGCGTTTCCAAAGGGACTTGGAAAAATTACCCCCGTGTCCCCAATGGCGAAAAGTGACCCTTTAACGAAACAAGTTGTTTCAAAACAAGAGTGGTGGGTGGGTGTGTCTACGGTAGGCATGTTCTCAAAGGGAATCTGATCTCAACCCAGCCCTGACCTTCAGCCACATGTGGAAATTAACTGGAGTTTAGTATGGGCAGTAACTGCCCAAGGGTCGATGGCTTTCCTACCAGAAAGCACTATTGAAGGCCCGCATTGGCCATTGTTGAAAGGGCAGCCTGTGTAGAGGAGGAATCTGAAGTCCTGGGTTCAAGTCCTCATTGAGCCTTTGTTTTTCGTCTATGAAATAGAGCCCATGACACCTGCCCCATCTGGCCCACAAGAAGTTTGTGAGACCCAAGTGAGAAAATGCCTCTCAAAATCCTCTATAAAGTAGCTCGTTAGCATCAGTCACGTCATAAGATGCACTGTGCACCTGCGATATGTGTCGTTCTGTGGTGGATGGCGAGGGGACTAGACCCAATGTCTCATTATAACCTCTGGGGTCGGCCTTCACCCAGGCTGGCTCAGCCCTCTGCTTCCAGCCACCTCACCCATCCAGAGAGAACCAAGCCCTAACCCTGACTGGTGAAGCCACCAGTCTCCTTGACATGACTTTCCACTACCCCCCTCCCCCCACCGCTGCCAATTCCAGAAAGCAGTTTTGTGACAGTCTCTTGTTCCTCTTTGCCCCTCTGCTAAGCTTTCCCAAGAAGTATTCGTTTCTGGATCAGGATACAGGACAGAGCCTGGTGCCACTCTTCCTGTGTGTGCGCCTGCACGGCATCATCAAAGGTAAGCCCCGCCTGTCCCGGCCAGTGCCTCCTGGGAGGGCTGGTGGGACCCGCCCCACCCCTTAGCAACTCTCTGGAGAGGCTCAGCAGGTGCTTTTATTTATTTTTTTAATTTTTAAAAAGATTTTTAAAAATTTATTTACTCATGAGAGACACACAGAGAGAGAGAGGCAGAGACACAGGCAGAGGGAGAAGCAGGCCCCATGCAGGGAGCCCGATGCGCGACTCCATCCCAAGACCCCAGGATCATGCCTCAAGCCAAGGGCAGATGCTCCACCTCTGAGCCACCCAGGCTACCCCTCAGCAGGTGCTTTTAAAGGAATAGGCTAAGCTGTGGCATTGTCACTTCCAAGTTGTTTGACTTCGAGGAAGTCATGTAACTGCCTGGCCTCAGGGTCCTGGTCTGTAAAGTGAGGGATAGTTGGGGCTTCCATGAAATATGATATTGAATGTAGGGCAATGTGGATTGTGAAAGTGTATGCAGCTGCCCAGGGCTGTGTTGGTGTCATCTAGCCACGAGCCCTACCTCTTTGAGCAGCGTCCCCTCCAAGTCACTCGCTCAGTAGCTGGGGAGAAGGCTACAGACCTGGCTTTCTCAGCCTCACGCACTGGGCCTAGCAGAGGCCTCTGTGACTTGGAAAGATGAAGCTACTGGCTAGTGCGTGTGAGGCTGCCCAGGTGGCCCCCCAGGGAGACCTTTATAAATGAAAGGACATTTAGAAAATTTTTCAAAGCCATTTCCAGGTATCCAGATATAATGTGTAACGCTAAAACCCAGGGATAGTTGATAGACCCCAGGTAGTTTTGTCCAGGTTGCTTCTTGACACCCTAAAGACACCAAAGATCAGACTCCAACCTCCCCTTCTCCGGCAAGATTTCGGCCAGGGGGCTCTAAACACTTTGGGGAGAAGTGCTCGGTGCTGTCCCATTTGGGCTCCATGCACCTTATGATCCCTGGGGCCCTGGGCAGGCCCTCCAAGCCTCAGCCCTCAACTTCCTCCTTTCTCTCTCTGTAAATTAGACTTCTGCGGGTCTGTGATGAATACATCTATAAAAATGTTCTCTTTGTGTTTCTTCCAAGGCAAAAATCTGGAGGAGTTAAGGCACATTAATTTCTTCCCGGAGTCCTGGTTGATCCGGGTTACAGCCAACCATTACCACGCAGTGAGTTGCCAGCTCAGCAAGGAAACAATTATTGAAATTTATTGCTCTTCTGACTTGGATTTTTCTGGAGATTTGTTTTGCATTTGAAACCTCTGGGCCCTTGAGGTCCGGTGTTTCTGGCTCCTCCTCCAGGGCAGTGGGGAAAGCCAAGCCCAAGGGACAGAGAGAGGAGGCCCAGGCCAGGCACCCTGGGGTGGGGGTGGGGGTGCTGCACACATGCACACTCTTAAGCCGAGCCAAGCATGAGATGGGGTCTGGGAGGGGACCGCCTGCACCGCCCGCCTGCCCAAGCCCCCATCAACACACGTGTAATATGCGCTTGCTATTGGAAATCTTTAAGGTGCAGAGAAATGGAGAGAAAGAAAAGACTTACCCTCAGACCCATCCCCCGGGGACAACCACTGCTAAGATGTCATTGTGTTTTATTGGCTGCAAACTCTTCCACCAAGAACATCTGCTATAAACAGAGCTACTTTGCTTTTCCCTTAGTGTAGAAAATTTGCTGTGTTCCCGATTGTTTACTATGATAAATGACTGTGATGACCATACTTGAACATGATAGTTTATTCTACTATACTCAGAATTATTTTCTTAGGGGAGATTCTCAAGAATAGAAAACATTGGCCCAAAATAAAGGACCATTCATTTTGTTCTTGATACATATTAAAAATTGGGGACCAAATTACTCTTGGCCCAGTGATGAATGAGCTTGCTCCACTTTGTACATGCTCGGCAATGCAGGGCGTTTTTATTTCGGGTCGCTTTTGTTAATTGAGAAGTGCACAATGAAATCCCATTTTCCAACATGCATTTCTTTTATTACTAGTAAATATGAATATTTTTTCCATGCTGCATTTCCCCCTTTGTGAATTGTCTGCTCGAACTGTTGTACTCCTTGTGTTTCTAACTGTGCATTTTTAGAGATGAAGTAGGGCAGTGTTTGAGTTCTAAAGATTTATGAGTCACTAGTTAAAATTCAATTCAGCCCAACAAATACCTATTGTAATGTGCAAACTACAGTGCCCCATGCCCCTGCACAGCAGAGAATGACTCCCTGGAACCGAGCCTCCCTGGGACGTAATTCAGAACTATGTTCTAATAGCTGAGTCGAGGCAGGAGATGATCCTTGGGGCTGGACACCTTAGGAAGTCCCCTCCCCTCTTTCTGTTCTCCTGACCCCGACCTCCTCCTTGTTTTTGCCCCTTGCTGTCATTGGAGCCTGCCATGTGGGATCATGCTTGTGACTTCATGGCCATGATCATTCTCTGCATCGTGATCGGGCTATTTAGATACATATTTTATTTCCCCCGTGAGACTGCTTAGGTATTTTTTCTTGTTCTCATCTTCGCATCCTCTCGAAGCACTGAGCACAGTACCTGGCACGTCGTAGGCTTCCACAAATACTGCAGATTGGATTAATGGACTAGTATGGGATCCAGAGACAGAACTCTTCTTCAAGCACGGTGGGGGTGGGATCAATGAACAGACATAGAGACAGTGAGAGATGCTGGTATCCAGGTGAGCTGTGTGCACTTCTCTTTCAGCTGGAGAGTGGGGGTGACATGGTTCACGTGAAAGATCTTACCACCCAGGCTATGAGATTTGGACTGCTCTTTAACCAGGTACAGACCCCTGGGCCCAAGCAAGGGGAAGGACCCTCCCCTCCTATACAAAAGTCCTTAATCAAGTATAATTGCTTCTTACGTCTCTTAGGAAGGCCAGGGCAGAAAAGGAAATTGTCATGTTTCCTTCATGTTCACCACACCCTAGGAAATAAAATTCACAAGATGGGAGCCTGGGACAGGTCATTCATTGACATGATGTGCACATCCAAAATTTCTCCTTGAGGGGGACCAACTGTCCTAGTTTTCCAGGGATGGAGGAGTTTCCCTGGGATGCAGGACTTTCTGTTCTAAAACCAGGAAATGCTTGGGCTAACTGGGATGAATTGGTCATTCTCTTCCCCACAAACATCAAGACTTGCCAACCACTCGATGAGAGATTTCACTCTAAGCCTGTGTTTACGGCTACAAGGGGGAACCTATTCTGGGTGGATATTTTGATGGTGTCCCCCAAATCAAAGCAGTAGTGGATTGGTCAGGGAGCTTGGCTGCAAGGCATCTGGGTGCTCAGTCACCAGGGGAGTATGCAGGGCCGATGGCAGTGTTGTCTTCGGTTCCCTGTGATAGGCACAGTTCTCCAAGAAATAGCTGCTCTCTAACTTTTTAAAAGCCACCCCAGTAGTGATCTCAAAAGAATTTGTGTTTGAGAGACTTGGAGCTCTGAATCTATCATCAGAGACTCCCGGCTAGATCAGGCCTAGATAGGCTGGGCCTACCTCCTTGCTTGCAGAGACTTGCCTAAGTGGATACACTGCCAACCAGGGGTCAGGACTCCTTGTAATACCATAAGTATGGAGTGTCTTTTTAGGCCCATGGAATTGGAACAAATGCTTTGTTTCAAAGGTCTGCAGGCCACTGAATGTCTAAGAACATGCCCAACTCATTCTTCTCCCCATTAAGAGGATGCACAGAGCAGTTAATATGTCACTGAGTGCTAACCTATGGGATTTGTAAAGTCCCTGCAGTTTGGCTCTTCCTAGGCTAAAATTGGTATTGAGTTTTCAATCAGCTGTCAATTAGTTACTTTTGTTTTACCTAGAATTTGTTTTGCCATGTCCTCTTGCCTTTGAACACTGAAGATTCTTTTCCCGTCGCTTTGTTGTTTATCCTTCCCAATTTAGGAGTATACAACTCATTCAGAAATCATTGCCGTATATGGATTCTTCTTTGAGATAAAGGGAATCAAACAGGATACTACCTCTTATAGTTTTTACATGCAGGTAAGGACAGAGCCCAGGGAAGGTGTGTCTCTGAAACAGTCTTTTTGATACAGAGTCAGTTCATACTAAATCAATAATAACTGATTAATCATTCATTAATAATGGACATGAAACATGTTCTAAGCTGGTGCTAATCATGCTCATACAAAGTGATGTCATTTGATTTTTACAATCTTGGGAGGTTACTGTTGTTAGCCTGTTTAACAGATCTCCAAGGTGAATGTCTTCATATTCGTATGGCCCTGATTAACAAAGCTGGGGTTAAATTCTAGACTCTGACTCCACATTTGGAGGTCAGTTCATCTTCAGTTCCTTTATGATGGGTGATGCTTTACAGATGGCCACTCTTCAATGGAGGCAACCCATAGTGCCCACAAGGGAAGAGGGAATGGTCTTGTTTAGAGAGACAAAGCAGGGTGGTGGCCCAGACACTGGTGAAGTCAGAAGGGCAGATGGCTTCACCTCGGTGCTTCTGCTAGACTTTTGGAAGAGCATTGTGTTTAAGAGCAGAGTGTTGAAGTCAAGCTGCCTGGTGAGCTGTTGCCAAGCTACTTGGCAAGCCCGTGAACCTCCCTATGTCCAGCTTCCTGAGCTTTAAGATGGAGAAGGTAATAGGACCTACCTCACTTGGTTGTGGGCAGTATTATTGTGTTAATTTGTGCAAAGGGCATGGGATGGAGCCTGACACATAGAGCACTATATGATGATGATGACATTGACCATGACGACGACGATCAGGGACCACTGTGTTCCACTTAGCATTTGCTTTATAAGTGTCTAAGACATCAAGCTCCTTGAGAAACCATATCTCGTTCATCTTTTTCTTATCACCACTAATCATAGTACCCAGGATGCCGGGCAGGTATGTTTGCCTCATGAGTGGATACGTGGATAAATGCGTGAGTGAAGAAAACTGAGTTTTAAACTCAGCTTTGCCACTACCTCATTACAACCCTTGAGTGAGTCACATCTCTTCCTTGGGTCAGTTCTTGGTCTTCAATGACTTCAATGCACTTCCCTTCATACTGGATTTTGCTGGATGGAAGACATGAATTCTGTAACAACACCCGTTGAAATGCTCGCTCAAATCCTATGTTGGTTTTTAAACTCTGGCCAAGCAATAGTGAAGACCTTCTGATTCAATACAGCTTGACTTAGTGGCATTTTTCCAGGTTCACCAAACCACAGTCTGTGAGCCAATGCTTTTACACAGTGAGGGCTCAAATGCTAGCTGACTCAGCAGCAGCAGCTCTCAGGAAATGGGGCCCTATGGGAATACCCTCTTGCTCTCCACACCCGTTATACAGGAGAGTCAATGAACCAGGCTTTGCTAACTCTGGGTCACCCCGGTTTCAGTTCCACCTAAGGTGGGTCACCCTCCTTACAGAGAGTAAGGCACACTGATTTGGAGTTCCCGTCCTCGGTCTGTAAGCATGGCCCGGTTAGCCTGAGAGCGGAGCGCTTGGTGAAGTACGAGATCAGAGCCCAGACCCTGGTGGACGGCAAGTGGCAGGAGTTCAGGACCAATCAGATCACCCAGAAGTTCGGGTTTGTCAAGCCATCCTGTAAAAGCCACGTGAGTGTCTTTGACTTGTTTATGTCCTTTTTGTTCTTTCCATCCTCCCTCCCTCCACATCTTTTTTTTGGGGATCCCTGGCTTTACATCTCCAGTTATCTCCAGGGGAAGCTTGCTCACTTTCCAAAAGATTATCACAGATCCACACCACGCTAAAGAGACCTAGAATGGAAAGCTGAGGATGTTGAAAACTGTCATGATAACGCCAGGTCCATTTTCTAAATATCAAAGGGTACTTGTTTGGAGGAGGAGAAATTTGGTGGAGTGTATTTGCCACCGCCACCTCCACTGTTGCCAGCGCATCGCCTGTGATATGCCCTGAGATCCATGGCCTGGCCCACCTGCCTCAGTGGCCGTGTCAGCATCTGGGTGAATTCTCTCTCTACCTGTCCTGGCTGCTGAGAGATGAAATCCAAAGATTACCAGAGAGCCTAGAAGGAACTCTGGGCTGTGAACTCCAGGATGTCTGGGATCTCCCTTGCTGCCCTGTAGGGAATAGGACTCAGCTTTAAGCCAGGGAGTCGTTTCTAGTCCTGGCTGCACATCAGAACACTTGGCCTTTTGCAAGCTCTGCTGGCCTGAGCACCACCCAGCTCCTGAGACCAGATATTCCACGGTGGGTCTCAGGTCTTGGTGCTGTTTAAAGCTTCCCAAGCTGTTCTCTGTGATGTCAGAAATCAGAATAGCAATGTCCCTTGTGGAGGTGGGAGCAGGAAGCCCAGGATATTGGCTGGGAGAGAAGATGATGAGGATTTCTGAGGTGCCTGAAATGTTCTTTACTGTGGTCACTCAGGAGAACCCACTCGTGGAAATGCCCCAAGCTGGACCCTTAAGATGTGTGTACTTCATTGTATTTACACTATATTTTAATTTTTTAAAGTTTGTTTTAAAGACTTTCCCGAGGTGGTTCTAATGTGCAGCCAGAGTTGGGAATGACCGCCTTACACAACTGTGCAAGCCTCCCACTCCCTTCCTCAAGAGGGCAATTGTGTCTATTCTAAAAGGCCCCCTTGCTTTGTTTTGTTTCATCTTTTAGGCCTTGAAAATCCAAACTGTGGGCATCCCAATCTATGTAAGTTTTTCATTCATCTTCCCAATATCTTGATAGTTTCCAAAAGAATCTATGGGACTTTTCTTTCTTCCACCAGTGTTCATAAAAGAAAATAAAATGACATTGAAGGGATTGCTCAAGCATTCAGTGGACTTTCCTAGTTGGCTGTGGTCTTAATAGAACTTTTGCCCGCTGTCTTAGTCAGGCTGCTGCCACAGAGGACCTCACACTGGCAGCTTACAAACAATAGATGTTTATCACTCACAGTTTGGGAGGCTGGGCATCCAAGATCAAGATGCTGGAGTATTCAGGGTAGGGCCTGGTGAGGACTCACTTCCTGGTTCATAGACAGCTGTCTTCTCGCTGGGTCCTCACATGGCAGAAGGGGCGAGGGGGTTCTCTGAGGTCACTACATGAGGGTTAGAGTGGTGTCCTTGTGACCTGATCACCTCCCAAAGGCCCCACCTTGTAATGCCATCACCTTTGGGGGTTAAGATCCAACACAAGAGTTCTGGGGAGGCACTCAAACCAGAGCACGATATTTGTATCACTTGTGGGTAGAAAATACCAGACCTAAGTCCATTCACCATCCTTGACCTCAGAGTCAAGCCAGAGTCAAGCCTCATGTCCAAGCCAACCCTAACTGGTTGCCTGTGCAGGAGCTCTGTGATGGAAGCATAAGCAGTGACAACATACTCAAACTGGGAGCAATGAGTGCTCCCCTTTTCATGATGCATCTCTACCTGCCACACAGGACACACCTGACAACTGTCCCTGCCGTTTTGGTGCAGCTAGAACAAGAGGCAGGAAGGGAGGGGAGTAATTATAAGGTACAGAGTGACTTATTTACCATCCACCTTTTTAAATTGAGCTCAGTGGTTTACAGAAAGTGAGATAGAGAGCCTTTCTTCCTTCTTTGTGGATTTTCTATTGCAGTGTAACAAAGTACCACAAATTCAGTCACTTAAAACAACACACATTTATTATTTCACAATTGTTGTGGGTCAGGAGTCCAGGCAGCTTTGCTGGGTCCCCTGTATCACAAGTCTGCAGTCCAGTGGCAGCAGGGCTATGTTCTCATCTGAAGGCATGACTGGGGAGGACTCATAGCCAAGCTCATGGGCTTGGCAGATCCATGCTCTTATAGCTGCAGAACTGAGGGCCTGGCTGCTTACTGGCTGGTGGGAAAAGGCTGTCCAGGCCCCAGCAGCCTCCTGCAGTGCCCTGCCAGATATCTCTCTATATAGACATTTCAACACATGGCTATTTATCCTTCAAGGCCAGCAGGAGTGTCTCTCTCCTGCTAGTCTGCTAACACAGAGTCTTAGGTAAGGTAATCTTGGAAGTGACATCCCATCACTTTAGCTGTATTCTCTGGACTAGAAGAGAGTCACATGTTCCAATCACTGAAGGGGTCATGTCAAGGTGTGTCCACCGCAGTGTGTTTTCCAGTGTCACTGGAAAAGTGATGGAACATCTTTGATGCTGTGCAGACAACAAGGTGGGTAAATTTAGTCTAATGATCACCTTAGAGTCAGACACGGGCCGAGGGAATGTCCTCTGCAGGGTGACCTAAGAGGGAGACAGGCTGGTGGGAAGATGGGAAGGCAGCCCAGTGGAAGATTTGGAGGCGAGGAACCAGTGCATTCATTCCCGGGTGCATCCTCACTTGCCTTCTGCATGCCCTGTCAGCTTGCTTCTGGCCAGGTCCAGCCCATGGGGAGTGGTGGTGGTGGCTCGAAGCACAAGAGACTGGGAGAAGCCAGACATTTTCAGCAATGGCTGTGTCTCCTTCATGGCTTCTGCCTGGCAGCCTCCTGCCATGGCCCCAGTGCCACCCGATGGCCCTGCTTCTGGGTCTGTGTCCCTTCAGCCTGAGGGGCAGTGCAGGCTTCCTTCTGCTGCTGGTCCCTGGGTTACCCCATTCTCCTGTTTGCCTTCTTAGTTCTTCCTTCACTTACAGAGAACTTCATAATCAGTTCTCTGTATCATATTTAGACTGTATGAAATCCCTGGAGTACTTGTGTGCTTTCGAGTCAAGTCCCTGATATAAAGGGTTGTGATAGGTTGGTCAGTGTGGCCCTGACTGGAGTGGATTGGAGTGGAGTGGATTGTTGGAAAGCACCACCTCAATAATTCCTCCCATCCCTGCGGGGCTGGGGCAAGGAGGGGGCAAGTGAGGTACTTGCCTTGCATCAAAATAGTAATTTAGAGAAATAATATTTCAATAAATTTTAAAAAACCACTAAAAGTCTATGATGCAGGTTGATGAGTTACCATAAGGTGAACATGCACATATAACCAGCCAGTACCCAGATCGAAAACAGAAAGAGCATGGTCCACACCCCAGACATGCCCCTCCTGGTCACTACCCTCCCAGTCACTACCCCTTGAAATTAAAACTAACCCAACTGTCACCATTAATCAGCTTGGTCATTCCATACCATATAGCATGCATTCCTCTGTGCCTACATTCTTATGTTCAACATCTAGTCTAAGAGATTAATTTATGTTTCGATAGGGAGCTATGGTTTCTTTCCAAAGAAGCATAAGAATTTTATCTTTCATTTTTTAAAACATGAAGTGTTACTTCTAATAATATAAGCTTGTCAAAGGAAAAAATAAGAAAACTCAAAGAAGAAAATTAGATCCACCAGGATTCCCATCACTCAGAAGTCTGGCAGGCTTGGAATTATTTTTAGGGCCACTTAGAGTTTTCTTGCCATTCAAAATGGGATTATGCAGCCCATCTTCCTTAGAATTTGATTTTTTTTTTCCCTCAAGAATTAAACAGAATGGTTTCTTTGACAGAGGAGCACAGTATCTGTATCTGGGGAAGAAGACACTGCTGTTATTGCCTCACCTCCGGACTAATTGTGCTAAGTCAGAAAAGTCACTTGTCGCTTACCCCCAGGGAACAATGCTTGTCTATAAAAAGGGCACAAACCAGTACCCACAGGTCCCTCTCTGGATGGTGACCTGCACCACTTCTGCATAGGACAGTCCCTCTACGGGCCGGTCCCCATGCAGCCCTGCGGGGGCATGATGTTACTGGCTCTGGAGAAAGAGCAGCCTCGTGACATTTTTCCACAGTCCTATGGGATAACAGAGAAGATAAGAACGAGAAATCTCTGAAAAGCAAGTCTGCAGTTGTCCAAGAGAGAAGAAGCTGTTGGGAAGTGCTGAGATGGGCATGACTGGCCGCCTTCTAAGTGACACTTGCAGCTTAGCCCTGCGGAGTATGCAAACTCGTGATCCGGGAGCTGGCAGGAGGGGAAGACGTTTGCAACACAGCAATGCCAAAAATGCCTCCCTGAGGTGAACAGTAAAGCTTTGAGGGTTCCAAAAGATAGGGAGGTAGGAGGAAGGCAACCCCCAAAAGGATGGGGTAAGGGTCTGAAGGGTAGGGCTGCATCTGCCTCCGGAACCAGCAACAGGAAGGCAAGAGGAAGGAGCCCTGCAGTGTTAGTGGGAGAGGCCCTTTGACATCATTTCTACCTGTTCATTGTGCAGTGGGGGAAACTGAGGCCCAGCGACCTGGAACGACAGTTCTGGTTGGAAGACATTGAGCACCTCTGATCCATTAGGCACCTGACATCCACTTTCTCAATGAATTCTCATAGCCCTTCATGAATTAGGTGTGTTTTCCACATCTGGTAGGAGGGGACCTCAGCCCCAGAGAGTAAGGCATTTACAGGTCCCAGCCTCCTCAGAGTGGCAGGGCTGGGGCCCACTCAGGTCTGGCCGCCTGGCCCATGTGTTCCCATCTCCCTCCATGGCCCACTGGGAGGAGGTGAAAAGTTCTAGCGTGCTTAATTCAAGAGTTTGTTGAACACCTCAATAGAACTGTGCCCCGCACCCACCCGTCCAGGGCATGCCGGGCCATGCCATGTAGGGTGCTGTCACATGGGAAATGTCATGTGATTCTGACCAGGCTGTTGGGACGGGGTGAGGGTGGTCTCGCTGGGAGGGTAGCACATAAATGGGCCTTGGAGGATGGGCAGTGTCCTTGCAGGGGGAGGCCGGGTGGGAAGCAGCACCCTGGTGGAGCTCAAACAGCTGGGAGCAGGCTGGTCTCCAAGTCCTGGGCTCCTGGACTGAAGCCTCACCCGGGTTCCCTGGGAACTGGTGCAACAGCAGGTGCCCGGGCCCCAGCTGGGAGAGGCTGTTGTTGCTGTCTAGGGGACCCCCAGGGACCTGCACTTTAACAGGCTTCCTGGAAGGATGCAAGAGGTCGGCCACTGCACCCAGAGACTCCACCCCGGAGATGTCCATTCCACTGCAGGGTTCCCCTCTGTGCCACACACAGAGCCAACTGCCTTCCTTACCCAGTGGAGAGAACCCGACACCCCCAACAAACCTGGGGGTCTATTTCACCACACGGGCTGATCTTATTTGTACAGCCACACATTTCCTGCTACGAAAGACACAGTCTTGGGACGCCTGGATGGCTCAGCGGTTGAGCATCTGCCTTTGGCTCAGGGTGTGATCCTGGAGTCCTGGGATCGAGTCCCACATCAGGCTCCATGCATGGAGCCCGCTTCTCCCTCTGCCTATGTCTCTGCCTCTCTCTCTGTGTCTCTCATGAAAAATAAACTTTAAAAATCTTTAAAAAAAAAAAGAAGAAAAGAAAGAAAAGAAGAAAGAAAGAAAAAAGAAGAAAGAAAGAAAGAAAGAAAGAAAGAAAGAAAGAAAGAAAGAAAGAAAGAAAGAAAGAAAGAAAGAAAGAGAAGGAAGGAAGGAAGGAAGGAGAAAGAAAGAAGAAAGAAAGAAAGAAAGAAAGAAAGAACGAACGAAAGAAAGAAAGAAAGAAAGAAAGAAAGAAAGAAAGAAAGAAAGAAAGAAAGAAAGAAAGAAAGAAAGAAAGAAAAGAAAGAAAGAAGAAAGAAAAAAAGAGAAAGAAGAAAGAAACAGTCTTACGGAGGCGACCCAGCAGGGGCGAGCGAGCCGCTTGTTGTGATGCAGAGCCCACCCCTTCCCGCTAGGGGGCGAGGTCGGCCTCAAAAATGGGAACCGGGCTTTCCCCGCAGAAACCAAAAACTGAGTTTTCCTTGCTTGGTAGTTGAAAGTGAACTTTTGTACATCCTGGGTGAGGTGCTGCTGGTCCTTTGAACATCCACAGCCGTCCTATCCTATCATAACCTCTCGGAACTCGGGAAGCTTGAGTCTTGAGACAAAAAAAAATTCTTAAGACGATCTTACAAGCTCTTCCCTTCCCAAGAACTTCTCTTAGACAAGGATTTTAAAACCCAAAGTCACAAGGCCCAACGCAGTGACCGTGAGTGCTGGTCAACGTAACCTGCTGTGTGTTGCATCCATGACTACCCCTCTGTTTGCCTCTCAACACCCACCCTCTGGCTCACCTTCCCAGGCCCTCCCCTCCAGGAGGGATGGACAGGAGTCCCTCTGTGCGCAGCAACTCCTTGAAGTCTTGAAGACAGACAAGAGTTTGGGTCCTAGCTCTGCCCTTTGCTTGCTGTGTAGCCTTAGGCAAGTCACCTACCCTCTCTGAGCCCCAGAGCCTACTCTGAAGTTGGCAAGAAATCCTATGGTTAAGTGTTAAATAAGTGGATGTGTAGTTTACAAAGCACCTAACACACAGCAGGAGGTGATCACGATTTATTCTTCCTTGAATAAGCCCCTGGTTCCCATGGGGGCATGGCTCCGAGTCATTTACTACTTGTTGAAGGTTAGGATGGACACTGTGTGATGTTGGGCACGTTTCTTTCCTTCTCTGGGCCTACTTTCCCTACTACAAAATGAAAAGGTTAAACTAGGTGCTCTCGGAGGACCTTTCCAGCTGCAAGCTTTGAGTCCTCTGATTCCAGGAGGGGAGGAGAACGGAAATGGGTGGCGGAGCCTGTGGCCCAGGAGAAGGAGGGCCTGGCAAGAAATGAACCCTCTTACTTTGCTGCAGGCTCATTGGAATGAGAAAGGATTAGACAAAGTAAGAGGTACTTTTTCCTTCTCGCCTCTTTAGAGGGTTTTGCCTCCTGGAGGCTGGTGCATCTGTGGGGCCAGAGAGGAGAAAGGAACTTTTTGCTCTTGCAAGCTTAGGCTGGGAAGGGGAAGTGCTGGGGGCTGCTGAGCTGCTGGGGAGGTTGGGGGGACTCCCCATGGACTGGGTGGGGGATGTCCCAAACTCCATTTGCACACAGGCTGTTGGATGTGGTGGAGGCTGGTCCACAGACCCTGAGGCCGGGAGAGTGGGGCAGGGAGGGGCAGCCTCTCCTGAAGGAGGCAGAGAGGGAGAAACCCCTGGGAGGGACTCCTCGGGGGTGCGGCGCTGCCCACAGAACTTTCTGCAGAGATGCAATGTCCTGTATCTGCCCTGTGCAATCCGGTAGCCACTCACCATGTGTGGCCACTTGAGTCCTTGAAATGTGGCTAGTGGGGCTGAGAAATTGAGTTTTTAATTTTATTTCATCTTAATGTATTTAAATTTAACTGGCCGTAAGTGCAAGTAGGAGTGGAGCACCCACTGCCCACCACGGAGGGAGGACCTGGTCCTTCCTGATTCTGGAACCCCTCCAGGTACCCCCCTCGGCCTCTCCCCGGGGCCCCAGGACTGTGGCATCAGTAGCCAGCTATGCCTGAGGCTCAGCCTGCGGCCTCCCCAAACATTTGCGGACTGCCCGGTGAAGGCCACCCCTCCAGGGCCAGGAGAAGGCACGCGGGGAGGAAGAAAGGTTCTAATGCCAGGAAAGCAAACCCAGCTCTGTATGATGGGGTGCCATGGTTACCCCACCTCTTCTACCAGCACTGATGGCTATTTCTTTTTTATTTTTTATTTATTTTATTTTTTTTACTGATGGCTATTTAAAATGAAACAAGTTAAAATGAAATAAAATTAACGGAGTTTCTCCGTCGAATTTCAAGTGCTCAGCGGGCAGCTGCCCTATTGGGCCTGGTGGATGAGGACAAAGGCTTCCGTGGCTCTACCTCAGGACCTTGAATGAGTCATGTGCCCTTTCTGCTTTCATTTTCTGACTCACTCTTTCATTCCACAAACTTCTAGTGGCCGCTGCCTTGGGTTAGGTTTTCAAAGGTGAGCAACACAGGCCCTACCTTCATGCACCCACCGGGCGGGAGAGACAGCTGTTGATGGATGCCTGAGAGCTCTGAGGAGAGGGAGCCCAGTTCTTTGAAAGCATAAAGCAGGGAGCTGACCGAGACCTCAAGAAGGGAAGTGAAGCCCATGAAGGACCCTCCCCGGGGAAGTGATGCTTAGGCCCATAGCAGAAATCTAAGTGCAGTTAAAACAGGTTGGGCAAGGGGCACCTGGTGGCTCAGTGGGTGAAGTGTCTGCTTTTGGCTCAGATCATGATCTTGGGGTCCTGGGATAGAGCCCCACGTCGGGATCCCTGCTCAGCTAGGAGTCTGCTTCTCTCCCCTCCCCCCCCCCGCCCACAGCTTGTTCTCTCTTTCGCTCTCTCTCTCTCTCATCTGTCTGTCAAATAAATAAAATCTTTAAAAAATAATAAAACAGGTTGGGCAGAGAAATAAAGTAGATTAGTGGGTGCTTAGGGCTGGGGGCAGGAGGAGGCTGGGAGATGCAGGGAGACAGTTGAGGGGCACAGGATTTCTGTTTGGGGCAATGAAAATGTTCTAATATCTGATGGTGTTGGTTGCAGAACTCTGAATATGCTTAAAAAATCATTGAACACTGCATGTAATTGGGTGAATTGTGTGATACATGATATATCTCAATAAAGCTTTTATAAATGAAAAGAGGAGGAGCTGGGGTTTGGAAAAAAGCCTCGAGCCCAGATAACATGTGCGGGGGACCCTGGCACCTCTAGAAGACACAGAAGAAGTCTGAATGGCCAGTGGAGTAGCAGAAGACATGGCTGGAGCGGAGGGTGAGTCGGATCTCCAAGGGACCTGGAAGCCACAGGGGGGATTTTGGTCTTTTTCCCAGATAGCAGCCAGGGGCATTAAAGACTTATCAGCCTGGACCTGACCTGAAGAAATTGGCATTTTGAAAAAAATCATTCTAGATGATATATGGCAAAAGGAGTGGGGGTAGGGGCAGAGCAGGAACGAGCACACTTACCAGGCTTTGGTGGTGACCCAAGGAGAGGTGAGGGGGGCGTGGGCCGGGGTGAGAGCAGGAGAGGGAGGTGGAGTTATCACTGCTGCTCTGTCCAAAGGGAATGACCATCCCTTTACTGCCCTGTGTGAATGTCAACCATGGGCCAGGTCCCTGGCACCACCGAGGGGTGTCACTGTGGCCACTCGGGGGACAGAAAACTCTTCTGCTATCGCATACTGTGTGCACCCTTCTAGAAGTGGGTGCACAGGTGCACCATTTTGTCTGAAAATAACTATTTCCAAAGCACCCTGGAAAGTGGCAGTAGAGATTGGTACTGCCTTCCTGACGACAATTTGGCAGCGTATTGGAAAAAGCGTAGGATGTAAACTGCTTTGGTGGATCATCATAGTAGTGGCCCCAGGAAATCCCACCTGTCTGTGTTCGTGCCTCTTGGCCTTGCTGCTCCATCCATTGGGAGATGGTATCTATTTCTCCACCCTCCTGGATCTGAGCTGGCCCCGGGGCTTGCTTTGCAATGGAATGTGGCAGAAGGAACCTTGAATGTGTTCGGAAGTCTGCACAGAAGGTTCCTTTGGGAACCCCGAGACCAGACCATGGGGCAACCCCAAAACAGCCTGCTGGAGGCTGCTAAACCAAGTAGAAGAGAACCCAGGGCCTCGGCCCACTGGGAGCATCCAGCAGCCAGATGTGTGAATGAAGCCACTTGGAACCTCCCAGCCCAGTGGCCCCTCCAATGACTGACTCCAGAAGGGAATCACACTGCAAAAATTTTCTCCAGCCAATCCTCAGAATCACAAGAAATAATTAATTCTTTTCTTAAGCCACTAAGTTTTGGGGGCACTTTGTCACCCCACAAGAGATACTGAAATACATACCCTTTTGATGAAACAAACGCATTTTAGGTATTTATACCAAAAACAAAAACAAAAAGATAACCAATGATTTAGTTACAAAGGTGCTCTGTGAAGCATTGTTTACGATACAAAATATGAGCATGATCTTAGATTATCCAACAGCAGGAATTAGATAGAATATTATACAATCATTACAAGGTTATTATTGAGGGGCACCTGGGTGGCCCATTTGGTTGAGCAGCTGAATCCTGATTTCGGCTCTGGTCATGGGATCAAGCCCCACATTGGGCTCCACATACGGAGTCTGCTGGAGGATTCTCTGTCTACGTCTCTCTCTGCCCCTCCCTGCTGCTCACGTACTCTCTCTCTCAAATCTTTAAAAAAGTTAGTATTGAGGTATCTTAATGGCAAGATTTCCAGAATTACTATTAATTAGAAAAACAAAATTTCTAAAAGTTATCCACGATCCCATTGGATTATGTGTATTTTAATTACATTTTGAGATGAAATCGGTGGGTCTAATTGATGTGCAACTTCAATTTGATATTGTTAGATTGCTCTCGAAGATGGATGTCACAGTTTCTCTTCCCACCAGCAGTGATGAGCCTTTCTGCTTCTCCGTGTCCCGGTCACGTCTCCCGGCCACCTGCTGACACACGTGAGAGGCAGGTCTGTCCACTCTCGGAGCCGATGTAAGTTAGAGCAAAGGTAGCTCCAACCTTGACTTCACTGAACAGGATTTCCTGGTTTCTCGGCCACCCAGAGACACCTTCCCCTGACCCATTTCTCACCCAAATAAAGGGGCCTGATTTACTCCTGGACTCCCTTCCAGAGAAGGAACATTCAGGTGCATCATGAAAAACCAGCAGGAAGCCAGGCGTCATGCCAGTGGGATGGGACTGCGGCTGGCAGCGGGGGAGTTGTCATGTGTCGACCCGGCACACCAGAAAAGGCTCAGTGAGTCTCGAACACAGTGATTAACTTCTCTTTAATCTCTGCATCACTGAGCAGCCCGGCCAACTGCTTAGCTTCCCCGGCAAGCTCTGCATGAGTCACTGATGTCTTACTGTGGATGTCCTACTGTGGCCTGAGCACATTGCATTTCAGGCAGGTGTGACTGTTCCTTTATGTGCCCTTGAGATACCCAGGGAATGAATAATGCCTGCTGTTCCCCTCCGACACTAACTAAATATTGAATCGACAATGCCTTTTTTTTTTTTTAAACAAAATAATATTGCTCTGGAGTCTTTTTTCTGCTCCATTTCTTTTCTTTTTTCCTGGCCACTGAATCAAGGCTGACAGTCCCTGGGATGTGGGGCAGCTCCTTAAGTAATAGGAAGTTTATTGACTCATGGGTTAATTGAGAAAATCATTTACCAAACCATATGTGGGCATGCTGTGCTAGCAACCCTTGAACTGCCATAAAGACTGGGACCCAGCTGTGGCCTGCTTAGCTCTTTCTTCTAATGTGGGTCAGTCCTTGAACTAGGACAGTCTGCAGGTGTTCCCTTTGTGCTCAGATAGACACTCAACTCTTAGCCCTCGAAAGAAAGAAGTCAGAACAAAGGCCTGCTTGGGCATGTTGGGGCACAGAAATCGGGGAGAGAAAACCCAAACCTTTATCGTGTAGCAGCTGCCTTGTACTCCTCTGACCGTATTATACAATCTGTTACATTCAATTAGAATCACAGAGATCCTGCCTCCCTTCCCTACGATGCTCTAGCTGTGTGTCTTTCAGCAAATCGCCTAACCTCTCTGAGCCTCTGTTTCTCATCCTCTCGGGGCCATTGTGAAGACGAAATGAGGTGAGGAATGGGGATGTGCGGTAGGCAGAATAATGACCCCAGACACACCCAGGTCCCAGGCTCCAGAACCTGTGAGCGTTCCCTCATGTGGCAAGAGGGTGTGATTAAATTAAGGATTTTGAGCTGGGAGGGGATTATCCTGGATTCTCTGGGTTGATCCGGGATAATCACGGGGATCCTTCTAAGAGAGAGGCAGCAGAGGGGATGAGGCCATATAAGCAGAGACTGGAGGGATGTGACCCCGAGCCACGGAATGTCAGCACTTTCTGGAAGCTATGGGAGGCCAGGGACAGATTCGCCTCCAGGGCCCCTCCAACACCTTGACTCAGTGACACCTGAGCCCAGTGGGACGGATTTCACACTCTCGGCTTCCAGAACTGTAAGAGAATGTGTTTTAGGCCACTAAGTCGTGGTCATGTGTTACAGCAGCCAGGAGAAACTAATACGGGATGATGTGTGAATATAAAATCCTGCACACGTGGACAGATTTGCTGCGAGGTAGCCGGAGCCAGGTGAGGACAAAACGCGGAGGGTGTGCCTGACGAGCCAGCAAGGTGTCAGCCCGCAGGTGTCTATTTGCAGGGAGGGGAAGTGCCTCCACAAGGCCGTGCGTGGCTGTGTGGCTGGACTGATGTCTGCGGCCTAACCCTGACTGGTCACCCGGATTTAAGCGCCCATCCAGGGGCCAGAGACTCTGGACAGAGCCCAAGGAATTGTTTTCCAAGGGACTCGGACAGCATCATGGATAGAAACTGAGCTGCTTTGGGGCTTGGTGACAAGGCAGGAGATGGGGGGGGGGGGGTAAGGAGTAGCTCCCTAAATTCTGTACGCAGCATGGCGTGGCTGTAGTTCAACATGTTGTTGCCTGGCGTGTTCTGACACTCAAGGCTGCATCTCAGGACCACTGGCCCACCTCAGCCTTGACCTGGACAGTGGGGAAATGCCCCCTCTTGGGATTTTGCAGGCAGCTGGTGTCACTAAGAGATTCAAGCCAGGGATGTCTGGGTGGCTCAGCGGTTGAGCGGCTTAGGGTGTGATCCTGGAGTCCTGGGATCGAGTCCCACATCGGGCTCCCTGCATGGAGCCTGCTTCTCTCTCTGCCTCTCTCTCTCTGTGTCTCTCATGAATAAATAAAATCTTTTAAAAAAAAAAAAGATTCAAACCAAAGACCTAACATTTCCCCTGAAACTCCCCCAAAGGAATAATGCAATGAGCCCTTTTGGGAGATTGGGTGTTGGGACGAATGTGTGAGGTGCCTACCCACTGAGGAGGCCTTGGGACCCTCAGGCCCCTGCAAGGCCTGCCTGTGGGCATCCAGCAAAGCTGCTCTCCAGGACAGCTGTTCCCTGGATAACCCGCTGACCTATTTCAGAGCCACCCTTCCACTCCTAGTCCACGCCTCGTAGTTGGTAACGTGGCCTACGACTGGAACTCAAGTATGGCTCTCTGGGGATTCCTCTTCTGTCACGTGTATTCTGAGTCCACCTGGAGAGGCGTCAGTGTGACAACCAGGCAAGATGCTGGGTGTCACGGGGCTCCTCACACTCCGGGGATCTTGGAGAGTTTTGTTAACCCAGTAGCACCCTAGCGGATTGCAAAGGCGCTGTGACCTGGGGGCTGCCTTTTGCCCGGGGATTCGGTCAGCAGATCCTGAGTGGATGGGCCTCCGGCCTCGTCTATTGTCAGGGGACACTCACCTGCTTGGCTGTGCTCCTCGGCGGCCAGCCTGGGCACGCACCTCCTCTCTCTCCTGATCTGCAATCCCACCTTTCCTCCTGCCCCACCACAGCCCACAATCTACACGGCAGGCCAAACAACCCAAGTGGGGTATAAATCAGACCAGCTCAATCCTCCATGGCTGTAAAGCCCTCACTTGCATCCCAAATAGGACTTGGAAATAGATTTAGCAACAAAAATACAAGGTGTCCAGTTAAATCTGAATTCTGAATAAATGCATAATTTTTTTTTAGTATAAGCATGTCTCAAAATGAATCTGAAATTCAAATTTAACTGGGCATGCCGTATTTTATACAGCAACCCTCACTGAATACAAAGAATGCAATCTTGACTCTTCACCTCGAGGGACAGGATCCTGGGGGCCCCCCACGTTTGCCTACCTTGGGGACCTCGTATTATGTCCTCGCTCACTCCACATGCCCATCACATTAGGCTTCCTCCCTCTACGTAAACACAGTGAAGACTTTCCCTACTCTGAGCCTTTGTACGTTCTGTTCCTCTGCCTGGAACAGTCTTCCCAGATCCTCACACAGATGGCCTCTGCTTATCACTCCGGTCTCAGCTCCCACTCACCCCCTTGGGGTGGCTTCCCCCAACCCGTCCAGGTGCTCTCTGCTGCATATTTTCTTCCTGCCGTGCACCTAAGTTCACTGCTCACTGGTCTGGAAAATCTCACAAGCTAGCCAAGTGAAAAGGCACAGGAAGCCCATGAAGTGATTTTCCATCAGGATGGCCTGAGTGAGGGTCAGTGGAAAGCTCTGGAAGTCAACCTAGTTCTCCTGCCACACTTCTGTTTACTCTTCTCTTGGGGTGCTGGAGAGACAGGGGTAGGAGAGTGAGGAAGAAGCAGGAGAGGCTGCTCCTCTGAGTCCTCTTCCTGCTACCTTCTCCCTCCTGGTCCTGTTTCGTAGCATCCTTCTGCTGGGCCTCTGCGCTGCCTGTGATCTCTTCTGAAGCCTGGCTCCTCTGGCCAAGTGTCAAGATACTTCGGAAAGTTCCTCCTGGTCCCCTGGTGTTTAGGAAAATCTCACAAAAGTGTCTTAGCCTTGCGGTAAGCCTACCCCCCTGGACACCTTTCTCAGAACAGGATGTCCTGAATCATTCTAGAATTTCAAGATCTGTAGTACCATGAAGGGGATGAGGGGTGGAGAGGAGCCAGAGAAACACTTTACGTAGGGACATCTCCTTCTGGAAGTCAACAGCCAGTGCTCAAAATCCCAAATGTTGTTGATCTTCGCGTATCTCCAAGGCCTTCAGACGTAATGCTTGGCTGTGGTGGAACCAGTTTTTATTTTTGTCTCCCCAATCCACCTCAGACTGGCACTTCTATAAAATACAATTCTGAATGAATGACTAGAAAAACAAAGACTTACAAAATACAACCTCCACGACTGTGCATTCGTATGTTGCAACATCAAAATGCCATGTGCACTTCTAAATGCTGACTGTCCCTTCTGTACATATCCCACTGAGGAGGGTGATAAATGTCTGTGCACGGAGCACACTTAGAGTACACGGTACAGGTCAATGATCAGCTCAGTTAAGGTAAGAATCCTGAAAGTGTTCTTTGTTCTTTGGTATGTGAATCTACGGCCAGAGACTTTCTCAGTCAACAAAAGGAAAGCAGCCTTGATGGTTTATTATTCACTCAGGCCTCGTTATGGGGGAAAGGGAACTTTCTCCAACAGCTGAAGGATCCCCAAAGCCCCCATCTCTCTGGCAGGAGACAGAGGTGGCTTTGCTTGGTTTGGTTATTCAGAACTGCCAAGAAAGGGAGGAAGCAGCAACTCACACCTTGAGGGGAACTGGAGGTGGGTTTGGTTCAGAGATGGTGAGGATGGGCCTTGTCTACTCCCCCATCTGCAGGGAAGCTGGTTCAAGTAAAGGAGTCTTTGAGCCACATTTGCTTTAAGATTCTGTTGGGATGAATGCGCCAAAGTCAAAGTCATGACCACTCTTACAAGAAAACCCAGCGGGAGTAAACCTAAACTTACAAAGTGGTTATTGGTCATTAGGATGGCTCAAGTGTTTCCTATGTGTCATGCACAGTGCTGAGAGCTCTCAAGGGCTTATCCCCATTATCCTATTAGGTTTTTCCCGTCATTATAATGGTCACTTTACAGATCAAGGATCTGGCTGGAAGGAGCCAGAGTGCCCTGCCCAGGAGGTGCAGCTGGTGAATGGCAGAGCTGGGATTTGAACACAGACCGTCTGACTTCAAAGCACCTTTTCTCAGTGCATCACGTCACCTTCTAGATCCATTAGAGAGATTAATTACGACTTTGTGGGAAAAGATTCCCGGGCCCGAGCCTCCCCAGAGTCAACGGTAACTTCTGTGCGTGTCCCTGTGATGCTAGGGTGAGAACAGAACCACATTTTGAGCAGTGGTTCTCAAACTCCAGTGTGCCAGCAGCAGATTCACCCAGGGGGCTGCTTATAACACAGTGCTGGGCTCTTCCCCGCCAACAGTGGGATTCAGGGAGGTGAGAACAGAGGATTTGCATTCCTAACAGGCAGCAGGTGATGCTGAGGCTCCCCATTGGAGAGACAGGTGGGTCTAAGTGCTGACATGTTGTCTGAATAGGGGGATTGTTCCCTCGGTGAGGCATACTGGGGAGGCGGGAGGCCAGTGACATCTGTCCACTCCAGGGGCTTCCCACCACCCCTTTCTTCTTGAGGACTTGCCTTTTATTCTAAAGCACCAGACAGGGGATCCCTGGGTGGCCCAGCTGGAGTCCTGGGATCGAGTCCCATGTCAGGCTCCCTGCATGGAGCCTGCTTCTCCCTCTGCCTGTGCCTCTGCCTCTCTCTCTCATTCTCTCTGTGGGTGTGTCTCTCATCTCTCATGAATAAATAAATAAAATCTTAAAAAAAAAAAAAAAAAAAGCACCAGACAGTCTAATTGAGCCCAGTCCTAACAGTGAGCTTGGGAGTAACAAGGCTCAAGAGCATATGGCTTCATTGGAGAAATTGCACAACGGCGCCCTGGCCAGTGGCAGACACACCATAGGTGTTTGCTAAATGCCCAGGTCGATTCTCCCCAGTTGACAAATCCTGTGACTTCCAGTGTATCGCCTGGGTGGGAGGAAGAATCGGTGATACTTTTCTTCCTCCCCGATCACCTTGCTTAAGTATCTTCAGAATTGGAGATGTACTGGCCCAGCCCAGAAGTGACAAGGGGAGGCAATCAGAAAATGAGCATCCAAAAGGAAATGGAAATTTCATGCCAGGAAGTCATGAAATCCGTTCAACACCCCTTCTGCTCAGAGAGGCTGTCAATGCACTGGAACCAGTTCCGCACGGAGTGGGTGCACACTGCATTCTGTCCCGCACTAACTCCGGCGACAGCCTGAAACGTGACCTGCTTCTGTGGGCTGGGGCCAACATGAGAGGCGGGACGGGCAGGACTATTTTAAGATCATCTTGGGCTCAATCTGGCTTTCAGAGGTTCCACTCCCTGACACATCAAAATGAAAACTCAGCCCATTCCACGTTAAAGAGAGTCAATTTTCCTGTAAATTGCAAAAGGGCTCTTACAATTTTACCTTTGAAATTCCTTGGCTATGCAAAGCATTTAACGTATAATAACTGCCTATAATTTCTTAGCAATCGTGTATATCTGGAAACTTTTTGTGAAGTGAAAGAACTCTAGTCTGTTATTTTTCAATGTCATGAAATTCAAACTCTCAACTTCACAACTAAGTTGACAAAATATTACATTTTATGTGGACATTTGACCAAACATTTGTTAATGATAATATTGTCATTTTCTTATTTTTGAGCTAATAGACTTTTTTCTTGGTTTTAATTGTCTTCAAAGGCTCATAGGTCCAGGTGCTGTCTTTTTTGCACCTGGAAATATGCCATTTTTTGCACCTGGTAATATGCCATTTCATAGGCTTTTGGGCAGTTCTTTCCACAAGCAACTGTCCTGGGTGCCTCTCCTGTGAATATCTGCATGGCTCATTCATTCACCTCCTCCAAGTGTGTACACACGTCACCTTCTCCAAGAGGCCAACCCTGACCACACCCTCCCTTCCTTGACATCACTAATTCCTTTTACTTGAAGTGACTTTGTCATCTTTAATGTACCGTATAATTACTCATTTATTATGTCCATTGTTCATTATCTGTCCCTCCCACCCCACCTCCACCTACCCCACCTAAGTTGGGGGGGGGTAGGTCTTTTAAAGTTTAAAAGAACTAGAACTGGATCTTTGTTTTTTCACTGATATATCCCAAGTATCTAGAAGAGATACTCTATAAATACCTGTTGAATAAAAATATGCAACAGGGGCACCTGAGTGCCTCAGTCATTAAGCCTCTGTCTTTGGCTCTGGTCATGATCTCAGGGTCCCGATATCAAGCCCCACATTGGACTCCCAGCTCAGTGGGGAGCCTGTTCCTCCCTCTCCAACTCCCCCTGCTATGCTCTCTCTGTGTCAAATAAATAAAATCTTAAAAAAAAGAGAGAGAGATTTATTTATTTATTTTAGAGGGGGCAGGGAGGGGCAGAGGGAGAGAGAATCCTCAAGCAGACTCCCCACTGAGCACGGAGCCCAATGAAGCCCAATGAAGCCCAATGAAGCCCAATGCTAGGTTCTATCTCATAGCCCTGAGATCATGACCTGAGTTGAAATCGAGTTAGATGCTTAACTGACTGAGCTACCAAGGGGCCCCAAAGTCTTTCTATAAAAACCAAAACCCTTCAAAACTTGCTTACCTCTTGGCTGGTATTCCACAGTGTGCAATTTATTAACAGGACAAAGTACATAAAGATATTTAAATATGATTTTTCAGTCTAGCACTATTTATTAGGAAAAGCTGGGTAATAGTCAAATCGTCCATTAATAGGGGATTGCACAAGCAAATTACAGGCCATCCATTCAACAGAACCTGATGAGGTAGGTCTGCACTTATGGACATGGGAAAAGATGTACAGGTCATGTTGCTGAGTTAAAAAAATAAAAAGAAAAAAAAAGGACATAGACATGCTTTTCTGTGTCCTTCTCACTAAGCATAGAGAAAAACCCTGAATATGAGATATAAAATAAACATGAGCAGATTTTGTATGGTGGAGAGAAGACAAACAGGCTAGAGACCTCAGGAGCCACATGAGTTCCCTGGTCTTGTTTAATTTATTCAGGTTTTTAAAGATTTTATTTCTAAGTAATCTCTATACCTGCTGTGGGGCTCGAACTTATAACCCCGACGTCAAGAGCCACGTGCTCTACCTACTAAGGCAGCCAGGTGCTCCTGTTTTATTTTTTTGTTTTTGCTTTTTGCCTCACATATTCTAGTCTGCGTATCGGAGAAGCCAGCAACTCAGAAACTCCCATGGGTGGCAGCCCAAAAAGGCCCAAGAGAAGCCTGTGCTGGAGAGCCAAAAAGCCAGGAGAGGGGCCTACTTAGCAAAATAGAAACCTCTTGAACAATGACCGCTCCACTTGAGCCCAACATCCCAGAAAAACCTGCAGCCTCACCTCCACTCCAGCCCGCAGAGGCTAAGTAGAGAACTCCACTTTCTCCATCACCTGACTGCAACGAGATGCTCTAACCCCTCACTCCCGGGGGGTTGTCAGAACAGGCCAGGTGGGAAGATGGGACCTGTAGTAACAAGCCTGTCCTCCCAGTGTTGGTGCAGAACACCCAGGGAGCCTGGACTTGTCTGCCCTCCAGAAATTGCAAGGTACCTGTAGCCCTGTCCTCACTGGGGCAGTGTCAGGGGAGGCATAGTGGGACGCTAAGACTTTTACTGCTGCTTGGTAGTAACAAGGCCACCTCCCTACCTCAGTGTTAGTAGAGACAACGTGGGAAGCAAAACGAGCATCCCTGCCCCTTACAGCCAGAGTGGTATCGGCTGAGGCCTAAAGGAGAGCTAGAACTTCCAGCCCTGCCTGGCAATAGCAGGAACACTTCCTGCTCTGGTGTTCGTGAGACCAAGTAGAGAGCCTGGAATGTCATCCCGATGCAGAAGTAACAAGGTGGCCTCTTGCCACTTCCCAGGGTGGCATCACAGAAGGCCTGCTAAATCACGAGAGTGAAACATGATTCACTCCAGAATATCCTATGTCCAGGTTTTAAAAATCACTCCTCAGGGCAGCCCGGGTGGCTGGTTTAGCACCTGTCTTCGGCCCAGGGCCTGATCCTGGAGACCCAGGATCAAGTCCCAACTTGGGCTCCCTGCGTGGAGCCTGCTTCTCCCTCTGCCTGTGTCTCTGCCTCTCTCTCTCTGTGTGTGTGTCTCTATGAGTAAACAAAATCTTTAAAAAGAAAAAAATAATAAAATAAAATAAATAAAAGGGTTCTGAAAAGACCCATCCATTTGGCCTTGGCAATGAGGGGTGGTGATAGCATGTACTGTGGCTCACTGGATGGATGTGTGGCTCAGGGCTTTAGCCACAGGAAGGGTACTTGTCACCTTCTTTGTGGTGGTAGCCCCTCTGAGGAGCTCAATAGGCAGCAATCGCCTCTCTGGTAAATAAACCAGAGGCCTGGACAATCACCCTACCTGGCTCTCACACCCCTCTCCACCATGCCCTTGAGAATACCCTTAACTCCATTCATTTCAGATTCCCACTTAAACTGGAAGTTTCTAAATTTTGAGTAGAAAAGAAATCATAGAGATTGTGCTGTTTTTATGGACTGGTGCATATTAAATATTCCAACCAGCAACAACAATGCTGGTACAATAATAATTTTTTTTGAGTCCCAGTGTGCTAAAGAATGAAATCACCGACCCTTAACATACCCTGGAAGGTCCCCTTTCAAGTAAGTAATTTTGATAGCTAGAAGCTAGACTCAAGGACATTTTTTTCCCTAGTTTTGATAAGCAAGGATCTGTTTCGGTCTTCCCAATGAGGAATTTGTTCACGCAGGATTATAATATGAGAATGAACTGGTGAGTGTGTGTTTCCATGGTGTGGCTGGAAATGCAGGCTTCGCTCTTCTACTTCCTAGGTCCGTGAGCTCTAGTATCCTCATCTGTAAAATGGGAGAAACACCTGCCAGGGCTGTTGTAAGCTCTAAATGAGACAACATACATAAAACAGGGTTTAAAACTAGATCAAAAACAGCGTCTGGCCCATATGGTTGTTCGCTTTGGTCCACTTACCTGTGTGCCCATTAGCAAGAGAGGGGGTTAACAGTCTATGGCTCTTTCATTGCCTTGAAGAAATCGTGAGAGGCTAGATGCCAAAAGGTCTTGAGTGGGGAATCAGGCAGTAGGTGAATGGCCAGCTGGCAGACCTGAGTGATTTTTGCAAGATGCTAATGAGACTTTTAATTTAATGGAAAGTGAGTCTGGGCTTGAACCTGAGAGCCCTATAGAGAAGGGTGGGGAGTTTCGAGAGACTTCGGGCTTTTTCATGCTCTGCTGTTTCACTACCAGCCTACCCTGGGCCAGACTCTTTCCCTCTCTGAACCTCTTTATCTGTCAAAGGGTTGACAGAGGCTAGCACTGCCTGGCTGCCTCGGAGCCTGGTTGTGACGCCAGCAGTGTGTAAGGTTCCTTAGTCAGGGGGCCTTCGCAGAGGCATCTTTGTTCCTTGCCACAAGGGTGATGCTGTGACTGACAGAGCCGTCTCCTGATCCACAGGCTTACAACTGGCAGGGAAGGGCCGGCTGTGCCCCCACCTCTCTCCAGATCCCCTCTTTCTGGAATTCTAACCCACATCCTAGCTTGCTTATGCCAGTTGCATCTTCTCCAGTGAGGAAAACAATGCCATTTGGAGGCAGGAGGTCAGAGATTGCTGAGGATACACCCCTTTGCCAGGGCAAGCCTGAGCTTGCCCACCGGCTGCTCAGAGTGGGTACTTCCCCTAGACCACAGACTCCCCGATGCATTCATTCTTGTCAGCAAGATAGGCCCAGATGCTCTTTCCCAAATGATGCTTCTCTCCAGGAACCTGGTTACCCTGGTTACCTGGCAGGGGCAACTGTCTCCTGCTAAGGGAAGGTCTTCAAAGTAACCAGTGCTTTACTCAGACCAGAGAGGCCAGGGGGAAGAGGTGGGCCTCTGGGCCAAAGGAGAACAGTCATTTAGTACCATATCCCTCATCACTCACTAGTGATTTGCTTACTCCTTCCATTGTTCATTCACTCAGGCATTCATTTGATTTTATTCTTTCACCAGTTTGGTCATTTGCTCATTGATTCACTCATTTACTCAAACATTCATCTGTCCACCAATCCACCCATCTATCCTTCCATCCCTCCACCCTCTATCCCTTTACCTTGCCATCCACCTCTCCATCCACCCCTTTATTTGGTAGGTCAGTAATTAAATTAGCCAGGCAATCGATAGACACATATGAACTCCTCTGTTCAAACTACTGTCATTCTCTGGCAGGGCATTAACATCCAGGGCCAGGCTACTATGTGCTAGGCACGGTGCCGATCTCTTAACATACTTGATCTTCACATTAATCCCAGAGGCAGGTACTAAGCTCCCCACATACAGAAGAGGAGAATAAGCCCAGAGAGACTGGGTGACCTCTCTAGAGACAGTCAACAAGTAGGAGACAAAGCTAGGGTCCTAGCCCCGGTCTTCCAGTCACTGTAGCCCATACCTTTTCCAGCTTTTGTTTAACATCACTGTTTCCAGAGTGCTTTTACATTCCCTTCACACTTACCACAAGCCTGGGAGATGTGGCCACCTTGTACAAATGAGCAAAGTGTGGCTCGGAGAGGTTGAGTGAGATGCTGAAGACCACAAGCTGCTAAGGACAGCGTCTGAACTTGAATTCAGGTGGCCTCACTGTAAAGAGGTCTGTTCTTTCTACAGCATGTGTGCTCTGCGAATTAGCCACATGGGGCAGCAAGATCTGAGTGGCTCTGGCCACTGGGTATTTAGAAAAGAGCTCTGAGTTCTGGGAAGGGAGCATTGAATGGGTGTTGGGGGGGCAGAGAAGGATTTCTGAAGGAGGAATTAATCAAGCCAGGCCTGGAAGGATAGGGGAAAATGTCACCAGGTAGAGAGCACTCCAGTGGGACAGAGGTACAGAGAGTGTTTAGGAGTTTGGCTAGAGCAGAAAGCTTGTGATAGGCAAAGGAAGGAGATGAGGCTAGAATATAGTGTGTGTGTGTGGGGGGGGGGGGGGGAGGGGTCTTCCCTTCTTCCCTTCCAGACAGACTCCTCAAAGAGTTCAGAAGGACTTTTCTAACTCACAAATCTGATTGTACCCTCTTATTTGAAAGCCTTCAATTTTCCTTTTCATTTCTGCCATGATCAAGTCTACACTTTGTGTCTGACTTACCAGCCCTTTGTCCCCCATCACTCTGCCTGGGCACCCACCCTACCCACCAGCAGTCCTGCTCACAGGGCATCCTACCTCTGACATGCCTGTGTGGGTGCTTGGATATGCTAGCTTCTCCCAGCAATGACTCAGGAGCAACTTTTGTTTCAAGGAACCGCATGGGCAGGCCCGCCACTCCCTGGCTGGCCTCCTGCATCCAAAACAAACAGTCTGGCGGGCAGCATGTGGGCACCAAAACGAAGTGGGGGAGGGCATTTCAGGATAACCAGGAGAGCTTCCAGAGAAAAGCCTCTTTGTTGTTAGAAAATGAAGATGATGAATCCTGGAATGGGGCTGGGGAGAAAGGGGTGGGTAGCTTCTCCAATGGCCCAGTAGACGCAATCATGATAGCTACTATTGAGCACTGCTGTGCACTGAGCCCCATCCTCACAATCTCTGTACAGCAGAGGGATCACTTGGCCAATGAGGAAACTGAAGCTCAGAACACTTGAGTGACTGGTTCAAAGTTACCCAGCCAGCAGGCAGTAGATTTGAACTCAGATCTGTCTGGCACCAACAGTATCCCCTTGCTACAGTATCATGCGACAAAAAGCTTAAATCACGGAGATGTGATCATTTAGGTATTTGTAAAAGTAGCTTTTCTAAACAATGTTGGTCGTCTGTCTATGACAAAGAGCCTGAATCAATCAAGGGGTGATAATGCAGAGACTGAGCTTTCTGAATAGTGTTGTTGGTTTGCCATATTGGATGCAGAACTATATTTGTTGACATTTGATTGACTTAAGTGAAAGACAAGAAAGAAACCAGCTTCCTAGGCAGATCCAAGTGCTCCACTGGAAAGGCGGCGGCAACCATGAGGGACCAGAACCATGTGGCAGTGTTCAAGATGGCATTCTGGGCCATGCCAGGACATGGCAGTCCCTGGTCTTTCAGAGCTGGGCCCACAAATCTCCCAGCAATGACTCAGGAGCAACTTTTGTTTCAAGGAACCATTCTCCCAGGCGCCTGAGCCCATGTCCAAGACAGGTGCTATGTGGGGCTCAACATCTGGAGGTAAGCCTGGAGACTTGGGATTAAGTCACCAGGAATGAGTCTTGAGTAGCTGTATACCACGTTCATGCCCAATCTGTCCAACTGACTTCTTGTCAGGCTGTCCTTCACTGTCCTTCACGTCACAAGACCCTTTATAGGCCTGGAACCTGCCTACTTTCTGCTGTCCTCTCTTCCCAAAGCCCCCTGGCAGGGGACCTGCCTCCCAGAAACATGCCACTATTTCTTGGCCCTCCTTTCTGTAGGGAATGAGGCTACAGAGATAATTAAGGCATGGTCCCTGTCCCGAGGAAATCATGGTCTCCTGGCACAGGCACCCCTATAATTTAAAAATGGCAGTAGTGGTCACAGAGGAGAGAGGTTCACTTCTCTCTGAAAGTCCAGAAAGGTTCCAAAAGATGATGAGTTTTGACTGGGGTATTAATGGTTGCCTCTCAGGGTAGGCGAGTTTTATTGGTAAGGAGTTTAGGGAGTAGGATGGGGCTAGAGGGAAAAGCCATTGTGGGCAGAGGAAACAACATGAAAAAAGAAACAGAGGGAAAATAATCAAAATGTCCATCAACAGGAGAATAGATAAATTGTGCTTTATTCATAAAATGAAATATTACATAGGGGGTAAAAAAGAAGACCCTATTACAGCACTCAAGGACATAGATAAATCTCACAGACGCAAAGTTCAGCAAAAGAAGTTAGACGCCAAAGAGTACATGACATGGTGTGTAATTACAATTACATGAAGTTCAAGAACAGGTCATACTGATCTATAGTGATAGAAATCAGAATAGTGGTAATCTCTGGCTGGCATAAGAAGCCTTTTGGGGTGTTAGAAATGTATCTTGGGGCACCTGGCTGGCTCAGTCGGTGGAGTATGCAACTTTTGATCTCAGGGTTGTGAGTCCAAGCCCCACGCTGGATATAGAGATTACTTAATAAAATCTTAAAAAAAAAAAAAAAAGGGCAATGTATCTTGATCTGAATGGTGGTTAGAGTTTATTGTGCTTCAAACTTAAGAGTTGCAGATTTTGCAGTATGTATTCGTCATCTTGGGCTGCTGTAACAAAATAGGGTGGCTTAAACTTATTTTTTTTAATATTTTAAATCTTTCAATATTTTTTAAAAGATGTATTTATTTACGAGAGAGAGAGAGAGAGAGAGAGAGAGAGAGAAACGCAGACACACAGGCAGAGGAAGAAGCAGGCTCCATGCCAGGATCCTGACGCGGGACTTGATCCTGGAACTTCAGGATCACACCCTGGGCCAAAGGCAGGCGCTGAACCGCTGAGCCACCCAGGGACCCCCCTCTTTCAATATTTTAAATAATGTACTTCTCACAGTTCCGGAGGCTGGGAAGTCCAGTTTTACTGACATGGAAATGTGATTCAGTCCTGGGTGAGGGTTTTCCTGGCTTGCAGATGGCTGCTTGCTCCCTGAGTCTTCACATTGCTGGGAGGCAGTGGGGACAGCAGCTCTGGTGTCTCTTGTTACAGGGACACTAATCCTATTGGGTCAGCACCTCCCCCTCCTTATGACCTCCTTTAATTTTAATTACCTGCATAAAGGCCCTATCGCCAAATACCGTCACATTGAGGGTGGGGGCTCCAACATACTAATTTGTGTGTAAACAACAACAAAAGAACGTGTGTGTGTGTGTGTGTGTGTGTGTATGTTTGGGGGTGGGGGACACAATTCAGCCCATAACACCACATTGAAGTCATATTTCTAAACAATACAAAAACAGAGAAAAAATAATAATACCCCAAAGTCAATTCCTCTCTGCCAGAGATTCGAATGCAGTCGGTCTGGGGTGGGGTCTTGTCCCAATACTTTTTTTTTTTTTTTTTTTTAAAGCACTCCCAAGGATCCTACTACGCAGCAGGGCTCCAGACGCTAAGACGGCCTCGCCGGGCCGCTCTAGGCCTTGAACCTGGCAGGAGGAGCCGCCGCTGCGCTTATCCTGGAATGCACAGACTGCAGTGCCGGATAAGGAAATCAGTGCAAAGCTCTCTTTTATCTGGAGGAAGTCGTGCATGAAGTGCTGGTGCAGAGGTGGCTGCTGAGGTCCCAGCGCCGGGCCCGTCGGGCTGGTCCGGGGGCCGCTGCACCGGCTCTCGGCCCGGGCCCTGCGCGCACCTGCACCGCCGGCTCCTGGCGGGGGGCCCAGGCTTAGCATCTCTTTTGAGCCTCAATGTAGCCCCGCTGAGGAGGCAGGAAAGCCGTGATTGGAATAAGCCGCGGTGGCCCTGGGTGAATAATTGTGAATGGAATCCGCGCCGGAGACTTGTGGTTCTCACAGCTGCAGGGTGGGGGGGGTGGGGGGGGTGGGGGGGGGACCACCATGGGAATTCGGGGAGTATTGTTCAGCGCGGGCTGCACCTTCCATTGTTGGGCTCTAATTACAGCTTTTGTTTCACCATAAAGTACAGTTATTAAATGCTGGCCGGAACGGAGCCGTCTCTACAGGCCAGGGGGGCGGCGAAGGCACGCTATTTTTAGAGCTACCCCTGCTGTGCTGGGGGAGGGGCGGGGGGTGGGTAGGAACCTGCCAGCTTTGGGGTGAAAGCGAATTCTTTCTGAGGGAGGCGGACAGCGCTGAAAATGAAGAAGCCATCCCCGTCCTGCTCTGGTCTCCAGAAGTCCCTTTATTTATACATATTTACTTTTGCAGCCAGAAGGGGGTGTGGGGTAAACTTGGGAAAGCAAACTGAAGTCCCCCTGTATTATGAGTCAAGGTCTTCCAGCGAAACAGACTGATTGGGACATAGATATAGAAAGATATAGATAGACAGTAGGCGTAAAGATACAGACATACGAGAAAGGAGACTTTTTAGAGGAATTGTTTCAGGTGGCCATGGAGGCTGAGAAGTCCATGATCTGCTCTCTGCAATCTGGAGAGCCAGGAAACCTGGTGGTGTCATTCAGTTTGAGTCCAGGAGCACGGATGTCTGAGGGCAGGAGAAGATGGATGTCTCCTCGGCCCAGGCAGCCACAAGTTCACCTCCCTCCACCTTTTTTGTTCTTTTCAGGCCCTAAATGGATTGGATGATGCCTACCCACATTGGGGAGGGAGATTGTTACTCAGTCTATCAATTCAAATGTCAATCTCTTTCAGAGACATTGTCACAGATACATGCAGAAATAATGTCTTACCAGCCATCTGAGCATCAGTCAAGTTGACACATAGGACTGGCTATCACATCCCCCTTGCGCTGGCATCCTTGGTCCCTCTAAGGGAGCCTCTCCACCTTCCCCAATACCATATCCACAGGATGCTGCTCTCTAGATGTACCAAACTCCTCAAGATCCTGGACCACAATGATACCTCCATCCCAGTCCCCCCAGATATGTGTGTGTTTTACAGCGATCAAAGTAATTATGATCACTTTGCCAAGTAAAGTGTTTTAAGTGTTTTAGAGCAATCAAAGTAATTCAAGAACCTACCCACTGCCCAGGTGAGAGATTCTAAAATGTATCATTCGTCTTGGTCAGGTAAGCTCAGGCATCTTATTCAGGTAAACTGAATAAGACAATCGTGTATATTGGTGAAGCCATTAATGTGTCCCAGACACCTTGCTAAGAGTGCATATTTGCTAACATGTGTTATTTCATTTAAGACTCATGATGAGCTGTAAAGTAGGAATTATTATCAACTCCAGTTTACAGATGAGGAAATGTTGAGGATCAGAGGAGTAAGGTAAGGAGCCCAAGGTCACAGCTGGTCAGTGCAGATGGACTTCAGAGCCCTAGCTCCTAGGGGAGCCCCTGTCTTGGGGTGGGACCCACGATGTCCACAGGGTTTGTGCTGGGAGCTGTGACTTCTGCTTCTCTTCCTCTGGGGCCAAGACATGGCAGCCCTCCCAAGTGCTTGAGGCATTGGTTCTTGTTGTTGAAGGCAAATATACTCTTCAGATAAACACAAAGATGGATGAGAGAATCCAGTGGCCTTTAACTCAAGGAGGAGCTTGGTTGAAGTGGGACAGGTGAGTTGCAGGGGTCTGAGGAGGAATTCCCACAGGCCAAAGAATGTGTGAAGCCCTAGATGGACTCATTCCCAGATCCTCTTCCAGCTCTGTCTGGAAGAAAGAGCCCTTTACCTTCTAGACTGTTCCTCTACTTAAGTACCCAGCACTGGCCCTGGACAAGCACCTTGGCTTCAGAAAATCTTCCTTTTCATGCTTTCATGCCACACTGGAGCAAGAGTTTACAAGTTTGGATGGGAGCAGGCATTCTGTGCTTCACAACTTTAGGGCTTACCAGCATCCCAGACCTTCCACATGTGGTCAGGATAATTAAAGTAGGACCTTACTGGGGAGTGTGATGGGGCTGGAGCCTCACCAGACCCCAGAGATCACGGAGGTGCTGAGGAATTTTAGAGGTTCTGTAGAATAGGGGTCCTAAGGCAGGACACCCCTGCTTCTGCTCCCTAAAAATCTTGGAGGCAATTATCTGTCCTTATTCCTTTTTCTTTTTTTCCTTGTTGAGCCTGGAGTTTGGGTTGGCTGCTGACCTGTTCTGAAACCCTGTTCTCATACCTCTGTGAACATGATTTGTGCATAGTCTCTCATACCTCTTCCCTGAAGGATTGTGCTCCAGCCTTGGGACACAAGAATAAGCTCCAGAAGGAGCATCCAGTCACCTGACCTGTATTCTGGGCAGGTCACTTAATCCCACCCCACCCTGGGTAATTACTGAGACTCATCCTTCCTATCGCTTGGCTGAAGTCCAGTGCGTGGGAAGGCTGGGAGGGCCAGCTTTCTGACTCCTTAACCAGAACAGCAACCCCACTGACTGCTGCGGGATTCATCTGTACACTGAAAAACAGGGAAGAGCTCTTTTTTACTCTCTGCCACCCAGTTTCTGGAAGGGACACCATAGGAACAAAGCTGGGTTTGCAGACTGTTTGGTTCATGTTCAATGCTTGTTTTATCTTGATTCTGATTTCTAGTGAGAACAGGGGTTTACTTCTGGACTTCCTTCTTCTCTCTACTTCTGATTCTGACTGCCCATGAAGTAGGCTGGTGGCCTTCATCATTGAACAGATATTTCTGTCCTAGGCACGGAGGATAGGGTGATGAACAAAACTGATAGAAACTGATAGAAAAGGGTCGCATTCTAGAGTGATGTGCAGAAAATAAATGAGATAAATAAGTAAAATACATAATGTATAGGAAAGGGATCAATGCTAAGGAGAAAAATATAAAGCAAGGAAGAAAGACATGAATTGTCCATGAGGGGAGGTCAAATATTTCAGAGGTGACGAGCACTCAGTGACTTTCTGTGTGATTTTTGGATCAGTCATGTGACTTGTCTACACTGCCCTACTTTGTGTTGTCAAAAGGGTTAATTCTCTGTGGAGGATCCTGGGTACTGCATGTAAGCATACAGAACGGACTTGATGAATATTTTCGAATGAAACATCAAAGTGCTTTACACACTGAAGGTGTGATGAGGAGGAGAAGAGTGATATTTTCAAGGTAAATTGCAGATTCTTGAATTCAGACTCCTCCTCTCCTTTTTCTTCAGATGATGAGTAGCCATGGAATATTCCAGCATTCCTCAGTGCTGTCTGTGGGTCCTGGATGTTCTGGGTTTGTTCTCAGACTGTAATTTCAACAAGGGAATATTCCACATACTTCTTCTTTTTTAAACACCAAGAGTACTGTTATGTAATAAATCTCTCCATCCAAAAACAGGCTGGAGGAAAAGGAGAGAGAGGAGTATTATTATGGTTGTTATTATTATTATTATTATTATTATTATTATTATTTTGGTCACTACATTAATTGGCTGAGCCTGAGCCTTCCCTACAGAAGGGTGTTAACAGGTTCTGGTTATACTGCAACCTCAAAGTAGCGTTGGGGTTACCTGGCTGTTTGTCTTTGGGCAATTTGAATCACTTTTCTGGCTCTCCTCATTGTTTGTACATGTGGCTCTCAGTATCAAACAACCTTTGGGGCTTGTTGGGCAAAAACCAAAAAGGAATAATTTAAGTTCACTCAATAAATAATGTCCTGTCCAGAGTGAATGAGAGGCTCTCTGCTTCAGAGGTCTGATCTCTGGGCTAGGGTTTCCAGATCAAATACATGCTAAATTTGAATTTGAATTTCAGATACATAGGGGGGTTTTGTTTGTTTTTAGTTTAAGTATGTCCCAAATATCTGAGAATCTTTGAGGATTCCAGAGCTGGAGACTCGCTCCAGTCCCTCTAGTGAAGGAGGGCAAGCTCAAATGTCTAGAGGAATTGGAAAAGTGATATCTGGATTTTTATGTGAAATTATCCTTTCTTTTATTTTTTAAAGGTTTTATTTATTTGAGAGAGAGAGAGCGTGCACAAGCAGGGTTGGGGGGCGGGGGGAGGGGGAAGCAGACCCCCCTCCAGCTGAGCAGGGAGTCCAATGTGTTGCTCAATCCCAGAACCCTGAGATCATGACCAGAGCTGAAGGCAGATGCTCAACCGACTGAGCCACCCAGGTGCCCCCAAATCGTCCTATTTTTAAATGTTAGCCACACAGTCAGTTTATAAAAACCCCAAACCGACTGTTTGAACTAAAGGAACCAGTGCTCTGGCCAGTTTATAAACTATTATCAGGCCAAACACTTTCAACCACTATCCGGATGAAGAAATGAAGCTTTAAGAAGACAGGTGTCAGCAAGGCTACAACAGCTAAGGTTTCTCAAAAGATAACAGAACTGTCACCTTGGAAATGTTGAAGATGAGCAGTCTGAGAGAGCCAGGACACGAGCATTCCATGGAAGGTGTATTCACCTCCATCAGCTTATGGGACTCTGAGAACATTCTCCATGTTCAGCACTTGGAATCACTGAGAATCAAGAAAGGCAAAGTGTCACCCTCTGCCTAAGGTCGCACAGGGAAGTCTCTTCAGATAAGTCTAGGGCCATTTTTCACTTCTCCTTTGATTCAGATGACATAATATCTTTAGGATCCTAATAAAGACGAACTCCAGATCCAATTTTCTGCTTCATAAACAGAAGGGAGTCAGAAGGCCAGGCTGAGTGCCCAGACTTTTAACCCAGTTCACAAATACAGAAGGAGGTAAGTCGTCAAGATTCAGCCATGGAACCAGGTCATCGGCATGTACCTCGTGTCTTCTGTCTCAGCAGCTGAACAGCTTGTCCTGCCACTGAACGTCGCCTTGTCTCCTGTACATCTTCACATAGGAAGGATGTTCTGAAAGGCATTGATAACGATTTCGAAGGGGGGGAAGGATGTGATCTAAAGCTGTGCATGGGGAAGGAAAGGAAGGACGCAGATGGAACAAATATTTATTGAGAACCTAGCGTGTACCATGCACTTTGGAGGGTGTGGCATATAATTCTTCCCCAGCTCTTTGCCTGTCTGAATAATGCTCATTTTTCAGGTTTCGGCTCAACACCTTCCTAGAGTACCCCTCCCTCTCTTTAACTTGCTCTGTTTCTCCACTGCATTAAAATCTTGCTTATTTAAGGACCTGCGCCCCCTCACAGATTGCAGGCTCCACGAGGGCAGGATGGTGTCTGTCCTAATCTCAAGATGTACACCTAGCGGGTCTCATGAGATTCGGCGCATAGCAGGTGCTCAACAAATAGGTTAGGTATTCTTACGAATAGTCACGAGCATACACATTCATGCTGCAACTGTCCTGAAAGAATCTGAATTCTTCGTTCTGTACGTTTCTCTAAGCGCCCTTGTCCTACAAAGTTAGGAAGCTGAGCTACTAGCTCTGGGGGAGAAACGGTTATGAGCGAAGAGTTGGCGCGCAGAGCTGTAGAGGGGTTTTCCTTCAGGTCACGCAGTAGCCTGCGCAGGGATGCTTCCTGGACCGATGATGGAACAGCTTGCAAACAGATGATGCGCACACGAACCAAGCCTGTCTTTAAAGATCCCAGGGCCGCGAAGCTTTGGGCGATGACGTCACAGAACCCCGAGCTCCCCCGCCCCCGCTCCACGTCCACCCCGCCCACTCCGAGCCAAGCCCCTTGGTGCTCCAAGACTACCAATCCCAGGAGGCACCGCAGCGCAGGGGCCCAGAGCTCCCCGCGCAGTCCGCCCCGACGCGCCGAGGCAGCCTCCTCTGGAACTAGGAAGACGCCCCAGGCCCGGCCCGCCACGCCGCCGGGACCGCGCGCGGGGCCTGCCGGGACTTGTAGTCTCCGCGGGCTGGGCGTGCGGGCTCCGGAATCTCGGCCGCCGTCTGGGGGCCGCGGCGGCGCGGGCGCGCGTGCGCAGTGCGCGGACGGGCCGTCGCGGGCGCCGCTCCGGCAGCTCGGGGCCGGTGGGAGCCGGGGCCGCGGCTGCGCGGTGCGGAGGGCCGAGGGCCGACGTGAAGTTGGGCGTGAGAAGCGCGGCCGCTCCGGGGCGGGGTGGGCGGGGCCGGGCTCCGGGAGCGCCGCGCCGGCTGGGGGAGAGCAGGGAGGCGTCCGCGCGTCCGCCGAGGGGCCGGCGGGCGCTGGTGAGTGCGGGGCGGCGGGCGGCGGGCGGCGCGGCGGCCCGGGCTGCGCCGCACCTGGGCGAGGCCGCGGCGCCCGCTCACCTGCGCGCGCGGGCTGCGGGGCTGCGGGGCTGCGGGGCTGCGGGGCTGCGGGCTGCGGGGCTGCGGGAGGGGGCGGCGTCCTCTTCCCGCGACTCGTTTATTGTTTCTCCGATTCGGCCCCCGGCGGCGTCCGGCGCGGGAGGGCGGGGGCCCGGCCGGGGCGGGCGGCGGCGCGCGGCTCCCGGGGGCGCCGTGCGGGGATTCCCGGCGGCCGACGCCTGTCGGGGCCGCTCCGCCTCCGGGGGCTCGGCCGCCGCGGGCAGCGTTTCCTAGCGTCTTCCTGCGCTTTCGCTTTAGGACTCGGCGAGGCGGCAGGCGGCCCCGCCCCGGGCGGCGGAGTCCGGCTTCACCTCCGCGGGTTCGCGGCGCGGGGGCCGCAGGTGCCTCGCCCAAGGTCACGCAGGTAGGAGCGCGGAGGCGCCCGGCTGGCACCCCGGCCCCGGAGCCTGCAGGCCAGCTGCCCGGCGGCCCTCGGCGGTTTGCGGTTTCTCGCCGATGCTTTCTATTGACCCTCCTGGATAGGTCGTCAGCGGGGGAAAGTTGTCACAGTGAAAACGGTCCTGTTATCTATAGCGCCCGTTGCCTTCGTGGAAGCGGAGTGGCGCGGAGCCGCGGAGCCGAGCATCTGCCCGGGCTGCGCGCGGCGCTCGACGCTCCTGCTTGGGGCGACCCCAGGGGAGGCTTGAGGCCGGGAGGCGCGCGCAGCCGGGGCCGGCCCACGCTCCTCTCCCCACCTTTCTTACTCTGATCGATCGGTCGCTGGATCGTCGCCCGCTTCTGCAGGACTCGCTTTGTTTTAATGAAGTCAGCTGCCTTTGTGAATTAGTTTTCTAACTAGAAGATCTTATTTCCTGTGTGTTTAACGACTGGAACAAGCAGCGCACTTAGGAGGTTGATCACCATTGTCCTTCCGTCTTGCAACCTCTGATCCGTCGGCTTTATTACTCTCCACCCCCCACCCAGGGGCTCAGCTTACATACTTTCTATGTAGGTGTAATGCCCCTGAAAACACTGGAAAGCGAAATTTGGCCCAGCTTTATAGGAATGGGAGAGAAACACGCAGAAAATCAGCCTGGGAAGCTAGAGAATCTTGATTCTCTAGAAATCAAGGGAAAATCTAGAAAATCATTCCGTGAAGCCAGAAATCAAGCTGTGAAGCTTTTCTTCCCGATGAGAAAGGCTCTAAGATAGGAAGATTCATTCTAAAATGCCTGTTGGTTTTCGTGCTCCCAATTTTCGTATTAATACACTTGTGCAAAAAAAAAAAAATATTTCCCCAAATAAAGTCTGTTTAAATAGTCCTCATCTTGGCCAAATCTTCCCAAGGAAAATTACATTTTAGGATATTTATAGATTTAAACAAGGATGCCTGAGCTTAGTGGAATTCGAGTTAATGGTTAATTTATTTTATAGTGCTATAAACCCTACAGAATATCCATTGATGAGGTTTCTCTTGAAGAGCGAGCCATATCAAGGAATATCGGGGAATATAGCTGGGAATTTGCTTTTGGTGGCAAGTAGTGGGTAACTTTTGGGACTTGAGGAGTTGTGATTTATACGTATTGAAACTGCTTCATATTGCACTTTATCTTGCTAATTAGTGGTTTTATGGTTGCTTTGGGGGGAGGGAAGTAGCAGCTTTGTATCTTTTTATCCTCCAGCTTTAACAATGTAGCAACATAGGAAAGAGAGGTGGTGTGTCAATTGGAAATTGTCATAGACCAGGAGAGACAGTAAAACAGGATAAGTATACAATTGTTAGGAAACTGCTATGAATTCATAAGCCGGAAGGACCTTTTTAGAAATGTTTAAGGACATTAAGAATAGCATTGGGCTATTTTCTTTAAAAAGCCGCTGTGGGCAGCCCTCCCGTATTTATTGTTAACATATAGGATATGACAATATTGAAGACTCCTGGGAAAATATTTAGGAAAGATGGAAACATTTTATATTTTTACAGAGGCTTTTCCTCTAGAAATGTCTAATGCAGCTTAAAAACAAAACAGAAAAGGACTTTTACTTCTGCCTGAAAGTTCTTTTAGTCCTGCTGCAAAACTTGTATTTTGACTGTATGATGATTTGAACCCAGAATGAAATCTATGAAATAACCTATTAACATATTTTAAGTTGGACTTTGATAACGAAATATTACTGGATTTTAAGAAGATTTTATTCATTTATTCATGAGAAACACAGAGAGGCAAAGACATAGGCAGAAGGAGACGCAGGCTCCCTGTGGGGAGCCCGACGTGGGACTCGGTCCCACGACCCTGGGATCACGACCTGAGCCAAAGGCAAATGCTCAACCACTGAGCCACCCCGGCGTCCCAGAAATATTACTGGATGTTAAATTGTTGTTCTGATTTAAATCTGTCATTTAAGAATGAGAGAGAGAAATTGTATTCTGAATACAATATAGTAATTATTCAGATGTGATAACATTCTGCTTTTATGAGGTCAAAACTTCAAGTGCTATAGTAGTAACTGCCTCAGCTTTGAGCTGAAGTAACATACAAATACTCCTCCACATGCTTGAGCATTTTACTTCTGTTAATATTAAATTTTGATTTTAAATTTCAAGATGATTCTCCTATTTCCGATCTGCAATAATAAAATGGCTTCAGTAGGAAATAAATATTAAAGCTGAGTTTTTAATTGTTTTGACCATTTGTAAGTAAACAGCATTTAGAAAGGTATTGACATGATATCAGAGAAGAGTTCTTAGGACAGAAACTTCTGGTAGTTTTAGATGCTTGTATGTAATGCTTAATTATTTTTAGAAACATAGAAATATGGGATGTTTTTATCCAAAAATAAAAATTTCTGTTGATTCTTGTTATAGCAGTAGGACTCTGTTGTGCTTAATGAGTAACATTAAACCATTGAACTCTGAGTAATATTTTTTCCTAGTAGCTGCTGTGTCGTACAGAATATCTGAGCTTATAATTCCTAGAAGATATTTAAGCAAACATATTTGCTGTTTATTTTGATGAGCCTTTTGATTAGTTGAATTGCTTTGATTCAGGGAAATCGTGTTTGGGGGATTTTATATCAGAATTTGAATTGGAATGTCTGTTGACTGTAAAAGAAAGTCAGTGTCATTTAGGATATTTTTTAGCATTTAAATAAGCCTTAGAGTCTTATATATTTTTTTCCTACACGGAAACCTTGTAATTGTCACTGTGATAGTTTTATTTTCCAAAAAGTTGTGGTTTTACCCCTTACACAGCCTAGCCTCTTAGCGTTTCACCAGTGAACTCTGGGTTCTGTGCTCAGTTTACCCTGTCCTCGAAGAAAGGACAGTCACAGGCACTTAGAACTGGAAGCAGTCTCAGAGGACTTCTAATGTAGCGTCTTACCCAGTACAGTAAATCCCCTGTGAGAATGTTCATGTCTGGTGTTTCCTCTCATTACTAAGGGCATGATGCTGTTCCATATATCATCAGGTTAGTGAGCAGTCTGAGCTTGGTGAAAACAAACAGAAGACAGTTTTATTTTTCACCATTCACTGCTTTCAACTATGATATTCATAGGATCTTCCTCCCCCTCCCCACCCCGAACCTCATAACATCGTGGACAAATGATAGCTTTTTCCATCATTTATAGCTATTAAAAGCTCCAGTCTGTCTATTTCAGTTTAAACCTTCAGTCTCCTATTCAATTTTAAGTTCCTCTCCTCTCTTACCCCAGTGTCAAGCCACTTAACTACTTGAACTACTTGGAGTGGGGAGGAATTGTGGTATGCTCCCAGAATTCCTCTTTCTCTTTCCTCTTCTGGATCTACTTGGTTAGGGACTTGTAAGAAGAAAAATGGAAAAAGAGAAGTCTATCTTACTGGGTGCTGTTAAAGCCCTCTTTTGATTAACAGTGGCAAAACATTGATGTCCACTGATAGGCGTCCACACTGGACTCTCACAGAGAGACTCCCCACTGCACCTAGTTCCTGAATATGAAATTTGCTGTGGGCTTACACTGCCATATCCTCATCCCTGACCTGTCATCCCACCCTCTGGTTCCTAGGAGTGTGTGGGGGGTGAGATGCATTGGGGATCTTTTCTCCCCGCAGCCAGATTTTTTGATAACAGCAAGATAGCTCAAGTCTAGCTATCTTCTGCAGCTTCCATTTAACCCACTGGAAACTCACTTCCTTGTGATGCCAAGTAATGGTATGCCAGCTGCATAAATGCCCCCTTTTGTGCCCTTACATTGCATATTAAATGCCCCTGCTCCGACAGGTACAGGGCAACCACTCAGCGTACTTGATAAGTAGGCAGTGAACTACGGAATGGGTTGCCGGTCTCTCCTTGTAGACTCTTCTTGGTGAATGACTCTGTTAGAGGGCTCCTGCCACTGTTTTGGGGTGAATACCCCCTTCCTTTCCATGTGTTCTCCCTGAAGACTTAGAAGACTTTCAGTTTTTTCCCTCTCTTCTGTCAAATGCTTATATCAAATTATGGTAAGGTATTGATTAGAGTGCCAGAGCCCTGAAGGGGGTGTGTGTGAGGGAAGGGATGTCAGTGCTGGGCTTCCTGGATGTTTGATCCTTGATGTCTATATATCCACAATTTTGGGTTTGTTAGCAAATTTGGGACAACAGGGCTAGTCCCACTCAACACAGTTAACAAATAATAGTGAAGCCCTGTGGGCCTAATGATGTCTCACTGTGAAGAACTTAAGTTTTTTCTCTTTTTTTTTGTTTGTGTCTCTGGTTTTTGTTTTGTTTTTATTTTTTTGGCTTACTTCCTGGTTCCTGACCGATGAAGTATTAACTGTGAATATATTAATTGATGACTGTAACTAACTATACTTTAGACTGAAGGATACATATGCTGGAAGGTTTTAATAATACAGTTTTATCTCTTCTTGCCTCATACTAGCTTTACTAAAAATACAAATACAAATAGAAATATAGTGTTTGAACTTTTTTCCTTCCATAGTCCAAGCAAACCAGTCAGTTAAATCTGCTAAATGATTTTTTATCTAATGAGGAAAAAGAAAGTTTCTGTCTAGAAACTGAAATATTAATGTTCTTTGCAAGAACATGGGTGGGTCTAGAGGGTATAAGGCTAAGTGAGGTAATTCAGCCAGGAAAAGACAAATACCATATGATTTCACTGGATTCATGTGGAAGTTAAGATACAAAACAAATGAACAAAGAAAAAAGAGACAAAAAAGACCCTAGCTTCTTAGATACAGAGAATAAACCGGTGGTTGCTAGAGGGGAGGTGGGTGGAGGATGGGTGAAATAGGTGAAGGGCATCAAGAATACACTTATCTCAGTGAGCACTGAGTAATGTATAGAATTGTTGAATCACCATATTGTACACCTGAAACTAATATAACACTGTGTGTTAATTATACTTGAATTAAACAATTGTGGAGGAAGAAAATATTTGTGGCAGTAATTATGGGCTCCTTGATACTTCATTCAACAAGTAGTTGAGTGCCTTCCATGTGACAGGCACTGTTTTAAGTGCTGAAGAAACAATAGTAGATACACACAAAAATCACTGCTCTGATGGATTGTACATTCCAGTGTGGGGAAACAGGTAAATAGGTAAATGATATTGTTTGTTAGCAGCAAATGCTAAGGAGAATAAAACAGGAAAGGGAGATAGGAAGTGGCTGTATAGTTCGCTTTTGCAATTTTAGATAGCATCAAGATAGGTTGTCACTTTTTCTCTGAGAAAGCGATATTTGAGTTCAAAGGCCTGAGTGGGGAGCTTGTCTGACATAGTAGGAAGTCCATCGGCCAGATGAGTGACCGAGGGGGTGCTGGGATACGGTTTGGGAGGCATAGGTGAGGCCTGTATGTCTTTGTAAGGGCTTTGGTTTTTACTTTGAGTGAGATGAGATCCCATTGAAACAATAGTTCTTAACCTTGGCTGAACACTGGAATTATCTGGGGAAATTTAAAAATGTACTGATGTTGGGGTGCCTGGATTGCTCAGTCAGTTAAGCGTCTACCTTCAGCTTTCTGCTCAGTGGGGATTCTGCTTCTCTCGCTCTCTCAAGTAAATAAAATCTTTTTAGAAAAATGTACTGATGTCCAAATCCCATCTCTAAAATTTTGTTTCATTTCTTCTCTCTCTCTCTTTTTAAAAGTTTTATTTATTTAAGTAATGTCTACACTCAGTGTGGGGCTCAGACTTATAATCCTTGAGATCAACAGTTGCATGCTCTTCTGACTGAGCCAGCCAGGCACCCCCTGCCCCCCATTTCCAGAGTTTCTGATTTAATTGGTCTGGGGAGGTGTCCAGCCTTGGCATCAGGATTTTTAACAACTCCTAGGTAATTCTAATAATAAGCCAAGGTTAAGAGTTTTGAGCAGAGTGACATTACCTGGTATTGAAGTGCCTGGGTTCCAGAGCCAGACTCCTCTGGTTTGAATCTGAGCTGTGCCACTTCCTAAACCTGTGACCTTGGACAACTTATTTTTAAAATTCTCTGTGCTTTATTTTCTCATCTGTAAAGTTGTTATAAGGATTAAATAAGCTAATATTTAAATATTTAGGACAGTGCTTGGCCAGTAGTAAAATGTGTTTATTGAATAAACACTTGAATATATGTTTTAATGGGATCACTCTGTTGTGTTGAGAATAATAAAGTGAAGGGGGTAAGAGCAGAAGCAAGGGACAGTCATCTAGTTGAGAGCTGATGGTGGCCTGGACCAGAATGGCAGCCGAGTAAGTGATGAGAAGTAGTGGGATTCTGGATATGCTTACAAGATGGAGCCAACAGGTTTTGCTGATTGGAAGTGTAATGAAAGAGAAAGAAGATTCATTCAACTCTGGCTCTAAGATATTTTGCCTGAACAGCTGGAAGAAGGGAGTGGTTGTTTACTGAGATGAGAAAGATAGAGAGGAGCAGGTTTCTAAGGGGAATACCTAGTGCTGTTTGTTAAGTTTGAGACATCTGTTAGATGAGTAAATAGATATGTAGACAGCTGTGTACCTGAGTCTGGAGTTCAGCTGAATGTCCAGGGCTGGAGATAACTTTTGGAAGCCATCTGTATGTAGACCTGTGTGAATAAGTGAGCTCACCAGGGGACTGCATATATATAGAGAAGAGGTCTGTGGGCCACCTCCTGGAACACTCTAACATTCAGAAGTCTGGGAGATGAAGTGTTTCTCAGGATTTCTGATGTGATCTAGAATGAAAGACAATTGTAATTCTCCCCCCCACCTTTTTAAAAAAAAAAAAACCAGCTTTATTAAGGTACAATTCACCCATAAAGTGTACCATTCAGTGAGTTTTAGTATATTCACAGAATTGTGTAACTGTTACCACAATCAATTTTAGAATATTTTTTATTACCCTAAAAAGAAACCCTGTACCCTCCCATCCCTAAGCAACTCCTCATTGCCCTCATCCCTTCTATCCTTAGGCATGTGCTAATCTACTTCTGTCTTTATGGGTTTGCCCATATGGAGTTCATATCATTGGAATCATATAATATGTGGTCTATTTAGAGGACGAGGTAGTCTCATTAGTACTTAGCCCCTAGATTCATTGGATAATCATTTGGTAAAGGTGAGGGCTATAAGATCTTTCATTGTAAAGATACATTTTCCTCTTTGTAATTAGTTAAGAAAACTGTAGGGTTGATATTTTAAGACTGTGTGAATATTCTGTTCTTTAACAACCTGTTATGTGGTGGTTTTAGTGTTATTGAAGATGCTTGCTTAAATAGTAATTATGTTGGGATTGCAAAGTGCTGATTTTCGATTACTATATTTTCAAAGACTGTAAGTTCATAATATCTCTAATTCAGATGTATTATGTAGAGTTTGCCTTTTTATTGATACATCTTTTCTCTTACCAGGAAAATCTTGGTTCCTAATAACAAATAAATAAGTGTTTTATTCATATTATATATATATATTGCATGTTATGTTTTATATTGTATATTGTTTACTTTAGATATTAGTGTTATGTTATCTAAGATAGTCATAGTATTAATACATTTACAGTATCCTATAATGCACATAAAATACTATCATATATATAAAATAGTTTCAGAATGATAATACCAAGTGGGATAATAGAGTTACGGGATAAAGGTATATATGATTTTGTTAAATACTGCCATATTCACTTAAGCAGTGTTGCAGCATTTTGCATTTTCATGAGCAATGTAGAAGTACATGTTTTCTAATAGCTTCACCAATATAGTGTATTGGTAAGCTTTTGACTTTTTGCCAGTCTGATGGGTGAGAAATGATAGCTCTCTGTGACACAGACTTTTTCTATTATGAAGGGTTGTGGACATCCACAAAAGTAGACAGAGTTGTATAACTATAGTACCCATCATGTAACTCCAACAACTGTCAACCCAGGCCATGCCTGCTCCATTCCCTGCACCCAGATTATGCCAGCAATAAGTTATGTCTGTATCAGTAAATAACTCTAAACTGATAAGGATTCATTTACTTGGTGACATAATCACAATAACATTATCACACTGAAAATAAAGATCTGTTTCCTTAATACCATTAGGCAATATTCTAATATCTAATTTTCTTAAATATGTCAGTTTTTAAAAAATGGGATTTATATTTATAGAAGGTCCACATGTTGTGATTATGTCTTTTTAAGTCTTTTATTTTTCATTTTTTTATTTTTTAAAGATTTTATTTGAGAGTGAGCAAGCTAGTGGGCAAGTGTGCCTGGGACCAGGGGAAGGGGCGGAGGGGGAGGGAGGAGGAGAGAATCTCAAGCAGACTCTCCACTGAGCCTGACTTGGGAGCTCAGTGACATGGGGCTCAATCTCAGGACCCTGAGATCACAATGTGAGCCAAAACCAAGAGTTGAAGGCTCAATCAACTGAGCCATTCCAGGCGCCCCTGTCTTTTAATTTATAGGTTGTCCTCTTGTTCCTTTCCCCCTGCTTCCTTGGAATTTATTTTTGAAGAAATATGTTAATATGTCCTGAGAAATTTCTTATAGCTTGGATTTTTCTATCTCTGTGATATGGTTTTACACGTCCTTCCTTTGTTTTCTGTATTTCCTTCCAGTTGGTAGTTAGATCTAGAGGTTTGGCAAAAATCAAGCTTTTTTTTCCCTCCTCAAGGTACTTTTTTTTTTTTTTTAAGATTTTATTTATTTATTCATGAGAGACACAGAGAGACAGAGAGAGACATAGTCAAAGGGAGCCTGATGTGGGACCCCATCCTGGGACTCCGGGATCATGCTCTGAGCTAAAGGCAGATAGATGCTCAGCTGCTGAGCCACCCAGGTGTCCCATCTAAGGTATTTTCTTTTTTTTTTTTTTTTTTAAGGTACTTAGACACATGAACTCTGGTTGTGTTTTTTGTGGTGTCAATGGCAATGCTTACTGCATCTCTGTTATTTTGGGATTTTTCTTATTATGAGTGAAGTCAAGCATCTTTTATGTTTAAGGGCCATTTTTAGATCTTTTTCTGCAGAATATTTGTTTATGTGTTTTGCCCATTTTTCTATGGAACTTTTGATGTATTTTCCTTGACTTTTTTTGCATCTTCTTAAATGTTAGGGAGATTAGCCCTTTGTGATGATGTAAGTTGTAAATATTTTCTACTGGTTTTGACTTTGCTTATCAGGTTTTTGCTATCCAAAAGCCTTTAAAAAAGTTATGCATGGTCAATTTTATCAATGAATTTTTTATTGCTACTGGATATTTTTTATTAACTTTTTAGAGATTTAAGTTAATATACAATGAACTGTATCCATTTAAAGTTTACAGTCTGATGAGTTTTGACTATATTGTGGCATGTGGCTGTAGTTCTTTCACACAGAATGGTATTTCATTGTATAGACTAATTGAATTTTATTTATCTCTTAATGTGTTAATGGACATTTGGGTTGTTTCTAGTTTGAAGCTATTAGGAATAAAGCTGATATAAATATTTGTGAAATAGTCTTTGCATACATATATGTTTTCATTTCTCTTGCATAAATACCTAGGAATGGAATGGCTGGGTCATACGTTAGGTGTATGTTTGGTTTTTTTGCCAGAACTTTTCCCAGAGTGGTTGTATCATTTTACATTCCCATCAACAGTACAGAAATACTGGATGTGCCACATCTTTGACATTTCATGTTGTTGTTTTGTTTAAGTTTAGCTATCTGGTGAGTGTTTATGGTATCTTTTTAAATTCAGGATTTTGAAGTATAATTTATATATGGTAAATTTTATTCATTTTGGAGCACAGTTCTATAAGTTTTGACATGTGCATCTATTGTGTAAGTTCCATCATTTTCAAGATATACAATAGTTACATCATCAAAAAAAATGATACTTATGTTCCTTTGTAGTCTTTTTCTTTATCCTAAGCCCTAGCAATTCTTTTTTTTTTTTTTAAGATTTATTTATTTATTCTAGAGAGAGTAGGGAGAGGGGCAAAGGTAGAGGGAGAGAATCTCCAGCACACTCCCTGCTGAGTGTAGAGGGAGCCTTGTGTGGGGCTCGATCTCACAACCATGAGATCATGACCTGAGCTGAAACCAAGAGTCGGATACCTAACCACTGAGTCACTCAGGTGCCCCTCAAGCCCTAGCAATTCTTTTTTTTTTTTTTTTAAGATTTTATTTATTCATAGAGACAGGGAGAGAGGGGCAGAGACACAGGCAGAGGGAGAAGCAGGCTCCATACAGGAAGCCCGATGTGGGACTCGATCCCAGGTCTTCAGGATCACACCTGGCTGCAGGCGGCACTAAACCGCTGCGCCACCAGGGCTGCCCAAGCCCTAGCAATTCTGATCTATTTTTTATCACTATAGTTTGTTTTGTTTTTTAACTTGGATGCAGTAAGGTTTACTCTGTTGATATATGGGCCTGAGTTTTGATGGATGCGTTGTGGTGTGTCCTACCACAATTAAGATGCAGAACAGTTCCATCACTACAAAATTACCCTTTGAAGCCAACCCCTCCTTTCACCCACTGGTTTTGTTCTCTGTCCCAGTAGCTTTTGTGGTCTGGCTTCTTTCATGTAGCAAAATAGATTTTGAGATTTACCCATGTATGTGTAGTGGTTTGTTCCTTTATGTTGCTAACTAGTATTCTGTCGTATTGGTGGTATAGTTGATTCATTTATTGGTCAAAGGACATTGGGTTGTTTCTGATTTTTACCAGTTATAAATATTGTTGCTGTAGACGTTTGTACAAATTTTTGTGCCAACACAGCTTCCAGCTCACAGTAGGATTGCTGGGTTATATTATAACTTTATGTCTAACTTTATGAGAAACTGCCAAACTGTCCTTCCAAGTCACTGTATTATTTTGCATTCCCACCAGCAGTGTATGAAAGGGAGTTCACTTGTTCCACATTCTTGACAGCCCTTCATACTGTCAGGTTTTGTTGTTTTTGGTTCTTGCTCTAGCCATTCTGTTAGGTATGTTGTAGTATCTTATGGCTTTTATTTGCAGTACCTTCCCGACTAATGATTATGAACATCTTATCATGTGCTCATTTACTATTTGTATCTTCATTGACTTGTTTCTTCAGATTTTTTTGTCATTTTCCTATTTGGTTGCTTGTCTTATTATTGAATTGTAATAACTTCTTGCCTGTTCTTGGATATCATTTATCTGATAGACAGGTATGTACTAAATGTTTTTCTCATTCTGTGGTTTCTCTTTTGATTTCTTAGCAGTGTCTTTCAAAGAGCAGTTTTTAATTTTTTAAATCTGATATAACAACTACTGTATGGCTCAGGCTCTTTATATCTTAATTAAGAAATCTTTGTGTACTCCCAAGGTCATGAACACTTACTCCTATATTTTTTTTTGAAGCTTTATTGCTGTAGCTTTTATATTTGGTCATGATTAATTTCATTACATTTTTTTTTCCTACATGAGTACTTAATTGTTCTAGCACCATTCATTGAAAAGACTCCTTTCCCTATGGAATTGTCTTGGCATCTTTGCTGAAAATCAATTGACAATATGTATGTAAGAGTCTGTTCCTGGATGCTACTCTGTTCTACTGATTTATTATATCTGTCTTCTTTTTTTATCAATCCTACACTGTTTTTATTGCTGTAGCTTTTTTGTAAGTCTTAAAATCAAATAGTGTAAGTCAGCCTACTTTATTCTTTGGGAAATAGATTTGGCTTTTCTAGGTTATTTGCATTTCAATATATATCATGGAATATATATAATCTATTTTTATAAAATATTCTTTTTTAAATTGGACTTTTTAATGGACTTTTTATTGGATTATTGTATCAGTACTTCATTCTTTTTTCTGTCTGTATAATATTCCATTGTGTTGGATAGAGCACATTGTGTTTACCTGTTGATGAACATATGGGTTGTTTCCACTTTTTGGCTATTGTGAACAGTGCTACTCTTAATATTTATGTGTGAGTACCTGTTTTCACTTCTTATGGGTGTATATCTAGGAGTGAAAATGCTGAGTTGTATGGTAATTCTGTGTTCAACTTTAGAAGAACTACTAAACTGTTCTTATCAGCTGTTGTACCATTTGCAATGTGTGTGTGGGGTCCAATTTATCCACATCTTCGTCAGCATTTGTTTTCCTTTCTTTTAATAATCACCATCCTAGTGGGTATAAAGTGGTATCTCACTGTGGCTTTGATTTACAGTTCCCTAATTACCAATGATACTGAGCATCTTTTTTATGTTCTCTTTGGCCATTTGTATATCTTCTTTGGGAGAAATGTCTTTTCAAGTCTTTGCCTATTTTTTATCTAGATTGTTTGAGATGAGTTGTTATAGCTATATACTCTGGATATTAGACCCTTGTTAGATATGTAATTTGTGAATATTTACTCCCATTCTGTAGGTTCTCTTTTCATTTTCTTGATGTCCTTTGATGCAAAAAAGCTTTTAGTTTTGGGGCACCTGGGTGGCGCAGTGGGTTGTATCTGACTTTTGGTTTCAGCTCGGGTTGTGATCTTGGGGTCATGAGATTGAGCCCAGCATTGGGCTCCAGCTCAGTGCAGAGTTTGCTTAAGTTTCTCTCTCCCCCCAGCCTTGCACACTCCCTCTCTCTTAAAAAAAAAAAAAAAAAAAGCTTTTAGTTTTTTTTTTAATTTTTTAAAAAATGTATTTATGATAGTCACACACACACAGAGAGAGAGAGAGAGAGAGAGGCAGAGACACAGGCAGAGGGAGAAGCAGGCTCCATGCACTGGGAGCCTGACGTGGGAATCGATCCCAGGTCTCCAGGATTGCGTCCTGGGCCAAAGGCAGGCGCTCAACTGCTGCGCCACCCAGGGATCCCCAAGCTTTTAGTTTTTATGAAGTCCAATTTAACCTATTTTTTTCTTTTGTTGTTCATACTTTGGTGTCATACCTAAATATTCATTGCCAAATCCAAGATCACGAATATCAGCCTCCGTGTTTTCTTAAAGTTTTATAGTTTTAGCTATCTTATATTCAGATTGTTATCCATTTTGAGTTAGCTTTCATATATAATGTGAAGAAGGATTCACTTTCATTCTTTAGCATGTGAATATCCAGTTGTCCCAGCACCATATTTTGAAGAGGCCAAATTTTCCCCATTGCATGATGTTGGCACCTTTGTTGAAAATCAGTTGGCCATAGATGTATGGATTAATCTGGGCTCTCAATACTATTCCTTTGGTCTATTCTCATGGCACCACACAAGTGGATACTTTTTATTTTTGTAGAACAAAGGCACACTTGGAAGATACTGTGGGTTTGACTCCAGACCACCACAGTAAAGCAAGTATCACAATAAAGCAAGTCAAATGAAGTTTTTAGTTTTCCAGTGTATGTAAAAGTTACACTCACACTATATTGTAGTCTAATTGTGTAATATTATGTCTAAAGAAAACAATGTACATGTCTTATTTTAAAAATCCTTTATTGCTAAGAAAATGCCAACTGTCACTTGAGCTTGTAGCGAGTCAAAATCACTGATCACAGATCACCATAAAAAATGTAATAATAATAAAAAAATGTAATAATAATGAAAAGGTTTGAAACATTATAAGAATTACCCAGATGTGGCACAGAGACACAAAGTGAACAGATGCTATTGGAAAAATGGTGCCAGTAGACTTGCTCCATGTAAGGTTTGCTGCAAACCTTCAGTTTGTAAAAAAAACCACTATCTGTGAAATACAATAAAGCGAAGCACAGTAAAAAGGAACTTTGCCTGTACATTAGTATAGTGTATTAATTTTTAAAGTTTTGAATACATTTTAGAAATTTTTTAAATGTTGGGTAAGTTCATTAAAGAAACTATCTCCTCTAAGTATCAGATTTATATAAACTCTAAGTGCCACGCATATATAAACTTAGTGGATAATTTTGTTTAAAAATTTTTAGTGTGTCTTTTTCTATGGCTGCATACAGAATTGTGATTTAGATATGCAGTATATCAGGATGTGTTCCAATTAAATTTTTTTACTGTGGATTGAACAACCTTGGGCCTTTAAATGAAGAACTAGGTACATACATAATAAATTCAACCTGCCAAAAGATGTTGGTGCCAGCTCTAGAAGAATTGGAATAGAAATAGTCTGCAGATTTGCATCCACCAGGAAGGAGTCACAAATCTATAGTTTCTAGAGAAAAAAGAAAAAAGGCTAGGAACACTGCTTTTTACTCAAGTCATGGTTTTTAACTTTAATCAGTACAACAAAACTTTTAGTACTTTAAGGATCAGAATATGATATGCCTCTGAAGTCTCTTGTAATCTATAATTTTTCTCTTCTTCTCTCTCCCTCCCCCATAATAATTTATTTACTGAAGAAGCTGGGCTGTTTGACCTGCTGTTTCCCACAGTCTGACTTGAGCTAATTGAACCCCTGTGGCACAGTTTACTGTGTTCTCTACCTTCTTTATTTCCTGTAAATTGGTAGTTCAGCATACGCAGATCTAGAGACTGGATCCGATTCATATAAAAACTTTTTTTGTTACATGTTGCCGTCATAGGTGATGGTTGTGTCTTCCATTGAGAAGCACATAATAACTGCTTATCTCTCTTTTTCATGATGTTAATTTTACTTTGATTCATTTTAGTTTTAGCAATTCAAAGAGTTTTAGAGAGACGATGTGGTGTGGATGTTAAGATATAAGCTCTAGAGCTCAAGAGTCTTGGTGTATGTTTTCATTAATTATCTACTAGTTCTTAGAAAGTCACTTTCCCTTATGAGCGTTAGGTTTCTTATCTGTGAAATGGGGATGATGATGCCTATTCATTGGGTCGTTTTCAGGGTTCAGTGAGAAAATGCATGGAAAGGCACCTTGCACAGAGCCTGGCATATAGTTAGTGACCAATATGTGCTAGCTGTTGTTCTGTGAATTCAAAAATATTCTGGAATAATCTGAAAGGAAGATTATCTCGATTAATAAGTGAGGAATTTTTTTTTAAAGATTTTATCTGTTTAAGAGAAGAGTGAGAGAGGGAAAGAGAGCACAGAGGGAGAGCGAAAAGCAGACTCCCTGCTGAGCAGAGAGCCCGATGCAGGGCTTGATCTCAGAATCCTAGGATCATGACCTGAGCCAAAGGCAGATGCTTAACTGAGCCATCCATGTGTCCCTATAAGTAAGGAAATCAGTTTGGAGAGCTAATTTTTTGGCTTACCTGGGTATACTTAGGAAAAAGAGTAAGTCAGTTGTTCAGCTGAGGTTAATAGCTCTCCTTTGTTCCCATCAATGTGTATAGTTGTATTTGGTAACCACTCAGAGTAAGCTTCATTTCAAACATGGTTTTTGCCCATGCTTCATGTATATTCACATTAACTGGCCCCCAACTTGTGTTGGGAAGTAGACTCTTTGTTAAATAAATTGTATAAAGCACATTTTATGCTTGAAGTCCACTGAGAAGTACTTACTGTCAAATGTTTTTATTTTACAGTGTAATGTTCAGGCTCAGAAATGCCTTATGTGGATCGTCAGAATCGCATTTGTGGTTTTCTAGACATTGAGGAAAATGAAAACAGTGGGAAATTTCTTCGAAGGTACTTCATACTGGATACCAGAGAAGATAGTTTTGTATGGTACATGGATAATCCACAGGTTTGTAAAATCCAAATGGTTACCTTTTTTTCAAAAGCACACAAGAATTTTAATTATTAAAGTACTTTAACATACTATATGGGTGTTATGATTTGTTTTCTCAGTCTGTGGGTAGATTTATTTCTACTGGCTGCATTCTTCCCGTCCTGCATGCTGAATGTCTGATGTCTTACTTGAATTTCAGAAAATGAAACTAAGTTTATTTAATAAAAATTTGTGCATGCATATATGTTTTTTATGCCCCTCCCCCACCCTGGAGGAGAAATGCTATCTCTGACAGAGAATTCAGAAATCATTTAAATAAAAGATACTGTCTCTAGGATAGAGACTGCAGTCTTTTGGTAAAGAAACTACTTGAGCTGGTTGACACTCTTGTGCACATGTAGTCTTTTCATCTTGTACTGGCAGATTTGAGTGTTAGCCAGTGTAATGCCATTCATGAATTGAAATGCACTTTGATTTTTTTTTGTTGCCTTTCAAATCAGTGGGGAAATGTTATAAATTAAAAATTAGAATCCCTGTTTTAAGATCTGTGAAAGACCTTGTCGAGTAGTTTTCTCTCCTTGTGAAACTCTTCATTCAAATTGGAATGGATGAAAAAAAAAAATTGGAATGGATGTTGCAAGGATGAGTCCCTAGCAAACGTCTAAGCTGATCCTGTTTAGTCAAGGGAGGAGTGGGGAGTGATAGGAGGTTTCATTCTGTTTCACAAAGAAGGAGCTAGATCCTCTGACAACCATTCTAGTATTCTTTACCACCCTGTACTTACTTCAGGTGAGACAAAATGCCATGTACTAATGCATTTATATTTGTTCATATAGAATTCAAATTGTAAGGCATCTTAGCACAAATTCCACCTCCTTAATGCAGGAAACTTGCCTATCCCTGATCTTCACTTTAGCAGTTGCTTGAATTATACATTATGAAAAAGCACTTATGATATTTGTGATGCTCTAATTATTACTTGCTCTGTGAGCCAAAATCTATTTTCTTGTATCTGTTCCCCATTAACCTACCATGTCCTATGATTCTCTATAAAGTAAGTTTAGTCCTTTATCCAGACACAGCGTTTCAAATTTTGGATGATAATTTGTATTTTAATTCAGTGTAGATTATTTGAGTGCTGACTTTGAGACTTTTTTTTCCCTAGGAACTGTCTACTCTCTAGCCTTATCCTTATAGAGCTTATTAACACTGTTTTACTGCCTTATCTTTGGGTGTAACTACCTTTCTTGGGTGGTAGTAATCTGGCTATGCAACTACATGATTAATGTCTTTATTTACTTGGCCAGAGTCAGTGGAAGAAGGAACAGGTCAGCAGAAATCAAAAGTTCACATTTATTTATTACATAGATTTCTCCCCTTTATGACCCCATCTTTTTATCTGTGGTGCAGTGCCCTCCCAAACTCTTTTGCAAAGTGGAAAGTAACTTAATTCCCCTTGACTCCTTCTCCCTGCTCAATACTAGATCCTGGTTTCCGGTTCTTCTCACCTGCACAAGCCTTTGCACAGTTCTGGCCTGAGCTCTTCCTGGTTTGTCTCTCTTCACAACACCTGGTGGTGATAGATATGGTTTCTCCCAAATTGTATTTAAAGCTTCTTGGTTGTTTTTCCTTTCTTCATAATACTAGATTGTACCCTCAGAATTCCTCCTTTTATCAGCATTTCCCACCTACAGCTCAATGAAGGTGATCACAAAATGGACTATGTTTATTACACCAAAGGAAACATGAACTTAGAATTGAGTTAAGTCCTTCTTGGACATAGTAGCATTCAAAATTGACCCAGAGGGTGGATACGATTTTGGCTAAGAGATGGGGAATTGAGTATTACAGTGCTCAAAGAATAGCGTGGGCAAAGAAACCCAAGCAAGGAAGCCGGTGGCATGTGTGGAGAATAGGTCACTTTGTCTGTAGCAGGGAGGGTGTATATTAAAATTTGCATTAAGCTAGATCTTTTGCACTCAGCTGGAGCTTTTTCATATGAACTGTTCTTTTGTTTTTTTTTTTTTAAGTTGTGATTTTTTTTTTTAAGTTTCTTTAAGCAAACCACCCCAGTGAGGAGCTCAAGCTCATGACCCCCAGATTGAAAATTGCATGCTCTTCTGACTGAACCAGCCAGGTGCCCCAACATGAAGTCTTTAAAAGCCAGATTTCTGTGGTGTAATGAGCACATTGGTTTTTATGAATGTAGTACAGAATTTTAAATCTGTTTATTTAGTGCTTAATAATTTTAATTCTTCATGCTAACTGATAAGAATCTTTTACAATCTTGACTCGGTAGCCAGTGAATTAGCCATCAGTATACCAGCGTTGTGTCATTTTTAAATGTATTAAGTCACATAGCTCCTGATGAAAACTTTAGTAAAATGTCTTGCTAGGATTATTGCGTTAGGTTGAACCACATGAAATTTCCAATATGTCACCATTTTGATCTACTAAAAAAAAATAGACCATTTCATGATTCAATGTAATTGCATATGTTACAGCGCTATAACACACTTCTGCTGATCATAATAAATAAATAACTCTGATAATGAAAAGGAAGTCAGTTTGGCTCACCTGTCCTTACGGAGCCATTCTTCCTACATTTTCCTTTCTTTACCACTAAGCCGTTGGTTTAGAAGTCCATTCTAGTGTATTACTAGGGATCCATTCAGAGCTTTCTGTGTTTTGTTGGGATGTGTGCAATGGTGAAGAATTAAATAATGGAGTATCTGTATCAGAAACTGACTTCGAAGAAACTTGAAAAAGTATTTTGGCAAAAGGAGTATAGGAACACTTAAGAACAAATGGCTCATTTTCCTTTTTATCGTAAATGTCACTAGTTGATTATTTCTTGTTCACTGTCAGGGAACCGATTTTGAAAGCTACTTTTTTTGTAGTTGTACTTGGCAGTAATCATACTGATCCATAGAAACTAGGTATTTTGAATATTCTCTCTCTCAGCTACTTATATTTCCCTATACTAGACTACTGTTTAATCTGTGACCCTTCATGTCATGTGGCCATGACATAGTTCTTATTTCTCTTCCTCATACAAAGGCTTAGAACAGCTAGTTAAAATAATAAATTTTTGGAGGACTTAAAAGAAAAATAACAATTTTGAATGGAAGGGCAGCAGCATTTGAAAAATCACTTTAATAGTAGTTAGGGGGTCTTGAAGACATTTTAACATTTCATTTCCTTATCCAAAATTAAAAAAAAAATCAACAAAGCAACCTCTAAACATAAGACATTTTGTATAAGAACACAGCCATTTAAAAGTATACCTTAAAAATTATAATTTTATTTAATATACATATTTATGGTTTATACTTAGGAGCCCGAATATAGTATATAGTTTAAAGCAAAACATACACTGGGTGTTATTCTGTATGTTGGCAAATTGAACACCAATAAAAAATAAATTTATTATTAAAAAAAAAAGCAAAACATAATGCAGTTTACATAGGAGTGAAAGTTTTGAAAAGACCTATCCCTGTCAACAATAATGAAGTTTATGTTTGGGGATCTTAAGTCTTTGAAATGTGTAGGCTTTTATATAATTAATTGTTTCCAGTAAGCTTAGAGAGAGAGATCCGGGAAAGGTACCTCCTACTCATTCATAAAAACAAACCCAAAGTTTTTCCTTTTAATGTACATTATGATAAAGTCAGTTAAAAAGTTGAACTTGGTTAATCTACAATGAAAGGAACTTTTAGAGTTAATATTGTTTTAATTTTACTTTTAAAATCTTCTATCAGTGTTTTCTTTTATATTCTTTATTATTTTTTTCCAGATATTTTTATCTGGTGTTTCTGCCTCCATCTTCCACCTCTACAGTCCGTCCAGTTTATTGTATTACAGGATATATCAAGGCACAATTTTGATTACAGAATGCCCACAAGCTTTCGCTAATGGTTCAAATTCTTAACAGTATAAGTTCTTTGCTACTTCTTTATTTAGGTCCTGTATAGTTAGGTTCTTGGTTCAAGTTCCCAAACCACCATTTTCTACTCCAACCCTATGTAGCCATTTTTCCATTGTAGTACAAAGCCTCTGGGTGTCCTCCTTGTAGCTCCTCTGCTTTCTCCACCTGGAATAGTCTCTCTTCTGCTGTTTGCGTTTCAGGTTTTTCCTTTAAAAACCAACTTAAATGCTATTCATTTCTCCACAGAGTCTTTCCTGATAGTCTGCCAGAAATGATTTTCCCTCTTCTTAATTCTTTTTTAGCTCTTCTAAGATCCAAAACCCTCCCTAGAATTGTTAAGGGAAGAATAGAAATATTTTAGTTCAAGTGTCAATGTATACATTTTCTACATATGGCTTAAAGAGTATTGGTTAATAATTATTTTGAAAAAGTGGTATCAGTGTAGATAAAATATGGCATGATTAAATACTAATGTATTTAAATGAGGGAAATCAATTTTTTGAGGGATATACTTGATAAAAATTTTTAATAGAATAATTTGTATAGTCTTTTGAATTTCTTATGATTGTATTTTTGTCTCTAAGTATTTTTTTTCCCCATTGCCTTTAGGAACAAAATCCAGTCTTGTTTTTGGTAAAGAAAAGTTTAGCTACAATGACAAAAATAGTCTTTTAGTTATAGAATGTATTATGGTGGAGCAAAATAGAGTTCGGTTTTGTTATCCACATTGTCAACTTGATTTATAAATTCTGAACTGAAAAAGTTGATTTGTAAAATATATCAAAAATTCTAATTTCTTAGCTTTATATAGTATGTGTAGAACATTCTAATGTAATATAGATTAATGTTGGATTTTAACTATATATTAATAATTTGTTTCCAGAACTTACCTTCTGGATCATCACGTGTGGGAGCCATAAAACTTACCTACATTTCAAAGGTAGTTTTTCTATATTGTTTCACATTCATGCATGAATTAAAATTCCTTGGAATGAGATTGTGAATAAAAGGAGCAGTTTCCTTTCTGTGTTATTTAGTGCTGATGATGTTTGGGTCATATCATGCTAAAAATAGAACCTGATCACTGTGTATAGGAAGTTCTTTGATAAAATTAGGAAGAATATGGTGTTAATTTACAAGATGTGGCAAATTGCAAAAGTTAACATTAACTTTTATGATTAGGAGACACATCAAAAGGACTAAGATCAGTTAACAGCTTCTGTCTTTGGGAAATCTGGAGAAGATTTTGTCTAAGTCTGTATTTAAACTGTTACCAACTTTTAATCCCATTACCTTTGATTTTTTATGTTTTATTTTGAAGAAAATAAGAACCATCTTCATGATAAAAAAAATGGTTTCTCCCTCATTTCACATTGTTTCTATTTTCTGTTTTCTTGTTTGCTGATATTTCTGAAATTTTTGCAGTCCTATTTTCTCAAAAATTTAGATTTGATATTTTCAGGTGTTTTTCCCCCTTTATTTTATTGGGGTTTTGGAAAATGAGATAGAGATGTTGAGGAGCTAGATCAATGGGTTTTTTTTTTTTTCCCAATGAGGTTTTTATACAAAGTAATGTTTGTAGATGACTTAAGTTACAAGATGTGAATAGTAACATTAAGTCATATGCATGTGCATACTGTTATGCTTATATTGGAATTTGTTAGCAAAGGTCTTCAAGAGAAGACCAGTTTACAAGTGTGCCTCTGTTTAAAGGACATTTTTATCGATAAAGTACTTTGTTTTCAGCATCGTTCTCATTGACAAAAAAAGAAAAGCAGCCCTTGCACAATAAATACTTATTTTAAGGGCAACATTTTATTATTTTTTAAAATTAAAACCATATTATTTAATTTGTAAAAGACAAGTATTGTTTAAATATACCTCAAGTGTTCCTGTAAATTAAGACATTTACTAAATGCTTCAGGGTAACCTGCTTAAAATCTTTTTTTTTTTTTTTTTTTTTAAGATTTTATTCGTTTTTTTGGAGAGAGAGTGAGCATGAGCATGAGAAGGAGAGGGAGAAGCAGAGTCCCCACTGAACAGAGAGCCTGATGCCAGGCTCCATCCGAGGACCCTAGGATCATGACCTGAGCCTAACTAAGGCAGATGCTTAGCCAACTGAGCCAGCCAGGCGCCCCTAAATTCTATAGTGATTGTTATTAGGAAGCATAGAATTCTACTGTAAAATAAACTGTAGTCCCTTGTAGTCTTACTTGCCTACAATATATGTGTACTGTAATGTGAATATGCTGCCAGGTATTTTTAATATTTGATTTATTTATTCATGAGAGACAGAGAGACAGAGACATAGGCAGAGGGAGAAGCAAGGCTCCCCACAGGGAGCCCCATGTAGGACCGATACCCAGACTGGGATTCCTCTCTGAGCTGAAGGCAGAAACTGAGCCACTCAGGCATCCCACTGCCAGGCATTTTTGACTCTCAATGCAATGATGAGGAATATGCAGTTGAGAGATTGACCATGTGCTTGTATCTTTTCGATTGTTTGTTGCCTGGTCTTTTAAAAAAAAATGGGAGCTCTTTAAAAATAAATATTAACTAAACAGGTAGGCCTGATTGGCCATCTGTTTCCCAACTCCTTTGCTCTCCTTTTAAAATATAACTTCCCTGTGCAGTTCTGTTGACTTTCATCTCTGTCCCACAGCTTTCCAAAGTTTGAATTGTACAGTTTGTACTCTACTTTAGACATGCCACTTTTTTTCCAGAATTTATTCCTGGAACAAATTCCAGTGTGACTCAGAGCTGTGAATTTGTAGTTAGGATCAGTCAGGAACCCCAGACTTAGAATTTCTTTTGAAGGTACAAAACAGATGCTACAATTATATGTTCTAACACTGAGCAGCAGGGTGGAAATAGTCATGAATGGGCTTCCAAGAGCACTACTTTATTTAAAGGGGTAACAGCAACCAGGTGCAGCCAATTGTTTCACCTTCTGAAAGGAGCCATGTGTTGCATTTAACGAAGCAACCCCATTTTCCTAAGGTATTCTAATATACAGGAAGATCCAGTGCCATTTTGGTTTCCTCATTGCAGATTAATGTCTTCTGGATTTTTGGGCTTGAGTAAATACACAGTCTCCCCTTTGCCCACATCATTTTCTCTTAAAGTTCACAGCTAATTTAGAAATAGGCAATTTGGGAAGAATTCAATTTCTGTAGAGTATTCTGAGGGTATTTTGGAAATAATGTTAAACTAAAAATTTTTCTATGTGTTATATAAAACATAATGATTTACTTTCAACTTCTTCACATTTCCTTTGAATAAATACAAGTTTGTTCAAAAAGAACATGGAAGTTTGATTTGTTTTAACATTTTGCAATTGGGAGCCGTATTCTATGTTTAATTTGCGGTTCTTTTTCAGTAGCCTTTAAAGTTTAATTTTAGATCGTGTACTAAATATGTGTTATTATTGGGAAGTCATACATGTGGAAGTTCACGCAGCATTTAAAGTTGGTTATAGGAGTGTATGAAGAAGTGAGTGACTTGTTTCTTTTTTTTGTTAGGTTAGCGATGCAACTAAGCTTAGACCAAAGGCTGAGTTCTGTTTTGGTAAGTAGCCATATTTTATACTTTCATTAACTTTGGTTAACATATTACATTATACTCTAAAAGAAAACAGTCCCTGAAAACCACACAACACAAACCTGTGGGTTAATAGATTATTCTAAGGGAAATTCCTTTGAAACCACCATCCAGGTGAAGAAATAAAACTTCTCCTCTGCTCTTGAAGCCTCTTTCCTGCATCCATCCCAGTCATAGCCACCTCCCTCTGCTCACATGTAGTCATTATCTACCATATATAGTGATCACTACCAGTGAGATTTCTAGTAATTTTTATTGTATATTAAATACAAAAATAATGGAAAGGATTTGGTTTTCAGCTGTGGGTAGTGAGAGGTTGCAGGTTAAGGGTAGAGGTAGTTGAGGGTGTCTGATCCACTTGTTCACCAGACACTTAGCGAATGTCTTGTATATGCACATTGTGCTTGGCCTGGGTGCTGCGAGTGTAACAAGAAGCAGTCATTGCCCTTAAGAGTCTCATAGGCTACTTGTCTCACAGACACAGTATCTGGCAATATCTTTGCATTTGTTACAGTCAGTAGATAAAGGAGTGTCCAATCTATTAACCACAAAGGAAGAGCTTCAGATCCTTACTGGGGAGTCAGGGAAAGCCACACTGGGTGAGGAGACACTGCATTCGGTGCATTCGATCAAGCTAAGCTTGATCATCCTCTGCCGTTGGGAAGAAAAGGAGATGGAACCACAGGGACAGAGGCATACAGAGAAGAACATGGGGTACATGGGCACCTGAGCACTGCGTGAAGCTGTGGGTATGAACAGTGACAGACCAGAAAGTAAAAGGATAGGCGGATTCCAGGTAGAGCATGTTGATAGGTGATATGTGTATGTATGTGTGTGCAAACGAGAGGTGAGAAATTAGTGTATAGAAAGCTGGTATTAGGTGAAGGAAGTGTTTTGCATGGATAGAGTTTTGATGCAGGTAAAATAGTTCAGGGGCTTCCAAACTACTAAGGGCCTGAATCTGGGTGGTGACAGTGGGGGAGAAAGGAAGGACAAACAACAGTTACAGGAAATGTGCAGGGACATGGTGACTGGATATGTGGGAAGAGAGACATTTCAGGTAGGTTCACTTCTGGTAAAGAAATGAATCAAGGAGAGCTGGATGGAGTAAAATGTTTGATTAGGAGTTTGACGTGTTGGGGAAACATCCAAATGGAAACGTTCTGGTGATAGTAATCGAGGACTGGATGGAGCCTGAAGATCAAGGATGGAGAAATTTGGAACCTGTGAAGATAGTGGGTGGTAGTTGAAGCTGGGAGAATTGATGTGCCCTCAGTATGTTAGTGGACACTAGGGATGGAAAGGACAAAATTCAGAGTGGCCTACTGACATGTTTTTACATGAAAGTAAGATACTTCTTGAGGTAGATTTGATGTTAAAGTTCCTTGGTCTCTTGCTTGTAAAGGGCAGATTTCTTCTCTAGGCATTGTGTTAGCGATAATATCTGATGGCAACATATATGTCTAGTAAGAAAATAGGATCAGAGCAGGATGTAGTGTAGCTGTTTAGTGAATCCTCTATAAGGCTTTTATCACCACTAAAAACCTAAAAAAATTATGTATTTATTAAAAATTTTAAATTTTGGTTACCAAATAGGAAAATGCCTCAGAGCCTTGTGAATGAAACGGTAATGGGGGCAAGTCAAGTAACAGTATTTTGTGTTTTAGAATGTGTGATGCATATACTCTTGACAAGTCTTTTTAATATAAATCTCCAACCTACACTTTGAAGGACTTAGGACTATATGGTAATAGATGTGATATTCAGTTATTGTAGTATTTAGAATAGTTGATTTTACTTGAAATCAAAGATTATGATTGGTTTGACAGTAGTGTTATTCTTTACTAATGGAGGGGATAAGAGAAGAGATTCACAAAATGCTTGCCTTCAGAGAGGGAGGCACAAGCCCCTAAAATGGAACCACAACTTCTATTTAGAATGGCAACATAAAGACTCTTCCACCTTTATTTCATCTTAGATTACTCAAAAACAAGTGAGAACAAGAAATACTCAAATCATCTTTGATGTAACTGGCAGACATCTGTAACCCACAGTGTATACAAGGGGAAGTGCATGGAGGTCTGTAAAATGACTTAGCAGAGTAGCAGAAGAGGCGAGTGAAGAGCTGGCCTGTCTGGGTCCTGCCCCTATCCCAACTCCAGATAGGCTTAGGTTCTGGGTGTTGCCTGGGAATGCAACAGAGAGGAGGGTCTGACAATAAGGACTACATTTAGATGTCTGTGTCAGGGGTAGTCTCTGGTCCCTGCTTCCATAGCTACCTTTCCACCATCGCAGCAAGAAATGGCATGTGTAGTATTGTTAGAAATAGAATCAGGGAGGGGCCCTTAGCCGGCTCCATTGGAGGAGCTTGTGACTCTTGATCTCAGGGTCATGAGTTCGAGTCTGATGAAGGGTATAGAGATTACTTAAGTAAATAAAAAATTTTAAAAAAAGAAATAGAGTCACTGAGGCTCTGTGCATGGGGAGAAGGAGAGGGATGAGGCATGAAACTGAAAATAGGACTAAGTGAAAATCTGCACATTGAACTCACCCTTTTCCTGTGTCCAGTCCCAGAGTACTGGGTAGCCAGGTGTAGTGGGATGAGAGTCGGCCTCCCTGGAGAAGTGCTGGGACAGGAAAGTGCTGTAGCACTTTAAATGCTGACATCTGGGTGTTTCTACTAGAGGAGTTTGCCATTTAGTGATCCAGCAGTTAGCAACTCTGCATATCTTCAGGAGAGCTTCCAATCAGTTTTTTAGTACCTTGTTGTTAAATATGAATATATAGCCCAGGATGACATGACATTTGAGGAGAGAGAACTATCAAATAGGAAATGGGACAAAAGTCAATGCAAAATTCAGAAGAAAAAGCCAAAAAATCTAAAAATAGAACAGAGACAAAGATGAGAAGAGAGAAATATTTGAGAAAATTAGAGGTTCCTTTCAGAAAGTCTACCATCTAAGAGGAGAAGACAGAGAAAGAATGGAGGGAAGAGAGAACTGACAAAGAGGTCATGTGGAAAGAGGCTTGTAACCATGTGGTTCATAATTACATTCGAACTATAAGCTAGGGTGATCCTAGGTTGTGGGATGATACTTGTTTACAGTCAGGCTAATGTTTATGCTTCGACCTTATCTATCTGATACATTCACTCTGGTGGTAAAAATTTGAAATGAAATAAAGAAGTACTCAAGTGAAAGGCAGTAGGAACACAAGCCTCTGGGATGGAGTCACTGTACACTGAAACCCCTGATGTAAAAGTGTGGTACTTACAGGTTTTGTATGGTTTTGTTTTATTCCAGTGTTCTTTCTTTATTTCTCTGTCCCTGCCTCCCTCCCAATGTTGTTAATATGCCACTTCTCAGTAATTTGCTTTACATTTTCCACAATGCTTCCTTACTTGGAAATCTCCAGGTGATGATGAAGATGGTGATCTCTTTTCTGTCCGAAGCACTGTCCTAGTTTCTTTACACTTATCACCTCCACCCCTCAAGGAACAAATGGGTTGCATCCATTTCATTGATGAAGAAAATGGGCTCAGAGGGGATTACACAGGTTTTGCAAGATAACATGCTAGTTAAGTGCATGAGCTGATCAAGTCTGAGTGACCCCAGGCTCTGATCTCCTCCTTCCCATCATATCATTATGCTTCTTTCTGGCATTTATGTATACAGTAATACAGTACATGAATTATTTGGACTGCAAGGTGTGCTAAGAATCTTTTTAAGAGTGTATTTGCCTCTCTTTCCTAAAGTCCTTGTATAAATGTTATTCATTTAAAAATAGATGTATTAGGCATTTACTTTGTGGCAGGTACAATGTAGTACCAAGTGCTTAGATTTTCAGACTCTTCAGATGATCCAGGCAGATGCCCAGAACAGCGTTGAGGGAATAAGCCATTGGGGAGGGAGAGCTCAGCCTCAGGCTCAGTTGGAACAAGATTGTGAAAGGGTACTTTGCCAGTTGTTAGAAATTAAAAATAAAAGCAGTGTGTTGACAAATATCCTACTGTGCTACTCATTTATCTTAATTTATGCATATGGCATTTATAATTTCTCTGGTGTTTTAAATTTCTTTCGTTTACAGACTAGTTATCTTATAGCACTTCCCAAGGTACTATTTGATTTCCTTGCTCAGATCCTCATCTCAATTCAGGGAATCTCTGGTTTAGTGTCTTGGTCCCCGTTTCAGTTTCAAAGTCCTGTGCATTTGAGAAATAACTTTTTTCGTTAAGGATTTCCGTTTCTCCCTTTCCTTAGTCATATTCACCTGAGTGCTAGTATGTCATTTAATATTCTGATGAAGACTTTTGGAAGTTATTTTTATAGTTCAAAAATTGCAACAGTGTAGCTGTTTTGATGCATTAGCTCCTAGAATGATATTTATGTTTTTAAAAGTAAATGCACATAAAGTATAATTAATAACCTTTAATTTAAGTGTTGGCTGTGATAGTTTGTAGACAGCTGTATATACTGGCATGCTTTGCTTTATACAAGTAGATAGTCACTAACCAGGTATATATAAATTGCACAAAAAGTTCCAAATGTATTAAGACTTTAGATATAAAGACATAGATATAAAGGACGATGCTGAAAATATCAGGGTGTTGATTTTTGTAATCTTGAGTTGGAGAGATTTTCTAAATATATAAAAGCTCAAGTAATTATGGGAAAAGGAAAGATTGATAGAATATTTGTTTGATTAAAAGATACCATGAACAAATTGAAAAGGCAAATGACAGACTGGGAAAAGAGCTTGAAATAAAACAAACGATTAATAAAAAAGCTCTTTCAAGTCAATGCAAAATAAGAGAACAGTCAGAAGAAATATGGGTAAAGAAAATAAGGCTCACAAAACAAATTCTAATGGCCAAGAACATATAAAACTAACTTGTCTCAATAATCAAATTCACATTTAAACAAGATACGATTATTCACCAATTAAGTAGTCAGAGATTGCTGTATCTGTTGGAGTCCAGTCAGGAAAACACTCTGCCCGAGGTATTTCAGACCCTGGAGTATTTGTTACAGGGAGTTGGTTATCCGATTGTCAGAAGGCTGAAAGAGCACAGGAATCCTCAAGAAACCCAGAAATCGGAAACTGTAGAAAGCTGCCATCACCCACATGGCTGGAGAGATGAAAAGGGGAAGAGGTAGTATGACCAGAACCTAGGACTTTGGGGCCAGGATGGAGCTAGTGCAGGGTGTCCAAGGGGACAAGCCTGGAGCAGTAGCTAGAGTGTGCTGCCACTTAGGGAGGGAGAGCGGGCGGGCACCAGTAGCAGGAGCCTACGAGAAAGTGTCCTCTCCTCAACTCCCTCACACCTTCTAATTTCCCATCAGTACCTTCCATTAGCTGAACATGGCTTGGGCTGGCAGGAGGTCCTAGGAAATACTGTTTGCAGATCCCAGCTCTAAAATCACAGAGTCTGGGGCAGAAGATAAGGTCTGTTACTAGCATAAGTGTGAATGACCAGGACTGGTGTGGGGCACTGAACAAAAGCAGGCCTTTGGATACACTGTTGTTAGGAATGTAAATGGGTTCAACCTTTTGGAAAGATAAGTTGCCAAAATCTATAAAAATTTTAAAGGTGAATTCTCTTTGACCCAGCATGCCTGTGTTAAGAAATGTATCCTATCCTACTGGTAGCCCAAGTACAGAGAGATATAAGTACATGATGCTTCATTGGTATATTTTATATAATTTCTAAAATTGGAAATAATCTAAATGTCCATCATTAGGGGATTGGCTAAATGTATTGTGATATTTCCATTTAATGAAAAACATGGCCGTTAAAAATAAGAGATTTACCTGTTATTGAATGATAAAAGCATTATTACATATGATCTTGTCAAATCCAAGACAGTCAGTATTGAACCAGCATGGTTTTTCAGAAAGTAGCTGCGAACATAAATTTAGATGTAACAAATGCAAAATTTCATGTATTGTGATTTATTTTTTTCTCTCAACAGTTATGAATGCAGGGATGAGGAAATATTTCCTACAGGCTAATGATCAGCAGGATCTAGTAGAATGGGTAAATGTGTTGAACAAAGCTATAAAAATTACAGTAAGTATTTATTTTTTCTTTTTAAATTTTTAATGTCTGAAAATAATCTTTACGTTTTGAAAATATACCTGCTGAGTGTCTCCAGTGTACCAACAGTTTGCATATTCAAAGTTTGTTTAAAATGCAGGTGTTTATAACGTGAATACATTTTCTTGTACAAGGTAACTATCAGCCCTTAACACCAGCCCATAAATGCCTTTTAACCCTTATGCACCTAATAAGATATGTATTAGTATATATTATAATCACTGCATAATGTTTCTAGGGGAAAATGCATGTCGAGGATGTTTTTTTCTTCCTGAGTAGGATAAGGGGCTTCCTGCCAGCGACCCAGCTACTAGGCGTCGGCCTTCCTGTCTTCCAGGCCATGGCCTGGATTGCTGTTAGATAGGGTAGAGTTTGAAGAGAGGAGCAGGAAATGGAGGTGAGGCCATGGAAGTGAGGCACAGGGATAGGGAGTGGTTCTGAAGAGCTGTGGTGGCCCGAAGGTCCTGCCCACATGGCCCCTGGGCCCCCTCTTCCTCCTTGAGTTCAGAGCTTGCTGTCCTTGCATGCCTTTTCTGTGCTCCAGCTTCCTGCTTGCAACCTGCCTTTCTTCTTTTGGTTTTCTGATGAACAGGACTGTATATTGATTATTTGCAGTGTACCAGGCCTTGCCCTGAAGGTTTTACTGAAATTATCTAGAAAAGTGAGTTTAGAAGGATTGAGTAACTTTTCCTGGTTTCATAGCTGGTAAACTGTGGAACTGTGAGCCAAACCCAGTCTCTTTGACTCCAGGGGCTGACCCTGAAGCCCAGTGCCTTGCCACTTCCTGAAAAAAGAGCCCTTTCCTAGTGTTTTGTTCCTAAAGCAAAAACCAGACTTTTTGGAGAGAGTTTTAACTAATGATGAGAGGCAAGCAAATAGGTTCTATACCCTGGTCCTAGCTCTCCTTGCTTTTTTCCTTCTCACACACTTGCAGAGAAACACATAGACCCCTGTAGGGAGAGGGTATAGAAGGGAGTTCCTATGTGAGGTTTGTGTAAATTGAAGTGTTTTTACTAACATGCAGTTATTTACTGACCCTAAACGACTTAACTCTGGAAAGACATATGCTCTGAAAGTCAGCACATGTTAGTTACTTGATAGTTTCCATCTAAAGTGAATGATTCCATATTTATATCACAACACAATAAAGAGTTAATATAACTAAAGCTGTTCTCAGAGTCGAGTCGGAGTTTTGTCTTGCACCAGCACAGCTTGTTACCACATGACAGAAAACACCCACGCACTGCATCTGATCTGTACATGAAGCACAAGTTATTTTAGGTTTGTGCAGTTTCAGGAAAGCAATTTTTTGAACAACTGATTCAGAAGTACATATTCTTAAAAGGTCTTAACTAATTGTTTTTAACTCAGTATATATATATATTTTTTAATGTGAATTTTTCTTTAGAAAGAGTATCTAGTAACTTTGCCGAATTAATTCATTTATTACAATTTGTAATAATAAGCAGCACTAGTTTTTTAGTGCTTTAAGAGAAAAAGTAGTGAATAGTATCAGGCTTTTCGTCATTTTGGGGGTTCTTGAATTGCTGTATCTAATTTATTAATGGTGTGAAACCATCTTATACAGATGACACTGTTAAGCTCATTTAAATGCAAGAGAAACTGAGGTTGGGTAATGTTCCTGCTTTTGTGCTTTTACAACTTTATTTTACATGTTGAAATTTTTATAGTTTTTAAGCTGAATCAGTTGATATTCATGCTTTTATAACTCATGTTTTAATGATTCATGTTTAGAAGATACGAATACATAACAGATAAAGAAATCCTTAGCTAGTCAACCGAGTGAATATTGTGATGTTAAAGTGAATATAGAAGTGATAGTATTTGTTAAAAATCAAAACTAAACATTTAACTTAGAGGATAGCAGTGAGAGCATTTCCCATGTTTATGTAAGGTACATGTAGTTTTTTTCTCTAAAGAGTCTTGCCAGGGAGTGCCTGGGTGGCTCAGTCCATTGAGTGTCTAACTCCTGGTTTCAGCTCAGGTCATGATCTCAGGGTCTTAGGATGGAGCCCTCCATCACGCTCAGCGGGGAATCTGCTTGAGATTCTCTCCCTCTGTCCCTCCCTCTCTCACACTCTCTCTTTCTCAAATAGATAATCTTTATTTAAAGAGTCTTGCCATTTTTAATGTCATATGCATAAATACACATGTAAATGTATTAGGGTGTGGAATCTCTAATTTGTCATACTTTCCTATTGAAATTGCGAATGATTTACATGTACATTTCTTTGGAAAATTGAAGTTTACATTTTAGTATATGTATAATTTACATTTCTATGGAATCACTACAAATGACATTTTGGTCAATTATGTAATGGTCTGCTGAGTACAATCTGATATATAAACTTAAACCTTTAAAAATTCATAATTAGGTTTTTGCAGTATGTGGTTTCAGAACAGGGGTGCTTAGAGGGTAGTGGTAAGGGAATGATGATTATTTAACTACTTCCTGATTATAGTACCTTGTCATCTTAATGGGCTGTCCTCTGACACCATAGCCTGTGGCTTTCCTAACTTTCCTAATTTCTATGTTGATGTTTATTGGTGGCTGCCATTTAAAAAATTTTCTCCCTTATTTGAAAAGTGAGTCAGTAGTGGAGGAACCAACCCTGAAGGGAGTGTCAGTGACTAGAGTTGGGAAAATAAAATTTTAAACTATACCTTCAACTAACTATTCATTTATAGTAGTAACAGTATAAATATGGTGATCTCTGGTCCCTTATTGATTGAGGAACATCTAAGATGTATATGGTGTATTCTTAAACAGAAACCCACTATTTTTAAAAATAGTGTCTTTTCCTCACCACAAATTTTAATTTAAAAATTAATATTAGATTTTAATTAAAAATCAGTGTTTTTGAAATTGTGGCCAAAGTGCCACATTTTTTTTTTTTTTTAATTGGCAGCTGGGCACAAGTAGAATCAGTTGAATATAGGACTTTGGTCCTAACAAAATGGCAAATCTGCCACAGGTGCAAGGCCTTCTACTTTATAGTTGTGTTTTTCAGCTGGCAGGTCATGGGTAGAGCCCTCAGAAGGTCATGGGTACTCAGTAGTTTGTGTTTGAACGTTTTAGGTTTCAGTCTGAAGCCCTGTTGTAGCCCTGTCATTTTTCTCTGTTTTGTTCATCTCTTCATTCTCTATCTTTTCTCTTTCTACTATAAGAATCACAAGCAAACGCCTCCTAAAAATACATGCAGATTTGTCACAGAAAGCGGCTACAGTACAGACAGAAAGCAAGAGAGGGGGAAAGTCAGGGGCAATGAAAGCAAGCACGTCTAGTGTCTTTTGACACTTGCTGTCTGCGTGGCCAATCATTTTTCTGATTCTTATTCAATAGTTGGCTGCGTTTTGTTTTGTTTTGTTTTTAGTACTAAAAATATGCTTATTTTAATGGCTAAATTTAGACTAATATTCAGAATTTTTATGAGTATTATATTCATGGGTATTTTGCTTATATTTTTCTTGTTTGGAGGGAATATTTATAGTTTAGATTTTTTTAAATTGATATGAAATGTTAGTGTCAGATGTACAACATATTGATTAAAAAATTCTATACATTACTCAATGCTCACCACACAATTTAAATACTTTTTATTGTAAAGTACAATTCTAAGTTAATTATTGAGCTCCAGCATTGAAATTAGGCCATACTTACTAACATTTTATTATCAGGACAAATTAGAAGCAGTAGGCTTAACAGCATAGAGAAAGATTTTTAATATACCGTCATTTCTGGAAGAAAAATCAGTGTAAGCTTCAATATATTTTTAGGCTGGCATTAAAAGTTTTTCTTAGGAAATGCCTATATATTTGAGTTGACTAAACTCTCAACTTCTTAAAAGAACTAACTTCATACGGGTCACCTCTTAGCACATTTCAGCTAACACGGGTGAGATGTGAGCTAAACTCTCAGGTTTAAAATTCTCCTAATGCTCTCCCTCTTGGCTGCATTTTCTCTGTCATAATGGAAATACATGATGCTATTCATTCACAACATCATGGGCTTCCTTAGATTGTTTCTGGGTGTGTTGTGTCCTTTGTAGCCCCTTTACTCTTATGTCATTAGGCAAATCTTGCCAAGTAAAATTGTAGCCATTATCTGTTGCCTTTAAAAAGCTCTAAAATGGGGGCGCCTGGGTGATTCAATCTGTGAAGCTTCAGCCTTCGGCTCAGGTCTTGATTCTAGAGTTCTGGGATTGAGTCCCACATTGGGCTCCCAGCTCCATGGGAGCCTGCTTCTCCCTCTGTCTCTTTCCCTCTCTCTCTGTGTGTGCCTCTCATGAATAAATGAACAAACAAGCAAATCTAAAAAAAAAAAATCTCTAAAATGTGCAGCCTCTTAGAAGAATTCTGGAGGCATTCTTTGGCAGGGTTTGTTTCTCTTTCCATTTCCCTCACTTTTGTCTCTGCCAGTGACCTGCCTCATAGTGTAAATTCGGCTTGGCACCTGGGGAGAAAGCCTTGTGGGGAAGCATCTCCAGGGGAGAGAGGCAAGGAAGAGAGAGGAGTTGAGGAAGTCACCCAAGAGAGACGTTGTGTATATCCATAGATTATATTTATGTGGATTAGGATCGACTACAGTCCAGCTTAGACATACATTGACATGTTTGCCCAATATTTTGTAAAGCCTTGTCTGCAGATAACATTGTCCACCTGCTTTTCCCCAGACCTGGTGGAAGAGCACAAGCCTGGCAGCAGTGTTTCTCAGAATAATTTGTTAAGCACCTACCTCAGAAGCTTCTAGTGATCCTGCTTGACTGACTTAGAATTTTGGGTATGCAGCCTGGGAATCTGAAGGTTTTTTTTTTTTTTTTTTAAGATTTTATTTATTTATTCATAGAGACAGACAGAGAGAGAGAGAGAGAGGCAGAGACACAGGCAGAGGGAGAAGCAGGCTCCATGCAACAAGCCCGGTGTGGGACTCGATCCCGGGTCTCCAGGATCACCCCGCCGGGCTGCAGGCGGCGCTAAACCGCTGCGCCACCGGGGCTGCCCGGAATCTGAAGGTTTTAATCATGTTCCTGGCTTGATACTTCATGAATGTTAAAGCTTGAGAAACCACACTGCTTTGGATTCATATTAATAAATGGTTTGGATATTTGACTGCCATGTGAACAGTGACCCTAGAACTGTGCCAGTGCCCTGTTAACAGGGATTTTAATTGTATGGCAGGCAGGTTATTTAATTTTTAATGTTTTTACATCACGACCACGGTGCTTATTGGACGTAGTTGTCATAATGCTTCTGAAACACTGCAAGATCCTCAAATGCCCTTTAGATCGGTGGAGAGAGATTAACTATTATGCTCAACATCGCATCAGTGCTGAGCATATTTTATTACATTTTATTTCATAGCCAAAAAAACCCCCCACAAAACTGTAATTCAAAGACAGATGACATGCTATAGTCTATTGATAGAAGTACTGCTTAGCCAAGTACCTTGTTTCCGGCTTAGGCCACATAAGAAAAGCTAAAATGTATGTCAGACATTAGTGATGCCTTTGACACTTTGATTCCACTTTAGTGAGGTACTTGTGAGTGATTTATCATGGATACATGTATTGGAATTTCTTTTAAAAATCTTCAATAAGCTTTAAATTATTTTGAACATTTGGTTTCTGGTTTATGTTATGTATCTTAGTCTTTTATTCCTGCTGATTTTGGATTCATCCACTGAGTCAGTCTATCAACGTTTATTGAATACTTACTATGTTTTCACTAGTAGACTCTGTTCTGACGCCAGTAATGATGGATTTGCCATGATCCCTGTCCCTGGGGGTGCTGTAGAATCCTGGGCAGGAATGGAGGACAGGAAGAGATTAAGTCACAGAGCTGTAATACAATGTCAGGCTCTCTAATAAATAGGGGGTATGGTATAGTGGTTGAGTGTATAGGAGAGTTACACAAACTTGAATAGAACATACTATAGCCAGGATCTAAACCTACGTTTCTTCATGTCTCTGAGCCTCTGTTTTCTCACTGCTAGAGTGGAGATATGGGTCCTACACATAGGATTGATGAGAGGATTAAGTGGGAGAATGTATGAAATAGTACCCGCCCAAGTAAACACTCAGTAAATGGTAGCTGTATTGTAAAGTATTACTGAGACAGAAACATTAGTGTGAGAACTTAAAGGGGTATGGCATACATTATACAGAATTTTTATGTATGTCAGTTATTTATAAGTGGATGATGAGTTGGATATTCTGTGTTAAAAGAGGGTCTCCTAGATAATGCTTGTGGCAAAATGATTCATTTACGTATTATCTTAGGTACCAAAGCAGTCAGACTCACAGCCTCATTCTGATAACCTAAGTCGCCAGAGTGAATGTGGGAAGAAGCAAGTGTCTTATAGAACGGACATTGTTGGGGGAGTGCCCATCATTACCCCAACTCAGGTAATTCATTAGTTATTCTGCTCTATGATGGCTTACTTACTGTGTAGTGATTTTTCTGTTAAAAAATAGAACATTACTGAGTTAATATCATAGTTAATCAATTTTAAAAACTTTGTTATTTCAAACATATGTGTTTATTATGAAGCATTTGGAAATCACAGATAACACTTAGCACTTTTCATGTTTTCTCTGAGCCTTTCTTCTTTATACTTTTGCCCTTGGAAATGGAGAAACTTTGTAAACAGTTTTTTTGACTTACATCTCAAGCATTTTCCAAGTCATTAAAAATTATTCTACATCATTTTAAATGACTGTAGTCATTCTGCCACCGTGAATTTACCATAGCTTATAAATCCTTTGTTGTTGGACAGAGTTCCTTTTCCTTCTATAAATAGTATGAGTAGGAAAAACCCACTTTTCCTTCCCTACAACTCCCACATTCACATGCTACTGACATCAGAGGTGTGAGTTTTCCCCTACACCAAGCAGTTCTGCAACCCTGGCTGTGTGTCCTACAGTTTAAGTCAATTCTGACAGTCGGCCTGGATCCCACAGGTAAAGAGTCAGTCCCCTAAAACTGCCCTCCCATCCCTTCTGATGCTAGTTGAAAGTCTAGGTTGTTTACCTGTGCTTCTGACGGAAGGGCTGTGATTGGAGACAGGACGTGACCTTGTCCCCAGATTTGATTAATTTGCTAGAGTGGCTCTCAGAAGAAAACATATATTTACTGTTTACTGGTTTATTATAAAAGGATATGATAAAGGATGCATATGAACATCTGGATGAAAGAGATGGGAAGGGTGTGAAGCTTTTGTCCCCTTTCTGGGACTCTCTTAAGTGTTCACCAACCCAGAAGCCCTCTGAACCCTGTACTTTTGAGATTTTTATAGAGGCTTCATCATATAGGCATGATCAACTCTGTTTCTAGCCCCTTTTTCTCTGGAGAATGGCAGGTGGGGCAGAAAGTCCCAAGCTTCTAGTCCTAGCTTGGTCTTCCTGGTGACCACTCCCCATCCAGCAGCCCACCCAGAATCACTGCATTGGAACAAGAGATGCACCCAGTGCTATCACTTAGGAATTTACAAGGGTTTTAGGTGCTATGTGCCTGGAACCAAGGGCAGAGACCAGTAAGTATATATTTTTAATTATTCATAAATCCTATGATGAACATTCTTGTAGCAAAGCTTTAGAGACATGGAGAATAGTTTTTTTAAAGAATAAAGTTCTAGAATAAAATTGCTGAATCAAAGAGTTTGCAAATATGTGTAATTTTTTTAAACCTGTTTTTCTACAACCTGACCTAGATGAGCCACACAGATAACTGGAATTTTGACTCCGTTCTATCACAAAAGTACTGATATATACTAAGTCATATCTTATTTGAATATTATGAAAAATATATAGTCATAAAAAATTTTGAATGAAATTAAAACTTTTAGATGAGCTTAAATTTCTTGTGTTGCTATTGAGTGAATGAGTTTGTAATGCAAATTGAATTACCAGTATTGAGAAACTGGGGATCCTGAGGTAATGGATTGCTGTCACTAGCCTTGGGCACTTTCCTTATCTGTGTGCCTGTTTGGACTGAGAGGACTTTGGCACTTTATAAACCTTTTAAATCATTTTATGCACCATATTTTTCAGGTCTTCTGTCAGGGAAGGGTGGTTAGAGGCTACTGCATCTTAAGATATTAAATAATTAGTGCTCCCTTTATTCTAGATAAAGGGTATTTTAATGAACAAAAATCCATGTTCTAGTGGGAGCTTACATTTTTCACCAAAGTTGGATAAAAGTATAAGCTAGTATTGTGTATGTGTACTTTAAAAAAAAAAATGATTTTAACCTGTAAGACTTCTGGTTAAAATAAAACTAGACTAAGCTGCTTTTACTTGTCTTATGTCTTAGGCTGATATAAGCAGTAAGACAACTTGTCTATAGTTGTATTAATATATTATATTTGTATCTCTGGCTGTTTTAATTTTGTATAGAATTAAGATTTTGTTATGTTTTAATTTTGGTGTAGATTATTCAGTAGGTTCTAGATTCCATAGCAGCTGCCATATTAAAAAGATCCCAAAGAGTTTTTATTACTTTTTGATTTTGTAATATAGCTTTTTAAATTATAAAGAAGTATTTACTCATTATAAAGTCATTTAATTGCTATAGTAAGAAAATGCCAAACTCATTTGCTTGATAAATTTATTCAGTGACTATTGGATTAGCAGTTAAGTGCTGGGATTACAAAATTTAAGTACATAATTCCTGCTGTTGACCTGTCTATGTATAACAGGTTGAAAATTTCTCAAGATAAGACTTGAGTATTAGTTTTTCTCTTGAAATTTAGGAGTCATTGAAAATACATGCTTGGTTGATTTGTGAGATTCTAGATTATAACATGTTGCATATTATAAATAAACAGAAGCCAGTCCTTGGAGGAGCATGAAAACATGAGTGTAGTTAAATCTTTTTTTTTTTTTTTTAAAGCACTGGACTTGGCATGTTAAAAAAAAAAACAAAAACCTGCAGAATTTTTAGATTCTAAGAGCAAGGAGAACATCTGCTGGCAAAGAGTTTTTAGACTTGATATTAAAACCATAGTTCATAAAAGGAAAAATTGGTAAATTAGACCTCATCAAAATTGAAAATGTTTGCTCTGAAAGACCCTGTTAAGAGGATGAAAGGAAAAGCTACACAGTGGGAGGAAATACTTGCAAACCACATATCCAATCTAGCACTTGTATGTAGAACATATAAGGAATTATCAAAACCTAGCAGTTAAAAAATAATCCAACTAGAAAATGGGCAGAATTCATGAACAGAGATTTCATCAAAAGATAAAAGATACATGTGTGGCAAAGAAGCTCTAGAAAGGCCTGTCACTGCCTTTAGTCAGTAGGGAAATGCAAATTAAGACCACACACCTCTCAGAATGACTCAGATAATTAATAACACAAATGCTGACTGCTGACAAGGATGAGAAGAAACTGCATCACTCGTACATTGCTGGTGGGAATATATAATAGTATGGCCACTCTGAAAAATAGTTATGGCAATTTTTCATTAAACTTATGATTACTGTACAACCCAGCATATATACTCCTAGGCATTGGTCCCAGAGAAATGGAGACTTAGTTTACATATATCTATACATGAATGTTCATAGCACTTTTATTCCTAATGGGCCCAAACTGGGAACAACTCAATGCTCTTTAATAGGCAAAGTGTTAAATAGCCCATGGCCAGACCATGATTGCTACTCAGCAGTAAGAAGGGATGGACTAGTGATACAAGGAGCAGCTTGGATGAGTCTCCCGAGAATGCTGGTGATCTCAAAAGGTCACTACTGTAGGAACATTTGTATCACATTGCCTAAATGTCAAAATTATCAAGATGGAGAACAAATTAGGGATTGCCAAGGGATTGGGCATAGGGACTCTAAAGGGGTAGCCCAAGGGAGCCTCGTAATGATGAAAACTTCTGTATATTGTCGTGGTGGTGGCTTTACACAAAGCTACATGTGACAGGATTGCATAGAATGATCCATACACAGAGGCAAATGAGTGCATGTAAAACTGGTGAAATCTGAATAAGGCTGGTTGTGGGATGTTCCCGTAGTTTTGATAATGTACTGAAGTTATACAATATTTCTGTTGGGGGACCTGATTGAGAGGTACATAGGACCTCCTGTACTTTTTTTTTTGAAACAACTTCCTATATTAGTGAATCTATATAATAATTTCAAAACCAAAATTTAACCCTTTCTTCCCTCTACCTCACCACTCCTCACACACAAAGCACTGGTGGCAAAACAAGAGAAATAGAAATCTGTGGTTTTTCAATGATGTGAGTGTTATGGATAAGTATCTCAAATTACTTAGAAAACTCTATACCTCAATCTGTGTTTCTAAGTGAACTAAGATTTGATTTTAAGATTTTCTACTAGAATGACAACATAAAATACAACTGTGCTTTGAAGCTAAACAAGCAAAGAATTTATTTGCTTCATTTTAGAAAGAAGAAGTAAATGAATGTGGTGAAAGTATTGACAGAAACAATTTGAAACGGTCACAAAGCCATCTTCCCTACTTTACTCCTAAGCCACCTCCGGACAGTGCAGTCATCAAAGCTGGGTATTGTGTAAAGCAAGGAGCAGTGGTGAGTACCTGGACAGGGTATGTATAATGAAAAATGAGTCTGTGTTAGCAAACTCTCAACATATAAATCATTTGCTTTGTTTTCCAAAAGGCCCAAAGTGAGAGACCAGTGTGCTGAGGAGTCAGGAGATAGAATAGGGGTGACTCTATGTTCATAACTCAGTGCTGTTATTTTCTTTGTCTGTGGGTGGCTGGATAATGCTTATTGCCACTGACTTTCAATTTTGAGTGAGCTTTCCTAACAGTTTATCCCAGACGGTTTTCTTACCAATCTTTCCTCCCTTGGGAGTGGGTCAGAGAAAGAGAGCTCTAGCCGGGAGGTGTTAAGAAAAGAGGGGTGTGGGGAGTGGGGAGCAGGAAGGCTCACTCCATTTGGTGTTGGGCTGACCTCAGTTGAATTTCCTGTGACCTTGGGCTTCTTACTTAACCTCTCAGTCTCTTAGTTTCTTTTTAAGGAAAATTAGGTTATAAAACCTGCCATCTGGAGGTTTTTTTGAAAGATGTAAATTTAAGATAGTATTAGCACAGCACCTGGTCCTTAGTAAGAGCTATTAAGGGTTAGCCAGATCCTCTCATTCAACCTGACCTATAGTGGGACATTGTAGGAAGAACAGGTAAATTTTCTGGTATTTCTAAGGTTCCAAAGTACCTTCCCAAAGTTTGTCACTCTGATGTGAACCAAATTGTTAGAATTTCATGAGAAAACAAACTTTAAAGTTTGAGAATTAAAAAAAAATTTTTTTGTGAGTATAGAAATACTTAAAATTCTATTGGCAGTTCTATTTGACCTCACATCACTTTTTGGTAACTATAGTTAGCTTCGGTCAGCCAATGGAAAAGTTCTTTCATTCCCAATCTACTGACTTCTAAGCCGAGGGAAATGAAGGGGAAGGCTGAGAGTCTCTCACTGTAGCAGGTTTACAGGTAAAGTCAGAGTCTCATCAGGCTATGACTGGCTTGTGTTAATTAGGGCTTTTAGGGAGACATTTCCTTTCGTTTTACTCCCAAGTCCAAAATAACAACCCTTAGAGATAATGAAGTGCTTTCATGAAAAATGTATTTCAGCGACAAAAAAATACTTGTACAAAGTAGGTTCACTTTATTAAATATTTGTTGCTTTACTACTAAGTATAAAGTACCTGAAGAAAGATTCTTGCATTTTACAGATTTTACAGAACTTAATGTGGTTTAATAACATTTCCTGTGCTTGCTCTTGAACTCTTGATGGCATTTAGTTTGTGGGGTTGGGGGATGGGGAAGTGTTTTGTGTTTTTTTTTTTTTTTTTAACTTTTAGAGCATTAAAAATATGAAACCATATTATAGAATTATATGATACAGACTGAAAGCTAGCCACCAAAGTTGCCTTAGGAGTTCAAGGTCTAAGTTGTGAAAGAGATGAAGTTTTATGTATCTCCTCAGTAAGGGAGGATAGTGAGGTTTTTCAGTGCCTGACATTTCTGATTGTGGGTTCATAGCAGAATATTTAAGTGGCTGTTAACATTTGACATTCTTAGAATCAGAAGTCTTATGTCTTTGTTCATCTCTGGTAGATGAAAAACTGGAAGAGAAGATATTTTCAATTGGATGAAAACACAATAGGCTACTTCAAATCTGAACTGGTATGTTGCTCTGTCATAAATGTTGCTTTAAAATGTTTGAGAAGTGTTAAAACACTGTGGTGATTTTAATTGTGCATGTGTAGTTTCTTGTCCTGTTTTCTATTTTTAAAATCTGGTTTTGAAAATTACAGTTCAGGGGCAGCCCTGGTGGCTCAGCGGTTTAGCGCCGCCTTCAGCCCAGGGTGGGATCCTGGAGACCTGGGATCGAGTCCCGTGTCAGGCTCCCTGCATGGAGTGGAGCCTGCTTCTCCCTCTGCCTGTGTCTCTGCCTCTCTCTCTCTCTCTATGTCTCTCAAGCATAAATAAATAAAAAATCTTAAAAAAAAAAAAGAAAAATACAGTTCAGTTTATTTGGTTCTGATGTTTTAATGCTAATTTTGTAAATACATATTAAATAAAAAGATCATATTGTCAAATATGATCACCTTAAAAAAATTAAAAATATCAGAACTCCTTAGTCTACAGATTTCTTCAGAAGGGAAGCTGGAAGACATTGTAGGAAAATTAAGTCTCTAAAAGTCAACATTTTAACTCTGTGTTTCTACTTTCTTTTCTCTGCCCTCTCTTGATATTTTTTTCCTGTTTCAGATTGACTTTTTAAGTTTCCTCATATAAGACCTTTTTGTCCTACCTGAAGGTGGAGTCAAAGAAATTCTTTCACTTGAGTAACATCCTTATTTAAAATACTCTTGTCACATAACCTGAGAGTTCTGCAACAGATTGTTGGATAATTTGAATGCGTTTTTTATACCTTAAATGTCTGTCCTAGTTCTACTTGTTTTATGGGACCTTTGACTGGGGATCATACCCTTTATTAGTGTGAAGGCACAAGAACAGTACTATCCAGTAGAACTTTCTACACTGATAGAAATGGTCTGTATCTGTATTGACCAGGTTTGCTGGCTACATGTGGCTGGTGAATGCTGAAAATATGGCTGGTATGACTGAGGAATTTGACTTTATTTAATTTTAAAAATAAAACTGATTGTTTTTAATATTTTTAAAATTTAAATAGTTACACATAACTAGTGGTACTGTATTGGACAATAGAATAGATAATAGGAAAGGAATATTTTGAGATTCATCTCAGGTGTCTGTTCTTCTTGGAAGCTTTCAGACTCTAGATTAAGTGCCTTCTCCTTACACACCATGGTTCCCTATGCCTTGCTTCTATCATAATTCTTCCCACTGTGTTTTGTAATTGCCTGCATACTTGTCTTTACCAGTTACTTATGCGAGCTTCTTGAAAGCAAAGATGTTTTTTATGAACACAGCACCTGGTACTTGGTAGATAATTAGTAAGTGTTTTTGAATGAATGAGAACGGGGATAGCATGGCAAGAATATCCATTTTAACATGAGTATTTAGCCTTTCTTAGACATCAAATTCTAAGAGCCTCAACTGGAAGTAGTAGTTAGTTGGCTCAAAAAGTATCAGACTTGGTGTCTCAGAAGGCTTACACGTGTGCTTGGTTAGTAGGTTGATTCATTGCTTTTAATTAATGGCAGTACTCTTGGGAAGAGTCATTAATGCAACAGACATTCACTGAGCTTTCCATGGCTCTGGTGCACTGTTCTGAGAATCAAAAGGACAATCAGCGATGTTCTGGCCTTTTTCAGGAGTTCAGTTGTGCCAGAGAAGTTGACATGTACCCCTATCACCCACAGTAATTCTAATGAGACAATGATTATGAAAATATTTACTAAATTTTGAAAAACTAGCATGTAGACATAATGCTATAAAATTTGAGATGAAAGAATACTGAACTAACAAAAGTGGTAGGGAAATGATACCATGTGTATTTAAGAATGTATTAAGCATTTAGGAAACACAGATTAAGCTGGAATCTTTAAATATATTTTTAATTATTTACCTTTATCAATAACTAAGATGTGCATCCCCCCCACACACACACACACATTTAACATTTCTGAAATCTCAGGGTATCTTAGAGTTGCTGCAAGAGGGGCAGTCAGAAAAAAAAAAAAAAAAGGGGGCAGTCAGGCAGCAGCTGTGTGATAGTTGGCATTGCTCACATGCCCACAGCACCTCTGGGTAAGATCTGGGAAGCACCAACATCAAAACCTACAGAGAAGGTACTGGCAGCTCAGAAAAAAATCTCAGGGACACAGTAGAACGTTCTTAAGAAATGCTGCATCTTCAACACTCTTTTTGACACAAAAATGATATGGAGTGAGAAACGTTGACATTGATGGCTCTGAGTCAAAAAGATGATTCAAAAGAGCTGGAATCTATGTACCTACATAGGGTCAAGAACATAGATGATAAAAATTGATACTTAGTGTGTAAAAGGGCTCTTTTATGAAAACTTTTGGTCATGTAAAAGTTTCAACAAAAAGTAGTTAGTGTTCTGAACCCCTATATATTCTTCATCCAGATTTTGTAATTATCAACACATGGCTAGTTTTGTTTGTTAGGTAAAACCACCCACTCCCCCTTCGTATTTTTTTTTTAATTTTTTTTTTAATTTATTTATGATAGTCACAGAGAGAGAGAGAGAGGTAGAGACACAGGCAGAGGGAGAAGCAGGCTCCATGCACTGGGAGCCCGATGTGGGATTCGATCCTGGGTCTCCAGGATTGCGCCCTGGGCCAAAGGCAGGCGCCAAACCGCTGCGCCACCCAGGGATCCCCCACTTCGTATTTTGAAGTAAATCCTAGACATATTATTTCCTCTGTAATTATTTTAATATGTATTTCTAAAAGATGAAGAGTTAGAAGCTTTTTTAGTAGGTATGAAGGATTTAAGTGCACAAATGAAAAACTGGAGAAAATATCTGTCATATATATCAGGAATAAAACAATATCCCTAAAGGGGATATTGCCCTCTTTTCCACCCTCTGCCTTCTTTTCCTCCCATTAGTCCCAAACAATTCAGACCTACAGTGTTTTGGTGAGGCAGATCAATGTACTTGTTCATGTGGTGGGGCAAGGGTGGAAGGATCTAGAGTAGCCTGGTGTGGGGCAGTCAGGACCCGAGGAGGAGGAGGCTGTCTTCTTGGGGGGTTAGCCCAACCTGGAGTAGGGAGAGGAGCACATCCACACTGGGAAGAGGGGAGTATGTTGACATATGTGCTTACTGATAAAATAGGAAAATATATTAAGGATAATAGAAGGCCAGTTTCTCACTGTCAGTAAAGGGAATAATAAATATGGAAAAGGAGAAAACTTTTGTATTAGATTGGAATTGATCTGGCCATTTAACATCTACAGATAGATGTAGAATGAAATACAGATGTAAAAGTATTCATGTGTTTATATACACACACACACACACACACACACACACACATACACATCCTCACTCTATGCAGCTGGGAAAAACCCACTGAAAGAAACCTAGGTTCATGGAGAAACGGCAAGACAGGAGAAATGAACAAAAACTAATCTTGGGATGTCTTGTATAAGAAAACAAGTACTCATGGAATGCTGTGGATATGTCAGAAGGACCCAGAATCCAATGTGAAAACATTCCACCTTACCAAATTGGAGGCATTTTGAACATCAAAATAAGTAATGATGGTAATATATTATTGCCCTTTGAATAAAATAGGAATCCATAAACCCACACAGATATCAATGAGTTGAATGCATGAGTGTACATGCATACGTATGATGAGGAACCAGAGATCACAAAGTTTCAAAGTCCCTGTCTACAAAATACACTAAGTACAAAAAGGGAAATAGTAGCTTTACAGTGATAGAGATACTGCTGGCAAATACCACTCTAATCAGATGATCAGATGATCAGCGTGGACTTCATCAGTGATGAGATGAATTAGGATTATTTGCTACTTGCCGGGATAGCTTGAGAAGGTTGTTGCCTCATTTCTGTGATGTTCCTGCCAGAGATGCCGAGCCTGAGTCTGATCTTCAGGAAGGATCAGACACACCCAAATCAGGGACATTGTCCCGAAGAAGTGCCCTGGAGCCTTCAGGAGCATCGAGATTGTGGAAGTCAAGGGCAGAGCAACTGAGGAGTAAATGCAGTCTGTGATTCTCAACTGAATTCTTTTGTTTTAATAAAGGACTACATTCAGGGGACACTTTCTTGATTTCAGTGGTTGTATTGTGATAAGAGGATGTCTTTGTGGGAAATACACTCTAACATGAAGGGCAGTGGGAGCCAGGTCAGCAGCTCACTCTGAAATGGCTCAGGAAAGGCAGGTCTTTGTGCGATGTTTTCAGTCTTTGTTTGTGGTTGGTTCAGAGTTTACAGAGAGAGAAAAACAAGGGAGAAAAAGAAGTAAGAGACATGAATAGACAGTTGATTTGCAAAGAAATGTCCTTTAAACATATATAAGATATTCAACATCACTTGTAATTAGAGAAGCACAAGTTAAAACCTCCCAGAAATATTTCTGCTCATCTATTATGAGAAAGCCATGGTGGAGTGAAGACATGGGAGGTCTCCCCCCCCCCCCCCCCCAGAGCAAGTATAAGTACTGTTCTTTAACAGAAGGAATGTGGAGCCTTGGAGAGATGGAAGATTTCGGAGGCAGGGAGGGATAGCATGGGCTGAGCCCGAAAGAGCTAATGGTGACAGAAAATAAAGAAGTGACTCAGAGAATGATGGGAACATGACAAAAGGACACAAACCCGGCTCACAGGAGTTCCCAATGCTCAAATCTGAGCACCTAAATAAATAATGATAGTGATGGTTTACAACCCAGAGAATAAAGTCAAAGAAGTAAGTGGAAGGAAAAGCATTTCTGTAGAGCAAAAGTTCAGCTAATATATGTAGATGAATTGATGGGATTGGACAAAACAACAACAACAACAAGAACAAAACAACCCACCATTCAGCAGCTACTACAGTAACAATCTTTCAGGCAAGAATCCTCCAAATTTGATAAAACTAGTGGACAAAACAATGATGGAAAGCTCCATGTATCTCACTCACCCCAAGATACTTGATCATGACAAAGGAGAAGAAGGTAACTTTCTAGTTACTGGCAAACCTGGCCGTAGGAGATGAGGGTTAACCTCCCAGGAATGGGACACACCACTCTCCCGCGCTCCCTGAGAATGGTGGGCTGAGAAGAACATAGCACATCTGTGGTTTCCCACCAACACTGGATCCAAGCATGGTTAACATCAGACAAAGCCAAATCAAGGGACATTATACAAAATAATGGGCCTGGACTCTTGAAAACTCTAAAGATTGTGAAGGAGGAAAAAAGACAGCAGAACTCTTCCACATCAAGGACACAAAGAGACGTGACTGCTAAATACAAGGTCTGATTCCAGATTGAACCCTGGAGCAGAAAAGCTGTAGTTCTGTTTCTGTCAAGGATACTGCTGGGCAGTTAATGAGCTCTGAAGATGGTCTGTAGGTTAGATAATAGTACTGCCAGCAGTGTGTGGAGTCTCTGGTCCCTGTACTTGTACCAAGATTATATGAGAGAACATCCTTGTTTTAGGAAATAGACATGAAACTATTTAGTAGTAAAGTGCATCCTGTCTATAACTTGCTTTCAGACATTTCAGGAAAGTATATACACACACCATTAGTCACATAATATGAACACAAACAGAACAATTTAGCAAATGTAAAATGTTAACATCTTGGAAAATGGGGTACAACCTATAGCAGTTCTACTGTTTTTGTAAGCCTTTTATATTCTGAAATTATTTTAAAATTAACTGTTTTGGAAAACTTAGAGATTTGTGATTTTTTTAAAAGTGTTCAGCCATGGTTTAGTTTTTTTCTTAGTGCTGCATCTTAATCTTAAGGGGTGATAGTGAAATAGGGCATATAGTATTTCATAGAATGTGTAGTATAAATATGCTATTAGGAGTTAGTTGTGTCTTGTATCTAGTTTTGTAACCCTAGATGAAGTACTTAACAGGTGTGAGGCTCTGTTTCCTCAGGTGAATAGTCATGCAGGCATTATGGGGTTGTGGAAAGTTTAAGTGAGGTAATTGTGTTTAAAAGCTAGCAGATGTCCTGACACTTAGTAAATGTTCAATAACTTGTGCTTGTTAAATAATATACTCGTGTAAAAGTGATATTCTTAAAATGAGAACTTTAACTCAAAGAAGCTGTGTATCCACTACTCTGGTGCTTTCTGTATCAAAATAACATTCCAGAAGAGGAAGCACTCCACTTACAGGGTACATAGGGGTCTATCGGGGTAAAGTCTGATGGTTTAATGGCTTTTAGTAAGCTACACTGTCATTAAGACCAGAAATAGTGTGAATAAGGGTTCTATGCTAGTTTCCTTGTTTCAAACTACAGTGTTTATAAAGTTCTAGTGTTTGAGCTACTCTGATGCTGGTCGGTTCTGGAAGGTAGATTTAGGTCAAGAAAGAAGCAGTTTTCATACAGATCTCCAAGTAAGACAACTAATTCTTAAAAGGATTTTGAGAATATACCTCATGTATCTGTTTGCTTTTTTGCCAGGAGAAAGAACCCCTCCGTGTAATACCACTTAAAGAGGTTCATAAAGTCCAGGAGTGTAAGCAGAGGTAAGCACCAGCCCTCCCTTAGTGCCTGGAACATCTAATTAATACTCATCGGGGCCTAGGTTTGATTGATGTGTACAGATGATATTTTTCTGTGTTTTTTCTAGTGTTGTTTTCAACTCTTCATTGTTGGGATATGCTTGAACTTACAAAATCCTCAGGTTAAAGTTTTGAGATATTTTTTGTTTCACTTGAAAACTAAAAATTAAGAATCCCTAGGCTTATCAATGGGAAGGAAAGAATTTAATATGAATAATTTGTCATATCTGGCAGACTGATGTTTTACTAGTTTTAATATTTGGAAGCTGCTGAAGAATAGAGCTTTTTGTAAGGACATGTGTTAACTGTGCCAGTGTTTCTTTGAGCAAACTGATTTATGAGCAGTAGAAAACTTTGAATTTGAAACTTCTTTTATGAACCTTTTCTAAAAATATGTATAACTATATAAAATATGTGAAATTTAATGTAAGAATAAATTGAAAAAGATGCTAATTTGGTTTTACTCAATGACACCAGTATTTTATCTCTATTTATTTTCTTATTGACATATATTTGGTACTAGATAAACAAGTGAAAGAAACACTATCCAACAACTGCTATTTACGTGCAATTGGACGTTTGTTTTTGTTGACAGTGACATAATGATGAGGGACAATCTCTTTGAAATTGTAACATCGTCTCGAACTTTCTATGTGCAGGTGAGATACTTTTTTGGCGATTATAGATTCTCCTACCAAGAGATTAATAATTTTAGAAGTGAAATAAATATAAATAAATTTATTGCTTATGCAAATAAGAAAAACATGGCAACTGTAATTCACAACTTTAAAAAAAGCTATATATAAAATTATTGGTAAGTCATATGTTTAGCAAATTAGGGGTACTTTTTGCTCCAAATTGGCACAATAGAAATTAAGTAGTATTTGTGGGAAGGGAAATACTGTTTTAACTTAAACCCCAACTTTCAGTTCGGATCATTTTGCACATATTTTGGAGTTTTGATTGTATCATTTTTGGTAATTAAAAAAATAGGATCTAAAATTCCCACAATAAAAATAGACCATAGATAGACATAGATAGACATTTTGTATTTAAGTTTAAAATACACTTTTTATTTACCACAGCGAATTAGTTAGATTTAAAGGTTTTTTTTTTTTTTTTTTTTTTAGAGGACATTTGTTTTTGCTTTATAAAAGTTACATATGATTATTGCAGAAAATTTGGAAAATAGAAAAAAATATGAAGAAATGACATAAAACCCAAATCCCACATTCAGGAAACTATTCTTATTTTAGTACCTTTTTAAAGGCATATGTTTTTATAACAAGTGGGGTCATATGAAGCACATGGTGATATATTCTAGTTAATGTATTAAATAGTCTTTTTTCCCACATCATTAAAAATCCTGTAAAAACTTTTAGGACTGCATCATGCTCTATTATAGGGATGCTCCATGGTTAAACTGTTTCTCTGCTACTCTGTAACTGATTGTTTTCATAGTTTTTGTACACTTGCTATGATCAGCGTGTGGTGGTGAACAGTTTTGTGTTTAAGTTTGCCTGGATTTCTTCTTTAGGTTAAGTTTCTAGATCAAGAATAACTGTCAGAGCATAAATCTTTTTAAACCCCCTTTTTTGCCAAATTGATTTCTGGATTTGTGCTTTACCTTTGCCTGCTTTGAATTTTTCCTGTTAAAATTCCTTGCTAAAAATCATTGGTTCAAAAGAGTATCTTGTGACTTAAAATTTTGGAACAGAAGTGAAGGGCAGTATGTACACCCCTCTCAGGGCCTGTTTAAGTGGATTTAAAGTCATAGTAAAGTTTTAAATTCATATTGGAAGGCCATGGCCTATCAAGGAATATGATACTTTGGAATATGACTACCAGTACTTTTTTCCGTATTTAGTGGAGTCCTAGAAATGCTGTTTAGAAAAATAATACATAACATGATGTCAAAATGTTTTTTTAACTCTACAGTTAACATTTATACCCTTATAATGGATTCAGACAATATAGCAGTAGATGGAGCAAAATGAGGTTTGTCTGTGACTCCTTCCTCTCATTTTCTCTCAAAAAGTATTCATATTGACACTTTTTGATGTGTCTGGCCTTAAAATATCAGGTGTCCAACTTCTGTCTCTATAATAACGTACCTGCTAAACCTGGCTTAAAAAGCGATTTCTAAAATTTTTTGGCACCATTACCTTGGGATGATCTTGTTGTTGGCACTGTAAGTTTCCAAGATGAATACATTGGATTTATGGATGTAAGAGCGGATTTTGAGGACAAACTGACTGAATGAGTCCTTTCTCTCCCTTAGGCTGATAGTCCTGAGGAGATGCACAGTTGGATTAAAGCCGTCTCTGGTGCCATTGTAGCCCAGCGGGGGCCTGGCCGATCAGCATCTTCTGTATGTTCCCTGTTCTCTGGGGTGGTACTCCTTAAGGCTCCCCCATCCTGTCCCAGTTATTTTCCTTCCTCTCCCCCTAATGCTTCTGGTTTCTTTCTGTATTGAGATTTATTTGCATGTTGACTTTCATACCAATTGGACTTGCAAAAAAATAATGCATTTCTAATTTAATGCTTCCTTGTAGTGTTATGTATACATAACTTTCTGTGCATTGTATTGTCTTAAATGCACAAGCAGGGCAACTAAAGAATGAACATTTCCTTGCTTTGTTTTAGAAGTTCTTACTTGTCACTAGGTCTAGATTTGTTACAACTTGACCAATTCTTAGTACGGGATGTGGCCCAATCCTGTAAAGTGCCTGAAGTTGTAGCATTACACAGTTTGGTGAAGGCCCAGTTTCCTCTTTACTCTAATTTCAGTTAGGGATTTTTTGACTTCCTGGTGCCCTAAGACCATTGAGCAGCTGACCCTGATTTAACACAATTTCATGTTCTCAGCCGCTGTTTTCCATTACATGTTCTCATTCTCATTTTCTGGTAGGGTAATTAAAAACCCGCTGCTTTTCACTACCATAATTATCTTTGTGGTAATATGTTAATAAAATTGAAATGTTAAACGTTCTCAGAAATAATAAAAAATATTTTTAATTTTTAATTTATCATGTTCAAGAACATGATAGGAGTAAGATTTAGCTTTGGAATACTTCAGTCAAAAAAAAAAAAAGGAATACTTTAGTCACTGGCCTCTCATCTGAAAAAACAAATTCTACTGAGGATTAGAAAAAAAATTTTAAGTGTCTTGAAATGTAGCACCTCTGTCTGTGGAATGGAGTCTAACGTGTAGTATGAAAGCCTTGATTGCCTTCTGCAGATTCATTGTAAATGCCAGATATTCCACACTTTTGGTATTTTTTCTGGTAATAATACTGTCTTTAATAGTTTCCTGGTAATGATAACTACAGATCAGTAAATACAAATCTATGTTTCTTAAATTATTCTCCTTATATCCGTTTTGGAATCTCTTAGAAGTCACTTTCATAGGTATTAACTTTGTAACTGCCTGTGTTTTATGTGACCTTTTCAGCAGCCAAGTATGAGACTCTCTGCAAAAACAATGTCTGTTGGGAAGAGGAAAATCTGGAGAAGGGCACTTGTGTTTTGTGCTTTGTGGTGGGGGCAAAGTGGACTCTCTAGCTGTAACTGTCAGCAGAACTTTCTCTTTTCCTCCCTCTCCCCAGTATAGGTTAACTCTAATCTTAGCTTTGCACTGTGTTCCAGATGCGGCAGGCCAGAAGGCTGTCGAATCCTTGTATACAGAGGTATACATCAAGAACTGGTGAATGCAGCACGTATGTGGGCTCTCACGCAAACGTGCCTTCTTACTAGAGGGCCCGGACTCACTCACTACTTACAACTGATCATAGAAAGTTGAGTTAACCAAACTGCCTTTTGCAGTTATCGTAACTGACTTCGTCAACACTAACGCAAACTATTTCACTACAGTCATCCGGTTGGATATGTATATTTAAACCACAATGAAAAGAGATGAATCATGAAAAAACTGGAACCTTACTAATTGAAAAAGTCACATTAAGCTGTTTTCTACAAATTAATTTACTGAATTGCCACAAGTTTCAACTTCTATATTTTATATATTTTGAAATTTTTTTTTTTTTTTTTTTTTTTTTTTTTTTTTTTTTTTTTATTAATGTTTAATAGGTATGGAGTTTCTTTTTCTTTTTTTTTTTTTTTAAATTTTATTTATTTATGATAGTCACAGAGAGAGAGAGAGAGGCAGAGACACAGGCAGAGGGAGAAGCAGGCTCCATGCACCGGGAGCCTGATGTGGGATTCGATCCCGGATCCCGGGTCTCCAGGATCGCGCCCTGGGCCAAAGGCAGGCGCCAAACCACTGCGCCACCCAGGGATCCCCGAAATTTTTTATATATACCACTTAACTGCACCCTTGTTCTAATAATATATGCAAACTCATGCATGCATATTACAGTGGATAAACTATATTACTATAGCTTGCATGGCATTTTAAATCTCAGGTGAAATTTAGCCAGCTCCTGGGAATCTATAGTGTTTTGTCAATTTGTAGTACTTTGTTTTCAAAGCCGCTAGTATCATACATGAACACAGTATACTAGGAACTATATGGCAATGCATTTGGAATGGTCATATTTAAGGATATCTTCAGCCAGAAGCGAATGAAATAAAGATTCGCACCTGATAGTTACTTCACCACAGTTTTAATAAGTGATTAAATATGTACCCTTTGCTCCCTTTAGAATCTTTAACCATATGAATGTATAACATATTCAAAACTAAATAAACCTAATGAAGGCAGCAGTGAAAAGACTTCACTGTTAATTGGTTGCAGCAAAATTCAGGGATGAAAAACTAAGTTTGTCAGACTGCCAGACACAATAGTAGGTTACAAAAATAGTGAGTTCCACTTATTAAAGAAATACGGCCTTTCCTTTTGATATTCTGCATTTTTATTTTTATTTTTTTATCTTCCGAAAATACGTGGGATGATCCCTAGCATTGATTGAGAATATACCCTTAAATAGAATGGCAGAGCTGGTTCCCTTGCAGTTGGAGCACTGCATTCCAGTTTAGGCTGGCCTGAGTCTTCAAGTGGCAAAGCTTTGGTGACAGAACTGGTTTCTTAGTGGAAATGGTTGTTGACTGTCATTGCTTTAACCTCACTCCTAAAAATGCATTGCTTTGGGGAAGAACTTGCACATGTATGCTGCATGGCTCTTGCTTCTGCTCTGTGGTGTGTGTGTGTGTGTGTGTGTGTGTGTGTTTTGTTTGTTTTTCAGAGAATAAAGTCTCACACTGAGTTACTAACTTTGTTGTTAATGTTTGACTGTGTCTGACCACCACTCGTCTTTGCAGGAGCATTCCAGCTGTCCTTCAGAACCCAAGCACACTTTCCGCTCTGCCAGTGCAACAGCCGCCACCTCACATTCCACAGCCTCTCGCAGCAACTCTTTGGTCTCAAGCTTTACCATGGAGAAGCGAGGATTTTACGAATCTCTTGCCAAGGTCAAGCCAGGGAACTTCAAGGTCCAGACTGTCTCTCCAAGAGAACCAGCTTCCAAAGTGACTGAACAAGCTTTGCTAAAACCTCAAAGTAAAAATGGCCCTCAGGATAGAGACTGTGACCCAGTGGACTTGGATGACGCGAGCCTTCCGGTCAGTGACGTGTGAGACGGAAGCGCGTGGAGCCTTGCCTGCCTCCTCGGCCCTTCTAGCCAAAGATGATAAAGGATGAAATGGTTTTTAATACATATATTATACTGCCTCTTTGATGTACTCTTTATAAGCTGATAAACCAAGAATCTAGGGAGTGGCCAAACTAAATGTAATTTCTTTAAAAAAAAATGAAAAACAATGAACGAATGCAAGAAAAAAACCTAAGTGTTTCAGTATCAACTGTCTGAGGCTTTGTGTGCTCTCTTTTGGGTGATAAAAATGTGTGTGGTATTTTTTCCTAGTGAATTTGACAATTGTTTAACAACTTAAAACATTAAAAATGCTTATTAATTATTTTGGTTGTTTTTAAAATGCTTAGACTTCCTCTTAGATGCTTGATATTTACATATTCTTACTGGTTAATATTATTGAATGAAATATTGTCAGACTAAGATATCTAAAATCATGATGTCTGTGGTGCTGTAAAATTTATACTACAATGTGGACAATTTGGAAACGATAACCATTTTTGATGCTCTGGATCTCAAGGTGGGTGGCAGGTGTTATGTAGAGGGTATCATTGGACCTGTTAGTGAGGGTTGTAGGTTGCATGGGGTTGGAAATTAGAACTCACACAACCATGTCTTGGATGTGTGTTTGAACAAACTTAGGACTTGGAGCAGTCTTTGCTTTATGAAACAGTTAAAGTGATTTGGTATGAAATTTCTGGGAGAGATCTGATTTTCATATCAAGGTTTTATAAATAGTTCTTATTTCTATATTTGGATCAGTGAAAGACCTCAAGTTTATATGTAAAGACATACTGCCCTTGGCCATGTGATTGCAGCCTCTCCTTTTTGTCACTAATTAACCTATATTCAAGTGCCTGTGTCTTCTCATCTAGTTGGAGAATGTCGTTGGATTAATGTGCTCAAAAGTCCTACATGATTGGTTTTAAACATTGGGGTAAAATTAATTTTCAGTACCATAGTTTAATGTGCTAATTGAGATATCCTTTTATGTTGGAGATGCCAGAATGCGTTTATTCTACTACCCGTGCAATATATATGTTGTAAAATACAAATTTGAGTATACATTTAGTCACTGGGATATCATAAATGTAAGCACCACTCTAAAAAACCCGTAGTTTCAAGTGTCTGAATAATAGACCAGTTTGAAGTATCATTTTTATGGTTGAGTCTTAAACATTTGCTTTAAGAAAATAGTCTTGAATTTCACATGCTGCTATTTTTATGATATTTTGCCATCCTACTGTGCTGTTTTGTTTTGAATTCATATGTGTCATTGTTTCTCCTTTCCATTTTCTAAGATGATGTCTCGTTTGAGAGAGAACGGGAGAGATTTCCTACTGCAGTGGTGGGGTCCAGAGGTTACTACTATCTGTTATAGTGGAATTATCACGGAATCAGTTTAAAAAATCCAAATGCATAAAGTGCACCACTCAACTTTTTTATTCATAAGCTAATACTTTGAAAAGTTATATTTTGATTTTTTTTCTTTTTTGCAGCTACATTGGAAATTGGTGGAATGGAAAGGTTTTAAGTAAATATCACTTTTTCTGCCAATCTATTATAATGGCTCTTTTGAAAGTTACTTTTTCATGAACATACCTAAGAAATCTTGTGTAGACAGTTTGCAATATTCAGGAGCTTCATGCTTTTTTCTTTGGTACAGCTTCTACATTGCATGTTCATTTTAGCATATTTTGGTATTGGTAATTTGTTATATTTCATAGTGGCAAAATACTAGCTCTATTTTGGGACTTTTTATAGAACTACCCTTGTATTCAGTAGCATAGGAAAATGTTCTTGTGATTGTCAGGGTCTCTTAATATTTATCTCAATACTTTTATAATTCTATGAAAATTATTTAATTATTTTAAAACTTATACTTTTCTTGTAAATATGTCACAGCTGAATTGTCAAAAATTTACTTTGAATACCTTAATATTTGCTGCATTTTTTTTCTGTATATATATAACATGTCTTCTTTCAGAATGGGAATATACTGCTTCCCAGTGTTTACTTTTACGTCTGTTATCTTTATAACGTCAAACTGGTTGAACACTGTAATGACTTGAGAATAAACTCAAAATTCTAACTAACTTCTCGTTCAGCTCTGGTGTGAACAAGTAAATCAGGACTAGTATAAAATATGTTTGGGTGATTGACTTGAATTTACATATTTATGAACAGATTGATTATTTGGTAACCTTTGAAAGGCATAGTTTGATACAAAATTGCACAAGGAAAGATGATTGGTTTTGGAAAAAAAAAGGTTGCTTATTTTGTTTCACTAAAACAAAAGAAAAACATGTTCTCTAAAGCAGTATTCCATATGTTGGCTTCGAGCATACATACTTTGAATCATCCAGGCTGTTTTTTGCAGTGTTGGTTATTGGTTAGACTGGACATGGCATGAGCAAGGTGGGATGGAAAGGGCATTTTGATTGCCAGATGGGCCATTGACATGTACTCATAAAAAACTGCTTGTCGGTGTTGGAGGCTACTTCCTGCAGACCCACTTTGTTGGTGACAGAGTCCACGTCTGCTGCATATCCAGCATCAATTAATGATAGAACTGGATAAAGGCTGTCTTAGCAATCTTTATTAACTGGTGCAACTTAATTTCTTTCCCTGAAAAGTATTTTAAATGTTTTATTTTTTTAAAACCCGAAATGAGGAAACTCTAAACTTTGTTGCTGTCCCAAAAGAGAGAACCCTTTCTCAGCAACTTTTTTTTAAACTTCCAGCTGCATTTTGGGAATTTTAAGTGTTTCTCATACCTTTATTAAAACATAACATTAGGTGAGGCAGGAAATACTTGTATTAAAAAGTGCAACAATATAACAGCTTAATCCCAGAGTTGGTAAGAATTCTCCTTTTCTTTCTTTGGGTTTTGACAGTCTACATCGGAAGTGATGAAAATACACTTAGATGGGTTTGTATTTTCCTTTTGCAGTCTTATCCATGTTATGCAGACTCAAAATAATTTGTATACTTTTTGATTTATGAAAATTCAATATTTTCAAACCTCATGTAAGACTTACTGAAAATATTACTGAATTGGGGTTAGCATTTACAGTTTTGATTAAATTAGTATTCCATTTTTTTTTTTTTAGAACATTTAAAGTGAATAGTGCCTTACTATGGTGCTGTCATGAGGTAACAGTGCCACCTTCTGGTAATGTTGCTAAATTTATTTTTTTTTATTTTTTTTTTTTATTTTTTTTTAAATTTTATTTATTTATGATAGTCACATAGAGAGAGAGAGAGAGAGAGGCAGAGACATAGGCAGAGGGAGAAGCAGGCTCCATGCACCGGGAGCCTGACGTGGGATTCGATCCGGGGTCTCCAGGATCGCGCCCTGGGCCAAAGGCAGGCGCCAAACCGCTGCGCCACCCAGGGATCCCAATGTTGCTAAATTTAAAATAATTTGTAATCTAGTTCACTTTATTTCTCTCGTCATAAAAATGAGGGAAAGATCTGTAATTGCAGAGGATAGTTTTGAGATTAATATAAAATTTAAGCCAACATTTGTAAATGGCTTCTTTAAACTATCTGTTTGGAGATACTTATAGATTCACATGTAGTTGTAAGAAATAATAGAGTTTTTGTATATCCTTTATTCAGCCAATAATAACATCCTAAAAATCTGTAGTAAAATATTGTTATCAGGATACTGACAATAAATACAGTCAAGATATGAAACAAATGCATCATTACAAAGACCTCTTAATGTTGCCCTTAAGAGCCACACCCGCGTCCCATTTTACAGGTTTGGAAGTAAACTTAGTCATATTAGGCTTAAGCTTAAGATCCAATTCTTTTGATACCAAAGTTTGGGCTCTCAACTATTATGGTATTAACTGCCTTTGTAGAAGTCTCAAAAACTATTTGTTTATATCATCCTATCTCCAGATTATTGAATGAGTTTAAATTTATTTTTAATTTTTTTAATTTTTTAATTTTTTATTTTGGGGGCTTTTTTTTTCTTAGTTTAAATTTCATTCAATCTATTTTTAACATTTCCCAGAACCATAGTATTTCAAATGATAGAAATTTGAAAATAATAATTTCTATATATATACATTTAAATTTTACACTTGAGAATGGTACATAAGTATTCTGATCATAACTTCCCTGAGAGATTGTGAGCCCTGACATATGTATAAATTTAATAAGATCACCAGAATGAGGGCTGTAAAAATTGTTTTAGGATGTCAAATTATCGTGTTGGAAATAGTTGTAGGGACAGGTTCTAATTACCTGTAGGGTAGGAAGCTTCTGACCTAATGTAAGCTCTTGGGTCAGATCGGTGTCTTCAGTGTCCGGGAGACCTAAGATGATGATGAGGACGTCTTGTCTACAAGGAACCTGAGGAGAGAAATATAAAGTGCGACGTATGATAAAGTCAAGTATGAAAGCTGCAATGGCATGGAAATCCACATGTGCAGGGACCAAGGTGGCCGGTGAGTGACACAGTGAGTGACAGAAGCATTGTGCCAGAGAGGCCCCCAAAAGATCCCAGAAGAGAAGAAGGTACTTAGGAGTAAAAACCATGTGACGTGATGGTACATTTGCAGATACTGATTTTGGATTTGAAGCGTCCAAAGTGATGCTAAAATGTCAATCTTCTCTTAAATGTTTGTTGCCTCTTTCTCCCTCCCAAACTATGATACTTGCACCAGTCACTAGTTTTTTGTTTTTTTTTTTTTTTGTCACTAGTTTTTGTCAGCACATGTGTGGGGTGGGGGTGGGGTGGGGAATGAGTGGATAGGAAATGTGGGGAACTTTCTTGCATGATTTAGAAAGTTGCCACATCAAAGCCCATTTTTGTTTGGGTCTGGTACCTTCATAATGTGAAAATCTGTTCCCTGTGGAAACACTGTTTCCAAATAGGGTCCACTGGTCCCAGTGACAGGTGTTCCTTTGTGACTTTGACATACATCATGTTCCTTGTCTTGGTTCATGTTATCACTCATGTCCTTTCCTCTCTGCTTCAGCCTGTCTCAAAACAGATTTGGGATTATTACTCTGCAGAGTTGGTGCTTTCCGTAGGGTCCCTTCTGACTGTCTTCTGGGTGGGTTATCTGATGACTTCCTCATTTCCTCTATGAAAATGGATGTACTCTGTTCTCTGTCTTATCTAGAATTGGTTCTGAGAAATTATATTCCTAGGCAATCCTACATTCTCAGTTTTCTTTTTTTAAAAGATTTTATTTATTCATGACAGATATACACAGAAAGGCAGAAATACAGGCAGAGGGAGAAGCAGGCCCCCTGCAGGGAGCCCGATGTGGGACTCGATCCCCGGACCCGGGATCACACCCTGAGCTGAAGGCAAACCCTCAACCACTGAGCCACCCGGGTGTCCCATTTGCATGGAGGTGAGAGAAGTATACAGTGCAAGAACTCACTTTGTCTTCAACTCAAAATATGGGAACAAATGTGAAGACTGTGTATGGCAAACAGCGATTTCATCTGTGTTCAACCTGGCACCATGGTGATTACAAACACAAACACGGACACCAAAACGAAGTAGTATTCAGGCATAAGGAGGCCTCTAAATCAATCTTATGAGTCTTTTTTTTTTTTAAAGATTTATTTTAGAAAGAGTACATGAGCATGGGGAGATCTTAGGCGAGTCCCTGTGCCCAGCCCAGAGCCCGACACAGCCCGACGTGGGGCTCGATCTTACCACCCTGAGATCATTGCCTGAACCAAAATCAAGGGTCTGACGCTTAACTGGCTGTGCCACCCAAGCGCCCCCTTATGAGTCTTTTAAAAATTAAAGTTCAAGTGTGAGATGTATAATTTCTCATAAAGCACCTGCAATCCCTGGAGAACAAGTCTGAGTTCCCTGTTTGCCAAACACTCTCATGAACAGCGTTTAAACCGTTAATGTCCCGGGGCATCTGCCTTCAGCTCAGGTCATGATCCCGGGGTCCTAGGATCGAGCCCCACGTGGGCCTCCTTGCTCAGCGGGGAGTCTGCTTCTCCCTCTGCCTCTCCCCTCACTCATGCTCCCTCTCTCTAATAAAATCTTAACAAATAAACTCTTCATTTCTTAACACCTTGGTCTCAAAGCCCTCCCACCTTCTCACACAGCACTTCTTGTATTCCCCACGTTCCAGTTCAACTGAACCTTTCTTTGTTTCCCGGTTTCCCCACCTCTCTGCCATAGTTCTCGCTGCCGCTCGCGGAAGCCACGGTGCTGGTCATCTTTGCTTTGCAATCCCACCCCTCCTTCAGGTCCCACTGAGCTGCGACTTTCTCCTTGAGGTGTTGGAATCGCTTCCTCAGTTTTCCCACGGCATAAGCCGTGATGACCCCAAAATACCCGATTCCCTCTCCCTCCCCATGCCAGCATCCAACTCAGTTCATTGGAACTGGAATCCAATCAATGGCTTCTGCACTCAAACTCTGGGCCGACTGGCTTTTCTGTCTCCCCTACAGTGACTCTTAAAAACCAATGACTTAAAAATTTGGAAGAGATCAGAATGTGGAAACAGCCCAAACCTAAGTCTTTGTTGGTTAGATGGGTCCAAGAGAGGGGTACGTGGGCCGCGAAGCAGAGTTCAGACACGCTGGGAGGGAGGGAAGGGCCTTCATGCCCACGGTGGCTTCGGCAGTTGCTCACAGCTGTTGGCGGGCCACAGGCCCCTTGCACCCCCGTGCACGTTCCATTTCACATTGAATTTGACACACCCCAGACAATAAAATAATAAAAGCAAAAAGCACCTGACCTCCCAACACTTCACTTAGCTCTGGACGAGCCTTGGTGCCCGTCCCCGGGCGTGCCAAGGCCTGTTTCCATGTTTGGGATCAGGGGATACAAGCTTTTTTGGACCCTTTGCCCCACGTCACAAAATACCACGGACACATTCACATATCACTAACTGGATCAGCGCCACCATCTCTAGAGGTTTAAACCTTCAGTCTTGTGTATCTCTACTCCTTTACTGGGCCTTCTGATCGTTTCCAACTTTTTTGCCGCCCTCCCAGCACTGCAAGCCGCGCCCCTGCCCCCAGGGGTCGTGACCCTGCACCGGCTTCACGGGTCTCACAGGCGTGCGCAGCTCAGCGTCAGTCCTGCCAAGCGGCCTTCCAGGCAGGCTGCGATCGTTTCTGCTCCGACCGAGTCCGTGAGAAGCTCCTCACATCCGGGACCGTCCTGGGGGCCGTCATTTCTGGCCATCTGATGGGAGAAAAGGATATCTTGTTATGATGTCAATTTATGCTTCTCTGAAAACAAGGGGAAGCCCAGGTTTTCTGAATGTTAATTGGCCATTTCTCTTGGTCCCTTTTGTGGACCGCCCGTGTTTGTCCTCATCTATTTTTCTTATTGCTGCTGGAATTGTTCTCGTTTCCAAGAATTCTCTGTGTATGAACTACGACTTTTTGTCCTCTCTTCATCTTCTATATTTAGGTAATATCCTTGTTTGTCACTTGTCTTTCATTTAGGTGCTCCTTCTGTTTATGGATGTCTTTTGTTTTTCTTTTTTTAAAAGATTTTATTTATTTATGATAGAGAGAGGGAGAGGCAGAGACACAGGCAGAGGGAGAAGCAGGCTCCATGCAGGGAGCCCGACGTGGGACTCGATCCCAGGACTCCAGGATCGCGCCCTGGGCCAAAGGCAGGTGCTAAACCGCTGCGCCACCCAGGGTTCCCCGTCTTTTGTTTTTCTTTATGGATTTTGCTTTTGCTATCGTGCTTGGAAAGTAAATTTCCACCCCAATATTAACCTATATACTTAGAGTATCCCTCAATACATTTATTGTAACTTTTTACTCCTAAAGGTTAATTACAGGGATGCCTGGGTGGCTCAGCGGTTGAGCACCTGCCTTTGGCCCAGGGCGTGATCCTGGGGTTCCGGGATCGAGTCCCACACTGGGCTCCCTGCATGGAGCCTGCTTCTCCCTCTGCCTGTGTCTCTGTCTCTCTCATGAATAAATAAATAAAGTCTTTTAAAAATTTTTTAAGTTAATTATATCTGGAATTAATTTTGGCAACCAGTAATAACTAAACATCTAATATACTCCCTAACAAAACCAATGTACAAGTTCAGCAGTTTCTCTAGGATATTGGCTTTAAAAATCGATGGCTTCCCACCAATTTGAAATACTACTTATGTCAGTGTCTCAGCCAGTGTGGGCTGCTGTAACAGAATATCATAGATTGGGTGGCTTGAAAACAGCAGAAATTTATTTCCCACAGTTCTGGAGTCTGTAAGTCTCCGATGGAGGCACCGACGGCTTTGGAGTCTGATGAGGGCTCTCTTCCTGGTTCCCAGATGATTGATCGTCTTCCCACTGGGTCCTCACATGGTGGAGGGGGCCAGGCAGCTCTCAGGAGTCTCTCATAAGGACGAGAGTCATGCCCTCATGATCTATCACCAAAAGCCCCCCCTGCTAGTACCATCACCTTGTGTCTTGGGTTCAATACGTTAATTTGGGGAGGACCAGACTTCCAGTCTATGGCATTCAGGCAGCGATTGTTTACACTAGAGTCCATTTCTGAGCTTTCTATGATATGAAGATTTCTCTCCCAATATCACACCCTAATAGTAATTGTAGTTTCCAATACTGTTAGTATCAAAGACATGGTTTTTCTGTTCCGTTTTTGAACCTACAAATCCTTATTTTCGAGTTCCAAAAAATCTTACTTTTTAAAACCTGTAATTGCACTGAATTTATGATGTTGTCAGGGTGCTTGTTCCTGTAAAACCTGAGATGAAACGCTGAGCCTGGCTGTATTTGGTGGCTCTGTGCACAGGTGATTCTCCCAATGAGGGATCCTGCCGGTAGGGTTTCCACTGGGGAGAGGGGGATTTGCAGAGGAGGCTGCGTGCATGAAGGCAGAGGGAGTTTGGGTGGGTGCTTTGAACGCAGTGAAGGCTGTGAGCAAATCTTGCATTCTGGAGTCAGGAGTGACCTGAAGGACTGTGGAGGAAGGGGGGGGGGGGCGCATGGAGAAGGGTGTTCTTCCCATTTCTGTGGAATCTGGTGTGGGCACAGGCCAGAAGGCTGACCTCTCTGCCATACCACTGGTCACTCCAAATAGGCGGTAGTGCTGGGACTGGCTGGTAAGTCCATTGCTGAACTTTGGAGGATTTTGCAAGCTTGTTGTTACAGCCATTTTTTATTTTTAGTTTCAGCGGTAGAACTTAGTGATTCATCAGTTGCATATAACACCCAGTGCTCATCACTTCCAGTGCCCTATTTAATGCCTATAACCCAATAACCCCATACCCCCACCTACCCCCCCCCTCCAGCAACCCTCAGTTCATTTCCTATAGCTAAGGGTCTCTTATGGTTTGCTTCCCTCTCTATTTTCATCCTATCTTATTTTTCCCCTCCCTTTTCATATGTTCATCTGTTTTGTTTCTTAAATTCCACATGAGTGAAATCATATGTATTTGTCTTTCTCTGATTGACTTCACTTAGCATAATACCCTCTAGTTCCACCCACATAGTTGCAAATGGCAAGAGTTCATTCTTTTGGATGGCTGAGTAATATTCCATTGTATATATAGACCACATCTGCTCTATCCATTCATCTGTCAACAAACAATTGGACTCTTTACATAGTTTGGCTATCGTGGACATTGCTGCTATAAACATCGGGGGGCAGGTGCCCCTTTGGATAACTATGTTTGTATCCTTTGGATAAATAACTAGTAGTACGATTGGTGGGTCATGGGGTAGTTTTATTTTTAAATTTTTGAGGAACCTCCATACTGGTTTACAGAGTGGCTGTAGCAGTTTGCATCGCCCCAAGAGTGTTGGGCACCTGCCCCCAGATGTTTATAGAAGCAATGTCCACGATAGCCAAACTATGTAAAGAGTGTTCTCTTTCTCTGCATCCTCGCCAACACCTGTTGTTTCCATACACAGCCATTATTAAGATTACACTAAATTTACAGTTAAATATGTTACATTAGGAAGAAAGATAATAAATACAAATCATCATGTCCTAGTTATTTTACTGCACATTATTATTATCATCTGTGCTCTTCCAGTTATTTATATGTACTGTACCTGGAAGGCGGAAATACTACACAATCCTGTGCCCTGTGGTTCTCCTCCCAGCTCCAAATTCAGTAACGCCACATTGGTCGCTGGCCACAGTGGGACTGTTTACTCTGGAAGTTGGCAAATGCTACAAATTAGGGCTTGATTTATTCTCCTGTTGATCGTCTAGACGAGGGGTTGGCACCTCTTTTTGTAAAGGGCAAGATAGTAGATGTTTTCAGTTTTGCAGGCCATGGGCCTCTGCTGAAACTACTAATTCTGCAATTGCAGGGAGAAAACAGCCATGGATGATACAAAAGTGAGTAAGGTATTCCAATAACTTTTATTTGTGGATATTGCAATTTGAATTTCATGAATTTTCTTGTGTCACGAAATACCATTCTTTTGAATTTTTTTCAGCCATTCAAAGATGTAAAAACCATTCTTAGTTTGCAGGCTGTACAAAAACAGGAGATGGATTGCTTTGGCCTGGAAGCTAAGTTTGCTAATTCCCTGTCTATAATTAAGAAAGCATTCTGTGAGGGGCACCCGGGTGGCTCAGTCGGTTCAGCGTCTGCCTTCAGCTCAGGTCAGGATCCTGGGGTCCTGGGATCTCCCTGCATTGGGCTTCCTGCTCAGTGGAGAGCCTGCTTCTCCCTCTGCCTCTGCCTCTGCTCATGTGCTCTCTCTCTCTGGCTCATTCTGTCTCTCAAATAAATCAATAAGATCCTAAAAAAAAAAAAAAAAAAAAAGAGTTCTGTGAAAATCAGTTGTCTCTATGGAATTCACAATAAAGACTATTGTATATTTTATTAGAATTGGTAAATCATATGCTACATACCTCTCATATCAGTTAAATTCATAATAAACTTTTTTTCTCCCCTAGAGAACTGGTTGTTGATATTGAATGGGCCTGAACTTCTGGTGCTTGGCACCTTTGCTTTAGTCCAGATAGTAATAGGGTTGTCTCTGGTACTTTATTATTATATATGATGCTGGCTGTTGAGGTATTTTATTTTATTTTAAAGATTTACTTATTTATTTATGAATGAGAGAGAGAGAGAGAGAGAGAGGCAGAGACACAGGCAGAAGAGAAGCAGGGTCCATGCAGGGAGCCCAACATGGGACTTGATCCCGGAACTCCAGGATCATGCCCTGGGCTGAAGGTGGCGCTAAACTGCTGAGCTCCCCGGGCTGCTATTTTATTTATTTTATTTTATTTTATTTTATTTTATTTTATTTTATTTTATTTTATTTTATTATTTATTTTATTATTTATTTTATTTTATTATTTTATTTTATTTTATTCTATTTTATTTATTTTTGAGAGAGAGAGAGAGAGAGCGCATGAGCAGGGAGGGGCAGGAGAAGGAGAGAATCTCAAGCAGGTTTCATCTGTACGAGCCTGACACGGAGCTCCATCTTACCACCCTGAGATTATGATCTGAACCGGAATCAAGAGTTGGCTGCTTAACCAACTGAACAACCCAGGTGCCCTGATATTCTTTATCATGTTAAAGAAGTTCTGTATTTTTAAAACCAAAACAAACCAAAACACAACAACAACAACAAACCTCAAGAATGATATGGAATTTCATTAGATACTTTTTGGGTTTGGGGATGACACACAAAAATTATATTAATACAATTCTGGGGTATCTGGGTGGCTCAATAGGTTAAGCATCTGCTTTCAGCTCAGGTCATGATCCCAGGGTCCTGGGACTGAGTCCCACACAGGGCTCCCTGCTCACTGGGAGTCTGCTTCTCCCTCTTCCCCTCCCTCTCCCCCTGCTCATTCTCTCTCAAAAATCAATCAATCTTTAAAAAAAATACAATTCGGAATAACATAGCATTCTTTCATTCTTATTCCATTCTTTAATACAAAGCAGATTGATTTGTTTATGTTTAGTAGCTCCATACCTGTACCCACAAATAATATTGACTTACATATTTTGGGGGGCAAAGGAATGTTCTCTTTTATGTTTTAATTTCAGCATATGCCCGCTTTGTAAAGTGAATTGGGAAGTTTGTCATCTTTTTTTCCCATGTTTTCTCTTGGTTTAAAGAACATAAAACTGTTCATTTAAAGTTTCAAGGAACTCAACCATGAGACCTGTTGGCCTCAAGAATCTTTTTCAGAAGTGATTTTTATTTGTTTTGAAAAATATTTCTTTTTCTCCTTAGATACTAGTTTACCTGTTTTTGCTTTGTCAATATTACTAATTTATGATTTCTTTATTTTTATTTTTTAAATGTTTATTGCATTTTTTAAAAGATTTATGTAATCTCTGCACCCAGCATGGGGTCTCAAAATCACAATGCTGAAATCAAGAGCCACACGCTCCACTGACTGAGCCATCCAGGTACCCCTAATTTATGATTTCTAAGGAAATTTCTATTCCATCCCTGTTCCTACTGTTTCCCTACAATCTAGTCTCACAACGTTTAAAATACCAGTTTGTTTACTTATTGGGTAAAAACCTTTGATACTTTCCCATTGTTCTTAAAACAACAGCTATATCCCATGGTCTAGTCCTGGCTTCCACCTTCCTCCTGCCTTGGGTTTGACGTCAGTGCTACAGGAGGCATCTCATCGCTCCACGTAGAGAAAAGGGGTGAGTCCCCAGGAGGAAGAGCTAGCAGGCGCATGCTGACAACTGGATTTCATTCGGCTTCTGGAAAATTTCCCTATCAGCCTTAAAGGAGCCTTAATTGTTCTGGGATTTTTGCTGACATAATAGAGCTTGGCTCATGACTGATTCTTGTCCTTAGGCTTGAAGGTAGAACAGACATTAATAAATGTTACAAAATGTCTTTGGTTGTGCTCAGCCAGCTTTTCTTCCCAGCAGAAGAAATACTGTGCTTGATTAAATTCAATCATTTTCCAAGGGCTTCTTATGGTCAAGAAATTTTGCTGAACTCTGGAGTGTAAGAAATAGGTGAGGGAGACACAGAGAAGTTACCACAATTACAGGGCAGACTGAAGACCATGTGACAGAGTACCCTGGGTTCTGTGACAGTAACAAAAATCTCAGAGGTTTATAACCATACAGGTTTATTGATCAGTTGTGCTGTCCATCATGCCTTGCCTGTAGCTCTGCTTTTCCTTTTTACCCTGGGGCCCAAGTGAATTGAGCAACCTCTATCTGGAAAATGGTGGCCTTGGAAGAGGGAAAAGTTATGCTTGCTAGCCGTGTAACCACTCCTAAAACTCAAGTGACACGTGCCTTTCAAGCTCACATTTCACTGGCCAGAATAAATGACATGGTCAAGCCTGATGTCGAAAGGACAGGGAAGTATGAGGTCGAACCATGTAAGAATGTCATTTTATTAAGTCAAAAATGACCAAACATCAGCAATTTTATATGGTTAAACCGACTACAATCCTCCTATAGGGAGGACAATGAATATTTGAATCTACTCCGTTGAGAGGTACCAGAAAATTGCAAAATATCTTTAGAAAAAAGGATTGTTTTTTTTTATTTTTTATTAATGATAATCACAGAGAGAGAGAGGGAGAGGCAGAGACACAGGCAGAGGGAGAAGCAGGCTCCATGCATCTGGAGCCCGATGTGGGATTCGATCCCGGGTCTCCAGGATCGCGCCCTGGGCCAAAGGCAGGCGCCAAACCGCTGCGCCACCCAGGGATCCCAAGGATTGTTTTTTAAATTCAGATGAGGATATACAAAAACATTAAAATTTTAAAAATCCCGTATTTCACTTGAGCTGGACACACACAACCAACCCTTCAAGTCTCAATAAATTAGTTTAAAATATGCTGAGCTCTTGCTATGTACCTCCTCATTCTGCAGGAAATGCCAGGATAGAGCAGTGAGAGAGACACCTGTCCCCAAGGAGCTGACACTCTAGTCCCTGCCCCAGGGACTGTCTGGTGTGGATGATCTGTAGATAGGAAGTGGGGGGCAGGGGAGGTTGTGGTCTTCCTCTAAGCTCACATGTTGACCAAATTCATTTCCACGCAGCTGTAGAACTCATGATTGCTTAAATTACTGATTAGAGACCTTAATTATTTCTGCAAAAACCCTGTCTTTGGCATTTAATACAATCTAATCACGGCATCCTATCCACAGTCAAGGGGAGGGGATTTTTACAGGGCATGTGTACCAGACGGAGGGAAGCTTGGAGGTGGCCCTAGAATTTTGCCTGCATTGGGATTGTTAGATTTTTAAATTTTAGCCATTCTTGTGGGTGTGTGTCATTGTTTTAATCACTGTTTTCCTGACATCGTTGGCCATTTGTAGATCTTCCTTTGTGAAGTTTCCGGCTCGGATTTTTTTTTTCTATTTGTGTTTTTCTTTTTGTTGAGTTGTGTATTCTGAATATGAGTCCTTGTTTAGAGGCAGGCATTGTAACTATCTTTTCCCAGTTGATGATTTTCCATTTTTGATGAACAGAAATTCTTCATTTTAATTACGTCATATTTATTGATTTTTTAAATAGTGATTTCTGTGTCCTGTTTATGAAATCTCTGCCACCCCAGGATCATGAAGATATTTTCCTATCTGGATCCTTTCTCCTGAACTCTGCATTGTTTTTAATTTTCAAACTTAGGTCTATGATCTGCTTTGAATGAATTTTTATGTTTGATATGGGACCTGTATTCTTCCTCCCCCCCATCTGAATAGCTAATTGACTCAGTGCCATTTATTGAAAAGACCCTACTTAATTGTAATTATACCTGTGCGAAATCAGGTTACTGCTTGACTTCTGAGTCTGATTTGGGCTCCCACCTATTTCAGTGACCTCTGTTTATCCATATGCAAGTACTGAACTGTCCTGATTATTTAAGAATTATGTTGTGACATCTGAACACCATCTTTAAAGTAGGATCCTGGGAGTCGCCACCTCTCTAGCATTCACACAGCTATTGCCTTGTGCCGGGGAGCAGGGTGCCGGCCACTAGGGATGGGGACATGGAAACAGGGAAATAAGAAGTGAGTGAATAAGCCATGTCCAGAGACCGACAGACTTTTGCAGAAGACTTCAGAAAGATGTATGAACATCTCGGTAGATGAAAAAACACGGAAAAGCATCCTCCTTTTAAAGTATCAGAAAATACAGATTTGGAACAATCCATAACTTTTTTGGATTCATTCAGTGCTAAGCACTTGGTGTACACTTAAGCACGCGCGGGGTACGTAGAAGACAGTCATGGGTGGAGGCTACGAAGGATCAGGAGCAGATGCTGAGCTCAGCGGTGGGACAGGCTGGGCTTGAGGCCTGGGGGACAAGGAGTGACCACAGGTAGGAGTACATTCCAGTGTTGGGGGGTCCTCAGACGGGGAGCCCCTGCTGCAGGGAGAGCATGGCCAGGAGCTTGGCTCCCACTGATGGAAAAGGCTTGGCTTTCTTACCTTCTCTTCCTTCATCTCTAATTGTCTCACTCCCCCAGTGTTCCCGGTTAGTACAGAAAACATCATCTATCACCCTTCACCCGTCCACCCAGAATTAACCTCGGGCTTTGTTCTGCCCGTGTTTGAGGCCCATGATCAGTTTCTTAACAATCAGGAGCAAACAGCAGGCAGGGGTTTATATCCTGCATTTCTTGCCTCATGAGCTAGCATTCCCCTGGGGTCCTTACTGTGCTTCCTCTGGAATCTCAAACCAGGGAAGTTGGGCCATTAGTAAGGATTTCCTGAATCCCCTTTGAATGGGCACAGTGGTTGGGCTTGGTCTTTCTGCAGTTGAGGGATCAGCTTATTTCTCCCTCCCCTCTCACAAGCTGCAGGTCTTTGTGACAGGAAGGCCGGGGCGTTTTTCGGGCCCGATTTCTAAAGTGGTTACTCTTCTTTTTTAAGGAGTAGTGAAGTGATTTATTTATTTATTTATTTATTTATTTATTTATTTATTTATTTATTTATATTTATTTATTCATGAGAGACACACACACACACACACACACACAGAGGCAGAGACACAGACCAGAGGGAGAAGCAGGCTCCTTGTGGGGAGTCTGATGTGAGACTCGACCCCAGGACCCCAGGATCACGACCCGAGCTGAAGGCAGATGCTCAACCACTGAGCCACCCAGGTGCCCAAGCAGTAGTGACATAATTTAATGACCGGGTGCCAGGCACTGGGTGAGGCTTGAGCTCCCGGAAACTGCCTCCAAGTAGTAGAGTCCATTAGGAAAGAGGGACGCAAGCCTCCACCACGCGAGGTGACAGGGCTTTAAGAAAGGATGCAGAGGGACCAGTGGAAAAGTACCTCGGCCGTGATTCATCGGGGATAGTGCCCTGCTGGTGCCACGCCATCCAGGAGCCGACAGCTGACGGCTGGAGGACACATCAGAAATAGAACCAAGTGCAGGCGAAATGGGTGAAGGGGATTAAGAGCTACCAAAAAAGAAAAAAAAAAAAAAAAGAAAGAAAACAATCAATTTAAGGGAGGAAAGTAAATGGAAACCAAGATAAAACATATTACTTCAGTGCTGTACCTGGCCTCTGCTGCAAGCATCTAACTCAACAACCTGCGACCAGCGTGACTAGCACCATCTGGCACAACGTGCGGGTCGGGCTCCCGGTTCCAGACGGCTCCCGGCCTGCCGGGGGGAGGGCAATGCGGTGGCCCATCCGAACACAGACTGGCTGATTAAAATACAGGCTGTGCATTAGACAAATAGAATTCCCAGAGTCACGGAATTTTGGATGTCTAAGGACGTTACCCTGGCCGTGGAATAACAAGATGGTTTAAACATGTATGCACATAGTGTCAACACGTAGAAATGGCCTGTCTGCGGTTCGGAGCCTGATTGCTGGCTCACTGGAGTCTCTGGGGTGGGGGTGGGTGGGGGGGTGGGCTCTGAAAACTGGTCATCGGGGATGCTCAATCACACCCTAGAGGAGTTTTAAAAACAGTTCTATTGAGATATAATTCAAATACCATACAATTCACCATTTACGAGGGTACAGTTCAGTGGCTTTTAGTATATTCACAGATGTGCAACCATCCCCACAACTCTTAAAGCATTTCAATCACCTCCGAAGGAACGCCCTACCCTTGAGCTATTACCTCCCCAGCCCACCAGCCTCTCCGCAGCCCTAAACAACCACTAACCTATTTTCTATCTCTGTGGGTTTCCCTGCGGTGGGCATTTCATATGAAGGGAATCATGCAACAGGTGGCCTTTTGTGACCGGCTTCTTCCATTCAGTGTCAAGTCTGCAGGTTCATCGATTTTGTGTATCAGGTTTCAATATTTCATTCTTTTTTGTGGCTGAGCCATATTTCATCGCATGGATATGGCACATGGACTGGACATTTGGGTTATTTCCTCCACCTTTTGGCCATGACGGATACTGCTGCCATGAACATTCATGTGCAAGTTCCTCCGTGGACACGCGCTTCTGTTTGTCTTGGGTGGACACCTAGGAGCCAAGTGCCGGGTCCCACGGTGACTCTGATTATCTGAGGAACAGCCAGACTGGTTTTCAAAGTGGCTGCACGGTTTGCCATCCCCATCAGCAGGATAGGAGGGCTCCCATTTCTCGACATTTTTGCCATCTCTCGTTATCATGGTACTTTAAAAATTTTTTATTTGATTTAAAATCAATTACTTAACATATAGTGTGTTACTAGTTTCAGAGGTAGAGTTTGGTGATTCATCAGCTGCCTACGACCCCCCCAGTGCTCATTCCATCCCAGGCCCCCCTTCATGCCTGTCACCCAGTCACCCCATCCCCCCACCTGACTTTTTATACAAGCGACCGAGGGGGTGTGGATCAAAACCTCACTGCTCCCACAGTGAAGATTCGGTTTGTTGATGACTAATGATATTGAACATCTTTTCATGTACTTCTTGGTGCCTCTAGAGTTTTTGATTCAACTGGTCTGGGGTATTTTCAAAAAAGTTCTTTATTTTGAAATAATTTATGGCTGAGAGAAAAGTTGTAAAAATAGTATAAAACTCACTTACCCTGACCCTCGGCTTCCCCACCTGTCAGCCACACTTGCTCATTCTCCACCTTGGAAACATTTGACAGTGAGTTGCACGTGTGAAGGCCCTTTACCTCTAAATGCTCCTGGGTGTATTTTCTTTAAAAAACAAAAATAAAACTTCCTTTTATGCAACTAAAGTAATCAAAATCAGAAAATCAACACCGATTCACTACTATTATTTATTAAATTTAATCAGAGTTTGCCAAATTCCAGGATGTCAGCATTTTTTCTTAAAGATTTTATTTGTTCATGAGAGACACAGAGAGAGAGAGACAGAGACACAGGCAGAGGGAGAAGCAGGCTCCCTGCAGGAAACCCGATGCGGGACTCAAACCCAGGACCCCAGGACCACAACCTGAGCCAAAGGCAGACACTCAACCACTAAGCCACCCGGTGCCCCAGGATGTCAGTATTTTGAAAAAGTGCCACGGAGGGTTCTAATGGACACCAGGGGTCTCTGTCCCCTCCTCCCGTAGAACTCTAGAAAGGAGAATGCCCTCCCCAAGGTCACCAACAATTTAGGGCAGAGTTTTCAGGGTGCCCGGCCCCTGAGGCATCTTTGTATAATTTAGGAAAAGATGCCTCTCCTGGAGCTGAACCAGATGGGCTATTGGCTTGGCAGGGGGACAGGACGTTTGTCATTGTATCAGGCCCCCCCATCCTGGCGGGAGGCACATCCTCTGTCCTGCACTGACTACAGCAGAGGGCAGGGTGGGGAGGGCAGGGCTCCCATCTGTTCTGTTTAGTGGGACGCGTGCCCTTCACGCCTGCCCTTGGAGAGTCTGTGCTGGATGCCGGGTGGGAAGGTGAGGAGCTGCTTAGAGGCAGAGGGGCAACTGTTTCTTTGTTGAACTCCATGGTGCCAGCTGCTAGACCCTGCCCCACACTCCCCCTCCTTCACACCAGTTCTCACCCTGGTCCTGGTGGTCTTTCCAACCCACAAATCTGACTGCTTCCCTTTCCTGACTAAAACCGCCAGATGAGGGAGCCTGGGGGGGTATAGTCGGTAAAACGTCTGCCTTCAGCTCAGGTCCTGATCCCGGAGTCCTGGGATCGAGTCCCCATCGGGCTCCCTGCTTAGCGGGGAGTCTGCTTCTCCCTCTCCCTCTGCCCCTCCCCACCCCTGCTTGTGATCTCTCTCTGCGGGGAGTCTGCTTCTCCCTCTCCCTCTGCCCCTCCCCACCCCTGCTTGTGATCTCTCTCTCTCTGTGTCTCAGATAAGTAAATAAAATCTTTAAAACAAACAAATGTGGGGATCCTGGGTGGCTCAGTAGTTTAGCGCCTGCCTTCGGCCTGGGGCGTGATCCTGGAGAACTCGGATCGAGTCCCCATCGGGCTCCCTGCGTGGAGCCTGCTTCTCCCTCTGCCTGTGTCTCTGCCTCTCTCTCTCTCTCTCTCTCTGTGTCTCTCATGAATAAATAAACACAATCTTTAAAAACAAACCAACCAACAAACAAATGAACAAACAAGACCACTAAGTGAAGCCACAGTTCCTCCACATTCAATAAATGGGCACACTGGTTGTCTCGGTTCTGCCCTTCCCCACCCAATGGCCTCGAACTCCTACTCATAAGACTTGCTCGGGGTCTCACTGCAGAAACCCCTCTGAGGCTGGTTATCTGTCCCTCTGGATGAACGCCTCTCCCCCATGATACCATCCAGCGTGTGTGTACGCAGATGTGCCAGCCGAGCAGGAGTAGGAGGCAGACAAGGGACAGGAGGAGGACAGAGACTGTTACTCCAAGTGGGGTCTCCAAGCCAACAGCATCAATGTCCCCTGAAACGTATTAGAAATGCAAATCCTCAGGCCCCGCTCCAGACCTACTGAATCAGAAACTCGGGGTGGAGCTCCGGTATCTGCGGTACCTACACTTCAGGCAGCCCTCTAGGTGCTTCTGATGCACGCTCAGGTCTGAGAACCACCTCACAGCTAGAATCAGGGTGAATTCAGCCCTTTACTGGTTCAAGTAATTCAACGTAGATATTCTCTATAGCTAGTAGGTCAGGAACAAAGGTTTTTAGCGCACTTAGTATGTGCCGGACAAAGGAAACAGCAAGTTGCATCGGGTGGGAGAACATGGATGGGTGGAGGACACTCAGAGCCCATAGGAGGCCAACTGGGGGGGCCTCCAGCTGCTGAGCTGGGTTTGGGGTTACACTGATGGGAGCAGAGACCTCGGCCCTCAGTGACCTCTGGCCAAGGCTTCTAGAGTAGCCATTAGGAAAGGGACACCATCCTTATCTTCTCACACTTTCTCATTTCTCATGCTCCTATTAGTATAGGGACAAAAAAAAAAAAAAAAAAAAAAAAAAAAAAACCTTTGGCTGTACGTGTGAGAAAATAACAATGCAAGTCTGTAGAGAAAGAATCTGGGCCTTCTAGGTCAAGTTGGCTTAAAATGTTGACACGAAGCACCTCTGAGATTGTCCTGATAAACAAACTCAGTAAATGCTTTTTCTTACTTATAGAACTTTGGCCTTTTATATGTATTTTTGTGCCTATATAACTAGATGATGAAATGACTCAAAGGCTGAACATTCTCCCTCATTTGCTAACATTTCTTTTTACAAGCACATTTAAAGCTCTGGCTTATAATTTCTTTGACCCAAACTCAAACCTTCTTGCCTAGAAGGCAGCATGTTCTATACGTGACCTTGTTCAGCTTTTATGCTGCTCCAGAGTGACAGCAAATTGACAAGCTGTCATTCATGACACGTTGGTAACTGCCTGTGGTTCTATTTGAACTTGTGCCTGTCTGATTGTTGGTCAAGGAGAGTGGAAACATTTGGTCATATGGCATGCGCTTTTAATTTTCTAGAGCAAATATGTTGGAAAGAGCCGATTAATGCAAACACAGACTGTTGGTCTTCTGCAACTGATTTAGGGGATAGGTTGGTCAAAATTAATGAAAGATCTGAATTATAGATCTTGAAGGCTTGACAAGGAAACCTGGAACAGAAGCCAGGCCAGGATTGGTTCTCACGGGTCCCCCTTTAATGAAAGCACATGAACGTTTTGTGATTTGATATTAGAAATGCTAATGTTTCCAGAGTGCCTCTGAAGTTCCCTCAAGTTATTTTGAACATACTCCCCATTTGCCTCTCCATTTTCTGCCATGCGGAAATGAATTAATAATTTGTTACAAAGCTATTGGAATATCTTCACTTCTTATCCTATTAGATTACATGAACTGCAACTTCAATTTAATTCAAAGTGCTTCTTAACCTGAAATCTAATAACGTATCTATAGTTAAAAATGTCTGTTGCCAAATCCATGCTGCAGCAAGGTGATTCCACCAAAACACATGTCCTCCGGAGCCCGGCGGAGCTCCTCATCAGGGGACCCCACCTGCCTGCTGCCGGGTACTGTCCCCTGGTGACTTCCTCCCCAGCCCTCCAGAATGCAGCTCAGTTGGCATCTCTAAAAATCCCAGTTCTTCCCTCCCATGGAGTTCCCTCTGGTCACCCTGCACTTGTTTTCTTATCCCTCTCTCCAGTGTGATAGGCACTAGTTCCATACAGCTAATGGGGTGCACTCATGAGGTTACGCTTAAAATGAATTAAAATGAAATTCAAGTAAAAATTCCATTTCTTAGCTGCATCTGCCACATATCTAATGCTCAATAGTTAGGGACACGTAGTTAACGGTGACCGTCTTGGAGACGTAGAGACCGTTTCCATCATTGCAGAAAATTCTAGACTTTGGGCTCTGTTATTTAATGCCTCATCTCAGTGTCCGGCGGAGTGTCCAGCATATGGCCGATGCTCAAGAAGTTTCTCTTGAACTAAACCAAACTGAACCCATATGGTGACGTCTTCAGAGACACAGGAGCAGGGTGTGCCTTTTGTCAACGGAGGTCATGACTTGCCGATGGGAGTAATGGGAGTGTGCCCAGTTCTCTGAGGGAGGGGAATCAAAACTGGCTCAGGAGCCGCCTTTTACCTGGGCAGCCTGTCCCTGGCCACGGTTCTGTCACTGTGGAGGGGGTGGGAATGGATACTAAGGGGACCTGGGGCATGTCTGCCACCCTGTAAGCAGAGGACAATCTGGCCTGAAGGGCAGTTTGGGTGACATCATGGAGCACTCTGGATGTCAGGTGAAGAAGTCTGGACTTCCATTTACTGGGATTGTGAGCCCCTGAACATTCCCAAATAGGGCAACTATAAGATTGTAGCAAGAATCAGAATTATGACTCTAGCTCCTTAGGTTGTAAGTCCTGTGGATTAAGAAAGGCAATGTGAGGCCTCAGCCATTCTGGGTGGCTCAGACTTTCGGGAGTACAGAGGCCCCAAGTGGAAGATCTTTCTCTTTGGGGACAGCAAGACGTGGTTTCTCTGTGCAGGTTCAGAAACCTCATTTCCTAATGGAAGCTTTGTCAGCCACGGCGTTTTGTCATTTATTATTCATGAACAGGCTTGACTTTGTCCAGACTTAAAGCTCAAATGCAGCAAATTTGGGCTGCAGAGAAAACGGCAGGGAACTCACCCTTGTGGCTTCGGAACTATCCCCTTTGCTCTGGAAAAATCTTCTCTAGGAATCTGTGCCAAGACCCGGCGAGAAATGAGTTTTCACGTTGTATCCAAAAAATGCATCTTGTAAGAAACTGTCTTTAAAAATGGCATCGGAGGGGGAAGGAATAAAAGAAGGAGTAACTTTTTCAGACCTAAAGCGTTACTTCTAGAAATGGAAATGCTAGGATTAAGGCATGAGCGATCAATGATGGGCTCTCGATGCCAGGTTTCAATTGAATTATTCTGTGTCCTCTTATACATGGACACACGCAGGCACACATACACACAACACCCTCCCGAGTGGACTGTTCAGGATCTCCTTAGTCCTTCCGGGGGGGACTTTACTTTCTCTGAATCTAAGGTCTTGGCGGGGGGGGGGGGGGCAGCAGACTGTTAACATAAGAGCAGGAGGGTGAATGGCAGTCACACCTGGGAGATGATGTGATGTGATGGCGGTCTTTCTAAAACCTTGGGTGTCCTGAATTCTGCTCCTCGGGTATGGCTCAGTTTTCCATTCCTCCCTCTGCTGACTCCTTGATGCCACCACCGGCATGGGTTCCAGCGGCAGGGTGGTGCCATCTTCCTTCCCTGGTAGAAAGGCCACAGGGCCTCCGTGGCTTGAATGTCCTGATTGTTGCATTTGCGAACATCTCTTCCAGGTTGTGAACCAACGCAGGAGTAGTTTTGTGGCCACAAACACCCTTGGTTAGTCACTAGATGCACAGTCACCAGATGTTCCTGGGGAAGGTAACAACCCCGAGGTTCTTAAACAACTTATCAAAAGTCACAGAATGAAAGGCCAGGAGTGGGACTTTTGACTCCCAAACCCATCAGAGGGCCTGGCTCTGGCAGCTTCACAGTGTCCCACTGACTCACCCTGGAGAGGAAGAGGGGCATTTTGGGAGGAGGGAAGAGCACGAGCAAAGGCATAAAGGTTTTAGGCAGGAGAAGGTAGGTTCCAGAAAATGCAAGTTATTCAGCAGGGGGAGAGTCAAGTGTGTGTGGTGGGGAGATAGGGTGGAGAATGGAATGAGGGGGAGGGGACGGGACTCAGTGGAACCATCAGGGACTTGTCCTCTGTTAGGGAAGATGCCAGGAGCCGCACCCAGCATCGCAGTTTTACTTTTAATCTGTTTCACTCCAGCGGCTTGGCTGGAGGGTAGAGGATGGGGTCTGGCTTAACTTGTATGTAGTGTGACCCTGGGGGAGTCACTTCTTTCTAGGCCTCAGTTTTCTCATCTGTAAAACAAGAGTATTGGACAAAAAGAAGTTTTCGCCAATTTATTCATGATCGCAGGCCGCCTTAATTTATGGCTCGCTGGACTACAGAGGGTGGCCTATTGGCTGATCAACTTTGTTCATTATTTCCCTCACCCGTACGCACCCCCCTTTCGGGGTAATCACAGCTAGCCAGCCACTCAGCGCCCCATCAGCGGAGCTGCACCTTCTCCGGTGCCCAGGGTTGATTGGCTTCTGGGTCAAGGTCTCTCTTTCCACAAGGATGAGGTTCCGTCTTTAGGAAAATACTTCCCTAACATCTCTCTCAAGCTCCGCACTGCCCAACCTCCTGTTTCCCAACTCCTGGTCCCAGGCGCCCCTCTGGACCCTGGACGCCTGCTTGGCTCTCATTTGGGAGGTGCTTTGGGCAAGGGCGGTTATAAATATTTGGATCCTACTTCTCAAAACTATTTTTATTGGAAAAATATCGTGCGCGCAAGAGAACCACCCAAATAACAAAAAAAAAAAAAAAAAAAATGGTGCAAAAATCCCTAAGCGTCCTGCGCACCCTCTCACACCTACTCCACCCCGCGCACCCGCCCTGGGGCGTCTCTGCCTGGGCAGGGCGAGTGCGAACCCGCCTCCTCCCGGGTCCTCACGCCTAAGCTTCATCCCTCCGCTCCGCATTGGCCCAGAGGCCGCCGCCCCGGGGGCCTGGCGCCACCAGGGCCCCAGGATCCACCTCCGGAGTCGCCCCGGCCCCTCCAGGTGATGCCTCGACTTGCAGGTGTCCGAAAGGATGCACCGAGGGCTCTCAGGCGGAACATCAAAGAAGAGCTCTTTTATTTAATAACAACGTTTTCGGGTGATGATGCACGTGGTGCAAAACCGAGGCGGCGCCGAGCCCCCCTCTCACCCGGGCCTCCCCGGGCCTCCCCGGGCCCCGCCCCCGGCTGCGGGGCGAATCCGCGCGTGTACAAGCACGCGGCGCACCCGTAGCACCTTTCTAAGGGAATCGACCGTAAATGATTATATTCTAGTTACTTCTCTCTGCTTTCTCACGTAACCGTGGGTCGGGGCGCTGGCTTCCCGCCGTGGCCACGGTCGCGCGTGCCGGGCACGGGGGTCGGGGCAGGGAGGGGCGCGACCGCCTCCTCCCGAGCGCGTGGCCAGAGCCCCGGGGCCGCCCCGCCCCCCCCGCCCCCCCGCGGCCCCGGCGGCTCCCCGGCTCCCCGGCTCCCGCGGGGGGACTTCCTCGGGGCCGCGGCAGGTTCCCCTTGGCAGAGCGCTTTAAGCTTGAGGCTCGCGAGCGGCGCGCGGGGGACCCGCGAGCGGCGCGCAGGGGCGCGTACCCGGGAGGGCGGACCCCGCCCCGCCCGCCCCGCCCGCCCCGCCCTGCCCCCGCCGCGGGCGGTCCCCGCTCGGCCGCCCGCCCCGCCCGCCATCCGGCCCCCCCGCGCCCGTCCCCAGGGCGGTCGTCACCGCCGCGAGGCCAATGGGCTGGGCCGCGCGGCCGCGCGCACTCACAGCCGCCCCGCCGCCCTCCCGCGCTCCGCCCGGCGCCGCTCTCCGGTCCTCGCCAGCCCGCCCGCCGCCGCCGTCGGAGCCGCCATGCAGCCCCCGCGCGCCCCGGGCGTCCCGCCGCCGCTGCTGCTGCTGCCGCTGCTGCTCCTCGCGGCGCCCGCCCCCGCCCCCCGCGCAGCCGTCCCGGGCCGGGCGCTCGGCCGCCGCAGGGTGCCCGGAGCGCTGCGAGCCCGCGCGCTGCCTCCCGCCGCCGGGACCCTGCGAGGGCGGCCGCGTCCGCGACGCGTGCGGCTGCTGCGAGGTGTGCGGCGCGCCCGAGGGGGCGGCGTGCGGCCTGCAGGAGGGCCCGTGCGGCGAGGGGCTGCAGTGCGTGGTGCCCTTCGGGGTGCCCGCCTCGGCCACGGTGCGGCGGCGCGCGCAGGCCGGCGTCTGCGTGTGCGCCAGCGGCGAGCCGGTGTGCGGCAGCGACGCCAACACCTACGCCAACCTGTGCCAGCTGCGCGCCGCCAGCCGCCGCGCCGAGAGGCTGCACCAGCCGCCCGTCATCGTCCTGCAGCGCGGCGCCTGCGGCCAAGGTACCCGCGCGCCCCGCGCGCCCCGCCCCGGGCCCCCGACCCCCGACCCCCGACCCCCGCCCGCCCCGGCGAGCAGCGCTCGTTCCTCGCGGCCCCTCGGAGCCCAGCTCCGCGCCCCGCTGCGGGGCCAACTCCGCGCGCTCCGTCCCGCAGCGAGACCCTCCCCCCGCCCCGCCCCGTCCCCGTCCCCGTCCCCGTCCCCGTCCCCGTCCCCGTCCCGTCCCCACGGGCCCGGCCGGCTGCTGGGTGTCCCGCGGGGCAGCACAGCGCGCCAGGGAACCGGCCGAACCAGACAGGAGCGCGCGCCCGGAGTCGAGGGGCCTGGGGGTGGGGGGGCTTGTGCGGGAGGCGTTGGCACCGCAGGCCCCGGGCGCTGTCGCCCCGCCGGCCGCTCCTCCCCGCCCGCGCCCCTGCAGCCACCCCCGCGATCCCGGGCGCCCCAACGCGAGGGACGCGGTGCTGCCGCAGCTCCGGGCGGGCTCGGGTCCAGCCGCGCAGACCTGGCCGCGCCGCCGCCCGCTTCCCGTGCTCCGAGCCCAGCCTCCCAAACTGAAAGTGGTTTTGGGGAATAAGCCGGACGGGGACTCCGGGTGGCGGAACCTGAGGCGGGTGAGGGATGCAGAAGTGGACCCCTCCGCCGTCCTTTCGCATCTTTTCTGTACCAGCCAGACTGTCTGGGTCGGGATGGGGCGAGGGGTGGGGAAGTTGTTTCTCTCGCGGGACCTTCCGGAGGGATGCTTCTCGTCTCCAGCCCAGGGACCTTGTGGAAAACAGGACGGAGTTCAGCTGCGGCCAACCCAGAGGTGCAGGGCCGGCCGGCCCCTTGGCTGGTGCACTTGGCCGCAGCCTCCCAGCACCGGCAGTGCCTGGAGAGGGGGAGAGGGACGGTGCATGGAGGGGGAGAGTACCGAGACCGGGAGAGAGGCGGTGCACTGAGAGGGGGAGAGGGGCAGTGCACGGAGTGGGGAGAGGGGAAGTGCATGGAGAAGGGGAGAGGGGCAGTGCATGGAGTGGGGAGAGAGGAAGTGCACGGAGTGGGGGAGAGGGGCAGTCTCTTCGGGCAGTGGTCTGGGTTTTCTCTGATGGAATAGAGTCCAACATGACCAGCTAGGGCCTGGCACAGGTAGGCTAACATGGGGAGAAAGGAGTCAGAGTTGTGTAGGAGAGCTAGGAGGTTGTGTGGTCCAGCAACAGGGGATGGGGAGCCCAGCCTCTGCCCTCAGAAGGGAGCCCAGTTAGGGGGTGCAGGAGACTTATTCTGGAGAGAAATGATCCCCACAGGGACTGAGGTACAGGTGTGACAAGGCACAGGTATGTGTGTCCCAGTCTAGGTGTTACCCATGTGACTTCACTTGGCTTTGCAGGCTCATGAGGAGAGGGCTTCTGCTATCAGCCCCTTTCACAGTTAGAGGAACTGAGGCTCAGTGGCTTGCCCAAGGCCACTCAGCTGGAATTTGAATGCACACCACCTTACTCCGGGCCAGCCCAGTGCCCAACCCCAAGGCTGAGGAACGGAGGCCAGGCAGGGTGAAGGAAGTTTCCAGAGGGTCAGGAAAAGCATTCCAGGCAGAGCGGGGAACAGCCTGGGCAAAGCCTGAGACTTGCTTGGGAGCTGGCAGATAGATTGATGTGGCCGGGGCATTTGGAGAGGGCGGTGAGAGTGGCCCAGGCTGGGGGCGCAGAGCCGCAGCCCGGGAGAGGCCAGCTGTGCTATGTACTGGGATGTTTTGTTCTCGGACCCCGGCAGCTTACAGAAATCCCAGTGTGTGGGGCGCCTGGGTGGCTCAGTCGGTTAAGCATGTGCCTTCGGCTCAGGTCATGATCCCAGGGTCCCCGGATCGAGCCCCACATCGGGCTCCCCGCTCAGCAGAAGGCCTGCTTCTCCCTCTCCCTCTGCTTGCCGCTCTGCCTACTGTGCTCTCTCTCTCTCTGTCAAAGAAAGAGAGAGAGAGAGAGAGAGAAAGGAAGGAAGAAAGGAAGGAAGGAGGAAGGAAGGAAGGAAAGAAAGAAAGAAAGAGAAAAGAAAGAAGGAAAAGAAAGAAAGGAAAGAAAGAAAGAAAGAAAGAAAGAAAGAAAGAAAGAAAGAAAGAAAGAAAGAAAGAAAGAAAGAAAAAGAAAGTCCCAGCGTAGGACTAACCTAGCAGCGGAGCACAGAATGCACCAGGGAGCAGAGTCAGGGTCACCGCAATAGTCTGGGTGTGAGGTGACGATATTAGGAAAGCAGAGCGCATATTTTTGTCAAAAACAAGCCAGCTTGGGCAGCCTGGGTGGCTCAGAGGTTTAGCGCCGCCTTCAGCCCGGGGCCTGATCCTGGGGGTCCCGGGATCGAGTCCCGCATCCGGCTCCCTGCATGGAGCCTGCTTCCCCCTCTGCCTGAGTCTCTGCCTCTCTCTCTGTGTGTGTCTCTCATGAATAAATAAATAAAATCTTAAAAACCACACAAGCCAGCTGTTACGGCGTGTAGTCTCGCTGCCCGGGGTCCCGAGTAGCTGGCAGCAGCTGAGCACCTGATTTATGGCCCGTGAGGTGGAGTCACTTAGCAAGCTGCGGCCTTGGCAGAGGCTTTGAGTCGCCTTGGGGAGAGGAACGCGTCCTTGCTCCCAGAGAGCCCGCGGGGGACAGCCACGGGAGGGTGAGTGGGCAGGCCCGAGAGGAGAGACAGAGGGGTCCGGGCTGTTCTCACCCTTTCCTCTCTCTGCAAATATTTCCTGAGCCGCTGGGTGTTTCCGTCTGCCCGGCCCCCAGCAGGCACCTGTTAGCTGTTAGGTAGGTGGGTAGATGGTGAGTGAGCGCTTCCAGAAACCAGAGACGCGGGGCCCTGCAGACTTCTCTTCGTGGAAGGCTTTGGCCTTGCCACCCCTTCCCACCAGGCGCTCCCCCTTTGGCTTCCCAGGGGAACCTCTGAGGACTGGGCCCGGGAGCCAAGACTTCATTCAGTCAAAGCCCTGCCTGTGAGCAGGTCACTTGACGTCATTGTTGAATGAGGTGAATTGGCTGCGTGCTCTGGCGGGGAGGCTGGCAGGGCTGCTGTTTTCCCCGAGGTGGACACAGGAGGCCTGGAGTTGGAGTGAGCCAGGCCAGGATATGGGGAACGGGCTCCCGAGGCAAGAGCACATCCCATGATTTCCAAGGGAGGGTTTCCCAGGAGTGGAGAGCCAGGGAGAAGGGAGCAGGAAATGCCAGCAGACCAGGGGGCCCTGGGCAGTTGAGCAGCTTTTTGGAGTCATGGTGCGTCTTTGGAGGGTAGAATGTGTCACCATTTGAAAGAAAGTCCTTTGGGGTGCTTGGGTGGCTCAGTGAATTGAGCGTCTGACTTTGGCTCAGGTCATGATCTCAGGGTCCTGGGATCGAGCCCTGCATCCAGCTCCCTGCTCAGCCGGGTGCCTGCTTCTCCCTCTCCCTCTGCCCCTCCCCACCACTTATGCAGGTGCACTCACGCCCGCTCTCTCTTTCTCAAATAAGTAAAATGTCAAAAATAAAAAATAAAAGAAAGCACCTTTATCTGTACACCGTTTAACAAAGACTTCAGGCAACGTCTCCTGAAAATGGTTCTGGAAATCAAGGCAGATCCTCTGTTTCAGAAATCAGTGCTGCTGTCAGGATTTGGTTGGGAAAGCGTCCAATTCTCCTGGAGAACAAAGATCTCTCCTCTTCCACCATTAGCGGTTTGGATTAGTTTAAAGCAAAAACTCTCAACTGTCAGGAAATTATAACAAAGAAAGGAATTGGAATTAATATAACAGTATAGTAATAAAAGCTAGTGTATATTTAGTGCTTGTTCTGTGCCAGACATATGTTAACTCCTTTTGACCCTCCTAGAATTGCATGAGGCATGTGCTGGAATCTTCCCTGTGTCCTAGCTGGGAGACAGAGTCACAAGTTCCTTGTCCAGGACTTGAACCCATGTATCTGGTCCAGGGCCCATTCATAATCACCATGCTGTACTGTTGACAGAGAAACTAAGGTTATACGCCAACTTCAGCTAAGCCGCAGCTAATAGCTGGAATAAACAGTGCTCCAGATGGCCATGGCCTTGAGATGAAATGTAGGACACCTCCCAGCTCTCATTCCACAGGCACGGGAGTTGGAGGACACGGTTGTCCCCAGTTATCATCAGTGCAGCGCTTGCTGCAGAAAAGCCAAAGAGCAGAAGGGGCTGGAGTCAGGATGTTCTGAACCAGAGCCCCAGGCCCCATACTGCTCTTGGGGGGAGAAGAGCCCCTCTGGATTCCCAGACATTGCAAAAGACTAGCCAGGATGTGTAGCGCTGCAGATCTCTGCCAGAAAGCCGACAAGAAGCCAGGAAAGAGGCCTGAGAAAGACATCCCCAAAGCAGCAGGCTCCCCCTACGGGAGAGCCCACCCCACCTGAAACAGCAGCCCAGACAGGCCTAGAGCTCTCCCCATCCTGGTGCTGGCACCCCTGCCCCCAGGCCTGATGAGGGAGGGCCTCTGAAGGTGGGGCCTGGCTGTGCATTCCTGGAGAAGAACCACCGGCTTAGAAGAAAGACTGTCTTTTGAACAGTTTATGAGGCTTTGCTCTCTCTGCTTGGTTATTTGCTTTTATTCTCTGTCGGTTTTGCTAAAGAGTTAAAATATTAAGGTTTCACAGAAGTAGTAAGTTAACAGTTTCGAGAGCCAAGCATTTGAGTAACTTCATTCCATCCAGAAGAGCTGTAAATAGGTTGCATTAGAGCTTAAAATAACTGCATTCGGTAAGTGATTATGGTGGGGACCATGAGCTAACCATGGTCAGACGTCCGACAGCGTCCGGACGGCAAGGCTGGATTCTGAGTCCATTTGGAGTTTATGTGATCCTGGACACAGTTTCATGTCTTGGATTGAGAAATCAGACTTTTCCATGAGCTTACATTTCAAATGAATAAATAGCTCTGGTCAAGCTTAGTTTGAAGGAGAAATCAAGTTTGGCTGGTGGTTGAGGGTTCCTTGGAAGGCCAGCTGGTATGGAGGGACCGACTGGCTGGTCACTTCCCAAGCTATAACCTGACCAGGTGACTGGGCCCTATCCTCTCAGAGCCTCAGCACTGAGAGGATTGGACCAGATGATCTCTGAGGTCCCTTGTAGCTGGAGTGATCTGTGATTCTTGTAAGAAAACTAGTCTGAAAAAAAAAAAAAAAAAAAAAAAAAGGAAAACTAGTCTGAAAAATGGTGGTCACTTCATCCCTATTTTAAAGGCTGGGCTGAGTTATTTCTTTTCTTAAGTTGTTGATGGGTAAATCCCGGGTTGGCATAGGCCCACTTGAGCCTGATTCCCTAGTATTTCAACTTTTAGTGGCTGTGAAAAGTCCCTGGATGACCACTGTGGTCACATGTCCCCCCCTCAAGATAGGAGCTCCAGCGAACCTGGTGCCCCTTGCTGCTTCCCAGGGGCTCTGAGACTGGGCTGCATGGGTCCCTGGAGTGAGTCATTTTACCTTTCCTTCCCACTTCTCTGCTGTAAAAAAGAGAAAGAAGGAAGGTAGGAAGAAGGAAGGAAAGAAAGAAGGAAAGAAGAAAAGAAAGAAAGATGGAAAGGAAGAAAAGGAAGAGAAAGAAGGGAGGGAGGGAAGAATGAAAGAAAGAAGCAGAAAATTAATTATCAGCAGAGAAACTGAGAAGCGTTGCTGTTCCAAATGCTTTTGGAAAGGCTCCCAGAAGTGGTGGAGAAGTTGGCGTGCTCCATTGCTGCTGGGTGACGTGTGTCTAGAGGCACTGATGAGCACCAGCTAGTACAACACAGCACAGGACAGGAGTGAGTGGCGGTGAAGAGGCATGTCCCTCGCTGCTGCCGAGGCCTAGAGTTTAGCTTTTGGAATTAGTGACGTGAGCTCTGTTTCTAAGTTTATTCAGAGCATTTATGGAATGGCTACTGTGTACTGAGAAGGCCCAGATACAGGGAGTCAGAAGGGAGTGAGGCCAGGCAGCCCAGGATCTTAAGGAGTTCGTAGTAGGTCACATAATACCCAGCTTAAGGAGTCAGATCACCACTTTCTAAATGTGGGACTTCTTGTGTGTGACTTAATCTCTGTAAGCCTCCATTTCCCCATCATTGAAATAATAATAAAAACACTAGGACTTGCATGCATATGTCCTGGGGTTGTTGGAGGGTGGAAACACCTACCTATATGAAGCACTTAGAAGTGAATGTGATGCTTTATTTACGAGAACTCAGTCAGTATTAGTTGTAATAACAGTAGCTGCCATCATGCCCAAGGCATCTAATGAGTCAGCTCAGTGGGGGAAGTGTTGTAATGGGCATGTCTTCCTGGGGGTAAGGTGGGCGGGCGGGTTAGAGAAGGCTTCACAGAGAAGAAAGGTGGTGAGGGACCTGTGTCCTGGGGGCTGACTTGGAATTTGCCAATAAGTATGTTAGGAAGTTTCTCCGGGGGACGCCTGGGTGGCTCAGTGGTTGAGCGTCTGCCTTTGGCTCAGGTCATGATCTTGGGGTCCCGGGATCAAGTCCATATCCGGCTCCCTGCAGGGAGCCTACCTCTCCTTTGCCTCTGTCTCTGCCTCTCTCTTTGTGTCTCTCATGAATAAATAAGTAAAATCTTAAAAAAAAAAAAAAAAAAAAAAAAAAAGGAAGAAGAAGAAAATTTCTCCAGGCAGAGGGACTCAGACATCACCTTGCCTGTCACCCTCTGAACCCCCCAGGCCATTGCTTAGGTATCATTTGACAAGTGTGTGTGACTTCTCTAGAATGAAGAGCTGGAACACCTGGGATTTTACAGATGTTGTCTTGTTAACCCTCCCTGGGGTTTGTGACAGTCAGGAGATAGCAGTGGTAAGCCCCAAAGCCCTGAGACCTTAAATGATCCTTGGTTTGCTTTCCATGTATTGGAAACTCCTCCCATGGAAAAATTTGTCACATCTTAAGGGGAAAATAAAAAGTCTGGGAGCCCTCGGGTACCCTATGATTTGAGACTCCTGAGACAGATTGTCAAGTAAGGGCATTTCATAAACTGTCCTCCACAGCATCATGTGACAGCAGCTGGTCCCCCACCAGCGGCTGAGCCCATCCCCTTAGGCATAGGACGGTTTTGGAGGGCATGTTGCCATGGCTGGAATTTTTGATAATTTTCAAACTTGAATAAGTCCTGTCTAAGTGAGTCAGAGCCTTGTGCAAGATCTTCAAGCCTCAGGAAACCTCTTTTTCATGAGTTGTGCAATCAGATTTTGAGAAGATGGTAAGCCTGTGTGTGATGAGCTGTTGGTTGGCTTTTCTTTTTTTTTTCCTCAGGGTCTGGCGAGATTTGCAGTAGAGCTCCCTTTCACATAGTTTCGGGTCAGATTTCACCCGTTCATCTAGCACTTGAGTCATCTCGCACCCTGTGACTAGGAGAGCCCTGTCTTTGGTGCCAGTATTCCAAGTGGCAGTCGCCGCTTGGTGGGGATGGATGGGCACAGAGAGCTCTGCCAATCGGGGATGCCCAGGCAGGTGGCTGCCTAATGGATGCACAAGAGAGAAGGCTCAGCATCTAGCGCGCACATCTGCTTTTCTCTGGCAGAGTGAGCTAGCTGGCGGGGTGGGGGGTGTTGGGGGTCTGGGGGGCAGTCTTCTCCAAGCAGTGGCCCACAGAGCTACCACCCCTGGGTGCCCTCCGGGAGGGGCCGCTGCTCAGCCCAAGTTAGGGACCTGCCCAGGTGACCGCCCACAGCCGGGGCTGCATGCTGGACGCTCCCAGGGTGGGAGTGTGGCCCTGTCCTCGCTCCCTGGCTGAGGAGCTAGAGGAGGCTCCAAGCAGTGGGTTGTAACCGTCCAAGGCTAGCCAGTAGGATGAGGCCGGGCTGGGGTTGGGAGCCAAGTCTGCCGTCCTCCCAAACCATCGCTTGAGACTTCTTTGCCTCCAGGGTTATTGAGAAACGTGTTACTTAATCTCCAAATAGTTGGGGGAGATTCCAGCTATCTTTCTGTTATTGATTCCTAGTTCAGTTCCATTGTGGGCTGAGAACATACTTTGTATGATTTCTGTTCTTTTAAGTGTGTTAGGGTGTGTGTGCTGGTCTGGAATGTGGTCTGTCTTGGTTGAGCGTTCCATGTGAACAGCAGATTATTCTGCTGTTGTTGGGTGGAGTGTTCTGTAAGTGCCAGTTAGGTCTGGCGATTGATAATGCTGTTCAGGTCAACTCTGGCCTTACTGATTTTCTGTCTGCCCCCGTCTGTCAGTTCCTGAGAGAGGGGCGCTTGAAGTCTCCTGAGTCTGTTCTGAAGCCCTGACACCCTGTCTCCTCTGTCACCTGCTAGTGTCCCAGGAAACGTGGGTTCTAGCCACCCCCCCCTTTGGACCTTTGGGTGAGTTACTAACTCCCTTCAGCCTCTATTTCCTTATATGCAACATGGGGATAAGGATACTGACTTAGAGACCTCAGAGGGACCCTGGGAGGGTCAGGCTGGGAAGGTGCGTTGTCACCTGGGAGTCTTGGAGCATCTCGGCTGCAAGGAATTAGAACCTCTAGCTGGCAATTCCAGACTCTTCAGGACTCCTGGGAGAACCGGCACCAAGCAGTGGAGCCAAAAGGATGGACAAAGTCATATACACCCTGAGGGTCAAGACCTAGGTCTAGGGCCACCTGGGTGGCTCAGTTGGTTAAGCATTTGCTTTTAGCTCAGGTCACAGTCTCAGGGTCCTGGGATTGAATCCCACATAGGGTTCCCTGCTCAGTGGGGAGTCTGCTTCTCCCTCTCACTCTGCCCTGGCTCATGTCTCTCTCTCTTTCTCTCTCCCCAGCACGCCTTTCTCAACATCAGTCTCTCAAATAAATAAATAAAATCTTAAAAAAAAAAAAAAAAAAAAGACGTGGATCTCCTCAGGGCATGTTCCTTTGTCCCACTGAGATACCGTAGTTCTTGGCCAATGTCACTGAATTGTTTGCAAGCACTGATCTTCCGTTTCAGGGAAGCCAGAGGCAGAGTCCGCTATCTTCAGCTCCGAGGGAAGAGCACTTCAGTTCAAAACATCAGCAGTCCAATTATCCTATAGAGCACACCAGCATCTCTTGTAGGAAAAGTCTGATAACAGAAGGTACAGGAGGAAGGGCAAGAATTTGAGACCATCTAGAAGGGACTGTGTACACAGATTCCTTTCTGCGCGTGGGGTTCTGTAGTCTCATACACAGCCTGTTTCCTTGGGATACCCATCACTGGCCAGCCAGATAATCCTTCATCCTCTGAAAAAGATCATTGCACCTCCACAACCCGTCTCTGACCACGGCCTGTTTTGGGGGGTCTTGTAGACAAAGACAGCTTCTTTCCTGCAGAGAAATTGGTGGCCATAGTCACTAATGCACTGGTAGAGAGCACTGGATCCCAGAACCTGAAACCTGAGTGTGGAAGGTCCTTGCAGGCCCTGTAACCCAAACCCTTCACTTTACAGTCAGGGAAACTGAGTCACCCAAAGGGGGCATGCTTCTCAGAAGCTGCCCCGCTCCTCAGTTTTGGGGGGGGGGCAGTGTAGACTCTGTCCTGCAGCCCAAGGAAGAACCCTTGAGGCCTTCCCCCCATCAGCCGCACCTTCCTGCTGGAGCAGGTGAATGTTTGAGACCCGGGTCCACCCCGATTATTTTCCATGAGAAATGGTGGGTACTTTCGCTTAGTCTCCCAAAATGAGCTAAAGGAAACATCCCCCCACACCCCAACCAAAACAACCTCCTTCAGTTGGAAGATGACCCAAAGGCTATCCATGTAATGACTGATTTCTCCTTTCAAGAGTTCTAAGCACATATTATTAATACCCTTGAACCATAATTACAGTGCTCTTGCTGAAGGGAAAAAAACAACAACAACCCAGTACAAATATCATGGTGGACAGGCCAGATACATCAGGGCTGAAATGCTTCCATGTCTTTTCAGCTGCAGTAAGATTTTCTTTGGGATGAATATACCAAGCTTCCCTCCTCTCAGCATAAAGGCTCTTTTAAATTTCTTTTGCCATACTGTGTAGACATCTTGGGAAACGCATTCATACTTCTGATGACATACTTTATGGTATCAGTTTTTTCAAGTTATAATTATAGTTGAATTACATCACAAAGAAAAACAGTAAAAGAGCCACGATTCTGGTAGCTTCATCATTTCTGTCCCAGGCATTACCAGCGTCTGGTTGACCAGTCCTCAACTTGTTGCTCTTGTGAGTGATACTGAAATGAACATTTTCACGTTCATCGTTATTTGTGTATCTAGGGTTATTCCTTTTGGTAGATACCAAGAAGTACGATGACTGGATGGGGTGAGAGGGATTTTTTTTTATGCCTGTTGGTGTATGCTGCCAAATTATTTTCCAAGATGATTATGTCCATATTCGTTGCCATCAGCTTTAGAATGATCAGCCTCTTAAGTCACTGATAGTTGAGGCAGGCAAAAAGAAATTCCTGAAAGAAATTCTTCAAGATAAATAGAATAGGATGGTATCAAACAAGTCATCCTGCTCAGTAAGTCAATTACCTGATTGATCTTTTTTTTTTTTTTTTTTTTTTTTACTCTTATTTATTTGAGAGAGACACAAGCAGGGCCAGAGGCAGAGGGACAAGGAGAAGCAGACTCCCTGCTGAGCAGTGAGCCCAATATGGGACTCGATCCCAGGACTCTGGGATCATGACTCAAGCCACAGGCAGATGCACAACCAACGGAGCCACCCAGGTTCCCCATGTGTTTTTATTTTAATGTTAGCCCCTACCTGGTTGATCTTTAAGTTCTTTTTATTCTCAGGTGGATGCTTTTTTAATTTTTAAATTTTTTTTATTTATGATAGTCACACAGAGAGAGAGAGAGGCAGAGACATAGGCAGAGGGAGAAGCAGGCTCCATGCACCGGGAGCCCGACGTGGGATTCGATCCCGGGTCTCCAGGATCGCGCCCTGGGCCAAAGGCAGGCGCTAAACAGCTGCGCCACCCAGGGATCCCCCTTTTTTTTTTTTTTTTTCAGGTGGATGCTTTTAAGAAATAAGCAATATTTGGGGCAGAATGAGCACTTGAAAAATTTGATTTTACCTGATGATGGAGTTGTGATCACGGATAGTCCAAGGTCGAATGGGTCCTGTGGTTGTTAGTCATCTGGGCTGACCCTAGTGTTTTCCGGATCAGCCTGGGTATGTGAAGGTCCGAGGTCACAAGCTAGGCTGTGACTGAACGTGAGTCCCTGCCCACCCAGCCCCGGCCTCTCCACATTGAGCCTCCCGGATACCAGTGCTGCCCAGGATGCCAGAGGAGACTAGAATGTTTTTGTTTTGAAAAGTGAAGAATATGTTTATTCTAATGTCTTGGACACATGGACAGAAAAATAACATGACCCACGTAGATAAAATCCAGCTCTCTAGTAGCTATATTAAATGAGTTAAAAAGGAACAAGTGACTTTTTTTTATTGTAGTTCTATTGAGACATAATTCACATATCATAAAATTTACCCTCTTAAAGTGTACGGTTCACAGTTTCCATACATTCTCAGAGGGGTGCCACTATCACCACGATCTAATTTTAGAACATTTTCATCACTCCCCAAAGAAACCCAGTACCCGTTAGCACGCACTCCATACTTCCCCTCTGCCCAGCCCTGGGCAGCCACCAGTCTGCTTTCCTTCCCTATGGATTTGCCTATTCTGGACATTTCCTTTTTTTTTTTTTTTTAAGATTATATTTATTTATTTGACCGAGAGAGCACAAGCGGGGGAGAGGCAGAGGGACAGGGAGAAGCAGACTCCCCGCTGAGCAGGGAGCCCGATGCAGGGCTCGATCCCAGGACCCCAAGATCATGACCTGAGCTGGAGGCAGACACTTAACCGACTGAACCTCACAGGTGCCCTAGGACATTTCGTATTAATGGAATCACACAACGTGTAGTTCTGGGTGGCCCGTTTGTTTTGCTTGTAATGTTTTCAACATAGGTCGCATGTCAATGCTTCATTCCATTTTAGGGCCGCATCATATTCCATTGTGTGGATACAGGAAGGCCAGACTTTCTATTTTATCTTCTCTTCCTGGTGGCGAATCCCAATCCTAGCTGAGAAGGTCACTTTGAAAGTCTAAACTGGTGAGGCGGCACTGGCTCCTTCGCTGGGCAGAAACCGGAGCACGGGAGACACAGGGAGCCAGCCCTGAAGACAGGAATATTCTATATGGATGGGGATATATGCTGAAAGGGAAAGATCAGGAAATGTGCTTTGCAGGTTTATTAGATCATATAACTTTTCTGGGAGCTGGAAAGGATGTCGGAAATGGTGTGGCCTAGCCCCTCATCATCTTACTGCTGAGGTATCTGAGGCCCAGAGAGAGGAAGTGGCTTGTCTGGGGTCCCAGGGCCCACTATTCACTTCTTACTTGAGCCAAAGATTCCTTCTGGCTTTTGTCAGTATTACACGTTACCCTCATTCTCCTCCTGGGACCCGGAGGATCGTGCTCACACGAATGGGTAGGGTACAGGGCACTTCCGAGGACGGAGGGCCACATCCCTCCCTGTGCCTTCCCGTTCCCCGTCCCGCCTCCTCCCCCAGCCTGTGCCCCAGGCCCACCCTGCCGGACCAGGGGGCTGTGGGAGGGGACCCAGGACAGCTGAGGAGTGCGTCGCAGGCCCCTGGAGCAACTCAACCATCTCCTCCCAGCCTGCTGCTTGCAGAGCCTGAGCTGCCCCGGCCACTCCAGACATAACAACTGGGGCAGCCGGAGCAGGAAGAGAACCCAAATGAGAAATCTGGGAAGGTCAAGACCGGAGCCAGATGCTTATCAAGAGGAACGTTAATAGTGTTTTTGTGACCCGAGCAGCCAGCCGTTTCCCTGAAGGTAATCAAAGACGCATCGTGCTGGGCATTCAGGAGACTTCAGCGGGGAAAATAAATTGTGTGGTGGAATTGATTGGAAACTTTTTTTCCCCTCCTGCATGCAATCGGAGAGGAAAGACTGTGAAATGCAACTGTGCTGACCAAGCGGGAGCATCCATTCACCACAGTGTGCAAGGAGGGACCTTTTCTGGGGGGGGAGGGGACTGTCCATGAAGCTGCAAAGTGATTAGCAACGACAGGCACCATTACACACAGACACATTGTTCTGGAAAAGGCACCTTTTACCAGTAAAGTTGAAGTCGAGCGGCACTCGTGGCTGCCAGCGCATGTAGGCCTCGGCAGCCAACTGGCCAGGTGCCCCCGAACGCCTGCGGGGGGCCGGGCTCGGTAGGGTCAGGGTCGGGGTCGGGGTCGGGGTGTACGCCCCGGCGCCTCACCTGCCCGGCCTCTCCCAGCACCCTCTGCCGCCGCCTCGGTCCAGCCTCTGCAGACGGCCCCGCGCGGGGCTCCGTGGACACGGGGGGCAGATCGGCCGTCTGAGGTCTGGCGTCGGGCGAGCTTTTCCCACTCTCGGCCGTCTGGGAGACTGCACCGGAAAGCCAGGGCTGCCAGCGGCGGGAAGTGCCAGTGTGGGCTGGAAATCGAGGCCAGGCTCCCGGGCTCCGCCTCGCCTTCCTCCTTTATTCATGATGAGGAGAGAAATAGGTCACACGGAACAATCCTGAATTTTATGTCTCTATTTCTGTGCCGAAGACACAGAGTACGGGAGTCCATCATTCAATTCCGAGCCTTAAAAAAAATAAAAAATAAAAAATAAAGTAACAGTTGCTACTTGTGAGTTCAGCTCATTTTAACAAGAAGAGGTCCAAGAGCCTTTGGCCTTGGGAAGTTGGACTCCGAAACTGTGTCTTCCGTTTGCTTCTCCCTTAGCTGTGCGGCCGGGAGCTCCTCACGATGCGCCGGCCTCGCAGCTTGATCGGGGACCTCAGTGCGCTGCGTCGGCCCCGGCAAGGGATACCCCTCTCCCGCCTGTGCCTCTTCTCTGCGAGGCTCAGGAAACCTAATTGCACCGCGGGCCCCCAGCGCCCTGGAATTTGCAGCCACAGCACTGATTAGAATGGGGGTCTGGTTTCCTGGAATGTGCAAAGTCTCGCTTCTGTTTCTGCTGCCTCCACACCCCAGACCAGAGCTGGTCCAGCCGAGCTGTTGCTGACAAGTGTCCTTGGAATCGAGTGGAGGGGACAGACGATCCTGTGGCTCGGACTGAAGGCGAGAAGGAGGCTTGCAGGGCGACTTTGCTGCTTTCCCTGGGTTATGTTCCCCCCCACCAGCCCCCAGCAAGCACGCTTGCACACAGGAGGCCCCATCCCCCTGGCCCTACACGACTCATTACCCGTTAGGAACCTGTTTAAATTGATTTCTCGGCTGACCCTCAGGGAGAAAGTAGTGAAAGTTCTCTGTAAGAGGAGGACGCATTCTGTTTCTCTCCGTCTGGCTCCCGTTACGCAGCCTGCCTGCCTCTCTTTCTCCCCCCTTGGCTGGTCTTGCCTCCTCCTGCCCCTTTCACGGTCATTCTCGAATTCATCTTGCAACCTCACAAAGAGAGCTTTTCTTAGTGAAAAATCATCCCGCTCGTCCTCCCTGAATGTGGACCAGCACCTCTCCCCAGCTGCTCGGTGTCAGGTTAGTTAACCGCCTGCCGCCTGGTCCCGTATCCACGCATCTGCACAAGTGGGACAGGTGTCCGGCTCTGCTTCGGGCGCCCATGCTCTGCAGAGTTACGGAGCCCCGTTGCAATGCTGACAGCAAAAGGCTCGAGGTGGCAAGCGGCGTGGTGGGGCCCAGCATCAGGCGACAGTGTGGTATCCTTGCCCTCCTGGCGACTGGGCCGTGGCCGGTGCTCCCTATCGGTTGGCCTTGGCCCGCAGCCCTCCCGTCTCTGTTTTGTCTCTCTGCTGTGCACCCCCCACCCCATCAGAAGTGTGAGGACCTTGGGCAGTGCTGGGGATGTAGGAGGAGCATCGGAGGGCCAAGCTTTGGATCAGCTCTTACTGTGTTTGCTCCCCGCCACCCCCCCACAGGCTCCACTTGATCCCTCTGTGAAGGTGCCAGACTGAGCAGAACAGAGCCAGTGGGAGAGCAGGTGATGTGCCAGGGCTGTGATTTCCTCCTGGAGGTCCCCTCTGGGCCCAGATTTATTTACCCAGCAAGTAGCCTCTTGTTGTTACTTTTAATCTGGCCATGCTGGGGACAAAGAAGTGGGCAGATGTGTCCCTCGGACCATCTGAAGATGAAAAAGAGGATGGCCTCCAGCATGCACCCCCATATGGCAATACGTTCTGGGGCGTCATTGGATTGCCAGCCTGAGTTAAGGCAGCTACTTGGAGGATGGGCCTAATATGGGGGGGCTCATGCTTGGGGTGATAGGCCTAATATGGGGGTGGGGCTCATGCTTGGAGCTGTGGGACGGTGGCTGACGGCAGCCGAGGAGTGTGTCCCAGAGCCCTTCAGAAGACTAAATATTTCACGACATCCCACTTGGGGCCTGCTGTGGTTGTTTCTCTATTTATAATTTCTGAGCCAGTGGGAACCTGGCTGGCTGTGCTTCTGCTGCTGGCCAGGGGAAATTTCCCAAGGCTTTTGGGCTGGACCTTGAATCTAGAGCTGTGGTAGGTCCGAGCGGGCATCTCAGGGGTGATTGCATCTCCTAGTCATCACGTGGTCGGGGTTGGGGGGGTATGTCCTGGCCCTTCAGGTGAAGATGGGAACATGTTTTCCATTGGCCTTCGTCTCCAACCGTTGTACAGTGCATTTTGTGCCTTTGCCTTTGAAGGGATTTTATTTCCTTTGTCACTTGTGCCCAGCCCTGTGTGACAGAGGGAAGAGAAAGACTGGAATGGAAATATGAGGGGGCCGGGGCAGAGGTAGGAGCGCTGTCCCCGACTGCCCTCCTGCAGTCCCTTGGCCAGCAGGCTCTGGCTGGCTCTGGCCTTTCTGGCTGAGTTTTTCTTCACATTTCATCCTCCTCCCTGAATCCTGCCAATTGTTGGAACTGGGCTGTGCTATGATTTGTAGGCTTGAAAGGATCAATACCTTTGGTGGCGCTTAAAGTTGAAGCAAGTAGGTGAAATGTTGCAAGTAATTTCTTCCCTTTCTCCTTGAGAGCTGGGAGGGACCTTGGAAGCCACCCAGTTGAGCCTCCTTATTTTATTTTTTAAACATTTTTAAAAGGTTTTATTTATTTATTAGAGAGAGAGAAGGAGAGAGCGAGTGAGAGCACACAAACTGGGGGAGGGGGTGGTGAGGAGAAGCAGGCTCCCAGGGGCGCAGGAGCCCAATGAGGGGCTCAATTCCAGAACCCCGGGATCATGACCTGAGCTATAGGCAGATGCTTAACGGACTGAGCCATGTAGGTGCCCCAAGCCTCCTTATTTTAAAGTTGAGGACCCTTTAGCCCAGGGGGCTTGCCTGAGGCCACGCTTGCCTCACCCATGAGCAGAGCCCACACCTCGGACCATGGAAGGGGGTGTCTGCCTCCTAGCACATGGGGTGTCCGTCAGTCCCTGGTGACTGCCTGTGGGCTCCTAGGCTCGGCCAGATTCAGCATCTCTGTCAGCTCCTGAGCAGTTGGTGCTTCTTCTCAGTACTTCATCTGTACTTTGGGTTTTAAAATCAAATGAAATTGAAATGCAGGCAGGACCAGCTTTCAACAGTGTGCAGCCAGTGTGGTCCATGCTCAGAAGGAACCCATACCTGGGTTAAGGCTCTGCTGGTACCCTCTTGGATTTCTTAATACTTTTGGAACAAGGAGCCCCTGCATTTTCATTTTGCTCGGGGCCCTGCAAATCATCCATCCCATCCTGAATGTAGGACAGTGCATTAAAATGCCAGTGATTTGATCAATCTGCTCTTGCAACTGATTTGAATTTTGGGAACATGCTGTTCCCTGTGAATAAAGGGGGATTCATTTCTTTTCCCTCGAATACACTGTGTTCTGTTTTCCAAATTAGCTCTACTTCTCGATTCTGCTGAGAAATTGGAAGGCGTGATTGTTCTCATTGGAAGCCAAGGTTGGATTGTTAATCCTGAGTTCTGGCCCTCAGTTCTCAGGCGCGGAAGTGGGATGCGTTTTCCTACAACCATGGGGGCTGGCGGGGGCTGGCGGGGGCTGGCGGGGGCTGGAGGCTGAGTGAAGGGGCTGGGAACTGGAAGGGAGGCTACAGCTGCAGAGCAAAGGGGTTAGCCTCCCACCTGTGCCACCTGCCCCTGCGAGCCCCTTCACAAGCAGCATGCTTTCCTTCTCTGCCATACTTCTTCAGATCCTTCATTGTTCCATGTTTCTGTAGACTGGGCATAGGATCCGCCTTACAGGCTTGCAGGAATAATTAGAGGTAATGTTTATGGAGTGCCTAGCATTGTGCTTGACACATGGTAGATGCTCAATAAATGAGTACTATTATGGTGTTGTTCTTTGATTGCCAATATTGCGGATTGGGTGGGATTTGACTAGCTGTCTGGGAGGAGAATAAGATTCCAGGCAGGAAGAAAAACAGCGTGAGTGCAAGGAGGCAGGATGGAGTGTGAGGTTTTAGGGGACCACTGAGAAGTTTGCAGCAGTGCAGAGTATGCATTAAGGAGCCCTGGGCCAGAGATTTGGAGATTGAGAACCACCTCTGACAGAGGGAGCTGAACTCAGGAAATGGAGACCAGGATGGGGGGGGGGTCCTGTAGTAAGTTCACGCTCCCCAGGTGGTAACTGTCATTTCAAGGGAGACACCTGCAAACGGGCCAGGTGTGCCTGATTAGAATGCAGAAACGGGATTCTGAGAAGCTTTGGAAGTGTGGGGGGAGGCATCAGGAGGACTCAATGCACCTGGGCGGTGATACACCTGCTGAGAGCCGGGAGGTGATCATGGCCTTGAGTGCAGGCTCCGTGTGCATTCTCTCCCTCGGGGCTCTCAACTGCTTGGAGGAGGTGGTATTATCTTCGTGTTGGAGAACAGGAGACTGAAGCTCAGACAGGGCCACTGCCCCAAGTAACCCGTCTGTAAGGGGCAGAATCAGCATTTGAGGCCACGTCTGGCTCGGGAGTCATCCTGGCACTGCTGGGAGCCTTGGGGCCTTTCCCAGCCTCGCTGACCCCCCTAGAAATTTACTGGGGTTGGGGCTCAGCTTGGCATTCCCTCTATCCCTGACAGTCTGAGCGTCACATCGGGAGAGGGTGGGCAGGTCTGCCTGGAGAAGGCACGAGGCTGGAGCCGAGAACGGGGCAGGGCATCCAGGATCCACTGCTAGGATTCCCAGAGCCAGGTCTGGGCCAGCTGCCCTGGAGGGCTCTTTTGGTCCTTCTAAAGCAGATGCCAAAAAACAAAACAAAACAAAACACCCCAAAAAACAAACAAAAAATAATAAAGCAGATGCCTTCTGTGCTGGCCATGGTGTCTGGTCGGTGTCTGAGAGGCCTGGCAGCCAGGGCCGAGCATCCTGTAGATGCAGCTTGGGGGTCCCCACACCTTTCCACTGCGAACCAGTCATGAGCTGCAGAGGGCTTGGGAGCCGGGAATGAGTGGAACTGGGACCTGCTACTTGGGTACGGCTGGCGCTCTTGAGCCCCTGCTGGCATGTTTAGGTTTTATGGGATCTGACGCTTGTATCATTCAGGGGACCCTCTTTAAGAAAAGAATTCAAAATTATAAGTACAACGTTAGGCATGGACACGATCTTTATTTAGGTTGAAAAAGCACGCCACCACAAATTACAAGTTTTTTAAAGTGAGAAAATACTACAGACTCCAACCCAGAAAAATGTCATAATGTTGTCATTAACTTGCAAGTACACCTTCACCTTTATTTCCTTCCTTCCTTCCTTCTTTCCTTCCTTCCTTCCTTCCTTCCTTCCTTCCTTCCTTCCTTCCTTCCTTCCTTCTTTTTATTTTTTTATTTATTTTTCACGTTCACCTTTAAAATACCATCCTGCCCCATATACTTTTTAGCTATGGACTCTTTGATGACCTTTTCACATGACATTGTAATGTTTCCTATGGAGAGAATAGAATAATTTTTATTATTGTTGTTGTTGTTAATTTAGTCTTTCCTCTGGCATATTTCTCCACTACCATATACGCCCAGGCCAGGTCACCATACCCCGAACAATCTCTGGCTGTGCTAGGGAGCTGGCAGGATGGACGTAGGAGCATCCCTGGAAGCCATTGCTGTACCAGGATAGAAATGCAGAAATGACTTCAAAGCACATAAGTATCTAATTAAACCCAAGCAAAATGATTCTACGGTTTGACTTTTAAGGCATATCCCCAAATGCGACAGCCACTCTGATGGGGCAGGAGATGTGTGGCAGACGTAAGGGGACAGTGGCCTCAACCAACTGCAGTTTACATTTTTCTTTTAAAGATTTTTATTTATTTATTTGAGAGAGAGAGAGAGAGAGAGAGAGAGAGAGAATACACAAGCAGGGAGGAGGGGCAGAGGAGAGGGAGAAGTAGGCTCCCTGCAGAGCTGGGAAACCCACACAGGGCTTGGAGGTGAAGGCAGACCGTAACAGGTTGGGCCGCCTGGTCACCCCGCAGTTTAAATATTTTTATAAATATTTGTGTTGTTATTTATTAACCATTTTCCAAAAGTATGTGACAACTGGACACTTTGCTAGGGCCCCTCACAGGGCAAACATTTACCTTCACCTTTTACTGTAAATCCACTTTTGCTCTGAATTATTACAACTGCTTTGGAATTCAGGATCATTTGCTGGAGAGAGAGCCCAAGAAGCATCGGGCACAGGGCAGAGGTACCCTAATTTTCATGCTTTGTGACACCCTTAGTGTCTCGGTAATTTCTTTGTGGTTCCCCCTAGGCCAAAAGAATTACCGAATCATTCTATTTATCAAGTAATTAGGTCCCAGCAACTTAAATAAGTGTTTGTGCCTTTACAGTATAGTAGTCACTTCCAAATAAAGGGGAAATGGTATTTTAATTTTGTTGTTTATGAATGGGCTAGGTGTACTACTAAGTGCCCACAGTTATTTATGAATGAGCTAGGTGTACCGCTGGGTGCCATATAATCTCTCAAGTCTTGGAATCAGATTGGACACTGCCACTGCCATTTTGAGTTCAACACTGATTTTTGTACAGTACTTGCTGTTAATCACAGTGACCACCAGAATCCAAAGTGACAAAAATAGGAGACCATCCAAAGGATTATTGTGCAATCTGATTTTGAAACTGAGAACTAGCCAGAGCTAGTTTTCAAGATATCCAACAGATATCCAACAGATAACAGTTATCACTGTGTTTCCCTAGAAAACTTGAACTATCCTGTGTATTTGCTATGGCACTCCAGGGTGACTTGGGACAGTTAGAGAACTACGGCATTAGGACCATAAACACTTATTTCTCTCTTCTTCCTGCCCCACATCTAATCTTTACCTGACATTTTTACCTTAAATATATAAAAAAAAAAGTATTCATTTTGATGATTTTAAAGCACATACCCAATTTTGTGATAAATCTTTGACGAGAAACACAGGTAAAAGTCAATCTGTTGGTTCATAGTCCGCACGTGGTGATTTTCATTTTCACTGCAACACATTTTCTTCACTGTGATAATGTATGTCAAATACTTAACTTAGTGCCTGGCTTTTTTTGGCAAATGCATAATAATGGAAGTATTTGTTATGCTAATTTTGATACTAATTAATGAAACGTAGCAATACACTGTGTATCTCTCTTTCCTTGTGTAAGGAAGTTGTTGCAAATATGTAAGAAGAATTATCTATAAAACTCCAGAGACGATTGGTTCCAAGGAAGTAACATTTATGGAGTTGTGTGCTTTTCTAGTAGTTTATACAGAGAAAAGAGGAATCATTTGTTATTTTTTGATGAAATCCTGGCAATTTTAAAACTCATTAAATTATAGGAAATGTTGGCTACTTTAATGGGTCATTTGTTGTGTTAAAAATCAGTAATGATAAATATTTGGATAAGTGGAAAGGCCTGTCTTGTAAAATGTTGTGACTCATCATTCTACTAATCCTGGTTATTAAGAATTTTTCATTTTAAAATAAAATCACATAGAACAAGTCATTTGATTTTCTTTTTGAGAGTTATTTTGGCTAGCCTAGGTTTTTTGCTTCCCACATAAACTTCAGAAATAGCTTATCAATTTCTACACAAACACCTGCTGGGATTTTCAATGGGAGTATGCTGAATCTGTAGGTCAATTTTGGGAAAATTGATAGCTTGACAATAGTGAGTCTTCTGACTCATGAATAGAGTGTATCTCTTTATTTACTTAGTTCTTTTAAAATTCACTTCAGCAAGAAGGAGAGAAGGAAACAAACCATAAAAGATGTTTAACGATGGAGAACAAACTGAGGGTTGATGGAGGGAGGTGGGCAAGGGATGGGCTAGATGGGTGATGGGGATGAAGGAGGGCACTTGCTGTGATGAGCACTTGGTATTATATGTAAGTGATGAATCACAGAATTTCACCGCAGAAACCAATATTGTACTGTATGTTGACTACCTAAAATTTAAATTAAAAATAATAAAATTTATTTCAGCAGTGTTTTGCAGTGTTCGGTGTACAGGTCTTGTACATATTTTATTAAATATTTACCTACATATATAATATTTTTGATGTTATTATAATTGGCATTTTTAAGTTTTCAATTTCCAGGGGTTTGTTTTTACTGCATAGAAATAACAGTTGTGTGTACTGACCTGTTATCCTGTGACATTGACAAACTCACTTATTCTAGCAGTATATTTACAGATTCCTAAGCAATTTCCCTATGCACAGTTGTGTCATCTTCAAATACTAACAGTTTTATGTTCTCCTTTCTAACCTCTATCCCTCTGATTTCTTCTTCTAGCTTAATTATTCCAACCAGGACATTGATAAAATACTGAATAGAAGTGGTAAGAGTGGATGTCCTTGTCTTGTTCCCATTTTTAGAGAGAAAGCATTTACTCTTTTTGCTATTAAGTATGATGTTAGTTTTAGGTTTTTTATTGATCCCTGTTATCAGGTTGAGAAAATTCTCTTTTTAGTTTGCTGAGTGCTTTTATGGTGAATGGGTGTTCAATTTTTGTCACATCTTTTTACATCTACTGGGATAATCATTTGGGTTTTCTTAGTATTACATTCTAATTTTAAAATAACTTTCTTTCTTTCTTTCTTTCTTTCTTTCTTTCTTTCTTTCTTTCTTCTTTCTTTCTTTCTTTCTTTCTTTCTTTCCTTTCTTCTTTCTTCTTTCTAACATTTGTTTATTTGAGAGAGAGTGTGAGTGGGGGGGAAGGGGCAGAGAGAGAATACCCAAGCAGACTCCTGCTAAGCATGGATCCTGACTTGGGGCTCTGTCCCACAACCCGCAAGATCAGGACCTGAGCCAAAACCAAAAGTTGGACACCTAACCAAATGAGCCACCCATACGTGCCATATTAAACTTTATTTATCCTTTCCTGGAATAAACCTCACCTTGTCATGATATATTATTCTTTTTGTTAAGTTGCTGAATTCTTTTTTTCCCCTAAATTGCTGAATTCTGTTTGCTTAAAATTTTAAGGATATTTGGTCTGTGTTCATGTTGGATATTAGTCTGAAGTTTTCTTATAATGTCTTTTGTCTGACTTTTATGTTAGAATAATGCTGGGTTCATAAAATAAGTTGAACAGTATTTCCCTATTCTATTTTTGGGAAAAGTTTGTGAAGTATTAGTATTGTTTCTTTCTTAAATGTTTGATAGAATTCACCCATGAGGTCATGAACCTGAGACTTCCTTTGTGGGAAGGTTTTAAACTGCAAAGACAATTTCTTCAATAGATATAAGATTATTCAGGTTGTCTGTATCTCCTTGGATGAGCTTGGTAACTTATGTCTGTCCATTTTATCTGAGCTGTAGAATTGATGTGCACAAATTTGCCCAGAATATTTCCATATCATATTTTTAATGTCTGTAGGATCTATAGTGATGCTTCCTCTTGATTCATGATATTGGTCATTTTGTCTTTTCTATTTTTAAAAAAATTAACCAGGAATGTAAAGACACTTTACCTCCATGTTTCTGAATTCTGAATCTCCAACTTTCTGTAAATGGTGGGCTGTTACTGAACTCCAGTCAGTTCCAGCTTTCTGTACAATAATGGAGTGTTTAGAATGGTTAGAAGAACCAGGCCTTTACCCTGCACGAGGCTTCCAATTTTCATTACCCTCACCATATTGATTTGGCCTAACTAAACAAGGCCCTCACACTATAGATGGAGTTACGTTTGTCTTCTGGTGCAGGTTGGTTGCTCCATGTGAGTTTGAGAATGCAGTGGGCTACAGTTCAGGTTAGATCATTTCTATTGACCCAGCTTCCTCTTTCCCTTCTGTAGTGGCTGTGGGTTTGCCTTGGATGCTGGTGAATACAGGTAACATAAAAGCCAGAAAAATTGGCCTGCTACACAGCTTCCCCTTGATCTCTGCAGGGGAGGCCGTGATGGTCCTATTAGGAGGAGTTTCCAGGGGCTACACAAATTTGCCGAGGTGGGGAGAGTGGTTCTCTCTCTACTCTACCACTGAAGTGTGTGGTGTTCACACCTGTCCAGAGCTGCCTCTGAGCAGCACCTTTACCTACCTATTCTCTTTTTAATTTCAAACTGTATGCCATGACATGGCCAAGCACTTCATATATAGTAACTCATAAAATCAGCATCAAAACCACTTTGAGGTTGGTGTTACTGTCATCACATTTTATGGACAAGGGGATAACTCTTGGAGGAATGAGGTGACATATACCTAAGGTCACACAGCAGGTAAATGTTGTGCAGAGTCACACTCTAATCTAAGACCATGCCTATGTTCTTAGCCATTTTTCCCCTTACTGAGTGGCCCCAAACCCTCCATCCATCTGCATCACTTGTGGTTGTGGCAGAGCCAGCCTGGGTCCACCTCTAGGAGTTCTCCACCTCAGTTGATCCCTCTGGAAGAAGACCATTGACTGGCAGTTGAGATCACAGCAAATGGAGCCAGCCAGGGTTTATAAAGACCCGGGGGCAGTGGCAGCCTCCTCTAGTTTGATGGACAACATTTTACATGGAGCAGGATTCTGACACTGAGCCACACTGCTCTTAGAGACACTTCCATCCCTCATTCTGAAATAGCATTTTTGGGAAGCCAAACACTTCCTCTTTGGTTTGACATCTTGCCCATCTTTGAACAATTAGTTCGTGTTCCTGATGTTCATTGTTTCTGCTCTATTTCATTTGCCCGTTGATGCTGGTCCACTCGGTGATGGTAATGGAGGTCACTGGCTGCTTTTTCATCTAAGCTGCACAATGAAGGCTTGTCAGTTGGGCTTTTCATGATGGTCTGTCCTCCTACTTTTCCTTTCTGTTTACTCATCGGCAGAGTTTGGAGAGTCCTGAGCCCAGTCTTCGATTCCACAAGCTCTTTATCTGGCTGCAGCACGTGGGGGTAAGAGGGAGAGACAGGGGTTAGGTAACAGAATGTTGGAACTGGACTGGATGGACCTTGCAGCTCGTTTCTAGAGGCACTTGACCCCATATTACAGATGGAGAAATGGAGGCCACCTGGCAGACAGGATGGGAGCTGGGCTTCCTAGTGCCCAGACCAGTCTCCTCCCTTTCCCGGGGTACATGCTTCCTGGAGCCACTGGCTAGTTTGTGTGAGAAAGCAAGTGGTTCTCACATCAGCTGGAAAAACCCATGTCCAGTTTTTACTCCTGATGCTGGCAAATTCTCCTGTGCCTACTTTGGGAAGTCAGAAAGGGGAAGTGAGATAATGATCCTCAGTGGTAAGATTCTGGTAATTGCCCTGCTTGGGGGCAGCTCTGAAGCTCCATGCTGCCCTGTGGGGTCCTGGCCCTCGGGCCTCAAACTTTCTTTTGTTCTTTCCCAGGAAGCTGGTCTGAGGAAGCCCAGATGCGTTTGTTTACTGCTGTCTCTGGGTGATGTTCGCCAGGTTCTGTGGTCAGAAGGAATGTTTCTATCCCCTTCTTTATAGCTCCCTTTGGAGTATTTGGAGAGACAGACCAATTAACAGCAACTACTTAGAAACCTGGGAGGCTAGCAGATATGTCTGGGGCCAGGATTTAGAAGAAAAGTTGTAGATTTGCCCGGATTTTCCTGTTATTTATACTCTCTATTAAGAAAATTTAGTCGGGGTGCCTGGGTGACTCAGTCAGAGAAGTGTCTGCCTTCGTCCTGGGGTCCTGGGATGGATTGTCATGTCAGGACCCTTGCTCAGCAGGGAGTCTGCTTCTTCCTCCCCTTCTGCTCCCCATCCCCACTTGTGGTCTCTCTCTCTCTCTGTGTCTCTGTCTCTCTCAAATAAATACAAGCTTTTTTTTTTTTTTTTTTTTAAAGAAAATTCAGTGTCTATGGAGAAGTCATAGGGTCTGTGAGCCTCAGTTTCCCTAAATATAATATGGGCATGATATCTGACTTTCCTCATCCTTGGGGAAAAGTAAAAATAGGATTGATATGAAAGGCAGGTCACACAGCAGGTAAATGTTGAAAAATAATAGCAAAGCAAAAATAATAAAATAAGTTAACATGAACTTGTTGAATTAGTCTTCCCTGCCTAGTAGGTGCAGATCTTTTTTTGACCTTGGAAAATCATGTTATGCAAAAAGAGAAGGCTTCCAAGTCTGAAGTACAGTTCAGAGCCTCTTTGCCAGATCAGAGAGGGGCCCTTTGTTTGTCGATGGTCTCTCACTTCCCAGAGGGAAGGCTTGGGAGAGGCAGGCTGCTCCCCCAGACGCCCAGGGCCCAGGGGTATAGAGTCGAGTTACTGATGTCCTGGTAGGAACCTACAGCCATGGAGGGCATCTGTCCACGCAGTCTAGACAAAGGCTGTGGTGTGGCTAGGGAAGCCTGTGGGCCTGCAGCTCTGAGAGCCACGGGAGACTTGAAAGGGTCACAGCTTTCACTGCTGGCCCAGAGCTCAGGCTGTGGCTGCAGGCCCCCCTCACAGGATTGGAGCATGTGGGGAGGGTCTATGTGTGTGTACATGAGTGTGTGCATGCATATGTATGAGTATAGGTGTGTGAATCTGTATATGAGTGCATGTATGTGTGTGTAAGAGTGTACACATGTGAGTCTTTACATATATGTGAGTGTCTGTGAGAGTGTGTGTGCATGCATGTCCATGAGTGTGTATGTGAGTGGGTAAGTGTGACCGTGTAATTAAGTGTGTGAGAGAGACAGAGTCCGTATGTAGGAATAGGTCTGTGTGTGTGTACATGTGCGTGTATGTATGTGTGTGTGCATGCTCATGACTAAGTGTGTAAGTGTGAGTGTGGGTTTGTGCTCATGCAAGTGTGTGTTTGTGTGCTTCTCTGTGTATGTGTGTTGGGGGTGGGGCACACAGGCCCTTAGGTGAATAAGGGGCAGTTTTGTAGGCCAGCGGCTGCTTTTTATTTTTTATTTTTTTAATTTTTTAATTTTTTAATTTTTATTTTTTAAAGATTTTATTTATTTATTCATGAGAGACACACAGAGAGAGGCAGAGACATAGGCAGAGGGAGAAGCAGGCTCCATTCAAGGACCCTGACGTGGGACTCGATCCCGGAACTCCGGGATCATGCCCTGAGCCAAAGGCAGACGCTCAACCGTTGAGCCACCCAGGCATTCCAGTGGCTGCTTTTTAAACAGCAAAGTTGTGTCATGAATCCCCATGAGTGAGTGAGCTGTGACAGGGAGTGACAGGTGAGGGGACATATCAGTGCTCCTTAGACCATCTATAGTAAAGGAACAGATTTCTTTTCCATTATTTCCTATCCATTATGGATCAATTAAAATATGCTAAAAATGAATTACTACCAAAATGTTGTAAGAAAGACACAAAATATAGGCCCCAATTTAAAATTTTTAGATGCAGCAGACAGACGATTACTCTGTCAAATTGCTCTAAAGGTTTCCGAAAGCTGCCGGTTTCCTGCCGCTGTCTGCGTGGAACCAAGGGGTAGCGAGGCCAGCGGAGCCTCTGGCCCCTGGAGCCTAACGTTAGGCTTGGCGACTGGCCCAGGGGAAGTGACTGGCCCAAGGGACACAAGGAGAGAGAAAGGAAGAGGTGTGTGGGTTCTTTGCTGCAGACCAGCCTAGAACCCCTCTAGCAGTGAAGGCAGAGAGATGTATTGAGAGATACCAGCAGGTGGCACAGAGTTAGGGCCAGAACGGCAGGCTCGGGTTGTACCTTCCTGGGCCACACTGTCTCTGCCGCCACTTGTGCCAGCAGATTGGGTGTCCTGGGGCCTGAGTCTCCAGTAGCTCATTTCTGGATCAGATGCCATGGTGTGTGCATCTGCCTGGTGGAAACCAATTTTTGGCTTTGCTGGGTAAAAGCCCTACTTTGGGATGTGGGGTTGCTTTGTCTGAAAGTAGCTTTGAAATGGGGTTCACTAGTTAGAGTGTGTATGTTTATGTAGAAATTATGGTGATTGGATTTCTCTCTGTCTCTTTTCCCCCCAGTGGTATCAAGGCACCTCTTGTGCCTTCTGGCCTGGGATGTCCCAGAGGGTTGCAATAAACAAGGCATAGTGGAAAACTGCTCTGGGGACAGATGGTGGCTTCTGTTCACTTTGTGGTATCAGTGGGAAGACGGGATCTGTGCCTTTGCCTTAATGCCATTTCAGGATAGTTTTTTCGATCTGTGATGTCTAGTGGGCATCTCCTCAAAAGCGGCCTCGGCCCTCCCCTCGGTGGTGGTGGTGGCAGCATTCTGGGAGTGGCTGCTTCTCTGCGGCGCTGGGGGAACCGGCAGGGGCGTGGTGGAGGGTGGTGCTGTGCCTGTGACCCCTTGCCTCACTACCTTCTAAGAGGTCCAGGTAGCTGCTGGTGCCTCCGGCTCAGCATTTTTGCAGCAAAACCTTTGGAAGGAAAGAAGCAGAGCAAAGAGGTCATCTCTGATGGGTGTTGCTTCTTACCTGAGTGTGTGGTCCCTTGAGAGCCTGGAGGATCTTTGCAACAGAGTGCAGGTCAAGACCCCAGATCTTGTCTTGTCATCACTTGTCCAGGGTTCCAAAGGTCCGGGTGTGTATTTTGGCTCCTTCTCACCCATGCCTTTCTCTGGAGGCCACAGTACAGAGCACAGTGTCTTGACGTGTCCTGTCTTTGCTTTGTTCTCAGGGCAAGAAGACCCTAACAGTTTGCGCCATAAGTACAACTTCATCGCTGACGTGGTGGAGAAGATCGCCCCTGCCGTGGTTCACATCGAGCTGTTTCGCAAGTAAAGAGGGCCTTCTTAAAAAAAAAAAAAAAAAAAAAAGAGGGCCTTCTTGTTTGCCCACGGCCTCTGAAGCTCCCACCAAGACGTGCTGCCGTTAGCAAGGCACTGGGGCTGTTTCTGGGGGCACTTTGAAGTGTTCAAGAGCCCCTAAATATGTTCCTACGGGAAGATGACATTTCCCCTTCTATGCTTTCCCTTTAGACTATTTGAATATATATTCTCGACCCTTCTCAATGACTTAAGAACCTCCAGCTTTGAAGAGAGTCCCTAAGAATATTTTCTAAGTGGAATTTTCTGATGCTTGCAAATACCGATAGCCTTCCTTTTTTTTTTTTTTTTTAACGTTAAATAGACCCACCGTGTAAAGTAACAATTGCTAGATATGTGTTGCTACTGCAGAGCCTGTGAGTCGGTGTGTTGAAGAGTTGATCTGAAGGTGTTTCGGGCTTAACGGGGCTCTCCTCTGGGTTCTAGGCTTCCGTTTTCTAAGAGGGAGGTGCCGGTGGCCAGTGGGTCTGGCTTTATCGTGTCCGAAGATGGATTGATTGTGACAAACGCCCACGTGGTGACCAACAAGCATCGGGTCAAGGTCGAGCTGAAGAATGGTGCCACTTACGAAGCCAAAATCAAGGATGTGGATGAGAAGGCAGACATCGCGCTTATCAAAATTGACCACGAGGTAAGGGTGCTCCCTGCCTGAAGAGCTGAGTTTCCAGGTGGCAAAACCTGGCGAGGTCAGAAGGCTCCAGAGCGCCCCGATTTCCTGAGAACCAGTCCAAGCCTGAACCCCAGGAGAACGTTTAGGGGCTGCTGAGTGTGGCTTGGGGAGGGGGAAGGTAAGGGGTGGATTCTAGAAGCTTCTGTAATAAGCAGACTGTAAGATCAAGGTTTTAAAAAAGGAAGCTTACATTTTTCTAAAAGAAAGCAATAGGATTGTAAAGAAATTAGTAGGTAAGCAGTGACGTGGAATCTCCCTTCCGTTCCTGAGGCAACTCTTGTTGTTCTTTTGTGTTCATTTGTGCAGTCACTAGGTCCGAAAACAAACCAGGTCTCCCAAATGGGGTTTTTGTAAGATAACTAGAGGTGTGTGTGTGTGTGTATGTGTGTTTTAAGATTTAATTATTTGAGAGAGAATGAGTGGAGGATGGGTGGTGGGGGTGCAGAGAGCAAGGGAGAGAGAGAGAAGCCTAAGCAGATCCCTGCTGAGCAGAGAGCCCTTCTCTGGACTGGATCCCAGGACCCTGAGATCAAGGACCCGAGCTGAAACCAAGAGTTGGACACTTAACTAACTGAGCCACCCAGGCACCCCTCTAGCTGTGTTTTAGAACAGTGTTCCATTCTTTAAAAACTTTTGGAAACCTTGAGTTAAAGCAAAGCCAATGGGTTTCTTTCTCACAGAATTTCTCAAAACTTTTAATATGCTAATGCACACAGGAGTCTCCCACAGAAGGGTGTATACTCCAAATGATAATCATCTGAGAACTTTTTTTTTTTTTTTATTTTCCCCAAAACTGAGATGTAGGGAGTTCAATCTGGGAAATCTTTGAAAATGGTTTGCTTTCTATTGAAATATTCTCCTGGCAGTCATTTTTGCTCTGTTGATTGGTTTAGCAACATCTTCATACCTAAAATTAAATCCAGCTCTTACTAGACCATCGTCAGTTCCCACTTGTTGGCATGTTGATTGAGGAGGTCTGGTCTTCAGTGAGATTGCATTGTTTGGTTTCTTCGTGCCCTTGTAATGTTCCGGGCTTGAAAGATTCCTGGTAGGCTGGAATCTTCTCATAGGCCCAGGACAAGATCCTCGGCTGAGAGCCACGAGGGGTCTTTCCCGGCTCTTTGCAAACCATTGCCTGGATATGGGCCGTGAGTTCAGACCAGTGTAATATCCCACAAGCTGTGTTTTGCCGGTCAGTGCTGCTCATTGGGGCAGAAACAGGCTCCACGGTTGGTGGCAGGGAACCGGCCTTTAGCGAGGTCTCAATTGGATACTATTTTTATGGGGTAACAGTGGAATTTCTAGCAACAGCTATCTTTGAAAATGTGTCTGTTGGTCACAACATCATCACAGCAACTTCTGTTTGATGAGCTCCAATGCTGATCCAGCCTTGGCCTTCATTTGTGACTTCCACCTAATTAGCAAGATAGCTGTATCATCCCCATGTTCTAGAGGAAGAAACAGGGGCTCAGAGAGCTTCAGTGACCTGCCCGACGTCACACAGATGTGCTGCGGTGAAGCTAACCTTCCAGGCCAAGGCAGGCTGCTGACCCTTAAGTGCCCAAGGCCATGGCCTTGACCGGAGGGATGGAACCTGGCCTTTTTGGTGTGATGGGCTGGCTGCACTTTAAATAGCCCATGGAAGGCTGATGCTTCCCAGTTTAGGAACATGCAGCTAGAAAGGGGTCCAGGATGTGGTAGTCTCACCGGAAGGAGGACGGCCAGAATAGCACATCCTGTGGCCGCACATGGGACTTTTCAGCTCCCCGGAACCCTGGAAGGCAGCCAGCAGTGGGACTCTCTGCAGGCAGGGTGCTGGCCTGTATGCTGCGTGAGCTCCCGCTGCTGAGTAATTCTGGGTTTGGAATGTGTGGGCACATAATGTGCCTCTGGCCAGGGGGAGATTCTTTTCAGATTTTGAGCCAAGGCGGAGACTCTATGCTTGTATCATCCCCGACATGTCCAGGCAGGATGTGAGGGATCTCAACAGACCAGCTTTGTCTCTGACCTGGCCCTTGCTGTCCTCGGGATCCAGCCCTGTGCAGATAGCACAGCATTTGAGAGGTGTTTCTAGCTCAAGAAAAAGATGCTTTGAATCAAAAAGTTGAACTAAATGTGGCTTTTCAAAAAGGAATCGGAAATGAACGGATATTAAATTGCAGACACCCACACAAGAGACTGGTTTCCACTGACTAAACTGCTTTTTTTTTTTTTTTTTTTTTTGCTGATAGTTGGGAGTGGGGAGAGTAAACCATCTCTTCCAGCTCTTTCCCTTTTGTTCCCTCAGTATGATGATTGATTATTTAGGAGGGGGTGGAGACTGGCTTGGAAAGAGGCTCAGTTTGGAAGGAGCCTCTCCTCTCAGCAAATCCAAATCCGCCAGAGCACGCGGTTTAATGAGCTGCAGGCTGTGGATGGGCTGGGAGCTCGCCTTGCATTGGGTCACTCGCAGGAATAGCAGAAGACAAGAAACCGCGTGGGAAAACTCAAAGCAGACAGAACAGAACCAGCAAAAATTGGGCCTGAGGATCGAAAATCATTCCAAGTGGTGCATTGCCACGTAAGGCTGTGGCCCAGCCGTCCCCAGGGCCATTTTCTGATAACCCAAGGAAATTGATGGGACCACCCTCTGCATCCACGAGCTCGATGGCTAACTTGGTGGCTCCTAACCTGGGCCCATTTCCTGTCCCCACCATCATGATTTCATTCAGAGGCCCTCCATCGCTTTAACAGCTGTTGTCCTTCCTGAGTGTGATACCAACACATCTTCTTTAAAGATTCTTTTTTAAAAAATTTACTTTAGAGAGAGAGAGAGAGAGAAGGGGTACATGCGAGCCAAGGGTGGGAGGTGAGGGGTAGCTGGTTGGGAGAAGCAGAAGGAGAGGGAGAGAGAGAGAAGCAGATTCCCCACTGACTGCAGAGTCTGACTCCACGCTCAATCCTCGGACCCTGAGATCGTGAGCTGAACCGAAATTAAGAGTCGAACGCTTAACCGACTGAGCCACTCAGGCACCCTTCAACACTTTTTTTTTTTTTAAGATTTTATTTAGTTATTCATGTGAGACACAGAGAGTGAAAGAGAGGCAGAGACACAGGCAGAGGGAGAAGCAGGCTCCATGCAGGGAGCCTGACGTGGGACTTGATCCCGGGACTCCAGGATCACACCCTGGGCCAAAGGCAGGTGCTAAACCGCTGAGCCACCCAGGGATCTCACCCCTCGACACTTTTAAGGGATAGGAATTACCATGGACATCTGCTGTCATGCCCACTGGTCATCTAGCTGCCCATCTCCTGGGATCAGCAGCTATCGTTTCCTTTGGGGGCTACGTCTCCCCCATTGGACAGTCTTGGCAGGACCAGGAGTCATGATGCCCCACCCTCCGGGGCCTGGGAGTGGACACATGACCCATGGATCAAGAAGACCCTCCCCTCCGAGGGGTAGCTGGGTGTCAGCTTCACAGTAACCGCGCGGGCAGTGCTGGTGCAGCCCCTGCCGCTGAGCCCCCCGGGTGCTCTGGGCTCCCACCCTTTCTGACCCAATCTATGTTTCCTTCCATTCTTGGAACTCCCCTCGCATCTCCAGTGAACCCTCCTTGGCTCGAGATTGCCAGCGACATGTCTGGGCTTGTGACCAAAGAACTCTGTTTTTGCTCCTCAACTGCTGAGAAGACACATGTGCACTCACTTTCCCTGCTGAGTTTTGAGACGAGGGCTCGCCAGCAGAGCGGCCTGGTCTGTCCCCGGCCCCCCCTCACCCCCTAAGGTGGGGGAAGAGGGTGCCCCCCACCCCTGCAGGCCCATTCTGGTGCTTCTGTCCTAGGATCTGTGCCTCATCTTTCCTGGGGCCAGCAGTCGCCTGGGGAAAGAATGCCAGCTGCAGGAAGTAGGGACAGTGTGCATGCAAACATTTTAATAGAAAGCAGCTTTGAGGGCAGACTAGTTCAGCTTCAGATACAAACTGTTTCCAAATGTGTTCAACATGACACCGGCCCAGTTTGCAGAACATTTAAACATTTCATCCAAATGCAGCATTTTGTCTCTGCAGATTTTTCCCTGAGTAGTTGGGGGGCGGGGGGGGGGGGGCAGAGAGGCTGTGGCTATAGAGGGAGAGGTAAAAGGAGAGTGATTTGGTCTCTCTAGGCCAGACTCCAGGGCAGAAACACCTGGATATAATGAAGAAGGTAAGAGGGGAGCTACTTTGCTTACAGCGGTTTCCCAGCTGTGTTGGTGAGGAAGCACCAGGTCAAAAGCACACGCCTCCCTTGCTGATTCCAGCTTTCGGACCACGTGCTGTCTACCCTTTTTGCCTTTCCCACTGTTCTTACAGAGAGAGCTTAGCTCCTTGCCCAGAGCCTCAGAGGCCTGGCCCTATGGGGCGCCCCCTCCCAGCTTCGCCTCCTCCTTCTGCCCCTCACCCACCTGCCCAGCCACCCCTCCTCTCTTGCCTCCCTCGGGCCAGGCCAGGGCTGCTCTCCTGGGGATCTTGGCCTTGGCTCCCCGGGGTGTGTCCCCCGCGGCTCCTGCAGAGCTGGCCTTCCCATCCGTCGGGTCTCGCACCGCATGCTGCCCCAGACAGCCCTTCCCCAAGCCGCTGCCCAAGGCGGCTCCCCACATCCCGGCCCCTGACTGTCACTCGGGGGACAGTCACGTTTCACTCTTCGTCTCCCACCTCCTCGTCTCCTTAGCCTGCTTGACCGTTGTCTTGTTGATTTGAGTTGATGCGTGCTGCTGGAGTGTGAGGGACACGCCGGCCTTACTCACCTGTCGGGTAGTAGGCGCTGGGTGGCTGGACCCAGGACCAGCCCAAGTGTCCCGGGCTCACAGGGAAGCGAGGCCCACTGCTCCGAGACATGCAGGCGGGGACACACGGGGCTCGTGGGGCGGCCCGTGGCCCGTTGTCAGATGAGGGCGCGATGGCACAGCGGGCGGGCCACCCCTCCACTTCCCTCCGCGCCCTCAGCCAGGACCCACGATCCCAAGGGCCGTCTGGTCTGGACGGACACCTGGCTTTGCCTGGGCTCCAGGAGCTCTGTGGTCTCGGGGACCTCCGAGCGCTGCCCAGGCACTGAGGTTTCCTGTGGGCGCTTCCCCCTGACGCCAGCAACCGGGGAAGTATGTGCGAGCGGCCAGCTTGAGGCCTGCGAGGTGTTTTTCTTCCCTCACCCCCAATCCCGCGCCCGCCCCTGGCCACCTTCGGGCCCCTTGCCACCTACGGGCCAGACCCGTTTGAAGTGGCTCAAGAGGAAGACTCCTGGGCGGGGGGCTGCTTTGTTTACAGAGGGTCCTTTTACTGCTGAGCCTGCCGCGGGGGCAGGAAGCCGTAGGCCCAGGACAGGGGTCACTCGGGGCCGGGGAAGGAGGGGGTGCAGGCCCCAGCCGCTGCTCGGCGGGCTCTGTCTTCTGCAGGCCTGTGTGTCAAGATCTGGGCTGGCGCGCGGTGAATGTGGCCCGAGTCCTGAGTGAGGAGGGTCGGGGGGCCCGGGACAGCGGGGTGGGGTGGGGGGGGGCACCGTGCTAGGCGTGACTCACGCCGGCCAGTTCTCCTTAGGCAACCTGACGGCCGGAGCGCTGACTCAGCCGCGTGAGCTGTCCAAGAGTGAATCAGATAACACAGAGCCCGTCCGGGAGTGGCTGCCCATCTTCTGGAGTCTGTCACTCATCCTCGTAAAGCGACTGGAGCCCGGGCTGTGGATCGCACTGCCATAGTTACCCTCTTATTTGGTTTCTGTGTTTTTCCATCTTGGAGTCTTTTCCCCACTCCCTCTGTACCAGTCGTTTTGTGGTCTCGCTCTTTTCTGTCCCAGAACTCAGAGGGCTGCCGTGGCATTGGCTAAAGATGCCACAGCCCTTGTTGATGTTACAAGGCCTCTGTTACCACATTGATTTTTTTTTTTTTTTTTTTTTTTTTACCATTTTTAGAGAGTGGGGATCAATATTTCATTAGGTAACGTAAACCCTGGGTAGCAAAGTGAAAGCCGGCCCTCATTCCTCCGGGCAGCCTTTGTCCTGGGGCTGATGGGGACGTGGCTCCTTCTGTTCTGATTGCAGCTTCTTCTGGAATGTGAAAATGTTTCAGTTCCCCAAACTATCAAAACCTGGAGCCCTTGTGTGTTCTCTGGCCCTGGCTCAAGAACTCAGTTGATTGTCAAGGAAATTCTTTGGCTATGTTTTTCTCTTAATATGGTAATGCCTTTTTTCACTTTGGCGCTCTGTCTTCAGGGAATGGGATTAAGTCTATTATTTATGGTTCTGACAAAGCAGTTCCCAGGTTGTTGGGGCTGAATTTGTAGGTGGCCCATCCAGAATGTCTCCTGACCCCTTTCCTGGGGGAGGGGGGCGGGACAGACACCGCTTCCATTTGACAGTTTAGTTGAGTGTGTAACAGTGTGTGAGTCCAGGGTTGGCCAACGGCGGCTTGCAGGCCAAATCCAGCCCTCCATTTGTTTTTGTAAATAAAGTTTTATTGCAACACATCCATGCCCATTCCTTTATTTAGAGTCTGTGGCTGCTTTTGGAGTTGAATAGTTAGGATGGAGACCACATGGCCCATGAAGCTGCAAGTATTTACTTTTTGGCCTTTCATAGACCAAGTTTGCCAACCCCAGTGTGAGACGATTAACACCTTGTCCTAGAGGAGCTGAGTGTGCCGGTGGCCAAGTATGCTCATGAGACCCAAGTGAGGTGAAGCTCTCGGTGACCAAAGGGGAGAGGACAGAGTGGCTGATTTCATTTGCTTTTTCTCTTGAGCCCGGTGTATGTGTGTGTGTGTGTGTGTGTGTGTGTGTGTGTGAGAGAGAGAGAGAGAGAGAGTGCTTGCGAGTACATGTGCGCACACCTGCACAAATTGTGTTTCTTTGCTCCTGCCCTTGCCTCCGTTTTGCCGGATTGAGCAGAAAAGCCTTATTTTTGCTCATTTCTCTGCATTATCAGTAGAATTCCAAGAAGCTTTGAAAATTATTACCCAATTTCACATCCTAAAGATCTTTTAAGGTCTGGTTTGTTCATTTTCTTCAGTTACTCTTGATTCATTCATGGATTCTGTAAATATTTACTGAGCCTCTGTCTTGGCCAAACACTGTGTTAGGTGCTGAGGATGTATCAGCAAAGGGCAAGAGCCATGTGTGACCACATGATGACAGTCTCGGCTGGGAAACAGGAAAAGTGGGATAAATACAGTAACGAGTACAGAAAAGGAACAAACAGAAGAGGTAGAAGGCACTGGAGGCTGGGGAGGCTTATATTTGGAGGTGACAGGAAGGATAGGAAGGACAGGTGGAGCCAGCCCAGGGGAAGATTGAGGGCCAAGCCTAGAGGACCTGGACTTTGGACCAAGGTGCAAACTTATTTCTCGGTGAATTTATTAGGGCCGTTCAGAACCCAGGCCAACATTTCTGGTTAGCTGGTTGCTCTGCATATTGTCTACATTTCTTATTGGCCTTGTTCTTGGGGATTGCTGGTCACGTTCTGGGAAGCTCTGGTTTTTTTATGTAGCCAATCTTCTGAGAGTCTGAAGGTGCAAAGGCTTTGTAATGAACTGGTTACTTCTTTTCATAATGGTATAGATGGAATTTCCCAAAACTGGTTTCCTAAAATCATCGTGACCACCTTCTATGGCAAAGGAAAAAGAAGACATTCTGGTAAATTGAGGCCTATTTAATACACATGCTAATTAACAAGTCACTTGTTAATTAAGGCACCAGAATCTGATATGAGAGTGTGAGACTCATGGTATTTCCCTCTTTGCTTTGGCTACCGGGCAGCTCATAGAAACCATTGGTTTTGTGATTAGAATGTTCCCTATGGCCTCATTTTATATAGTGAGTATATGTTAATTAATGTTTTTTAAAAGGCCCTGGGTCACTGACCATCTCCAATTATTTTTATGTGGAGGAGATCATATCTCTTAAAAATTATTTATTTATTTTTTATTTATTTTATTTTATTTTTTAAAGATTTTATTTATTTACTCATGAGAAACAGAGAGACAGAGAGGCAGAGACACAGGCAGAGGGAGAAGCAGGCTCCATGCAGGGAGCCCGACGTGGGACTCGACCCTGGGTCTCCAGGATCAGGCCCTGGGCTGAAGGCAGCGCTAAACCACCGAGCCACCTGGGCTGCCCTCTTAAAACATTTTTAGACATAAATTTGAAAGGAAAGATATCTCCTGGGCTTCTCTGCATACAGGACAGCACAAGCTCTTAGTGGTCACAGGGAGTGAGGAACCAGTTCAGTTTGACAGACATTGGGTGGGTGTTGCATGTTGAGCCCTAAATCAACCAGAGAGAGACCACTGCCCTTCCCTTTGGGAAGGATCTTTTAAGATCCGATTTGTTCATTCGTTCATTTTTCACTTTGATGTTTATTGATTTTATAAATAAATATTTACTGGCCCCCAAACTCTTATAGCAGCATCCATGAGGTTGAAATCAATGGATACAAGTGGAGCCATCCAAGGGGCAGGCATATGTGAAGACCAGAGTTACGCTTGATGGAGACAATAATTGCCTCCTCTGGATGCCACGGAATATGTGCAGTCAGCGGCTGTTGGGCTCCCGTATAGAACTGTTGACATTTTGTGGTTTAAACAACAAGCGTAAGGGAATTTTTGAAATGCCAGTGTTTCTTGATACAGCTTGAAGGAGACTAAATATTAAATATTATGGTGGTGTTTGTCAACAGAGAGGACAGATTGTTGCATTTGCTCTTTCTCTTTCTGCTTGGGCACCACCATGCTCTGTTCCTCTTTCTCTCCCCTCCCCCCACCTCCCTCACTTCTCCTGTCTCCCCCACCTGAACCCTCCCCCATGCCATCCATGGAACAGTCTTAGATGCTGACCCCCGCATCCCCCCGCCAAAATGCCTCTGCTGCCTAGTTTTCTTTGCCTTGGGAAGCATGCAAGTTCTAGGGCTCTGCTTCTTGCTGGGTTGGGGGGGTTGTGCTATTTTCTCCATCACATATTTTTAAAAGAAAATGAAAGGTTAGCATAACTGTTTCCAGAAAGCACATTGAATCACTCAGTTGAGTCCCAGCCAGCTGCTGCAACATTAGCCTTTGAAGCAAGCTTCGGCCGACACACAGGACCGGCCTGGAAGCCCCAGCCCCTTGAAAACGAGCGTGCTGGGCTGCTGGCGGAGGCAGTGGCTCCTGCGGATTCCGCAACAAAACATATTTTTGTAACAGGAGTACTTTATACTTTCCAAGGAAGAAAAAGTAGTTCACTTGCCTCATTAGGCTAATTTTTTTTCCTTTAGCTTTATTGGTTTGTTTTATTGCCGTTCTCTGCAAGTTTCAGGGAAGGAGAGAGCCTTGGAATGGGCACTCAGGTCCTTTTAGGGCCAAACGCAGTGTGGCCAGAGACTGCACGATTGACAGGCCATTGCTGTTAGAGCCTCTTTAGATGACGACTGGCTGAGCCAGCATCTGGAGAATTCCAGGAGTCTCGTCTCCTCTTGTGGCTGGAGTTTGCAGGGCTCATCTGACCCCATTGGGAGGTTGTATGAAAAGAGATTTATTAAGGACTATGGTCCCTGTTTTAATCTCACCAGTTTGACCATTGTCTGCTAATAGGCTTTTGGGAAACCAGCCAGGTCTTTTGGAAAAGACCCTAGTTTGTCAGAGCTGGGATGACATTGGCATCACCAGCCTCAACAGCCTTATTTTAGAAGTGGTAAAATCGGGACTCAGAGAGGTCAATCAGGTGGCTCAAGGTCACAGGGTGACCTACCTGTCACCTGTGGTAATCTACCACACAATTAATACAGGACCAGGTCTGAGCCCAGCTGTCCTGCTGCCTGGGACATTGTGCTCCTGGGATCTGCAGAGGCCGAGCTGGCATGTGTGTGCGTGCCCGTGTGCATGTATGTGCATGTGTGCCTGCGTGTGTGCGTGTGCACATGTGTATGCATATGGTTTGTGTGTGTTTCTGAGTCTTCTGCACCACCCTTAGCTGCTGCTGAAGAAGAAGCCTGAAGGAAGCCATCATCCAGGGGCATTACTCAGCACACACCCAGATTTTCTTCCTGGGGGGCTCTGGGGGTTGTGATTCATCCTCAGTATGAGTCTAGGCCCCACGGAAAGTCCTAGAAACAGCTGGTGCTGCACAGGCCTGCCTTCATGCCCCGGCTTGGGCTTGTCTGAGGATAATTCAGGCTCCCAGCACTGGAGAAACAGCATGGCCCAGGCCCTCACCCTGAGGACTTGTGAATGCAGCCTCCTCTGACTCCCCAGTTGCCCTGCTGTATGTCATCTCTGTTGCCCTTACTGGCCCCTGTGGAAAGGTCCTGCAGTGTGAACCTGTGGGCACTCAGCAGGGTAGGCTGGAGAGAGGAACACCTGGATTGGAGGCCTGGGGAGGATTCCTGGTATTGCTACCACCTCACTGTGGGAATGTGGTCAGCAGAACAGGCAGGATGATCTGTCCTCATGGGTGGCTGGCTGTAAGGGCCAAGGGAATGACAAAGCATGAGGCACGTAGGGCACGCATCCAAGGGGTGGGCTTGGCCAGGCTCTGCTTGGATCATTTGTGTCTTGCACTGACCAACACAGACATTTCGTGAGCATTACTTTTTTTTTTTTTTTTTTAAGATTTATTTATTTGAGGAAGAGAGAGAGCAGGGGTGAGCGGCAGAGGGAGAAGGGAAGAGAGTCCTAAGCAGACACTGCACTGAGCACAGAACCCGATGCCGGGCTCGATCCCATGACCCTGAGATCATGACCTGAGCTGAAACCAAGAGTGGGACAGCCAACCGACTGCTACCCTGGTGCCCCTCGTGACCATTACTGTTTTTAGAAGCAGATCTCTCCTCTTGTTCCCATCCCTATCTCCCCAAAAAACTGTGTGAAGGAGCATATATGTACTAGAGCCCTTCCCAAGTATAGTTAGGTATTAGGATTGCTGCTCTAAAATGAATCATTTTCCTCTCAGCCTTGGTGGATTCTAATGGTCACCACTCCACAGCCTCCCTCCTTCCTGCTTGGACAGCCCTGGTCCGTCCACCCGTGACCCATCCCATTCCTAACACAGGCAAATCCTGAGGAGGCTAAGGCCATCCTGGGGGGCCGTGTTCCCCTTGTCAAAGAGTGGTTGAGGGTAACCTTGTGACTTATTGGCTGATGACCCAGGAGGAAGGATGTGCTAGGCCCCAAGTTCTTTTACTTCCATGGGCCTAGTCATATTTTTACATAATGGCTAGAATGGAGGTGGCTAAGTTGATCAGAAGGAAAAATGTCCATGAGTCTTTGGAGCAATTAGCCCTGGCGCCACCCTGCCCTTGAACACCTGGACTTTCACTCTTGTTTTGAGCGGGATTCTCTGTCGCTTGCAGCTGAAAACACCCTCATTGATATACCTAAATTATTTTTAGTGTCAATCTACATTTAGCCCTTATAGAACATTCTGGGCTGAGCTGACCACAGCAATGGAGATTCATATCTTGTCTCTTTTTACTGCCATGTGACTCCAGCCCATCAGACAGTAGGCCTGGGAGGCACGGATGGATTCATTGATCTTCTGTGTTCCCCGTGCCCAGCTCCAAGGAGACACTCTATGAATGCGTGTTGAGAAAGGTCTCTTTCGTGTTGGTGGTGTTTCACCTGGCTGGCTATTTGTTTGTTGTAATTAAATGAATGGGAGAGCCTTCTTTAATCATGCTATGCACCAACCTCTTCCAAGTTTTGGCATTAAATCTACCACACAATTAGTATCCTGCCTATGGCTCGTATTTAGCAATCTAACACAGGCCTGGGAAGTCTGGAGTCCACACCCAGGACTTCTGACACCCTCAGCTGGGCTGTTTCTCCATCGACCGGGATGGTAGTGAGCTAAAATCCCAGGGGTTAGGGGGGCTCGTGTTTTCTTAAAGTCACTCTCGGTGGGAGTGGCGGTGGCGGCGGCGGCGTGAGGATGTGAGTTAGCATTAGTGAGTCACCTTGCAGATAGCCTCCCCGCCTCTCAAGAGCGTGAACGTGACCTTGAGTATTGGCAACTAGATGGACGCACCATGGAATATCCCTCGTCCTCCAAGGACTCGGGCCAAACGCCAGCCCCCTGCTCCCTGGTTAGGGCCCGAGGGCTCCTTCTTGGTCTGCTGTGGAGCCTTGGAGTTTTGCTTTGGCCATTTATGAGCTCTCCCACCCCGCTGCTGTGGTGTGCACACCCCACTTACGTTTTCATCCCCCGTGGTGGTTAGAGAGTCTGACATGGGAATGGGAGCCACTCGCCGCCTTGCTTCCTGCCACATGGAGGAGAGAGGCCTGTGCTTTACTTCACGTCTGTGCTGCGTGCCAGGCTCCACTGAGATCTGAGGTGTGGGAAGTGGCTGTCAGGAGAGGGGCTGGCTTCTCCCACAGGGCCTGTGGCTGGGGCCACTTCAGAAGGAGGCTCGGGCAGAGTGTCTGCTCCAGGGGCCTGGGGGCGCCTTTGATGTGGGTGGCTTGGGAATCAGCCTTCTGACGGCACCGCGGAGTGAAGCCAGGAGTGAGCGGACCGGTGCTTCCCACGTGCAGGTCAAGGCCGAGGTGTGGCTTGGCGCTTCCAGCCGCATCTGCATTTCATCTCCCCCAGGCCCCCCGTGGCGCGTGTGTCTAGACAGCCATGGAGTAAAATGCTCTGTTACCGCCTAGGAGTTTGGCCAGCAGAGGTACAGCTGCGTTGAGCAGACAGGCTGAGGTGAGGACTGAAGCTCAGCGGAGCCCCACTTGAATCTGGAAGAGCCAGGGACCTGATACTCGTGGGGCCAGTAGCACCTGTGGGGAGCAGGGGCCAAATGGCCCCCAAAAAGGCGTGTTGGCTTCACGGAGAGCTGTAAGTCTGGCCTGAGCCACATTTCCACTCCATGTCACCCCCTTGCAAAGACTTCTGCTTCCAGTTAGACTCCAGGTTAACATGCACTCCAAGTGCAGGTCTGAGAGTTAGGAAGCCTGTTCTCTTCTTTAGCCAGGCTGCTCATTAGCTGGAGGAGCCACCCTGTCTGTGAGTGTCAGCTTCCACCTCTGTAAAATGGGGGGACACAGGCCCTAACGCCCCAGGTGGCCATGGAAGTGCTTTGTCAGCTGGGAGGCAGAAGGTGCATTACTTTCATGTCAATCGAGGCTTCCTATTAAAAGCCCCACTCCCTTGGGATTTTCCACTTGCTTATTTCTTTTCTTTAGTTCTTTTCTTTTCTTTTTTTTTTTTTTTTTTAAGATTTTGTATATTCATTCATGAGAGACACAGAGAGAGGCAGAGGCACAGGCAGAGGGAGAAGCAGGCTTCCTGCAGGAAGCCTGATGTGGGACTCGATCCCAAAACTCTGGGGTCACGCCCTGAGCAGAAGGCAGATGCTCAACGCTGAGCAACCCAGGCATCCCTATCCACTTGCTTTTTTCTGTCTACAATTGTCCTTCATGATCTATGGGATGCTCGAGAGAGTAAAAGCTTATACAAGGCAGAGTTGGTGTTGCCCGTTGGTACCATTGGTGCTGGTTTGACTGGCCGCTTGGGATTCAGATGTCCCCATTTTGTTCAAGTGAGGACTGGTTCTTGGGAGAGTCTGGGCTAGTATCCCTGGGGTCCACTTGTCCAAACCCACGTGGCCCCTTGAGTGTGACAACTGCACACTGTGTGAGCAGCATGCAGGCCCAGGGTGTTCTCCCCTCATTGGGGTGTCGCTCCTCTGTCCTCACAGCTTCTGCTGTCCCAACATGTTTGTCCTCTGGGCCTGAGCTCAGACTTGGAGGAGAAGAACTCAAGGGGTGTCATCTTTGGCCCCTCTGCCTTCTAATCCCCAGGAACTGGGAGCCTGCATCTGCCTCCTTCTGAGGGGGTGGAGCTGGAGTATGGTAGAGGGATAGATGGTGAGCAAGGGCTAATTAAGATCTCCATTGTTCCTGCCTCATGGAACTTTCTGATGTGCTTCCCAGTTTGTGGCTGGGCCCACCTGTCTGTTTGAACTTGATCTCTTGCCTTGTTGGTGAAAAACAATGGTTATCTCAGGCAGCCAGATGCACCCAGCCTCAGGAGCCTTCACTGCCGTGTCCCATTGCCCAGCCCAAAGGAGCGCCAGTGTCCCCAGCAGGCCTCCCTAGAGTGGCCGAGTGCACATCACCGGCCCCGCTCGCCCACCCAGTGGATGAAGTCATCCCTGGCAGGGGTGGCTGGCACGGGCCCAGGGTAAACAGGCCGAGCTGAGCTCGCTGGCAGGCCACTAGACACCGAGGAGCTCGGGGTGTGGAGCTGCCCCTTCCAGAGCAGCACCGTGCGCTCTGGCCTCAGGTGACCCCAAGGGTCACTGTTAGGGTCGACCCGTGCCACCAGCCTTTTCCTGGGTGGGAGGCTGGGTGACACAGATTAGCTTGTGGGAGTTTAGTTGGTGGGGGATCCCCCACTGGGTCTGCACCGACCCCAGTGCCAGTAACAATAACCACCACTTGGGTGATGCCTACATGTCCCACTAACATGATGTTTCACACGACCCGGGCGATACTCAACAGCTGTCACCTCATTCTCACTGCTGACCCATGAGAGAGGTGTGTATGTTACTCCCATTTCCCAGATGAGAACACTGAGGACCCGGGGGGTTGTAAACTCGGACCAGGATCTAATCAGGCAGCCTGGCCAGGTCTCTACTGGGCCTCTCACTTCTGTGCTCTGAGGGGCATTCCTTCTCAAAGTCGGCCTTAGATCCCTCTTCAACATTCATTCCTCCATGAACTTTCTGGTGCAGCATCTCCTTATTTGGGATGGGGAGGGACCTTTGTGGCACAGTGCGTGTAGCTGATGACAGAATCTGGGGTCAGGGTCACGGTCCCGGGTGTGAGTCTCGGCTCTGTCTCAAGTCACCTACTCTCTTGGAACCATAGTTTCTCCGTCTGTTAAATGGGCCCAGTGGTCACCCCACCTCACTTCATCCACTGGTGTCTGCTCCATCCGCGTCAGAGCAGATGCTAAAGTAACCGCTGGTTTCTACTCACCCCACCCTCCTGGCCCCCCTTCAGCTCCCACATCTTTCTTTTTTGAGGTGGACAAACAGGAGGATGCTGGAAGTACAACTTCCATGAGGCTGGGGTGGGGGGATCGGCTTCCTGGGCCTGGTCCGGCTTGTTTGGGGCAGCTGCTCGTCCTGTTGGGGAAGAAAGGCGGGAGGAGCTCGGGAGGTTTGCTTACTCAGGAAGGAAGGGAGGGGGAGGGCCTGAGGCCTTCCTGATGGAAGCCCAGCGCTCCTCAGCCCTGGCCACTCCAGCTCGCTCTGTCCCGTTTTAGTTTGAAGAGTTGCTTGGAGCTTCTGACTCTGCCCGGCCCTCAAAGGGCATCAGGGACTGGGCTTGTTGGCTTAGTTCACCTGGGCCGGGGGGCAGAGGTGGATGATGGACGGTCTTTTCAGGCAAGGAGAGAGCCTATTTCTTAGGTCTTGGTTCTGGGGTGCTGGTTGCCTTGCCACCCCAGTCCCCTTCCTGCCCTGCACTCAGCATGGAGACACCAGCCCTCAGCCCGGATGGATCCAACCTTCCCTTTGGCCCCAGGGGTATGTGGGCTCAGGATCCTTCCACGGGCCTTCGCTCTCTAAGACGGCCTTGGGCAGCCTTGCCTCACATCCAGACGTTGTGTCCTGGTCTCCAGGTTACAATAAGACCAGGCTGACAGCTTCAAGACGTGCAACCCCACGACGGCCTCCTGTGACCTGCCATGTTTTCCTTGGCGGTGGCCTCAGTGGTCCCTGCCCCGAGACAGCTCACAGCATGCTGCTGACGGTGGGTGGGAGGGGCGACGATGGGCCTGAACCTCACCTCGCTTTCCCACAAGGCCCGTCGGGGCTTGGCCCTCCCCGGCGTCTGTGCGTCCGTCCGTTGGGCCGGCCCACTGCAGCGGTGCCAACCTGTGCTTGCAGGGGAGGTTGCCTGTCCTGCTGCTTGGCCGCTCCTCAGAGCTGAGGCCCGGGGAGTTTGTGGTCGCCATCGGAAGCCCGTTTTCCCTTCAAAACACCGTCACCACCGGGATCGTCAGCACCACCCAGCGCGGTGGCAAAGAGCTGGGGCTCCGGAACTCGGACATGGACTACATCCAGACGGACGCCATCATCAACGTGAGCCCCGCGGGGTCGGGCCGGGCTTAGGAACCAGGGGTGGGGTCGGGACCCTGGGAACCGCTGGAGCAGAGGAGGCCGACGGGTGGGCCTCAGCCTTGGCAGTCCCCAGAGACCCCTGGGAAGGGACTCCAGCGATGCCAAGGTCTGCGGCCCAGAGGGGCTCCCATGGGGCAGCAGAGTGGCTTCTCTGCCTCCAGGGCCCTCAGGGCAGCTGCTCTTGAGGCTTGGTGCAGAAGGGGTGCAGAAGGGATGCTCACCCTGGTGCAAGCACTGTCACCCCCCCCCCCCCCCGGGTGTTCGCTCTGCCTTGGGGCACAGTCTGAGCGTTAGGCCCATACTGTTCAGTAGACATCACATTTTTTTTCTCCTTCAGCTATCTTCATACAGGATTGACATTTTTAAAAAGCAATGTCCACCCCCCCACATCTGTCTAATAAATGAGAAGGAGTGTGTTTTATGCATTTTCTGCCTCTAATAAGTTTTATTCCTAAACTTTCTTGTTGGAATTTGCATGAAGTAATGGAAAAAGAACAAATCATGTGGATTTCCAGCCCCAGCAGCGGAGCAGGGATCACACAGGTGGGGGGCGGTGCAGATTCGAAATACTGGAGCCAGTTGGCAGCCAGTCTGTTGTCAAGAGAAGGAAGTAGCATTGGGTGTTGTAGGGAGGTCATAGTTGGCCTCTGGGCTTTGGAGCCAAAAAAAAAAAAAAAAAAAAAAAATCCCATTTATGGCACATCTAAAACTTTCTGAAAAATTTTAAGGTCCTTTTTCCCAGCAAAATATTAGGTTGAACAAATCCAAGCTAAGAACCTGCACTCAGGAGCATGCCAGGCAGGGAAGCACATGGGGGCATGTAAAGACATAAACTCATATAATCTTTTAATTTTTGCTTAATTTCAGTATGGAAACTCAGGAGGCCCGTTAGTCAACCTGGTAAGGCCTTTTTTAATTTTTATTTTTTTAATAATCTCTGTATGTGTTTTTTTTTGTTGTTGGTCTTTTTTTTTTTTTTTTTTCTGCTTGCTTTTCAGACATGAACTTGCCAAAGCACATTATCTAATTCTTTTAAAGTAAAATCTGTGAATGTACTGTATCCTTGCAAATTACCCTTCTTATCTTTTCTGGAAAGAGTAAGGCATGCTGGAGTCGGGGTTGGAAATGTTACACCAGCAGCCATGCTTGTGTTTCAAAGTTTCAAGCAAATGCAGAGGAATTCAGGTCCAGTCCAGGAGTAGCCAAAAGAGCAGGCCTTTATTTTGAAGGCATCAGCAATTCTGGTCTGTCACAGAAAGGCACAGCCTTCAAATGAGGTCTCCAGGCCGCTGCAGGAGCTGGCTTGGCTCGTCTGCAGTCTTTGTCTTGGCCGGGAGCCGTCCCTTCGGACCTGGCTGGAATGAGGAGTCGCCCCCGCTCACAGAGATGTCCCTTACGTCTATATTTAAATATGTACACGTGAAAAGGGAAGCCTTAGGATCTGTCGAAGTGAGGCCCACACAGCTCAGGGGTCCCCCAGCCCTGTTTTCCTTTCCCTCAGTGAAGTTGAGGCCACCTTTAGCAGGGCCCAGAACCCTCCTGGAAGGTTCTCGGTGTCAGGGACCGCATCCTCAGTGCTGTGGGGAGCGTACAAGGAGAGATCAATACTCACCGAGTGGTGTTCCCTTCTTAGCCTGACCTGAACAGACCACTGAACAATGGAGTTAGAATGATGGTCGAGTGGCGTGATAGGAGCCTGTTACTCCGGGAGTAACGTTCGCTAAACTGAGTCTGTCTTGAACCGAAGCACATGCTGCAGACTGGCCTCCCTTGTGATTTAAGGGCGATCTGTGACACGCGGAGGAAGTGATGGGGAGGCTGTACCCCGCAGCCCCTGCAGCAGCCACGGCTGCTCAGATAGCACCGCATTTTCCCGGGAGCCCTAAGCGCTAAGCTTGTCCTCCCTGGTATTGGTAGAGGAATCTTTAGGTCGTTGGAAATGGAAGATGCAAGAGGGTGTGGACAGCCACCTGAAGAACTCTGACACATGTTCCCTGTGAAAGGAGCAAAGGGACACCTTGAAACGAACTGCCTAAGGCTGTTTTTACAGCATGGTGGTCCCCGAGGACTGAGCCTGATGTGCGTCCGCTTCCCCCCACCCTGTCGCTAAGCGTGGCTCCGGCTGCCCAAGTGATGCATCCCCACTGCGGCCTTGGGACACCCCCCCCACTCCCTTCAGCTCTCCCACCCTGCTCATTCCATAGCTCAAAGTCTTCCTTTGTACAAATGATCTGTTCGCCTTTGGTGCGCGTCTTCTGGGGAATCTTCACAGATTCAGTAGGCTGTTTCTATCTTGCTTTTCAGGACGGCGAGGTGATTGGGATTAACACTCTGAAGGTGACAGCCGGAATCTCCTTTGCAATCCCATCTGATAAGATTAAGAAGTTCCTCACCGAGTCCCATGACCGACAGGCCAAAGGTGAAAGCATAGCCCTCACAGCCGTGGGAGGTTCAGGCGGGGAAGACCACACACCTGAACACCAGCCACGCCTTTTGGATCTAGAAGAGCGGTGGGATACACATTGTTAGGCCCCTAGTATTAGGTCACGGATGTTTGACCCTTGGCCATGAGTGTTTCATATGGTTTAGTCTAACACGTACCAGGCACGATTGATCGTAGGTGATTTCTATACATCATTTTACTACACTGAGTTCCTCTGCCCTATCAGGTGGGAAGTATTAGTCCCATTTTACAGATGAGAAAACTGAGACTCAGGGAGATCATCCAGTTCACAATTGTTTATTGACTCATCTGCTTGGGGTGAGGCTGGGGGTTCCATGGCTCCGCAGCATCCCCTGCATGTGTGATATTTGCTTTCTGCCTGGGGGAGGAGGAAGGATGGCGGTAGACAAACAGGGAAGATTTCAGATACCGATGATGCTTCCCTGAAAATGAAGCAGGGTGGTGAGCTGGGGAGTGGTGGGGTCCAGGGGATGGCATTCCAAGGATAGCAGATTCAAGTCCTCTGTGGGGGGCAGAGTGTAGCAAGTGGGTCATGTGGCTGGAGTGCCATAAACGTGCAGGGTCGCACAGATGGATGTGGAAAGAGGTCAGCCTGGGTCACAGTGGCCATGGTGAAGGCCTTAGGTCATATGCCCAGAAGTGGGACAGCGAACAGTCCATGATTTGGTGGGAGTCTTTGAGAAGTCTCTCTCATGGTTGGTGGAGACTCTGTTGGAGGTGCTGGGTGGAATTGTAGGACCGGGTAAGGGGCTCTCCCAGTCACCAGCAGGTGGGACGAAGAGGTCATATTCTGGATTTATAGGAGGAATAGAACCCTCGTCAAATGTCAGGATAAGGCAAAGAGGCATCAAGTATCACTCCTAGGTTTTGGGGCGTTAACTGAAATGATAGGACTTTCCCAGGTCCCATGGTGGGTGGCGGGGAGGGGGGCACACTGAACAGCCTCAGTGTAGCCCGATGGCCCTGACTTTATACTGCAGACTCGGGGATCGACCCTCATAGCTCCTGGTGTCCCCGGTACAACTGCCACTGGGGCTGACCTCTTGTCTTTTTGCTGTCACACCAGGCAAGGCCATTACCAAAAAGAAGTATATTGGCATCCGGATGATGTCACTCACTTCCAGGTGGGTAAGCAGGACGTCTGTGTCTGTGTCTTAGATTTAAATACACCTGAACTTCAGAAGCTGGCACCGTGAGAGAGGAACCTCATGCTGCCTAAAGCGTCTCAGTTTTTGGTTAAAATTGAGAAACGTCAGGAAAGAGAGGAGAGGCCATGAACCTAGGCCTCTGGTTTTACCCTTCATTGTGTGTGTGTGTGTGTGTGTGTGTGTGTGTGTGTGTGTGTTTGGAGCAGGTCCTTCCTTCCTCCTCTGGAGGCAGCCCTGAACGGTCGGGCGTGTTGGTCACTCTCCCTCATACCTTCCTCTCACCACTTGTTCTGTTGAAACCCACATTCCGGGAGTGCCCCGAGCACCTCCCTCAGCCCGGAGCACCCCTCCATTCCTGAGCTCTGCCGCACATGGGCTGGGGCTGCCGGAATGCCGGGTCAGGCCCAGATGACTGATGGCTTGTTTTCCCAAGCTGGCGGAAGGTGCGGCACGTGGCTGCCAGGCGCATAGCATAGCGGGGTTTTAGCCTTGATGGAAATGTCTGGTATAATCACATGAGCCCTGGGAACTAAGGGCACGGTTGAAACTCTTGTCGGTAAAGTCAGCAAAGAGCAGAACATAGTAACATAGACATCAATACATTAATTGTCATCATTAATTTACTTTTAATTCATTGTGAATATGTTACTATAGCTCCGATGGGCATTATGCGTGGCGGTGCCATTTTGGGCACTCCGGAATATGGGCTGAGTTGGCAGGACTAAAATGTGAATCAGTTACTTGTCTTGGAACCGTGGAGACAGAGGTGTGGGGAAGGCATATTGGCCCTGGCATCGGGCTTCCTGAGTTCTCGTCCCAGAGCTGCTACTTCCTGGCTTAGGGCCTTGGGAACAACTTGACCTTTGACCTCTGTGCCTCAGTTTCCTCCTCCCTAGGACAAGGATAACAGTGCAGGCATTTTGGTGTGCAGTGAGGACCGAGTGATTGAATGTGTGTCAAGGCTTTGCACAGTGACACTAGCCACTATTTATCACGTGCTTGCTCTGCACCAGGCACTGGGCCAGGTCCCGCCTCCAGACCATCTCATCTAATCCTCAAATGACCCCACATCATAGTGTTGTCATTAGGCCTGTTTTGTAGGTGAGCAATCTGAGGCGTAGAGAGGTTAGCAACTGCCCGGGGGGAACACAGAAAGTGGCAGAGCCGGGCCTCCAAACCAGAGGCTGGCCTGTACTCGCTTCGTAGGCTATGGTAGCTAGTATTAAATAATTAGTAAAATGAATAATAGTGATGATGAAGCACTGCCCTTCCTGCTAGCAGGTAAATCTTTGACTCTAGTAGACAGGCAAATTAAGGCAGCATCAGAGCTCCTAGAGGCATTTTGTATTAGAATCAGGGACAGGAGGAGAAGCCGAGTGAGAGCCAAGTCTCAGCCGAGCGGGGGCTTTGTACTTAGTGTTAACGCAGATTCTTTTCCTCCTGCACAGCAAAGCCAAAGAGCTAAAGGACCACCATCGAGACTTCCCAGATGTGCTTTCGGGAGCGTATATCATCGAAGTCATTCCTGATACCCCAGCAGAAGCGTGAGTTAGAATGACTTTCCCTTTGCCTGATGTCCTTGGGGCTTCTGGGCTGGGGGTAGTGGCGAGGAGGCTGTGTTCTTTTCCTACCGGCTCAGGTGGTTGTGAGGATCCTTGGTCAGTCCCACCAGCCAGGCCTTCTGACCTGGCTCAGCTCAGGACTCAACAGCAGAAGGGTGCTTCCCGTCTTCAGAAGTCCTCACTTCATGAGGGGCCATTACTGTGCGGAAAGAGTAATAGTCGAACTCTTCATGAGTCTCCTGGGCAGGCCTGCCTGGGGAAAGAGGGTTTAAGGAGCAATGCCCCTGAGATCTTGGGCAGTGGTCCTATCCTAGGCTTCCAGGAGGACACATCTCCCAAAGAAGCCTTCTCTAATTCTCTCAGTTATTGGTCAGGCCATACCTGTCCACACCTCCAGAAAATAGCCCAGGTAACATCGAGGTAACACACACAAAAAAAGGAGCTCAGAAACAAATTTTAAATAAGAGTAATTGTTTACGATACATAAAAAGTGATACAAAATTGACATTTCAGTGTCCCTAAATGAAGTTTATTAGAGCACAGCCAGTAACCTGGGCCGTCTTGGTAGTTGCACACAGCCCGTAGTGGCTTTAGGGCTACAACAGTAGAGTTGTGATGGACGCCATATGGCCCACAAAGCCCAAAATATTTCCTATCTGGCCCTTTAGGGAAAAAGTTTGCTGATGCTCTGCTAGACCACTAAGGACCGTAATAGCTTATTTGGTAGTGTCATACATAAGAGTGAAAATTATGGCAATAATAACACAAAGGAAGGCCTCAGAATAGAACCATTGTACCTGCTTCTCTGGGAGCTGCCTTCTCAGTTGTGACACCCATTACAAGCAAGTTGGCCACAGTCATATGTGGTAGGTGGTAAATGGCACATCCTTGACTCCTTGGGGGTCAGTCTGTCATCCGATCATACAAGTGCAGGGAAGCCTCTCTGCACCGGGCATGATTGATGACTTGGCCTGAAACTCTCAAAAGGAAATAGCACAATCCATTGGTATTTTAGGCCGTAACCACCACCCCACCTGATTGGCTTGGGGCTTCTGGGTGCTAGGCTGTGCCTCTGTGCATATCGAGTCGAGCATCTTCTATGGCAGTGAGACTGGGAGGAAAAGAAGCAGTACACTTGTGTCTCCCTTTGTGTTGCAGTGGCGGGCTCAAGGAAAATGATGTCATAATCAGCATCAACGGACAGTCCGTGGTCTCTGCCAGTGACGTCAGCGATGTCATTAAAAAGGAGAACACCCTGAACATGGTTGTCCGCAGGGGCAATGAAGACATTATGATCACAGTGATTCCCGAAGAAATCGACCCGTAGGGAGAGGCATGAGCTGGATTTCATGTTTCCCGCAAAGACTCTCCAGTGGACGATGCATGATGACTCTGGGCGGGTGGCACGGCGCCCCCAGGACTTTGGACCGTGTTGTTTGTCCAGCAGAAACACCTGGCCAACAGAATCCTTCTTGATAGTTTGCAGGCGAAACAAATGTAATGTCGTAGATCTGCAGGCAGAAGCTCGCCCTTCTGTATCCTATGTACGCAGTGTGCTTTTCCTTGCCAGCTTGGACTGTTCCTGCTTAGACAGTCAACGTTTGTCTCTTCCTTTTACCGAGTCATCATCTTAGTCCGACTAAGGCAGTTAATGTAATGCGTAGATGGAGGAAAGTCCCGCGGGAGCCAGGACGGTCCTGGGCACGTTTATGCTTTCCTCCTAGTCAGCACCCAGAGGAGGTCGACGCCAGAGACCACCGCTGGGTGGATGCTGGCTTCCAGAAGGGCCAGAGTCCCTCTTTTAGGAAACTCTTCAGAACTGGGAGCACAGTGACTGAGTTTGAGCTATTAAAACCCTTCTTCATACTCTGCTTCCTGGCGTGTGCTTCTTTCCCCTCGCCCTGGGAACAGCTGGCAACCTTCTCTTTGACATGATGATAAGGTCAACAGCAGCTCCTCATTAAACCGCAGTGTCCACACAGGGGTTTACCAGTTATTTCAAAATCATCATGTGGGGTTTACCAGTGTTACTCACAGATGTGCTTGGCCACTCTGGCTTCATAAAATTGGGTTTGAGGACAGGCGTGCTTGCATCTGGAGCTTTTCAAACTTAAGAGAGTTTTCTGACCCCCTAACATCATGCAGTCAGGTAGTAAAGGTTTCCTGAGCCCCTGCTCTGTGCCAGACACGGTGCTAAGTAGAGGGATCAATGCAGAGCAGGATGGACCCAGATGCTCTGTGACCCAAGAACTGCCCTGTCCTACGTCCCTGGGAAGCATGAGCTGAAGCTGATTCCAATTGTCCTGGATTCTGACATAAGAACTAGACCTTAAGTCTTGGTGGGGAGGGGATTAGGGAAGGGCTCCCCTTGACGTGTCCTCAAACAGGTGCAGCTTTAAACAGCTGGAGGCCCCTTTGTCTCTGTGAAAGCTTCCAGGAGTCTGGGAGGCTGGACCCGTGTAGATCTGTTGCAGAATTTTTTTTTTTTTTTTAATTCATGAGAGAGAGAGAGAGAAAGAGAGAGGCAGAGACACAGGCAGAGGGAGAAGCAGGCTCCATGCAGGGAGCCCGATGTAGGACTGGATCCCAGGATCTCGGGATCACAACCTGAGCCATAGGCAGATGCTCAACCACTGAGCCACCCAAGTGCCCCTGACTGTTGCAGAAACTTAGCTTGAAAGTCAGCACAGGCCTGCATCCTCAGGGGGTGCACACACCAGAGAGGGGGCTCGACACCAGGAGCAGAGGGTGAGGCTTTCCACTTGCCCCAGTGAGAGGAGGGCCTTGGACAGGGTGGGGGTTCAGTTTTCTAGACCGAGAGCTTAATCCTTCCTCAACCAGCAGATCTCCAAGGTCCAGTTGGCAACTGAAGCAGCTGCAGAAGGACAAAGGTCCAAGTTCAGCATAGGGGAAATCCAAGCCAGTGAGGCCCTGGTGCCCTGGTGCACCCTTTGCTCCCTGCTTAGATGACCTCGAGAGGTCAGAAGAAGCCGGTCAGTCCTTCCACTCCTGGCGTGGGTTTTGCCTGCCCTCCCTCTCTACCGAAGGTGATGACTCAGAGAATGGCTCTGTCCTCAGATGTTTCTTCCCTGTGGGCCTGCTCCTCCGGGTGGTCCTGAGGGCTGAGGTGCTGTCACAGGTGGGGAGGGTGTGCTGGGTGGCGTTGAGGTCAGAGGCAGCCGCAGCCAGAGCCCATCTGTCCGCAGCCTGTCATCCACTCGGGAGATCACGGGTGGTTCTGCTGGAAGCAGGCGGCTGGAGACCACAGGCTCAGCCCTCTGCACACTCAGCAGCCTCTCCCGAAGGGCCGTGGGACTCTGGTGGCCCTGGAGTTTTGCCCGCAAATGTGGTGTCATACAGGCCGCAGAGATGGCCGCTTGGCACGCTGTTGACACACTGACCTGTGGCACCCGGGGTCCCGTGGGGGCTGCTCCCCCCAGCACCCCACACTCACCCTGCAGGTTCTCACGGGCCCTCTTAGAACAGCTCTTTCTTCTTGCTTTGGGTTCTGATGGAGATTTTTGCAGTAGTCATTAGCCTCACAGCTTGGCAGGCCGACATGAGTTGAAGGAGCAGGGCTTTTGGAGCTGGATAAACCTGGGTTCAAATCTATGGTCTGTGGGTGCCTGGGTGGCTCAATGGGTTAAATGTCTGACTCTTGATTTGGGCTCAGGTCACGGTTGTGAGGTTGAGCCCCATGTCAGGCTCTGCACTGGGCACGGAGCCTGCTCGGGATTCTCTCCCTCCCTCTCTCTCTGTCCCTCCCACCTCTCCAAAAAAAAACAAAAAACAAACAAAAAAAAAACAAAAAAAAAAACTCCGGTCTGCCTCTTACTGGCTGTGTGACCTTTGAACAAGTTACTTAACCTCTTTGTGCCTGTTTTCCGTCTGAACTACTTCCTGTGGCTGTTGTGGGGAGTAAAGGAGTTAAGACATGGCATGTGGTGAGCACTTGGTAAAGCTCAGTGACATGGAGGTTCAGCGACATCTCCGAGCCTCCGTTTCCCCCTGGGTCCAGCAGGGAATGATGAATGCCCCCCGCCGGCCTGCGGTGGCGAAGGTTAACCGCGAGGGCACGGGCTTCGAGACGCTCAGCTGCGCGTGCTGCTGTCATCGGCTGCCACTGTTCCTCAGCCGCCAATCTCATAGCCAAATCTGTCGGGTGCTTGCTGCACGCCAGACGTCACGCTGAGCATTTTACATCTATCAGCGGCTCCTTTCTCAGATCAGCCCTGGGGTGGAGGCTATATCTACCCCCTTTGACAGGTGAGGACATCGACGCTCAGATATTAAGCATCTTGCTCAAGTCACGGAGCTAGTAAGTGGGGGCCGTGACTTAAGCCCAGGAGGTCTGAGCCCCTGGCCTCTGTGTGGAGCTACCAGGCCCATCATCTCAGGACTATGACTCCCAGCCCCTTCCCGCTTCTAGAGGGTGGTTATGGGGACCTAGAGCCTGCTTGATTGGCCCTCCAGACCCTTTCAGACTCCCCCATGGTCCCTTAGCAGCCCTGCTGGCAGGTGCATGGGCAGCTCCCCCTTCTCCTCCTGCTCACCCACACCTCTCCCAGTCTTGGCTCCATGACTCCAGTCCCTGGGTCAAGCTTTTGTGAAACCTTGAGCGACAGCAGTCGGCACATGTGCATGCATGCCTGGTCCCCATCCAGCCCTACCAGATGCTTCTCTAGATGCGTGGGCCAGACAAGAGGCCACGGCACGAAGGGGTCTCCTCACCATGTCTCCTGGGGCCCAGCTGTGCCTGGAAACTGTACATGGTCCCAGGCTTTTCTGGCTTCATTTCTTCTTCACTTGCAAATTTTGAAGAAGGCTCCCGTCTGGTGGGTGTGGTGAAGAGCAGCATATATTCTTATTAGACCTTGCACGGGGCTTGTCTTCACCTGGTTAACACTTCAGACAGGCCCGAGACTTGGACCGGGGTGTGTTGATTGGCCAGCAAGGGCAGTTGGCCCATTTCAGCAAATGCCACTGAAGTGAGGCCTGAGGCTGTGCAAAAACGGGTGTATGTCTGGGTGAGTGGCCCAGGGCCGGTTCATAGTTACTATACAAAAGCTGGCTTCTCCTCTGAAGGTGGTTATGGGTGAGATCAGAGGTGTGACAGCACCAGGAGGGCACACAAGTTTCTACTGTGTTCTGTCTACACGGGTCAATGGGTAGGAAGTGCCTGGAGCACTGGGCTGAACAGGTGGTAAGACTCAGTGCAAAAGCATTTCAAAAGCAAATGGGTGTCTGGGTGTCACCCTGAGATCCTGGTGAATGGCTGGAGAGCGACCCTGCCCTCACAGCTGCCCTCTGGCGAGTGCTCCTCACCTCCAGGCAGCTCCTCCTCGGCCTGAGACCACTGGGCCTCACCCGCTTGCCTCCCCAGCTGCCTCCCAAGGTCGACGTCAGGCCGCATGCCCCTCCTCGGCTCTCCTGCAGGGATGGCACCCCACACAGCTCTAAAGAACTCTCACTACACCTGACGCGTGAGATGGGACCTGGGATCTGAGAGAACCATCAGGACACTGGCTCCTGTTTTAAAACCTGTGTTGTGGGTTACATTTCAGAGCCCCCCACCCCCTGTCACACCCTGCCCCCCTGTGCGCTCAGCCACAGAAAGGAATCTGGCTGCTAAGCAGGAGGCCAGTTCTTGGGATCAAATGATGCCTGCGTATTGGAAGCACACATCAGAGGGCTTGGGGTCTTTGCCGGGTGCCAGGCCCGGTTCTGCAAGAGCCGCATGGGCTGCCACCCCTGTCTGTGTCCTGCATCTGGGGCCCGGCTGGGCTGACTCATCGCTGTCCGTGCGGGCTCCCACAGGGGGCTGGCCGTGGCCTTCTGGCACTTCCATCAAAATGTGGGTGGAGCACGCACAGAGCGAGGCCTTCCTGTCATTAGGCAGTGGTTTTATTTAGCACTTTTAAAAGTGGTTGCCTCAGTGTGGTGCCTGCCAAGAACTGGCTAAGATCAAATGAAGTAAACATTAACAACAACATCTTTAGTTAAAAACAAATAAGAAGCAACTCGGACTCTTGGTGGAAATGGATTTCTGTCAAATGTGTCTCACTGAGTCAGGGAGGCCCTTGTGCAAGCCATCTCCTCCTCCTCCTCCTCCTCGGGCATCCCCTGAGATCGCCACCATCACTGCCACCTGCCACAGGATTGTGCTGTATGCTTATTGCTTCACAGCCACCTGATGAGGCAGGTACTGTTGGAATCCCCGTTTTACAGATGAGGACACTGAGGCACAGAGCATTAAGTAACCAACTGGAAGTCAGCTGGCAAGGAGGAAGGTGAAGCTGGTGAATTGGAACTCAGGCGGCAGGCTCCAGAGTCCTCTCTTTTAGCCATTAGGCCTTTATATACTTTTGCTGATGATGTCCGGTGACCTCTGTAACAGAATTTTCCATCGGATCGTCTCTGAAGCGATAAAAAAAGTTGGCCTGACAGGCTCAGTGGCTGGTTTGCAAGCATGACTTTGCAAAACGTGAGAGCTCGCACTCTGTTTCATGGGCATCAACCCCCATGGAAAGGTCAGAAACACTGTGAGGTGGGGGAGGGAAGAGAGCCTGTAGGGCCCCATCTCCCTGCATCCACAGATTGCCCAGACCCCACAAACTCCCAGCTGGCCTGTCTGCCTCGGTGCTTTGCACACTGTGCCCTCTTAGAGCTGGAATACAAAGCCCGAGACAGCCCCCAGGGTAAAAATGTGCTTCACTGTTCGAAGGCCCTGCACTCATATGGAGCATAGGGAAAGCATGCTAGAAGCCTCAAGGAAGAAAAGGTTAATACACCATTTATGTAGCACTCAAACCTCCTCAGAAATCCCGACAATCAAAATCCTCATCTTTTAAAGCTATGTTCTGACTTGTTATCCTGTTTCCTTCATAAATTAATTGCACTGACATTTAATGACTGGAATCAAGAAAGGGGGAGTCGACGCAGAAGGCGGTGAGCTGCTCTTGCGTCAATGAAAGCAGATCGAAGCGAATGGAAGTTTCCTGAGAATGTTCTGTTGAATTATGGCAACTGAGGTAGAGGCTTATCAGATCAGCCTTGCTTTAATCTTGGCCACATACCTGCTCCTGTGATCTTTATCCAGCACTGGTTTGTGGGCCTGGTGCTGTGGGAAGCCTTTGCAGCCACCATCCCAGGGAATGCTGACTTCGTGATTGTTGCTGCCTCTCTTTTCAGAGGAGGACGCCAAAGCTCAGAGAGGCAGCTTTCCTTGTGCAATGACACACAGTAAGAAAGAGCAGAGGGTGGAAACCAGGGTTCTGCCTCCAGAGCCCCCGAGCTGGTCCACAGTGCAGTGACCGCAGAGCATCCTACAGGTGGCATCAGTAGACTCTTGTCCTGGCTGCCTCCGTGGTCTGAGCCCCGAGCCCGGTCCCTGCCCTGGATTCAGATGGAGAGGGGGCAAACATTTGTCAGCCACGGTTTTCTCATCAGTAAAAATTACTTAAAGTGTGTTACACTGAGAACCCACGAAGAATAAAAACGTCGAAAAGCATCTGGAAAGAAAACGTGTCCACACAAAATCCCGCACACAGATATTTATAGCAGCTTTGTTTGTAATTGCCAAAACTTGGAAGCAACCGAGATGTCTGTCGGTAGTTGAATGGATAAGCAAACTGCGATGACACCCAGACAATAAAATTTTATCCAGTGCCTAGAAGAAATGAGCAATCAAACCATGAAAAGAACTTCCATGGAGGAACTTTAAATGTACATTTTTGAGTGAAAGGAGCCAATTTGTAAAGGCTGCGTACTGTATGATTCCAGCTGTAGGACATTCTGGAAAGGAAAACTATAGAGACAGGAAAAAAAAAAAAGTCAGTGGCTGCCAGGAGTTTAGTGGGGGGAGAGGGATGAGTGATTTTTAGGGCAGTGATGAACAGACACAGGCATTTGTCCAAACCCATAGAATCTACCACACGAGCGTGAGCCCTAATATATGTTATGGACTCCGGGTGATAACAATGTGCTGGTGTAGGTTGTAACAAGTGCACCAGGCTAGTGAGGGATGTTGAGAATGGGGGGGCCGTGCTGGGGGTCAGTGGGGGGAGGTACGTAGGAACTCTGCACTTTCTGTTCAATTTTACTGTGACCCTAAAACTGCTCTAAGAAAAAAAAATAAGACCTATTAATTAAAATTAAAAAGCAAATTTCTGAATGATAGGAGGTTCTAGATCAAGCCCTAGAGCCAAAGGAATCACCTGTCCGATCCAGAAAAATGCTTCAGATCCAGCTCACCCCCACTGGCCTCCAGCATTGGCCTCCTTCTGCTTCCCTTGGCCCAAGACTGGTGTTCTGGGCAAAGGTGGGGAGGGAGTGTCCTTTAGACTTCTCAAAGCAAGAGTTTCTCCCAGCAGGTTCAAGCCTGCAGAGTTGACCCTAAAACAAGAATGAAAAACCCAGTGTAATTGCTGGGAGTGTGCCGCTGGCTCCTTCATGGCTTCCACGTGGTTCTAAGACCTGTTCCTCCCAACCTGACGAGCCCCAGCTTCCAGATCCACCCTTTTCCCATGACAAGAACATGTGTTCTGGTGGAAGAAAATCTGTTCTTGACCCAGGAGGCTTGCGCTGGTGTGGCGTTGTGGGGCATTTTTAGGCCGGCCACCGTTGAGTGCCTTTCTCCGCCTTGGGTGCAGACCCCCTCCTGTGAAGTGCTCCGTCCTCGTGACAAGATTCCTTACAGCTCAAGCAGGACAAGGAGGCTTTTGATGACCAGAGCTGCCCCTCTCCCCACGAAGCCAGCATCCCCTCCCTCTGGGGCTCTTGGGTCACGCCTTCCCCCTCTGGCTTTGTGCACCTGCCTGGCCGACGTGCTCTCTTCCCTCCAGCATCTCCCCCGCCCAGCTGCCCTCAGTTGGGTTGGGCTATAGATCTGGGCCCCCTGGTCTCCGCTCAGGCAGGGCCCCCCTACTCCCACCGTTGTTCTTATAGCCTCCTCTATCTGCAAAGTAGGCACACTGCGTCTGAGCCCCAGAACCCTGAAGGTGTTTATCACTAGGCTTGCGGAGCAGCAGATTCCGTGAAGCACCTCGGCTGTGGCGATGGCAGAGGTGTGTCCACTAGGGGGTGACCTGGCCTCATGAAACTCCAGGGAGGTGTCAGGAGTCTTGGATGAGAAAGGCAAGGTGGCCTGCAGGAAGCAGCGGAGAGAGGCTCTGAGCCCACGGCCTCCCTGCTCCCTCGGACGCTCCAGCCACCCCAGCCCTTCCCGGGTGTTACACACGGACCTGATGGCATTTGCTTATTCATTGCTCACTTCTCTTTGCTAAGATAGAAGCCCCTGTGAGGGCTGGGATCTTACCCACAGACGCCCCACAGCCCCCCATACAACAAGGAGAGTGTCATAGGCAAGGAACCCAGAGCAGTGGATGAAGGGAGCAGCTGTAGAGAAGTGTCTGCGCGTCCTGCCCCTGGCTCCTGGCACTTTGAAACTGTGGGACTATTTTAGGACCTCAGGGGAAGGGGGGCACCTCTTTGATCTTCCATTTGGGTGGCTTATTTCTGACTCCCGCTGTCTTTCTCTTCCTTGGTCATAGTTCTCTTTATTGAGAAGCATTTCTCCCAGTTTTGAAGGTTGGCGGGATCTGGTTTCCCCCATGACCCTGGGCTGGGATCTGGTCTGAGTCCTGTGCATTTGTTCATGGGGACCCACCTAGCCCGAGGACCGCCCTCTCCACCATGGGTTCCTGGCCCCACACACCCACCCGGAGCAGAGCCTGGGAAACTGCATGCTAACAGGTGCTCCAGTTGAGAACTCCTGCCCCGGGAGTCGGGACCTGTCTCCTTCTCATGCCCGGCGAGAAACTCTGGGAACCAAGGTGACAAGTGGGTCTCCTCCGGGGTAGCAGATAATCAGGTCAGGAATGTTTATTTATGGCCATTGCTGCCTTCCTCGGTGCCTGCACCACACCCCCGGGCTCCTGGGCCCCTACCATCATTGGATGCTTTCTCAGGCTCCCATGTGAGTCACTTGCCCCTTTCAGGGGTTCTCTGCTAGCCATTCCCCCCTCCCTGGGCCTATTGAGCCCTTACTGGTATTACTGGTTGAGGCTGCTGGAGTTCCAGGCAGCGGGTAGGGGAGAGTCGGAGACACGTAAGGAGGAAGGGCCATCAAGCACGATGGGTCCAGCTCAGGGTGAAGCAGACGCAGGAGCTGAGAAGAACTGGGTCAGAATCCACTTGCTGCTGGGTGCACAGCTGGGAATGCACCGTAGCCAGCATCTCAGGCCATGTCAGAAGCGTTCTTCAGCGACTCGGGCCTTGGGCCTGGGTTTCTTCCCATCTCAGTCTCTCAGTAAGCAAACACCCACCCTCCATCCAACCAGGTCTGACAACTATTTACACTTTGCTATCGTTCCTTTTGATAAATAAAAAAATAATTACCCTACAAACGTATCTGAATTTTCCTTTGCCTGCTTTCACCCAATCCCACTCTTCCTGCCTCCTCACCCCCTTGTTGTTAATTTAGTGTATCATTTTTTTCCCATACATTTATATACTACATATGTATCTATGGGCAGTGTGTGTTGGTTTATGTGGGTTTATGTGGGGTTCTGTTAATGATATCTAGTGTGTATTATTCTACAACTTATTTTTTACTCAACTTTGTTTTTTTGAGATCCTGTATATATATATATATATACACACACACACATATATGTAAAATGTATATATATACATATATATATTTCACTCCATCATATGAATACGTTCCATTTAATTTTTCTATTTCCTCAATGATGGACTTTTATGGTGACAAAGTTCAGCCTCTTGCTCTGAAAAGTGGGATCATCATACCTCTGTCACACGCTGTGGGGCCTATGTGAGGGGGTGCAGGTGACAGTACTTTGCATGGCGATTGGCCACAGAACTTTCTCAAGACCTACCAGAGGCAGTGGTTTTCCAGCCCCTAGGATAAGTGTTGTTGCAGGACACGTGATGTCCAGTGTCTTCTCCAATGTCCAGCAATGGTAGCCTATCAGGATAAGGGCAATGGAGCTTTGACACTGGAAGAACAGTAAGGAGTCATCTAACCCAATTTCCTCTGTGACACCATGGGCTGTCCACCCCTGCGTGCACCCTTCCAGGAATAGGGAACCTCCAACCCCAAAGGAAGCTCAGTCTTGTATTAGGTAAAAAAAAAAAATCTATGTCCATTTTATTTTATTTTATTTTATTTATTTATTTGCTCCCATTCTGCATGCTGGAGCTCCAGAGCACGTTGCATATTTAACAGTGGCTGGTGTGCCCAGCCCTACTCCTGTCTTTTTCATTTCTAGGCTAGCATCACACTTCAGAAAGGAAATGTAGTTCTCCTAGGATACGTTCTCTCACCCCCTTGCCTCCTGGTCATCCTCTGAATGTGTTTCTGTTCCCTGTCTTAGCTGGGCTGAGTTGAGCGCCAGCTGAAATGTTTAGGTCTCCAGAATACACCAGAAATGGTAGGAGGTGCCCTCCCTGGCTGCTTTTTGCCTTTGTATAAACAACATTGTACTGAATACTTGCTGGCTTTTCTGCCCTCATGCCTTCTCCCCATTCACAACTTTGCTTGAAACTGTCCCTGCACCCAATTCACCTGGACACTGTGATGGGTGTCCGGGTAGGCTCTTAGTGCGGCCTGTCTCCTGGCACAGTGAGGGGACCAGGAGGCTGGCAGCTCAGCCAGTCCAGACGTCTCCATCCTGGGCCTCTGAACTCCACTCCCATGGACATGCATGGGACATGCAGAATGAAGACAACTGACATTCAATCTTGGGTGACTTGCACTTAAAAGCAGTGTTGAACGCTGCCTTTTCACTTCTTGGCCTTTTCGGTCAGAACTAAGAGATTCTAGGCTCCAGGTTGTCGGTCTTCTGGAAGGAGCAAATTCAAACAAGGGAGCTGCTGTCAGCCTGAGATTTTCTTGAGAAGCAGAGAAAACACAACAAGAGAGAGGGGAAGGGCAGTAGGAGCAAGAGAGGCAGGGGCCAGGGATGGGGCAGAGGGAAGGAGGGGGTCTTGGCGAGTCTAAGCCCCGGTTCCCATGCACTCCCATGGACCCCCAGACTCCCTGGGTGCTCACAGTGAATCTTCCTTTGCCACAAGCCAGTTCCCAACCTGTTCAACATCTGTTTCTTGCAGCCGCATCAGCCTTGATTTATGCAAACACGAAGCCAAGACAACTTGCCCAAACTGGCCACCTGACCCACTCGAGAGCCACACCTGCCTCCTCCATGCCCCTGTCCCCATGGCCTCTAGCTGCGGTCTTCCAAGGTCTGCTCTCAAGACGTTTTTATCGTAAGCCGCTTCTATTGCTTTGGATGGTGGAAGGACACAGCATTGGAATTAATAAAACATGGGAACAAAAGAGGAAGTTCCTTGTTAAAAGGGCCAGTCTGGACTCTGTTAGGGAGCCCATTCCCCCCACGTCTTCTGGCCTAGAGAGAGGAAAACAGCTCCCAAATGGAAAACACCTGTGCTTAGAACCGACCCTTCAGTTTATACCAGCAGAACTGTCCAGCCCGAGGCTTCAGGAAACATGCTGCTGTCTGGGCCTCTTTCAACATTCATCACATCAAGTTGCTAGAAGAATCGCGTTACCTGAGGAGAAAGTCCATTCCCCTCCCTGGCCCACTTCCCGCCACCTGGTATGGCAGCTTGGATGGAGGCTTGTGGTTCTAGAGCAGCTCTACCGGGAGGAGTGGGGTGCCTTGGTTCTGGTCTGAGCTTGGCCTCTCAGCCCGGCCACCTTGGCCAGGGGGAACCCTCACTTCTGTGAGTTCTTTAATGGGTCTAGTGAATCCAGGGCCCACCTATTTCATGGAGTTTTGAGAGGATGAAATGTTAAGAATACTGAGTGAAGGAGTTTTGCTAAATAGTGATTGATAATCATGATAAGAATGGTTACCATATCGGGGCACTTGGGTGGCTCAGGTCATGATCCTGGGGTCCTGGGATCGAGTCCTGCATCGGGCTCCCTGCATGGAGCCTGCTTCTCCCTCTGCCTATGTCTCTGCCTCTCTCTGTGTGTCTCTTATGAATAAATAAATAAAATCTTAAAAAAGAATGGCTACCATATGTACTGAAGATAGGAGTGTGTTGACTCTTGCATTTCATCCTTATAACACCTGCAGTGTAGGTGTTATCATCCCCATTTCAGAGATGAGCACAGTGAGGCTCAGATATACAGACTGGCTTGGCCCAGGATGCTCTGCTAGTAAGAGCAGGGAGGCAACTCCAGGTCTTTTCTGACTTCAAGGTCTATGAGACACACGCTTCTCATCTTCCTGGAGGTGCTGTTCGACCAGTGCTGGACAATGTGAGTGCATGCTCCTTAAGACTCAGAGTACTTGTGGTTTTTACAGCTCTGGTGGGCACGGAGGACACGCTGTTTGAACCCTGAGCTGTCTGGAGCTGCTTTGCACTACAGCAGATGGTTCCTTTTCTTGGATAGATTTTGAAGGCCATTGGGGTTGAGAAGGCAAAACTCCTGATCTAAAAGAAGAAAGGAGGAGATGGCTGAACTGCTTTGCCAAAGAAGAGGAGAGGAATTTGGAGTTTTCCTGGGCAGCGCTGAGAGAAAGGTCAACAGGCTCAGAAAAACCAAGGGCAGAGGGGAAAAGAGGCACAACATGATAGGAAGCCAACGGGAAATCCTTGTAGGTGTAAAGAACCGAAGGAAGTGTCCTCCTTGAAGTCCTCGCTCTTCTGTAGACACCCTTCATTACTCCCAGCTTCAGTGAAGATTTGCTAATGAAACTTCAAGTCAATGCTCAGCAGAGAAGAGCAAATGGGGAGGTGGTAATGCCATCGTGAGGCCAGCTGTGGAGCTCAGTGGGCACAGGAAGTTGCAACCTACCGTGACTTTGAGTATGAGCTACAGGAATCATGGGGATTGTGTTGATGTCCTCAACAGGTGGCCTGGGCATGTGAGCCCTTTATGTGTAAATCTTGCTGACCTGGGCGACTACAAAGCAGAAGGATCCAACACCTTCACGAAGCGTCACTTCTGCTTTCCACTTCTCCTCCCGTGTTCTGATATCATGCCCATAGCACATCCAGAGGGTACTGGGGGTCTATCTGTGACTCTCCTATTCCTGTGGTTTTATCCCCACCCCCCGCAGCTTGGGTTCTGGCATGCAAAGAGGAAGAATGTGAGCTGCTCAAGCTCTCATGGTTAGCGCCAAACCCCAAACTCACTGGCTCTGCACATTTAGGGGTCACCAAGCAGCAGGTGGGCAGGGTGAGCTGCCCACTGCCAGGATCATCATCAACAGTCCCCATCAGACTTGTTTTCTCACAAACCCAACCCAATGCTTTAAAAGAAAACCTTGTCTGAGGAAAGCCGAGGTCGGAGCATTTCCCCAGGTGGGGGCGGACAATAGCCAGCACTCAGGTACAGCCCAAGATGGCGCTGCCCAGCTGCAGTGTGGTGCTGGGTTGTTATGGAAATGGTTTCCTGATTGGAGCCAAGGGCATTTCCTTTGGCTTGACCACACCCTCAGCTTCTTTTTATTTTGAATGAAAACAGCCAAGTAATTTGGCAGGAGACCTTGACCACTGGAGGTGGAACCCGTAACTTCTGGGAAAGAGGGTAGTAGCACCGTAAGATGTTTACTTGGTCTCAGGATGCTGTTTTTCACTGACAATCTCTTTTTTGTTGTGTCCTTTCGGTCTCAAGGGGGACTAGTCCGTAATGAGTTACGGTGGATGTTGTCTCTGATGTTTGCAAATGTTCTCCAGGCCCTTGACATACCTTATCTTATTTACTCTTCCCATAAATGAAATAGGTAATATTTAGTCTACATAGAAGAAAACTGAAGCTTTGGGTTTGCCTGACTCTAAAACTCTGCTCTTACCACCTCCCCCACAACTTGACTATCCTTCATGGCTCAGCTGGGAAGCCTTTTGTTCTAGAAAGCCAACTCCTACCACTCCCACCAGGGAGGCTCCCTCTGCCCCAACCCTGTTTCCTGGATTCCCAGACTTGTGCCTGTCTGATGTAGGTTGAGCACCCTACTGCACCCTACCCCCATGTCCTCATCCCAGTTCCTGAAACCTGCCATTGCTACCCCTCGATGGCAAAAGGGATTTTGCAGGTGTGATTAAATTAAGTATCTTGAGATGTGAGGATTATTCTGGACTATCTGGGTGAGCCCAGAGTGATCGCCAGGGTCTTCACAGGAGGGAGTCAGGAGGGTCAGAACTAAAGAAAGGAGATGTCACTGCAGAAGCTGAGGTTAGGATGATCTTTGAAGGTGGAGGAGGGGCTAGGAGCTGAGGAGTATGAGCACCTCCAGAAACTGGGAAAGGCAAGGACATGGATCCTCCCAAGGTGCCTCCAGAAGGAATGCAGCCCAGCTGACACCTTGATCTTAAACTGTGAAACCCATTTTGTTCTTCTGCCCTCCAAAACGATAATAACTTTGTGTTAAGCTACCCAGTTTGTGGTACTTTGACATGAAAAATAAGAAATGAATACAGTGTGTGTTGGGATTTCTTTTCCCAGGTTTAGACCTCCCCAGCCAAGGTGTAAGTTTCTGAAGGCTGGAACCCCATTTGGAGCAACCCCAAAATGTTGCTCAAGCTACATTTTGAGCAATCACTCTATTTTTGAGTATACTGGAAAGCAACGCAGACATGAGTGAAACAGGCACATCTCTGTCCTCGAGGAAACCATATCTGAAAACTTTGCATTTTTAGAGGTCCCATCCAAAACCTTGCACGAAAGAGATGAGCAGTAATTACCTAGTGACCAAGGGTCCCCATCATACAAAGAAAAAAAATGGGCACTACGAAAGAAAACACAAATATATTTAGTAAGCTTTTTTTTTTTTTTTTTTTTTTTTTTTTTTTAATTTTTAAAGATTTACACACACAGAGAGAGGCAGGCTCCATGCAGGGGGGACTCAATCTCAGGATCACACCCTGGGCTGAAGGAAGGTGCTAAACCACTAAGCCACCCAGGGATCCCTTTAGTAAGCTTTTATAAATGAAATTAGAAGTGAGAGTCCTCTGATTTTTAAATTAACAGCTGTGAAAATAAAAATGTCTTTAAGCTTGATTTAAATCCCAATGAGGAAGAACCAGGAGAAGGGGAGGCAGCTGGAGCTTAGGAGATGTGAAGGAGAGAGGGGACTGGGGAGAGGCTGGCGGAATTTAGCTGCAGGCTGTGAAGGTCAGGGGGCTGAGAGGTTCTGGAAGGAGGAGGGGCTTGGTAAACCTCTCTAAGTCTGCCTCTTTGACTTCTAACTGCTTATCCCTGCCTTTGAATAGCTAACTAAACAAATTAGCCAGCTGGCCCAAGGTTAAAGTGGCCTTTACCCTCACACCTTAGCTCTTACCTCTGAAAAGAATAGCGGAGAGCAAGAACTCGAACTGTTAGCATTTCTGCTCCCTGCACCAGCGTTTCTGAAGCCTGGACCCCAGGACATCGCTGATGGACATCCTGCCAGGGGGGAGCCACCTTGCACCCAGATAAGTCATCTGCATTCCTTTAATGTGCAATTCTCAAGGATCACCTGTGTCAGAAGCACCTGATTCATATCAGGGATCATAAATCCTTCCCAAATCCTGATTCTTTTTTTTTTTTTTTTTTTAAGATTTATTTATTTTGGAGAGAGGGAGTCAGGGAGAAGGGACAGACTCAAGCAGACTCCCTGCTGAGTGCGGAGCCCCGCTCCATCTCACCAAGCATGAGATCACCACCTGAGTCAAACCAAGAGTCGGACACTTAACCAACTGAGCCCACCCAGCCCGCCCCCCGCCCCACCCCGACCTCTTGAGTCTGATGTTACCTAAGATTTGAGAAAAGTGCAAGTTTTCAAAATATTAACTAAGCCATTTTATGAGCTTCATTAGCATGAAGCTTGGGGCCTCTGCCTCTCTCTCTGTGTGTACTTGGGGAAGTACACCTGGGCTGAACCAATTGATTTTCCTTTTAGAATTCTCTAGAGAACTGGACAGTTGGATAAACCGTATCTCATAATTGCCCTCTATTAAACTATTAGTAGGAGTAAAACAGGAGAGATTTTATGGCATTTCCAGCATTTGCCAGTTGCATGAAATAAAAACTTACTGTTTTATCCATTTGACACGTCACAATCAGATCAGTATACTAGTTGATAGTATGGTATATGGCTCTTAGAAGCCTGCTGTTTGACAAATAGAAGGTGGTGGACTTTGCCTAGAAAACTTTTGGGAATCCGAGTTATCCATAATAATAAAGCCGCTATCGGGGATAAAGTGTATTCCCACACTCCAAGCGTTTGATAACCTGTATGTCAGCAATTTAGTTATTTTATAACATGAAGGAGCAATGAAAACTAATCTCTAGCAGATTATTTCATGGCTGTTTATTACTGGCATTGTCTAAGCTGTGAAGAAATATTGTAAATGATTAACGGCCGTGTAGAGATAAACACGCTAGATAATGTCCCTGCATCGTATGCTAGGAGGCTGGTAGGATTCCTCATGCTCGTTTTCATGCCAAAGAAATCAGCTTGATCACCTAAAGTCAGGCAGCTTCCCAGCAGTTGGGCTTCTGGATACCAGCCCTTGGCTGGTGGTTGAAGATGTGAGTTATTCATGATAAAATGAATGGACAATGGTGCATAGTAGATTTCTTAAAAATGGCATTGAAAAGGAGGTCAGCACAAAGGCTTTAATTCTTCCTAGATCATGGATCCATGTTGTGTGGTGCCCAAGTCTAGAATTACACTGGGTTCTGTGTTGTTTTGTTTTTTGGAGAAGGAGAGAGAGAAGGTGAGTGAGGGAGGGGCAGAGGGTGACGAAGAGAGAGAATCTTAATGGAGCTGCCCGTTGCAGGGCTTGAACTCATGACCCTGAGATCATGAACTGAACAGAAATCAGGAATCGGATGCTTGACTGACTGAGCCACCCAGGCACCCCTACACTGTATTTTTTTAATTGCTATTTTGGATATGTTTCTTGGAAGATCAAATATAGAAAACAGATAAGTCAGAGAGAGTATTCACATTACAGCAAAGGTTTTGCAGCAGGAGCCAGCAGGAAGTAAGCCGGCTTCTGGAGGTGATAGAATTGGGGTGCAGCTGTTGCTCAGTTATCTAGTTATTAGCTCTATGTCACTGGGCATTTTTTTCAACTTTATTTCATCTCTAAAATGGGCCAATAAAATCTACCTTATAAAATTGTCATGGGAGGGGGATCCTTGGGGTGGCTCAGCGGTTTGGAGCCTGTCTTCGGCCCGGGGCGTGATCCTGGAGACCCGGGATCGAGTCCCATGTCGGGCTCCATGCATGGAGCCTGCTTCTCCCTCTGCCTGTGTCTCTACATCTCTTTCTCTCTGTGTCTCTCATGAATAAATAAATAAAATCTTTAAAAGAAAAAAAATAAAAAATCAAAATAAAATAAAATTGTTGTGGGGTTTTGAGCCACTGAATATAACATGGCCACCCTGAGGTTGGTCCTTGTTAAATGGGGGTGACGGTCATGATCATCTTTTTTTATTTATTTTTTAAGGTTTTATTTATTTATTCATGAGAGACACACAGAGAGAGGCAGTGACATAAGCAGAGGGAGAAGCAGGCTCCCTCTGGGGAGCCTGATGCAGGACTCCATCCTAGGACCCCAGGATCACCACCTGAGCTGAAGGCAAATGCTCAACCACTGAGCCACTCAGGTGCCCCAGTGGTGATCATCATCATCATCACTCTTCAATCTGACCCCTTAAAACATGTGAAGCAATGGTTTGTGCCTAATTTTTAGAACCGTATTGATTACATAAAATGTATCCTGCATCATTATTTTTTGCTGAGAGGGATATACGAAATGTTTTATTCATCTTCATGACCGTCTTCCCTCCCATAGTTACCTGGGGCCTATTACCTTGTTAAGTGGTATGTGCTACATAGACTGTGGTTGAATTGAGTTGAATTACAAGCTTTAGCAAAGCAGTGTTGACAGGGGGTGGGGAAATGGGGTTTTTCACCCTGTGAACAGACCATAATTAAATGCCTAGACCTGAAAAGAGTCAACAGAGACTATTATGTCCATCTATTTACCTGTAATTAAGATGTACAATGGTTCTTTGAAATAGGTGTGCACCGGGCGCCACAGCTCCTAGCACTGTGAGATCTTGAGAACCTGTCTGGATTTCCCTTTTCTCTAAATCAGATTTTGTCAAAGACACCTTAGGGGCCTTCTGGCACATGGCTCTGGATGCAATTTTAACAGCAAAAGGAATAAGCTGGAAGCTCTTTGTAATCATAGTGCTCCTTGGCTCCCATGGGAGGTGGGAAGCGCCTCTGATCATAGGAAGAGCACATGTAAGGTAGTGGTTAAGCATGCAGGCCTGGAACCATTTAATTATTCTGTGAAGCAGGTGTGATCATATTAGTACTTGTCTTATAAACTATGTGAGAATATATGAGATAAATGCGGCTAGGGCATGACGCACAGAGCCTGGTAGAGCTTACTGCTGTCATGTCATCTTGTCTTCTGGGCAGGTTGTGTGACCCTCCTGTGGGTGACCGTGACTGTAGAGGATGGATTTGGGCACTTTGGGCACCAACCTGCACAGTTCAGACTCTCTCGAGAATTGGAGGAAAGCCATGAACTCTACTCGTGTCTGGAAAATGCACCCACATCCTGCATACTAAGTGTCCATGGGGTGCTCAACTCTATAGACCTGTGGGACTGGGTTTTGGAACTTACAGCTCAAAGGAAATTACTGGCAAAAGCATGGAGCTACTTACAGTAAACTATGCTTCAAGTCTGGCAGGATGCAAATTGGCACCAACACTTACTACTTTTTACCAGCCCTTTCTCTGTTCGAAGCTGAATGTCCAGTGGGCTGACTCCAGTCTTCTTCTCTGAATCACAAATTTGGCCAAGGTCAGAATCTGGGTCTCCATGGAGGAGAATGCTCCTTAGAGAAAAGTCTAGAGGCTCAGTTTAGAACATCCACACTAATGAGAATTGCCTTTATGGTTCTTAAGTAAAGTTAGAAGCATTTTTATGACCAAGCTCAAGCAAGCTATCCCAGTCAACTCCCTATGGGAAAGGATGAAGTAAATCTTGACAGATCATGTGGTTCTTTTCTGGTGGTCATTAATTAAGTAAGTTACTGAATAAGTTATTTGGGTGGCTAAAATAAGCTAGGAGTGGATAAAGGGGAGAAAGCTTGGTTCAGTCCCTCTTTACTGACAAGTTCGCTTGTTTACTGTTCCTCTCTAGTCTAGAAGCCCCAGGAAGGCAGAGCCCCTGTGTTCATGGCTCACTGCGCAATGAGTCTCTGGCATGTAGTAGACACAATAAATACTTGTGAAAGAAATGATGATCTCTGATTCTCAAACTGCTATTCTGTTTGAGAAACTCCATCAACCAGTAGAAGGGCTTCCATGGGTGTTTTAAGGATCCATGGAATGATTTTGGTTTCTCTATTTAAGAGAAAAATCATGGGCTCATGTATAGTACTGAGCCATCCATCCAAAACATCTTTCCCGAAGTTCTTATACATTCTAACAAGGCTGACACAGCTTATGCTAATTAAAATGTTTCCTTCGTGGTTGTTATGGTCATCTTCACTTTAGTAACATCTGCTGAATCTGTGACTAATTTGTTGTTGATTTTTTTGGGCTAAGAACACATCTAAATATGATATTGTTTTTATAAGCTTTTTTGGTCATTTATGCATTAAAACTTTGGTAGTTGATTTTATTTTGAATATATTTTAAATACGTGCAATAGATTTAAGCAATGTCAAAGTGTATACAGTAGAAGGGGAAAGTCCCCTCATAAATTTACATTGCCACTGTCAGAGGTAAATATTTTTCATATCTTGCTGTTCAGTGATCCAAACCTTTATGGATGTTGGCATTTACTGAAATGACTGGGAGGGCCAGGAGATAACTTTGGCAACGCAGGATCCAGTATGAAATATAGTCTGAAATCTCATAGTCAAAATATGGGTCTTTGGTCTCTTGCACTCTGTTAAGTCAAGGTGTCTTAGGTTGGTACCAGACTTTAGCATTCCCTTCACAACTTCACAACCATGGATCTCTCTTTTCACAACGATAGAACAAAACTCAGGTTCTGATCATGTTAACCCAATCTATATTTCAAAAAAACAGAGTGTGTCCTTTAGAGCACATTTTCTACCTCCAGGAGCTCCCAGTTTAGCTCAGGAGATGAGAAGTAAACCTATAAGAAATTTGACAGTGCTAGATGCATATATGAAATACCAGATAGGTGGGCAGACATTTTCTCATGCTCTATCAAAAGCAATGGCTTGAGATGGGTCTTAGGGGATGAATAAGGTTGCAGAAGGAGAGCTGAGCTATTGTAAGCAGATGAGGTGAGTTGAAGTAGGATAACTCTGTTGCTGGGACATGGGTCCACCAAGAGAAAAGTTTGTGCAGAGGCTGCCAAATTGAATGGAGATACTGGAGATATTCAAGATAGCCTTGAATGTCAAACTTGGAAGTCTATCTTGTCGGCAATGGGCATGGAATGCTTCTAGAAGATTGTCTGATAGCAGCTGGAAACAGGTCTAAATACTAAAGGATTGATTCAAAGACCAAAAGAAAAGCTCAAAGCAAAGAGGTGGGTAGTACAGGCCTCTAGATCAATTCAAAATTTCTGTAGAGATAAAGCTGAGCTTCATTCTACAGCCACAGATGTACCATCTCTTCTGGATCAGGTGTGTGTACAAGGCCCATGATCTGGCTCCCATGTGCTTCTGAAGCCCCGGCTCTCACCACTTGCCTTCCCGGATGTTATGCTCCACTGGCAGTTCTCCCAACGTGCCTATGCTTTGTTTTTTTCTTCATGGCCCTGTACGTACTAATCCTTCTGTCCTGAAAGCCTTCCCCACCCACCATCCCTCCCCCTGCCTCCCCATTGCCTCTTCCTTTGTGACTTGGCTCAAGCATCCCCTTTATGACTAATGCTCCTGCTCTGTGCCTCCAGAAGGGAGCCTATCCTAGGTGTCCACATAGGAGTCTCCCCATTGCATCATAAACTCTTCAAGGGTGGAAAACTTCTTTTACTCATTTCAAATCCCAATACCTGGCCTACGACTTGACATGGGGTAATCCCTCTATACACTCTTATTGAATGCATGATGCAGATTAGCTGTTCACTTTCTCCTTCCAGGAACTGAGTTGAACCAGACAAAACATTATGAAGGGAAAACTTCTAGGATGTAAGGATAATGAAACTCTAGGACTGTGGTTCCCATTGTTAGGCTGTGGCCCCTCAATATGTTATAAACTCTTCTCAAGAAGGGTCCATAGTGGCAAATAAACACTTAAAATACATTGTTGTTAAGTTTGGTTATCATGGTGCTGATCGTAGTTTCACTGAACTTAGCAGGGTCTTTGAAGTGAGGTAGCTCTTTCCCTGATCTTACTTCAAGGAAGCTTAGCATGAAATTGGATCAGAGACAGAGACAACGTGGACGTGAGGATGTGAGTATGGAAAAGATTACAATCAGCAATAAACGTTCCTGGTCAAACAGAAATATGGTGGTAAAGGGCGATTGAGTGAATATCACATTAACTGTGGAGGCTTTTATGGACAGAATGGGAATTCTGTTGTAATCTTTAGTGTTGTTTTCATCTTATATTCTTCAGGTGCCTGCCAATATTCTAGGTGGGAACTACTGCCCTAGAAAGCATTGCTCAGTGGAGACTAGGCCCCTAGTCAGTAGGTCATAGGTCTTTGGGTGGAGACCATGGGAGATGTTAGTGGCCTTTCTGTCTCCCTAAACCTGGTGCTGTTGTTTCAAACCAATGAAATGTTAAAAAGTCAAGGACCTCTTTGCTCTTGTGTTTTTTTTTTTCTCTTGTTTTTGTAAAATTGTCTCCCTTTGGCAAGTCTTACAAATGGGTCTGTATTTCAGGTTATATATTCATTTCCCAGTAGCAATTATTTTTCAGTAAGAGTATTCATGGGCAGATGATTTTCAGGCTAAGAGAAAGTCATTCACAGTCACAGCATGGAAACTTACACCTTTTACAATTTTCCTGAAATTGTATTAGTGGTTGGCTTTTCATCATGGCTGGCGATGAATGTTTCCCTTCCATATGCATCTCTTTCATTATTAACAATGCTATACCGGCTTGATCTATAAGTGTCTGAGAAAAACATGCTACAAACCCTCACCATTGTTGTGGTTTTATGAATTTCTCTTTGCAATTGTGACAGTTTTTGCTCAATGTGTTTCAAGTTTATTTTGGCTATGTGATCAAAGTTTGGTGGAATGTTTCTTTTACTATCATGTGGCATTTCCCTCTACTTCTGTTAGTGATTTTTACCATAAGTTATACCATATTTTGCTATAAATTAGTGTCATGATGCCAATTGTGATTTAGCACTTTCATCAGCTTTTCCCAATATTTTCTATGTCATTTTGTTTTAGACATAACTTTAATGACAGGCTATAGCTTGATCTAAAAAAAATACAAATGGATAGTCTGTTTCTTTTAAACAGTGAGTGTAACCTATTTACATTTATTGCGATTTCTTATATATTTGAACTGATTTTTAACATCTCTGTATTTTGTGCTTACCATCCTTTCCATTTGGATCTTTTTTCCTTTCTTTCCTGCCTGTACTTAGACTTCTGACATTTTGTTATGTCCTCCTTTTCCTCTTTTGTGCATTTCCCTGCATAAACTTTGCATTTCTTATTTTAATTCTCACCATTAAATTTCAAGATATAAAGTTATTCATCTCTACCGTTTGCCATCTTGTAACAGCTATTGGCATTTTGATAACGTCTGTTCAGTGCATTTATTGTGTGTAAACCCGTCTTCAGGCAGGGATGTCATCATAACTCACTACACCTGCATGTGGACTTACAAATATTTTATTTCAAGTGTCTATTGTTTTGAGTAGTTCGTCTTCAATTCTTTCAGAAAGAGCCTCCCTTTTGCTTTGGGAAGCTGCCTCATCCATTTGAGTGGGAGTTGCCATATTCTTGCGACCTTAGCAACTGCTCTTTGATGATTGGCTGAGAGGTGAGCATCTGACCTCAATTAGGATAATCAGAGTCCTTTCCTGATTGTTGTTGAATGGGAACAGAAAAAAAGAGGACTTGTCCTCTGTAGCCACAGACCCAGGGATGGCTCATGTATAATATGAGTACTGTGAGCATTATTCTTCCGGTCCTCAGTGGAAGAGAACGAAGAAACAACAAAACCCCTCCAAAAGGCACATGACTGAATGGCACTTGCCTCTTTTGGAGAAGAAACAGGTGAAAGTGCAAGAATGGTCAGGAAACTGTGTGAGCATGCAGAAAGGCCTAGATGGTCAGATGGAACACCATCACTTAGGGAGGAAAAGCCCCTAAAGTATAAATGGCTTCTGGGGCACCTGGGTGGCTCAGTGGTTGAGCATCTGCCTTTGGCTCAGGTTGTGTCCCAAATCAGGCTCCCCACAGGGATTCCACTTCTCCCTCTGCCTATGTCTCTGCCTCTCTCTGTGTGTCTCTCATGAATAAATAACATCTTTTTTTTTTTTTTAAAGACAGACAAATGGCTTCTACTTTTCTGTGAAGATAAAAGAAAAAAAAAAGACTTTCAGAATTGTAATAATTGCCCTTGAGGGATTAATGGGAAGAAACTAAGATGTTCAGGCACACAGATATGCTCCCACCTGAAAGATGAAGGAAGGAGCTTTGGAATAGAAAGATGAAGCTGAAGTGGGATTGGGGAAAAGTTTATGGAATCAGGGAGGATGAAATGACAAAATGGAGTTACTCTTTGAAGTCCATGGAAATGGTCCATTCAGAACAAGGGAAGGGACCATGAACTATGTTATGTGGTAGAAGGTTAATTCATATAACATATGAACCTGAGAGATGACACTGTCTAAAATAGAACATAGAGGGATCCCTGAGTGGCGCAGCAGTTTGGCGCCTGCCTTTGGCCCAGGGCACGATCCTGGAGACCCGGGATCGAATCCCACATCAGGCTCCCGGTGCATGGAGCCTGCTTCTCCCTCTGCCTATGTCTCTGCCTCTCTCTCTCTCTGTGACTATCATGAATAAATAAAAATTTAAAAAAAAATAGAACATAGAATGTGCAAATGAATTTTGAAAAAAAATCTAAATGACAGGCTTGGCTTAACATCCGACTTCTACCTGAATCTCTTTTTGTTCTCTGTGCAGATTTGTGCATGCACACATGTGCACACCTGCTTATAGAAGGCAGAGAATACGTGCTCTCCAGGTAGGAGGTCCAGAGACATGAATAGGGGCCACTCCAGTCCATTCCTGTTTCTGCAGGTCTCCCAGGAAGGCAGGGGGAATATTATTGCCCTAGCAGCACTGGGACAAAGGGAAATGGGTGTTTTCTCTTCCTTATTTTGGGCAGTGTTTAACAACTTTTATTCTTATGGCTTTTGTGCTTTATTTTCCATGAGAAAGGGTAACCGAGAGTAGTGGGGCCTTGGCTTTTGAACATCTTGCACAACGTGCCCATTTCATCATCGGGGGCTGGTACAGAGATATATTCTAACCTGAAGACAGGTGGATAAGTTGGCTTCTTAGCGAGTCGCTTCTTGTTCAGAGATCTCCAGATATTAAATCTGCGTGTTCTGTGATGAATGCAGTGTGGCCAGCAAGCCCTGGCCAAATGCCCTGAGAGAGGACACCTAAATGCACACCCTGACGCTTGGAGTGTTAGCTCACAAGTTTGTGATGACAGATGGCTTAAACACTCTGGACACATCCTGAGGCAAAGGAAACCAGAGAGGGACTGGTATAGTAAGGCTGCAAAACAGACACCTGGGAGGGATACCTGTTCCAGGCACATGCCAATGGGAAAATAATCAGGAGTGAGATGGGCAGGTACCAATGCAGCAGAAGAACAGCCAGGCTAGAGACCAGAAGCCCAAGGCTCTTTGGCAGGACCAAGAGTGAATTCTGAGATGGAGCTGCCCAGGCATGGAATAGGCTAGGGAGAGGGTGAGGAAGAAGGTCCTGAAAGCCAGCAAGGCAAAGGGGAATCTAGAACATCTGCTGTTTCGGCCCCAGAAGAACACGTAGAAAAGAAAGAGGAGACTGACCGGGAAGAGGGTAGAAAAGATTACGGCTTCACAGCATGGAAAAATAGGTACAAGGTGACGGAGCTGAGGTGATAGAGGGGAGTTGGGCAATCGTTGGCAGCATGAACAGGAAGCTGCCCCCTGATTCCTCTGCAACCTCTACCATAGACATTGCCACACAAAGGGCAGTAAGATAATCTGCCCCTTGTACCAGGGCTTCTGAGGCATGGTGGGGGCTGTGGTGGATACTCATTAATAGACAGTTTTTTCACTCCTTCTTCCGGAACACACTAATTGCCAATGACCCTTGTGCTGAGTAGAAGCTTTGAGAGCTGCCCCTTCCCCCCAAAATGGCCCTCCTGTCACATGTGTCCCCCAGCTAAATTGTATGCAGGACAAGCAGCTCTCTGCCCCTGTGGGAAGCAGCCCTTCCTCAGAAGCCCTTTCAGAGGCAGAGTGACTGGTAGGAGGAGTGGGGTCCACATCTGCTGATTGATCTCCCTGAAGCTGTGTTGTCTCCTCTGTGAAATGGAGGAAAGGAGAGAAAGGATGGGGCATGAACTTCGCTGGGGGTCTTGCTAGTTCTGGGACCCTGTGACTTGGGGCAATTTTCCCTGAAGCTGTGGTGGTTTCCAAGTGGAGCAGTGAAGGAGGCCTGGAAACTTGCGTGCTCCTGCTCTTTGCTTCCAAGGCCAATCCATCGGCCTCTTTAATTTCCATTTCTCAGCCAAAATGATACAAAAATTTAGCAAAGCTAGAAAAGGAAAGAGAAGTAAAGCAAACCTTTGAGCAACCTGATGTTTAAGAAGCCCAGCTCCAGTTATAAGATAAACAAGTAGCAAGGGTGAGGGGCCCAGCACGGCCACTTACAGTCAGTCACCACGGCAGTGTGGTGTATAAGCTGTTTGGTGAGTAGACCCTAGAAGTTGTTCGGTGAGTAGACCCTAGGAGTTCTTATCACAAGAAAAAAACACATTCTTTCTTCCTCTTTCTGTTTTTGCATCTGTATGAGAGGCTGGATAGGCACTAAACTTATTACAGTCATCATTGACACATAAGTCACGTTATGCTATATATACCTTAAACTTACAGGTACCATATGTCTGATATCACAACCAAAACTGGAAAAAAGTCTGATTTCCCCCACCCCAAATTGCTAGGAAATGGTATGGATTCCTTTAAGTATCCAACTTCCTCAGCTGCAGTACAAATAGGGTTCCATTTATGCAATGTTTCTCATAATGTTCGAAGAGCAGGTTTGTTGGGTAAAGAAAAATGTAATTAAGATTCTTCCTGAGGCTGCTTTGTGACTCATAAATTCTTTAAGAATAGTAAGGGGCCTGTGTATGATGGGAAGCCATTCATTTCATTTTTTTTAAATTTATTTATTTATTCATGAGAGACACAGAGAGAGAGAGAGAGAGAGAGGCAAAGACACAGGCAGAGGGAGAAGCAGACTCCATGCAGGGAGCCTGATGTGGGGCTCGATCCCGGGACTCCAGGATCACGCCCTGGGCCAAAGGCAGGTGCCAAACCGCTGAGCCACCCAGGGATCCCTCATTTCATTATTTTATAATTTACTTTAAAATTGTACTCGTCCCTTAGAAATTTGCTAGTATAAGTGATACATTAAATAAGCATAACCCATGATGTCATCAAAACACAAGTTTACTTTGTGGCTTTCTCCCTTAAAAGTTTACTCAGCGGAGATCTCTTCCCCTATTCCAGTAAGAAAACTTGGGCTGGACCTTCTTTAGAAACAGAGTGCTATGGTTGCTCTGAATCACAAACCAGTTTTTGGGCTGGTGGCCTGGGCATCAGCAAAGGCCTGGGCATTAACCTTAGGGTCTTGGAACAAGAGTCACACCCACCACTGGGTGAGCCGGCTGGGCTGGGCAGGAAGCAGGTCCAGCAAGACCTGCCTCTATGAGCTTCAGTGGTGGGTGGGCTGGAAGACCAGGATCAGTCCAGTGTCAGTTAATCACTCGGGGAGTGCCTAGGACCATTGAAGGAGGCAGGAGGACCCTTGAAGGATGGCGGGTGTGGGCCTTCTCATCAGCACTGGTGAATAAGAGGCTGGTGGCAGGGGGTGATTAGGAAAAATTATCACGAAATTTCTTCCATCTCAATATTATGGGACAATCTATCACCATTGCATGTGCTAAAGATACAAATATATTCTCCTTTAAAAAAAAAAAGATTTATTTATTTATTTTAGAGAGAGCACATGCGTGGGTGCATGCATGAGCAGGGGGAGGGGCAGGAGAGGGAAAGGGAATCTCAAGCAGACCCCACGCTGAGGGCAGAGCCCAATGTGGGGCTCGATCCCACCATCCTAAGATCATGACCTGAGCCAAAACCAAGAGTCAGATGCTTAACTGATTGAATCACCCAGGCGCCTCTACAACTGTATTATCCTTCCTAAAGCATTTATTTGGAAGATGTATTTTACACAAATGTAAGATAAAAGATGGAGATATATTTTGCTCTTTTATTTATTTTTTAAGATTTTATTTATTTATTTGACACACAGAGAGAGAGAACAAGTAGGCGGAGTGGCAGGCAGAAGGAGAGGGAGAAGCAGGCTCCCTGCTGAGCAGGGAGCCTGACACGGGGCTCTACCCCAGAACCCTGGGATCATGACCCAAGCCAAAGGCAGATGCTTAACTGACTGAGACACTCGGGCACCCTTATTTTGCTATTTTAAATAAAATAAAACATTTCATCTTTTTTTAAAAAATACATTTTCTTCCATTACAAAATTGCAAATGATCTGGAAATTAAATTTTGATCACTTATTGGAGCAATTTGTTGACGGAGTGTTTTTGGGTATCTTTTTGGTTTGTTGTTTTGTTTTTGAGGCCACTGTTTTAAATCCGGCCACAAATGATAACTCAGGACCCAAATTATACCTCCTTTTAACTTACTTTGGCTGCCATCCTGTCAGTACATCAGAATTTTCTAAAGTGGTTTGTGATCAGATGCTTATAAGATCTGGGACTCGTCTCCCAGGAATGTCAAGGATCTTCTTGACGGCATCCACAGGGCCCGGCTGAAGCCCTAAATCGCTCTGTGAAATCTGGGTAGATCCCTTGGATCTGTGGAACCAGCTTCTGCAGAGCCCCCTGGCACATACCACCCACCAGCCACAGTACGGGCCATCTGTGCACTGTCCGTGATTTCATTTTTACTTTTTAAATGAAAAATATTTGTTCAAATAATAGTTCAGAAACGACCAGTGATTTTTCTATTTCTAAAGCTGGTAGGTACTGTAGATGAAGATTTGAATTTGTTAATGTCTAGGCACTGCCAGGTACCACCTCATAAATCTTTTACTATTATAGATCTAACTCTTATCTGTTCCCCAGATCCAAGCTTAGAAATGTCTTTGATTTCACTGAAGTCTGTTTTCATAAAGCCATTTGCCTCCTGAGGTCTCCAGCACCCGTCCCTAGTGCCAGCTCTGATTTGAGGTCTCTAAGGGGCCACCTGGTTTTCATGAGTTATTTTCCAGTGACCTTCCTCCCCAGCTGGATTGTAAGCTCCTTCTGGCGGGGATCGTTTTCTTTTACCTAGTAGCTTTCCAGGCCCCTGGCACAGTGCGTTGGGCATGACCATGTTCTCTAAATATGTGTGTGCCTCCGTGCATCCCAACACACACACACACACACGCTGTCATTTCTCGTTCTGTTGTGTGTCTTTATAAAACTCATCTCTCACCACTCTCCACCTCAAAACCCTACCAGGTCTTCCCATTTCCCTATTGAATTACATACAGATTCCTCTAGGAGCTGTTTAAGATCATCACCTTGCAACCCAAACCACTTTTCTGCTATTCTCAGATGAATCTGCTGTGGCGCCATTTTGAACTTCCTCCTGGCCATGCTCAGAGCCGCTCTCTGGGTGTGCCCCCAAATCATCTGGGAAGTTTGAACAGAAAAATCTCCAGGCCCAACACACCAAAGTCAGTGTTTCAGAGTCTCGGGGTTGGGGGTGGTGGAGGATTCTTCTACATGACCCAGCACAGCTTTGTGACCCTGATCTTAGAACGAGGCCTAAGGGGCCCTGGCAGCCTGGCCCTGCATGTGGCTCTATTGAGAAACAAAACAGAAATTTGGCCCCTACCCTCTGTATGTTTCTGTGGTTCCATGAAGACAGCTTCCAGTAGGACCTGGAAGAGAAACAGCTATGGTTTCCCCATCCCCAGGGAGGACCCTCCTCATCTTGGGCCACAGGACAATGGGAAGCAAGGCAATTTCCAGGTCAACCAGGAAGCCAACTTGGAGAAATCTGGCTCTTATCTCTACTTTTATATAGCAGCTTTCTTTACAGTTTGCTATGGACTGGCAGTGCATTATTGAAGAGTGGCGAGGTGACAAGCCACCAGAAGTCTATAAGGAGGCAGCAGATGGACGGGGAAGGCCCTTGACTAGGGGACCAGGAGACTGGGTTCCAGACCCAGGAAGTTTGGGCAAGACACATCACCTTCTGGGGCTCAATTTCCTCCTTGGAAAATAAGGAGCATGGATAAGGTGACCTCTAAATTCTCTTTTTGTATTGGGAAGCTATCTTAGAATCTTCTAGATCCTTCTAGAAATCAGGTTTTTCTAATCAGTCTATTTTGCTGATTCTGACATGAATGTGTTTTGTTCTGTTTTTAACATTTCTCAGACCATGAATCATCTCCACCAGAGAGACACATTTTTAAAAATTTAAATTCAATTAATTAACAGTGTATTATTAATTTCAGAGGTAGAGTATAGTGATTCATCAGTTGCATGTAACACCCAGCATGCTCATTACATCACGTGCCCTCCTTAATTCCTGTCACCCAGTATCCCATCCCCCCAGCACCCCTCAGTTTGTTTCCTAGAGTCAGGAGCCTCTTTATGGTTTGTCTCCCTCTCTGATTTTGTTGAGACACACTTTTAATGTGTCTTATCCTTCTTCCTCCCTCAACATGGTTACTTAATCCAATGGCAAGACTGATATATAACCCACAACATGCTGTGATTGAGGACATTCTGTGTATTTTATTTGGAGGATGCACATAAAAAAGTGGCTTTTTTTCCCTTCTCCATAGTTTCTGAGGAGTGAAGAGACAATTCTATAGAATTCTTGGGGGAATAACAATGTTAGAAGAGGAACTACCTTTCCTGGAGTCTTATTAGCCCTAGTAGGGCTTGAACACATCACCTGGGCTGCTTGCTTGTGAGGACGGGGAAGGGAGTAGGAGATCCACATGTGGGGCCTTTTGTGTGACATGAGCTTCTTGCACTTCTGTCTACATAGAAAAGTGAAAGTCTTCCAGGAGTTTGGGTTTGCTAGAAAATAGGATACGATGGAGGATTTTAATCAAGTCAAAGTCAAAATTCCTATCAGGTAAGAACTGAAAGGCAGCAGCTCCCTGTCTCTGGGCTGCAGAGGCCACATGCTGGGTGGCCCGCAGCAGTTCCAAGGGCCACCCAGCGAGAGGAGCTGCTCTGCTGGAGCTGCTGCTGGTGGGGAGGAGGGCAGTGCAGGAGCACAACCACCCCTTCATCCTCTTTGTCACACCCATGGCACCTCTGCGATGTGGGAATATGGTTTGAAAGTCACTGTCCTTCACCTAGGTAATCTGTCCATGAGGCCATTTGGGAGACACTTTTTTTTCAGGCCTTGGGAACAAGAAAAGTAATGCCTCCAAGAACAACAGATGGGTAAAATCTTAGGCTGATCTTGCTTGCGTCTTTGCGTGAGTGCTAGGAAGCACAGAGCTGCCGTTCCAATTGCACTCTAACAACTACGATCCTCTAGTGGAGGGCCTTATGGTATTTCTGATTTGATTTGTAATTTTACCCTGGCTTTGTTTTCCTAGCCTACCATTAGTTTTCCATGTATATGGTCTTGAACATTTCTTTCTTTGCTGTTGCTTTGTATGTGGTTTTAAAAATTACGTGTAATTGTTTTGGAGCAAGGGCCCAGACCAACATAGCGTGTGAGCAAGAGGAGACCCAGGGTGAGGGTGGCGACCCTGGCGGCCATCAGGGAGAAAAGTCTTCATGGAAGGAAGCAAGACAGATTAACCCAGGTTTCTGAAACATGGTTGGGCGATGACAGAGAAGGAGAGAGAACTCGAATAAGTCTCTCCTGGTTGAATGAGAAAGCTTTAAAGCCTTTCCCATGCCCTGGCACTTTTGGCATAAGGAAAGGGTTGAACCTTGGCACATCTCCCAATCTGGACCTCCTCTGCAGAGCCCAAGCCACTCTGAGAGTGACCCCAGAGGTGAGGGAGGGCTCAGCTGCTCCACCCCAGCCTTGGGTAAGGGCAGCTCCTCCCACAGGGCAGTGCTCTCTGGCCCGGTGCCAGTTGCCTGCAGGTGGCTAAAGTCTCAGCCTGATCTAAACTACCTTTTACTATCATGGAAAAAAAAAAAAGCATTCACCCAATTACATCCAATGAAATGGTGGGTCAGGCATCTCCTGGGGGATACTGCCCATGCCCACATGTGCATGCATGCACACACACACACACACACACACACACACACTCACCTTGGCTCTCTGGGCTTCATGTTGTAATAAGGAAGAAGGAAATGTGAATGAAACATTTCTTACTCAAGGAACTAGCTTGAGAGTCAGAGACAGCTTTGTGGAGGCCATCAATCGTGGTTTCCTTCTTCACTGGGCGCACATAAGAAGTCCATTATGGCTGTGCTGCTCTTAAGCTCTGGTGACACCAGTGGCACTTTTGTTTCTTTGGTTTGGCTGAGTGTTGCATGCTTGTCATTACCCCATACGTATTTAAAACTCTTCCTTTGTTCCAATTTCCTTGGAGTTATAGTATTTGTTGTGGTTTTCAACACTACCTGTCAAGGCCATGACGAAGACTGACGTGGTGGTTGTTGATGAATAAAGCAGTGGAATTGAACCATTGCCTCAAACCTGATGTGAACCAGTTCTCCGGAGTGGAAGGGGCTTGGCTATGGCTTCCTTGTCTCCAGGGGCCACAGGTGCCACCTGAGCTCACTTAGGACTATAGCCAATGTGGGCAACAGATGATCCCCTTTGTGAATAAAATCTTTCCTTCTGGGTGGAGGGGGTCCTTTTGGCTGCTCCCTTTGGCCTACTTCACTTGCAGTTTAGCGTCACTGCCTCTTTCCTCAAGAATTGGAATGAGGGCAGTACAGAGGCAGTCTCCAAGCCTGGAGGGCAGGTGGTGTAGGGGCCTGATGGGCACCCCACTAGACTCCCCTCATGTTGACCTCCTGTCCCGGGGCAAAGAGAAGTGTGAAGATCTGCAGCACTGGGGATGGTCAGGCTGGGTTTGAATCTAGATCCTTCACCACCAGCGTCACCCCCTCCTGTGAGCCAACCCTGCTTTCTTCCTTATTTCCTTTTCCCTCCTCTGCCCCTGGTGTTGCTTCACTGGCTTGATATGCTCACACTCCTTGTCAAAGGTGAGAGAGGGAGATGGGCAGAGTGTTCTGGATTCTGAGGGGAGATGCCTACATCCCACCATCCCACCCAGGATGCTGGTGGAAGTGAGTTCCAGCTGTCAAGACTCTGGGATAAGAAGAACCAGGACTGTCTCAGGACAGCTGGACATGTGGTCCCTACTCAGGGGCTCAGCTGTGGAGCTTGGCCTTTATGTGGCGTGTACTAGGATTACCCCTGAAGGCTTCAGCAGAACAATGGGATCCATCCTGTGTTTTTCAGAGTTCACTGTCACTGCTGGATGGGATCAGATTGAAAGGGGGTAGAAGGGCTGTGGGACCGGGCTAGGCTTGAGTTGGGGAGCTGGCCCGGGGACTGTACAGTGGGCTGAGGATCCCTCACCAGCCCGGTGAGTCTGAACTTATCTCACTCCTGTCTCCTTGTGGCTAAATGTCCATTAGTTTATGAAATGTTAGTGATGAAAATTGGGTTTTAAAACCACTTTTGGGGTGCCTGGGTGGCTCAGTCAGTTGAGTGTCTGACTCCTGGTTTTGGCTCAGGTCGCGATCTCAGGGTCATGGTATCCAGCCATGTCGGACCCAATGCTCAGTGGGGAGTCTACTGGAGATTCTCTCTCTCCCTCTCCCTCTGCCCGCACTCTCTCAAATAAATCTTAAAAAAATAATTTAAAAAAGCATTTTCAAAATGGATGAAAGATCTAAATGTGAGACAAGAATCTATCAAAATCCTAGAGAACGACACAGGCAACACCCTTTTTGAACTTGGCAACAGCAACCTCTTGCAAGATACATCCATGAAGGCAAGGGAAACAAAATAAAAAATGAACTATTGGGACTTCATCAAGATAACAAGCTTCTGCACAGCAAAAGAAACAGTCAACAAAACTAAAAGACAACCTACAGAACGGGAGAAGATATTTGCAAATGACCTATCAGATCAAGGGCTAGTATCCAAGATCTATAAAGCACTTATTAAACTCAGCAGCAGAGAAACAAACAATCCAATCATGAAATGGGCAAAAGACATGAAGAGAAATCTCACAGAGGAAGACATAGACATGGCCAACATGCATATGAGAAAATGCTCCGCATCACTTGCCATCAGGGAAATACAAATCAAAACCACAATGAGATACCACCTCACACCAGTGAGAATGGGGCAAATTAACAAGGCAGGAAACCACAAATGTTGTAGAGGATGCGGAGAAAAGGGAACCCTCTTGCACTGTTGGTGGGAATGGGAACTGGTGCTGCCACTCTGGAAACTGCGTGGAGGTTCCTCAAAGAGTTAAAAATAGATCTGCCCTACGACCCAGCAATTGCACTGTTGGGATTTACCCCAAAGATGCAGATGCAATGAAACGCCGGGACACCTGCACCCCGATGTTTCTAGCAGCAATGGCCACAATAGCCAAACTGTGGAAGGAGCCTCGGTGTCCATCGACAGATGATGGATAAAGAAGCTGTGGTCTATGTATCCAATGGAATATTCCTCAGCCATTAGAAATGACAAATACCCACCATTTGCTTCAATGTAGATGGACCTGGAGGGTATTATGCTGAGTGAAGTAAGTCAGTCGGAGAAGGACAAAAATTATATGGTCTCATTCATTTGGGAAATATAAAAAATAGTGAAAGGGATTAAAGGGGAAAGGAGAGAAAATGAGTGGGAAAAATTAGAGAGGGAGACAGAACATGAGAGACTCCTAACTCTGGGAAATGAACAAGGGGGAGAGGTGGGCGGGGTGGGGTGGGGTGACTGGGTGATGGGCACTGAGGGGAGCACTTGACGGGATGAGCACTGGGTGTTATGCTATATGTTGGCAAATTGAATTCCAATAAAAACATATACAAAAAAAAAAAGCATTTTCACTTACCAAATAAAAGATGACAGCATTGTATTAATCCCAAAATAAATTTTTTTGAAAATCCATGGGTTCATAACAACAAATGTTTGGAAACAACAGGCCCATCACCTGCCTGGAGTGTGGCATCCAGCAGAGCCTTTCAGTTCTCAGACCCTCTTCCCAGTGATCTTCCTTTATCCTCCACGGCCGTGACTGGAACCTTAGGAGCTTCCAGAACCTCAGCCTGATGCTGCCAGAGCCCAGTCCTGGCACAGAGTCCCTACCCTCTCCTGTCCTTAGTGCCTGCACACGGATGGTGACTCTTGCCTCTGCCCCCACTTCACCCGTAGCCTGTCAGCACGTCCATGACCTTTACCCTCTAGCCCCCTGGAACCGCAGATAGTTTTCTCCACCTTACCCCTGGCCTGGGACCCTCTGATTTGTGGCCCAATCTCAGTCACCTGGGCTGCTTGTTAGACCTTCAGTTCACCTTTCCCAGGGCACCTCTCCTATCCCCTCCAGGCTTAAATCAACTGAACATGTGTGTTAGGCTTTTGTACAAGTGGAGATGGCCAGCAGGTAGCCAGAGCCCGGGGAAGCAGGGCTCGGGTAGAGAATCAGGGTCAAAGGTGCAAAGCCAGGGGGATAGATGGAGTCCATCAGGAGGAGGAAGAGCAGAGGGCTGGGGTGGAGCCCAGGAAAGCACCCATCGTCCCCAGTGCCCCCCCTTCCTCCTGAGTTCCCTGTCTCAAATCTCCTTTAATTGGTGGCCCAATGACTCAAAGTGGAGCTGGACATTCTGGGCTCCCCCACTTTCTCTGCCCTGTTCCCTTGGCATCCAGCTGGACCCCGGCTTACTGCCCTGACTTCAGTTATTACCTCCCCTCCTACCCCTCAAAATCTTCCCCACTGCCATTGGCCCTGCTGCATTTCTGCCATGCAGGAACATGCTTTACTGCCTCCATGCCCCCGGATGGGGATGTGAGCCAGGCATGTAGGGGTGCTCCCTGAGGTTGTTTGGTGCGGCTGTCCTGTGGGCGAGGCTTGGGGTTACCCAGAGGGCTTGTTAAAGCATGGATTTCTGGGGCCTACTCAGCAGCCCAAGATGTTACAGTTCTGATAAGTTCTCGGCTGATGCTGATGCTGTGGGTTTGGGAACCTCACTTGGAGAACGAGTGTGGTTCAGTACATCAAATGTCTGGATGAACCTAAGCGAGTATTTAAGATGTGTACTTGTCCGTCCGGAGGGAACTAGGTGCTCCCTCCCTCAGGGCTTCATGCAGCAATTAGGATGCCCTAGGATGCATTTGCTCTCAGTGACTCCTACTACTTTCCCAATCATTTCTAACCCTGCAGTTGTTTTTATGGATGCTTGGTGAAAATCCCACCACCAGGACTGGTACAGTTGATTTTTAGACTCAAGGACAAGTCTGATTTGGGGTGCACTTAGTCATGTTTGGTTTAGCCAGCATGTTCAGTCTTTCTAGACTCTTGAGCATATTGGTGGTATCTTTGGTTTCTGTTCACCCTGATTTCTATGTCTTTTCCCAGTCCTGGGGGAAATGTGTTGTAGGAGACGAGGGTAATGGACTGTCTTATGGTTTAGGACATCCTCTGAGTAGACATTGACCCACCGTTGGCCCCTTTGGATCATAAGACTTCTTCTAAAATAACTAAACTTCAGTCTCTTAATGTAGCAAAACAACCATCAGATACTATCCTCCCGAAACAACTGGAACACAAATAATTATGAAGTAAACCACACTGGCTGTGGCCCAAGTTCACCCATGCTCTGGCTGGAGGTGGCCTACCTAAGAGTCTCCAGTATGTTTTCCCTAGCGGGGGCAGCGTGTCTGGGAATTGGGGGTGCAGTCATGACCACAAGCCTTCAGAGGTGCCCAGAATAGTTCTTTATGCAGAGACTTCCAAGAAGGGGCAATGACAGGCTCCTTTATCTTGTTAGGAGTTTCTTTTGGATGCCATCCAGTTTCCTTGTTCTTATTCTTTGCTCATCAAACTATCGGTATATAATTTGGTCTTTCAAGCAGACTAATTCTGGAGCCAAAGTATACTCCTATTGTAAATGAATGACTTGGCCCCCTGGCTTACCAATTAGTGTCTGGTGAGTATAATTAGTGTAACTGGATTTCCTAGAACCTGATCACCCTGGGGTGAATTGAACTTGAAAAGGCTAACATTCCATGATGCTGTCATTTCATGGGATGGTGCCCTCACCGTCCCCCTGCTTCCTTCATTTTGTCAATGGACCTTCGCCCCCAGAGACTCCCTGCTCCTTGGAGAGGCAGCCCACTGGGCTTCACTAACCTTCTGTGACTCAGTGGGAAAGAGTTGTAAATAACACTGGGGAGGATGGGGATGGTTGGGGAAGGAGATCTGGCCCTGAGGTGTCTGAGTGTGGGTGTCCGCATGAAGGGGAAGGCAGGCAGCAGAGAGAGATTGAAAATCAGACAGTTCTGATTTCCTTTTGTTTCTCCATTCTGTTGTGAGCCAACCCTGGATTGTAGCTGGCTGTGTGGCTTCCAATTGTATTGGTCTAGATCTGGTGTTGTCCTTAAAAATACTCTCGCTTCACCCTTTTGGGGACAGGTCACTTAGCGTCTTTCATAGGGCATATGTCAAAGAATCCGGCACCTGTTCTGAGGACCTCAGAGCCTATTTTCTTTCTCTACCCATTCTTTTGAATATTTCTGAGTATCAAGATGTCCTTTGGTGGATGGCACTCAAACCCAAAACCCACTCAAGCCCACCATTTGACTGGAAATACAGTCTCCTAGGGGCAGGGTGGGGAAGGCATTGAGATTTAGTGGAAAAATACCAGGGATTGGAGTCAGACTTACAGATCAAACTCTGGCTCTGCCACTTTCTAGCTGTGTGATTTTTGAGTAAGTTACTTACTCTCTCTGAGCTCCAGATTCCTCTGAAGCCATTATTGAGCTAATGTGATTTATGGGGCAGCTCATCCAAAGTAGTTCTCCTTACCACCGATACTCTATTCTATTACCTCACTCACTTCGTTCATAATTCTTCTGCAATCTGAAATGCTTCTCCCTACTTATTTATTTCTTGTCTATTGTCTGTGTTTCCCTAGTTTATAAAGCCAATGAGGGCAGGGATCATGTCTACCTGGCTTTGGACTTTAGCCCCATTACCTAGAGCAGTGCCTGGCACATCGTAGGTGCTCAGCACATATTTGCTGAATAAAGATACGAATAAATAGCATTATCTTTAACATGTGGTTAGTACCCAGTTAATGTAGAACTCCTGGTCTCCTTCCAGATCTGCTCACACCCACTCAAGTCAATTCAGTCTGCAGATATTTCTTGAGGACCTACTACATGCTAAGCATCATTCTAGATTCTGGGGATACAGCAGTGAACAAAACAGACACACATCCCTGCGTTGCAGAGCTTGTATGGCAGTGGGAGCAGACAGGTGCAGGAGTAAAGACATAAAATATAAGGAGACCAGCTGATGAGAAGCAAGTGGAGCATGGTAAGCCAGGAAGGGCTTAGGGAGTGCTAAAGAGAGATGGTTAGGAAAGTCTGCAAGGAGGAGACATAGATCAGAAAAAATCTGAATGAGGGAATAAAGTGAACTCACAGACTTCTGGGGAAAAAAGTCTTCTAGGCAGAGGAGACAGCAAATGCAAAGGCCCTGAGGCTAGACTATCGCTGGAGTGAGCTGGCTCTGTGGGGCCTGTAAACCATGCAGGGCTTTCAGCATCATCCTGAGAGGAACATGATCCAACTTCTACATTTCAGAGGTCATTCGGGAGTTTGTTTCTGGAAGATTCTACTGTTGGATTGTATCCAGTTGGACAGCAAGCTATATCAATCCTCCTACTCTCCATCTTTCTGCTGGGAGCTGTCCTGGACCCTGGCCTGGCTCTGTGTCACTCTGCCTCTCTAGATCTCAGTGTCCCCACCTCGAGGACATGGGGTGTCCCTGGAGAGCAAGAGCAGGGCTGCTCCTGACACCCACCTTCAACATCCAGCACCTGTGGAATCCCTGCTCTACTGGAGGCACTGTGATTTCAGAGGGGCAGCAGGGATGATGAGATGGCTCAGATCATGGCGGGGCTGGACGGGGTGGGGTCCCTTGGAGCCTGGTTGAGAAGACAGGCTCTCTGAGAGCAGAGCTGAGTGGCGCTGTAAGCGTCATATACACAGTACCCAAAGGGTTGTTACGGTAGTAACAATGGCTAACTGTTCCAGTGTGCAACTCTGCAGGGGTAAAAATCACATTTTGGAGGTCAACCTGACACCTGAAGGGGAGCCACGGTCACACAGTCTTCTGGGACCCAGTGGCTAGAAGCATGCAGCAATGCCTGCAGTTGTGGCAGCCCATCCCTTCCCACCGAGGCTCCCAGGCCTCCCTCTTGCACCCTCAGCTCAATGAACCTGGTCTGTCCCAGGTCATGGGGCTTTTGGGCTCAGAGGTCAGACACCTCGCAGAGGTGATGGGGAAACTGTATTGCCTCCAGCCTCCCATGTGGCAAGCAGGGCTCTTGTCTGTGGGTAGAGCCAATCTCTGGACAAAGGGGACTAGGCCCGCTAAGCTGAGGGCAGTTTCCTGCTCTGAGGAGCCTACCTGGGACCCCAGTTCAGTACTGGGGCAGTGCCTCTGGCAATCCCTGGAGCCAAGCTGGGCCTCCAGTTCCCCATTCTGTGGAAGGAGGGATAGGACTCCCTCAAGGAATTCCCAGCTCTGCCACAGGCTGCCCTATAGGAGGAAATGATGGGGGCAGGGGTGCAGTAAGCGAGAGGGTGGTGAGGACAGGAAGGAGGAAGAGCTGGCTAAACTGGCAGGGGACTCCTCCTACCACAATCTGGAGGGTTCTGCTGACCTGTTTTAGATTTGGGGGCTCCCAGTGAATTTCAATTTAGGAAAGGTTTCTGCTACTGGAAAAGCCAAAGCCATGTGTAAACCTATAGGGTTCCAGGGAGGGCCATGCCTTTGGGATTGAGCCAGAGAGCTTGGTTGCACCTCCCGAGTCTGAAAGCAGGTGGCCATCAGGATCACCTTTGCCTGGGGAAGGTCCTTCACACATGAGGCCTGGGTGCCGAGCCTCAGAGCTTTGACGAGCTTCTCTGTCCTGTTGCTCTTACTGGTAGCTCTGTAGCTCTGGTCTTCCCCTAGACATGCCGCTGACACAGGTGCTCCAAGGCCAGTGGGACGGGGCAGGTGAGCCCTCGGAGAGGGAGCAGATGCCACTGGAGGGGTGGATCCTCCTCTCCACACAGGAGGCCCTCTCTGGACAGGGCCTTCTAACCCAAAAAGGGCCTTGGGACAAGGTGGGTTCCTGGTGGTGAAGGACTTACATGGTGGTGGCAGGTGCCCTCAGCGCCATCATGTTCTTCCTGTTTATTAAGGACACCCACCTTCCCACTGCCCCCCTCACATTCCTCATTTTCCCACCTTGGACATATCCTCAAGTGGTTTTGAAATGACAGGTAGGTTCCCTCCACTTCTCTCTTCTTGGAGTCTTTTGAACAAAAAGCTCACAAGACCCTGTTGTCTTAGGCTCTTTACTGCTGACCAAGGAGGAAGAAGAATAGGGTCACCAAAATAGCAAACATGGGAGGACTGTGCTGTTGAGAAAATCTTACCAGGTTCTCGAAAAAGAGTCTGAGCTGAGTTACCAGTGGGGCTTGCTCCCTGGTCTCCTGGCCAGATACCCTCCTGCTTCCCTTCTCACACAGTCCAGAGAGTCATCCCTTGTGGCTCACCTGGTCTTCCCACTGGTGGTCACTGGATGACTCCCGTTTATATATCAAGACTATGTTTCTGAGTCCCCCTCTCTGAGAAACTGCCTCTGCCATTGGATTTAGATATTTTTTCTTTATGTTCCCAATGTAACTTGCCTTCATACTTGCTCCCTGTTGTAAGCATCACTGTGTGGGGCTGTCTCCAGGGCCAGGCCGTGTGCCTCAGTAAGGGAAAGACACATTTACCCTCTTCTCCCTCAAGGATATTTCATACTCCTACCACCATTTTCTATGCTGTGCTCAAAGCAGACATTACTAAGCTATCATAGCTTCCTTGTTTTGATGATCCTGGAGCCAGTTTCATGATTGTTTTCAGCCCAGCCCACCAAGAACCAAATTATCATAACCTCCAGCAGAGGAATCTGATGCGCTGTCCAGTCTTAGGCATCCCTAGCAGATGTGTATCCTTGCTCTGTTGTTATCTGATACCTACCAATTGTTGGACTGGCAGCAGGAGAATGAAACACAATGAGGCTATCTTACAGAGATGTGCCTGTTTTCAAAGGGAGAAGTGGAACTTGGGAACAACAGGAAGAGCTGTAGGATTAAAAATGAAATCCTCAGGCTGAATGTATCTTTCATCTGGATGAAAAAAAGTGCAGATGCCCAGCCCTAAATCCTGATTGGCACGGGTTCCTGGTATCCTTCCAGAATGAAGCACCAGGAGACTTACAGGTTAGCAGCTCATGGCAAGGAAGCCAAGGTGTCGCCTGAAAGCTTTGGCATGTCAGGTGAGAGGCAGGGTACTGCTCCTCCAGGTCAGGAGAACAGAGGCAAGTCTTGCGAAGCCATATGCTCTACCAAGGGTTGCCAACCACCTAGAGCATTATGATAAAAATAAATGACAGGTAACCTTCTTGGGATGTAGGGGGTTTACCAGAGTCTGGTGATAAAGGGCAAAGTGATACCTACATAACAAGTCCAAGGAGAGGGATGGTGTGTAAGATAAGAGGAGGTCCAGGCTTGTGGGTTTGCCAGGCTCCAAGAATTATACAACATGAATGCCAGGGACCAAGAGACCAAAGCCTGTGAAATGGATGGAGGTGGTTCAGTTTCAGGTCACATGTTTCTCAGCTCCTGTGCTATGGGATTAGTTTGAGATCTAGAAGATGGTGGAAGTTAATTCGAGCCCCCAGATTCTATGAACTCACCCCCCTAACTTCTACTCTCCAATTGTGTTGTTTCTCCAAGGCAAGGGGCCAATAAGAGAATGCATTGCCAGGACAAAACAACCCAACGAGATGGTTTTCCCTTTGGCACCAGGTCCTGTGTTTGCTCAGCAGCCCACATCCTGCTATGCTTGAAACTTGGGGCTGATTTCCCACAAATTAATTCAAATTTTCCAAGATTAAAATTGAGCTTATATTCGGAGAGAGAGCACTCTTTGAGTTTCACCTAAAAGGAAGTTGGGGACAGTATCACTGTCAGTGTGTTTGCCGTGGGAACGTAGCCAGATCATTCATATAGCAATCATCTCACACACCTAAGTTCCTACTGATTAGCCATCAACTGTTAGCAAAATTCCTCACTTCCTTTGTGCTGATTTATGGCAGCAGTAGAAATATACCACCCCAGAGGACACGCCTCCTTTCAGCGAGGAACCTATAAATATCAAGGTATTTTTTATTCTAATTGAGAAGAACCCAGCAAAATGGGGCTCTCCATGGTCATCTTTGAAATATGTCTTTTACTGGGTCCAGTTCTATCTTCAGGTATTATATCTAATTATTATATTCATTAATTTCACTCTTGCAAATCCAAATCAGGGCAGATTATATCTAAATATTCCCTGGTGCTAGACTTTCCATTTCAGGGGGAGTCTCGTATCAGGGAGGAGGCAATTCTTTGCTCATAATTGTCATTGCAAGTGTTGAGAAGGAATGGCTTTTTTTTTTGGGGAGGGGGGCGCTTTGTTTCTGGCTGAGAAATACAACGGTTGTATTAGAAAAAGTCAATCATTATGTCAATGTTTTCAGTGAGTAGCTCAACCAACGAATGATTGATTGATCTTAGAAAAATTCCCAAAGTTAAGGAAAAGTGCATCTGTACTATTAAGAGGCTCTAAAACTTTGACATGGTTGGTTAAGGTCATGGTTGGCGTACTTTAAAAATGGGCAGTAAGATCGCCCCCGAAAGTGTTCATTATGTGACTTCTTTCTGCAGGAGTATCTGGCTTGATAATATTTATCAAGCAAACTCAGGTCAAGTAGCTGAGCAGAGATAAGATTATTAGGACTCCAGGTTTGCACCTGTCACTCTCTGCTTTAGAGAAATGATTTGAAGCTCGATAACTCACAAGTACCTTTGTGTTCTTAGAGTGTGAAGTGATTGTGCACAAAAGAACACCGGCAGGGCAGTGTAGCTGTCGAATCTCGACGGCAATGCATGGAGATACTAAGTGAGCTGGCCGGTTAGCCGGTCCGCCTATGAGCTATCTCTCTGTCTCTCTCCCTTTCTGCCTCTGTCTCTGTCTTGGCTCTTTCCTTCTGTTCTCTCTCCCTTCCTTTCCTCCTTCCCTCCCTTCATTCCTTTCTTCTCTCTTCTGCCTTTCTCTTGCTTCCTCTGGCATCACCTTTTGCTACACTCATGGATTTCAGAAGACAGGGCGAAAGCACCTTAATTTCTAGAGAACTTCCAGAACTCTCACTCCTGCCCCCCAGGCTGCGTAGGGGAAGCTCCGGAGATACAGGTTTATTTGGGAAATTAGCTTCACGAAAGCAGCACCCCATAAGGAAGCCCTCGGTGAGCTGGTGATGGGGAGCAAAGACTGCACTGGGTGATGCGAGCGGCTGGCAGGGTGACACAGATGGGCTAGCCGACAGGGGATGCCCATCTTCTTTTCTCGCCAGGAGGACGTCAGTGGGTACTGGCTCTGGGCAGTCGGGGGCTGGAAATCGTGTCTGTATAGAAATACTTGAAATGGGGGGCAGTGTTGTTAGCTCTAGCTTTCACCTATAGAACATTAATCCCTGCATTTGCACTGGCTTTGAGAGGTGACAAGTGATTTAAGTCGGCCCCTGAGGGACAGGGTGGGAGTTGTCCTGTTCTTATCTACTGTGGAATTTATGGCAGCAGTGCTCTTGGATTAAGGGAATTTGTGGTTTTCCCATGAGGTTCCGGTGCGCACATGCACAGGTGCCTGTGTGCCCATATTGCAGCTCAGAGGTGGGGACTGACCTCTGCGAAGTGCTTCCTCTGCACCAGGGGTTCTGCTGGACAATGTGCCTGTGTTCTCTTGTCTAAATCTGCTGACAGCCCCAAAATTAGGTATCACCATTTCCACCTGGCAGATGAAGACACTGACCCTCAGGACGGGTACCAGGCTTGTCCCAGGTCAGCGGCGGGGACAAGGTTTGAACCTAGTGGAGGTCCACTGGCATTCAGGTAGCAATTTTGGCCCAGTGGCCCTTGTTGCTCCTTGCAGAGAGCCGAGGACATGACCCTCAGCGTTTGGCTTGGCCCTGGAGCCCTGTGGGGGTGTGGGGTGCCAGTGGGAGCTGGGTGCCGGAAGGGCCGTGGCAGCTGGCACTGTCCTCAGCTCTGGTCCTTGCACTAGCCCTTGTGAAAAAAATTCAGTGCCCCCAGATTTGTGCTGGGCCAGAGGGGCCGTGGAACCCCGGCCTCTCCTCGCCACGTCCTTGGTGCTGCCGGTTACCGATTCTGGGGCCTCTGCAAGCCTCTGTTTGCTCATCTGTAACCTGGGACTGTGTTCCAACCTCCCCGGGTGCTATGGCTATGAGGTCACTCTGCACCGTCTGGCCCAGCGAGGGCGCCTTGGAACCACCCACTGTTACTCCTCTAGGCATTGTCCTAACATTGTATCCAGACCTCACTTCCTAAGTGCAAGGTGATGTCTTGGACTGGATCCTGGCACAGAGAAAGGAAAAGCTGGTAAAATCCAAAGAAAAGCTGGAGTTCAGGGAGTGGGGAATGTGCCCGCGTCGGTCTGGCAGTTATGACGCATGCACCACGGTAACGTTGGATGACATTGGGGAAAACTGGGGCAAGGTGTGTGGGGTCTCTCTCTCTCTCTCTCTCTCTCTCTCTCTCTCTCTCTCTGTGTGTGTTTGCTCTGTGACTTTTCTCAAACTCCAGAGTTATTCTAATAAATTTTTAACATAATTTCCTTTGCTCTCATTTCTTGAAGGTCAATGCTGTGTAAAATGAGGAAGTAATAATTGCTTACAAATGAATTCCTAACAGAGTGTTCATCCTTGTATGTGCCATTTCTACAGCTTAGTGGGGGTTTGGGCAGTGATTGATGCCTTAAAAAAGAAGGAGAAAATCTAATTAAGGGACTTCCAGACACTGTGAAAATGTGTTTCATGTGGGTGACATTTGGACTGGGGGAGGCATTTCTGCACCACTTAAATAACAGGCCATGCAGATTGCCCTCCCGAGCAGCTCTCCTCTCTTTGGGTCACATTTATTGTGCAAACTCACTAGTGGGCATTATGTGACTCAGGGTGAGCTGAGTCTGTGGAATGTTCTGGAATGAGGAGAGAGTCCATGGCGGTGCATCGGAGGAGCCCAGGTGTGGCGGCCTGGCATCCAGATTCCTTCAGTCCCATTCAGTCGTCTTCTCCAGCCCCATGTGTCTCCACACCTTGCTGGGCATCACCCACCCGTGTTGCTGTCCCCCACATGTTCCATGCTGGCTTTCCCCCCATGATTGTATTTGTTCTGCGGGATACCTTGCATCTCACTGTCTCGTGCAAAGCAACCTGTACTTCCTACCTCCCACACTCTGGCAACGCTGCCTCTTTGCCATGTTGACTACACTCCTGCTGTTCCCTTGACCTGGAACAGTCTTCTTCTCCCTCTTCCTTGCCTTCACCTGGAGAAATCTAGCTGCTATTTTTAAAGTACCATGTCTCATCCAGGAATCTCTCCCCCGACACAGACTCTCACTACACACACACTCTGACACACACATATAGATGTACACACTACACACATGGAGTGAGTCATCCTAGGTTGTCCCTCTTATTCTCCCATTGCATCTTAACTCTTGCACCAAATCATCTGTGGATTTTTCTAGGGGTTTTGCTATGATGCGAGTCCCTAGAGAGCAAGACTCATGTCTGGCTCATTTAGTTCCCGGCACCACAGCTTGCATTGCCAAGAGCCTGACGGAGGGCCTGGCTCACGCTGAACATAGGGGAACAGCCTGAATGCCCCAGTGCAGGGCCAGCTCTGCCAGAGAGAGGGCGTGCCCATGAGCTGTCTCCAAAGGCATGACCTCATGCCGGGTCCGGAGCAGGTTCTATCTCCTTGTATATAGTTTATGAGGAGCTATGTGCTATGTCAAGAACGGTAATACCCACATTACTGTGTATTATTACTTCAAAATGTTTTGCTTTTTTGACAAATTGCAATGGAATCTCATCATTTTAATTTGAATTTGGGGAGGCAGCTTAGCAGAGTCGCGTGGGACACTGGGTCTGGGACACAGGCGCTTGAGTGTGAAACTCAGATGTAAGCTTCCCTACTTGGGAGCTGTGTGACTTTGACAAGCTGTTTTACCTTCTGAGCCTTGGATTTTCACCCATAGGATAGATGTGCATTAACACGTCCACCGTAATGGATTTTGCGAAGGTGAAATGGGATAGATACTACATGGCCAGCACTTAGGTCAATGCCGGGAATGTGGAACTTCCTCAAAAATATTAGCACCTGCCCTCCTCCTTCTTACCTTTGCCCTTCCTCCTTTTCTAGTTCTCTCTACCATTAGCTTCATTATCTTTCTTTGTCTTCAATTTCCCTTTCACCTTTGTTCTTGTCCTGCAGCTGACAGCCCCAATACCTTCTGCACCTAGAAGACTCTGCCTCCTGCATAACCTGCCACCTTCAGCTTCAGACCACAGCTCCCAATGCACAATTAGTGCAGAAAATGTAGGAACTAGAGAAAAGTGAGAGAAAAAGTAAAAATACCCAAATCCATCCCTCAAGAGGGCCATTGTTAAAATACATTTGTCTTTCAGGTTACTTGTGAGTGATATAATTTAACATACAGTTTTTCTATAATTTATCTTTATATTCTGAACATTTTAACATACCATTCACAGTTTTGTGACGTTGGAAGTTATTTCAGATTTTCCTCTTTTTTAAAAAAAAAATCTCAGCTTTATCGAAGTGTAATTACAAGTAAAAATGATAGGATTTTTGCAGTGTACCCTCTGATGATTAGATAGAAGTATCCATTGTAAAGAGATTCCCCATCTAGTTAATACATGCATTGCCCCACATATTTATCTCTATTTTATTTTATTTTATTTTATTTTATTTTATTTTATTTTATTTTATTTTAATTTTTTGCCAAGAACATTTAAGTTCTGCTCTCTCAGCAAATTTCAGTTGTAGAATACAGTGTGATCCACTATCACCACCATGTTTTACATTAGATTTTCAGATCTTACTCATAGAAAGCTTGTACTCAACCTCTCCCTTTTTCCTGCTTTCCATTCAGGTTCTTTGTATAGTGGATAGTACTGTGAATGCCCATGCATCTTTGTCTACATTATAGAAATTATGATTATTTCCTTTGGCTATATCCTTTTTTTAAAGATTTTATTTATTTATTTGAGAGAAAGAGAAAGCAGGAGGGGGGAGGGGCAGAGGGAGATGGAGAAGCTGAGCAGGGAGTCGGATGCGAGACTCAGCCCAGGGCATGATCCTGGAGACCCGGGATCGAGTCCCACATCGGGCTCCCTGCATGGAGCCTGCTTCTCCCTCTGCCTGTGTCTCTGCCTCTCTCTCTCTCTCTCTGTGTCTCTCATGAATAGATAAATAAAATCTTAAAAAAATAAAATAAATTAAAAATAAAACGAGGAACCATAAACTATGATACATATACATTTTGAGTGTTTCATTCTAACTTAAGACACATCAATACAGTTTGGTTCACCAATTTGTTGCTGTAGACTTTTCTTCCAGGAGGGGATCTTCTGGGGTTCTGCAATGTTTTTTTTTTTACATAAACCATACATGTTTGGCATATATGTAATCTCTAGTTTCCATTCCTCCAAAGGAGAGCGTGAAGTGAAAACCACTTGCAAAGTGGTTTGAGCATAGAGGTTCTCCCGTTGTATATATTTCTAGTACTCTTCACTGTGTCACCTGCCTGGTTTCTTTTTTAGCAACTTGATTTTATTTCCAAAGCATTCAGCCTTATTTTTATAGAAAGCCATCTTTCTTTTTTTTACTCACATTTTTTCAATTTTCTTAATATTTAATTGAATTTAATGCCAAGTACAACCACCATAAACAAGTTTGAAGCCCATATCTACCTCTAGTTGATTGTACACCTAAGGTGGTTGGAATGAAGTTGCCAGATATGTAGAAAACAGCCTCACAGCCCTAGTGGTCAGGTGTACAGTGAGGATGGAGGGCATCCTTGACCTGGTGAGGGGGATATAGGAGTCAGTGAAGAGAACCTCTTGTTTACTGCCACCTACAGGATGCCTTTCCCCTAGAGTATTCAGATACTACAAATAAAAATACAATGCACCCAGTTAAATCTGAACTTCAGATTTTTAAAAAAAAAATGTTTTTGGTGTGTGTGTGTGTGTGTGTGTGTGCATGCGTGTGTGTGTGTCCCATGCTTTTGGGGACATACTTAAAGCAGTATTCATTGTTTATCCAAAATTCAAATAAAAAGATATGTATATTTTTAGTGTAATATGTCCCATACAATATTTGGGATATACTTCTATTAAGAAATATACTTGTTATTTGAAATCCCAATATAACTGGCATCCTGTATTTTATCTGGCATTCCTTCTTTGGCTCAATTTTTCCTTTACATATGTCTATGCCTTCTTTCAAGTTTAGGGGAATATCTGCCCCTGTCTGGAATCCTCCTGCTTTTCTTCCAAGCCCACGAATCACTCCTTTTGATATTCCCATCCCCCTGCACTCTGTGTCCCTCCCAGGGCAAGACCAGATGACTGGCTACCAAGTCTGGCTGCTGAGTGGCCTCTGAGCTCCAGAGGACGGAGCCTTGCCCTCCCTGATGGATCCCTCCCTTCTCCCCATCAGTGCAGTGCCTCCAGGGCAGTCAGAGATCAGTCCACACTTGCTGAGTGAATTAATGACTGAGGCCCAGCTGACCCTCCAAAGTGAAGTCTGATGCAGCCCTCTCCCCTGCTTGAATTAGCAAGGAAGTCAGATTTAATGCTTGTTTTCAGAAGAGCCCTCATTTGGCCCTTTTTCTTTGTGTTTCGCAGCAAGATCACAAACAAGGACCCTGGATACCATTTCTGAAGACACACGGACATCACCTGGTAACTCTACACTCTGGGACTGGGTGGTGTGGGGCCCACCCCCACCCCCAAGGACTCAGGAGGGAGTGCTGGGTTTTAGATGTAGGAAAAGGAAGGACCTCTTCTGATGTGGTCCACCTGGGCCCTCAGCCCCTTCCTTGGAAGGTTCTGCATTGATCAGAAGACAGACCCTGAGTCTCTGCCAGCCTGTGCCAGGCAACCCCTCTTTCCTAGGATCTCTGCCCTCCCAGGGTGACCCATGGGGACTGCAGCCATTTAGCAGGGCAGCAGAGGCAGGTGGGGAAAGGAGTATCTTACTAAGGCTCTCTGGGTATAATTAGTTACTATTTCTCTTCTTTTCTAGAATTTTTATCAAGGTTTGGGGCGGTGGAAAATTCTACCTCCGTCGATGCTTCAAGTGGTAATTTCTGCCACTTTTTTATCTTATTATAGTCCTGTGTATACATGAGTGTGCTTGCTTGTGCAAGAATGCAGACCTTATGATTTGGGGCACATAGTGTAAATGTTATATATATATATTTAAATTGTTACTGTTTTATGGGATCCCTGGGTGGCGCAGCGGTTTGGCGCCTGCCTTTGGCCCAGGGCGTGATCCTGGAGACCCGGGATCGAATCCCATGTCGGGTTCCCGGTGCTTGGAGCCTGCTTCTCCCTCTGCCTATGTCTCTGCCTCTCTCTCTCTCTCTGTGACTATCATAAAAAATAAAAAAAAAATTAAAAAAAAAATTGTTACTGTTTTAAAATATTTTAATATAATTAATATTTAAATTTTAATATTAAATTAAAATTAATATTTTAAATACATAACAGTATTTAATATTATAAGATTATAATATTTAACAAAATATTAAATAAAATATTTAAAATTATTATTATTTTTTAAAGATTTTATTTATTTATCCACAAAAGACACAGAGAGAGAGAGAGAGGCAGAGACACAGGCAGAGGGAGAAGCAAGCTCCATGCAGGGAGCCTAATGCGGGAGTCTATCCCAGGTCTCCAGGATCACGTCCTGGGCCAAAGGCAGGTGCTAAACCACTGAGCCACCCAGGGATTCCCTATTTAAAAATTATTTTTATTTAAAAATATACTATATATGTATAATATATAATATGTATATACATTCTAAAAAGCAGAACTTTTAGATGATTAAGAGCAACTGAGATGATTAAGAGCAACTGCCTGAGTACAAGTCCTGCCCCTTATCACTTACTAGTCAGGTGGTCTTGGTCACCTTCCAGAGTCTCAGTTTTCCCATGGGTTTTTTTGAGGATTAACTAGGATGATACATGGAAATCTCTTTTTTAGGGGGTATATTTTTTTATTGGAGTTCGATTTGCCAACATATAGCATATCACCCAGTGCTCATCCTGTCAAGTGCCCCCCTCAGTGCCTGTCACCTAGTCACCCCATCCCCCTGCCCACCTCCCCTTCCACTACCCCTTGTTCGTTTCCCAGAGTTAGGAGTCTCTCATATTCTGTCTCCCTCACTGATATTTCCCACTCATTTTCTGTCCTTGGAAAGCTCTTGAATAGGATCTGAGAAGTCATGATCTGGTCAGGACTCAGGACGGATTGTCCTGGATGCAGTGCACTACTCAAGAAATGAATCCTACCAATGGCAGTGCCCCCACAGCTTGCAGACCTGTGGCCATGGGGAAGACACCCACGTCATTTGCTCAGGAGGGCCTCCAGGAGATAATGCATATTACATGGCTCAGGGCAGAGTACTAATAGCAATGACCCTGTTCTCCAAACTGATTTCTCTATCAGGAAAATGGAACTAATAGTAGTACCTTGGCCAACTTATTTTACCTCTAAATGCTTCAGTTTAAGAGAAGTTTAAGAGAAGGGAGCCCTACTGTTAATGGGTTGCCATGAGGACCAAAGGGGACAATGTGGGTGAAGTACTTAAGACAGTGAATGTTGGATATTGTATAATGATAATCATCACCATAATTCTTATTGCTATGGTAGCTAACCCTTGTTGCATGCTGACAACGCAGCAGTCAATCTGATACACATTTGATCTATTTTTCCCATTTAATTTTCCCAATAGCCCTTTGAGGGTCAGTAAGTCTCAGTAAATGACCACTCCTGTTATTTTTTTGAGAATGGAAAGGCATTTTCATCTCCCACTGCCATTGTCAACACAAAGTCACTTGACTTTTTTTTGGACCAAATAGTTACCAGTCTATGCTTTTAGTGATTTCAGTTAGTTGAGACTAGAAAGTCAAAGCCCTTGATCTCAACGCCTCATGCCCATTCTTACATGCTGGCTAGGTTAAATCTTCTCAAAGACATAAGAAAAGTAATGGGTCCCCACTTGTACCAAATTAGGTACAAACTTAACTTGCTTTTCTACAGTGATGAGATGTTAATTTCTACTGTCATGAGATAAAGACATATCTGCAGCAGGAAATACACAGAAACAAATGCACAAATGATTAAAGAACATTGCACTGAATTTATTCTTAAGATATAAAAAGCCACTTTTTAGTCACCATGTCTCTTGGCACTAGTTTAGCATTCTGTTTTCCCCATATCAGAGACTCAAGAAATCTTTATCAATTTGAATTGTTTCAAAGATAGATTGCATATCTGTTGATGTTGATGCACATGCAGTTGCTAAATCTCTACTTCAAAGCCAACCAGAAGGAAAGCAAGGTTCAAAAGTAGATTTCTTGGTCAGGATCTTTGTGGATGAAACATACACCTGTCTGACTTTTCTTTCATTCCTTTGTAGTTTCCCAACCTGATTTCACGACTGGTGAGTACTTTAAAAAAATATCCTGAATTAGATTTAAGATTTATTGATTATCCAGTGCAGTTATTTATATCTTAAGCACTTAAGTACAAACGCTGCCTTTAATGAATGGTATGAGGTCTGCACAAAAGATGACTTGTGTCCTTTATAGAAATACAAAGGTAGTAGAAACTTCTTTCAATTATAGAATAAATGGACCTTGAAGTTATATTGTTACGTTCTTCTTCAATTGTATTTTGCCTTTGCCTCACCTGTCCCTATACATCAGAATCAGCAAGGGTATTTTTTTGAATGCAGGGCTTTGGGACTTACTTTTCCCTCCTTCAGAGACCCTGATTTGAAGGGTCTAGGTTGAGGCTCAGGAATCTGAATTTTTATGTAACTGAAAATGGGGATGGTCTGTAAGACCACACTTTGAGCAACCACATTGCACGGCTCAGTACTGAATTAGGTTTTGGTATTTGGAATGTGATTACAGAAGCATGACTTTGCTAAGAATTTCAAAAGAAAGTGACAGGGATATATATATATATATTTTTTTAATGCTATCTATTTTCACTTATTTTTTTTCTTGGGTGTCTATATTTTGCTTAATGTCAAGTGAATTTAGGTTTATAACATTTTCCCAAATGGTTCATGGCTACATCGTAAGTCTGACTTGTTGATATACATGTTTTTCCTTGAGTGCATTGCTAACACTGAACTTTTGCACACCTTGCAAAAGGGCCTCAATGTCCTTGCTACTTCATTCGACAAGAATTAGCCCTACCAAGACCCTTCTATGCAGGAGAGACTACAGTATGGATTCTCTCTGTATTTGAGGGGAACGTGTTCCCTGCTTTCAGGAACTTATGGTCTAATGGCAAGATAGACAGTTATCAATTAATTATACAGTTACAATTACAGCTGTGGTAAGTACTAGAGCAAGAGGTATATGACAAGATAGAGATGATGAAGATATGAGAAAGAGAGCAGCCCCAAAAAGTCATAGGTGAACTTAGGACTGGAGTTGGTACAAGAATTAGCTGGAGAGAGCAAGAAAGAAGAGTGTTTTTCTCTTCTTCACTGGCCTACAGTCAGAAATGTGAGGGAACAGATACAGACTCAAATTGACTATAGCTACCTTACTCCAGCCATCAGATCTCCCCTCCTCTATGCTTAGCCACGCCAATACCTTATCTAGTCAAGGTAGTACCCTGAGAAGTACTGAGAAGAAGGACTGAGAAGTACTACAATGCATGTCGGGAATACCCTAGAAACAGCCCAATTGGCCTTTCCTCACTCTTTCTCTGAGCCCTTCCCTTACAACAACCACAGAAACCACTTGCCCCCTTATCTATAGTTATCTTGAAAAAAGGGATTATGAAAGCAACCTTATTAGAATTTTTCATAAGAATGTAAATGTAGCAGATCTCCTTTCATCCAGTAGATTTTGGAACATAATTATTAGAAAAAATAAAAGTGTACCATCACATGTCCATTTAGCAAAATGGGATAGTCTGAGTTCTTGCTGCAAAATATCACTGATGAAATCCTATCCATTGACATGAGTGAGAGCACTATATTTTATTTAGTAATTTTTTAGAGAGAAGGGAGAGAAAGAGGGAGAGAGTGAGGAGGGGCAGAGGGAAAGAGAGACAGAGAATCTTAAGCAGGCTCCAGGCCCAGCATGGAGCCTGATGTGGAGCTCAATTTCATGACCCTGAGATCATGACCTAAGCCAAAATCAAGAGACGGGTGCTTAACTGACTAAGGTACCCAGGCACCCCAAGAACACTATTTTTTATTTTTGTACTTAGAATTTTATTACTGACTCCTTGATTCTTGAATTTGAGGAGATTCACCTAGGATATCATCATTTGAAGTCTCAGAGTCTGATATTTCAATTGTACAAGCAATTTCACCATTATTGTTATCATCTAGGGAGCTTCTCTCTGTTTACATTCCTATTCTGATTCATCTAGTTATTGTGAAACACCTTCAATGTCAATTTTCTTCTCTTTGCCATTGGTAACAATGACAAATGAAAAATTCTGAATTTTTAACTGTATTCAGTGAGAGCTAAAAGCATCTTACAAAGACTGTGCTTCCAGTCTTTTTAAAAAAATACCTTCTTGAAAGGTAATGTTATATTTGGGGCACTGAAGAATGATGATGACCTATCTTACCAGTTCATATTTCTTCTAGATAATAACACCATTCTCTCATTATCTTATTATGTAACTCTTTTTTATGGTAGTTAATAATTAATGAGCAATGATGAACCAATTCCTTGAAGGATGATATAGCAAAATGTTTCAAGCTATAGGAAAAATGAGATCATCAAGAGCCCGTAATGTATCTTGGGTTTATAAAAGGATCCAATAAATCCATATGGTGACTATAAAGTAGAATGCTTTTATTCTATTTTCTTTTCACGAGGAAATATTCTTTTCTTTCTTTGGAAGACCTCCAGAAACATGTAAAGTCTAGAAATATCAATCCTTACAAATAGAGCGAGGCCTGATGAAAAAAGAAACTCAAGAGCTAAAATGGAATCTGATGGATCATGAAGGTGTCCTGAGGGTTAACCTGAAGTGGAGGTGCATGGAGAGCTTCATAGTGGCTTCACTAATGACAAAGATCCAGGGTTCTCTAGATATTGGTTTTGTTCAAGATAGAGTAAAAATTTCTTAAAGTATGGATCAGAAGGAAGAGGATATCTGATAACAAAATATGTACTTATTTAGGGGACCTCTGAGTGGCTATTCCAAAGGCTAACTCAAGTTTCAGACTGGAGGGAGGATTCAACTGGCACCCAGAATCCTTGACAACCAGTCTAAACTGCTTTTTCTTGCTTAGTTTTTCTTTCTGAGCACAGATTACATCCTGTAACTATAAACTGTAGCATTTAGGGGGCAGGGTAAAGAGACATGCACTTTATTATCTAAAAATCATTAAACACCCCACATCCAACCCACTTGTAATGTATGATTGCAAAATCCCAAACACTTGGCAAGAACGCTGGAGGTACATAGAACCAAGGGTGGACCACAGCGCCCTCTGGCATGATCATAAGGTGATGCTCAAGCCAATTTCTCTTTAGATATTTATAAACCGTGGAACCTGTTTCAAGATGAATTTGTTTTCTAGGTCTCGACACCTCGACTACAGACTATGGTAAGACCTTTTCTTTTTACTTGTCTTCCCAGAGCTTTTCTCACTGGCTGGGCCAGCCAGTTCTGCTGTCGCTGTTGGCTTGTTGAGGCTGAGTATAGTTTTGGTTATAGAGCAAGTGCCTGCCCTTTGGAATGCAGGGATGGGAGGGAAGGGGTAAGGGGATATACTGAGACCCTAGGCATGTCCCAGATGCACTACTTACTTAGCCTCATCTGTCATTCTCCTTCCTTCTTCTCTCTGCCTCTCAGTCATTTATTGCATGAGATTAGCTTCAGTTTGGTGTCAGGAGAGACAAGTGAAAAAAAGCCAAGGCCTCTTCTTACCACTAGTGATAGTTATCTTGAAGATAGCTAACATCCCACAAGTACTTGCTATGTACCCTGCACAAAATTATTTTCATATAACAAATGAGTTAATGTATAAAAAAGTCATTTAAAATACTGCTTGGTGTATATTAAGTGCTCAACTAATGCACATAATAAGCGCTATTATCATGAAATCTTTCCAATGCTTTGAGGTGAGTAGTATTACCCCCAAGTTGCAGATGGGGAAACTGTGGCATAGTTCAGTCACTTGTCAATAGTTAGATGTCTAAGGTCACATGGTGACTATGTGTCTGGGCAGAAATTTGAGCCCAGATAGGCACCTTTGCCTCTGTCCACTATTCTTACTAAATCTATCCATTGCTCCTCAACCTCTGAGTGAATGTGCAGACTTTGCACTGAATTTGACACATCAGAGTCCTCAATGTGCTCATTTAGGATAGCAGACCCTGCCATGGTGTTCTTGGCTCTGTTGAGGCCAATTGCTGCCCTTTCAGAGCATGCCCTGAGAGTCCAGGAATGGCCTGGGAGATGCTTTAGCAGAGATTTCTGGTGACTGACACCCAGCAAAGGACAGGCTAAGGCAGGGAGACTGAGGAGCTCTTCTCCCTGACTCAACCTAGCAATAACCAAAGGGGTGCAGGAAGGACTGAGAAGTACTGCAATGCACTTGGGAACACCCTAGAAATAGCCCAATTGGCCTTTCCTTGCTCTTTCTCTGAGCCCTTCCCTTACAACAACCACAGAAACCACATGCCCCCTTATCTATCTTACATCCCATTCCAAACTCTGGTCACTCCTTGACCACAAATTTCTCATAACCTCAAACTATCACTGAAAAGCCATACCCAGGATCCAGCTCCTGCTGTCATGATTTTGGCCTAGATCTCTTGGGACCTGCTCCCTATTTTCCTTACATCATCAGTGAGAGTGGTTTAGGAGAATCACGTCAGGCAGGAACATGGTGCCCTTCACGGTGGCACTCAGGCCACCATGCGTCAGCTCTCACAAGAGGCCCAAAAGGTGAGGTGAGGCCCACTCCTGGGTGAATGCCATCTGAGATTTGACCCTGATGGCTGTGGAGAGTACATTGAGGCATTCTGAGCAGGAAAGTGAGTTGAACATATCCTCATTTTATAAGATAAAACTTGGGACATTCTGGGGGAGACAGAATCCTGTCATAACAAGGCTGGGTACAGAGGAAGCACTCCATCAATGCTTGTTGAATCCATCAATGTGGATGGATTAGAGAGGGAGGGGCAGGGGCAGGAAAATCCACAGGCGGGCCAGTGGAGTAGGTCAGATTCAAGAGAAGGAAGATTTACCCTAGCAAAATGGCAGTGAGAATAAAAGGAAGACAACCTTGTTGAGAAGTTGGATATACGAGGTACAGAAGGGGAGGAATCAAATATAACAACCAGATTTCCAACACAGTTCTTGTGGAGCATGGTGAGACCATTGATTCAAGTGGAAGAAAGAGACTGGGTTGGGTTTGGGACAGTGGGGTGAGATGTCCTGGAGGCCACTGGAAATGTTGGTTTAGAGCTTGGCTGGGGTTGTAAGGGCTGATCAGCACCAGAGAGGTAGATTTGGGGGTCCTCCTCCTGGAATCTCTGAGTACAGGAGCTCTTCCAGAGAGAAGATAGCATGATAAGAAGGTTAAGACAGTGCTTGGCAGAACAGTGACGTGTAAGGTGTGGGAGAGCAGAAAAACAGGTGGGGGCAGTGGTTCAAGCAAGGAGGAGGACAAGGGGTGCTGGTGAGTGAAAGCCAGGGGGCAGAGAGAGTGGACAGGAGCTTTCCACTGTGTCAATGCAGGTTTGCCCCTGAGGTTGGTGAATGGAAGTGACCGGTGTCAGGGCCGCGTGGAGGTCCTGTACCAAGGCTACTGGGGCACCGTGTGTGACGACGACTGGGACATCCAGGATGCAGATGTTGTCTGTCGGCAGCTCGGTTGTGGTCTTGCGGTGTCGGCGCCAGGCGGGGCCCACTTTGGTCAGGGCTCGGGGAACATTCTCTTGGGCTTCGTATACTGCTCAGGAAGGGAGCCCTACCTGTCGAGCTGCTCCCATGGTGGCTGGTACAACCATGAATGTGGACACGGGGAAGATGCTGGAGTCGTGTGCTCAGGTAGAGCTGACCTCACCCCGCCTGTGCCACTCAGACGAGAGTGGCTCCTTGCTGACCTCTACATCACAGCATGTGCACCCAGTGCTTTGCAGTTTACCTGCTTTGCTCTACGTCATGTCTTATTTGATGTTAGAGAGAGTGGTCACTTTTCATAGATAAATGGAGGCTCAAAGAGGGCAGGTAACTTGCCTGGAGTCCTAAATCTTGGAAGTGGTGGAGGCGGGTTTCAATCTCAGGCTCCTCCAGAGTTTGCCAATGCAATCACCCAGTGGTATCTGGTATCCGAGGGTCTCTGCCCTGGGGATGACAAAACACCTTCCTATATGGCATTTTCCCCTCCTTTTACAGATGGGACAGAAGGATCCAAAACTTCTGGTCCTTAAAGCTTAAATGTATACCAAAATCAACAGAGGAGTAACCAGTATGTTTTCTTTATTGGAGATTAAATGACCAGATAAAGGCATTTATACCTGCAGTGGAAGAGAGAAATTCTCCCTGACTCAACCTAGCAAAACCCAATACTGGGTTTCTCCTTTGTTCACAGAGTGTTGGTAGGTGTTCAACCACCAAGAGGTCTTTAATCCACAAAGAAACTCTGTGGATAACAATCATTGTACCCTGAAGGAGGCTTCCTAGATAAATTGTCTATCTTTAGAGTGATCTCTGGCACTTGCTATGTGGACCAGTGAGTGTTCACATGTCACCATATATGGGATGTGACCCTGATAATCCAACTATCACATGAGGATGGCCTCCCCCAGAGAGTATGGTCCTCCATGCAGTCACTTTAGAATGGGTTTATTTTAGCATTTGGGGATACATCTTTGAAAACTACTACTTTCTTAGTTGGGGCCACCTTCTCAGAAACATCTTGATGATGGTAGATATTTGTCATTTGAGGGTGTTGATGAGCTATAGAAATAGATAGTTGGTATTGGAAATGTGATCTTGTTAATCAGGTGGGCCCGTTAATTAATGAGGTAATTTTTTTTTGGATGGAGACAGTGGGAGCGGGGGGGTTGGCAGATGATGGCAAGAGCAAAGAACATCTCTGATGGCATTCCAGCTTTGAATAAGGACTGGCAAAATGACAGAGAGATGATCTCTGTCTCATAAATAAGAAACACAATGACTCTACCCACTTATTTTAGCAGTGGGTAGAGTTTCTGGGTATCTGCACCTAGCCCTTATTCCAGAGCTGAAGAAGAAGGCCAGCTCTTCTCAAATGAGGGCCAACATTGAATGACCTCTTCTTTCCTCCACTCCAGTTTCTTTTTCTACCACAGAGGCACCCCTGGCAACAACTGAGGCAGAAGGTAATATTTGTTATATGGGATCCCTATGGGCTCATTACCTGCACCCATGTGATCATCTCTGATCCAGAAGAGGTGTAAAAGATGTAAGAGATAGGAGTGGTCAGTTCCCAAGTGAGAACCTATGAACAAGGCCTCAGGCCTAAATGGGTTACCCTTCCATGGACCATGTCCCTGAGATTGGGGAGAGATCAACCTACAGGAACTTCCAAGGAATTCCAAGGAGGAGCTCAGTGTTCAGTCTCCAGGGGGGGTCCTGTTGCTCATGCTCAGTGCTTACCCTTATGATACTGCATGCTGATGGCTGGCCAGGCTGCGGTATTGGGTCTCTGGCTGCAGGGCCTGGAAAGGCAGATGCAAACCTGCTGGAGCAGTATCCTCACCTTCCTGTGCTCTTTCTTGAGCCCATTTGAGGCCACTTTGGTTCATTCTCAATATAGAGGAGCCATGGTCCTTGAGCTTCTGGGCATCAGAGGTCTCATGCACACACCATCGCCCCCAGTGAGAGAGTTGGGAGGGGCACCTCCAATGAGAGAGCTGGGAGGTAGTCAATACAGCTTGGGTTTCTGGCAGCCTGGGCTTTGGGAAGGAAAGTCATGGCCTATATCCCATGGAAAAACTTGGCCCTAGAACAGGAGAAGGGTAGCCTCCACACAAAGACTCCTGACTAGAAGTCAGCATGAATCAGTTGGGAATCTTAATGGTACACATATCAGGCATTTCCATTCCTCAGACGTGGGCTTTCCTGTGCCTAAAGCCCACGGGGTGAGGTCTGACTTTTTCTCTTCCCTATGATTAAGGACACAGGTATCACTAAAGCTGAGGATGAGACTGGCTTTATTATAATTTACCCACATCTCTTCCCAAGATTCTTATTTGCAGCAGCTATAAGAGAAAAACCTGCTCCTCTCTATAGTGGTTTCCCCTGAGAGGCCTGCTATGTATTAGGAGTAACAGCTGAGCCTGACTAGTTCTCAATACAACTAGTCCATCCAGGGGGTGCAATGAGGGGCTCAGGGGCTTGGCTATGTGATTATGACCCAGGACTGCAGATGGGACTTACCTAGAGCTACTCTTGTCAGAACCTCAACTGTGGGGTGGAGGAGGGAATCATACTTCCTCTAGATCTGAAAAGACCTCATGTAGAAGCCCAGTAGGGAATTCAGAAATAAAATGAATGCTCTGTTGGCAGTGGGCTAAGAGGTGCTCTCAGGTCATCTCCTCTTTAAGCCCTTGCACCCCGTAGTTTCTTTCTGGGGCCTGGAACAAACACCATAAGTCCTTGAAGCAATTTGAAAATCATAGGTTTAAAGCCACAATCTTACTTAACGGGTAAACATCAGAAGCATTTTCACTAAAGTAAAAAGGCAAGAATGGTCTTCAGGACCCCTGTCATTTAACATTGTGCTAGAGATACTAGCCAACACAGTTAGACAAGAGAAATCAACTGGAAGCATAAAGATTAGAAAATTAATTTTAGCATCTATCTCCTGAAGCCCTGCATAGGTCACATGTGGGATGGTTAGAATCAAGGTCAGTAGGTTGATAAAGAGATACCCCACCACCACCACCAAATAGCTTTTTAGAATGAAAGAATTTGAGGCTTGACAGGTTTGTACCCTTTTCCAAAGTCACAAAGCAAGATAAAATCCAGGTCAGAAATGACATCTCCTTAGCAGATTCTACTTTACTTTCAGTCTTTGATTCTCCTCAGAGAGAAACTAACTTTACATTTTCTGTCCCCCCTTCTACAATCTGTCTATGAAGAAAGCACTACAGAGTACACTGTGGCTACTGGTGCAATAGGTAATGAATAATTTTATTTGGTTCTCTTTCTGTAGATAATGATGCCAACTATATACTTGGGTTTCACTCTTGTTCAGAAAGATTTCTAGGGGATGAGGTGAGAGAGAGTGTTGTATGCAGATAGCACAAAGGAAGATCCCTTGTGAACCAGGGCCCAGCTTGAGTTGGAGCCTCCTTCATTGTCCATCTGTAGTGGGTGGAGGAGTCATTTGAAATGTGGAATCTCCAGGATCCTGGGTGCTTTGAGTCAGAGACCAGTAGCGTCAGTCTCTAGCCTACAGCACCAGCTGTCCCATCTCATAAATCTGCACTGGCTTCAGCCATTTTAGCCCCAAAGACTTGTCAATGGGGCCAGGAGAAGCATGGGCAAAATGTCAACCTCAGCCAACCCGAGACATATGTCAGAACTCCTCACAGGACATCCTGATGTCATCAGACTTCTCTTCAGCATGGGACAGTCATGGATATGCTACCCCAAGAAGTTGAGCTGTGTCTCTGGTTTGCCCAGACAAAGAATATGTGGATAGTCTTAAGTCCTCCAGGCTGCAAACTAAGGCACATTTACTTTCCCCTGAAGTTCTAGTGGCTAGGGTTGGGGAGAAAAGTCACTGTCCTTTTAACCACAAAGAATTCTAACTCATGACATGTTAAGAGTCCATCCCAGTCAAAAATCTCTCAGAGATCTTTGCCCGTTATGAAGTGCTCTGAATATGATAGAGTCTTAAGACTTAGTCATTGGTGGCAACATATAAGAAAAATGTTATGTCTTCATTTAGGGACTGAATTGAGTTTAGCCCTGAGGCTGGTGGGCGGAAGTAACCAATGTCAGGGGCGTGTGGAAATGCTATATCAAGGCTCCTGGGGCACCGTGTGTGATGACGACTGGGACATCAATGATGCCAACGTGGTCTGCAGGCAGCTGGGCTGTGGCTTGGCTGTGTCAGCCCCCGGGAATGCCCGGTTTGGTCAAGGTTCAGGGCCAATTGTGCTAGACAATGTGCGCTGTTCTGGGAATGAGTTCTACCTGTGGAACTGCTCCCACAATGGCTGGAACTTGCACAACTGTGGCCATGGTGAAGATGCTGGTGTCATCTGCTCAGGTGGGAATGAAACATTTTTATCTCTTTCTCTCCCTGAGATTGTCTTTGATGGGAAGAAACATACTACCCACAACAAGCCCACATCCAACCCTCTCTGAGATACCAAGGTTTCCTGGAGGCAGCAGGCTACTGAAGTAAAATGAAAAGTAACATGTAGGGTCTGCTATCCTCCCCTATTTGGCTAATAGAGAAAGGTCAATAATGTTGCAGCAATGATGGCATAGAGGGTGAAAAGGACCATCCACTATTCATGGGGCAGAAAAAAATGGGCCTCATTCTTCTCGGCATTTGCTCAGTCCACATCCCATTTCCCAAGGCCTTACTTCTCAAGGCAAACTTTTTGGGAATGTGGCTGGAAAATGAAACAATTACCTTCACTCCTTTATGGTTGTATTATTCAGTATCTTCCATGAAGCTGACTCAGAAAACAAGATTGCAGTCCAAATTGTGAATTGGAGAGGGCAGTGATGAGCACTGGGGAAGTGGGGAAGGTACAGTGAATGGCAGTTCACTAGTACATGGAATACTAAAGAAACACAGGAATATGGGGCTCAAGTTGACCCCCTATAGAACCCTGAAAACCCTTGTAAAGACTAGGAGCATTTCGCCTGAGCTGGAGGAATTAGGGTATTTCTAAATTAACCATTCAGATTCACTCTTGCTATTCCTAAATGGAGTGAACACAATGGATTTGGTGGCCTGTTCCAGGCCAGGAGGTGACATTTGACCTCCTGGAATGTCACCTTCAGGCCCAGCAAGGCAGTCATTAGCAGTGGAACCCCCAGAGAACAGAGAGAATCATGGTGGGCCCTGGCTCTGTCTACCCTTAGCGCACGTGGAAGCATGATCTTAGTAGGTATAGAAAGATTTTCTTTGACCTTTGATCCCATTAAGACACCTGTGTGTTTTGTGTCTGACTCATATTTCTTTCTCACATCTACTCAGTCCCAGTCCACAGTTGGGTCAGGTAAGTCCTCTGCTACCCTACTCAGAATATCCCTATCTTTGGTCCCACCCATCCCTGTTCCCATGAGTCTGGGTGAACTATTGCTCTTTGTATAAAACCGGTGGGAACCTGTTGTTTCCCCCTGTCATTGAGTCTCCAACAGACTGTTCTTAGTTAGACATAGGACTCAAGGGGTCCCATCTTTCCATCAGTTCATGAGTTTTCATCTAATCCTTTCAGTGTTCTAAGAGATAGCTGCCGGCAGGCTCAGAGACCTGGCCATGGGTGCCATGAGTCTCAGCTGGAATGCAGCTTGGGCTGACAAGTTGAGTGGGAGTATGGATGCTGATGACCAATGAACTCCTACTGAAATGTCATCTGAGCAGGCTGGATACTGTCCCTTGCTCAGAGCTTGCAATAGCCTCAGAATCATCAGGTCACATGTATCTCCAAAGTGACAGGGACAGAGCCCAGGAAATGGGGGTGGAATAAGTGATGGATGTGTTCTGGATACAGGGCTACCTAGTTGGCTCCAGGTTGACCCGCGATGACCCTGACTCTTTCTTCCAGGCTTCATATGGGAATCCCCTCAGTTGTCCATGAGTCAAGATAGACAAGTGGCAAGGGTTTTCTAAGCGACAAAAGAACACGCCAGGCTAAGAGATGTGGAGGGACCTGGCTGATGTACACAAGGCCTTTGTCTCAAAAAAGCTAGCAGAGCACCCCCAGGTGGAAGGTGGAAGGATGCAGATATACCACTCTGAGGATGCCTGCCAAAACCAGTTTACAAACACCACATTCCATGTTGTCTAACTCTGGTCTTTACCTTTTTGCCATATCCAGCCACCTGGATTCCCACCACCATAACTTCAACAGCAGAAGCAGGTAAATATATCAGTCCACCCTCTCTGGATGAGCTTTGAGAGAAAGTCTGGGTTTGTACGTGACAGGAGGAGTCTCAGGGTGTGCCCTTCCTTATCCTTGTTCCTGTGTGTGTGTGTGTGTGTGTAGAGCTGGGGGATAGTCGGAGAAATCTCTGAAGATAAGGCTGTGGGTGTAATCTTAGGGGCTGGCCACCTGCCATTGGGATCCTGGGCTGATGTGCAGCAAAGATCCTCCCCTAGGTGCTCTGTGTACACCGTAGAAGCCCCTCAAGTACTGCTGGGACCTTACTTGTGGCTCCCAGGCCATGGTGGATAGCCAAGGGAAGCGGGGAGGTGGGGGGGATGTGCTAGTTCTGCACCCTGCTTGCCAAGGTGCATGATGTCGGGGGCTTTGGCAGAACCAAGGCAGGATGCCACAGAATCAAAAAGCTGCCCGATAGGGCGGTGGTCTTGGCCTGTGTCAGTAGCTCTGGAGCTCCATACTGGGTGGGCCCAGTGCATGTTGGGCTCGTCGAGCATCTCACCTCCATAAAGCTCATGGGATGCTTCTTTACATGAGAGCATCCTTAACTCTGAGTTGATTGAGAGGTCTCTGCTCCTTTACCTGTGGTGAAGATTAACCTCTGGGCATGTTCAAAGGTCATTACCTGCCCAGGAGACTGAGACCAGGAAGAAGCCCCTCGGTCGACAAAACATTTTAAGCTTATTGCCTTAGAGATACACATGGAGGAGGGTTTCTGCTCTTATTCCTTCAGAGACTGATTCAGGTTTGGCCCTGAGGCTGGTGAGTGGAGGTGACCGGTGTCAAGGCCGCGTGGAGGTGCTGTACCAAGGCTCGTGGGGCACCGTGTGTGATGATGACTGGGACACCAGTGATGCCAACGTGGTCTGCAGGCAGCTGGGCTGTGGCTGGGCCACCTCGGCCACCGGAAGTGCCTACTTTGGTCAAGGCTCAGGCCCGATTGTGCTGGACAACGTGCGCTGCTCTGGGTACGAGTCCTCCCTGTGGAGCTGCAGCCACAATGGCTGGAAGGTGCACAACTGTGGACACTCAGAAGATGCAGGTGTCATCTGCTCAGGTGAACCTCAAAAATCCCAGTCCCCTTTCATGGTGATCTTTACTGAGAACAGACACACTGCCCATGCCAGGGTGCCCACCTGATCCTCTTCCAGATATGCTGCTGTGCCTTGCCAGCTTTCCTAAGGAAGGCTGGCTCCTGAAGGGCTATATAGGGTCACAACAGGGACGCAGCCCCTCCCTTGTGGATCTATAATGCTTTGGAGCCTCAGTGGCACAGGGGATGGAATGGCCCATCTGCCACTTAGTGAGAAGACACAAGGAGTCCCTTCCACACAGTAGGATCGTCTGTTCAGTCCACAACCCTCTCCCCAGGGCTTTTCTTCTCAGTACACATCTTTGGGGGATGTGGGTGGAAAATGAGCCACCTTGGCTCCGTCATGATTTTGTTATTCTGGGTCCTCCATGAAGTGATCTAAGAGAACAGGAAGCCTCTACATTGGGAATTTGGGAGGGCAGGAAAGAGACTTTGAGAAGTGGGAAAGGTGCAGTAAATGGCAGCTCCCCAGTACACGGAATGCCAAAGAAACACATGGGACTATGGGGAACAATTTGACCTCCTACAGGAACCCTGAAAAGGCTTGTAAAAATTGGGAACATTGCACCTGGGCTGGTGGAGTTGAGATCTTAATAGGCTAACTCTCAAACTTATTCTTGTTGTTCCCACGCTGAAATAGTACAATGACTTGGGTGGACTGTGCCTGGCCTCCCGGTGATATTCCACCTCCCGCAATGTCAGCATTCAGGCCCACCAAGGCAGGCAAGGGGAGTGGGACATAGGGTGGGGCAGGACTGAGAGATGACGACTGGCCATGGCTCTGTGTATTCAGGAGCTCACAGAGGCATAATACCAGTAGGTATAGGATGAATGTTTTTATCTTTGATCCAGTTGGGACAGCAGTGTGCTTTGTGTCTGACTTGTGTCCCTTTCTCACAGCTGCTGTCTCCCAGTCCACAACCCAGCCAGGTGAGTCTTTAGGGACTCTTCTTGGAAGGTCCCTATTTTGCCTGTCCTATCCATCCCTCTTCTTCCCATGTGGGGGGAAACTACTGCTCTCTGAAGAACTTGTGGGTACATTTTGTGCCCCACACACAGTCACTGAGGCTCCAACAGGCTGCTCTTAATTTAACAAGTCCTTCCCATGGTAAGCATCCTGCAGATCCTGCTGAAGTATCCACATTCACCCAGTAGTCAAAAAGCCTGGGTGAAATTCCAGAATCTGGAGTTCAGTGTCTGAATTTCCACCTGGTCCAGTGTGCAGGTTGCCTTTAACCCCAAGAGCTATTATTTTCCATCACTTACCGGTTTGGGCATACTCATTCACCATGTTTTTGTGTGTAAGTGACAGCAACCCAGCTCAGCTTCTGATATGCTAGCAGAGAGCTAAGGGGTGCTCACATGTAGGAAATTTAGAGCAGGTGTAGCTTTGGGAACACCAGGAAGTAGAAGTTTTAGGACTGTCTGCCACCAGCTTTTGTCCTGCCTCCGGTTTCTAATGTGAATGGGCTTCACCTTTGCTTTGCTTACTCCATGTGAGGGGTAGTTGCCAATCCCAAGCCCCTGTGTCACCAGGAGAAAGGTCTTCACTAGTCCCTGGTCTCTGGCTGACATATCCTGGAATGAGTTTCAACAGTCTGTTTGGCAATACCTGCTTCACTAGAACCATGTCCCTGTGCTCTGTGGGCTGGTCATCTGGGTCCATATGCCCACCTTCATATTCCCCAGGGGAGAGGTGAGGAAGTGGCTCTAGGCCCTCCTTGAACCTCATGGAAAGAGGTTTTAACTGGTTTGTTTAATAAAAGGAATGGTGTCAGGGCAAGAGATTTGAGACATGAAGAGGACACTCCCCTGTCAGAGCCTGACCCTCTCCCAAGGTCTCCCTGCTGTGTGCTGCCCAGGCTCCTAGAGTCCCTACCCAGAGCCTTGCCCCACTGTGAGAATATCAGCCCACATTGGCCCTTGCTCAAGCTGACCTCTGTCCCAGCATGAGGGTCTGAGTTGCTAGAGCAGTATCTATGTGGGAAGTGAGAGAGCTGGATGGCCCCAAGACCTGGTGCTTGTATTCCTTTGGGATGGTAGGAGTCTCAGCTCATGCTAGTTACATCCTCCAGTGAGACTAGGATCATGGGACTCAGTGACCCAAGACTGGAGAAAAGTCAGAGTTATTGCTTCTCTGCCCTCTCATCATCTGTGCTTCTCCCTATGTAAGTGTTAGCATTGTACTGTGTGCTGTGGAGAGGCTTTTAGGCTACTGACGGAATGCTACAGCCCTCAACAACAACACGGTACCAGAGTTTCTCACCACATCTAATGGATATCTCATTCCCTGAACCGGTCACATCCCAATCTACTTTCCCTTGACCATCTGCTCTCTGCCTTGCCTCTCTCTTCTCTCTGGATTCGTCAGTTCTGGACATTTCCTGTGAATGGAAGCAGCTATCAGGTGGTCTTTTGTGACAGGCTTCTTTCAGGCCACAGACTTTCTCAAGGTCCACCATGAAGGGGCGTGCAGACATTGGCAACATGCATCTCCACCCATATATGAATCCCCTTCACCTGTTGCCAGACGTGTTTACTGTTTGATCTTTGGGTATTTTCAATAGTATTCCCAGCAACATATGTATCTATCTATCTATCTATCTATCTATCTATCTATCTAATTTATATATATATATAAATTACCTATTTCTATTATTTGGGTTATATCTAGGAGTGGGAATGCGGTTGATATGATGATTTTCTGTTTACATTTTGTGGATGCCCAGAAGTGTTTAGGGTAGCAGATGGACCAAATTCGGTTTCCCCCTGGAGCTTCTGAGGGTTCCGCTTTCTCCACATCCTCGCCAACACTTCTTCATTCTCTTTTATTGTAGTCATCTAGTGGGCGGGAGGTGCTCTTTCACTGTGGTTAGGACTTGCATCTCCTGCAGGCTAGTGATGGTGGGGGTATGTTCATGAGCTTGCTGCACGTGTCCTTCTTCTTCAAAGAGCAGAGCCCTCACGTTTTAGACACCTGAAGGTCTGAGGACCAGGTATGGTCAGTGCGCGGGGCCAGCCCTTTGGGTAGTGAAGGCAGGGTCCAAGGGAGACTGAGGAATCATGCTGTGTCATCTAGTACTGAATGTGGCAAGTGACCTTCCTGCAAGGAGGCCTAATGCTACTACGTTTTGTTTCTTTTCTGCCACCCAGAGGCCACCACAGCTCTAAGTATGCACAGCTCCAATTCAGTGACAGTTACTACTACCCATTGTCACGATTATCAAGGAATGTTTAAGATTCAGTACAAGCCTGGGGCTGGAGAGAACAAGAGCAAATGATCATCGGAAAAAGATCCTTCAGCCCAAGCTTTGGGTCCAGGAGGAGCGTCCCTGATATAGGACAGTGGGGTGAAGGTAGACCTTCCGAACACTACGATGTAGGACAGCATCGTGGCTGCTGGTGGCTGCTGTGTTGGATCCCTGGGCCTGAAGCAAGTGTTCAGGGTGGTCCAGTGGTCCGATGTGAGGAAGCGGGCTTCTACTTTCCCCTTGTATATGGGGTTCAGGATTGAAATCCTGACGTTGTGGACAACCATCAGTGAACATGTGTTAGTCCACTGACATTCAAGGATAGCATCAAACGGGCCCTTGAGTTGGAATGAGGTTGAAGGCGTTTAGGAGAGTCCTGTTGCTGGGGAACATTAATTGAACCCACAGCATGCACCCCCTGAAGGGAATGGTCCAGTACTGAGAGTGCAGGAGTTCTTCCTTCAAGGACACAGAGAAAGACTGTTTTCCTGTCTTCTGCCAGGGACCGAATCGGGTTTGGCCCTGAGGCTGGTGAACGGAGGTGACCGGTGTCAGGGCCGCGTAGAGGTCCTGTACGGAGGCTCGTGGGGCACCGTGTGTGATGACGACTGGGACACCAGTGATGCCAACGTGGTCTGCAGGCAGCTGGGCTGTGGCTGGGCCACCTCGGCCCCAGGTTATGCCCGCTTTGGTCAGGGCTCAGGCCCGATTGTGCTGGACAATGTGCGCTGCTCTGGGCACGAGTCCTACCTGTGGAGCTGCCCCCACAATGGCTGGAACTCACACAACTGTGGACACTCAGAAGATGCAGGTGTCATCTGCTCAGGTGAACCTCGAAAATCCCAGGTCCCCATTCTTAGTGATCTTTCCATCTGATAATTATACGGGTGCCCCCATGACTCTCTCCCGGATGTGCTGTGCCTTGCCAGCTTTCCTGGGGACAACTGGTTCCCTGTAATGGAACATTAGGGGCAACTCCCTCCCGTGTGGACCTGTATTGCTTTGGAGCCTCAATGGCACAGGAGGTGAAGAAGACCATCCGTCATGCAGTGGGCAGTGGCTATGTGCCCTTTCTGTCAGTAAGACCATCTGCTCAGTCTACATCCTATTTCCCAGGGCGTTACTCCTCAAGGCACAGGTTTTGGGAATTTGGTTGTAAACTGAACTACCTTCACTCCATGGTTTGTTATTCTGGGTCCTCCTTAAAGCCAATTCAGAGAACAGGATGGCAGTTTCAATTGCCAGTTCTGAGGGCAGTGAAGAGCACTTGGGAAGTGGGGAAGGTGCAGGAAACGGCAGCTCACTAGAACATGGAATGACAAAGAAATACATAGGACTATGGGGACCAAGTTGACCTTCTACAGTAATCCTAAAAAAGCCTGTAAACACTGGGAGCATGGCACCTGACTGGTGGAATGGGGGTCTCAATAGGCTAACTGCCCAGATTCACTCTTGCTGTTCCCACTTGCTAATAGCAAAATGGCTTTGGTGGCCTGTCCTGACCTGGCAGTGACATTCCACCTCCTGAATGTCAGCATTCAGGCCCACCATGGCAGGCAAGGGGAGTGGGACATAGGGTGGGGCTCCCACAGGACTGAGAGATGATGGCAGGCCATGGCTCTGTGTATTCAGGAGCTCATGGAGGCTAGATCTCAGTAGGTAGGGGATGAATTTCCTTGACCACTGATCCAGTTGGAACAGACGTGTGCTTTGTTTCTGACTGCTGTTTCCTTCTTTTTCACAGATGCTGTCTCTCAATCCACACCCCAGCCAGGTGAGTCTTTGGTGACCCTACTTGGAATGTCCGTTTTGCCTATCCCATCCATCCCTCTTCTTCCCATTTGGGAGGAAGTTACTGCTCTTTTGAGAACTTATGGGCATATTTTGTGTCCCACCCAGTCACTGAGTCTCCATCAGGCTGCTCTTAAGTAGACATGGCGCTCATGAGTTTTCACCTAGTCCTTCCACAGTTGCAGGAGAGAGCTGACCACAAGTTCAGAGACCAGGCCATGGGTGCCTTGAATTTCAGCTGTATGCAGCTTGGGCTGACAAGTTGAGTGGGAGAATGGAACCTGATGACCACTTATGTCTTCTTGAAGGGCCATCAGAGCAGGCTGGAACCTCTCCACAGCTCAGGGCTTACAAGATCCTCAGATTCATCAGCATCCAATGTATATATCCATAGTGGTGGGACAGAGCCCAGGGGATGGGAGTGATGGATGTGTTCTGGGTACAGGGCTACCTAGTTGGCTCCAGGTTGACCCTCGATGACCCTGACTCTTTCTTCCAGGCTTCATATGAGAATCCCCTCAGTTGTCCATGAGTGAAGATAGACAAGTGGCAAGGGTTTTCTAAGGGACAAAAAAACTCGCCAAGCGAGAGATGTGAAGGGACCTGATTGATGTAGGCAATGCTTTGTCACAGATAAGTTAGCAGAGCAGTCGACTTGCACAGCACACCCAGGAGGAAAGTGGCAGGATGCAGATGTGCAACTGTCATGACCCTGTGAAAAATGATCACAATGCCCCTTTTACTCTCAGCTAGCAGAACTCCCCAAACCCCACTGTCCCTGTCCTATGTACTCATTACTTGAGCCACGTTTGTTCTATTTCCATCCATTCTAATCCTATTTTAATTTTCTCTGCAGATTGGTGGTATACAACTACCTATGGTAAGCATCCTCAGTGCTGGCTTAAGCATCCAAATCACTCCATAGTCAACCAGACTGGATGAATTCAGATGTTGAGATTGGTGTCTGACCTCACCTCCCCATCCAGTGTGTGTGGGGGTTCCCTTTAGCCACAAGAGTTATTTTTCCAGCCTCCTACCAGTTTGGGGAGATGTCCGTCATGACGTTTTTGTTTGCATTTGACAAGAACCCAGTTCAGCTCCTCTAAAGCTAGCAGAGAGCTCAACTCAATGGCTCTCACATGTAAGATATTTAGATCAGATATACCTCCAGGAACACTGGGATACAGAAGTTTCTAATCCTTTGTAATCCTGCTTTGTGTTTCTCTGAAGATTGGTGGGATACAACTCCCTAGGGCAAGCATCCTGCAGATCCTGAAAAGTATGCAAATTCTCCCAGTACTCAACTGGTTTCAGGGAAATTCTGAAATCCTGAGTTTGGCATCTGACCTCACCCCCTGGTCCTGTGGGAGGGAGGTCCTTTATTATCAGTCAACCTCCAGTTTGGAGATATATCAGTAAGTGATAGAGGAAACCAGCTTGGCTTCTCTTATCCTAGCACAGAACTATTATATCAAAGTCCTCACATTTAAGATGTTTCGAGCAGGTGTACCTTCAGGAACTTCAAGTGTGGATGTTTCATGACTATCTGCCACCAGATTTTCTTCTCTCTCATGTTTCTTATGTGGACGGGCTTCACCCTTGCTTTGCTTTCTGCATGTGAGAGGCAGTTGCCAACCCCAAGCCCCTGTGTCATAAGAGAAGGACTCTACTTGTGCCCTGATCACTGACTGGCATTTCCTGGAAAGAATCTAGGTAGCCTGTTTGTCAAAAACTGCTAGAACCTTGTTCCTGTGTCTGATGGGCTGGTCAGGATCCATATGCTCACCTTCATATTACCCTAGGTAATGGAGAGGAGTTGGCACTAGGCCCTACTGGAACCTCATGGAAAGACATTTTGACTGGTGTGTTTCATAGAAAGGATAGTTTGTCTGCCACAAAATCAGTGCAAAAGATTTGAGACATGAAGAGAACACTGCCCTGTTGAGTTTGGCCCTCTCCCAAGTACTATCTGCTGAGTGCAGCCCTGGCTTCCACAGCCCCCACACAGAGCCCTACCTCTCAATTGCTGTCTCAGCCTATGTTGGCCTCTGCTCTTGAACTGGCCTCTGGTCCAGTCTCAGGGTCTGAGTTGACAGTGCAGTATGGGTGGAAGAACTGAGAGGGTTGGATAGTCCCTCGTGCCTGGTTGCTTGTCTGCCTGACAGTGATATTCAACCTGCTGGATCCTAAGTCCTCAGCCACATTGAGGCAGACAATGGCAGTAGGACATAGGATTAGGCTCCCACAGGACTGAGAGGCTATGGCAGGCCATGGCTCTGTCTACTCAGGATCACATGGAGGCTTGATCTCAGGACGGATAGATAGGATGATGTTCTCTGATCTTTGATTCCGTTGCAACACCCATTTGCTTTGTGTCTGACTTGTGTTTCTTTCTCATAGCTCCTCCACCCGAATCAACCATCCAGCCAGGTAAGTCTGTGCCACCGTATTTGGAATGTTTCTTTTCTCCTTTCCCATCCATCCCTTTTCTCTCCATTTCGGGTGAATCATTGCTCCTTGAGGACCTTGTGGGCACATTTTGTGGTTCCCAGTCACTGAGCCTCTAACAGGCAGCTCTTACGTGGACACGGGATTCAAATGGCCCCATTTTCCCATCATCCATGAGTTATCATCTAATCCTTTCCCAGCATCCCAAGAGACTGTTGCCTACCAATTCAGAGAACTAGCCATGGGTGCCAAGATTTTCAATTGAAATGCTGTCTGGGGAGACAGCAGAGTGGGAGAAGGAGCCATAGGGAGCACTGATGTCTTCTTAGAGAGCCGTCAGAGCAGGCTGGATCCTTCCCAATGTTCAGGATTTGCATCACCCTCAGATTTATCACAATCCAATGTGTATATCCAAAGTGGTAGGGACAGAGCCCCAGGGATTTGAGACCACTATGAGAAGAAGGTGCTCTAGATACGGGATATACAGCTGGCTCCATGTTGACCCTGAATGCTCCTGACTCTTTCTTCCAAGATTCCTGTGAGGATCTCCTGCGTCATCTATGAGTCAAGATAGACAAGTGGCAAAGGTTTCTAAGGGACAAGGGACATGCCAGGCTGAGAGATGTGGAGGGATCTGGCTGATGTACACAAGGTCTTTGCATCAGAAAAGGTATCAGAGCAGGAGGCTTGCACAGCCCCTCCCCCTGCAGGTGGAAGGGGGCAGGATGCAGGTGTGCAAGTGTCATGATGCCTGCCAAAATCTCTCATGATTCCCCCTTTCCCCTCCAGCTAACAGAACTCACCAGAAGCCACTGTCCCTGTCCCACTGACTCATCACTTGAGCCAAGCTTGGTTCTATTTCCAACCTTTCTAACCCTGCTTTGTGTTTCTCTGCATATCGGTGGTATACAACTACCAATGGTCAGCATCCTCAGTGCCTGCCTAAGTATCCAGATTCACACCATAGTCAGCCCGACTGGATGAAACTCCAGATTGTTGAGTGTAGTGTCTGACCTCACCTCCCCATCCAGTGTGTGTGGGGGTTCCCTTTAGCCACAAGAGTTATTTTTCCAGCCTCCTACCAGTTTGGGGAGATGTCAGTCATGACGTTTTTGTTTGCATTTGACAAGAACCCAGTTCAGCTCCTTTAAAGCTAGCAGAGAGCTCAACTCAATGGCTCTCACATGTAAGGTATTTTGATCAGATATACCTCCAGGAACACTGGGATACAGAAGTTTCTAATCCTTTGTAATCCTGCTTTGTGTTTCTCTGAAGATTGGTGGGATACAACTCCCTAGGGCAAGCATCCTGCAGATCCTGAAAAGTATGCAAATTCTCCCAGTACTCAACTGGTTTCAGGGAAATTCTGAAATCCTGAGTTTGGCATCTGACCTCACCCCCTGGTCCTGTGGGAGGGAGGTCCTTTATCCAAACGTGATTATTATCAGTCAACCACCAGTTTGGAGATATATCAGTAAGTGATAGAGGAAACCAGCTTGGCTTCTCTTATCCTAGCACAGAACTATTATATCAAAGTCCTCACATTTAAGATGTTTCGAGCAGGTGTACCTTCAGGAACTTCAGGTGTGGATGTTTCATGACTATCTGCCGCCAGATTTTCTTCTCTCTCCTGTTTCTTATGTGGACGGGCTTCACCCTTGCTTTGCTTACTCCATGTGAGGGGCAGTTGCCAATCCCAAGCCCCTGTGTCACCAGGAGAAAGGTCTTCACTAGTCCCTGGTCTCTGGCTGACATATCCTGGAATGAGTTTCAACAGTCTGTTTGGCAATACCTGCTTCACTAGAACCACGTCCCTGTGCTCTGTGGGCTGGTCATCTGGGTCCATATGCCCACCTTCATATTCCCCAGGGGAGAGGATGAGGAAATGGCTCTAGGCCCTCCTTGAACCTCATGGAAAGAGGTTTTAACTGGTTTGTTTAATAAAAGGAATGGTGTCAGGGCAAGAGATTTGAGACATGAAGAGGACACTCCCCTGTCAGAGACTGACCCTCTCCCAAGGTCTCCCTGCTGTGTGCTGCCCAGGCTCCTAGAGTCCCCACCCAGAGCCTTGCCCCTCTGTGAGAATATCAGCCCACATTGGCCCTTGCTCAAGCTGACCTCTGTCCCAGCATGAGGGTCTGAGTTGCTAGAGCAGTATCTATGTGGGAAGTGAGAGGGCTGGATGGCCCCAAGACCTGGTGCTTGTATTCCTTTGGGATGGTAGGAGTCTCAGCTCATGCTAGTTACATCCTCCAGTGAGACTAGGATCATGGGACTCAGTGACCCAAGACTGGAGAAAAGTCAGAGTTATTGCTTCTCTGCCCTCTCATCATCTGTGCTTCTCCCTATGTAAGTGTTAGCATTGTACTGTGTGCTGTGGAGAGGCTTTTAGGCTACTGACGGAATGCTACAGCCCTCAACAACAACACGGTACCAGAGTTTCTCACCACATCTAATGGATATCTCATTCCCTGAACCGGTCACATCCCAATCTACTTTCCCTTGACCATCTGCTCTCTGCCTTGCCTCTCTCTTCTCTCTGGATTCGTCAGTTCTGGACATTTCCTGTGAATGGAAGCAGCTATCAGGTGGTCTTTTGTGACAGGCTTCTTTCAGGCCACAGACTTTCTCAAGGTCCACCATGAAGGGGCGTGCAGACATTGGCAACATGCATCTCCACCCATATATGAATCCCCTTCACCTGTTGCCAGACGTGTTTACTGTTTGATCTTTGGGTATTTTCAATAGTATTCCCAGCAACATATGTATCTATCTATCTATCTATCTATCTATCTATCTATCTATCTATCTAATTTATATATATATATAAATTACCTATTTCTATTATTTGGGTTATATCTAGGAGTGGGAATGCGGTTGATATGATGATTTTCTGTTTACATTTTGTGGATGCCCAGAAGTGTTTAGGGTAGCAGATGGACCAAATTCGGTTTCCCCCTGGAGCTTCTGAGGGTTCTGCTTTCTCCACATCCTCGCCAACACTTCTTCATTCTCTTTTATTGTAGTCATCTAGTGGGCGGGAGGTGCTCTTTCACTGTGGTTAGGACTTGCATCTCCTGCAGGCTAGTGATGGTGGGGGTATGTTCATGAGCTTGCTGCACGTGTCCTTCTTCTTCAAAGAGCAGAGCCCTCACGTTTTAGACACCTGAAGGTCTGAGGACCAGGTATGGTCAGTGCGCGGGGCCAGCCCTTTGGGTAGTGAAGGCAGGGTCCAAGGGAGACTGAGGAATCATGCTGTGTCATCTAGTACTGAATGTGGCAAGTGACCTTCCTGCAAGGAGGCCTAATGCTACTACGTTTTGTTTCTTTTCTGCCACCCAGAGGCCACCACAGCTCTAAGTATGCACAGCTCCAATTCAGTGACAGTTACTACTACCCATTGTCACGATTATCAAGGAATGTTTAAGATTCAGTACAAGCCTGGGGCTGGAGAGAACAAGAGCAAATGATCATCGGAAAAAGATCCTTCAGCCCAAGCTTTGGGTCCAGGAGGAGCGTCCCTGATATAGGACAGTGGGGTGAAGGTAGACCTTCCGAACACTACGATGTAGGACAGCATCGTGGCTGCTGGTGGCTGCTGTGTTGGATCCCTGGGCCTGAAGCAAGTGTTCAGGGTGGTCCAGTGGTCCGATGTGAGGAAGCGGGCTTCTACTTTCCCCTTGTATATGGGGTTCAGGATTGAAATCCTGACATTGTGGACAACCATCAGTGAACATGTGTTAGTCCACTGACATTCAAGGATAGCATCAAACGGGCCCTTGAGTTGGAATGAGGTTGAAGGCGTTTAGGAGAGTCCTGTTGCTGGGGAACATTAATTGAACCCACAGCATGCACCCCCTGAAGGGAATGGTCCAGTACTGAGAGTGCAGGAGTTCTTCCTTCAAGGACACAGAGAAAGACTGTTTTCCTGTCTTCTGCCAGGGACCGAATCGGGTTTGGCCCTGAGGCTGGTGAACGGAGGTGACCGGTGTCAGGGCCGCGTAGAGGTCCTGTACGGAGGCTCGTGGGGCACCGTGTGTGATGACGACTGGGACACCAGTGATGCCAACGTGGTCTGCAGGCAGCTGGGCTGTGGCTGGGCCACCTCGGCCCCAGGTTATGCCCGCTTTGGTCAGGGCTCAGGCCCGATTGTGCTGGACAATGTGCGCTGCTCTGGGCACGAGTCCTACCTGTGGAGCTGCCCCCACAATGGCTGGAACTCACACAACTGTGGACACTCAGAAGATGCAGGTGTCATCTGCTCAGGTGAACCTCGAAAATCCCAGGTCCCCATTCTTAGTGATCTTTCCATCTGATAATTATACGGGTGCCCCCATGACTCTCTCCCGGATGTGCTGTGCCTTGCCAGCTTTCCTGGGGACAACTGGTTCCCTGTAATGGAACATTAGGGGCAACTCCCTCCCGTGTGGACCTGTATTGCTTTGGAGCCTCAGTGGCACAGGAGGTGAAGAAGACCATCCGTCATGCAGTGGGCAGTGGCTATGTGCCCTTTCTGTCAGTAAGACCATCTGCTCAGTCTACATCCTATTTCCCAGGGCGTTACTCCTCAAGGCACAGGTTTTGGGAATTTGGTTGTAAACTGAACTACCTTCACTCCATGGTTTGTTATTCTGGGTCCTCCTTAAAGCCAATTCAGAGAACAGGATGGCAGTTTCAATTGCCAGTTCTGAGGGCAGTGAAGAGCACTTGGGAAGTGGGGAAGGTGCAGGAAACGGCAGCTCACTAGAACATGGAATGACAAAGAAATACATAGGACTATGGGGACCAAGTTGACCTTCTACAGTAATCCTAAAAAAGCCTGTAAACACTGGGAGCATGGCACCTGACTGGTGGAATGGGGGTCTCAATAGGCTAACTGCCCAGATTCACTCTTGCTGTTCCCACTTGCTAATAGCAAAATGGCTTTGGTGGCCTGTCCTGACCTGGCAGTGACATTCCACCTCCTGAATGTCAGCATTCAGGCCCACCATGGCAGGCAAGGGGAGTGGGACATAGGGTGGGGCTCCCACAGGACTGAGAGATGATGGCAGGCCATGGCTCTGTGTATTCAGGAGCTCATGGAGGCTAGATCTCAGTAGGTAGGGGATGAATTTCCTTGACCACTGATCCAGTTGGAACAGACGTGTGCTTTGTTTCTGACTCCTGTTTCCTTCTTTTTCACAGATGCTGTCTCTCAATCCACACCCCAGCCAGGTGAGTCTTTGGTGACCCTACTTGGAATGTCCGTTTTGCCTATCCCATCCATCCCTCTTCTTCCCATTTGGGAGGAAGCTACTGCTCTTTTGAGAACTTATGGGCATATTTTGTGTCCCACCCAGTCACTGAGTCTCCATCAGGCTGCTCTTAAGTAGACATGGCGCTCATGAGTTTTCACCTAGTCCTTCCACAGTTGCAGGAGAGAGCTGACCACAAGTTCAGAGACCAGGCCATGGGTGCCTTGAATTTCAGCTGTATGCAACTTGGGCTGACAAGTTGAGTGGGAGAATGGAACCTGATGACCACTTATGTCTTCTTGAAGGGCCATCAGAGCAGGCTGGAACCTCTCCACAGCTCAGGGCTTACAAGATCCTCAGATTCATCAGCATCCAATGTATATATCCATAGTGGTGGGACAGAGCCCAGGGGATGGGAGTGATGGATGTGTTCTGGGTACAGGGCTACCTAGTTGGCTCCAGGTTGACCCTCGATGACCCTGACTCTTTCTTCCAGGCTTCATATGAGAATCCCCTCAGTTGTCCATGAGTGAAGATAGTCAAGTGGCAAGGGTTTTCTAAGGGACAAAAAAACTCGCCAAGCGAGAGATGTGAAGGGACCTGATTGATTAGGCAATGCTTTGTCACAGATAAGTTAGCAGAGCAGTCGACTTGCACAGCACACCCAGGAGGAAAGTGGCAGGATGCAGATGTGCAACTGTCATGACCCTGTGAAAAATGATCACAATGCCCCTTTTACTCTCAGCTAGCGGAACTCCCCAAACCCCACTGTCCCTGTCCTATGTACTCATTACTTGAGCCATGTTTGTTCTATTTCCATCCATTCTAATCCTATTTTAATTTTCTCTGCAGATTGGTGGTATACAACTACCTATGGTAAGCATCCTCAGTGCTGGCTTAAGCATCCAAATCACTCCATAGTCAACCAGACTGGATGAATTCAGATGTTGAGATTGGTGTCTGACCTCACCTCCCCATCCAGTGTGTGTGGGGGTTCCCTTTAGCCACAAGAGTTATTTTTCCAGCCTCCTACCAGTTTGGAGATACGTCAGCCATGAAGTTTTTCCTTGCAATTGACAAGAACCCAGTTCAGCTCCTCTAAAGCTAGCAGAGAGCTCAACTCAATGGCTCTCACATTTAAGATATTTAGATCAGATATACCTCCAGGAACACTGGGATACAGAAGTTTCTAATCCTTTGTCATCCTGCTTTGTGTTTCTCTGAAGATTGGTGGGATACATCTCCCTAGGGCAAGCATCCTGCAGATCCTGAAAAGTATGCAAATTCTCCCAGTACTCAACTGGTTTCAGGGAAATTCTGAAATCCTGAGTTTGGCATCTGACCTCACCCCCTGGTCCTGTGGGAGGGAGGTCCTTTATTATCAGTCAACCTCCAGTTTGAAGATATATCAGTAAGTCATAGAGGAAACCAGCTTGGCTTCTCTTATCCTAGCGTAGAACTATTATATCAAAGTCCTCACATTTAAGATGTTTAGAGCAGGTGTACCTTCAGGAACTTCAAGTGTGGATGTTTCATGACTATCTGCCACCAGATTTTCTTCTCTCTCCTGTTTCTTATGTGGACGGGCTTCACCCTTGCTTTGCTTTCTGCATGTGAGAGGCAGTTGCCAACCCCAAGCCCCTGTGTCATAAGAGAAGGACTCTACTTGTGCCCTGATCACTGACTGGCATTTCCTGGAAAGAATCTAGGTAGCCTGTTTGAAAAAACTGCTAGAACCTTGTTCCTGTGTCTGATGGGCTGGTCAGGGTCCATATGCTCACCTTCATATTACCCTAGGTAATGGAGAGGAGTTGGCACTAGGCCCTACTGGAACCTCATGGAAAGACATTTTGACTGGTGTGTTTCATAGAAAGGATAGTTTGTCTGCCACAAAATCAGTGCAAAAGATTTGAGACATGAAGAGAACACTGCCCTGTTGAGTTTGGCCCTCTCCCAAGTACTATCTGCTGAGTGCAGCCCTGGCTTCCACAGCCCCCACACAGAGCCCTACCTCTCAATTGCTGTCTCAGCCTATGTTGGCCTCTGCTCTTGAACTGGCCTCTGGTCCAGTCTCAGGGTCTGAGTTGACAGTGCAGTATGGGTGGAAGAACTGAGAGGGTTGGATAGTCCCTCGTGCCTGGTTGCTTGTCTGCCTGACAGTGATATTCAACCTGCTGGATCCTAAGTCCTCAGTCACATTGAGGCAGACAATGGCAGTAGGACATAGGATTAGGCTCCCACAGGACTGAGAGGCTATGGCAGGCCATGGTCTGTCTACTCAGGACCACATGGAGGCTTGATCTCAGGACGGATAGATAGGATGATGTTCTCTGATCTTTGATTCCGTTGCAACACCCATGTGCTTTGTGTCTGACTTGTGTGTCTTTCTCATAGCTACTCCACCCGAATCAACCATCCAGCCAGGTAAGTCTGTGCCACCGTATTTGGAATGTTTCTTTTCTCCTTTCCCATCCATCCCTTTTCTCTCCATTTCGGGTGAATCATTGCTCCTTGAGGACCTTGTGGGCACATTTTGTGGTTCCCAGTCACTGAGCCTCTAACAGGCAGCTCTTACGTGGACACGGGATTCAAATGGCCCCATTTTCCCATCATCCATGAGTTATCATCTAATCCTTTCCCAGCATCCCAAGAGACTGTTGCCTACCAATTCAGAGAACTAGCCATGGGTGCCAAGAATTTCAATTGAAATGCTGTCTGGGGAGACAGCAGAGTGGGAGAAGGAGCCATAGGGAGCACTGATGTCTTCTTAGAGAGCCGTCAGAGCAGGCTGGATCCTTCCCAATGTTCAGCATTTGCATCACCCTCAGATTTATCACAATCCAATGTGTATATCCAAAGTGGTAGGGACAGAGCCCCAGGGATTTGAGACCACTATGAGAAGAAGGTGCTCTAGATACAGGGATATACAGCTGGCTCCATGTTGACCCTGAATGCTCCTGACTCTTTCTTCCAAGATTCCTGTGAGGATCTCCTGCGTCATCTATGGGTCAAGATAGACAAGTGGCAATGGTTTCTAAGGGACAAGGGACATGCCAGGCTGAGAGATGTGGAGGGATCTGGCTGATGTACACAAGGTCTTTGCACCAGAAAAGGTATCAGAGCAGGAGGCTTACACAGCCTTCCCGCCCCCGCAGGTGGAAGGGGGCAGGATGCAGGTGTGCAAGTGTCATGATGCCTGCCAAAAACTCTCATGATTCCCCCTTTCCCCTCCAGCTAGCAGAACTCACCAGACGCCACTGTCCCTGTCCCACTGACTCATCACTTGAGCCAAGCTTGGTTCTATTTCCAACCTTTCTAACCCTGCTTTGTGTTTCTCTGCATATCGGTGGTATACAACTACCAATGGTCAGCATCCTCAGTGCCTGTCTAAGTATCCAGATTCACACTATAGTCAGCCCGACTGGATGAAACTCCAGATTGTTGAGTGTAGTGTCTGACCTCACCTCCCCAACCAGTGTGTGTGTGGGTTCCCTTTAGCCACAAGAGTTATTTTTCCAGCCTCCTACCCGTTTGGAGATACGTCAGCCGTGAAGTTTTTCCTTGCAATTGACAAGAACCCAGTTCAGCTCCTCTAAAGCTAGCAGAGAGCTCAACTCAATGGCTCTCACATGTAAGATATTTAGATCAGATATACCGCCAGGAACACTGGGATACAGAAGTTTCTAATCCTTTGTCATCCTGCTTTGTGTTTCTCTGAAGATTGGTGGGATACAACTCCCTAGGGCAAGCATCCTGCAGATCCTGAAAAGTATGCAAATTCTCCCAGTACTCAACTGGTTTCAGGGAAATTCTGAAATCCTGAGTTTGGCATCTGACCTCACCCCCTGATCCTGTGGGAGGGAGGTCCTTTATTATCAGTCAACCTCCAGTTGGAGATATATCAGTAAGTGATAGAGGAAACCAGCTTGGCTTCTCTTATCCTAGCGCAGAACTATTATATCAAAGTCCTCACATTTAAGATGTTTCGAGCAGGTGTACCTTCAGGAACTTCAGGTGTGGATGTTTCATGACTATCTGCCGCCAGATTTTCTTCTCTCTCCTGTTTCTTATGTGGACGGGCTTCACCCTTACTTTGCTTACTCCATGTGAGGGGCAGTTGCCAATCCCAAGCCCCTGTGTCACCAGGAGAAAGGTCTTCACTAGTCCCTGGTCTCTGGCTGACATATCCTGGAATGAGTTTCAACAGTCTGTTTGGCAATACCTGCTTCACTAGAACCATGTCCCTGTGCTCTGTGGGCTGGTCATCTGGGTTCATATGCCCACCTTCATATTCCCCAGGGGAGAGGATGAGGAAATGGCTCTAGGCCCTCCTTGAACCTCATGGAAAGAGGTTTTAACTGGTTTGTTTAATAAAAGGAATGGTGTCAGGGCAAGAGATTTGAGACATGAAGAGGACACTCCCCTGTCAGAGCCTGACCCTCTCCCAAGGTCTCCCTGCTGTGTGCTGCCCAGGCTCCTAGAGTCCCCACCCAGAGCCTTGCCCCTCTGTGAGAATATCAGCCCACATTGGCCCTTGCTCAAGCTGACCTCTGTCCCAGCATGAGGGTCTGAGTTGCTAGAGCAGTATCTATGTGGGAAGTGAGAGGGCTGGATGGCCCCAAGACCTGGTGCTTGTATTCCTTTGGGATGGTAGGAGTCTCAGCTCATGCTAGTTACATCCTCCAGTGAGACTAGGATCATGGGACTCAGTGACCCAAGACTGGAGAAAAGTCAGAGTTATTGCTTTTCTGCCCTCTCATCATCTGTGCTTCTCCCTATGTAAGTGTTAGCATTGTACTGTGTGCTGTGGAGAGGCTTTTAGGCTACTGACGGAATGCTACAGCCCTCAACAACAACACGGTACCAGAGTTTCTCACCACATCTAATGGATATCTCATTCCCTGAACCGGTCACATCCCAATCTACTTTCCCTTGACCATCTGCTCTCTGCCTTGCCTCTCTCTTCTCTCTGGATTCGTCAGTTCTGGACATTTCCTGTGAATGGAAGCAGCTATCAGGTGGTCTTTTGTGACAGGCTTCTTTCAGGCCACAGACTTTCTCAAGGTCCACCATGAAGGGGCGTGCAGACATTGGCAACATGCATCTCCACCCATATATGAATCCCCTTCACCTGTTGCCAGACGTGTTTACTGTTTGATCTTTGGGTATTTTCAATAGTATTCCCAGCAACATATGTATCTATCTATCTATCTATCTATCTATCTATCTATCCATCTACCTAATTTATATATATATAAATTACCTATTTCTATTATTTGGGTTATATCTAGGAGTGGGAATGCGGTTGATATGATGATTTTCTGTTTACATTTTGTGGATGCCCAGAAGTGTTTAGGGTAGCAGATGGACCAAATTCGGTTTCCCCCTGGAGCTTCTGAGGGTTCCGCTTTCTCCACATCCTCGCCAACACTTCTTCATTCTCTTTTATTGTAGTCATCTAGTGGGCGGGAGGTGCTCTTTCACTGTGGTTAGGACTTGCATCTCCTGCAGGCTAGTGATGGTGGGGGTATGTTCATGAGCTTGCTGCACGTGTCCTTCTTCTTCAAAGAGCAGAGCCCTCACATTTTAGACACCTGAAGGTCTGAGGACCAGGTATGGTCAGTGCGCGGGGCCAGCCCTTTGGGTAGTGAAGGCAGGGTCCAAGGGAGACTGAGGAATCATGCTGTGTCATCTAGTACTGAATGTGGCAAGTGACCTTCCTGCAAGGAGGCCTAATGCTACTACGTTTTGTTTCTTTTCTGCCACCCAGAGGCCACCACAGCTCTAAGTATGCACAGCTCCAATTCAGTGACAGTTACTACCACCCATTGTCACAATTATCAGAGGATTGTTTAAGATTCAGTACAAGCCTGGGGCTGGAGAGAACAAGAGCAAATGATCATCGGAAAAAGATCCTTCAGCCCAAGCTTTGGGTCCAGGAGGAGCGTCCCTGATATAGGACAGTGGGGTGAAGGTAGACTCTCCGAACACTACGATGTAGGACAGCATCGTGGCTGCTGGTGGCTGCTGTGTTGGATCCCTGGGCCTGAAGCAAGTGTTCAGGGTGGTCCAGTGGTCCGATGTGAGGAAGCGGGCTTCTACTTTCCCCTTGTATATGGGGTTCAGGATTGAAATCCTGACGTTGTGGACAACCATCAGTGAACATGTGTTAGTCCACTGACATTCAAGGATAGCATCAAACGGGCCCTTGAGTTGGAATGAGGTTGAAGGCGTTTAGGAGAGTCCTGTTGCTGGGGAACATTAATTGAACCCACAGCATGCACCCCCTGAAGGGAATGGTCCAGTACTGAGAGTGCAGGAGTTCTTCCTTCAAGGACACAGAGAAAGACTGTTTTCCTGTCTTCTGCCAGGGACCGAATCGGGTTTGGCCCTGAGGCTGGTGAACGGAGGTGACCGGTGTCAGGGCCGCGTAGAGGTCCTGTACGGAGGCTCGTGGGGCACCGTGTGTGATGACGACTGGGACACCAGTGATGCCAACGTGGTCTGCAGGCAGCTGGGCTGTGGCTGGGCTACCTCGGCCCCAGGTTATGCCCGCTTTGGTCAGGGCTCAGGCCCGATTGTGCTGGACAATGTGCGCTGCTCTGGGCACGAGTCCTACCTGTGGAGCTGCCCCCACAATGGCTGGAACTCACACAACTGTGGACACTCAGAAGATGCAGGTGTCATCTGCTCAGGTGAACCTCGAAAATCCCAGGTCCCCATTCTTAGTGATCTTTCCATCTGATAATTATACGGGTGCCCCCATGACTCTCTCCCGGATGTGCTGTGCCTTGCTAGCTTTCCTGGGGACAACTGGTTCCCTGTAATGGAACATTAGGGGCAACTCCCTCCCGTGTGGACCTGTATTGCTTTGGAGCCTCAGTGGCACAGGAGGTGAAGAAGACCATCCGTCATGCAGTGGGCAGTGGCTATGTGCCCTTTCTGTCAGTAAGACCATCTGCTCAGTCTACATCCTATTTCCCAGGGCGTTACTCCTCAAGGCACAGGTTTTGGGAATTTGGTTGTAAACTGAACTACCTTCACTCCATGGTTTGTTATTCTGGGTCCTCCTTAAAGCCAATTCAGAGAACAGGATGGCAGTTTCAATTGCCAGTTCTGAGGGCAGTGAAGAGCACTTGGGAAGTGGGGAAGGTGCAGGAAACGGCAGCTCACTAGAACATGGAATGACAAAGAAATACATAGGACTATGGGGACCAAGTTGACCTTCTACAGTAATCCTAAAAAAGCCTGTAAACACTGGGAGCATAGCACCTGACTGATGGAATGGGGGTCTCAATAGGCAAACTGCCCAGATTCATTCTTGCTGTTCCCACTTGCTAATAGCAAAATGGCTTTGGTGGCCTGTCCTGACCTGGCAGTGACATTCCACCTCCTGAATGTCAGCATTCAGGCCCACCATGGCAGGCAAGGGGAGTGGGACATAGGGTGGGGCTCCCACAGGACTGAGAGATGATGGCAGGCCATGGCCCTGTGTATTCAGGAGCTCATGGAGGCTAGATCTCAGTAGGTAGGGGATGAATTTCCTTGACCACTGATCCAGTTGGAACAGAAGTGTGCTTTGTTTCTGACTCCTGTTTCCTTCTTTTTCACAGATGCTGTCTCTCAATCCACACCCCAGCCAGGTGAGTCTTTGGTGACCCTACTTGGAATGTCCGTTTTTGCCTATCCCATCCATCCCTCTTCTTCCCATTTGGGAGGAAGCTACTGCTCTTTTGAGAACTTATGGGCATATTTTGTGTCCCACCCAGTCACTGAGTCTCCATCAGGCTGCTCTTAAGTAGACATGGCGCTCATGAGTTTTCACCTAGTCCTTCCACAGTTGCAGGAGAGAGCTGACCACAAGTTCAGAGACCAGGCCATGGGTGCCTTGAATTTCAGCTGTATGCAGCTTGGGCTGACAAGTTGAGTGGGAGAATGGAACCTGATGACCACTTATGTCTTCTTGAAGGGCCATCAGAGCAGGCTGGAACCTCTCCACAGCTCAGGGCTTACAAGATCCTCAGATTCATCAGCATCCAATGTATATATCCATAGTGGTGGGACAGAGCCCAGGGGATGGGAGTGATGTATGTGTTCTGGGTACAGGGCTACCTAGTTGGCTCCAGGTTGACCCTCGATGACCCTGACTCTTTCTTCCAGGCTTCATATGAGAATCCCCTCAGTTGTCCATGAGTGAAGATAGACAAGTGGCAAGGGTTTTCTAAGGGACAAAAAAACTCGCCAAGCGAGAGATGTGAAGGGACCTGATTGATTAGGCAATGCTTTGTCACAGATAAGTTAGCAGAGCAGTCGACTTGCACAGCACACCCAGGAGGAAAGTGGCAGGATGCAGATGTGCAACTGTCATGACCCTGTGAAAAATGATCACAATGCCCCTTTTACTCTCAGCTAGCAGAACTCCCCAAACCCCACTGTCCCTGTCCTATGTACTCATTACTTGAGCCACGTTTGTTCTATTTCCATCCATTCTAATCCTATTTTAATTTTCTCTGCAGATTGGTGGTATACAACTACCTATGGTAAGCATCCTCAGTGCTGGCTTAAGCATCCAAATCACTCCATAGTCAACCAGACTGGATGAATTCAGATGTTGAGATTGGTGTCTGACCTCACCTCCCCATCCAGTGTGTGTGGGGGTTCCCTTTAGCCACAAGAGTTATTTTTCCAGCCTCCTACCAGTTTGGGGAGATGTCCGTCATGACGTTTTTGTTTGCATTTGACAAGAACCCAGTTCAGCTCCTCTAAAGCTAGCAGAGAGCTCAACTCAGTGGCTCTCACATTTAAGATATTTAGATCAGATATACCTCCAGGAACACTGGGATACAGAAGTTTCTAATCCTTTGTCATCCTGCTTTGTGTTTCTCTGAAGATTGGTGGGATACAACTCCCTAGGGCAAGCATCCTGCAGATCCTGAAAAGTATGCAAATTCTCCCAGTACTCAACTGGTTTCAGGGAAATTCTGAAATCCTGAGTTTGGCATCTGACCTCACCCCCTGGTCCTGTGGGAGGGAGGTCCTTTATTATCAGTCAACCTCCAGTTTGGAGATATATCAGTAAGTGATAGAGGAAACCAGCTCGGCTTCTCTTATCCTAGCACAGAACTATTATATCAAAGTCCTCACATTTAAGATGTTTCGAGCAGGTGTACCTTCAGGAACTTCAGGTGTGGATGTTTCATGACTATCTGCCGCCAGATTTTCTTCTCTCTCCTGTTTCTTATGTGGACGGGCTTCACCCTTGCTTTGCTTACTCCATGTGAGGGGCAGTTGCCAATCCCAAGCCCCTGTGTCACCAGGAGAAAGGTCTTCACTAGTCCCTGGTCTCTGGCTGACATATCCTGGAATGAGTTTCAACAGTCTGTTTGGCAATACCTGCTTCACTAGAACCATGTCCCTGTGCTCTGTGGGCTGGTCATCTGGGTCCATATGCCCACCTTCATATTCCCCAGGGGAGAGGATGAGGAAATGGCTCTAGGCCCTCCTTGAACCTCATGGAAAGAGGTTTTAACTGGTTTGTTTAATAAAAGGAATGGTGTCAGGGCAAGAGATTTGAGACATGAAGAGGACACTCCCCTGTCAGAGCCTGACCCTCTCCCAAGGTCTCCCTGCTGTGTGCTGCCCAGGCTCCTAGAGTCCCCACCCAGAGCCTTGCCCCTCTGTGAGAATATCAGCCCACATTGGCCCTTGCTCAAGCTGACCTCTGTCCCAGCATGAGGGTCTGAGTTGCTAGAGCAGTATCTATGTGGGAAGTGAGAGGGCTGGATGGCCCCAAGACCTGGTGCTTGTATTCCTTTGGGATGGTAGGAGTCTCAGCTCATGCTAGTTACATCCTCCAGTGAGACTAGGATCATGGGACTCAGTGACCCAAGACTGGAGAAAAGTCAGAGTTATTGCTTTTCTGCCCTCTCATCATCTGTGCTTCTCCCTATGTAAGTGTTAGCATTGTACTGTGTGCTGTGGAGAGGCTTTTAGGCTACTGACGGAATGCTACAGCCCTCAACAACAACACGGTACCAGAGTTTCTCACCACATCTAATGGATATCTCATTCCCTGAACCGGTCACATCCCAATCTACTTTCCCTTGACCATCTGCTCTCTGCCTTGCCTCTCTCCTCTCTCTGGATTCGTCAGTTCTGGACATTTCCTGTGAAAGGAAGCAGCTATCAGGTGGTCTTTTGTGACAGGCTTCTTTCAGGCCACAGACTTTCTCAAGGTCCACCATGAAGGGGCGTGCAGACATTGGCAACATGCATCTCCACCCATATATGAATCCCCTTCACCTGTTGCCAGACGTGTTTACTGTTTGATCTTTGGGTATTTTCAATAGTATTCCCAGCAACATATGTATCTATCTATCTATCTATCTATCTATCTATCTATCTATCTATCCATCTACCTAATTTATATATATATAAATTACCTATTTCTATTATTTGGGTTATATCTAGGAGTGGGAATGCGGTTGATATGATGATTTTCTGTTTACATTTTGTGGATGCCCAGAAGTGTTTAGGGTAGCAGATGGACCAAATTCGGTTTCCCCCTGGAGCTTCTGAGGGTTCCGCTTTCTCCACATCCTCGCCAACACTTCTTCATTCTCTTTTATTGTAGTCATCTAGTGGGCGGGAGGTGCTCTTTCACTGTGGTTAGGACTTGCATCTCCTGCAGGCTAGTGATGGTGGGGGTATGTTCATGAGCTTGCTGCACGTGTCCTTCTTCTTCAAAGAGCAGAGCCCTCACGTTTTAGACACCTGAAGGTCTGAGGACCAGGTATGGTCAGTGCGCGGGGCCAGCCCTTTGGGTAGTGAAGGCAGGGTCCAAGGGAGACTGAGGAATCATGCTGTGTCATCTAGTACTGAATGTGGCAAGTGACCTTCCTGCAAGGAGGCCTAATGCTACTACGTTTTGTTTCTTTTCTGCCACCCAGAGGCCACCACAGCTCTAAGTATGCACAGCTCCAATTCAGTGACAGTTACTACTACCCATTGTCACGATTATCAAGGAATGTTTAAGATTCAGTACAAGCCTGGGGCTGGAGAGAACAAGAGCAAATGATCATCGGAAAAAGATCCTTCAGCCCAAGCTTTGGGTCCAGGAGGAGCGTCCCTGATATAGGACAGTGGGGTGAAGGTAGACCTTCCGAACACTACGATGTAGGACAGCATCGTGGCTGCTGGTGGCTGCTGTGTTGGATCCCTGGGCCTGAAGCAAGTGTTCAGGGTGGTCCAGTGGTCCGATGTGAGGAAGCGGGCTTCTACTTTCCCCTTGTATATGGGGCTCAGGATTGAAATCCTGACGTTGTGGACAACCATCAGTGAACATGTGTTAGTCCACTGACATTCAAGGATAGCATCAAACGGGCCCTTGAGTTGGAATGAGGTTGAAGGCGTTTAGGAGAGTCCTGTTGCTGGGGAACATTAATTGAACCCACAGCATGCACCCCCTGAAGGGAATGGTCCAGTACTGAGAGTGCAGGAGTTCTTCCTTCAAGGACACAGAGAAAGACTGTTTTCCTGTCTTCTGCCAGGGACCGAATCGGGTTTGGCCCTGAGGCTGGTGAATGGAGGTGACCGGTGTCAGGGCCGCGTAGAGGTCCTGTACGGAGGCTCGTGGGGCACCGTGTGTGATGACGACTGGGACACCAGTGATGCCAACGTGGTCTGCAGGCAGCTGGGCTGTGGCTGGGCCACCTCGGCCCCAGGTTATGCCCGCTTTGGTCAGGGCTCAGGCCCGATTGTGCTGGACAATGTGCGCTGCTCTGGGCACGAGTCCTACCTGTGGAGCTGCCCCCACAATGGCTGGAACTCACACAACTGTGGACACTCAGAAGATGCAGGTGTCATCTGCTCAGGTGAACCTCGAAAATCCCAGGTCCCCATTCTTAGTGATCTTTCCATCTGATAATTATACGGGTGCCCCCATGACTCTCTCCCGGATGTGCTGTGCCTTGCCAGCTTTCCTGGGGACAACTGGTTCCCTGTAATGGAACATTAGGGGCAACTCCCTCCCGTGTGGACCTGTATTGCTTTGGAGCCTCAATGGCACAGGAGGTGAAGAAGACCATCCGTCATGCAGTGGGCAGTGGCTATGTGCCCTTTCTGTCAGTAAGACCATCTGCTCAGTCTACATCCTATTTCCCAGGGCGTTACTCCTCAAGGCACAGGTTTTGGGAATTTGGTTGTAAACTGAACTACCTTCACTCCATGGTTTGTTATTCTGGGTCCTCCTTAAAGCCAATTCAGAGAACAGGATGGCAGTTTCAATTGCCAGTTCTGAGGGCAGTGAAGAGCACTTGGGAAGTGGGGAAGGTGCAGGAAACGGCAGCTCACTAGAACATGGAATGACAAAGAAATACATAGGACTATGGGGACCAAGTTGACCTTCTACAGTAATCCTAAAAAAGCCTGTAAACACTGGGAGCATAGCACCTGACTGGTGGAATGGGGGTCTCAATAGGCTAACTGCCCAGATTCATTCTTGCTGTTCCCACTTGCTAATAGCAAAATGGCTTTGGTGGCCTGTCCTGACCTGGCAGTGACATTCCACCTCCTGAATGTCAGCATTCAGGCCCACCATGGCAGGCAAGGGGAGTGGGACATAGGGTGGGGCTCCCACAGGACTGAGAGATGATGGCAGGCCATGGCTCTGTGTATTCAGGAGCTCATGGAGGCTAGATCTCAGTAGGTAGGGGATGAATTTCCTTGACCACTGATCCAGTTGGAACAGAAGTGTGCTTTGTTTCTGACTCCTGTTTCCTTCTTTTTCACAGATGCTGTCTCTCAATCCACACCCCAGCCAGGTGAGTCTTTGGTGACCCTACTTGGAATGTCCGTTTTGCCTATCCCATCCATCCCTCTTCTACCCATTTGGGAGGAAGCTACTGCTCTTTTGAGAACTTATGGGCATATTTTGTGTCCCACCCAGTCACTGAGTCTCCATCAGGCTGCTCTTAAGTAGACATGGCGCTGATGAGTATTCACCTAGTCCTTCCACAGTTGCAGGAGAGAGCTGACCACAAGTTCAGAGACCAGGCCATGGGTGCCTTGAATTTCAGCTGTATGCAGCTTGGGCTGACAAGTTGAGTGGGAGAATGGAATCTGATGACCACTTATGTCTTCTTGAAGGGCCATCAGAGCAGGCTGGAACCTCTCCACAGCTCAGGGCTTACAAGATCCTCAGATTCATCAGCATCCAATGTATATATCCATTGTGGTGGGACAGAGCCCAGGGGATGGGAGTGATGGATGTGTTCTGGGTACAGGGCTACCTAGTTGGCTCCAGGTTGACCCTCGATGACCCTGACTCTTTCTTCCAGGCTTCATATGAGAATCCCCTCAGTTGTCCATGAGTGAAGATAGTCAAGTGGCAAGGGTTTTCTAAGGGACAAAAAAACTCGCCAAGCGAGAGATGTGAAGGGACCTGATTGATGTAGGCAATGCTTTGTCACAGATAAGTTAGCAGAGCAGTCGACTTGCACAGCACACCCAGGAGGAAAGTGGCAGGATGCAGATGTGCAACTGTCATGACCCTGTGAAAAATGATCACAATGCCCCTTTTACTCTCAGCTAGCGGAACTCCCCAAACCCCACTGTCCCTGTCCTATGTACTCATTACTTGAGCCACGTTTGTTCTATTTCCATCCATTCTAATCCTATTTTAATTTTCTCTGCAGATTGGTGGTATACAACTACCTATGGTAAGCATCCTCAGTGCTGGCTTAAGCATCCAAATCACTCCATAGTCAACCAGACTGGATGAATTCAGATGTTGAGATTGGTGTCTGACCTCACCTCCCAATCCAGTGTGTGTGGGGGTTCCCTTTAGCCACAAGAGTTATTTTTCCAGCCTCCTACCAGTTTGGAGATACGTCAGCCATGAAGTTTTTCCTTGCAATTGACAAGAACCCAGTTCAGCTCCTCTAAAGCTAGCAGAGAGCTCAACTCAATGGCTCTCACATTTAAGATATTTAGATCAGATATACCTCCAGGAACACTGGGATACAGAAGTTTCTAATCCTTTGTCATCCTGCTTTGTGTTTCTCTGAAGATTGGTGGGATACATCTCCCTAGGGCAAGCATCCTGCAGATCCTGAAAAGTATGCAAATTCTCCCAGTACTCAACTGGTTTCAGGGAAATTCTGAAATCCTGAGTTTGGCATCTGACCTCACCCCCTGGTCCTGTGGGAGGGAGGTCCTTTATTATCAGTCAACCTCCAGTTTGGAGATATATCAGTAAGTGATAGAGGAAACCAGCTTGGCTTCTCTTATCCTAGCGCAGAACTATTATATCAAAGTCACTCACATTTAAGATGTTTAGAGCAGGTGTACCTTCAGGAACTTCAAGTGTGGATGTTTCATGACTATCTGCCACCAGATTTTCTTCTCTCTCCTGTTTCTTATGTGGACGGGCTTCACCCTTGCTTTGCTTTCTGCATGTGAGAGGCAGTTGCCAACCCCAAGCCCCTGTGTCATAAGAGAAGGACTCTACTTGTGCCCTGATCACTGACTGGCATTTCCTGGAAAGAATCTAGGTAGCCTGTTTGAAAAAACTGCTAGAACCTTGTTCCTGTGTCTGATGGGCTGGTCAGGGTCCATATGCTCACCTTCATATTACCCTAGGTAATGGAGAGGAGTTGGCACTAGGCCCTACTGGAACCTCATGGAAAGACATTTTGACTGGTGTGTTTCATAGAAAGGATAGTTTGTCTGCCACAAAATCAGTGCAAAAGATTTGAGACATGAAGAGAACACTGCCCTGTTGAGTTTGGCCCTCTCCCAAGTACTATCTGCTGAGTGCAGCCCTGGCTTCCACAGCCCCCACACAGAGCCCTACCTCTCAATTGCTGTCTCAGCCTATGTTGGCCTCTGCTCTTGAACTGGCCTCTGGTCCAGTGTCAGGGTCTGAGTTGACAGTGCAGTATGGGTGGAAGAACTGAGAGGGTTGGATAGTCCCTCGTGCCTGGTTGCTTGTCTGCCTGACAGTGATATTCAACCTGCTGGATCCTAAGTCCTCAGCCACATTGAGGCAGACAATGGCAGTAGGACATAGGATTAGGCTCCCACAGGACTGAGAGGCTATGGCAGGCCATGGCTCTGTCTACTCAGGACCACATGGAGGCTTGATCTCAGGACGGATAGATAGGATGATGTTCTCTGATCTTTGATTCCGTTGCAACACCCATGTGCTTTGTGTCTGACTTGTGTTTCTTTCTCATAGCTACTCCACCCGAATCAACCATCCAGCCAGGTAAGTCTGTGCCACCGTATTTGGAATGTTTCTTTTCTCCTTTCCCATCCATCCCTTTTCTCTCCATTTCGGGTGAAGCATTGCTCCTTGAGGACCTTGTGGGCACATTTTGTGGTTCCCAGTCACTGAGCCTCTAACAGGCAGCTCTTACGTGGACACGGGATTCAAATGGCCCCATTTTCCCATCATCCATGAGTTATCATCTAATCCTTTCCCAGCATCCCAAGAGACTGTTGCCTACCAATTCAGAGAACTAGCCATGGGTGCCAAGAATTTCAATTGAAATGCTGTCTGGGGAGACAGCAGAGTGGGAGAAGGAGCCATAGGGAGCACTGATGTCTTCTTAGAGAGCCGTCAGAGCAGGCTGGACCCTTCCCAATGTTCAGCATTTGCATCACCCTCAGATTTATCACAATCCAATGTGTATATCCAAAGTGGTAGGGACAGAGCCCCAGGGATTTGAGACCACTATGAGAAGAAGGTGCTCTAGATACAGGGATATACAGCTGGCTCCATGTTGACCCTGAATGCTCCTGACTCCTTCTTCCAAGATTCCTGTGAGGATCTCCTGCGTCATCTATGAGTCAAGATAGACAAGTGGCAAAGGTTTCTAAGGGACAAGGGACATGCCAGGCTGAGAGATGTGGAGGGATCTGGCTGATGTACACAAGGTCTTTGCACCAGAAAAGGTATCAGAGCAGGAGGCTTGCACAGCCCCTCCCCCTGCAGGTGGAAGGGGGCAGGATGCAGGTGTGCAAGTGTCATGATGCCTGCCAAAATCTCTCATGATTCCCCCTTTCCCCTCCAGCTAGCAGAACTCACCAGACGCCACTGTCCCTGTCCCACTGACTCATCACTTGAGCCAAGCTTGGTTCTATTTCCAACCTTTCTAACCCTGCTTTGTGTTTCTCTGCATATCGGTGGTATACAACTACCAATGGTCAGCATCCTCAGTGCCTGCCTAAGTATCCAGATTCACACCATAGTCAGCCCGACTGGATGAAACTCCAGATTGTTGAGTGTAGTGTCTGACCTCACCTCCCCATCCAGTGTGTGTGTGGGTTCCCTTTAGCCACAAGAGTTATTTTTCCAGCCTCCTACCAGTTTGGGGAGATGTCAGTCATGACGTTTTTGTTTGCATTTGACAAGAACCCAGTTCAGCTCCTCTAAAGCTAGCAGAGAGCTCAACTCAATGGCTCTCACATGTAAGATATTTAGATCAGATATACCTCCAGGAACACTGGGATACAGAAGTTTCTAATCCTTTGTCATCCTGCTTTGTGTTTCTCTGAAGATTGGTGGGATACAACTCCCTAGGGCAAGCATCCTGCACATCCTGAAAAGTATGCAAATTCTCCCAGTACTCAACTGGTTTCAGGGAAATTCTGAAATCCTGAGTTTGGCATCTGACCTCACCCCCTGGTCCTGTGGGAGGGAGGTCCTTTATCCAAATGTGATTATTATCAGTCAACCACCAGTTTGGAGATATATCAGTAAGTGATAGAGGAAACCAGCTTGGCTTCTCTTATCCTAGCACAGAACTATTATATCAAAGTCACTCACATTTAAGATGTTTCGAGCAGGTGTACCTTCAGGAACGTCAGGTGTGGATGTTTCATGAGTATCTGCCGCCAGATTTTCTTCTCTCTCCTGTTTCTTATATGGACGGGCTTCACCCTTGCTTTGCTTTCTGAATGTGAGAGGCAGTTGCCAGCCTTAAGCCCCTGTGTCATAGAAGGACTCTGCTTGTGCCCAGAGGGCTGGCTGACATTTCCTGTGAGGACTTTAGATAGTCTGCTTGGCAATACTTGCTTCAATGGGACCATGTTCCTGTGTCTGATGGGCTGGTCAGGGTCCATATGCCCACCTTCGTATTCTGCCCGGGGAAATGGAGAGGAGTTGGCTCTAGTTCCCACTTGAACGTCACAGAAAAGGTTTTGACTTGTGTGTTCCACAGAAAGGATAGTTTGTCTACAACAAAATCAGTGCAAGAGAATTGAGACATGAAGAGAACACTGCCCTGTTGAGTTTGGCCCTCTCCCAAGTACTATCTGCTGAGTGCAGCCCTGGCTTCCACAGCCCCCACACAGAGCCCTCCCTCTCAATAGGTGTCTCAGCCTATGTTGGCCTCTGCTCTTGAACTGGCCTCTGGTCCAGTGTCAGGGTCTGAGTTGACAGTGCAGTATGGGTGGAAGAACTGAAAGGTCTGGATAGTCCCTCGTGCCTGGCTGCTTGTCTTCCTTGTAGACTGTAGGAATCTCAGCTCATGCTAAGTACACCCTCCAGTGAGACTGAGATCATGGATTCAGTGCCCCAGCACTAGAGAAAAGGCCAAAAATTAATGCTTTTCTGCCCTTTCAGGGTCTGTGATTACTCTAAATATAAAACGTACCAATTTACTAGGTAGTTGAGACTTCTTAGTTTAATGATTGCTACAAGCATCAGTTATTTAGTTCCAGAGTTTCTTATCGCCTTAATGAATATCCCATACCCTGAACTAGTCCAACCCGTACCTGTGTTCCCCCAGCTCTCACCTGGCTGCCTTCTTTGTCTAGATTTGCATTTTCTGAACATTTCCTGCGAATGGAGGTAGCCATCATGTTGCCTTTTGTGACTGGCTTCTTTCAGCCAGCCAGCAGACTTTTCTCAGAACTCACCACAAAGAAGTGTGTAAACTTTGGCAACATGTATCCCCACCCATATTATGATCCCATTCATCTGTTGATGGACAGATGAAGTGGAGTGTTTCCATCCCTGACTATGTTGAATCATCTTCCCGGACCTTCTGTGCACATGATTTTGTCAAACACCTATTTCCAACTCCTCTGAGTGAGTATCTAGGAGTGAAATTGCGAGTCACATGATGATTATATATTTCCGTTTTGAGGAAACAAAGAAATGTTTAGCATAGCAGCTGTACCAATTCAGGTTTCCCTAGGTGGCATTGGAGAGCTCTGGTTTCTCCACATCCTCACCAACACTTCTTCTGTGTCTTTTATTTTAGCCATCTTGTAGGCAGGAGGTACTTTCTCACCATGTGTAGGATTTTTATCTCCTGCAAGGATACTTATGGTGGGGATGTGTTCACTTGGTCGATGCACGTGTCTCTCTTCTTTGTAGAGCAGAGTCCTCACTTTATAGACCCTTGAGGCCCTAGGACCAGACTACTGTCAGTGCCACTGTCTAGCTCATGGCAGAAAGAAGGCAGGATACATAGGAGACTGAGGAAACGTAATGTGTGGTCTCCTGCTTAACTTAGAAAATGCCCATTTTGCAAGGAGGCCTAATGCTACCATGTTTTGTTACTTTTCTGCCTCCAGAGTCCTAGGCAGCACTATGTATGCACAGCTAAGATGAGTGATAGTTACTCCTGCCCATCTTCTTGATAATCAGAGGATTGTTGAGATGCAGTACAAGCATGGGGCTTGAGAGAACAGGATCAAGTGGTCAGCAGAAAGGGATCCTTCAGAACAAGCCTTGGGCTCGGGAGAAGGGTCTGTGATCAGGACCGTTGGGTGAAAGTAGACTCTCTGAACACTAGGACCTAGGACTGCTCCTTCTTGGAGGCTGGATGGATCTTTGGGGCTGAAGCACACGTTCTGGGTGGTCTCAATGGTCCATGTCAGACTACCGGCTCCTCATATTCTCCCTTGCATTGTGGGACCAGCCTTAGGATTTCAAATCCTGATATGGTGTGCAATCAGTTGTTACATGCATACATCAGCTGACACTCGGGGGGTAACATCAAGTAGCCCCTTAAGGATGATGAGGAGCAAGATTCTGAGACCCCTGTTGCTGGGGAACATTAATTGAAACCAGAACTTGTGTCCCCTGAAAGGAATTATCTTACAATCAGAGTACAGGAGTTCTTCCTTCAAAACCAGAAAAATTTCCTGTCTCCCACTAGAGACTGATTCGGGGTTGGCCCTGAGGCTGGTGAATGGAGGTGACCGGTGTCAGGGCCGCGTGGAGGTCCTGTACAGAGGCTCATGGGGCACCGTGTGTGATGACGGCTGGGACACGAATGATGCCAACGTGGTCTGCAGGCAACTGGGCTGTGGCTGGGCCACCTCGGCCCCACACAATGCCCACTTTGGTCAGGGATCTGGCCCGATTGTGCTGGACGACGTGAGCTGTTCTGGGTATGAGTCCTACCTGTGGAGCTGTAGCCACAGTGGCTGGAATTCACACAACTGTGGGCACTATGAGGACGCAAGTGTCATCTGTTCAGGTGGGTCCTTACAATGCTGGCCCTCTGTTTCTGTTTGTTATTTTTTTCTAGATAAAACTCATTTCTTTCACTGTTATTTCATATTCCTGAGTGTCATGGAAGGGCAGGGCTTTCTCCCATAGCTTGAGAGGAAGCTGCATCACCCATCATCCTGACGTACATCAGTTTTTCAGGTGGATCATAGCACCTTCTTTAAAGTGCCGGTGGAGGAGTCCTGTTTGAATGGGCATAATGGTTTAGAGACCAAATTCCTGCCACACTGTTCCTTGTGGGATCCTGCCCCTGAGGGTATTTACCAGCTCTACTCCTCAGGACCACTCCCCGCAAGTCTTTCTTAGTTCTAGCGGGGACAGACCCTCAGCACTTCTGTTTGTCTGAAGCCTGAGAGGCCTCTTTCTGCACATCGTTCACAGACTGATGATGTGTCCTCTTACTTTGCAGCATCTACTGGAAACCCTCCCAATACGACAGGTGAGTAGCTGTGCCCAGCCCAGCATGAATCATGTCTGATATTTGACTCTCATGTTTCTAGAAGTTGGAAGAGAGGACGAGGCTCTCCCCTTGGAGGACTCTGGTATTTGCTACAGTGACCAGCAACTAAGTCCCTAGGGTGTTGGCTCCTAAGTTGAGACAACTGGCCCATCTGTATCCTCTGCCCCTCTCTGCTCTGAGGGTTTACTCATAAGTCTGTAGTGGAAGAGCATTTGATCCCCTCTGTTCATATCAGATAAAGTAAAAGTTCAAGTCAGAATTGGGGTTGTCTGAGAAATACACACCAACAGAACTCCTACCAGTGCTTGCGTGTTCCTGAATTCCTTCATGTTGAGAGAGGCATCCTTAAAGTGTTTTCTGCCACACGGTGGAAATTCCACTCAGTGCCGAGTATGCTGGGAAGTACTAGCGCCATACTCCAAGCCATCTGGCCCATCCACAGCGTAAAGTGGAATTGCCCAGACTCTGAAAAGTTCATCAGGAAAAGATAGAATTGACCTTTTCTTACCAAACTAATGAGCACAGAGTGAAAACTTTTCCACTAAAGTCCTGAAATTACTTCATTTTCTTTTTAGATTGGTGGCACCCTTCATCTACAACCACTTATGGTAGGTATCATATGTTTCCATCTAAGGACACGGGGTTATCATCTCCAGATAGGCTGTCCATGCAGTAGAGGCCTGTAAATGCACAGGCTGCTTGACCTTGTGCATGTAAACTACACAGACCTGGCCCGCCATACACTGCACCCAAGATATACGCACACACACAGGCTGCCTCTCCCTCGAGACATGCAGCCTTTTAATCCTTCCTGCCTTGTGGGTAACTTTTGTTTCAATAAGGAGATCTACTCCCCTTCTTTTAAAGAAATCGAAGATATTACTTGGGTTACCACAAAAGTTCCGCAAGAAGGGAGGCAGACAGTAAATGGATAATTTCACAACTAATCAACTCTTTACAAGTAAATTTTCCATCCTGGAATGGCTATTGCTCAACAGCTTTCCTTCATGCCTAAGAACTGAAATGGCCACTTGTGGATGTCCTTGAATGTTTTCTTCCCATCAACTTAATTGGCTGCCTTTGATCTCATTACAGAGCTATGACCCCCAACTTGTTAGCTAGTTCCCCATTGCTGAGCCTGACCCCCTACCAGGACCAAACTACCTGTAAAGACTGAGACCATTGCCCCTGAGCTAGTGGACTCCGAGCTATTTCAGGCTGTGTCCAAACTCATTCTTGCTGTTCCCAAATGGAGATAGTGCAATGACTTTCGTGGCCTGTTTTGAGCCTGGCAGTGATATTCAACCTGCTGGATCCTAAGTCCTCAGCCACATTGAGGCAGACAATGGCAGTAGGACATAGGATTAGGCTCCCACAGGACTGAGAAGCTATGGCAGGCCATGGTCTGTCTACTCAGGACCACATGGAGGCTTGATCTCAGGACGGATAGATAGGATGATGTTCTCTGATCTTTGATTCCGTTGCAACACCCATGTGCTTTGTGTCTGACTTGTGTTTCTTTCTCATAGCTACTCCACCCGAATCAACCATCCAGCCAGGTAAGTCTGTGCCACCGTATTTGGAATGTTTCTTTTCTCCTTTCCCATCCATCCCTTTTCTCTCCATTTCGGGTGAATCATTGCTCCTTGAGGACCTTGTGGGCACATTTTGTGGTTCCCAGTCACTGAGCCTCTAACAGGCAGCTCTTACGTGGACACGGGATTCAAATGGCCCCATTTTCCCATCATCCATGAGTTATCATCTAATCCTTTCCCAGCATCCCAAGAGACTGTTGCCTACCAATTCAGAGAACTAGCCATGGGTGCCAAGAATTTCAATTGAAATGCTGTCTGGGGAGACAGCAGAGTGGGAGAAGGAACCATAGGGAGCACTGATGTCTTCTTAGAGAGCCGTCAGAGCAGGCTGGACCCTTCCCAATGTTCAGCATTTGCATCACCCTCAGATTTATCACAATCCAATGTGTATATCCAAAGTGGTAGGGACAGAGCCCCAGGGATTTGAGACCACTATGAGAAGAAGGTGCTCTAGATACAGGGATATACAGCTGGCTCCATGTTGACCCTGAATGCTCCTGACTCCTTCTTCCAAGATTCCTGTGAGGATCTCCTGCGTCATCTATGAGTCAAGATAGACAAGTGGCAAAGGTTTCTAAGGGACAAGGGACATGCCAGGCTGAGAGATGTGGAGGGATCTGGCTGATGTACACAAGGTCTTTGCACCAGAAAAGGTATCAGAGCAGGAGGCTTGCACAGCCCCGCCCCCCGCAGGTGGAAGGGGGCAGGATGCAGGTGTGCAAGTGTCATGATGCCTGCCAAAAACTCTCATGATTCCCCCTTTCCCCTCCAGCTAGCAGAACTCACCAGACGCCACTGTCCCTGTCCCACTGACTCATCACTTGAGCCAAGCTTGGTTCTATTTCCAACCTTTCTAACCCTGCTTTGTGTTTCTCTGCATATCGGTGGTATACAACTACCAATGGTCAGCATCCTCAGTGCCTGCCTAAGTATCCAGATTCACACCATAGTCAGCCCGACTGGATGAAACTCCAGATTGTTGAGTGTAGTGTCTGACCTCACCTCCCCATCCAGTGTGTGTGGGGGTTCCCTTTAGCCACAAGAGTTATTTTTCCAGCCTCCTACCAGTTTGGGGAGATGTCAGTCATGACGTTTTTGTTTGCATTTGACAAGAACCCAGTTCAGCTCCTCTAAAGCTAGCAGAGAGCTCAACTCAATGGCTCTCACATGTAAGATATTTAGATCAGATATACCTCCAGGAACACTGGGATACAGAAGTTTCTAATCCTTTGTCATCCTGCTTTGTGTTTCTCTGAAGATTGGTGGGATACAACTCCCTAGGGCAAGCATCCTGCACATCCTGAAAAGTATGCAAATTCTCCCAGTACTCAACTGGTTTCAGGGAAATTCTGAAATCCTGAGTTTGGCATCTGACCTCACCCCCTGGTCCTGTGGGAGGGAGGTCCTTTATCCAAACGTGATTATTATCAGTCAACCACCAGTTTGGAGATATATCAGTAAGTGATAGAGGAAACCAGCTTGGCTTCTCTTATCCTAGCACAGAACTATTATATCAAAGTCCTCACATTTAAGATGTTTAGAGCAGGTGTACCTTCAGGAACTTCAGGTGTGGATGTTTCATGACTATCTGCCGCCAGATTTTCTTCTCTCTCCTGTTTCTTATGTGGACGGGCTTCACCCTTGCTTTGCTTACTCCATGTGAGGGGCAGTTGCCACCCCAAGCCCCTGTGTCACCAGGAGAAAGGTCTTCACTAGTCCCTGGTCTCTGGCTGACATATCCTGGAATGAGTTTCAACAGTCTGTTTGGCAATACCTGCTTCACTAGAACCACGTCCCTGTGCTCTGTGGGCTGGTCATCTGGGTCCATATGCCCACCTTCATATTCCCCAGGGGAGAGGATGAGGAAATGGCTCTAGGCCCTCCTTGAACCTCATGGAAAGAGGTTTAACTGGTTTGTTTAATAAAAGGAATGGTGTCAGGGCAAGAGATTTGAGACATGAAGAGGACACTCCCCTGTCAGAGACTGACCCTCTCCCAAGGTCTCCCTGCTGTGTGCTGCCCAGGCTCCTAGAGTCCCCACCCAGAGCCTTGCCCCTCTGTGAGAAAATCAGCCCACATTGGCCCTTGCTCAAGCTGACCTCTGTCCCAGCATGAGGGTCTGAGTTGCTAGAGCAGTATCTATGTGGGAAGTGAGAGGGCTGGATGGCCCCAAGACCTGGTGCTTGTATTCCTTTGGGATGGTAGGAGTCTCAGCTCATGCTAGTTACATCCTCCAGTGAGACTAGGATCATGGGACTCAGTGACCCAAGACTGGAGAAAAGTCAGAGTTATTGCTTTTCTGCCCTCTCATCATCTGTGCTTCTCCCTATGTAAGTGTTAGCATTGTACTGTGTGCTGTGGAGAGGCTTTTAGGCTACTGACGGAATGCTACAGCCCTCAACAACAACACGGTACCAGAGTTTCTCACCACATCTAATGGATATCTCATTCCCTGAACCGGTCACATCCCAATCTACTTTCCCTTGACCATCTGCTCTCTGCCTTGCCTCTCTCTTCTCTCTGGATTCGTCAGTTCTGGACATTTCCTGTGAAAGGAAGCAGCTATCAGGTGGTCTTTTGTGACAGGCTTCTTTCAGGCCACAGACTTTCTCAAGGTCCACCATGAAGGGGCGTGTAGACATTGGCAACATGCATCTCCACCCATATATGAATCCCCTTCACCTGTTGCCAGACGTGTTTACTGTTTGATCTTTGGGTATTTTCAATAGTATTCCCAGCAACATATGTATCTATCTATCTATCTATCTATCTATCCATCTACCTAATTTATATATATATATAAATTACCTATTTCTATTATTTGGGTTATATCTAGGAGTGGGAATGCGGTTGATATGATGATTTTCTGTTTACATTTTGTGGATGCCCAGAAGTGTTTAGGGTAGCAGATGGACCAAATTCGGTTTCCCCCTGGAGCTTCTGAGGGTTCCGCTTTCTCCACATCCTCGCCAACACTTCTTCATTCTCTTTTATTGTAGTCATCTAGTGGGCGGGAGGTGCTCTTTCACTGTGGTTAGGACTTGCATCTCCTGCAGGCTAGTGATGGTGGGGGTATGTTCATGAGCTTGCTGCACGTGTCCTTCTTCTTCAAAGAGCAGAGCCCTCACGTTTTAGACACCTGAAGGTCTGAGGACCAGGTATGGTCAGTGCGCGGGGCCAGCCCTTTGGGTAGTGAAGGCAGGGTCCAAGGGAGACTGAGGAATCATGCTGTGTCATCTAGTACTGAATGTGGCAAGTGACCTTCCTGCAAGGAGGCCTAATGCTACTACGTTTTGTTTCTTTTCTGCCACCCAGAGGCCACCACAGCTCTAAGTATGCACAGCTCCAATTCAGTGACAGTTACTACCACCCATTGTCACAATTATCAGAGGATTGTTTAAGATTCAGTACAAGCCTGGGGCTGGAGAGAACAAGAGCAAATGATCATCGGAAAAAGATCCTTCAGCCCAAGCTTTGGGTCCAGGAGGAGCGTCCCTGATATAGGACAGTGGGGTGAAGGTAGACTCTCCGAACACTACGATGTAGGACAGCATCGTGGCTGCTGGTGGCTGCTGTGTTGGATCCCTGGGCCTGAAGCAAGTGTTCAGGGTGGTCCAGTCGTCCGATGTGAGGAAGCGGGCTTCTACTTTCCCCTTGTATATGGGGTTCAGGATTGAAATCCTGACATTGTGGACAACCATCAGTGAACATGTGTTAGTCCACTGACATTCAAGGATAGCATCAAACGGGCCCTTGAGTTGGAATGAGGTTGAAGGCGTTTAGGAGAGTCCTGTTGCTGGGGAACATTAATTGAACCCACAGCATGCACCCCCTGAAGGGAATGGTCCAGTACTGAGAGTGCAGGAGTTCTTCCTTCAAGGACACAGAGAAAGACTGTTTTCCTGTCTTCTGCCAGGGACCGAATCGGGTTTGGCCCTGAGGCTGGTGAACGGAGGTGACCGGTGTCAGGGCCGCGTAGAGGTCCTGTACGGAGGCTCGTGGGGCACCGTGTGTGATGACGACTGGGACACCAGTGATGCCAACGTGGTCTGCAGGCAGCTGGGCTGTGGCTGGGCCACCTCGGCCCCAGGTTATGCCCGCTTTGGTCAGGGCTCAGGCCCGATTGTGCTGGACAATGTGCGCTGCTCTGGGCACGAGTCCTACCTGTGGAGCTGCCCCCACAATGGCTGGAACTCACACAACTGTGGACACTCAGAAGATGCAGGTGTCATCTGCTCAGGTGAACCTCGAAAATCCCAGGTCCCCATTCTTAGTGATCTTTCCATCTGATAATTATACGGGTGCCCCCATGACTCTCTCCCGGATGTGCTGTGCCTTGCCAGCTTTCCTGGGGACAACTGGTTCCCTGTAATGGAACATTAGGGGCAACTCCCTCCCGTGTGGACCTGTATTGCTTTGGAGCCTCAATGGCACAGGAGGTGAAGAAGACCATCCGTCATGCAGTGGGCAGTGGCTATGTGCCCTTTCTGTCAGTAAGACCATCTGCTCAGTCTACATCCTATTTCCCAGGGCGTTACTCCTCAAGGCACAGGTTTTGGGAATTTGGTTGTAAACTGAACTACCTTCACTCCATGGTTTGTTATTCTGGGTCCTCCTTAAAGCCAATTCAGAGAACAGGATGGCAGTTTCAATTGCCAGTTCTGAGGGCAGTGAAGAGCACTTGGGAAGTGGGGAAGGTGCAGGAAACGGCAGCTCACTAGAACATGGAATGACAAAGAAATACATAGGACTATGGGGACCAAGTTGACCTTCTACAGTAATCCTAAAAAAGCCTGTAAACACTGGGAGCATAGCACCTGACTGATGGAATGGGGGTCTCAATAGGCTAACTGCCCAGATTCATTCTTGCTGTTCCCACTTGCTAATAGCAAAATGGCTTTGGTGGCCTGTCCTGACCTGGCAGTGACATTCCACCTCCTGAATGTCAGCATTCAGGCCCACCATGGCAGGCAAGGGGAGTGGGACATAGGGTGGGGCTCCCACAGGACTGAGAGATGATGGCAGGCCATGGCCCTGTGTATTCAGGAGCTCATGGAGGCTAGATCTCAGTAGGTAGGGGATGAATTTCCTTGACCACTGATCCAGTTGGAACAGAAGTGTGCTTTGTTTCTGACTCCTGTTTCCTTCTTTTTCACAGATGCTGTCTCTCAATCCACACCCCAGCCAGGTGAGTCTTTGGTGACCCTACTTGGAATGTCCGTTTTTGCCTATCCCATCCATCCCTCTTCTTCCCATTTGGGAGGAAGCTACTGCTCTTTTGAGAACTTATGGGCATATTTTGTGTCCCACCCAGTCACTGAGTCTCCATCAGGCTGCTCTTAAGTAGACATGGCGCTCATGAGTTTTCACCTAGTCCTTCCACAGTTGCAGGAGAGAGCTGACCACAAGTTCAGAGACCAGGCCATGGGTGCCTTGAATTTCAGCTGTATGCAGCTTGGGCTGACAAGTTGAGTGGGAGAATGGAACCTGATGACCACTTATGTCTTCTTGAAGGGCCATCAGAGCAGGCTGGATCCTCTCCACAGCTCAGGGCTTACAAGATCCTCAGATTCATCAGCATCCAATGTATATATCCATAGTGGTGGGACAGAGCCCAGGGGATGGGAGTGATGGATGTGTTCTGGGTACAGGGCTACCTAGTTGGCTCCAGGTTGACCCTCGATGACCCTGACTCTTTCTTCCAGGCTTCATATGAGAATCCCCTCAGTTGTCCATGAGTGAAGATAGACAAGTGGCAAGGGTTTTCTAAGGGACAAAAAAACTCGCCAAGCGAGAGATGTGAAGGGACCTGATTGATTAGGCAATGCTTTGTCACAGATAAGTTAGCAGAGCAGTCGACTTGCACAGCACACCCAGGAGGAAAGTGGCAGGATGCAGATGTGCAACTGTCATGACCCTGTGAAAATGATCACAATGCCCCTTTTACTCTCAGCTAGCAGAACTCCCCAAACCCCACTGTCCCTGTCCTATGTACTCATTACTTGAGCCACGTTTGTTCTATTTCCATCCATTCTAATCCTATTTTAATTTTCTCTGCAGATTGGTGGTATACAACTACCTATGGTAAGCATCCTCAGTGCTGGCTTAAGCATCCAAATCACTCCATAGTCAACCAGACTGGATGAATTCAGATGTTGAGATTGGTGTCTGACCTCACCTCCCAATCCAGTGTGTGGGGGGGTTCCCTTTAGCCACAAGAGTTATTTTTCCAGCCTCCTACCAGTTTGGAGATACGTCAGCCATGAAGTTTTTCCTTGCAAATGACAAGAACCCAGTTCAGCTCCTCTAAAGCTAGCAGAGAGCTCAACTCAATGGCTCTCACATGTAAGATATTTAGATCAGATATACCTCCAGGAACACTGGGATACAGAAGTTTCTAATCCTTTGTCATCCTGCTTTGTGTTTCTCTGAAGATTGGTGGGATACAACTCCCTAGGGCAAGCATCCTGCACATCCTGAAAAGTATGCAAATTCTCCCAGTACTCAACTGGTTTCAGGGAAATTCTGAAATCCTGAGTTTGGCATCTGACCTCACCCCCTGGTCCTGTGGGAGGGAGGTCCTTTATTATCAGTCAACCTCCAGTTTGGAGATATATCAGTAAGTGATAGAGGAAACCAGCTCGGCTTCTCTTATCTTAGCGCAGAACTATTATATCAAAGTCCTCACATTTAAGATGTTTCGAGCAGGTGTACCTTCAGGAACGTCAGGTGTGGATGTTTCATGACTATCTGCCGCCAGATTTTCTTCTCTCTCCTGTTTCTTATGTGGACGGGCTTCACCCTTGCTTTGCTTTCTGCATGTGAGAGGCAGTTGCCAACCCCAAGCCCCTGTGTCATAAGAGAAGGACTCTACTTGTGCCCTGATCACTGACTGGCATTTCCTGGAAAGAATCTAGGTAGCTTGTTTGTCAAAAACTGCTAGAACCTTGTTCCTGTGTCTGATGGGCTGGTCAGGGTCCATATGCTCCCCTTCATATTACCCTAGGTAATGGAGAGGAGTTGGCACTAGGCCCTACTGGAACCTCATGGAAAGACATTTTGACTGGTGTGTTTCATAGAAAGGATAGTTTGTCTGCCACAAAATCAGTGCAAAAGATTTGAGACATGAAGAGAACACTGCCCTGTTGAGTTTGGCCCTCTCCCAAGTACTATCTGCTGAGTGCAGCCCTGGCTTCCACAGCCCCCACACAGAGCCCTCCCTCTCAATTGCTGTCTCAGCCTATGTTGGCCTCTGCTCTTGAACTGGCCTCTGGTCCAGTCTCAGGGTCTGAGTTGACAGTGCAGTATGGGTGGAAGAACTGAGAGGGTTGGATAGTCCCTCGTGCCTGGTTGCTTGTCTGCCTGACAGTGATATTCAACCTGCTGGATCCTAAGTCCTCAGCCACATTGAGGCAGACAATGGCAGTAGGACATAGGATTAGGCTCCCACAGGACTGAGAGGCTATGGCAGGCCATGGCTCTGTCTACTCAGGACCACATGGAGGCTTGATCTCAGGACGGATAGATAGGATGATGTTCTCTGATCTTTGATTCCGTTGCAACACCCATGTGCTTTGTGTCTGACTTGTGTTTCTTTCTCATAGCTACTCCACCCGAATCAACCATCCAGCAAGGTAAGTCTGTGCCACCGTATTTGGAATGTTTCTTTTCTCCTTTCCCATCCATCCCTTTTCTCTCCATTTCGGGTGAATCATTGCTCCTTGAGGACCTTGTGGGCACATTTTGTGGTTCCCAGTCACTGAGCCTCTAACAGGCAGCTCTTACGTGGACACGGGATTCAAATGGCCCCATTTTCCCATCATCCATGAGTTATCATCTAATCCTTTCCCAGCATCCCAAGAGACTGTTGCCTACCAATTCAGAGAACTAGCCATGGGTGCCAAGAATTTCAATTGAAATGCTGTCTGGGGAGACAGCAGAGTGGGAGAAGGAGCCATAGGGAGCACTGATGTCTTCTTAGAGAGCCGTCAGAGCAGGCTGGATCCTTCCCAATGTTCAGCATTTGCATCACCCTCAGATTTATCACAATCCAATGTGTATATCCAAAGTGGTAGGGACAGAGCCCCAGGGATTTGAGACCACTATGAGAAGAAGGTGCTCTAGATACAGGGATATACAGCTGGCTCCATGTTGACCCTGAATGCTCCTGACTCTTTCTTCCAAGATTCCTGTGAGGATCTCCTATGTCATCTATGAGTCAGGATAGACAAGTGGCAAAGGTTTCTAAGGGACAAGGGACATGCCAGGCTGAGAGATCTGGAGGGATCTGGCTGATGTACACAAGGTCTTTGCACCAGAAAAGGTATCAGAGCAGGAGGCTTACACAGCCCCCCCGCACCCGCAGGTGGAAGGGGGCAGGATGCAGGTGTGCAAGTGTCATGATGCCTGCCAAAATCTCTCATGATTCCCCCTTTCCCCTCCAGCTAGCAGAACTCACCAGACGCCACTGTCCCTGTCCCACTGACTCATCACTTGAGCCAAGCTTGGTTCTATTTCCAACCTTTCTAACCCTGCTTTGTGTTTCTCTGCATATCGGTGGTATACAACTACCAATGGTCAGCATCCTCAGTGCCTGCCTAAGTATCCAGATTCACACCATAGTCCGCCCGACTGGATGAAACTCCAGATTGTTGAGTGTAGTGTCTGACCTCACCTCCCCATCCAGTGTGTGTGTGGGTTCCCTTTAGCCACAAGAGTTATTTTTCCAGCCTCCTACCAGTTTGGAGATACGTCAGCCATGAAGTTTTTCCTTGCAATTGACAAGAACCCAGTTCAGCTCCTCTAAAGCTAGCAGAGAGCTCAACTCAATGGCTCTCACATGTAAGATATTTAGATCAGATATACCTCCAGGAACACTGGGATACAGAAGTTTCTAATCCTTTGTCATCCTGCTTTGTGTTTCTCTGAAGATTGGTGGGATACAACTCCCTAGGGCAAGCATCCTGCAGATCCTGAAAAGTATGCAAATTCTCCCAGTACTCAACTGGTTTCAGGGAAATTCTGAAATCCTGAGTTTGGCATCTGACCTCACCCCTGGTCCTGTGGGAGGGAGGTCCTTTATTATCAGTCAACCTCCAGTTTGGAGATATATCAGTAAGTGATAGAGGAAACCAGCTCGGCTTCTCTTATCCTAAGCACAGAACTATTATATCAAAGTCCTCACATTTAAGATGTTTCGAGCAGGTGTACCTTCAGGAACTTCAGGTGTGGATGTTTCATGACTATCTGCCGCCAGATTTTCTTCTCTCTCCTGTTTCTTATGTGGACGGGCTTCACCCTTGCTTTGCTTACTCCATTTGAGGGGCAGTTGCCAATCCCAAGCCCCTGTGTCACCAGGAGAAAGGTCTTCACTAGTCCCTGGTCTCTGGCTGACATATCCTGGAATGAGTTTCAACAGTCTGTTTGGCAATACCTGCTTCACTAGAACCATGTCCCTGTGCTCTGTGGGCTGGTCATCTGGGTCCATATGCCCACCTTCATATTCCCCAGGGGAGAGGATGAGGAAATGGCTCTAGGCCCTCCTTGAACCTCATGGAAAGAGGTTTTTAACTGGTTTGTTTAATAAAAGGAATGGTGTCAGGGCAAGAGATTTGAGACATGAAGAGGGACACTCCCCTGTCAGAGCCTGACCCTCTCCCAAGGACTCCCTGCTGTGTGCTGCCCAGGCTCCTAGAGTCCCCACCCAGAGCCTTGCCCCCTCTGTGAGAATATCAGCCCACATTGGCCCTTGCTCAAGCTGACCTCTGTCCCCAGCATGAGGGTCTGAGTTGCTAGAGCAGTATCTATGTGGGAAGTGAGAGGGCTGGATGGCCCCAAGACCTGGTGCTTGTATTCCTTTGGGATGGTAGGAGTCTCAGCTCATGCTAGTTACATCCTCCAGTGAGACTAGGATCATGGGACTCAGTGACCCCAAGACTGGAGAAATGTCAGAGTTATTGCTTTTCTGCCCTCTCATCATCTGTGCTTCTCCCTATGTAAGTGTTAGCATTGTACTGTGTGCTGTGGAGAGGCTTTTAGGCTACTGACGGAATGCTACAGCCCTCAACAACAACACAGTACCAGAGTTTCTCACCACATCTAATGGATATCTCATTCCCTGAACCGGTCACATCCCAATCTACTTTCCCTTGACCATCTGCTCTCTGCCTTGCCTCTCTCTTCTCTCTGGATTCGTCAGTTCTGGACATTTCCTGTGAATGGAAGCAGCTATCAGGTGGTCTTTTGTGACAGGCTTCTTTCAGGCCACAGACTTTCTCAAGGTTCCACCATGAAGGGGCGTGTAGACATTGGCAACATGCATCTCCACCCATATATGAATCCCCTTCACCTGTTGCCAGATGTGTTTACTGTTTGATCTTTGGGTATTTTCAATAGTATTCCCAGCAACATATGTATCTATCTATCTATCTATCTATCTACCTAATTTATATATATATAAATTACCTATTTCTATTATTTGGGGTTATATCTAGGAGTGGGAATGCGGTTGATATGATGATTGTCTGTTTACATTTTGTGGATGCCCAGAAGTGTTTAGGGTAGCAGATGGACCCAAATTCGGTTTCCCCCTGGAGCTTCTGAGGGTTCCGCTTTCTCCACATCCTCGCCAACACTTCTTCATTTTCTTTTATTGTAGTCATCTAGTGGGCGGGAGGTGCTCTTTCACTGTGGTTAGGACTTGCATCTCCTGCAGGCTAGTGATGGTGGGGGTATGTTCATGAGCTTGCTGCACGTGTCCTTCTTCTTCAAAGAGCAGAGCCCTCACGTTTTAGACACCTGAAGGTCTGAGGACCAGGTATGGTCAGTGCGCGGGGCCAGCCCTTTGGGTAGTGAAGGCAGGGTCCAAGGGAGACTGAGGAATCATGCTGTGTCATCTAGTACTGAATGTGGCAAGTGACCTTCCTGCAAGGAGGCCTAATGCTACTACGTTTTGTTTCTTTTCTGCCACCCAGAGGCCACCACAGCTCTAAGTATGCACAGCTCCAATTCAGTGACAGTTACTACTACCCATTGTCACGATTATCAAGGAATGTTTAAGATTCAGTACAAGCCTGGGGCTGGAGAGAACAAGAGCAATGATCATCGGAAAAAGATCCTTCAGCCCAAGCTTTGGGTCCAGGAGGAGCGTCCCTGATATAGGACAGTGGGGTGAAGGTAGACCTTCCGAACACTACGATGTAGGACAGCATCGTGGCTGCTGGTGGCTGCTGTGTTGGATCCCTGGGCCTGAAGCAAGTGTTCAGGGTGGTCCAGTGGTCCGATGTGAGGAAGCGGGCTTCTACTTTCCCTTGTATATGGGGCTCAGGATTGAAATCCTGACGTTGTGGACAACCATCAGTGAACATGTGTTAGTCCACTGACATTCAAGGATAGCATCAAACGGGCCCTTGAGTTGGAATGAGGTTGAAGGCGTTTAGGAGAGTCCTGTTGCTGGGGAACATTAATTGAACCCACAGCATGCACCCCCTGAAGGGAATGGTCCAGTACTGAGAGTGCAGGAGTTCTTCCTTCAAGGACACAGAGAAAGACTGTTTTCCTGTCTTCTGCCAGGGACCGAATCGGGTTTGGCCCTGAGGCTGGTGAATGGAGGTGACCGGTGTCAGGGCCGCGTAGAGGTCCTGTACGGAGGCTCGTGGGGCACCGTGGTGATGACGACTGGGACAACCAGTGATGCCAACGTGGTCTGCAGGCAGCTGGGCTGTGGCTGGGCCACCTCGCCCCAGGTTATGCCCGCTTTGGTCAGGGCTCAGGCACGATTGTGCTGGACAATGTGCGCTGCTCTGGGCACGAGTCCTACCTGTGGAGCTGCCCCCACAATGGCTGGAACTCACACAACTGTGGACACTCAGAAGATGCAGGTGTCATCTGCTCAGGTGAACCTCGAAATCCCAGGTCCCCATTCTTAGTGATCTTTCCATCTGATAATTATACGGGTGCCCCCATGACTCTCTCCCGGATGTGCTGTGGCCTTGCCAGCTTTCCTTCCCCTGGGGGACAACTGGTTCCCTGTAATGGAACATTAGGGCAACTCCACTCCCGTGTGGACCTGTATTGCTTTGGAGCCTCCATGGCACAGGAGGTGAAGAAGACCATCCGTCATGCAGTGGGCAGTGGCTATGTGCCCTTTCTGTCAGTAAGACCATCTGCTCAGTCTACATCCTATTTCCCCAGGGCGTTACTCCTCAAGGCACAGGTTTGGGAATTTGGTTGTAAACTGAACTACCTTCACTCCATGGTTTGTTATTCTGGGTCCTCCTTAAAGCCAATTCAGAGAACAGGATGGCAGTTTCAATTGCCAGTTCTGAGGGCAGTGAAGAGCACTTGGGAAGTGGGGAAGGTGCAGGAAACGGCAGCTCACTAGAACATGGAATGACAAAGAAATACATAGGACTATGGGGACCAGTTGACCTTCTACAGTAATCCTAAAAAAGTCCTGTAAACACTGGGAGCATAGCACTGACTGATGGAATGGGGGTCTCAATAGGCTAACTGCCCAGATTCATTCTTGCTGTTCCCACTTGCTAATAGCAAAATGGCTTTGGTGGCCTGTCCTGACCTGGCAGTGACATTCCACCTCCTGAATGTCAGCATTCAGGCCCACCATGGCAGGCAAGGGGAGTGGGACATAGGGTGGGGCTCCCACAGGACTGAGAGATGATGGCAGGCCATGGCCCTGTGTATTCAGGAGCTCATGGAGGCTAGATCTCAGTAGGTAGGGGATGAATTTCCTTGACCACTGATCCAGTTGGAACAGAAGTGTGCTTTGTTTCTGACTCCTGTTTCCTTCTTTTTCACAGATGCTGTCTCTCAATCCACACCCCAGCCAGGTGAGTCTTTGGTGACCCTACTTGGAATGTCCGTTTTTGCCTATCCCATCCATCCCTCTTCTTCCCATTTGGGAGGAAGCTACTGCTCTTTTGAGAACTTATGGGCATATTTTGTGTCCCACCCAGTCACTGAGTCTCCATCAGGCTGCTCTTAAGTAGACATGGCGCTCATGAGTTTTCACCTAGTCCTTCCACAGTTGCAGGAGAGAGCTGACCACAAGTTCAGAGACCAGGCCATGGGTGCCTTGAATTTCAGCTGTATGCAGCTTGGGCTGACAAGTTGAGTGGGAGAATGGAACCTGATGACCACTTATGTCTTCTTGAAGGGCCATCAGAGCAGGCTGGAATCCTCTCCACAGCTCAGGGCTTACAAGATCCTCAGATTCATCAGCATCCAATGTATATATCCATAGTGGTGGGACAGAGCCCAGGGGATGGGAGTGATGTATGTGTTCTGGGTACAGGGCTACCTAGTTGGCTCCAGGTTGACCCTCGATGACCCTGACTCTTTCTTCCAGGCTTCATATGAGAATCCCCTCAGTTGTCCATGAGTGAAGATAGTCAAGTGGCAAGGGTTTTCTAAGGGACAAAAAAACTCGCCAAGCGAGAGATGTGAAGGGACCTGATTGATTAGGCAATGCTTTGTCACAGATAAGTTAGCAGAGCAGTCGACTTGCACAGCACAACCCAGGAGGAAAGTGGCAGGATGCAGATGTGCAACTGTCATGACCCTGTGAAAATGATCACAATGCCCCTTTTACTCTCAGCTAGCAGAACTCCCCAAACCCCACTGTCCCTGTCCTATGTACTCATTACTTTGAGCCACGTTTGTTCTATTTCCATCCCTTCTAATCTATTTTAATTTTCTCTGCAGATTGGTGGTATACAACTACCTATGGTAAGCATCCTCAGTGCTGGCTAAGCATCCAAATCACTCCATAGTCAACCAGACTGGATGAATTCAGATGTTGAGATTGGTGTCTGACCTCACCTCCCAATCCAGTGTGTGTGGGGGTTCCCTTAGCCACAAGAGTTATTTTTCCAGCCTCCTACCAGTTTGGGATACGTCAGCATGAAGTTTGTCCTTGCAATTGACAAGAACCCAGTTCAGCTCCTCTAAAGCTAGCAGAGAGCTCAACTCATGGCTCTCACATTTAAGATATTTAGATCAGATATACCTCCAGGAACACTGGGATACAGAAGTTTCTAATCCTTTGTCATCCTGCTTTGTGTTTCTCTGAAGATTGGTGGGATACAACTCCCTAGGGCAAGCATCCTGCAGATCCTGAAAAGTATGCAAATTCTCCCAGTACTCAACTGGTTTCAGGGAAATTCTGAAATCCTGAGTTTGGCATCTGACCTCACCCCCTGGTCCTGTGGGAGGGAGGTCCTTTATTATCAGTCAACCTCCAGTTTGGAGATATATCAGTAAGTGATAGAGGAAACCAGCTCGGCTTCTCTTATCCTAGCACAGAACTATTATATCAAAGTCCTCACATTTAAGATGTTTCGAGCAGGTGTACCTTCAGGAACTTCAGGTGTGGATGTTTCATGACTATCTGCCGCCAGATTTTCTTCTCTCTCCTGTTTCTTATGTGGACGGGCTTCACCCTTGCTTTGCTTACTCCATGTGAGGGGCAGTTGCCAATCCCAAGCCCCTGTGTCACCAGGAGAAAGGTCTTCACTAGTCCCTGGTCTCTGGCTGACATATCCTGGAATGAGTTTCAACAGTCTGTTTGGCAATACCTGCTTCACTAGAACCATGTCCCTGTGCTCTGTGGGCTGGTCATCTGGGTCCATATGCCCACCTTCATATTCCCCAGGGGAGAGGATGAGGAAATGGCTCTAGGCCCTCCTTGAACCTCATGGAAAGAGGTTTTAACTGGTTTGTTTAATAAAAGGAATGGTGTCAGGGCAAGAGATTTGAGACATGAAGAGGACACTCCCCTGTCAGAGCCTGACCCTCTCCCAAGGTCTCCCTGCTGTGTGCTGCCCAGGCTCCTAGAGTCCCCACCCAGAGCCTTGCCCCTCTGTGAGAATATCAGCCCACATTGGCCCTTGCTCAAGCTGACCTCTGTCCCAGCATGAGGGTCTGAGTTGCTAGAGCAGTATCTATGTGGGAAGTGAGAGGGCTGGATGGCCCCAAGACCTGGTGCTTGTATTCCTTTGGGATGGTAGGAGTCTCAGCTCATGCTAGTTACATCCTCCAGTGAGACTAGGATCATGGGACTCAGTGACCCAAGACTGGAGAAAAGTCAGAGTTATTGCTTTTCTGCCCTCTCATCATCTGTGCTTCTCCCTATGTAAGTGTTAGCATTGTACTGTGTGCTGTGGAGAGGCTTTTAGGCTACTGACGGAATGCTACAGCCCTCAACAACAACACGGTACCAGAGTTTCTCACCACATCTAATGGATATCTCATTCCCTGAACCGGTCACATCCCAATCTACTTTCCCTTGACCATCTGCTCTCTGCCTTGCCTCTCTCCTCTCTGGATTCGTCAGTTCTGGACATTTCCTGTGAAAGGAAGCAGCTATCAGGTGGTCTTTTGTGACAGGCTTCTTTCAGGCCACAGACTTTCTCAAGGTCCACCATGAAGGGGCGTGCAGACATTGGCAACATGCATCTCCACCCATATATGAATCCCCTTCACCTGTTGCCAGACGTGTTTACTGTTTGATCTTTGGGTATTTTCAATAGTATTCCCAGCAACATATGTATCTATCTATCTATCTATCTATCTATCTATCTATCTATCTATCCATCTACCTAATTTATATATATATAAATTACCTATTTCTATTATTTGGGTTATATCTAGGAGTGGGAATGCGGTTGATATGATGATTTTCTGTTTACATTTTGTGGATGCCCAGAAGTGTTTAGGGTAGCAGATGGACCAAATTCGGTTTCCCCCTGGAGCTTCTGAGGGTTCCGCTTTCTCCACATCCTCGCCAACACTTCTTCATTCTCTTTTATTGTAGTCATCTAGTGGGCGGGAGGTGCTCTTTCACTGTGGTTAGGACTTGCATCTCCTGCAGGCTAGTGATGGTGGGGGTATGTTCATGAGCTTGCTGCACGTGTCCTTCTTCTTCAAAGAGCAGAGCCCTCACGTTTTAGACACCTGAAGGTCTGAGGACCAGGTATGGTCAGTGCGCGGGGCCAGCCCTTTGGGTAGTGAAGGCAGGGTCCAAGGGAGACTGAGGAATCATGCTGTGTCATCTAGTACTGAATGTGGCAAGTGACCTTCCTGCAAGGAGGCCTAATGCTACTACGTTTTGTTTCTTTTCTGCCACCCAGAGGCCACCACAGCTCTAAGTATGCACAGCTCCAATTCAGTGACAGTTACTACTACCCATTGTCACGATTATCAAGGAATGTTTAAGATTCAGTACAAGCCTGGGGCTGGAGAGAACAAGAGCAAATGATCATCGGAAAAAGATCCTTCAGCCCAAGCTTTGGGTCCAGGAGGAGCGTCCCTGATATAGGACAGTGGGGTGAAGGTAGACCTTCCGAACACTACGATGTAGGACAGCATCGTGGCTGCTGGTGGCTGCTGTGTTGGATCCCTGGGCCTGAAGCAAGTGTTCAGGGTGGTCCAGTGGTCCGATGTGAGGAAGCGGGCTTCTACTTTCCCCTTGTATATGGGGTCAGGATTGAAATCCTGACGTTGTGGACAACCATCAGTGAACATGTGTTAGTCCACTGACATTCAAGGATAGCATCAAACGGGCCCTTGAGTTGGAATGAGGTTGAAGGCGTTTAGGAGAGTCCTGTTGCTGGGGAACATTAATTGAACCCACAGCATGCACCCCCTGAAGGGAATGGTCCAGTACTGAGAGTGCAGGAGTTCTTCCTTCAAGGACACAGAGAAAGACTGTTTTCCTGTCTTCTGCCAGGGACCGAATCGGGTTTGGCCCTGAGGCTGGTGAACGGAGGTGACCGGTGTCAGGGCCGCGTAGAGGTCCTGTACGGAGGCTCGTGGGGCACCGTGTGTGATGACGACTGGGACACCAGTGATGCCAACGTGGTCTGCAGGCAGCTGGGCTGTGGCTGGGCCACCTCGGCCCCAGGTTATGCCCGCTTTGGTCAGGGCTCAGGCCCGATTGTGCTGGACAATGTGCGCTGCTCTGGGCACGAGTCCTACCTGTGGAGCTGCCCCCACAATGGCTGGAACTCACACAACTGTGGACACTCAGAAGATGCAGGTGTCATCTGCTCAGGTGAACCTCGAAAATCCCAGGTCCCCATTCTTAGTGATCTTTCCATCTGATAATTATACGGGTGCCCCCATGACTCTCTCCCGGATGTGCTGTGCCTTGCCAGCTTTCCTGGGGACAACTGGTTCCCTGTAATGGAACATTAGGGGCAACTCCCTCCCGTGTGGACCTGTATTGCTTTGGAGCCTCAATGGCACAGGAGGTGAAGAAGACCATCCGTCATGCAGTGGGCAGTGGCTATGTGCCCTTTCTGTCAGTAAGACCATCTGCTCAGTCTACATCCTATTTCCCAGGGCGTTACTCCTCAAGGCACAGGTTTTGGGAATTTGGTTGTAAACTGAACTACCTTCACTCCATGGTTTGTTATTCTGGGTCCTCCTTAAAGCCAATTCAGAGAACAGGATGGCAGTTTCAATTGCCAGTTCTGAGGGCAGTGAAGAGCACTTGGGAAGTGGGGAAGGTGCAGGAAACGGCAGCTCACTAGAACATGGAATGACAAAGAAATACATAGGACTATGGGGACCAAGTTGACCTTCTACAGTAATCCTAAAAAAGCCTGTAAACACTGGGAGCATAGCACCTGACTGGTGGAATGGGGGTCTCAATAGGCTAACTGCCCAGATTCATTCTTGCTGTTCCCACTTGCTAATAGCAAAATGGCTTTGGTGGCCTGTCCTGACCTGGCAGTGACATTCCACCTCCTGAATGTCAGCATTCAGGCCCACCATGGCAGGCAAGGGGAGTGGGACATAGGGTGGGGCTCCCACAGGACTGAGAGATGATGGCAGGCCATGGCTCTGTGTATTCAGGAGCTCATGGAGGCTAGATCTCAGTAGGTAGGGGATGAATTTCCTTGACCACTGATCCAGTTGGAACAGAAGTGTGCTTTGTTTCTGACTCCTGTTTCCTTCTTTTTCACAGATGCTGTCTCTCAATCCACACCCCAGCCAGGTGAGTCTTTGGTGACCCTACTTGGAATGTCCGTTTTGCCTATCCCATCCATCCCTCTTCCCCATTTGGGAGGAAGCTACTGCTCTTTTGAGAACTTATGGGCATATTTTGTGTCCCACCCAGTCACTGAGTCTCCATCAGGCTGCTCTTAAGTAGACATGGCGCTCATGAGTTTTCACCTAGTCCTTCCACAGTTGCAGGAGAGAGCTGACCACAAGTTCAGAGACCAGGCCATGGGTGCCTTGAATTTCAGCTGTATGCAGCTTGGGCTGACAAGTTGAGTGGGAGAATGGAATGATGACCACTTATGTCTTCTTGAAGGGCCATCAGAGCAGGCTGGAACCTCTCCACAGCTCAGGGCTTACAAGATCCTCAGATTCATCAGCATCCAATGTATATATCCATTGGGTGGGACAGAGCCCAGGGGATGGGAGTGATGGATGTGTTCTGGGTACAGGGCTACCTAGTTGGCTCCAGGTTGACCCTCGATGACCCTGACTCTTTCTTCCAGGCTTCATATGAGAATCCCCTCAGTTGTCCATGAGTGAAGATAGTCAAGTGGCAAGGGTTTTCTAAGGGACAAAAAAACTCGCCAAGCGAGAGATGTGAAGGGACCTGATTGATGTAGGCAATGCTTTGTCACAGATAAGTTAGCAGAGCAGTCGACTTGCACAGCACACCCAGGAGGAAAGTGGCAGGATGCAGATGTGCAACTGTCATGACCCTGTGAAAAATGATCACAATGCCCCTTTTACTCTCAGCTAGCGGAACTCCCCAAACCCCACTGTCCCTGTCCTATGTACTCATTACTTGAGCCACGTTTGTTCTATTTCCATCCATTCTAATCCTATTTTAATTTTCTCTGCAGATTGGTGGTATACAACTACCTATGGTAAGCATCCTCAGTGCTGGCTTAAGCATCCAAATCACTCCATAGTCAACCAGACTGGATGAATTCAGATGTTGAGATTGGTGTCTGACCTCACCTCCCAATCCAGTGTGTGTGGGGGTTCCCTTTAGCCACAAGAGTTATTTTTCCAGCCTCCTACCAGTTTGGAGATACGTCAGCCATGAAGTTTTTCCTTGCAATTGACAAGAACCCAGTTCAGCTCCTCTAAAGCTAGCAGAGAGCTCAACTCAATGGCTCTCACATTTAAGATATTTAGATCAGATATACCTCCAGGAACACTGGGATACAGAAGTTTCTAATCCTTTGTCATCCTGCTTTGTGTTTCTCTGAAGATTGGTGGGATACATCTCCCTAGGGCAAGCATCCTGCAGATCCTGAAAAGTATGCAAATTCTCCCAGTACTCAACTGGTTTCAGGGAAATTCTGAAATCCTGAGTTTGGCATCTGACCTCACCCCCTGGTCCTGTGGGAGGGAGGTCCTTTATTATCAGTCAACCTCCAGTTTGGAGATATATCAGTAAGTGATAGAGGAAACCAGCTTGGCTTCTCTTATCCTAGCGCAGAACTATTATATCAAAGTCACTCACATTTAAGATGTTTAGAGCAGGTGTACCTTCAGGAACTTCAAGTGTGGATGTTTCATGACTATCTGCCACCAGATTTTCTTCTCTCTCCTGTTTCTTATGTGGACGGGCTTCACCCTTGCTTTGCTTTCTGCATGTGAGAGGCAGTTGCCAACCCCAAGCCCCTGTGTCATAAGAGAAGGACTCTACTTGTGCCCTGACACTGACTGGCATTTCCTGGAAAGAATCTAGGTAGCCTGTTTGAAAAAACTGCTAGAACCTTGTTCCTGTGTCTGATGGGCTGGTCAGGGTCCATATGCTCCCTTCATATTACCCTAGGTAATGGAGAGGAGTTGGCACTAGGCCCTACTGGAACCTCATGGAAAGACATTTTGACTGGTGTGTTTCATAGAAAGGATAGTTTGTCTGCCACAAAATCAGTGCAAAAGATTTGAGACATGAAGAGAACACTGCCCTGTTGAGTTTGGCCCTCTCCCAAGTACTATCTGCTGAGTGCAGCCCTGGCTTCCACAGCCCCCACACAGAGCCCTACCTCTCAATTGCTGTCTCAGCCTATGTTGGCCTCTGCTCTTGAACTGGCCTCTGGTCCAGTGTCAGGGTCTGAGTTGACAGTGCAGTATGGGTGGAAGAACTGAGAGGGTTGGATAGTCCCTCGTGCCTGGTTGCTTGTCTGCCTGACAGTGATATTCAACCTGCTGGATCCTAAGTCCTCAGCCACATTGAGGCAGACAATGGCAGTAGGACATAGGATTAGGCTCCCACAGGACTGAGAGGCTATGGCAGGCCATGGCTCTGTCTACTCAGGACCACATGGAGGCTTGATCTCAGGACGGATAGATAGGATGATGTTCTCTGATCTTTGATTCCGTTGCAACACCCATGTGCTTTGTGTCTGACTTGTGTTTCTTTCTCATAGCTACTCCACCCGAATCAACCATCCAGCAGGTAAGTCTGTGCCACCGTATTTGGAATGTTTCTTTTCTCCTTTCCCATCCATCCCTTTTCTCTCCATTTCGGGTGAATCATTGCTCCTTGAGGACCTTGTGGGCACATTTTGTGGTTCCCAGTCACTGAGCCTCTAACAGGCAGCTCTTACGTGGACACGGGATTCAAATGGCCCCATTTTCCCATCATCCATGAGTTATCATCTAATCCTTTCCCAGCATCCCAAGAGACTGTTGCCTACCAATTCAGAGAACTAGCCATGGGTGCCAAGAATTTCAATGAAATGCTGTCTGGGGAGACAGCAGAGTGGGAGAAGGAGCCATAGGGAGCACTGATGTCTTCTTAGAGAGCCGTCAGAGCAGGCTGGACCTTCCCAATGTTCAGCATTTGCATCACCCTCAGATTTATCACAATCCAATGTGTATATCCAAAGTGGTAGGGACAGAGCCCCAGGGATTTGAGACCACTATGAGAAGAAGGTGCTCTAGATACAGGGATATACAGCTGGCTCCATGTTGACCCTGAATGCTCCTGACTCCTTCTTCCAAGATTCCTGTGAGGATCTCCTACGTCATCTATGAGTCAAGATAGACAAGTGGCAAAGGTTTCTAAGGGACAAGGGACATGCCAGGCTGAGAGATGTGGAGGGATCTGGCTGATGTACACAAGGTCTTTGCACCAGAAAAGGTATCAGAGCAGGAGGCTTGCACAGCCCCTCCCCCTGCAGGTGGAAGGGGGCAGGATGCAGGTGTGCAAGTGTCATGATGCCTGCCAAAATCTCTCATGATTCCCCCTTTCCCCTCCAGCTAACAGAACTCACCAGACGCCACTGTCCCTGTCCCACTGACTCATCACTTGAGCCAAGCTTGGTTCTATTTCCAACCTTTCTAACCCTGCTTTGTGTTTCTCTGCATATCGGTGGTATACAACTACCAATGGTCAGCATCCTCAGTGCCTGCCTAAGTATCCAGATTCACACCATAGTCCCCGACTGGATGAAACTCCAGATTGTTGAGTGTAGTGTCTGACCTCACCTCCCCATCCAGTGTGTGTGTGGGTTCCCTTTAGCCACAAGAGTTTTTTTTCCAGCCTCCTACCAGTTTGGGGAGATGTCAGTCATGACGTTTTTGTTTGCATTTGACAAGAACCCAGTTCAGCTCCTCTAAAGCTAGCAGAGAGCTCAACTCAATGGCTCTCACATGTAAGATATTTAGATCAGATATACCTCCAGGAACACTGGGATACAGAAGTTTCTAATCCTTTGTCATCCTGCTTTGTGTTTCTCTGAAGATTGGTGGGATACAACTCCCTAGGGCAAGCATCCTGCACATCCTGAAAAGTATGCAAATTCTCCCAGTACTCAACTGGTTTCAGGGAAATTCTGAAATCCTGAGTTTGGCATCTGACCTCACCCCCTGGTCCTGTGGGAGGGAGGTCCTTTATCCAAATGTGATTATTATCAGTCAACCACCAGTTTGGAGATATATCAGTAAGTGATAGAGGAAACCAGCTGGCTTCTCTTATCCTAGCACAGAACTATTATATCAAAGTCACTCACATTTAAGATGTTTCGAGCAGGTGTACCTTCAGGAACGTCAGGTGTGGATGTTTCATGAGTATCTGCCGCCAGATTTCTTCTCTCTCCTGTTTCTTATATGGACGGGCTTCACCCTTGCTTTGCTTTCTGAATGTGAGAGGCAGTTGCCAGCCTTAAGCCCCTGTGTCATAGAAGGACTCTGCTTGTGCCCAGAGGGCTGGCTGACATTTCATGTGAGGACTTAGATAGTCTGCTTGGCAATACTTGCTTCAATGGACCATGTTCCTGTGTCTGATGGGCTGGTCAGGGTCCATATGCCCACCTTCGTATTCTGCCCGGGGAAATGGAGAGGAGTTGGCTCTAGTTCCCACTTGAACGTCACAGAAAAGGTTTTGACTTGTGTGTTCCACAGCAAGGATAGTTTGGTCTACAACAAAATCAGTGCAAGAGAATTGAGACATGAAGGAGAACACTGCCTGTTGCGTTTGGCCCTCTCCCAAGTACTATCTGCTGAGTGCAGCCCTGGCTTCCACAGCACCCACACAGAGCCCTCCCTCTCAATAGGTGTCTCAGCCTATGTTGGCCTCTGCTCTTGAACTGGCCTCTGGTCCAGTGTCAGGGTCTGAGTTGACAGTGCAGTATGGGTGGAAGAACTGAAAGGTCTGGATAGTCCCTCGTGCCTGGCTGCTTGTCTTCCTTGTAGGACTGTAGGAATCTCAGCTCATGCTAAGTACACCCCTCCAGTGAGACTGAGATCATGGATTCAGTGCCCCAGCACTAGAGAAAAGGCCAAAAATTAATGCTTTTCTGCCCTTTCAGGGTCTGTGATTACTCTAAATATAAAACGTACCAATTTACTAGGTAGTTGAGACTTCTTAGTTTAATGATTGCTACAAGCATCAGTTATTTAGTTCCAGAGTTTCTTATCGCCTTAATGAATATCCCATACCCTGAACTAGTCCAAACCCGTACCTGTGTTCCCCCAGCTCTCACCTGGCTGCCTTCTTTGTCTAGATTTGCATTTCTGAACATTTCTGCGAATGGAGGTAGCCATCATGTTGCCTTTTGTGACTGGCTTCTTTCAGCCAGCCAGCAGACTTTTCTCAGAACTCACCACAAAGAAGTGTGTAAACTTTGGCAACATGTATCCCCACCCATATTATGATCCCATTCATCTGTTGATGGACAGATGAAGTGGAGTGTTTCCATCCCTGACTATGTTGAATCATCTTCCCGGACCTTCTGTGCACATGATTTTTGTCAAACACCTATTTCCAACTCCTCTGAGTGAGTATCTAGGAGTGAAATTGCGAGTCACATGATGATTATATATTTCCGTTTGGAGGAAACAAAGAAATGTTTAGCATAGCAGCTGTACCAATTCAGGTTTCCCTAGGTGGCATTGGAGAGCTCTGGTTTCTCCACATCCTCACCAACACTTCTTCTGTGTCTTTTATTTTAGCCATCTTGTAGGCAGGAGGTACTTTCTCACCATGTGTAGGATTTTTATCTCTGCAAGGATACTTATGGTGGGGATGTGTTCACTTGGTCGATGCACGTGTCTCTCTTCTTTGTAGAGCAGAGTCCCTCACTTTATAGACCCTTGAGGCCCTAGGACCAGACTACTGTCAGTGCCACTGTCTAGCTCATGGCAGAAAGAAGGCAGGATACATAGGAGACTGAGGAAACGTAATGTGTGGTCTCCTGCTTAACTTAGAAAATGCCCATTTTGCAAGGAGGCCTAATGCTACCATGTTTTGTTACTTTTCTGCCTCCAGAGTCCTAGGCAGCACTATGTATGCACAGCTAAGATGAGTGATTAGTTACTCCTGCCCATCTTCTTGATAATCAGAGGATTGTTGAGATGCAGTACAAGCATGGGGCTTGAGAGAACAGGATCAAGTGGTCAGCAGAAAGGGATCCTTCAGAACAAGCCTTGGGCTCGGGAGAAGGGTCTGTGATCAGGACCGTTGGGTGAAAGTAGACTCTCTGAACACTAGGACCTAGGACTGCTCCTTCTTGGAGGCTGGATGGATCTTTGGGGCTGAAGCACACGTTCTGGGTGGTCTCAATGGTCCATGTCAGACTACCGGCTCCTCATATTCTCCCTTGCATTGTGGGACCCAGCCTTAGGATTTCAAATCCTGATATGGTGTGCAATCAGTTGTTACATGCATACATCAGCTGACACTCGGGGGGTAACATCAAGTAGCCCCTTAAGGATGATGAGGAGCAAGATTCTGAGACCCCTGTTGCTGGGGAACATTAATTGAAACCAGAACTTGTGTCCCCTGAAAGGAATTATCTTACAATCAGAGTACAGGAGTTCTTCCTTCAAAACCAGAAAAATTTCCTGTCTCCCACTAGAGACTGATTCGGGGTTGGCCCTGAGGCTGGTGAATGGAGGGTGACCGGTGTCAGGGCCGCGTGGAGGTCCTGTACAGAGGCTCATGGGGCACCGTGTGTGATGACGGCTGGGACACGAATGATGCCAACGTGGTCTGCAGGCAACTGGGCTGTGGCTGGGCCACCTCGGCCCCACACAATGCCCACTTTGGTCAGGGATCTGGCCCGATTGTGCTGGACGACGTGAGCTGTTCTGGGTATGAGTCCTACCTGTGGAGCTGTAGCCACAGTGGCTGGAATTCACACAACTGTGGGCACTATGAGGACGCAAGTGTCATCTGTTCAGGTGGGTCCTTACAATGCTGGCCCTCTGTTTCTGTTTGTTATTTTTTTCTAGATAAAACTCATTTCTTTCACTGTTATTTCATATTCCTGAGTGTCATGGACGGGCAGGGCTTTCTCCCATAGCTTGAGAGGAAGCTGCATCACCCATCATCCTGACGTACATCAGTTTTTCAGGTGGATCATAGCACCTTCTTTAAAGTGCCGGTGGAGGAGTCCTGTTTGAATGGGCATAATGGTTTAGAGACCAAATTCCTGCCACACTGTTCCTTGTGGGATCCTGCCCCTGAGGGTATTACCAGCTCTACTCCCTCAGGACCAACTCCCCGCAAGTCTTTCTTAGTTCTAGCGGGGACAGACCCTCAGCACTTCTGTTTGTCTGAAGCCTGAGAGGCCTCTTTCTGCACATCGTTCACAGACTGATGATGTGTCCTCTTACTTTGCAGCATCTACTGGAAACCCTCCCAATACGACAGGTGAGTAGCTGTGCCCAGCCCAGCATGAATCATGTCTGATATTTGACTCTCATGTTTCTAGAAGTTGGAAGAGAGGACGAGGCTCTCCCCTTGGAGGACTCTGGTATTTGCTACAGTGACCAGCAACTAAGTCCCTAGGGTGTTGGCTCCTAAGTTGAGACAACTGGCCCATCTGTATCCTCTGCCCCTCTCTGCTCTGAGGGTTTACTCATAAGTCTGTAGTGGAAGAGCATTTGATCCCCTCTGTTCATATCAGATAAAGTAAAAGTTCAAGTCAGAATTGGGGTTGTCTGAGAAATACACACCAACAGAACTCCTACCAGTGCTTGCGTGTTCCTGAATTCCTTCATGTTGAGAGAGGCATCCTTAAAGTGTTTTCTGCCACACGGTGGAAATTCACTCAGTGCCGAGTATGCTGGGAAGTACTAGCGCCATACTCCAAGCCATCTGGCCCATCCACAGCGTAAAGTGGAATTGCCCAGACTCTGAAAAGTTCATCAGGAAAAGATAGAATTGACCTTTTCTTACCAAACTAATGAGCACAGAGTGAAAACTTTTCCACTAAAGTCCTGAAATTACTTCATTTTCTTTTTAGATTGGTGGCACCCTTCATCTACAACCACTTATGGTAGGTATCATATGTTTCCATCTAAGGACACGGGGTTATCATCTCCAGATAGGCTGTCCATGCAGTAGAGGCCTGTAAATGCACAGGCTGCTTGACCTTGTGCATGTAAACTACACAGACCTGGCCCGCCATACACTGCACCCAAGATATACGCACACACACAGGCTGCCTCTCCCTCGAGACATGCAGCCTTTTAATCCTTCCTGCCTTGTGGGTAACTTTTGTTTCAATAAGGAGATCTACTCCCCTTCTTTTAAAGAAATCGAAGATATTACTTGGGTTACCACAAAAGTTCCGCAAGAAGGGAGGCAGACAGTAAATGGATAATTTCACAACTAATCAACTCTTTACAAGTAAATTTTCCATCCTGGAATGGCTATTGCTCAACAGCTTTCCTTCATGCCTAAGAACTGAAATGGCCACTTGTGGATGTCCTTGAATGTTTTCTTCCCATCAACTTAATTGGCTGCCTTTGATCTCATTACAGAGCTATGACCCCCAACTTGTTAGCTAGTTCCCCATTGCTGAGCCTGACCCCCTACCAGGACCAAACTACCTGTAAAGACTGAGACCATTGCCCCTGAGCTAGTGGACTCCGAGCTATTTCAGGCTGTGTCCAAACTCATTCTTGCTGTTCCCAAATGGAGATAGTGCAATGACTTTCGTGGCCTGTTTTGAGCCTGGCAGTGATATTCAACCTGCTGGATCCTAAGTCCTCAGCCACATTGAGGCAGACAATGGCAGTAGGACATAGGATTAGGCTCCCACAGGACTGAGAAGCTATGGCAGGCCATGGTCTGTCTACTCAGGACCACATGGAGGCTTGATCTCAGGACGGATAGATAGGATGATGTTCTCTGATCTTTGATTCCGTTGCAACACCCATGTGCTTTGTGTCTGACTTGTGTTTCTTTCTCATAGCTACTCCACCCGAATCAACCATCCAGCCAGGTAAGTCTGTGCCACCGTATTTGGAATGTTTCTTTTCTCCTTTCCCATCCATCCCTTTTCTCTCCATTTCGGGTGAATCATTGCTCCTTGAGGACCTTGTGGGCACATTTTGTGGTTCCCAGTCACTGAGCCTCTAACAGGCAGCTCTTACGTGGACACGGGATTCAAATGGCCCCATTTTCCCATCATCCATGAGTTATCATCTAATCCTTTCCCAGCATCCCAAGAGACTGTTGCCTACCAATTCAGAGAACTAGCCATGGGTGCCAAGAATTTCAATTGAAATGCTGTCTGGGGAGACAGCAGAGTGGGAGAAGGAACCATAGGGAGCACTGATGTCTTCTTAGAGAGCCGTCAGAGCAGGCTGGACCCTTCCCAATGTTCAGCATTTGCATCACCCTCAGATTTATCACAATCCAATGTGTATATCCAAAGTGGTAGGGACAGAGCCCCAGGGATTTGAGACCACTATGAGAAGAAGGTGCTCTAGATACAGGGATATACAGCTGGCTCCATGTTGACCCTGAATGCTCCTGACTCCTTCTTCCAAGATTCCTGTGAGGATCTCCTGCGTCATCTATGAGTCAAGATAGACAAGTGGCAAAGGTTTCTAAGGGACAAGGGACATGCCAGGCTGAGAGATGTGGAGGGATCTGGCTGATGTACACAAGGTCTTTGCACCAGAAAAGGTATCAGAGCAGGAGGCTTGCACAGCCCCGCCCCCCGCAGGTGGAAGGGGGCAGGATGCAGGTGTGCAAGTGTCATGATGCCTGCCAAAAACTCTCATGATTCCCCCTTTCCCCTCCAGCTAGCAGAACTCACCAGACGCCACTGTCCCTGTCCCACTGACTCATCACTTGAGCCAAGCTTGGTTCTATTTCCAACCTTTCTAACCCTGCTTTGTGTTTCTCTGCATATCGGTGGTATACAACTACCAATGGTCAGCATCCTCAGTGCCTGCCTAAGTATCCAGATTCACACCATAGTCAGCCCGACTGGATGAAACTCCAGATTGTTGAGTGTAGTGTCTGACCTCACCTCCCCATCCAGTGTGTGTGGGGGTTCCCTTTAGCCACAAGAGTTATTTTTCCAGCCTCCTACCAGTTTGGGGAGATGTCAGTCATGACGTTTTTGTTTGCATTTGACAAGAACCCAGTTCAGCTCCTCTAAAGCTAGCAGAGAGCTCAACTCAATGGCTCTCACATGTAAGATATTTAGATCAGATATACCTCCAGGAACACTGGGATACAGAAGTTTCTAATCCTTTGTCATCCTGCTTTGTGTTTCTCTGAAGATTGGTGGGATACAACTCCCTAGGGCAAGCATCCTGCACATCCTGAAAAGTATGCAAATTCTCCCAGTACTCAACTGGTTTCAGGGAAATTCTGAAATCCTGAGTTTGGCATCTGACCTCACCCCCTGGTCCTGTGGGAGGGAGGTCCTTTATCCAAACGTGATTATTATCAGTCAACCACCAGTTTGGAGATATATCAGTAAGTGATAGAGGAAACCAGCTTGGCTTCTCTTATCCTAGCACAGAACTATTATATCAAAGTCCTCACATTTAAGATGTTTAGAGCAGGTGTACCTTCAGGAACTTCAGGTGTGGATGTTTCATGACTATCTGCCGCCAGATTTTCTTCTCTCTCCTGTTTCTTATGTGGACGGGCTTCACCCTTGCTTTGCTTACTCCATGTGAGGGGCAGTTGCCACCCCAAGCCCCTGTGTCACCAGGAGAAAGGTCTTCACTAGTCCCTGGTCTCTGGCTGACATATCCTGGAATGAGTTTCAACAGTCTGTTTGGCAATACCTGCTTCACTAGAACCACGTCCCTGTGCTCTGTGGGCTGGTCATCTGGGTCCATATGCCCACCTTCATATTCCCCAGGGGAGAGGATGAGGAAATGGCTCTAGGCCCTCCTTGAACCTCATGGAAAGAGGTTTAACTGGTTTGTTTAATAAAAGGAATGGTGTCAGGGCAAGAGATTTGAGACATGAAGAGGACACTCCCCTGTCAGAGACTGACCCTCTCCCAAGGTCTCCCTGCTGTGTGCTGCCCAGGCTCCTAGAGTCCCCACCCAGAGCCTTGCCCCTCTGTGAGAAAATCAGCCCACATTGGCCCTTGCTCAAGCTGACCTCTGTCCCAGCATGAGGGTCTGAGTTGCTAGAGCAGTATCTATGTGGGAAGTGAGAGGGCTGGATGGCCCCAAGACCTGGTGCTTGTATTCCTTTGGGATGGTAGGAGTCTCAGCTCATGCTAGTTACATCCTCCAGTGAGACTAGGATCATGGGACTCAGTGACCCAAGACTGGAGAAAAGTCAGAGTTATTGCTTTTCTGCCCTCTCATCATCTGTGCTTCTCCCTATGTAAGTGTTAGCATTGTACTGTGTGCTGTGGAGAGGCTTTTAGGCTACTGACGGAATGCTACAGCCCTCAACAACAACACGGTACCAGAGTTTCTCACCACATCTAATGGATATCTCATTCCCTGAACCGGTCACATCCCAATCTACTTTCCCTTGACCATCTGCTCTCTGCCTTGCCTCTCTCTTCTCTCTGGATTCGTCAGTTCTGGACATTTCCTGTGAAAGGAAGCAGCTATCAGGTGGTCTTTTGTGACAGGCTTCTTTCAGGCCACAGACTTTCTCAAGGTCCACCATGAAGGGGCGTGTAGACATTGGCAACATGCATCTCCACCCATATATGAATCCCCTTCACCTGTTGCCAGACGTGTTTACTGTTTGATCTTTGGGTATTTTCAATAGTATTCCCAGCAACATATGTATCTATCTATCTATCTATCTATCTATCCATCTACCTAATTTATATATATATATAAATTACCTATTTCTATTATTTGGGTTATATCTAGGAGTGGGAATGCGGTTGATATGATGATTTTCTGTTTACATTTTGTGGATGCCCAGAAGTGTTTAGGGTAGCAGATGGACCAAATTCGGTTTCCCCCTGGAGCTTCTGAGGGTTCCGCTTTCTCCACATCCTCGCCAACACTTCTTCATTCTCTTTTATTGTAGTCATCTAGTGGGCGGGAGGTGCTCTTTCACTGTGGTTAGGACTTGCATCTCCTGCAGGCTAGTGATGGTGGGGGTATGTTCATGAGCTTGCTGCACGTGTCCTTCTTCTTCAAAGAGCAGAGCCCTCACGTTTTAGACACCTGAAGGTCTGAGGACCAGGTATGGTCAGTGCGCGGGGCCAGCCCTTTGGGTAGTGAAGGCAGGGTCCAAGGGAGACTGAGGAATCATGCTGTGTCATCTAGTACTGAATGTGGCAAGTGACCTTCCTGCAAGGAGGCCTAATGCTACTACGTTTTGTTTCTTTTCTGCCACCCAGAGGCCACCACAGCTCTAAGTATGCACAGCTCCAATTCAGTGACAGTTACTACCACCCATTGTCACAATTATCAGAGGATTGTTTAAGATTCAGTACAAGCCTGGGGCTGGAGAGAACAAGAGCAAATGATCATCGGAAAAAGATCCTTCAGCCCAAGCTTTGGGTCCAGGAGGAGCGTCCCTGATATAGGACAGTGGGGTGAAGGTAGACTCTCCGAACACTACGATGTAGGACAGCATCGTGGCTGCTGGTGGCTGCTGTGTTGGATCCCTGGGCCTGAAGCAAGTGTTCAGGGTGGTCCAGTCGTCCGATGTGAGGAAGCGGGCTTCTACTTTCCCCTTGTATATGGGGTTCAGGATTGAAATCCTGACATTGTGGACAACCATCAGTGAACATGTGTTAGTCCACTGACATTCAAGGATAGCATCAAACGGGCCCTTGAGTTGGAATGAGGTTGAAGGCGTTTAGGAGAGTCCTGTTGCTGGGGAACATTAATTGAACCCACAGCATGCACCCCCTGAAGGGAATGGTCCAGTACTGAGAGTGCAGGAGTTCTTCCTTCAAGGACACAGAGAAAGACTGTTTTCCTGTCTTCTGCCAGGGACCGAATCGGGTTTGGCCCTGAGGCTGGTGAACGGAGGTGACCGGTGTCAGGGCCGCGTAGAGGTCCTGTACGGAGGCTCGTGGGGCACCGTGTGTGATGACGACTGGGACACCAGTGATGCCAACGTGGTCTGCAGGCAGCTGGGCTGTGGCTGGGCCACCTCGGCCCCAGGTTATGCCCGCTTTGGTCAGGGCTCAGGCCCGATTGTGCTGGACAATGTGCGCTGCTCTGGGCACGAGTCCTACCTGTGGAGCTGCCCCCACAATGGCTGGAACTCACACAACTGTGGACACTCAGAAGATGCAGGTGTCATCTGCTCAGGTGAACCTCGAAAATCCCAGGTCCCCATTCTTAGTGATCTTTCCATCTGATAATTATACGGGTGCCCCCATGACTCTCTCCCGGATGTGCTGTGCCTTGCCAGCTTTCCTGGGGACAACTGGTTCCCTGTAATGGAACATTAGGGGCAACTCCCTCCCGTGTGGACCTGTATTGCTTTGGAGCCTCAATGGCACAGGAGGTGAAGAAGACCATCCGTCATGCAGTGGGCAGTGGCTATGTGCCCTTTCTGTCAGTAAGACCATCTGCTCAGTCTACATCCTATTTCCCAGGGCGTTACTCCTCAAGGCACAGGTTTTGGGAATTTGGTTGTAAACTGAACTACCTTCACTCCATGGTTTGTTATTCTGGGTCCTCCTTAAAGCCAATTCAGAGAACAGGATGGCAGTTTCAATTGCCAGTTCTGAGGGCAGTGAAGAGCACTTGGGAAGTGGGGAAGGTGCAGGAAACGGCAGCTCACTAGAACATGGAATGACAAAGAAATACATAGGACTATGGGGACCAAGTTGACCTTCTACAGTAATCCTAAAAAAGCCTGTAAACACTGGGAGCATAGCACCTGACTGATGGAATGGGGGTCTCAATAGGCTAACTGCCCAGATTCATTCTTGCTGTTCCCACTTGCTAATAGCAAAATGGCTTTGGTGGCCTGTCCTGACCTGGCAGTGACATTCCACCTCCTGAATGTCAGCATTCAGGCCCACCATGGCAGGCAAGGGGAGTGGGACATAGGGTGGGGCTCCCACAGGACTGAGAGATGATGGCAGGCCATGGCCCTGTGTATTCAGGAGCTCATGGAGGCTAGATCTCAGTAGGTAGGGGATGAATTTCCTTGACCACTGATCCAGTTGGAACAGAAGTGTGCTTTGTTTCTGACTCCTGTTTCCTTCTTTTTCACAGATGCTGTCTCTCAATCCACACCCCAGCCAGGTGAGTCTTTGGTGACCCTACTTGGAATGTCCGTTTTTGCCTATCCCATCCATCCCTCTTCTTCCCATTTGGGAGGAAGCTACTGCTCTTTTGAGAACTTATGGGCATATTTTGTGTCCCACCCAGTCACTGAGTCTCCATCAGGCTGCTCTTAAGTAGACATGGCGCTCATGAGTTTTCACCTAGTCCTTCCACAGTTGCAGGAGAGAGCTGACCACAAGTTCAGAGACCAGGCCATGGGTGCCTTGAATTTCAGCTGTATGCAGCTTGGGCTGACAAGTTGAGTGGGAGAATGGAACCTGATGACCACTTATGTCTTCTTGAAGGGCCATCAGAGCAGGCTGGATCCTCTCCACAGCTCAGGGCTTACAAGATCCTCAGATTCATCAGCATCCAATGTATATATCCATAGTGGTGGGACAGAGCCCAGGGGATGGGAGTGATGGATGTGTTCTGGGTACAGGGCTACCTAGTTGGCTCCAGGTTGACCCTCGATGACCCTGACTCTTTCTTCCAGGCTTCATATGAGAATCCCCTCAGTTGTCCATGAGTGAAGATAGACAAGTGGCAAGGGTTTTCTAAGGGACAAAAAAACTCGCCAAGCGAGAGATGTGAAGGGACCTGATTGATTAGGCAATGCTTTGTCACAGATAAGTTAGCAGAGCAGTCGACTTGCACAGCACACCCAGGAGGAAAGTGGCAGGATGCAGATGTGCAACTGTCATGACCCTGTGAAAAATGATCACAATGCCCCTTTTACTCTCAGCTAGCAGAACTCCCCAAACCCCACTGTCCCTGTCCTATGTACTCATTACTTGAGCCACGTTTGTTCTATTTCCATCCATTCTAATCCTATTTTAATTTTCTCTGCAGATTGGTGGTATACAACTACCTATGGTAAGCATCCTCAGTGCTGGCTTAAGCATCCAAATCACTCCATAGTCAACCAGACTGGATGAATTCAGATGTTGAGATTGGTGTCTGACCTCACCTCCCAATCCAGTGTGTGGGGGGGTTCCCTTTAGCCACAAGAGTTATTTTTCCAGCCTCCTACCAGTTTGGAGATACGTCAGCCATGAAGTTTTTCCTTGCAAATGACAAGAACCCAGTTCAGCTCCTCTAAAGCTAGCAGAGAGCTCAACTCAATGGCTCTCACATGTAAGATATTTAGATCAGATATACCTCCAGGAACACTGGGATACAGAAGTTTCTAATCCTTTGTCATCCTGCTTTGTGTTTCTCTGAAGATTGGTGGGATACAACTCCCTAGGGCAAGCATCCTGCACATCCTGAAAAGTATGCAAATTCTCCCAGTACTCAACTGGTTTCAGGGAAATTCTGAAATCCTGAGTTTGGCATCTGACCTCACCCCCTGGTCCTGTGGGAGGGAGGTCCTTTATTATCAGTCAACCTCCAGTTTGGAGATATATCAGTAAGTGATAGAGGAAACCAGCTCGGCTTCTCTTATCTTAGCGCAGAACTATTATATCAAAGTCCTCACATTTAAGATGTTTCGAGCAGGTGTACCTTCAGGAACGTCAGGTGTGGATGTTTCATGACTATCTGCCGCCAGATTTTCTTCTCTCTCCTGTTTCTTATGTGGACGGGCTTCACCCTTGCTTTGCTTTCTGCATGTGAGAGGCAGTTGCCAACCCCAAGCCCCTGTGTCATAAGAGAAGGACTCTACTTGTGCCCTGATCACTGACTGGCATTTCCTGGAAAGAATCTAGGTAGCTTGTTTGTCAAAAACTGCTAGAACCTTGTTCCTGTGTCTGATGGGCTGGTCAGGGTCCATATGCTCCCCTTCATATTACCCTAGGTAATGGAGAGGAGTTGGCACTAGGCCCTACTGGAACCTCATGGAAAGACATTTTGACTGGTGTGTTTCATAGAAAGGATAGTTTGTCTGCCACAAAATCAGTGCAAAAGATTTGAGACATGAAGAGAACACTGCCCTGTTGAGTTTGGCCCTCTCCCAAGTACTATCTGCTGAGTGCAGCCCTGGCTTCCACAGCCCCCACACAGAGCCCTCCCTCTCAATTGCTGTCTCAGCCTATGTTGGCCTCTGCTCTTGAACTGGCCTCTGGTCCAGTCTCAGGGTCTGAGTTGACAGTGCAGTATGGGTGGAAGAACTGAGAGGGTTGGATAGTCCCTCGTGCCTGGTTGCTTGTCTGCCTGACAGTGATATTCAACCTGCTGGATCCTAAGTCCTCAGCCACATTGAGGCAGACAATGGCAGTAGGACATAGGATTAGGCTCCCACAGGACTGAGAGGCTATGGCAGGCCATGGCTCTGTCTACTCAGGACCACATGGAGGCTTGATCTCAGGACGGATAGATAGGATGATGTTCTCTGATCTTTGATTCCGTTGCAACACCCATGTGCTTTGTGTCTGACTTGTGTTTCTTTCTCATAGCTACTCCACCCGAATCAACCATCCAGCAAGGTAAGTCTGTGCCACCGTATTTGGAATGTTTCTTTTCTCCTTTCCCATCCATCCCTTTTCTCTCCATTTCGGGTGAATCATTGCTCCTTGAGGACCTTGTGGGCACATTTTGTGGTTCCCAGTCACTGAGCCTCTAACAGGCAGCTCTTACGTGGACACGGGATTCAAATGGCCCCATTTTCCCATCATCCATGAGTTATCATCTAATCCTTTCCCAGCATCCCAAGAGACTGTTGCCTACCAATTCAGAGAACTAGCCATGGGTGCCAAGAATTTCAATTGAAATGCTGTCTGGGGAGACAGCAGAGTGGGAGAAGGAGCCATAGGGAGCACTGATGTCTTCTTAGAGAGCCGTCAGAGCAGGCTGGATCCTTCCCAATGTTCAGCATTTGCATCACCCTCAGATTTATCACAATCCAATGTGTATATCCAAAGTGGTAGGGACAGAGCCCCAGGGATTTGAGACCACTATGAGAAGAAGGTGCTCTAGATACAGGGATATACAGCTGGCTCCATGTTGACCCTGAATGCTCCTGACTCTTTCTTCCAAGATTCCTGTGAGGATCTCCTATGTCATCTATGAGTCAGGATAGACAAGTGGCAAAGGTTTCTAAGGGACAAGGGACATGCCAGGCTGAGAGATCTGGAGGGATCTGGCTGATGTACACAAGGTCTTTGCACCAGAAAAGGTATCAGAGCAGGAGGCTTACACAGCCCCCCCGCACCCGCAGGTGGAAGGGGGCAGGATGCAGGTGTGCAAGTGTCATGATGCCTGCCAAAATCTCTCATGATTCCCCCTTTCCCCTCCAGCTAGCAGAACTCACCAGACGCCACTGTCCCTGTCCCACTGACTCATCACTTGAGCCAAGCTTGGTTCTATTTCCAACCTTTCTAACCCTGCTTTGTGTTTCTCTGCATATCGGTGGTATACAACTACCAATGGTCAGCATCCTCAGTGCCTGCCTAAGTATCCAGATTCACACCATAGTCCGCCCGACTGGATGAAACTCCAGATTGTTGAGTGTAGTGTCTGACCTCACCTCCCCATCCAGTGTGTGTGTGGGTTCCCTTTAGCCACAAGAGTTATTTTTCCAGCCTCCTACCAGTTTGGAGATACGTCAGCCATGAAGTTTTTCCTTGCAATTGACAAGAACCCAGTTCAGCTCCTCTAAAGCTAGCAGAGAGCTCAACTCAATGGCTCTCACATGTAAGATATTTAGATCAGATATACCTCCAGGAACACTGGGATACAGAAGTTTCTAATCCTTTGTCATCCTGCTTTGTGTTTCTCTGAAGATTGGTGGGATACAACTCCCTAGGGCAAGCATCCTGCAGATCCTGAAAAGTATGCAAATTCTCCCAGTACTCAACTGGTTTCAGGGAAATTCTGAAATCCTGAGTTTGGCATCTGACCTCACCCCCTGGTCCTGTGGGAGGGAGGTCCTTTATTATCAGTCAACCTCCAGTTTGGAGATATATCAGTAAGTGATAGAGGAAACCAGCTCGGCTTCTCTTATCCTAGCACAGAACTATTATATCAAAGTCCTCACATTTAAGATGTTTCGAGCAGGTGTACCTTCAGGAACTTCAGGTGTGGATGTTTCATGACTATCTGCCGCCAGATTTTCTTCTCTCTCCTGTTTCTTATGTGGACGGGCTTCACCCTTGCTTTGCTTACTCCATTTGAGGGGCAGTTGCCAATCCCAAGCCCCTGTGTCACCAGGAGAAAGGTCTTCACTAGTCCCTGGTCTCTGGCTGACATATCCTGGAATGAGTTTCAACAGTCTGTTTGGCAATACCTGCTTCACTAGAACCATGTCCCTGTGCTCTGTGGGCTGGTCATCTGGGTCCATATGCCCACCTTCATATTCCCCAGGGGAGAGGATGAGGAAATGGCTCTAGGCCCTCCTTGAACCTCATGGAAAGAGGTTTTAACTGGTTTGTTTAATAAAAGGAATGGTGTCAGGGCAAGAGATTTGAGACATGAAGAGGACACTCCCCTGTCAGAGCCTGACCCTCTCCCAAGGACTCCCTGCTGTGTGCTGCCCAGGCTCCTAGAGTCCCCACCCAGAGCCTTGCCCCTCTGTGAGAATATCAGCCCACATTGGCCCTTGCTCAAGCTGACCTCTGTCCCAGCATGAGGGTCTGAGTTGCTAGAGCAGTATCTATGTGGGAAGTGAGAGGGCTGGATGGCCCCAAGACCTGGTGCTTGTATTCCTTTGGGATGGTAGGAGTCTCAGCTCATGCTAGTTACATCCTCCAGTGAGACTAGGATCATGGGACTCAGTGACCCAAGACTGGAGAAATGTCAGAGTTATTGCTTTTCTGCCCTCTCATCATCTGTGCTTCTCCCTATGTAAGTGTTAGCATTGTACTGTGTGCTGTGGAGAGGCTTTTAGGCTACTGACGGAATGCTACAGCCCTCAACAACAACACAGTACCAGAGTTTCTCACCACATCTAATGGATATCTCATTCCCTGAACCGGTCACATCCCAATCTACTTTCCCTTGACCATCTGCTCTCTGCCTTGCCTCTCTCTTCTCTCTGGATTCGTCAGTTCTGGACATTTCCTGTGAATGGAAGCAGCTATCAGGTGGTCTTTTGTGACAGGCTTCTTTCAGGCCACAGACTTTCTCAAGGTCCACCATGAAGGGGCGTGTAGACATTGGCAACATGCATCTCCACCCATATATGAATCCCCTTCACCTGTTGCCAGATGTGTTTACTGTTTGATCTTTGGGTATTTTCAATAGTATTCCCAGCAACATATGTATCTATCTATCTATCTATCTATCTACCTAATTTATATATATATAAATTACCTATTTCTATTATTTGGGTTATATCTAGGAGTGGGAATGCGGTTGATATGATGATTGTCTGTTTACATTTTGTGGATGCCCAGAAGTGTTTAGGGTAGCAGATGGACCAAATTCGGTTTCCCCCTGGAGCTTCTGAGGGTTCCGCTTTCTCCACATCCTCGCCAACACTTCTTCATTTTCTTTTATTGTAGTCATCTAGTGGGCGGGAGGTGCTCTTTCACTGTGGTTAGGACTTGCATCTCCTGCAGGCTAGTGATGGTGGGGGTATGTTCATGAGCTTGCTGCACGTGTCCTTCTTCTTCAAAGAGCAGAGCCCTCACGTTTTAGACACCTGAAGGTCTGAGGACCAGGTATGGTCAGTGCGCGGGGCCAGCCCTTTGGGTAGTGAAGGCAGGGTCCAAGGGAGACTGAGGAATCATGCTGTGTCATCTAGTACTGAATGTGGCAAGTGACCTTCCTGCAAGGAGGCCTAATGCTACTACGTTTTGTTTCTTTTCTGCCACCCAGAGGCCACCACAGCTCTAAGTATGCACAGCTCCAATTCAGTGACAGTTACTACTACCCATTGTCACGATTATCAAGGAATGTTTAAGATTCAGTACAAGCCTGGGGCTGGAGAGAACAAGAGCAAATGATCATCGGAAAAAGATCCTTCAGCCCAAGCTTTGGGTCCAGGAGGAGCGTCCCTGATATAGGACAGTGGGGTGAAGGTAGACCTTCCGAACACTACGATGTAGGACAGCATCGTGGCTGCTGGTGGCTGCTGTGTTGGATCCCTGGGCCTGAAGCAAGTGTTCAGGGTGGTCCAGTGGTCCGATGTGAGGAAGCGGGCTTCTACTTTCCCCTTGTATATGGGGCTCAGGATTGAAATCCTGACGTTGTGGACAACCATCAGTGAACATGTGTTAGTCCACTGACATTCAAGGATAGCATCAAACGGGCCCTTGAGTTGGAATGAGGTTGAAGGCGTTTAGGAGAGTCCTGTTGCTGGGGAACATTAATTGAACCCACAGCATGCACCCCCTGAAGGGAATGGTCCAGTACTGAGAGTGCAGGAGTTCTTCCTTCAAGGACACAGAGAAAGACTGTTTTCCTGTCTTCTGCCAGGGACCGAATCGGGTTTGGCCCTGAGGCTGGTGAATGGAGGTGACCGGTGTCAGGGCCGCGTAGAGGTCCTGTACGGAGGCTCGTGGGGCACCGTGTGTGATGACGACTGGGACACCAGTGATGCCAACGTGGTCTGCAGGCAGCTGGGCTGTGGCTGGGCCACCTCGGCCCCAGGTTATGCCCGCTTTGGTCAGGGCTCAGGCCCGATTGTGCTGGACAATGTGCGCTGCTCTGGGCACGAGTCCTACCTGTGGAGCTGCCCCCACAATGGCTGGAACTCACACAACTGTGGACACTCAGAAGATGCAGGTGTCATCTGCTCAGGTGAACCTCGAAAATCCCAGGTCCCCATTCTTAGTGATCTTTCCATCTGATAATTATACGGGTGCCCCCATGACTCTCTCCCGGATGTGCTGTGCCTTGCCAGCTTTCCTGGGGACAACTGGTTCCCTGTAATGGAACATTAGGGGCAACTCCCTCCCGTGTGGACCTGTATTGCTTTGGAGCCTCAATGGCACAGGAGGTGAAGAAGACCATCCGTCATGCAGTGGGCAGTGGCTATGTGCCCTTTCTGTCAGTAAGACCATCTGCTCAGTCTACATCCTATTTCCCAGGGCGTTACTCCTCAAGGCACAGGTTTTGGGAATTTGGTTGTAAACTGAACTACCTTCACTCCATGGTTTGTTATTCTGGGTCCTCCTTAAAGCCAATTCAGAGAACAGGATGGCAGTTTCAATTGCCAGTTCTGAGGGCAGTGAAGAGCACTTGGGAAGTGGGGAAGGTGCAGGAAACGGCAGCTCACTAGAACATGGAATGACAAAGAAATACATAGGACTATGGGGACCAAGTTGACCTTCTACAGTAATCCTAAAAAAGCCTGTAAACACTGGGAGCATAGCACCTGACTGATGGAATGGGGGTCTCAATAGGCTAACTGCCCAGATTCATTCTTGCTGTTCCCACTTGCTAATAGCAAAATGGCTTTGGTGGCCTGTCCTGACCTGGCAGTGACATTCCACCTCCTGAATGTCAGCATTCAGGCCCACCATGGCAGGCAAGGGGAGTGGGACATAGGGTGGGGCTCCCACAGGACTGAGAGATGATGGCAGGCCATGGCCCTGTGTATTCAGGAGCTCATGGAGGCTAGATCTCAGTAGGTAGGGGATGAATTTCCTTGACCACTGATCCAGTTGGAACAGAAGTGTGCTTTGTTTCTGACTCCTGTTTCCTTCTTTTTCACAGATGCTGTCTCTCAATCCACACCCCAGCCAGGTGAGTCTTTGGTGACCCTACTTGGAATGTCCGTTTTTGCCTATCCCATCCATCCCTCTTCTTCCCATTTGGGAGGAAGCTACTGCTCTTTTGAGAACTTATGGGCATATTTTGTGTCCCACCCAGTCACTGAGTCTCCATCAGGCTGCTCTTAAGTAGACATGGCGCTCATGAGTTTTCACCTAGTCCTTCCACAGTTGCAGGAGAGAGCTGACCACAAGTTCAGAGACCAGGCCATGGGTGCCTTGAATTTCAGCTGTATGCAGCTTGGGCTGACAAGTTGAGTGGGAGAATGGAACCTGATGACCACTTATGTCTTCTTGAAGGGCCATCAGAGCAGGCTGGATCCTCTCCACAGCTCAGGGCTTACAAGATCCTCAGATTCATCAGCATCCAATGTATATATCCATAGTGGTGGGACAGAGCCCAGGGGATGGGAGTGATGGATGTGTTCTGGGTACAGGGCTACCTAGTTGGCTCCAGGTTGACCCTCGATGACCCTGACTCTTTCTTCCAGGCTTCATATGAGAATCCCCTCAGTTGTCCATGAGTGAAGATAGTCAAGTGGCAAGGGTTTTCTAAGGGACAAAAAAACTCGCCAAGCGAGAGATGTGAAGGGACCTGATTGATTAGGCAATGCTTTGTCACAGATAAGTTAGCAGAGCAGTCGACTTGCACAGCACACCCAGGAGGAAAGTGGCAGGATGCAGATGTGCAACTGTCATGACCCTGTGAAAAATGATCACAATGCCCCTTTTACTCTCAGCTAGCAGAACTCCCCAAACCCCACTGTCCCTGTCCTATGTACTCATTACTTGAGCCACGTTTGTTCTATTTCCATCCATTCTAATCCTATTTTAATTTTCTCTGCAGATTGGTGGTATACAACTACCTATGGTAAGCATCCTCAGTGCTGGCTTAAGCATCCAAATCACTCCATAGTCAACCAGACTGGATGAATTCAGATGTTGAGATTGGTGTCTGACCTCACCTCCCAATCCAGTGTGTGGGGGGGTTCCCTTTAGCCACAAGAGTTATTTTTCCAGCCTCCTACCAGTTTGGAGATACGTCAGCCATGAAGTTTTTCCTTGCAATTGACAAGAACCCAGTTCAGCTCCTCTAAAGCTAGCAGAGAGCTCAACTCAATGGCTCTCACATTTAAGATATTTAGATCAGATATACCTCCAGGAACACTGGGATACAGAAGTTTCTAATCCTTTGTCATCCTGCTTTGTGTTTCTCTGAAGATTGGTGGGATACATCTCCCTAGGGCAAGCATCCTGCAGATCCTGAAAAGTATGCAAATTCTCCCAGTACTCAACTGGTTTCAGGGAAATTCTGAAATCCTGAGTTTGGCATCTGACCTCACCCCCTGGTCCTGTGGGAGGGAGGTCATTTATTATCAGTCAACCTCCAGTTTGAAGATATATCAGTAAGTGATAGAGGAAACCAGCTCGGCTTCTCTTATCCTAGCGCAGAACTATTATATCAAAGTCCTCACATTTTTTTTTTTTTTATTGGTGTTCAATTTACTAACATACAGAATAACACCCAGTGCCCGTCACCCATTCACTCCCACCCCCCGCCCTCCTCCCCTTCTACCACCCCTAGTTCGTTTCCCAGAGTTAGCAGTCTTTACGTTCTGTCTCCCTTTCTGATATTTCCCACACATTTCTTCTCCCTTCCCTTATTTTCCCTTTCACTATTATTTATATTCCCCAAATGAATGAGAACATATAATGTTTGTCCTTCTCCGACTGACTTACTTCACTCAGCATAATACCCTCCAGTTCCATCCACGTTGAAGCAAATGGTGGGTATTTGTCATTTCTAATAGCTGAGTAATATTCCATTGTATACATAAACCACATCTTCTTTATCCATTCATCTTTCGTTGGACACCGAGGCTTCTTCCACAGTTTGGCTATCGTGGCCATTGCTGCTAGAAACATCGGGGTGCAGGTGTCCCGGCGTTTCATTGCATTTGTCTCTTTGGGGAAAATCCCCAACAGTGCAATTGCTGGGTCGTAGGGCAGGTATATTTTTAACTGTTTGAGGAACCTCCACACAGTTTTCCAGAGTGGCTGCACCAGTTCACATTCCCACCAACAGTGTAAGAGGGTTCCCTTTTCTCCGCATCCTCTCCAACATTTGTTGTTTCCTGCCTTGTTAATTTTCCCCATTCTCACTGGTGTGAGGTGGTATCTCATTGTAGTTTTGATTTGTATTTCCCTGATGGCAAGTGATGCAGAGCATTTTCTCATGTGCATGTTGGCCATGTCTATGTCTTCCTCTGTGAGGTTTCTGTTCATGTCTTTTGCCCATTTCATGATTGGATTGTTTGTTTCTTTGGTGTTGAGTTTAATAAGTTCTTTATAGATCTTGGAAACTAGCCCTTTATCTGATATGTCATTTGCAAATATCTTCTCCCATTCTGTAGGTTGTCTTTGAGTTTTGTTGACTGTATCCTTTGCTGTGCAAAAGCTTCTTATCTTGATGAAGTCCCAATAGTTCATTTTTGCTTTTGTTTCTTTTGCCTTCGTGGATGTATCTTGCAAGAAGTTACTATGGCCGAGTTCAAAAAGGGTGTTGCCTGTGTTCTTCTCTAGGATTTTGATGGAATCTTGTCTCACATTTAGATCTTTCATCCATTTTGAGTTTATCTTTGTGTATGGTGAAAGAGAGTGGTCTAGTTTCATTCTTCTGCATGTGGATGTCCAATTTTCCCAGCACCATTTATTGAAGAGACTGTCTTTCTTCCAATGGATAGTCTTTCCTCCTTTATCGAATATTAGTTGCCCATAAAGTTCAGGGTCCACTTCTGGATTCTCTATTCTGTTCCACTGATCTATGTGTCTGTTTTTGTGCCAGTACCACACTGTCTTGATGACCACAGCTTTGTAGTACAACCTGAAATCTGGCATTGTGATGCCCCCAGCTATGGTTTTCTTTTTTAAAATTCCCCTGGCTATTCGGGGTCTTTTCTGATTCCACACAAATCTTAAAATAATTTGTTCTAACTCTCTGAAGAAAGTCCATGGTATTTTGATAGGGATTGCATTAAACGTGTATATTGCCCTGGGTAACATTGACATTTTCACAATATTAATTCTGCCAATCCATGAGCATGGAATATTTTTCCATCTCTTTGTGTCTTCCTCAATTTCTTTCAGAAGTGTTCTATAGTTTTGAGGGTATAGATCCTTTACATCTTTGGTGAGGTTTATTCCTAGGTATCTTATGCTTTTGGGTGCAATTGTAAATGGGATTGACTCCTTAATTTCTCTTTCTTCAGTCTCATTGTTAGTGTATAGAAATGCCACTGACTTCTGGGCATTGATTTTGTATCCTGCCACGCTACCGAATTGCTGTATGAGTTCTAGCAATCTTGGGGTGGAGACTTTTGGGTTTTCTATGTAGAGTATCATGTCATCGGCGAAGAGGGAGAGTTTGACTTCTTCTTTGCCAATTTGAATGCCTTTAATGTCTTTTTGTTGTCTGATTGCTGAGGCTAGGACTTCCAGTACTATGTTGAACAGCAGTGGTGAGAGTGGACATCCCTGTCTTGTTCCTGATCTTAGGGGAAAGGCTCCCAGTGCTTCCCCATTGAGAATGATATTTGCTGTGGGCTTTTCATAGATGGCTTTTAAGATGTCGAGGAATGTTCCCTCTATCCCTACACTCTGAAGAGTTTTGATCAGGAATGGATGCTGTATTTTGTCAAATGCTTTCTCTGCATCCAATGAGAGGATCATATGGTTCTTGGTTTTTCTCTTGCTGATATGATGAATCACATTGATTGTTTTACGGGTGTTGAACCAGCCTTGTGTCCCAGGGATAAATCCTACTTGGTCATGGTGAATAATTTTCTTAATGTATTGTTGGATCCTATTGGCCAGTATCTTGTTGAGAATTTTTGCATCCATGTTCATCAGGGATATTGGTCTGTAATTCTCCTTTTTGGCGGGGTCTTTGTCTGGCTTTGGAATTAAGGTGATGCTGGCCTCATAGAACGAATTTGGAAGTACTCCATCTCTTTCTATCTTTCCAAACAGCTTTAGGAGAATAGGTATGATTTCTTCTTTAAACGTTTGATAAAATTCTCCTGGGAAGCCATCTGGCCCTGGACTCTTGTGTTTTGGGAGGTTTTTGATGACTGCTTCAATTTCCTCCCTGGTTATTGGCCTGTTCAGGTTTTCTATTTCTTCCTGTTCCAGTTTTGGTAGTTTGTGGCTTTCCAGGAATGCGTCCATTTCTTCTAGATTGCCTAATTTATTGGCGTATAGCTGTTCATAATATGTTTTTAAAATCGTTTGTATTTCCTTGGTGTTGGTAGTGATCTCTCCTTTCTCATTCATGATTTTATTAATTTGAGTCTTCTCTCTCTTCTTTTTAATAAGGCTGGCTAATGGTTTATCTATCTTATTAATTCTTTCAAAGAACCAACTCCTGGTTTTGTTGATCTGTTCCACAGTTCTTCTGGTCTCGATTTCGTTGAGTTCTGCTCGAATCTTTATTAGCTCCCTTCTTCTCTTGGGTGTAGGATCTATTTGCTGTTTTTTCTCTAGCTCCTTTATGTGTAAGGTTAGCTTTTGTATTTGAGTTCTTTCCAGTTTTTGAATGGATGCTTGTATTGCGATGTATTTCCCCCTTAGGACTGCTTTTGCTGCATCCCAAAGATTTTGAACGGTTGTATCTTCATTCTCATTAGTTTCCATGAATCTTTTTAATTCTTCCTTAATTTCCTGGTTGACCCTTTTATCTTTTAGCAGGATGGTCCTTAACCTCCATGTGTTTGAGGTCCTTCCGAACTTCTTGTTGTGATTTAGTTCTAATTTCAAGGCATTATGGTCCGAGAATATGCAGGGGACAATCCCAATCTTTTGGTATCGGTTCAGACCCGATTTGTGACCCAATATGTGGTCTATTCTGGAGAAAGTTCCATGGGCGCTTGAGAAGAATGTGTATTCAGTTGAGTTTGGATGTAAAGTTCTGTAGATATCTGTGAAATCCATCTGGTCCAGTGTATCATTTAAAGCTCTCGTTTCTTTGGAGATGTTGTGCTTAGAAGACCTATCGAGTATAGAAAGAGCTAGATTGAAGTCACCAAGTATAAGTGTATTATTATCTAAGTATTTCTTCACTTTGGTTAATAATTGATTTATATATTTGGCAGCTCCCACATTTGGAGCATATATATTGAGGATTGTTAAGTCCTCTTGTTGAATAGATCCTTTAAGTATGATATAGTGTCCCTCTTCATCTCTCACTACAGTCTTTGGGGTAAATTTTAGTTTATCTGATATAAGGATGGCTACCCCTGCTTTCTTTTGAGGACCATTCGAATGGTAAATGGTTCTCCAACCTTTTATTTTCAGGCTGTAGGTGTCCTTCTGTCTAAAATGAGTCTCTTGTAGACAGCAAATAGATGGGTCCTGCTTTTTTATCCAGTCTGAAACCCTGCGCCTTTTGATGGGGTCATTAAGCCCGTTCACATTCAGAGTTACTATTGAGAGATATGAGTTTAGTGTCATCATGATATCTATTCAGTCTTTGTTTTTGTGGACTGTTCCACTGAACTTCTTCTTAAAGGGGAATTTTAAGAGGCCCCCTTAAAATTTCTTGCAGAGCTGGTTTGGAGGTCACATATTCTTTTAGTTGCTGCCTGTCTTGGAAGCTCTTTATCTCTCCTTCCATTTTGAATGAGAGCCTTGCTGGATAAAGTATTCTTGGTTGCATGTTCTTTTCATTTAGGACCTTGAATATATCCTGCCAGCCCTTTCTGGCCTGCCAGGTCTCTGTGGAGAGGTCTGCTGTTACCCTAATACTCCTCCCCATAAAAGTCAGGGATTTCTTGTCTCTTGCTGCTTTAAGGATCTTCTCCTTATCTTTGGAATTTGCAAGCTTCACAATTAAATGTCGAGGTGTTGAACGGTTTTTATTGATTTTAGGGGGGGATCTCTCTATTTCCTGGATCTGAATGCCTGTTTCCCTTCCCAGATTAGGAAAGTTTTCAGCTAGAATTTGTTCAAATACATATTCTGGCCCTCTGTCCCTTTCGGCGCCCTCGGGAACCCCAATTAAACGTAGGTTTTTCTTCCTCAGGCTGTCGTTTATTTCCCTTAATCTATCTTCATGATCTTTTAATTGTTTGTCTCTTTTTTCCTCAGTTTCCCTCTTTGCTGTCAACTTGTCTTCTAGGTCACTCACTCGTTCTTCCACCTCGTTAACCCTCGTCGTTAGGACTTCTAGTTTGGATTGCATCTCATTCAATTGGTTTTTAATTTCTGCCTGATTAGCTCTAAATTCTGCAGTCATGAAGTCCCTTGAGTCCTTTATACTTTTTTCTAGAGCCACCAGTAGCTGTATAATAGTGCTTCTGAATTGGCTTTCTGACATTGAATTGTAATCCAGATTTTGTAACTCTGTGGGAGAGAGGACTGTTTCTGATTCTTTCTTTTGAGGTGAGGTTTTCCTTCTAGTCATTTTGCTCAGTGCAGAGTGGCCAAAAGCAAGTTGTATTGGGAAAAAGAGAAAAAGAGAGGAGAGAAAGAAGGAAAGAAAAGAGAAAGAGGAAAAAAAAAAAAAGGGAAGAAAAAGAGAAAGAAAAAGAAAGGAGAAAAAAAAAGGGGGTGGGGGAAGGAAACAAATCAAAAAGCAAAACAAAACAAAAACAAAAACAAAAACAAACAAACAAAAAAAGAACCACCGGGGAGTATCTTCTGATTCTGTGTTCTTTAAGTCCCTTGGCTTCTCCTGGAAGTTGTCAGTCTAGCTGGTGTTCTGGGGGAGGGGCCTGTTGTGCTGATTTTCAGGTGTTAGCAGTTGGGGGAGCTGCTGTGCCCCTGCCTGGTGCAGGGCTCGGTGGGGGTTGTTTACCCAGTGAGGCCGCAGGAGGAACAGCCCCAGTGGCGGGGCAGCTCTGGAAACCTGGATTCAGCTCCGGCAGGAACTCCGTCTGCAGGGCCTGGAGGCTCCGGGGCGGGGCCGCTGATCTGCTCAGCTGGGGCAGGAGCGTCCTTGCTGTCCTGGGCCCTCCCGGCCTCTGCCTGTCCCGGGGGAGGCGGGATCCTGGGCTGTGTCCCGGCGCCCTGTGCTCCGGAGCCTGCGCTGGTGGATTCGCGCTCCCAGGCCGCGCAACCCCCTCCGCGGAGCTGCCGCCCGAGCCCCTCCGAGCTGCTCCTGGAACCGCGCAGCCCCCTCCGCACGGAGCCTCTTCCTCTGCCCGAGCCCCTCCGAGCTGCTCCCGGGGCCGCGCAGCCCCCTCCGCGGAGCCGCCGCCCGAGCCCCTTCAGCTGCTCCGGGTCCCGCCGGGTCGCGCCGTGCGCGCTGCAGCCCTTAGGGAGCTCGGCGCACTCTCCTGGGCGCGCAGTTGCTCTGTTACTGTCCCCGGGAGCCCGAGGGCATCCCCGCCCTCCTGGGTCCTGCTCCAACTCCCCGCGAGCCCCTTTCCGCCCGGGAAGGTCGGTGCAGCTCCTGCGTCTCCGGGACGGGGCTCTCCTGTCCTGGGGACACTCGCCCCGGCCTCAGCCCGGCTCCTCGCGGGGCCCCTCCCCCTTGGAGGCCTTTGTTCCTTTATTTCTTTTTCCCCGTCTTCCTACCTTGCTAGATGCGCGAACTCTTCTCACTGTAGCATTCCAGCTGGTCTCTCTTTGAATCTCAGGCCGAATTCATAGATTTTCAGGATAATTTGAAGGTTTTCTAGGTAGTTTGGTGGAGACAGGTGATTTGGAGACCCTACTCCTCCGCCATCTTGCCAAAGTCCTCACATTTAAGATGTTTCGAGCAGGTGTACCTTCAGGAACGTCAGGTGTGGATGTTTCATGACTATCTGCCGCCAGATTTTCTTCTCTCTCCTGTTTCTTATGTGGACGGGCTTCACCCTTGCTTTGCTTTCTGCATGTGAGAGGCAGTTGCCAACCCCAAGCCCCTGTGTCATAAGAGAAGGACTCTACTTGTGCCCTGACCACTGACTGGCATTTCCTGGAAAGAATCTAGGTAGCCTGTTTGAAAAAACTGCTAGAACCTTGTTCCTGTGTCTGATGGGCTGGTCAGGGTCCATATGCTCCCCTTCATATTACCCTAGGTAATGGAGAGGAGTTGGCACTAGGCCCTACTGGAACCTCATGGAAAGACATTTTGACTGGTGTGTTTCATAGAAAGGATAGTTTGTCTGCCACAAAATCAGTGCAAAAGATTTGAGACATGAAGAGAACACTGCCCTGTTGAGTTTGGCCCTCTCCCAAGTACTATCTGCTGAGTGCAGCCCTGGCTTCCACAGCCCCCACACAGAGCCCTCCCTCTCAATTGCTGTCTCAGCCTATGTTGGCCTCTGCTCTTGAACTGGCCTCTGGTCCAGTCTCAGGGTCTGAGTTGACAGTGCAGTATGGGTGGAAGAACTGAGAGGGTTGGATAGTCCCTCGTGCCTGGTTGCTTGTCTGCCTGACAGTGATATTCAACCTGCTGGATCCTAAGTCCTCAGCCACATTGAGGCAGACAATGGCAGTAGGACATAGGATTAGGCTCCCACAGGACTGAGAGGCTATGGCAGGCCATGGCTCTGTCTACTCAGGACCACATGGAGGCTTGATCTCAGGACGGATAGATAGGATGATGTTCTCTGATCTTTGATTCCGTTGCAACACCCATGTGCTTTGTGTCTGACTTGTGTTTCTTTCTCATAGCTACTCCACCCGAATCAACCATCCAGCAAGGTAAGTCTGTGCCACCGTATTTGGAATGTTTCTTTTCTCCTTTCCCATCCATCCCTTTTCTCTCCATTTCGGGTGAATCATTGCTCCTTGAGGACCTTGTGGGCACATTTTGTGGTTCCCAGTCACTGAGCCTCTAACAGGCAGCTCTTACGTGGACACGGGATTCAAATGGCCCCATTTTCCCATCATCCATGAGTTATCATCTAATCCTTTCCCAGCATCCCAAGAGACTGTTGCCTACCAATTCAGAGAACTAGCCATGGGTGCCAAGAATTTCAAATGAAATGCTGTCTGGGGAGACAGCAGAGTGGGAGAAGGAGCCATAGGGAGCACTGATGTCTTCTTAGAGAGCCGTCAGAGCAGGCTGGATCCTTCCCAATGTTCAGCATTTGCATCACCCTCAGATTTATCACAATCCAATGTGTATATCCAAAGTGGTAGGGACAGAGCCCCAGGGATTTGAGACCACTATGAGAAGAAGGTGCTCTAGATACAGGGATATACAGCTGGCTCCATGTTGACCCTGAATGCTCCTGACTCCTTCTTCCAAGATTCCTGTGAGGATCTCCTACGTCATCTATGAGTCAAGATAGACAAGTGGCAAAGGTTTCTAAGGGACAAGGGACATGCCAGGCTGAGAGATGTGGAGGGATCTGGCTGATGTACACAAGGTCTTTGCACCAGAAAAGGTATCAGAGCAGGAGGCTTGCACAGCCCCTCCCCCTGCAGGTGGAAGGGGGCAGGATGCAGGTGTGCAAGTGTCATGATGCCTGCCAAAATCTCTCATGATTCCCCCTTTCCCCTCCAGCTAACAGAACTCACCAGACGCCACTGTCCCTGTCCCACTGACTCATCACTTGAGCCAAGCTTGGTTCTATTTCCAACCTTTCTAACCCTGCTTTGTGTTTCTCTGCATATCGGTGGTATACAACTACCAATGGTCAGCATCCTCAGTGCCTGCCTAAGTATCCAGATTCACACCATAGTCCGCCCGACTGGATGAAACTCCAGATTGTTGAGTGTAGTGTCTGACCTCACCTCCCCATCCAGTGTGTGTGTGGGTTCCCTTTAGCCACAAGAGTTTTTTTTCCAGCCTCCTACCAGTTTGGGGAGATGTCAGTCATGACGTTTTTGTTTGCATTTGACGAGAACCCAGTTCAGCTCCTCTAAAGCTAGCAGAGAGCTCAACTCAATGGCTCTCACATGTAAGATATTTAGATCAGATATACCTCCAGGAACACTGGGATACAGAAGTTTCTAATCCTTTGTCATCCTGCTTTGTGTTTCTCTGAAGATTGGTGGGATACAACTCCCTAGGGCAAGCATCCTGCAGATCCTGAAAAGTATGCAAATTCTCCCAGTACTCAACTGGTTTCAGGGAAATTCTGAAATCCTGAGTTTGGCATCTGACCTCACCCCCTGGTCCTGTGGGAGGGAGGTCCTTTATCCAAATGTGATTATTATCAGTCAACCACCAGTTTGGAGATATATCAGTAAGTGATAGAGGAAACCAGCTCGGCTTCTCTTATCCTAGCACAGAACTATTATATCAAAGTCACTCACATTTAAGATGTTTCGAGCAGGTGTACCTTCAGGAACGTCAGGTGTGGATGTTTCATGAGTATCTGCCGCCAGATTTTCTTCTCTCTCCTGTTTCTTATATGGACGGGCTTCACCCTTGCTTTGCTTTCTGAAAGTGAGAGGCAGTTGCCAGCCTTAAGCCCCTGTGTCATAGAAGGACTCTGCTTGTGCCCAGAGGGCTGGCTGACATTTCCTGTGAGGACTTTAGATAGTCTGCTTGGCAATACTTGCTTCAATGGGACCATGTTCCTGTGTCTGATGGGCTGGTCAGGGTCCATATGCTCACCTTCGTATTCTGCCCGGGGAAATGGAGAGGAGTTGGCTCTAGTTCCCACTTGAACGTCACAGAAAAGGTTTTGACTTGTGTGTTCCACAGAAAGGATAGTTTGTCTACAACAAAATCAGTGCAAGAGAATTGAGACATGAAGAGAACACTGCCCTGTTGAGTTTGGCCCTCTCCCAAGTACTATCTGCTGAGTGCAGCCCTGGCTTCCACAGCCCCCACACAGAGCCCTCCCTCTCAATAGGTGTCTCAGCCTATGTTGGCCTCTGCTCTTGAACTGGCCTCTGGTCCAGTGTCAGGGTCTGAGTTGACAGTGCAGTATGGGTGGAAGAACTGAGAGGGTCTGGATAGTCCCTCGTGCCTGGTTGCTTGTCTTCCTTGTAGACTGTAGGAATCTCAGCTCATGCTAAGTGCACCCTCCAGTGAGACTGGGATCATGGATTCAGTGCCCCAGCACTGGAGAAAAGGCCAAAAATTAATGCTTTTCTGCCCTTTCAGGGTCTGTGATTACTCTAAATATAAAACGTACCAATTTACTATGCAGTTGAGACTTCTTAGTCTAATGATTGCTACAAGCATCAGTTATTTAGTTCCAGAGTTTCTTATCACCTTAATGAATATCCCATACCCTGAACTAGTCCAACCCATACCTGTGTTCCCCCAGCTCTCACCTGGTTGCCTTCTTTGTCTAGATTTGCATTTTCTGAACATTTCCTGCGAATGGAGGTAGCCATCATGTTGCCTTTTGTGACTGGCTTCTTTCAGCCAGCCAGCAGACTTTTCTCAGAACTCACCACAAAGAAGTGTGTAAACTTTGGCAACATGTATCCCCACCCATATTATGATCCCATTCATCTGTTGATGGACAGATGAAGTGGAGTGTTTCCATCCCTGACTATCTTGAATCATCTTCCCGGACCTTCTGTGCACATGATTTTGTCAAACACCTATTTCCAACTCCTCTGAGTGAATATCTAGGAGTGAAATTGCGAGTCACATGATGATTATATATTTCCGTTTTGAGGAAACAAAGAAATGTTTAGCATAGCAGCTGTACCAATTCAGGTTTCCCTAGGTGGCATTGGAGAGCTCTGGTTTCTCCACATCCTCACCAACACTTCTTCTGTGTCTTTTATTTTAGCCATCTTGTAGGCAGGAGGTACTTTCTCACCATGTGTAGGATTTTTATCTCCTGCAAGGATACTTATGGTGGGGATGTGTTCACTTGGTCGATGCACGTGTCTCTCTTCTTTGTAGAGCAGAGTCCTCACTTTATAGACCCTTGAGGCCCTAGGACCAGACTACTGTCAGTGCCACTGTCTAGCTCATGGCAGAAAGAAGGCAGGATACATAGGAGACTGAGGAAACGTAATGTGTGGTCTCCTGCTTAACTTAGAAAATGCCCATTTTGCAAGGAGGCCTAATGCTACCATGTTTTGTTACTTTTCTGCCTCCAGAGTCCTAGGCAGCACTATGTATGCACAGCTAAGATGAGTGATAGTTACTCCTGCCCATCTTCTTGATAATCAGAGGATTGTTGAGATGCAGTACAAGCATGGGGCTTGAGAGAACAGGATCAAGTGGTCAGCAGAAAGGGATCCTTCAGAACAAGCCTTGGGCTCGGGAGAAGGGTCTGTGATCAGGACCGTTGGGTGAAAGTAGACTCTCTGAACACTAGGACCTAGGACTGCTCCTTCTTGGAGGCTGGATGGATCTTTGGGGCTGAAGCACACGTTCTGGGTGGTCTCAATGGTCCATGTCAGACTACCGGCTCCTCATATTCTCCCTTGCATTGTGGGACCAGCCTTAGGATTTCAAATCCTGATATGGTGTGCAATCAGTTGTTACATGCATACATCAGCTGACACTCGGGGGGTAACATCAAGTAGCCCCTTAAGGATGATGAGGAGCAAGATTCTGAGACCCCTGTTGCTGGGGAACATTAATTGAAACCAGAACTTGTGTCCCCTGAAAGGAATTATCTTACAATCAGAGTACAGGAGTTCTTCCTTCAAAACCAGAAAAATTTCCTGTCTCCCACTAGAGACTGATTCGGGGTTGGCCCTGAGGCTGGTGAATGGAGGTGACCGGTGTCAGGGCCGCGTGGAGGTCCTGTACAGAGGCTCATGGGGCACCGTGTGTGATGACGGCTGGGACACGAATGATGCCAACGTGGTCTGCAGGCAACTGGGCTGTGGCTGGGCCACCTCGGCCCCACACAATGCCCACTTTGGTCAGGGATCTGGCCCGATTGTGCTGGACGACGTGAGCTGTTCTGGGTATGAGTCCTACCTGTGGAGCTGTAGCCACAGTGGCTGGAATTCACACAACTGTGGGCACTATGAGGACGCAAGTGTCATCTGTTCAGGTGGGTCCTTACAATGCTGGCCCTCTGTTTCTGTTTGTTATTTTTTTCTAGATAAAACTCATTTCTTTCACTGTTATTTCATATTCCTGAGTGTCATGGAAGGGCAGGGCTTTCTCCCATAGCTTGAGAGGAAGCTGCATCACCCATCATCCTGACGTACATCAGTTTTTCAGGTGGATCATAGCACCTTCTTTAAAGTGCCGGTGGAGAAGTCCTGTTTGAATGGGCATAATGGTTTAGAGACCAAATTCCTGCCACACTGTTCCTTGTGGGATCCTGCCCCTGAGGGTATTTACCAGCTCTACTCCTCAGGACCACTCCCCGCAAGTCTTTCTTAGTTCTAGCGGGGACAGACCCTCAGCACTTCTGTTTGTCTGAAGCCTGAGAGGCCTCTTTCTGCACATCGTTCACAGAGACTGATGATGTGTCCTCTTACTTTGCAGCATCTACTGGAAACCCTCCCAATACGACAGGTGAGTAGCTGTGCCCAGCCCAGCATGAATCATGTCTGATATTTGACTCTCATGTTTCTAGAAGTTGGAAGAGAGGACGAGGCTCTCCCCTTGGAGGACTCTGGTATTTGCTACAGTGACCAGCAACTAAGTCCCTAGGGTGTTGGCTCCTAAGTTGAGACAACTGGCCCATCTGTATCCTCTGCCCCTCTCTGCTCTGAGGGTTTACTCATAAGTCTGTAGTGGAAGAGCTTTTGATCCCCTCTGTTCATATCAGATAAAGTAAAAGTTCAAGTCAGAATTGGGGTCGTCTGAGAAATACACACCAACAGAACTCCTACCAGGCTTGCGTGTTCCTGAATTCCTTCATGTTGAGAGAGGCATCCTTAAAGTGTTTTCTGCCACACGGTGGAAATTCCACTCAGTGCCGAGTATGCTGGGAAGTACTAGCGCCATACTCCAGGCCATCTGGCCCATCCACAGCGTAAAGTGGAATTGCCCAGACTCTGAAAAGTTCATCAGGAAAAGATAGAATTGACCTTTCCTTACCAAACTAATGAGCACAGAGTGAAAACTTTTCCACTAAAGTCCTGAAATTACTTCATTTTCTTTTTAGATTGGTGGCACCCTTCATCTACAACCACTTATGGTAGGTATCATATGTTTCCATCTAAGGACACGGGGTTATCATCTCCAGATAGGCTGTCCATGCAGTAGAGGCCTGTAAATGCACAGGCTGCTTGACCTTGTGCATGTAAACTACACAGACCTGGCCCGCCATACACTGCACCCAAGGTATACGCACACACACAGGCTGCCTCTCCCTCAAGACATGCAGCCTTTTAATCCTTCCTGCCTCGTGGGGAACTTTTGTTTCAATAAGGAGATCTACTCCCCTTCTTTTAAAGAAATCGAAGATATTACTTGGGTTACCACAAAAGTTCCGCAAGAAGGGAGGCAGACAGTAAATGGATAATTTCACAACTAATCAACTCTTTACAAGTAAATTTTCCATCCTGGAATGGCTATTGCTCAACAGCTTTCCTTCATGCCTAAGAACTGAAATGGCCACTTGTGGATGTCCTTGAATGTTTTCTTCCCATCAACTTAATTGGCTGCCTTTGATCTCATTACAGAGCTATGACCCCCAACTTGTTAGCTAGTTCCCCGTTGCTGAGCCTGACCCCCTACCAGGACCAAACTACCTGTAAAGACTGAGACCATTGCCCCTGAGCTAGTGGACTCCGAGCTATTTCAGGCTGTGTCCAAACTCATTCTTGCTGTTCCCAAATGGAGATAGTGCAATGACTTTCGTGGCCTGTTTTGAGCCTGGCAGTGATATTCAACCTGCTGGATCCTAAGTCCTCAGCCACATTGAGGCAGACAATGGCAGTAGGACATAGGATTAGGCTCCCACAGGACTGAGAGGCTATGGCAGGCCATGGTCTGTCTACTCAGGACCACATGGAGGCTTGATCTCAGGACGGATAGATAGGATGATGTTCTCTGATCTTTGATTCCATTGCAACACCCATGTGCTTTGTGTCTGACTTGTGTTTCTTTCTCATAGCTACTCCACCCGAATCAACCATCCAGCAAGGTAAGTCTGTGCCACCGTATTTGGAATGTTTCTTTTCTCCTTTCCCATCCATCCCTTTTCTCTCCATTTCGGGTGAATCATTGCTCCTTGAGGACCTTGTGGGCACATTTTGTGGTTCCCAGTCACTGAGCCTCTAACAGGCAGCTCTTACATGGACACGGGATTCAAATGGCCCCATTTTCCCATCATCCATGAGTTATCATCTAATCCTTTCCCAGCATCCCAAGAGACTGTTGCCTACCAATTCAGAGAACTAGCCATGGGTGCCAAGAATTTCAATTGAAATGCTGTCTGGGGAGACAGCAGAGTGGGAGAAGGAGCCATAGGGAGCACTGATGTCTTCTTAGAGAGCCGTCAGAGCAGGCTGGACCCTTCCCAATGTTCAGCATTTGCATCACCCTCAGATTTATCACAATCCAATGTGTATATACAAAGTGGTAGGGACAGAGCCCCAGGGATTTGAGACCACTATGAGAAGAAGGTGCTCTAGATACAGGGATATACAGCTGGCTCCATGTTGACCCTGAATGCTCCTGACTCTTTCTTCCAAGATTCCTGTGAGGATCTCCTGCGTCATCTATGAGTCAAGATAGACAAGTGGCAAAGGTTTCTAAGGGACAAGGGACATGCCAGGCTGAGAGATCTGGAGGGATCTGGCTGATGTACACAAGGTCTTTGCACCAGAAAAGGTATCAGAGCAGGAGGCTTACACAGCCCCCCCGCCCCCGCAGGTGGAAGGGGGCAGGATGCAGGTGTGCAAGTGTCATGATGCCTGCCAAAAACTCTCATGATTCCCCCTTTCCCCTCCAGCTAACAGAACTCACCAGACGCCACTGTCCCTGTCCCACTGACTCATCACTTGAGCCAAGCTTGGTTCTATTTCCAACCTTTCTAACCCTGCTTTGTGTTTCTCTGCATATCGGTGGTATACAACTACCAATGGTCAGCATCCTCAGTGTTTGCCTAAGTATCCAGATTCACACCATAGTCAGCCCGACTGGATGAAACTCCAGATTGTTGAGTGTAGTGTCTGACCTCACCTCCCCATCCAGTGTGTGTGGGGGTTCCCTTTAGCCACAAGAGTTATTTTTCCAGCCTCCTACCAGTTTGGGGAGATGTCAGTCATGACGTTTTTGTTTGCATTTGACAAGAACCCAGTTCAGCTCCTCTAAAGCTAGCAGAGATCTCAACTCAGTGGCTCTCACATGTAAGATATTTAGATCAGATATACCTCCAGGAACACTGGGATACAGAAGTTTCTAATCCTTTGTCATCCTGCTTTGTGTTTCTCTGAAGATTGGTGGGATACAACTCCCTAGGGCAAGCATCCTGCAGATCCTGAAAAGTATGCAAATTCTCCCAGTACTCAACTGGTTTCAGGGAAATTCTGAAATCCTGAGTTTGGCATCTGACCTCACCCCCTGGTCCTGTGGGAGGGAGGTCCTTTATCCAAACGTGATTATTATCAGTCAACCTCCAGTTTGGAGATATATCAGTAAGTGATAGAGGAAACCAGCTCGGCTTCTCTTATCCTAGCACAGAACTATTATATCAAAGTCACTCACATTTAAGATGTTTCGAGCAGGTGTACCTTCACGAACTTCGGGTGTGGATGTTTCATGAGTATCTGCCGCCAGATTTTCTTCTCTCTCCTGTTTCTTATATGGACGGGCTTCACCCTTGCTTTGCTTTCTGCATGTGAGAGGCAGTTGCCAACCCCAAGCCCCTGTGTCACAAGAGAAGGATTCTGCTTGTGCCCAGAGGGCTGGGTGACGTTTCCTGTAAGGACGTTAGGTAGTGTGCTTGGCAATACCTGCTTCAATAGAACCATGTTCCTGTGTCTGATGGGCTGGTCAGGGTCCATATGCCCACCTTCATATTCCCCCGTGGAAATGGAGAGGAGTTGGCTCTAGGCCCTACTTGAACCTCATGGAAAGCGGTTTGACTGTTGTGTTTCATAGAAAGGATAGTTTGTCTACCGCAAAATCAGTGCAAGAGATTAGAGACATGAAGAGAACACTGCCCTTTTGGAACTTGGCCCTTTCTTAATACCCCCTCAGTGCAGCCCTGGGTTCCACAGCCCCCACACAGAGCCTTGTCCCTCTATGCGTGTCAGCCCATGTTGGCGTCTGCTCTTGAGCTGGCCTCTGGTCCAGTGTCAGGGTCTGAGTTGACAGTGTAATGTGCATCGAGGAACTGATAGGGCCTGAATAGTCCCTATGGCTGGTTGCTTGTCTTCCTTGGACATAGTAGGTGTTTCAACTCATGCTAAGTGCACCCTCCAGTGAGACTGGGATCATGGATTCAGAACCCCAGCACTGGAGAAAAGTCCAAATAATTAATACTTTAGTGCCCTATCATGATGTGCAATTCTCCTAATATAAAATTTGCTATTTTACTGTGCGGATGAGCCCCTTTTAGTCTACTGACTGCCAAAAGCATCAATTAATTGGTTCCAGAATTTCTTATCACTTTATTCAATATCCCATGCCCTGAACTAGTCACAATTCCTACCTTCCAGGCTCTCACCTGGTTGCCTTCCTTGTCTGGATTTGCATATTCTGGACATTTCCTACGAATGGAGGTAGCCACTATGTGGCTTTTTGTGACTGGCTTCTTTCCACCAGCAGTTTCTCTCAGGATTAATCATGAAGAGGTGTGTCAACTTTGGCAGCATGCATCCCCACCCACATTATGATCCCATTAATCTGTTCATGGACAGATAAAGTGGAGAGTTTCCGCCGCTGACTATTTTGAATCGTCTTCCTGGGAACTTCTGTGCCCATGATTTTTGTCACACACCTTCTTCCAACTCCTCTGGGTGGATATTAGGAGTGGAATTGAAGTTCATATGATGATTTTGTCTTTGAGTTTGGGGGAAACATGGAAGAGCTTAGCATAGCAGCTGTACCAGTTTAGTTTGGCAGCTTTAGAGGGTTCTGGTTTCTTCACATCTTCGTCAGTCTCTTCTATTGTAGTCATCTAGTAGGTGGGCGGTCCTTTTTCACTGTATTTAGGATTTTCATTTCCTGGAGGGACACTAATGGTGGAGGTGTGTTCACTTGGTTGCTTCATGTGTCTTTCTTCTTTATTGAGCAGAATCCTCATTTTATAGACCCCTACTATCCTGAGGACCAGACCAGGGTCACTGCCCCTGCCCAGCTCATGGTGGAGAGATGGCAGGGTCCTTGGGAGAAGGACACTGAAGAAATGTGATGTGTGGTCTCCTGAAATTTGCAAATGCCCTCCTGCTAGGAGGCCTATTGCTAGCATGTTTTATTAATACTCTGCTCCCTAGAGTTCTAGGCAGCACTATGTGTGCACTACTGAGTGAGTGACAGTTACTATTGCCCATCTCCTTGATAATTGGAGGATTGATAAGTTTTAGTACAAGCTTGGGGCTTGAGAGAACAGCACAAGTAGTCAGCAGAAAAGAATTCTTAAGAATAAGCCTAGTCCTCAGGTCTGTAATATAGGACCATCCAGTGAAGGTAGACTCTCTGATCACTAGGGCCTAGGACAGTTCCTTCTTGGTGACCAGAATAATTACTGGGACTGAAGACGGTGTTCAAGGTAGTCTCTGTGCTACTGTATCAGACTACTGGCATCTTATATTCTCCCCTGCATTGTGGGACCAATCTCAGGATTTCATCTCCTGATATTTTGAGCAACACGTAGTAACACACATAAGTCAGCTGAACTAAAAGGTACCATCAAAGTGCCCCGTGAGGATGATGATGATGAGCAAGACTCAGAGAGTCCTGTTGCTAGGAAACATTAATTGAATCCAGAACACGGGCCCCTGGAAGAAATTATCCTGCACTCAGAGGCAGGAGTTCTTGTTCGAGAACACAGAGAGGGATCCCTGGGTGGCACAGCGGTTTGGCGCCTGCCTTTGGCCCAGGGCGCGATCCTGGAGACCCGGGATCGAATCCCACGTCGGGGTCCCGGTGCATGGAGCCTGCTTCTCCCTCTGCCTCTCTCTCTCTCTCTCTCTCTCTCTCTGTGACTATCATAAATAAATAAAAATTAAAAAAAAAATTAAAAAAAAAAAAAAAAGAGAACACAGAGAAAGACAATTTTCCTGTCTCCTAGTAGGGACCGATTCGGGGTTGGCCCTGAGGCTGGTGAACGGAGGTGACCGGTGTCAGGGCCGCGTGGAGGTCCTGTACAGAGGCTCGTGGGGCACCGTGTGCGACGACAGCTGGGACACCAATGATGCCAACGTGGTCTGCAGGCAGCTGGGCTGTGGCTGGGCCACCTCGGCCCCAGGAAATGCCCGCTTTGGTCAGGGCTCGGGCCCGATTGTGCTAGACGATGTGCGCTGCTCCGGGCACGAGTCTTATCTGTGGAGCTGCAGCCACAATGGCTGGAACTCGCACAACTGCAGGCACTCTGAGGACGCAAGTGTCATCTGCTCAGGTGGGTCCTCACGAAATTTGCCCTTGGTTTTGTTTGTTATTTGGTCTAGACAAACTATGCCTTTCTATATTCTATCATCTTCCTGATTTCACCGAAGGGCAGGTGTTTCCCTCATAGCTCGACAGGAACCTGCATCCCCCATCATCCTGGTGTACCTCAGGTTTAGGCATGGACCTCAGCACCTTGTTTAAGGAAACCTGTAGAGCAGCCGAGTGTGGGAGGGTATAAAGCTTTTGAGTTCAAATCCTTCAACACAGTTCTTTGTGAAATCCTGCCCCTGAGGTGTAGTTTACAGCTCTGCCCCCACAACCACTGCCAGAAAGACTTTCTGGTGCTAGTGAGGACGGACCTTCAGAATTTCTGTTTGTCCTGAGCCTGGGAAGCTTCTTTCTGCACATCGTTCATGGAGACTGATGTTGTGTCCTCTTTCTTTGCAGCATCTACAGGAATCCCTCCTACTACGACAGGTGAGTAGCTGTGCCCAGGCCAGCATGTATCTTGTCTGGAATTCAACTCTCGTGTTTCTAGAGGTTGAAAGAGAACTCTTCTCTTCTCTTCCGATACTCTGGTGTTTGCTACCATGACCAGCAGCTGAGTCCCCAGATCCTTGACTCCTACTTAGTTGAAACTCCAGGCCCATCTGGATCTCCCACACCTTCTGTAGCCCGGTTTTGATTAGAGAGTTTACAGTGGAAATGCTGTTGGTCCCCTCTCTTCAATTCAGATGAAAGTAGGGAAAGGGAATAAAGGGGAAAGGAGAAAAAATAATGGGAAATATCAGAAAGGGGACAGATCATGGACGACTCCTAACTGTGGGAAATGAACCAGGGGTGGTGGAAGGGGAGGTGCATCGGGGATGGGGGAGACTGGGTGATGGGCACTGAGGTGGGCTCTGACGGGATGAGCACTGGGTGTTATTCTATATGTTGGCAAATTGAACACCAATAAAAAATAAATTTATAAAAAAAAAGAAAGTAAATATTCAAGTCAGAATTGGGAGCATTTGAGAAATAGGCACCAACAGGACTCCTTCCAGTGCTTGTGTGTTCCAGAATTCCTTCCTGTTGGGAGAGTCATCCCCAAAGTGTTCTCTACCCCACGGTGGAAATAGTCAGTGCCGAGTATGTTGGGAACTACTAGCGCCATACTCCAGGCCATCTGGGCCATTCACAGTGTAAAGTGGAATTGTCCAGACTCTGGGAAGTACATCAGGAAGGCATAGAATTGACCTTTGCTTACCAACTAACGAGCACAGAATGAAAAGTCATCCAGTAAAGTCCTAAAAGTACTTCATTTTCTTTCTAGATTGGTGGCGCCCTTCATCTACAACCACTGATGGTAGGTATCATATGTTTCCACTTAAGGACACGGGGTTATCATCCCCAGACAGGCTGTCCATGCAGTAGAGGCCTGTAAATGCACAGGCCGCTTGAACTTGTGCATGTAACCTACTCAGATCTGCCCCACCATACACTGCACCCAAGATGCACGCACACACACAGCCTGCCTCTCCCTCAGGACACGCAGCCTTTTTATCCTTCAGGCTTCGTGGATAACACTTGTTTCAATAAGGAGAGCTCCTTGCCCTGCTTGTCGAGATCGAACAAGGCATTCTTCAAAGAATCGAATGTAGACTTTTATATCTCAGGGGAATCTCAAAAGCTCTGAGAGAAGGGAGGGAGACAGTAAATGGATAATAACACATCTCATCTACTCTTTACAAGTAAATTTTCCATCCTGGAATGGCTATTTCTTCACTCTTAAGAACTGAAATGGCCACTTGAGGCTGTCCTGGAATATTTCTTCCCATCCTTTTAATCGGCTGCCTTTGATCTCATTACACAGTTATGACCCGCAACGAGTTAGCTAGACCAGGCTCAGGCTGACCTCCTGCACTAGGGCACTAGGGCACTAGTCACTTTTGCCTTGCAAAGAGTGAGAGCATTGCACCTGAGCTGGTGGACTTGGAGTTATGTTCAGCTGTGTCCAGACTCATTCTTGCGGTTTCCACATGGAGACAGTGCAATGACTTGGTGGCCTCTTTTGAGCCTGGCAGTGATATTCAACCTGCCGGAACCTCAGTCCCCAATCACATAAAGAAAGACAATGGCGGTAGGACAAGTGTTAGGCTCCCTCAGGACTGAGAGACTGTGGCAGGCCTGGCTCTGTCTACTCAGGAGCACATGGAGGCCTGGTCTCAGGAGATACAGCATGATGTTCTTTACCTTTGATTCTGTTGCGTCACCAATGCGCTTTGTATCTGACTTGTGTTTCTTTCTACTAGCTGTTCCGACCATATCAACCATCCAGCCATTTAAGTCTTTGGGCACCCCTCTTGGAATGTTTCTCTTCTTCTCAACCATCTGTTTTCTCTCCATTCGGGGTGAATCATTGCTCCTTAAGGACCTTGTGGGCACATTTTGTGGTTCCCAGTCACTGAGTCTCTAACAGGGAGGTCTTAAGGAGGTGTGGGATTCAAATTTTCCCATTTTTTCCCTTTGGATCGGCCCTGAGGCTGGTGAACGGAGGTGACCGGTGTCAGTGCCACGAAAGGTCCTGTACAGAGGCTCGTGGGGCACCGTGTGCACTGACAGCTGGCACACCAATGATGCCAACGTGTTCTGCAGGTGGCTGGGCTGTGGCTGGCCCACTTTGGCCCCTGGAATTGCCCGGTTTGGTCAGGGCTCGGGCCCAATTTTCCTGGACAATGTGGGCTGCTCTGGGCACAAGTCCAACAGCATCTGAGGATTTTTCTGTCTCTGCATCCTCATCAGCACTTCTTCTTTTGTCTCATTTACTGTAGTGATGCAATGAGCAGGGGTACTTTCTTGCTTTGGTTAGGATTTGCATTTCCATCATGACTACTGATGGTGGGCATCTATTCTTGGGCTCGTCACATCTATCCATCTTCTGTGAAGAATTGGAACCTCCTTATATAGAAGCTTGAAGGCCTGAGTATCACATTTGGTCAGTGCCCCAGATCTGCTCATGGGTAGAGAAGACAGGGTCCGGGGGACACTGAGGAATCATGATGTCTGCTATGGTGCTAAGTGTGCCAAAAGGCCTACCCACAAGAAGACCTAATGCTGCCAAGTTTTGATGGCTTTCTGTCTCCAGGAGGCCTGGGTAGCTCTAAGTATGCAGAGCAACATGACAGTGACAGGTACTCCTGCCTGTTGTCATGAACGAGGATTGTTAGATTCAGTAGATGTCTGGGCCTTGAGAGAACAGGAGCATGTCAACATCAAAAAAGGATCCTACAGAACAAGCTTTGGGGCCTGGAACAGAGTCCGTGATATACCACAGTGGGGTGAAGATAGACACTCTGAACGCTAGAACCTAGGACAGCACCTTGGGCCAGCAGGGTCGTTTCTCTGGGCATAAAGCTTGTGTTCATGGCAGTCTCAGTGGCATACATCAGGCTACTGGTTTCTGCCTTTCCCCACGGCATGGCATGGCCAGGCTCAAGAATTCAAATCCTAAGTTTGTGGGCAACCAACAGTGAATACTCCTAAGTCAATTGAGACTCAGAGGTAGCATCAAGTGGCCCCTTGAGTTGGAATGATGATGAGAAGGTTTCAGAGGGTCCCGTTGCTGGGGAACATTAATCATACCCAGGGCACCTGGGCCCTGAAAGAATTCCCCTGCCCTGAGAATGCAGGAGTTCTTCGAGAACACAGAGAAAGACAATTTTCCTGTCTCCTAGTAGGGACCGATTCGGGGTTGGCCCTGAGGCTGGTGAACGGAGGTGACCGGTGTCAGGGCCGCGTGGAGGTCCTGTACAGAGGCTCGTGGGGCACCGTGTGCGACGACAGCTGGGACACCAATGATGCCAACGTGGTCTGCAGGCAGCTGGGCTGTGGCTGGGCCACCTCGGCCCCAGGAAATGCCCGCTTTGGTCAGGGCTCGGGCCCGATTGTGCTAGACGATGTGCGCTGCTCCGGGCACGAGTCTTATCTGTGGAGCTGCAGCCACAATGGCTGGAACTCACACAACTGCAGGCACTCTGAGGACGCAAGTGTCATCTGCTCAGGTGGGTCCTCACGAAATTTGCCCTTGGTTTTGTTTGTTATTTGGTCTAGACAAAATATTCCTTTCTATATTCTATCATCTTCCTGATTTCACCGAAGGGCAGGTGTTACCCTCATAGCTCGACAGGAACCTGCATCCCCCATCATCCTGGTGTACCTCAGGTTTAGGCATGGACCTCAGCACCTTGTTTAAGGAAACCTGTAGAGCAGCCGAGTGTGGGAGGGTATAAAGCTTTTGAGTTCAAATCCTTCAACACAGTTCTTTGTGAAATCCTGCCCCTGAGGTGTAGTTTACAGCTCTGCCCCCGAACCACTGCCAGAAAGACTTTCTGGTGCTAGTGAGGACGGACCTTCAGAATTTCTGTTTGTCCTGAGCCTGGGAAGCTTCTTTCTGCACATCATTCATGGAGACTGATGTTGTGTCCTCTTTCTTTGCAGCATCTACAGGAATCCCTCCTACTACGACAGGTGAGTAGCTGTGCCCAGCCCAGCATGTATCTTGTCTGGAATTCAACTCTCGTGTTTCTAGAGGTTGAAAGAGAACTCTTCTCTTCTCTTCTCTTGCGATACTCTGGTGTTTGCTACCATGACCAGCAGCTAAGTCCCCAGATCCTTGACTCCTACTTAGTTGAAACTCCAAGCCCATCTGGATCTCCCACACCTTCTGTAGCCCGGTTTTGATTAGAGAGTTTACAGTGGAAATGCTGTTGGTCCCCTCTCTTCAATTCAGATGAAAGTAGGGAAAGGGAATAAAGGGGAAAGGAGAAAAAATTAATGGGAAATATCAGAAAGGGGACAGATCATGGACGACTCCTAACTGTGGGAAATGAACCATGGGTGGTGGAAGGGGAGGTGCATCGGGGATGGGGGAGACTGGGTGATGGGACTGAGGTGGGCTCTGACGGGATGAGCACTGGGTGTTATTCTATATGTTGGCAAATTGAACACCAATAAAAAATAAATTTATTAAAAAAAAGAAAGTAAATATTCAAGTCAGAATTGGGAGCATTTGAGAAATAGGCACCAACAGGACTCCTTCCAGTGCTTGTGTGTTCCAGAATTCCTTCCTGTTGGGAGAGTCATCCCCAAAGTGTTCTCTACCCCACGGTGGAAATAGTCGGTGCCGAGTATGTTGGGAACTACTAGCGCCATACTCCAGGCCATCTGGGCCATTCACAGTGTAAAGTGGAATTGTCCAGACTCTGGGAAGTACATCAGGAAGGCATAGAATTGACCTTTGCTTACCAACTAACGAGCACAGAATGAAAAGTCATCCAGTAAAGTCCTAAAAGTACTTCATTTTCTTTCTAGATTGGTGGCGCCCTTCATCTACAACCACTGATGGTAGGTATCATATGTTTCCACTTAAGGACACGGGGTTATCATCCCCGGACAGGCTGTCCATGCAGTAGAGGCCTGTAAATGCACAGGCCGCTTGAACTTGTGCATGTAACCTACTCAGATCTGCCCCACCATACACTGCACCCAAGATGCACGCATACACACAGCCTGCCTCTCCCTCAGGACACGCAGCCTTTTTATCCTTCAGGCTTCGTGGATAACACTTGTTTCAATAAGGAGAGCTCCTTGCCCTGCTTGTCGAGATCGAACAAGGCATTCTTCAAAGAATCGAATGTAGACTTTTATATCTCAGGGGAATCTCAAAAGCTCTGAGAGAAGGGAGGGAGACAGTAAATGGATAATAACACATCTCATCTACTCTTTACAAGTAAATTTTCCATCCTAGAATGGCTATTTCTTCACTCTTAAGAACTGAAATGGCCACTTGAGGCTGTCCTGGAATATTTCTTCCCATCCTTTTAATCGGCTGCCTTTGATCTCATTACACAGTTATGACCCGCAACGAGTTAGCTAGACCAGGCTCAGGCTGACCTCCTGCACTAGGGCACTAGGGCACTAGTCACTTTTGCCTTGCAAAGAGTGAGAGCATTGCACCTGAGCTGGTGGACTTGGAGTTATGTTCAGCTGTGTCCAGACTCATTCTTGCGGTTTCCACATGGAGACAGTGCAATGACTTGGTGGCCTCTTTTGAGCCTGGCAGTGATATTCAACCTGCTGGAACCTAGGTCCCAGCCACATAAAGACACCCAATGGCGGTAGGACAAGTTTTAGGCTCCCTCAGGACTGAGAGATTATGGCAGGCCTGGCTCTGTCTACTCAGGAGCACATGGAGGCCTGCTCTCAGGAGATATAGCATGATGTTCTTTGACCTCTGATTTTGTTGTAACACCAATGTGCTTTGTATCTGACTTGTGTTTCTTTCTACTAGCTGTTCCGACCATATCAACCATCCAGCCATTTAAGTCTTTGGCACCCCACTTGGAATGTTTCTCTCATCCCATCCATCCGTTTTCTCTCCACTCGGGGTGAATCATTGTTCCTTGAGGACCTTGTGGGCACATTTTGTGGTTCCCAGTCACTAGTCTCTAACAGGGAGGTCTTTAGGAGGTATGGGATTCAAATTTTCCCATTTTTTCCCATCATTCCATGAGTTTTCATCTAGTTTTTTCCAAGTGTCCCAAGAGACACTTGCCTGCAGGTTCAGAGAACTGGCCGTGGGTGGCAAAAGCTTTATCTGAAATGCTGTCTGGGCTGACAAGCAGAGTGGGAGAATGGGCCATGGAGAGTACTGACGTCTTCTTAAGGAGACATCTTGGCAGGCTGGATCCTCCTCAATGTCACTTCTTCCAACACTGTATATCCAATGCAGCATGGACAGAGGCTAAGCAATGAGAGGCTTCTAAGAAATGCACGTGCTCTTGATACAGGGATATACAGCTGGCTCCATGTTGACCCTCAATACCCCTGACTCTTTCTTCCAAGTTCCTTATGAGAATCCCTTCAGTCGTCTATGAGTCAAGATAGACAAGGAGCAAAGGTTTCTAAAGTAGAAAAGAACATGTCAGGCTGAGAGATGTGAAAGGATCTGGTTTATGTAAACGTTTTTGACTCAGAAAAACTAGCAGAGCAGGAGACTTGCACAGCACACACAGGTGCAAAGAAGCAGGGTGAAGAGGAGCCACTGTCATGACGCCTCGGAAAAACTCTCTCAATCTCACTTTGTGGGTAACCGACAATGAATACTCCTATATCAATTGACAATCAGGGGTACCATCAAGTGTCCCCTTGAGTTGGAATGATGATGAGAAGGTTTCAAAGGGTCCGGTGGCTGGGGAACTTTAATTGTATCCAAGGCATCCAGACCCTGATAGAATTATCCTGAACTTAGAATGCAGCAGTTCTTCCTTCGAGAACACAGAGAAAGACAGTTTTCGTGTCTCCTGGGAGGACTGATTCGGGGTTGGCCCTGAGGCTTGTGTACGGATGTGACCGGTGTCAGGGCCGCAAAAGGTCCGGTACAGAAGCTCGTGGGGCACTGTGTGCGACAACAACTGGCACATGAATGATGCCAACGTGGTCTGCAGGCAGCTGGGCTGTGGCTGGCCCACTTTGGCCCCCGGAAATGCCTGCTTTGGTCAGGGCCAAATGTTCTGGACAATGTGGGCTGCTCTGGGCACAAGTCCAACAGCATCTCAGGATTTTACTGTCTCTGCATCCACACCAATAGTACTTCTTTTGTCTCATTTAGTGTAGTGATGCAAATGGGCAGGGATACTTTCTTGCTTTGGTTAGGATTTGCATTTCCATCATGACTACTGATGGTAGGCATCTTTTCTTGGGCTCGTCACATCTATCCATCTTCTGTGAAGAGTAGACCTCATTTTATATAAGCTTGAAGGTCTGAGTATCCATATGGTCAGTGCCCCAGACCTGCTCATGGGTAGAGAAGGCAGGGTCCGGGGGACACTGAGGAATCCTGATGTCTGCTATGGTGCTAAGTGTGCCAAAAGGCTTTCCCTCAAGAAGGCCTAATGCTGAGAAGTTTTGTTGGCTTTCTGTCTCCAGGAGCCTGGGTAGCTCTAGTATGCAGAGCAACATGACAGTGACAGGTACTCCTGCCTGTTGTCGTGATAATCAGGATTGTTAGATTCAGTAGATGTCTGGGCCTTGAGAGAACAGGAGCATGTCAAATCAAAAAAGGATCCTACAGAACAAGTCCTGGGGCCTGGAACAGAGTCTGTGTTATACCACAGTGGGGTGAAGATAGACACTCTGAATGCTAGAACCTAGGACAGCACCTTGTGCCAGCAGGGTCGTTTCTCTGGGTGTGAAGCTTGTGTTCAAGGCAGTCTCAGTGGCATAGATCAGGCTACTGGTTTCTGCCTTTCCCTGCTGCATGCCAAGTCCAGGCTCAAGAATTCAAATCCTAAGTTTGTGGGCAACCAACAGTGAATACTCCTAAGTCAATTGACACTCATGGGTATCATCAAGTGACCCCTTGAGTTGGAATGATGATGAGAAGGTTTCAGAGGGTCCCGTTGCTGGGGAACATTAATCATACCCAGGGCACCTGGGCCCTGAAAGAATTCCCCTGCCCTGAGAATGCAGGAGTTCTTCATTCGAGAACACAGAGAAAGACAATTTTCCTGTCTCCTGGTAGGGACCGATTCGGGGTTGGCCCTGAGGCTGGTGAACGGAGGTGACCGGTGTCAAGGCCGCGTGGAGGTCCTGTACAGAGGCTCGTGGGGCACCGTGTGCGACGACAGCTGGGACACCAATGATGCCAACGTGGTCTGCAGGCAGCTGGGCTGTGGCTGGGCCATCTCGGCCCCAGGAAATGCCCGCTTTGGTCAGGGCTCGGGCCCGATTGTGCTAGACGATGTGCGCTGCTCCGGGTACGAGTCTTATCTGTGGAGCTGCAGCCACAATGGCTGGAACTTGCACAACTGCAGGCACTCTGAGGACGCAAGTGTCATCTGCTCAGGTGGGTCTTCATGATATTGGCCCACTGGTTTTGTTTGTTATTTTGTCTAAACAAACTATTCTTTTCAATGTTCTATCATCTTCCTGATTTCACCGAAGGGCAGGCGTTTCCCACATAGCTTGACTGGACCCGGATCACCCATCATCTTGGTGTAACTCAGGTTGAGGCATGGACCTCAGCACCTTCTTTAAGGAAACCCGTAGAGCAACTGAGCGTGAGAGGGCATAAAGCTTTTGAGTTCAAATCTTTCAACACTGTGCTTTGTGAAATCCTGCCCCTGAGGTGTAGTATACAGCTCTTCCCCCAGCACCATTCCCAGAAAGTCTTTCCTGTGACTGTGAGGATGGTCCTTCAGAATTTTTGTTTGTCTTGACCCTGGGAAGCTTCTTCCTGCACATCATTCACAGAGACTGATATGTGTCCTCTTTCTTTGCAGCATCTACAGGAATCCCTCCTACTACGACAGGTGAGTAGCTATGCCCAGCCCAGAATGATTCCTGTCTTGAATTCAGATCTCATGTTTCCAGAAGTTGGAAGAGAGGACCAGGCTCCTCTCTTCCGGGACCCAGGCATTCCCTATGGTTACCACCACCTGAGTCCCCAGATCCTTGACTCCTATTTAGTTGACACTACTGGCCCATCTTAGTCTCATGCACCTGCCTGCTGCCTGGGTTTGTCATAAGTCTGCAGTGGAAGGGTTATTGGTCTCATCTGTTCAATTGAGATCAAAGTAAGTATTCAATTCAGAATTGGGAGCATTTGAGAAAGAGGCTCCCACTGGACTCCTTCCAGTGCTTGTGTGTTCCCTAATTCTTTCCTGTTGAGAGAATCATCCCAAAAGTGTTCTCTACTCCACGGTGTAGATAGTCAGTGCTGAGTATATTGGGAACTACTAGCGCCATACTCCAGGCCATCTGGGCCATTCACAGTGTAAAGTGGAATTGTCCAGACTCTGGGAAGTACATCAGGAAGGCAAGGAGTTGAACTTTCCTTACCAACTAACGAGCACAGAATGAAAAGTCATCCAGTAAAGTCCTAAAAGTACTTCATTTTCTTTCTAGATTGGTGGCGCCCTTCATCTACAACCACTGATGGTAGGTATCATATGTTTCCACTTAAGGACACAGGGTAATCATCCCCAGACAGGCTGTCCATGCAGTAGAGGCCTGTAAATGCACAGGCCGCTTGAACTTGTGCATGTAACCTACTCAGATCTGCCCCACCATACACTGCACCCAAGATGCACACAAACACACAGCCTGCCTCTCCAAGACATGCAGCCTTTTTATCCTTCAGGCTTCGTGGATAACACTTGTTACAATAAGGAGAGCTACTTGCCCTGTTTTTCATGATGGAACAAGGTATTCTTCAAAGAATCGAATGTAGACTTTTACATCTCAGGGAATCTCAAAAGCTCTAGAGAAAGGAGGCAGACAGTAAATGGATAATAACAGAACTCATGTACTCTTTACAAGTAAATTTTCCATCCTGGAATGGCTATTTCTTCCCTCTTAAGAACTGAAATGGCCACTTGAGGCTGTCCTGGAATATTTCTTCCCATCCTTTTAATCGGCTGCCTTTGATCTCATTACACAGTTATAACCCCCAACGAGTTAGCTAGACCATAGTTGCTCAGGCTGACCTCCTGCACTAGGGCTGAACTGCCTTGCAAAGAGTGAGAGCATTGCACCTGAGCTGGTGGACTTGGAGTTATGTTCAGCTGTGTCCAGACTCATTCTTGCGGTTCCCACATGGAGTCAGTGCAATGACTTCGTGGCCTCTTTGAGCCTGGCAGTGATATTCAACCTGCTGGAACCCTAGTCCCCAGCCACATCAAGGCAGACAATGGTGGTAGGACAAGGGTTAGGCTCCCGAGAGTAGGCCTGGCTCTGTCTACTCAGAGGAGATTGAGGCCTGCTCTCTGTAGGTATAGCATGATGTCCTTTGACCTTTGATTCTGTTGCGACACCAATGCGCTTTGTATCTGACCTGTGTTTCTTTCTACTAGCTTTTCCAACCATATCAACCATCAAGTGACCACCATGGGTGGCCATTTAAGTCTTTGGCCACCCCACTTGGAAATTTTCTCTTCTTCCCACCCATCCCTTTTCTCTCCATTTGGGGTGAATCATTGCTCCTTGAGGACCTTGTGGGCACATTTTGTGGTTCCCAGTCACTGAGTCTCTAACAGGGAGGTCTTTAGTAGGTATGGGATTCAAATTTTCCCATTTTTTCCCATCATTCCATGAGTTTTCATCTAGTTTTTTCCAAGTTCAGAGATGCAGGTTCAGAGAACTGGCCGCGAGTGGCAAGAGCTTTATCTGAAATGCTGTCTGGGCTGACAAGCAGAGTGGGAGAATGGGCCATGGGGAGCACTGATGTCTTCTTAAGGAGACATCTTGGCAGGCTGGATCCTCCTCAATGTTCAGGGCTTGCAACACTGTATATCCAATGCAGCATAGAGAGAGGCCGAGCGATGAGAGGCTGCTAAGAGATGCACGTGCTCTTGATACAGGGATATACAGCTGGCTCCATGTTGACCCTCAATACCCCTGACTCTTTCTTCCAAGTTCCTTATGAGAATCCCTTCAGTCGTCTATGAGTCAAGATAGACAAGGAGCAAAGGTTTCTAAAGTAGAAAAGAACATGTCAGGCTGAGAAATGTGAAAGGATCTGGCTTATGTAAATGTTTTTGACCCAGAAAAGCTAGCAGAGCGGGAGACTTGCACAGCACACACAGGTATTAGGAGGCTGGGTGCAGATGAGCCACTGTCATGATGCCTCGGAAAAACTCTCTCAATCCCACTTTGTGGGCAACCAACAATGAATACTCCTAAGTCAATTGACGATTGGGGTACCATCAAGTGTCCCCTTGAGTTGGAATGATGATGAGACGGTTTCAGAGGGTCCCATTGCTGGGGAACATTAATCATACCCAGGGCACCTGGACCCTGAAAGAATTATCCTGCTCTCAGAATGCAGGAGTTCTTCCTTTGAGAACATAGAGAAAAACAGTTTTCCTGTCTCCTGGTAGGGACGAATTCGGGGTTGGCCCTGTGGCTGGTGAATAGAGGTGACCAGTGTCAGGGCCGTGTGGAGGTCCTGTACAGTGGTCGTGGGGCACTGTGTGCGACGACAGCTGGGACATCAATGATGGCAATGTGGTCTGCAGGCAGCTGGGCTGTGGCTGGGCCACCTTGGCCCCAGGAAATGTCCGCTTTGGTCATGGCTCGGGCCCAATTGTCCTGGACAATGTGGCCTGCTCTGGGAAGGAGTCCTATCTGTGGAACTGCCCCCACAATGGCTGGAACTCTCACAACTGCAAGCACTTTGAGGATGCAAGTGTCATCTGCTCAGGTGGATCCTCACGATATTTGCCCTCTGGTTTTGTTTGTTATTTTGTCTAAACTATTCCTTTCAATGTTCTATCATCTTCTTGATTTCACCGAAGGGCAGGTGTTTCCCTCATAGCTTGACAGGAACCTGCATCACCCATCATCCTGGCGTACCTCAGGTTTAGGCATGGACCTCAGCACCTTCTTTAAGGAAACCTGTAGAGCAGCCGAGCGTGAGAGGGCATAAAGCTTTTGAGTTCAAATCCTTCAACACTGTTCTTTGTGAAATCCTGCCCCTGAGGTGTAGTTTACACCTCTGCCGCCAGGACCACTCCCAGAAAGTCTTCCTTGTGCTAGTAAGGACGGTCCTTCAGAATTTCTGTTTGTCCTGAGCCTGGGAAGCTTCTTTCTGCACATCATTCATGGAGACTGATGATGTGTCCTCTTTCTTTGTAGCATCTACAGGAATCCCTCCTACTACGACAGGTGAGTAGCTGTGCCCAGCCCAGCATGATTCCTGTCTGGAATTCAACTCTCGTGTTTCCAGACATTGAAAGAGAGGATCAGGCTCTTCTCTTGTGGGACCCTGTCATTCCCTACGGTTACCACCAGCTGAGTCCCCAGATCCTTGACTCCTATTTAGTTGAGACTCCAGGCCCATCTGGATCCCCCGCCTCTCTCTATTCCCAGACTTTGATTAGAGATTGTACAGTGGAAAGGCTCTTGCTCTCCTCTCGTCATTTCAGATGAAAGTAAATATTTAATTCAGAATTGGGAGCATTTGAGAAATAGGCACCAACAGAACTCCTAATAGTGCTTGTGTGTCTAGAATTCTTTCCTGTTGGGAGAGTCATCCCCAACGTGTTCTCTACCCCACGGTGGAACTAGTCAGTGCCAAGTATTTTGGGAAGTAATAGTGGCATACTCTCGCCGATCTGGGCCTTTCACAGTGTATAGTGGAATTGGTCAGACTCTAACGTGTCCTCTAATGAGAGTTACCATTGACCTTTCCTTATCAAACTAACTAGCATGGAATGAAAAGTTTTCCACTAAAGTCCTAAAATTACTTCATTTTCTTTCTACATTTTGGTGCCCTTCATCTACAACCACTCATGGTAGATATCACGTTTTCCACATGTGGACACAGGGTTCTCATCCCCAGGCAGGCTCTCCATTCAGTAGATGTCTGTAAATGCACAGCCCTGTTGAATCTGAGCTTGTAACCTACCCACCCTGCTCCACCATGTTGCACCCAGGCTGCACATACACACATCTTGCCTCTACCTTCCAGAGAAGGCCTTTTATCCTCTTTACCTGGTGGTTAACTCTTATTTCAATTAGGAGTTCTTCTTCCCCTTCTTTTCAGGAATCGAACAAGGTATTCTTCAAAGGATCGATTTATAGACTTTTGTATCATGGGGTATCTCAAAAACTCTGAGAGAAGGAAGGAAGACAATAAATGGATCATTTCTCAACTAATCAATTCTATACAAGTAAATTTTCCATCTTGGAATGGCTATTGCTAAAAAGATTTCTATTTTCTTAAGAACTGATATGGCCACTTGTGGATGTCCTTAAATATTTTCTTCCCATCATTTTAATTGGCTGCCTTTGATCTCATTACGCACCTATGACCCCCAACAAGTTAGCCGGACCCCAGTTGCTGAGGCTGACCTCCTGCATCAGGGCCCAACTACCTTGTAAAGAGTGAGAGCATTGAACATGGGAGGTGGAAGTGGGGTCTCTGCAGACTAACTGCCCAGATTCACTCTTGCTCTTCCCACATAGAATGAATGCAGTGGCTCTGTTGGCCTGTCCTTGGCCTGGTAGGGGCATTCCACCTGTTGGAATGTCAGCTGTCAGACCCAGCAGAAAGCAGGTGTGGGCACTGGGACCTAGGGTGGGGATCCCTAGTCCTGATTGGTTCATGGCAGGCCTTGGCTCTGTCTACCTGAAGGCACATGGAAGCATGAACTCAGTTGGGATAGTCTGAGTTTCTTCAGCCTTTGATCTGGTAGGGAGACCTGTGTGCTGTGTGTCCTATTCATGTTTCCTTTTCACAGTTGCTCAGCCCCAGTCCACATGCCCCTTAGCCAGGTGTGTGAGTGCTCGGCACCCTATTTGGAATGGCCTGTTGCTTCTGTCCCATCCGCCCTTATTCTCACCAGTGTGGGTGAACCACTGCTCTTTGTATAACCAATGGGCTCTGTTTGTGCCCTCCATCACTGGGGTCTCCACCAGGCTGTTCTTAACTAGATAGGTGACTCATGAGTCCCATATTTCCATCAGTCCTTGAGTTTTCCTCTAGTCCTTTCAAAGGGTCCCATGAGATGGTTGCCTATAAGTCAGAGAACTGACCAAGTATACAGTAAATTTCACCTGAGACGCAATCCATGCTGACAAGTTGAGTGAGAGGATGGTTGCTGGTGCCCACTGACCTCCTATGGAAGGGTCATCAGAGCAGGCTGGATCCTATCCCCTGCTCAGGGCTTACAACAGCCTCAGACTCATCAGGGTCATGTGTATATGCAGAGTGTCAGGGACAGAGCTCAGGGGATGGGAGTGGAATAAGTGATGGCCATGTTCCGGGTACTAGGATATTTGATCGGTTTCAGGTGGGCCCACCACACCCCAGATTCTTTTTTTTTCATATATATTTTATTTATTTGTTCATGAGAGACAGAGAGAGAGGCAGAGACACAGGCAGAGGGAGAGGGAGAAGCCAGCTCCACGTAGGGAGCCTGATGTGGGACTTGATCCCGGGTCTCCAGGATCATACCCTGGGCTAAAGGCAGATGTTTAACTGCTGAGCCACCCAGGTATCCCACACACCCCAGATTCTTTCTGTCCAAGCTTCAGAGTGTGGGAGACCCCTCAGATATACATGTCTCGAGTAGGGAGGTGGCACAGTTTCTTGAGGGAAAGGAGAATCTTCCTGGCTTAGAGATGGATGTGGGGGCACCAGGTTGTTCTCCTGAATGGCCTTCATCCCAAGTAAGTGGCTAAGCAAGAGGCTGGTGGAAGGAGTCAGGAAGCAGATGTGCACTTGTCACACTGCCCACCAGAAACACTTTTCAAAGACTGTTTCCCATTATGTGTGCTTGTCTTTTACCTTTGTTGCCTCTTCTGGGCACCTGGCGCCCCTCAACTGCATTTGTAAATGCCACAATAGATAAATATTCCCATCCATCCTCCCTGGCTTATTCTCTGCTTCAGGATGAAGTTTTGGTTTGGAAATGACAGGAGGAATCTCAGGGTGTACCTTCCTTATCCTTGTCCCATGGGTGTGTGTGCCCATGTGTGTGTGTTCCTATGTGTGTGTTTGTGTATGTGAAGGATGGGAGGTGGAGAGAGGGTTCTTTGAATACAAGATCCTAAATCTGATCACAGGGGGTGGCCACTTGGTTCCAGGGCGATCCTGGGCTGATGCTCAGTGAAGATCTTTTCCAAGATCTTCTCAGTGTGAATCCTGGAGGTGACTCAAGCATAGCTGGGACTTTGGTTGTACCCCCAGGCCTTGGGGTAGAGTCCCTGGAAGACAGTGGCAAAGTGCTGCTGCTGTTGCACCTTCCTTGCCAAGGTGTCCTTATGTCCTTGGACTTTGCTAGAACCAAGCCAGGACCCCACAGGAGCCACTAAGCTGCCCCGCTGAGTAGTGGCCTTGGCCTGCCCTCAGTAGCTATGGGGGTCCATCCTCAGTGTGTCCAAGGTGGGGTGAGTTTGTCTTCCTCCTGCCCTCTATGAATCATAAGGTGCTTCTCTGCATTGGAGCATCCTTAGGCCTGGGCTGATTAGGACATCTCTGGTCCGATCCCTGTGCTGACGATGAACCTCTGGGCACGTGCAAAAGTGACCGCCTGCCCAGGGCCCACTAGCCAGGAGGAAGCCCCTGAGTCTGCCACATGCCTTTAGCCTATGACCTTAAGACATCCACAGACCGGAGGTCTCGTTCTTTGTCCTGCTAGGGAATGAAACAGGTTTGGCTCTGAGGCTGGTGAACGGAGGGGACCGGTGTCAGGGCCGCGTGGAGGTCCTGTACAGAGGCTCGTGGGGCACCGTGTGCGACGACAGCTGGGACACCAATGATGCCAACGTAGTCTGCAGGCAGCTGGGCTGTGGCTGGGCCACATCAGCTCCAGGAAATGCCCGCTTTGGTCAGGGCTCGGGCCCAATTGTGCTGGATGACTTGCGCTGCTCTGGGAATGAGTCCTACCTGTGGAACTGCCCCCACAATGGCTGGAACTTGCACAACTGCAGGCACTCAGAGGACGCAAGTGTCATTTGCTCAGGTGGGTCCTCATGATATTGGCCCTCTGGGTTTTTTTGTTATTTTTTCTAGAAAAACTCTTTTTCTTTCACTGTTTTCTCGTATTTCTGAGTGTTACTGAAGGGCAGGGGTTTCCCTCATAGCTTGAGAGGACCCTGCATCACCCATCATCCTGGTGTACCTCAGTTTTATGGGTGAACTACAGCACCTTCTTTAAAGTGCCTGTGGAGTATCAGTGTGTGAATGGGCATAAAGATTTTGAGAACAAATTCCACAGCACTGTTCCTTGGGGGTATTTACCAGCTCTGCTCCTCACAACCACTCCCAGAAAGTCTTTCTTGGTTCTAGCGGGGACAGTCCCTCAGAGTTTTTGTTTGTCTGGAGCCTGAGAGGCTTCTTCCTGCACAGCATTTACAGAAACTGATGATGTGTCTTCTTCCTTTGCAGCATCTACAGAAAGCCCTCCTACTACGACAGGTGAGTAGCTGTAGCCCAGCTCAGCATGAATCATGTCTGGAATCCGACTCTCACGTTTCTAGAATTGGAAGATAGGACGAGGCTCATCTCTTGGAGGACTCTGGTATTCACTACAGTGACCAGCAGCTGAGTCCCCAGGACCTTGGCTCCTACTTAGTTGAGATTACCGGCCCATCTGGGTCTCATGCACCTGCCTGCTGCCAGGATTTGCTCAAAGATTCTGCGGTGGAAGGGCTTTTGGTCCCCTCTGGTTATTTCAGAAGAAAGTAACTGTTCAGTCAAAATTGGGATCATTTGAGAAACATGCCCATATAAACTCCTAGTAGTGCTTGTGTGTTCCAGAATCCCTTCATGTTGAGAGAGCCATCTCCAAGTGTTCTCTACCCCATGGTGAAAACAGTCAGTGCCGAGTATGTTGGGAAGTACAAGCACCATACTCTAGCCCATCTGGGCCATCCACAGTGTAGGATGTAATTGTCCACCACCTGACAAGTCCTGACAGGTCCTCCAATGAGAGTTACCATTGACCTTTCCTTACCAAACTAATGAACATGGAATGAAAACTTTTCCACTAAAGTCCTAAAATTATTTCATTTTCTTTCTAGATTGGTGGCGCCCTTCATCTACAACCACTCATGGTAGGTATCACATTTTTCTACCCGAGGGAATGGAGTTCTTCTCCCCAGGCAGGCTGTCCATGCAGTAGATGCCTATAAATGCACAGCCCAGTTGAACAAGGGCATGTAACCTACCCAAACCTGCCCCCCCATACATTGCACCCAAGCTGCATGCACACACACAACCTGCCTCTACCTTCCAGACATGCAACCTTTTTATCCCCTTCCACCCGGTTAAGTTTTGTTTCAATAAGGAGTTCTACTTCCCCTTCTTCAAGGAAATAGAATAAGGTATTCTTCAAAGAATCGTTTAAAGGCTTTTGTCTCTTGGGGTATCTCAAAAGCTCTGAGAGAAGGAAGGGAGACAATAAATGGATCATTTCACAACTAATCAATCCTTTACAAGTAAATTTTCCATCCCAGAGTGGCTATTGCTCAATTGCTTTCCAAGACTCTTAAGAAATATGGCCAGTTGTGTATGTCATTGAATATTTTCTTCCCATCATTTTAATTGCCTGCCTTTGGTCTCATTACATAGCTCTGACCCCCCACAAGTTAGCTAGTCCCCAACTGCTGGACATTTACATGTTTATATTTCTTCATTATTATGAATGATCCTCTGATGCAGAATATCATTATAAGTCTTTGCATATCTTCCCAATTTTTCCTGTAGGAAAGTAATAAATTTACTGGACTAAAGTTAACATAGTGCCTGGTATATAGAACGTACTTAACAAATACTGACTCTTCTTATGTGAAATATTTTAAGGTCTTTGCTGTATTCTTTGCTGTACATATGGTCCAATGGCCTTCAAGCATGTTGTAAATTTTCAGAATGTTTGAAAAGAGAAACTGATCTCCCCCCTCAAATGGCTCACAGTAGTTAATATCTTTTACTGGATTTATGATGTAATTACAGGTGTAACAGGTCCTTCAGTGGGGAGGTTCAGTGTGTAAAGAGGGCATATTATCAGGGATTTTACTTGATCAAGGGATGAGGGCATTCTGTACAAGATGCTGCTTATGCTGAGGCACACAGAGGAAGCAGACTCATTTGCTGACATGTCTTCCAGCCAGAAGGAACACTTTGAAGGCCTGGGTGGGAAGGAGCTTGGCTATTGGCAGACCATTCAGAGTTTTGTGCACAGGTTAGGACTCTGACCTTATCTTAAGGACATTTGGATGTGTTGACAAGTTTTATGCTAAGGACTTACAACATCAGATGTCTATTTACAAAAGATCATCCATGACTTTTATGCCAAACTGTATACTTCCTGAGGGCAGAGACCATATCTGCCTTTTACCTTTTTGTATACCTATTACCTAGCTTTGTATCTGGCATAACATGTTTCTAGAAAGAATAAGTGAACACATGGATGAATGGGTGAACATTTAATCACAATTGGCATTTTGATACATGCATCAGCATGCACATATGCACAAATGACAGCACGCTTTATACCCTCCCTTATAACATCCTTTTTCACTTGAGTATAGGATACTTTTTTAGTGTCCCTAACATTAACCTTTTTATGGCATTGAAATTATTTTTATACCATAAAGTTTAATGGTCACACAGTTCTCCATTCTATGGCTATATCCTGATTTAATTAAACAATTACTAATCACAGAACAAAAGAATTAATTCTTTCTAAATCTGTTTTATATACTTAGGTAATCACATGCAGTAACATTTTAATTTTATTTTATAATTGCCCCTATTACATTTTTAGAAATCTATAATGCATATCTTCTGCTCTGAAACTTTAGCCTCATCTTTCATTACTTCCCAATGTAGAAATAGAATTTATAGGTAGGCATATATTAAAGGCCAAATTATCCTTATGAAACACTGTTTTTCCAAGGAAGGAGAGGAAATATTTGTAAATAATACATCTGATAAGAGACTTGCATCTAGAATACATAAGGAACTTTTACAAGTCAACAATAAAAAGTCTAATAGCCCAATGAAGGAATGAGCACAGGATCTGCACAGGTATTTCTCCAGGAAGATATACAAATGGTCAATGGCACATGTGAATATGTCTAACATCACTAGCCATCAGGGACATGCAAATCAAATCCACAAAGAGATACTACTTCACACTCAGTAGGTTTGTTAGAATAAAAACGTCGGGTAATGACAAGTGTTGGTGAGGAGGCAAAGAATTCAGAACCCTTACACTCTGCTGATGGGAATATAAAATGTACATCTGCTTTGAGAAACAGTCTGGTGGCTCCTCAAAAAAGTTAAACAGAGAATTACCCTATGACCAGGTGATTATACTCATAGGCATATACTTAGGGGAAAGGGAAGCACGTGTCCACACAGAAACTCACATATGACTGCTCAGAGATGGGCAGCTTTGTTCCCAATGGCCCCAAAGTGGAAACAACTGAATGTCCATCACAGTGCATGGATATACAAAATATGGTCCATGTATCCAGCAGAATATTACTTAGCAATAGAGGGAGGTGAAGTCCTGCTGCTTGTTCATATATGTTACAACAGTGATGAACTTTGAAAACAAGATGCTAAGTGAAAGAAGCCAGTCACAAAAGACCACATATTGTAAGATTGTACATATAAGAAATGTTCAGAATAGGCAAATTTGTAAAGACAAAGTACATTAGTGGTTGCCTTGGCCTGGGGGGGGCAAAGAAGAATGACTACTGTTGGGTCAGTGTTTCTCTCTGGAGTGACAAAAATACTCTTAAAATGACTGCGGTGATGGCTTTAGCACTCCGAATATACTAAAAACCATCAAATTGTACAGTGTGCAATAGCACACAAACAGACCTATGGATAAGAACCAAACTCAATTTATATCACCACCGAGTATCTAAATATTTTTAAATGGTCTATTAAACTGACCAACGAAAGTTTGAATGCTTAATATTATTTATCATTATGTGATAAATAATAAGAGCTAATACTGTTGGGTGCGTACGCTGTGCCAGGCACTGCTTTCGAGGTTCACGTGTCTTGTCTCATTTAATACACATGGGAATCTGATGAGGCAGATACTAGTTATTAGCCCTCTCATTTTTTCAAATGAAGAAACTGAGGCAGAGAGTTTCAGTAACTTGCTCAAGATCATGGAGCTGGTAAAGGCAGAGCCAAGATGCAAGCCCAGGCTTTCTGTGGCAGAAACCATCCTCTCGACCCCACTTTCCACTGCTTCTTGTCAGCTGGCGGGAGACCCTACAGAATAAATTACTTTGCAGAGAGCTCTCCGTGGGTCACCCCTCCTGCTTAGCTCAGCCACGATATCCCTGTCCTCCACTGGACAATGACAATAATCACTTTGTTGTTTCTTGGGATTTTTACTACAAGGGGACCCATGTTCCCTCTGAAGCTTGGGTCACCTCTTGGCAGAGAGCTGCTTTTCTAGGTAGATCCTCAGATCAAGGCCCCCAATGTGGGCAGCCGAGGACCAGGCCTGAGAGAGGAAAAACTGAGTCATGTTGTAAGATGGGAGGATGAAGCCTGAGGACTCTTACCCAGAAAACAATTGCTTGTTATAACACACCTGACACCTGCCATGTTGGGGTGTCGCTCTCTGTCTCCTCTATAGGACAGTCTACAGCTTGTGGTGGCTTCTTATTCAATGCCAGTGGGACCTTTTCAAGCCCATCCTACCCTGGATACTACCCCAACAACGCTGAGTGTGTCTGGGAAATAGAAGTGAACCCCGGCTACCGCATAAATCTGGGCTTCAACCGTCTGCAGTAAGTAAAACTCAGATCATCCGGTGAAGGATGGTCCTCCATGGATGCTTTTTCACTCTCAGGTGACATTACGTTGCTCTGATCCTACCATGAAGCATCAGGGCAACATAGGGAAGCCCTGTGATCTGATTGAGGAAGAGCACAAAGAAAATTTCAGACTCAATGACATCACTCATCAAAGCCCAAACTATCTGTAAAATATAGGAACAATAGAAATTTCAATGTCAATATGAGTCCACTTTTTTTTTCCTTACAGGCTGGAGATGCATAGTAACTGCGCTTTTGATTATGTTGAAATCTCTGATAGATCACTGAATAACAGTAACTTTCTGGGGAAAATTTGTAATGACACCAGGCAAACATTCACCTCTTCCTACAACCGAATGACTGTTCGATTTCGAAGTGATGCCAGTGTCCAAAACATCGGCTTTTCTGCTTGGTATAACTCCTTTCCTAGAGGTGCGTTTGAACTAAATCCAACAGAAGTGACCTTCGAGGCTCGGTGTGTTTAGGTGAACCGTGCTTTTGGGTGTGTCATGGTTCTTATGTAAATTCAAAGAATGGCTCCAGCCATGTGCTGCCCTTCCTCCTTATCTCACAGCCGACTCTGGTAAACCAAGGCTGAGAGCCGTGGGGAGTAGTGGACACACCCTGGCCTTGGATTTGCCACTTCCCAGGTGACCTGGTGACTGATCTTGCTGAGCTAGCATGTCCCCATCTGAAGGGTGAGGGGGGTCTTAGCTCTGTGGTGTCTTTAGCCCGTTCCAGCTGATCTTGGAGATGTTCGTCCCCTGATCAATCCCCTGGTGACTTTGGGGGTGAGAAAGGCCCACGGGGTATTTGGCCTTTGAGATCTGTTGTGGGAATGGTCATCAGTTCTTATTCCATTTGTCTTTCAGATGCCAGCTTGAGATTAGTCAATTCCAACGTCTCCTATAATGCATGTGCCGGGCGTGTGGAAATTTACCACGGTGGCAGGTGGGGGACGGTTTGTGATGATTTCTGGGACATTCAGGATGCCCAGGTGGTCTGCAGACAGCTGAGGTGTGGATATGCAGTATCAGCCCCGGGAAACGCCTATTTTGGGCAGGGCTCTGGCCCCATCACCCTGGACGGCGTAGCATGCTCAGGGACCGAATCTACCCTCTGGCAGTGCTGGAACCAAGGCTGGTTCTCCCATAATTGTGCACACAGTGAAGATGCTGCAGTCATTTGCTCAGGTACCACAAGGTGTCATTTGTGGAAGGCCCCTTTCTCCTCTGACCTACTACGGAGGGGATGCTAAGGGCTGGTGGCTGATGGTGTTTGTGGCTGAGTTCTGGGGGTGGAGGTGGACAGGAGCTTTATAGCTGTGCCCTTGGCCTTCCCCCTCTGGGAGACCATGCAGGGACCACTTTGTCTCAGGCCCTGGGGCCGTTTTGCTGGCCACACAGCTGGCATATGTGTATGTTCTCACCCTTACATTTGCTCTGCAACCTTTAGCTATGAGGTCATGTCTGTAAGCCAGTTTCCTCCTTTTCAAAGAGGAGATGGTCATGATGCACCTGCTGCCAATGGCGATTAGAAACCTAAGTGGCTCATGTGTGTAAAGCCTTAGAACAATTCAAGACAAGTGAGAAATGAGGACTAAGTGATGGTGTGACCTTGGCTGTGGCACTAATGGCATCACCCTCAAGCGATGATGAGGCGGGGGGAGAAGCTGGGGAGACCTTCCCAAGGCCTCCCCCTGGTAACACAGATCTCCATAGCAGTAACTCCACGAGTCATGGTGCACTCACTAAAAAGGTCAGACTGAGTCACACAGGTGTGTCCCTGCCACAATCTGGTCCCTCCTCCAGGTACACTTCAGTGACTGACCCTTTTCTCCTATCTCTTTTCAGGAATTGACCCAACAACGCCTGGTAAGAACCCGTGATTTCCACCCAGCCGCCTGGCTGGCCCTCTCTGCTGCTGGTGCCGGGCATGCTACCCACTCTCCCAGGAATCGCCCCTTATGCCTTCCCTGGCACTGGTGTCCCCTGCAGCTGGTGTCTCCACCCGAGGAGGGCTGGCCCTCTCCCTGGGCTCCTCTTTGACCATCAGTCACCTGGCCAGCCTAAGAGTCAGATCTCCGGTTGGTCCCTAAGAAGGGCCAGCCTCCCGTGTAGGTCTTGCCTGTCCCCTCGGACACCAGACTCTGGTCAGTGGGTGCTGCTTCCTCACTGAACTCCATGTAACCAGCCAAAGCTCCTGATTGCTCACCTGGAGCTGCTGCTCAACCTGCTCTAAGCATTTTCAGCCCACTCCTGGCTCCTCAGATCTTTCCCCTCGATCCCCACCTCAGCCTTGCCCCCCACCCCCATCTCCATTCTTCACATGGCAGCAGGGGGTGTCCTTAGGAAATCCCAAGTCAGTCCCAGCCTCCATGCTCTTGGACCCTTCATGTGACTCCTCAGGGCTGTCGGGGTGCAGATCCCCATAGCTGAGGACAGTCTCTAGGGCTCTCCATGATCCACTTCCTGCATCTGTTTGGTTTCCTCTCCCCTCCCTGCTCCATCCACAGTGATGTTCCCTAAGTGTGCTATTACTCTCAGGCCTGGTCCCTTTGCACAGGCTATTCCCTCTGCATGGAACCCCCCTCTCTACTTTTTTTGCTTGACTCCTGCTCTCCCCGCCCCGCAATTACCTGTCCCTTTTCTCTGCTCAGTCTGGGTCAGGAGCCAACACTCTGGGCTCCCACCATATCCGGGCTTACCCTGATCACAGCCCCATCCTGTTAGGCTGCAGTTTGCTCTTTCCCGTCCACCACTCCAGGCTGTGAGCTCTCTGAGGGCAAGGGTTGTGAACCCAGGGTTGGCACATTTCTGCACAGAGCAGGTGAGCACTGAACAACTGTGCCAACCATCCGAGGAAACTGACTGTTATCTTTTCTCTCTGTCAACAGCTCTTATTCAAGATGTCACAAGCCCAAACAGTAAGTTCTGGGCTCCCTACAAACCCTGCTTCCCTTCTTCTCAATGACAGTGCCACTGGGTGGGGCACCAGGGGAGAGGGTTGGGGGACAGTGACAAAAACGAGGAGACATCTTCCGTAAGTAGAGGCTCCCTGGACAGTCTGGGTCTATGCCACTTCCTGCTGAGTTTCTGTCTACGGGGTTGTTTAAAAATTTCCCTGAAGGGACCGTATAGTGGGCTCTGAGGGCCCTCCACATTTTTCCATTTCTTCCCAGTAGCAAATTCTTCCTGCGGAGGCTTCATGTCCCAGCCATCAGGGCACTTTTCCAGCCCATTCTATCCCGGGAACTATCCAAACAACGCCAGATGTGTGTGGGACATTGAAGTCCCAAACAACTACCACGTGACTGTTGTCTTCAAAGATGTCCAGTAAGTGTGTGGGTGCAAAGCAGAATAGGTGGGGCACCTCGCAGATAGTTTAGAACATGGTATCTAGCCCTTCAGGAGAGATGTTGGCCCAATTAACATGTTCTCTTACGGGTTCAATTTTTTTCACTGAGGACAGAGGCAGCCCGTGGAGGTGGGGCCAGGATGACAGCCCTGCTTCAAAGTCCCAGGTCTGTCATGGATTTGCTGTGTGACCACAGGAAATCACTTAAGTTTCCTGACCCTCAAAATAAGGGAATAAAATATCTCCTTTCCTCTCATTGCTGGGTACTGGAAAGATCATGAAAGAGAAATAGATGAACATACTTGGAAAATGTTATCCAATGGGGAGGATGACTGTTAGGAGTAATAGTAGCGCACAGAATCCTATTAACCACACCAGTTTTTTTTTTAACCCTTTTATCCTCACTGCCTCCTTTTTTGAGGAGGTGAGTTTTGGGGGGTCAAGCAAAGGTAGAGAAATCTCTGCTGCAGAGGCCGGTTTATCTGTTCCTCATTCCACGAAGAGTGGAATCACTGCTTTAAGCAGAGGAAATAGCATCAATTAATATACAAATAGCCACATTAATATACGATTGGTCCAGGACACCTGGGAGGCTCAGCAGTTGAGCATCTGCCTTTAGCTCAGGTCGTGATCCAGGGGTCCTGGGATCAAATCCCGCATCGGGCTTACAGCTCCTCTGTGTCTCTCATGAATAAATAAATAAATAATATTTTAAAAATATCTATGATTTGTCCAAGGAGGGGGTGACCATACAGAGGTATGAGTATTTTCTGGTGTCACAGAAACGGGGTGCCATTATTTCTTCTGTAACAACCATTACTGAACACAATAGCCTTCTCTCATGCATTCTGGTTGCTGTGGCCTTGCACATCTCTGTCTTGGACATTCAGTTGCTATCTCTTTGCAAAAGATACAGTTTCATTTTAATCTCCTCATCATTACAATTCATTTTGGATTTCAGAGACTATACTTAAAGCTCATGCAATCCTATGGAGGAAGGTTGACCACCTAATCTTCAGAGAGGTTATTTGACTTGTCCGATATTTATTAGTTTGGTTATTTATTTCTATCACTGTGGATTCATGAATATTTATTTTATTCTGTGGGAAACCAGTTTCCTTTTGAAGAAAGTTGAAGGCAGGTTGTGATCCCTCCTTTCATGATTCAAAGGGGTGTCAGGAGAGGGGCTATAGATTGCATATGTGTGACCCCAAAAGTTAGGACGAAGATCCATGCGTGGAAGTCACAGGGAGGTGAATATCATTCTATTATTTTTCAACTATGAATTTTGTCACAAAGATGTGACACCCCCCCTCCCTGAGATCTGACCCCCTGCATCAAATCCTGGTTGAAAGCGAAGCCAAAACTGTATTCTGTCCCTGCAGGCTTGAAGGTGGTTGTAACTACGACTATATTGAAGTGTTCGATGGCCCATCCCATAGTTCCCCTCTGATTGCCCGTGTTTGTGATGGAGCCAAGAGCTCTCTCACTTCGTCATCGAACTTCATGTCCATTCGCTTCGTCAGTGATGGCAGCGTCACGAGGAAGGGCTTCCAGGCTAACTACTACTCCAGTCCTTCCGATGATAACACCAGTAAGTCCTCTCATGGGGGCTCGTTGTGGGCGACACCTCTGCTCAACCCTCCTGTGGTTGCAAAATAAGAAACTAGAGCAGCTTTGTCAGGTCACCAAGGCTTGATCTGGTGCTGAAAGGGGCCATGAGCAGTGGTCTTGGGACTCTGGCTGCCCAGAAATGAGGTCAAGGGTCAGAACTGGATGATGGGCAGTGTGGTGGTCTTACTGTGATCAGCACAGACTAAATATAAGACGTGAGGTCATACCTTCAGCATATGGTGGAATGTCAATATCAAAAATACAAGTGACCACCTGGCCACTGTGATTGTGTCTGGAGACTTAGCATATTTGGCTTCTATCTGAAGATAGACTAAGCCAGTCACTCAGCCACTTCCAGCTAGTGGTCACAATTTGAGCTGTTAAATGGGTTGATTTACAGATTGGCTTAGGGACTGGGTAAGGTGATGTCTGAGCTCTCTTTTGCAGTCAGGATTTTAAGCATTGACCCATTCCATAGCTAAAGACTTTATAATATCTCCACCATTCAACTGGAGCATTACTTTACGGATAAATGATAGGTTGGCAAAAACATTTTACTCATTTCACATCCTGCCTCCATTTCTCCATCAGGGGAATCCAAAGTCCCTGTGCCCTCAAAGGGGCCTTGTGAGAAGGACACTGACCTGAGCCATGTAGCATTTGAGGGGTTGTGGTGAGGCCTATTCTGATGTGGGCCATCTCTGTCCACCATCTTGGTCATTGCATCTTTATACGGGAGGAGTGCCTAGTGGGCTTGCTGGGGTGCTGACTGTCTGCATTGTTTGCCCTTGGCCACCAGAGCTGCTTTGTCTGCCAAACCATATGCAAGCCAGCGTGAGCAGGAGCTATCTCCGATCCCTGGGCTATCCTGACACTGAGGTTGTCATTCCCACCTTGAATGAAAGCTACCAGTGTCAGCCCCAAATAACGGCCAGCCAGGTGACATTCAAAATTCCGTACTCAGGCTGCGGCACCATCGAGCAGGTAAGTCTAGGACTTCCTACTCTTTCTCCTACTGAGACAGAGGATGTATGCTGTTTCTTGAATTCTGGGGAACCCAAAGATATGATGATGGTATATCCGGTGTAATTAGGGTGAAGATTTAAATCTGTTTAGTGGCATGATACAAGTTACAGCCACTTCCAAATGGAAGAATGAGGAAGGAAGGTCAGCAGGCTATTTTCCACTCCACTGTCAGGCACAGAGAGTGGATGGCAGGCTGCCACTCACATCAGCAATAACCATAGAAGCTCCAGGTTTTGTAGGGCCTGAAGCTTATATAGTTTGGAATTGGGGTTGGTGAGAGGGAAGGGTACCTCATGAAGCAGAAGAATGCAAACATATCTTACTTATAAATCTTACAAAAACATATGGCTGTGCCAGTACACTGCTAGGCCTTGAAAGAACCTGGGCACAGGGGAGGTCCTGAGGCTGAGGCTTTATTAGCTTCACAATAAACCAGCCTCTGCAGCTGAGCTATCACCATCTAGGGTGACCAGCTGTCTGGTTTGCCTGGGACTTTGCAGATGTTGGCATGAGAAAGTCCTGTGTTCCACAAAACACCTCAGTCCTGAGCAACCTGGATGGTTGCTCAGCCTCTCAGGGCCAGACACTAGGATTAGCTGGTGTCATACCCCTCGGTTGCCCATCAAGTGTTCTCTCATTGTTACCCTACTTTAAAAATAGGGAGGCTGGGCCTCGAAGGGTCAAGCAGGTTGGCCAAGGCCACTTGGCCAAAAAGTGGTAGGGCAAACACTGGACACTGAGAATCTCAAAAACCTTACACTTCGTGAAAGAAGCCAACCACACAAGAGTACCTCCTCTGTGATTCCATTTCTATAAAATCCAGGAATGGGGAATAAATGTCTGATGGAAAGCCGATCTGGTTGGAGGAGACTGCCTCCAAGCGTCAGGAAGGAGTGAAGTTCATGGAAATGTTCTGTACCTTCTTGTTATGGTTATTGTCAAACCTCATTGAGTTACATGCTTACAATGGTTGCATTTAATTCTATGTAGATTTATTTGAAATCATCTACTCTAAATTCTGAATTTGGGGATGACACCTAAAGAATCATTTCAAGATATTATCTGTAAGGGAACAGACATAGTGCGAATATTTTTATGAGGCTTGGGACTGCAGTAAATACGTAACATGAAATGCTCAAGTATGTTCAATGTGCATGACCCATAGGTTCAGAGGGCATCAATTTGTCATTCACCAAAGACTTACTGAGCATTTGCTATGAGCCATCACTAAGCTAGGTGCTAAGATGACACTGTTTGTTACCTGGCAAAGTCATTCCTGATCCTTTGACACATAAGACACAGTGGGAGAGTAAGGGGAGTCATTTAGCCAAGCAGATTGGCCTGTCAGCCATGGGTAGGTGCCTAAGCCTAACAGTCCACAGTTACCACTGTGGCCACCTGGCTCCTTTTTCTCAGATATCAGATCTCCTTCTGAAATGAACTGAATGGATAGGGAGACTTACGTTCAGAGAAGGGTACCTACCAGTCACAGCGTGCAGAAGTTCTAGGCAGCCCTGCTTTTATATTTAAGTGTGCTGTATTTCAGGCCTGCCATGAGTTTAGTCAGTGGGAGTCAGTACACCAAAGATGATTATCCCTCCTGGTTGGAGAAGTACAGCCCAGAGACTCTGACGTCTGAGCCACCCCATCGATGTTCCTTCGTCTCCATTAGAAGCCACCAAAGCAACGTGCCGATGCTGGTTCTTGTAAGGTGGTTCATGGTGGCCTGCACATGCTACACTCTCATTCTTCCATTAATTTAAATACCTGCCATCCTCTACTGGACTGAGTGCCTCAGGGCAGGGCTGTTGTTTTACTCATCCTGGAAGCTCCCAGTGGTGCTGGTATGGAGCCTAACCCCTGTGTAATCAGGTTATAAACTGCTAATCTGTATGCCAGCCACTGAAATAAATTCTAATGACTTTTGAAATTCTCAGGGCAACTTTCATCCCCATGTAATAATAAGGAAATGGAGGCTTACAGAAGGTAAGCCACTTGCCCGAGGCCACGTGGTCATGATCTGCTGATCCAGGATTCAAAGGTGGACTGGCATGATCCCCAGCCAGAGCCATCCACACAGCTCCCCCAGGAGCCTCACTGAGTGCTGTCAGGCGAATGTTGGCTCTCATGGCTGAGTAGGCAAGGTCTCCCCACCACATGAGAGGGATGTCAAGGTGGGACTTACTTATCTGTAAGATGTCCCATTACATCCTGAGTTCCTTCCAAACTGAGCAGACATCTAAAAATGAATTTTAATCTAAAGTCAGAACTGCTTCTTGTGATCAAGAAATAAACTTCCATTCCATGTTCATTGCTTGGAATGGATTCAGAATTTAGCTTGAGCATGGAAGCCATAGACAAATGTGAATTCCAGGAAGTCTTAGATTTAAGCGTACAGAATTAAACTAAAGGCACCTCAGCTTGTCTTTGAAGGGGTAACAGAGTCAAATGTATATGGTTTCTTTTGACAACCACTGGCACTCACATATAAAGCCCACTTTTTTTTTTCTTTACATTTTTAGAAAATACAGTGAATTTTCCTTGCATGGATGGAGGGCATAGGAGACATGCAGTCTCTCCACCCCACCTGAGGGATGCCTTCCCCGGACCTGAGTCCAGAGTATGGACTCTGACACTCCCCTACAGGCCTGGGCTGCAGACACCTCCCTGGCTGCCCAACGAAGAAAAAGGGATGGCAAAACCATTTTAAATTATTTGTTAAACTCTTCTCTCTTCATACATTTTTCTGGAAGAGACAAATTCAGAGTTGAGTTATGCAACTGCAGGCATGAAGGGAAAGCCTTTCCAACACACACCGTTCTGAAGAACAATGATATTTAAGATGTTCAAGTGCTGGCTTGAGTAGAGAACTTGTCCAATCTCCCAAATGACCAGGAATGGAGTTTTGTTCTTGACAGGGTGTATGACTAAATGTGACTACTTGAAAAACCTCTTTTTTTTTTTTCTTAAGAGTAATTTGGCCTCACATTTTAGGACTTCTTTTTTGGCCACCATGGTGTTCTTTTTGTGCTTGTTTTTGCCAAAGTATCCATTACTTATGGGAACTCATACCTGGCTAGCAGAAAGAAGTTTGCTTCTGACCATCACCACATTGGGAGGGAAAGTGTTCCTCCCTGTTTCTGCCTGGCAATGACTAGGCTTGTGCTTATCTAACTTGGGGCCAAATGATCATGACCATGGAACTTCCAGAGGCCTCATTCACCTGTATCCTCTCAGCCATCTGGGCCCCATTCTTCCTCCATCATGGTACTTTTGCTGGGCCCTGCACCCAATACCTTTCATCATTTATGGTATTTATTGATGTTCCTGACAGTATCATTGACACTGTACCAAGCCCCGATCGCATCATTTTTTTCCTTGAGATGCTCACAGACCACTGGGTACAAGACTCTCATTCCCAGAAAGTCACCATTAGGCACATCAAATGGTGTGAGAGACCAACATTCTTATGAATTTGCTGCTTGCTAAAAGACACAGTAGGAATCCAGCCCATGGTATGGGGAGTGACAAAGCAGAGTGTGACAGGAAGTGTTCTCGTTTTGCTCAATTGTCCCCATGAGATTCTGGGGGAGCCCCTACCCCAGAGATCAGAGACCCATTTCAGCTAGAACTCCACCCTGTGTCTCTTCCACTCCTGTAAGTCTTAGACACCAAGCTGCAATAGCTACCAAACTATCCAAACAGCACAGTGAGAACTAATCCTACCATCCCCTCCCTCAATACATGGCCTCCTCCCTTGGTTTTTCCCAGCCACAGTGGGAATGAAACAAAGCAAGTATGAAAAGCCCTGAGCCATGGAGTCTGGACTCAGCTTGGCCATTCAGTAGGGCAAGGGGTCATCAGACTTACCCATCTTCTCATGGGGAGCTGCTCCCAGGAGGCCCCAATACCTGTCCCACCTGCGGTCCCCATCACATAGTAGAGGAAGGGGTTCTGTGAAAGAAGGGAGTCCTACTAGTTAAGCAGCATGCCCAGCCCAGATAATTGGAGCCATGGCAATAGGTATGTGCCTTCTCTGTGTGTTCCTGTAAGGGGTTTGAAGTCTGGTTGAGTCACTTCCCTCTCATGGTAACCTAAATCAGCAGTGAGCTCCCCTTAGCAGGTGACATTTACTTGACTTTGCTCTCCTGTCTTCCTCTCCCAGGTCGATAATGATACCATCACCTATTCCAACTTCCTCAAAGTAGCTGTTCCAAGTGCCATCATCAAGAGGAAGAAGGACCTCCACATTCACATCAGCTGCAAAATGCTCCAGAACACCTGGGTTGACACCATGTACATTACTAATGACAACATCGAGGTCAAGGAAGTGCAGTATGGCAATTTTGACGTGAACATTTCCTTTTATACATCCTCTTCATTTTTATATCCGGTGACCAGCACACCATACTATGTGGACCTAAACCAGAACTTGTACCTTCAGGCTAAGATCATCCATTCTGATGCCTCCTTAGCCTTGTTTGTGGATACCTGCGTGGCATCCCCATATTCCAATGACTTTACATCTTTGACCTACGATCTAATCCGGAGTGGGTAAGGAGTGTCTTCACGGGGCAAATGTCAACCTTCACCTGACAATTCAAACATGAGTAGCTCAAAGTCTCAAGGATTTGGGTTCTGATAGATCAACTTAACCAGTCAGGTTGTCATACCTGGTTAAACATATAGGAAAATGGATGTGTGGAGAAGTGAATGAGTCACCAGGGGTCACCAAGCAGGTTAGCTGTAACTGGCATTAGACCCAGGGGACCAAACTCCATAAGAAGACATGTGTGCCTTGATTTTGCAGATCAAGATTGAGATCCCAGCTCTGTCATGTACCAGGTGCATCACTCTGGGCAGGCAATCATATCTCCCTGAGCCAGTCTCTTCACCCATAAGATGAGAATAGTGATGCCCACATCATAGGTGGTAGGGAGGATGAAATGGGAAGGAGTAGCTGGGGCCCTGGGCAAAGAGCATGCATGGCAGGTCATCCACAAGGAATGTTGTGGGTAACCAGGATCTCTTGACCTAGCAGCTGAGAATGGTGGTTCTAACCAAGCTCAAGAGATGCAGAGACCAGGTCAATGGTGCCCAGGCTGGGGTCAGTGGTGCCCAAATTGGGCTCCTCTACTACAGTCCTCCTTCCCTGGGTGACAGGACTCTGGTGAGGTGGGATTTGCCTCTTCTGAGCTCATCAAGGGGTTCTGGGACATTGGGATGTACAACTCCCATCCCTATCCTTTCATCTTTGTCCATTGGTGTGTGTACCATTTCTTGGATTATAATTTGACCTTGACACCTCAGTAACAATCACATAGAAGTACAATATAGAGGTTGTACTGATAGGCTAAGGGGCTCTCTAAGGAATCAGGGTCAGGAGGTTAAATTTTACACCTCCCTGAGCTACTAAAAACAGTACCTTTTTCCAGGGTCAGTTTGAATAGGTGTTGAGATAGGTGTTGAGGCTTGTCTTGTTTAGTCTATGCCACTGGTTCAATTCACAGCAGCCCCCTTGGCAGCAAAAGTGGGGAGAAGCTTACCCATATTCTCTTTCTGCAAATAGTAACAAAGTGACATTTGAGTTTATGTCAGGTGATTGAGATTAACACAAATGAGTGATTTGGTTCTTCTTTGCTAAATGATTCTTTTCAGTCAAATTCTGGCATATATGTATGTAAGATAATGCAATTTCCTTGGGAGAGGATGCATGTGGGGGTAGATGTGAATCCAGCTGTCTTTGGAGTACAGGGACTCATTGACTATACCTGAGCACCAACAAGATCACCCACCTGGATGCCCATTAGAGGAATCTGGAGCTTCAAGCACATCCGTGCCCAGGCCCCACCTGCACATTCTCTTTACTTAATCTGTCGTGGGGCTTGAGTATCTGTATTTTAAAAATGTCCCCCAGGGATTCTGAAGTGCAGCCTGGGTTTTGGAGCTCTGACCTACACAGACCACCCTGACTGTTGTAGTTATATGGGAAATGCAATTATTTCCTAGTAGCCCCAGGACTACCCTGACCTCATTTACAACTGTCCTACTTCCTGACGAGGTTCTGGGTACTTTCTCTCTCACCTTTGCTGCTAAAGTGACTCCTGTGAGAAAAAGAACATGGTATTTGAGAGAAAGTGCATTGAAAGCAGAGGAAGGAAGCTCTGGAAGGCAGAAAGAAGATATCGAGTGAACCCTGGGCCACATTTCCAGGCAGAATCAGGCTGCCTTAGTGACAGCTCCCATCCACCTGCAAAAAATTTCCACCCTATACCTCATGGACCAGTTTCTTTGCTCTCCTCTTTGCTACTCCCCCCGCCCCCCACCAAATCCTACTGTGAGAGATACTCATGGGTGATGCAAGCTGCTTCCTGGACTGAGGGTAGAGCTGGGAGATGCTCCTCATGCATATCAGAGTATGAAGTTTCTTTCAGGGGATTCTTAAGTAATTTTCCTGCTAACACCAGTGGAGATGAGGCATCTGAGGGAATAAGGAGATGGTTGATATTGGATTAGGGAGTACAGGAGAGTACTCCAGCTCATGTGGCAAGTACAGCTACCCAGGGCTTAGGGCCAGTTGAGGTGAGTCAAGAGACATGGCCCCAGAGACTTGGGCAGGGCAGGACTGGGCTGGGGGTGGGGGTGGTGGCCACCAAAGACACCAGAGAGTAGTGGAGTGTCACCTTGCCTGGCCCTGAGACCGGGAAAGGAAAGGAGCTCTAATATTTGTGGCCCTCTCCCTGGGTCCTGCTCCTTCCCTGACTCACCTGGGTCACCAGGGCCATCCAGCCCATGGTCCCTGAGCGCTCACCACACCCTATGGAGCCTGCTTGTCTATGTGGAAGCCCTGGGCTGATCTGCTGCTCTAAGATGCTGCTGACTTAGCAGAGCTGCTGGGATCTTCCCGGAGGCTGACAGCCAATGTCCAAACCCCACGTTCTGCGGGAAGGAAGGTGCAGCAGGGGGCGTGGGGTTCCTGGCCCAGAGGAAGCCTTGGGGTTCCACGCTTGACCCACATGCATCACGAAGAAGATCATGCATCCACAGCTGACGGGCTGCCTTTTCTCTTCTTCCAGGTGTGTGAAGGACCAAACCTACCAATCATACTCTCAGCCGTCGCCTCGCATCGCCCGCTTCAAATTCAGTTCCTTCTACTTCCTGAAGCGCTTCCCCTCGGTGTACCTGCAGTGTAAAATGGTGGTGTGCAGAGCCAACGACTCCTTCTCCCGCTGCCGCAGGGGCTGCATCATGAGGTCCAAGAGGGACGTGGGCTCCTACCAGGAGAAGGTGGATGTCATCGTGGGACCCATTCAGCTGCGGGCCAGGAACATCTGAAAGAGAAGCCAGGCGAGGGGGCCGCCCTCCCACCCCTAGGGCCGCACCCCGTGGGGACCCGGGATGTTTCTTTGTGTCCTTGCACCTGCCAGGCCTGCTGCTCCTCCAGGTGATTCGGAGTTTGCTACACCTGCCTCTCATCTTCTTCCATGGACTCCTGGTTTGTGAGAGACCATGTGTCATGCTTGGTCAAGAGACTTCTGGCCTGCGACACAGACACATTTGCCACCTTTATCTTCTGGGTTCTGAACTCCCTGAACATCACACTCCTCGTCTGTGAAACAAAAATGTTAATATTTACCGGTTAGGACTTGAGGGGGTGCAATAAAATGATGTTAACCTGCCTTGACGTCTGCCTGGCTCAAGTGCTTGCGTGTGATGTATGGTGGCTCTTGTTACTGTTGTTATTGTCATCAGTAGCAACAACATGGACATTAGCGATAATTGTATTGCTCATGACAGTGGTAACAAGAGGCGCCTGGGTCCCCAGGTAGGGCTGTGGGGATGCAGGCAAGACTGGCTCATTCCAGCTGACATTTTGGTGGTCAACCATTCCAACTCTTCATCTAGAACAGGGATCGATTTTGCACTCTGCTGTTTTGTTGTGGGCGTGGAGAGGAAATGTCATCAGACTGATTCCCAGGATTTTTGGTCCAGACTGAGGACGGGTCAGCAGATGTGTAGCATCGGTGACAGGCATAGGTGTGGCATGGCAGTAGTTGTCACAGCCCTCCTCTTGATTATTGGTTCCACCCCATGGGGCATATTTAGCATCTCTGTCTCCTTGTGTCACGTATTCAGACAGTAAGCACGTCCAGCTGATTCTAGGCTCTTACCTCACACAGGTACTCCTTGAAGGACTATTATGTTCCAGGAGACAAACCAAAAAAGATCAAAATCCCTGCCCCCATGGAGCTAACATTCCTTTGGAAGGGGATGCAATTCAGAAATAAGTTGAATGCCTGGTACCTCCAGTGGGGGGAGCTGTGGAGAAGACACAGGATATGATGATGGGTGAAGGGGGCCCACAGGGACACTGCCCACCTCTCTCTCCTCTCCCTTCTCTTCCCATGGACTCTGCAGTAGTTCAAGGCCAGAGGACCTCTTGCCTGGGAAACTTGTACCCATTTCCTAGATGAACTAAATGTCCCACCTTCCCCTCCTCATCCTTCTAGAGCCTCTGACCACACTTGGACTCTCAAAATCCTGCTAACTTCCTGTCTAAAACCTTTCTTGGTTGCCACTGGCTGACAAAACACTGAAATCTTTCTGACCAGCCTTTGGGATCTGGACTCAATTTTCTATCTGGTACCTCTTGCTTGTATTCCGTTTCCCTCTCCCACCACACAAACAGTTCCACTTGCCATCACCCTGCCTTGAGACCACCTTCCTTGCTTATCCCTCCCCTTCTCCACTGGGCTCATCCTGATTTCCACCCTCCTCTCCTTCCCAGACCTGCCAGTGGTTGATGTGGGGAAGCAGGCCAGCCCCAAGGGACCTGCTTTCACCCTGGGGAAGAGCATCCTCATGGCCAGTAGCTGGCCTCTGAGCCCTAAGATGTGAAGCCAGGAGAATGCACATGGTGCTCAGACATTGACCCCACTTTATTTAGAACCCATATGAGAAAGAAAGAAATGAGAGCCCAGAGCCTGGCACCCAATAGCACTCTAACACTGTTTACCTTATCACAGCTGCATGGTGAGGTAGGGGTACAGACAGGCAGGGCTGGTTTTCCTGGAAATGCAGACTCAAGGTTGAGACAAAATGTCAGATGAACAGGTGGAAACCCTGCATCTCCAGGGAGGAGCGTATAGCAGGTAGGCAGAGCCAAATTGTATGGCAGCTGTACAGATAGGTACAGGTAACAGCTTACAGATACCAGACAGTGGATGGTTAATGTGGACAAGACAGAAGAGCAGAAGTATGGCTGTTGGTGACCAAGACGTTGAGCCAAGCCCAGGACTCTGCACAGAGACTGTAGACAGGGCAGAGCCAGACAAGTAGTACACCATGGCAGTAGGGACCTACTATCTGCACCACACCAGGGAGGGGGGAAATGACATGGGCTGCTGTGATTTTCAGTAACCTCCTGGCAGTACATGAAGATAATTCCAGGGCTTTCAAGCTGCTATGCCTACCTGAACCCAGACCAGTTATAGCATAACCCCTGCAGCTGGGCCTGACGTTGGTGATTTAAAATCTCTGGGAGGTTCCTAGGCAGCCAAAATTGAGCACCACTGGTGTAGGAGTCCATAAGTCCCTCCCACCGAAGAGGCCGTTTGGGGCCTTGCTCCTGAAAAAGAGCAGAAGAGGTAAAAAGTCAAGGCTGTGCACATAGGAGGACTCCATAGTCAGGACCAAGCAGGCTTGCCCTGAGTGCCCATGCACTTTCCTTTTGGAAACCTGTTCAATTTTATTCTGAAGAGACCCTCTTAAAATGGCACCACCCAGAAGTACCTTATTTTGACCAACACCATTTCTTCAGCCTCTGTAATCAATAAAAGCATGGCGAGGAGAGATGCCAATTTAGCAAATTCAGCATCTCTTGCCAGGGTGGTCTTAAGCACAGACTGAAATGCAATCCCCCTGACAGCTGTGCTGGTCAGTTATTATCACCACCTCCTGGCAGGGATGGACACCAAAGCTCAGAGAGATGAGATAGAGCAGAATCCAGGCAAGCCAGGGCCACGGCAGGCCAGAGAGGCTGCAGAGTCCAGTCCTGGGACACTCAGTGCAGGGTTATCCTCTCTCCTGTGTACACAGCCCCAGGCACCAGCAGCCGAGGGACACTGGCCTCTCAGAGAGGACACAACTATTCCTGTATCAGACACTCCCATTTGCAACTGTGTGGAGAGTGGGACCCAGGATTTTTAAGAAAAACAGGTGTGAAATGAGAGGTTCTCGGGTGGTACTGATATCCACACACATCTACAGCCCAGCTGGTTCTGGGGAGACCTCCCTGTGCCTGGGGGTCCTCCAAGCTCCATACAGCTTCAGGACTTGCTCAGAGCCTCAGCTCCACTCACTTCAGAATGACTGACACCCCAGAACTCTGCCCCCAGACCAGGAGAACAGCAAGACAAGGTCACCTTCCCCTTCTGGGGACACAGCCTGCCTCCCTGCCCCTCCCAGAGGAGCAGCCTCTCCAGCTCACACTCCTGACATTCCTCCAGTGAACACGAGAGGGTGACACAGCTATGCCTTGGGGCCTTTTGCTTCTAGGGACCTTGTTTCTTTGTTCCCTTTGGGTGCCAGTGGTTGTCCATTATAAAGCTCTTCCATAGATTTTTGCCCAACCCCAGGAAAGGGCTGCCTCTGCCTCTTCACTGTAACTGTAAGGAAACCAAATCCTATCCTGATGTCAAACAGCAGAGGGGTTGGGTATGTTTCCTTTCACCCTGATTCCATGGCAGACTAAGGACGCCGTCCAGCAGCCCCCTGGATTCTGCACTCCAGCCCTGTCCCTGAATCAGGCACCCACAGGATGACGAGCACAGGGCTCTGCCCAAGGTGGGGGCTCAATTCCAGGTGGGTTTGATCGAGGTAGTTCCGTGTGCCACACACGGACAGTCTCGGCTCACACTTGCTCCGGGGGACCAGGGGTTGGACCTGAGCTTCCTCTTCATCACTGTGTTTGGCTGGGACATAGGGTGCTGGTGTGCGTGCAGCGGGAGGTGGCCTAGCTGCCTGCAAACTGTGGGGAGGGAGGAGCTCAGGGCAGCCGGCTGTAGTGGGGTGCTGCGTCTGTGGACAGCTTGCATTCTGCAGTTAACCACAGCCATTAGGAAAAATTAAATGGTAGGAACTTCCCATATTAGTACAATTCAGTAAATCACATCCACAGCAAAGGTAATAAACACTCAGACTCATCATTTCATAATTATTCGCCTCCATTCTTTTATTATCTTTCCTGAGCGCTCTCTATGATCGTATCTGGTGGAAATTGTATATACGGGGAATGGCAGCGCGTTCCTTCCCTGGCTCAGTGACGCCGTGCTGACCCGGATGCGTCCAGGGTAGATGGTCTGACAGCAGGAAGATGAGGCTACGTTTCAGAACTATGCCCATCACCAGATATTAAGTGGTTCCCACCCCACCACGACCACATTCCCCAGGAAAGGGACTGCTGGAGCTTGGAAATGCCCTCCAGTGGGATCCACTGTACTGATTCCTCCAGCAGCATCACATCCTAGGAGAAACTCCTGCACCTCAGAAGGCTTGGCATCTGCAGCTACTGGGTGGGAGACTCCCTCTGAGCTTGTACAGGCTCTGGTGAGAGCAGGGCCCACGTGACACCCAGACAGGCCACGCTGGTGGGGCCAGGTCTGCTCTGGGCACCTGAGATGGGGAAGGAGCCCAAGTGCTAACTGGGACAGATCAGAGACCAGAGCAGGAGGTGGGGGCTGTGGATTAGAAAACAGAGAGGCACGACTCATGTCCCCGGGCCTGAGCCCGGATCCCCAGTCCCTCTCCTGCCCCTCTTTGCCAAGGATGAGTCTGAAGCCTCTGAGCCCCAGCTTGGGGTCTCTGGCCTGAGATCACCTCAAGATCACAGTTCCATTTCTCTGAGACCCACACTTACATGTGGCCTGGAGCCTGTACCATCCATGCTCTGAAAGGAGGACCAGCATGCCTGTCAAATCACAGACAAATATTTGAGTCACAGATTGTCCCAGAGGACAAAGGTCCAAGAATGAAGGAGGGAGTCCTGTGGACAGCATTTCTGAATTATGATGTTTCCGTGACAGCCATGGTAATATGACCAATACTCCCCCAAAGGAGTTGAAGCCTTATGTTCACACCAGAACCTGCACACAGATGGTAGAGTAGCTATATTCAGAATTGCCAAAACTCACAAGGAACCCAGATGTCCTGGGCAGCTGAATGGGCAGCCTGTGATCCATCGGGACAATGGAATTGTAGTCAGCGCTCAAAAGAAATGAGCTAATGAGCCATGGAAAGACGTGTGGAGGGAACCTCGGTGCACATTGCTAAGTGAAAGAGGACAATCTGAAAAGGCTACACGTAGTACGATTCCAACCAAGGGATTTTCTGAAAAGGACAAATGATGGAGACAGTAAAGATCAGTGGCTGCCAGGGTTTAGGGGAGGGATGAATAGACATAGCTCAGAGGATATTTAGGGCAAGGAAAATAATCTATGATATTCTAGTGATGGATACAGGTCATCGTCCTTTTGTCCAAACCCAGAGAATACTCACCACCCGGGGCGAACCCTAATGTAAACGTTGGACTTCCACAGGTTGTGGCGTCTCAGCAGACATTCAGCATTTGGAACTAATGGGCCTCTCTGTTGAGTCATGGTGATACCCAGGGCATGCTGTTGTCCTGAAGCAGCAGGGGGTAAACCTAGAACTACTTTAAGAAAATACTCTTAGGAAAACACAAGAAATGCTACAGATTTCCTTAGAAAGACTTTTCTCATCCATGCCTCTATTCTTTATGTTAATAAATATTTCTTGAGTGCCTTGACAAAATGGAATTAGTAAGCAACCGTTTTTTGCTCCAAAAGACTGGAGTTACAGATAGTTTTACAAGGAAATATCACTGTGTTCCTTTTTTTATGGTACTGGGAATATCTCAGAGGAAACCAAAAGGCTATCCAACTCATTTTCCAAATGCAGAACAATCTGATCTCATTCTAATCTCATGTGAGGAAAAGGCAAGAACAGTACAGGGGAGGAAAACTAGGCAATCTAATTTATGAACATAGACGCCAACCAAAGATAATATAATACTGAATAGGCGAGTGTTTAGAAATTGAATTTAGTAGTGTGAAAAATCCTAAAAACTAAGGATTTATCCTCAGGACACAAAGATATTTCAAATCTGAACATGCACTAATGTCATTTCTCACGTTAGCAGAATAAGCACGAAAATTCCTACTAACGTTTCAACGGATTAGAAAGGAAATTCAACAATATTCGATAGCTCCGAATGATGACCAGCAACACCTCTTAGAAAGTTGTCATTAAAAGGAACAAGCTCAATGTCACAAAATACAACTCTAAAAAACCTCCAGCAAAAGTTGTATTTATGGGAGACACTTTGGAAGCAATTCCGTTAAACTTAAGAGTGGATGGAGTCTCAGGCATGGCTTTTGTGCAACGTGATATTGGAGGCTTCGTCACTGTAGGTGTTCTTGCTCACAAGAAAAAGACTAAGGGGATTGAAGAACTGATAAAGGAGAATGAAACTATTCTTATTTTCAGCCAATATGGTAAACATGGAAAATCTAAGATCATCCACATCAGACTATAGTCGAACAGAAGGAATCAGACCCTTAACTGCAGAGAAAGAGTGGTGTTTTCCTGAGGGGTCGGGGACGTCGATAAAGGAGATTGAAAGTACACTGAACACCATGAGCACTGACGGACTAGAGAGTTGTTGGGAGATAATGTTTAAAAATGACAGGAATAGTTACATGAAGGTGGCTGCGTCCCTGTGTGAAAAAGAATAGCGCTTCCGACTGTAAGAGCAAATGAGTGTATCAGGTTTCTATGGAAAGAAGTGTTGACAGACACAACAGAGAATGTGATGAAACGGGGAGACACAAATGTTAATGGCTCAACAGCTCTGATGTTAGAAACATGCCAACTTCGTCCCAAGAAGTCTACAGACTTACTGTGCTTCCAAGCAAAATGAAATCCCCTACAGTTTGACAAGATAATCCAAAGCTCATATGGAAGGACAACGGCTCCAGAATAGCCTTGGCAATTTTGAGGATGTTGAGAAGGAACAGATCACACAACACAAGGGAAAATGCACCTGCCGCTCATTAAGGGCAGTTATACAGCCTGGTCATTGGCCTGCCGAGTGATTGGCACAGAAGAGACAGCTAGACCAGTGGCAGAGGGACAACTGACCACATAGACATAACGAAATTAGGATCTTCCCTTCTGTCCTTCACAAAAAGTCAGTGGCAACATGACTATTGGTTAACAGGAATGGGGATACCTGAACCTGAGATGTGTTTTGAAGTGACATACTGGCAGCAGTTCAAATGAAGGGACTAGACCGATTTCTATCAAGCTGGACAATTATCCAAAAACTATGGAATATTGAGAAAAGAAACCCCAAACACTGGGAGGGTAAAACCAAAGACCCAAAGTTTGAAAGCAGCGAGAGTATTCCATAACGTGTGTGGATGCATCGGACTGTAATACTCCAGGGGTGTTGTGGTGCTTGTCGAGCTGTGATCAGGGAGCCGTAACCGCAGGCAGCCAGATGCAGCCGTGGGTTTGATCTGCGCACGGTGTTCTTGATGTGACACTTGCCAGTCCACTTACTAGGGTTGGGTAGTATTGGAGTCATTAGGTATTATTTCCTGCCAAACTTCAGGATGAGCGTTTCCCAGCCACGATATTCTGCATATATGCCTGTGATTTTTCTTGATAGTTATTGGGTTGAAGTTCCAGAAAGCTGGCCTGGAGTTTGGAGATTTGGGAGAAGCTCCAACCAGAGTAGAAGATATGCATATACGGGTCAGAACCTCCGAGAAGGTGACGGGCACATTCGTAAATGTAAAACTCGTCCAAGCCCCTGGGTTCTCTAAAAGTGAGGAGCTGGAGTGGCCATGCCCAGCTGGGGGCCCAAACAGAAGACAGCCTGGTCTTGTTCTTGCAAGATGCCCTGAAGGGCAAGAGCTTTGCTTTCTGGGTCAGGACCTGCAGGCGTGAGGATGTTTTCAGCTGCACAGGACACACACCCAGCTCCAATTGCCTTGAACCACCAGGACCAGGGTTGACACCCTTAGCTGCAAGGGAGTGTGGTGACCTCAGGCCGGAGGTGCTCCAGGGGCTCAGCACTGGATCCCTGCCCTGCTCTGGCTCTGCCTCCTGGCACGTGGGCCTCCCTCTCCGGCTGGCCCCAAGGGGAGAGAGAGTGTGTCCCTCCCGCTGTGACCACGCTTGCCTGTCCCCTCACTGGTCCCCTTGGGTGACAGGCTCATCCGTGTGGGCGTCATCCCCCAGCAGGCTCGGCGCCTCGTGACAGTCCCGCCAAGGCCTCCACTGCTGAGGCCAGTGCTCAGAGCTGGGGCCTCCCTCGGTTCCCCCTAGGCCCGTGGGACGGGCAGGCAGCAACTGAAATCTGGGTCCCCTGTGGCACTCTGTGACAAGCAGTATCGCCCGCCGGGGTCCCACTCAGTCGCTGCCCCTCAGAGCCCTCAACGGTGCCTCCTGGGGGGAGGGCCAGGCCACTGGAAGGGGATGCCGTGACCAAGGACGTTAGCGGGGGCAGGAGTTGGAAGCTCTGACTGGGGGAGGTGGTGAGACAGGAGGTCCGTGCCCCGGGGGGACAGCCCTTTGTGTCAGGGAGATCGGAGGCAAGACCCGGGAGGCGCCGTCCACCAGGACGAACACTCACGGGCAGCACCCCGGTTTGGGGGCCACTCAGGAACTAGGGCTTCCCTTTGCAGGCCCAGATCCAGGGACACGAATCCTCCAATTTAGCCTCTAGGGGACACTGTGACTCTGGGTCCCTGAGACCTGGGCTCCTGAGTGTGGCCCCTGAGGAGGGACCAGGCCTGCTTTCCGTCCACAGGCAGGCACAGCCGAGCTGGACGCTGCTGGGGCAGGCCGGCCCGCCGGGCCCGTGGGAGCTGAGGGCAGGAAGCCTGGCCTGGGGCGGCCGCTGAGGCCAGCCTGCTCTCCACTGTTCTCCCGTTGGCTCCTCTGGGCACCTGCCCGCCTGGGGAGCTGCCTTGTCCGCCCCACAGAGCAGGCAAAGGGAGCATTTGAGTGTGGGTGTTTGTGAGGGGCACCTGGGGGGGGAGGGAGATCCCAATGTGGAGGAGAAGTGTAGGGAACGAGAGCATTTTGGGTGGGTCAGAGCCCAGGGCCTGACCCACTAAGTGGAACTCTGCCTCCTTGGCCATCCACCAGGCAGCAGACCTTGAGCGACCCGATGGGCTACAGCTGTTTCCAGGTGTTCTGTTGGAGTTAGGATGCTCTTCATCCCATGAACCCAGAGGCCTTCTTAAAATGCAGGTTTGGGCTGGGGTACAGAAGCTCCTACCCTGCAGAAGATGTGCGGGAGCAACAGTGATAGCAATTGACCTTCTCTTTGTGTCCCAATACTGGTGTGTGTCCATACTACCCAGTCAAGGTTATCAAAGTATAGCTTGAGTAGAAAGTCTGAGCCTTGCTGTTGAGGAGCCATCGGCATGTCCTTGATCCTAGAGAGTATTTGAGTAAGGTGGAAGTCCTAAGCAAGTCCCCCAGCAAGTCTGGAGGAACAGGGTCCCTGAGTTGCACAGATACATCATCTGTGTCATTCACCTGTGTGGGCTGTGTTTGGCTTAATCTAGAACCCTGGAAACTGTCATGGTCACTTCACTGAAGATTGGCCTGGGAGAGAAATGTGAAACCTGACGGCTCCCCTTTCACTCACTTAAGAGTAGAACTTGGACCCTAAAGTTAGAGTCTCACAGTGGTAGACCAAGTAAATTAAGCAAAGGATATTGTTGACTTAAACCACCTGGATATCAACGCAGGGTAAGTGATGGAAAATGAAGGAAGCCTGGTCCACCAGGGAATGCGTCAGGAGACATTCCAGAAGGGTCAGTCCTGAGCTAAACTACAGTGAGGGAAGGCCCAAGCAGAGGGCATGTGAGTCTGGGAGGGGTGTAAGGATGCACCTGGCAGAGGGGTGTAAGGATTCCTGGCAGAGGGCATAGTGTGAGCAAAGGCATGGAGGTGCTAAATGGTCTGGTTTGTCCAGAAACTCAGTGTGATGTCTCAGCCCAGTGTGGGAGGCCTGAAGGGAGACGTGGCTAGAAGGAAGGAATAGTCAGGTCATAGTGAATTTTGACAAGAAAAGTACACAGAGGGATATGGGGCATCTGCAGCCCATGGGAGCGATGCCGTTGGTGCCGTCCATGTCCTTTGTGATCCTCCTAATTTCCTGGTCTTCATATAAAATGCAACATCTGTAACCTGAGTCTGACGATCCCACAGGTAACATGGACTTTTTGCTTCCCTCTTTTCAAAGCTTTTGTAGAGACCTATACCCTTCTGCGGTATACTTTGTTATTGGCTCGTGGGAAACAGAAGAAATTCAACACATCCTCACCAAGATATTCTTTATTATCAACCACCTTCCCAGAAAGTTGAGTGGAAATCCAGGACAGCACTCAGGTGTGGGTCTGTAGATCTTTTCATGGTGCACATGACAGCTTCCCTGCCCAAGACAGGCCTCAGACAAATAAGATTCCATCTTGCTTTAAAGACCTTTCAGAAAAGGTTTCAACCACTCTCCATGATGCCTGATTCATCATTGTGTAATGACAAGTTTCAAATAAAAAAACAAATCTAGTCCTCAGTAAAGAGAGATTTTAATCAAAACAATTGTAGCAACAAGGAGAATGCTGTGAGCACAAGATCTGCGAGTATCTCAAAGGTCAGGAGAAAGGAACTTTCCTTTATGGGGAGGAGGACAGAGGCTGGAAGTGTCAGAGGTGATGAGTAGGTGTGATCAGACAGGTAAGCAGGAATTGTGTCTCCTTATGGTCAGCTGATTCCAGAAGGGTCTTCAAGGAAGGCTGTTCTACTTTCCCAATATTTCTAAATACTGAGGTCTTGGGCAAATACGACCTGTGGAGATGAAGGTGGTTTACTTAGATTGGGTAAAGTCAATTTATAAGCATTTTCTTCTGATTGGTGTGCAGGGGAAACAGTTCTGCTAATCATTGGTGAGAAAAGAATGAGAATTTGTAGGGAAAGTGTCTGATTTAAGTTATATGTGTTATATTTGTATGCATACATATGTAAATAGAGAATATGTATAATATACAGCTTGTAGAGTATGTAGTCTGTTCACTACACATTTTGAATAAATACATTAGAAAATACCAAAGGGATTGTAAGATCAATAAGAAGGAAAATCATATTCTAACAGATATCTGTTGTGTCATCGAGATGCCAGATACATTTTGAGAGGTTCTCTATTGTGTTTCCCCAAGTCTAAGATCTGGACATGCAGAAATGCTGGGATAGGATCTCTGTATGTTTCTGGGGAACATCACTGCGTCACACAAAGTCTTCCTTGCCTGATGATGATCTAGTAGCACTTATTTCAACCTTATTTCAACAATCTACAAACACCCTCATGCCCACCATGACACATAGCCAGGCATAGATTGGGGAGGAAGCATCAGCACATTCCTTACCCACTTCTACTTACCATTTGGGTCACCCTGGTAACATATATCAAAGGGAGTACCCCCATAGAGAACGGGTTTTGTGTATGTTATCATTATGATGTTCGCTGAAGGTCAAAAATGGTAATTTAAAATGTTACATAGCATCAGTATCCCATAGTTTATATTTGCTGGAAGTCCATCAGTTATTTCCAGCCTTTCTGAAGAAGAGGTGAAGCTGTTGGGGCCGAAGGAAAGGCATACATCAGCTCTTGGAATCCCCAGCTCTAAAAAAATAGACTCAGCAGTCACTGGACCCCAACATGAGCTTTGCTCATGGGAGGTCCAGGCCAGCTGGGGACAAGGGAAGGAATGGCATTCATTCTTCTGAACTAAAGACAGGCCCCAGAACTCTCTCAGTTCTACAAAAGACCCTCCCTGCCACCTTGAGCTGTGAGTGCCTTCCAAATCACCTAGCAGACCTACTTGTGAACTGGGATGCCAGCATAGAAATTTGGGAACAGGAGCCATTGTCCTTGGGGTCCCAGAACTGACACAATCCATACAGCACTGTGATTTGTTTCCCTCAACAATGCCATTGGTGGCAGGCCAAGCGGCCCAGACACCAATGTATGCTTGCCATCCTAGTTTCTAGCTTCGACTCTCAGGCAGATGGACCACAGCACCGCAATTGACCTCCATGAGAAGCAGAGGTGAGGGACATCCATCTCTGTCTCCCATGAGGTAACTTGCACATGAGATTGTCACATGCTTGCTAATTTCAACAACCTCCTTCCACTGCATTTTAGGACCTTATTACCCACCTATCATCCTCACATGGTCACCACAGACCTCACACAGGAGAGAGGCAGAACCTCTGTGGTATAGAATAAGACAAGGAAGGGACATCCCGCTAGTAGGCATATTTGAACCCTTTTAGGTAGATTGCTTTTGGTCTGCCTGAATCCTTGGAGGCTAGAAAATTAGACCCCATATCAATCTCTAAGAGAACAAAGGACAAAAAGAAATTTTTGAAGAAATCCATTCCTCTGATCTTTGGAGAAATGCCTTCCTCCTTCATCCCTGGGACATGGTTCAGGTAGGTGGGCAAAACCCTAATTGTGAGGCAGCCATTGCTAAGTTATGCTTCATCCCACAGAACACGTGTAAAACCTAGTGGGAGTCCCAACCCCACAGCACATCACCAGGGGCAGGGCTCTTCATCACAGAGATCACATCATCTGTCTCAGCACCTAAGCAGCGTCGTGATGCAATGTGAAGCCCCTATACAGCAGGCACAGAGCCAGGGATAAGTGGAAGGTGCATCCAGGCAGAGGGGATAGTGTGAGTGTAGACAGGCGTGGAGGTGCTGAACAGGAGTCATGGCCAGACTCAGTGTGGATGGCACGGCCCAGGCAGTGGGCAGAGGGCAGAAGTAGGTAGAAGGGAAGAGGAGCAGTACAGTGATCGGGGGTGGGGGGCAGGTGAAAGTCCTGCCAGGACAGTAGATTTTGTCCTGAAGGCAGGGAGCCATGGAAAGGTCTTCAGCCCGGGGTTAAAATGGAGTCGAAACATGTTTCAGATGTGTGGCAGAAGGTTGAGGACACCTGGAAGAGGACAGTCAGACTCCTTCCCATAAAACTACCTCAACATCAGCAAAGGGATCTCACACCCTGAGCACTCACTTGAGAAAAGGAATTTCCAACTCAATTCTGTACCCAATGGGCAAATCAAGGAACCAAAAACATGAGTTGTCCCTCCAGAAAGAGTTGAAGACTTTGCTGGAGATGTTGCTGAAGCTTGTATAACATTCATTATAACCTGCAACAGAGGAAAAGGCCCCAGCCACCCAGAAGCAGCATCAGGCCCATGAGGGGCTGGACAGCACAGTGTTGTTGCCTCAGTGATGTCCTGGTCCCCCCAACCACAGCCCAACGTGGATGACCCAAGTTGATGATCCCCAAACAAGGTGGCCTTTTGTTTAACTCTTTTCAGAATGGGTCAAGACAGGTGTCCATGAGTACAATTTGTTTTGGGTGCCTGTCAGGAAGATATTATACATCTCTTCACCAAAATAGTCTCCATCATCACTGGCATGGCCAGATTGGGGAGCAGACAAATGCCCCAGCACTCAGGAGCATGGGAACCCACCCATCATAAATACCCACTGGGAGGGGTGACAGGGCCTTGCGCGGCGGTGCCTCAGGCTCCACATCTGTGAGTGAGGAGAAAAATGACAGGTTCCCTGGGGTGTTAGGACCAAGGGTGTTCGTGTTGGTAATCTGCTCTGCCAGTACCCAGACCTGGAAGTGACTTGGAAAGGAATTGGTCAACAAGCGGCCTCCATCAGTAGGAAACGCGTCTTCTCCCTGCCCCTCACCCCTCATGCTCCAGGCCTTCCCCTGCCAACAGCACCCTTCTGCCTGACACTGAGGGTGGGGAAGCCCTCCAGACTCCAGGCCTCCGGAAGAGGCACCACGCTCCTGTGCCGGGCACTCAGAGGAGAGGCAGCTCCTCCGGGAGTCCTTTTTTTTTTTTTTTTTTTAAGATTTTATTTATTTATTCATGATAGAGAGAGAGAGAGAGAGAGAGAGAGAGGCAGAGACACAGGTAGAGGGAGAAGCAGGCTCCATGCCAGGAGCCTGACACGAGACTCGATCCCGAAGACTCCAGTATCACGTCCTGGGCCAAAGGCAGGTGCCAAACTGCTGAGCCACCCGGGGATCCCCTCCTCCGGGAGTCCTGTGAGTCTGTGCAGAGGGAGGGCCAGGGAGCTTCCCTGGGCTATGAGGCACATGCACTAGCTGGGGAGGGGGCCCCAGGAGGGCAGGGGAGGGCAAAGTTAGGGAGGGAGAGACCAAGACAGACTGGCAGGTTGAGACGTGCCCAGGTGTTTTGACCAAGAATGTGCCTCCTGGAACAAACGAGTCCAGGGGTGTCACTGGGCCTCCACCCCAGGTCCCTCTCTGTGAGAGGAGGGAAAGAGGGAAACACCCCATCTGCACCTACCTTCTGGCTGGGCCGATGAGCTCAGTGTGGCTGAAAGACACCAAAACAGAGAAACAGATGGAAACTGAAATACTGGGAGTCAAGGCTCAAGAATGGGAAATGTGTCCCCTGGGAAGGGGAGCCAGGTGCCAAGGGGCGGGGCTGAGCCCAGAGAGGAGACGGTGTCACCTCCTCATCCCTGCGGGAGCCTGGTCCCACCCAGGCAAGAAGGGCTGACATTAGCATGTGACCAGGAGGCCATTCCAAAGACGTCTGCCTGAGGGGAGATTCCACTCCATTCCAGTCAACATTCCCCCTGGGTCCCCAACAGAGAAGTGGGTCCTGCAGGCGGGTGACTGCCTCTGCTGGTTAATCCTTGAAATTCTGGTTTGAGACTGAAAGTCCCTTTTCCCAGGGAGCCCTCAGTCCTGGACAAGCCACGACAGTCAGTCACCCCAGTGTGACCTGAGAGCATTTCCTGCACATCCTGTAATGAGACCAACCATCCCTTTGATGGCGGAGTAAACCTCCTGAATCACATTGTTGACTGAGAGAAATGAGCCATTCGATTGATGGCTGTTTGCCTGTATCAGGGTGCTGGGTTGGCTGCTTGGATCCAGACCTGACCACAATCACTTGCCCTCCCACGGCTGGCATGCACTGGGGTGTCTCACCACGAGGTGACGCTGGGGGCCCAGTACAGTCTAGGAAGCACATGGCCTGGGTCACAGTCCTGGAGGGACAAGAGCTGGTGACCACGGGCAACCTAGTTACTCTCCATTGGCCTCAGTCCATTCATCTGTAAAATGGGAACGTCAACACTAACTGCCTACTAGGGTTCTGAAGACAATCCACTCATACCATGGCTCAGGGCCCGACAGAGCCAAGCTCTCCACAAAGGTACCTGTCACTGTCAGTATTTTGTGACCTTCAGGTCACTTCCTAAGCCCCATTTCATTGCTTTCCTTGGTATACTGGACATCGATACAATGCTCTAGAGTCTCTTTCACACAGGACACAGTGAGGCCCTCTCCAGCTGTCCTCCCTGGGTCCTAAGTCTGCATGGTCAGTGGGGTACATGGGCCAGGAGTACACACGATACCCACAGTGCCCATGTGGGTCCTGTGTGGAAGATCTGAGTCACGGTTGGCCAGAAAGCAGGCCTCAAGTGCAGAACCCAAACACCTCCCTGGCACTTTGAGTGACATCCCTGGACTGGACCCACATCTCCTCTACTCTAGACTCTTAGGTCCAGGCCACTCAACATGCTCCCCCTTTCAGGAGTTCAAGACACGTCACCCTATTGTGGCCACTTTGGCCTATTGATGAATCTGAGCTGAAGGGACTTGAGAAACAGCAGAGGCAGAAAGGACTCTGGTCCACACTCTTCTACCTAAAACCTGTCCATGGAATTTCCCAGGAGGATGGTGGCCTGCCCATCCCAGGGCCAGAGGTGCCGGCTCATCACCAAGCATGGTGGCCATAGATCTGGATCTGTGCACCTGACTGGGCTCAGCTCTTGCACCATTGTCCAGACAGCTCGGGGGCTCAGGGCACCTGTTCCCCTGCCCCCACCCACACTCTTTATCTGGTCATTTCTTGACCCAGGTGTCCTTTTATGTCCACACCTCGGGAGCACGTTGCTCTGGCTACTGTTTGGGCCTTCATTTGTCTGTGAAGGCCTTCAGGACCGGGTACAAAGATTTCATAAAAATGTATATGCTTCCCTCCCACTGACGCCTTATGTCAGCTCAAATCGTAAGCCCAGGCAGAGAACCTAAGAGGGTAGAGGGAATAAGATTCTCCCCGAAACCTCCAACATACCTAATGTAGTAACAATTGGGGCTGGAAAAGCAGTCATCACCCGAGTGCCTCTGTGCTTTCAGAAGGAGCTGCCTCCTGTTGGTCTAAGCTTTACTTTGAAAAGAACTGCAAGGTTCTGTGTCTTTTCAAGACAGCCCCGCTGGGTGCTCCTCCTCTCCAGCTGAGGCTCAGCCAGCTGGACTACTCAGGCAAGGTCATGTGGCACCTAGTACTTCCTGCCTTCAGGTGGGGACACCTGCCTGTCTTTGTGGGAGCTGCCTTTCTGTGTGCTGCTGACACCGGGAGCAAAACGCCGCAGGCATCACATCAACCCCTGCAGATTTTTCTAGTTCTCGTGACCGGTGCTGGAAGGCCCTGGAGATGGCACCACTGGGCAGACAAGCCTCAGCGGTGGTCGGGGTGTGGACTGCACACAGGCTTCGCCGCTGGCACCAATAACTTTGAGGCAGAAGAAGGCAGGCAGAGGCGGAGCCTGGTAGCTGCAGGAATCCTGGCAAGACAGCGGAGGACACCCCAGACGTGATGGGGGCAGAGGGAAGGGGCGCAGAGGGGGACCCCGGGCTCCGAGTGGCTGGGCGAGGCCGAGAGAGAGGAAGTAACAGGGTGAGTATGGAAGGAGGAGCCACAGAGGAAGGGGAGACAGAGAGAATCAGGGAGAGACAGTGGTTTTCCTGGTAGATGGATGCCCCTCTTCCCCCCGGGCCTTCCGGGGTCCGGGTAGGTCTGACTGAACATTCAGTGCAGCCCCATGGCCTGGCCTTGCAGGGCGACGACTCCTCGGGGCTTGGGCCCCTGCTGGGAGCGGCTGCCCTCTGCCCTAGATTCAGGAAGGTGTCCATGCTGCACACCCACCATCTGGGGCAGATGCACACACTCCCTCTCCCTTGGGCCTCTCCAGGGGCCCCTGATTCCCTGCTGGATGCTCACCCTGACTCAGGTCAGGCCGGGGTCCCACCTCCAGCACCAGGGTCACATGCCTGAGAACACCATCAGCCCCAGCCAGGTCTGCTTTACTGCCGCCGAGTCCGCGGTGAGCCCACGGCTGGCCCCCACAAGATCCCACCGTGAGTTTGCTGCAGGCAGGAGGGGGCAAGGAGGCCCCCACACCTGCCTGTCGGGAGAAGGACACAGAGCCCAGAAACTATGGACAAATCAGGAAGCCATCCGCCCAGGGTCGTGGCCATTTCCATTACTCCCCTCCTGCTCCAGCTAAGGCTGAGGGGTGGTGTTTTGTGGGAGGACAGCGTCTGGCTGACTGTCCCCCACGGGGCTTCGAAGGTGGCCACAGCCCAGGGCTGAGGACCTTTCACTGAGCAGGAGGCAGAGAGAGGCCCAGAAGCAGGGGTGCTGGGCCACGGTTACCGGCACGGAGCAGCAGGGCCCAGGGGAAGGCGCTGCAGAGCCTCATCGCAGCCGGCCTGGCAGCAGCCTCAGCAGCCGGGGTGGCTCTGAAGGCCGCGGTTATATAGACACGGCTCCTGAAACCTGATCCCCTGCCTTCCCTCGGCTCCCAAGGCCAGCAATGCCCCAGGAGCCCAGGGTGCCCCATGACCCACTGGTTCGGGAGTCAGCGGGGGGACCTGCTCGCCACCCCTTGTCCTCCTCAGCCAGGTTCACTGTCCTTTCTCACCTAGACTGCAAAGTGTGAGCAGATTCTCCTCCTCCTGTGCTCCCTCTGTGGCCCTGGATGAGGGTGACAGGTTGGCCACAGGCCAACACCACCTCTGTTTGGAAAGCCATCCTGCCTGGGCTTAGGTCGGGGCGCTTCTACCTCCGTTCACTTGCAGAAGCCTCAGGCACCTGCAGGGGAGGCAGGCCAGCTCTCCTGGACAGTCAGGAACTGAGACCAGGGGTCACCAAGAGATTTGCCCAAAGTCGGAGGGTGACAGCGGCAGGACCAGAAGAGGCCTGACCTCCCCACTATCCCTTCTCACTTGGGGTCCTCTGTGTGTCTCGTGGGGCAAAGTCACCTAAATAGCACCTTGGCAGCTCCAGGTGTGAGTCTCTACTGATGGAGCAGGTGTGGAACAATCAGCTTCTGGGTGAGTGTGACCCCATGGATGACAGATGTCCACATGCCTGTACCTGATATGTATGTCCCATACAGAGACACCCATGGCTAGTCTGCGGGCAGTGTCACTGCTACCAGAGCACAGCACAGGTCCGACGGAAGACAGTCTAGCAGTTTCTCAATAGGTGACACAACAGGTGCCATGTGGCCCAGCATCCCCACCAGGTATATGTGCCAGGAATGCAGAACATATGTCCACACAGCAACTTGCCATTTGCCCATAAAAGGCAGTGGTAGCTGAACTGCCCACCAATGGGCACAAGCCATTTACACACCAACCCAGACAACTGAGTGTCCCTTTTCTCGAAATAGGAACACCTCCAGGTTTCCCCGCATCTCCCAATAAGCCTTGCTGATGGCATGGACGAAAAACCGTAGCTGATTTGTGAACTTGCAATTTCTCTGATCTCCAGTGCAGTTGGCATCTTTTCCCATGTGTCCAGGCCAACTTGGCTCTGGTGTGAAATCCTGCCCCTATCTTGGGGCCGATTTGCCATCATTGTTGCTCCCACACATCTTCTGCAGGGTAGGGGCTTCTGTACCCCAGCCCACACCTGCATTCAGAGGGCCTCTGGGTTCATGGGATGAAGAGCATCCTAACACCAACAGAACACCTGGAAACAGCTGTGGCCCATCGGGTCGCTCAAGCTCTGCGGGCAGGTGGACGGCCAAGGAGGCGGAGTTCCCCTTAGTGGGTCAGGCCCTGGGCTCTGACCCACCCGAAATGCCCTCGTTCCCTACACTTCTCCTCCACATTGGGATCTCCCTCCCCCCCACCAGGTGCCCTTCACAAGCACCCACACTCAAATGCTCCCTTTGTCTGCTCTGTGGGGTGGACAAGGCAGCTCCCCAGGCGGGCAGGTGCCCAGAGGAGCCAACGGGAGAACAGTGGAGAGCAGGCTGGCCTCAGCGGCCGCCCCAGGCCAGGCTTCCTGCCCTCAGCTCCCACGGGCCCGGCGGGCCAGGCTGCCCCAGCAGCATCCAGCTCGGCTGTGCCTGCCTGTGGACGGAAAGCAGGCCTGGTCCCTCCTCAGGGGCCACACTCAGGAGCCCAGGTCTCAGGGACCCAGAGTCACAGTGTCCCCTAGAGGCTAAATTGGAGGATTCGTATCCCTGGATCTGGGCCTGCAAAGGGAAGCCCTAGTTCCTGAGTGGCCCACAAACCGGGGTGCTGCCCGTGAGTGTTCGTCCTGGTGGACGGCGCCTCCCGGGTCTTGCCTCCGATCTCCCCGACACAAAGGGCTGTCCCCCCGGGGCACGGACCTCCTGTCTCACCGCCTCCCCCAGTCAGAGCTTCCAACTCCTGCCCCCGCTAACGTCCTTGGTCACGGCATCCCCTTCCAGCGGCCTGGCCCTCCCCCCAGGAGGCACCGTTGAGGGCTCTGAGGGGCAGCGACTGAGTGGGACCCTTGTGGGCGATCCTGCTTGTCACAGAGTGCCACAGGGGACCCAGATTTCAGTTGCTGCCTCCCGTCCCACGGGCCTGGGGGGAACCGAGGGCGGCCCCAGCTCTGAGCACTGGCCTCAGCAGTGGAGGCCTTGGCGGGACCGTCACGAAGCGCCGAGCCTGCTGGGGGATGACGCCCACACGGATGAGCCTGTCACCCAAGGGGACCAGTGAGGGGACAGGCAAGCATGGTCACAGCGGGAGGGACACACTCGCTCTCCCCTTGGGGCCAGCCAGAGAGGGAGGCCCACGTGCCAGGAGGCAGAGCCAGAGCAGGGCAGGGATCCAGTGCTGAGCCCCTGGAGCACCTCCGGCCTGAGGCCACCACACTGCCTTGCAGCTAAGGGTGTCAACCCCGGTCCTGGTGGTCAAGGCAATTGGAGCTGGGTGTGTGTCCTGTGCAGCTGAAAACATCCTCACGCCTGCAGGTCCTGACCCAGAAAGCAATGCCCTTCAGGGCATCTTGCAAGAACAAGACCAGGCTGTCTTCTGTTTGGGTCCCCAGCTGGGCACGGCCACTCCAGCTCCTCACTTTTAGAGACCCCAGGGGCTTGGACGAGTTTCACATTTACGAATGTGCCCGTCACCTTCTCGGAGGTTCTGACCCGTATATGCATATCTTCTACTCTGGTTGGAGCTTCTCCCAAATCTCCAAACTCCAGGCCAAGCTTTCTGGAACTTCAACCCAATAACTATCAAGAAAAATCACAGGCATATATGCAGAATATCGTGGCTGGGAAACGCTCATCCTGAAGGTTGGCAGGAAATAATACCTACTGACTCCAATACTACCCAACCCTAGTAAGTGGACTGGCAAGTGTCACATCAAGAACACCGTGCGCAGATCAAACCCACGGCTGCATCTGGCTGCCTGCGGTTACGGCTCCCTGATCACAGCTCGACAAGCACCACAACACCCCTGGAGTATTACAGTCCGATGCATCCACACACGTTATGGAATACTCTCGCTGCTTTCAAAGTTCGGGTCATGGTTTTACCCTCCCAGTGCTTGGGATTTCTTTTCTCAATATTCCATAGTTTTTGGATAATTGTCCAGCTTGATAGAAATCGGTCTAGTCCCTTCATTTGAACTGCTGCCAGTATGTCACTTCAAAACACGTCTCAGGTTCAGGTATCCCCATTCCTGTTAACCAATAGTCATGTTGCCACTGACTTTTTGTGAAGGACAGAAGGGAAGATCCTAATTTCGTTATGTCTATGTGGTCAGTTGTCCCTCTGCCACTGGTCTAGCTGTCTCTTCTGTGCCAATCACTCGGCAGGCCGATGACCAGGCTGTATAACTGCCCTTAAAGAGCGGCAGGTGCATTTTCCCTTGTGTTGTGTGATCTGTTCCTTCTCAACATCCTCAAAATTGCGAAGGCTATTCTGGAGCCGTTGTCCTTCCATATGAGCTTGGATTATCTTGTCAAACTGTAGGGGATTTCATTTTGCTTGGAAGCACAGTAAGTCGGTAGACTTCTTGGGACGAAGTTGGCATGTTTCTAACATCAGAGCTGTTGAGCCATTAACATTTGTGTCTCCCCGTTTCATCACATTCTCTGTTGTGTCTGTCAACACTTCTTTCCGTAGAAACCTGATACACTCATCTGCTCTTACAGTCAGAAGCGCTATTCTTTTTCACACAGGGACGCAGCCACCTTCATGTAACTATTCCTGTCATTTTTAAACATTATCTCCCAACAACTCTCTAGGCCGTCAGTGCTCATGGTGTTCAGTGTACTTTCAATCTCCTTTATCGACGTCCCCGACCCCTCAGGAAAACACCACTCTTTCTCTGCAGTTAAGGGTCTGATTCCTTCTGTTCGACTATAGTCTGATGTGGATGATCTTAGATTTTCCATGTTTACCGTATTGGCTGAAAATAAGAATAGTTTCATTCTCCTTTATCAGTTCTTCAATCCCCTTAGTCTTTTTCTTGTGAGCAAGAACACCTACAGTGACGAAGCCTCCAATATCACGTTGCACAAAAGCCATGCCTGAGACTCCATCCACTCTTAAGTTTAACGGAATTGCTTCCAAAGTGTCTCCCATAAATACAACTTTTGCTGGAGGTTTTTTAGAGTTGTATTTTGTGACATTGAGCTCGTTCCTTTTAATGACAACTTTCTAAGAGGTGTTGCTGGTCATCATTCGGAGCTATCGAATATTGTTGAATTTCCTTTCTAATCCGTTGAAACGTTAGTAGGAATTTTCGTGCTTATTCTGCTAACGTGAGAAATGACATTAGTGCATGTTCAGATTTGAAATATCTTTGTGTCCTGAGGATAAATCCTTAGTTTTTAGGATTTTTCACACTACTAAATTCAATTTCTAAACACTCGCCTATTCAGTATTATATTATCTTTGGTTGGCGTCTATGTTCATAAATTAGATTGCCTAGTTTTCCTCCCCTGTACTGTTCTTGCCTTTTCCTCACATGAGATTAGAATGAGATCAGATTGTTCTGCATTTGGAAAATGAGTTGGATAGCCTTTTGGTTTCCTCTGAGATATTCCCAGTACCATAAAAAAAGGAACACAGTGATATTTCCTTGTAAAACTATCTGTAACTCCAGTCTTTTGGAGCAAAAAACGTTTGCTTACTAATTCCATTTTGTCAAGGCACTCAAGAAATATTTATTGACATAAAGAATAGAGGCATGGATGAGAAAAGTCTTTCTAAGGAAATCTGTAGCATTTCTTGTGTTTTCCTAAGAGTATTTTCTTAAAGGAGTTCTAGGTTTACCCCCTGCTGCTTCAGGACAACAGCATGCCCTGGGTATCACCATGACTCAACAGAGAGGCCCATTAGTTCCAAATGCTGAATGTCTGCTGAGACGCCACAACCTGTGGAAGTCCAACGTTTACATTAGGGTTCGCCCCGGGTGGTGAGTATTCTCTGGGTTTGGACAAAAGGACGATGACCTGTATCCATCACTAGAATATCATAGATTATTTTCCTTGCCCTAAATATCCTCTGAGCTATGTCTATTCATCCATCCCTTCCCTAAACCCTGGCAGCCACTGATCTTTACTGTCTCCATCATTTGCCCTTTTCAGAAAATCCCTTGGTTGGAATCGTACTACGTGTAGCCTTTTCAGATTGTCCTCTTTCACTTAGCAATGTGCACTGAGGTTCCCTCCACACGTCTTTCCATGGCTCATTAGCTCATTTCTTTTGAGCGCTGACTACAATTCCATTGTCCCGATGGATCACAGGCTGCCCATTCAGCTGCCCAGGACATCTGGGTTCTTTGTGAGTTTTGGCAATTCTGAATATAGCTACTCTACCATCTGTGTGCAGGTTCTGGTGTGAACATAAGGCTTCAACTCCTTTGGGGGAGTATTGGTCATTTTACCATGGCTGTCACGGAAACATCATAATTCAGAAATGCTGTCCACAGGACTCTCTCATTCATTCTTGGACCTTTGTCCTCTGGGACAATCTGTGACTCAAATGTTTGTCTGTGATTTGACAGGCATGCTGGTCCTCCTTTCAGAGCATGGATGGTACAGGCTCCAGGCTACATGTAAGTGTAGGGTCTCCGAGAAATGGAACTGTGATCTTGAGGTGACCTCAGGCCAGAGACCCCAAGCTGGGGCTCAGAGGCTTCAGACTCATCCTTGGCAAAGAGGGGCAGGAGAGGGACTGGGGAGCCGGGCTCAGGTCCGGGGACATGAGTGGTACCTCTCTGTTTTCTAATCCAAAGCCCCTACCTCCTGCTCTGGTCTCTGATCTGTCCCAGTTAGCATCTCAGGTGCCCAGAGCAGACCTGGCCCCACCAGCGTGGCCTGTCTGGGTGTCACGTGGGTCCTGCTCTCACCAGAGCCTGTACAAGCTCTGAGGGAGTCTCCCACCCAGTAGCTGCAGATGCCAAGCCTTCTGAGGTGCAGGTGTTTCTCCTAGGATGTGATGCTGCTGGAGGAATCAGTACAGTGGATCCCACTGGAGGGCGTTTCCAAGCTCCAGCAGTCCCTTTCCTGGGGAATGTGGACATGGTGGGGTGGGAACCACTTAATATCTGGTGATGGGCATAGTTCTGAAACGTAGCCTCATCTTCATGCTGTCAGACCATCTACCCTGGACGCATCCGAGTCAGCACGGCGTCACTGAGCCCGGAGCCAGGGAAGGAACGCGCTGCCATTCCCCGTATATACAATTTCCACCAGATACGATCATAGAGAGCGCTCAGGGAAAGATAATAAAAGAATGGAGGCGAATAATTATGAAATGATGAGTTTGAGTGTTTATTACCTTTGCTGTGGATGTGATTTACTGAATTGTACTAATATGGGAAGTTCCTACCATTTAATTTTTCCTAATGGCTGTGGTTAACTGCAGAATGCAAGCTGTCCGCAGACGCAGCACCCCACTACAGCCGGCTGCCCTGAGCTCCTTCCTCCCCACAGTTTGCAGGCAGCTAGGCCACCTCCCGCTGCACGCACACCAGCACCCTATGTCCCAGCCAAACACAGTGATGAAGAGGAAGCTCAGGTCCAACCCCTGGTCCCCCGGAGCAAGTGTGAGCCGAGACTGTCCGTGTGTGGCACACGGAACTGTCCCGATCAAACCCGTCTGGAATTGAGCCCCCACCTTGGGCAGAGCCCTGTGCTCGTCATCCTGTGGGTGCCTGATTCAGGGACAGGGCTGGGTGCAGAATCCAGGGGGCTGCTGGACGGCCTCCTTAGTCTGCCATGGAATCAGGGTGAAAGGAAACATACCCAACCCCTCTGCTGTTTGACATCAGGATAGGATTTGGTTTCCTTACAGTTAACAGTGAAGAGGCAGAGGCAGCCCTTTCCTGGGGTTGGGCAAAAATCTATGGAAGAGCTTTATAATGGACAACCACTGGCACCCAAAGGGAACAAAGAAACAAGGTCCCTAGAAGCAAAAGGCCCCAAGGCATAGCTGTGTCGCCCTCTCGTGTTCACTGGAGGAATGTCAGGAGTGTGAGCTGGAGAGGCTGCTCCTCTGGGAGGGGCAGGGAGGCTGACTGTGTCCCCAGAAGGGGAAGGTGACCTTGTCTTGCTGTTCTGCTGGCCCTGGGGGCAGAGTTCTGGGGTGTCAGTCATTCTGAAGTGGGTGGAGCTGAGGCTCTGAGCAAGTCCTGAAGGTGTATGGAGCTTGGAGGACCCCCAGGCACAGGGAGGTCTCCCCAGAACCAGCTGGGCTGTAGATGTGTGTCGACATCACAACAGTCCATGAAAGTAATGAAGTATGATAGCCCATCCCTCTCATACTGTGTTGAATTTGGTTATGTCCAGATACTGCAAAATAAAACTAAAAAATGTTCAATAATATTTATCATATTTAAAGTATCTTAGAGACGTTGAAAGGCTACCCAAATTATTTTACCGACTTACCTTAATATGATGTCATGTGATTGAGGGGCAAGAGCAGTTCAGGAAGGAAACTTTATGCAATCTTATTTTGAGCATAGATTCAGACATGGGAATAAATAAAATAGGAGAGAATTTCAGGAAATTGTACCTAGCAGTGTATATAAAAAAATATCCAACAAAAATAGGATTTATTCAAGGATGCAAGGATAATCTAAAATCAGAAAACATATTGAAAGGAAGCAGAATAATATCATCCCAAAATATGCCTCTTTGGCATAAGGATTATTTTGAACTGGTATATTTTTTACTTTTTTGTTTAAATTCAATTCAGTTAACATACACTATACTATTAGTTTCAAGGGTAGAATTTAGTGACTCAACAGTTGGATATAACACTCAATGCTCATTCCTTCGAGTGCCCTCCTCCAAGCCCATCACCCAGTTACCCCATTCCCCCACCCACCTCCCCTCTAACAACCCTCAGTTTGTGTCCTAGAGAGTTAAGATCTCATGGTTTGTCTCCTTCTCTGTTTTTATCTTATTTGGAAGTGATTATTTTTGAGAAAGTGTAGATGCAGAAGAACCTCTGAAAACAGGTGTTACCCACCTGTAAGGGCAAATCCGTATCCATAAAGGAAATTTCTATTAGAAAGGGAACCTGTACCAGGAAAAGAGCTACTACCAGAGATCGCTTTATTGTTTTTCCACCTGAGAGACTTACGTGCTTGCTAGTCAACCTTCGTGTCCCACACCTTATCTCCTCTCACTTCCCACTGAACTGCCTGCCCCTCATCCTGAAGCCCCAAACTCCTATCTCTTTACTCAATTCAGGACTGTATGTAAGTCTGAATCTTCTGGCTGTCTTTCGAGTCTCGCACCTTTGGGTCTCCATAATTATGTACAAATTATATGTTTCCCAACTGATCTGTCTTTATGCCAATTTAATTCTTGGGGCAGCCATAGCACCTAGAAGGGGAAAGAGGGAGAGCTTCCCTCCCCCACACTATGGGTCCAGGCAGGTGGGACATAGGGACAACGTGGAGAATAGATTTGTGTTGCATTTTCTTTCCTCGGCTATTGAAGGAACAGTTTCTAAGGTTATAATGTTTTCCTGTGGATGGTTGTGAACCAGGTATTCAGTATGATGAAAATAAAATCAGCCAACGTTTTCACCTCTCACATTATGTCTTCCGATGCCACCATGGTTTTGAAATCAGAAATTTTTATAAATCATTGAAAGATTTGAATGTGTTTCAGGTTTAAGTGGAAAAAAAAAATCTCCTTTAAGCAGCAAAGAATGTCCTATATGCTCCTTTTCAAAAAGGAATGGAACATGGGGCACTTGGGTGTTTCAATGGTTGAGCATCTGCCTTCTGCTCAGGTAGTGGTCCCGGGGTCCTGGGATTGAGGCCACACGGGCTTCCTACATGAAGCCTGGTTCTCCCTCTGCCTATGTCTCTGCCTCTCTTTCTCTGTGTCTTTCATGAATAAATGAATAAAATCTTTATTTTTTTAATGAACTTTATTTTTTTAAGATTTATTTATTTATGATAGACATAGAGAGAGAGAGAGAGAGAGAGAGAGAAAGGCAGAGACACAGGCAGAGGAGAAGCAGGCTCCATGCCGGGAGCCCGACGCGGGACTTGATCCCAGGACTCCAGGATCGCGCCCTGGGCCAAAGGCAGGCGCGAAACCGCTGAGCCACCCAGGGATCCCCGAATAAAATCTTAAAAAAAAAAAATGACTGGAACATCCCAGACATAGTTGGACGAGTTGAATTGTCAGAAGCTGTGATTGAACAGATTTCGGGGCAGTGGCTGGCCTGAGATGTGAAAAGCCATACAAGTCACCGGAAAGAGCATTCGCCAAATGGTAAATAATGAGTCTAATTGGAATGGAGTGACCATGCATTGATGCATTGGGGTACTTTTGTGGAAATTCAATCGTTTGTGCTTAATCTCTCAGGCAGCAATTAACACAGAACACAAAAGGAAAAAAAAAGGTGCAATCAGATAATTATTTAATCTATATAGGAATTTAGATATTTTCACTGAAAATGAAGTCTTTTGAATGAGCAGGATCTGTTTCATATCATTCAATGATGAGTGATAATTGCTCAATCTGAGGGTGGGTTTAATTGCTCAATCTGAGGGTGGGTTTGTTTTTTGCAATGTGAATACAAAATAGCAGCTGGGAGTAGCAATAAGCAGCCGTCATTTGTGGGAGAGGGGCAGGGAGAATTTCCATACTTTGATTTTTGTTTTTTTGTTGTTGGTTTGTTTTTTTTAATAATAAATTAATTTTTTATTGGTGTTCAATTTGCCAACATACAGAATAACACCCAGTGCGCATCCCGTCAAGTGCCCCCCTCAGTGCCCGTCACCCAGTCACCCCGACCCCCCGCCCTCCTCCCCTTCCACCACCCCTAGTTCGTTTCCCAGAGTTAGGAGTCTTCCATGTTCATGCTTTGATTTTTGAAAGTCCAGCCAATAAAGTTTAAGGTTACATAAGTCAGTAAGAATCATTTTATGTAAACCCTTATGATTTATGTTTTCCAAGCATTCTATTTAGCAGATTTCCCTCTGGTTATTCTTGGTATTAGGTTCTATCTTCCGACAGCTTTGACAGTCTTTGGAGACTTTGATGAAACACGAAGTGAAAGTAGCAGTCATGCATATTGTAGGCAAGAACATTTCTCCAACTGCCTTAGGATACCTGGGTGGGTCTAAAAATTAGACTGACAAAGACAGATTAATGGGAGAAAAGCAGACAAATTTTGCTAAGTTTTTACGACGTGTACTTGGGAGCCTTCACCAAAGAATGAAGGCCTGAAGTTACTAGAGGTTACCAGGGCAGGACGTTTTCGTACCTTTTTGACAAACAGTAATTTTGTGAATATTTGACAAGACAAAGGGGTTTGGATGAGGAGCAGTAAATGGTGAAGAGGTAATTGGGAAGATAAGGGTGAGTTTAATGAGTTTGGTCTGTACAGATTTGTTGGTCCCAAGCTCCTCATCTCTGGTGTAAGGGTACTTCCTCTCCTGTGGTACAGGGAAGGTACCTTTCACATGGGAGTTTGATGACCAGTTTCAGAGAAGAATGGCAAGGAAAAATGTCATCAGGTGTTCTGGTGGCCTCCCTAAGTGGCCCACACAGCCACAGGTGTAAAATTTGTCTAAATATGAGCTGTTGGTGGCATTTCTCTGAAGCTTATACCAAGTTGTTGAGCTGTAGCTTGCATGTCTTCAGGAAAAGGCAGTTTTAGTTCTGAATGATTCCAAATCAGAAGGGTAGGAGAATCACTGGAAACATTAATTTGGGGAGGTGTAGCCAGATATCAGAAGAAACTAAAAGAATTCAGGACTGAGTCCAGTTTGCAGAGAGATAATAAAACCTATAGTGAATGAACACGACTGGGATGATCTATCATCCATATGGGTGTGTTATACTTTTCCATTAAAATATAATTTTCCCTCTTTACCCCTCTCTCTCTCAGAGATAATCAAACTAAGATTTGCAAAATAAGTCTAGTCTCATTAAACATGGCCTGATTATTTACAAAAGGCAGCAAGAATAATGGTAACCACATAAGCTCTTTTTAATCTGTTTTGCTGGAACTTTTCATGAGGAATCTCAGATTAGATTTTTGTAAAGCCCCTCAAGGCTAAGAAGGCAAGCGAAGGACTTGTCATCAGATTTTGTCTATGATACCTTTAGATTTGAGATAACCTCTCTCTTCTTGAGGTCCTGAAAATACCGTGAGGTTCCTGGATTGCAAGGAGGTGACCATCCTTAGTCAGCTGGCAGGCTGCCAGGAACCCTATAAGCAATGTACCAGGCCAGTTTTTTCAAGGGGCTTTACTGGTTTCCTCAAGTCAACCCCAGTTTTCAAAGCTGTCTGGTCATATCTGATTCATGCATATTCTCAGATCTGACATTCCAGTCAAAGCCTTGGTAATGTACCAATGTTTCAAACATTGTGTCTTGTTACAAGGAGAACAGATTCTTATTGAACTTATACAAACAACTATATTGCCATGAAAATAAGAATGCTCACTAAGAACTCCCAAATACTGGAGGGATTAGTTAGGAAGAAAAAGTAATGGTTTCAGTTTTCTTTAAAAAAAATTATTTATTTATTCATGAGAGACATAGAGAGAGAGGCAGAGACAGGCAGAGGAAAAGCAGACTCCCTGCAGGGGAGCCCAATGAGGGACTCGAAGGACCCTGGGATCACACCCGAGCTGAAGGCAGATGCCCAATCATTGAGCCACCCAGGTGTCCCATGGTTTCATTTTCATTCACAAAGGTAAACTTTACCAAATTGATATAAGACATAAATAGGTTGGAAAAGAAGGGGGGAAACTCTTCTTAAATCTGGAAAATAAAAAATTAAGAAACTAGAGATATTTTATTCATTTTATCTTTTAAAAAGATTTTATTTATTTATGAGAGAGAATGAGAGAGAGAGAGAGAGAGTACAAGCTGGAGGGAGAGGAACAGGGAGAAGCAGGCTCCCCTCTGAGCAGAGAGCCTGATGCAGGACTCCATCCCAGGACCCTGGGATCATGACCTGAACCAAGGGCAGATGCTCAACGGACTGAGCGACCCAGCTGCCCCCAAACTAGTGATATTTTAAAGCAAAAGTCATAATAAGAACCCGCAGGAGTTCGTTCAGTCCCATGTAATTAATTCTTGTTGATGTTGCTCTTTTGTTAGCAGTTTTATGAATTCAAGTTTTCCTTTAGAGTTCTGGAAATTCTCACCCAATTCAGTGGTATGATCTTTAAGTTATCAGAAGACTCCACTTATCAGAGTCTCTTCCATGTATCTTTTTGAAAATGGAGCACTTTTGCAAAAGCACCAGGATAAAACAAGAATAGTCCGTAAATGACAAAAGACTTAAAATGGCCATGGTTAAAGATCTGATGAGAGCTCATCACAATGCAATTGACAAGGAAATTTGATTATTTCTGTGACACACAACATTTTAAGTCAATAACTAGAATTATGACTGATGACATTATACCAGGACAGATTTCTAGGAATGCCATATAATTTCTAGAAAACTTATATTAGCAACATGTCCCGATCCTAATGTAACCTAAAAAGGTCAGACATCACTTCTCCTTTGACAATGCTTCCAGGTGATTGAACATGTCAAATAAACCTACCTAGTTTAATATCTTGCTTTTTGTAAAGAGTGAAAACAAATGCTTTTGAGTTTTTCCCAGAGCCCTTCAGAAAAGTCCAAGTTAGGCTAAGGTCAAAGACTTCCCCAGCAGGAGAATGAGGAAACTGGTTTAGTCCATCAAATATTCTGTTTTTTGGGGGGGCACTGTGCTGACAACATCATTGTAACTGTCTTTGGCTACTTCCTCCCCACCAAGGGTGGGGGGAACTGAGGGAGGACCGTTTGTGTCATCTCGTCTATAAAGCCCAGCTATCTTAAGCTCTTGGTGACCTTTGTCTCTGGGGAGGTGACATTTATGCTGAAACAAGGATTCAGTGTAGAGAGCACGATGGAGTCACTCATGTCAAGCGGTGAGGTAAGCAGCCAAGAGCATTGAGCCGAGAATAGATATTGCTGAAACTTGAGTGCGCTGGTGGTACAAGAACTGATCATCAGCAAGGCTCTGAGAGAACCTGGAAGAACCAGGAACTGATAATCACAAGAACCAGAAGAGGTCTGGAGGGACAAAATAAAAATGAAACTTTTTTCTTATTTATTTTTTCTTTTTTTAATATAATATTTGCAATATTTAAAAATATTTGCATTTGTTTTTATTGAAGTTTGATTTGCCAACATATAGTATAACCCCCAGAGCTCATCCCATCAAGTGGCCTCCTCAGTGCCCGTCACCCAGTTACCCCAACCCCTCCCCGCCCACCTCCCCTTCTGCAATAACCCTTTGTTTCCCAGAGTTAGGAGTCTCTTATGGTTTGTTTCCCTCTCTAATTTTTCCCACTCAGTTCCCCTCCTTTCCCTTATAGTCCCTTTCACTATTTCTTATATTCCTTGTATGAGTGAAACCATATTAGGATGAAACTTTTAACAGGGAGGACTTTTGCAGCCAACTGTCAGACTCTCCAGATACTGACTCCCCTACTTCTGACCACATCAGAAAGGGCGACTGCCCCCAAAGACTCTACCTGACTGATCTCTGAACATGGAGATCCCCACTGCTTGAACATGATAAGCAGGGAATGCCAGGAGCTCCCCCGAACCAGACCAAGTCTGCATGCCCAGGGCACGCTCATGGCCGCCTTAACCTCTACCCTTGTTGCTTTTGGCCTGATGTATGACTTGTATTCATTTTACGTGACATGTAGGAAGCCGAGTTCAAAGCATAGAGAAATGTCATTGAGTTTGGAATATTGCTTTATGAGTGAATACAGCTGACATCATGAAAAGACACAGCTTGTGTGTGCACCTCCCTAGCATGGCTCCCAACACCCTGGAATTCCAGCCACAGCGGCTACCAACTTGGTACTTGCCCTGGTGGCCAATGGAGTTCTCTTGGAAAATGAGAGAGGGAGGAGTCTCCTGCCCCTGGCTCCGACCTGTGCTAGGACAGCAGCTGTGGTTCTTGAGGGAGCAGACATAAGAATCCCACCCTCACCTCCTACCCTAGAGGAGGGAGCCAGAAAGAAAGCTGGCTGTGCGCTGGGAAGCCTTGGGCTGCGTGGACAAGTTCTGTGTCATTCCAACTGTGGCCAGATTGCCAAGGACAGAGTGCAGTTAATTAAGGGATCTTTCTGTGCTTCAGATGCAGGTAAGAAATGGACACATTCTGCTTCTCAAATGCCAAATGTGCTGTCCCAGGTGCTGTCTGCTGGATCTGCAACCTTGGGGCCAAGGCAGGCCTTAATGGGAACAGCAATAGCTGCCCTCAGAGACCCTAGATCACCTCCAGACACGCCCGAAGGAACCATGCACATGACAGCCGTGCATGCCCTGTGCCTGCACTTGGCTTCTTGGGAAGGTGTACGTCACCTGGCTAGACTGACGAGCAGGGCAGCAGAGAGACAAGGCCAGGAACCGGTGGGCTCTACCTTCCGAGGTAGAGGCTGCATACCTCAGTAAGACGTGGGAAGCTTGGAACCGACTTTCGGCCTTTAGGTCTGGGCAGCCTTCTCCTTGAGAAGCATTCTCTCACCCATCTGGGCTACAGACTGGTCCCAGCTCAGGAATAATTGCAACCAGGGTCCCAATCGCACCTGCTTCGCCGTATTCATGCCCTTTGCAGCAGGGTTTTGCAACCCTTCCTATCCAGAGCTGAGGCCCATATGCCCACCCCTGCATCTGGACTGGCCTCTGATCTTGCTTTGGCCCACACAATGTGACAAAGTGGTGATGTGCTACTTCTGAGTCTTGGCTCCGTGGGCCTTGCAAACATCCACTTATTCTCTCGAATCCTGTGGCCCCGTGAATGAGCCTTGGCTAGCCTGCTGCGGGAAGGAAACACATGGCTCAGTCACTCCCATGGACCTTGCTGATAGTTTGTCAACTCCCAGGAGAGTCATCTAACTGACCTGCAGGTGACTGCAGACCCATGAGGAACCCAACTGAACCCAACCTAAACTGCTAAGCCACAGAATCACAAGCTAAATTAATGACTGTTATTTTAAGCCAGTAAATTTAAGGGTGATTTGTTTGACAGCAGGCAGGGATGAGTGACACAGGCCCCGTGGTAGTGGGTGTAAAGGGGGGACCTGCATCCTGGGAAGGCCTGGGCCATGGGTGAGGGTGGCAGCTGAGAGCCAAGAGAGCCAAGAGCCAAGAGATGCCTGAAACCAGGAAGCCCCCGCTGTTAGGTCTCATCTTGAGGAGCCCTGGAGATCCAGGGGGCAGAGCAGAGCTGCAGGAGGAATAAGAACCAGGATGCTTGGTTGCCATGGGAATAAGTGAGATTTTAATATTGGTGAGAGGCAGCTTTAGGCATGTACTCTTTCCGGACGCTCTCTTCCCCCAGGAGGCTGGCCTTTGTCACCTCGGTGGGGAAGACTCCCCGTGATATAAAATCCTGATTCATTAGCATTAGGTCACCAGGGAATTCAGCCAAGTGGAGAAGATTCCGGTTGGTTAAGCCAGTGATGGACCGTTCTGCTTTCTTTGTGGGGAAGAATGGTTTCCGATTATTTGGATGTTGTATGAAACACTTTTTTGGCTCTTCTGACTTGAAAATTACTTTCATGTTCATCTCTTGTCTTTTCTCTGCCTTGCCTCTCTCCTCTTGCTTGGCGTCATCATAGAAATCAGCCTCATCGTCCTCGTCTTCCCCGGTCTTGTCTTTTGCCACTGGGCACAGGCCCCCTCTAGGTAGAAATGAAGAGCCCCGAAACCTCTCGATGTAGGGCAAGAGCTGCTTATTTCTTAGGGCTCGAGCAAGCTGCATCCGTTCTATGTGCTTCATGATGGTGAGCTTCTCACGTTGTGGCATTCTGAACTCCTCTGAGGGCACGATCACCTTTGCTGTCCATATTTTCTCTAGGGGCCTACAGGTGGCACAGGGAGGGGAATGCTGTGTTCTATATTCCATCACCCGCTTGTAGTTGGAAGACAGTGATTGGAGCTCCTTGAGCATTTTCCATTCTTCCTCTTGCTTGTAAGTCAGAAGTTTTCTTGCTGCTACCGTGTGAACACCACCCAGACGCTGACAACATGAAGGGGACTGTTAAAATCTCAACGGGACAGGAACAGAGGGCCATCCACAGAAAGAACTGCCTCATGGCCCCTCTCCCCCTGTGGCTGAGTGTTTGACCTCCTGTGCTGGGGGAAATGAGGTGGAGCTTTGGGGTCAGACAGACTGGGGTTCAAATCCTGTCTCTCCTTACCTACCGTGAACTTGAAAGAATTGCGCCGACTTACAGGGTGATGGCGAGACCTCCAGAAGACAGTACTTATGAAAGCAACTAGCATAAGGGAAAGGCTCCAGAAATAGCAGCTCCTGTCCCTTGTCAGCACTCCCAGTTTTATACCTGATTAAGACTTTGAAGCAAGGGAGTATTTGCTATGCAAGTGTGGGAGCCTCGAACGGACTCACCCAACTTGAGGCCACCGGGAGACTTGTATCTACATGGCTGGTGGGCTGTGAACCTCTGGCTCCACCCCCCAACCTACTGCCCAACTTCAAGGGGGGCTTCCCTGTGAATATGCTTTAGGACACTTACTAGGATCTCTTTTTCCAAGGGGGAGTATTTCCCGAGGGCAATGCGTGGATCTGATTTGTAGAATTTGGTCCATATCCTGAAAGGCAGAGAGGCAGGTAGAGTAAGACTCCAGAAAGGGCCTTCCTACTCTTAGTTTCGGGGTGGGAAACCTCAGGGCGACTCTGCATTAGTCAGGCTAGGACCACTGTGACTGGGGTGGGCTCCTCCCCTTGGCTTGTTCTGGGAGGGGTGGGAAGGAAAGAACCAGAAGCACAGGCTACACTCACTCCAGTGGTGAAGCAGAACACAGATTCCGTTGACAGCACAAGGAGTCTTTCTCCCAGAAGGAGTCGCTCGTGTTATATATCCTGACTGGCGTTCCATCCTTCCTCCACATTCCGTCTGCAACCTTCCTTTCTTGGGCTTTCTGTTTTCCCATCTTCTGACAGCCATTCTCCCATTCTCTGATCATACTCCAGAAGTCGGCTAGGAAGGGAGGTGTCAAGGCCTGGAGTTGCTTTCCAGGACAGGTTTATGGGAACCCAAAGGTCAGTCGCAAACTTTTCTTGCATCATAACTGGCTTACTTGGAGGCTATTGTGAGGTCAGAGTTTAGGCATCACATGATACTCTGGGATGAAATGGGACACCCACCACCATATTCCTGGGAGTACTGAAGTCCAGGGGAATACAGTGGGCAGAGCAGGTGGCTGGGGGAAACGGTCTGACCACATCGCTGCCACCTGTAAGCCCACAGAGACTGCTCAGTCCCTTCAGGATGAAAGCTCAGTCTCTCTCTGGTCTTTGCTTGCCTCTGCAATCTTAGTACCTCAGGCTCCATCAAGCTACTCTATCCATGGCCCTGGGAGCCAGTTTCTCGGCTGCTGTTCATGCTGTCCCCATGGGTCAGGTAGCTCTCCATCCCTTGGCAACTTGCTCATCTTTCAGGGCCTGGATCACCTGTGCCTCCCCCTGAAGATTTCCTTCCAGAATAAATCACCCCTTTGTGTTTTCATAGTCCTGGTGTCATGCTATAGAGCTTCGTCACAAATTGACTTGGTCGTCCAGTAAGTCTATCTCTCACTCTGCTCAAAAGGAAGTACCAGCAGCATCTTGTTCTTGTGTTGCTGTGGTTTAGCACAGGGCCCAGAGCGGAGAGCAGATGTTCGACTTGCTAATTCAATAAGCAATCATCCTGGGTCTCTGGCCAAAGGTGGGGTGAAGAGTGTTCTTGGTGGAAATGTACACTGGCACAACCCCTACAAAAAGTAGTTTGACAATACATACCAAACCTAACAAATGCATTTACCCTTGACCCAGAAGTTATGTGTGTAAAATAAAATATGCACAAGGTTAGTCAACACACAGCCTATTTGGGATGATAAACCTAATGACAAACTCAAATGTCCATTAATAGGGATTGGTTAGAGAGTTATGGCCAACCATGCAATGGAATACTATGCTGGAGTGCTAAGGATCAAGGAAGGGGGGGATCTTTATTTATATGGAGATATCTCCAAGAAATATGGTTAAATTTATGCAAAAAGCAAGATGCAAAAGAATATAAGTCATAGACTACATTTTAGAGTTGGAAAGGAACCAATAAGCATATACATTTGTATTTCCATAATGAAAATCCAGAACAATACACACCAAAAAACTAATAAAAATGGTTGCTGGAGGTAGGCACCTGGCAGATGAGGAAGTGGCGGAAATGAGACTTTTCATTGCAAACATGATTCTGTCTTGAATTTAGAACCATGATGAACATATTACACTTGGAAAAAGTTGAAAATGAAACAGCAACTCACGGAAGAGGACTGCCATGTTGTCTCCGTCAAGTATTGATCCTAAAACTTGCCTTTGACTCCACCAGGAATTTCACAGTGGGGATGCTTACGATGTGGTCCAGGGCTCATACCCATGTGAGCCATCTACAGCACAGCAATTCCCCCACTCACACAAGCAAGTTCAGTTACCTGGAACAGCTCCAAACCCAGGAATCCATGAGGAACACCTCTTAACAGTAAAGAAAATGCCTTCTGCTCTGTGTTCAGTGACTCGGCCATCTGTTCCACACTAGCTGCTAATGGAGTGACCTCGCACGAGCCACACAACACCTGGCACATTACATGCATTCAACAAATATTTGTGAAACAGCCAGTGAATGATCTATGATGGAATATTATGTACCTATCAAAAAGCATATCTTTGACAAATTTCCAATAATGTAGTGTAATGCAGCATTTTAAAAAGGCAGAATGCAGAACTTCTATAGAGGATGATCTGGATGCCGTATATAGACAAATATGTAAGAGAGGAAAAAGACCAGCAGGAAATACACAGCAACATCAGCACTGGTTACTCTGGGCTGTGGGCTGATAGGAGATACTCTGGGTCTGGCCGTCTACCAGCAGCCTGGTGGCCTCCAGATATTTAGATGGAGGAACTATGGTCCCATCCCAGAATGTATGGACAGGAAAGGGTGCCATGGTTAGGATCCAGCTTCTCCAGACATCAGGGAAAGGGGATGAGAAAGGGGGCACCCTGCTACTCTGCCTGGGAAGGTGTCACCATGGCCACAGACCTTGATACTGGCTTTGAGCTCACTTTCTTCTCTCCCTCTCTCATTGCCATTCCCAAGATTTTTTTTAAAAGACATTTCTCTCTAATCATTTTTACATCAGGTTTTATTGCTGTTCCCTGGTTTTGTGGTCATTTTTATTCACAGTCATCAATCTCATGGGCTGGCTTGTTTTCCATATTTCCTCTTGCTCTGCTTGTCGTTGTACTCCTCTGTTACTTTCATGTTCCTTTTATATCTCTGCCTTGTAGCATTTACCTTTTAGATACATTTCATCTATTTTTACCTACTGTATTAGGGTTGTTCAGAGAGAGAGACAGAGAGAAAGAGAGAGAGAGAAGAGACTTTAAGAAATTGGCTTACCTGATTATGGAGGCTGGAAGGTCCTAACTCTGTGGGGTGGGCTGGCAGGCTGGATATTCGGGGAAGAGCCATGTTGTAGGTCAGGCCTACCGCTGGAATTTCCTCTTGCTTGGGATATGTCAGTCTCTCTTCTGTTCAGGCCTTCAACTGATTGGATGAGGCCCACCCATATTATGAAGGGCCGTTTACTTCATCCAAAGTCCCCTGACCTAATGTTAATCTCATCCAGAAATATCCCCACAGAAATGTCCAGAATTATTCATTGGACCAAAATATAGCTGGGCACCATGGCCCAGCCAAGTTGGCACATAAAATTAACCATCAAACCTTATATTTAGTAGATTTTAAAAGATTAGTTTAATTTTTTTCTTTTAGTCTTTTAACAAAAGGTTTCCTGTTGTATCCCACTTTGGAACATTGTAGTAATAGATGCGTATAGTATGCATTCCCTTGCGTCTGCTTTTTTTCCCTCAACATTATGTTTTTCAGACTCTTACTGATATGCTTGACTTTGGCTCATTTCTCTTGTTGTTTAGCATGACTATGTTATGATTTATTAATCCATCTTCCGCTGCTTCGGATTTAGGGGGAACTCTTGTACATGTCTTGCACATGTCTTGGGTTAGGTGTGTGCTCTTCTGATGGGTGCAAAACCAGTCGCAGAAGTGCTGAGTTTGAGGGTATGGGTAGCTTCAATTTCCTGCAGAATTCTCAGCTCTATTCCACAGTTTCTACCAGTTCACAACCCCACCAGTAATTCCCCCTTGTCAATGCTGATGGGTATGTTGTGGTATCTCGCGGTGGCTTTAATTTGCATTTTTCTGAGTATAAATGAGTTTGAACGCTTTTTCTCTTGGCCATTGAGATTACCCTTTGTAAGATGTCTGTTCTAGTTGTCTGTCCATTTATTCTAACAAGCTTTTGTTTTCTTGTTGGTATGCGGCACTTCATGTATTCTTGATGGAAGCCCTTCACAGGTTCAATAGATGGCAAACACCGGCTCCTACTTAGTGTTCTCTCGGTCTTCTCCTTTCCTAAAGGTGTTTCTTATGCCAGCCGCACTCCAACTTAGCAATTTTTCCCTGATTGGTTAATGCTTCCCATGTCTTTTTAAAGAAATTATTTCCTACCCTAGGTAGAAACACTACTCTCCTAGATTATAATACATGTACATTTATAATGATATCGTTTAGCCTCTAAAACCTTGGGGTTTTCTTCTTTTGAAATATCACTTTCTACTCGCAGTTTTTCAGCTATAGTGCTCAGTTATTTCTCATCTTTTTTAAAGTGTATTCTCCAGCTTAATTGTATATGGCTAGCAAGAAGTGTGTGCACGTGTGCACGCTGCGCAAGGTCGCAAATCACACATAAAAATCTGGAGGAGGATCCTCCTCCCCACAGCCACCCCTGCACTCACTGCCTGGGCTCTGGCTCCCTCACGTGGATCTTGCAGCCCATTGCAAGATGTCTCCCTGAAGACCCATCAGCCATCACCCCCCCTCCAGAGTTCAGATTTTCTGTATAGATAGCCCCCTCTTTCATGGGAATGGTGCCCTTTTTAAATTTTGCATAGAATACAGTCCTTATATGAGAAGCTGTGTGCTTTAAACTCCGTTTCCTCTACAAAACCATTGGTTCTAGGCTCTGATCTCAGAGCCCTGGCAAGGTCTTCTAGACCAGTGCTTCTCCAAATTTTATGTGCAAATAAATCTCCTGGATATTGCCTTAAAATGCAAAGTCTTATTTGGTAGATCTGGGGTGGGGACTTAAAAATCTGCACTTCCAACAAGTTCCCAGGTGATGCCAATGCTGTTGGTCCAAGAGAAACCAAGTTGTGACTCAGTGTGGGGCCACGCAACATGGGGGTGCTACTCCAAGTGAGGTTCATGGACCGGCAGCAATGGTATCGCCTGGGAGCATGTTGGAAACGCAGAATTTCAGGCCCTGCTCCAGGCTTGCTGGATCCCAATCTGCAGTTCAACAAGTTCCCCAAGGGATTCACAAGCACAGGTAAGTGCAAAAGGCAGCTGGCTGGTGCGTGTGAGGAATCAGATGGTGTACAACCTGTACGCTGCTGCCAGGGAGGTCAGCCCAGCGGGCTTGTGGCCAGGACTCACACAGCTGTAGCCCACCCTGTTTCTCAAATCCAGCTTCCAGCTTCTCCAGGTTCCTTCTTCTGGAATAAAGATTGGGGAGGTGATGGCTCAAGCAGAGCCATCTAACAGTTACTCAGGCATAGGGTCAGCGTGGCCTTTTTTGTGGGGTCCACTTTGGAGCCTCTTTGTGGAGTCCACCCAGAATACGGAGCCTAAGGGTAAGGGGAGGCCTGTGTCACATTTAGACATCTGGGAAATGTTTTGGACACATGGAGGTGTCAGAAGCAGGGCTGCTGACTCTTTTCCTGTCTGAGGGGCAACAGATTATTATCTGGGGAAGTTCACGTCCCAGTGGGGTGATTTAATCAAACATGAGAATCTACACCAGGGTGATGGTATTCCTGCCTATGTCAGTCTTTTAGTTTTCTCCACCAGAATTTCTGCTGGGCTCTTTGCAGACCCACCTGTAGTTATATTATTAGGGTCTCACCTCTCCCATTAGGATGTTAGCTCCAAGAGCCTGAGAACTTTACTTAATGATTGCTATTTTCCAAGCTTCCAGCATGGTCCCTGACACATAGAAGGCACTCAATAAATATTTGTGGAATGAAAAAAACCCCAAAACTTAGCTAAAATGCAGTAGCATTTATACAGTGAACCAGAAACTCTGGGCCAGAGGTGCAAGATCTACTTCTGTTGACCAGGGAGGAAAGGGAGGGGGTGAAGAAAGTGAGCAAAAACAACCCTCAGCTCCTGAGAGCATGCCCTCTAGGGCTGGTTTCTGCTCCCATTGACTGGTTGAAGCACTTAGGTCAGACCCTGCCACTATGGGCAGGAAGTGGAGGGGTCTTCCCGAAGGCATAAGGGAAAGGCCAATCTCTTGGGCTCTTGCGAAGGGCTTTAACAGGAGAGGAAATTATTGCCACTCTCTGGGTCTCACTCTCTTGCATCTTAGCTCTTAGAAGGGTTAACCCTTCTTGCAGGTGCTCTGGTAGTGAGGGGAAGGTGGCTTCCACTACATGGAGGAGGCTAACAGCAAAGTCAAGAACCAAGAACCAAACTGAGAGCCACTGGGGTAGGTCACAGCCAGAGGTGAGCTGAATCTTGGGGTTCCATGCTCCTTATGGATTGTGTCTACTTCCTGAATGTTGAGCCCAGGTTTCAACTGCTCCAGTCTAGTCTTGGCCATACACTCACGCTTGTCCTGAGGGGAAGGACAGGGACAGGGAGAGTGGATAGTGCCTCTGAGGCCAGGACACTGGGGTCACAGCAGTTATGAGAACCCATTCCCAAAGGAAAGATGAGTACCAGGAAAGAAAGCTTGGATGAGGTCCATGTTGCCCAGCCCTCCAAGGCTGGGGAGTCTCACCCCTTCCCACCTTGAGGATGGGGCTTGATTTGACCACTTTATAGAGAAAGTGACATCTGTACTAACTCATGAAGGATAAATCAGGTGAACAGGAGGGATTTCCACACAGAGGAGACAGAGAAGGGGAGAGAGTGGGAGAGCCTGGTGAGTCCAGGGAACTGAAAGTACTCTGGGTTTGCAAGAACAGAGGGGGCGTGGGGACGTGATGATGAGTCAAGGGCTAGAAAAAGAGGCAGCAAAGATCAGGAGAGGCTGTTAGGTCACACTGAAGAGTTGGCACTTTTCCTACAGGAGAGACATGCCTCACAACGTCCTTTGAAGGAGGAGGCATATGCAACAGTTTTTTTTTTTTTTTTAAGTAAGCTCTACACCAATGCAGGGCTTGAACTCATGACCCTGAAATCAAGAGTCACATGTTCTACTGACTGAGCCAGGCAGGCATCCCAACAGTTTAATTTTTTTTAAAAATAAGTTTTTCAAGTAAATTTTACCTTCCATGAAATTCACCTGTTTTAGGCATAGAATTCAATGATTTGTAGTAACTTTACCGAGTTGTGCAACTGTCTCTACAATTCAGTTTGGAATACTTCCATCACCCTAAAAAGATCCCTTGTGCCCATTTACAATTAATCCCATGGCAGCTACTCATCTTTACATCTCCTTTCTGTCTCTACAGATTTGCCTTCAAATGTTTTTATTTTAAATCAACTCCTTCCTTTCTAGCTTTGAATGACCCTCTTTTCCTTGGCTCTCTGCTGCGAAGTGGAGTGGGTATTTTGTTGTCCCTCTGTCACAGCAGAGGCACTACTAGGTCCATGCTCATGAAATCTGCTCTCTTCCCATGAAGCCGGAAGCTTGTAGCTTCCTGAGCTTGTGGCTGAGTCCACTCGGCTTAATGGCTTCCCTGAAGAGTAAGGCTGGAGATCCGCTTAATTTTCCATAGACTAACACAGAAATGACTTTGCAGTTCTGATACTCCATCAGATTATGGAGGGAGGGTGTTAACTGTGGTTTCCCTTATCTCTAAATAACAACTCCCTGTATTAGTCTGGCATGAAGATGGCGCCAGGAAAACCCAAACATGATTCTGCTGGTCCCACTACAACTAGACAAGGCAGGAGACAGGGGATGGGCAACCTTCCTGTATTTGGAATGCTCCTTCCTGTCAGTCTTTGTGACATCTGAACACCCAAAAAAAAAGAAAAAAAAAATGGGAGAAAAGATAGTTCTCCCCAGAGCCATCTCAAGATAGTAGGGTTATGGTGTTACTTGCCCTCCCCTGATGGTGAAGATTAAGCAGGGTCCAGATCCCATCCTTGCCTTGTTGTGTCTCATGCCCCACTGGCATGTGAGTCAACGCTGCCCCCATAAGGGTTGCCATATGCCCCATCTAGGAAGTAAGCTACCAAAAAGAGAATGTGGGAAGAAGGGGATTAGCCATCTCTGGGAGGTACATCCCAGCTAGCTCACCAGATGGAGGGCTTACCCCATGGCTTATTCCACTTGTGGAGAGTTAAAGAGAAAGAGCTAAAGGGGAGTCACTCAAGGTCATGTGGTCTGGTGGAAGAGCAATGTGGAGCTACAAATACAGAGGCAAGAACTTGGCACCTTCAGGATTGGGATGAGGCTAGCATTTGGTGTGTGGACAAACTTTTCGCTTTCTTTCATCTACAGAAGCACCTTACGGCATGAACTAACCGTTAAACATTTGTTCTGCATGCTTAGCAAGTATTGACATTACTGGCAAAACCTGCCAGCATAGAAGCTTGTTTTTAAGCGATTAGAGTAGGATGTTTTAGTCGACTCAAGTGTAGGGAGAACTCTGTAAGGAAGACCACTTTTCATATATTCATACATACATTCACATGTGCATGCCCGCATTTATTCGAGTGTGCCATGACCTCAACTCTTTGTTAGATGTTGGGGTTACAGAGATGAACAGACAAGGGTCCCTGTCTTGTGGGGGATCTCATGAAGTGGGGTGAGACAGGCATACAGAAAGTCAGTGTACAATATAATGCATGTTGTAACAAGTGCAAGAAAAGGGACACTTTTGGCAATGCTGGGCAGAGACTCTTAACAGCCAGGGGCTCTGAGAACTTCCCATGGGCAAAACAATGGATGTTGAGAATGTGAGGAAAGAATGTACAGGTTTATCCACCTCCTTGATTTTCTGTTAACTTTTGGCATGGAATAGATTCCACAAATAGCTGTGGGCCTGGGAGCTTTAGAGGAGGTGAGTGAAGAAAAGCAGGTTGAAGGCATTTTCCAAGTGGGATGCCTCTCTGCTTGGCTGCCAAGGCATTTGCAAGGTAGAGTTGATCACACACCTGCCCCTTCCTCAGGGGAACACAGACAGGCACGAGATTTGCCAACAGGAGGAAGAGCGTAAAGTCTGCCATTGACCTGTGAAAGTTTCCTTCAAAGAGACATTTGAAAATTGGTTTTGGCTTAAGGTAAGGTCAAGGGTCCAGTGGACCTGGGATATTAGACAATGAAGGTGGGACAAGCTATCAGCTCATCTCAAAGCAAACATCTCTATCATCTCGTTCTGGCTTTGCTCTGTGTTCTTTGTCCGTGGGGCTCAAGATGATGGGTGGTATTTAAAATGGGTCCTTCATGTGGACATCACTCAGATGGTATCTTTCAAGGCAGCACAGAAACAATGTGATATGTGTAGAGACATGACAAATGAAACAGGTTTTTGCACACACATTAGGCACATAATTTATGTGAATTCAGATTTTGACACTCAGTGAAGAGTTATCTTAATTGTCATTTAATAGTCATTTAAGTAGCACAAGAGACTCTGCCTGGGTCTATCTTTTTTTTTTTTTTTAAGATTTTATTGATTTATTTGAAAGAGAGAGAAAGAGTGAGAGAGCAAGAGAGAGAGCATAAATGGGGGGAGGGTCAGAGGAAGAAGGAGAAGCAGACACCCCACTACACAGGGAGCCTGATGCAGGGCTCTATCCAAGGACCCTAAGATCATAATCTGAGCCAAAGGCAGATGCTTCACCGACTGAACTACCCAGGAACCCCCTTCCCCTGCCACCTTTTACTCTTGTTTTGATCTATGATCCACCTCAAGTTAATTTTGGATGTGATAGGTAAGAGCTGAGGTGTTTTTGTTTTTATTTCTGTTTTTCGCACTTTGATGTCCAGTTGTTTTAGCACCAGGTTTTGAAAAGACTGTCTTTTTCCCAGTGAATTATCTTGGCACCTTTGTCTGAAGTCCAATAGCTATATGTGCGTGAATCTACTTGGGGACCCTGCTCTAGTCCATTGATCTATATATCTCATTTATGTCCACTGTCGTGACTATGTGGCTCTATATTAAGTCTTGAAATCAGATAGTGTAACTTCTCCAATTTTGTTCTCTTTCCAAAATGCGTTGGCGATTCTAGGTCCTTTGCTTTTACATATTCACTTCAAGATCAAATTGTCAATTTTACAAAAAGCCCACAAGGATTATTTTTTAATGCTTTGCATTGAAACTATAGATCACTTTTGGCAGGAATTGATATCTTAATAATCTTGAGTTGTCTACTTGTTGAACATGGTATATCTCTCTGTTTATTTAGGTGATCTTTAATCTCGGCAATATTTTATAGTTTTTAATGTGTGGTTCTTGTATATGTCTTGTTAAATTTACCCATGAGAATGGTATAGGCTCTCTATGGTATTTTAACAGTAATTGTGTTTCATTTTCCAATTATCATTAGTAGTAAATAGATATACAATTGAATTTTTTACATTTTCCCATATTTCTTATAACCTTTTTAAGATTACTTATTAATTTTATGAGGCTTTTCCCCCACCATTTACAAAAGCATTTTTATTTTGAAATAATTTGAGGCCAAGAGAAAAAACTGCAAAAATAGTACAGAAAATTCCCATATGCCTTTGACCCCACATCCCCTAATGTTAACATCTTACATAACCATAGTAAGATCAAAATCAGGAAAGTAACACTGGTAATCATGCTATTAAATAATCTCCGGAACTTCTTTTGGTCACTGATCCTGCCACTGATATTTCTAGCCCAACCCAGGATCCCACCTCACATTTAGTTATATCTCTTTAGTAGCCTTACAAGCTTTTAAAAAAGATTTCATAAGATTCCCTTAAATGATCATGTCATCTAAAAACATAGTTTCCATTTTTCCTTCCCAATCCACATGCTTTTTATTTCTTTTTCTTACCTTACTGCACAGGCTAGCACCTCCGATAAAATGTTGACTAGCAGCAGTGAGAGCAAAAATGCTTGTTTTATTCCCCATGTCAGAGGCAAAAAGCATTTAGTGTTTTGCTTCTATTAACTTGAAGTTCCTTTTATGCTAAATAGGTATTGAATTTTGACAAGTGTTTTTTCTGTCTATTGAAATGATCTAAAATTTTCTGTACTTTATTAACATGACGAATTACATTGGATGATTTTCAAATGTTAGATCAACCTTCCATATCTGGAACAATCTGCATTTGGTCATGATGCATTATCCTTTTTTTTTTTTTTTTTTTTTACTGATTTCAATATTTGTTTTATACTAGTTATCTCTAGATATTTTTGCTTTTCTTTTGTCTCAGTCTTAAGCAAAACAAAACAAAAACAAAAAATCTTGCTTATTTTATCTCTCCACCTGTTAGAGGAGGTAAGTTCCAAGGGATAGGAGCCTTTTCTTTGTCATGCAAGGTTGTGAAACTCAAAGTAGACAACACACTGGTGTCGATCAATGTATGAATACCACAATTTCTGATGGGTTGACACCTCTAAAGTGCAAATCATTCTCCAAATTTTTAAAAATAATGATAAACTAGGAGGTGCCTGGGTGGCTCAGTCAGTTAAGCATCTGCTTTTGGCTCAGGTCATGATTTCAAGGTCCTGGGATTGATTCTCAAATCTGGCTCCTTGCTCCCTTAAGGAAGTTTGTATTTACAGTTTATTTTTTTGCAAGTTCTTCCAAGAATTATGTACTTATCTGAGTGATGACCTAATGTAGCAATTATTGGGAGAAAATATTCAACTATCTTAAAAGATAAAGACACAGAAAAGAATGTTTGCTCTCCGTATGCCAAGAAATATATATAGGTAGTGTTCTCCAAATTTTCAGAATTTGTACAAATTTTTGTTTTGTGAAGTTTAGCAAATTCCTTCCCAGATATTGAAAAGATCAGTTGTAGTTTTAAGGATATTGATTTTAGGCAAATTAAAGCAATACAAGTTTTTTAGGTACATGGCAAAACTAAACAGCAGCTTTTATGTGACTTTATCTTTTTCAGTTAGACTCAAAATATTTAATATATAAGCTTTTGTTCAGGTTCTCACGTGCAGAGAAGTAGCACTAACCATTGCACTTTCATGGCTCCTAGGTGCCATTATGGTGCCATTGACAAAGATTAAGAAGCCTATTCCTTCCACAAGGTCAGTTGATCGGATTCTGCAATACTTCAGAAAGACTTTTACAGCTCCAAGTAGTCTTTTCATTCTTGATTTTTGAATAAAACTTAAAACACCAATATTGTAAAGTGATACAGAGCATGTTTGCCAAATCGGAGTGGAGTCAGAGAAGATAGAATTCAGTTTGAGGGTGAGCCAATGTGAATTGCCACAAAAACACTTGAGATATAGATTTTTCTCCTAATCTACCATGACTTGATACATTATGCTTCAGAAAAGCACTCTTCTAATTCTTAAAAGCTATACATATTTCTCTCTAATGTCTAATTGAAATATAGTAAGTATTCCAGGAAGTGAGAATAAAAAAATGCCTGTTTTACAGACCTCATACAAAGACACAAACAAACCAGCTTTAAAAATAAATAAATAAAGGTGATTAACTCTAAGTGCAAATAAAAAAGCAAATATTTTAGTTCCTTAACTAGGTGCTGTGCTTGCCAGCAGCAAAAAACTCCATGTTGATGATGTGACCGAGACCCCTAAGTCAGCTCAGAGCCTTTATCACACCAGCAGTGATCTATTCAAATGACACACACAGCCAGGAAGAAGGAAGAGAAAGAGCCTACCCAGGCATTTTTGTTTTGAGAATAAATACATCAAGTCTCAGTGCAGGAGTTTGTCCTGGTCTCAGCTCTACCATTCTGATCTGTGGAAGCTTAGCCAAGGTCAAAGGGAGAAGGTAGCTAAGATGCAACAGGAAATAACGTTGGGGGGACTGTACTGGAATCAAATTATAGGGGAGATAGACTGCCTCCAAAAAGAACAACTCCCACAACTCCCTCACACAGAACTTGCAAATAAGAGAGATTTTGCATTTACAAGGCCTCTGCTTCCAGGAGGTCCCCTGTGTGAATCTCCATAAGAAGATTGTCCGGAAGGACCTGCAGAACTGCCTCTCCCCAGGGAACCTCCAGGTCACTGCAGAGCCTAGAGCTGGGGGTGGAGCCAGGGCTTCCCCCCACCCACCCACCCACCCACCCAGTAGGACCCTCTGCTGCCAGGGCAGGGGTCCCTCTGGGCACTCCTCATTCGCCTTCAGGAGGCCCATTGCCTGAAGTTATGCAGACAAAGAGGCCAGTGTACTGAAGGAAAGTTTCAATGATTTGCCCAAGGTCACACTATTTAAAATTAGAAAAAAACAAAACCACCAATCTCAATATAATCTGAGGTTAGATTCCCCAGGAAATGGTGTGGAGACTGAATGATGCAAATCAGTCTGATAAGGAGATTGAAACGGAATATGGGTCTGGGGAAGTTCACACAGGAAAACATTGAGAGGCCAGGGTTCAGCAGCGACCACTGACTGTCGCTACCCTCAATCTACAGGTTTGGTCTGCAATAACGAATGCCACCAAAATTAACAATAAAAACGGATACTTATTGAACAAATAGCAGTCTAAAAACTATCGTTGCCTTATACGTATATTTAAATATTTAAATATACATATATATTTAAACCATATTAATAAAAGTTCCAAAAGGCATCTGTTTCAAAACATATCAGATGAACAGCTCTAGTAATCTGTTGTGATGGGCAAGTGATGTTTGGCATATGGAAGCCCTAGTGCTGGGCATATCATGGGGTGCTGATCAGACTTAGTGCTGTGTTTATGTTTTATGTTGGGGAGTCTGGGCTCAGAAAGGGGTTGAGGCCCCACATAGTTATGAGGGCACTCAGGGGGCTCACTGGCCACAGGAAGAAAGACCATGGGTACTGACTGAATACCAGCCCCACTGGCAGGTCTCAATCCAGAATCACTTTCAGTGTTTCAGGAAACTCCACCAGGTTTTGAGGAGGAATCTCCCACATGTTGCATAAAATGCAGGGGGTACCCCTTCCCAGCAACTATCTCTCGCTACCTGGAAATGTGATGTGTTCTCTGTCAGGAAGCACCCCTGCGTGCTTTTCTTGGGTTTGCAAATGTTTGTACGAAATCCCATCCCTTCCTACAAATTAAGGAGGAGCTTAAGTGTTGTTTTTGAGAACTTCGTCTGTTTTTCCTGTCTTGAGTGGATAGAGAGCTGGTCTCTCTCTGAACTTCCCCTGTAGACCCCTTGCCCCACTTAGGACTCACCTGGGGAAGAGTTGCGTTCTTTGGAAAAGGCTGAACCTAATTGAGCATGCATAAAAAGATCTTGTGAGTTATGGTATGCAAACATGAAACCATCTTATCTTAAAACCCTAGTTGGCAAAACATTTCCTACAGGTACTAGAGCTCCATGGGGTATGGAGGAGGTATGGGGGAGGAAGTTACAGTATATCTTATTTGGGATCTAACCCCAAGGAGAGTGAGTGTATTTTCATGATCTTTCAACTATGTACCTTGGAACAGAGTCCTGGGAACAAATATGAGTGACCATTGCTGAGAAACTCAAAGTGGCAGGCTAAGCCTAACTTGATTGTGCAATGCTTTGCCTCTTGTTTGTGCTAGAGACCACTGATTCTATTAAAGGGAAATCAATCGCAATACTTTTAATAGTAGTGTTTAAAACAAAAACAGCAATCTGTGGAAACTTCCAGTGCCTGCTGGGTTCACCATCCCCTCCTTGTCTGTATCTTCCAGCCTCTCAGTCACAAACAAGGCTTGTGGTTCTGGTAGCTATGTGACCTCAGCCACAACCACCCACTATGGTCCCCCTGAGGCAGCGTCCGCCACAACCACCACCCTCGTCTCAGCTCTAGCTCCTCGGTCAGTGGTGGTCCCCTCTGCAAGAGTCACTGTTATGTTCGGTGTCTTTGCTGTCCTGCATCCAAACTGCAGCCACTGTGGGTAGATAATGGAGGCATCCGGCATTCCTTCGATAGGTCTGATGTGGCATCAAGAAGTGGACACGATTGTCCAAGGAAGCCCGCTAGTTATGAAGCTTGAAGGAGGGGGAGAAGAGAGGAGAGCATTAAGAGCAGTGATGTCAAGAGACACATGTTGATGCTGAAGCAGTTGAGTGCATCAGTGACCCGAATAATCCCAAGGAGGCCAGACATGCCTCTGGAGGAGGGGTGAGGGGACCAGGTGTCAGAAGTGGGGAAGAAAGGTCAGAACACAGTGGTGAGAATGAGCATGACTTAGAGTTCTCCCTCTTGCCTTTGATGGCTTTCACTCTGGAACTGAGGATTTGGAGTTTGCAATTCCATGTGCTGATTTTGCTGATGGAAAGATTCCAGCCTTGCCTATGATGGCTGAGCATCCAGTTAACACCATAGGTTACCGGCTGACTTGTGTTTCCCCCAAATTCACACAATGAAGTTCCAATCCCTAGTACCTCAGAAAGTGACCTTATTTGAGATAGGACCTTTATAGAGGTGGTTGAGTTAAAATGAGATTATGAAGATGGGTCCTAATCCAATATAGTGTCCTTATGAAATGGGGAAATTTGGAGACCGCATAGACGGCAAACACTAAGTAAGGATAAAGGCAGACATTTGGGGTTTTACTTCTACACACCGAGAAGCAAGAAAGATTGCCAGCAAACCACCAAAATCTGGGAGAGAGGCATGGAATAGATTCTTCCTGAAGGTCTTCAGAAAAAATCGACCCCAACAACTTCATCTCAGACATCTAGCCTATAGAACTATGAAACAATAAATTTCTATTGTTTATACCACGCAGTTATAGCAGCCCTAACAAACTAACACATCATCAAAATTCTTTGAGAAGGACGTACCCAGGTAAAACCCACATTCTTAAAGGAAACCTCTGGGGTGTCTGGGTGGCTCAGTCGGTTAGGTGTCTGCTTTCGGCTCAGGTCATGATCTCAGGGTCCTGAGATTGAGCCCCAAGTCAGACACCCTGCTCAACAGGGAGTCTGCTTCTCCTTCTCCCTCTGCCCCTCCCCCTGGCTCATGCTCTCGCTCACTCTTTTTGTCTCTCAATAAATAACTTAAAAAATAAAAAATTAAAATTAAAAAAAATAAGCCTTATCTATAAATATATATGTCCCTTTGAATTACTAGGTTTGTTTCCTTTGGATAAATATCTAGTCATGCAATTACTGGATCATAGGGTAGCTCTATTTTTACCTTTTTGAGGAACCTCCATACTTCAGCAATGTCCACACTAGCCAAACTATGAAAAGATCCCAAATGTCCATCGACAGATAAATAGATATATATACAATTGAAAATTACTCAGCCATCAAAAAGAATGAAATCTTGCCATTTGCTATGATACGGATGAAACTAGAGGATATTATGCTAAGTGAAATAAGTCGGTCAGAGAAAGACACCATATGATTTCACTCCTATGTGGAACTTAAGAAACAAAACAGAGGAACATAGGAGAAGGGAAGGAAAAATAAAATAAGATGAAAATTGATGGGGAGACAAACCATAAAAGACTCTTAACTATAGGAAACAAACAGGGTTGCTGGAGGGGAGGTGAGCGGGGCATGGGGTAACTGGGTGACAGGCATTAAGGAGGGCATGTGATGTGATGAGAACTGGGTGTTATATGCAACTGATGAATCACTAAATTCTACCTCTGAAACTAATTTAAAAAAAATAATAAATTAAGCTTTAACTGAATATTACTGGTCCAAGCACCAGGGGAGACAGGGACAAAAGGGCAGTCCATACATGTGGACAACATACAGCGTCCACCTCCTAGTGGGCCTCGAGGGTTTGGTGGCAGGTACATAAAACACAGCACGGTGTGGGGTGTAGGAAGCACTCGACACACGTCAGCTGTTACAGGCGAGCCCCTCAGAGACCCAGGCCTCATCAGGCTACCTGAGACCCAGGAGCCAAGAGGCTGGCCAGTCCCTGCAGAATTTCATCCATGACCTCTGCCTCTCCCTTGGTCTAACTTCCTGAAAGTACAGTAAAGTTTGCAAGGTGCTCACAAACTCAATGAGATAAATGAAGCTTTGATCTGAAATAGGAACCAGTGAACTAATGTTTTCTTTTGAACACCTATGAAAAACAGGAAGTCTCTATTTTTTAAAATGTCCACATAACGCAACCTGGCTGCGTTTTATTTCAATAAAGGAAACTATTGCTTCTGTACATGGTGAACACATCAGAATAGGAGCTTCTGCTAATTTTTACCACTTTTCAGGAGCAGCTTCTCCCCCAGTGACCCTTCTCCCTTCCCCACATCAGTGCAATTCCTCGCTCCTTGGAGCTGCAGGTCCCAGCAAAGACCGTTGGAGAAGAATTGCAAGGCCCAGGGAAAGGCCAGAGTGAGAGGGGGTGGGGGGGTGCGTTGCTCAGCGTCCAGTACAGGGTAGGGAATGGGGCAGGGGTGATCTGGACACAGCTTGCTGATCTGAGACAAACAGCCTTATGCTTCCAATGCTTTAAAATGCATCTAGTTTAGCCAAATATTGGAAATAATGTCAGTTGTCAACCATAAAAGAGAAGTAAAATTAAACTATAGGTTATTCTCTGTGTGAAATATTACATAGCTATTCAGAATCATGTTTTCAGAGAACATTTAAACTAGACATTTCTCCTGATATAATGGGAGGATCTTTTTTAAAACCGTACCACCATATACAAGAAGTAAACCCAAAACTGGCAATGAGGGGATGCCGGGGTGGCTCAGCGGTGGAGCCTCTGCCTTCAGCTGAGGTTGTGATCTCGCAGTCCCAGGATCAAGTCCCACATCGGGCTCCCCACAGGGAGCCTGCCTCTCTCTCTGTGTCTCTCATGAATAAATAAAATCTTAAAAAAAAAAAAAAAACTGGCAATGAGAGAAATAAAAACAATACAACAAAAAGCTTTTTACATGCCCTAAAAAGCTTTAGGAGGAATATTCTAACACACTGACGATGTGTAGCTCAGTGTGGTGATTTTATTTTCTTCTGCAAACATTCATGTGCTTTACATGCTTCGCCTTTAGAGAACATGCATTACCTTCATCATGCTAACAAATGAAAGTTATAACATACACATTAGCTTTTGATTGAATTCAACCCTGCTTAGTAGCTTAGTTCCTGCAAGTGTGTTCTTGCGTAGCCTTACGCAGATTAATGAAAAAGACAAGGTCTGGGGTCAGTGCTGGAGAGGTTCTCCACTGTCGTTTACTTGGACTGCCTGCCTCCCCTCCCCAGTCAGGCAGGTCCAACATTATTATCCCTGTTCTACAAAAGGCGCAAATAATACATGAGATTAAGTCACCTGCCCAAAGTCAGGTAGGTCATTAGTAGCAGAAGAAGAGATTAGAAATCAGATATTCTTATTATGAGAATACTACTTGGTCATCAACTTATTAAAGCTAAAATTTATGGGGCACCTGGGTGGCTCCGTTGGTTGCACATCCAAATCTTGATTTTGGCTCAGGTATTCATCTCCAGGTCGTGAGATGGAGTCCCTTGTGGGGCCTCTGAGCTGAGCGGGGATCCTGCTTCTTTCCTTCTCATCCTCTCCCCACCCCCCACTGGCGCAAACTGAAGTGAGCATGCACTCATCTCTCTTCTCTCTCTCTCAAATAAATAAATAAATCTTTTTTTTAAGCTAAAATTTATATTCTCCCTGGGAAATGCAATATCTAAAAGGAGACAATTGGAAATCTTTCATCATGCCATTAAAATTAGCATTTACATATATATCCTATTGTTGCAAATATTGCAAAGAACATCTGCCCTTTCAGATGGTGGAGGCTTCCTGGGGCTTCAGTCCTCTTTGCCCCATCTCATGTCCTGATCCGTGAGACCAGGATGGTTCAGCAGCGTCCTAGGCACCAACCCACCTGGTCCCATGAGTGCCTTCAGAACACTGGCACCATAATGGTCCAGAATCAATCTTCCTAGATACATGGTCTCTCCTGACATTGAGAAGGCTAATCAACCACCTCATCAAGCTGTCTCTGCTTAAGCAGGCCTCCTCTGAGCATCCTGCTTTCAGTGACTCCCTCCTCCCCAACACTGCCTCCCATGCCCTCCATGCTCCCACTGTTCCCCAAAGGACTTACCCAATGGCACACTGTGTCTTACTTGGTCTGTATCATCCATCTTGCCCTAGAACCTGGGGCTCACAGCACAGAGGGTGTCATCTGTTTTGTTGACTGATGGGCTCTGGTTGTAGCTCAGTAGGTAAGTGTTCAGTAGGTATTTATTGGAAGGAATATGGAAAGAGGCAAAGAAAAGAAGGAGAAAGGGAGGGGATAAGAAGGGAGAGGGAGGAAGAGGGAAAGAGGGGAAGTGGAGCAGGATCTTCCCTGTTTCCACAGCCATAAATGGTAGTATGCCTCCCTGCTCATTTAAAGATAGCCGCCCTCCTAGAGCTACTTCCAGACACTGGGGACCCTTCCCAGGGCACCCTGAAGGTGTGTCCTCCCTGCACTTCACTCAGCCAGTGCTCTTCCAGGTTCATTAAGTTCTGAGAAACCAGGCTTATCCAGCATGCAACAGCACAGTGGCTGTGTGAGTATTCAGATCGACAGGCAGATGGCCACTGAGGCCCCTGAGAGTCTCTGAATGGAGCGCTGCATGCTCTCCACCACAGCTTGGTTGGAACCACATCTTAAGTGATCAGAAGACTCATTACCTTATGTGAATACACAACATGGTAGAGTGCCACCTCTGATCAACTTTTAAAAAATTTCCCCAGCTTTGAGGTATAAATGACTTATAACAGTGTGTAAGCATAAGGTGCACAATGTGATGATTTGATATATATGTGTATTATGAAATAATTACCACAATATATTAGTTAACATGCACATCATCTTGCATAACTATCTTTTGTGTGTCTGTGTGTGGTGAGAACATTTAAGATCTATTCTCTTAGCAGCTCACAAGTATACAGTGTGTACTCTGAACTATAGTCACCATGCTGTACACTAAATCCTCAGAACTACATCTTCCTACAAGCAAAAGTTTGTCCTAATAAACTGCTTGCTTTGTCCAATTTATCTAAAATTCTGTAATCATGGTTGAAATGTCAAAGACTCTGGTCAGTTTGTTATTTGTAAACTCAGCCTCTCAACACTTATTGTAATACAAAGAGCTCAAACCTCTTCCACTCATATCATTTCGAGTAGTTTCATATCAACTCCATGGGTAGGGAGGGGCCATAGTTCTTAATAATAATGATTAGAAACAACAGCTACCATTTGTGTTCCAGACATTCTACTGGTGTTCCTCATATATATTCCTGATTATCTACAATGACCCTGTGAGACAGATGTCATTATTCCTCTATGAGAGAACAGAGGTACCAAGAGCTGAATAGTAGCTGCCTGGAGGGCTGTAATCATACCTAAACTCTGGCACCGAAGGCTTCATTTCACCAGCGTGATGGTTTCCAGGTGGAAGATCCACCTATTTCACTATATGATGAGATAATATTGTGAAGTACCCATCTATGTCTTTTTTACACCTCACTCTGTCCTCCATCCAGGGCAATGGCACCAGAAATAAAAACATGTTATTAACTTTTTGTTCAAAAGATGTATGATAGGAAGTATTTGGAAAAAGACCTATTGGGTTAAAAGCACTTTGGAATATTAGGGGTACAGAAGTGAAAAGGAAATTGATGCTGGTGGGTCCCTGATGACCACAGAATGAGACTCCCCAGATAATTTGGGAGATCATGGGGTCTGAAAGAGAAAAGACTTCAGTCTCTCCCACCATTTGGAAACCTGAATGATAGGGATCTTGTTGAAGTTACTCACTGTCCTGCTGTGTGAGGACAAGAGGAGAAAGAGATGAGTGGTTGGCCAAAGGCAAAGAGGTTTGGAGTGGCCCTGAAGTGGTTCATATCCCTTGGACGTCTCAGAAGTTAGAGGGAGAGAGACCACGTGCATGAATGAAGGAGATGGGGCCCCTGACAGGGCCATGGTCTTGACCAGGGATGCTAAGGAGAGCACTGAGGATCCTACAACCTGAGACCAGAGAAGACATGGACGTCTTACTGACCACCATTGTGGAGGGACACAGTAGATCAAAGTATGGATGACAGCCAACATCCAGGAACCAGATGCCCCACTGAAGGGCTGATCGGAGGTAGGATTCCAGGGAATTAGGAAGAGGAAAGGGAAAACCCTGGATTTACTGAAAATAAACCTGGAATGGCAGAGCTTATTTGGACTTATTTTAAATAAATTCTTTAGTCTACCCTAGATAGAATGAGGGTTCCAAAGAAGAGCTGGGTCATAGGAAAACAAATAGAGATTCACCTTTGGCCTGTGAAATATTATACTAACTCTAGTTGCTTTCATTTACATAACACACACTCGCTCTACACCTATGTTTTCTCCACTTGGCTAAATTTGACTGAATTTATTCTATAATTTCATGGCATTGAGACTGTCAGAAAAACTCAGTCTCTGGTATGAGGACATCTATTGAGGAAGAGTGATCTCTTATATATGTTGAATTTTATTGAATCCTACCAATCATCCTCCAAAATAAGCAGGGCAGATAGTAGTATCTCCATTTTAGAGATGAGGAGGCTTAGGCTCAGTGCAGCTAAGTGCATTACCTGAAATCAAAATGGAGGGAACAAGCCTCAGAGCAGAGAATTCTTGTGATTATGGGACAATTTGCTTCTATAAGCCAATGATCTAAGTTAAGAAAAAGTATCTATTAGGAAAACAATCATTTGAAGCGTATCAGACATTAGTGAGTACTTCAAAGTTCAATTCATCAAATATTTAAGTACAAGACATCATGCTGAGCATATTATAAGTAAGCAATAGTGCAAGCAGGACTATAAGTGATACAAAGAGAAGCCCTTCCTTCCACAAAGGGTTTGTAAGCCAATGGGGAAATAAGACTAAAACTTTAGTAGCTACACCTACAGCAGAATGTATTGAGTATTATAAGTACCAAGTGGGTGCTGTAGTAATCAGAGAATGTAGTGGGGAGTAAGGAAAAACCTCAAGGAGGGAAGAAGCTGCTGAAATCTACTCACCCTTCAATGCAGGTGTGGGCATTGAAGGGTGAGTAGATTCTAGCAGCTTCTTCCTCTAGGAAGCACCCACACCAAGAGGAATGATGCCTTCAGTGAAGTCCAGGGCTCCTAGTGCCCTCTCTTCCCCTAAGGAGCTAGGGGGTCCCATCTACCTAGCCAGGTACCGCTCACAATTTGTCCCTTCTCTCTGATTTTACCTCCCAACTATTCTATGGAATGCTTCTAACAAGTAGACTCACCCTTTCCCCATAGCAAATATACACAAAATGCCAAAGCCAATGAATTGTCCCCTGCTCTGAATTCCTGCCAATCCAAGGCTGAAAGGGGCATCAGGTTGCAGGGACCCGCCCCCACAGGGGAGCCTGTAGAGCATTTATAAAGCAGGAACCCCATGTATCCCAATAGCTTGAAGCCTTCCCACCATGGGCTGCTCAGCCCTCCTCCTCTGGCTGCTGCTCTTTCACACCACTGTTCTACATGAAGCAGGTACTGCGGCTGGTGCCCCAGCACCATTTTGCTTATGCCTTGTTCCAGGCTTCAAAGGGGAAGATGAATGTTTGCACATAGTCCACCAGCACACGTTTGGAAAGCTTAAGATTAAATCCGGACAAATAGAGGTTTTTCTGTGTTTAATGCAATTCAACCACTGATAAGATGTTGCTCTGTGAATCGCCAAATGCATAATCATGATTGATTTAGGGAAGTTGGGTCAAATATTTTCTGTAAGATTTATTATCTATGAACAAGGCATTAGCTGGTTTATTGCTGTTTCAAAACATGGCTGTTTTTAGGATTCTGGAAGAGATGGAAAAGAATTAACATTTGGCTGTAGGATAAATAAGAGTTTTAAAAATGTCCTTTGGCTCATATATTGATATTTAGCACTAGAGATATTGACCTACTGACATGATTTCTTTATTGCTGAACAGAGTTGTAAAATGCACAGTAAAAGAATATTTTGGGGAGCTTGGGTGGCTCATTCGTTGAATGTCTGACTCTTGGTTTCAGCTCAGGCCATGATCTCATGGGTCATGAGGTTGAACCCTCAGTAGGGTTCCATGTTCAGTGGTGAATCTGTTTGAAGATTCTCTTCTTCTGCCCCACATACTATTTGTGTGGGTTCTCTCTCTCTCTCTCTCTCTCTCTCTCTCTCTATATATATATATATATATATATATACTCTCAAATAAACAAATAAATCTTGGCCTGAAATATTTGGCATGACATAAAATTATCTGGATTTGATTCATGGAGGCATTTAATCTGAAAATATATACCTATCTATAAAAAAGTATCAGTTTGATATTTAGCCTTAATCTGTATTCCACAATTAGTCCTTTAAAGGAGATCTCAATTTAATTTGGAAGTAAACCAATTAAAAATATTTACATAATTTCAATTATTTTTGTCATGATTTGTAGCTTTGGAGGAGATTAGTAGAGTCCTTTGTTACTTAGCTTTCCCACTTATATGGACAAATGAAAATTTGGAAATACTCTTGACTAACAAATAGCTTGAATATAATTTTTATTAACAATCAAGAAAAATATAACTCACAAACCACAGAATAATGTTTGATTGTAAATTTTATACCCAAATTCTTTTTTCATTCTGCAAGTAATTGTGTGGATAAGTTTATGTCAGCTACTCAACCACATTTGTTAAAACATAATAGGGTATTGAGAAGGATTTAAATGACTTTTTTTAATCCTTTGGGGTCTGTACATCCAATGAGATATGGGTTTGATCCTAACTTTGGCCATGTAGACCCAGGCAAGTATTTGAATCTCTGCATGCTGCTGTTCCCTCTCACATAGAAGGGTATAATTCTTTGGATTGTTGGGGAGAGTTAATGAAATAATGTTTGCAAATTGCTTGGAAGTGTGCCTCAGGCATAGAAAATATCCACTTAATGCCAACTGTTATTATAAATGTTATAAATTCTCAACTGTGTATTTTCAACTCAGAAGAAAAGAAAATACAGTCATCAGATTCAGATTATAACATCTTACTTTAATGTTTCCATTCCCCCCCACAAAAAAAGGTATTTTTCAATATTTCAATAGGTTTCAAATAGTAGTTGTTAACATGTGAACAGGGAAGTTCTTTTCTTCCAGCCAATCAGTATTATGCAGATAGGTACTCTGGAGATTTATGAATTATATCAAATGGATATGGGAAATTGATGAGGTTTTCTGAAATGTAACATTTTTGGAAATTTTTGAGATCATTCAAAATTCAAGTTAGTCATATTTGTTCTGTTGTGGCAGAGATGTTGCTGACTCTGACGGTGCTGAAAGCCACCAGTAGCAAATGGAGTTTAAGTGTCATTGAAAGTGACCCCTGGAACAACCTGGAAGGAATCTTAATGAGCTCTGCCCCCCCAGGCTTTATTTGAAGTGTATTGCTACTCTTTCGAAGTGGAAATGGTCTATGATTTCATCTGTTTGGAATTAGGTGTACAAAGGATTTAGGATAGATGTGAATGGAGAAAATGGAGACAAACTTCATGGGATAAGTGAGTTTAGTGATTTCTGGGAACTGAGACAAAAAAAACACCCTAAATTTCAGTAATTCTCATAAGGCTACATTGCAGTAACTATTTGCTGATGTGTTGGGGACCCTGGTAACAAAGATCAGCCCCACTTCTGAACCCACCCCCTCTTCTTATCTCACTGAAAAAAACAAGTCCTAGTGAAGAAACCCTGTCAAAATAAGGGCTATCTATTGCACTGCTGATCCAGTTACGCCAATATTCAACTCTCTTCTTCCTCTGACTTATCCTGCTTTCTTTGAAATTTGCAAAATTACTGCCAAACACCAGCACTACTTGCCCACCAAAGGCACAACTTGTTACACCTATTGACCCATTCTCTTAGCATAGCTCCTGGCCTTAGTCGAGGGCACTTCATAAATAAATGAATTCTGAATAAATGAGTGAAAAATCAATGAACAGGAATATTATACCATTGAGTAATGAGTGCTTACTGGATCCTCTCAAAATAAAGACAGCAGGATCACGGGGTCCTTTCCCCTGACTGCTTAAATCTAAGGGTATTTGAAAGGCTGTGTAGATCTTACAGACATGATTTACAAATATCACTTATCACTGGGGCTATTTTCTCCATAATTCTCTGGCAAGTTTCTTTGCCTCCTTCTCCAATCCTTTTGTTCAGGCTTTATACTGTCACCTCCCCTGACCGCCAAGATGAGTACATCACCCTACAGTTTCTAGGGGGTGCTTGTGCTCCCAAGCTTCCAGGAACACATGGATTAGTGATCCGATCTGGCCTGTTGGCTTTGTTAGGCTCCGCATGCTGATTGCACAAGAGTCTTACAGACAATGAGGCCAGTGAGACTTCCTGGGAACAAGCACCCAGAAATGCAGCTGTAGTTCAGTGCAGGTCTCTTGGGCATCAGCAGGGATTTGGGGAACTTGCAGGCCCCTGGAGCTCAGGTGATATTAGGGCAACTCACATGGAAAATATGAGGACAAAGGACAATTTGTTGACCACCAAAGAAAGGACTATTGCTAAAAATGGGATTGTTCCCTGGTGTTGAATTTATCTGATCAACACAATCCAAGTTCAGTACTTAAAATAGTCTCTAAAACCACATGGTGATCAAGTTACCATCGGTTCAGCTGTGGTGTTGGGTCTGCTCTACCTGCAGGTCTGACTCCCTGACCACCACCTCCTCACCTTCTCTCACACCACAGCCCTGCCCCCAGCATTTGGCCCCGCCTCTGCTCTTCCCCAGGCCCCAAGCTTCACCCCTAGCACCAGAGTGGGTTGGAAATCCATGGTGTCCTCTCAATGGAGCCACCCCCCTGCCACAGATGCCCTGTTGTCTCCGTCACCTCTGGTCAAACCTTCAGCAGATATCATACCACCCAGTGCTGCTCACAATATTGACAGCTCTGAGGGCTAACCGCCCCCTGCCCCCTACACATGTGTGCTCACACACTCTTGTGCACACACTCTCTTGCACGCACAAACTCTCACACACATACTCTCATCCACACAAACACACATACTCTCACACATACACACAATCACACACTTTCACACATTCTCATGCACACACTCAGAACTCCCACTTACACACACTCACAGATACTCTCATGCACACAAACCCTCACACTCATTCACATACAAACACACCCTGACACACACATGTACACATGCACACACATTCATTCTCAGGACCAACCTGTTTCCTGTATCTTTCCCTCCTTGTTTTCAACCCAAAGGAAACCCTGCCAGTCCCCTCCCCCAATCCCCAGTGCCCTGCCCTCACTCACAAGGCTGTCTGCTATGTCTTTGCTCTAGTCAAACATCTTTCCCTCATCCTGGCTTCTTATCTCACAACTATTCCCCTAAACACTCAGGCAACTCTGCTGAAGGCAGCTGGGAAATCAATCTTAAGAAATATCAACTAACGTTTTATTTTTCCTCCTTCTACATACCCAGAGCTGCCATCAGAGCTGGCATCTTCTGGCAATCATCTTCACCCATTGCCTCCCTACCTTCAATTCTCACTCACTTGCAGCTACACCTGTACTGTGTTGCCTATCCCTTCTGCCCTCTGAGTAAGAATGCCAAATGGTACCTCCACCATCCCTTGAAAAGTCTAGGCTTCTCTTCCTAGCATTCAAAACCCTAAAAAAGCAATCTTTCAAAAAAAAAATCTTTCCTGTTGATCCATTTTTATAACTCTTCCTCCAATGCAGAGTCATAGTTCAGATGGCTCCCATGCTGATTCCCCTATAAAAATGGCTCATTCCTATTTGTCCACTTCCTCCAAAATTAACCCACCCATTCTTCAAGGCCTGTCTGACACCCCACACCCTTGATTCATTTGCCTGTCCTTTAGTGAGTGCCCAGCAGATTCCAGGTGCTGTGAGAGGAGCACTATCCCTTCCATTCAGATCTTCCGGTCTGACTGCAGGAGAGACAAGACAGTAAATATCCAATGAGTTACTGAGACATTCTCATTTGCCATCAGATCCCCAGTGCCCAGCACATAGTAGTAGGTGCTCAGTGATATTTGTTAAACTTGAATGGACTGAACATAAAAACTTTGGGAGGTCAGGCTTTCAGTCATGGTGAAAACTTCATAAAGTTTCCAGTTGGGAATTGGTTTTGCCAGGATGGCTAGGATACCATGTTGATATAAGTGATTATGACATTCCAGGGAATTTCAAGAAAAGCTCATGGAGTCATGGGGAAGTCTGAGGCTTCCTTCTGAAAGAGGGAAAATAAGCTGCCCACAAGAGAGGAACTGGAAAATGATGTGATATGTTGGCGTTCAGGAGCAAATGGCCAAGAAAGAATTCTTGAGACGTCCTTGGTGCAAAGGGTTGTTTTATTAAAGCACAGGGACAGGACCTGGGGTAGAAAGAGCTGCACTGGAGTTGTGACGAATGGGCCATTTTATACTTTCCATTTAGGAGGGGGTTAGGGATAGTGGAAGTCTCTAAGGAATTTGAAAGCAAGGTTTCCAGGACCTTGCAGAGTCCTTTACTACTGGCTAGTAAAACCTTAGTTATGAGACCCTTCAGGTGGATATCAATGGGCCATATGTTTGGAGGATGATTGCTAATGTATTTCTTGTGGAGGGGGTAGAGATAAAGGAAGTTTCCAAAGGGATTTTCATATGTTAAAGAAGACTTATAGGATCCTAGAGGTTGGCTAATCTCAAGGTAAGGTTGCCTTTTGCCCTTAGCATAGAATTCACATCAAGGCAGTTGAGTTCCTGGAGGAAAGTCACTCTGTCTTAAGTATTTGTCAATTGAGCTGTCAGTTGTAAGGAAACTTTTTCTTTCTTTAAAGATTTTATTTATTTATTCATGAGAGATACAGAGAGAGAGGCCGAGACATAGGCAGAGGGAGAAGCAGGCTCCATGCGGGGAGCACGATGTGGGACTCTATCCCAGGACCATGGGATCACACCCCAAGTCGAAGACAGGCACTCAACTGCTGAGCCACCCAGGCATCCCTAGTTGTAAGGAAACTTCATTTTTTTCTGTAATTATTTTGCCTTTTCTTTCCATATCTGAAAGGAAGCTGTGGCTCTGATTAAAGAGGGTTTTGAAATTCAAGCTAAGAACTTTGGCCTTTACCCAATAGATGATGAAGAACCATAGTAGACAGGAGAATGACACCAAAGTGGCTTTTTTTTTGGATGACTGGACAGATGATATGGACTAAAGTGAGGAAAGATTGAGTTAGTGAAACTGACTTAAAAAAAAAAAAAAAGATCATGGTAGTCTACACACAAAGTAAACAAAACAAACAAACCTAATTCAGGGTGATCATGGTGGATTTGGATGGCAAGTGTAGAGATTCTGCTTGTCGGCCACCCAGGCCACCTGACTGGGCCCGAGCAGCACACCTCACAGGGCTTCTCTGATAATCTAAGGAGCTGACAGCTATGAACGTGCTTGGAAAAGTGTAAAAGCTGGGTGTAGGCGTCAGAGCTGTTCATGGCAAAGGAACCAGTAGATGTGGCATTATAAACAGAAGGCTTCAGCCACATGGTAGGAGAATGTGGCAAGTGTGGGAGGAAAAGGAAAGAAGTGAGAGTGAGCAACTAAATATCCAGACTCGAACCAAATCCCAGCATTGCTGCTTATGAGCTGTGGGGTCTGGGAAAGTTACTTGACTTCCTGATCTGTTAAAATGGCTGTGGAAATAATAATAGAAACTTTTCAAGTCAACTACAGTCTTTTCAAGTCAATTAGACTCACGACAGGCACACAGCAGGTGCCGAATAAAGGGCAGGTATTACTATTAACAACACCAACTTAGTTGACTTCTAGAAGCCTCTCCTCCCCACGGAGGGACCTCTCCTAGGCTTGCAGCCAGACCACACGTCCAGTTGCTGGGTTACATCTTGTCTGGTCTAGTGCTCAATCCGTGTAGTGGGCATGGATTTCTTCCCAGCCCCAAGTTCCAGGCTTTGTGTTTTCTGATGAGTCCCTGGGGCCTTATCCAATGACAAGGAATAGCAGGCTCCCCCCAACAGACCCAGGGGTAAATGGACTATTGTAAATCCACTCAACGAGCTTCACAGTTTATGCCCTTGAATGGTTTGTCCACTGAGCATGGCATCACTTCATAACGGCTGACAGAAGGTGGGAGCTGACGGGCACAGGAGTTCACGGTGCAAAATCTACCAACAGGGTGCTCTGGAGGATATCACTTATTTGTTTGCTCAGAGACAATGCTTAGGTCAAAGTTGTCATGCCTAGCCGGAAACACTTGGGAGCCAGGAAATAATGGACGGCGGGGTTTATACTGAGCAGTACCCAAACATCTCATCTTTCAGACAAAGCCAAACACATAAAATAATGGACTAATAATAATTAAATTAGCTTGCAAAGGACAAAGAAATAAGAAAAATAAAAATAGAAAAATAAGTAAAAGGCAAAAAAAAAAAAGGGAGAGAGAGATACTGGAAAACATCAATTTAAAACTAAAAGGCATTTATGTGTATTTGAATTTATGTGTAAACTATAGCTTAATTAAAGAAAATGTTTCGGGACACCTGGATGGCACAGTCGGTTAAGCATCTGCCTTGGGGCTCAGGTCATGATCTCAGGGTCCTGGGATGAAGCTTCCCACATTGGGCTCCCCGCTCAGCAGTGAGTTGGCTTGTCCTCTGCCTGTGCCCCTCCCCCCCTGCTCATGCTCACTCTCTTGTTTGTTCACTCTCCAATAAATAGATCTAGAAAAGAAAAGAAAAGAAAAGAAAAGAAAAGAAAAGAAAAGAAAAGAAAAAAAGAAAAGAAAGAAAAGAAAAGAAAAAGAAAATGTTTCAAGATTAGCTACAGACAGCTAAGGATGTCTGATAACATATACCAGCTGACAAAAAGTTGGAATTACCAGTACAAATCCTCATGTGATTAAAAGGAAGTTATAAAATCCAGTATACCCCAAGACAAGAGCTTGAGGAAAGGTGATTCCAGAACATGGGTTCTCAAATTCGGCAGCACAATAGAATCAATTGGATTGTGAAACATTCAGATCCTCAGATTCCCTCTGCTGAGCCTGTGAGTCAGTGGGTTTGGAGCGGGGCTGGTGAAGCTGCTGTCTGATGCTGGGCCCTGTGGGGTCTCCCTACTGGGGAGGCTATTTTCTCTTTCCTTGGGCTGAACATCCGGATTCTAATAGGGCTGTCTGTCTCAGTTTGCTCCAGGAGAGATGTCAGAGGCCCCACAGAACGGCTGTGGAAAGGACATTCTAAAAGAGACACCATGCAAGGCTCACCTGCAGAGCAGCTGGATGGTGAGTCGGAGTCGGATCATCCCCAGGGCCTGGGGGAGGCGGGGTCCAGGGCAGGTGGCACCTCCAGGGCTGCAGAGATGTGGAGAAGCTGTGAAAGCCCCTGGGGATGGATGAGTCAGTTACTGGAAATAAAGACATCCCGTTTTTATTTTTGTTTAACAAGACATGGTCTTTATCTAATTCTGTGGTTCTTACACATTAGAGACTGACTTAAAGGTCCCTATTTCAGATGCTCTTAAATGTTGGGAGTTGACTATAATCAACCCCCAAGAGCTTGGGGAATGTGCAAGATCCCAGGTCCCCTCCCAGACATGGGGTACCCTCCAGGAATCTGATCTTTAGCATGCCTCTCCCCAGAGATTTGAACAATGCAGGCTGTGTGAGAATAGGATTTGAGAAGCGCTGCTCTGCAACCTCGAGGACAGGGAGCAAATGGGGGAGCAGCCCTGGGAGTTCCTTCCCCTCGGCCTCCTCAGCTGTCTAATGACAGTGGGTGAAGGGGAGAAAATGACAGTCGCCAGCTCCTTGATGCTCCCTCGGTGCAGAGCACTTCAGATGCATTTGGTTCATGGATCTCCCTCAAGGGGGGTGCTCTTATCCCGGTCCCCGCAGATGAGGAATGAGAGGTGGGGCCCTACCCAGATTGCATGAGCTAGTGAGTGATGAGACCAGCAGCAGAGGCAGAGCCTGCGGTGCACCTCCCTGCCGAGGAGGCCCCTCCTGCCCCAGCATCGGGAGAGCCAGGGAGCAACGCCCAGCAAATGCTCCGAGGGATGAAGTGTGGGTGCTCGCTGGGAGGGCCTTGGGTTCCTGGGGAGTTCTCCCAGTGTGTGTGTGTGTGTGTGTGTGTGTTTCTGGCACACTTGCTTTCCTCCGGCGAGCTCAACTCGACACTGACGATGACACAGTGGAAATGATCCAAGAATCCAGGGGATTTTTCTTAAGCTGAGCTATCCTGGGGCCCAGAGCTGGAGCGATCCTGTCTTAGATGTAGGTGTTCTTGCCGGAGCAGAAGGGAGGATCCGGAACGAAGTGCTTTGGAAAAGAGCAAAGTGAAGCCAGATGTCCCGCCAATGTAAACTCCCCTCCCGTGGATGACACCCCCCCCAAACAGGAGGGCCCCACAGAGATGTGCGGAGGACCCCCGGGAGCAGATGGAATGAGCCAGGGTTCCCCTTCTGCCCCTCCCCGGTGGGCTCCCCAGAAAGCTGTCCCTGGTTTCCTCCCTGGTAAAATGAGGACAGCAATACCCTACAAGGTAATTGTAAGTCTTGGAAAGATGCCTGTTCTAAAGGACTTAACCCGGCACCTGGAGCACAGGGGGCCCTCAATAAATAGCCCTTCCTGTCACGGTGATGATGCCCCTGAAGGTGGTAACTCCACCAACACTTTGTGGGGTTGGGGGGTGGGGCTGCCTTTCTCCCAAAGACTGGCTCGCTGTGCAGCTCGTGGAAGGCTCTGGCAGGTGCTCTGGCCATGTCGAGGTGTACTTTGAAGGCATGTGGTGCACGGTGTGCGACGACTTTGGGGATGAGAAGGAAGCACACGTGGTGTGCCGGCAGCTGGGCTGCGGGACAGCTGTCTCCACCCCGGGAGAGGCTCACTATGGCCAGGGCTCGGGCCCCATCCTTCTGGACGATGTGCAGTGTTCGGGGACTGAGCTCTATCTGGGGCAGTGCTCCCACGCCGGCTGGTTCACCCACAACTGCGGGCATGGGGAAGATGCTGGTGTCATCTGCTCGGGTAAATGCCTTTCTCTCTTCTCTAGGACTTGAGTTTCCATTTTTTCCAGTTATTTCCTCAATATCTCCCCTGAACACAGTCAGACACCCTAAATTTAACACCAAACTTCTTGTGTCTATTTGGGAAGCCAGGGATCCCTGGGTGGCGCAGTGGTTTAGCGCCTGCCTTTGGCCCGGGGTGCGATCCTGGAGACCTGGGATCGAATCCCACGTCAGGCTCCCGGTGCATGGAGCCTGCTTCTTCCTCTGCCTGTGTCTCTGCCTCTCTCTCTCTCTCTCTCTCTCTCTCTGTGACTATCATAAATAAATAAAAATTTTTTTTAAAAAAGTCTATTTGGGAAGCCAAAGGTCATCGTGTTGCAAAGAAGTCTAGGTTTGAAGTGAAAAGGCTTCATCCAGTCACAGGATGGGCTACATGACTGCGGGTCCTGGTGCAAAGTGAAAGTGTGGGTCTCCTTTCTCAGAAATTTTATTTCAGAATTTCAAGACAGCAACAGCAGAGCATTAAAGCTCTGAGGGGGGCGGTGCTGAGTGACAGCAGGTGCATCTGGCATCCTTAATGGATGTGCCCCCCCAAGCCCCACTTCCTCTTAATGTGGCTTTATGCACATTATTCCCCCCTTTATTTAACACAATGGGAATAATAATAATAATAATAACAACCAAAACAATGACTTTCCTCCCGCTCTCCTTGCTGTGAGGAAAGACACCTGTCAATTCTGGTCCTTAATGTGTCATTTCATAGCCAATGATGCTGTGCCTGATATTTCTGCTTTCTGAGAACATCTACCTCCTAGAGACCAAGTAGCCATGTCTCTAATAAACCATCTCTGGAGGACGGGGCAAGTTAGGGAGTCAGGAACCAGAGGCGGCCTCCTCTTTGTTCCTCAGCTACCAAATACAGTAGAGTCAGAGGAGACCACTTCCCAATACCCCCAGATCATTCCTCTCAAATCTGACTTGCCAGGAAGCAAGATCTAAGCCATTATCAGCTAGCCCAAGAGCCAAGCACTCATTCATTCAGAAAATATTATTGCAGGGGATCCCTGGGTGGCAGAGCGGTTTGGCGCCTGCCTTTGGCCCAGGGCGCGATCCTGGAGACCCGGAATTGAATCCCACGTAGGGCTCCCGGTGCATGGAGCCTGCTTCTCCCTCTGCCTATGTCTCTGCCTCTCTCTCTCTCTGTGTGACTATTATAAATAAATAAAAATAAAAAAAAAGAAAATATTATTGCAGAAGCCTTTAAGATTCAGCAGCGAACACCATGTCGCTGTCCCACGGGATTGACTTCCAGACTACTCCACATGCCCGCTTCTGTCACAAAGCAGCAGACTCACCTCTCTTGGTGATGGTGGCGGACCCTGCCCTGCTGGACCTTTCCCACTGCAGGCAGCTCTGTCTCGAAAGCTGGTTAAAGGTGTGGAGGAGAGTTCTGATCCATTAAACCATCATTCCCGAGGCCTCACAGTGGCTTGTGGGGGAAAGGTGGCCCCAGTACCTCTGACTCCCTGAACCCCTGGAGCCCACTTTGTGAGCTTCCCATGGGTCCTCAGGAGACAGGATTGGGCAGAGGTCATCTTTGCCCGATCTGGGCACTCCTGGTGGCCTAGGAAGTTGGAAGGAGGACTCTGCTAGTCCCTTAGGCAGCAGGTCCTCGGGGACAGCACCCAAGGGGAGGATGGGCTGAGAATAGTCCAGTTAGCACATTATTATAAGAATCTGACTCCAGGGAAATTTAAAGTATACTTTATTTTTAGTATAATTTTAGGCAGTTGTTCTCAACTGGGGATGATTTTGTCCCCCAGGGGACATTTGTCACATCTGGAGACATTTTTGATTGTCACAACTAGATGCTACTGGCATCTTAGAAGTCAGGGACACTACTAAACCTCCTACTACACACAGGACAGGCCTTCACCACAAAGAATTTTCCAGCCCACGTATCTATAGTGCCGAATTTAAGAACCCTGCTTTGGAATCAAGCATGTGTGGTTGATTTTGTTCATTTTAGTAAATATGTATGAATTAATAATTAATGGAGGGTTACTTGATTAATCATCATTTTACTAATGAAGGCAAAGGTGTCTATAGCTCCTTCTTCAAGTGTCAACCTCAGTCTAGGTTTTTTCCAATAATTTCCTCTGATTGTCTTATCTACTGATTAAAGTTCATTAAGTTTACTATCATTTTGGGGGAAAGAAAATCTAATTTCTTTCAAATATGATATTTTGACAGATTTGTTGAATCTTTATTATAATCTTAGCATGTTACATATTCCAAATCTGAGTATACTGAATCACTTGGTGGTTTGCCTGAGGCACTGCCTCAAAGTGTAAATCCCATTGGGTCATGGAGCAATTTCCAGTTTTCTAAGTATCTTCCATCGGTTACCGCATTCCATCACTACACAATTCAAGCGGCTTGTTTTATGATCCTTTTGTCATAAATACGTAAACTGAGGTTTGGTGACAGGTTAAATCAAGGCCAAGTACCTCGAGCAAAATCATACGGCTAATATCCAGGCCTCAGGACTCCACTTCTGGTGCTGTCCACCCCCCCCCCCCCCAAATACGTCCACATGCTGGAAAGCCACCTTGAATCTAGGCAACATTTGCAAAAGTTCAAAGTTGTCTTGCTGTTCCACAAGCAGCCACACCCTTCCCTCATATTTTAGGCTCCCCACCCACTCATGTGCCCCAGGCCCAGACACATCCCCAGATGCACAGTACCCCTTGAGCTGAACTGCCCCGATTTATTTGAACCAGAGCCTCCAGACCCACCAACATCATCAAAACTCAGTGTCAACTGGGAAATGAGTGATTGACCACATGACAAGAGAATGAACGTCCATGTGTTAATCAGCTCCCATGTTCTTCAAACAAATACCCCAAACAGCACAGCCCAAGGTTGCCTGCCCTGAGTTCAGACTCTCTTTGGAAACCATTTATCTTCAACACCCACAAAGAATTTTATTTCCAAGTTATAATAGAATCATATTTATCACAATATGCACACAAGTGTTTAAAATACTCTAAAATATAAGGTAATGTGGGTTACTTAGGGTAACCAACACTCAGGAAGATGTACCTGTCTAGCCTGCAGGTGTTCCCAGCCCCAGTCTCAGGGAAGGGCACTTAAACAAACCAACCCTGGTTGAATGTATTTGGGCTATTCCTGAGCTTAGAGTTTAGACCAAGATATTTGCCTTTCAACAAATATTGCAAATAGTTAAAAGATCTTTCTTTCCAAGCCTCCTTTTTGGGATAACCACAGAGAGCACAAATTCCAGGCTGAACTTTTTCCCTGCGGTCGTAGCAGTGGGACAACAGCTGATCCTTCCAGCAAGTGCCCGGCATTCTAGAATGCTTCTCTTCTTTGATAGATTCCAGATACATTCAACTTTCTTTTCTTTCTCATAGAATATGAACATGAAACTTCAGGAGCTTTTGGTAAGAATCACACTGCAGTACATCTTTAAGGAAACCTCTCCAAATGCCCCCAATCCTCTGATTTTATAACATAACCCATCATGGCAGTGGGGGAGTACAAAAGACAAATAATGAATTTAATCAAGAGAACTCAACAAAGGAAAGGGAAAAAATGCAGCTTCTCTGCTTTAAGTATGGTATGGAGGAAACATTTTCTCCCCAAACTGTTTTTGTTCTCATTGCCTAAGTGTATGTCAGAAAATTATGGAGTAAGGATATAAATATAATCTAATCAATTATCATTCGAAGACATAATTGTACTAAAGAAAATCCTGACTTTAGACTTCTAGCAAATTCAGAAATGAATGGAGAAAAGTTCACCGTTTCTGGTTAGCTTGGGCCCTACACACCTTTCTTCCTTAGGAGTCTCTTTATGGGCCAGAGGAATACACTTCTACAAGCACCTGACCCTTCTGCCTTTGCAGCAGAAGGCATGTTCCCATGAAGGATCCAGTTTAAAAGAGCAATGTATGAGTGACTCTGAACTGCCCAAATACGTTATCCATTCTCACTTGCCACGAATCCAGTCCCTAAGGCATGCCCTTCACTTAGTGTCTGCCCTGTGAGCCCACTACGTACATGCGATGCTCTCCAGTAAACTTGGGTGGATTCTTTGGGATGGCAATCACCTCATTTCTTTCTCTCTGCTCTTAGATGCTGAGATCCTAACACCATTCCCTGGTGGTGAGTCATGATTTTCTATCTATTCATGTGCTTTGGTGGGTCCAAACCATTAAGCAGATGGCCTCTCTTACACATTTGATTTCATCTCCAGGCATTTACCTCATTCATAAACTTCTGCTGTTTTTTAATGAACTGGGGAAGCCTCTGCTTCCTCTTATCCTTCTTTGTCTACTTAGCTCCTTCCTACTTTTTGTCCAAGACTCGAGTCTGTAATCACTCCTTAGAAAAGATATCCTGAACCCCCCACCCCCGATACGCTCTCAAGATATTACAAACATCTCCTTCTTTGCTTCCTAGCCTTTAGCATAGTTGTAAATCTAAACATAATTTTGCATTAATACAATTACTTCCTCCAGTCTCTGCAAATTGGACTCAACTCTGGGGGCAGCAAAGCCAAGTCTGCTCTAGGAACCATACCACCGGCAGTGCTGTCTGCCATGACCCAGTGCATGCTCCAGAAATATGTGTTGAATGGTTAAACAAATGGGTTAATGCACAAAGTGTTCCTTCTCCTAACATGTAATATTCTTTGTATCTTTGGAAGACTGGCCACAATTGCAACTAGTGAATGGGTCAGGCAGATGTTCTGGACGTGTGGAAGTTTTCTACCACGGCCAGTGGGGCAGGGTTTGCGATGACCACTGGGACATGAACAAAGCTGATGTGGTGTGCCGGCAGCTGAACTGTGGGCGTGCCCTCACTGCCCCTGTCGAGGCCCAATTTGGGGAAGGGGAGGGCAAGTTTCTGCTGGATGATGTCGACTGCACAGAAAGAGAGAGTTTCTTAGGACTGTGTCCTCATACTGACTGGTCCTTACATAACTGTGGTCCCGGAGAAGACGCCAGTGTCATCTGCTTAGGTAATGGTCACCCCTCCCTCCAAGGGGTGCACGTCTCATTGAGCAGATGGCATCTCTACCAATATCCTCAGCGATGCTTGCATCTGTGCCCTCATAAACCGTCTCTGACCACACGTATGAGCCAAAAGTAAAGAGGTTTTGGCAATTTGAGAGCTTCACCTTGAACTCAGGAATTTTCTAGCCACAAGAGGTTGAAATGAATTTTTTTAATAGAGAAAAATAATGGAAGATCTTAGTGGTTCCCTTTCAAGGACTAGATTTCAAAATGACTGGTAAAAGACAACATAAGTCAACAGTGATATTAATCACTCCCTGAATGCAATCTATTAGCATTAGACACTGTGGGTACACTAAAAAGTAAAGTTTTTTCCCCACTGAAAGTTTGCAGTCTAATGAAGGTGAAGAAATCAGGAGTTTATAAATTCGAATAGCACTGAGTTTTGTCTTACCGATGGTGAGTCTAGACCATGTATTGCTAATCACAAGCCTTCAACTAATTAGTTATTACCATGATCATTCTAGACCAGGGTTTCTCAACCTCAGCACTATTGACGTTTGTGGAACACATTATTCTTTGTGGTAGGGGCTGTCCCATGCATATAAGCTATTTAGCATTATCTGTCACCTGAATCTGCTCAATGACACTCCCTCCCCACGCCCCCTCACCACCAGCTATGACCACCACAAATGTCTTCGGACATGGTCAAATGTCCCTTGGAGGGTGGGGGATTGCTTCTGATTGAGAACCACTGGTCTAGACATACAGATGAATTTTCACCAAATATGTGACTAGTATTCATGAACCACCAATGCTAAAGATATAAATGTGTATACCAGTGGGAAATAAAGGAAATAATGTAGTGGGTCTAGAGTAGTGAACTTGGTCACTTGCGAAAAATTCCAATTTTATTCAACTAGAAAGACTGTGTCCATATTACAAAGGTAGTAAGTTAAGTCAATTCGAATAGCAAAAATACTGGGGAAGGGGGGGTGTTTTGGTTTGTTTTCATTTATTGTTAGTTTCTCTTCTTTTTTTTTTTATCTTTGATTCGCCTTTGTTTTATTTTGGTTGTTTAGTTGGACTTTTGGTTTAGAATTCCATCAAAGCAGTCTATTTTGTAAAGCCACTAGGTCCCACCTGCCTCGTGTGTGTGACAAGTGTTTGCCACTTATTTGGGTGTGTTTATATATAGACTCTGCAGGGCAGAAACACCACAGCCATAGCTGGGTGACCACGTGTTCTTAGACACACTGTATTAACAAACATTTATACCTTCGATGGTTAACTAAAGTCATCGGAACTAAGGCAGGAAGAATCAACATTTTTATACCTGAGAATCACATTCTTTCGTTTTAAAATTCATTTTGAATTGAATTATCTCTAGAAACAACTTCCCTTTTCTAACTTCGGTCTTTCTCTTCCCATATGTTAACAGAGACTGAGTATTTCAAGCCTGAATTGCATAAATGGATACTTTTGTTTTGCTGACATGACATTTTTCATTCTATGTGCTACCTGTGCAGGTAATAGGTAGATCATAAAGGAAAAAAGGGAATCATGGTGGAAAGGTTCAGATTGCCATATTGTGAGAATCATTATTTGCCATTTGCACATTCCTGGGTTAGTAAGATGATTCTACCATTAAGTTGAAAATGTGGTTGGACCACTTTCTTCCTTCCACAAGAGTTAGCTTCTTTTTCATTTCAGTCATAACGGTTTTAAGTTATTCTCTGGTATTGATCTTTTCATCCAATGGAATTGCTGTTAAAAGAAATGTTAAAGAAATACCTTGGCAAATTATTTGTGTAGCTTACACAACTGTTCAGCATATGTTCTTTCCCATTGTGTGTCTTGAATGGCTGACAGAGGGAATGAATACTTTTACATGCTCACAGCCACTGACTTCTCAATCCTTCTCCCTACAGAGAACACAGAGGAATCATTGCCAACACCCCAAGGTAGGAAGTATTTTCAAGCTGAATTTGCAGTATTTGTCCTTTCTTTTTTTTTTTAAGATTTTTAAAAATTTTTTATTCATGAGAGAGACAGAGAGAGAAGCAGAGACACAGGCAGAGGGAGAAGCAGGCTTAATGCAGGGAGCCTGATGTAGGACTCAATCCCGGGTCTCCAGGATCACGCCCTGGGCTGAAGGCGGCGCTAAACTGCTGAGCCACCCGGGCTGCCCATATTTGTCCTTTTTTTTTTATAATAAATTTATTTTTTTTATTAGTGTTCAATTTACCAACATACAGAATAACACCCAGTGCTCATCCCACCAATTGCACCCCTCAGTGCCCACCACCCATTCACCCCCACCCCCGCTCCCCTCCCCTTCCACCACCCCTAGTTCGTTTCCCAGAGTTAGGAGTCTTTATGTTCTGTCTCCCTTTCTGATATTTCCCACACATTTCTTCTCCCTTATATTCCCTTTCACTATTATTTATATTCCTCAAATGAATGAGAACATATAATGTATTATGCTGAGTGAAGTAAGTCAATCAGAGAAGGACAAACATTATTTGTCCTTTCTTAATGCAAATTTTCCTTTTGGTTTAAAACCAGAAGATTTTTTGTTGGGATAGCTGAACCAAATTTGCAGGGAGCAACCTATTGCATAATTTGCACATAAACTATCAGTTTATCAGTATACTAGGAAACTTGTGAGTTCTGAAACTATTAGACCCAGTGGAAACATGTTCAAGATAGGCCCGTGTACCGGCCCAGGTAGGCCTTGAGATGAGGGAAGGACAATGGGTTTGGCAACAGGAGGTTTAAGTTCCATCTCTGATCCTTACTTAGTATATGACCTTGGGCAAGCCACTCAGTCTCTTTCTTTTTTTAAAAAATGGGATAAAAACACTTCACAGAGCTCCATTTAGGTTAAAATGAGGTCATGTACTTGGAATGAAAACAAAAGCTATTTTTTTTTATTGATTGTTAAGGATATCCAGGCACTTTTCTAAGACCTAATTTTTTTATTCTCTGATTCGGGAATCAACAAACTTTCTGTAATGGTCAGATAGTAAATCTTCTAGGCTTTGTGGCACAGATGGTCACTGCTGCATTTCACCTCTGCTGCTAGAGCATGAAAGCAGCAGTCATCACAGCCTGCAAGCAGCTGTGCATACCTGTGTTCCAAAAAAACTTATTTACAGAAACAGGCACCGGGCTGGATTTGAACTACAAGCTTCAGTGTCCACTGTAAATTTACGAGAGCAGGAGCTCTGGCAAGTTTATGTCAGAGCGAAGGACAGTTCCTGGCACATAATAGTTTCTGAATAAATGCCTATTGAATGAAAAAATAATAGACACGTGTTAGCACTCTGCCTCTCCTATAAAATTGGTATTGAAGACAATATATTAGTCACTAACATGCTCAGTGGTCCTAAAACAAAGGCAATAACTCCCTTTAGGAAGATACCACCTGTCAGGCAATTCTGTCTCTTACAACTTATTAATTAAGTATAATTCCATTATGCACCATGACTTCCATCTCTCTTCAAATTCCAGGAAGTTCAGAGCTTAGTTGAATAAGTGGGTCTAATAATTAGCTGAGAGTTTTGTTGGTTGGTTGGTTATTGGTTGAATTTGTTGTTTGTTTTTCTACTTATTTCTCTTTCATCCATATTGTCACTAAATGTGTATTCTTATTTTTTTTTTGGTTTTGCTATGCAGATATATGTGTTTTACACCAGTCATTGGAAATCCATAGCAGGGTATATTTACTCAGATTAACAGAAATTAACAGAAAGGGGTCCAGGAAGAACATATGATGCCACTGGGTTCTGTGGGAAGCATGAGCTGAGATGCATGGTCATCCTGCTTCCCAGGATGGGAACCTATTTTCCAGTTGGGAACCACTTCCCTGGACAGGCAGGGGGCCCCACGTTCTAGGAGTGTTGGCTTGCTCTCAACGTGTGGGCATTCTGGGGAGCTAGCATCACGTGTTAAAGCTATTGCCTCTAGAATCTCTTCAAAACAATCAAATCGGCAAACACTTCTGAGGTTTTTATCATGTCCAAAGGACTATATTTTGCCAGAAGTTCACTATCTTTTACATGTTACATTTTAGACCTGTCACATTAAAGATTTGTGGAATATCAGTACGTAGGTAAAGTAAAAGTTATTCCATTTAATTGAATAAAAAAAAACACGTCCATTTATTTGTACCAACGGGTGATGGAAATTCAGCAACCATATTATCAGGTAAGAGAACTTTTTTTTTTTTTTTGTAAAAGAACATTTTTGTGCTGTTTTCTCCTGGAATATTTCTGATTACCCAACCAAATTCAGAAAAGAAATAAATGAAAGAGTCACTGTTGAGTTGTTTTGCTGAGTGACTTAATATTACCTGCCCCTTACTTGTGAGTATATGGGGAGCTGATTTTCAGGGTGTTGCCCCCAATAGATTCACTAACTTCTAAAAAAGTGAGATTACAGTGCCACTGTTTTTGAATAAACACTAGAGCCATTTTGAACAAAGTATTTTTTAAATTGTCTTTAAGTTTTCATTTTGGTCAGTTGCCCTGAGAATATCCAAAATCTTATAATTTTTATAAATGATACATTTCGAATTTTCTTTGGAGGAAGCATCTCTTGATCACATGTAATATTTGCTTATTGTATGAGTTTCGAATGGCTGCTATAACAAACTGCTACCAATTTAGTGGCATAAACAATGCAAATGTATTATCTTACAGTTCCAGAGGTCAGAAGTTCAAAATAAATCTCATTGAATTAAAGTCATGGTGTCAACCAAGCTGCATTCATTCTGGAGACTCTAGAGGAGGATCTATTTCCTTGCTTTTTTCTAGCTTCTAGAGGCCATCTGCATTCCTCAGCTCATGGCCCCATCCCTCTATCTTCAAAGACAACAGGGTAGTGTCTTCAGATTTCTCTCCGACTCTCTTCTTCTGCCTTTGTTTCCACTTTTAAGAATGCTTATGATTACATGGGGCTCACCTGGATAATAGGGATAATGTCCCTTATCTCAAGACACCTGATTAGCAACCTTAATTCCATCTGCAGCCTTAATTCTCCTTGCCATGTAACATGACATAGGCATAAGGTCCAGGTATTAGGATGTGGACATCTTTGAGGAGGTCAGTATTCGGCCTCCCACACTTAAATACAATTCTGTAGTTGCTACACTCAGTGGCACAGAGATGGACTCATATCTCAGGATGTATGCTGAAATGTGGTGGCCCAGAAAGCAAGCAGAGAAGAAGGGTGTGATAGAAAAGGGTAGCATCTACCTGAATCAGTACAAAGAGAAAAGCAATGTTGTCACCCACTGTTGTTTCTTCAGGGATATTGTAAGTGGTTCCCAGGGCTATGTAGGGTGCAGAGTCAGGTCTACAAACAGGAGAGGAATATGGGGTCATGTGGATTTGTGGAGAGTTCTCATGCCAGGGCAATACCTACACCAGCCACAGAGCCACATGTCAATAATGAAACAGGCTGGGGAAGGAAATAAGCAGAGCAAGTGAATGTAAGTACCAGGGAGGGGATCCTGAAGGTCCAGACCACCACTCAATTCTTAGGGAGAATATTAAGATCCAATACACAGCATTCTTGTCACAAAACCAAATATCTGCACCTGGACATTAAGTCTGGGAGAGAGGGGATGAGGGGATGCAGTATTGAGCTGAGGCTCCACAGGGCTGAGGGTCAGCAGCAGAGATGTGACCTAGGTGATCACTTATGCAGTGGTCACTTCAGAGTTGAAGCAAAACAACCTTTTGTGAGACCACAGGGAGCCCCTGGCTGGCCACATCGCTAAGTCATCGTAAACAGTTACTTTCTACTACTAACTGATGTTTCTTTATTATAGTTCTACCCGCTCCCAACTCAACTCAGCTCTTTCCTGTGACTGTGGCACATTCAACATCACCCGGTAGGACTCCCCACCCCACCCGCCACCACCACCCTTACTGGATTTAAGGCAACTCCTGTCGTGATAGCCATCCTGCCACCACCACTAGACACTGCTGATATTCTATTTGAGATTGAACAATTTGAGAAAAAAGAGATAAGAGGACCCTGAGAGAGTCAGGATTTCATGCTGTTCAGCTTCACTTTATGTTTATTGCCTCTGACATTGCAATCAAAAAACATCATAACGCAAGGCTTCTCATTTCCCATGTCTCACAAATGTAAAGAGGAAGAAGAAAAGAGGTTGGGGTATTTGTGCATGTGTGTCAGAGTAAGAGAGTGATGTTACTAAAAATGTCATCCTTCTACCTCTTTTTAAAGATTTTATTTATTTATTCATGAGAGACACACAGAAAGAGGCAGAGACATAGGCAGAGGGAGAAGCAGGCTCCCTGTGGGGAGCCCGATGTGGGACTCGATCCCAGGACTCTGGGATCATGCCCTGAGCCAAAGGCAGATGCTCAACCACTGAGCCATCCAGGTGTCCCACCTTCTACCTTTTGAATTTAAGAAATAAACTACAACATCTGGCCTTATGTTAGGAAAGTGTTCAACCTGGAAAAAACCTCATTTTCCTGTAGCAGCGAGTCACATAAAAAAGGGGCACCTCCTCCTAGTTGTGGGGAATAGTGGTCACAAATTTGGGCCATTTTGTTTTTTCATTGTGCTGATTCATCTCTAACTACTGACATTTCAATTATACCATCAAATAATCCATATTCTGACAATGTTGATGATAACCCTGAATGAGCCCTCATATCTGCACCATCCATGTAGCTACCAATTCCTTGAAATGGGGCTCAGCAGAACTGACACCGGCTGTGCGTGTCCAATCCACACTGGGTCTTTCAAAGACATGGTATGATAAAAAGAATATAGAATTGCTCTTACTAACATCTTTGTATTTATTACACGTGGAAATGGTAATATTTTGGATATATTGGGTTAAAGTAAGACATATTACTGATATTAATTTTGCCTGTTTCTTTTTACTTTTTAAAATGGGGCTACCTTGGGTAGCCCGGGGGGCTCAGAGGTTTAGCGCCACCTTCAGCTCAGGGTGTGATCCTGGAGACACGGGATAGAGTCGATGTCGGGCTCCCTGCCTGGAGCCAGCTTCTCCCTCTGCCTGTGTCTCTGCCTCTCTCTCTCTCTCTCTCTGTCTCTCATGAATAAATAAATAAAATCTTTAAAAAATAAATAAAATAAAATGTGGTTACAGAACATTTTAAATTACATATGTGGCCTGCACTTTATTACTATTGGACAGCACTGCCTGATGCCACATCCATCCCCATGACCGCCTAACATGGATTTTCTTATCTAATCTTCCCAACAGCCGGAGAGGGAACTTCTATCACCCCCATTTCTAAATGGGGAAAATTCAACTAGGTTACATATTGTCCCCAAGGTCAATGGAATGATTAATACAGACAATCTGACTTCAGAAACTTAGAGCTTTATCTCTGAACTATCTTAACTCTCTAAACCACTTTAAAATCCTTAAACTACTAAAAGCCTGGCTGGGCTTGCTGCTATTCAGAAACCACGAGGATCTATTTGAGATGAAGGAAGCTAAGAGTAAAAAGATGTGCTAATCTCTGAGCCGGGTCTGCATTTATTTTCTTATTCTTGCACTTCTCTCACACCCACATCTCCATTGCCTTTTGGTGTCTCACTAGGACACCAGTTTCAGCCCCCTGTACGCCTTGTCTGGTCCTTCCCATCCCAAGCTCGCAATGGCACTTCCCTCTTTTAGATTCCCAGCTCTGTAACTGTCCTCACTTTCAGCTCCTATTCCTTTCCTGACTGTTGTATGTGTCTTTTCGTTGCTCCAATGACATGGTCAACCTCTTGGAGCAGAATCCATATGTTTCTCATCCGTGACATTGTCCCTACCTCACCCTTGCACACACAAATACACAGTCCTGAGAGCAATGCCTGCTGTCTGATGGGCTTTCAGTGTTTGTTAAATGTAGAAATCAGTAAATGCTTGGATAAACGAAGCCCATCTGGCTGATCCCAGTTTGCATATCTGTGTCCACTTCCAAATATTAATGAGAGAGAGAGCAAACACATTAAATTCTTAGGTCTCATGTCTAAGTGATAAAGGATTCTTTTGAAACCTGAGTGGCATATTCCATTTGCTTGCTAGTACAACACTCAGAGCCAGGTGGGTTTGGGGTCACTCTTTCCCACCTCCCAACTATGTGTCCCTCACCAGTTTTTCTTTGCCTCTTTGTATTCAGCTTCCTTATTTGAAATGGGAGTGATAACTAAGCATTTCAAAGAGTTATAAGGAGTAAATCAGTGAGTTTGTGTAAAGTACTTGGTGGAAAGATGGTGCAGTCATGCCACCTGAGTGTAGGCTTCAGTACCTTGAGGTATGTCCTGTGGAAAAGCACCATTCAAGGAAGAGGGGTTCTGCTCCATGACTGCTAAGCTGGATAAACAGGGAACAGCATTTTTGCCCTTTGCTTATAATCATGGCCATTTTGTCAAAATTCCTCCCCCAGCACCCGGCACTCCCCAACTTACTTTCTATCTCTACAAATTTACCTGTTCTGCATATTTCACATAAATGGAAACATGCAATATGTGGTCTTTTGTGTCTGGCATAATATCTTCAAGGCTGCTGTTCCCTTTAAAATTCTCTCTGTTAAAAAAAATAATAAAAAAATAAAATAAAATAAAATAAAATAAAATAAAATAAAATAAAATAAAATAAAATAAAATAAAATTCTCTATGTTGAACGAGCTCATATAGAGCTAATTGAATTTTCCTGAAAATGTGAAGCAAATTTTAAAAAGTATTTCTCTTTCCATTTGATATCAAACATCAGGAGTCATTTTCCTTGTATTGTTTCCCAACTCTCAACTACCACCATCCCAGAAGATATTAACCACTCAACCATATCATCAGGGAGGCCAACAAGCTATGAGTTACAACCACCAAAAATGGGTATGATATCTTGTATTTGCCACTTCCAACATTCGAGCCCATTAGGATGAACTGAAGCTTAGGGCCATGGAAAATTCACTACCAAAGGATCTAGGGACAAAGGATGCCATTGTCAGCTTCAACACCAGATTTTATGCTCCATGAGGACAAAGGTTTTGTCTCTCTTGCTCATCATTGTACCTCTAGCAGCTATCATAGGAGTTGGCACATGATAAGCACCCAACGAAGTTTATTGAATCAATAAAAGAATATGCAAGTGGTGCATGTGTGGACAGACTATTTAACCCCTCTTGGAGTAACTTTGGTCTTGGCTAAGAACCATTCTGCTAGTCAGTGCAGAGTGTAGAGTAGAGACAAATCCCTCTGCTCAAGGACACAGGCATAATTCTGGAAAATGCCAATAACCCCTACTTGTACTAATATCCCTTCTCAGATAGAAGTATTAGTATTTCACAGGTGAGCAAACTATGCAGCCAAATGAAGCCAAATCTTTCTAAAAATATTTTTTCAGCCTCAGCAGATAATGAAAAGTTACCAACTATCATATCAGGTAGGACAACGATTTTATCACCAGGTCCTCACTATCCAGATGGGAGGTACAAACAGATGGGTCGTGCCATTAGGTTATATGATGTCCTATGTGGGGTCATCCAAGATAATTGGCAACCTTATAAATACAATCCTTTTAAAACTTTTGCTCAATTCATCAATGACTTACTTTACTACTGTGGAGCACCTTATACAGACCTGGAGTTGATGTAGGGCTAAAGAAAGTGAGGCATTTGAGGGCAGCAGGATCACATTTAGGAGCTTTCTATCAGCAGCCTGAACTTGACTTCCACCTCATTAGAAAGTCATTTTTCATGACTGTGTGGCTAGTCCAGATGTTTTGGAAAGGTGTGGCATACCCGGTGGCTCTTCACCAGTTGAATCCTTTTCTGGCATGTTGTCCTGTGTCTGTCTCAAGAAAAGAAGTTTCAGTTATTTTTTTAGTAGGCATTCAACAATTCTTTTAATTTAAAGTCAATTAATCAACATAATCTGTATTACTAGTTTCAGAGGTAGAGTTCCGTGATTCATCAGTTGCATATAACACCCAATGCTCATTACATCAAGTCTTCCTTAATGCCCATCACTCAGTTATCCCATTCCTCCACCCACCTCTCATCCAGCATGCCTCAGTTTGTTTCCTATAGTTCAGAGTTTTGGATCTAATCACTGTTTCCATGCTGTTCCAGGTCTACCTGTGGTTGACTCACTGTCTTCCAGCCGCAGAGCCAGTGTTCCTTGGCCCAGCCCATCAGGTCTGCAGCTTTCCCCACAGGATGCACTAGTGCCCTTGAAGACTGCAGGGGGTCACTACGATGGGATTGGGTGGTGAGAAGGAGAAGGAGCCTGGTGGCTGCAGTTAGAGGCCTCAGAGGTGCCCAGGAAAGACTAGTGAAAGGAAGAAAGATCACAGGCTCCAGGACAGGTCTGGGCCTCCCATCACTTTGGCACCTGATCATTCTCACTCTCCTCCTGTTCTAGCAAAGCATTATAAAGTTCGGAAAAAGTGCATAGGACAGTGATGTACTCACTAAGCAGTATTTTCCTAAAATGCTCTTATACTTGTGGAGTAATCACAAGATTCCCCTTAATTTGTAAGCAAGGCAGATAGGATGAGTTCAAGAGGGAAGTTTCAAAAGCTTCACTTAATTTTGGTTTCCACAGAAGACTGGCCCACACTGAGGCTGGTAAATGGCACCGGAAGATGCTCTGGACGGGTGGAAGTTTTCTACCAGGGCACCTGGGGGTCTGTGTGTGGTGGCAGCTGGGATCTGAAGGAGGTGCACGTTGTGTGCAGGCAGCTTGGGTGTGGCCAGGCAGTGTCTGCCCCCTTGGGGACTCACTTTGGCCCAGGCTCTGGAAAGATTCTCTTGGACAATGTGCACTGCAGTGGTGAGGAGAGCCACTTGGCCCTGTGTGATCACGATGCCTGGTTCACTCACAACTGTGGTCACGAGGAGGATGCTGGAGCCATCTGCTCAGGTAAGGGGTCTTTGTGCGTTCTGAATGACTCTGAATAGAATGCGTTATTACTGCAACTGAGCAATGAGCCAGCGGCCCCATCCAGTGAGGGTGATGGTTTCCTCTTTTTACACTAACAGGTTCTCTGACGACAAGCCCCTCCCCTCCAGGTAAGACTGATTTGAGCCATTTCTAAACCCATTCTTAGTTCTAGTTCTGGGTGGCTAATATTTAAATGTATGATAGAAGTGGAATGAAATGACCCTGCTAAATCAAGCTGAGAGCAGTTTATAGAAGTTGGTTTGATTGGTCCAGATCGCTTGAAGCCTAAAAGGTTTTCCCAGTCTATAGTCAATCCACCATAACACAGAGAACTCAGAACATGGGCATGTGGTTTTTTTTTTTTTTTAATTTATTTATGATAGTCACACAGAAAGAGAGAGAGAGAGAGAGAGAGGCAGAGACATAGGCAGAGGGAGAAGCAGGCTCCATGCCGGGAGCCCGACGTGGGATTCAATCCCAGGTCTCCAGGATCACGCCCTGGTCCAAAGGCAGGCGCCAAACCGCTGTGCCACCCAGGGATCCCGGCATGTGGTTCTGACCTTGCTCTCATGCACTTAGGCTCTCCTTGATGAAACCTGCTAATCTTGGCCGGAATGATCCTTCTTCTGCACAGCTGCCTGAGGGTAAACCCAGGCACCATTTAGGGTGCAGCTTGGTGGAGAGCTCAACAGTGAGGAGCAATATCAGCAAAGAAGGAGTTCAGCAATCAGTTAACTACCCAATAACTCAGGTGCAGGAATCTTCCTAAATCAGAGTGAAATTACCAGGCAGCTACAGGCAAGACAGGACTCTTATGGGGCCATTGAAGGACTGTGATTAATGGTCATTGACCTAGGATAGTTTTCTCTTTTTTTTTTTTTAAGATTTTTAAAATTTATTTACTCATGAGAGACACAGAGATAGAGGAAGAGACACAGGCAGAGGGAGAAGCAGGCTCCCTGCGGGGAGCCTGATGCAAGACTCAATCCCAGGACCGGGGGTCAGGACCTGAGCCAAAGGCAGATGCTCAACCACACTAAGCCACCCAGGTTCCTCCTAGGATAGTTTTCTATGACTATGCCCATCAGTCATCACAAACGATTTATTTAAGAGAAAATTGCCATTTACTTTCCAGAGTAATTAAATCAGAAAATCATCCCTCTGGAGTCTGTGGGACCTGATCCTTTCTAACACATGAAGAAATGACATCAGTTAAAAATTTATGCTTATGTGTTTTAGAGTACCTCTGACAGTAGGAAAAACCCTGGGGTCATTGCAATCATTTCTTTTTCATCCTAATGCAGTTCATGTTTTACTTTATTGTGTATCAGAATTACCCAAAGGGCTTACTAAAACACAGATTGCTTGACCACACCCCCAGAGCTTCTGCTTCAATGGGTCTAGGGTGGAGTATGAGAATTTGCATTTCCAACAAGTCCAGAATGCTTATGCTGGTCTGGGGACCACACTTTGAAAACCACTGTCTTAAAAGAAATAAGGACTCTTTCTTAACCTAATAAACAGAAGCAGAATTACTATCATCTTCATCATCATTCTCAACATCGTCATCATCATCATCATCGGCACCATTGTCATTGTCCTCATTGTCATCATCACCATCATCACCATTGTCATCATCATCACCACCATTGTCATCATCACCATCATCACCATTGTTGTCATCTCCACCATTGTCATCATCATCGTCATCACCATCATCGCCATTGTCACCATCATCACCTTTGTCACTGCCATCATTGCTGTCATCATCACCATTATCATCACCATCATCACCATTGTTATCATCATCATCACCAATGTCACCATCATCACCTTTGTCATTGCCATCATCATTGTCATCATCACCATTATCATTGTCATCATCACCAGCATCACCATCATCACCTTCCTCAATGCCATCATTATCCACATCCTTGTTACCAGCACCAGCACCATCACTATTACCAGAAAAAACTATTCTATCTAGTAAGTCAAACTTCATATTTATGAATCACTTCTCTAGTTATTTTTAGTTTGTGTACTTTTTAATGGTTATGTTATGGTAATTTTTCAATTTGTTCATTTCTTTGTTTATAATGCTCTTTCCTGTTCATTATCAGATTTGATTCCCAGTTTTACAGATCAGGAAACAGATGTTCCTTTGTAATATGTGGTGAAGTAAGAATTAGATCCCAGGTTAGAACAATCCTGTCTGTGGGCTGGAAATTCACTAAAGCCCTTTAGAACTGGCTTTTATATTTCACCAAGAAATACTAGAAATTGGTTTGGCATGTTAGAAAACTTTCCCTTTTCTCAGCTTTAGTTGTGTGCCTATGGGGGCTATTCATCACTAATCCATGTTTTCTTTTCATTGTAGCTGCTGAAATGACAATGGCATCCATTACCTCTGAGGAAGAGCAAACACCAATAGGTACCTGAAAATGCAGCTTTTTTTTAGTTTATACTGAAGCCTTATATCTTATAATTTATTCAAGTTTACAAGTTATTTTGTATTTCTAGAAATAAGAATAATAATGGAAAATTAATAGCAAACATTGCTAAGAGTCTCCAGTCTCTACCAGAATCCTTGACATAAAGATGTTTCTGAGAATATGTTCCCAGAACTACTAGATCAACAACAAGATGAATTGTACACACACACACACACACACACACACACTCTATGGCATGATGAATTTAGGAAACACTATGTTAAAGAAACTAAACAGATTTCTTTACTACAGAATGTCTAGGAACCTTTAATATACAATTAATCCTATAAAATCCCCACTAGAAATCATAGCAGGCCATGCTCATGAAATATATTTGATCCAAATCCCTTTTCTTTATGTATCATCTCTTAGGAAGTTTTCTGCATAATATCAGTAAGGAAAATGTAAAATCCAGGTATTGGGGATTAATACAGATGCTACCACAATATTCTAATCAAATTAAAATGTGGGGCACATGGCTGGCTCAGTCAGTGGAGCATGCAACTCTTGATCTTGGGGTTGTGAGTTCGAGCCCCACTTCAGGTGTAGAGATTACTTAAAAAGAAAATCCTACTTAAAAATTAAAACACCTGTTCCCTCATGTTCCTGAATGTCTGAATTCAAGGTTGCTATCCTCCAATACCTGTGCTTCCTAAGAGGAGCTCTCCCCACTCCCCCTCCATGCATTTCTCAAGGTAGCATCCCCTGGTCTCCACAAGAAAACATATCCTGTACATTTGTGACTTTTCTGTTGACATCCCTCATAACCCACCTCATATTACAGTTACTTGTATGCTTATTCTAGCTTCTGAGTGAATTATAAGCCCTTTAAATGCAGGCACTCAATCTCAGCTTCTTTGTATTAAGTAAGTATTTGTTATTAATGGTGGCACACAGCATTATTAATTTGCAGAGGCTGAATTTATGGCCTTGAGGTCTCCTAAAGTATGATGTTCTTAAGTTTATCTTCTGTTTCTTAAGGATTTATTTCCACTGAGCCAAGGATTCAAGGATAAGTTTACCATGAATATCTAACACATGTCTAAAAAGCTAAATGATTTTATTTGATGGTAATGATGGTGACTTGCTTAGATGAATCAAAAGAAAGAAAACAAAAGTTCCAGAAGGGTCTTATAATGGGTCCTTCCAACAGTGTGCTTGCTTTCTTCTTCCTTCTTGACTGATTGATGGTGACCTAGCTTTGTGGTTCCTCCTAGCTGACAATTTCTCAGAGCTCTCACTGATCACAGTCCCCAAGGACTTGACGCCACCTCCTCCACCTACAGGTATGAGAAGCTGTTCCTGAGAAATTAATGGATGATGGAAAACATGGAGAGAGGCATTTCTCCAAGCTGGGGAGAAACCACAGGCAGAGTTAAAGGGAAAGTTGGCCCACTTACAAGTTATAGCATTTAGAGCAATTTTCTTGATCATTTTTCACCTTTTCTTTTTCTTAACTTCTTCATCTGTAAGATAGAAACCCATGCCCTACACATGGGTTTGTAAAAGATTAAGAAAGGAATGTTTAAATTAGTGGTTGCCTAAGGCTCTGGCACTTAACATACAAACAACAAATGTTAGTTTCTGTCTCAATTTCCTTTACAGAGTATAACCATAAAAAAGATTATGGGGCCAAAGGCACCAAGTTGCTGCAAGACTAATGCAGTCTGGCCAAAAAGGGGTCTATTTAGCCATGACCTGCATATGGATAGTATAGTTTCCTATTTCATTGATGTATTGACATCTCAGATTTCTACCCTATTCATTGCAGAGGAATAACATATAGATAAAATGATTAGGAGGATTTAAGAATTCTGGAAAATTCTTAAAGAGAGTTTCATATATTGAGAGAGGGGTTCAGTAAAGACTCATGGAAAGGATTTGAAATTTAAGGTTGTTCTACCTATTATTGTGTGGGTACATGGGGACTGTGCGGTCTTGCATATGTATTAATTAGGATATGACCCATCAAGGAATGCAAAGGATGAAGCAAACCTTCCAGAGTTGGGAAGGCAAGTCCTCCAGTGTTCTTCCTCCATGTGCCTCCCCAGGAGCCTGGATGGCCCTGAGGTTGGTGAACGGCACAGGAAGGTGCTCAGGCCGAGTGGAGGTTCTCATCCAGGGCACATGGGGGACCGTGTGTGATGACCTCTGGGACTTGGCTGAGGCCACGGTTGTGTGCCACCAGCTGCAGTGTGGCCAGGCCAGGGAGGCCCCCACAGGTGCCCACTTCGGGGCAGGCTCTGGGAAGATCGTTCTGGATGACGTGCAGTGTATAGGCAGTGAGAGCCACCTGGGGCAGTGTGTGCACAGGGGTGAGGCTGGGCACAACTGCGGGCACCTGGAGGATGCCGGCGTCATCTGTGCAGGTGAGAGGCTATCATTCCCATGTATTGAACAAGCCCCATATGGTAAGCCTTATTATTAGAAGCCATGCTGATGCCATTCAATCTTCAGGTACTGATGGTCCACCAGCCCCCAGTGCCAGCCCAGGGTCTGAAGCCCCTTCCTCAGTGTACACACTCATAGGTGAGTCATCTTTGCTTGCTGCATTTGGTTTGGTTCTACTCACCCTCTAGAAGACACTTCCTACATCTACACTCTGGTTGTGGTACTGAGAGATGGCAAAGCCACCTGACTCCTCTTTAATGTGCAAACACTGTGCACCTAAGAATAAGGAGGGGCAGGACTTTTACAAAACAAGATGCTTATCCTACACCTGAGATTCTCAAAATGTTCCTTTTCTGTTTGTCAGAAACAGGTATTACTGAGAAATCCAAATTCCACTGCTTTGGGAGTTCAATCCATTGCTATCTAATCAATTTAAAAAGGACCCAAAAGTGTCGCTGGGTGGCTGGGTGGGTTAGGCGTCCAACTGTTGATTTCAGCTCAGATTATGATCTCAGGGTCATGGGATTGAGCCCCATGTCGGGCTCAGCACTGAGCATGGAGCCTGGTTGGGATTTTCTCTCTCCCTCTCCCACTGCCCCTCTCCTGCCAATCTTGGGCATGTTCTCTCTCTCTCTCTCTCTCTTTCTCTTTCTCAAAAACAAAACAAAACAAAAAACAACAAAACTAAAAAAGGACCCAAAGAGGTTAAAAGTACTACAAAAATCAAATTATTCCCAGCACATCTGACTACCTATCAGATGCTGGCAATGAGGTGAACTCACTTAAATAGGTGTCTGTAGAACCTATAAGGATGGGGAAGGCTGAAGAGCTCCCAATGCTGAGGCATCTGCTGTGGGCACTGTTCCTCCAGCATCTGACCTATGCTGGGTCTCCATCTACTCTGGCAGCAGCCATGGCACCTGCGGTTTTATTATTGAAAGTTAAGGTTAGCTCCACTAACTCCACTTTGCCAATGAACCCTGGAACCACAAATCCTCTCTCCACATTAAGTATCCCATTTGCTGGATTATGGCTCCCTGACATTTTAAACTCTGATTTGGCCCAATTGACCCCATAATGTTATGGCGGTAAGGTCATTTGGACTGATGTTTGATGAGGCAAAATGAGAAACAAGAGTGGCTCAAAATCACACATGACATAGGTTACATGGAATGTAGATGAGTTGGCCAAACACCTAGGGCAAGCCTAAAAAGTCCAGTCATTGATACAAATCCCTTGTCCTCATGATTGCACAGGGCTGGTGGCTTCCTAAAAGAGAAAGAAGGGAGATGGCAATGGAGAGAGCCAGAAATGGACTCATGGGCATTATGAGAGCTACAGTGTATAGGCCATGGGCAATATTCCAAACTCTCATCTTATAAACTGAAGAACTAAGGGTCAAGATCATGCAGAATGAGGGCTTCCCTGCCCAATACTTTGTGGGGGAAGCCACTGGAAGATTCTATGCCAGATTTTCAGAACGTTCTCATTGTAAGCATTTTCTTCTCCTCCGTGGGGTTAATGGCTCTTGGTCACAAGTGATGTTCTTGTTTGTACCCATTTACAGGTGATGCACTGTCAGCTACCATAGCCAGGACAGGCCCTTCTACCCTTCACTCTACACTCACACCAGCAGGTAACGCCTCTCTGTGACTTGCCTTGTGTTGTGTTCCATGTTTTCTGAGCGTCTAGCCTGTGCCATGCACAGAAATATGTGCCTTCACAATATTGTCCCTCCACAATAACCATAAAGGAAGATGTGATCTCCCACATTTCATAAATGCATACACAGAGGCTCAGAAAAGGCACATGAACAGAAGACACTGTGTGACACTAGAGTTAAACAACCATACCTGGTGAAGGTTGGATCACCCAGACACGCCCAACCACAAGGATCGTGTTGGTTTTGCCTTGTTTTTCTTGATGATATGGATCAAAGTTACCCCTGGGGTTACTAGAGGAGGAAGGTGTGAACAAGGCCTAACTGCTCATCTCAAGATGATCTGAGTAAATCATATGGAAACGTGATATGTTAAGTATATGATTAGGCTGAGTATGACAGAGAATTTCCAGTAATAGAAGATATGAAAGATAACATGTTAACTAGTCATTTGGGGGCAGCCCCGGTGCCACCTTCAGCCCAGGGTGTGGTCCTGGAGACCCAGGATAGAGTCCCACGTCGGGCTCCCTGCATGAAGCCTGCGTCTCCCTCTGCCTGTGTCTCTGCCTCTCTCTCCCCCCCCCCCTCTCTCTTTCGAATAAATAAATAAAATCTTAAAAAAAAAAACTAGTCATTTGGATTGTCCATTTTCCCTGCATGCTCCAGTTGAGCAACACTGATCTCCCAGTTGTATCTAGGCCTTCTCCGTAGCTTATAAACTAATGCCTCCTTGCCTTCAAGGCAGAACTAACATTTCCATAAGCTGTATCTCTGATATGAACAACATCCCCAGGGAATCAAAAAACAATTCCTTTGAAAATCACCTGGGAATATTTACTTCCAGGTCTATTGGGCTTCATTCACTGCAGAAGACAAGTTCTCTCAATAGGAACAAATAGAAAAGCCAAGTCAAGTGAGGAAGCTATGAAGGCTGTTTCTTTACTATATAGGTGATGAAGTTTATGTGACCAAGAAGCAGCATTTTAGAAAACTTGAGCTATTATCACCTAGCGCCATACCTCAAATATAGGAAATCTCCCTGACTTTAGAGAGCTAGCTCTCCAATATCTCTCTTCCTCCACGTGCCTCTCCAGGAGCCTGGATGGCTGTGAGGCTGGTGAATGGCACAGAAAGGTGCTCAGGCCGAGTGGAGGTTCTCATCCAGGGCACATGGGGGACCGTGTGTGATGACCTCTGGGACTTGGCTGAGGCCACAGTCGTGTGCCACCAGCTGCAGTGTGGCCAGGCCAGGGAGGCCCCCACAGGTGCCCACTTCGGGGCAGGCTCTGGGAAGATCGTTCTGGATGACGTGCAGTGTGTGGGTAGTGAGAGCCACCTGGGGCAGTGTGTGCACAGCGGTGAGGCCGGGCACAACTGCGGACACTTGGAGGATGCTGGTGTTGTCTGTACAGGTAGATGGCTATTTTTAACACAACATCAGTTCTTTGTCTGCCTTCAGACATTTATCAAAAATTATTTTAAGATCTTTTATGTTATAAATAACACCAGAGACCTTAGCATGTGTATTTCTTCTGGCAATCAGGTGCTGATAATTCACCAGGTCCCACTCCAAATACAGAGACTGACACTGCCACCCCGTCATCTACACTGTCAGGTCAGTCCATTCTTTGCTCAGTTTTATTTATTTATTTATTTATTTATTTATTTATTTATTTATTTATTTATTTTTGGAGTTCAATTTGCCAACATATAGCATAACACCCATTGCTCATCCTGTCAAGTGCCCCCCTCAGTGCCCATCACCCAGTCACCCCCACCCCCTGCCCACCTCCCTTTCTACCACCCCTTGTTCGTTTCCCAGAGCTAGGAGTCTCTTATGTTCTATCTCCCTTTCTGATATTTCTCACTCATTTTCTCTCCTTTCTGCTTTATTCCCTTTCACTATTTTTTATATTCTCCAAATGAATGAGACCATATAATGTTTGTCCTTCTCCGATTGACTCATTTCACTCAGCATAATACCCTCCAGTTCCATCCATGTCGAAGCAAATGGTGGGTATTTGTCGTTTCTAATGGCTGAGGAATATTCCATTGAATACATAGACCACAGCTTCTTTATCCATCATCTGTCGATGGGCACCGAGGCTCCTTCCACAGTTTGGCTATTGTGGACATTGCTGCTATAAACATTGGGGTGCAGGTGTCCTGGCGTTTCACTGCATCTGTATCTTTGGGGTAAATCCCCAGCAGTGCAATTGCTGGATCGTAGGGCAGGTCTATTTTTAACTCTTTGAGGAACCTCCACACAGTTTTCCAGAGTGGCTGTACCAGTTCACATTCCCACCAACAGTGCAAGAGGGTTCCCCTTTCTCCACATCCTCTCCAACATTTGTGGTTTCCCATCTTGTTAAATTTTCCCCATTCTCACTGGTGTGAGGTGGTATCTCATTGTGGTTTTGATTTGTATTTCTCTAATGGCCAGTGATGCAGAGCATTTTCTCATGTGCTTGTTGGCCATGTCTATGTCTTCCTCTGTGAGATTTCTGTTCATGTCTTTTGCCCATTTCATGATTGGATTGTTTGTTTCTTTGCTGTTGAGTTTAATAAGTTCTTTACAGATCTTGGATACTAGTCCTTTATCTGATACATCATTTGCTCAGTTCTTTTGCTTTGAAGATTTTATTTCCTAGAATGTCTCTTTTTTAAGCCTAGTTAGCAGAGTCTTCACATTGAACAACTTCAGGGGGCATTACCCTCCTAGACTACACTGTGATTTACATCTCCATGTCATCACATGTTACACGTGAATGGTGATTCCTGGGGTTGTGAAGCTCTGTCATCCCGTGCGGTTGAGTCACTTCAGGGTGGAATAATTATCAGTCATTCACATGATATCACATCATACAGAGGGGCACAGAGCAGAAGGGGAATCAACTTTCTTATTGCATCACCTAGACCTCTTAAATAATTCCTGAACTTGCTTAAACAAAGCCTGGGTATTGAGAATATTTATTTGTCTCCAAAGGGTTCAGAGGCTCAATTATAATAAATTCTTTTAATATTGAATTAATTTCTCCCAAGCAATATTTATGGTGATCAAGACATATTTTAAAAACTCCTTATAGGTTCACATATCGGTAGGTATTTGTATGTTCATTATGTAGCATCCTTTTAATTTTAAGAATCTGAAAAGTACAGGAACAAAAAACTGGTTAGAAGAGGACACAATATATAAAAATGAGGCATTCCTCCCTCTGTAGGAATTTGATAGGATAGCAGTGAAGCCTATTTCCTTAAGTACAGGATACATAGGAGTCATAATAAAATGGTTGATAGTGAAATTCTCACTGGCAGTAGCCACACACTCACAGAGTCCCCTTTTTTACTCTGATTGGAACTGAGTCTTAGAGGCTTCACTACTAGTAGTAAAACTTCTTGTGTGCTTTTGACATTCTAAGACCAATTCTACTTTACTCCATGGACAATGGCCCATATGTCCAACTAAAAAAAATAAGTCAGTTATGTGATTGTTTTCCTTTTTCTATTCTAGCACATTTTAAATAGCATGTTTGATGATTTAACAACTTCTAGATAGTCTAGATACAAATTATTTAAACAGATGACAATAATGAAGTGGCTAGTCAATTGTTTACATATATAAAATAATACTATGAAGAGTATTAAGCTCTCTGACAAATGTTAAGAATAGCATCATGAACCCCTGGGTATCCCCTACTGAGCTTTATCAAATCCTAATATTTTTCTTTCATTGTTTGAGATCTTTTCTAAAAGAAAATAATACAACAGCACATTAAAAGGATCATACATCATGATCAAGTGATATTTTCACTGAGATGCAAAAACAATCCAACATATACAAATCAATAAATGTGTTATGCCACATTAACACAATTAAAGATTTAAAAAAAATAGGTGAAACTGATGAAGGGGATTAAGAATACACTTACTGTGATAAACAATGAGTAATGTACAGAATTGTTGAATCACTATATTATACACTTGAAACTAATATATTACTGTATGTTAATTGTACTGAAATTAACCATTTTAAAAAATAATTACTTTTTTTAAAAAAAGAAAAAGAAATCCCATGATGCAGAAAAAGCATTTAGCACCCTTCCATGTTAAAAATGCTTAATAAAGTATGTATAGAAGAATGTACCTCAACATAATAAAGGCCATACATGACAAGACCATGGCTAACATCATGCATAATGGTGAAAATTTGAAAGCTTTCCCTTAAAGATCAAAAGAAGACAAGGATGCTCACTATTGCCACTTCTATTTAATATAGCACTGGAAGTCCTAACCAGAGCAATTAGGCAAGAAAAGGAAATAAAAGAAATTCAAATTGGAAAGGAAAAAGCACGATTCTATTTCCAAATGGCATGATCCTATACGTAGAAAATTCTTTCCACAGAAAAAAAAATATATAACTAAAAAAAAATCAGTTAAGTAACAAGATACAGAATCAACAAAAACAAAAAATTAATTGTGCTTCTCTACACTAATAATGAGCCATTCAAAAAGAAAATTAAGAAGACAATCCCATTTTCAATAGCATCAACAAGAACAAAATACTTAGGAATAAGTTTAACCAAAGTGGTGAACGATCTGTACACTGAAAACTACAAAACATTGGCAAATGAGATTAAAAGAAATACTAATAAATATAAAGACATCCCATGTTCATGGATTGGAAGACTTAATATTGTTAAAATATACACCTTAATATATATACAAAGAGATCTACAGACTCAAAGCAATTTCCAATAAAATCCCAACAGCAATGTTTACAGACATAGAAAAAAAAAACCCTAAAATTCATATGAAACTACAAAGACCAGAATAGCTAAAGAGATCTAGAGAAAGAACAAAGATGGAGGCATCACACTTCCTGATTTCAAAATGTATTATAAACCTACACTATGGTACTGGCATAAAGATAGGCATATCAATCAAAGGAAGAGAATAGAGAACCCAGAAATAAACCCATACATACTTAGTCAACTAATCTTTGATAAGGGTACCAAGAACACACAATAGAAAAAGGACTGTCTCTCCAACAAATGATATTGGGAAAACTGAATATCCATATGCAAAAAAATGAAACTGGACCCCTACCTTATACCATACACAAAAATTAAACTCAAAATAGATTAAAGACTTAAATATACCTGGTGTTATATATACCCGGTGTTATACCTGAAATTATAAAATTCCTAGAAGAAAACATAGGGGAAAGTCTTTTTCACACTAGTCTTGGCAATAACTTCTTCAATATGACACCCAAACCACAGGCAACGAAAACAAAAATAGGGAAGTGGGACTGTATCATCCTGAAAAGTTTCTACATACCAGAAGTAACAATCAACAGAATTAAAAGGCAATCTATGAAATGGAAGAAAATATTTGCAAACCATCTATCTGCTAAGTGGTTAATTTCCAAAATCCATATGGAACTCCTAGAACTTACTAGGGAAAAAATCAAATAGTCAGATTTTAAAAATGGGCAAAAGACTCAAACAGACATTTCTCCAAAGAAGACATAAAAATATTCAACAGATATATGAAAAGTACTCAACAGCACTAAGTATTAGGGAATTGCAAGTCAAAACTACAATAAGATATCACCTCACATCTGTTAGGATGGCTACTGGTTTTTTTTTTTTTTTAGATTTATTTATTTGAGAGAGAGAGAGAGAGAGAGAGAGCTCTTGTGCACAAGGGAGATGTACAGAGGGAGAGGAAGGAGAGAATCTCAAGCAGACTCCATGCTGAGCAGAAAGCCTGATGTCAGGCTCGATCTCATGACCCTGAGGTCATGACCAGAGCTGAAATCAAGAGTCAGACACTTCACTGAACGCTTAACTGACTAATTCACCTAGTCATCCCAGGGTGGCTACCATTTTTAAAAAGAGAGATGACAAGTATTGGTGAGGTTGTGGAGAAATTGGGACCTTTGTATGCTGTTAGTAGAAATGTAAAATGGTTCAGCTGCTCTAGAAAGCATCTCAAAGATTTCTTTAAAAATTAAAAAATAGAACTACCATATGGTCTACCAATCCCACTTCTGCTTAACATATCCAAAGAATTGAAATCAGGATCTCAAAGAGATAACTGCACTGCCTTGTTCACTGTAGCACCATTCACAATAGCCAAGATACAGAAAAAAAATCCACGTGTCCATCAACAGATGATCCAATAAAGAACATGTGGTGTATACATACAATGAAATATTATTCAGCCTTAAAAAAAAGAAGGAAATTCTGCCATTTGTAACAACATAGATGAACCTGGAGGACATAATACTAAGTGAAAAAAGCTAGTCACAGAAGGATAAATACTGCATGATTTCACTTATTGAGGTATCTAAACAGTCAAACTCACAGAAGCAGATAATAGAATGGGGAATGTCAGGGGTGGAGGGGGAAACAGGGAGTTTAATGGGTATGAAGTTTCAGTTATGCTAGGTGAATAAATGCTAGAGACCCGTCCTACAACATAAAGCTGATAGTTAACAATACAGTATTGTGCACTTCAAACTTTGTCAAGAGGATACACATTGTGTTAAGTGTTCACACACACACACACACACACACACACACAAAAGAGGCGAAAAACACAGAGAAATTCTAGACAGTGCTGGATGTATCTGTTACCAAGACTCTGGCAATAGTGTCATGAGTGTTTGGATCCCAACAAGCCATACACATTGAATAAGTGCGTGGATATCAAGGATATCAAGGATACCTTGAAAAAGCTGGTTTAAAAGGGAAGCAAAACAGTACTCTATTACCGTTTTTATGAGTTAATAAGACGAAACCAGGGCTGCCTTAATACCCTATGGAAGCCTCACATGGCTTAGGCTACTGAGAGCCCAGGTAAAGCCCCCCACAAATCTAAATGGACACTGTTCAGCCATTTAATTAACTGCGTGTCCCTGTAGCAGAACACAGCTGGATTGCTCCTCAACAGAAAAGGGGAAAAAAATCCACAATTGGTTCTATGGACACTTAGTGACATGGAGTGTACTAAGGGCAACACTGTCCAGGTTTGAACATTTTCATCCCACAGTGAAGTCTGATATCCAGTGTTCGATGATTGTGGCAGGGAAGGAAGTGGGAATGAAGACCAAAACCCCTAATAGGACAGACTTGTGCCTAACATCCTCTTTGGGCTTGTTGGAAGTTCACTCTCCCGGTGTGGGGTGGGGCAAGTGGACAAGACCTCTCTTTGCTTTACACACACAGGTGAAGTGCTGACAGCAGCCGAGCCCACCGCAGAGCCTGCTACACTTCCTGTGACAACTACTCCAGCAGGTCGGTTGTCATTTGCTCTACAGGGACTAGAGGAAGGGCACCGTGTACCAAACACTGGGCTGGCCCCTTCCCAGACCCGATGCCATGCCAAGGGCTGACCACAGCCTTGGGAGGTCTCCTTGCCTGCATAGGAGCAGAGCCAGGAACTGACATTAGTGTTTGACTGTGACCTTCAAGTTGGGTTGGTGTTTGAACCTTGGTCTTTCTGAAGTTGAGATAAGGGGACGTCCCAATTACTGGAGATGCTTCTGTTTGTCCCCACTGACAGGTGATGGATTATTTGCAGCCATAGTCACATCAGAGCCTGCAGCCCTGCTTTCCACCCCTACGCCACCGACAGGTAAGTCCTTGGGAAAATGGGGGAAAGAGAAATGTTTGTGGAACAACCAAAATGTGATAAAACAGAGGATCAGATGTGTTCATAGAACTGACAGTTCATTGAACGCTCACAACAATCTACCAGGGTTATTCTCCTCACAACTCTCATTGTTTCGTGAAATGAGACACAGAAAGGATCATTTCCTAGCGTCGTCCATCTACACCATGATGATGTTAAGATCTGGGCACGTATCAGCCTAACTCCAAACCTATGTGACTACTAGCATTTTGGGTCAAGGAACAGTATGTCCAAAACTGTCTCTGCACTACTGGGAAGACAACATTCTCACAAGTCTAATTGCTGTGGTGGAGGCACATTAAGACCATAGCCAGGAAACTGGGGACTCAACCGTAGGTCATGACTTACTCTGTAGTTTTTAGTACAAAATTCCTAATGGGAAATCTTTCCAATTTATATTTTCCAGTGTGACAGTTAGGCAAAATGTATCCCTTTAGTATACCTAGCACTCTGTATCAGGAATGAGCCCCGATCTGTTCCTTCCTTCCTCACCCTGGTGGACTTGCCTGCACATCTGTGTTACAAAGAGGAAAACCCCATTGTGCCATTTTGGCATCTGAAGATTGGTGTAGCCATTCTGATGTCTTCTAAAAGGGCATCATGCAGCAGTTACACATGACCTCCTCTGTTTCAGACCCCGGCTTGAGCTGCTTCTTGACATCCCTGGGGTCCTTAGACACTTTTGCCTTCAGGGACCCCTTTCTCCATAAATATATATACATTTAGTTATATTTTATGACTGCATTGGTATTAAGACAAGTGGAAAGCAGACTATATTGTAGTCCTCTTTTTTTCCTAATTTTAAGAGAAATTAAGATATTTTGGGGGCCTTTAAAAGTCACCTGGGCCCAGGCAGTGTGCCCACCATATCTGATGGTTGAGTCTGTTTACTCCTCTGGGTTGTTCTGAATAACTAGCATGTCTCAGTCCACACCATAACCCCCCAAGGCCATTTGGGGGAGAGGGAGGATGTGACACTTTTGCCCACCATAAGGCTGTTTCAAATCAGAGGTGGGGGTAGATTTTGACTTACTTTACAGCTTGGGGCGGGGGGGCATGCAGAATTGATTAACTGTGGTGAGAGCTGTTCCAAGGCCACATTCTCAGAGTTGGGATCTCAGGAAGCCAGGCTGCCTGTTAGCAGCGATGGCTCACAGCAAGTCGGTCCATTTTTGGACCAAAGTAGCTCACTAGAGCCTTGCTGAAAAGAGAGGTTCATCTTTTGGGGAACAGTGCACACAGTTCCTGGTGGGACTCAGTTAAGAATAGTAGGTAGAGGAGTCTGAGTGGCCCAGTTGGTTAAGCCTCCGACTCTTGGTTTCTGCTCAGGTCACGATCTCATGGTGCTTGGATGGAGCCCTGCATCAGGCTCTGTGCTCAGCGTAGAGTCTGCCAGAGATTCTTGTTGCCTCCCCCTCTGCTCCTCCCCTCGCTTACTTGCTCTCTCTCTAAATAAATAAAATCTTAAAATATATATATAGTAGGTAATAGCCACACTTTGGTGTTTCCATGCTTTTCCAGCATGATAGCAGGAGTGGGGGGTGGGGGAGGGTGTCCACCGAGCAAATATTGACAGCCCAGGAGAACTAGGACTTGTAGGGGAGCTTGACTTACAACCTCTTTGCAGGCTTCCTTACCTTACCTTCTGAGCATAGTCTCCTTGTGATTATGCTAACAGTGCACATTTTCACTGCAATTTCACTCACATGTATATGCTAACTGATCACAAAAGAACCTGTATATTAGAGAAATATTACTACTTATATTATTTGTATTATTTTGTATTGTACTGTATTGTGCTGTATTATGTCTCTACTCCTGTTTTGTAAGCTAGAGAACCTCATACAGTGAAAAACAGACCATGAAACTCTTTAAGAAATCCAACAAGGCAGTGAATTCTGCTTTTTATCTCTTCCGTATAGGGAACTGGGACGTGTTGAAGATCACTGAGGGCTTAACAGAGAAACCCATCGTTTTTTGTAGAACATTCTAGAATGCAGAATGTCAATATCTTAGCCAGGGCAACAAATAAAACGACTGTCAGAATTGCAGACCCTTTCCCAGACAGAAATAACCTCACAGATTATTTCTCCTTTATTAAAATTTGATCTGCAGGGCGACTGGGTGGCTTAGTTGGTTGAGTGTCTGCCTTCGGCTCAGGTCATGATCTCAGGGTCCTGGGATTGAGCCCCATATTATGCTCCCTGCTCAGCGAAAAGCCTGCTTCTCCCTCTGCCTCTGTTGCTCCCCCTGCTGTGCTCTTTCATGTGCTCTCTCTCTCTCTCTCAAATAAATAAAATCTTTAAAAAAAAAATTCTTTTGTGAAGAGCACCATGATGAAGCAAAATAGTATCTATTTCTCCGTATCTAAGTGAAATGAAGGACTTTTTCTTCCTTCTTTCCTTGCTGAAATCTTTCTCCTAGGCAGCAGTGAGGAGCTATTAGAATCTCTCTGTTAGCAGTGAGGGAAAACAACAAGTATCAGTAACTCCACACTTACAATAAGAATCAGAAAACAAAAGAAACTAAGTTGATAGAAGGATCGGGGCATATATGCTTTACATCTACAGAAACTCATCTCTAATAAATTAAAATTTATTATAAAAATTCCATCGGATGAAAAACCATTACGGCTTAATAAATTCTTAACATTACATGGGCAGCAACCCCCTCCAAAAATATAGTATCTTTCTTTTAAGTATAAGAAATGATTTTCTTTCCTTTTTACTCAGTTGCTTCTGGTTTGGTGTTTTGGTATTTCCATTTTTACCTTAACTACTGAATTAGTACCTCTAGGTTAGCCTACAATTAGATGTATAGTAATAGAATTTTTAGAATATAGGTTGGTACGTTATATCCTGCATATATTTTCATGATTAAATGTTTCAAAATAAAAGGCATCTTATTACTAAAGACAAGAACAGGAAAAAAAGAGCATTAGTCATCATTTCTAAGAAAAATTTTACTTTGATTATGTTATTAGGATATGTCAGTGTTTCCTAAAATGCACTGTGTGGAGTCTGAATTCTGGATAGTAACACTGACACAGATCCAAACCAGGGTTCTGATTCTGAAGATCAGAAGCTTCTGTCGAACTGATGGGATGAGTTTTCACTTTCATTGTAGTTTTAACTCAGTACATCTAAGGATTTTACTCTGAGAATTAACTTGAGGGTTTCCAAAAGGGGTTAAGTATCCACCATTTTCCCCAATTATCTGACCAGGGAATAGTTTTATTTTTCAGAAGGCAGCTCTTAAGACTAGTATTTGGCCTAAAATATATTAGGGAAAGGTTGAGTTCTAAATTACTGAATCCCTACATGTGCTACTATGAATAACTCTAAACAAATTTGGGTGAAAAAAAATTTGCCTTCTAGACTATTAAAACAGAAGCACATTTGTAAAATGAGGCCCAGGTAATGCTGCAATATAACTGGGCTCTTCCCTCCCTCCCTCCCTCCTTTCTTCCTCCCTCCCCACTCCCCTCGCTCCCTACCCACCTCATCTTCCCTCCCTCCCTCCCTCCCTCCCTCCCTCCTTTCTTCCTCCCTCCCCACTCCCCTCGCTCCCTACCCACCTCATCTTCCCTCTGTCCCTCCCTCCTTCCTTCCATCACGGTGTTCTGTGCACATGCATTAACAATTACACAGTGCTAACAGGCTTACTGTCACGCGGCCTTCCTTCTCCAACTCCACCCTCTACCTTGGTTCTATACCGACAAAATATTAATCTAATTCTTTTGGGAGTTCTCTCCAGGTTTTGTTTAAATCTCACTAAGATTTCTTGCAAGGACTGTGGAACCAAATTTCCTAATTTTAAACACCGGTTCCCCCGAACTGTGTGATCTTGGGGACATTACTCAACTGCTTTGTGCCTTAATTTCCTTGCCCACAATATGGGCATTATAATAGAATATATTAGTATGTAATACATCTATGAGTGTGTGTATAGGCATGTATAAACACACTATTATTTATATATACACATCTACATACATTCATAGATACATAGATGTGGTTTGAGGACTATGGTGGAGGTTAAAGGAGCTGGTCAGTTACTTAGTACTGGGTGCGAGGAAGTCAATATTAATGTTAGCCTTATCATAACTGTCATCATCACTGTTGCCATTAAATATTTGCTTTTTGCTAAGGTGAGAGAGAGAACTGGCCTAAAGACATTTACACACGTTGAGAGTGGCTTTCAGACGTCAGCATGCCCATGAGGCCTGGCCTTTCTCCCAGGGTGGTGGCCAGGTCCCAGGAGTGAGTCCCTGGAGGAGACAGAGCACAAGTGCATGGCATTTCTCTCACCCTGGCTCAAAAATGTTTAGTGTCACTTGTGCCGTACACCATTGGTCAAGAAAGTTGCAAAGGCCCAACCAGGTTTGAAGGGATGATGCAGAAAGTCCTCCTTGGAGACCTGGGATCAAGTCCCACATCAGGCTCCCTGCATGGAGCCTGCTACTTCCTCTGCCTGTGTCTCTGCCTCTCTCTCTCTCTCTCTCTCTCTCTCTCTCTCTGTGTCTCTCATGAATAAATAAATAAAATCTTAAAAAAAAGAAAAAAAAAGAAAAAGAAAAAAGAAAGTCCTCCTTGGGACATGGGACTGTCAAGATTCCAGAAGGGTTTGAGGAACTAGAGATATTTTGTAGACATCTTTCAAAAATGCAATTGACCATGATCCCCTTTGTTTACCAGCACCTCGCTCCTACATTGGTTGACATCCTATTCCTCCAAACACATCACCCACGAGGTTCCTCTGGGGTGAGTCTGCTCACTTCTAGCGGGTAGCCACCCTCACCTAGCCCACAATAGCCCAAGTTAATGCTCAGCAAACATCCTCTCAACCCCACTCTGTTTAGTTTCTAAAAAGAATGTGCTGAAATTCTCCATCGGCTCTTACTATCCATCTCATCTTCTCTGTATTTTCAGATCACAACATTTTCATGCCTTTTGCATGCTTGGGGAAGGAGAGGAGATGAACTTATCTAATCAAATCATGTTGCAGTTGAAGTCCTCACAGGTTTCCATCCTATGTGAACTTGCACTTCCCTTCATTCCTGTCTGGGGCCAGCCCTCTTCTATCATGATCAACCTGCAGCAAAGGTCTTCATGTTTCAAAGCCAGACCTTCATGAAATAATCTCCCAAAGTAGAGGATGTGTCCATCACTGATAACACTATTAGATTCCTAGAGATATTCCTCATTATTTCCCCTGAGAGTGCAATGTGTGTGGTTTTTCCATCCTTTCACTGGTTGTAAATCCTGAGTGGTGAACTCTGTCCAGTTTCGCACCTAATAGGCATTAGGTGAACATTCTATGGTTAAAAGTACAACCATGCTGGCTGCAAAGAAATGTCTCTAGTGCTAAAAAGAGTGTTCTGTAATATCCAGATACACCACCCTGGTCAACTTCCACAGTTGAGAAGACTCTTGTCAGCTGTCCACCAAGGGATGGTCATCATAGGGCCCCCATCCATATGACCCTCAGGTCAAGGGTACCCTGAGTTCTTTTGCTGTAGGTGGGATGGGAGGGACATGTGTACAGCTGAGAACCAGGGCCTCTGGCTTTCCCCTCTAGAAGCCCGATGCTGCTGTTTCCTGGGATCTTCTAGCCCCTTCAGGCACTTCCAGGAAGAAAAAATTGCAGCCTTGATGTGCTAAGACCCTAGAGCTCTCTCTCTGTCCAACGCAGAGGAACTATGATATCAGTAGTCCATCAGACCACCACTGTAAAAGGATCAAGGCAAAATGCTGACACAAAGGTCAATCTCAGAATTTCCCATTGTTCTGTGTCTCCCCAGGAGCCTCTATGGCTGTGAGGCTGGTGAATGGCACAGGAAGGTGCTCAGGCCGAGTGGAGGTTCTCATCCAGGGCACATGGGGGACCGTGTGTGATGACTTCTGGGACCTGGCTGAGGCCACAGTCGTGTGCCGCCAGCTTCAGTGTGGCCAGGCCAGGGAGGCCCCCACGGGTGCCCACTTTGGGGCAGGCTCTGGGAAGATTATGCTGGATGACGTGCAGTGTGTGGGCAGTGAGAGCCACTTGGGGCAGTGTGTGCACAGCGGTGAGGCCAGGCACAACTGCGGGCACCTGGAGGACGCCGGCGTCATCTGTGCAGGTGAGAGGCTGTCAGTACCCATCTGGGGACTATCTCCTCCCTATCTCCTCATGTCTCATTCCTCCACCCACACAAGATAGAATAGCCTAGAAATGTCAGTGGATTGAGGCAGGCAACTGGTGTTGTCTACATCCCTTCAAAGTTATGCACCAGCCTGCCCCCCTTGACTGCAAAGATCATTGAGTATGGCTCATGACGGCTGATCCAGGCTCAGAAGTGGCCTCTTTGGTTTGAAAATTCAGGCTGAACTTCAATTCAGCCAAATCAGAGTATGTGGCATAAAAACCCAAATTCTTGCATTTGTGGAAAAAAAAGAATAAAAACAGAAGTTCAGGCTCAAAACAATAAATTCTTTTATTGTGTTTAACTGGCTGCATCTGAGAAAGAGCTGACCTTTGGTCACAAAACAGCTTTCCAGTTCACACAGTCCCCATCACTCAAATCCCTTATTTGTTTTATTCCCATGGCCCTTGGAAACTTCTGAGTTTGAGTTTGTGACCCCTGGGTGATGGGCCAAATTTGTCAGCTGATGTTTCCAGCTCTTCACATCTAACTAGGCCTGGTGACCTTCCCAAACCTATGTGTCCCGCTAGTTGACTCTCTGCACCACATAATCTTTCCCAATTCTGCCCCACTGGCAGCTGGAATAGTGTCCCTACAAATGACAGGCCCTGCCAGGCTGCACCTGGCCCGTCCTGAGCCACACCCCTCAACGCCTTAGGCCCCTGGGGAGACACCACCTTCTGAAGCTCCCCTGGGACACTCAGCATTTGCTACCTGGTCTCATGTCTCAAATCCCCAGGAAATACTAAGACCCTCAAAGGCAGGGTCTCTGCCTCTCTGTGCTTCCCAACGCTCCCTAAAACTAGGGCATTCCCAATAAAATCACTAAATTAGACGTGATAACAGGCATGATCTCTCTTTACATTGACAGGTGCTGATTCCACAGCTGCTTTGCCTACAGGTAGAACCCGTGTTACATTTGGCATCATCTACTAGACCTGGCGGGATGTGAGAAAGATCATGTGGTTTAGAGGCACATCCTGGTTTGATTCCCAGTTTCATGTATTCACTCATCTGTTCATTCAGCGGATATTGACTGAGTGTCCACTGCATGTTCCTCTGTGCCAATAACCACTGGGGCCAACAGCAATGATCAAACTCCCCCCACCCCACCCTGCCCAACTCTCTCCTTTCACAGGCCCTGCACCTTAATGGGAGGGGGCAGACATGGCATATGATCACCCTCAATTATGTGACCTCAGCCAGATTATATCATCTCTTGCTCCCATTTCATCTCAATTTCTCTTCCCAAGAGTAGGAATAATGTAGAGAATTGAATGTAACAGCGCCCAAAGACTCCTGGCACCTGAGAAGCACTCACGCAGCTCCTTCTTTTGGTCTAATGTGAACTAAGAGAGGCTGTGTGGAGACGTGCAAAGGGCCCCAAGCTGAAGGAATCTGATCCGGGCTGGTGTCTCTCCAGATAAATAACCTTGGCTCTCCCTCTCCAAATCATTAGAACAGGCACATTAGATTCCATGCTCCCTAAAATTCTATGTCTTTGATGTTCCATGACACACGGAGAGGATAAGCAGCCACGTGGATTGGCTGAATGAGGTGTAAACCACTGTGGAAAGCCAGAGGCTGTCTTTGAAGGACAGAGATGTAGATCTTGTACTAGAAATTGAGGGATGCTTTCCCACCTAACATTTTACCATGAGAATTTTCAAATACACAGCAGTTTGAAGGATTTAACAATGAGCTGCTACCTACCTAGATCCCATGCTAAATTTATCAGTCCTTCTATCATCCCTTTACTCATCCAACAACTCATCATATTTTTATTAATGTTTGATTTATGTACTTAAGACTCACTCATTTTCAGGTCCAATTTGATGGATTTTGGTAATTGTGTGCCACCGTATAATCACCACCGTAGTTAAGATATAAAACAGTTCCCTTACCCTCAAAGGTTTCCTCATGCATTTTGGGGTTGATGCTCTCCTCCCTCCCGCACACTCCACTTCCATGATCTGCTGTGTGAATTTCCTTGCTTTGTTCAGGTGACGTCATGACACACCTGGGGAGAGGGCAGCAAAGAGAGAGATGATGGCCGACCAAAGGCCTCTCCTACAGCAGGCCACATGGAGCAAATTGTCCATGAGCTTTGCTTTTCTGATGGCCACGTAGTGCATATTCATTTGTCAATGAGTAATAATACCGTGCTCTGTCCTAAATGAAGATCTTGGAGCTATGAGAGCGCTGGCTTTGGAAAGTAGTGTCATGGTTATTCCTGGTCAATCCAGGAGGCAGGTGATCCCTTGAAGTAACTGTACCTTCTCCCGATTTTCTGACTGCTCCCCAATGACTATCTTCCTTTTAACTCACCAATAGCCTATAAGACCCTACTTCCCACATCCTTGGTGATATCAGCAGCTCAACAACCACCTTCTTCTGTACCTCCAGGTAAGCCTGTTTCTTTTTATGTCTTCTGAACAACTTTGTTCACTCAATAATGAATGAGTGAATGAATATGTGTCACTAAGGATATATAATGTCACCAGGGTTGTATGTAGCAATAAATAGAGCCAACCCTCAAATAGGCTAAGTCCATGGGGGGAGGAACCTATTACAAAGAAGTGTGGTGAATGCTCTGATGGGGGATCTCAGGGTGCTATAGGTGCCCAGAAGAGGGTCTCCATCCAGATCTGAGGGATCTGGGAGGGACCTGAAGGGTGAGGGAGCCATGGATTATTCCAGGCAGGGGAGAAACCAGACAGACTCCCTGTGGGCTACAGGGTGGGAGACATTAACATTTGTTCCAAATTAGGACATAGGGCTGGTCAATAAGCATAGAGAATTAGAGAACAGTGAGGTGGCTCTTTGAGAGGGTTTTCTACGGTGAGCAGGGATTAGTAATATTTCAGGATATTTGGCCTTGTGTTAGGTTTTTTTTTTCTTTTATGAATTGGATTTTGTCTGAGGTCAGATAAGATGGGAGTAAAATATTGGACCCATGAGTCTCTTAATCTAGCTGTACAGTCAAAAGATTCAGGGAGGAGACAGAGGAACCATTATGACCGCCTGGGGTCTGAGCAGCTCTGGTACAATTGTGCCTGGCGTGTGCCATAGCTCCTGGCCATTGGCTGTGGCTTTGGGGGGATGGCGATTACCAAAGGTGCCATTGTTGGTTCTGTGAGGTCCAATCACCTGAATTCACACTCCACATCTTTCTTTTTAATTTTTTTATGTTAACATTTTTTAATATATCTGTCCAATCTCTCTTCTTGGCATCTAATTTTTTTATTGAGGTATAATGGACATATAACATTATATTAGTTTCAGGACTACGACATAATGATTCCATATTTGTATATATTTCAAAAATGATCACCACAAAAAAATAACCTAACTAAGAAGAGGGTATGGGTAAACAAGGGTATAAATTATCTTTTGCCATGTAAAGCCATCCCAAAGCACAGAGGCTTAAGATGACTACCATCTATCCTTGCTTACTAGTCTAGGGGCCAGCTGGGTAGTCCTGCCACTCTGGGATCGGCTTGGCTGGTCTTGGCTGACTCTGCTGGGCTTGCTCATGCATCTGTGGCTAGCAGGCAGGTCAGCTAAAGGCTGTCTGGCCTAGGAAGGCCTCCCTCACATGTCTTACAGTTCCATAGCTGTTATCTGAGGAGACAGAATGATGAGGTCATGCTCTTTCCTCACCCACAGACCAGCTCAAGCTTCTTCATGTCATTCCCTCAGTGTTCCCAAGGAATGAACTGAAACCTCTCAAACCTCTTGAGGTCTCAGCTCCCCATGAGTGCACCATTACTTCTGCCACATTCTACCATCCAAAGCAAATCATAGGCTACCCACTTAGAATCAAGGAGTAGGAAAATAAGCTCAACATCCTGATAGGCAGAGCAGCCACGTCACACCATAAAGAGTGAAGATGTTAGGAAGAGAAGCGCTGTGATCATTCTTGTAAACACTGTACCCCGGGCAAGCAGTCTTAAATAGAGTGTGGATAAGGAAGACATTACTTCTTAAAGCTGACATTTCTGGAGAATGGCATGGGAGCTCACATGATGCATGAAGGGTGTGAATAGCAAAGTCATGGAAAATAAGAAAACATAGGTTGGGTAGCATGTAGTCTAGTCATCGAAAGGCAGAGTGAGTGGCCATCACCCCTTGACCCACGGTTCTTCCCCAGGAGGCTGGGCCCCTGTGCGGCTGGTAGGTAGCCACGGGAGGTGCGCCGGCCGCGTGGAGCTCTTCTATCAGGGAGTCTGGGGGACCGTGTGTGATGACCTCTGGGACCTGCCAGAAGCAAACATCATCTGCAGGCAGCTGGGATGTGGCTGGGCCATTTCAGCCCCGGGTGAGGCCCACTTCGGGGAAGGCTCTGGGAACATCCTCCTTGACAATGTGCACTGCAGGGGAGATGAACAGCACCTGGAGGAGTGCTCCCACATCGGCTGGTTTTCCCACAACTGTGGACACACAGAAGATGCAGGTGTGATCTGTTCAGGTAAAGCCCTGCTCCCCTCCCAGGCAGAGTCCAGCCTTGGCTGTTTCTGGGAGAAGACCTTTCAAAAGACAGTAGAAATCTAGCTATTGAAAAGGAACCAGTACATTATTTGCTCACAACAGATATTTTAATCCCTTATGCTTACAGATGCTGAATACTCAACAGTCTCACTCTCAGGTAAGGAAGGCAATATTTACATATGCGGTTTCTCAAAACCTTGGGGAAGAAGTTCTGCTGGAAGTTGGATGTGTCATCCTCTGGGCCAGTAGAGTGACTGGGACATGTGGAGTCACCTGTCTGTCCAGTGGGAGAAATGGATAGTACCTTAAAATTGGTTTGACCCAGCTTCACTTTTCTCTCCTATTTTACACACAGGAAGCAGATTATAAATTTCTCAGACTTCTGTATAGCACTTTCAGTTTGTCAGCTCTGAGGGTTACAAGGCCATGGCAATGATATGGGTAGGGGGTGGTTAAAACATAAGAGGTGGTTAAGGACACTTCCTGCCCCAGGGAGGATTGCCGGTGGGCTGGACCTGGCCAAAGTCAAGGTGACCCAATTCCATTCCCACCCTCTGCCTTGTTCCTGGTGCCTACAGAGCCTCTTTTGCTGTCCTTTCCCCCACATGTTCTCAATGCCAGCATCCAGAGTTTTCCATGCCTCTCTCCTTCATCAAACCATTAGGTTCCCTGAGACCCTACCCTTGGCTGGCTTTTGGTCAGAAAGTGAGTTATGAATAAAGCTGAGTAGAAAAGGTCTGATATAGCTTCAGGCAATACCCTCCTGGGTCGTCAACTCTAGTAAGTGGAAATGGATTAGACCCAGGGAAAGGACTCCAGTGGAAGGTTCTGGGCCAGGTGTCTCTGGTAGGAGATATTCAGGGGGCATGAAGGAGGATCCACAGCATCCTTAGGTCCTGGATCCCCATCTCTGAGGAGCACCAGGTCAAAGGAAGGGGTCAGTTGGTGCCTCTTCCTATTCTTACCTCAAAGTCTCATAGCTCCCAGCCCTTGGGTCACTAGAATTGGCTACAGATGCCAGAATTTCATGTCTTTAGTGTTCTCAAACCCCAAAATTTAAAATATCTCACTTGTGTATATGACAATTTATCAATTGTCATAATTGATAATTTATCAAAATCTAAGAAGGACCTAGATCAGTGCTTCTTCCACCCCACACATTAACTTCCCCTACATACTCTGGCCTTGCCCCCAGAGATGACTCAGCAGTTCTGGGGGGGCCCCCCACACTGTATTTGTTATAAGCTCCCCAGGGAATCATGTTCAGCTCACGGGGAACTCAGTGCCAGCTGACGAGCCATATGCCTTTGTGTGTTTGACAGATCGCCCACTGGATGTCATAGCACCAAAAATGGCTGCAGGTGAGACTTTGGTGTCTCTGGTTGCTCTGACCACCATCTTCTAGCTCAAGCCCTGAAGTGATTCTCCAAGGAAGTTGAGCAACATACTACTGCCCTGTCTGGATAATCCCCTTGAACCCATGTTCTAAGTGAAGAGTCCAATAATGAAGGCAGATAAATTGATGGTTCCAGTTCATTTCTAGGTAGTCAAAGAAGGCAGTCCAAATAATCAAGTGGTGCCAGCCTGCTTGGTCTCCAGCATGAACCCTCCATGTGAAGGACAGGCATGTGGCTCTTAACACAGCCGTGTCGCTAGGGCACTCCCCAAAAGCATCATTTCAGAGGGCCGCTGTCATAATAACCATGTTGTTCTTCTCCACCCTTTTCCCTTCTCTGACAATCTCTGTCTTCCTTGTTCACCCCTTCCTTGCATCTTCCATTTTCCTCCCCTGTATTTGCCTGTATCTTGGGCTTCCAGAAGCTCCACTAAACTTTTCTTAGCACCACTTGGAGATAAAGGGCTAAAATAATACTGATGGCTGGAGAGCCTGGCTGGTCCTTCTACGGAAGAGCCACAGGTGGATGACTGCAGCCAATCGAGTGTAGGTCTGATTCTCACACAGCCAGAGAGTCTGATGGAGAAAGCCATTGCCACAGGAGTTACCTTTAATTTTGTACTGAATAGTGGACAGATAGACAAGTAGATGGGAAAACAAGTGGACGGGTGGTAAACAGGCAGATACAGAATGATGTCAGTGTTGGAGGAGTAAATGATTCAGGGCAAGTTCTCTCCACTTAGTGGTGGATTTTTAATAGTGTAATTTTAACACATTGTAACAGATGGCAGATGGAACATCGCCATCTTCATACATAGAGGCTTCACATAGACTCACCTTTCTTGGGAAAATGAAGCCATTTACTCATTACTACTGGTGACCTGACGAAAATCAAAGCTACAGAACCCACCACTAGGGAGTAACAACCAGAAGGAAAGATTCTGGGTGAAACTGGATAGCTGGTCCGCCCAGCATGGCCACGTCAGAGGTAGAACTCTCAAAACAAGTGAGAGATGTTCAAAATTCAGACACTTTCATGCCCTGATTTCCTAAGTATGCAAGACTTTTTAGACTGGTATATGCCTCTGATATGTCCTAAGACGTACCCACAAGGTAATGATCAAGGAGACCTTTTGGGGGAGGGAGAAAGTGTGAATTACAAAATTAGTGATCTGAACAATGAAAAAACTAAAATTGTAAAATATCTTTCTGCTTTTAGAGAAATCTAAGTGTGGCAGAGTTATTACCAACTCATCTGGAGCAATTAGGAATCCCCCGCGGAACGAAATGCATGACAACATAACCTGCGTGTGGCAAATCAAGGCCAATGCATCTGATCATATACTGCTGGCATTTCCGTATCTTAAGTGAGTCACAAAGACATGTCTTAAGTACACTTAAGTGTAGTGTAGAGCTCCAAGCATTTTCCCGAGTTTGATTCTCATAAGCAAAAGAATCCTTCACACTCTTTTTGATTCTGACTTTTGAAATAGTTGTAGACACACAAGAAATTAGAAAAATAAAACATAGAGTTCTACGTACCCTTCTCCCAGCTTCCCGCAATGGTGGCATCTTCTATAACTGTAGGGCAATATCAAACCAGGAAGTAATGCAATAATACACGAGGCCTCAGACCTTATGCTGTTTTCACCATTTTCCGCGTCCACGTGTGTGTGTGTGTGTGTGTGTGTGTGTGTGTGAGAGAGAGAGAGAGAGAGAGAGAGAGAGAGAGAGAGAGAGAGGGAGAGAGGGAGGGAGGGAGGGAGAGATTGAGAGAGAGAATATGTTTCAGTCTCTAGTTAAAGATGCAGATTCCAGGGGAAACCCCAGACCTAGTAAATCAAGAAATTTTAGGTTTTAATATTGTAAATAGTCAAGGTTGATGTCATTCACAAATGAATGTCGTATGGAAGTTAACTCCCAGGAGCAACCTAAATTATTTATTACTTTTGAATCAAAAGATGACAGAGTAGGCGGCTCATCAGGCCGAGGTGTGGAGATGGTCTTCTGACTCTAACACTAGGGGCATCTGGACAAAACCCCAGAACAAAGAATGAGAGCTGACCAATCAGATGACTTGCTCAAAGCAAGCTGGGTGGCACGCTTCCCTCGAGGCAGGGTGGCTGTGGAATTTGTAAGTAGGTCCTCTGGAGCCTGGAGCCATGTCCTGCAGAGAGGCTGGTGCCTGGCCAGGCCTTCGGCCCTGGGCTTCCAGGTCCCTGATGTCTCAGGCCTCAGCAGGGGTGCACCTGGTGCTTCCGCCTCTTCCCTCTTCCAGTTAAGATCCCAGCCCCTCCAGAAAAAGTGGGATAAAAGGAATCCATGCTATGCTTAAATGACTGACAGGCTTTTAATCTGTGCCCAGCTTCACTGTCATGAAAGAAAGGGTCTGCCTCAGAGCATACCTCTAAGACCCGCTAATGGGGCGGCTAAGAGGCAGCCCCTGGTCTTTGCTTCCGTAGCCTGGACTGCACCAATGAATATTTTGAAATCCTGGACGGCCCTCCATCCTCAGCAAAGTCCCTGGGGAAGACCTGCTCCGGGTCCTACCTCACCTACTCGTCCTCCTCCAGCTCATTGACCCTCGTGTACTTCCGAAGCTTCAACAACATAGGGAAAAACTTCATTGCTTATTATTATTCTGCACCCAAAGGTAAGGATGGTGGTTAAAAGCAGGGACTTTGGAGCTGCAGCTAGACTGCCTGCCTTGGGGCCAGTTAGAACCCCCGTCGCTTAATCTGTGACCTTGGACAACAGACCGGATCTCTCTGGGCCTCAAGCCATTCCCTGTATAATGGGGATAAGAGAAGCTTCCCTCATAGGCTTACCCAAAATGATATAAGCAAAGCCCTTGCATAGAGCTAACACGTTATGTGGTCAATATTTGGCAGAGTCACCACAGGCTTGGTTTCCCATAAACACCTCATTCCAGTCTGCCCATTAGGGTTCCACTTCTGGAGTTACCCCGAATCTAGTACTAGGTGGGTGTTTTAGGACCTGCAGAAGAAGAGGGTGTAGTCCCAGCCTAGGAGGGGCTCGTGCACAACCTGGACGGAGCTCAAAACAAACCCATGTGATGCAATTAGTAGACACATAAAATATACCAAATGAAGGCAAACAAATAGAATAGACCAGAATATACTAAGTTGACACATGCATGCATCTCAGCAAAAGACATTAGAAAAGAGAATCACATGGGCTATAAGCACGAAGGAAACATAGGAGGAAGCAGCCTTAGATTTGTCTTTAAGCCTGGCCAGGCTGTGAGTCAAGAAATAGGGAGGGGGCACAGCAGGTGAAGAAGCAGTGTGAGCGCAGAGATGGGGTGTGTAGGGCGTGTGGTGAGAAGGCAGAAGCTAAGCCAAGGATTTCTGATGAAGCACGAGTACTCAAGGCTGGGTAATCACAACAACAGTGATCAAAACAGCAAGAAACATTTACTCAATGCCTATTTTATGCCAGGCAACCCTGTAAGCACTTACATGTATTATCTCCCTTTATCTTCACACAAACCCATGCTACTTCCCCCTTAACGGATGGGGAAACTGAGGCAAGAGAGGTTCAGTAATTGTCCCATAGTGACCCAGGCATAGGTCCTGCACTATTTACCTCTAAGAGAAAAGAGGCTGTCTCACGGACCTCATGAGCAGTTCTAGCATCTGCCTTGGCCGAGATGTTGTTCAGACCAGTCTCCCGCCCTGTTAGCGAGCGCCAGGGCGACTCAGTGAGCATGCTCAGTGTCGCAAAGTGGATCAGAGAAAGTCACTGTCACTATGATTGCACAGGTACTGACGAGGCTCCCTTGTCATTGCAGAGGCCGGTTCCCGGATCCCACATCTAATCAGTGAGTCATGTTTAACGTTGCTACTTTATCTCCATTCCTCGTTCGTGTGTCTTCCTCTGTCCCCCCACCTAGTGCTTGGAGTGTCATAGTTTGATCTCAGTCTCATCTATTTCCTAATTTCCCACGTCGGTTCAGCTAGATGAGAGGTTCTTTCTGCACACGTTTTGCACCAGCATGATGCGTACTCACAGGGGAACCAAGTTACACATACCAACAGTTGGGTCTCTGTACCTTGATAATTGCCAATTTGATTTCTTAATTCCTCAATTTTATCAAAACCAGTGAGATACACCTAATCAAGCATCCCACACTTGGGGAAAATTAACAAAATAGAAGCATGTGGAAGAGATAGTTTTTTCCTTAGAAGGGCACCATGGGTGTTTGCATTTTGGCACAGAATGGCACAATTTAAATGTTATTGTATTTCCAGTGATTGGACAGAAGGGATTATTATTTCTGTTGGATCCCACACTTCTAGAACAACAAGACCACGTATAAACAGAGTTTAATTTGAGAGTTCATTTATTATAAAGATGCTAGGGAGAATGAGTCAACCAGAATCTTGGCGTTTAAGGGATACGGCTGTCCTGACCTTGTTTATCTGAAGGGTGTTATCTTGTATTCACAGCAATCCCAACAGCAACACCCAAGACAGTGACAGCAAGACCAGGTAAGCCCTGGGACGCATTCATTCATTTACCAACTATCCTTTCCTCTTGGTACCTGCATTTGTACCTGCTTTGGGGACAGGAACTAGACCAACTGAAAGTAGTTCATCAATTGGGAAAATGAGCCAATTGACTATGCAAATTTTTAGGACCATGCAAAACTCTTGGGATCCTTTGGCTCTAGCATCCCAGGGTGAGCAAAGTTCTTTTTTTTCTTTTTTTTTTTTTTTTTTTTTTTTGGTATTTTTCAGAGTCTTCTAAGTCTTCCAAGTGCTTTCTAGCAGGGTCCTAGCTTTATTTTATTTATTTATTTTTATTTTTTGGCCAATTCTGCACATAGATAACCTATATCTGCATCACTAACAGGCTTTTTCAAAGTGAATGGAGCATCAAAGCCATTCCAGAGGCAGTCAGATGGAAGAGCAGAGAAAAATAGTGAACTTTGGAATCAGGAGAGCTAAGCTTAGATCTGTTACTTCCCAGATGTGGGATTTGGGGTGACTCATTTCACTTCTCCAACTTTCAGTCTTCTTATGGATAAACTGGTATACTGGTACTCTTCTGCTTGCCTTCCAAGTTATTACGAAGGTGAAGATGAACACACACCTGCACATACACAAAAGCACTACAAAAAGCCACAAATCACTGTGAATATCATTTATGTTTTTCTGCATTTAGCCAAAATAGATCGGCACATACGTCTGGCCCAATAGATATTCAGTTAATGAATGTTTTAGGCTAAATGTTATTTTGACAATCTTAATTACATATTAGCCTCCAGCTGGGAGGTTGACTAGTTGACTGACTCTTTTAGCAAGTTCTCCATCCCAAATAGTAGTGTTGGGGTGGAGAGCTCACCCAACTCGTGGGAAATGTGCAGTGTCCCTTGAGAGCAATGATCACTGGGTCTCTACCTGCAGGGGACTGGCCAGAGCTGCGGCTGGTGGACGGCTCAGGTCGATGCTCAGGACGCGTCGAGGTCCTCCACCAGGGAGCCTGGGGTACTGTATGTGATGACCTCTGGGACCTGAACGAAGCCGAGGTCGTGTGCCGACAGCTGGGATGTGGACGAGCCGTGTCTGCCCTGGGGAAGGCCCACTTTGGCCCGGGCTCTGGAAACATCTTCCTGGACAACTTGCAGTGCTCCGGGGTAGAGCGCTACTTGGGCCAGTGTGCCCACTCGGGCTGGTCGGAACACAACTGTGGCCACCATGAGGATGCCAGCGTCATCTGCTCAGGTAGCCTTTCCTCCTTCAGATGCTCATTGCCACCGTCTTCAAGACTACTCTACTAGAATTCAGGGTTGGCCAGGGACAAAGACAGGGCCCTCAAACATGTGGCATTCCATTTTTGCTTTATCTCTTCTAATGTGGTCAAAAATACAAGATTTTAACTGCTAACCTCCCAGAATAAAACATTCCAATTTTCTAATTTGGTAGTAAGGTTGACCAAAGGTAGGCGTGCTTTACTGCAAACTGACATGTGCAAAGAACATGATTGATAAAGGAACCTTGAAGGAGTTTATCCAAGGTCTTTCATTTAGGGGCAGTGAGGAGATGTCAGAGCTGGACAGACTTGAGTCTGGATCCCAGAGCCGATGCTAACACTCAGACTGCATTTAGGCGACTCTTAAACTCCTAGAGCCTCAGTTTCCCTGGAAAACTAGAGTCTGATCACTCTCTTGCTGAAAGGATACAAACTCTTTTGTAAAGCACACCTGACAAAGGGGCTGTATGTTTGGCCATTTTTAGTACTACCTTCCTCACTCAATACCCCAAGGAAATCAGTGAAGTAAAATGGCTCATTTTTTTCTTTAGATTTTATTTACTTATTCATGAGAGACACAGACAGAGAGGCAGAGACACAGGCAGAGGGAGAAGCAGACTCCCTGCGGGGAGCCTGATGCGGGACTCGATCCCAGGACCCTGAGATCATGCCCTGAACCAAAATGTGCCCCAAATGGCTCATTTTAATCGTCTTATGACATTACAATTTTTTCAGATACTCTGGATTTATCCATGTGCAAAAATTAGCAAGGGGTAAGGTACTCACCTCTGGAACGTCTATTAATAACTCTTTCCAATCAGAAGCCTTTGGGTAAACTGACAGCCTAGTCCCTGGTGTGATTGGAAAGGTTACTAACTATAACTCGAAGTGGTGCTTGTGACCTGGAGTCGCCCACGTGAGAAGCAGCTGGGTTAGATGGCTCTTTAACCTGGGGTGATACTTAGAGGTCTTCCTCTCTCTGTTTGCTTTGTGGCATCTCATTAGACATGGCGTGTCTGATCTTGTCGCCACAGCCTCTTTGGCCGCGTGTTATTCCCGTTCCCATGCTCTGGGGGATGGTTGTCTACCTCTGAGCTGCCCCCAAGAACTCCCCATCTGCCACAAAATCAGCAGTTCAAGTCATGTACCCTACATGTGCCCTTCATCATGGATGGTTTCCTGCCGGTGCAGGTGCAGGCCAACAGCCAGAGAGCGGCGCTCGTTTACACCCATGGGTGAATCTGGGCCTCCCAGGGCTATGTTATTTAGCAGGACTAATCCTTCCCATATGGGATTAATAAACATTTGCAAGGATGTAGTTAAGACCTTTGTTTTCAGTTGTCGAAGGCAGGATTTCTGGAACATACTGATGTATTTATTCTTCCTATAAACAGATGCTGAAGAATCACTCATTAATAGTCCAGGTAGGTCACACTCTATCTTGATGGGACTCAAATATTGGCTCTCCCTGATTTTTCCGTGGACTCTTTCTTTTCTTCTAGCTGTTAAGTTCACTCTCTGTCTGAACTGTGGAGGTTTTCACACCACTGGGATGCCGATGGAAGGATTACTCTTGATTTTTCCACATGTAGTGATGGCTCTGCGTGTGTGTGTGTGTGTGTGTGTGTGTCCATATTTTTTAGAGATGTAGACATGAGGAAATGGCATTTCAGGGTCTTTTTCCATATGCTTTTCTCTCTCCCCACCTCCTCCCGGGCCCACTCCTCACTGTTTTAAGAGGATTCCGCCCAGGTGCCCCCTTTACCTGGCCATAACACAGCACCTGTTCTTCCCCTTCACTGCTTGGAATAACGCATTGCCCCAGGATCTGCATTTGATTAAAGGATGCTAGGCACCCCGAAGGCAGGAACCATATCTCTTTGGTCCCCAGCAGTATCATCAGTGCCTAACAGGAAAGACAATCAATAAATTCCTCTGAAGTGAGATTGAACGGCTGAAGACCCCACAACCTGCAGCTCAGGAACACACGAGAAACATGAAGAACAGGCCCCAGGGCTCAAGCCCAGGCATGTCCCTCCGCAAACTCCTAGTCCTGCTGCCTCTGAGGCCTGGTGCTGGTGCGCCCCAGGAGGGTCATTTGGGGACTCACACACTCACCCTGTCTCTGTCTGCAGGGGACTGGCCGGAGCTGCGGCTGGTGGGCGGCTCAGGTCGATGCTCAGGACGCGTCGAGGTCCTCTACCAGGGGGTCTGGGGCACCGTGTGTGATGACCTCTGGGACCGACACGAAGCCGAGGTCGTGTGCCGACAGCTGGGGTGTGGACGAGCCGTGTCTGCCCTGGGGAAGGCCCACTTCGGCCCGGGCTCTGGAAATATCTTCCTGGACAACCTGCAGTGCTTGGGGATGGAGCACTACCTGGGCCAGTGTGCCCACTCAGGCTGGTCGGAGCACAACTGCGACCACCATGAAGATGCCGGAGTCATCTGCTCAGGTAGCCTCTTCCCTCTTGGGCAATAATTTCTAATATTGTGATTGAAGATATTTTGAAAGTATTCATCCCACATGGAATGTATCCATCCGCCCATTCACTCCTTCTTTCATAAAATAGTCCTTGAGCATCTGCTCTGCACCAAGCCTGGGACACAGACACCCACCCTTGGGTAGCACGAGGTTGCACACAGGAGATCTTGCAGGTTCATGTACACCAGCACCGCCCGAGGCATTACAATGTGGAATCCAGGGCCCTGGCCCCAGAGACCACAACTAACTAGCTTGGGCAGGGCTGCTGGAATCTGCATTTTCACGAGTAGTCTGGGTGATTCAGCAAAAGAGGGGCCATAAGTAATCCTTCACTGCCTGCCATGAGGCAGAGATGACACTGCTGCTGTGCCCTGCCCCCAAGCCCAGGGACCCTGCAAGAGGAAGGCAGAGGAGGGCTGAGTCCTTTCTCCTCACTCCCCACCTGCCCCTTCTCCCCTCCATCTGCCACCTGCACCCTCGTTACCTGGCCCCCTCCATGCTTTGGGTTCACTAAAGAGAGTAACCTATTGCCTTTCTTTATGCATTCAGATGCAGAAGAACTGCCTCCTCCCACACCTCAAGGTATGTCCACATTTTGTTCTAGTCCAGACAACTTTCTAATAATAGTATCAAAAATATTTGTGGATGCTAAGAAATAGGCACTGTTTTGCAAGTACTTTTCCAGCTAGATAAACAGAGACAAAAAAAAGTAAGTAATGCATCCAGGGCTAGCCAGTGGATTTGCACCCACGCTTGTCAGTGCTCCTGGCCACCAGGCTCATTTACCACATCCTTCCATCGGCCCCGGCTGTATGAAGACAAGGCAAAATTAGCACAAAAATGGGGAGACATTTCACTCAGATTGTCACTAATCCTGCAAAAAGTTACCCAGAGCTTGTCTGGAGAGTAGAAGACTGCTGCACTCACATGCCCTGTGCTTGGAGTAGACGGTTAGTCGGCTCAGCCAGAGCCCTCTTCATCTCCAGGTGGTCTCGGGACCTCTTCACTTGATCTCTCGATTAGCAAGCTAATCAGACTTTTTACAGGGTGGTTCAGGGGGCCACGAGCAAGCCAGTATTCCCAGGGACAGAAGTGGAAGCTTCCAGTCTCTTAAGGCAAAGTGTCACTTCCATCATATTCTGTTGGTCAAAACAGAGGCCACCCAGGTTCGAGCGAGGAGACCTAGATCCCACTTCATGACAGAAGGCATATCCAAGAATGTATGGCCTTCTTCAATGTGCCGCAGGACAGCAGAAATATTCACTTAGCACCTTCAGACCTTTCTTAGTTGGCACTAAGTACACTGACATTTCAGAGAAAACCTTTTATATTTCACAAACTTGTAGATGAAACTTAGTATTTTTCTCCTGGATGTCTGCATTATCTCCCTTTTCTTTTTCCTTCTAGGTCTTTCCACAGCTTCTCAGGATCATATAACAGGTAGTCACTTGTTTAAAATTGAGAATGTAACTCCACAGTTACAGATGCTGCAGAGGCTAGGTAGTTTGCTCAGGACGTGGCACAAAGACGCTGGCACAGCATGGGTGAAGAGCTACTTGTCTACTACCCATGCCAGTCTTGTCTTGGCCCCTTTCATGAGAACACCATGGGAGTCAGGACCCCAGCCCATGGAGCCCCTCAGTCCCCACTGTAACCTCACCAAGGGGCATCCATTTGCACTGCTAAGGCCTGTAAATACTGACTTTTTAACCAATGGGGCAGGTTGGGAAGGGGGTATGTGGATCTGCCCAAGTCAGAGTAGATGGGAGGGTGACAAGAGACTTGAAGAGAATGTGGCTCGTCCGGCCAGTGATGCCCACCCTGCCTTCTCTGGGTACAATCCTGTAGGGGGCACCCATGACGGGCACCAGCTCATGTGCAGAGGTTTCAAGAAATCTAGTCCCAGAGTTTTCATGTCTGTCTGACCTGACCCAGTTGTAACTACAGCACAAGCAACAGGATAGCTCTGAGATGACTGGGCGCGCCCCTACTTCCCGCCGTCTGTCACAGGGAAGACCAAGAATCTTGGAATTCTGGGAGCATGACAAGTTAGGCAGGCAAAGACAGAAAGGAGAAAATTAAACAACTTGGTAATTTAGGGACCAGGTCAACAACTCATGTTACATTTTCAAATTTCCTCTAAAATAATTTGATGATTTTAAGATTTGCACTTTTTTGTGTGGCGTGCTGCTTTAGGCGTATGTGTATATATGCAAGTGTACGATGTATATGAATATGACATAAAAATATAATGAAGAATTGGATTTCACTTGTGTAACTCTCATAAATCCAAAGACCTGTAAGTTCTAGTCTCAGTAGATACAGTTAGAGGAAACACAATCTACCCCAACAAGGTGGTGAAAAAGTACTTAAGAGGAGGTGAGGTGCCAGTCATGGTGCCAACATCCTTCAATGGTGGCCAACATCTTCTCTCCAGCTCATCAGACCCCAACGTTGCCCTGGAGACTCTTGTTCCCCAAACCTTCCCAAACTACTCACACCTTACCCAGGCCTAACAGCCTCTGCCCCCTGGCCCCCTCCTTCCCAACCACTCTCCCCCCAAGCAAGAATCCTTCAGCCTTAGAAGAAAGAGGAGAGAGTGAACAGACCTGGTATTTTCATTAGCAGACAGTAAGGGGAGAGGAAAAGGCCGGGAACTCCCACATATTAGTACTTTTGCCCCATCAGGTTGCAATGGAATGTACTTTCCTTCCCTGGATATGTTTAAACTAAAGATCTGTGTAGACAGCCTGGGTGTGGGTCCCCCACCGCACTCCCAGGTGGACCACACTGCCTGACTCCAGCAGACACCGGGTACCAAGGGGTCGTTAGTAGGGTCACCCCATGGACGCATGCTGACATCCTCTTTCTTGTGGCTTCAGGAGGAAGTAGCTCCTGCGGAGGGGTGATGTCCGGTCCCTCCGGCTCCTTTTCCAGCCCGCTGTACCCAGAAAGCTACCCCACGGATGTCCAGTGTGTTTGGGAGATTCACGTGGAGAAAAAGTTTCGCATTGAACTCCTGATTCCAACTCTGAAGTAAGAAAACAACTTGTTAAGAGGAGAGTCTTTCTAGATAAGAATGGTGGTTTGTGGAATCAGAATAAAGTTTTGTTTTTTTTGTTTTTTGTTTTTTTAAGCAGGAAACATTTGGGGATGGGGGTGGGGGACAAAAGAACACAAAATGCTTCCCAATCTGAAGGTCAAATTAATTCTGTCGTGCTCTCCAATGAGTTACTGCTAGTTCAGAGAACTGAATAAGAGGTTTATTAACTTATTCAACTCAACCTTATTATGATAGCTTTTCTTTTTTTTTTTTTTTTTTTCTTTTCTAAAAATGTCACCCAAATCCTCCTTGCCAGCTTTGCCTTTGTTTGGGTCTCGATACTTACCACTTAGATTTTCTTTTTCCTTTATCTAAATTTTAAACAAACAGGAGGGGGCTTTCCAGGCGCACACATGAGCCACCTCCTCCAGCCCAGGCCCTGGGTCCTCCCAATGTTGCCTGTAAGTGAACGGAGCCAGGGGACGCATGGCCTCATCGCTGGCACGTACGGAATACATTTCTCTAAGGCACTGATGTTTTTCTATCTCCATGGCATGAAATAACAGCTGGCATTTAAGTGTTGGCTGTGTATCCAGGCTCCACTCCATGTATTTTGTCTGCTTTGCTGTAGTGCAGCATTGGTACAACCCTAAGATATATGTATGCCCTTGTCATCTCCCCTAGAGGTGAGGAACCTGAGGCTCAGAGAGGTTAGCTAACTTGCCCCAGGTTAACCAGCAAAGGTCTGTCTGACGTCAAAGCTCCAGCTCTTCTCCAACATGTGATTCTGTGGGAAGACTCTGCGAAAAGCCTTTCTTGCTATGCAGGACACACATCATGCTGCAAACACAGCAACGCTGTGAAATGCTACACACACTGAATTACTGCTCAGTCCATGGAATCAGGCATGCCTTATGCCAAAGAGTATCCTAGAAACATGTTGTCCATGTTGACTAAAGCCCTAAGGACACAGAGAGCCCACAATGAAGTGAGAACCTTGAACCCACCCCTCCAAAGTCCATCCTCTTATAGGTAACCTGTTCTAAAATGAGCCTCACGTACATCCTCGTGAGTGACCGCAACGTGCAGATACTCTCTGCACTGATGTTTTTATTTTAAAGTCGAGTTTTTTCTCCCCAAGAATTTGAGTATGGAGAATGGTGTGAAAAACAGAGGTAGGAAAATCTGGCCGTGATGCTGATTACATGCTGATCATCAGGGTGTTGGTCTGGTAAGAATTCACCTGCGGTGAACACTAGCATTTCTAATGTTCCATTGTAGATGGCGATTTGGCCAGAGCTTTAGTGATTTTTAAATTTCTGTTACTAAGTGGTAACCATAAGCCTCCCACAATCCTCAGATAAAATAAGACTTCTATAATAAGGCATCTATAAAAGTCAACTGATGCTTTATGTATCAACATGCAGTTTAAAGTAAATCCAAATATTTAATCCTATGATTGTCATACTTTTTAAAGTTTTAAGATCTAGGAAGTTTGAAGCCATCACTAACCCTCCACTTCGATGCCCCCAGCCTGGAGGATATCCTTGGATGCCCTTATGACTCCATTGAAATCTTCGACGGCCCCAGGATTGCCTCGCTGTCCATGGGGAAGTTCTGTGCCTCGGTAGCTGTGATATTTTTCTCCTCTTCAGACATCATGACTGTGGTGTTCCAAAGTGATTCTATGATCACCAACACTGGCTTTTATGCTCGATTCAACGTAATTCCACAGGGTGAAGGAGAGCCAGGTAGGAAGTTTCAACTAGGTTTTTGGTCTTCAAAAGACAGAGCAGTTTCCTAACTTGAGCGACTCCCCTATTTGCCAAGGCCTGGGATTCGGTTTTTAAAGCACCCCATAAGTGGCCCCATAAGCCTTGCTGTGTAGCTATTAGATTTTCCCACTAAAAGCACCACATGGGCAATTGAAACAAGGCAATGATGTGCAGTTGAAATGACAAGATGACTTGGGGGTCGGTAGTGGTAGCGCCTGGGAAGACAGGGCCTGGGGGTTGGAAGAGGATGGCTGGGTGGGGTGGGTGCTCCTGCAGATTGAGCAGGAATGGAAGCCTTGCTTAGGGGACATGTGATGGATGACAGTGAAGGCAGAGAGAATAGCAAATACAAAGGCTCTTGGGGACATGCTAGAGAAACAGAAACACAGGTGACCATGGCAGAGCTTGTGCACTCGGCAAGGGAAGGTCTCCAGGAGACAGCACGCCATTCCAGCTGGCTGCCAACCGTCGGCCCAGAAATAGCCAACCCCATTGGGCTTTATGAAGTCACAGACACCCTGGTGGCTCAAGTGCCTTCAGGGGATTAAATCTACACTTACCCAAGTCATGTCCAAAAACACAGTTGGGGACCCTTTCTCCCAGGATCCCAGTATTGTGTCATAGACCCACATAGCAAGACCTGCAGAAGCCAGGGTGTGCGGGTGCTGAGCACTATGCTTTGTAGTCACACTCGCACATAGTCGTCACCCCTCTGGGATCGCCCTCGGAGATGCATGTTGCTCGAGTCCCCATTTCAGATGAGGAAACTGAGGCCTAGGGATACTAAGCAACTTGTCAATGGTTACGCAACTAGAGAGCAGTAGAGCTGGATTCAAACCCTTCTCCGTCTCGCCCTTCTGCCTATAAGCCCCATTACTGAATCAAGACAGCCTGACGCTTGGTTCTTGCACTTATCTGCCTTGGCCACAAAGGCAGGAGCTGGAAATCCTTCCTACTTAAAATTTCCCAAGCCCCAAAATAAAACCCTGCTCTATTTAGAAAATGGACCGGAGCTGCGGCTGGTGGGTGGATCTGGACGGTGCTCAGGACGCGTGGAGGTCCTCCACGAGGGGGCCTGGGGCACCGTGTGTGATGACCTCTGGGACCTGAACGAAGCCCAGGTGGTGTGCCGACAGCTGGGGTGCGGACGGGCCATTGCAGCCCCTGGAAAGGCCCACTTCGGCCCGGGCTCCGGAAGCATCCTCCTGGATAACATTCAGTGTTCGGGAAACGAGAACCACCTTGGTCAGTGCCCCAGCTCCGGCTGGTCGGACCATAACTGTGGCCACCATGAGGACGCAGGTGTCATCTGCTCAGGTAAGCCTCTCCTTCCATGGCAGGTTTTTTCTCACCTTTCGACTGGCAACATTTGAGTGATGGGTGGAGGGGGTGCCCAGAGCAGGGCCAGGGAAGGTGAGGACAGACGGTGGCCCGACATGAGTGTCCCCTCAACCAGGCTGACAAAGAATGCTGACAGCCTGACTCCACCTTAAAGAAATGCACGCCAGAGCCACACACTTGCCAGGTCCTTTATACTCTGCAATCTCTCCGAGGTCTGAGCTACTTTTCCAGAATCTAACACGCCCTTGTTCTAGGCTATGTGACACGAAGCTTACCTGCTTGAGACCTGCCCACACGAGGAAACCACCACCTGTCCTCATAAAATGTAACTTAGGTTTCCTAAATTTACCTTTCTTTTTTTAATTCATGCAGATGCTGGGGCCTGGGCTCCAGATGTGACCCCTGCATCCCCAGGTAAGTCCAACACTGTGAACCTCCAGTATCTCTGCAGAGTGGATAAGAAATGTAATCTGTCTTGACCTAGACACTGGTGGACAGTGACCTAGACTATGATCATCCAGGGAGCTTTGAAATCCCTGATGCCCCGGCTGTACCCAGACCAGTCACATCAGAATCTCTGGGCTCACACCAGGTCATCGGTAATACTTAAGATCTCTTGTGTGATCCCAGCATGCAGCAAGTAGAGATCCAGCGGCTCGGACAGTAAGCTAAGAGCCACATTTCCCCAATGAGATGGCATCCAAAACTCCCCTCTGGACAGTGGAGCAAGGAAAGGCAGGAGGGGGAAGGGGGAAGAAGTTCCATCACCATGGCTGAGAAGAGGGTCAGGATGGAGAGGAGAGAACGTAGGAAGGTTTGCCTCCTGGGAACATGTGTTGGTAAATGAAAGTGTGGGAGAAAACACAGATGTGTCAATGCCATAGTCTCCCAGTGGGTCAAGAACAGGCTGAGCGTGAGAAGTGAAGCCATTTGGGGCTACCCTGGGGGGGGCCTTCTGACTTTGCCAACAAAGCAAGAATAGAGACAGGGTACATGTTGTTCTGGTAACCTACCCAGAGTCAGTGTGTCAGTGACCTCCAAATTCAGGGCTCCAGTGATATCTGAGCACGTGTGGTCCTGCCTCCTGCAGCTGCCTACCTACCTCTCCAGGACAGGCTCTCAGCTGCCCACTTCCCTGCCCACTGGCACCCTGGGCCCCGCCCAGCCTCCTCCCAACCCTGCACGGTGACTACCTCCACCCTCTGCCTTCAGTGGGGGTCTTGGTGTGGAGAAGGTCAAGGCTGAGGGGCACCCTGTAGTGCTTGGGGGCTGGGCAAGGTGGCTGGCAGCCTGTCCTTACCTGGGGCTGGCACCACCGTGGCACATTTGGAGGGACACTTGGTGGGGACCTCTTGCCCACTTCGGTCCAGATCCCAAGGGCATCCCAGGTAGAAGCCACCACCTCCTGCAGGCTGCCCACCTGGTGTGGGATGCAGAAGTGAAAGGGCAATTGATTTCCCCACCTCTGACTGAGACCCCACATTTTCATTTTGCACTGGGGACCACAAAGCATGCAGCAGCCCTGGAGGGGAAGCAGAGCCCACAGAACCGTTTCTCAGGGACTGTCAAGGAGCTGCCTCCCTTCGGTGCCCTCTGGCCTTTCTTTCCTTCCCCAGTGAGGAGTCTCCCCTCGCCTGGAGCCAGAGAGGAGGAAGGAGTAGGGAGGACATGGCTTTCAGTCCATCAGACGGCTCTGTGCCACATCCACTTGCGATCTAGAGCTGCAAACTTCCAAAGACTTTTCTTTCTTTTCTCTCTGCTACCATATTCCTTTTCTGAGGCAGGGATGCATAGCTGACTAAGAGAACGCATCAGGGAATAAAAGACATTATGGGGGAAAATGAAACCCTTTATGTCCAAAGAGTATCCACCCATAGGTGAACCACTTCTCGATAAAGCATTATAGATTGGTGGGGACACACACACACAAAATAAGGCATTGGCCACTCAATCCTCTAAGGGAAACACTGCATATCAAACATTTTAACAAAAAGGAATAGCTTCTTTTTTAAAAGATTCGTTTGTTTATTTGGCGGGGATGGGGAGAGAGTGCAAGCGAGTGGAGGGGCAGAGGGAGAGAGGATCTCAAGCAAACTCTACACTGAATGCAGAGCCAGACGTGGGCTCAATCTCGCAGAAACCAAAGCCAAAAGGACACAGGAAAGGAGGAAGCTCCCCACTGAGACCCGTCGACTTCAGTGGAACACTCGTCCCACCTGTCTTTCCCCGCCCAGGCTCTCACAGGTCTGGTTTTCGTCCTTGTGCCCTTCAGCACGGTCTGCAGTGGCATGCTCGTAAACCCGGTGACGTTACTGTGGGCGATGCCTCGTGACTGATCCATCTCAGGACAGGCCTGGCGTCGGCGGACCCCAACACAGAAAAGAAAAGAAGTCACGTAGCTGTGCATAGTCTGAGATTTCTGGGTGAATCACTGAGGGAAGGGGAGAGACCGCACCCCACATTAGGAGGGAAAAAAGAAATGAGTGAGCCCACACCATGTCTCAAGACTCGAGTGTAGGAACAGATTCACTCCTTTGTATGTAAATATATGATGCTTTGGTCCTGCCGAGCTCTTTTCTGATTTTCTTTGGTTTTGGTTTTTGCAGCTCCCATCCCTCAAGGGCCTACGCCGCCACAAGGTAACTCACTTTCATTGTAAGTATGACCTGGAAAGGATGGAATCACTCTGGTAATTCATGAAAGCAGAATTGATGTCACTGCCCTGGCTGCCTGAGGGGAAAGAATAGGTGGGATGGAGCCCTCATAGATGGATGGACTGTCTCCATCTGAATTGAGCTGGTTTGCATGACAGGAAGCTGGGCAGAGCATTAGTGAGATATCTGCTGGACACCCCACAGCTGCCACGACATGGCCCATCCCATTTCCAGTCTCACCTGCAACCTTAGGGTCCTGCCCCAGTACCAGTCACACATCTTTTCTTCCCCTCATTCCCTCTAAGGGTGCAATCACACACCAGCCAAGCTACAACTATGTCTACACTACTATGATCCCTTCCCATTCTGTGATTCCCTGTTTTTGTTTTTGTTTTTGTTTATTTATGATAGTCACAGAGAGAGAAGAGAGAGAGGCAGAGACACAGGCAGAGGGAGAAGCAGGCAGAGGGAGAAGCAGGCTCCATGCAGTGGGAGCCTGACGTGGGACTCGATCCCAGGTCTCCAGGATTGCGCTCTGAGCCAAAGGCAGGCGCCAAACCGCTGCACCACCCAGGGATCCCTGTGATTCCCTGTTGAGCTTGGTGGAATTCTGGATTCTACTCCTGGGAACATGCAAGGTGCATGCCTGCAGAAGCCAACCAGTGGTCTCTTGTCTACCCACAGGAGGAAGTAACTCTTGTGGGGGAGTACTTTCAGGCCTCCTGGGCTCCTTCTCCAGTCCTTGGTATCCAACGAACTACCCCACTGATGTGGAGTGTGTCTGGATGATACAAGTGGCTGAGAAGTTCCACATAGAACTGGTGATCCCAAGCCTGAAGTAAGCACCTTTGTCTTTTTCTACTTCAAAGGCCAGACTGGACTTAAATCCACCTCCTCAAGGAGGGGTCCTTTCCACGAATCTGGTCAACGTGACAGCTATAACCAAAATATCATAAACTGGGTAGCTAATAAAGAACAGAGAGTTATTTCACAGTCTTGGAGGCTGTCCAAGATCAATATAAAGTCCAAGATCAATATTCAGTGCCTGGTGTGGGCCCACTTCCCGGCTCATAGATGGTCATATTTTTACCATAGCCTCACCTGGTAGAAGAGACAAGGGGGCTTTTGCAGGACTCTTTGCAAGGCCACTGATCCCATCGTGAAGGTTCTGCCCTCATGACCTAATCACTTCCCAAAGACCCCACCTCCTAATACCATCCCTTTGGGGGTTAGGTTTCAACATACGAATTTTGAGAGGACACAAACTTTCAGCCCACAGCACCTTGTGACACATCCTTTCACATTTTAGGTGAAAACTAGTCTGGTCATCTGAGCTTAAGAGACTTATAATCATTGAGCTCGACTTCCTATGCAATTAGAGAATAACACAAATACTCCGTGAGCATCCCTGACACCGGGCCACCGAGGGGGCCTCAGCTGGGGTCACACACACAATGACCTCACCCCTCCACTCTCAGCCACCTCCATCCAGGACACTGCTTCTTCCGTGGGCTGAACCCAACCTGGTTCTTCCTCATTCTCATTTTCTCATCTCCATTCTTCCCTCTGATGCTACAGAAAACAAATCTGCTTCCTTTTCCCTCCAAGAATGTCTCTCATGCCCCAACTAAGAGTTTTCTTCCACATATTTAACAGCCACTGTTCATTCATTCCTACTTCTTTCTCTACTCATACCCATTTTTAAAGGACCTTATTTTAATGCATATTTATGCGTGTATATATATACATATTCATATACATATATGTATACCTGAATCACTTTTTTTATAGCCTTCTTTTTTTTTTAAAGATTTTATTTATTTATTCATGAGAGACAGAGAGAGAGAGGCAGAGACACAGGCAGAGGGAGAAGCAGGCTCCATGCAGGGAGCCCGATGTGGGATTCGATCCTGGGACTCCAGGATCATGCCCTGGGCTGAAGGCAGGCACCAAACCGCTGAACCACCCAGGGATTCCCCCTGAGTCACTTTTTAATGAAACTATTGCTTTTCCTGATAATGTTTAACCTGGTTTCATTTTTCTACACTGAGTTCCATCTGGGTCATTCTCTCCTCCTGCCATTGTTCGTTGTTTGCCAGACCTCCACCACCTCTTCCCATTTGTGTTCGTCAGCCTCAGTAGTCAAGGAGCTGAATGGTTAAGTGCTGTCTTCAAAGGGGAAATGGGTCGGCAATGGAGAGAGGGATGGATCCTATTAGTTTTACCTGGTGGCCAAAATGCCTTTCAAATGGGGAGAAATAAACTAAAACCACAGAGTATTGTATACTGTGAGCAAAAGGTAATTTTCATTCATTCATTCCACACCCATGCATTCATTGTAAGGAATATGAGCAGATTCGGTACAATATATTCAAATCTATGCAATTCACAATTCTATGATCCGGGGGCACAGAGTCTCATTTTATCACTTCTGGGAAATTGTTGCTCCAAACACTGTAGTGACCCACTCTCCCTGCATTCTCTAGGTTACTATCCCAACATAAATGTCCTACTATAATTTCAGAATATACAAAGACAGATCTCTGTCCTCATGGAGTTTACACTCTAGATAGAGAGGCAAATAGTACCTGAATAAACCAATAACCAGTAACTCAATGGACAATTTCAATTAGTGATAAGTTGATATGTGCTATGAAGAAAAATATGCACATATGGTAACAGGATAGAGAACAGAGGGGGTGAGGACAGCATTTGGTAGGATGATCAGGGACAGCTTCTCTGACATCCAGATTGGAACCAGGCAGTTTGGGGTATGGAGGGAAGTGTCCTACTCAGCAGGCTCTGGGAGCTTTGACAGCAGGCATCCTTTCCCACTGACCCAGGTCCCATTGAGTGTTTTACTCAATGAGACCCTAGTGGATGTCTGCTCCCACCCCAGGGAGTGGCAGAGTTTGAATAAAGAGTCAGGGGACATTCAGGACACACCTGAGGTAAAGAGAAAGATGGTAGGAAAGATGGAAAGTCAAGATACCAGATGGAGGCCCTGAAGTCGGCAGCTAAGACACAGAGAAACGCTGACTGACCTGGGCCAGTGTCCATAGGGAAAGACAGGAAGGAAAATTCAAGCTATAGGTAAGGGGTCAAGTCCACTAGTGGGACCTGTGGTTGGAAGGCAACAGCAGGGATGATTGCAATTTCTGGCTGGTTATGATGCAAATGATGATTTTATTTAAGGCATTTCTGCAGATTTCCTTGGGAGATTTACTGTGCCTTTACCTCCTCAGATTAGAGGACATCTATGGGTGCCCTTATGACTTTATTGAAGTGTTCGACGGATGGCAAGTTGCCTCACTCTCCGTGGGCAGATTTTGTGCTGGGACAGAGCTCACATTCCTCTCCTCTTCAAACATCATGACCGTGGTGTTCAGAAGTGATGCTATGATCACCAACACAGGGTTTTATGCTCTGTACAATGCCATTCAGCAAGATAAAAGAGAGAATGGTAGGTATCTTGATAGGTACCTTGGAGGGAAATTAGATCTAATTTGTGTCCTTCCCCTTTAAGGGAGGAGATGGTTTCTAAATCTGACCTGTGGAGTCTGCTGTCATTAATGACATCCTGAATGACATCCACTCTGACACTAGCAGCCTCTGGCTGACCCGTCACTTGGCTCTGCCATTTGGCATCATTTTTTTTACCACTGAAACATCCTGGCTAAAGCAACAGATGCTGAATCTCATATCTTACGTTGACTGTGTCTATAGACAGACGACCAAAATGATGGTCTTCCTTTTCCAGAGGAAGGGAGGATGCGGTGGGCGATCCTTCTACAACAAACCTACCTCAAACTGCAACTACCAGCCCACAGGATCCCAGCTGAATTCCATACAAAAACAATCTAGAACATATATACAGACCTTTTAGGTTCTACAGCAGGACATTGGGAACATTCTAGGGCTCTCAATGAATTATGCTTAGGGTGACCATGCAATTTATCCTCCAATCAGGATGTTTTTGAGAGTTTAAAAGGAACTCTAAAATAATTAACAGGTAGATGTGATTTGCAACTATTGTAAAACAGGACTATTCCAGATAAATTGGACATAAAGCCACCTGACCTAGAGTTCGATAGCCTAACATGGAAAAAAATGTGCCCTCGTGCCGGGCATCCTGTAACTGCAGAAGGTCCTACGGTTTTGGAGACAGCACCACAGCTCAGAAGCCCCTGTTTTCCTGTCCCCCAGGTGCGTCCCTGAGACTGGTGAATGGCAGTCACAAGTGTGAGGGCCGGGTGGAGGTCCTCTACAATGGTACCTGGGGCACAGTGTGCGATGACAACTGGGACATGACAGACGCCAAGGTAGTGTGCCAGCAGCTCGGCTGTGGTGAGGCCTTATCAGCCCCAGGTCAAAGCTACTTTGATGGAGGCACTGGCCACATCATGCTGGATGATGTTCAGTGTAAAGGGAATGAAGCCAAGGTGTGGCAATGCACACACAATGGATGGTTCTCCCACAACTGTGGGCACCACAAGGATGCCAGTGTCATCTGCTCAGGTGAGCCCCCATAGGGCACAGCACACATCAGAGCAAGTCTCACCCATTAGCAGACCCTGGAAAGGGAGAAGTCAATGCCAGCAACAGTGACTCAGAAAGGAATCCAGGGCTTCAAGCCATCTTTTTAAGTCAATTTGTTTAAGAGTTGGTTTTCCTTCTGTAAAATGTTTAAGGGTCCCCACCACCATTAAAACTTGTGATAATTAGAGGATTTGTATCATCAGACATCCCATTCCTGGATAGATATGCCATATCTATGGCATATGTTGGGGACAGTCCACTCTCCCCCACAGAGCAATGTTAACTGGCTTCCAAAGAGTGCTTAACGTGTTCCAGGCTCGATGCAAAAACCAGTGCATTCATACTCTCATTTGATCTTCACAATCTCTATTAAGAGAGATTATTACATTCTCATCTTATTCATGAGGACACAGAAGCATATCCAAGATCACACATCATGTGATCCATATTCTGCTAAGTATCACCTCCAAAGTACTGTATAAAAGTCTGAGCTTAAATTAGTTACTAAAGGCTCCTCCAGCCCCATTACTGACCAAAAGTAAATAAATACCATATTTTTTATTTGCCTTCAATTTTAGTATTTCCAGCAATTAGATAAAAAGCAGACAAGCAGAGTGTGCCCCCTCACCTAGGAGGCCCTGATGTAGGCTGCCAATCTTTAACCAACATTGACGGGTTTTGATGCTACACTCCCAACTGCCCATAAAGCATGTGTTTGATCCTTTAAAAAAATATAAAAATAAAGAACACCTGATTTTCTTTTGTGAATCACATGACCATCTTCCTCATTCTTTCTTTTGGTCTTTGAGTAGGTGTTGATGGCAGTCTGAAAGTAGGACCAACAGGTATGGTTGCTCTTCCATACATTTCAACTGCTTAGCTGGCCTCTGAGTGATATATGTGATCCTGGCTCCTCATTAATACTGTAATCAGGGCACAGCTGGTTGACTGCATAAACCTTCTGTTGCTAATGAACAAGAATGACAGATCCCATTAGTGTTGACATATCGGTGGGGCTGGGAGCCTGCAGAGGGCAGGGAGAGAGCTGGAGGGTAGAGTTCAGGTTCACCAGAAACATAGTATCTGGGTCCCAGGGGTGCCATGAGTCAGCACATGCCACGACAGAGGGCTAGCTGCTTGCAGGGATGATCATGCCACAGATGCTGCAGAGAGCAAGGAGATGGGAACCCCAGGTCAGCCCTCAACGAGTTGTATCAAACTACTCCTAGCCACACACTCAGTGTGCAGTCCTCCCAACTCTTAAAGAGCCACTCACCAATGTCCAGTAGGGTACAGAGAAGTCACAGCTTTGAGTGTTACTGTTTTTTAGTATTTTAGGGGAGTATCCTGGATAAAAGTCCTTGCTCACAGTATTTTTTTTTCCTCTGTGTATTTTCACAGACTCAACTGGTGACAACGCAGCTACAGGTATGTCAGCTTCACTTAAACCCTTCGTGTGGTTTTATATTTGCCTGATTTTCACTGTTAGTGCTTCCAGCAGCTAGATGGATGCTCCCTTCCTTTTACACTTAAGAAGCTGCAGCACAGAGAAGACTGTAACTTAAATGTCACACCAAATGCAGGATTTCAGCCTTAAAATGGATGCTTTACATGCCATTGGTGCTGACTTTAGCTGGGATTTGTATATAATACAAGGGATCTTTCATCATGAGTGGTTTTATACCCAGCCAGTGTGACATGGACTGAGAAAGGACACTCAGGCTTGCAATGTCCTTGTATCTTTTCATTAAAACATATGCTCAGACCTCCCTGTGCATATGGGTCCAGAAGCCCTGTCAACCATAAATCACTGTCATTTCTCCTGTAAGCTTGATGGGATAGGTGTAATAGTCTTATCTGACAAAGAACAGCATCAGAAACCCAGAGGAGACCCCCAAAGCCAGCCTCATTACCAGGCAAAGCACCCCTGGAATAAATCTCCCTCACTACCACTCCCTGTGCCCTCTGACCCCTCTGAAGACACAAGCACAGGTCAGTGCTTCTCTCTGACAAGGTTTCTTGGCTGTTTCTTGCAGATGAAAACTTCCATTGTGGCGGCCTGCTCACAAATAATTCAGGCTCCTTCTCCAGTCCTTGGTATCCTAAAAAATACCCTATAAATGTGGTGTGCACCTGGGACATACACGTGGATCCCAGGGCTCATATCAAGCTCACATTTGAAGTGGTGAAGTGAGTAGCTGTTTCCCACGTTGCTCAGTTATAGGCACAGTGACCCTGCCCACCTCCCCTACCCCCACCAATAAAAAATTGAACAAACAAATCAATCAGACCCACCTTCCATAGTTAGTTCTCAAAAGTGAGGAAGGCCTTGGAGGCCTGTTCAGTAACGATCAAAATTTTGAAGGCAAAAGTCTTAATGCAGCTATTCTAGTTCCAGAAAATCAGTCTACTGATAAAGTCTTGTGCACAGGGGATGATGATAGCACTCTTTTTTTTTTTAAGATTTTAAAAAATATTTTATTTATTTTTTCATGAGAGACGGGGGTGGGGTGGGGCAGACACACAAGCAGGGAGAGAAGCAAGCCCCATGCAGGGAGCCTGATGTGGGACTTGATCCCGGGACTCCAGGATCATGTCCTGGGCTGAAGGCAGGTGCTAAACCACTGAACCGCCCAGGGATCCCCAATGGCAGTACTCTTATAGGAGCACTAGATTGGAAACCATCTAAGTGTCCATCAATAGGGGGCCACTTAAACAGGTTTGGGTCCATCACACACCTATGGGGGATTGCCTTGGGATGATCTGCAGAAAAAGCCTCAGACAACAGGCCAGCAGCTGTCATCTGTGCTTAGACTCGATCTGGAAAGAAATAAACCATTTATAGTGACTGTTTCTAAGAAGCTTCTGTGAAGCAAGAGGGACTAGTCAGGGGTAGGAGAAAACTTCACTTTTCACCAAATACCTGTCAATACAATTTAAATTCTGTTCTTTGGGCTTATCATGCATGTTCAGGAAATGCAATTAAATGGAAACTTTATAAACTGAAAGATTTTTATAAACAGGAAGATACATATTGCATGTCAGCAGGGTCCTATTTCCCTCCGAGCTGTGTGAGAAGATGGAAGCTTCAGGTGGCTCTTCCAGAACCTTCCCTTCCTGAACCAATCTGTGCAGTGCTTGGTGGAGGGGAAACCCCAGCGGATGGCATCTGAATGATATCGCTTACTTCACAGGTTGGAGAACTTCTACAGCTGTCCATATGACTTCATTGAAATCTTTGACGGGCCGCAGAATGAATCCTTTTCTCTGGGCAAGTTCTGTTCTGGCACAACCCCAGTATTCACCTCCTCCTCAAATCGCTTGACAGTGGTCTTCCACAGCGATGCTATCGTCACCAACATGGGCTTTTATGCATCCTACAAGTCTTTTGTGCAAGACGAGAACAATACCGGTAGGTCCTTTGGTCATTTTGGCACCAGCCCTGCCTGGTGATGACGGCAACAGTGGGTGGCCAACTATGACCCCCAGGGTGCCAGGGGGTCACCCCATTCCTTCACTTACCCCTGAGATCTGACTGAGGGAAGTGATTGAACACCCAACACGGCTGTGGAGCAGCACATCCATGCACATCTTCTGATACTACAGCTTGTCACACAGCACCCAAGAGGGGTCTCAGGTTAGGGTTAGGGTTAGGGTTCCTGATGCTGTCTCTGAGCCTGTTTCATTCAAAACACATCTGTAGTCTCTTTACCCCTGCTTCCAAATATTGCCCACCCAGAGTGGCCACAACTAGGTCAGCATGCCTGGGGCTGCCCACCTCAACCCAGGGCTCTCGGAGGCCTCCTTTTGCCTCTGTCAAGCAGAAAATCCTGTGTGGGGGAAAGGCTTTTAAAAACAGCTCTCAAAAAGTCACATTGTTGTGAGAGATGGAGCCCAAAGCACCCTTGGCAGCCCACTTTAACCCTCGGTGGCTCCCCACGTCAGACAGAAGAGCCCCCGAAAGCTGGTCAACTCCCAGGAAATGACCAGGTCCTTTCTCGAAGGCAGGGACAAAGGGGAGGGGTGCCCAGAACATGACCCAGGCGTGCCTGCCTTTCCCAGATGTAGCCCTCAGGCTGGCCGGCGGCAGCCACCAGTGTGAGGGCCGCGTGGAGCTGCACTACAACGGCACCTGGGGGACAGTGTGTGACGACAGCTGGGACCTGCGTGATGCCCAGGTGGTGTGCCGGCAGCTGTCCTGTGGCTGGGCGGTGTCGGCCCCCGGCAGGGCGCATTTCCACCAAGGCCTGGGCCCCATTGCCCTGGACGACGTGCAGTGTGTCGGCACGGAAGCCACGCTGTGGCAGTGCCTGCACAGTGACTGGTTCTCCCACAACTGTGGCCACCACGAAGATGCCAGCGTCATCTGCTCAGGTGGGTCTGATTCTGACACAAGCAGGTGGGCGACATGGCATTGCTGACTGTGCTCAGAGCAGGAGGGGATCCCCCTGCATGGTTTCTGCCCACCTACCACCCACACTGAACTCTCCCTAATACTTCCTTTTAGGTGGCCTCTTCTTCTTTCATGTACATGAAATCATTTTACAAGGAAGTTCCATATCCCGCCACACACGGACAGGCGGGATCGCTTACCATAAACAGGCAATCCATACCAATAGACCCAGTGGCAATAAAACAATGTTAAAATGTTAAAAAAAATTAAACAACTATCTAATCTGATCAATTTATGCCTGTTGCATATCTGAAAATATCCTTAACTGGAATGGAACTCAATTTAAAATTTTGAATTATCATGCTATAAAAATATGTAAGTCTTAAAATAGAAGATGCGCCATCTCAAATTATCTAACATCCCACCAGCGATGAGTCATGCCTCTGGGAAATGTCTCTTTGGTTCATCCCACCTGTTGGCCAGTTGACAGAGAGATGGCTCTTAAAGTCACAGAGCTGGGAGCCCAGGTCCCAACCCAGGGCTGCTGTTCTTTCAGTTTTATCCCAGTTGAGTTTCTGCAAATAAATTCAGTACTTAGAGTGAAAAGCCCCCAGTTATCTCTGCATCCTTCTGGGTTTGCCTGAGGAGAGCCAAAGTGGTTTATCGACTAGACCAGGCCACAATGACCAGAGGATGAAAGAGCAAGTAGTGTAGGGGTACTGGAAGCTTCTGAGAGACGAAGAGAGAAGTCAAGGGGCAGAGTCAGTGTTGAAGTAAAGTAGGAGCTGAAGTCAAATGCTGAGTATGACATCTGAGGACAGGGCTGGAGGCCTAAGGAGCATATAGTTCTGTGCTTTGCGAACTGACGTGTACTCTGGGAGGCAAGACCCACATACACAGGAAGAATTACAAAACCAAACTGACTGGAAAGATAGGCACTCCACATAAGGCAACCATCACTGTGGCCACAGTTTGGGGAGGGGGCACGGGTGGGAAAGACATTGGGATGTCCAGCAGCTGGATGGGAATGAACAAGGTGACCCAGGACATCTGGTGGTTGTAATCATGGCGACTCAGGGCCATTCTCATGGGCCCAGATTGGGGGCAGTTTCTCCCCAGAACAACACATGGACCTTTCCATTTCAAATAAGCAGATCAACCTCTTGGGCTTGAGAAGAATGAAAGGACATGACCTACGCTCACTTTTTGATTTATGTCTCTCCTAGCCTCCCTGCCTTCCTCAGCACCATCATCTGCTACGAGTTACCCAACTTCAGGTAATTTCGGTTGTTCTTGATTGAGGAACTGTAACTTCTCTTGGCAAAGTCACCCTAGATAGTAGGGCAATGGTTTAGGGGCCCAATGCCCTGGATCTGTCATCCTGGCTTCATTACTTATGAACTGTGGGATCTCAAATAAATCTCCGAACGAGCTTGTATCCCGAGTTCCTCCTGTAGCTAAGGAGGAGGAGGAGGATAATAGCATTTGCCTCCTAAATCCATGTGGAGACTCGGTGCTCTCTCTGTGTAGCATGGCTGGAGCAGTGCCTGACGTGTGGGCACACGATCTAGGGGCAGCCGGCTCCTTCCACGCACCACCAGGATTCATCTCTCTACGTCCTGCTTTCTACCTGACAGCATTACAAAGAATGAAGGAACGGAATGCATGACTTGGTCTTTGTGACTCTGTGACCGGCTCACTAGTTGTCACATTGTAAATTAGGTCAGCAGCCCGTCTGTGGCAGAGTCTTTAAGAGTAAAATGCAATATGCAGAGGAGTTAGGAAAAAGAAAAGACCTCAAACCTTCAAAGGAAGCACCAGGGTAGGTTATACTGAACAGCAGTGACCCCCAAATGCTTGGGGATGCTTTCCTTAACATCTATCTGCTTAAAAAATGAAAATGATCAACCCCTGTGCTCTGATTTTCTGGAGTGTGCATCAGCTGCCTCTCCTCTGGGTGCACACACCACCTGGCCAATGGAAGGCACCCCCCTACCCAGCAAGGACTGTGGAAGGGAATCAACCTAGAATCAGAAACTGTACATGACCCACAAGGCGGAGGGCCCACCACCAGTTCACTGAGAGGTAAACATGTTTGACACTTGAGATGTTGTATCCTGGTCTTCTTTTGTGTTTCCCTCTATTCTCAGCATCTTTCCTGAAGAAGCTGACAGAGGTGCCCACATCAGCAGGTAAGCTCTTCCCCCGTCCTCCGCTGCCTTCCTTGACTCGTGCTTTAGTTCAGAAACACTCCAGTGTGACTGCTGTGGGCAAAAGCATTCCGGCTGGAAACTTTCCTCCACAGCCTCAGGCAGGTGCACAGGTGGCTGCTGCTGGAGGGAGGACTGAGGATGCCTGGGTTCGCCTAGAAAATCTGTGGTTGGAGAGTGAGTGACAAGAAGCTTCGAGATGCAAGAATGGCTTCTGGGGACTGGTCTGGAGGGCTGAGGGTGGCCCGCTCACTCCAGATCTCCCCCTTCCCTGCCAACTCCCACCATGAGTTGTCCTTGGCTGTGTTCTGAGCATACCCGGTTTCTGTTCCCTTCTGCAACACCGCCCTTCCACCGTGAGGGGCAGCCTGGAATGTCCGCACATGGGTGGTGGCACCTGATAGATGGGAGCCATTGTTATTGTCAGTTGATCAATGTGTGCAAGGGGACACAGAGAATATTACACACACACACACACACACACACACGAATTGGTATGTGCATGTTAGCTTCTCATGAAAAATTCGGCAAAGACTTCACAAGACACAGTAGAAGAGCAGAAGCAGCTGTATACAGTGAGGCGGGTCTGAGCCAGCGGCTAAGGAGCAAAAACCATCTGTTAAGCAACTGCAACCTTTGGAAACCCAGTAACACTCAAGGCAAAAATAAATGAGTGAATGAAGTGGAGAGGAGAGTAGATTTGTTATCACTGATTATCAGTGGACAATTTCCAAGAAGTGCTGGCCCCGCTGGCGGCCTTTCGGATGAGCCTTGACGGAGGTCCACCAAGTTCTGGGCCTGCGGCTGATGAATGGGTCAAGCAGGCGTGAAGGCCGAGTGGAAGTCTACTACGCTGACACCTGGGGCACGGTGTGTGAGGACAGCTGGTCCCTAGAGGATGCCCACGAGGTCTGCAGACAGCACGCTGTGTCCTGGCTGTGTCCTGGCTGTGTCCGCCCTTCTGGAAGCCAGCTGCGGCCGTGTATCAGGCAATCTTCCCGGACGATGTCAACTGCCCTGGAAGCGAGTCCTCCCTGGGGCAGTGCCCTCCCAGAGGCCGGCTCACACACAACTGGGACCACCACCAGACGCTGGTGTCATCTGCTCAGGTGGGCACAGGTCCCCTCCGGGCCGGTCACGGAGCTGTCTGGGCCAAGCCTAGAAATTTGCAGATGGACTTTGGAAACGTCTTCACGCCTTAAGCTTCTCCATGTCCAGGACTGATTTCTGTTCCGACTCTGAAAAAGTTGCCAGCTGCTTAAGGTATGGGAGGGCCCCATTCAACCCGAGTGACTGTAAAGGTTAATCCGTTGCAAACTAGAGAAAGTAGTGGTACTTAATCTCCTAAACTTGTCGGAAGATTAAATGCGGTACTCCTCCTCGTACAACACTTAGTCAAGCCAATGACGCACGATGAACGCACAACATGTTAACTCTTTTGTTGGTGGTGGTATTTTAGTTACTAAGGCAAATTCTTTCAGAATCACTATCTCAGAGTTTTGGGCCTGGCTGAACAAAGCCAGAGGGGACAGCCCCAGATGTGTAAGCACAAATGTTTACACCACCTCGTTGAGTGGCATTTAAACTGAGACAACGATCTTTGAACCATTCAACTGCCCTCATTTCTATTATTTTTTAAAAGATTTTATTTATTTGTTCACTTATTTTAGAGAGAGAGAGAAAGAGAAAGAGAGCAGAGGGGAAGGGCAGAGGGAGAGGGAGAGAGAATCTCAAGCAGGCTCCATGCTCAGTGTAGACACGGGGCTTGATCTCACGACCCTGAGATCACGATCTGAGCCAAGAATAGGTGTTGGATGCTTCACAGGCTGTGCCACACAAGGGCTCCAGCTCATTTCTATTATTAAACCACCCTCACGTTTCCTTTATCTCTGCAGATTCTTCAGCTGCTGGACATCCAGGTATCTGTGAGTTCACATCCATTTTATCTGCTGATTGGTGACGAGCCACCCAGAGCAAGGGTCCCCACACTAGGTCTCTCTCCCTACCCTTCACTTTCCCTGACAATGCCCTTAGCTCCCGACCTTTCCCAGAAGCTGAAGTCCCAGAGCTGTTTCCCATTCCCAAGGGGCCCTACTCTGTCCCCAGAGGGAAAGCTGTTCTGGGTTTTAACGGGTTTGATGGCATCTTTCCCATAAATGAGACCTGCATGTCAACAGGACTGAGACGCCGGCTCCTGACCCAAAGGGGTGGCTGATGCAACAGAGGTTGTGGCAAGCCAGAGAAGGCAGGAGGCTCTGAGGGCAGGTGGGCCTGGTGGTAGACATTTCCAGGCCCCACCTGCAACCCCACCTAGGCCCTGGATGCTGCTGCTGCTGAACTCTGTGGTTCTGAGAAGCTCCCTGGGCCAAAGGGGCCATACCTTCACAATCCCAACATCCCCTTTATTTCTTTTATTGTCTTCCTCTTCACCAGAATAATATGTACACATGTATGAGCTACCATCAAATTTTAAGTACTAACAATTCGATTGGAGATTGGACAGAATTGTTTAAGGGCAAACAAACTCATGCATGTGAGGTAGATGGTGTTGAGACAATTATGCAATCGCATCATTGGTTTGGAATGTACTCAGGATGACTGTTTTCTTTTTACAGATGCTTCAGCTCCTGGGGAACAGCCACATGTTTTCCAACCAATAGGTATCTTTCCCATTTTTACATTTTGTGACTTCTTTTCTTAGGCTGGCCTTTGCGGCCAACAGAAATGTAGCCAACATAATTTTCCTGGCCCTGGTGATGTCAGGAATAAAAATTGTGCTCATCGGAGGCAAGCTGGTGATGTGCTGGGCCGTCCCCGTGTGGGGACTTTTTCAAGGAGAGCCAGGCGCCCACACTCCCTCAGTGGCATCACTGAAAGGCCTATAGGAAGGCCCTGATGCACACAGTGCTCTTGGTGGCCCTTCTATAAGGGGATCCCATGAACCAGCCCAATCTCTGGGGCTCAGAATCTGCTTTTGGCTGAGGGGCAAGTTCCAGTCCATCAGCATCTTAGCTTCTTGGAGGAGCAACACCCCTCTTCCCCTGCTCGGTTTTCCAGCCCCAACCTCTTCCCTCGTCCTCCAACAAATACTCCATCCTTTTTAAAATTCAAGTAAGGTGAAATTAATTTCATTCTGAAAAGTCTATAACATTTTTCGAGAGACCTGGGTAAGAAATGTGAAGTCTAAACTCCAGGCATTCCGCTGAACCTGTTTTGAATTTTGAGAGAAGCCACATGACAAAGGACACCCCAAACAGGAAGAAAGCAGAAACTTGTTTTCAAGTATGTCTTCTACGAAGCCACCATGTGGCCCCGATCCCCATAAAGAAATGGCTCAGTGAGTGAAAAACACTATAGAGGGTGAGCTAAATTTCAGAAGCAAGAAGGAGCCACTTGGTCTCCTCTGCATGTATCATCTCCTTATGGACACAGGCTGCCTGGGCAGAGGGCAGCAAGCTGCAGACTGGGGTACAATTCTCTAACTGGAAATAGTGTCTCATTTGAGAGTCGAGGGAACCTTCTCAAGCCTCCTGCCCTTGGCTCCTGCAGACCTGCTGGTGGTGCAGTGGGCAGCCAGGAGGAGCAGGTGTGAGGACTGCATGGAGATCCTCTACAGCAGTACCTGGTGTGTGACCCCCTCTGGGGCCTGCTCGCTGCATGGGTGGTGTGCTGGCACCTGGGCTGCGGAATGGCCCTGGTGGCCCAAGAGGTAGTCTGTTTGGTGGCAGCTCAGGCCCCATCTTCCTGGATGATGTGCGTTGCCCGGGCAATGAGAGCAGCCTGGGCAGTGCCACCACCTTGGCCTGTCGGTCCATAACTGGACGCAACAAGGATGCTGGGCCGTCTGCCCAGATAACTGACCTTTCCCCAAGACATGGTTCCCTCCCCAAGCAGCAGAGTCAGATCTGCCAGAGGGCCAACCCTGGAAGGCTCGGCGTCTGAAGTCATGAAAATAACTCGTCCCATTTGCCTGGAATATTCCCAGTTGTAGCACTGGAAGTCCCATGTCATGGGAACCCCTCAGGTTCAGCTAACCCAGGACATCGGTCACAGTAGCCTCAAGTGTGCCTGATACCACAGCCTGTTCCCTGAGCCCTAAGAAGAGAAGGGATCCTATGAGCAAAAACATGCCTGGCAAGCAAGAAGTTATGCCCCTGCTCAAGACAATTTTTAATTTCTAGGAATGATTTTTGTGTGACAATCTCCTAAGTTTCTCATGAAGGTATTTCTCAGCTCTCCTGATTTGCTGATTGCCCGAATAGGGATTTTTCTTGCCATTAGGGATGATTTCATGCAACCGCTTAAAAAAGCTGAATGAACATTTAAAAACCCTGCTTGGTTACCTTTTGCTACTAAATGATGTACACAGCGAGTATCTGTGACTCCCACCCCACGGCCCAGAGCCACCCCCCCTCAGAGGGTTGGGGGGAAACAAGGTCCCCAGACAGGTGAAGATGCAGAGGAGGTGAGAGTATTTCTATCCTACCCTTTTGTTGGGTAGTTTTGATTTTTAGCCCATAAAGTGAGCGTTTGGTGCTGCAAATGAGTCGTGGTATCTCTCAATGAGAGCTCTGAGTCAAATGGCATCAGATGCTCATCTGTCCTATTTTGTAGCTTCAGATCTGATCGGAGTGGCTATCGATGGATCCTCCCTGGAAGAGGTCAGATAGATGCTTCTGATTAGTGTCCATAAACCAGAATCTCACCAGCGGAGGGAAAGATGGTCTTAGAAATGCAGTTGCCTTTGCCGGGCCGGCCGGCACCAACACACTGGCACAGATGTGGGTTCATGTGCCCACTCAGCTGGTGTGTGGGAGCATTTTGCAGATGGGCACCTACGCTAACGTGAATGCTTTGGGTTTTCTCTTTCAGCTACTGAAGCCGTCCCAGATCCAGCAGAAACAACTCCTACAGTCGGTAATCCTTTTACTGCTTCTCTCGGGGCTTGCTAACTATTGACGCTCTAGGGGGCTCCCTGAGGCTACAGTGAGGCTTCGGGGGAGAGGCTGTGGGCAGGGAGAGGCTGTGGGCAGAGCTGGCCCCTGGTCTAGTCTCTGCCTCTAAAATTTGTCTAATTGTGAATCTGGGCCACTGTACGAGTTTGGCCTAAAGAAAATAGTGAAAAGTTGAATTTGAAATCTTCCCATGCTGCTGCTTAGCCATTTAATGACCCAGTTCTAAAATCAATATCTATCCTTATCCTTGCAGTTATCCTATTTCAGATGCAAAGATGGGAATTCGGAAACACAGTATCTGAAATCAGAGCTAGGCTGGGAAAATCCAGTTGCTGCATTTGTAATCTCTAATTTGACTTTTCCCTATGGGGCTTGGGAAAAGAAGTGAGAGATGGTATAGAGTACTGGAGTTCGGGGTTTGTGGCGGTAAAAACTGCAGGAAAGTCCTATTAAGAATTACTTGCCGAAGTAAGGGGGGGGTTAGGGGAACGTGGAAATTAAAGTGAGGAAGCTCGGGTCCCATCGGGGTCCTCCAAACACCTGCTTAAGATCCATTCTCAACCTTGGCTCCGGAGCCTCTGGGTCCTTCTTGCCTCTCTTAATTTGCTGATATACCCAATGCTTGAACCTACACTCATAAGTTCACTTTAGAGCTTTCAGTGTCTGGCCTCTTCAAGGATTTACCAGATCCCCCATTATCCACCTACTGGGATAATCGCTCTTCCTGGTCCTTGGCTTAAAATTATGTCGTGAGCCTTAAAGCTGCCTTTGTGGTGCTGCTTTGGGGGAGGTCCATGAACAAAACCCAGTCCTTCTCACCTGGACCCTTTGTGAAAGCATTGATCCTATTACCTTGGGGCCTCAGGGGTATGAGATGGTTTCCTTTTCTCCTTTTCTTAATTCAGCCCACGTGTGCACTATCTCAGGCTGCCAAACAACCAGAATTACAAAAGCAAATCAGACAAAATGGAAACACCCACTTTATAATATCTTTCATTTTATGGAGCAAAGACAAGACTAATAGGATTCAGTGAATTCATCTATTTATTTAACAGATATTTCTTGAGCCCTTTCCCTGCACCAAGCACAACTCCACATGAAGATGTAGAAGTGAGCCCAGCAGGCAAAAATCCTGCCCTCATTGGGCTCCCTTACCAGGGGGACAGTTCAAGATCATTTATGTGTTTCCACCACAATAGGTTGTTCACGAAAGTAAATCAATATTGAATCAAGAGTTGTAATATGCTTGATTATGTTAAGGAGCCACTCTCCTTTCGTATTCAGACCTCGGTGCTGCGGTATAACTAGTATAACTAGTTAGATCAATGAAAATGAGCAATCAGTGTTGGAAACCTAAGGTCAGAATTAGGAAGGTTTCTATATTTCGAAACCCTAGGAAATATTTACTCTGCAGAGCATCAGACAAGCAGCCTTCCTGACCCACGCAGGGAGATTATACTGTCCTGGGAACCAACAGACAATTCTCACGTCCATCTTCGTGCAGCCTTAGCTCCAACTCAATCTCACCCAAGAGCCTTTCTTATTTGTAATTTCACATTCCAGAAGTCATTTTTGTGTCTAATTTTAGTATATCTGAGGCATAATTGCTTCAAGTAAAAAGATATCTTCTAAATTTTCCATTCGTGGGTGGGATTTTTGTTTGGAGTTTATCTGATTTCAGTTTTGGCTTTGTTTTACAATTTCAGCATCAGCCTCAGAAGAGACCACTTCGCCTGGTAATTTTATTTTCATTCTTGCTTTAGACAAGTCACAGATGGCTGGATGGCTTTGCATATGGTTAGGGTTAAAGTTTATACATCACCAGAAACTAAATATCAAGCTCACATCAAACTAACACAAGGTGCTCACACATTCACTGAATGCTTAGTAACTGGGGCAGGTAGTGCTCGCATCCCTTCCTTATGGAGGACACTGTGATGCCCACCGTGCGCTCTTGACCATTGGTGCACCTGCAGATCTCTGAAATCAAGTTATAGTGACATAAGCCTCCCTCAGAGTCACACGTTTGGGAATTCAATGAGTTCATTCTTTTAACAGCGCAGGACTTCAGGCATCATGGGCAAAGCTATCCCTGTAATCTGCATTGTCAGAAAATAATAGAGTACCGCATCTCTGTGTGTGCTTCACAATACAGTACACCACCCCGGTCATGTGCAAATTTTTAAAAATAATTTGCGTGACTAAATAAGTTGGGGAAATACCACATCCCTCCCTTGAAGATTCACAGTCTGTTAGCCCATTAAAGTCTCAACAAACCCTATAGTAAAGTGTCTTTTTTTTTTTTTTTTAACACTTGGCTGGACCCAATACTTCTCAAATTTCTTTGACCACTGAAACCTTTGGAGTAGAAATGCAGCATCACAGAATTTGGAGCCCAAGAATCTTGGCTTATGTTCTGACTCTAGCCCTAACCAACTGGGCGATAGTGAGCAAGTCCCCTTAACTTCCAGAGCCTCCTTTCTTCCTTACTCTGGAGAACAGGAGGAGGAAGCTTGTCCTGGACGGCATACACTGGTGCAAGAACACAGTGGTGGGAACTTGGTAGTCACACTACTAAGCATGTGTGCACTACCATCTGCTGAGTCTGACCTGGCTCTCTAATTTAAGCAGCACATGTGGCTTTATAAACTTCCCTCTTGGGGGCCCTGAGGATCATTTTAGGGCTTGAGTTAATCAATATATGACTAAGTAAGTTGGAGAAACACCGTCTCAAAACAAATAAATTCAAGTCAAATTTTCTCTAAAGGTAAACAGTTGTGACAATAGCTCCTGGTACATATTTCCAAAATTTCAGAGCCCTCTGCTAGGCTTGGGAGAAACTGATCTCTAAGAAAATCAGACAATGAAATCAATTTCTCCTTGGTGGTTGGATGTGTGAGAATCAGCTGCCCGTTCTCTCAGGCAAGGTCAAGTTCAACATGGCACCATCTAGCATTTTTTTTTCAAGATTTGGAAGAAACCATAGAGACTGCTCAGACCTGAAGTCACAAACAGGCAGCCCATGGGCCAGTTTTGATGCAGGGAGGGGTTTTGATTCAGACAACAGAGTTTTCTGTTTTTGTTTTTTTAAAAGATTTTATTTATTCATGAGAGACACGGGGCGGGGGGAGGGGGGCAGAGGGAGAAGCAGGCTCCATGCAGGGAGCCCGAAGTTGGACTCGATCCTGCGTCTTCAGGTTCAGGCCTTGGGCCGAAGGCAGCGCTAAACCACTGAGCCACCCGGGCTGCCCCAGACAACACAGTTTTGCCTTTGCAATGTTTAATCTGATTTTAATATTTAAAATGAGAAATTTCATATAAAAGTCCAGATTTCAAGCTTTTTTGGAAAACCCAGAGGGTAGGAAGCGCTAGCATGAATTTTGGCAAGGCACCAATTGCCTGGGGTTGAGTAGAAAAGGAACCCTTTCCATGGGCAGTGCTGTTTGGTTTCTTCCTGGCCTGTGCCAATTATTTCATGTCCATCTGAATGCTTGGTGCCTCCCAAACTTCAATACGCATATAAATCACCTGGAGATCTTTTCCTTTTAAAGATTTATTTATTTATTTAGAGAGAGAGGGAGAGAAAGAGAGAACAGAGTACAAGTAGGAAGGGTAGAGAGAAGCTCAAGCAGACTCCTTGCTGAGCACAGAGCCTGACGTGGTACTCTATCTCACAGCCCTGAGATCATGACCTGAGCCAAAACCAAGAGTCCAACGTTTAACTAACTGAGCCATTCAGGCGTCCCACATGGAAATTTTTTTTTTATTGGTGTTCAATTTGCCAACATATAGAATAACACCCAGTGCTCATCCCATCAAGTGCCCCACTCAGGGCCCGTCATCCAGTCACCCCCACCCCCCGCCCACCTCCTGTTCTACCACCCTTTGTTCGTTTCCCAGAGTTAGGAGTCTCTCATGTTCTGTCTCCCTTTCTGATATTTCCCACTCATTTTTTTCTCCTTTCCCATTTCTTCCCTTTCACTATTTTTTATATTCCCCAAATGAATGAGACCATATAATGTTTGTCCTTCTCCGATTGACTTATTTCACTCAACATAATACCCTCCAGTTCCATCCACGTCGAAACAAATCCCACCTGGAAATTTTTTAATGCAGACTCTGATTCTGCAGTAGTTCTGGGGTGGGTCCTGAGGCTTTGCATTTCTAACAAGGTGATACAGATGCTGCTGGTCCATGGACTAGCCTTTCAGCTGCAGCAGCGGAAGCTGAGAGATGCAAAGGGACTTGTCCAAAGTCACATGTTTGGTTACACAAAGAGCAGGGACTAGAGCCCAGGTCTCTTGGGTCCCAGACCCAAATACCACCTTCTGCATTATTTATTTCCCTTAGCTTAATGATACAGAGAATAGGAAAACAAAATAGGAGCAGAGCATAATCAAATATGGACACAGCTGGAACATAATTTGTAAAAAGGGTGATTAAAAAATTGTTTACCAATCAACTTGATGGACAAGGATGGTATTTAATTAAAATCTCCTTAAATTGTGCTTATTTTGACAGTCCCTGCCTCTATTTCAGCCACAGATTCGGTCCCTGCAACTGGTAACAACTTTTCTGCTGATTTGTCCTCTTACTGCCTTTCGGGGATATTGCTGTGTTGAAATTCTATCGGGCTAGTACACCTACACTATTTGGGTCACTTGGCTGAATTAATTCCTTAGAAAACAGACTGGAATCCAGAAACAGACACAGAGGGCCTCTACACAGCTAAGCGTAGGTCCCAACATTCAAGCTCACATGAGAGTGGTCACAGAGCCTGTTGTTCTTACTTCCTGCACACGCATAACAACTGGCTCTCTGGTCTCCCCACCGACTGTGTATTATGAGAGACAACAAAATAGGGAGAGGTAAGGGGACAGGAAGGGGGAAGGGCTGCTCATAGAACAGCCACCGTGGCACTTGCAGGGAATGCTAACAGATAGTCTGATGGCCAGAGAAGTGTTCAGAAACCCATTAAATGTCACCAGACTTTCTAAATGTTCCAACTTGGAGTCAAAATGCCCCCTAACCTCAACATCCTTTGAGATGCCCTGGATGACAGCCCTGCACAACAGTGGTTTCTTCCTCAAGAGCCTGAATCATGCAGGTTAGACTATGTCTTCTATTTAAAAGAACAGAACAGGGAAACATGCTCCACTTCAGGAGAGGGTTCGTCTATAACGGCTCATGTTTTATTCTGGATGCCTTAACCCTTATTCAGGAGCTTAAGAAATAACTAGTCCTCAAACTTTAATTTTTCCAATAACGAAAGCAGGTAAATGAGATCATAAAAGAGGCAGAACTGGAAAATGCATGAGAACTTTCCGATCCACGGACTGACTTTCCTGTTTGTGTTTCTTATTTAGGCATCATTTCTACTTCAGCAGAAGTGACTTCTTCACCTGGTAATGCCCTCTGCCCTGGTAATGCCCTACTGCAAATGTAGGCAGATGGGACAGCAAGACTGCCTGTGCCATGTCGCCAGGGCCAAAATCAGGGCAGCTCTGGGCGGGGGTCAGGAGGGGAGGAGTGTCAGGTTGTCACTGTCTTTGAGCAGAGTGCCCAGTCTGGGCCAGACCCTATGCCAGGCACAAGGTGGTGGTGGTGCCTCTTGGGAAGATAGTGAGGGGAACTCCTGGCCAGGTGAGATCACCTGTCATAGATTCTCACCATCACATGTCTCTCCTTCATAGCGCTGGTCACAGCTGCACTTTTACAGAACAGGAGCCATGTCTAGCTTTCTTTATTATTTTACTTCCGCATCTAGCGCAGTGCCTGCCATAGAGGAGATGGATGAATCAAAATCTGTTGATTAAATAAAGTCCTTGATTTCTATGCTCCAGGGACAGAGAGAAAAAAAATGAGTTAACTATAAAACAATTAATTTGATAGGTTTTGACCAATTGCCTTTTCTTATTTTCAGAATCTTTTAGTGTTACTGTAACCACCTTAACAGGTAATTTTGATATTATCTATCCATCTTACTTGCTATAAATTATCTTATTCGATTTTCCAGGGAGCTCATTATACAATCTTTTATGTCCTAATCAAATTATTTTATTCTCTAGAGTTTTTAAATATGTTTATATTGACCTGACTTGCATAGGCCACCCCTGTACCCCCGATGATGAATGAATTACAGACAGTCCAGCTAAATGCATGGGCCAAGGGGAAAATTAGTTTAGTCAATTCCCAAACTCAAAAGCAACTCATTCACTGGACTGACTGAGGGGGGGTCTAATGCCCACGGTGGGGGTTTTTCTGGAGATCAACCACAGTGTGGGTGTTGGCAGAATGGTGGAGAGTCAAGCCATGGCTTTGACTGATCCTCCTTAGACGTTCATCCAGCATTCAGTGAGGATGGTCACGTGCCAAGCTCTGTGCCAAGATTTGGAGGGATACAGAGTTGACCACGGTAACAAGTAACTTTTGTACAATAATCTTGAGTGATGCTGGTTGCGCCTGAGGAGTTCCTAATGTGACTTTAGGGTGAACAATTTTACAAATAGAGGGTTAGAGGTTTATTTGTGGGGAGGATAATAAAGAGGGTGATCTCCCCTGCTCTAGGCACTAAAGCAATTAAATAAAACACCAGACTTGACACCAAAATATGGCCTTTGTTACTGGGAAGGACTAGTTGGTGGGCATCTCTTAGTACCAGAGGCAAATGGACCTACCCCACTTCCTTACCTGCAGTCTGGGTCTTGGGACTACCCACCTGGAAAAAAATCCAATCTGCAAAGCTCATCGTTTCCTGTGTCACTGCCTTCCAAACATTTGAGGAGAGGAGGGAGGACTAGGAATCCCTCCATTTACAGAATCTTTATTAGATTAGCCCATGTTGGGAGAAACTTGGACCCATGGTTGTTGCCATCTGAGCAGGTAATGTCCACCTTCTCCAAGGGGAGAAGTTAAAGGGTGGGCAAGAGGAATGGAGACCTGAGGAGTGGAAGGGTGGCCTAGAGGCAATGGAGGATCTAGAGATGTCCTGCCATCACCCCTGTGATGGGAAAGCAGGAGCACAAGCCAGACCAGTCATACTGATCTACGACGGCCACCTTTATGTCTCCTGTATCTTAGCAACACGTATGCCTGATGTGGCTGCCTTGTTATTTTTGTTCACCTGCAGCTTCAATAACAACCACTGTGACCTCCACACCAGGTACAACACTGTCTCGTAAGCCATTAAGTGCTTCATCTTGGAATTCCATTCGTCAGACTAGGCTGTTCCATGGAAATTTTATCCCCAACACAGCCTCAGGAAGAACAGAACCAGGAGTCCTCTCCACTGGTTTTTAGGCTGCTTCTTCTCTTTTTCTACAGATACTTCTTCAACCTCAGCAGAAGTGACCTCTCCTTCAGGTAAAGGCTCTCTTGTTGTGTGGTTTAAATTAAGGACGTCAACCTCTTACTTGCCATATTCGATTTAGAAAATGAGCCCACATAAGGACCATTTTGACCACAAAGTAGACTGAGTGAAAAGACACACTGAAGTGTCCTTCCTCTCATTTTTAAGGGTCCTGTTTTCTCTATTCCTATATAGACGTATCTTCGACTTCAGTAGAAGTGGACACGCCCTCTGGTAATGTTTTTTGCCTGTCACATTTCTTAAGTTAAACATGATCCACTCTCCCCCCTTCTGCTAGACAAATGGTACATGGGTACTGAATATTTCGTTTGTGGTATAAGCCCTGATGTAAACAGAAGTCCCAGCATCCTTTTCACAGAAATGAAGCTTCATGTTCTCATCATACATCCGTAGTCACAGGAGTGGTCCCTCCACCAGGGAACGCCCTCTGCTTGTCACTCTGGTCTTGATCAGATGTGCCCACGGGAAGTGAGGGACTCCAGGCTTCCACTTGCTTGGTGGTGTGTGTTATGTTACGGGTGATGCTTTGACCCATCAGCATACCCAAATGTGAGAGAACTGGATCGTGATAGTGTTGGTTCTACCATTTGCAATTCCATCTTCTACCAAACTGTTGTTCAAGGCAAAACATTCCATTGTCTTTTTGCTGATATTTCAGTTTGATTTCTCATTGTTTCCAGATACAACTCCCACTCCAGAAGAGGCCTCTTCCCCAGGTATGCTCTCTGCTCTTTACCGTAGCCACCGTGAGTGACTTCCTTAGAAACCCCAGCCCGGCAGGAGCAGACACACCCAGAGGAAGCACCTCTTATTTCCCCAGGAGAGGTCAGGAGAGAGGAGAGAGAGAGTTCGGGAATTTCCAGGCCACTGGAACCAACGGTGGTCATGACCCTAAACATGGTGAAAGCAGATGCAGGGACAGGATAAGTAGGACAAAATAGCATTAGGTGTCAACCCTGGAGATGACCACTGGCGGTGATTCTCAAAAGTTGATGTGCAGGTGAACGGCCCGGACAACTTGTTAATGTGCAGATTTGGATTCAGTGGCTCCCGGTGGAGCCTGGATTCTGCACTTCTCACAGGCTCCCAGGTGGTGTCTATGCTGCTGGTCATGGGCCACATTCGGGGAGTAAAATGCTGAGCCACTACCCTTGTTTTGGAAGAAAATGCGACCCAGAGAAGGAGGAGACTTGCCAATGTCTCAGCTCAGGCAGTCATAAATATGGCAAACCGTGTGGCTCAAACGACAGAAATTTACTTCCTGCAGTTCTGGAGACCAGAAGGTCCAAGGTCAGGGTGCCAGCAGGGTTGATGTCTGGTGAGGGCCTCCCCTTGGGTTGAAGATGGCCACCTTCTCACTGTGTGCCTACAGGACCTTTCCTCAGTGTGTGCTCCCTTAGGGAGAAAAAGAGAGAGACAGATTGTGTCTCCTTATAAGGACACTAATTCCAGCAGATCAGGGCCCCCCCTTACAACCTCACTGTACCATGATTCCTTCTTCAGAGGCCCCATCTCCAAATACAGCCAAGTGGGGGGTTAGGGCTTTGCATGTGAACTTTGAGGGGACATAACTAAGCCCCCAGCAGTCACAGAGCAAGGCAAGCTGGGTCTCCCGGCTCCCACGCAAGGGTCCTTTCTGCTCCCAGGCTTTGCTGATGAATCTATGTGACTCCACCCAATCCAGCGGACACTGATCTCTTCAGGAGTGAGGCCTACTGCCTGCTTGCATTTTATTTCTTTCCTTTCTTTTTGATTCCCGGTTACTTTGAAGACATAACAGCGTAAAAGGCAGAGAAACCAAGTTTAGAAGCTGTCTCTCACTTAGATTTAGGGAGTGTCTTCCTCCCTGCCTCCTTCCATTCGTCCCTCCTTGCTTCCTTCTTTCCCTGTCCCCAACACGACCTCTACTTTTGGCAGGTTCCTTTCACTGGTCATGCTCACTAGCTCTTGACACTGCAGGAGGTGAGCTTTTCTTTGCAGACCCGGTTGATGGTAACTGGGTTGCTTTTCACACAGTCAGGTGACACTCATGCACTTTATTTTCTTTAGGAAAGCACGACAGCAGAATCACTTCCTGCCTCTCGAGTGCGAGGGCAGATGTGGTGGCCGTGAGACCATTCCCTTCCTTCTCCCTCATCCCTGTCCCCCTCACAGCACGCAGAGGGAATGCAACTCCCATATTTTATGCTCCCGAAAGGCAGAGTGCTGTAGGAAGGGCGTGCGCTTCGGGGCCTCCCAGGTCAGAGCTGAGGATGCTCCAGGCATGTCCTACAAGCTGTCCTACAAACGTCTGAGTCTCGACGTCCTCATCTCTCAAACGCTGCTACTACTTCCCTGGAATGGCTGTTGCAGGGATTCGAGATGTAAATTGTAGGACACGTCATGGATGCTCCAAATGGAAATTGCTCATCTATCTTGCAAAATGCCAACTTCTCACACACCCTTTGACTCCTGGATATGTGCGTCCACAGGATAAATAAGCAGGGTGGATTCTATTCCGTGCAGCTTGTGCGTCGGGCTTATTTTTCATAAACTTGTAGTATACAGCATAAGATTTCAATGACATCCAACTTGAGGGCTTTCTTTTCTTTTTTTATGATTTATTTAAATGCAATTAATATATAATGTATTATTAGTTTCAGAGGTTGAACGCTTTCTTTTCCCTGGAAAAAATTTCTCTCTCTCTCTCTTTTTTGGCAGCCATAAATCTGATTTCAACAACAGTGACATCATCACCTGGTAAAGATCACATTCCTGTTGCTTGATTAACCCTTAGTTTCATAGTAATTCACACAACCAGACTCTATCATAAAATTCATTGTTATTTTTCCTACCTTGCTTCCCTCTGTATATTTCCCGTAGATTTACACCTCTCAGATATGATCTTTCTCTTATCTAAACATTTTCCTGAGAAATCTGATTGGTTTTATTCATGTAATTGTCCTGATCAAATTATTTTATTCTTTAGATGTGTTTGTATTGACCTCACATAGGCCCCCCAATAAACATTTTTCCTACAAAATCTAATACTTTTATATTGTTCCTATAAACATTCTGTATATTTATAAGAACTTCTTTTTCTGGCCATTTATCAGATTATTTTCTCTTTGGAGAATAATGCCACTTGTTACATTTTGATAAGAAAATAAAACCTAGTGGACAGTACTTCTGTACCTAAACCTAAGGGGAAACTCAAAATTACTAATGCCTAAATATTTAGAAAATGTGTGGTTCTTTTACATATTTGAATATAAATATATGATTTTGAGAATATGCATTTTTTAAGCTGTTTTTCTCTTTTACAGTTACAGTTTCAGTTGGCGAAGACATGATTCCTTTACCTGGTAATTTGTATTTGTTTTAAGCACTTAAATTATCAAATCATTAATACTATTAGGGTCACAGTTTTTTTTTTCAAAGTCCCTGCTCTTTACAGAAAACTTTTATGAGCTAATAAGTATATATATGTGCAGACAAGGATGTGTACACACACACACACACACACACACATACACACACTTTTGTGGGTCAGAAGCCCTAAATTCACCTCCTGGAGCCTCATCCAAAAGATATTTGCCTTTGTTCATAGTTCAGACAAGCATGGTTATCTTCCTCCAATATCACAACAACACATTAGATGAGGAGCAAGCAACTGTCCTAAATCAAGATACCATAGCCACAGGGAAACCATGACCAGTGGTGCCTATAGCATTTGCTAAGTATCTTTTATGGGCCACAGAGAGCAAAAAGTTAGAAAGGTCACTAGCAACCACTTTATATGAAGACAAATTATTTTACACACATTTGTGGGTGTGGCACCACCAACACAATATAGATTTTTAAAATTATTTTTACTTTTAAAATCACCTGTCTTGAAGTATAAATATATACAATAAATTGCTCACATCTGGGAGATTCTTCTAATGTATCCAACTGTGTAACCACCACCACAGTCGGGATACGGAGCATTCCGATCACCCCAAAAAGTTCCTTCATGCTCCTTTGCATTAAATCCCCCAGGCAATCACTGTTCTGCTTTCTGGCACTGTGGATTAATTTGTTTTTCTAGAATCTCATATAAATGGAATCCAGTAATATGTTGCTCTTTCGTGTCTGACTTCTTTTGCTTAACAAACTGTTTTTGAGATTTGTCCATCTGGTCCCTTAATATTGGTACTTTGTTCCTTTGTATGGCTTACTAATGTTCCATTGGGTGGATGTCCCTCAATTTACCCTCTCCCCTGTGGGTGGGCTTGTGGGTGCTACCCAGTTTTTGTCCAGGGTGGAGAATGCTGCTATGTACAAATCTTTCAGTGCCCATCTGTTTTCAGTAAACACCTACAAATGGAATGCCTCGGCCACAGAAGATACTTTTTACAGTTCAAATGTTGGCTTTTATTCAGCAAAAGTAGAAGAAATTTTATGGGATAGATTTTCTTTGCCAAGTCAAGCCAGTGCCTCAACAATTCTCCTCCAGAGTGGGGTTTTTCCCATTTTGTTTTCTATGGGTTTTTAGTATTTTTGTTTAACAATGAAATTCTTAGGTATCTGGGCAACTAGGCTGACAACACCTGCCGATCTTCAAGGGCTTCAGTTAATGCATGTTGGACTTTTTATGAGAGAGGGAGTGCGACAGGAAGGAGGGGACGAGGAAGGGAGGGACAGAGAGACACAGAGAGAGAGGCAGCACAGGGCATGGAGGACTTCACTGCAGTGTCATTTCTTCCCAGGCAAGTGACACAGGGCAGCAGAGGGTGGCTATTGCACCTGTCACCCAGTCCCCTGACTCGCTCTCTCTTCTCCTGCAGATCCGGACCTGCGCCTGGTGGGCGGGCGCAGCCGCTGTGAGGGCCGGGTCGAGGTCCGCCACCAGGGCGTGTGGGGCACAGTGTGTGATGACCACTGGGACATTAGGGACGCCCGTGTCGTGTGCCGTCTGCTGGGCTGTGGTCCCGCACTCGCTGCCCTGGGACGCGGCCACTTCGGCCTGGGCTTGGGGCCCATCCTGCTGGACGACGTGCACTGTGTGGGCACCGAGGACGCACTGGGCCATTGTCGCCACTCGGGCTGGGCGCGACACAACTGCCGGCACCAGGAGGACGCGGGCGTGGTGTGTGCAGGTGGGTCCCCGGGGCTGTGTCCTGCTTCCTCTGCCAGCACTCCAAGGTCAAGCAACGACCTGGTGGCCAAGGCGCCAGCAGCTAGGATGGTGAGGGCCTATTTGTCACCTACTGCTGGGCTCAATATTTTCCTGGCACAGCCTTGTGGTTTTATTCATTGGCTTTGCCGAATTCCAATTCAGGGGAGTATTTGTGCTGAGATAGGGCTACAAGATTATGAGGTCGAAGGAAGAAGTGAGTGTAATACAATGATGAAGGACATACAACTTGAGGTGATCAGACCACAAAGACCCTTTTTCAATTTCTGACAAGGTCATCCAGGCACAGTCCTTGGATAACCTTCTTTACCTTGACCTGGCCCCTCAGAAGTCAGTACCCTACAAAATCCTGGGTTCTCCCTGTGTCCCTTTCATCCACAATTTGGCCTGCACCTTTCCTGGAGTACTTTTTATTACCACCTGATACCCCTCTTGGCATTCAGACCTCCAGAGGTTGACCCTCCCCTATGTGGAGTAGCACTTTCTTATATTTACCCTAAATTTACCCAGGTATGTTTCAAAAAGTTATGCAATTCTAGATTTGGTGAACAAGTCCGAGCTCCCTTTGTCTGTTCCAGCCTTAGTTTTTTACAAGTAAACAAAGGAATCTCTCCCAATGCTTTTGTCTTTATGCAGAAGCTATTCTTGTTTTGCACTGAAATGCATGGTAAATAGATTAACCATCGGGGTCCCCCAGAGACAGACAATCCTACAGAGAATCTTATAAGAGTCTACCTGGAGTCTTGAGATCCTTATCTCCAGATTCTCACTTTCACTGTGTCTATTCATAGTTCCAGTCATTCCTCCTGCTGTTAGGGGGCCCACTGGAAAGGGTAATTCATTTTCCATTCTTGGACTATGCACCATAGGGTTTGCTTTTCACTGGAAACAGTGACCAAAGGACCAGACAGAGGTCTGGGGCCAAGAATATCTGAAGGGGTTGAGTGAATCTGGCCAGCCACGCTTCCTGGGTTAGGCCCTGGCCCTGTGTTACTATCCTGCCTGGCTTCTGGGCTGGGGAGGCCTTTGAGAGCCACAGATTTCCTATGTCCAAGCCCGAGATCCCAAGTATGCCATGTGCCTGGGAAGGGACATCAACCAGATGCCTACAGACAACAGTGTTTATAACCTGCAAAGCCCGTATTTACTGTTCTCCTGCTCTAACAAATCTTGGTGTTGATGACATCCATATTCTCAACACTACTTCATACACACAGGAATCCCTCCTTCTGGCTCCATCAGGAGGCCCTTGTCCTCTGCATTGCCCTAGAATATTTTCAATCCATTGTTCTCCAGCTGTAATGGCTAAATTGAATGAGCCCATTTCTTGGCACTGAGTGTCTACTGCTGGCTACATCCTCCTCCTCCAGCGTTTCTGCACTACATGTCTACTGCTGGCTACATATTGCTCCAGTGTGTCTGCACAGCTGACATGTGCTTCTCACCCATCTCCCCATACCAGGTCCAGCTGCCTCTGCTGTACCCAAGGGCAATGGTAAGCTCTCCCCTCTGACTGCGGTAAGGGGAAGCTGAGAGAGCAGTTGTCCCGGGGATAAAGAACAGGCTTTTCTGTGTCTCACTGAGATCTCCAGCATCTCCATCTACTTGTTGGGCTTTCAGAATTTGGAGAAGAAGCCCCTTAACACCTATGCTCCCTACCCCTTTGCTCCCACTCTCTTTCCCCAAACTACCTTTCATACAAAGCCTCTGATAGATGTACGTTCAGCCTCGGGTGTCCTCAACATGGGAAGTGGGCTGTCCTTTAACCCTTTAGACAAGGCTCTGACTCTTAGACCGTGGGACGTGTGCCTGGGCAGGACTCCCATGATCTGGTGTGACTTTTGGAAAAGGAGAGACATAAAGTCGGTGGAAGTCAAATCAAGGGTAGAGCTTTGGTTGCTGAGCCAGCCCCCACCCAAGGCACCCTCCATGCTTTATAAAGTAAGCGCACACCCACATCGTGAATCTACATGTCCAGAGTACCAAACTGTCTTCGTGAGGTTCTCCCCATGCTCCTCCTCCTGCAGCCCGGCTCTCCTGCTTGCCTCACCTCTTCCAAGTCACCATTGACCGAGGCTATCTCCGGAGGCTGGGCTACTCCTCTTGGGACGTCCACTTAAATGATGAGCTGTGCCGCCCTCGAGTCACGGGACGATACCTGATCTTCAACATTCCCTATGGTCGCTGTGGCACCGTCAGACAGGTAACAAGCTGACAAGGTGGTGGTATCTCTGCGGATGGAGGCCAAAGAGAGAGAATTGAATTTTGGAAAATTAAACCACCTGTTAAAAATGCAGTAGGGACAGAGGAAAGGCTCAGTGAGACCTGGAGCAGGCACTAATTTGTCTGAAATTTTCCTTCCTTTTGGGAATTTGGAATACACAGTGAATTTGGAATACATAGGAACTGGCGAGTGCTGATGGATTGATGGATAGATCAACAGATGGATAGATGGATGGATGGATGGATGGATGGATGGATGGATGGATGATGTTCTCTTAGCTCTGAAGCCAAGCATTTTCCACAACATGCTTCTTTATTCACCTTCAGTTCACACCTACTCTGTGAAAGCCATGGTGCTGGGCTTTGGGGAGGACAAATGATCTATCTGACTGCTATGTTCTAACCAGGCAACTAGCTTTATTTCCCCATCTAGAAAACTTATATCCAGGACATGTGTGGATAATGAAATGTATACATTGATTACATGTTCTTTAACCACCAGTTTATTTCACAAAACAATGTCATTGAAGTTAAGGAAACAAGTAGACCCAGGATATAGGAAAAGCGTAGAACTACAAAATCATTTTTCTCAGTATATCCAACAATGTAATATGTTATACATCAGGATCTCCATGTTGTTCCTCTCTTCTTTTATATCCCTATTTAGACACACATGGAAAAACAGCAAACATTTGGCATTGTGGGAGGTTAATTCACTCAAAGTGACCACTCTGACTCCATACTTCACATTTTATCTACTTGGTTATGCAGATCATGGTCATTCTTGTCCTTTTTGCTCTGAAACTTCTAGGTTTTACCTCAGAGCTTTCTACCCCAGGAGCCATGCTGGAAGCCCCATAGTGTCTGGGAGGTGGGCACCCCGGAAGCTTCAGGCTGTCAGGACCCTGCAGCTGGCCTCTGTGGCCCTGGCTGGCCTAGCTCTCACAGCACTGGGCCCAGAGGACACAGCAGGTCAGGAACCACTCGGCATGACAGCCAGTCCCAGGCCACCCACTGCGAAAACATGCCAGAGAAAGTATGATTTCAGAGTCAGTGGATGAGCTACCATCTAGGTGCTGAGGTTGCAGCGGCCAACCACACCGACAGGGCTCCTGCTCCACAACATTCACATTCGAGAAAAAGGAGACAGGCACTGAGCAAGCGCACATTTGAGAATCATTTCACAGATGTTAAGAAGACAGCAAAGCAAGGAAGGGAATAGGAAATTATTTGGGGTAGAAGGAAGGCCATTTGGAATAGGGAGGCCTGAGTCTGAAGGAGATGCAGCCAGGTAAGGTAAAGCGAGAGGAGTGCCCAGGCAGGGGGCAGCTGGCGCCCAGGCCCCCGCAGCAAACTTGGAGGGCCTGGGGAAGGCGCTGGAGGCTGTCAGCACCAGGAAGCCCAAGGTCACCTTGGAAGGGGCAGGGCCACATGGCCTTGGAGTTGAGCTTCTCCTCTGAGCCTCATCTCCGCATTGGGTGAGAGTTGCTCCGAGGGTCAAGGGAGATACTGGTTCTTAGGGGCAAAAAAAGAAAAAAAAAATCTGTTTTTAAGGAGAAAGCATAGATATTCATGCAAGACATAAAGAATGTCTCTGTTGTATGAACATTTCAGAATGGGGGCTGGAAAGGGAGTGGGGAGTAGAAAAGGAAAGGTCTAACAGGGCAGATCTGGTCTGAGCTGCCAGGATGGTCTTCGGAGGTTCCGAGGCGGAGGTCAAGAACCTGAGTCCCAGGGGCAGAGCCTTCCTGAGCCAACGTCTCAGGCCAGGCTGAATCTCTGGGTGGCTTGCGGGGGCTGTGGGGACCAGGCCGCGGGGGGCAGTGGCAGCCTGCACAGTAGCCGTGAGCACCTGTTAGCCCTTCAATCAAGCTGGGCCAGACCCACCACTCACAGGGGGCCAAGAGATGGCAGAGAGGAGGGGGTACCAGCGGCCTGGCTCTGTGCTCGCCTGAGATGCCACGGCCGAGGGCGGGGGACGCGGGGGACACTTTGGCAGAGCGTGCCCGGTAGCCACTAGCCCGGGCCTCCCGCCACACCTTGTACCAGCACAGCTGGGCCCTCACGGGAGGGAAGAAGGGAGGCCAGGCTCACACACTCGGGGCTCCCTGCATGCACCCCACACTCCAAGGGCCAAGGACACAATGCCACCCCATCGTGGCATTAGGCACCCCAGACTGCGGGCCCGAGGCCTCCCACTTGTGCTCCTTGGCAAGCTGGCCCCGGCCGCGCACGAAGATGCATGCAAGGGAGCCAGGAGCCCCGGCCAGCCCCTGCCCTCTCGCCCCCCCAGGAAAGCCTCGGCTCCCTCGGCTACTCCAACTCCATCAGGGGCCGGACCCGGGGGCCCCCTGGCCGAGTCGTCGTGCGGCACAGGGTGCCTCAGCTCAAGTTCACCTGCAGGGCGGAGGGCCCATCTGCTGTTGAAGTCCTTCCTGGGGCTGATGTCCCCAGGGAGAGAGTTGGCTACGACGTATCCATATCCTTCCTCGAGTGGCCTTTGTCCCCGCCCATGAAGCACATGGGGCCGTACCCCGCCAGCCAGAGGGCGGTCTTCCTCCAGGCCACGCTGCACAGCCCCGACCCCAGGCTGAGGCTCTCTGTGGATACCTGCGTGGCTTCTCCCGACCCACACGACTTTACGACCGTCAAGTACGATTTGATCCGACAAGGGTAAGGGAAATGGAAAGCCGTCTAGGGTTGGCTGTTCTATTCCCGTGGCATTCCTGTGCGGCATCTCCGGCTTCTCAACTGGCAGCTCTAAGCCACAGCGCTGTGCAACACAGACCTCACCGTGCCCCAGAGGCACAGCCAGGGCTTTTGCCCGCCTCTGATCCCAGCTGGGGACAAATAGTCGTAGAGAGTCTAGACAACTTCCCTTGGATCCCCCAGAGTTCTGGGCAGAACCCTTGTTGTCTGGGACACTGCTGTCCCCTCTCATCCTTTCTCACCCGTGCCTCTCTTCCCTTTGTGTTATGACCTTATTGGCTCCCCATCGGTGGTTCAGGCTCTCGGGGCATCTGGTCTACCTCGGTGGGCTGGCGGGTTTTCTCAACCTAAACTCTTATAGTCGTGAGATTTATTCTGGCTCCTTTGGTTAAACAAAGGATTCACCAAGTTAGAAGTTTGGTATGACGTTTGCCTTTGTAGCTCCTCTGCCCCCCCTAAGAGGAGCAAACACTATGGACGGGCAATTGGTAAGCAGCGCAAAAGGGCAAAAACCCATCACTGCTGGCAGCTTTAAAGTGGTGAGAGCCACGTGAGAAACATCATCGTGGTGCCTGTTTCCAAAAGCCGGGGTGGGGGGTGCAGGGGGCAAGACACAGCGTCGTGCAGAAGTGGCGTGAGCCATAGCGCGGGAGGTGCACAGCCGTGGCATGAAACTGCTCCAAGGCTCTGAATGAGAACGCTCTTCCCTTTCAGTTCTCCTTATAAACAGATCAAGGAGAGAGGCACAGTTTGGTGCCGGAATGAAACAACCAAGGCTTTATCCTTCTGCTTGCTTTAGGGTTAAATTGCTCTTTTTTTCTCCAATTTCCTCGGGTAGAGTCTTAGCGATTTTAGATCTTTCTTCTTTTCCAAGTCATGCATTTGATTTACTTGATTTTGGTAAGTTGTATATTCATATTCACTTAGTTCGAATTTTTTTTTTTTAATTTGAGACTTTTTCTTTTACCTCTGGGTCACTTAGAAGTGTGTTGTTTCATTTCCGAATAAGAATTTTCCAGCAACCTTTCTGTTATTGAGTTCCAGTTGTGCTCAGAGGATGTGTTTTGTATGATTTCTTCTCTGGAAGTTTGCTAAAGGTGTGGTTTATGGTCCAGAATGTGTTTATCTCAGTGAATGTTCCACAAGGGCTTGAGAAGAATTGTATTCTGCTGTTGTTGGATGGGGTGTTCTATAGATGTCAGTCTAACCAATTGATGGTGCTTTTCAGATCATCAGTATCCTTCCTGATTTTCTGCTGGATTTCCACCCATTTCCAGTGGGTTTGTAGATTTCTCTTTGCAGTTGTTAGTTTTTGTCTGTTGTTACGTGTATATACGTTAAGGATTGTTATGTCTTTTTGGAGGCCTGATCCCTTTATTATTATGCAATACCCTTCTTCATTCCTGATCATTGTCCTGGCTCTGAACTCTGTTTTGTCTCAAATTAATATAGCTACTCCACCTTTCTTTTGATTAGTATTAGCATGGTAAATCCTTCTCCATCCCTTTTCTATGTCTTCATGTTTAAAGTTGGTGTCTAACTGGCATCAGTAATTGGGTCTCGGTTTTTCTTGTTTTCATCTACTCTGGCACTCTGTATCTTTAAATCGGCATATTTAGAACACTCATGTTTAAAGTGATTATTGAGGGGTGCCTGGGTGGCTCAGTGGGTTAAGCGTCCAACTCTTGATTTCAACTCAGGTCATGATCTCAGAGTTGTAAGATTGAGCCTCATGTGGGGCTCCGCACTGAGCATGCAGCCTGCTTAAGATTCTCTCTCTCCTTCATCCTCTTCCTCTCCCCACTGCGCTCTCTTTCTCAAATAAATATTTTTTTTAAAAAAAACAAGTGATTATTGATATAGCTGGATGAAAATCTACCATCTTGGTAACTGTTTTCTATTTGTTGCATTTGTTGTTTATATCTACCTCCACTCTCCTTTTGCTGCTTTCTCTGGTTTTAATGGAACATTTTTTATTATTCCATTTTATCTCCTCTTTTAATGCATCATTTATACTTTCTTAACTTTCTCCATAGTTGTGCTAGGGTTGACAAAACACTTTTTAAAATAATCTAAGTTTCATTTTCAAATAATACAACCACTACCTTTAATCTCCCCTTTGGGCAAAATAGAGTACCTTTGGAAGGCAACAGCTCTGGCTAGAATTTAATGACCTTGTTCATTTTTTATGATGTTTTCTTTAACTAGTACCTTCTATTTCTGCTCAAGAACAGTGGTTTTTATACTCATGGTAGTGTTTTAATTTTCTTTATAAAAGAAAGAATGGGTAGTGGGAAGAACTCTGTTTGGCATTCATAGGTCTGGATCCAAGCCTGATTTTTCAAGTCGGGGTGAATTCACACCATACTTCAAGCTAATGCTTGTGGCTGGGTTTTTTTTTTTCTTCTATCAGGTGCATCAAAGACAATACCTATGTCGACCTCCACTCCCACCAGAAGAACACGGCCCAGTTCAAGTTTAATGCCTTCAACTTTCTCAGCAACTATGATGTGGTCTATCTGCAGTGTGAGGTGGCTGTGTGCAAAGTGGGGGACTACTCCTCCCGGTGCTCCCAGGGCTGTGCAGGGCGGGGTAAGAGGGATGTGGGCCCTGTGGAGACCCCAGAAGAGCAGCCTGAGCATCTCCAAGTGGTGGGGCCACTGGAAATCCACAGAGGGACCGGTTGGAGGAAGACCCTTGTGTGATTTCTCAACTTTCCATGTGAATCTATCATTAGAAAGCAAAGCCTATTTCCTTGCAGCAAAGTAATATGTTTGACAAATCAGAAGTTGCCCACACAGCGACAGGTGAAAGAAACAGCAAAAGACATTCTCTCTGAGGTTTGTTGCTAAATAAACCTCTGATCATTAAGCTTGTGAGGAAATCACTCTCTTTGCAGGCTGGAGATGCTATGTTCTCTGATTCTTCACTACCAAGAACCTGACTGTTGTCTTAAACTGTACATGTTCTAAAGAACAGGGTTCTCTCTATATACCAAATTTCCAATTTAAAGATTTTATTTAATTGACTCCTTAACGCTTAGATGCTAGTAAATGGATCTTTTTGTTTCTGTCCCTTGGGTCGTGTGAGAATTTCTTTTCAGATATTGCTAAGAGTCTTAGGAAAAATAAACTAACTGTTGGGAAACCACTGCTTTTTTTTTTCTTTAACTCTACTAACTCGTTAGTTGAATTAGACACGTCAGTCATTTGCTCATTTACTCATAATGTAATCAAAACAAGCTCTTCTTGCCTATGTCAAAGGGAATACATTGTGCCTCGGCTCTGTTGGGTTTGGGTGACGGCTTTGACACTGACAGCAAATGAGAGTCGGAGACACAATCACATGAACCACCTGTGACTGCTTTCTGAGCTACCATGCACTCAATTTGGGTCCCAGATCCTCAAAGCTTTCTAGGAAACCTAAGAAATACACAGGAAGCCTGAGGAGCACAAGATGGTAGGTTCACATATCCCACACCCTCATGGAAAAGGGCAGCACTCACTATAAGGTTTCTTTGTATCTTAACAGAAACAGACCTGTGCTGGGCTCCATACCCTCAAAGCTATCTTTAAATAAACTGTCCTGGGGTGCCTGGGTGGCTCAGTCAGTTAAGCATCCAACTCTTGATTTCAGCTCAGGTCATGATCTCAGGGTTGTGAGATCAAGCTGCACTTTGTGCTCTATGCTAAGTGTAGAGCCTGCTTAAGAGTCTCTCTCCCCCTAAAAATAAAAAAGAAGAAGAAAAACAAATGGTCTTGGACACAGTCAATTTTTTTCACTTGTCAAGAAATATTCAATAACAACATTTAAAATAGGAGTCCTCAAGTCCAATAAATTGTTCCTATCTTTGTCATTCAATAGTATATACGAGTTGAGAACACAGTTTGGCCAAGTCCCCAAGGGAGGAGGGCAGGGTTTAGGGAAGCCTGGGAGCTAACCTTGAAGTCCTGAGCGATGAAAATCTGACCCATGACCCCAGGGCGGGCATTGCTTCTAAAGGGGTATGTCTCTGTCTCCAGATCAACAATCATCTGGATAAAAATAGGATACTGGCAGGTATTTTGATGGTGTTCCCTGCTTATACCTGGTAGAAGTTGATGGAATGTAATTGCTGGTCAATCTGGTGAAGGCAGCATCTTTAAATCAAAAGTTAATCATTTGTCACCGAGTACCTTCATCTTCAGTCACATGATTTTAGCATCACGCATCTACTTCACATGAATTGAGGAGTTTTCCAAGGAGCACTGAACCGCTACAACTTCTCCTTTCAGAAGCTTATCGGCACATTAACTGCATCTATCCATATGTGTTGAGGAAGTGGGGGGCTAACAGCCTCCAAAGTTGGCATCTTAGAGCTTTTAACAAATGCCTAACATGAAAAGAGTTGACAATGAAAGGACTGAACTTTTAAGAACAAACAAGCAAGTGTCCAGAGAACTTCCAGGTCAGCTTCTCCAGGTGCGGTTCAGCAGATGGGAGCTGGGAAGCTGCCCCTTCCAAAACACTCCAGGTGGTTCTGAGGAGTGTGAAAATCTGAAAGCCGTGGCCACTGCTGAGCACTGCATGCACTGGATCAAAATGCACTTAATAGGGAGAAACCTGCAACCCAGAAACACCAATGGTGGAGACAAAAAAAAAAAAAAAAAAAAAAATGCCCCAAGAGAAGCCTGTTCTCTCTAGCTAAAGGATGGGTAAAGGGGTAACCAGGCAAGACAGTGAACTTTACCCAGTAACTGCGTGGTTCCAAACACCATGGGTAAAACTATGTCCCTCCTGCCAGCCTAGCCCACAAAGGTGAAGTGGGGAGCCCAGATTTCCACCTGCCCTCCGGGTCCCTTACATCTTCCCTCCCCTCTCCAGGGTGGCATCACCTCTGAGCAGTAATCAGGGCCTCCCCAACATCCCCCATGTCAGGTGGAGACCCGGTGGGGAGCCTGGACTTCTAACCCCACTTGGCAGGTATTAGCACCCCTTCGAGACTATTCTGGGGTGGTATCAGAGGAGACGTAGTTTAGAGCCAGGACCTCTACCCCACCCAGAGGTAAGGTGGCAAATCCACCTTCCTGGGAGGAAGGGCAGCAAAGGCCACAGGGGTAGCCTGGCTTCCACCCTGCCCAGTGGAAACAAGGTGACCTCCCCACCTTGTTCGCACATGTAGGTATTTTCGCCCATTTTACTTTTAGCCTTGCTGAAATGCTTTGCTAAACACGTCTCTTGAATGTGGCATAGAGTCGGAGTTTAATGTGGTGAGATATTCTGAAAATTTTGCTTTTAGGAAGCGAGCATGGCGACCACTCTGGTATGACCCGCACATCTCCCTCATTGCCATCAGTCATTCAAGGTGCCAGGAGTGTTGGTGGCTGATGGCTCTCAGCCCCCCTGCCCTGCAGGGATTCCCTCCACTCAAGGCAGCTGCCTTGTCCACATTCACAGTCTCCCACCAATGACAAGTCCATAGAGGCACTTAAAGGCCAGAGCACCAAGCCCCATGTAGGGTCTCTCTGAAGGGCCAACCCAGCCCAGGACTCCGTGGGGTTCGCCGGGCTTTCTGCTGTAGCCACTTCATCATTCCCCAACCCCCCTGCCCCGGCCCACTTCCCTCCCCACTGACAGGGCTTGGGCCGAGGCCCATGCCCCAGGAATCCTTGGGCACACAAACCCCTCTACTGGATGTTGTTTCATAGGACCCAACCCATGATGGTCAGTACCAGGTGTGGCCTGAGGAAGCAGACTCCTCATTGGCAGGTGAAACACAGCCCAACCACACCTCATTTCCTCACTGAATCCTTGCAACTGCGATACTCTGGGGGCTGGGATGGGGGGTGGGCTGGTCAGCAGCCTTCACTCTTTTAAATTGTGCAGATCAAGGCTGAAGGTGACCTGATCAAGGTAGCCCACCAGGTAAGTGGAAGAACTCAAACCCAGGCCACCAACTCCAGATATAGGACCTTTACTTACTTTATCATAGTTTCTCCTGAAGAAATTATTTACTGATATATATTACTTCATTTTTAAATTTTTTTTATTGGTGATATATATTACTTTAAACTTCTAATGCATTGGTATAGCTCAATAGCTCCACTGTGAAGGTTTTTTGATTCATGATGATACAGTTTTACACTGTCTACTGAGTCACTATATTTCATGATTTTCTTAGTATGACACTGCTATGCCTGGCGTGCCTCTGGGTAGCCCCTGGGGCCTGGCCACTGGCACGTGTTCACTCAGTTCCTGATGGAAAGATTGCAGAGGGGCCAGGGATCAGACACTTCTTAAGTGCTGTCTTTACTGAATTTGATTTGCTCATTCTAATTTAGTTCTTAAGAGCTTTCACATTAGGTTAGAAAAGAAGCTTGCAAAAAAAAAAATAATAATAATAATAAATAAATAAATAAATAAATAAATAAATAAATAAATAAATAAATAAAATACAATAAAAAAGAAAAGAAGCTTGCAGTAGCTCCATTTAGTCATACAGACAAATGCAGAAGAGGCTCAACTACATGGCCATTTGGGGGAAGTGCTTAGAAGATCTGAGTGGAAATATTGAAAGGAAAATAAGGAAGATCTACCTTCATTTGGAGCTGGAAACCCAGTGGGTCCCTAACAACTTGTTCAAGGAAGGTAGAGATGCTGTTTTACTCGTAATGTACGCCCCGGGCATACTGTGTACCCAATCCATGTGCATGGGTGTCAAGGAGAATGCCTTTGGGCATTCAGAAATGTGGGTGCCTCCTTGGTTGTGCATCAGAACCCGAGACCATGGTGGTGTTGGGTGATGAACCGGTAGAGTCATACTGTCATCTACGACAAAGAATTCAATATGACGTTTGGTATGCGCAACCTGAGTGCGCATCAAGGCCTTTCCTGTTGTGTCAATCTCAGCCAGAAACTGACTACTCCTTGTTAGGGTTACGTTTGGCTTTGGTGTTTGATGGTAAATGGGAAGAGAATTGTTGTCTTCATTCTTTAACCTAGAAACTACACACAAGGGCTCCCCTTTATAGTCAAGCTCTGCTTTCCTATTCCTAGATCATAAAATAGCTTTCCTCTTTCCAGAGCCCTTTCCTGAGATGTGTTCAAGTTGTAAAATGCTGAGGCTCGGCCTTAGAGTGAGGCATGGGAATAAATAACATGGCACTTCTCTCCATCACAGTTACTCTCAGAAATTATTAACTCTCAGATACATTTCAAAAGGGAGCATATTTGCATCTAGGAAACAAATACATCTAATGCTGTAGATTTAAGTAAAAACAATCGTTTCTTTTCACCTGAAGTTTACTCAGAAGGTTTTGTGCTCATGAAAAAGGATGTTCCTAATTCATTCAATATTTTGGTGGCTTTCGTTCTTTAGCAGGAGATCTAACTGACACAATGTTTGTTCATTTCGATCACCCCTGCAAGGCGGCACGCTCTGACCAAAGTGACAGCAGGACCTGTACGTCATTGTTAATGAGGCTCTTCCTAATTTATTTATAACGTGTAGCCACGAGGCAGCATTTCCTTTAGTGTTCAGGGAAAATGAGTCTCAGTGAAGGCTGACCCTGTTAGTTCATATTCTGAAGCTTCTGGTATTTGTAGTCCGTTCTCTGATTCACAAAATGCCTTGTTATGATCACGGCCACAATCACGAGATTCAGAGCAAGGACCGTGAATGAAAATAGATGCAGACTGCTGAAAGGTTGACTCTGAGTTTCTTCTTTGTGTATCTGATCCTGAAATCCTATAATTGGAAACAAGATAAAAATCATTAAAAGAAAAGTACTACCTGACATTACAAAATTGTCATGAATGTGTCTCTCTCCACAGTCTGTGAATCTTCTGTATCAATTAATGTGGGATATATAATGCCAAAGTGATACACATAGGTACTGCTAGCAAATATTTCAATTAGTTTATGCTTCTTTTTTTAAAAAAAGATTTTATTTATTTATTCATGAGAGACACAGAGAGAGAGGCAGAGACACAGGCAGAGGGAGAAGCAGGCTCCCTGCAGCGAGCCCGATGCATGCCCTGAGCCAAAGGTAGATGTTCAACCGCTGAGCCACCCAGGTGTCCCTAGTATATGCTTCTGCTTAATTTAAAAGACAAGATGTCCTTACATTTGTTTGTTTAAATAGTTCATTTGTCTCCCTGACATAAGGTGAGAAACTTGTGGAATTCAATCATCAAAGTCCAACAGAAATGTAAGTCCATTCATTGATAGTCACTCATCTCCCATACTCGTCAAACTATATTTGATTTATAGAGAAACAACTAGTTCTTCTCTTGAAATAGGAAAAGGGTATTTTTCTAATGTGGATGATATCTCTATAACTTTCATTCATAAATTTTCAACTAATTTAGACTAATACCCATAGATGCATTGTCTTTTTAGTGAACATGTTTATTAAATTATTGGATTTCATTTTTGTTTGTATTCTTTTGTTTTTGTCATAGAAATATTTTGCTACAGGGACACCTGGGTGGCTCAGTGGTTAAGGGTCTGCCCTTGGCTCAGGTCATGATCCCAGGGTCCCGGAATCAAGTCCCATATTGGGCTCCCTGCGGGAAGCTTGCTTCTCCCTCTGCCTATGTCTCCGCCCCCCCTCCGTCTTTCATGAATAAATAAAATATTTGAAAAAAAAAAAAAGAAATATTTTGCTACAAACTAGAATCCTACTCCTTCACAATCCACTCAAATAATAATAAGGACAGAGGACATAAGATTCTTTTATGACAGGATCATTTTCATAAAAGGTAAATTCTTATAAATAGGTTTTATGTAATTACGGTCTACCAGAGCCAGTCAGCCGCGGCTCGTCCTTTGGGCATTCACCATCACTCTGTTCTCATTTGACCTGACAGGGGTCATGTTTCCAACCTTTAAAAAGAAGCAGGGTTATCCTGAAAATATGGTATTTTCTGTTTTGAAAAAATTGTGGGTTTTTTTTTTCCCAAAAAAGGTGATTTGTGTGGGATGCTGGTTCACCTGATTTTCCTCATTTAGGAGTTAAAATACATTGCTTTTGATTCTGTTTTCTGCCATGGTGTCTATACTAAGAAGTCAGGAAGCTGAGAGAAACTGTTGTTTTTAGAAGTGAGGACCTTACATTTATACTCAAAAGCCATGTGAATAATGGTGAATTATCAGAGCATAATATGCTTACAACATACATGCTTACAACATACATGGTTTTCATTTTATCAACTAGTAGAAGGAAAAATTAATCTTTTGTGCTTATCTTAGTTAGGGCTTCGCTACAAATATCATAAATCTCTAAACTGTACATGCTTAAGGAGGAATACATCTGAGCAAATTTTAATGAACCAGGAGGTGGTCTTAGATCACTTAATAGCTTTCTCCTTACCTGTATTTCCACTTGCACTTCGATCCCTTTTCAGACGAATAGGTCCTATGACAGCATCGGTCTTCCATTTGTATGAAGAAAGGTCTCGTTTCGTTCTAGAGACACAGCCTTGGCTGCATCGAGACTGATGGTCACCACTATCACATATCAAAATCTTACACTGTAGATACACGGAGCCCAGACTGTTCAAGAACTTAAAGGCATTAAATTGGAATCTTCCATAGTGTTTAGATAAGGGATACACCTTACAAGTCTCATCCTGATTACATCTGGAACAGAATTCACAGCACATTTAGAAGATTTACGTTCAGTCTTTCTAATGCTGAAAAGAAATGATACAAAGTTTTCTTTGAACTGCCTGATTTGATCGTTTCTCAGCCTTTTGGCTAAGATTGGGTGTGAACTGTCTGATTGTGGATCAAAAATTTCTCTAGAAAGTCAATGTCTCCCATCCCAGTATTAACTCAGCCCAACCCTGCATAGCCTCCGAGATCAGAGGATATCAGGCACGTTGTATATAAGTGATGAATCACTAAATTATAGTGAAACTGATACTACATGATAAGTTAACTAACTAGAATTTAGATACAAATTTGGAGAGAAAAAAAAATTTAAAAACAGATAATGTCTTTAGCTCACACTGTAGTGAGTTTAAGACTATGGATCTGATTCCTGGGTAAAATAAAGTTCCCTACGGCAATAACATTTCTAGTCCATGTGAATTAATTAGAAAATCAATTTGGATATATTAAAGCTCAAACATCTTACTTTATACACTTTCTGTGAATGTGTCAGTATGGCTGATGTAGTTAAAATCTATCAACTTATAGAAAAAAAAAGGAAAATTTTCCTTTCAAAAGAACGTTTTAAAAAAATGTTCGTTAGTTTGTTTTTCAGTACGTTCCACACCCAATGTGGGGCTTGAACTCACAACCCTGCGATTAAGAGTCATATGCTTTACCAACTGAACCAGCCAGGGACCCCTTTTTTCCCCAAAGAATACCACATACGCTTTACAAATTTCATTATGTTTGTGTTCTAGAGCTGGAATGAGTGAAATAATCTTTTGTGATTTTTGTTTAAAATAACCAAAGTGTATGGGACACCTGGGTGGCTTAGTGGTTGAACATCTGCCTTTGACCCAGGGCATGATCCTGGGGTCCTGGGATCAAGTCCCACATCGGGCTCCCTGCATGGAGCCTGCTTCTCCCTCTGCCTGTATCTCTGCCTCTCTCTTTCTGCGTCTCTCATGAATAAATAAAATCTTAAAAAAATAAAATAAAATGACCAAAGTGTGGAGGAAAAAAACAAGAACAAAAACATAAAGCCTTCTTGATAAAAAATAAATGTGTTTCTACCAGCAAATATTTTGGAAATATACTTAAAATTCTACTGGATATGGGCTGTGGCTGTAAAAGTGCTTTAAGTTAAATTATTTGTAATGAGTACATAGTAACTGTATTTCATAATATGATTACATTTACTTAATTCGATGGTAGCAGTACTAGAAAAAAGCATGCATGAATGCATTCATGAATCATGTATCACAAAAAATACTATTTCACTCAAGTCACCACGGATCCTCAGAGAAGCATGTCACCCCATCAGTACGTACCCACTCTTGATTAGGTCATAAGTTGGAGACGTAAAGTCAGGCGTGGGAGAGGCTCTACAGGTGTCCAGGAACACCACCAAATTTGGATCCGAGGTATACAGACTGACTTGAACAAAGAGAGTTTGGTTCAAATCCACGTAATATGGTGACTCCAGTATAGGCTTTGCAAATGAACTAGACTCAAAAAGGGCCATGCTTGTGTTATATTTGCCCAGCGCACTTTCATTTTGTATTATGTCGTCTTCCGTTATGTACATCATCTCCACAGTGGAATTCTGTTCCATTTCACACTTCAGAATAATCTGAAGATGTTTCTGACGGGTGATCACCTCAGACGTGGGGGATGGATTGAGAGTGATGATATTGGTGTAAGTCACAGAATGATCTTCTACCTGCAGGGTGAGATTGGATTAAATCCAGTAATAGCAAAAAAAAAAAAAATCCAGTAATAACTTAGAGCGCAGAGATGATTAATATCTGCAGGTAGAGACATAATTTTCTTAAATCACAAGACTGCAGCTTTCATGTTGGGATACTAAAAGCTTCAATGTGATTTAAGAAATATTCTGGGGATCCCTGGGTGGCGCAGCGGTTTAGCGCCTGCCTTTGGCCCAGGGCGCTATCCTGGAGACCCGGGATCGAATCCCACTCGGGCTCCCCGTGCATGGAGCCTGCTTCTCCCTCTGCCTGTGTCTCTGCCTCTCTCTCTCTCTGTGTGACTATCATAAATTAAAAAAAAAAAAAAAGAAATATTCTGGGTGGGAAGAAAGGTGTCAGATGAGAGAGCGCAGCTGAGACTCGAAGACAGAATTTGACAGAACTTTTTCCAGATATGTTAAAAACAATTCTGGGAACACCTGGGTGGCTCAGTGGTTGAGCGTCTGCCTTTGGCTCAGGTCATGATCAACAGGATCCTGGGATAGAGTCCTGTATCAGGCTCCCCACAGGGAGCATGCTTCTCCCTCTATGTCTCTGCATCTCTCTCTCTCATGAACAAATAAAATATTTAAAAACAAACAAACAAAAAAAACAAAAAACAATTCTGAATGCAAACTTCCAGCCCTAGAGGGAACTGAGATCCTGTAATGTACGGCCTTCTGTAAGAAGCATCAAGTTAGTGTGGCTCACTGTGCAGTTCCCCAAGTGTCTGCAGACAGAAGTCCTGCCACATGTTTTCCCCAGGCTGCCTTCCCTGGGGATGCACAGATAACAGCCCAAGTGTTCCTTCATTTGGAGCAGAAAATAACAATTGACTTCTATCCTTATGGACTCTGGAGTAGCTGCCATTCTTCTCAAAATGGTTGTTGTTTAATGACATGAGTGACAATTTTAGGGTAGACATCCTAAAAGGGACCTACGGGTTGTAAATGCTTGAGATCTTGAAGTTGTAGAAAATGGAGAACAAATCACAAACTTATGTCCTTAGTGTTTGAAACAAGGATAATGCTTTTATCTTCTCCCTTTACAGGGGAAAGGAGATCCTAGAATTACAGCTAGGTTTTTCCTAAATACGTGATCTAATCCTTTTCTGTACAAGTCTTCCTGGGAGGCTCCTACACCTGCAGCACATAGATGTCCAAACCTTCTTCACTGAATTCTCAGAATTCTTCACCTTTTGGGAAAGATAACTGCCTCTAGTTGCCCTGAAAATGAATGTGCTAATATGTGTGTGTGTGTGTGTGTGTGTGTGTGTGTGTGTGGTGTGTGTGTGTTAGGCCACCACACAAGTGAGTGGGCTTCCATGTTCACACAGGCTTACCGTGTGCTAGGCCATTAACACCACCAGCAAGTTCTGCGCCATCAGTACGATCTGACATACTGCTGGTGTTCAACAAAACCCAGCTCGGTGTCTCACTTTTACCTTTTTGATTGTACCACATCCATCAAGAGGGATAGAAAAGTCTATCACATTGGATATCTTTGGTCTGCAAGTTGGGTCATTCAGTTGTAAGTTATTCTCATTGTAAGTAAATGATTCCAGGTAAGATTTATTTATGATGATTCTCATCTTGTCAGAAGAGCAAGTTAAAGACGCTGTTCAGAAAAACAAAACAAGGATGATTATGTTTAGGAACAGCTAGGAACTCTGGCTCTTGAAAAGCTGTGTGTACAGAAGACTACATAAAAACTCAAAACCTCTTTTGCCTTAAACAGTGATCGGAAGCCTGAGACAGCAGGGTACTTGATCCACCTTTTACAATGTTCGCTGTGACCCCGTCTGCAACTGAAATCTGTAAATCTATTGTTTTTTGTTGTGCCTTTACAGAAGGCATTACAGGAAACAGTCTGTATTTCCTACAGAAATCGTTTCCAAATTAATAAAACCATCAATTTCCTCTTGTCCTAAGCAATGCACCGAACTGATTCTCAAGCTTCAGATTATGAATATACATTCCAAAGTACATAGTACAGGCTTGCAAATAGGGACAGCGACAGGTAGGCTAAGAGGTGAGGAGCAGTTTCTATGGCCACAATCTCCAAGAGCTCAAAATAGCTAAAGAACATGACTTACTAGTGTTGATATTTTCTGCATAAATTGAAGTATAGGAAGCAGAGAAACCCCGGTAGGAGTTGGCGTAATCTGTCGATAGTACGACGGTCAGTGAGTCTGACGAGGATTCAAAGGTGGGCTTCACATAGCCACACACTTGTCCCATCAGGCCAGAGGTGGTGGAGGAGCCATCATAGACAGCAATGAAATCAAATCTGCAGTGTTCGTCCGCCTCTATGCTAAAGAAGTAGGGCCTCTGGTGAAAAAGCTTTGCAAACCAACTCAATTCTCAATAGCCCAGTCTTGAGTGATTAAAGATTTTCCCTCACAATGGTATCTCAGGTTTATGACAAACCTGGGGCTTTGCCAGTCCCTGATGTGACCTCAGAATCTTCAGAAAAATAGTCAACTTAGTTCAATGACATAGTATTGGTGTTTTCTCTATACGCCAGTTTTGTGAAAAGTGACCCTCTACGAGGAGTTCACATAATTTTTCTCCCCCAGGGTCCCCATTTGCCAGGTGGGCTCACGGCATTTCTCCCACAGCAGAAATGGACCACAATACTTACAAAATGTCTCTGAAGTTTAATTTTATCTTATAACCTTTCTCCACTCGTATGTGCCACACACAATAAGCCAGTGCAGGATGCGCATTTGGGTAATTGGGGCTGGTAAAGGATCCTTTGGGGCTGTCCAAGTAACCACCACAGTTTGGAATAGCTGACAGGGATGAGAGGGTGACCATGAATGTAAGTCAAGACAGAGACTTTGCTTAGTTTCCATGCGGTGTGTCTAGCTTAATAAGCAAACACCCACCCTCACCCAAATTTTGTTCCATTGCTGTCTTTTGAATTGGTGGCATACCGAGGTTTTCATCCTTCTTTATTGCGGGATTTTCTGACCACTGGTTCAGGACAGCATGACAGTGTAAGATCTGCCCCAGCTAGAGAGACCCTCCATTACCTGGACTAAGTCACAGAAAATGACATCACACTCTTGGGCCTGGCATTGGAGACTCTTCCTCACTCAGCCCCAGCCCAGCTTTCCAGCCTCATCAGCCACCTCCACGACACCTGCTGTGCCAGCCTGTCCTTTCTTCCCAAAGCCCCTCACATTGCTGGTTCCAGCAGAACAGGAATGTTCTCCTCCTCTGGTTCCCACCTCTCCCTACCCTACACTAGCATTCCAGCTCAGCACAGATGCAGCCACCCTGGGTCCCTCCCTCCCTCCCTCCCTCCCTCCCTCCCCCGGGAAGGAAGCAAGCAGCTGGATGAGTGAAACAGGCAACACAGAAGGCTCTTTTCGGGGCACGAAAAACAGTCTAGGTTGGCTAATGCATAGGATACAGCTGAGGCCTGGGGAGGGAATGCAGAGGGAAGGCCTGAAAAGGTGGCCTGGCTTTGGCTTTGGAAAACCCTGAATGCTCCACTCTGGAGATTTGTCAACACCAAGGAATCAGTGGTTTAAGAGGAGTGACGTGGTCATCTCTGGGCCTCAGAAAGCCAAGCAGAGTGGAACTTTGCTCACGAACCCACTTGCAGAATTTCTTGGCGTTCTGCTTTGCGCTGCAGCAGAATCTGGGTGCTGTGAATGCAGAACCCCCTTAACATGTGATTGCCTGACAAGTTAGGTCAGCATTTCTCATCGTTTGCTCTTCGATCTTTGTCAGAATCACTTGGGGAACTTGTCAAACATGAAGGTTTCTCGAGCCCCAACGCACATCTTCTGAATCAGACCAGAGGGAGAAATGGTCCCTGAACGGGCATTTCAAAGGATCTCAGGGTTATTATAAAACAGGCCAAGCCGGGAGAGTCTGCGTTGGTCCATAACACAGCACACTCCAACACGTAGCCATCCGATCAGCCCCATGATCCCTCATCTGGGAGCTGGTCAGAAGGCAAATTCACGGGCTCCATCCCAGAACCAGTGAAGCAGAGTCTCGGGAGGGGGTCAGGGGTCGGGGGAGGCAGGAATCTGCTTTCACAGGCTCTCCAGGTGATTTCATGCACACAAGTTAGAGAACCACTGCCCTCACAAGCAAAGAACTCAGACTCAAGATTACAACGACCCATGCAGGAGTGTAACTTTCCAAGCTCGCAGGTGGTTATGCATAGGATGTATAAGTGAGAACTCACAGGTGCCAGAAGAGAAGAAGTAGTAGAAGATGAAGACAGTTCTTTGAGTTTTTACAGAGTCGGTGACTATTTGAACCGTTAATGTACTGGATGATGACTCAAAAACAGGAATGTAGTCATGTTTACTGCAGACTTTGCCTAGCAGAGACGCCTTGGTAGAGTTTCCATCAAAAACTTTAATGTTTTCACTTTCACACGGTCCATCAGGATCAAGCCTGTGAACAGAACACACGTGTGGTTAGAGACGAGCCACCAGGCAAGGGGGTTTCAGAGTGGAGTCAGTTGTGCACTTGGCCATCCCAGTTTGCAAAGCAGTGGCTTATCTGTTTTCATTCCAATCTCTCCAATACCAATTACGTCTCCACGTCCCCCAACATCACACCACACACCATCAGTCTGTAAATGCCTCAGGAAGCAGAACTGCTTTGTCAATGGTTCTATCAAGAATCTGACTGGAATCCAAGACTCCTTTCCTTCGACTTCCACCTCCTGTTCCTCATGCCCATGTGGAAATTGTGGGCAGGGGATCTTATTTAGAACTCATTCCCCTTGATATTTGAAATCCGAGGCTGTTGAAAGATGAAGCAGCCCTTCCTCCTTGGCCCCCTCTCCAGGTAAAGCAAATTTAGCCTCTTCCCAGATGCCCCTTCCCTTCCCTCACATCCCCGTGTCCTCATTCATAGGGACGGTCCCAGGCCCCACGTGGGACAGGGCACACCAGGGTGCTGTCTTCTGCCCCTTCTGATGGTCTCTCCAGATGCCCTCAGAATTCCGACCCAGGGCCAAGATGCCTGAGAGGGAACAACGCGGCGGACAAACCCGGATCCTCCTTCCCCCTAGTCCCCTACCTGCTGTGTACCTTTGGGCCAGAGGCTTACTATTCCCTTTCCTCTCTCTTCTACAACTGGGGTGTCCCAGCTTTCGTCCCGGGTGAGGTTTATAATGTCCTGACCAGGAAGCCCCTAGCACAGGCCTGGCACACAGAGAGCATCTAAGAACTATGAGATGCTCGTCTCCCCTCCCTCGCTCTTGCCCCGCTGCCGTCCTCTTTCTCTATGTGCCAAGAACAATGTACATGATTCTTAGGAGCCCGAGAATTCTAGGAAGTAGGGAATTTGTTTCCTTTAGGCCCCATCAGAAGTCCCTTCCTACTCCCGTGGTGTGGGGTCACGCACCCCAGTGTGTCACCCTGGCCAGCAGCGGCATCAGGAACCGCCCCTGGGAGGTTGTCCCCTGTGCACACACATTCTCAGGCCCCAGCTGCCCCATCTGGATCCGGACCTGGGCCCAGGGCCTGGCAATTGTGCGATTGCAAAACCTTCCAGGTCCAGGTGCTTCTGATACTCCGCAGCTTAGAACCAGTGGGATGGGTAAGACTTTGGGCTCTGGAGCCAGGTGGCTTGGATTCTGGTCCTCTCCCACCCGTTTTAGTCTGTGACTTGGGCACATTAAGTGACTTCTCTGGGATTTCCTACCCATTGAATGGGATTAGACAGGGGGTTGCTGAGAGCATTAAGTGGGGAAGTTCTCCTGAAGCCTCAAGGGACTCTCATAGTTCAGTGCCCTGTTCTCAGCTTGTCCTCATGCTGCCATAACCTGGGCACTTAGAGAAGACAGTTGTGTCTATTTCAAAATAAAAAATTCAAAATAAAAAAACACTGATGCCTAGTCCCTGCTCCTAGAATTGTGAGCTTATTGTATGGTGTTCAGCCCAGAAATCTGAATTTGTAGAGGCTCTCCTGCTAATTCTAATGCACACCATGCTTTAAAACCATGAGTTTAGCGTTTTAGGGTCTGGAATCTGGAACTAGACCAGCTGGGTCTTAATCCCAGTCATTTCACTTACAATGTGACCTGAAACAAATCCCAACTTCCCTGTGCCTGTGACAATCACATTGACTTCACAGGACCTCTGTGACCAGAGTCAGGGGCCCAGTCATCAGTCAGTGAATACCAACCATTATCATCATCATCGTGGTCATGGGTAACTTACCACTACTTCTAGGACCAGCTGATATTTTTCCAACACAAATACCCTAGTATGGTCAGAGTTCAGCGACCCTCATTAGGAAGTAAAGCCTCTACTTACTGGAAGTAGGAAAAGATGATTCTGATGCTTTTGTTTTCTGGTCTTTGTAATGTCCAGGTACAGTCCTCATTGGAATGGAGGTTCAGGATTAGGGCTCTGTGGGCATCTGATTGACTGGAGCCTCCCAAACTGGCCTGGCAGCTTGATTTGCCTGGTAGAAATCACAGTTGACATTGAGGAAAGTCATCTGCCCCTGACCTCCTCCTCCCCCAGGGACTGGGAATCTACCTGCCACAATGTAATATCCAGACAAGCATGCAGATAGTTGGGAATGGTATTTAGCTCATTCCAAATTTGGTAAGCCCTTGGCAATTGGTTTCCCCCTCTTAGAGTCCTTGGGGGGAAAATATTTATGATTTCTCTACATATGGGGCATAAAAAAATAAAGACTATATTAGAGCTTAAGGAAAGATGGTTTTATGAAGAAGCTTTATATCTACAATATATAAAGAAGTCTTACAACTCAGTAATTAAAAGAAAACCCAATTAAAAATGGGCAAATGGGGATCCCTGGGTGGCGCAGCGGTTTGGCGCCTGCCTTTGGCCCAGGGCGCGATCCTGGAGACCCGGGATCAAATCCCACATTGGGCTCCCGGTGCATGGAGCCTGCTTCTCCCTCTGCCTGTGTCTCTGCCTGTCTCTCTCTCTCTGTGACTATCATAAATAAATAAATTTTAAAAAAATGGGCAAATGACCAAAATAAGTATTTCTCCAAAGAACACATACAGGCCAATTAACACACAAGGAGATACTCAATATCACTAGTTACTGGGGAAATGCAATTCAAAACCATGAGCTACCACTTCACACCACCTAATATGTGAAACAAAACTAGAGTCAAAAACAGAAAATAAATGAGTGTTGACAAGGATGTGGAGAAATTGGAACCCTCCTGCAAAGCTCATCGGAACATAAAATGGGGCAGCTGCTAGGAAAATCATCTGACAATTTCTCAAAAGATTAATCAGGGAGTTACCATAACCCAGCAATTCCACTTCTAGGCATATCTCCAAGAAGAATGAAAACATATGTTCACACAAAGAAGTGTACACTAATGTTTACAGCAGCACCAGCCAAAATAAGCAAAAAGTGGTGCATCAACTGATGAATAAATAAAATGGGGTCTCTCCACACAATGCAAGATTATTCAGCAATAAGGAATGAAGTACTGATGGATGGTACAGTGTGGATGAACCTTGTAAGCATCATGCTGAGTGAAAGACAACAGATTATAGGATTTCATATGTATGAATTGTCTAGATTATGGAAATCTACAGAGACAGAAGTAGATCAGTGGTTGCCTTGGGCTGAGAGCATTGGGAGAAATGAGTAACTGCTAACTGGTAAGGAGTTTCTTTTTGGGGTGATGAAAATGTTCTCAAATTAAATAACGGTGATGGTTGCACAATTCTGTGTGTATACTAAAGACTAGTAAAATTTGCATTTTACAAGAGTGAATTTTATGGTATGTGAATTTTATCCTTAAAAAGCTGTTACTCAAAACAAGGAGGAAGAGGAGGAGGAACAGCTACAATGGAACGTGAACAAGAAAATCAAATACTTCATAATGGAACCCAACGAAGGGCGAAGAACTTCACTTAGAAACAAAAAGCTTTTCGTTTTCCTTATTATCTGTGATGATAAGTGATGTCCTTGTAACAATAGTCTCATTTGTTTTTCCCCTAATAATAACTATTACTATGTTTGTTAGTAAAAAAAATACCAGCAAAGACAATTAAAGAAAAAAGCATAGGGGCACCGGGGTGGCTCATTTAAGCATCCGCCTTTGGGTCAAGTCATGACCCAGGGTCCTGGATCTGGAATCCCTGCTTGGTGGAGAGCCTGCTTCTCCTCCCTCTGCCTTCTGCTCCCCTACTTGTGCACTCTCTCTTTTCTCTCTCTCTCTCTCTCTCTCTCTCTCTGTTAGATAAATAAAATCTTGAAACAAAAAAGAAAGGCAGGAAGGAAGAAAAAACAACAGGTTCAATTTTCTTACCTTCAGACTTAGTCAAGTTCAAGTCTGCCAAGCATGGCACCATTAAGAAGGCTAAAAGGACGAGCCTTCTCACAGCCTCCATCTTTGCCAGGGGTAGAACAGCCTAAAGGGTTAGCAGAGAGTTTTATACTTCTCAGAAGTGTTCCTTATCTGGCTTCAGGGCTTTCTGGAGACCTTCAGGGAAATGTGTCAGGTTGACCATGCAAGGGCCAAACTTCTCTTGTGAGAAGAGAGCAGCTGTGTGCCTGATTGATTATCAGCAATCCCTCCAGTGAGTGTTGGCTCTCCCCAGTCCATTCCAGGAACGTCTACACAAAGTTCCCAGCTAAAGCTCTTCATGGGGCATCTCCGAGGCCTGGCCCACGGTGGGCACCGAGTCATCCTTCACGGCACCAACCGGGAGCTGAGCCTTCGCCCTGTTGTTTGTTCAGATCTCAAAGCAGGTGGCGCTACTGTTATCTTACACCTTTGCTGCTCTTGTCCCCATATGAAAGCCTTTGGATTCTGAAGGCAGGTAGTGTGGCCCCTGGACAAACTGGGTCCAGCTGGGTTGCTCAGATGCCTGCCAGGGTGCTGAGGCTGAGGAGGGGGGTGGTACAGGATGGGAGGAAGAAGAAATGCAAGTCCAGATTCAGTGGATTCAAGGATTTCAAACCATTATATCCAGAAAGCCTGAAGCCGGTGAATCAAAGTCCCTTGAGCACGACGTTTTGCAGACCATAGAAAGGAATCCTGATGTCCACGGTGAGACTGGTGCTCTAGTGGCTCAGCCAGCAGCTGTGACATCAAGAGGTCATGCTCACAAGGAGCTTGTATTCCTCTTTTCACGCATTCATTTATTCAAAAAATATTTGCCAGCTACCGTTTTACAGTCTGGGGATTTGGAACTAAACATGAGAAATACAGCCCCTGCCCCCGTGGAACTTACTAAGTGAGGGAGACAGAGAAAAAACTAAAACAAATTACAAATAGCGAGAGGTACTATGAATATAAGAAAATAGGGTGATGAGATAGATTGCAGGGGGGATGCAGTATGAGGGTGAAAGTGAGAAAGATGAAATTTGAGCAAAAAGAAAGAGAGAGGCATTCATTTGTGATGTGGGCTTAGAGGATGATTTTAGGCAAAAAGAATGGGCAAGTGCAAAGGTCCTGAGGCAGGAATCAGTTGGGCATGTCTATGAAGGAAGGGGAGGCAGGCCAGCGTGGTGGATGTGAGTAAAGGGGAGGGAAGTGAGATGTAACGTAAGGAGGCAAGGTGATAGTCCAATTGTGAAGGACTTGTAGGTCAGATGGGGCATTTGGATTGTATTCTAAGTTCAGATAGAACTTTTTAAGCAGGAAAATGATGACCAATATTTTAGGAACCTTCCCTGCAGCCCTGTGAGATAATGGTAGGCATAGACTGAACTTCTACCTTAAAACTCTTCCTGGGTACCCTCAACTTCCATGTTGTTCTGTCCTTATTTGGCTCTAGGACACTCGGGTTCCCAGGCAGGGCTGTGACTCAGGGTTGTTTCCAGTTAGGCCCTAGGACCAGGCATTTGGCCTTGTACCTGTGCCACAGTGGCAAGCCCAGCACCTGTGACATTGGGAAGCTGGACTCACAAGGAGCTGGGACACTCACCAAGGCACCTGGCACAGCCGCACTCAGTTCCTGTCAGCTAAGAGACTTCTTGGGCTGGCCACAGGTGTCCCCTGGTGGGGACAGGACACCCTGGTGTGAGAGTGAGGGGTAGGGCAGGAGTATAGGGTAGGGACCCTTCTGATTACTAAGGGCCGCTCACCCCCAGCTGTGTCCACACACACCCACTTTGTTACTAAAGCCGTCTCCATCTCCTATGGATGTGATCTCCTGGTACCCTGAACCACCACTGGGTGTAAGGGCTCTGTGCACACTCTCCTGGGAGGGGGACTAGCGGAGGGGAAAGAACCCTGGGTGAGCAATGAAAAGACCAGCGGTTCCGGCCGGTGGCAATTTACCATGAGATCACAGGATCCCAGGGCCTGCGGGATTGGTATACCTTATCCTGCTTAATCCTCACCATCACCTATGCAAGCCTCCAATTTACATCAAGGAAACTGAGGCTCAGAGAGGTTAAGAAACTCCCCCAATAGCACATAGCTAATGAAGGGCAGAGATGGATTAGAACCAAGAGTATCAGGCTCTGAAAGCCACATGTTCCACACTGTCCCTACTGCCCACGAGAGTGGTGTCTCTAAGAGCCCTTGCTCCATCCTGCCTCCTTCATGGACCGTGGGATGCCTGGACTTTAGGCATATTCCCCATGGAATTCCAATACAGAATGTGCTTGCCCAGGGCCACCAGGGTCCTGGGCACCGTGCTGCCCACCGGGTGAGGTTCAGAGGGGCAGGTGCACCCTCTGAATCAAATCACAGCACAGATGGACACTGCAGGGCAGGGCAGTGGATGGCAGAGGGAGGCAGAGAAAATGCTTCAGGAGCTCAAGGGGGATAGCTCTCTTCCAGGTGGAAGGTCTCGGGGCAGGATCCGGGGAAGGTTCAGCCTTGAATCTGCCTCCTGAAACTCACAGTGGGGCTGGAGGACAGCCAGCCTCCAGGATTTTCTCAGCCACTAGGGCTGCTCTGTGAGCGCAGTTCCAGCTCCCACGCCTCTTCTGGCAAATTTTTCCTTATCAGCCCAGCCTTCTGCTGAGAGAACTGCAGCTTCTCACCTCCCCACTCTTCCCTCCCGCCAGCCTAGAGGTAAAAGCTGCTTCCTTCCTTCATTCCTGTGGTCCCTTTTCTCCCCTTTTAGTAGCTAACCACCTGTCCCTAGTTAACTCTTGATATTACTTTTTTTTTTAACCCTTAAGTACAACATGTGATGCTCACAAAGCAAGGGTTTTGTTAACCAGAGAAAGTATGAATTGTAGTTACAGATGGGGAATCTGAGTAAAAAGGGATCCGGAAGGCTCAGCGGCAAGAGCAGGAACAGAAAGGGGCTGATGGACCCAAGTGGAGAGCAGTACATCCTCCTACCTGCTGCTCTCAGATCAAGAGATCCTGGGCCCTGGCGTTCTGCTGGACATTCCTGTTAGCACCTAAAGGCACTGGCAGGTTAATCAGCAAACTCAGTGTTAAAGGGATCTAAAAAGGAGGAAATCTGCTTCTCCAGAGTTGGAGAATGACAGAAGAATCTCAGGTTTTTCAAAATGTCTTTTAGACACCACTGGGCCCAACCCCATCATATGAGGTCACCCTAAACCCAGAGATATCCCATGTGTCTGCTCTCGCTCTCTGGGGGGACAGTTCTCCTTGACGACCATGTAAGATAATTGCCTGCAGTAGAGTAGCTAGATGAGAGTGAATGAAGCCTTCGCAAGGAGAAGAGCCACATGAACTGCTCCAGCTTGGGAATTTTTGATGAGTCTGAAACTAGAAATGCTCTAAGATCAAAATACATTTTTCTCCTGGGGTTGGAGATGTATTTTCTATTCTAACTCTCCTCATATTGCAATATGATATCACAAGATAGTTGCCCCAAGAACCCTCCTGCACTGTTGGTGGGAATGGGAACTGGTGCAGCCACTCTGGAAAACTGTGTGGAGGTTCCTCAAAGGGTTAAAAATAGACCTGCCCTAAGACCCAGCAATTGCACTGTTGGGGATTTACCCCAAAGATGCAGATGTAATGAAACGCCAGGACACCTGCACCCCAATGTTCATAGCAGCAATGTCCACAATAGCCAAACTGTGGAAGGAGCTTCGGTGCCCATCGACAGATGATGGATAAAGAAGCTGTGGTTTATGTATCCAATGGAATATTCCTCAGCCATTAGAAACGACAAATACCCACCATTTGCTTCGAGGTGGATGGAACTGGAGAGTATTATGCTGAGTGACATAAGTCAATCGGAGAAGGACAAACATTATATGGTCTCATTCATTTGGGGAATATAAAAAATAGTGAAAGGGAATAAGGGAAAGGAGAGAAAATGAGTGGGAAATATCAGGGAGAGAGACAGAACATGAGAGACTCCTAACTCTGGGAAACGAACTAGGGGTGGTGGAAGGGGAGGTGGGCAGGGGGTGGGGGTGACTGGGTGACGGGCACTGAGGGGGACACTTGATGGGATGAGCACTGGGTGTTATTCTGTATGTTGGCAAATTGAACACCAATAAAAAATAAATTTATAAAAAAATTAAAATAATAAAAGTTACAAATTTAAAAAAAAGTAAAAGATAGTTGCCCCAAGTTTCAATGTGGCTAGTACACAAATTTAAGTGCATTTATGACTAACAAAAACCACCACTGCAGGCAGAGGATTATTTTCAATATTGCATTTATTCAAAGAACATAAATACACCATATAATACATAATGTAAACACTGTAAAACTTGACTTGAATAATACAACATTCTACTAAAAAAGAAATACTATGCATGAATATATTTGTGCCCACCCAAGTCAGAGTCCCTCATTTACATCACAGAAGCACGGTGGCAGGGGATCGAAGTCAGCATACAAGCTACATTCGTCACAGCATTGGAGGTTGGGATAAGACCCAGCGGAGAGGGCGGCTGCAGCGACCTTGTCCTGAGTGAGTATGGCTGGATTATTTTTTAAGGCCAAACAAAGAGGTGACTTTGGAGGTCTTAAGAAAAGACATACACAGAGCATGGGATTAGAATTTTTCTTCTCCATCCATTTGTCATAATTATCAGGGGTATCTGGGAGGTTTGGGGCTGGAGCCAATCAAAGACATGACAGGAGCCCGAAACTAGAGCTCTCGGCCCCTGTCCCAAGCTCCTATCCAATCCCTTCCTGTCCCACTGCTAGAAATGGAAAATCAGGCTACAGCCAACAAGAGAGAGCAAGCGCAGGTGTGGATCACCCAGCCGATCCCTGCAGGCCCATCAAGTGCAGAGCGGGATGGGGAAGGGGCCACACTTGGCCACCCCCACCCCCACCCCCACCCATGTTCTGGGATTTACCTTCCAGCTCACAGGCTTCACTTCCCTAGGACGGGAACAGCACGGCTTCACGACCCATCTCTCTCCCAGGCTCCAGGGTTCCTCTCCCCCAAAGTTAATGATCTTTTGTCTGGGCTGCACTCCCCTGTCAGGTGTCCCTGGGACCTTCACCCAGCTCAGCTTCCCCACAGTCCTCCAGGCCCACCTCACTGTCCCCAGGGCCATGCACGTGAATGAGAGAACCCCCTGACCACTCCCCCAACTCCGCTAAGAGGAGGTCAATCCAGCCTGTCCTCTGAGTGAATCCCAGGCACAGACTCACCCACAGCCTCCTGCACAGTCTGCAGGGCCTGGGACAGAGGGAGGGCCCAGCCAGTGTGAGGAGTAAGCCGCTGAGGGTCCACTCGGGGAGGGTAGTGGGGCAAAGCATTACAGGCCGCACCCCCCCATCCCTGCTGAGAACATTCTACTTATGAGCTCACAGCCCTAAGCCAGAAGGGGGAAAACTCAAGATTCCACACTCACCTGTCTTCGCGTTTTCAGACCTACCTGCTGCTCCTGACCTCCCCCTGGGTTGGGCACAGGGCAAGGGATGACCCTGCTCAGGCAGGGAGCCCCGGGTATCCTATTTGAGGGGGTGCTTTTCAGTCTTACCCACATCACTCACTTTAATGCGTTGGATATTTTGTGGTAAAGACCGATGACAACACCCATCAGCACAAGAATGGCCATCAGGATACCGCCACCAATGCAGAACATAATTATCGTGTTGACTTTAGAAGAGTTGGCTTTATCTAGGCAGAGAAGTGCAGCAAACAAAGTAGCTTCCCTCCCCACCCAGCCACTGTAGCCACCTCAACAGCTTCCTCTACTGGAAAAAGAGTGAACCCCCAACATACAAATGAGTTTTCCCAGAAGGCACAGCATGGGACCCTAAACTGGCCCAGAGAGGGGGAAAGGGTTTGTTTATGAAGGAGACCAGACTGAAATGCAAAACCCAGGGAAAAAGAAGAAAGCAGGAGAATCTTTTTCTTCCTTTCACCGGCAGTAATGTGCAGCTCTAAGTAACAAAACAAGCTTCACTCAAACAAATGGTTTTGCTCCCAAATACCTGGGTCCTGAAATACATTCACTTTCAGAATCAGAATTAGCTCCTCACTCTACATCAGGCTTAGTAATCTCCTATGGGGATGATTAAGGGGACGACTGTTTTAAAATGTTACGTTCAACAATGCTGAGACTACACAAATCCATTTTGTAAGTGATACGTGTTTCAGGAAAACAGTCTTCTATTCTCCCACTGACAACTGCCATTTTTTTCCTTCTCAATCCTCCCAGGAAATCCGATTTTTCTGGAATAAGCCATTTGTTTAATCTCATTCTCTGAAAGCGGGGAAAAGTGAGTGAGGACTGAAAAACAACCCAGAGTTGAAATATACTTACTACCCTCTAAGTCTTCCATGTTCGATGAATGCCCGCAGTAAAAAAAAATTACAATTAATATAAACTTTAGGGAACAGTACATCTTATCAGGAATTTCTCAAACGTTTAATTTGAGAAAGAAAACTCTAGTTATCCCCGTTAAGAGTAATTAAGATCTAAGTTTGAGGAGCTGGCTTTTGGATGCATCGTCTCCACAAGAGCTACCAGAATGTACAGCCACTGTCCAGCTCCAACTTCTATGCCTGTCAGGCCAGAGGCTGTGTGACATCAACACTTTGGACACCAACTCCCTTTCATGGAGTTCTGAATTCTGTTTCATGTTCAGATACATTTTTGGACCAATAGAAACAGGAGTGTCCAAATACTATTCTAAATCATTTATTCTCAGTCTCACCCTTTCAATCTTGGTTCCCTCAAAGAAGCTTTTAAGGTCTGACTGTTAATCTAAAGCAAATCTGGGATTTCAATAAAATCAAAGAACAGTAATGTGGGGAAGGCTAATATCTAAAAACACTCCTATATCTAAAAGTTCAATTATGAAAGACTGGTTAGACTTTATGTTGCAGCAACACGATAGAATAATAGCCTAGTCATTTCATAGGACTCAGATGTATGTTCACTGACTTCTGAATATTGTCATACTTTATGGCGAAGACAAAAAAGATTTCAAAAACCAATAATGAATAAAATGTTATAAATCAGGTTTATATTATTTTAAGATATTCATACCTAGCAAAGCTGGTTCAGTTAAATGAGGAAATTATTTTAACTATGAAGGGTTATTCCTTGCTGCTCTGGCTAAACCCTGGGTGAGGTTATAAACAGCAGGGGGCTTATCAACAAAACTAGTGGCATAAGACCTCTGAAAATTCTTTCCTGTATAAAAGCAGTAAAAAATCTGGTAGAAAAAGGGTCTTTTTTAGACCCTGGAAATTCACTAAAAGCTTGCTGCTCAGGAAACACCAATTTTTAAGAACAACTGAGTCTCAGTATGAGCAGCAAGGCTTTGTGGCATTGTTCTATCACTCCCTCTCCAGCTCCATGACAACCTTGAAACTAAAACCCAAGCTGCACTGCAGCCACCAAAGGGAAAACAGAGGTAGAGCTCTTTCAAAGCCTCATTCCCAAAGAACTGTCATTATCTGACCTGTCTTCCGGTCACATGGAAATCCTCACTTGCAAAGCTATCTGTATTTGACCTAACATGGAGTTTGCCCGATGCAAAAAGTCTTCCTTTAAGGGGATTTTGGCAAAAACAACTATACCTTTTACCTTTCTGGCTGCCTGAGGTAGTGGATAACATTTGGGGGCAAATCACAGAATAGCCAAAAAGCTTAAAGGAAAAGCTGGTAAATTAGCTGTCCATTCAGGAGTTTTGAAAAGTTCTGACATATTCCTGGGACTCTAGGCCATGCATGTGTGCAGTGTGCGTGTCTAAGGCTATGAGTAACCTCAAGAAAGACATGAGATGGTCCTGAGCATTCACCACTGACTGACCCTGAGGCATTTTCCCAAGCAAAAAGTGAAGGCTTGGCTGGTTGTTGAAGGCATGCCCCAACATGCACATGGAGCCCCTCATGAAAGACTGGGAGATTTATTGGTTCCTCTGAAATGAAGTGTTGTTCTTCATTCCCTAGTGCTCACTAACTGTATCACACAGAGGCTTTGATTTTGGCTCTGAGCTGAAAGATATGCAAAGAAATCCAGTTGCATTTTATTTATTATTGTCATTGAAAAGATTTTCACCTTAAGTGTTCATTGGCAAATCACATGCAGTGATTAGGCAAGAGCGCTGAGAGTGATAGGAGGGGCCATGTTGGCAAGGAGTAGACAGCAGCTGTGCTCAGAATCTGGGAGTTGAACTTTTGTGATGTGATCCCAGTTACAGGGGCTTGTTTTTTCCTGTGGCAAAGTCTTAGTAATTCACACCCACCAGGACTTTGATCCACATCACCTATTTTGCCAAGTGTCATCCCCTGCAGCTAACCCCTGGGGCAGGTGGCTGCAAATACCCCAATACTTGTGGATTGCACCACTGGCATCACTGCTGGCAGAAAGCAGCCTGGATCCCAGGCTACCGGGAGTAAACCTGTGAGCTCCCCGCATCTGACCCAAGGTCCATCCCTGTCCTCTCCCACAGCTCTCACGACTGTGGGCTTTGCTTCAGACTCCTCCTGTTCAGCTGAGGGCTTTGTTGTGGTCCTGGCAACTGCTGTGAGAAGAGTCAGGTTTTACCCTAAAGAGGGAGGAGGAGCTTCCAAATTGAAATCCTAGTCTAGTGATACATTCAACTAGAGTATATTATAGAATTTATACATGCTAGTTATTTTAAGCTCCCTGATAATTCCAAAATCTGTGTCATACGTTAAGACTGGTTCTAATGCTTGCTTTGTCTCTTTGGCACAAGTTTTTCTTGCCTTTCAGCCTGTGCAGTAATGTTTTGTTGAAAGTCAGACATAATGTAATGAAGAAATGCATAGGAACTGAGGTAATCACGTTTTACTGAGGTAATCACATAAAAATCAGAGTTTTATGTTAATCTGGTTAGGAATTAAGCAATGTTTAATATTCGCTGGAACTACAGGTGCCAGGGGCTTCAATTTCCTCTAATATTCCTGCTCTTTTCCCTCCTATTGCCTTCTGGTTTCCCTAGAAAGTCCATTTAAAATAGTCTGCATCTTACTCTCCTAATTGTAATGGACTGTTTTTATCCCAGAGCCCTGCTGACATGGTGGTAAGGCACTGGGGAAGGAAAGCATTCCATAATCTTTTTTTAAAAGATTTTATTTATTTATTCAAGCGAGACACAGAGAGAGAGAGAGAGAGAGAGAGAGAGAGGCAGAGACACAGGCAGAGGGTGAAGCGGGCTCTATGCAGGGAGCCCAACATGGGACTCGATCCCCGGGTCTCCAGGATCAGGCCCTGGCCTGAAGGCAGGGCTAAACCGCTGAGCCACCCAGGCTGCCCCCAGCATTCCATAATCTTAAGACTGAATCTGTTTTTAGCAGACCTGAGTCCCTTGCCTGTCACCTTCAAAAGTGTTTGTCTTTTTTCCCCCCTCTCCCTACATGCAACAGGAAAGCTAAACTGCTCATCCCCCAGATCACAAAAGACTCTGGTAGCTTCCCCCCCAGAAAGTACACCTTTATTAAGGAGACTACTATGGGTTATATTTCGGAATGGTTACTTTTCCCTTACACCTGCAGAAAGCACTAGGAGATTCTTCTCCAATCTTCACTGTGCAAATCTGGTGGGATTCCTGGAAGTAAAACCCATAAAAGTGTGGGGCCTCCTAAAAGTGGGCTCCCAGGAGTTATCTATCTCTCTCAGAAGAGGCTCAGCCTCCAGTAGTTCATCGATGACCATTTAAGTGTTCCTCCCAGTTATCCTCCAGAGGATTTTGTTCCTAGTAACCAATCTCCACTGGGATTTTCTGCATTTACCTATTTTTCCAGTTGTCAGAGTGGCTGTTTACCCTGTGACCTCATCACCTGGTGGATTTTTAAAAAGTCATTGATTTTTCAGTTTGTTCAACATTTTTGTTGTTGTTGTAAAGATGGTTGTGATAAATCCCAAACTCTTTTCATGTCAGAGCTGAAACCAGAAGTGTTTTTTTTTTTTTAATTAGTAACATAAACCCACATAAACAAAAGCTCTTTGGAGTATTCAACATATGAGTGTATAAAGGGTCCTAAGCCAAAAGTGTCTCAGAACCACTGTGTTACAATACACAGTCATGATTCACAGTGTAAATCCTAAAATATTAAATTTCTCTTTAAAATAGGCAAGCCAGGGGGCAGCCAGGGTGGCCCAGTGGTTTAGTGCCACCTTCAGCCCAGGGTGTGATCCTGGAGACCTGGGATTGAGTCCCACATCGGGCTCCCTGCATAGAGCCTGCTTCTCCTCTCTCCCTCTCTCTTTCTCTCTCTCTCTCTCTCTGTCTCTCATGAATAAATAAATAAAATCTTTTAAAAAATAAATAAATAAGATAAAATAGCAAGCCAAAAAATACCACATCATGATACTGGTGGAAAGTTTTCAAAAATGTTTTAATTGTTTAAAGTGAGAAAAAGGCAAGAAGAAACATTTGCAATTCATGGTAAGAGTAATTTAGCATATTAAAATCAAGGTAGATGGGATCCCTGGGTGGTGTAGCGGTTTAGTGCCTGCCTTTGGCCCAGGGTGCGATCCTGGAGACCCGGGATCGAATCCCACATTGGGCTCCCTGCATGGAGCCTGCTTCTCCCTCTGCCTGTGTCTCTGCCTCTGTGTGTGTGTGTGTGTGTGTGTGACTATCATAAATAAATAAAAATTAAAAAAAAAGTTTTTAAATCAAGGTAGAGGATCCCTGGGTGGCTCAGCGGTTTGCCGCCTGACTTTGGTCCAGGGCATGATCCTGGAGTCCCGGGATTGAGTCCCACGTCGGGCTCCCTGCATGGAGCCTGCTTCTCCCTCTGCCTGTGTCTCTGTCTCTCCGTCTCTCTCTCTCTGTGTCTATCATAAATAAGTAAATAAAATAAATCATAAAAAAATAAAAATAAAAAATAAAATCAAGGTAAACTCTGCACTACCACAACTACTCTGGCTTTGATTAAAAAAAGTATAAGACTGAATTTACTAGATTCTCCTTTTTCTGCTCCTCTTACGTTGTAATAAAGTTCTAAACCCATACTGCTTTGCTCATCAGTTCCATTCAACAAACCTTTTCTGAACCTCTCCGCCAGGTATAAAATAATTCCTAATCTTAAAAATCATTCAGATGGTAGAGAACACAAACGTTGAGAATTATTTTATACAATCCTAAACCACAAGAGAATTACAGTACCTGAAAACTTTTAGTACAGAAAAAGCAGTAACAAAATGGGAATTCTATACTTGGTTTTCAACGATAAACAGGATTTTTCCCTGCTATCCACGAAAAAAGACATTGTAGGTAGAGAGGAAAGCATGGGCAAAGGTAGGGGAGCCTGCGGCATAGGCAGGAGTCACATATACCAAAGACTTTATTTTTTTTATAAATTTATTTTTTTAAATTTTTATTTATTTATGATAGTCACAGAGAGAGAGAGAGAGAGAGAGAGAGAGGCAGAGACACAGGCAGAGGGAGAAGCAGGCTCCATGCACCCGGAGCCCGATGTGGGATTCAATCCCGGGTCTCCAGGATCACGCCCTGGGCCAAAGGCAGGCGCTAAACCGCTGCGCCACCCAGGGATCCTATAAATTTATTTTTTATTGGTGTCCAATTTGCCAACATACAGAATAACACCCAGTGCTCATCCCGTCAAGTGCCCCCCTCAGTGCCCATCACCCATTCACCCCCACCCCCCGCCCTCCTCCCCTTCCACCACCCCTAGTTCATTTCCCAGAGTTAGGAGTCTTTCATGTTCTGTCTCCCTTTCTGATATTTCCCACTCATTTTTTCTGATTTCCCCTTTATTCCCTTTCACTATTTTTTATATTCCCCAAATGAATGAGACCATATAATGTTTGTCCTTCTCCGATTGACTTGCTTCACTCAGCATAATACCCTCCAGTTCCATCCACGTTGAAGCAAATGGTGGGTATTTGTCATTTCTAATGGCTGAGTTGTGTATATAGACCACATCTTTATCCATTCATCTGTCGATGGACACCAAGGCTCCTTCCACAGTTTGGCTATTGTGAATGTTGCTGCTATAAACATCAGGGTGCAGGTGTCCCGGCATTTCATCGGATCTGCATCTTTGGGGTAAATCCCCAGCAGTGCAATTGCTGGGTCGTAGCAGGAAACCACAAATATTGGAGAGGATGTGGAGAAAAGGGAACCCTCTTACACTGTTGGTGGGAATGTGAAATGGTGCAGCCACTCTGGAAAACTGTGTGGAGGTTCCTCAAAGAGTACCAAAGGCTTTAGATGCTGTGCTAATGGGCAAAGATGGTGGTGGCTCAGGAGCAGGAAAATCAGAGGATGGGGCACAGAATGAAACAAAGATGAAAATGCGAGCTAATGACCAGTGAAGAAACTCCTGAAAGTATGCCATGAAAGTTAGTGCTTGGAAACAGAAGAGGCAGAGATGGAAAAAAGATAGAAAGCTTTGTCTTTAAAAAAAAAAAAAAAAATCAGGGGATCACTGGTGGCTCAGCGGTTTACCGCCTGCCTTTGGCCCAGGGTGTGATCCTGGAGTCCCGGGATTGAGTCCCGCGTTGGGCTCCCGGCATGGAGCCTGCTTCTCCTTCTTCCTGTCTCTCTCTCTCTCTCTCTCTCTCTCTCTCTCTCTCTCTCTCTCTGTCTTAAATAAATAAATAATAAAATAAATAAATAAATAAATCTTTAAAAAAATCAGGACTTGGAGAGATTTATTGGATATATGGGCATGAAAGAAAGGGAAGGCCTATAGCCGTCTTTAGTTTTCTGACCTGTGGCTTTTAACTTTGCATAAGGAAGTCAAAACCCAGTTGAAAGTATTCCTCTTGTTCATTACCTTGCAGGTTGCTATTTTTGGAAAAAAAAAAAAAAGTCTATTTTCCTTTGGAGACCGTCCAATACATTAACATGTGATCCCTTGGTGGTGTTTCTTTCAAACGTGGTGAATGCACCTAATAAACACTCTGCATAACAATACTTAGCAAAAAGTTACAGCCCAATTTTTCTAACAGATAAAAAAAAGAATGAAACAGCTATTGTACAAGTAACTCTTGCTTTCCCAAAGTTTGTGTGACCCTGCTTAGCTTTTACCTTATAATACAGTAAGGCCTCCAAGTTCATCAAAGCAAAATCCTCTTCACCTTTCTTTCGGTTATCTAGAAACCGGCACTAATAACGCAGGCCTTTGTAAAAAAAAAAAACAACAAAAAAAAAAACAAAAAAAGCACAGAGGAAACACATGCAGCTTCTGAGAAGCAGAGGATGCTCTTCCCTTCAGGCCACGTCGGGTTAGGAAAGCTTTTTTTACGAGAACCCTCTAGTTTCGGGGATGAGGCAGATCTGTATTCTCAGGAGGTTCATATCCTCACGTAACTCCAATAAGACCTTAAGAAACACAAAATAAGTTACTTGGCACTGAAACGAAAGTCCCAGAAAAGCAAATCCTAAAGCAAAAGTAACAGGAGACAGCGCGAGATTTCTATTCTCTAGAGAGGCTGCTGTCAGCCCAAATCTGAAGAACCCTCACGTTCCCATTTCATTTATTTTATCTGAATCTCATTATCCAGTTTTCTCCAGGTGAGGGTGACAGGAAGAGGCAGGAGGCACCTGTCACCGCCCCTCCCCGCTCCCCCCAGCGCTGCGGCCCCGGGGCGCGAGGCCCGCTCCACCGCCTCCGCGCCCGCCCCGCCCCGCCTCGCGCCGCGGGGTCACTAACGCGGCCGCTGACCCGCGCCGAGCGCACCTGCGCCCCCCCCACCCCCGCCCCGGGCCGCCCCGCAACCGCCGCCCACGCCGCCCGCTCGCTCCGCCCGCCCACGTGCTAAAAACCGCCCGCGCCCGCGCCGCGCCTGCGCACAGCTCCCTCCGGGCCCAGGGGCCGCCGCGGCGCATGCTCCGACCCGGGCTCTCCCCCGCCCGCCGGCCGCGGGGCTAGAGGCGCCGGGCCCAGGGCAGCCGGCGCGCATGCGCGTCTCCGGTACGCGTCCTTCCTCCCCCCGGGACCAGGAGCCCGGGCCTCGGGTGTGAAGCCCGCGGCGCCGGAAGTGGCCGTGCTCCTCCGCCTCGCCTCGCCTCGCCTCGCCTTGCCTCGCCTCGGCCCTGGCGGAAACTGACGCCCTGGAAGAGAGGTTCCGGGGTTGGCCGGGGCTGGCGGCGGCGGGATGGAGAGCGGGGCCGAGGACGCGGGGCTGAGCCGCCGCCCGGTGCTGGCCTCCTCCTGGGACGCCGCCTGCGGAGCCCTGGCCCAGAGCCTCCGCCTCACCCGCGCTGACCTCGGCGCCCGGGAGCTGGACTGGGACGAGCTGCTGGCGCCGCCTGCCGCGGGGTGCGTGGGGCCGGCGGGGCCTGGGGCGGCGGCTGCGGGTGGTCGTGCCCCTGGGGGAGCGGGGAGGGCAGGTGGGGGCGGAGGGGGAGGGGGCGGAGGGGGAAGGGGGAGCGGGGAGGGCAGGTGGGGGCGGAGGGGGAAGGGGGCGGAGGGGGAGGGGGCGGAGGGGGAAGGGGGAGCGGGGAGGGCAGGTGGGGGCGGAGGGGGAGGGGGCAAGGGGGAGGGTAGGTGGGGGTGGAGGGGGAGGGGGGAGCGCTGAGGACAGGTGGGGGGGACGGGGAGGGGGCAAGGGGGAGGGCAGGTGGGGGCGGAGGGGGAGGGGGAGACGGGGGTTGGGCAGGCAGGGGGGAGAGGGGGAGCAGGGAGGGCAGGTGGGGGGAGGGGGACCAGGAGACGGGGGAGGGGGAGGGCCGGTGGGGGCCGTGCGGGGGGCGGGGGTGGGGGAGGGCGGGGTCCCTCACGGGGCACACGGGAGGCGCCCGGGGAGCTGGCTGCGTGGAAATGCGGGGGCCCGCGGGGGTCGCGCCCTGGAGTCCGCGGGTGCTGGCGGCGGGGGCGGGGGCGGGGCGGGGCGGGGCCCCAGGGCTCAGTGGAGGAGGTGAGTGAGGACGACCCGCGCGCGGCCTCCCCCTCCCGAGAGCTCCGAGCAGTGCCCACGACTGGCCCCAGTAACGCGTCGGGCGCTCTTCTTTGCAGCCGAGAGCTGGTGGTTTTGAGGACAAGCCCGAGCAGCCCTGACGAAAAGCCCTGCTTCCTTTACCTGAGATGTGACCCTAAAGCAGGTGAAGAAATCGCTTCTGTTGGCGTCTTGAGTTCAGCGAGAAACATGGAAGTGTACGTGGGAGAGGAGTACTGTGGCACCAGCAGGGGCAAGAGTGTGTGCGGTGACCTGGGCGGCAGGTGGGTGACAGGCCACCCGCAGGTGTTGTCCCCAAGCCCTGTGACCTCCCTCAGCTTTGCTGCTACTCACCGACTCCCTGAGCTTGATGCCAGACGCCAGCGGGGAGAAGTTTCTCGCTCCTACGGGTCTTTGAGACAGTCTGGGTCAGCTTTCTCCTGGGTAGAAATGTGCAGACCTGGAGCCGATGGAGGGAGGTGCCTGGGTGGAGGGTCCTACTAGTAAGTGGAGGACTTTGATTAGAATTTAAGTTCTAAAAAAAAAGAAAAAAGAAAAAAAAGAATTTAAGTTCTGAGATAAATGTTTTTGGACTGTCTTAACTCAGACGGGTCTGTTTTCCAAAAATTAATCAGTCTGGAAAGTTGAACACGTTTTCTTGTAGGAAGCCCATTAGGAATAGTGCAGAAGTCCCACTGTGCCATACCACTAAATTTAACCTGAGATTGTTTTTTATTTTTTATTTTTATTTTTCTTTTTGGGGGAGGAAAGCAGAGGAAGAGAATCTGAAGCAGGCTCCATGCAGGTGTGGTATCCATGGGATTGGATTTCAAGAGCCTGACATCATGACCAGAGCGAAACCAGAAGTCCAACCCTTAACCAAGGGAGCCACCCGGGCACCCCTGAATTTTTTTCTGAATTCTTGAGTCTGTCCAAGTCTTTCTTTAATAGAACTCAGAATATGAACTGTTTCATATACCATGTATATGGTATATGGCGCATTTGGTGGAGGAACGAACTCTTGGTTTTGGCTCAAGTCATGATCTCAGGGTTTGAGATGGAGCCTCACTTCGGCTCTCCTCTCAGCCTGGAGTTGGCTGAAGATTCTCTCTCTCCCTCTTCCTCTGGCCCCACTGTGCAGTCTCACGCTGCCCCCCGCCCCCAATAAGTAAATCTTAAATATGCCCTGTGCTGCATGATTATACGTGTTATCTAACTTAACTTATATAAGTAGTAAGTGACAGATGTAGTTTTTTTACCCAGTGCAATTCAGTTTGAAGCCACAATTCTTTATGCCTCACTAGGAAAACTGAATTCTCAGGATTTATGTATTGTCCTTGAAACCTTCATTTTTTTTTTTTTAAGATTCTATTTATTTATTCATGATAGACATAGAGAGAAGCAGGCTCCATGCCGGGAGCCTGATGTGGGACTCGATCCTGGGACTCCAGGATCACGCCCTGGGCCAAAGGCAGGCACTGAACCGCTGAGCCACCCAGGGATCCCAAAACCTTCATTTTTAAATGGAACTATTAAAAGTGATAATGTATGAAAATTTTAAGAACTTCTTTTTTATTTGCAGTGAAGATGAAAAGATTATTTTGTACAAGAAATACCTAACATTGGAGTCCTCCGTACATTCTTGTAAAATAAAGGTAAGTAATCACTCAATTATAACTAATTTGAAAAATGCAGTTATTTTTGTGCTATATAAACTTATCTTCTGATGGTTCAGTAATGCAATACATTCATTCAGTGTGGTCCCTGGTTTTAGTTGAGAAATACTTAGTGAACATGTAAGAAGAAATTTTCTAAAAAATCAACGTTCTTCTTTTAAAATGTGAACATTTATTAGTTATGGCAATGCCAAGCCATATACTATTGTTCATACAGTATTATTGTACTTTTAAACCTTGGGGAACTGAATTTAAAAACATTTTTTATTTTTATGTAAAACTTAGGTGAAAACCATAAGCAATTTTTGACCCAAAACACCCCAAAAAAGAACACAGAGAAGTTTCAGACAAAGGCACCACACAGTTAAAAGACTTTGGACTTTAGCATGAAAAATATTGTTGAAGTGAACTTTAATGCTGTCACCAGAACCTAAGGAAAGAGTCCTGAGCTGGAAATCATAAGCCTTGACTTAGGAGCTTTGTTCCTGACTAGCAGGATAGGCATGGGCAAGTTTCTTCACCCCTTCAAACCTACCTTGTAGGTTATGTTAGGAGGCTGAAGACAGTACATCTTTGGGTTATTTTCATCCCTAAAATATTTTATCTCTGTGCTTGTTATTGCATAGAGAAAGTCGCAGAACTGTTTGTTCCAAGATGTTTTAGGTAGTAAATGCTAGTATCATCTAAAGACAGTTAAATAAAGTGATTGATTCATTACCCAAGTACTGAGTGCCATTCAATCCTATACCCTATACTAAGTATTTAGGAATTAGCAGTAATAAAATAAATTGAAACAAAGCCCTCACTGTGTTGCTGATATTATAGGGGGCAACACAGATAATATGTAGGTTGCTGATATTATAGGGGGCAACAGATAATATGTAGGTTGCTGATATTATAGGGGGCAACACATAATATGTAGATTAAATATGTACTGTTTGGGAATTAAAAAGCAGAAAAGGGATCATAGGGAGGTGGGCATATAGACGTATAAATTTAGTGAAATGTTTACTTAATTGCTGAAGACCGTCATATTTGGTGCCACACTGAGTTTTTAGATCATGGATCTGTATTCACCTGTGTCTTTGTGTGATATATGGGATTATGTGTCAGTGAATGTTTTTTGTAACTGTTCTTTGGAAGTATGTGGGAATGCAAAGATTTGTTTCATTTAGGGGGTTCTTATAAAGACATCTGGAGCAAGACTATATGAAAGTTAAAAGCTACAGGTGTGGGGCACCTGGGTGGCTTAATTGGTTAAGCAGCTGACTTTAAGCTCAGGTAGTGATCCCAAGATCCAGGGATTTAGCCGTGCATCGGGGTCCCTACTCAGTGAGGAGTCTGCTTCTGCCTCTCGCTCTGCCTGCCATTCCCTCTGCTTGTGCTCTCTGTCAAGTAAATAAAATCTTTACTAAAAATAAAAAGCTACTGGTGCATATTTTTGAGTCCTTAATCAGTGATCAGTACTAGAAATTTTAACACATAATCCTCAGAACAACCATATGAAACATTGTTATCACTCTCCCTCATTTTGCTCCTTACTCAAGTTTTGGCATTTGCCCAAGGTCACATAGGCTATGCATTGTGGCAGCATCATTGTATGCAGGTCTGGCTGATTCTAAATCCTGTGCCTGTTCTACTTTTCTACTTTGTTGCCCATAGCAGGCAGAAAATGTTTTTGGTTCAGAAACATGGACAAAATGAGGCAGTGTAAAGCGTTGGGAAGACTACTGTGGTCAGACTGGAAGAAAAAGGTTCAAAGCTCGACCTTTATTACTTGGGTGTCCTTTGACAAATTAGAAATCACTCTTGAACTCTTTTTTTTTTTTTTTTTTTTTTTTTTTTTAATTCATGAGAGAGAGAGAGAGAGGCAGAGACACAGGCAGAGGGAGAAGCAGGCTTCATGCAGGGAGCCTGACATGGCACTCGATCCCAAGTCTCCAGGATCATACCTTGCGCTGAAGGCGTCACTAAACCGCTGAGCCACCCGGGCTGCCCTTGAACTCATTTTTTTAATCAGTAAATGATCAAGCTTTATTAGATCATCTTGACAGTCCCTTACAGTTCTAACTTCTGAAAGCCTGACTTATATGTCAGTAAACACTTAGCATGGGCTCTAGGCAGCCTTCTTTTGTATTAAATATATTTATACTGCAAGTTGCAGTATGTTAAGGTCTCAGATTGGTACAGTTTATTTTCAATTCTTTAAACGGAGTAAATGTTATTTTATGTTTCCCACCCCCATTTGTTATTTTATGTGTAATCTCTTAGTACTTCTGAGCCTCATGATAAATTGAATTATTTTTCTATGACTGTGCTAGAGAAAACTTAAAAATAAAAACATTTATGGTTAATTTTTTTATTCTCGAATGCTTCACTCTTAAGTGATAACAAGAAATGACTTTATTTTTTTAAGAAATGACTTTAAATGATGGTTGTTTTTAATATTATTTTCTGGAACTCTTTTGTTTTGTAATAGTTGCTCTCCTTTGGTGAAAAGCAGTGTGTGTTCATCAGTAAAGTTGTGGTACAATTGAGGCGGGTTTCAGCAAATTCTTCAACAAGCTCTCCTGCTCTAGGATCAAGGATAGACCTGCAGAGGGTCCAGACTCTCATGGAGGCTATGGGGTCAAAGTTGTCACCTGGCGCTCAGCAATTGATGAATATGGTTCGATTTCAGCAGCAGGTAGGTAAAGTAGGATTCTGTCCAGGTACTGTTAAAAATTTCAAAGTGATGAGTTTTTATAAGGACATGTATTGATTTAGGTTTTTTTCTTTGACCTTTTACTGTTGATTAGATTGTTACCTTTATTTGCTTTTGTAAACTAGCATTTTGTAGAATTTCTGTTCTGTAAAATATCTTACTACAGATCTTCACAATTTTTCTTGAATTTACTTATTCATTCATTCAGCAGGTATTTTTTAAGCACCTTCTTGGTGAATAAGGCACAGTTTTGAGCACTTTAGAGGGTTTTTCTCAAGCTTAGAGATAAAGAGAAAATTAGAAGATGGTTGTGTAAAGGAATATTGGGGAACAATGGAAGAATTTGCCAAGCTTGTGAAACTTCAGCTGTTTTAAAAGAGTTTGGGATGTTTTTTAAAGTACAAGCCACGGAACACCTGTATCAGAATCTTTCCAGTGTTTACAAAATGCATATGCCAGCCACACTTTCTACCTACTCAATCTTGGAGAGTGGGGTCCAGGAATTAGTACCGTAAATAAGTATGCTAGGTTAATTTTATGCACTCTATGGTTTGAGAATAGCCCTTTCAGTGCAAAGATTCTGTGGAGAAACAGATAAGATTTTAAAAAGGAAGAAATTTTCAAAAGCAAGAAAAGATTTTGGAAATAATCAGAAGAGATGAATGAATTAAATATAACTAGTTCACTGATTTCTATCTTTTAAAGACTTGACTTTGGGTGAAAAAAATGGTAGTAGATTTATTTTGGAGGGGGACATCATGTCTTTATTAAGGCTCGAGTCCTAAAATACTACGTTTTCTTTGCCATGAATTTGAATGAGTGCCAAAATGTATTGAATAAAAAATAAAAGTGTTTTCCCAGCTGTCATCCTGTTCTCCAGAGGTAAGTACTGATAACAGTTTGGTGTGTATCCTTCTAGAGTTTTCTGCATGTAGAAACAAATGGAAACTGTCCCAGCTACCACTCCTGGGTTAATACGAGAGACACTATGTTGTAACTTGCTTACAACCAAGTCTTACATGCCAGGAAATTTGGGGAACACCCCAAATTTTGAGAGGTGGTTTGTTCAATCTCCTCTTAAACGTGCTAATGAAAGACTGTCTTTATTCCTTATTTATGGAGTGTATCCTGATTGTCTAGGGTGGATTATTGTTAAAAAACCAGGAATCTCTAGATTTCCAAGGCATAGCTTCTTGGAAAAGTCCCTGTGAGCATAAAATGGGGATGTTTCATGACCAGAACTACTCTTTCTGTGGAGGTGATTAACCGCACACATTATTTAGAGCCTTCCTCCATTAATCTGGATGGGCCTGTCCTGAAGAGGAAGGAAAGGACTTGGGGTACAAGTCCAAGATCTCTCCCTGCTTCACCTGTATCTTGGGATTGCTTGTTTTCTTGAAAGTTTCATTAAAGGTTAATACTCTGAGTAATGTGGGTCTTATTTGACAATACAAACTTCTGTTTTATCACAGTAAACGTTAAAGTTATTCCTCATTCCTTTGTATTTGACGTTCAGATTTGCTAGCTTTGATTTGGTTTTGCTCTAGTAACTTAGAAATAGCTGAGTGGAATTCTGTATCAAAGTACCTAACATATAGCTGTTGCTTAAAGTTATCTGAATGAAAGGATGTGCCCCATTTTCTGAAACATTAAATTGTTCAGGACTTGTACTCTGTTACTTTTTCCTCTGTAAAATAAAAATGGCTTTATAATTTTGTTTTTTTCTAATTATTAAAGGTAATACATGTTTGAGGTTTCTATAGTAAATAATTACAGGAAATTCATACTTGTATAATTCCTACCATATATGAAGAGATAAGCTTAATTTTTCAGAAATCTCTGTGTGTGTGTATACATACACATGAATGAAGTTAAACACACACACATAGCTCTTTATATATTCATTAAATATATGGGCTCAATTTTTTCTAAATGTTTTTATAATGTATATGTTGCTTAGTAACATTTGCATTTAACAGGATATTATGGGCCTTTTCCTAAGCAATAAATGTATATCTCTGTCATTTTCTGGATATTCTATGGTATGTAATCAGTCCTAGACTCATGGACATTTAAGTTTTTTAGTTTTTTTTTTTTTTTTTTTGGGACATGAGTAGCAGGACATTGAAGAAATTTGAATATCTATTTTTATATACTGGTTCAAATAGCTCTTCAGGGAAAATTCTTTTTTTTTTTTTTTTCAAGATTTTATTTATTAGAGACAGAGAGGGAAAGAGGGAGCACAAGCTAGAGGATAGGCAGAGGGAGAGGGAGAAGCAGACTCCCCACTGAGCAGGAAACCTGAGGTGGCTGGATGCCAGGACCCTGGGATCATGACCTGAGCTCAAGTCAGACACTTACCCAACTGAGCCACCACGTGCCCCAAGGGTAAATTCTTAGCAGTGGAATTATTTTGGCAAAGACTAAGTCCTTTAAATTATTTAATATGTATTTAGCTGTCCACTTTCAAAAGGAATTGATGTGACTTCAGAACAATATATGACAGGACAAATAACAAGAATTGAACAAGTTCACATAAAAAGCAGTAAAACAACCACCAGCACCTGAGGTTTGTTCATTTATTATAGTGGCATGTAAGCTTATCTGTGAATATTTTGATATTTCATACAAAGAAAACAAAATCACCTGAAGACCTCTTATCTGGAAAAAAAAAAAGACTAAAAATCAGGGATTTTCTTAAAATCAGAATATTAAGATGTGTCAGGAAAGGAAAATTTGCATAGCAAATACCTTTACATTTGGATTTTTCTATTACATTTTCTGCCTGATGAATGGTCATAATTTTGACATTGACTTTGATGTAAATATCCTTACTGTTAATGCTTACGAGTTTTCTGCTATGCATTTTTTTTGAGGTCCAATAGAGAAATAAATGAATTTTTCCATTATGACTGAAGCTCCTTTCAGCTAAAGGAGAGTTGTCTAAGTCACAATTTTGGAAATATAATTATGTATAATCCATCATGTTCCAGGAGTAATTTTAGGTTCGTTCAAAACTTGGATTCGGTGGAACAAGGTAAGTTGATAATAGAGTAAATTTCCCTATAAAGAGGCACCTGGGTGGCTCAGGCGGTTAAGCGTTCTACTTTTGGTTTTAGCTCAAGTTCTGATCTCAGGGTCGTGGGAATGAGAGCCTCATTGGGCTCCACTCTCAGTGGGGACACACTCTTTCTTTTAATAAGTAAATCTTTTAAAGAGTATGTTTCATTTATTATTTTATTTTTTAAAAAGATTTTACTTATTTATTCATGAGAGACACAGAAAGAGAGGCAGAGACACAAGGCAGAGGGAGTAGAAGGCTCCATGCAGGGAGCCCAATATGGGACTCGATCCTCAGACCCAGGATCACGCCCTGAGTGGAAGGCAGACACCCAACCACTGAGCCACCCAGGCATCCCAAGAGTATGTTTTAAAGAATAATAAAAAACTAAATATCCTCATAAAGAACATTCCTCCAAAGTGCAATTCACTGAAAGAATTTCTGTGGGGATTTGACATGCACACACACTTCTTTGCCTTCATTATTCCCCCTTTCTGCTTCATTTTTTCCTAAAGTATTTATCACCACTTCCATCCACATGACTTTTTCCTTCCTTTCCTTTCCTTTTCTTCTTTAGTCTCTCCCTATTCCCTTAGCATGTAGGCTCCATGAGGTCAGAATTTTAATCTTTGTTCACCGCCATATTCTTTTTCCAGTGTTTGAAATAGTGTTTAGCACAGAGTTAATTCCTAGTAAATATTGAATAAATGAATATTGGTTTAGCTCAGTCTAGAAATATTTTTTAGCATATCTAGATACGCTAATATCTAGTTTCTTTAGCTAATCTTAAGTAATACTTTCCAAACTGTCTCTCATAAACAATTATTTATGTGTTTATTTTTAAGTAGGCTCCACACCCATCCTGGAGCCCAACACGGAGCCTAAACTCACAACCCTAAGATTGACACCAAAATCAAGAGTCCGATGTTTAACTGACTGAGCCACCCAAGCGCCCCTCTCACAAACTATTGAACAGCAGAAACTCTGGGATGATATATCCTGATAAGAATCTATAGTACAATTCTGGGGTACCTGACTGGCTCAGTCAGTGGAATGTATGACTCTCAGTTGTGGAGTTGTGGATTTGAGCCCCACACCTGGGCATAGAGATTACTTAAAATCTAAAAAAATATATATATAGTACAATTCTACTGGTTTGATTTTAGGACAGAACCTTATACCTTAACACTTACTTAAGCTAGAGATTGTTTTGCTTTTCTCCTGTGGAAGAAAATTGAAGAGCATAATAGAGAGATGATAGCCTTCCCTTCAAAGTAAACCAGAATTTTCTCAGGAACTAATACTGCATGAAAATTCTTATTATCCTGGAAATTCTAAAAGAAACACAGCCAAAAGGTAGCTCATTTTAGTCATTGAAAATGTCACAAATGTACCAAATATACATATAATTTTAAATGACCTCAGTAACCTCCATGAGAAACTCATAGCAAAAGATATGCCTAAGTAAAAATGAGTAGTTTACCATATGTGGAGGGTTGGTGAATGATATTTAATTCTGAAAATCATCAATTACTGTGACTTAATTGAGAGTATCACATTTTATTACTATAAATTAAGGAGGCCTTTGTAGTGGAGACATTAATGCTAATGCAGTTTTACTAAGCATGTTAATATTTAATATTTCCTTTAGGAAAAACTATATGAAATCATTAAAAGGTGGGCAGCCCGGTGGCTCAGCGGTTTAGCGCCACCTTCAGTTCAGGGTGTGATCCTGGAGACCCGGGATCCAGTCCCACATCATCGGGCTCCCTGCGTGGAGCCTGCTTGTCTCTCTACCCCCGCCCCCCATGAATGAATAAATAAAATCTTAAAAAAAAAAAAAAAAAAAGCCTTGACTCTGGAGTTAGGTGGCCTGGGTTCATGTCCCAGTTCTGCCACTTACTAGTTATGTTACCTTCGCCCGGTTACCTTTAGCCCTTGTTTTACCTTAGCCTTGATCTCCTCAATTTAGGATTGGCGTAGTAATCTAATAGCTTCCTTCCTATGGATGCTTTGAGTACTGGATGAAAGAATGCATCTTGCCTGACTTATAGCAATTACCCCCAGAGTTAGCTGTCATTACTATTAATAGTAATGTGGATTTATTTATCTTGCTTAGAATTGTGTTCCCATTGGAGAGCAGCTTCAGTCGGTTTTGGGAAATCCTGGTTACAAACGTATGATGGACCTGCAGTCGTCATCTGCTTCAGGAACCTTGGACAAGTCACCCTCCACGCCTTTCCCTTTTAGAACTGGATTGACATCCGGATCCCTGGCTGAAGACTTAAAAGCTTATATTGATAAAAGTCTGCAGCCACTTGGTGGAGGAAACATGACAGACCTCAAAGATTATAACGTGGTGCCACAAAACCATTCTCTTCTTGAGAATGACCTCAGAAGTGCAGTTTCTTCTTTCCTACCGAAGAAAGCAAGTGATCACTCAACTCTACCTAACTCTGAGTTGCCGCCTTTTCTCCAGAATCTGTGTAGTCAAGTTAACCATCTCCGTGTGGGACATAACACCAAGTGGCAGGAAAGCATCACTAAGGCCAGTGAAGGCGTTGTTGGTGCTGGGTAAGTATTTATTTTGAGACAAACATGGTTTAGATTAGGTAGGTGTGAGAACCAACTGAAGGGAAACAGCCTTATCTCAGTGCATACTACCTGAAAATTTGTTTCCAGAGATAATTTTAGGAGCTTATACATTTTACCACTAACACACTTCTAAGGAATAACTGTTATGCAGAGTAGAATTGGTTGCTTTGAAAGAGGTACCTAAAAGTGGAGGTTTTGAACGCTTCTCAGGGATTTGGGGGAAATAACCATCAGATAGACTTTGGAGCAGAAAATTATTTGTATGAGTGGAGAGGACTTGTGGCCTCATAAACTTCACATTGTTTTAATTTATGTTTGTCCTGTTATTCCGCTGGGTATGTCTGGCATTCATTATAACAGATTTTCTTTGTAGATCATGTTTGGCCTGGGCTAATTTTAAAATAATCAAAAGTATATTAGGATGGTAATTATTTATAGTACACAGCCCTGATCCCCTAATCTTATAATCTCATGTTTTAGCAGCACATGTTTGATTAAGAGATAGTTAGGAATGTAGTATGTTCCCTATCCTTTACATACATGTAATTTGTCAAAATAGTGCATTAGACTGGAATTCAGGACTCAGGTCATACTTTTGGCTTATCTACTTTGTCACAATTTAATTTCCTGTAACTTAGAGTTTTCATCTGAAAATGAGGCAGTTGGAATTAAACAATTTCATACCAACCATCAGAATCTAACATTTGTAGAAGACTCCACCAACAGTACCAGAATACACATTTTTTTTTCAAGTACCAGTGGAAGAGTCACAAATATAGATAATTTTTTGAGTTACAAAGTAAACCTGACCAAGCACTGAAATCACACAAAGTAAATTCTTTGACCTTAAATGAATCCCACTAGAAATCAATAACACAACAACAACAACAAATTTCCAATCTATGGCTCAAAAAGGAAGTCCCAAGAGAAATTTTAAAAATACTAGAAAATGAATGAAAATACAGTAGATCAAACTGAGATGCAGCTACTAAACAAGTGTTGGGTAGGATATTTATAGCACTAATTTTCACATATGAAAAGACGAAAGGTCTCAATAATGCAAAACTACAACTCAGAGAAGATGAAATAATCAGAATAATCCTATATAACCATTAAAGAAATTGGATTTGTAACTTAGAAGCCTAACAAAATAAATCCAAAGTAAGCAGAAAGAATGAAATGACAAAGAGTGGAAATTAACAAACTTGAAAACAGAAATAGTAAAGAAAACCCATGAAGAAATACAGTGAAATTGATAAAACTTTTAGGAAGACTGGCTAGCAAGACAGGCAGAGATGAAAAGAGAAGACATAAATCACCAATATGAGGAATGTAACTGGAGATGTCACTAGACATTGTAAGTCCATTTTAAAAAGAATATTGCAAATAACTTTATACTTGTAACTTTAACAATTTGGAAGAAATGAATTAATTCCTCAAAAAACCACACACTACCAAATTCATCAGGTAAAATAAGTAAAATAGTCGTATAATCACTAAAAGTGCTGAATTCATAATTTGCAAGGTAACATAAAAGCAATTTCTAGGCCCAGATGATTCCACTAGAGAATTCTTCCAAACCTTTACAAAACAGTTATAAACACTTCCCCAGAAAGAAGAGGAGGGAAGATGTCTCAATTCATTTTATGAAGTGAGTAGGCCCTGAGAACAAAATCTGCCCCAAAGAAAATGAGATACATAAAAATATGTAAGTACATGTAAAATACATAAATCTAAAACTAATTACAAAAACCTAAAAATTTAAATAAGACATATAGGATCTGTAGACTGAAAACTATACTGATCAAAGAAATCAGAGTAGACCAAAATAAATAGGCATACCATGTTCATGAATTTGAAGATTCAAATTCAGAAACCAGAAACAATGTCAGTTTTCCCCAAATTGATCCGTAGGTTTAATGCAATTCCTCCCAAAATTCAAAAACATCTTCTATAAGGGAAGATAAGATTATTTTAAAACGTAGAATTGGAAAGAAAAAACTGGAATAGCTGAAACAATTTTGAAAAGAGTAAAGTAAGAGAAATCATTACTTCATTTCAAAACCTATTACATAGTTACAGTATTTAAGACCATGATATTGGTAGGGGGACAGACACACAGAGTAACAGAATAGAGATGTAGCAATAGCCCTAAACAAGTATAGCCTACTGATTTTGACCAAGGTGCAATAGCAATTCAGTGGAGAAAGGGTAGACTTTTTTAACACATGGTGTTGTTAGAGCACAGGGATATCCAAAAGGCAAAAGGTGAACCATGTCCTAAACACAACTTATCCAAAAATTAACTCAAAATGGATCATACACTTAAAAGTAAAACATAAAGCTATAAAACTTTTATAATATATAAGAAAACATTTGGGGACCTACAACTAGGAAAAGTGCTCAAATGTTACCAGAATCACAGTAATGGAAATGATAAATTGGATCCTATCAAAATTTAAACTTCCTGTCTGTGAAAGACCCTGTTAAGAGGATTAAAATACAAATTACAAACTGGGAGAAAATATTTGCAAGTTAACATGTTTAAAAAATGACTTCTATTTAATAAATAGCTATCAGAACTCAGAGAAAAAAAGATGGGCAACAGATATTTTACTAGAAATAAGGGTATACAAATAAATGAAAGATCATTGTTGACTGCATGACTACTAGGGAAATGCATTTTAAAACCATAGCAGGATACCACTGCACAGTAAGTCTAAGGCTAAAATTTCAAAAAATGGTGGCAGTACAGAATGCTGATGAGGATGTGGAGAAACTGGATCTCTTCTACATTGCTGGTGGGGGCGTAGAATGCTATAGCCAGTGTAACCAACACTTTGGCAGTTTCTTGAAAACTAAACATAACAGTTAATGTGTGATCCAGCAATCTTACTCTTGAGCCTTTGTCCCAGAAAAATGAAAACTTCTGTCCACACAAGGAACTGCCCAGTTCTTCATGCAAAGCCTTGTTTCTATGTAATAGCCCCAAACTGGAAACAATCAAAATGTCTTAAAATACCTGAAGACTTCAAACAAACTGTGGTATGTCCATATCATGGGATGCTAATCAATAAAAAGGAATGAACCATTGACCCACACAATAGCAACTTGGGAGGACATTGTGCTGAATGACCAAAGAGAATCTCAGGTGGTCACATACTATATGATTGCCTTTGCACAATATTCCCAACTAAAGTGGTAGAGATGGAGACCATTGGTGGTTGCCAGGTGTTAGGGGTGGAGAGCGTTAGGGGAGTGGCTGTGACAGTTGGGGTGGCAGGAGGGAGATGCTTGTAGGAAAGGAGGAGTTGTGCATCTCAGCTGTGGTGATGTTCACGTGACTGTGTGTACATGGGAGAGGGTAGCATACACACACTGCCAGTTTTCTGGTTTTGTGTTCTACCAGAGTTAGGTGAGGTGGGACCATTGGGACCATTGGGTGAGGGTACTGGGAACTCTAGCATCTTTACAACTTCCTGTGACTCTGTAGTTACTTGGAAAACAGTTAAAAAAACCCTTACATATACTGGAATGAGGCTGTCAAACTTTTTGGTCTTTACACTGAAAAATAATTGAAGCCTCTAAAGAACCTTTATTTATGCAGATTATATAAAAGGATTCATTTGTTGAAAAATAACAAGCCCGTTATATAGGAACATAACAGTTTTTATGAAAAATATCTTTTCTAGAAGAAGCTTAGGGAGAATGGTATCCTGTGAAATCTATAGACTCGATACTAGCTTCTGGTTGCATTCTCATCTATATTGCCCTCTGCCCCCCTGCGTGTAGCATCAGTAGCTAGGAAGACACAGAAGTGGAGAGAACAAACGGGGTTAATCTCTGAAGAAAAGATTTATACCCTAAGTTTACTACCTTTGGAAAGTCTAAGAAACAGAAGCATACACAACCAAAACTTGTGTTAGTCACCTGAGCAGTGACATTGCACCTTGGGTAGCCTCTGGAAAATGTCCCTGTATGTTCTTTAGAATCCCAAGGATGAGAGTTCAGATAACATCTTAGTAGTAACGTGAGCACATTTGCCACTTCATGGAAGCTGAAAAAGTCATGGCGACCCCAGGGTTGTGTGGACCATACTCAGTCACTGCCCTAGTGTTCATTGGTTGTGAACTTGAGAAACTGAGTGCTCTTTACTTTTTTTTTTTTTTTTTTCAGATTTTATTTATATATGTATGAATGAATGAGAGGGAGCATGAGCTGAGGGAGGGCAGAAGGAGAAGCAGACCCCTCCCCCCCCAGCAGAAACCCTGAGATCATGACTGAGCCAAAGTCAGACACTTACCTGACTGAACCACCCAGATGCCCCATTCTACTATTTTTATTTCTACTTGCCCATTCCAGTTATATTCAGTTTTAAACGTTTTCATATTAGGTTAGAAAAGAATCATCCAGTTATTAAATGAGGTGGTACAAGTGACAAAAGACAAAACTAGTAATTGTAGAGTTGTTGGGGGAGGTTCTTGGAAGACCTACATGGAGACCTTTAACAACTGGGCGAGATCAGTTCTGAATTGGGGCTCAAAATCCAAAGACCTTTAGTAAAGACTTGTTCTTTGAGGGTAGACATTCTGTCTTCATCGTTACAGTCTCATTTCAGTTGTATGCTGAGATGTTGAAAGAAAGGTACAGAATGCTTTGTGCGTTCAGGTCATGGTTGCCTGTTGCAGATGTATTTTGGCAGCTGGAAATAGGTCATGCGGGGACGGCACAGTTGCCCAGACTGATTTCCGCACTGTACGCTGGCTGCTGGTGTTAGCATAGTTGGGTTGTTTGTGTTATGAGATCAGAGATAACTGTCGTACTGGCCTTTGAAAATGTATTTTTAGAACGGAAGAGCAACCTGTGTGTTCCTACTTAGAAAAGATTCTCACTAAAAACTTGGAACTGATGGAAAAGAGACTCGTGGACTACGTCGACCAGCGACTGTGTAAACTCCAAGAGCACATGGACGCCAAGATTGCTCTGTTAATGGACCTGCTGCAGAGCCCCTACTCCCCACCCCCGGGGACCGCCCTCAGACCCTGTGACTCTGGAGAAAGACTTTCAAATGGAGAAAGATAAGTGCTCAACCTGTACGGTGCGCTACAGATATTTATTACGTATTTATTGCAAAGCCTAAACCCCCAAGGTTCAAAGCAAGTATTTCATGTCATTTGAGGATCATCCTCTCCCTTCCATCAAGTGACCTCCGTGTTCATTTGAACTCTACTTGTTACTGTAAATCCAGTACTGTGCACTAGGATTAATGGGATAGGGTCACCTACTATTTTTGTTTGCAATACTGTTTACTCTTACAGAAATTTTTGTGTATTTCTGGGTTAAGTGTTTGAAAATGTTAAAGATTTTTAATGCAATTCCTAAGTGTGTGTTATAGAATGTGTTTGATAGAAGTACATTTTTTATTTATAAAGAGGTTTATTTTATAGTCTTAGGAGTATGAAAAATAATGCGTAGAGTATGGATAATTTTTCTTTTTGTAATTGATTTTTAATGAAGCGTTGGATACCTGAGGCTTAAAAACCTTTCACAGAGATCACTAATTTACCTTTTGTATCATTTAATCTCAGATAATGAATAATATGCAATGTTTGAGGTGTGTGTGGACACCAGGGCCACTATTAGTGTCAGTACAGGGTAGCAGTCAGTTGGATAGTAAAAATCAAAACTGACCTATTCCTCGTTGGAATTAGTACTTTAGTATTTGATGTAAAATGGGAGAATTCAGCTTTTATCTCAGTAAACACAAGTTTAAGGAACACTCCTTTTCTGAGCTGCTACAGGTTCTTTCCAGAGCCCTTCTCTGTTAGGTTTCAAGTGTGAAGTGCTGTGGTTGTGCACGGATTGATGAGGGCTGGAAATCAAGATTGCACTTCTCTCCAGCAGGTGTAATTTCCCGAAATTAGAACTATTGTGTGTATGTCGAAGAGTAATCTATTTGCACTTAATAAACGTATCCACTTTGGAAACCACTTGTCTTAAGTAAATAGAAATGCTTTATTTTCAATGAATCTTAAAATGTTTTATTTTTTATGAAACTAGGGCATTTCACACCCATTTAATGTTTTGATGAGTTTTTATTCTTTTTTTTTTTTTAATTTTTATTTATTTATGATAGTCACACAGAGGGGGGGGGGGGCAGAGACACAGGCAGAGGGAGAAGCAGGCTCCATGCACCGGGAGCCCGATGTGGGACTCGATCCCGGGTCCCCAGGATCGCGCCCTGGGCCAAAGGCAGGCGCTAAACCGCTGCGCCACCCAGGGATCCCGAGTTTTTATTCTTTAAGGGCTAATTTAGATACTCTGTCCATGTTTAGGAAGCACAGTGCTAATGTTGGGTCACACCCTGCCCGGAACAGCCTGTCACCACAGTCACTCAATAATTTGCATACTACTTTTTCTAGTCTTTTCTAATTCGTGAGACATTCACAGCATATATAGCTGTAGGATCATACTTCCTTTGTCATTCGGGAGAAATGTCTCACTAGGAAGAGTGCACAACCGCTCACATTAGCATCACAATTTACAAGTAGTAAAACATCTGTTCTCATTGAAGCCTCTTAAACAGTGACCGCTCCCATGGAAGCCTCTCAAACAGTGACCGCTCCCATCACCAGCACCCTTGTCAACGACACAGATCCCCCATCTCTTCCCTTTCAAGAAGAAGCAGGGTTCAGGGAACTGAACTGCATTATCAACGATTCAGTAAAGTCCAGGGGCAGGTGGGCCTGGATTCAGAATTCCTTTCCTTCGACTTCCACCTCCTGTTCCTCATGCCCATGTGGAAATTTCCATGTGGAAATTGTGGGCAGGGGATCTTATTTAGAACTCATTCCCCTTGATATTTGAAACCCGAGGCTGTTGAAAGGTGAAGCAGCCCTTCCTCCTTGGCCCCCTCTCCAGGTAAAGCAAATTTAGCCTCTTCCCAGATGCCACTTCCCTTTCCTCACATCCCCGCATCCTCATTCACGGTCCCAGGCCCCGCGTGGGACAGGGCACACCAGGGTGCTGTCTTCTGCCCCTTCTGATGGTCTCTCCAGACGCCCTCAGAATTCTGACCCAGGGCCAAGATGCCTGAGAGGGAACCACGCGGCGGACAAACCCGGATCCTCCTTCCCCCTAGTCCCCTACCTGCTGTGTACCTTTGGGCCAGAGGCTTACTATTCCCTTTCCTCTCTCTTCTGCAACTGGGGTGTCCCAGCTTTTGTCCCGGGTGAGGTTTATAATGTCCTGACCAGGAAGCCCCTAGCACAGGCCTGGCACACAGAGAGCATCTAAGAACTATGAGATGCTCGTCTCCCCTCCCTCGCTCTTGCCCCGCTGCCGTCCTCTTTCTCTATGTGCCAAGAACAATGTACATGATTCTTAGGAGCCCGAGAATTCTAGGAAGTAGGGAATTTGTTTCCTTTAGGTCCCATCAGAAGTCCCTTCCGACTCCCGTGGTGTGGGGCCACACACTCCAGTGTGTCACCCTGGCCAGCAGCGGCATCAGGAACTGCCCCCGGGAGGTTGTCCCCTGTGCACACACATTCTCAGGCCCCAGCTGCCCCATCTGGATCGGGACCTGGGCCCAGGGCCGGGCAATTGTGCGATTGCAAAACCTTCCAGGTCCAGGTGCTTCTGATACTCTGCAGCTTAGAACCACTGGGATGGGTAAGACTTTGGGCTCTGGAGCCAGGTGGCTTAGATTCTGGTCCTCTCTCACCCATATATTAGTCTGTGACTTGGGCACATTAAGTGACTTCTCTGGGATTTCCCACCCACTGACTGGGATTAGAGGGTTGCTGAGAGCATTAAGTGGGGAAGTTCTCCTGAAGCCTCGAGGGACTCTCTCGTAGTGCAGTGCCCCGTTCTCAGCTTGTCCTCATGCTGCCATAACCTGGGCACTTAGAGAAGACAGTTGTGTCTATTTCAAAATAAAAAATTTAAAATAAAAATCACTGAAGCCAGGTCCCTTCTCCTAGAATTGTGAGCTAATTGTATGGGGTGCAGCCTGGGAATCTGGGTTTTAGGAAGCTCCCTAAAGGGTTAGCAGAGAGTTTTATACTTCTCAGAAGTGTTCCTTATCTGGCTTCAGCGCTTTCTGGAGACCTTCAGGGAAATGTGTCAGGTTGACCACGCAAGGGCCAAACTTCTCTTGTGAGAAGAGAGCAGCTGTGTGCCTGATTGATTATCAGCAATCCCTCCAGTGAGTGTTGGCTCTCCCCAGTCCATTCCAGGAACGTCTACACAAAGTTCCCAGCTAAAGCTCTTCATGGGGGATCTCCGAGGCCCAGCCCACGGTGGGCACCGAGTCATCCTTCACGGCACCAACCGGGAGCTGAGCCTTCACCCTGTTGTTTGTTCAGATCTCAAAGCAGGTGGCGCTACTGTTATCTTACACCTTTGCTGCTCTTGTCCCCATATGAAAGCCTTTGGATTCTGAAGGCAGGTAGTGTGGCCCCTGGACAAACTGGGTCCAGCTGGGTTGCTCAGATGCCTGCCAGGGTGCTGAGGCTGAGGAGGGGGGTGGCACAGGATGGGAGGAAGAATAAATGCAAGTCCAGATTCAGTGGCCAGGGATTTCAAACCATTATGTCCAGAAAGCCTGGAGCCGGTGAATCAAAGTCCCTTGAGCACGACATTTTGCAGACGATGGGAATCCCAGTGTCCACAGTGAGACCGGGAAGATCAAGTGTGTGAGTGTGTGGCATGGCCCTCTTCTTTCTCCTCCCTCCTTCCTTCCTCCTTTCCTTCATTTCTTTTTTTCCTCTCAACTAAAAGAGGTTTCATAAATGTTTTAGGGCCTGAGAATACTTGAACAGGGGAGGCACAGTTCTGCCTTCATGGAACTCTGCCTTTGGCTCAGGGCGTGATCCTGGAGACCTGGGATTGAGTCCCACGTCGGGCTCCCTGCATGAAACCTGCTTCTCCCTCTGCCTGTGTCTCTGCTTCTCTCTCTCTCAGTGTCTCTCATGAAAAAATAAATCTTAAGAAAAAAAGTCAATACATGTTACATGATACAGGAACAAGAAAAGAAAGCAAAGGTATTTGCTTAATAATATGCGTATTAGGTATATGTATACACGTGTGTACAGATGCACCAGCATGTTCATAACAATAAGGAGGAAATAATACTCATGATAGTCCTTGTTTCTGTAATTGGTCACGTGGCAGTAAGTGCGGTTTAGAACTACCTTCTACTACTCATTCTGTATTCCCTTTGCTTTCATCAAAAACCTCAGCTGGTCATGATTCTTCACCTAGCATGATGACACAAGCCTCATTCCCGAAGGGTCTAGGCCATGAGTAATCCTGCCCGGATTGGGTCCTTGTTGTCCATTGACCTTCATCCCAGAGCATGGTATTCTGAAGGGATACCCTAAGGGATCTGCTTTCAGACAACCTCCTCCCCTCCACTGTGTAGTTTAGTTTCTCCTCTGGAAGTCTGGATCAGTCCCCCCCGTCACCACTGTAACTCTCCTCCTTGGTCTGTCAACTCCACGGCATAAGGAGCCCAAAGTGGCTGGTGGCAGTCCTCACTTCCAGTTCAGTGGAAGCATTACTGTGTCTCCTAGTAGAAGCATGCCTCCCTTGGAACTAAGACCTCTAGCTAGGCCAGCAGAGCAGAAAGGTGTGGGAATAACAAACTAAAACTTCACTAGGAGTAATGGTGCTGGAGGCAGTGGTGAGTGGCGCCAGTCCCATTTCCACCCCTTGATTCCTGGAACTATGAATCCTGGCCGAAAGAGGAATAGTACCGTATCCTGCACACAGATTCAGAGCCTACACAAGCCTTCTGGAGAACCTTGCCCCAGACCTGCAAGGTATTGCCACCCAGCTGATGCTGTAATCGAGTCTTGGAGAGGCCATTGCACCGTTCTGTGAAGCCAGCTGCTTCAGGATGGAAGAGAAAACCCCTCCTCTAAGCTGCAGGGTGTGGCCTACATGAGCGCTGTCACTGGGAAGGAGCCAGGCTGTGGGCACACTTCCTTTAGACCTGACTGCCTCATCTCCTGGGCCCCCACAAGGCCCAAGGTGACTTGACCTGTTTGATAAATCCTGGGGAGTGTGGTGCTTTGTGGGCTTTCTCTTTTCAGGGTGTTTATGAGCACCTGAGAGCAGGAACCATGTCTTCTGTCTGGAATAAGTGCCTAAGAAAAGCCTGGAACCCATTAGGTGTCATGAGCAATGACCCCAAAATGAGCTTTGTCAATCTGGTAATAGCTTTGCTGACCCAAACCTTTAAATTCAAATACAGCAGTAAACTCAAAACACAGAAATAAACTGTGTTAAACTATTTTGATTACTATTTCTTTTAAGATTTTATTTATTCATGAGAGACAGAGAGAGAGAGAGGCAGAGACACAGGCAGAGGGAGAAGCAGGCTCCATGCAGGGAGCCCGATGTGGGACTTGATCCCGGGTCTCCAGGATCAGGCCCGGGCTGAAGGCAGGCACTAAAACACTGAGCCACCCGGGCTGCGCTCAATTACTATTTTTTTTTAAAGATTTTGTTTGAGAGATAGAGCACACAAAAGCAGGGGGATGGACAGATGGAGAAGGAGAAGCAGGCTCCCCCCTAAGCAGGGAGCCTGATGCAGGGCTCAACCCAGGACCCTAAGATCATGACCTGAGCCAAAGGCAGCCGTCCAACGAACTGAGCCAGCCAGGAGCCACTCTTTTGATTACTATTAAGAGTACTTAACATTGCTTATTTAATCACCCACATTCAGCTCTTGAGCTCACTACCATCCAGTGTGTTCAGGAAGTATCTTTTGAGTTCCAATGGAGATAGAGTGGCTCGAGCTGCTTTTTGACAGAAGCGGAAACTAAGCCCAGAGAGCAGAAGTGACGTCCACGCTCCACTGCAAGTCAGGGCCGATCATGACCCACTGCCTGGCTCGGTGACCTTCCACACCTTCCCTGCCACCCAAGTCCAGTCCTCTCCACCACCTGACCTTTCTGAGTCTTCAGAAGTGTTCTCGTTTCCCATCCCTGTCCCTCTGATTCTGTGACCTAGAATGCTCTGGCTCTGAGCTGCAGCATCTGCCAAGAAATTCAGCTGTGGGCAACTTACAGAGAGGAAGGGTTTTCTGTGTTGCATTTTATGTCCTAAACAGTACCTTACTGGCAATCCACACTGCACGATGGCTAGGAGTGCTGGGGGTGATGAAGTCGAGGTGTAACAGGAATGGGGAGGGGCCCGTGTTCAGAATCCGGGAGTTGAACTTTGTGATGTGATCCCAGTTACAGGAGCTTGGTCTTCCCTGTGGCAAAGTCTTAGTAATCCACACCCACCAGGACTTTGATCCACATCACCTATTTTGCCAGGTGTCATCCCCTGCAGCTAACCCCTGGGGCAGGTGGCTGCAAATACCCCAATACTTGTGGATTGCACCACTGGCATCACTGCTGGCAGAAAGCAGCCTGGATCCCAGGCTACCGGGCGTAAGCCTGTGAGCTCCCCGCATCTGACCCAAGGTCCATCCCTGTCCTCTCCCACAGCTCCTGCTCTGCCTGCAGGAGTCTCATGTTACCCTCAGACTCCTGCACCAACGAGAACCTCGTGGTGTCCCTGGCACCTGCCATGAGAAGAGTCCAGTTTTGAGCACGGGAGGGAATCTCCCCACGGAGCCATCCAACCGCAGAGCCAACTTAGTGCCCAAGGGTCTGCAAGAAATAAGCGTCTGGACAGTGAGCCCTCAGATGTTAGTACCTGCCGGTGTTTGAAAACCGGTTCTGAATCTTTGTAAAACCCAAAGGAAGATGTCCCTGTCTTCGGAGTCTCAAAGAGAGGGCTCCATGTCATAAAATCCAAGCAGAATTTAGCATCGGCACAAAGTATGTCCCGTTTGGAAATGCTGTGTTTCCCTCTCTGCCTAGGCTGCTGTGAAGCTTACTCTAAACTTAGTTTTCAGAAGCTTTGGTTTTTCCATCCCAAGCATCTAGCACAGTATCCCTTCCTGTTAAATTGTTTACATGCCTTTTTCTTTTCGCTCTGACTCTCCTCCTCCGCAGTATTACAAGCTAGTTGCCCCAAGATCCTAAGTGGGTAGTACAAAAGTTTAAGTACATAACCGCCACCAAAAATACCAGAGGCAGAGAGGATTGTTTTCAGTATTGCACATTTATTCAGAAGTACATAAATATAATGTTAAATAGCACATAATATGATGTAAACACTACTTGACCCTGACTTCAATAATAAATTCTACTGGAAAAGAAATACTGCACATGAAGATATTTGTGTCCACCCAAGTCAGAGTCCCTCGTTTATATCATAGTAGCACGGTGGCGGGGGATTGTAGTTGATACACGCTTTACACTGGTCATAGCACTTGAGGCTGGGATAGGACTCAGTGGAGACTGTGGCCTGGGTCTTTGTGATTTGATTATTACTGCTGGTGGTCTGGGGAACAGACGCCTTGGAAGCCCTTAAGAAAACACACAGAGCATGGAATTAGAATTTTTCTTCTCCATCCATTTGTCATAATTATCAGGGGTATCTGGGAGGTTTGGGGCTGGAGCCAATCAAAGACATGACAGGAGCCCGAAACTAGAGCTCTCGGCCCCTGTCCCAAGCTCCTATCCAATCCCTTCCTGTCCCACTGCTAGAAATGGAAAATCAGGTTACAGCCAATAAGAGAGAGCAAGCGCAGGTGTGGATCACCCAGCCGATCCCTGCAGGCCCATCAAGTACAGAGCGGGATGGGGAAGGGGCCACACTTGGCCACCCCCACCCCCCATGTTCTGGGATTTACCTTCCAGCTCACAGGCTTCACTTCCCTAGGACGGGAACAGCACGGCTTCACGACCCATCTCTCTCCCAGGCTCCAGGGTTCCTCTCCCCCAAAGTTAATGATCTTTTGTCTGGGCTGCACTCCCCTGTCAGGTGTCCCCGGGACCTTCACCCAGCTCAGCTTCCCCACAGTCCTCCAGGCCCACCTCACTGTCCCCAGGGCCATGCACGTGAATGAGAGAACCCCCTGACCGCTCCCCCAACTCCGCTAAGAGGAGGTCAATCCAGCCTGTCCTCTGAGTGAATCCCAGGCACAGACTCACCCACAGCCTCCTGCACAGTCTGCAGGGCCTGGGACAGAGGGAGGGCCCAGCCAGTGTGAGGAGTAAGCCGCTGAGGGTCCACTCGGGGAGGGTAGTGGGGCAAAGCATCACAGCAGCAGCCCCCCGTCTCTGCTGAGAACATTCTACTTATGAGCTCACAGCCCTAAGCCAGAAGGGGGAAAACTCAAGATTCCACACTCACCTGTCTTTGTGTTTTCAGACCTACCTGCTGCTCCTGACTTCCCCCCTGGGTGTGGGCACAGGGCAAGGGATGACCCTGCTCAGGCAGGGAGCCCCGGGTATCCTATTTGAGGGGGTGCTTTTCACTCTTACCCACATCACTCACTTTAATGTGCGGAATAGTTTGTAGTAAAGACAGAGGACAACAGCCATCAGCACAATCGTGACAATCAATAAGCTGCCACCAATGGCAATCAGGATCTTGAGGTCAAGCATGTCATAGGCACCTGTGCAGAGAAGTGCAGGGAGGCAGTGAATGTGGCTTCCCTCCCCATCCCAGGCCCCAGCTTCCTTCAGCGGGGGACCCATGAGCCCCAAACCCCAGGTGTCATACGTGTAAACCATGCATGAATGTTCCCAGGGAGCCCAGGCTGGCCCACAGGGGGATAGGGTTTATATGTGGATGAAAAGCAACTGAAATGTAAACTCCGGCGGGAAGGAAATCAGGAGAGAAATTGGGAAGAATGTTTTTCCTTTTCACAGGCAGCAATGAGCAGCTACAACTACCACACAGGCCTACCCTTGTGCAGGTGGTTTTAGTCCCAAACCTCTGGGCCTCATGAAATACATGCACTGATAGAGTCAACAGTGACCCCTTGCTGTTCGTCAAGTTTAAAATGGTTCCTGGGAATGACAAAGGAAATGTCTTTTTTCAAAGTGTCCTGCTGTACAATGCTGAGAATATGCAAACGCACCTTGGAAGTGGTGAGTTTTAAGGGAACAAAGTTTCTAATTCTCCCACGGACAACTGTCCTGCCATATTATGGTTTCAGGACATCTTAGGAGCCCCTGTCCCTCATTCTGTCTCTCCAGGAGATAACAGGCCTTTTGGACACTTTTCCTCCGAAATTCTCCCACGAAAATTGGCCTGAAAACAGCAAAGTGTTTAATCTGACGCTCTGAAATTAGGGAACAGTGAGCCAGGAAAGCAGCATTAACAATGTAACTGCGAGGCATACTTACTAGAGGTAAACCGTCCAGATCTGGATGAAGGCCAAGTATTAAAAACAATTTAAAAAAATTTAGGGAACAGGGTATTTTATGGAAGCCGTAATTTGAGAAAGAAGGATAGAATCACCCTTGTCAGAAGGAATTAAGATCCAAGGTTGAAGAACTTGCTTTTGAAGCACAGCCACTGCCCAGCCCCATGTTCTATGCCACAGCGATGTGACATCAGCTCTCAGGACAGCAGCTCTTCCGCAGAGTTCTGAATTCTGTCCCATGTACCAGTGTACTTTAGCCCTCAGGAAAGAGAGACTATTTTGAACCATTTAATTCTAAGTCTTTTCCTTTTCAGGTCTTATTTCCCTTACATTGATTCTCAGGATTTGACTGCTCCTCAAAAGCTGATATAAGATTTTAATGAAAAAAAAAAAAAAAAGGGAAATATGGGGAGACTAAAAATCCCCTTACACTTAAAAGCTCAGTTTAGAAGGCTGATTAGGCTTTATGCTTTAGCTATGCAACAAAATAATGCAATGCCATTTACTAGAATTCAAGTACATGCTCATTGGAAGATTTTCATACCTAATCAGGAGATATAAGGGTTACAAAAATGAGGGCAGCCCTGGTGGCTCAGCGGTTTAGCACCGCCTTCAGCCCAGGGCCTGATCCTGGAGACCCGGGATCAAGTCCCATGTCGGGCTCCCTGCACGGACCCTGCTTCTCCCTCTGCCTGTGTCTCTGCCTCTCTCTCTCTCTCTCTCTCTCTCTCTCTAATGAATAAATAAAATCTTAAAAAGAAAACCACACAGATTCAAGAAGCAGAGAAAACTCCAAACAGGATAAACCCAAGAAAATCCATGACAAGACACATTATAATGAGATTTTTCAAAACTAAAGACAAACAAACGAAAGCAGCCAGAGAGACATAACACCCTACCTACAGGGGGACACCAGTTCCAAACAATAGACTTCTCATCTGTGACCGCAGCAGCCAGACAGAAGTAGCACATGATACCTCTCAAGCGCTGAATGAAAAGAACCCTAAATTCTATATCCAGCAAAATTATCCCTCAGGAAGGGACGGGGAAAGAGACATTTTCGGATGAAGGAATAGAATTCATTCTAAATGTATCTACCCCTTAAAGAATGGTTAACAGGAAAAGTGAAAATAGTTGACCAAATGATAGGGATGAGGAGGACGAATTTAGGGAGCATAGTCAAGAAAGGCCTTTCTGAGGGCTCCAGCAGAGGCATGGAGAAAAGGGAGATCGGAGATCAGAGGTACATTCGAGGCAAAGCAAATATTAATGACAGAACTCTGAGCTGCAATGGGTTTGGGGTGCTCAAGGAACAAGAAAGGGGTCGTTGGGGCTAGAGTGAGATGCGTGAAGGGGAGTGGCAGCAAGACACCAGTCGGAAAAATAAGCAAGGATCCAATTTCATAGAGGTTTAAAACCCTAGTAAAAAGCCTACATTTTCCCCCTGCCACGTGTAGAGCAGCTTTGTGGTATGTCAGCAGGGGTTTGGGGGAAGGAACTCATGTAAGCTGGCTGCAAAGTGTGCTTTTAGACATAAACCAATGGTTTTCAAAATGAGTGGGCACTCGAGTCAGCAGGTGGACTTCAGGAAACACAAGGCCTCAGAGTTTCTGATTCAGTATGTCTGAAGTGGGGTCCAAGAACCTGCATTTTGAGTAACTTTCAAGGTGATGCTGATCGTTCCTGAATTAGACTCGAGAACCCCTGCTCAACAGAACTGATTGTGAGTCTCCTGCAGCTAAGGTAGGATATAGAAGAGGGACTTCAAAATCTCCAGAATAGTAATGGTATTAAGAAACACCCATTTAAGAGAACACAGTAGGAAAAGGGAGAGAAAAATTTAACATTTGCCATCTAACATCTACTATGTCATGTTCATAATATTATAAACCTTATGCTACAGCATGAGGTAGGCTGTGACATCCCCCATTTTACAGAAAGCTGAGGTCAAGAAAAAGAATCACTCATCCAAATTTATACAGCAGGTGATTGAAGAATTCAGATTTGTCCACCCTTGTGTATTGTCCTCTAAGCAATCCTGAAAATATGTCTTCCAAGGTGCATTCGGAGAGACAATGTCACAATGGTAGAAAAGCATGTAGAAGAGGCTAAATTTGCTTTACCTTGAGAGGGGGCCATGGAAGACGAGTTGCTTCACCTTTCAACAGCCTTGGATTTCAAATTATCAGAGATCAATTCTAAATAGGGAGGTCCCACCCCACAATCCACATGGCCTACGGAAGAGAGGTGGATTCCAGGCCCACCGTCCCCCCATGACTTGTCAGAACCATTGGCAAAGCCATTCAGCTTCCTGGGCCTGTTTCAAGATAGTGGGTGCTGTGTGGTTTGACAAGGGTGGTTGTGGCGGTGGTGGCTTTTGGGTCTTTGAGAGGTTTCCACATAAATGGACATATCACACTTACTTTGTAAACTGAGACACGAATGCAAGCAGTGAGCCCCTCTGCTGGTGGTTCATCTCCAGCCACACGTGTTCTGTTTGCAGGCATGATCCCAATGGAAATGCGCCTGGTGGCGCAGCGGTTTGGCGCCACCTGCAGCCTGGGGTGTGATCCTGGAGACCTGGGATCAAGTCCCACATCGGGCTGCCTGCATGGAGCCTGCTTCTCCCTCTCCCTGTGTCTCTGCCTCTCTGTGTCTATGAATAAATTAAAAAAAAAAATCTTAAAAAAGAAAAAGTGAAAACACTAAAAATTTTTGATGGAAACTCTACCAAGGTGTCTCTGCTAGGGAAAGTCTGCAGTAAAAAGAACTATGTTCCATTTGAGTCATTTCATGGTTCAGAAATTCTGACTCTCAAGAAGTCAGAGTTGCCTTCCTCTTCTACTATTATTCTGGAACTGCTGGTTCTCATTTAAACATAAACGTCCAGGAGCATCTCCTACAGATACAAGGTTATACAGATACCTGTCTTGGGTGTTTGAAATTGTGGGTCTATTTCTTCAGAGACATCCATTCATTAAAGCAGTGGTTCTCTAACTTGTGTGTATGAGAATCACCTGGAGAGCCGTAAAAGCAGATTCCTGCCCACCCCCCGAGACTCTGCTTCACTGGTTCTGGGATGGAGCCCATGAATTTGCCTTCTGACCAGCTCCCAGATGAGGGATCATGGGGCTGATCGGATGGCTACGTGTTGGAGTGTGCTGTGTTATGAACCAACGCAGACTCTCCCGGCTTGGCCTGTTTTATAATAACCCTGAGATCCTTTGAAATGCCCGTTCAGGGACCGTTTCTCCCTCTGGTCTGATTCAGAAGATGTGCGTTGGGGCTCGAGAAACCTTCATGTTTGACAAGTTCCCCAAGTGATTCTGACAAAGATCGAAGAGCAAACGATGAGAAATGCTGACCTAACTTGTCAGGCAATCACATGTTAAGGGGGTTCTGCATTCACAGCACCCAGATTCTGCTGCAGCGCAAAGCAGAACGCCAAGAAATTCTGCAAGTGGGTTCGTGAGCAAAGTTCCACTCTGCTTGGCTTTCTGAGGCCCAGAGATGACCACGTCACTCTTCTTAAACCACTGATTCCTTGGTGTTGACAAATCTCCAGAGTGGAGCATTCAGGGTTTTCCAAAGCCAAAGCCAGGCCACCTTTTCAGGCCTTCCCTCTTCATTCCCTCCCCAGGCCTCAGCTGCATCCTATGCATTAGCCAACCTAGACTGTTTTCCGTGCCCCGAAAAGAGCCTTCTGTGTTGCCTGTTTCACTCATCCAGCTGCTTGCTTCCTTCCCGGGGGAGGGACCCAGTGTGGCTGCATCTGTGCTGAGCTGGAATGCTAGTGTAGGGTAGGGAGAGGTGGGAACCAGAGGAGGAGAACATTCCTGTTCTGCTGGAACCAGGAATGTGAGGGGCTGTGGGAAGAAAGGACAGGCTGGCACAGCAGGTGATGTGGAGGTGGCTGATGAGGCTGGAAAGCTGGGCTGGGGCTGAGTGAGGAAGAGCCTCCAATGCCAGTCTCCGCGGCCACACCTTAAGAAGAGTCCTAGGGCAGCAGGGCATAAACTCTCTCTGCCCTGCACCCCAAACACTGACAATCGATCCACTGATGGAAGTGGAATGGAAACCTCAGCAAACCTCCATGGGAAAGGAGACAAAAGGATGCTCAAAGTGGTAAAAATGGGGAAATTAGAACACACATTACTCTGCAGACTTGGCTTATTATATGTGGAGAAAACTCACAAGAAAAAAAAAGACTTAATAATAAAGAGTTTGTAAGTATTATAGTCTGCTGCTTCTGCAGAGCAAATTCAGGCAGTATTTTCAGAAATAATAATAAAGCAATACATACATTTATGTACAACAGTTTTTAAGAAAATCAATACCTCTGAATTTTTAATACATATAAAATGTAAGGTCTTCATTAACACAGAAAAATTAAATGGAAAATCAGGAATTAAAGCACATATGAATTATTTCTAGTACTATAGTCATGAATATTGTATTATTCTAATCATTTTATAAAACATACCTTGTGTGTTCTAGTTGTAACTATTTTGAGGCAATTTCTGAACCAAAGAACAGACCACAACTATCAGAAACTGTACAGCTATTAACAGAAGGGTTGAGCTTTAAGTGCAACACATTTTCCGACTGTGGGCAGAAATGCTATTTACTGGCTACATAGGTCGTGAATAAAATTAGGAAAAGCTTGAAAAAAGTAATATACAGACCTCCTGTCACTGAGGTCAGAATGATTCATAAATGAACACTGTATTAGTTCTCACTTTAAAAAACTATATTCACCAAAACATGCAATGAGTGTAAAACATCATTTTCATTTTGAATAAATATTAGATGAAAATATTTTTGGGGTGCCTGGGTGGCTCAGTTGGTTAAGCGTCTGCCTTCGGATCACGTCATGATCCCGGGGTCGTGGGATTAAGGCCCCCCAGTCCGGCTCCCTGCTCAGTGGGGAGTCTGTGTCTCCCTTGTCCTCTGCCCCTTCCCTACATGTGCGCTTGCGCATGCTCTCTCTCTCTCTTGCTCTCTCTTAAATAAATAATAATAAAATCTTCAAAAACATTTTTGTATTTATATAAGACACATAGTTTCCAGAGTAGATGCATTTATTTTTTAGATGCAAATATACCAGCCCTCAAGACACATAAAATAGTCATAATTTCTGAAAATTACATCCGCCACCAAGGCACAATCTTCTTGATTCATATGCCTTCATCTTTGCATGCAGAGGCTCAGCACTTCACATGTTAAACGTACCAGGGAAGGGCTATGGAAAGAAGAACCACTATCAACTCAAAAAAGTTGTGTTTACTGAAATAAAACAAGATGACTTCTCCTGTTTTACATCAAACGCAAAATCTAAAGTAATAATCTTAACAAAAAAAGCGCCAGTTTGATGTTTCTCCCCTACCCACAGTATAGCTTCAATGTGACAGAACATAAAAATAATGGCCCCGATGTAAACTAAAGGTGCAGAAACACATTTAATTTTTTATCTGAAATAAACAATATGAAATGTAATTTGGTGACTGGGAATTAAAGGTTGCAAGCAAGGCCTAAATAGTCTAAGGTTTCTAAGAACAATCAATTAGATAAAAATATATCAAACACTGTACTTTTCTCACGCACCTAAAACATAGGGCCTTTGTATAAATTAAAACAGCACTTAAACACATATATAAAACAGATTCATGAATTAAAATACAAATTGTAAAAAAAAGTTAAAACACTTAAACAAAAATAAAAGTAAATACAAATAAAAAATAAAAGTAAACATTATTGCAAACAAAAATAGTAGGTGACCCTATCCCATTAATCCTAGTGCACAGTACTGGATTTACAGTAACAAGTAGAGTTCAAATGAACACGGAGGTCACTTGATGGAAGGGAGAGGATGATCCTCAAATGACATGAAATACTTGCTTTGAACCTTGGGGGTTTAGGCTTTGCAATAAATACGTAATAAATATCTGTAGCACACAGATAAGGTTGAGCACTTATCTTTCTCCATTTGAAAGTCTTTCTCCAGAGTCACAGGGTCTGAGGGCGGTCCCCGGGGGTGGGGAGTAGGGACTCTGCAGCAGGTCCATTAACAGAGCAATCTTGGCGTCCATGTGCTCTTGGAGTTTACACAGTCGCTGGTCGACGTAGTCCACGAGTCTCTTTTCCATCAGTTCCAAGTTTTTAGTGAGAATCTTTTCTAAGTAGGAACACACAGGTTGCTCTTCCGTTCTAAAAATACATTTTCAAAGGCCAGTACGACAGTTATCTCTGATCTCATAACACAAACAACCCAACTATGCTAACACCAGCAGCCAGCGTACAGTGCGGAAATCAGTCTGGGCAACTGTGCCGTCCCCGCATGACCTATTTCCAGCTGCCAAAATACATCTGCAACAGGCAACCACGACCTGAACGCACAAAGCATTCTGTACCTTTCTTTCAACATCTCAGCATACAACTGAAATGAGACTGTAACGATGAAGACAGAATGTCTACCCTCAAAGAACAAGTCTTTACTAAAGGTCTTTGGATTTTGAGCCCCAATTCAGAACTGATCTCGCCCAGTTGTTAAAGGTCTCCATGTAGGTCTTCCAAGAACCTCCCCCAACAACTCTACAATTACTAGTTTTGTCTTTTGTCACTTGTACCACCTCATTTAATAACTGGATGATTCTTTTCTAACCTAATATGAAAACGTTTAAAACTGAATATAACTGGAATGGGCAAGTAGAAATAAAAATAGTAGAATGGGGGCACCTGGGTGGTTCAGTCAGGTAAGTGTCTGACTTTGGCTCAGTCATGATCTCAGGGTTCCTGCTCAGGGGGGTCTGTTTCTCCTTCTGCCCATCCCCCAGCTCGTGCTCCCTCTCTCATTCATTCATACATATTTACACACATAAATAAATAAAGTCTGGGAAAAAAAAATAGTAAAAAGCACTCCACAGCTTCTCAAGTTCACAACAAATGAATCTAGAGCAGTGACTGAGTATGGTCCACACAACCCTGGGGTCGCCATGACTTTTTCAGCTTCCATGAAGTGGCAAATGTGCTCACGCTACTACTAAGATGTTATCTGAACTCATCCTCAGGATTCTCAAGAACATACAGGGACATTTTCCAGAGGCTACCCAAGGTGTAATGTCACTGCTCAGGTGATTAACACAAGTTGTGGTTGTGTATTCTTATGTTTCTTAGACTTTCCAAAAGTAGTAAACTTAGGGTATAAATCTTCTCTTCAGAGATTAACCCCATTTGTTCTCTCCACTTCTGTGTCTTCCTAGCTACTGATGCTACACGCTTGGGGGGGGGGGGGCAATACAGCTGAGAATGCAACCAGAAGTTATTATTGAGTCTATACATTTCACAGGATACCATTCTCGCTAAGCTTCTTAGAAAAGAAATTTTTCATAAAAACTGTTATGTTCCTATATAACGGGAACAGGTATTTGTTGTTATTTTTCAACAAATGAATCCTTTTGTATAGTCTGCATAAATAAAGGTTCTTTAGAGGCTTCAATTATTTTTCAGTGTAAAGACCAAGAAGTTTGACAGCCTCATTCCAGTGTATATATATAAGGGTTTTTAAAACTGTTTTCCAAGTAACTACAGAGTCACAGGAAGTTGTAAAGATGCTAGAGTTCCCAGTACCCTCACCCAATGGTCCCACCTCACCTAACTCTGGTAGAACACAAAACCAGAAAACTGATGTTGGCAGTGTGTGTATGCTACCCTCTCCCATGTACACACAGTCACGTGAACATCACCGCAGCTGAGATGCACAACTCCTCCTTTCCTACAAGGATCTCCCTCCTGCCACCCTGTCACAGCCACTCCCCTAACACCTGGCAACCACCAATGGTCTCCATCTCTACCACTTTAGCTGGGAATGTTGTGCAAATGCAATCATATAGTACGTGACCACCTAAGATTCTCTTTGGTCATTCAGCACAATGTTCTTGGGAGCCATCCAAGTTATTATTGTGTGGGTCAATGGTTCGTTCCTTTTTGTTGATTAGCATCCCGTGGTATGGACATGCCAGTTTGTTTTAACTCTTCATGTATTTTAAGACATTTTGGTTGTTTCCAGTTTGGGACTATTACATAGAAACAAGGCTTTGCATGAAGAACTGGGCAGTTCCTTGTGTGGACAGAAGTTTTCATTTTTCTGGGACAAAGGCTCAGGAGTTGGATTGCCAGATCACACATTAACTGTTATGTTTAGTTTTCAAGAAACTGCCAAGGTATTGTTACAGTGGCTATAGCATTCTAAACCCCACTAGCAATGTAGAAGAGATCCAGTTTCTCCATATCCTCAGCAGCATCTGGTATTGCTACCATTTTGTGTTTTTACTTTAGCCTTCAAATAACCATGTAGTAGTATCTTACGGTTTTGATATTCATTTCCCTGGGAGCCATGAGGTCAGTGATGATCATCTCTTCATTTGCTTATTTGATCTGTGTGCCTTTTTTGGTAAAACGTCTCAGCTGCCCATCCTCTAATTGAATTTTCTTCTAATGTGAATTTTGGGAGCTACAGAAATGTAGGTCATTTGTTAAATTTGTGACTTGAATACTTTCTCCCAGTTTGTATCTGTATTTTAATCCTCTTAACAGGGTCTTTCACAGGCAGAAGTTTTATATTTTGAAGGATCTAGTATTGATGTTAGCATTACTGTGATTCTGGAATCATCTAAGGGTCTTTTTCTGGAATCATCTAAGGGTCTTTTCCTAGTCTTAGGTCCCCAAATGTTCTCCTATATATTACTGGGGAAGTTTTATAGCTTTGTGTTTTTGTTTTTAAAGATTCTAAGTAATCTCTACTTTAGGCCTGCATATCAGTGGGAGAACTGACAACTTCACTGTTAGAAATTGAATATGTGGGATCCCTGGGTGGCGCAGCGGTTTAGCGCCTGCCTTTGGCCCAGGGCACAATCCTGGAGACCCGGGATCGAATCCCACGTCGGGCTCCAGGTGCATGGAGCCTGCTTCTTCCTCTGCCTATGTCTCTGCCTCTCTCTCTGTGTGACTATCATAAATAAATAAAGATTAAAAAAAAAAAAAGAAATTGAATATGTAATTAAAAAGTTCCCAAGAAAGAAACATTCAAGCCAGTTGGTTTCATTGGAGAATTTTACCACAAGTTTTAAAAAGAGCAACTTTATATCAATCTCTTCTAAAACACAGAACTCATTTCACGAAGCTAGTATTACCCTGATATAAAACCAAAGACAGTGTAAGAAAAAGGAAATATAGATCATTATCGCTCATGAATTAGATATGAGAATACTTGACAAATATAAGCAAATTAAATGTAGCAATGCTTAAAAAAGAAGAATTATACTCTATGACCAAGCAGGATTTATTCTAGGTATGTAAGGCTGGTTCAGTTTTTGAAAATTAATGTAATTTACCATATCAACAAACTATAGAAGAAAATTCATGATCACATAAACTGATGTAGAAAAAATATCTGACAAAGTCCAACACTGATTTATGATGAGAAAGAATCTCAGAAAACTGGGAATTAAGGGACAGTACCTTACAGTCCCTAAGCAGTCTGACTTCTATCTTTTACAGTCACTATATGTTTATTATATCCAGGGTTTTCTATTTGTAAAGGGGAGGATTTGGTAAAAGAAATTTTCAGCTTTAATGTTCAATGGCCCTGCTCCCAGGCTTCCAGGAAGGCTTGACTTTAACATTTTACCAAGGTCAAAATGACTGGGTGAAATCTCAAAGCTCAGGCCCAATTCTGCCCCAAGTACACATTGTCTATCTGCTTTGTTAAAAAAACAAGTAGGGATCCCTGGGTGGCGCAGCGGTTTGGCGCCTGCCTTTGGCCCAGGGCGTGATCCTGGAGACCCAGGATCGAATCCCACATCAGGCTCCCATTGCATGGAGCCTGCTTCTCCCTCTGCCTATGTCTCTGCCTCTCTCTCTGTGACTATCATAAATAAATAAAAATTAAAAAAATAAATAAATAAAAATAAAAATAAAAATAAAAAAACAAGTAATCAAAAAGGAACATTCCAAACATGAAGATAAGAAAAATTTTAAAAACTTTAGTCCTAAGATTAATGTAATACACCCTTACATATACTAAAAACATATGATAAAATCTGTACCTTTCTGGAATGTCCTTTGTCATGATTTGTGCCTCTTTATGTAAAAAAAAAAGTCACCCGGCAACACATGTTCCTTGCTTGGAGAAAAAAATACGAATCACCCTTCCTAAGTATCACCCTTCTCATCGTTCCAATCCTCTTCTTTGTGAGGACTGTGTATCCAGGGCAGCTATCCTACTTTGGGCTTGAATAAAACTCTCTTCCATCCTTTCTGTTTAAAATTTAAAAAAGGTTTATTCACTTTACATGACAGACCTGAGAGGGATGGGGACATTCAATCTCAGCTGGACCCAGAAGCAGTTTTTAATCTCAGTAATTTTTTTGTTTTGCTGTATCACATACCAGCTAGTTCACTGATGTAAGCTGTCAACAACTGAAGACTAAAGTTACTTTTCCTTATTGAGTATCCTTACTAAAATATTATATTACTAAGTAATAAATATCCTTATTGAATAAAAACCATTTTTCCCAATAACTTATTAAAATCCTCAAATTTCAATGTTATATCAGAGATTTTTTTCCTTTAAAGATTTTATTTATTTATTTATTTATTTATTTATTTATTTATTTATTTTAAGATTTTATTTATTTATTCATAAGAGACACAGATAGAGAAGCAGAGACATAGGGGGAGAAGCAGGCTTTCTGCAGGGAGCCTGACGTGGGACTCAATCCCAGGACCCCAGGATCATAACCCGAGCCAAAGGCAGATGCTCAACCACTGAGCCACCCAGGCTTCCCTATCAGACACTTTAAGAAAATTTCAAGCAGGGGGGCCTGGATAGCTCAGTTGGTTAAGCAACTGACCCTTGATTTCAGCCCAGGTCATGATCTCAGGATCCTGAGATGAAGCCCCATGTGGACGCCATGCTTAGTGTGGAGTTGGCTTGAGATTTAAACTCACCCGCACCCCCTAAGCCTATGTTTTCTTGCTCTCTAAAATAAATTAATCTCCAAAAAAAAGAAAATTTCAACCATTTAATGTCATTTTACATGTGAAAAAAATCTAAGTCACAAGGTTTAAATAATAAGGGAAATTAGTTAAGCCAGGACTATGACTGGAGTCCTGAATTTCAGTCTAGCGCAATATTTTGACATATCACATCTACATAAAGGATGGGAAACATACTAAATATACTCAGCCACCCTTTAATCAAACTAAGACTGCCCCCAAATCGGAATTATGAGATCGGCAGATAAGGGCTTATGCATTATGTCTTGATGACTCCAAAATTAGCCTGGGACAGACAAGATCAGATCTTGTCATGGTTCCCATGGCTCCTCCCCATTCACACCACTTTGTACTCCCTTATGTGATGCTTGTACTCCTTCCATAAAATGCCTAAGAAGTGACCAACACCTTCAATTTTAGGCATTTCTTCAAAAGTGATTCATTCTACCCTGTAGAATATTTATCCCCTATAACTGTGTTAATGCTAAAACGTGGAAGCTTCAAAGATTACCTGTGGAAACAGCTTCAGGCAGTAAATTTTTAGTGAAACAAATCTATTTTCTTACAACTGATTCTTCTATGAAATTTAAACCATGTTTGTCTCAAAATAAATACTTACCCAACACCAACAACGCCTTCACTGGCCTTAGTGATGCTTCCCTGCCACTTGGTGTTATGTCCCACACGGAGATGGTTAACTTGACTACACTTCTGGAGAAAAGGCGGCAACTCAGAGTTAAGTAGAGTTGAGTGATCACTTGCTTTCTTCGGTAGGAAAGAAGAAACTGCATTTCTGAGGTCATTCTCAAGAAGAGAATGGTTTTGTGGCACCACGTTATAATCTTTGAGGTCTGTCATGTTTCCTCCACCAAGTGGCTGCAGACTTTTATCAATATAAGCTTTTAAGTCTTCAGCCAGGGATCCGGATGTCAATCCAGTTCTAAAAGGGAAAGGCGTGGAGGGTGACTTGTCTAAAGTTCCTGAAGCAGATGAGGACTGCAGGTCCATCATGCGTTTGTAACCAGGATTTCCCAAAACCGACTGAAGCTGCTCTCCAATGGGAACACAATTCTAAGGTAAATAAATCCACATTACTATTGATAGTAATGACAGCTAACTCTGGGGGTAATTGCTATAAGTCAGGCAAGATGCATTCTTTCATCCAGTCCTCAAAGCATCCATAGGAAGGAAGCTATTAGATTACTACGCCAATCCTAAATTGAGGAGATCAAGGCTAAGGTAAAACAAGGGCTAAAGGTAACCGGGCGAAGGTAACACAACTAGTAAGTGGCAGAACTGGGACATGAACCCAGGCCACCTAACTCCAGAGTCAAGGCTTTTAATGATTTCACTATGGTTTTTCCTAAAGGAAATATTAAATGTTAGCATGCTTAGTAAAACTGCATTAGCATTAATGTCTCCACTACAAAGGCCTCCTTAATTTATGCTAATTAAATCTAGTACTATCAACTGAGTAACAGTAATTGATGATTTTCTTAGAATTAAATATCATCCATCAAGATTCATATATAAGCTAATCTAAGGAAATTTTTTTAAAGACTTTATTTATTTACTCATGATAGACAGAGACACAGAGAGAGGCAGAGACACAGGCAGAGGGAGAAGCAGGCTCCCTGCAGGGAGCCCAACGTGGGACTTGATCCCAGGACCCCAGGATCAGGCCCTGGGCCAAAGGCAGGTGCTAAACCACTGAGCCACCCAGGGATCCCGAAGGAAATGTTTTATAACTAGCTTATCATGGAAGATACACCAGATAGCTTATATACTAGAAGTCTGACGCTTCATCAGTACATTTGTGACATCTGCATAACAACAATGAGCCAACTTTTGGCTATGTCTGCTTTAATGACTTGTAGGATAACAGATTATGTTTTATGGCCTCAACTGAATTGGCAATACTCTATTATTTCATGAGAAGATTCTGGCTCACTTCTGTGATGGGGCTACATGGTCTCCCATACAGGGGCACATTCTTGCAATGCTCCTTGCTATGCTTTTCAATTTTTCCACAAGAAAAAAGCAAAACTACTTCTAGTCCACTAAACTGTTAGGTTATAGACCTATATCCTAAATTGGAAACACAAAACTCTATTAAAGATTTTAATTGGAAGATGCCATTGCATCCTTACTGTTGATCAACACCTACTGAAAGAGACTGAGAAAAGTATTATAAAGGTTAGCTAAAGAAACTCAATATATACATTGTCTACACACTCTAAAAAATGATTCCTGGATCAAACCAACCCAAAACTCATTCAGTCAACAAACATTTACCAGAAATCTGCTCTGTGTTTCCGGTATAGGAAATGAGTGAGTGAACAAAACAAATGAAAATCACAATATGTGAAACCAATACAGGAACAGGAAACAATGGAAGGAAGGAAGGAAGGAAGGAAGGAAGGAAGGAAGGAAGGAAGGCAGGCAGGCAGGCAATATATCATGTGGATGGAGATGGGAAAAATACTTTAAGGAAAAATAAAGGAGAAAAGGGGAATAATGAAAGCCAGGGAAGTTGGTGGGGTAGGAGTTGAAAGGTCTCCATGAAATTTCTTTTACTGAATCGTACTTTGGAGGAATACTCTTTATAAAGAAATGTTATCTTCTATTGAATGCAAGTTCTGGATAAACCTTGGACTGCAAACAACTATATAATTTATATGTATATATAAAATACACATATAATTATATACAAAATTTTAAAATTAAATAGTCTCCTTTGGTAGAAAGGAGCCTTATTCATGATGACAGAGCTAAATTATTTTTGGTAGTACTACAATAGTCCAGAAAAACCTTAATGACAGAAAATTAAAAATTATTTTTTTAAATTTAATTTTATCTTTAGAGAGAAAGAGTGCATGAATGAGGGGTGAGGGAGGGAGGGGGGAAGGGGGGAGGGGGGGGAGAGAGAGAGAGAGAGAGAGAGAGAGAGAGAGAGAAAGAATCCCAAGCAGGTTGCATGCTCAGCATGGAGCCCCACATAGGGGCTCGATCTTACAACCTGGAGATCATGATTTGAACTGAAATCAAAAGTTGGATGTTTAACGGACTGAACCACTCAAGTGCCCCAGAAAATTGAAAATTCTGCATAAACAGCAAGAAATCAATGTCAAAATTGTGTATGAGAATTAATTTGGCAAAAATTATAATTTAAAAAATCTAAATGCAGATAAGCTATTTGCTATATGAAATTTTCTTTTCTAATATAACAAATTTTGATTAGAAATTCACTATTATAAAAATTAGTCATATTTTTCTCAGATGAGAGCTCTGAAAGTAATTTCCTTTTCCTCTTTGTATTAAATATCAAGGAATTCATAGGTAAGTCTATTCTTAATTTTCTTGTGCTCTCTGTCATATGTTGCTTTGCAAGGTCCACCAAACCCTTTTAAAAGTAGGCAGAGCAATATATATAAAATAATTTATATGTATGTATTGCTTAAAATTTGTCACGTTATATAAAAAACACAGAGTAGCTTAAAAGACCATAAAAGCATAAAAGCTTAAAAGAATATAGAAGCAGGGCAGCCCCGGTGGCGCAGCGGTTTAGCGCTACCTGCAGCCCGGGGTGTGATCCTGGGGACCTGGGATCGAGTCCCATGTCAGGATTCCTGCATGGAGCCTGCTTCTCCCTCTGCCTGTGTCTCTGCCTCTCTCTCGCTCTTTCTGAATGAATAAATAAGTCTTTAAAAAAAATATAGAAGCATAATTCATGCAGAATTATGTCCATACACCTATACATGAATATGTAAAGAACTACATGTATGTGTATATACATAATTTTATGTATGTGCACACTTACCCCCAGACTTGTGAAAAATTATTTCTGAATATTTCTTCAGATATCTGAAAGGACTGTCTAACTTTTATTATAAGAAGTTTACATAAGTATCACCTTGAAAAAACAAGGAAAAAAGATATTTGTATTTTAAAGGTCAAAAAAGTAAACAATGTAAATCCTGCATAACTGGGTATGTTTTTTTTTTTTTTTTTGAGAAAAATGGGGTGCATCCTTCCATTCAGGCAGCATTAAATGAATGCTATAGGCTAGGCACTTTGATACAGAATTTCTATTGAATTTTTCTAAATTGTAAAGTAAAACCGAATCAGAGCCCGCAAATTTCAACTTCAAACAGAGTAAGAAAAATCTTCAACAAAACTTTTAAGAACAAAAGCAACCCAAAAGCAACATTTCTTTCAAATTTTCCCATTAATCCTATGATCCTAGCAGTATTATCGTTTAGATTTTAAACACAAGGAAACTTACCTCAAAAAGATGAAGCGATGCCAAATAACACAACTACTAACGTCAGCACCACAACCTGCAGTCAGGTCTTCTGAGATCAGATCCCCCCTGGTGCTACTTGGTCACACTGTTGTCTTGGGCTGTTCTGGTCCTTTTCCCACTTCCTATATCCTTACCAAACATAGTGACTCCCCCATGAACCTTTCTTCCTTGCTCCCGCTCTCTCTTCACTACCTTCCCTGCCCTCTCTACTGGGGATACATCTCTCAAACCTCCCTTCTGCTTCTCCACTCCCCACCCTGACCAGTGCTTCCAAAAGCTTGCAGCATCATTTCAAGCACTATTTGGTTCATATCTACCATGCAATATTCCCAAAATCAAACTCCCTTTTTCCCAAGCAGTCTCCTCCCTTGGTTTCCATTTATATTGTTGGTATCACCATCTTCAAAACCTCAATGTCACCTTTAACTCTATTCCTCTCTGGCAATACCAGTATCAAGTTAGTTTCTAGTGTTGATGGCACCATCACTATAGCACTCCCACAGAACTTCCATAAACAGTTAACAAAAACACACTTACCTTCAGAGACACACACAAAACCATATGTAATATGACAACACAGGTCAGAACACATGATGCAACAACTCTGAGTGTGGCACCAAAGAGGTAATGTGTCATGATCCAGTATCAGATTATTTATTACATATTCAATTTTAGACCACCCTTAACTCTTATCTGGATGAGGGAAGAGACATGTAGCTGCTCCCTCTGGAGTCTCCCACCCTAGTGATTCACTGCTCCTAATTATTCCTCTTATGCAATAATGCTGGGTTAGAATATCTCAAAATGTAGGCACAACCATATATGAACTCTTAAAATAACATTCAAAGCCCTCTGTGTTCCAGCCCCAAGCTAAACTCCTCCTATTACTTCTTTACCCCAGGGAAGTGAACTTCTGGGCATTTCGTAGGTATATACTGTTCTTTCTAGCACTAAAGGGTTACGCAATGCTATTTTCTCTCTCTCAAATTGCATCCCTCCAAATTTACTTGCCCAGTCCGTCCTTCTTCCTTAAAGGCCTAGATAAAAGGAAACTACAAAGATACTTAAAGATAGGCTATAAACTAATTGACCTTTGAATTTTCTAAAGTTCTCAAAACATTGCCTTATTTACCAAAAAGGTGCTCAATAAATATTTGCTGAATGAATGAGTAAATACATGGAAAATTGCGAAGATCTGTAATAAGATATTTTGCAGAAGAGAAATTCTACAAAATGCTAGTTTACAAAAACAAATAAAGATAAAAAACAAATCAATGTAAAAGTTCAAAGGTCAATTAGTTTGACCTACTTATAAAAAGCTGTCATTTTGAAATTTTTAACAGTACCTGGACAGAATCCATCTCTACCTACCTGCTGCTGAAATCGAACCATATTCATCAATTGCTGAGCGCCAGGTGACAACTTTGACCCCATGGCCTCCATGAGAGTTTGGACCCTCTGCAGGTCTATCCTTGATCCTAGAGCAGGAGAGCTTGTTGAAGAATTTGCTGAAACCCGCCTCAATTGTACCACAACTTTACTGATGAATACACACTGATTTTCACCAAAGGAGAGCAACTATTATAACACAAAAGAGTTCCAGAAAATGATATTAAACAATAATCACTATTTAAGGTCACTTTTCTATATCAACTAGCAATAATAATGTATTTAGGAACACAAACAAACTTTAAATACATTTTCAATTTTAAGTTTTCCTGAAAATTATAATGATCAGCACTTCTAATTTACTATGAGGCTCATAAGAACTTTTTATATAAAAGAATATCATTTCGAAGTGAAAAATATGCAGATATACAGGGAGGGGCTCCAATAAAGTTTCATTCACTTAAATTAATGAATAAAAATAAGCTATACCAATCTGAGAACCTAACACAGCACAGTTAGCTATAATATTATTTAATACAAAAGAAGGCTTTACAAAAGCACGTCCAAGTATTTACTAAAATACTAAAAATAAGCCAACTTTTAGAATTTAGAATTGTAAGAGAAATTCAGAATGGTCTAACATAACCAGCTGGTTCACACATACAAAAGATGAGGTCAGGGGTGATTTTCTAATTTGTCAAAGGATTATCCAAATTGGGAAACGTCAAACTTGGAACCTAGCTCTTGGGCTTCTATAGCAGTGGCTTGCCCAATACTGTATACTGCCTTATTTCATCCAGGTTTCTGAACCAAAAGACATATCTTGTGTGACATGGACAACAAGGTAACAAAGTAGAAAGGAATAGGATTTAGAATCAGACAGGGTCCATGATGACTCTACTTAAAGCCTGTGTGTCCCTGGGAAAGGCCAAAAACCCGAGTCAAGAACAAAATAAGGAGAGTAGTAACAATTATTTTTACATGGTTGTTATGAAGATTAGGTGTTAAAATTCCCAGTACCTACTAATGAGTAAGTGCTCAAAAAAAAAAAAAAAAAAAAAAAGATGGCTAACTATTAGCTTTCATATACTACTGACCCAGAATAAGCTTTAGTGGGCCTAGGATTTCTCTAATGAGACTCCCCTTAGCACTCCCATAGAACTTCCATAAACAGTGAACAAAAACTCACCTTCAGAGACACACACAAAACTATATGTAATATGACAACACAGGTCAGAACACATGATGCAAGAACTCTTTGAGTGTGGCACCAAAGAGGTGATGGTCCTCAACAATTAAGGAACTCCGCATTCAATTTATATACCTACCTTCTAATCTCCCTACTACCTATTTTCTGCTTTTTCATCCCCATTGCCCCACCACTGAATATGGGACATAGTTTACTCATTGAGTCAGCTTATCTACTTCATCACACTAGAATGTCAGCAACATGAGGGCAGTCATTTTATTACTGCTAGTTCCTACATGCCTAATCATATATCTAGCCTCAGTAGGCATTCAAATACTATGAAACACTTCATTAAAGTAAATCTGGAAACTATTAATATATATTGCATAAAACATGTCTTGGAATAAACAGTTCTGTAAATTTGCTACCAGCAGGCCATGAAATTACTTATCATTTCTTATTCTAAACAATATAACCTGTATAAAGTAATGTTGAGATAAAAAGATAGCAAAGATTTATTTCCTTTTAAAAAAATTTAAAAATAGCTTTATTGAAATATAATTCACATGCCAAAAAAGTGATTTAAAGTATATAATTCAGGGATCCCTGGGTGGCGCAGCGGTTTGGCGCCTGCCTTTGGCCCGGGGCGCGATCCTGGAGACCCGGGATCGAATCCCACGTCGGGCTCCCTGCATGGAGCCTGCTTCTCCCTCTGCCTGTGTCTCTGCCTCTCTCTCTCTCTGTGTGACTATCATGAATAAATAAATAAAATCTTTAAAAAAAAAAAAATAAAAAAAAAAATAAAGTATATAATTCAGTGGATTTTAATATATTCACAGAGTTGTGTGGCCATTGCAATTTTGTTGTATTTTTTTCTTTTCAGATTTTTTACTTAAATTCTAGTTAACATACAGTGCAATACTGGTTTCAGGAATAGAATTCAGTGATTCATCCCTTACACAAAATACTCAGTGCTCATGATAACAACTGCCCTACTTAATGCCCATCCCCCACCCACCTCCTCCAGCAATCCTGTTTGTTCTTCACCATTAAGAGTCTCTCTTGGTTTCTTTCCCTCTCTCTTCTCCCCACCCTCCACATATGTTCACCTGTTTTCTTTCTTAAATTCCACATATAAGTGAAATCGTACGGAATTTGTCTTTCTCTGCCAAGACTTATTTCATTTAATGTAATATACTCTAGCTCCATCCACGTTGTTACAAATGGCAAGATTTCATTTGTTTTGATGGTTGATTAATCTTCCATTGTATATATATTTATACCACATCTTCTTTAACCGTTCACCAGCTGATGATCATTGGGCTCTTTCCAGTTTGGCTATTGTTGAAAATGCTGCTATAATCATCAGGGTGCATGTACCCCTTCAAATCTGTATTTTTGTATCCTTTGGGTAAATATCTCGTAGTGCAATTGCTGGGTTACAGGGTATCTGTATTTTTAACTTTTTGAGGAACCTCCATACTGTTTTCCAGAGTGGCTGCACCAGTTTGCATTCCCACCCACAGTGCAAGGAGTTCCCCTTTCTCTGCATCCTCATCAACACCCCTTGTTTCTTGTGTTAATTTTAGCCATTCTGACACGTTTGGGGATATCTCATCATGTTTTTGATTTGCATTTCCCTGATGATGAGTGATGTTGAGCATCTTTTCATAGGTCATCTTTTCATTGTTGCCATATGGATGTCTTCTTTGGAAAATGTCTATTCATGTCTTCTGCCCATTTCTTAATTGAATTATTCTTTGGGGTGTTGACTTTGTTAAGTTGTTTAAGGATTTTAGATATTCTTTATCAGATGTTATTTGAAAGTATCTTCTCCCATTCCATAGGCTGCCTTCTAGTCTTGTTTCCTTCACTGTGCAGAAACTTTTTATCTTGATGAAGTACCAATAGTTCAATAGTACCAATAGCCGCTGCCTCTGTTCTCTAGCACTTTGATGGTTTCCTGTCTCACATTTAGGTCTTTCATCCATTTTGAATTTACTTTTGTATATGGTGTAAGACAATGGTCCAGATTCATTCTTCTACATGTTGCTGTCCAATTTTCCCAGCAAGATCAGACTTTTTTCCACTGGACGTTTTTCCTGCTTTGCTGAAAATGAGTTGACCACATAATCATGAGTCAATTTCTGGGTTTTCTATTCTGTTCCACTGATCTATGTGTCTGTTTTTGTACCAGTACCATACTGTCTTGATGACTACAGGATTGTGTTGCCTCCAGCTTTGCTTTTTTTTTTCAGGATTGTTTTTACAACTTAGGGTCTTCTGTGGTTCCATACAAATTTTAGGACTATTTGTTCTAGCTCTGTGAAAAATGCTCCTGGTATTTTGACAGGGATTGCACTAAATATATAGACTCCTCGGGTACTATAGACATTTTAACAATGTTTGTTCTAGTCCATGAGCATGGATTGTTTTTCAATTTCTGTGTGTGCTTTTCAATTTCCTTAAGTTTTCTATAGTTTTCAGAATATAGATCTCTTTTACCTCTTTGGTTAGGCTTATTCCTAGCTATCTTATGGTTTTGGTGCTAGCCATTGTAATTTTATATACCAAAAAGTAACCCTATACCCACTGGCAGTCACTCCACATCCCACCAACCCTCTTAGCCCTAGACAATAACTAATCTGCTTCCAGTCTCTATGGATTTGCCTATTCTGGACTTTACATATGCATACACACACAGAATCATACAATATGTGATCCCAACTTCTTTTGCACAGTGTATTTCAAGGTTCATTTGTGTTTCTATACGCTTTTTATGCTGAACCATTTTCTATTGTGTGGGCATACCATATTTTGTTGACATATTCAGTGACGGACAGTTGTTTTCTTTGTAACCTTTTGGCTATTAGGAATGATGGATGAACATTCATGTATATAACAATAATTTTTTTGGGGTGGGGAGGAGTCCTGTAATTTATCCATGAAGTAGTTCAAAAGAAACAGATTTGCCCAAGGTCCACCCAACTAGGCAACAAAACAGGAGGAATATCCTGGGCCTATGCCTTCCAGCTCAGTAACTTTTCTCTTGGTGCTAGTTATGATATTTTTAAGATATAAGTCCAAATCTCTTTAACTCTTGGATGCTCTTCTCTATAACTTCCCTAAATCCCTTCTTTCTAGATATAATAAAGCCAAAACGACTAATAGTTTTCATGACACCATATTTTTATATAAAAATAATGAGGAACAAAGTTGGACTAATCATATTACAGAACCAAAACAACTACAGATCATACAAAAATATTTGCAACCGTCAAATTAGTTAAAATCTAGTGATGACTTACCTTTATTTTACAAGCATGACTACAGGACTCCAATTTTAAATATTTCATATAGAAAATAGTTTCGTGCTCCCTAAAAATAAAATAGAATTTAACTTTTACTATTATTATTAATAGTTACATTTAAAAATTGTTTCATATGAATAAACAAAGAAACAGCAAAATCAGCTAAAAATGCAGAAAACTGATGGTTGCCAGAGGGATGGGCAAAAGGGATGAAGAGGAGTAGGAGACACAGGCTTCCAGTTATGGAAGAAATCGCTGGAATAAAAGGTACAGTATAGAGAATACAGTCAATGATAATGTAATAGCATCGTATGGTAACAGATGTAGTTATACTTGTGGTGAACATAGGCTAACCTATAAAGATGTTGAATCACTATGTTGTGTACCTGAAACTGATGTAATGTTGTATGTCAACTACACTCAAATAATACAAATTTTAAAATTGTTTCTAAGCCATTACTTAAATCCTGAGATTCAATTACAGTCGAGTCTTTGTATAAGAACCTAGAGAACATCAAACCATAACAGGCTGAATTGTGGGTTAGGGTGTGGCAGGTGTGGCAGTCTTGAGGCTGTGCACCATCTGTATTGGACTTTCCTCCAGAAAAATGTGTTCAACGTTCCAGACTAACTGCCAAATTACCTTTGGGAAACAGACCATTGTGTTCATGGAGAAAGCCAAGAAGCAGGAATAAGGACTATGCATGATAGTCTGTACAGTACGTACAGTGGGACTAACTAGTAGGACCCTCCACCCAGGCACCTCCCTCCATCGGCTCCAGGTCTGCACATTTCTACCCAGGAGAAAGCTGACCCAGACTGTCTCAAAGACCCGTAGGAGCGAGAAACTTCTCCCCGCTGGCGTCTGGCATCAAGCTCAGGGAGTCGGTGAGTAGCAGCAAAGCTGAGGGAGGTCACAGGGCTTGGGGACAACACCTGCGGGTGGCCTGTCACCCACCTGCCGCCCAGGTCACCGCACACACTCTTGCCCCTGCTGGTGCCACAGTACTCCTCTCCCACGTACACTTCCATGTTTCTCGCTGAACTCAAGACGCCAACAGAAGCGATTTCTTCACCTGCTTTAGGGTCACATCTCAGGTAAAGGAAGCAGGGCTTTTCGTCAGGGCTGCTCGGGCTTGTCCTCAAAACCACCAGCTCTCGGCTGCAAAGAAGAGCGCCCGACGCGTTACTGGGGCCAGTCGTGGGCACTGCTCGGAGCTCTCGGGAGGGGGAGGCCGCGCGCGGGTCGTCCTCACTCACCTCCTCCACTGAGCCCTGGGGCCCCGCCCCGCCCCGCCCCCGCCCCCGCCGCCAGCACCCGCGGACTCCAGGGCGCGACCCCCGCGGGCCCCCGCATTTCCACGCAGCCAGCTCCCCGGGCGCCTCCCGTGTGCCCCGTGAGGGACCCCGCCCTCCCCCACCCCCGCCCCCCGCACGGCCCCCACCGGCCCTCCCCCTCCCCCGTCTCCTGGTCCCCCTCCCCCCACCTGCCCTCCCTGCTCCCCCTCTCCCCCCTGCCTGCCCAACCCCCGTCTCCCCCTCCCCCTCCGCCCCCACCTGCCCTCCCCCTTGCCCCCTCCCCGTCCCCCCCACCTGTCCTCAGCGCTCCCCCCTCCCCCTCCACCCCCACCTACCCTCCCCCTTGCCCCCTCCCCCTCCGCCCCCACCTGCCCTCCCCGCTCCCCCTTCCCCCTCCGCCCCCTCCCCCTCCGCCCCCTTCCCCCTCCGCCCCCACCTGCCCTCCCCGCTCCCCCTTCCCCCTCCGCCCCCTCCCCCTCCGCCCCCACCTGCCCTCCCCGCTCCCCCAGGGGCACGACCACCCGCAGCCGCCGCCCCAGGCCCCGCCGGCCCCACGCACCCCGCGGCAGGCGGCGCCAGCAGCTCGTCCCAGTCCAGCTCCCGGGCGCCGAGGTCAGCGCGGGTGAGGCGGAGGCTCTGGGCCAGGGCTCCGCAGGCGGCGTCCCAGGAGGAGGCCAGCACCGGGCGGCGGCTCAGCCCCGCGTCCTCGGCCCCGCTCTCCATCCCGCCGCCGCCAGCCCCGGCCAACCCCGGAACCTCTCTTCCAGGGCGTCAGTTTCCGCCAGGGCCGAGGCGAGGCAAGGCGAGGCGAGGCGAGGCGAGGCGGAGGAGCACGGCCACTTCCGGCGCCGCGGGCTTCACACCCGAGGCCGGGGCTCCTGGTCCCGGGGGGAGGAAGGACGCGTACCGGAGACGCGCATGCGCCGCGGCGGCCCCTGAGCCCGGAGGGAGCTGTGCGCAGGCGCGGCGCGGGCGCGGGCGGTTTTAGCACGTGGGCGGGCGGAGCGAGCGGGCGGCGTGGGCGGCGGTTGCGGGGCGGCCCGGGGCGGGGGTGGGGGGGGCGCAGGTGCGCTCGGCGCGGGTCAGCGGCCGCGTTAGTGACCCCGCGGCGCGAGGCGGGGCGGGGCGGGCGCGGAGGCGGTGGAGCGGGCCTCGCGCCCCGGGGCCGCAGCGCTGGGGGGAGCGGGGAGGGGCGGTGACAGGTGCCTCCTGCCTCTTCCTGTCACCCTCACCTGGAGAAAACTGGATAATGAGATTCAGATAAAATAAATGAAATGGGAACGTGAGGGTTCTTCAGATTTGGGCTGACAGCAGCCTCTCTAGAGAATAGAAATCTCGCGCTGTCTCCTGTTACTTTTGCTTTAGGATTTGCTTTTCTGGGACTTTCGTTTCAGTGCCAAGTAACTTATTTTGTGTTTCTTAAGGTCTTATTGGAGTTACGTGAGGATATGAACCTCCTGAGAATACAGATCTGCCTCATCCCCGAAACTAGAGGGTTCTCGTAAAAAAAGCTTTCCTAACCCGACGTGGCCTGAAGGGAAGAGGTGCCTCCCACCACCTCCACCGACTCTCTTCCTGGAAAGGCTCGTGCAGATGAGTTTTTCATCTTTTGACAGAAAAAAGGAAAATAGTTCACAGGTAAGTTTCAGAGTCCTTAAATGTGAAGGGCCTACCTAGGACGTTTGCAAAGATTTTCAGTACTCCAGGTTCATTCTAAGTCGTCTACATCAGTATTTCTACCTGTATATCTTGCTTCTGTGGTCATAAATTCCATTTTATTCAAGGTAACATTCTGGGGGAGTCCAAAGGAAAATACACTTTTCTTCAAAAACAGCGATCTTCAATTTAAAGATGGAGAACAATGTTATCAACTGGATTTTTACTTCCTTAAATAGGATCAATGACTAGGAGGCAAGAAACTAAAGACTCTTATGGTTTACCCTTCTTTCCTTCCCATCATTCAGTACATCAGCAGGTCTTGGTTTTTCTTAAAGGAAACCTTTCTCATCTTTCTTCATCTCTGGGTCTTCTGTTTGCAAGCACTAGCTTTCATCTGGACAATTCCCAGGGTTTCTTTACTGTCATAAGCCTTCATTCTCATGACCTCCATTCAGTCCTCTTCTCCTTCTGGTGCTTCACATCATCGTCACCTTTAGTGCTTAGCATGACATACAAAGTCCTTTGTACAGTGACTCTTGCCTGCCTCTTCCCACATACTACTGTCTCCCCCCCCCCCACCCGCACATATTTTCCCCTTGACCTGGAATGCCCCTTTTGGGGCAGTAGAGAGCACCCAGTTTATGATTCAAAACCAGACAGATAACCACTTTCCTATAGAATTAAACTAATTTCTCTGTACTACACTTGCCCTTTATAAGCATGTCCAAAAAACCAGAGCTGGATGGTAAAAGCAGATTTTACTCAGAACTATTGCGGTAGGAGAAAGACATCCATATAGAACCAGGCTCCATTCTGAATATAGCATGGACAAATGGGAATTCATGCCCAAGCAGCAGCGTAGGGAGTCTGTGGTGGAAAATTACTGAGAGGAATCATCAGGGGTCAGGGGAGTTCTGGCTAAATTAGATTAATGGGATTTTTGCTGATGAAACAGAGGGATGATGGGACAGAACCTGGGGGATACTACCTGCCAGGAAGCACCACCACTTGGGCTTCACCTCCCTTCTGACTCTGGCTTTTGGAATATCCTACAGTTGACAGGAATTCCTTCTTCTCACCCTGCCTCCAGCTGGACCTATAATAGGGAAGGTATAGGAAAGAGTGACTTCCCTACTCTTTTTCCCCCAACCCTCATTTACAGGTGCTTCCTGCCCCATCTCATTTATAATCTCTATTCTGGTTAGCAACATTATTGTACTCTATACAGTTTTCAATACAGCCTGGCATCAAGCTTTGCAAGGAAATGTGGAAATGATGGAGAAGCTCTTGATCTAGAGGTGGATCTGTGGCCACATCCATGATATCAACTATGTGACATCTTATTCTGAAGTTGTTTTGTTCAGTAAAAGGATTAACTTGCTCAGAACTTGCACATTCCCAAAAACCTGATGCTTGCCAAGGTCCTGGAAATATCCTCTAAGCTGTTGGACTATCCTTCTAGATAACATTGTCTTTTAACTAGGGGCCTTCGGTCCCACCATCTCTAGGTCATGCTGAACAACAGGATTTATAATGAAGGGCCACATTCTATTAGTTTGACTTCTGAAGGGTTGAAGACTAAGTAACTGTCAACACATAGGTACTCCAAGCCTGCATGACCCCCCAATAAAAACCTTGGATACCAAGATTCAGAGGAGCTTCCTGGTTGACACTACTCAGTATTCTGCCCATGTCTTCACATATCGTTGCTAGGAAAATTAAGTGCTGTCAGTACAACTCCACTGGAGAAGACAACCGGAAGACATCTGGTATCCCCTGGATTCTGCCCTATGTAGCTTTGCTTTTCTAGTTTTGTTTTTGTTTTTTTTTAAGAGAAAAAGAGATTTTATTTATTCATGAGAGGAACAGAGAGGGAGAGGCAGAGAGAGAAGCAGGCTCTATGCAGGGGGCCTGATGTGGGACTCGATCCAGGGATCCCGACTTTTCTAGTATTAACCTGCATCCTTTCATGTTTAAGAATCTAAGGCACACACAGCAACAAGACATGGTTATATCTCATCACCGTGAGTCTAAAGCTTTTCTGAGTCTTTCTAGTAAATCACTGAATCAGGGTGGCCGTGGCGACCACAACACAACTGTGGTCATCAGTATATGTCATAGTCTTCCATTAGTAACTCCATTTAAATTCTAAGTAGGGAGAGTTGTAAAGGTGGGTTTTGTTTGTTTTTAAGATTTTATTTATTTTGGAGAGAAAGCATGAGCCCTGTTCTGTGCTTAGCAGGCCTCGATTCCATAACTCTGAGATCATGAACTGAGCTGAAGTCAAGAGTCGGATGCTTAACTGGCTGAGCCACCCAGGTGCCCCTGTAGACTTTTATTAGTGGATAGTATATGTGGCTTTTAAAAAGAACCCATGCTATTGTTACATGCTTTTCTTGCTTCCCTACCTCTGCCCACCATCACCACCCTAGAGTCTTAAAGAGAATAAATTTAGGGAAAAAGATTTATTTAAAAATACAAATAGAGGTATTAGGGAATGAGGTAGATAGGAATCATGTAACTGTCTTGTTGCTGTGTGTGCCCTACAACAGATTCTTAAACATTTTGATATTAGAACTCTTTTATTCCCAGGGATCCCTGGGTGGCATAGCGGTTTGGCACCTGCCTTTGGCCCAGGGCGTGATCCTGGAAACCCGGGATCGAATCCCACGTCGGGCTCCCGGTGCATGGAGCCTGCTTCTCCCTCTGCCTGTGTGTCTGCCTCTCTCTCTCTCTCCCTGTGTGACTATCATAAATTAATAAAAATTTAAAAAAAAAGAAAAAAAAGAACTCTTTTATTCCCTTAAATTATTGAGAACTGTGAAGAGATTTTGTTTGTATGTTTTACCTTGATAATTTAAGAAAATTAACAACATATTCTGCTTGGAGCTGCAGTAATGTACACAGATGTGAATGATCCAGTAAAATATATTGAAAAGGTAACCAGCATGAGTAACATGGTATGTATGGAAAAATCCACTCCAGACTTCAAAATACCTGGCTTTAAATAAACTTTCATAATGCATCCATTTCATAGGATTGTTTTAGTCCACATTTTTTGGAACTCAGTGGTGACTTCACTTGTTTACCTAGAATTTTAAGGTCTGGGTAAACCAACTCTTCTTGATAAATTTTGGTAAATTTATAATGAAGGAAAGTAGCATCCAAGCTAAATGAACCATAAGATGTATTTTGTTATCTTTTGTTGTTTGACACTTGTAACATTCTGAAGAAGTAACCCATCAAAATTTCTGCATAATATGCTCTTAATTCATTTTGAATATTGCATGCTTCCTATAAAAATTGCCCATGTTTATGCAAAATCACAGAATTTTGAGATATATTTATTAATGTTCCTCCAGGGATATGTTATTATAATGGATTTCAGGTAAGGGAAACTTTATACCAGTTTCACCTTTGACAGCTGTACTTTTATATACAATATAATGTGAACAGCCAAATTTTCTGAAATAGTGGCTATATTTATATGCTGTGGACATTTTTAATTTTCTCAAAGTATGAGCTTTTTTTTTTTTTAACAGCAGATGTCTTTATTTATGGGTGGATACCCAGCATAACACAGTATCTGGTACCAAATGAACATTGAGTAACTTCTACAGCGTTAAAATATTGCTCATTTATTAGACTGTTGAGATTGTTAAAACATCTTTTTAACTATTTTAAATATATAATAGTGGTAGGAAGTAAGGACACAATGAGAAAGCTCATTGGAAATCTCTAGGAAGTGTTTTCTTCCAAGAGTTTTGAAAGTTTGTTAAGAAACCCAAGACATTGAAATCAGAGGTTGGCCCAGATCCTCCTTAGAAGAAACTGCTTCCTGTACCTGTGGTCTTTTTCAGCCACTTTGGTGGTCATTAATGAGAGTTAATAAGAGTATTCTGGGTCTAACTACCTACTTTCAGCATAGTATGTCATTTACTTGTTCTTACAATACCACATTTCCTCACCTTACAATACTAAGGGCAGAGTGGTCTTTGCGAAATCAGAAACAGTACATATTGTAAAATTACTTCAAGATCTGGTAACATTTCACTATCTGGCTCACATTTTAGGATACCTTTGTTAGGTTTTTAAAAAACTCAAGAAGATGATTGGTGACTTGAAGATGATCCAAGCTCACAAGTTTTACCCTGGTCTGAAATTTACAGGATTTTTTTAAATGGGTATGAATAAACACCTCACTGGAAAGCAAAGAAAGGCAGTTCATTTTCACAGGCCCATGATGTGGCAGCTGAAGGGATAGAGCTTGGACAAGTCATGAACACCATGCTAGCAATGCCATGTTTGGGTTAGTAAGGTAAAGCACCTCAAAGTATTTTTTGTAAAGATTTATTTATTCGTGGGGGGGGGGAGAGGCAGAGGGAGAATCGTCAAGCAGACTCCCTGCTGAGCAAGGAACCCCATGGGTCTCAGTTCCTGACCCCGAGATCATGACTTGAGCCAAAACCAAGAGTCTGACACTTAACAAACTGAGCCACCCAGGTGCCCAGGTCAAGGTATTTTTAAAAATCTGACTAGAAAGAGGTTCCAGGTTTTGCTCTATGAATTAGTAAAGCAAAAAGAAATTGGCTAGAGGTGAGGGGTGAGGTTTTACTACTGTTGCTGTGATTAAGGAAATCTGCGCTTTGGCAAGCTAGACTGTTAGTGGTGTGTTAGCAGCTGAAGAACTCAAGTCCTGAGTTGGCAAAAAAAACAATGTTAAAGTCACCAGAGGAGGAACCCTGCTTCTGAAGATCCTGAGGGTGACAGAAGGTGGAATCTCAGATTTTCTCAAGTGCCCTTTTGAGGACTTCACTCATTATACGGATCAGGAGACAAACCCAGGTGTCACACATAGTTCTGTGTTCACTTGCTCCCAGTTCCCCCTAAGGACAATTAACGTATTTGGAACAGGCAGCTGAATCAAAGTGAACGGAAAACTCTCCTGAGAAGAAACTAATTGAACAGCCTCCAACATGGGACAATTTAGCCAAGGCAAAAATTGGCATTGAGTGTTGGGCACCTCCTAAAACCTGCGTGGTAGTCAGGAGACGTAGGCAAGGCAAAGGTCCCAGGCAATGCCTATGGCTCTGAGGGGCAGAAATGACAACTAGGAAGGTGAGGTCTGTCAAGCCGTCTCCACCCAAGCTCAGAGCAGAGTGACTGCTCCAGCATGAAGGGGTACTGGCCAACCTCCTTGCCTCTGAGGACTAGACGGGACAGAATGATGACAGCTGAGGCTGCACTTAGTCACGGTGACCACCAATCTAAGAGCGTTTTAAACCAAGTTTAACATCCCAAGTACAAGTGACCTGTGCCCCTTCAGATCATACGTTTGTAGGGAGGTAAAATGGGCCACAAACGTCTGTTGGGGATGGGGTTGTTTTTTGGTCCCACCTATTGCCCCTGTAATACTGCAGTATTAGATACGTCTGGATACGGATACTAGAATCTAACAGCAATGAAAGTTTGGGTCCTTTCCCTCCCCCAAGTTGTTAGTATACTCCTCTTTTTCCTTAAGTCAACAGAGGTGGGAGGGAAAGGAAACGGTAGAGACATGCGTTGTCAGTATGCAAAGCTTTTTAAGTTCCAAGAAGCTGCCTGCTGAGGCTCAATATATGGACTAGATTTCTGCCCAAAGTTCTGTATCTTTGTTGCTGACGTCATTTACTTGGGCTTTGGGCACTCAGCAACCACCCCCCACACTGCCTTGCAGCTGGGAGACCTTGAGCTTGCTGCCCCGTTGTCATAACATTCCTTACTTGTCCTTCCACGGGACCAACGACCTAATATCAGGAGTATGTGTAACTCCTGGCTCACCTTCCAGAGAACATGTAGGTGGACGTGCTCAGCGGTCCAATTAGATCAGATTTCACACCGCGTTACTGATTGCATTTTGCCCGTCCCCCTCTATTCTACCTCGTTTGCACACATTTTGAACTCACCACTTTATGACTAAGAATCCCCTTTAAGGTGAAAGTCAGAACATGAATTCAACTTCTCTACATCACAACCCCATACAAGGAATTTTATACCTCTCCCCAGCTTGGTATTTCTCTTTTAACACCAAAATACTGTCCTCTGAGTGAATGCACTGGAACGCAGGTCTAGGGATGTTGCCATCCTGCCCCCGCTTCTCACACTCGCTGCAAGTGTGGGTTCACTTTGTCCTTCCACCCGTCACGTGCAGCAGGGGCCGCGGAGCACGGGGTCGGGCTGGCAGCTTCGCCTCACATTCTGAGCCCAACTGACCTTTCGAAGACCGCTAGGGGGAAGAGGCGCAAGGTCTCCGGGATTTCCCAAGGACGTGGACTTCACGAAGCCGAGGTGCAATTCTCAGGGGCTTGCAAGTTTGCAGCAGGGAGGCTAAGCTAAGTCTAACTGAGCACTTAGTCCAAGTGTCGACCCGTTGGGATTTGTCCAGGGGTCAGGCAGTGCATCGCCAAGGTGTCCCCGGCATCGAGGACTCGGCCCCCCAAGCGGTCGGCGGCAGCGGCGGCGGCTCCGCGGACCTCGGGGACGCCGCGGGGATGGCGGGCAGCGCACCGCGCGGGCCTTGGGAGCGGCGCCCGGCCTCCCCGCCTCCCCGCCTCCCCGCCCGGCCTCCCCGCCCGGCGGCGCAGCAGCCAGACTGCGCGTGCGCGCTGGGCGGGCGGTGCCGGGGACGACGCTCCCAGCCGCCTGCCGTCTCCCGCGACGGCATGAAGACCGCCCAGGACGCCAAGGGAGCGCGCGGCGAGCGGCCGCAGAGGATAGGCCTCTGTCTCGTCTGCGGCCTGCCGGCAGCAGGAAAGTCAACCTTGGCGCGGGGCCTCCGCCACCGGCTGCGGCAGGAGCAGGGCTGGGCCGTCGGCGTCGTCGCCTACGATGACGTCATGCCGGACGCGTTCCTGGAGGAAGCGAGCGCGCGGCCATTGGTCAGGACGGAGTGGGCGGGGCCTGGGCCGCGGCGCCTGCGCGGAGGGGGACGGAGGGGCCGCGCCGGGCGTGGGGAGCCGCGCCGGGCGTGGGGCCTGTGACTCCGTCCTGGAGTCCGTCAGTCACTGTAGAGGCTCGCGAGCCTGCTTGGGGCACGTGTGCGTTGTGCGGTCTGTCCCGAGGCTGAGGGCCGCGTGGGATTCGGCAGCGCGCGGGCGGGGGGGGGGGGGTTCTGGGAAAATCCCGCAGCGACGGGCGCAGCCACCTAGAAGCTCCAGCACAGCCGGCTGAACACCCCGCCGTGGGCGAACTTTTTTTTATTTATTTATTTTTTTATTGGAGTTCGATTTGCCAACATATAGCATAACACCCAGTGCTCATCCCGCCAGGTGCCCCCCTCAGTGCCCGCCACCCAGTCACCCCCACCCCCCGCCCACCTCCCCCCCCTCCACCCCTAATTCGTTTCCCAGAGTTAGGAGTCTTTATGTTCTGTCTCCCTTTCTGATATTTCCCACTCACTTTCTCTCCTTTCCCCTTTATTCCCTTTCACTATTTTTTATATTCCCCAAATGAATGAGACCATATAATGTTTGTCCTTCTCCGATTGACTCATTTCACTCAGCATAATACCCTCCAGGTCCATCCACGTCGAAGCAAATGGTGGGTATTTGTCGTTTCTAATGGCTGAGGAATATTCCATTGGATACATAGACCACAGCTTCTCTATCCATTCATCTGTCGATGGACACCGAGGCTCTTTCCACAGTTTGGCTATTGTGGACATTGCTGCTAGAAACATCGGGGTGCAGGTGTCCTGCCATTTCACTGCATCTGTATCTTTGGGGTAAATCCCCAACAGTGCAATTGCTGGGTCATAGGGCAGGTCTATTTTTGACTCTTTGAGGAACCACCACACAGTTTTCCAGAGTGGCTGTACCAGTTCCCATGCCCACCAACAGTGCCAGAGGGTTCCCCTTTCTCCACATCCTCTCCAACATTTGCTGTTTCATGTCTTAACTTTCCCCATTCTCACTGGTGTGAGGTGGTATCTCATTGTGGTTTTGATTTGTATTTCCCTGATGGCCAGAGATGCGGAGCATTTTCTCATGTGCGTGTTGGCCACATCTGTGTCTTCCTCTGTGAAATTTCTGTTCATGTCTTTTTGGCCATATGCGAATCTTTGTGGGTCTTCCAAGTTCATACAATTTGGGGTAATTTTTTTTTTTTATGATAGTCACACAAAGAGAGAGAGAGAGAGAGAGAGGCAGAGACACAGGCAGAGGGAGAAGCAGGCTCCATGCACCGGGAGCCCGACGTGGGATTCGATCCCGGGTCTCCAGGATCGCGCCCTGGGCCAAAGGCAGGCGCTAAACCGCTGCGCCACCCAGGGATCCCGGTAATTTTTTTTTTAAATAACAAAATTCTCAGGGTCCCTCCCACGACAGTAGAAAGCTGTGCCAATGAAGGACCTGGCTTCTGGAGCTCACTCCTCATTTATCTCGGGGTAAATCTGCATCTGCTGGTCAAGAGAAAGTGGTCGTTTCTTAGGTGACCACCAGACAATGTAGTGGGCCTGTGTGTAGTGACCAACGTGTGTTCCAAGGATATTTCTCTTTAAGCCTTCAAATCACGCTGAGCCCGGCTCCTCCTTTGGAGGAGCACATGGAAACAGAACTCTCAGGGAAGAATAGATTCATGTCTTCCATCTCATTCTCACTCCAGAGCAAATCCTCTTTAACAGATTCTGAAAATTTTAAATATTTGTGGCTTAATACCCTAGTGTAGATGGACGCACCTAAATAACATGTAAATGTGACGTGATTCCACTCTGTAAATATATATGCATAAATATAGTACGTGTGGTGGATGGAAAATTGGGGACTGCTCCAGCAAAATTTATATATACTTTCCTATTCTTTTTTTTAAGATTTTATTTCTTGATTCCTGAGAGAGAGAGAGAGAGAGAGAGAGAGAGAGAGAGGCAGAGACACAGGCAGAGGGAGAAGCAGGCTCCATGCAGGGAGCCTGATGTGGGACTCAATCCCTGGTCTCCAGGACCACATCCTGGACTGAAGGCAGCACTAAACTGCTGAGCCACCCGGGCTGCCCATACTTTCCTATTCTTGTTTAATTTCGGGATAAATACAGCATCAAGTCCCTAGTGGCACTAGATTTAGTTGATGATAGTATTTTCACCACTTGAGTGAATGCTGGACGTTGTTGAGAGATATCGTTATATTTGCTGGGCTTTTTCACTCACTTTTATTGTTACATTTTTTTCCACTCCCCCCTAGAGACAAAGGCCATGGGATTCATCCAATCACCATGAGTAGGAAATCTTAACCTTCTAGGAAGTGATCATGTTTCCTTTTTAGTAGGTTTAGCTGATGTATTTGTTATATGTGCTGTAATCTCAGTGATGCGGTAGGGATGGACAGGCGGGATAGGGATCCTTATCTCAGGTTCCTGTTTTCTCTCCAGCCTGGACCTCATAACTCTGTCCCTGCTGCCCATAGCCCTTGAGCAGCATAAGATTATCTGTATTCTCAAGTTATTTAGAGATAACTTCCCTACAGTCTACTTTCCTATCAGTCTCTTCCCTTCAGTCTACTTTATCTTTCCCCATCCCATTTCAACTCTGTTGTTAGCCTGAAGTCCCTAAACACCTTTCAGCTGACCTTTTCTGTCCACAACTTTTCTCATTTCAAGGGCAAATGAGCATAGCTATATCTAAGACAGACTATTTTATTTTGGCAGGATATTGATTCTGGCTCTTTATTTATTTATTTCTTTATTTTTTTTCATTCTTTGATCTAGTCACTTATTCATTTCATTTACATTTCTGGAGCTCCTGTTAGGTTTCTGACCCTCTGCTGGAGGCTGGGTATACAGTGGACTATTGACCTAGCCGAGAGAGAGAGAGAGAGAGAGAGAGAGAGATATGTGCAAACAAATACCTAAACACCCTGCTAGAGTGGAGACCCAGGATATCCTGTAGACAAAGGAGAGTCTGAGCTGCCTCCTATGTGGTTGAGTCTGAGGAGATTGCAGAAGTCTAACATCAATGAGTAGGATTTTCGGGGCAGAGGAAACAGTATAGGCGGAGATATGGAGACATGGCAAAACAGGTTGTGCTCAGAGAATTCCAAATGGTGTAGCACCGTGAGCTGAAATGTTCATGCGGGGTGGGTGGCAATAAGCATGACCACCTTACTGGCCAAAGCCTAATATAACTTGTAATTCTTCCATCTTTTCTAGCCATCCCAATGGAAATTGCTTCGACAAGAACTCTTGAAGTACCTAGAATGCTTCTTGATGGCTGTCATTAATGGGTGTCAGGTGTCTGCCCCACCCAACAGGACTGCAGCCATGTGGGAGGATTTTATAATTTGCTTGAAGCACCAAGATCTGGTATCTTCTGCTGCCCTGGAAACCCAGTCTTGCTACCTCTTAACAAAGACTGCGGTTTCTAGACCTTTGTTTTTGATTCTAGATGACAACTTTTATTACCAAAGTATGAGATACGAAGTCTATCAACTGGCTCGGAAATGTAATTAAAATATTTTTTTCCTTACAAACAGACATTTGTTTGCATGTCAAAATCACTACTGTTTTTAGTGAGAATGTAATTGGATCAGGAAGGGAGTATAAATGTACTTAATTTTCAAAGCTAGATGTTCAGCGTTGCAAATGGTTTTTCTGCTGCCACCAGGATAATTTGTCTAATTTGTTTATGTCACACTTTGGAAAAAAAAAAAACAGCACACCAGTAATTTTGTGGTTTAATATTGTTTTCAGATTCATTAGGTTTTTGCCAGCTCTTTTTAGATTGTTCTCTTGAGACCTGTTTACAGAGGAATGGCCAGAGACCCCAGGCCCTGCCTGCCGAGACCATCCACCTGATGGAAGGAAAGATAGAAAAGCCCAACCCTGAGAAAAATGCGTGGGAGCACAACAGCCTCATAATTCCAAGTACAACATGTTCTTCCGAGGCCAGGTATCCCACACAAAGCCAACCTTTGCTGGGTGCCTCCCTGAGCCAGCCCTTGTGTTCATTGCTTGACTCATATCCACTTGGTTAATCTTTACACAAGTCTGGGAGAGAGATTGTTATCTTTTTTCCCTTACAGAGAAGAGGCCACTAAGTAAGAAAGTTAGTTTGCCCAGCGTCATCGAGCATGTGGCGGCTGAGATGTGTACTCTTTTTTTTTTTTAAATAAAGATTTTATTTATTTATTCATGAGAGACACAGAGAGAGAAGCAGAGACACAGGTAGAGGGAGAAGCAGGCTCCATGCAGGGAGCCTGACGTGGGATTCAATCCAGGGACTCCAGGATCACACCCTGGGCTGAACACGGCACTAAACTGCTGAGCTACCCGGGTGGCCCACATGTACTCTTGTTAAGACTGTGTTGTCACAGAGATCAGAGCAGGGGATGCAGAGTAGGAAGCATTTTTGAAACTCTTGCTAAAGTAGCACAGTCTAAAAAGGTTGTCCAGTAACTTTGCTACAGAAAGAAAAAGAGTAGAAGTGGCTGAGTCCGAATTTTGCCTTAAACCTCCCTGTCGATATCCCCTGTGTACGTGTGAGGCTGGTAGGCTGCAGTGCTAATGCTTTCACTCACGATCTATGTTTTGGGAGTTCTGCAGCAGCGCATTTCTAATGGAATTTTCAGGGGTAATGGAAATGTTCTGTATTTGTACCATCCAGCGTGGTAGCTGCTGGCCACATGCGACTATTGAAAACTTGAAACATAGCCAGTGCCTCTGACAGCCAAATTTTAAACTTTATTTTAATTGCTTCCCACTTAAATAGCCTCTTGTGGCTTGTTGGCTGTTGTATCAGAGAGCAGAATTCTAGAGCTGTATTGCCCACGTTTCCTTCGCCCCTGCCTAAGTGTTGTCCACAGGGGATCAGCAGTTTTTAAAAGGCTCATTTTAAAAATTCATTTGTCAAAATTCAGTTCCCAGGATAGTTTCCATGCGTTTCATAACATATACTTGAACGTACTAAGGAAAAGGTAGATATAAGTGACCATAGTTTATAAGGATTATGAAATAAGCTACTGCTGAGGTTTCTAATTTTTACTTATAATATCCTGAACCTTTGAGCGGGCACATAACCAGCTGATTGCCACTCATTCTGAAATACTTAACATTTTCTCCTTTGGAAGTGATTGGCCGGCTGAGGCATCGAGATATCTATCCCATGAGAATGTCCTACTGTTACCAATGCTTTGAGACCAATGAGGGCCAGTTCTTGCCAAAAGCAAGAAAGGGTGTGAGTTGCTCCCATGCTATTGCCCACACTTAGCATAATCTGTTTTGTCTTGAGTCTTCGGAACCCGACTACCTGTTCTCACATATCCAGAATAGTCACAGCATCAGTGAAGGGGTGGTTGCAAGTCTGGTGGCCCTGCATTAGAAATTGAAAGATGATCTGACAAATGTACCTTTTCTGGGCCTTTATGAAATGCTCCTACTTAACCACCATTACTGCTAGTAGTGTTGCTGCTCACAGCAACGGCTGTTCAGCAGATACTGCGTATTGGGCATGTTCTGAACACTTCCTATGTATAATCTCATTCAATTCTAACAAAACAACTCTTGGAGATAAATAGAATTATCCCCATTTTAGGGATGCGATAACCAGCCCAAGTAAGATAACACATCCAGGGAGTAGGTGGCAGACCCAAGGTTTGGACCCCATGCAGTCTCTCTTCAGCGTGAGAAAGATCATCTTGAGGTTGAGATTTAACTCTGTGTTTACTCATCACTCAGGCTGGCCTAAATTATTTCAATGCCACCCTCTACACTCTGAGTAGAATCCGTACTCATTACCATAAATAACATGCTCTGACCCCAGCTAACTTTCCAACCTCACATCCTACTACATTCCCCCCTTGCTATTTTTCAGCCAGACTGGCCTTTATTCCATGAATGTGAGGAGGTTTATCTTGCCTCAGGGCCTTTGTACCTGGGATTCCCCCTACCCTTCCCACCTATTTATGATTGACTTTCCCGACCATCGTAACCAACGTGAAGAGTGTTCGTTGGACTAATCCGTCACTCCTTTAATACCAACATTTTGTTTATTTTCTTCACTCATCCACTTGTCACTGTCTGAAATTACAGTTTTTTGCTTAATTATTGAGACCGATAATGTAATCATTACTAGGCTTAGGGTAGGGATTTTGCTGTTCCCCCAGCCTAGCACATAGTCTCATATACCTGGTTGTATATTTTTCATATAAGAAGATACTGAATAAAGTCTCATTAAATGAAGGAATGAATTCTACCTCAATGCTCTGTGGCCCCTTGACCAGTAAGGAACGTGGCTACTCTACATCCAGTAAACAAGCAAAGGCCAGAAAGTACAGACAGTATCCTTCTGTAGGGACTAAAATAGACCTGTAGTAGCCTAGAGTTTAGCACTTAATGAGGGAAAACAATGTCTTTTGAAAGCTTATTGGAAGGAGTCTTAGGAAATTAGTATATTTTAAATAAGGAGAATCTTTTGCCTTATACTTTGTTTTAAGCTTCTGCATTTAGATTTTGCATGTAGAAGGTAGCTTCCAAATCATTTCGTTCTTCCCTCTTGGCTTAAGATCTTTGGGTTATAGCACGTTTATTCCTCTAGAATGCTATTTAGTATTCAAAAATACAAGTTTTTTTTTTTTAAAGTTTGATACAAGGATTTATTTTATCTCACCTTCTCTTATAGCCTGAAGTTGACTGACTTATTGCTTACTGCTTTGGAAAATCCAGTAACATATATTGAGGACAATGTGGAACAAAAGGTAAATCTTCCAGTATAGATTTAGTATAAACGGGAAGGCATGACTTTTTGAAGGAAGGTCTTTTTGAGCGGAGTGTAAAATATGAGTAAAATGTGAAAAATGCTTTGTCACTGCCTTGGCATCTCAGCAGCATTCAGCTTCTGACACCTGCCTGCAGTGGTGTACCGGCTGGTCAGAGCCGATTGACATTATGGTGGGAGTCGGTAACTTGAAACGGGCAAGGACAGGAATATTTGCCCCACAGATATTGACAAACACTGGAAACGGGTTGTGTTGCTGTTGTTTCTGGAGAGCCCATTAGTAGACATTTACCGGCACCCTCTCCCCAGATGGGACCATCTCCTAGGGAGGGACAACTGGAACAGAAAAGCCACCTTAGCTCCCCCTTTAGTCTTATCCAATATGTGTCACCCGTTAGCCATCTCTTTTATAAAACTTCCCATACAATGTCTGTATCACATAGAAAACGGACAGGATCATTTGCTCAACTAATGTTCTGCATCAAGCTGATCAGATGCTCCGAAGGATTGTCTCTCAGACAATGAAGGAAGCAAAAGGTATGTTGCATATTCGCATGGGGTGTAGTTGATACCACTCTGCTGCTAGTCCTGTTCCCTTGACTCTTTGGGTGGCTTATTAGTTTTCCGTCCTAATGTTTTTATCATGTTTTCAGCTTTAGTATGCAGCCTGGTTATATAAAACTAAAAATTCTACCCCTAAAACAAAGTATTCATTCAGTACGTTTTTGTTGAGTGGCTACTCTGTGTGAGACTTTATTCTAGATCCCGGGGCATCAGCAGGGAACAGCACGTTACACTAAGCAGACAGCCAAATACTGGAGTATCTGCTGATGCCCTGCAGGAAAATAGAGTAGGGTAAGGTAGCAGAGAGTGATGGGAGAAGTAGAATGTAGCTTCCAAATCATTTCGTTCTTCCCTCCTGGCTTAAGATCTTTTTTAAAGAGTAGTGAGGAAGGCTTCTCAGCAATGACCTGTAAGCCGAGAGATGAATGAACTGAAAGAGCAAGCATAGTTATCTGGTGGCAGATCATTCCAGGCAGTGGACACAAATGCAGAAGTCCAGAGGTGAAGTTGTTTGGTATGTTCTAGAGCAGAACAGAAGCTATTGAGTCGGGCGAAGTAAGGAACTTACTTCAAAGTCGGGCGAAGTAAGGAAGAGGTGGTCAGGGGCCACACGTCAAATCGGCAAGCTTAGCTTATCATCAGTCTGATCTTGGATGCAGTATGGACTAGTTCTAGAAAAGAACCTTTAGGTTTTAAATATTGAACTCTTTGCTCTATTTAAATTTTGATTCAAAACCTAACAGCTTAACATTTCTTGAGCTTTTATATGCCAGGTGTCTTATACATCCTATTGTCTTTACAGCCCCCCATGAGGTGAGTGTAATTTTACAGATGGGGACATGAAGGTTCTGGGAGGATCAAGTAACTTGCCAAAGGCTGAAGATACTTGGACAGCCTGGGTTCAGAGTCAAGGCTGTCTTTAGTGTGTGCTTTCTCTTAAGGTTCCCATGTCACCACCATTATGTATTTTTTAAAGACTTTGTTTGAGACACTGAGAGAGAGCAGAGCACAAGTCAGGGGAGGGGCAGAGGGAGAGCAAGGAGCAGACTTCCCGCTGATTAGGGAGCCCAATGTGGGCCTTGATCCCAGGATCCTGGGATCATGACCCGAGAAGGCAGATGCTTAACCAACTGAGCCACCCAGGCACCCTTCTAGCATTGACTATTAATACCTTTACAAAAGTTTAGAATGTTGAAAAAGGAAACAGAACCCTAACCATACAGTGGTTTTTATACTTTTGTTTTTACCACGATCCATAAGCAGATTTTATCTTGTATCCATAAGCAGATCTTATCTTGTACCCTAGTGTGTAGCGCAGTATATGACCACATGCATGTGTAGCAACAAGTTTCACAAAACCCTCACGTGTAGTGAGCTCTACTGCGTTCTATTTGATTTCATTTTAGAAAAGCACTGCTTGCAACCTGCATCTCGCTTGTAGGTTACAGTCCAAAGCTTGAAAACTAGAGGCCTGGAACAAAAACAGCAACACAATTAGATTGGAAACAAAAACAGTTGTAGGAGTTCTCTCTCAACCATTTGCCTTTCTTGTCTTCTGAATAAAATAGATGGGGAGAAGGGGGAAGGGACTAGGATTATGTCCAAATCACTTTTTTTTTTTTAATTTTTATTTATTTGTGTGAGAGAGAGAGAGAGAGAGAGAGAGAGAGGCAGAGACACAGGCAGAGGGAGAAGCAGGCTCCGTGCATCGGGAGCCCAATGTGGGACTCGATCCCGGGTCTCCAGGATCGCGCCCTGGGCTGAAGGCAGGCTCTAAACCGCTGCGCCACCCAGGGATCCCCCTCCAAATCACTCTTGACTCACTTTCTGCCCATTAAAAATCTTTTGTGTGTGTGTGTGTAGGAGGCGCTACTAGCTTCTAGATCTATCCTTAAATTAGAAAATGAGTTCCCTTACCATCAAGAAAGTGAAGACAACCTACAGATGGGGAAAAATACTTGCAGATCATGTATCTCATAGACCTGTATCCAAAATAGGTAGAAGACTCGCACCACTCAATAAAGACACCCCAATTTTTAAAATGGGCAAAGGGTCTAAATAGATATTTCTCCAGGGAAGATACACAAATGGCCAAACCACAAGAAAACACATTTGACATCAGTAGTCCTCACGGAAATGCAAATCAAAACCATGATGAGATGCTAGTGCCCATCCCAGGCCAGCCAGAATCAAAAAGTGCAAGTGGTGGTGAGAATGTGGAGAAATGCAAACCCTTGTACAGGACTGGTGGGAATGGAAAGTGGGTAGCTGCTTTGGCAAACAGCCAAGCAGATCTTCACAGGATTAAACATAGTTACCATGGGACCCAGCAATGCCACTCCTAGGTTATCTGCTTGAGAGAATTGAAAACATATGTTCATATAAAAATATGTACACAAATATTTATGTCAGCATTATTCCTAGTAGCCAGGATGAACCTTTAAAACAGTACGCAAAGTGAAAGAAGCCATCACAAATGGCCACATATTATTGCTTGAGTCGGTCATGTGAAATGCCCAGAAGGGGTAAATCGAGAGCCACACTAGTACATTAGTGGTTGCTTAGGGATTTGGGGTTGGGTGGGGGACAGGGTGGGAGGGTGGGAGCTAATGCAGGGTTCTGAGACAATGAGGTGTTCCCAGATGGATGTGGGGATAGGTGCACGTATCTGCAGGTAGACTGAATCATACTTTAGAGGAGTAAAGTGTATGGTATGCAACTTTCATCTCAACAAAGCTGTAATAAATCAATCACATTACCCACGTGACTCGTGGCTGCTGGATTGAATAGGGGCAGAACATTTTCATCATTGTAGAAAGTTATAGATGGGACAACTGCTCTAGAGGTTATTTATCAGTTTCAAAACAAATTGTCATCTTTCAGTTCTCCTTTTTTGCCTACCTGTTAGTTCGAGAAGATTCTAAATCAACTATCTTGTCAGACAACAACAAAAATCCCTTTCCGGCTTATCTTTTCTGCTCATGCATTTCATAGCCAGGTATTGGAAAGATTGGTTGTCACGTCAGTGTGACCTTGTCTCTATAGCTCTATAGTACCTCTACTTGACTGTGATTATTAACAGAATAAGCTGATTGGTTTGTCTGAAGTATTCAAATTCATTTCCTGATGTTACTAGACAGCCCAACTTGCTTTAGGTTACACAAATAATTTGAGTATCTTTTCATTTTAGATGAACAAGTGCTTCCGTTCAACTTGAAGCTTCTAGCAGAAGAACTCAACAAGCTCAAAGCAGAATTTTTGGAAGATCTAAAACATGGAAACAAAAAATACCTGTGCTCTCAACAAACCATCCACATACCAGATATTATTTCTTTTTTTCATTATGAGAAAGATAACATTGTCCGGAAATATTTTTCAAAGCCACACTAAAACTTCTGAACTTCCAATCAAATGTCCAATTTTGGTTAAGATTATGTGAACTAAAATTGTTTTGTGCTACTGGGTGGTTTCTCACCCAATGACATGAATGCCAAAGACTTATTAAAAAAAAAAGTAACCTTCCACCCTAAAGATTTGTCAACAGAAATTACTTCACTCAGTCACTTGGCAGACGTGACATGGGTAATTAGGCTTCCTGGGATCCCTGGGTGGCGCAGCGGTTTGGCGCCTGCCTTTGGCCCAGGGCGCGATCCTGGAGACCTGGGATCGAATCCCACATCAGGCTCCCGGTGCATGGAGCCTGCTTCTCCCTCTGCCTGTGTCTCTGCCTCTCTCTCTCTCTCTATCATAAATAAATAAAAATTTAAAAAAAAATTTTTTTAAATAAAAAAAAAAAGAAACAGGCTTCCTCACGTGTGTGTCAGAACCCTCAGGGTAGGGCTGGTGGGGACAGGGGTCTTGTTGAGTGGATCCTCAGGAAAGCAGAAAGTAGGAAGGAGACAAGATGGGGATGCAAGGAACCGTTTTTGTTTTTAACTCATGTGACCGGTATTCTCATGGGTAAAGCGTTCTACAAATTCAAACCAATGTAACCATAAAACCTGCTTTTTTAAAAAAATTATTATTAGCAGTTTACATACTGGAAAATTACTTAAAAATTGGATCCTAGCTTTCAAAGAAGAAAAATCGAGATCAACAGAAAGTGTTATTTTTTTATTTATGTATTACAAAAGCAAAGCTTCATTCACAATAGGAACGACAGACTAGATATAGTTATTTCAGCATTGAACTGCTCTCTGGAATCCCTAAACAATATAGTGTTTTGCAACCATACTCGAGTTTTAGGTTTTGCATACAAAATATGTTCTTTACATCAAAGTACATATTAACAAAAACAAGTTCTAGAAATCATATACCCTCTAAGACTATATAATGAAAAAGTCCTTAGCAGGGAATTTTTTTTTAAATAATACATCCACTTGATAAATATTTTTGTAGAACTTAAAATGAGGTTTATCTCAACATTTTTAAAGTAATATTCCCTTTGTCAAATAATTCTGCAGATGAATGGCAAACACTTATTTCTAAAATGAAATAGCACTGGAAAATATTCAAAGTAAAAGTCTAGCCTTTACTTGAATTTCAAGAAGTTGCAGCTACATACTATATTAGTAAAATCTGAAATGAAATTATTCCCTGTTAATCTCTTCACAGTTTCTTAAAAAAATATTAGTGGAGATAAATTATCTACCAACTTTAAAAATCTAAACTTATGTTCACTGAACAAAAATACATTTAGTTTCAGAACATTGCCTGTTAACAGCAAAGTACTATAAATAGTTCATGTTCAACTTTTCCTAGCAGCTCATTTCTATAAAATATTTGATTAAAAATAAAATGGGAGAAACATATTCAACACTTAATGGAAGATAGTATCTTTCCATGTATAAAATTTAACTCACAGAAAATTTAAATAAAATCCTAAAATCTTTTTAAAAATACACTAAAAAAGTTTATAAGGTAGATTTGATTCAAAAACTTTAGTGCATTTAGAATTAATTGTAGCTCTCAAGCATTGACACCTTTGGAATACCAACTGTGCTCTTTTAAGTCATAGGAAAATTAGAATTATACATTCTAGTTTATAATTACGAAAAAAGATATTTTGTTTAAATTAAAAATGTACCTTCAAAACATCTGTCTTTAGTTGCCAGAAAAAAAAGTGTTTGTCACTATTTGGCTCAGAATATAGAGTTAATAAACTGGTTTTAATAAGAGGGTTCTTTCTCTTTAATGAAAGCTTTCATTTTCTATCTTCGGGTATTGCTTTTATGTGAAGAATAAAAGTGAGAAGGAAGAAAATCATTACAAAAGCTTCCAAATGACAGCAACCTGTTTTTTTCTGGCAATAAATAAATACTAGAGCCAAGTTCCACATTTGGAAATGGTTGCATTCAAGCTGATCTGAGCAATGAGTGATTTTAAGCAACAAGAGAAACAACGGTAGATTCAGAAGCCTCAGATTTGACAAGGAAGAGTTATTTATAGTTTGGACAGACTCCTTGCTGCTCTTTGAACAATGCTGTTGAGGTTAGTTTCGATTGATATTAAACAAAGAGAACTCATTTTAATGGCTTTCTAGCATTTGGAAGAGAGGGCAGGAGCTCCATTAAGTTGGCACATGGGGGTTTTGCAGACGCCTACCTTTCCGTTCACAATAGGAACTACACACTAGATACAGTTATTTCAGCATTGAACTGAGTGGAGTTCTTTTTTGCTTAATAAATGCTTCATAGTTAGAATATTCTCTTTAGGAAGCCAATTAGTAACACTTTCAAGATTTGAACCAAATTAAAAATGAAAATTTTGTAAAGTACACAGAAACCAACAGTTAGTAACAATATATTTTATTGTTTGACCAAGCTCTCTTTAGAGTAAGCTAGTTATTACACAATATAAAAACAATAGCCTCCTATTCAAAATTATTCTAGATTTAGCAAGTCTTATTTTTGTAAACAAATTAAATATCACATTTAAATGCATTTTATATCTATTTTCCCACTTTTGTACCCTTTCCTACTAAGGCGACGATTCAGTCTCCACATAGTTCTGTACATGAAAAACTGACAGAGCTGCAAATAAGCATTACAAATTGAATTCACAGAAAATATTTTAAATGGCCAATTCTGGAGGGAAAACCAGGATTTGTTTTGGACACATTCTCATTTTTTTAAGTGTTACACTTCACCATTCTATTTTCCCATGTGTTTCTATAACCACCTCTACTTGGAAATTACAGGCAGTAAATAGATAGAAGGCAGGAAATGGAAACTTCAGAGATTTTTGTTTTTCTTTTGAAGGACTGCATTTCCGAGGAGTAAGATGGAGGACTCCCAGTGTACCTCTTTGGTAATCAAAGGAATAGGAGGAAGAACAGATTCTCAGTATACTTATCAACCTCACCTGACACAAATGATGTCAGAGTGAAGAATTTAAATGAAAGGTTCAAAAAAAAAAAAAGGCATCTTTATAGATAATCCTCTGATATTTCTAGCATTCTCATGTGGTTTTTTACAATAAACCAGAATAAAAAGAACCCAATAGAAAACTGACACATATTTAAACTAGAAATTGAATAAACAGGTATTTTAAGTATTAAGCCACTTTTTCAATTTTGTTTTCATTTCTTTTCAAAACTTTTACCTCATATTTTTGTAACTTTAAAAAGAATGACCTGTTTTACATTTCCCCGTATGGGAGGAAAAAAAAAGAAGGATCTGCTACATTAAATAGCTCTGTGACTATCAGGCGAAATGAAAGTGCTGTGAACGCTCAGCAATGTGAATGAAACAGCACGTCGACAAAGAATGAGGTTAAAGGCAATTCTTCTACGAAACACTGAAATAAACTGCTAACAGACTTTGTAAGAGACAGTTATTCCACCATGCTGAAATATGGCAGAAATAATATCTAGCTGCAATGTATATGTTGAAATACCAAGAGTATCAGTAAGCTTTGAAGCTTTTGTGGACCATAAATATGGGAAATTTAAATGAATACCTGTTGGGATTATGATTGCACTCCAATTCTCAACTAAGTGAAAGGAAAAAATAGACACCAATGTGTCTCACTGCTCTAATACATAAATGAGCCTGACCAGATTTTTATGGAAAAAAAAAATCGTTTCCACCGTCAAACTTATATTCTATAAATATATTGACTTTAAATTAGCAGTCACCTAATTAGGAATAAGCTCCCCCCCCCAAAAAAAAACAAAAAACTATAAAACACCAAAAGGTAAAACCAAGTAAAGCATAATGTGATTATTTTCAGTGTTGGTTATGTTGTCCCCTTGCAAAATGACAGGCAAAATCATACTTGTTTTTACATTTGCAACCACATATGTTACACTGAAAAGGATTTTCATACCCATGGCATCCCATGTGAATGGTGTAAAGGATATTGTCGGCAAAGTACATATCACAGTGCTGGCAGTGGTGTAGAAGCTGCGGATCCTGGACAGGCAGGGTCGGAGCCGGGGTGCTCGGCTGGCTGTTCCCTATGCTGGGAGTACTCGTGTGGGCACTTGGTTCACTGCTCGGACCTGCCACTGGACTATAGTTCCTCTGACTATGTGACGGCCGAGGCTCAGGGCTTGTGGGAGAGGAGCTCTGAGGAATACTTGCTGACACGGCAGCAACCACTGCTTGGGCAGACGGCTGCTGCATCATGAAAGGCTTCTCATCGGGGCAGGGAACTACATCAGGAGATGCAGGGTTTTGGTTTTCCGGTGGCAAACTAGACAACTGTCCTGCCAGGGTTGAGAGCTGATTTAAGGGGTTGTCAACCATGAGTTCTTGGGGGTCTCTTGGGAGGCCACCAGTTGATGTGGGTTTTGCCATACTTTCATAGGAGTCAGTCTGGATATTTGGGATTTCATGGGTAAAATCGTTAAGGTAGTCTGGCTTCTGAACCACCATGGAAGGTGGACTTAAGTTGATTAATGCTCTTCTGCTATAGCCCAGATTGCTTGTTTTCTTCTGTAAAACTCCCCACATTTTCTTGCTGCTTAAGGAAGACCTAGTACCTTTAATTGGTACCATTTTATGCTTGCGCCTTCGATGATGGGATAGGTTACTTCGATCACTGCAGCGGAAGGAACATAATTCACATTTGTATGGTTTTTCTCCTGTATGGGAACGCATGTGGGCTTCCAGATGACGCTCGTAAGCAGATGCAAATGGACATAAGTGACATCTATGAGGTTTCTCACCTGTTTAAAAAGAAAAATGGGGGAGAAACTGCAAGAGTAGTTCATTTATGGAAAGTTTCACGTTTCATCCATTCATTAGACTTAGATATTGATCAGATTTCTTTGCAAAGAAACCTGTCACCTTAAATACAGCTTAAGAACTCATCAGCAACAATTTGAGATATACAGATACAAGATACACTCTATTAGTCAATAATATAAAAATTGTTATGGCTTCAACTGGCATTTGGGGAAAGAACAGCAAAACTGACAATAATATTCCCTACATAATAATGACTATAAAAAGCATGCCTCAGTTATGTATTTATGTACACATCCATACATGAAACACTTTTTCATACGTATTCACACACAAACACAAATACCCCTTCCTCAGGGAAAAATACAAAAACCTTTTCTAAAAAGTTCTTCTATTAAATAGAAAGCTCAAAATGGAAATGAACTTCCCAGTCCAAGTATGAATTATGCAAAGTGTCCCTTCAAAATGGCTAGTGCTTCACCTCTACCTTCTTTCCTCTTCAGTTGCCGAAAGGGACAATTTTAGTGCCATTAGCTGAAAATGGCACAAATATGTAATGTAAGTATTTGGAATAGGATATCTGGAGTCATTAATGTAACAAATAAGTACTGAGTACTTACTATGGGTCAGATGCTCTGTTAGGGTCTATGGGCACAAACATGGCCCTGACACAAGCCCTGTACTCAAATGTTTTCAGGCCACCACGACACAGCATGAAAACCCAAAGGGCACACAGGTAGGACTGATCAGGTCCTGGGCCAGAGCAGGAAGTAGTTAGGAGGGTTTCTCAGAAAGGGAGATGGCTAAAATGAGCACTGGGGATTAGCAGCTGTATAAAAGCTTCGTCCCTGGTGGACAACTGAAATATACTTAGTAAGGATAAAGATAAAAACATTTTCTCACTTCACACTACCTTCAGCATTAACAAAGAAGCAGACAGATATTGAAAGATTATGTGGATCAAGAAGATGGCTAAGGAAGAGGAAGCTCCAGAAGGCGACTTAATTCCTATCTGTATGTTGTTACGGCATTGTTTTGAAAAAATGGAGTAACTTCCCCATTTACTCATACCTTCTATTAACCTTCAATTTTAAACTATCAGAACTATTTATACATCAGATCAACCTGCATTCCTTGGCCCCTCTCCTGCCCCCAAAGAAATGCCTTCTCCAGCCATTTCTCCATTACCTGTGTGGATTCTAATATGTTCAATAAGCCGGGCTGTTCCTTTGCTGGCATAGTTGCAGTACCGACACTTGAGCTTCCCATCAAAGGTCCTTTCAAACCCGTCTACTAACATTCCTGAGTTTTCATCCAGGGAAACTTCAACAGATGGGTGATCGAGTCCATTTTGATCACCATCTGTTCCAGCTATAAACAAAGTGTAGCCAAAGAAATTATGCATTGCAGAATCAACTCCATTTAGCATTTTAGTCTTGAGTGGTAGAAAATCTTTCATAAATTGATAATTTAACACAAAAGCTAAGCTCAGAAAATACAGATTTTCTGAACAGAGGTTAATTTCATACCAAAGCAGTATTCCGTTGAGAACCTTTTATAGGGGAACCTCACATTACACATAAATTTTATCAGACCTCAACATGCTTTTGAAGAAGAGAAGAGGGTATTATCCTCATTTGACAGGTGTGGAAAACATAGGGCAGTAATGGCAAATAGTAATGGCAAAATTATAAACGTTTAAGATTCTAGCCACTTCTACAAGTATTATAATTAGCAGTCAAGATAATTTCCCCAAATCCTAATTCAATTTACTGTAGTCTAAAGCAATTAATGTTGAGCTTTGCACTGTTTCATTTGGTTTATACACATGTTCTAGATTCTGGGATGCATTTAAGATCTTAAAATTCTAACAGCATGTAAAAGGAAGATACTGTATCTGATACCTCTCAATGTTAGAACTGTAAGAATCTGAAAACTAAAAGATGTTTGTCTAGTCCTTTGTTTTTAATTTAACCCAACTACTTCTTTATCCATATAAAGAAACTGAAGGGGCAAGTGCTCATAACCAAGAAAAGCAGCCAAGCAGTGGGTACTACATCCCTGGTCTCCTGAATCCCAGTCTAGGAATCTGTACACTATAGTGTCGGGGTGGGGGGGTGGGGGGGTGGAGATTTTTATTCCTACAATTTCTTGGGAAAAACACGTCTCCACCCCAGGAAATAGCAGCTCTAGTATGAGCAAGTCAAGCCCCATCCTTCACCAGGAGAAGTGAAGTGACTTTGCTAGCTGGTGCAAATGCAATATTCAATAGTACTACTGCGCTGAAGGACAAGGCTTAGTGTCCCCATCTTTGATTTCTCTCCCAAATCTGTGACTCTCAAAATTTAATGTGTATATTAATCATGTGGGGAGCTTATTAAAACACAGATTCTTATTCAGTAGAATCTGTAGTGGGGACTGACATTTTACACCTCTAACAACCTCCCAGGTGATGCCTGCTCTCTGCTGCTAGTCCCTGGACAACAAGGCTATAGACTATGTCAGGGGTCAGCAAACTTCTCCCATTAAGGATCAGATACTAAGTACTTTAGGCTTTGTGGGCCATCTGTTCTCTATCACAACTACTCAGGTCCACTATTACAGCACAAAAACAGTTACAGAAAATATGTAAACAAGTAAGTGTGACTACATCTTACTAAAACTTTATTTATGGATGCTGCAGTCTGAATTTCATATAATTCGTACATATTACTCTTTTTTTCCCCCATAATATAGTATTGATTTTTTTCCCCAACCATTTTAAAATGTAGAAATCACTTTTAATTTGCAGGTCATACAAAAATGATTAGCAATCCAGATTGGACCCATGGGGAGTAGTCTGTTGACCCCTGAGATACATTCAGAAATAGAGTAATAGTCTGTGTGGTAAGTAAACCAGACAAAAGTCTCTCTGTAGCAGGCTCCAAGTGGGTCTCTGCTTTCTCTATTCTGGTCCTCTGTCTAGAGAAGGAAATGTGGTCAGCCCTTTCATTTCAAGAGAAGAAACAAAAACTCCTATTGTGTCTCTGGTTTCTGATTTAATCTAATCCAGATTTCCTAATGGCCAAATCCTTTGTGTAGTGAAGCTGATGCTCTGCCCTCTGTGGGCTCCTTGTGTCTACCGTTAGCTCACAGAACTTAGACTATGGGAAGGATATTTAGAACTCCTAACCTTCCAACAGGACCATAATGCCTCCCTAGATCAGGTTAAGCCCTTGGGAAGTTTCATTCTCCCTCAACAAAAATCTGACATGTTTCAGAAGGAAAACAAATTGTCCTGTGTATTTCTAAGTAAGAATGGGATGATTCACATTAGTGAATAGTGGTCTTCACTGTATGGAAAATTATACACAAGCATTAATATATTTGTAAGAAATGAATTATTTAATAGTATTAAAATGAGTCTACCTCCCTGAAGAGCCTCTGCTTCTTTGTCCCCACTAACTGATCCAGAAATCATGTTCACATGATGAGTCTGTTGAGTCAGATATTCTTGGAAATCTTTCACGAAGTCCAAAGGCTCTGGTTTCTTTTCACCCATCTTTGCTTTGTTTTGTTTTTTCTTTTTTCTTTTGAAGTTTAGTTTGTTATGCCTAGGGGGAAAAAAACTGAAATAATTTCACACTACTTAGGGAGATCTGGTACGTATTAAAACAACAGTGACAAAGATTACTATGTGCAAGACAATATACAAAGCAACAGAGTATATAGTACCTGCCTTGAACTATCTTATCATCTTCTTGGTGAACTAGGGAACACAGACATAAAATTTTCAAAATTTAATATATTTAATATTTAAATAAACTAGGACTTAAACTCAGTCATAAGAGGATGGACAAAATTACAAAGACTGAAAAAAAAAAGAAAATCTATATGAAAGAAAAGGCATAGCAGCAGGGATTATCAATAAAGGAGACAGTTAAAAAAAAAAAAAAAAGGCTCAGTCAGGGCCAGACAAAATTTTCTGGAAGATAGACATGTTACATGTCTCTGTTGTCCAGCAGAGTTCTACTAGCCACACATAACAACAAGCACTTCAAAGGTGGCTAATACAAATGACCTGAGGTTTGTTTGTTTTTTTTTTTTAAATAGAAATAGCTATATATAGCTAGTGATTATGATTTCAAGCAGCAAGGCCCTCAAATCATAGGGTTCACATGAATGACTACTCTAGAAATAGGTGCTCTAGAAAAGGGAGTGGCAAACCTTCTCCATAAAAAGGCCAGACAGTATTTTAGGTTCTGCAGGTGATAAGGTCTCTGGTTCCAACTATTCAACTCTGTCATTATAGCTAAAAGCAGGCACAAATAATGTATAAACAAATTGAGCATAAGCAGGCCTTGGGGCCAGACTGGCCTATAGGCCATAGTTTATGGACCTCTGCCTTAGAAACCCAAATCACCACCTCTGCCACTACCCATGATCCTATTCACTCTGAGAATGGGTTGGGGGCGGGGGGTTGGTAATGAAGAAAGAAAACAAAAAATTTCTGATGCTAATGTAGAGGAAAGTCTCATATGAAATATTATAATCAGAAACTAAATTCACCCTCCCATATTATGGCCCAAATTCAGAAATCAAATAACCAAAAAGTTGTTTAGTCAGAACAAGATTAAAAAAAAAAAAGTCTAGCACTTAGGAGACAAATTTCTTTTCTTCCAGTAGAAATATTTTTATGCAAATATATAAGGTCTTCTTAAATATGTCTTCTGCTATTTTTTCCTTAAACTCCAACTATTTCATGAGTAATTTCTATCTTAAAAAGTTCTCATCTTTAAAAGCCAGTAGAGTGAATCTAAAGCTAAAGATTAGTCACTTCTCAACATTTATGCTTAACTTTTTCTCAAAGCACAGCACACACACAGAAGAGCACATCAATTGTACAGGAAGAGCTCAACTAGTCGTCACAAAGTGAACGTATCCATGAAGTCTGACCCACGATGGGAACAGGTCACTAGCATTCCAGGAACCCCCCCGGTAGACCCTTCCAGTACTGTCCCCTAGAGCCAGGGCAAGGGCTCTGCTACCCTGACTTATGATATTGCTATGTCACAGGATTTGCAATACATTCAGCTTTAGACAATGCAAAATGGTTTTTCAAAGTGCTTATGCCAATTTACACTCCTACCTGCAATGAATAAGAATTTTGTTCTTCCACACCCTTGCTAACACGCGTAGTTTTTTGCCTTCTTCATTGAACCCACTCCAGAGGGTGCAAGTTAGTATCACACTGGTCTTCATTTTTTTTTTTAATTTATTTATGAGAGAGAGAGAGAGAGAGAGAGAGAGAGAGAGAGGCAGAGACACAGGCAGAGCGAGAAGCAGGCTCCATGCAGGGAGCCTGATGTGGAACTCGATCCCTGGGTCTCCAGGATCATGCCCGGGGCTAAAGGCAGCGCTAAACCACTGAGCCAGCCAGCCGGGCTGCCCCATTTCTATTCTTTGATAAATAATGAAGTTGTTTACTTTTTATGTTAGTCATGGAGCTACCCTCTATTTTCAGTATCTGTTAAAGTCTTCTGCTTATTTTTCTATTAGGCTTTCTTTTTTCTAATTAATATGTAATAGTTCTTTATAATATTCTGGATATGAGTTGTTTATTAGATATATATTTTTTCAGTGTCTTCTCTCACTCTTTGGTTGCCTTTTCACTTTCCTAAAGATAATCTGATAAATAGAAGTTCTTAACACAGTCCAATTTACCCATTTTTTTCCTTTACATTGAGTTGTGTCCTTGCCAATATCTTTCTTGAAATTCTCTTCCGCAGTTTCTTCTAAGAGCTTTACTATTTTTTACCTTTCATATTTGATTCTTTTTTTTTTTAAAGATTTTATTTATTTATTCATGAGAGACACAGAGAGAGAGAGAGAGAGAGGCAGAGACATAGGCGGAGGGAAAAGTGGGCTCCTCGCAGGGAGCCTGATGTGGGACTCGATCCCAGACTCCGGGATCAAGACCTGAGCACGACCTGAGCCAAAGACAACCACTGAACCATCCAGGCGTCCCTACCTTTCATATTTTTATCTGGAATTGAGCTTTGTGTATGTACAGTGTGAGATAAGAGTCAAAATATACTTTTTTCCAGAGAGAGCCAACTGTCCTAGCAACATGCACTTCTCCATTAGACTCTATTACCACTTTCCTTTCCTAAATCAGGTGATTATAGATATGTCACCCTATTTCTAGATTCTCTATTGTTCCACTGGTCTATTTTTGTGTACTCTCACACTAATATTACATGTACCCAATAATAAAAATTTTAATATCTCAGTCATTTAAGTCTACCCATTAAATTTTTCTTCTCTGAGAATGTTTGGACTACTCTGGGTACTTTTCAGCCTGTTTTCCAAAGAAAGTGTTGTAGAGTTGAGAAATGAGAGGGATCCACTGATGGCACATTTACCAACTGACAGCAGTAGCTTGACCAATGTTTTAAGACCAAAACTTCTGTCTCAACTAACTTTTTTTTTTTTTTTTTTTTTATGATAGTCACACAGAGAGAGAGAGAGAGAGAGAGGCAGAGACATAGGCAGAGGGAGAAGCAGGCTCCATGCACTGGGAGCCCGACGTGGGATTCGATCCCAGATCTCCAGGATCGCGCCCTGGGCCAAAGGCAGGCGCCAAACCGCTGCGCCACCCAGGGATCCCTGTCTCAACTAACTTAACTGTACTCTTCTAGATATATACTAACCCTATGTTCCTCCTAGAGAATGCGGTACTGTACAACAATGCAGTGATATTTTAGCAACTAATGAAGGACACAGGGCTGGTTTTTATTTCTCTTGTTTACTGGCCCCAAGTTGACTTAATTTCTGTATTTCTTGTCTTCCTCTCTGTTCACAGTTAACTTGTTCTTTATTCTGAACATATTTATCGAAATAAAAATGTACAGAGAGCAAATTTTCATTGTTCTTAATGCAACATTTGTGAATAGTTCTTTTCTTCCCTTCTTGGAAGATGTCTAGGGGTTTTTAAAAGGTATTATTATTATTACCTCTTTTCACTGTTTTCTAGAAAGCTGAGGCCACCGAAAGTCTATCCTCGGAAGGAACAGAGTATTATAGTGTTATGCCAAACTTACTAGCTTGAAGACTCTGAATAGAAACTTCTCTCGCTGTAATTTCTTTTTTTTTTTTTTTTTTTCTCGCTGTAATTTCTTACTTTGTAAAATGGAATAATAATACCAATGGGCAGTGGCTGGTTTAAGTTTTACAAGTATCTGTATGTAAAGTATTTCCCAATACCTGTAACATACGGCATGTTCTCAGCTATTTTTGCAGCAAAAATAGTTATACCTCAGGTCAAAACATTCCTCTGTCCCAGATTCAGTATTTTCCCTTTTTTCTATCAACAAACTCGTCAACTGAGCATGGTAAAAGATTGTTTTAATGTTCTTTAGTTACAATGAAAGAACGTGGTCTACCTTTGTCTCATTAATCCACATAGTCCAAATTGCAATTTCCCAAACTCCTATCTTATTTGACTCTTCTAGGTACCATCTTTAAATCACTTGCTTTGGGCTGGCTCAAATTTCTTAATCTTAAGGATTATTTTTGGTTTCTGAACAGGTTTGTTTCCGTTGCTTTTTCTCATCTTACCAGGCTTGTCTGAACTCACTCTCTCTGCTTCCTAATCAGTTTATTACTATTTGTTCTGTGACTACTGTTGATTCTGTTCATTTGTCCTTTAAAATTTGCCCTCTGGTTAGTGGGGGGAAAAGTGAGCCAGTCAGCTCCAAAGAAAAATATTATTAAGAATAAGATCAACAATAATCTGTAGAAGAAAAAGATTAACATTAATCTATAAGATCATATCTCAACAAAAGGGAAAGGAAAGAAGGACAACAAAACACACACAGGTGGGAAACAATGCAAAAATATACATTAAAGGTATAGAGTTATAAAATGAGTTCCAGAAAAAAAGAAATGTAAACAAAAGTGAAATCGTTTTTTTTAAAAAGTAACAATCAAGAAATTTCCAAAATTAAAGATCCTTTTCAGATGGAAAAGGATCATAAAATGCAAAACAGAATATAAGAAAACCACTTACACATTTGATATTTTAAAATCTCAAAGAACACAAAAAGAATATAAAACTCCCTAGAGAGAAAAAAAAAGGCAGTCCACTCACATAAGAAAAACAATCAGAATGGTATCTGAGTGCCAAAGGCAACACTAAGTTAATTAGGTGCAAGAAAATAATAGACTAATCATTTATTCAAATTGGAATGTTTAAACTTCCTCAAGCCGATAAAGGCTATCTTTAGAAAATCTACACCAATTAATGGAGAAAATTTAGTTGCATTCCCTTTAGAATCAAGAACAAGACCAGGATGATTGCTATTACTACTGCTACTTAATATAATACTAGAGGAAGAGGCCTCCACAATAAAAGGAAAAAAGAAAATAAATGGTATGAGGATTGGGAAGGCCCTATAGATTGTGTCCTAATTATGAAAGTTATAATTAAGAAAGAACTCCTGGTATTTACATTGCAACTTAGCATCACTTCTTGCTAATCTATAAGAAAATTGAGATATGCTTCCACTGGAAAATATCTGAATATACTCTAGTAGGCTTCAATACAAGATAAATCTGACCAACTCCTGATTAGAAAGCCTAACACTGCTATGGTAAAACATGTGACAGTGCAGAAAAAATGCAGGAGATTGCCAGTAAGCAAGCAGAAGAAAATGGTATTTTTATACATGCATCTCAAGTTTTAAGAACACAAATGAGCCTAATTACAGAGGATGGCTGGCATATTTTGACAGTCTTGGCTATTATCACATTGTCACATTATAAATTTCACTGCGTTCTCTGCCATAAATTGCGCGGTGATTTTCAATCACAATGCATGAAGGACTTTAAAAAAACAACAACAAAATAAAGAATGCCAATGAGAAAAGGGAAGATAATATTGTAAATATAAAACAATCTGTTCTTAAATTAAGAGTTTTAAATATATTGAAATGGTTTTCAACCTCAGATATTCTGCAGTTTAAAAAATAAGCATCATTCCATCCCTAAGCATTTTTTGTGCTCACCTGACCTTCATCACATCTCTCTCACATAATCGCTTTTTCTCATACACACACACACACACACACACACACACACACACACCTCGCGACAGGCCCTTACCTGAATCTGAATAGTCTTTGGTTCAAAATCCAGCTATCTCCACCTCAAGTCACTATTTCCAAGCAACAATGAGTAGAAAAAGAACAATAACTGCGGAACTACATAAGACTTCCTAATATCAAAAGAAAATAAAGGTTTTATATACAAGCCATCTTCCTGTCCTTATTGAAGTAATCATTAGTCTCTGAGAATTTAATCTAAGAACTCCACAAATTAACTGAAATCTAGAGATGCCCCTAAAACACTGATAAGTTTAAAAACCTTTACAAACATACCATAAAAATCTACTTTAGGACTTCAGCAAACTATAATGTTTTTACTAAAGATATCTTTTCCAAGAGCCACAAATTCAACATCTTGGAGCCTGTTAGCCAAAAAATAACTCACATAAAATTTCAATATGTTAAGATCATATCATCAGAAAAAGAAACATATGTGAGTTCTCCCAACTTTACCGCAGATTTGGGTGGTATATTCCTAGCCTGATCTACTCTTTCTACTAAATGATATCTAATTATACCAACCAGAGAATTATTCCTATACTCTATGATTATCATTCCTTTTGCTATGGCAAAATTTTTGAGTCCTCCCTGTGATTACTCTGATTAAAGTTAAGCTGGGTCTACTATGGGATTCCATGGGATGTAGGTCCATGTCTGTATAAACTGGGTAGAATGTACCCGAACTATCTTTATACCAATAGTTTCTCCTAAATTATCCATTCAAGGCTCAAAAATAAGGTTCTCACAAAACAACCAAGGGCTACCCACACTAGTGAAGGAAAGAAGTACTTAAGAAATAAGCTTTGAGGGGCTCCTGGGTGGCTCAGTTGGTTAAGCATCTGACTTCGGCTCAGGTCATGATCCTGAGGTCCTGGGAACAAGCCCCATGTTGGGCTCCTGGCTCAGTGAAGAGTCTGCTTGTCCTCTCCCCATTGCTCATGCTCTCTCTCTCCCACTGTCTCTCTCCAATAAACAAATCAATCTTTAAAAAAAATAAAAATAAAAAGGAAGCCATGATATCCCAGAAGAACATGGAAACCTCTTTATCTTTGAGCAGCTAACTTTTTTTTTTTAAGATTTTATTGGGGATCCCTGGGTGGCTCAGCGGTTTAGCGCCTGCCTTTGGCCCAGGGCGCGATCCTGGAGTCCCGGGATCGAGTCCCACGTCTGGCTTCCGGCATGGAGCCTGCTTCTCCCTCCTTCTGTGTCTCTGTCTCTCTGTCTATCATAAATAAATAAATCTTTAAAAAAAATAAAGATTTTATTTATTTATTCATGAAAGACACAGAGCGAAACAGAGAGAGAGAGAGGCAGAGGCAGAGACACAGGCAGAGGGAGAAACAGGCTCCATGCAGGGAGCCTGACGTGGGACTAGATCCCGGGTCTCCGGGATCACAACCTGGGCTGAAGGCAGCGCTAAACCACTGAGCCACCCAGGCTGCCCACTTTTTTTTTTTTTTTTTTAAAGATTTTATTTATTTATTCATGAGAGACACAGAGAGGCAGACACAGGCAGAGGGAGAGCCAGGCTCCCCACAAGGAGCCTGATGCAGGACTCGATCCCAGACCCCATGATCATGACCTGAGCCAAAGGCAGACATTCAACCACTGAGCCACAGAACTTAAAACTATTCTCTGACTTTCCTTGGTTTCTGATAAAGGATTTATTTGTAATGAAGTCTTCTGATACTACTTCTTCAGTCTCACATTATAAATGGGAAGTTGCTGACACACACACACATACCCTCTTAACCAGGAACTAACAAAACAGGCATCGTGATGTGAATTAGAAGACAGCCACAACTATGAAAGAGCAGTGACACAGGAACTCTCTATAACCTACTTTCTTCCCAATGTCGATCTTTTTTAAAAGCTATGGGAGAATTCTGAGAACATGATTAGGGAATAGAAGATCTATTTTATTCACCTACCATTTGAGGGTTACTAACCATAAAGTAGAACACTAAGCAACTAACTTATGTAATAGCTTAATTTGGCCGTTAGGTAGGCCTCTACAAATGAAGTGACTGCAGTTCAATAGGTGTGCTTAATTTATAGCCCAATAATTATGGTCACTCAAAGATTTACTCTGCCATAGAATACACATCAATGGAAAAGCCTGACAAATGAGGACTGATTAGTATAAAGAGCAACATGGTCCTTCAAAGACAATTAGAACACATTTCTCTGATTACAGAACTGTCCAAAAAAAAAAAAAAAAAAAATTCCTTGAACGCAAAAAGGGACATTATGAGGCTTTGAGAAATCAAAAAACATAACACAGAAGTAAAATACAAAGTCAGAAGATATCCAAAACAGAAGCTACACATTCTAACCTTTTCACCCCAAATCAGTTCCTCCTTTTTCTTGCCACTCCAACATTGATGAAATGTAGAGTAATCGAAATTTACTCTGGAGACACACCAAGGGACTCCAAAAGGCCATGGAGGGAATTTCAACTAAAATTGAAAAGCCATACAGAGGTCTGCAAAGAAAAGCACACCACGAATCAAAACCTTTATGAGAAAAAGTTAATTTGCATCTACAGGTTTAATGAGCTAAGAAAAGAACTTCTACCAATTTTACCATTACCAGAAAAGAAAACTAATATAACAGGTGATTGGAGAACAGAGCAACAGGTTCACGTCAACAAAAGTTCCAAAGCATCACCAAAGAATAATAACACGCACTAATCTGACTCCCCTCCCCTCTTCTGGTGGATTTGTGAAGATTTCACTTTTAGCATCTTTCTTAATTCAAGTTATTAATCTCATTTGTGCACAATATCGTACACTCACAGGGTCAGCCTCGTACAGTACTGCCCAACTAGAATTGCATAAAAATAACGTGCTAGCCTTGCAGGGAAACACTTGTGCGAAAGGCTTAAAAAGAAAACTTCTGGGCATCTCCCACAAGGGAACATTTGATTCCCATCTTTATTATGCTTTCTATCGCAATCCCAAACACAGGGTTTTCCAAGAACCAGTCTGAACTCCCCCCTGGGGGCAAAAATACAAAACATCTCCATTCCCTGGAACGATTTCCCAACAACAACCTGTTAGCTGTGTGGAAGGCACATCATAAATTGAAATTAAGTGGAATTTCAAAACCGTCAGTCCGGACGTTTTTCGATTTTGTTTCCAGGTAAGTTCTGTCTCTCCTGAACATGAAATTTCATTAGAAGCCACAATTTAAAGCGCCTGTTTCTCCTCCTCCCGCTCGTCACTCCTCGCTGGGGTTCCTGAACCGCACACGAAGCGGGGGGGAGGGGGGGGGGGGAACGGACACTAAACGGGCCACGTGGTTGGTTAGCAGTAGCTAGAACTGGTTTTTAACTTCATTTCAAATTCACAGTTGCAGAGCCCTTGGTGGGTGCGCGGCTTGGCTATCCGCACTCCTGGTTTAGGAGCCTGAAGAGGTGTTTGCTGCGAAGCACCCCCCCCCCAGACTTCACATCTCCGCAGAACTGGAGGGGGCACCAACAGCAGAAGCTAACCCAGGCTGGACCATCAGGTAAACAGACGGAGGTTTTAAAAAGTCCTCCCGAGGAGCAGCCCAAGACTGGCGTCGGGCAGCATCCTCATCAGGATTCGGAGCACCCAGGAGCCCCGCGCCTCCGCCGAGCCCCAGGACCCGGGCCCGGTGAAGACGCGACCCCGGGGGGACCCCGCCCCGCCCCCCCACGACCACCTGTCAGAGCGAGAGGCAGTCCCTACCCGGGCGTCTCCAGCCCCTGCCCACAGGCGCCGCTCCCTCGGGGCTCCCGGAGCCCACCGACAGCACACTCCGCGCTCGGGCCGGGAACATCCCGGGTCGTGACCCTGCCGACCTGCCGGCCGGCCGACCACGCCCAACCCTCCGCCGAGACGGACTCCCGGCCCCGAACCCCGGCTCTCCCCTCCTCCTGCCGCTCCTTCCTAACCGTCCTGCTCCGCTGTGTCGCTGCCGCCGGAGCCGGAAGCCTGCTACTTACCACCGGACCACCGCACCGAGTAACTCCCACTGCCTTGTTTAACGCCGCTGCCGTCGCCGCCGCCGCCGCCGCCGCCGCCGCCGCCTTCGTCACCGTCGCCGCCGCCGCCGCCGCCATGTTTGTTGTGTCTCCGACTCTCTTCCCGCCCCGCTGCCTCCTCCAAGTCTCGCGTGAGCAGGACGCAGGGCAAAGGCGGAGAGGGGGCTGTGTGTCTCTCTTGGGGTTCCGTAGGCGGGAAGGGGCGGGGCCGGGGAGGTGTGTTGGGGGCGGGGCTGGGGCTCTGGCTCCGCCCCCGCGCGCTGGCGCCGGGCGCCGAGGCGCGGAGCGGCGACTTCGCGGCTTGGCAGGGCCGCTTGGGGTCATGGAGGCGGCGGCGGCGCGGCTGCTGCGCGGAGGCGCGCTGGTGAGTGCGCTGGCGGCGGGGGCTTCTCCTAACGGGACCCGGGAGCCCCCTTGTCGGCGCCCGGCGGGCCCCCGATCTCCCTCCAGGCCTCTGGCGGAGCAGGTCCCCGCTCCTGTGAGGAGGGCTGGGCTGGCAGTGGCGGCAGCTGGCGCGAAGGGGGGTGGGAGCTGTTCTAGAAGCTTCGGAGCCGGAGCCGGAGCGGGAGCCGGAGCTCGAGCCCTGAGTGGCGTCGGAGAGCCGCGCGCGCCCTGTGTTCTCTGCGAGCCGTCGGGCCCTGGGAGCCCCGGGGCCTTTGGGGGCACTTTGCAGAGACGTGTCCCCTCCGATGCCACGTGCCCCCCGCTATCCCATTTCACCCCCACCTCCCAATTTTAACTAAAAAGGTAGTTGAAAACGCAGGCACGGTCTTTCCGAGCAGAGCGTTTGCTGCCCTGCCCTCTCTCCTGCAGCCCCTGCTCCGAAGTTAGGAAGCGCCCCTGGAGTTGGCCAGACTTACCTGCCAGTCCGGGGATGCCCCCTGCCCCGTATCAGGTATCAGCCGACCCGGGGCCCAGCATCTCCCATGGCGAGCTCACCCCAGCGCGGGGGTGCGCATTCCCCGAGCAGCGCCCTTGCACTTGAGATGACACCTGCCTCCCAGGAACAGTCACCTGTGGCACCTAATTCTGCACTCCCGGCTGCCCCCAAAGCGTAGATCCTTTGATGGGTTTTGCCAGGATCTTCTCATGGCGTTGAACATTTGCACCGTTGAGCTTGCTTTCCCGAATACACTCACACCCTTCCATACGCTCCACTTCTTTAGCAACTTGACCTCTGCTTAGTTGTAAACTTTTACCTCCTTCTGTCCGCTCAGAGGAGTTAAAAGGCCCTTCAGACTACAGTTTCAGTGAGTGCTGTGCCCAGAAGCAGGACTCTTTTTTGTTTGTTTGCTTAATTAGAGGTAATTAATGTTATTTGATTGCTTTACAGGCTTGAGCTATTAAGAAAATTACTAAAGTCGTAATTAGTATATTGTTGCAAAGAAGTGAGTCTTTTTGGTATGAATACTGTCTTATGATTTGTTTTTTTTTTTATGAGTTTAACAAAGATAATTACCAGGGCTTCACAATTTGACTCTTGTTTTACAGCCAACAGTTATACTGATCACGTGCTGGGTGGCAGATGTTTTTGGTGCTCTACCTGTGTCATCTCGTTTAATTCCCCCTTTTTTTTTTTTTTTAAGATTTTGTTTGTTTATTTGAGAGAGAGTGAGCGAGAAAGTGCACAAGTGACGGGAGACTGCACAAGTGACGGGAGACGCAGAGGAAGAGGGAGAAGCGGACTCCCTGCTGAGCGAGGGAGCCCAACGTGGGGGCCTCTATCCCAGGAGTCTATCATGACCTGAGCCTAAGGCAGAGGCTTTTTTTTTTTTTAATAATAATGTTTTTTATTGGTGTTCAACTTGCCAACATACAGAATAACACCCAGTGCTCATCCGTCAAGTGATAAGGCAGAGGCTTAACCCACTGAGCCACCCACTTAATTTCTTACTGCCATCTTACACATGTTAGCTAATCTGTTGGCTGCAGAGGCTGATGCTGTAGAAGATCAGGTAACTTGCTCAGCATCACTCAGCTGGAAAGTGATAGAGCTGGCGTTCAAATTCCAGTTTGATGCTAACCTTAATGCACTACTGCCTCCCCTTCTTTGGAGATAGTGGAGACCTATTTTTTTTTTTTAATGTTTTTTTTTTTTTAATTATTTATGATAGTCACACACACACAGAAAGAGAGAGAGAGAGAGAGAGGCAGAGACACAGGCAGAGGGAGAAGCAGGCTCCAAGCACCGGGAGCCCGATGTGGGACTCGATCCCGGGTCTCCAGGATCGCGCCCTGGGCCAAAGGCAGGCGCCAAACCGCTGCGCCACCCAGGGATCCCAGTGGAGACCTATTTTATTTGGATTGGTTAGTTTATTGAGTCACCCAAGCATCCCATAGAAGTTTCTCTTTTAATGGAGAGTTTAGAACTATATCCAACAAATCTGATATTGTGTAGGTGTGGTACAAACCCCAGGGGTTCCACAGTCTGCCTGTAGGTTCAGAGGAAGGAACAATGATCAGGACCATTAGGGGAGACACAGGTTCTTCAGGAGCTGGGGTTAGGTTTTAGGAGAAGAGAATTGGGGAAAACACAGTAACAAAAGGAGACTGGGGAGTTTTAAGGAGTGTTGGAGTTTATCCTTTGGATTGTCAAAAGCCATTGAAGGTTTTGAGTCTTGGAGCTAAGCAATCAGCTATGATCTAGTTTTATTGCTGTCACAGCAGGTGGTATGGAGGGTAGAGAATTCCAAAGTAGGGCTAATTTTGGTTCCTCTCAAAGATAAATGGAGGGCAACTGGGTGGCTCAGTGGGTTAAGTGTCTGCCTTGGGCTTAGGTCACCCTGGGATCAGGCTCCGAGTCAGGCTCCCTGCTCTGTGGGGAGAGGCTTTTTCTCCCTGTCGCCCCTGTTTGTGCTCTCTCACTTTCTCAAGTAAATAAAATCTTAAAGAAAAAAAAAGATCAATGAAAAGGAAGAATTTACTGAGGATTTACAAAAGACCAGGGAAAGCATTTTATATCCACCTGATAGACTCTTATTAAGCAGGGGTCACTGGCTTCATTTCACAGATGAGGACCTGGGAGGCGGTGGTAGGCATGCTCTGTGTCACCCGGGAGTCAGGCCAATGCTTGGGCGCTCGACCACACTTGCCTTCTCAGAAGGGTTCAGTTGTCCCTGCAAATGCATTAGAACTAACCTGTCCATTTTGATTGGGCAACCAAATTTGTGAGGAATTGACCTGGTCAACTTTTGTTCCAAAACATTTTAAGCCACTTGATATTTTGCAAGAGATCATTTTTTAAAAAATATTCTTCATAAAAAATACTCTTGATGTAATATTATTCAGTTAATCCTATAAAGGTCTGCTAGTTGCTGGAACTGCTAAACTAAGATATATATCTTGTTCAGTTTCTTGCTATTCAAGAAAGCTGGGAGCAATTTTTTTTTTTTTTTTGACATATGTGGCCTCTGGACGGTGAGAGCTTAGCACATGCAGAAGCAGAAATTGTTCACGTGGGCAGCCCGGGTGGCTCAGCAGTTTAGCGCTGCCTTCAGCACAGGGTGTGATCTTGGAGACCCAGGATCTTGTCCTATGTCGGGCTCCCTGCATGGAGCCTGCTTCTCTCTCTGCCTCTGTCTCTGCCTCTCTCTCTGTCTCTCTCTCTCTGTGTCTCTTGTGAATAAATTAATAAAATCTTTAAAAAAAAAAAAAAACAGAAATTGTTCATGTGCCATAGCCGGGTCCCTGGAGCCATAGTGCTTGAGTTTGAATCCTCTCTACCACCTCTTAGCTGGACAACCTTAAGACAGGCTGCTGCCCCATTCTGTACTTCTGTCTCCTTTACTACAAAGTGGGGAGAACAGGAGTATTGAGGGAGATGTTAGATGTCAAGCGCTTAAAACAGCTCTTGGCACATAGGAAATACTCAGCAAAGGCTCACTGTTAATACAGGCAGCATCCATTACCAGTAACTGGGAGGACGGGGTGGGATGATTTTGCTCTATGCAGAGAGCTCTCTCTGATCAGTCTCAGGGGTGTGTAAGTTTACATCAGGGTCTTTGGCCTCAAGGAAATTACATTTTTAATTGTAGAGACCAGGTAGATGTGTTAAGAAATGCCAGTAGGAACAGTAGAAGATTGCCAGCGTTAAAATAAATAGCCTGGACAGATGGGCTTATGGAAGGAGAGGTTGGAACTGTGCATCATAAAAGGGGATGGCTTAGATTTAGGTAAAGCAACAGATTGGTGGACATTATAGGCCAAGGAGATGCGTGAACCACAGTATAGATGTAGGAATGTACTGCGCTTGTCTGAGAAATAATTATTCTAGGATTGCTGATGTGAAGTTTGCAGGTTGACACAGAGTGAGTTTATTTATTTATTTATTTATTTATTTATTAAGATTTTATTTTTATTTATTCATGAGACACCCAGAGAGAGAGGCAGGGACACAGGCAGAAGGAGAAGCAGACTCCATGCCGGGAGCCCGACGACGTGGGACTCCATCCCTGGTCTCTAGGATCAGGCCCTGGGCTGAAGGCAGCGCTAAACCGCTGAGCTACCCGGGCTGCCCGACAGAATGAGTTTAAATGACAGGTGTCTATAACGTTCAATGGTTAGGTCCACACTTGTTCGAGCAGCAGTGAGTCTTGGTTCATTAGGGTTGCCCACAGTTCCAGATAACAGCATTTTTTTGTTGACTAAAATGCAAGCATTCATAATGTTATTACTTATCAGTACAGAAATGGCAGTGGTTGTGTTTTGTTTTGTGGGTTTTCTTTTTGTTTTTGTTTTTGCAAATGCAAATAGGTCTTTGTTTCCAAACCCTTCTTTCTCTCTGGTGCCAAGAAGACTAAGTAACCAAAACAGTCTTCTCTGGCTGCCATAAAATGCTTTCTCCTTTCTTTCAGGATCCTTTCATACCAGCCTGCTCTTGGGCTTACATTGCTTTGGCACTGTCGGTCAGTGCCTGTCCAGAATGATCTGGAGGCCAGATGATTCCCTGTGGTGGGGAGGCTGTCCTGTGCATTACAGGATGGTGAGCACCCCACCCCCACACAACTGAAAATGTCTCCAGACATTGCCAGATATTCCCTGGGGGCAAAACAACAATGCCCCTTGTTGAGAACTACTGGCATAGATCTGTGCTGCCCCTGTGTTCTTGGGGGGGGGGGGGGTGGAGGTGGAATGTGGCCTTTCTCCTCATAGGCTGGTGGAAAACTATCACTACTACTTGCCACACTCAGTTTGTTGACTATAGGAATTGATTTTCCAGATTTCAACAGGAGCCATTGAGATTCTGATTCTGTTTTATTCTGAGATAAAACAGTTAATAGCTTGCAAAAGGAACCCAAAGGGATAGGTGACCACTTAGACCACTTCAGAAGTTCACCTGTGGTGACACAAGCCCTCAGCTAGGGTGATACTACTGCTGGCTAGAAAGGCGGACGCATTCACAAAGGAAAACTTGAGAAGATTTGGTCATTATCTAAAAATGGAGGAATTAGATGGACACCACATTTTTGAATGGAGTTAGCTAAGTGATATGCAGAGATTGGGGTGTCTGGGGGAAGACAGTTTGGGGGAACAGAAAGGAAAAGCATTCATTCTGCTTTAGATTCCAGGCTTCTAAAAGTGTCAAGTGGAAGCATTTTGGAAGCCGAGCAGAAAAGGAATCTGGAAACTAGGAGAAATATCGGAGCTAGAGATACAGGGCTGAGCCTTTGGAGCATATTACAGATCATCTTGGGGGAATGTTGGAGACAGGCAAAGCAAAGAGGAGAATTAACGTAGGATATCCCTTCGAGGAGCATTTTGACAAACAGGCTTTATATTCAGAACTGGAGCAAAAGAAGGAAAAGGATATTTAAGTCCAGTCTTAAGAGCAAAAGTACCAGCAGACCTTGTGCCAGATAGAGTAAAGAAAAGACCCCATAGGGAGCAGAGGCAAGATGTTTTGAGAATTACAAGATATACAGCAGAAGAACCCAAGACCAGCTTTTGAAGATGCTGGAATGGGAATGGAGGCAGGGTGTGACCTGGGTCTATTTAAGGATAGAGAACTGCTTTAGGTCTTAAGCTCCCTTCTCTCCTTTTAGTATCCACCTGCCCCTGCAGGCATTTAAGCGCACAACTCCTGGTCTGGTCAGGTCTCTTGACCTGGATGTTAACTGCTCTTTCTGTTCTGCTACTAACCTGGTTTTGCTGCAGAGGAAGGCCGTTCCAAATATCTATAAAGGTGTTGGACCCAAGTTAACTAAAAATTAACGATTAAAAATTGTTTTAAAGGGCACCTGGGTGGTTCAACCAGTTAAGTTTCTGACTTTTGATTTCAACTCAAGTCTTGATCTCAGGGTTGTGGGTTCAGGCACGCACACACACACCCTCACACCGGAGCTTAGTTTTTTTTTTTTTTAAATTGCTTTAGCTTCATTAATAATCACATCTTGTAAGATTTCTTTGGAAACAGGGGTAGTTTTGAAAGAGAACTTACTGACCTGGCCACGGCCACACACATAAAGGTGAACAGGTCTCCTGTATGCAGATTCCCTGGCGCTGCGTCCTTCTCCATATATTTTGCCTTCTTCGGAGGCATTCTCTGCATATTCTTCTAGAAAGTGATGACATTGTCATTGTCAATGACATTGACATTGATGAAAGCGCCTGCCTTTGGCCCAGGGCGCCGTCCTGGAGTCCCGGGATCGAGTCTCGCGTCGGGCTCCCTGCATGGAGCCTGCTTCTCCCTCTGCCTGTGTCTCTGCTCCCCCCTCTCTCTCTCTCTATGTCTATCATGAATAAGTAAATAAAATCTTTAAAAAAAAAAAAAGGAACCAGTAGTACTACCAGTAATACTACTTCCAGTACTATTGGAAGGAGTAGCCTTAGACTGGTGGAAGGGAAGGGCTACCTTTTTAGTAGTTCCAGAGAATACCTAGAACAGAAGCTACTGTTTATGGAGAAAGCAAGCAGAGGTCAGAGGGGTTCTGGTGTAGGAGTTTTGGCTCAAGGATATGAAAGCAGAGAAAGGATCGACTTAAAATTTAATGTGAGATATGCAATACTTAAATCCGATCTTAAAATGGATATCTTGGATTTAGTGAGAATTCATTGAAAGATCTGTCTAGAAGAAGATGGGAATCCTCTCTAAGAGAGTGGGAAAGGAACAATGCATTAGCTATTATACCAAAGAATGTATAAACCATAATCAATAAAGTAGCATTAAGAAGTATATCCTCTTACCTCTGCCTCCTCCTCTTTTTGCTTTGCTGTAAGGGAAACTAGCTGTCTTGGCAGGAATCCGCCTCAGCCAACCACAGAGCCTAAGGCAGTAGAAGAAAAATGTGGCCAGCTGATTATATAATAAGGCACTAAATAAATATTGTTCTATAAACCTGCAGAACTATTTACATGCTATATTGATCCTTATATCCCAAGGAGCATAAAAGCATTACCAAAAAATCACTGTTTTCATTTGATTAGGTTAATTAAGCTAAAGCAATAACAAGCAGTGAGCATAATTAAGCAGTTTGGCATTTAACCTTGCCTTGTGTTTATTATATGAAATCTTGGCGCAGAGGACCTGCCACTCTTGGCCACTGCTTCCTGCTGGAATACTTAAATTTACATGTTTTAGAAACAGGTACAAATTATAAGAGATAGAATGTTTAAGTTTTTATTCATTCAGTCTTCTAAATTGTTGATATAACTCTCATAAACTGTATGAATTTCTGTAATGGTAAAGCTATAAAATTTGGTTTCTCTAATTTTTTTTTTTTTTGGTTTCTCTAATTTTAATATAACCTGGTTAATTTAACTTGGTGAGGAGGAGGTGCCATAGATTTTTTTTAAAAAATTTTTATTTATTTATGATAGTCACAGAGAGAGAGAGAGAGAGAGAGAGAGGCAGAGACACAGGCAGAGGGAGAAGCAGGCTCCATGCACTGGGAGCCCGATGTGGGATTCGATCCCGGGTCTCCAGGATCGTGCCCTGGGCCAAAGGCAGGCGCTAAACCGCTGCACCACCCAGGGATCACCATAGATTTTTTTTTAAACTATTTTCAGGAGATAATCGTAGATCCTCATGCAGTTGTCAGAAGTAACACAGAGAGAATCCTGGGTACTCTGTCCAATTCGCCTTCGTGGTGACACTTATAAAAACTACAGTACAGTGTCACAACCAAGTTCTGATACAGAGACTATCCATAGGACTTACTCAGATATCTCCAGTTTCATGTGTAAATTTATATATTTAGTCCTGCGCAGTTTTGTCACGTGTATGTTTATGTATCCACCACCACAATCCAGCTACAGGACGGTTCCATCCTCATAAAGGTCTCTTGGGTCACTCTTGTTTAACCACATGACATAAGGCCTAGTAACCTAGTGGTTCTCTTCTCCCTCTGTATAATTGTATCATCTCAAGAATGTTAGATAAATGAAATCCTAGCTCCGTAACCTTTGGGATTAGCTTTTTGCATTCAGGATAATTCTCCAGAGGTTTGAACAAGTTGTTGCTCAGATCAGTAGTTTGTTTTTTTTTACTGCTGAGCAATATTCCCTTATAGAGAAGGAAAATCTTCTCTACCCTCTTGGGTTCAGGAGCCAGAATCTGGAAATTCAACTGACAAAAAGCATTAACTCAAGGGAAAGGTTTATTTCATCTGTGTAGGGGAGCCAACCAAAGAAGTGTAGCTGGCTCTTTCAGAGGTTGAACTTAAATGCTTACATATCCTGGTAGGGAAAAGGGAAGGGGCAGAAACTGATTCTAAGGGAAAACCAATAGGGTTCTATTAGAAAAGGCATGGGTTTTTAGGAGAACAGGTTTCCAGGTGATGGTGTGTCAGAGAGCCTGTTTTGCCCCATTTGCCAGCAGTCGGCATTGTCACTGAATTTTTTTTTTTTTTTTTTTTTTTTTTTACTTTTAACCATTCTGATCATATCTCACTGCGTTGGTTTGCTTTTAAAATATCTTTTAGTTTCCAACAGGATCAGAAGAGATTCTAGTATGTTGATGGTTCAAAGATCCTTCTTTTATGTATTCTACATATTTAATTGTATCATAAAATAATATCATTTTACCTTTTCTGGGTCTGTGAAGTTGAATGAGTACTGTGAAAGAGAAAACCGGAGGCCCAAAATGGTGTTGTTTAGATTAAGGGCCCCAAGGCAGGAGACCAAAACTTAATGTCTAACTTAAATAGTTTCAACCCCTCAGGAATGTAACCTTTCAGGGATCAACTTGGAATTTCCTGGTCCAGCTAGGAAATGTACTGATAGACCCATTCAGCTCCCCTTAGGAAGGAGAGCCACCTTGCTTAAACAGTGCATTCCTTGATAATAAATTACTTTCCTCTTTTTTTCTAATGCCCTCCCTGCCTTTGAAAACCTTTCTTTATTTAGCTCAGTGGAGGTCCCCTATGCTTGCTGGATGGGATGCTGCCCAATTCGTGAATTGTTTAATACAAGCAATTAGATCTTCAAATTTACTTGGTTAAATTTTGTTCTTTAACAGTGCAGAAGGACATGAAAAATACCATCAAAATCTGTTTACCACGGGTGAGCACTCTACCTAGCTGTAGAATCATCTTGATTTTTATTGCCTTGTAGGTCAAAAGGTCTTAGGGGGCACCTGGCTGGCTCAGTCACTAGAACATGCCACTACTGATCTCAGGATCATGAGTTCAAGCCTCACACTGGGCATAGAGCTCATTAAAAAAAAAAAAAAAAAGACTGGAAAAAAATAAAATCTATTCATGCATTCTGTTGTTACTAGCCAGTGTTAAAATGCACATTAAATTAGAAAATCTATAAAATACTAAAACTAAACATGAGCAGATTCCTTTATTATCTTAGAGTAAAGAAGATCATTATAATTAAAAGCCAGATATCATCCCCCAAAGAAAAGTAATAATTTGGGCAACACAAAAATCACAGACTTCTCCATGACAACACAAAACAAGTATAAGTGGGGCACCTGGGTGGCTCAGTAGTTAAGCATCTACCTCTCTTTGGCTTGAGTCATGATCCCCGGAGTCCTGGGATGGAATCCCACATCAGGTTCCCCACAGGGAGCCTGCTTCTCCCTCTGCCTGTGTCTCTGCCATTCTCTCTCTCTCTCTCTCTATCATGAATAAATAAATAAAATCTTAAAAAAAAAAAAAACATTAGTGTTTTTGTGGATAAAGTGGATCCACTTTAGTGGATAAAGAAACTTTTTCCTGTTAATCTGTTTATTGTCAGTTCTCAGTTGCACCCTCCCCACCCCTCTACTCCACCCTTCCTGTGGGTAGAGGAAAGTTTTCTTCCCAAGAAATACACTATATATGTATAGATCTGGGTTTTTTTCACTTGCAGATTTGTGTGACCTTGTCCGCAGTGGAGATATGGATTGACACAGTGACCCTGAGTTCCCCTTGTTGGGCATTATTCATAATACTAAAAGAGATTTTGGTTGCACTTTCCCATCTCTGCCCTTTGATTAGTTTCTTTGGCTCCCTAAAGCAGCCCTGGTTTAAATAAAAACAAGAGTGATCTTGTACACAATGGACTATTTTGCAACTATAAAAAAAAGGGAATGAAGGTATTCTCTAGGTCCTAAAGCAGAAACCTCTCCAGAATGTATTGCCACATGAATAAAAGGCACAGAATAGGGTACATAGTATGCTACCTTTTAGAAAGGGCAGGGAGGAGAATAAGGAAGTCTATTCCTATTTGCTTAGATTTGTATATAAAAAATATATAAAGATATACATAAGCTGATCAGAGTGGTCACCTGTGAGAGAGGTTGAGAAGTGGGCTGAATGGGGATGGGTCAACAGCTTTTTTCCCGGGTATGTGGGGGCAACGGTCTTTTTGAGCCTTGTTACGTATTCAACACAAAAGCATTTTAAAGCCAGACGCTTTGGGGGTGAGGGTGGGCAAGGGGAGAGAGCAGGGGTGCACATTTATGAATCACTTCTGTAGACAAATGAATGGTGTGGCTTTTGAATATTTGCTGTAGGAGGGGTTGAGTTTTTACTTTCCAAATCATGCATGTAAACCAGATGCCAGCCCAGGCTACAATTAGCATTATCTTGAGGAGCTTTTGAGAAATACAGAGGCCTGGGCTTCATCTGGAGTCTGTTGAATCAGTCTTAATTGGTAGGGCTGTACTCTCCTTTGCTGTAAGCTCCCCAAGTGATCTGGTATGTAACCAAGAATGGCAACCCCTGATTTAAATCTCAGGGGCACTTGTTTCCAAGATCCCAATAGAGTTGGCAAATGTTCCAGAATAAACCATTTTCTTTAGTTTAATTATGTGTAACAACATTTGACAGGTTCTTAAGAAATCCATAAAATGGTTCAGCAGTATGATGCTGAGCACATTATCTAAAACCTACATTTTGCGTTTTAAAGGCAAGCCTACTTCGAAAATCCAAAAATCCAGAGCATACATGATTCAAACCATTGCACGTACTTTTAAAAAGCCAAAACATTAAATATTATTAGAAATATTTCTGATAGAAAGTGCAGAAAACAATTTAACTGGCACCCTATACCCACCACCCACTTTTGCTATAGTTTTGGGTTTGTTTACTTTAAGAAATAAAACACTACAGGGATCCCTGGGTGGCTCAGCGGTTGAGTTCCTGCCTTGGGCCCAGGGCGTGATCCTGGAGACCCAGGATCTAGTCCCACGTCGGGCTTCCTGCATGGAGCCTGCTTCTCCCTCTGCCTGTGTCTCTGCCTCTCTGTGTGTCTCTCATGAATAAATAAATAAAATCTAAAAAAAAAAAAGAAAAGAAAAAAGAAATAAAACCCTACAGAAACCCCGCATTTCTAGCTCTTCTACAGAGGAAACCATAATCCTGACGCTGATGTGTATGCTTCTTGTTCATGTGTTTAAACTTTTACTGCATCTATGTGTCTCCATAAGAATATATACTATCATTTGGTGTGTTTTTAAAGTGTACATAAATGCTATCATCCCAAACAAATCCTTTTGCAAATTGCTTTTTTAACTCAGTATTATATTTTCAGGGTTTATCCATGTTGATATATGTAGCTCCCTAGTTTACTTTAACCGCTATAAAATCTTCCATTGAATTATAGGGGAGGAAAAAATATTTTGCACTCTACCCTCCTGATTCTTGGCTGAGATCCCTTCATAACAACAGATTAACAGGGGGTAAAATACAAACAAATTTAATAACTTGTATACCTTCTGTATAAATGGGAGAAACCCAGGAAAACTGAGTGACCCTGAAACGGCCCAAGCCACCATCCCCTTAAATACTGTTACCAGCTAAATACAAAAGATGGGGCAAGATAGCAGGGTGCAATTATGGGAGGTTGGCAGGAAAAGCATAGTAAACAAGAGTGGGGTGGTTATGCAGATTTAATACCTTGCCTTTTCCATTGATAAGTTTCTGGGGACTTAGTCATCTCTTTCTGGTTTGTGGGGAAATTTCTCCTATGCATGTAGATCAATGTCTCCTATAAAAGGGTAAATGTCGGGCAGCCAGGGTGGCTCAGTGGTTTAGCGCCGCCTTTGGCCCGGGGCATGATCCTGGAGACCTGGATGAGTCCCACGTCTGGCTCCCTGCATGGGGCCTGCTTCTCCCTCTGCCTGTGTCTCTGCCTCTCTCTCTGTCTCTGTGTCTCTCATGAATAAATAAATAAAATCTTAAAAAAAACAAAAGGATAAATGTCTTCTCAGTTTTCAGAACTTCTCTGTCTGCTGTTTCTTAAAAATTGCCAGCTCGAGAAAATCCTTATGTCAAAGAGACATTTTTGCCTTGGCGAATTCTCCCCTTCAGAATCAGCATACTACAACTTACCCTTCATTCTTTTGTTGACAGATCATTGGCTTTTTAATTTTTCACCTTTATAAGTCTCACTGCACTGCTTGCAAAGCGTGTACTCAGGCATAGGAACTTAAGTAGAATTGCTGGGCTTTGGTGTTATGTCTTTATCTTTACTTTTGCTTAAATCGTGATTACACCTGTTTTTACCCTCAACTACAGAATGGAAGGGTTTCTTCCCACTTAAAGAAAAATTGTTCATGACCCTTGTTAAAGACGGTAAAGAAAACTTTATTTAAGAAGGAACTACTGCATTGGGATTTTGCGGTAGGGAGGTGAGATCAAGCTCAATTCCAGGTACCACAATGACAAGTGGAGATTTATAGGCAGCAAGTCAGGTTGGAGTCAGTGGACAGAAAATCACTGAGAAGAAAGATGAGGGCTAAGCGGGATTCTTGGGGGGGGGGGGGGGCTGGGTGCAGGCCACCCCACCAGGGACCATTTTGGGCATGAATTCAAAGCATCCCAAACCCAGCAAGTTCAGGAAAAGCTCTGTACCTCCCCCTCACCTGCCTGCTTATACTAGGAAGAGAGCTATTAACAGAGATTTCTCTGGACTCAAGAAACTTCACCGTATAGTAGGGGAAGAACCGTTGGGGTACCTGGCTGGCTCAGTTGATAGAACATGTGACTCTTGGTCTTGGGGTCATGAGTTCGGGCCCTGCATTGGGTGTAGAGCTCACACACACAAAAAAAGAGGCTGTCTTTTGTTTTCCAAACATCTTTCACCTTCCTGCAAATGGTCTTCTCCCTTTGTACCTTCAGACATCCACCTCCTCCCCAGCTCATAGAAGCATCATGTTGCCTATCTTTGCAGTCTCCATGTCTGCGTGGATTCCCTGTGTCTATGCTATTACATTTGATTTTCTCTTGTTAATCTGTCTCTTCTCGATTTGATTCTTAGTCCAAGTAAAAGGTCCCTGAAGAGTAGAAAAAATTCTCCCATGCCAACACTCACCAGATTCAGACTCACCAGGATTCTTGCTAGAGGCTGACCAGAGTGATCAGATACCAAGGGTGGGGGTTTTCATTAACCTGATGCAGTAGGATCCTTGCTAAAACTGGCCTAGGTGGACCAAGGGCAGTGCCCAAGGTCAGGGCCTAGTTAGACACAGAGGAGCTGACCCTCATTTGGTTAAGGAGAGAGTCTTTGTCAAACATCTTCAACACTTGAGGGCCAGGTGGTGGGAGTGAAGCTAGAGCAGGAGGCAGAAAGACTGGCAGGAGAGGGAAGAAACAAGAGGAGAGCATTTGGAAGGAGGGGGGTGTGCCTACCTGAACTGCATCTGCTAAGAGCAAGCAAGTTGGAGCCTGAAGAACATGGAGATGTTTGTGGAGACCCTATTGAGGAGGGGTGCTGGTGAGTGGTGGAGGTCCTAAGGAAGCAAAGAGGGCAAGTAAGGCACACCTTCAGCAGTATCTGGCTGTGCAGGGAAGGGGAGAGAGGATGCTAGCAAGATGGATGCATGGTTCAAGGATGGTTGTCATGCTAAAAATTCGAGCAGGGGAAAAAAATGGAAAGATGTGAGAAGACCAAAGGGATGGCTGAGGATCCTGGGAAGGTGGGAGAGGTGGGACCCAGAGAGAGTTAGAGGGACAGGCCTTTCTTAAGAGGAGGAACATCATGCCCATCGCACTAGGAGAGAAGAAGGATGAGCGGTGCAAACGCAGGACACCAGGTGGGTTTGGTGGCAGCAGGTTGAGGTTGTCCCCATTTGTTGACATTTATTTTTTTCTGGTAGAAGGTGACTCATCAGCTAACAGTAAGGGGTGGAGCTTGGCGGGGCTGGGGGGTGGGGCGGGTGTTGAGATCCCATAATTGGTTCAGAGAATGGGTAAGAGTCCAAATGGAGGTTGGTGACTATGAACTTGTAGTTAAATGAGGCCACATGCATGTCTGTGTCTCCTCACTGTGCCCTGGATGCGGTCACAGTGAGAGTTGTAATCAGAAGTGCCGTGAGACAGATTGGGGGAAAAGTGGGTGGCACAGAGGCCAGCGCGAGGAATTTGGGAGTGATGGAGGTGCCGGGTGGCCAGTGGTGGTGGTGGTGGTGGGCATACATGTCTGTCAAAACCCTTTAAACTGTATGCCACAAATAGTTTTATCTTATATATAAAAGTAAAATCGAACTAGATAGAAGGGGAAGATGGAATGCTGCTGTGGCAGATGAATCTAACTGTATTACACGTTGCAATACTGAGATTTATAATAAATATCTATTGAGTCTTCCTTCAGGGTTCCTGGCTCACAGCTCCCAATGCCTTGGGAGTTTCCTAGGCAGTTAAGAGCAAAGAGCATCTTTTGTTAAAATATTTGGTCTCTTGTTTGCAGTTCCTGAAATCCTCTGAGAGCCCCGAAGGTGAAATGGGTGCCTTGTTATTCATACCAGACCCCCTTCTATCTGCACCTGAATTTATATTAATGAGGTGACTTCGGGATTGCAGCTAAGGGTGTGGGGAATTCCGGGGCTGGGAACCAACCTCATGATTATGGGGTTGGGCCTTTCTGTTTGAGCCCCTAGCCTCCTGGGAGGGAAGAGGGAGCTGAAGGTTGAATTAGGCTCCAATAGCCAATGAATTACTCAATCTGGCCTACGTAATGAAGCCTAGAACCCACAAGGACAGGGTTCCCAGAGCTTCTTGGATGGTGAGCACAGGGAGGTGTTGGGAGAGGGGCCCCTGAGTAGAGAGCATGGAAGCTCCACACCTTCCCCCAACCTTGCCCTGTGCATCTCTTCACATGATGGTTCCTTAGTTCTATTCTTTAATAATAAACCAGTAATCCAGTAAGTAAAGTATTCCTCTCAGTTCTGTGAGCTGCTCTTGAAGACTAAACAAGACTGCCCCCACGGAGCAAGTGCTAGGAACCTGCAGTTGATAACCCGTGGGTCTGAAGCATGGGGGACAGCCTGGGCTTGCCACTGTTGTGTGAATGGGGGCCGGGGGCCCATCTTGTGGGACTGGGCCCCTTTGACCTTTGGGATCGATGCCATCTCTAGGCAGATAGAGTCAGAATTGAGTTGAATGGTAGGACAGGCGGCTGGTGTGGGGGAAAAACCCACGTTTGACTTGGTCCCAGAATTATTACCAGAGAATCACATCACCACACAAAGGGGGTGGGGAAGGGAAAGAAGAAGTTGCAGAAACCGTGTTCTGATTGAGTACCTTTAAGGCCAAAGATGAAAAGAACCGTAACCAAGCACCACACTAGAAGGGATACACTGGTTTCTCACAGTGGTATGGGTTAGCAATTCTGGAACTATCAATGTGCACTAGGTTCGAACAAGTGAGTCCTAGATCATGAGAGCCAGGTTTCTCACTGTCAGAAAGAAGTTACCAGTAAGAAAAGAAGACTGGACGATCAGAACTCTGGGGTGCCAGAATGGAGTCATAGGGAAAAATATACAGCTTCATGCCCACATGTAGGAAGGACAACCGGGGGTTGGAGCACATTTAGTGGGAACCCCTGAATATAGGCATTTAAGGTGAAGCCCTCCATGTTCCGTCAAAACATTTCCTTTGGAAAAGTCTAAGAAGAACTTCGCAGGTTAGCAAACTTCTTGTCTTCTTTTTACCTTCCAAACATTGTAAGAGCCTGTAGGCTTGAACCACTCTAAAAATGTTTGGAATGATATTTCGTTATGCTGGAACGTAATGGAGAAGGGTTATGACTACGTAACAGCTAAACTTAATGGGTTTAGCAAAACTACCAGAACATTTCAGCAGTCAGGGGGTCCTTCACCCCTTTTTTATGCCATGGATGACAAGTATACAGCAGTATGGTGAACTTTAGCAGACCCTTTCTCAAAATGTTTTAAAATACACAAAATATGCAAGATGACAGAGGAAACCAGTGATGATAAAAGTCATAAGAATAATTTTAATTGTGATAATGGTAATATATGTTGCTTAAATAAGATCTACGGTTTTGAAGTAGTGCTGAACATCAAGATGCTTGCTGTTATTTGATATAAAAATACCTAATTTCTTTCCGTGGCAGTCACAGATAACTTTAACTTGTTTGCCTACATTTCATAATTGGAGGAAATGCTTTATTTCAGTTAGAGGTTAGTGAAACAAAGATGTAGTTGCCCCCACCTGAGTTCATGGACTTTATTGCTCTGCCCACAGGAGTCTGCAGACCCCAGGTCTGATCACCACTACTTCTGAGGGCAGCAGAGCTCTGATCCGTTGAGTAGAAAACAGATCAGACTCAGGCTACGGAAAGCATTTGGCAAGGCATAAATAACTATTATTCCACGCAAGTAGTGACTGCTGCTCTATACAAAAAAATGTGATGATGTGGTGCAATGGGTTATAACTGTGGAAAATCATTTTGATGGAGCGGACACCAAAGCTGCAGAGGCTGAGGTCAACACCAAAGGGCAGGGGACAGTTGAAAAGCATCATCGAAACCTCGGGCCTCACGTTTAAAGGCAAGGCAGGGAAATGTTTTCTTTATTAAAGATTGTCCTATTAAAAGGACCATGTTTTTCTGCCCAAAAAGATCGGTAATAACAGTGCTTTGGTTAAAAAGGGATTCCATCCACTTAGCATGTACCCACTGTGTTTTATGATGGCATCTTGAGTAAGCTCACCCTACCTTTGTATGCAGCTACTTCCTTTGTAAAGCACATTTGTCCCTGTGGTCTTGTGAATCCAAAATAATGGTTATGTGTCGGGGCACCAGCATGGCTAAGTTGGTCAAGCATCAGACTCTTGATTTCAGCTCCGGACATGAGCTAGGGGTTGTGAGATTGAGTCCTGAGTCGAGCTCTGCGCTCAATTTGGAGTCTGCTTAGGATTTTCCCTCTACCTCTCCCTCCCTCTGCCTCTCTCTCTCTCTCTCTCTAAATGAATAGATGAGATTTTTAAATAACGAAATAAAATAATTGTTATGTGTTGAACAGCCATACACTTTGTCAGTAGCAATTTTGAGACTAAGTGGATCACAATTGTGTCAAGCAGGAAAAAAATGGGTATTATTGTAATACCTGCTGGCTCCTTAAGTCTCTCAGTGGTGGGCTTTCTGTTAACCTCCAGCACAAAGGTGATACATTGACTCAGAGGCACAAAGAACTCTGTAGGGGGGTCTAGTGAAGTAAATAATCTCCCCTAGAAAGAGGAATCCTGGGCCATGTGTTAGAGTTTTAAAATAACAACAGGCTGGTTTCCTGATCATTTTGTGGAGAAGATTAGTTGGCTCATTCTCTCATTTAATTCCTAAGTCTGTTGAGGGGTCCCGTGCAGGACTCCCCCCACCAACCACTGAGCAGAACGCATGCCACATGTCCCTCTCTTCCTTCTCCATCATCCCATCCTTTCTCCCAGGCCCTGCGGGTCCTTGGTGCTTGCTGCTAATGATCACTCTGTCCTTGCGTTTCTTGGCACCATGGCTCCCTCTTGAAGTCCTTGTGCATCTCCATTTCTTGCCTCCTTTCTTCTTGTCCTCAGTTCTTCCATCTGTTTCATCAGGGAGAAGACATTATTACCTCATGTGCATGCCCTCACCCCTTCCTTCGTTCTAGTCTAAAGTCCTTCCTGTCCCCGTGAGGTCTTTCAACAAGGAAAGAATGTTCCATGCAACTTTGCCCTAAACTATCTGCCTCCTACGAATAAAAACAAAACAGAGTTAATTACAAAATTGAGAGATAGGTATCTTTCTTCTAACTGGCCAATGTTTGTCTCCCCACCTCCCCACATCCCCACCCCAACCTAGAGCAGAGTACATCTACTCCTGGGGACATTAACTACAAAGATTGACCCAAATTTGGGAAAGATTTAACAGATTAATTCATGGTTGGTTTGTTCTCTTTTCATCAATAAGCTTTTCCATGTGTAATCAAAACTATTGAGAAAAAATATATTGCAATATATTACTACTTTTTTTTTTAACACCACACACACTTTAAAAAAAAAAAGATTTTTATTTATTTGACAGAGAGAGCACGCAAGCAGGGGAAGGGGCAGAGGGCGAAGCAGACTCCCCGCTTGAGCAGGGAGCCTGATGCTGCTCATCCCAGGATGCCTCCCAGGACACTGGTATCTTGACCTGAGCTGAAGGCAGATGTTTAACCAACTGAGCCACCCAGGCGCCCCCACCACGTATGCTTTTTAATCCTGCAGAACTTGACTTTGTTTTTTGCCTATTCTGTGAACCTTACAATGTTCCCCTTAGTACCCTGTGCTCTCAGACAATTGTCAGATGCTCAGAACATTCGTTTTGAATCTTGCTGAATAAAAGGAAAACACTACTTCTTTTTTTCAAACAGCTTTGTTGAAGTATAACTTACCATAAAACTCACTCTTTTAAAGTGTATAGCGCAATGAATTTCAGGAAATTTACAGAGTTGTAGGATCATCACCACAATCCAATTGAGAACATTTCCATCACCCCCACCCTCAGGCAACCACTACACTAGCTTCTGACTCTGGATTTGCCTCTTCTGGAGATTTCATATGGATAGAATCCTATAATATGTGATCTTTTGTAGCTGGCTTTTTTCACTTAGCATGTTTGTAGGTGCACTAAAAGACTAATAACTTACTTGTTTCCCCTGTAATAAAATTCTACAAAATGAAATTGGAAAGCTATAGCAAGCATTTCAAATTGGAAGGTTTCTTTTCAACAGACTTGGAGCAAATCCATTGTTTGAGTAGAAATTGGCACATTTGAAGGATCTGGGACACTGCATCAGGGAGACACACTAATGACCAGAAAAGGCAGCCTTGTGGTTTAACTGTCACTACTGCTGGGACTTGCTCAGTTAGGACCACCACCAGTGTCCTTTGGGGTCGGAGTAGAGATAGCCATTACTGCTTATTGAGCTCCTACTTTATGGCAGATGGCATGCTAAACCCTTCATGTGGGTTATGATGTTAATCCTTAGAAAACTCGAGATTATTATCTGCATGTTTCAGAGAAAGAAACAGATCAAGAGATTTTAACTGTTAAGTTTGAAATCACTTGTCCAAGATCACGTGGCTTATAAATCCCAGATGCCAGATTTGAAACCAGTTCTTTCAGACTGCAGAGTCTGTTTTCTTAACCCTGATGCTGCACCGTGTCTGACTAAGGAGAAGCTAAAAAACAGGATTAGCCAGGAGAACCAAAAGAGAACTGCTACCTACGGCCGCCAGGGCAGGGCAGGAGAGGGGCCTTGTTGTCCCCGCGCCCTCACCTATTCCCACCCTCCTCAAGAATGCTCTTTGCAGTGGTCACCCAGTAGTGTTATTTATATTCAGGTTTCCCCTTCGAAGAAGTCCATGAAATGTGACATTTTAAGAATGAATTTTGGGGAACCTGGGTGACACAGTGGTGGAATGTGTCTGACTTGGTTTCGGCTCAGGTCATGGTCTCAGGGTCATGGGATCGAGCCCCAGGTTGGGCTCTGTGCTCAGCACAGAGTCTGCTTGAGATTTTTCTCTCACTCTACTCCCCCCCCCAAAAAATAGATAAATCTTAAAAAAAGAAAGAATGAATTCCATCTAGAATGTCCATCTAGAAGTGTTTTCTTGAAGGTAAAAGCTAATCATCTGGGAAAGTTTCGTTTAATTAGAAGAGCTCCATTTCCTGGTATGACAATGAATTCAGCTACAGCGACCGGGTGGTGGACCTCATGGTCCACATGGCCTCCAAGGAGTAAGAGCCTCCTGGAGCACCAGCCCCAGCAAGAACAAGAGGAAGAGAGAGGCCCTCAGCTGCTGGGGAGTCCCTGCCCCAACTTAATCCCCCAACACACTGAGAATCTCCTGACCTCCAATTTACATCCTAGACCCTGAGGAAGGGGAGGGGCTTGGGGAGCCCTACCTTGTCATGTACCATCAATAAAGTATACTGTACCCAGCCAAAAAAAAAAAAAAAATTAGAAGAGCTCACTGCTTGGATAAAGGACATAAAGTTAAACAAGTTTGTGTTTTTGTTCACAAGACAGTGAATTTTCAAACATGCCAGTCTCCTGCTCCTCTTTTTTGGTGACACAAGAGGCAAGAAAGGGGTTAAAAAGTTATTCCCAAAGAAACCGATGTTGAGATACTTCTCTTTATCTTTTGTGTGTCTGTGTGTGTTTCCCCTCTTCAATGGGACTGTTCCTACAGCTCAGACGAAGCTTCCCAACCTGCCTGTCTTCTTGGAAGACTCCTCCCCGTGTCCTAAAGTCTTCCCAGTCAGAAGCTGCCCTTGGTCTAACAAATGCCGCGCTGCCCGGTGCCCCCCTGCAGATGTTTACAGATGAGGAGATGATGATAAAGAACACCGGTGAGTAGACTGGCTCAGTGTCACATCCAGATCCCTCTGATTACCAGCTGGATCTACAGTGTGAAGTTCCATGACATGTTTGGGGGGTATGTCCATCTCAGTTTGTGAATAGAATTTTTTTTTTACACTAATTTAAAACTTTTTTTTTTTTGAAAAAAAAGTAAAGCCTGTCATATTAAGAGAATAAAGACAGATCAGTATTTTTTCCCCCCTACAGTTAAAAAATTTGCCCAAGAACGGGTTGCTCCTCTGGTGTCAACGATGGATGAAAATTCAAAAATGGATCCATCAATAATAGAAGGATTATTTCAACAAGGGGTATATACTTTACAATTCTTCTCATTCTTTCATAAATACTGTCCAGTGTTAAAATGTATGCATGCTTTTAAATTCAGGAACTGTAATGATGGCTTAATGAACTCTTCATTTCCTAGTCAAAATTAGCTGTGTTCTCTTGTAAAGATTTTTATTTTGTATTTTTACCTGGGGGAGAGAGCATGAGCAGGGAGGAGGGAGGAGAAGAGGGAGAAGCAGACTCCCTGCTGAGCATGGAACCAGATGTGGGGCTTGATCCCCAGAAACCCAGGATCATGAGCTGAGCCTGAGCCAGATGTTTAACCAGCTGAGCCACCCAGGAACCCCTCTGTTTTCTCTTCTAGACTGAGATCCTAGTCACAGATTTCCTTTAAATTGATTGGGCATTTTAAGTTAAAAAATATGCTGCTTTTTAAGAAAAGGGCTCAGAAGCAAGAGAATGATTTCTTTAGATCTGTGGTCCTCAACTGGAGGCTGTTTTGTCCCCCAAGAGACATTTGGCAGTCTCTGAAGACATTTTTGGTTGTCACAACCATGGGTGACCCTGGCATCTAGGGGAATAGAGGTCAGGGATGCTGCTAAACAGCCTACAGTGTACAGGACTGGCACCAACAAAGAATGATCCCGCTCAGCACCACCAGGATTAAGAAGCGTACTTCAGTTAGTGAAACCTCAGAGCAGACCATGCTTTCTACCTGAGTCCCTCTGCACGTGGCAAACTTAGAAGCTGAGGCGACATCTGAACTCCACACTAACCAGGGAAACCGATTTGCAACTTCCTAAGTCACATAGCCCTTTGATAGGAGCCCAGTATACAAAATAGACAAAAGTAGAACTGTTCCAGCTCTACGTTGTCAGCATGGGGGCTCCAAGGAGAACATTTTCAAAATCACTGCACTTACTCATCATCTCTCCCTCTCCATAGGTGTGAAGTGATGTTTTCTTTTTATTTTGAATACTAGGGATATTCCAGAACTAGTAGCTCCTATTCAGAGCCATTGGCTAAAATCTTTTCTGTTACCGTGCTGGAAAAATTGCCTTTTCCACTGAACCTAAATAGTCTTTACTTCTTCCCCTTGTAAAGAGACCAGCTTTTTTTTTTTTTTTTTTTTAAATACCATACCTACTAGTGATTTTTCCACTTTTTTCTTTTTTTTTAAAGCGATGAACTGCTTAGGAACATAGAATCTTCTGTGAAGCCCCCCGTGGGTCAGAGGGCATCTGGGAGTCCCATTTTCCAGGCAGGCTTCATCTGCATTGTTGGCAAAGTCCCTGGGCTGCTCTGAGAAGTCTTGGGCTTCCAGGCTGGGAGCAGCACTCCCCTGATGGGGTGGTTCTTGCAGGCAGGGTTGTCTGAAGCCCCACCACCTGGCCCTTGCTTAGGAGGCCTAGCACCACCTGGAGCATCTGTTTGGTTGCACATCCTACACCAGCTATTCTGAGGCTCCTCTTGTCCCTCTTCTGCGGTCACCTGCCATAGCAATAGCTGACAAAAATGGTACTTCCCACGCAGAAAAAAATCGGTGACTTTTTGGGAGAAGCAGTTGTCTCTGACAACTGTTCAAGATACTGTATCAGTTATCACGCCCTCTTCAGACTTAAGCCACGCCCGAATCCTTCAGTTTTTCCTGGTGGGACAGCATCTCTGGATCTCACCTAAGTCTTCCCCCAACTTTGTGGTTCTACCTGCATATCCACTAAGCTTCCCATCAGCTGAAACCTAACAGCTGAAACCCAGACCATAGCACACTGCAATTCCAGAAGTGTCTGGGCAGAAGAGAGAGGAGCATTATCCTTTTACCTGTTAGCAGCTTTGGGTCTTGAATTACAGGTACACACATTCTCTGTCTGAGATGAGGACCCTTAAAAATGGAGAACTATGGGAGTTTCATGTTCTCAACTTAGGAGAATTGGCTGAACAGTGAGACAGTCATGGGAGAGCTTGGCCAGCATCTGGTCGTGTTTACCAGGCACCTCTGCCTTGTCTGTGGTGGTTCCAGGAAACACCACCAGATGTCTGCCAACCACGGGGACTTGTTAGAATGCCCCAGAAGGAATGGTCCTTCAGTTATTATCTTGGCTGAATGAGTCCAGGCGAGGAGCCTGCCTAGAAGAGATTGTGCCCCACTGCCTTCCTCCTTTTCCTCACCATTTGAGACACTTTCTCATGATTCCATTCCATCCTCCTGCAAAGCATTTTACTGATTTCTGTGTTTTTAGATTCCATGAGGAAACAAATGACAGTTCTTGCCTGCAACTACTTCCTTCTCAAATATATAGAGTGTCTGCTATTGTTTTTCCTACTTAGAGGATCGTACAATAACCATACCGAGTTAAAATGAAATATACGTACACAGTTTTAAAATCAGTAATTTATATGGTTAAGATTTAATTTTGAAGTTGTTCTTGCAAGAAATTTTCCCACATAGAAATGAGCCTTCTTAATCTATGTTTCCTTGTTTTTCCTTTTAGTTGATGGGTATTGAAATTGAAACAAAATACGGAGGAACAGGAGCTTCCTTTTTTTCCTCTATCCTCGTGATAGAGGAATTAGCCAAAGTCGATGCATCTGTCGCGTTGGTTTGTGACATCCAGAACACAGTGATTAACAATCTGATGAGAAAATATGGAACAGAAGAACAAAAGGCTACGTATTTGACCAAGCTCACAACAGAAAAAGTGGGTTGATAGGAGTTGTTGAAATAGATCTGATCTCTTCTGAACTTACGACATCATTTCTGCTTGGAAATTCAAAGAATAATCATCAGACACAAAAATCCTTTTTTTGGCCCCAATTATATTAATACTTTTGTTGCTGGTTTCATTTATAGTGAGATGTCTAGAAAACTGCAATTATTAGAATTAATTTAAAGTTAACATTGACTATGTGTGCTTAAGTCTTTAAATCTGTCTTAGACAAGTAGTAGGGTATATTTTAGAAAATAATGCTTTGGAAAGACCGTTACTATTTGGTAAGTACAGGGTTTTAAAAGTGACTAAAGCCTTAAGCGACATGTTTACTTTACCATAAATCTTTGCTACAGAGACTACAAATGCCGTTATTAACTTGGAATTTTTTTGTTTGCACGTGTAGGTAGGAAGTATCTGCCTTTCAGAAGCTGGAGCAGGTAGTGATTTATTTGCTTTGAAGACCAGAGCTGATAAAAAGGGAAATTATTATGTCATCAATGGGTCGAAGATGTGGATCAGCAATGCGGAGTATGCAGGACTCTTCCTGGTGATGGTGAACGTCAACCCTGACCTTGTAAGTCTGAAAGCAGAATTTCTTCCTTACCCCCTTCACCTTTTCTCTTCATATCTCTTTCATGTTTACATTTCCTTTTTATTTTTTTATTTTTTATTATTTTGTAAAAATATTTATTTATTTATGATAGACATAGAATGAGAGAGAGAGAGAGAGAGAGAGAGAGGCAGAGACACAGGAAGAGGGAGAAGCAGGCTCCATGCTGGGAGCCCGACACAGGACTCGATCCCCGGACCCCAGGATTGTGCCCTGGGCCAAAGGCAGGCACCAAACCGCTGAGCCACCCAGGGATCCCCTCCTTTTTATTTTTTAAAAAATTTATTTATTTGAGAGAGAGAGAGAGAGAGACAGCATGAGTGGAATGAGGGACAGAGGGAGAAGCAGACTCCCAGCCAAGCAAGGAGCCCAACTCAGCCCAATCCCAGGACTCCTGGATCATGACCTGAGCCCAAGGCAGACGCTTAACTGACTGAGCCACTCATGCACTCCTGCATTTCCTTTGTAGATGAAGCTTTGTCTTAAATTCCTTATTCTCCTCAATACTGAAATGTTAGATGATTGACATCTTTTCAATGTCTTATTTACTCATCTCCTCAAATATATGCAGTTGATGTGATTAGTAATTATTTGGAGGTTCATGTATTGCCATTATTAATTATATAGGAAGTTGATCTTTCATTTTGTAGGATTTCACATTCTCTATTTAGGAATGAATTTAAGTACCTACATAGTGCATTCATTTTTAAGAAATTTTTTGTTTAGTTGGAAAATAGATACATGGCAAAAAGGTAAATATGTTTTCTCTTTTGTCTTTTCTCTGACATACACTGAATTAAATTTTGAAACTTTTTATTGAACAAAATTAAATTTAAAACATGGAAGGCTCATGATCACAGAATAATACTTTAGGGTATCTTAATAATTTTAATAGTCATAATGGTTTCTGAACAAGTAATAGAAATTACAGACTTCTTAATTGTGAATCTAATGTTTTCCAATTATTTCTTGTTTCCTAATGCACACATGGCAGTTCTGAGCCAACTAATATTAATACTAAAGTTCAGTTTTAGTGTTCTGTAACTTTCAACTCTTGGAAACAAGGGATCTTACCAGTTCAAATGTGGTAATAGCATTTTTTTCTTAGCATTTCGAATCCTCTTTTTAGGGGTATAAAGGCCTTACCTGCTTCGTGGTCGATCGTGACACTGAAGGCCTTCACATAGGGAAATCAGAAAAAAAAATGGGAATCCGAGCCTCTTCCACCTGTGCATTAACATTTGAAAACGTCAAGGTGGGTATCTTAGGATTTCCAGCAGAAGACTGGCATGAAATAAGCTTTACACAAGAAAAGTGTCACAACACTGAGATGGGCACTTGACGGGATGAGCACTGGGTGTTATTCTATATGTTGGCAGATTGAATACCAATAAAAAATAAATTTATAAAAAAAAAGTGTCACAATATTGAGCATGCAGAGGAGAATATTTTGTAAAATGTTGATGGTGTTCTCGAGTAAGATCTTGACTAAATGTACTTTTCACAAGTGTTTAGGCAGAGTGGAAACCTTGCTGCCCAGCAGGTGACCTCAGAGCCAATGCTGAGAATTAATCCCATTTATACTTTTAAATTTACATACTTAGGAACCATTTATACTTTATTGATACTGACTTCGGAGATGGACATGCGTTGTGGACATACCAAAGGCCACAAGGTGGGGATGTTGCCCAGTGAGCCTGAGAAACCATCAGGCAGTGCCCCACAGTTTAGAGTGGAATCTGTTAAAAGTGAGGAAGAGAAGATGAAATCAGAGAGGGAGGCAAGCCGTAAGAGGCTCTTAATTCTAGGAAACCAACAGGATTGCTGGAGGGGAAGTGGAGTGACAGGCATTAAGGAGGGCATGTGATATGATGAGCCCTGGGTGTTACATGCAACTGATGAATCACTGAACCCTACCTTTGAAAATAAATGCAATATAAGCTAATTAGATTGAATTTAAAACCAAAAAAAAAAAAAAAAAAAAAAACATGAGGAAGAGAAGACAGCCAGAATGTTTTAGAACTTGACACAGATGGAACAGGTTGTGACAGGTTTCTTACCACTCATATTACAACTTGATCTTTTAGTTCATGGGTTCGTGAGTGACACATGTGTGTGCCCATGGGGGACTTTGCAGGTAGATATTCAAGCCTCACTAATGCCCCCAGCCCTTTCTTTCTCTGGTCTGCCCACTCCCTCTCCTAAGGTTATAAGGCTAAATGTATTATTTTATTGTTGCTAGTCGAGATTATTTTAACTACAAATAAATGTTTTAATCTGTTTCTTCTCTCCTTCCGCCCCTCCCTTGTATGCTCATGCGTGTATGTGCACATACCTCTGTTGATATTTATGTCTTCATAAATAATAGTCTCAACAGAAGAAAGGTTTGACGCCCTTGATTTACCCAAGTACTTACATGTTTCATGTAACTCCTAGTATGTTCTATCTCATACTAGAACATATAGGCAAGAATTGGGGAAAATTGTTATTCACTTGTTATCAATATGAGATTCCCTTTTTATAGATTCATTCATTCATTCCACACATGGCTGTGCTGGGTGCTAGTGGAAGCCATAGCAAGCAGCACTGCCGTGAGTCCTGTCCTATCCCAGAGCTGTGAGGGAAGCCGTGGAGAGGGAGACGGAGGCGAGGAGTCACCTTGGAGTTTACTAAGTCCTGGGCTAGAGTCCTGTCACACAAATTGGAAATGTTGTATATATAAAACTATATAATCAAAATGAATTGTATAAAATTAAAAGTAGAAATCACTGCACGTTTTTCCTTTCAGGTTCCAGAAAGCAATATCCTGGGACAAATTGGACACGGCTATAAGCATGCCATAGGGATTCTTAATGAAGGCAGAATAGGAATTGCTGCACAGGTTGGTCACATTGTAGCCATTTTGCTTGACTCTTTTCACATTGTGGGTTGATTAAAATGTAGAAAGAAAAAGAAAAAATACATAAAAGTGATGAGTATTGGAAGCTTGTGAACACAAGATGGCGCCCTTCCCTTCCGTGCAGTGAAAGAATGGCTTCTCATTTCTTTCAGATCCCACTTTAGTCAATTATGTAATGCCCCCGAGAACCAAACAATGGCTTAGTGGTGACGCTTTTTTCTGCTTTGAGAACGTTAAGTATTATCCAATACCTAGATCGATAACTTCTCAAATATATTGTAAATTAAATATGACTTTTAAAAAAAATCACCTTTTCAATTTTTGAAGTTCGTTCTAGAAGAAATTTTTTTCAATTAAGAATACCTAATATCCCATATAGTAAGGGCCTGTAATCTGTAAAGAATGAAAGATTTGTTGCTTAGTGTTTTGCATGTGAAAATCAGGCAATTGTATGTGTGTGGTGCTTGAAATAAAATAGCCACAATTAAGTGGATACATATGATGAGAACTATTCCATTTTTTTAAACCAAATTTGCCCTTTTTAATGCACATTACATTTTCCTGTGAAGTGAAATCAGTTGTTTTCTTGATTAACAAAATGAATAGCATCTTTGGTTTTCTTATCAATGTCATTTTGGGGTCGCCTGGCTGGCTCAGTATATGAGGCATATGATTCTTGATCTTGGAGTTATGAATTTGAGCCCCATGTTGAGTGTAGAGATTACTTAAACATAAAATCTTTCTTTTTAAATGTCATTTTGAATATATTTGTTTATTTTTAATCAATGAATATCCCAAATTAAAAAACTTGCAGCGTTTAGATTTTGAAGATGTTACACATATTAGCTATTGGAATAGTTAAATGTTTACTATACTATTCCTCTAGATTTAAAAAAAAAAATTTTTTTTGCTGCTGTTAATTTGCTAACAATATTCTTAGATGAAGACTTAACCCATATTTCTCACAAAGTGAGATAATGAGAGAAATGGCCTATCTGTTCTTTTTAATGTTTTTCTGTGATGCAACTTCATCAGCTGTGGCATTAAAAACCATAATACTGGCTCTCCTTGTTCTCAGACGTATAAATAATATAGATGTTCTAGCAGTAAAATACACAGCCTGGGCTTTTGTCTTAATTACTCCAGGTTATCTTATAACCTAATTAAAAGTTAAGGTCAGGGAGTTATTTCTTGGTTAACATTGTGGATGCCTTGTAGAGAAAGAGTCACATAGAACAGCAAACTGAAGGCATCTATCCTCAAAACTGCAGCCGAAGACCATTTAGCTTTTCAGTATTGATAGTGAAAACATTTTACAGAGATGAAAAAGCCTGTTGTGGTTGACAGCTGGTCATATTAATTTTCACGTCAACGTAGGATATTATCAGCTATAAACTTTAGTCATAAGAGTTTGGTGACATCATCTTATCTCAGCCAAAAGTGCAGGGGGTTGCTCCCCCCTGTTTGGGGGTCTTTGGGGGTGGTGTCCTTTAACTTTTAGCACAAAATTCTGTTCTCCAGAAAATTCAAAATAAAAGGCTAAAGGAAAATGTGAATGAACACTAATGAAATATTGATACTTTCGTGGGCATTTCCCCCAAAGCTTTCATTATTGATTTCGTTTTCCTTTTTGTAAAACCCACATAGTTTGACATAATGAGATCCTGACTTAATGGCCACCTAGTGTTGGAATTTAGAAACCGTTTCCAAGCTTGAATCCTTCAAGCTGATTCAAATAGGTGGTTAGCAATGAGACAGCTCGGCTGAGATTGCCACCATGGCCTGACTGTTCCAATGCATAAATCTGTGATTTTACCACATGCTCTCACTGTAGCCCTGCAGGAAACCGTGAAGATTTGAAAACGCTAAGGTCCAGGCCACCCGCGCCCTCCACTCTTTAGACCTCACATCGTGTTTTTTTTTTTTTTTTAAATCAAGTTCCCACAGATGGTCCTAATGTGCAGCCAGGGTTGAGAAACACTGCTCTTTTATGTTCAATGCCCTTTCCCCTGAAGCTCTTATTAATCCTGATAATATGCAAAATGGACAAGAAGATAGAAGGTTATCAAGTGACCTTCCATGCTAGCCTTCTAGAAGGACTAGAGGGAGCTTCTCTACAGTCTTTGAGGCTAGTTGAGAGCAACATTGCCATGGCTCGCTCTGTGCCTAGAGACTCAGAGCTTAAACGAGAAGCTTCCTTAGAAGTAACCTGGTTGTATGAGCATAGCCAGGCCAGAGGATTTACCTCTGCTAGAATTAAATACATTCCTATTTATACGAAATAGCTCAAATCTTCTCCCAGTCACTGGAAGTTAAGTTCTACAGATGCAGTGGGCGAAGGTACCCCTTTTATGCCTCCAGTTCTGCCCCTAACCCCAGCTCTTCAATATGCCTGCCTATAAAAGGAATTTATACCCTGAATAATTAAAAATGTAAACTTATAACAAAATAAGAAATTGTCCTTTTTTTTTTTTTTTAACAGATGCTGGGACTGGCTCAAGGGTGCTTTGACTATACTGTTCCATATATGAAAGAAAGGATGCAATTTGGCAAAAGGATATTTGATTTTCAGGTATATCATTATTAGCTTCTTTGTACCGAACTGTACTCTCATGGCTTTCTGTTAATGAAGAGCTGTGTCATAAAGCTGTGGAGGGGGCCTCCTCAGGGGGATTTTAATGGGAGAGGTAGAAAGGAGGAAGGAGTAGGTCTCCGGGCACATACCTGTGAATGCCTTGACCTTCTCCAAGGACAGAAAGCAGTCCTTGAGGGCCACCTGTAGCATGACTCCAGATTTCCTGGTGAGCATTTCAGAGTTGTCTTTGCCCTGTTTCCTAAGGTCTGGGGCATGGGGTCTGCAGTCAGGCTTCCAGGGCTCAAATCCCAGCTCCCTGTCTTAGCAGCTGTCAGCCATGGGCAAGTTACCCGCCGCCCCCCAAGCCCTAACTGCTATATCTCTAAACTAAAGATAATATGAGGGTGACTTTGCATCGGGTAGACGTGTAGAGTATTTACCACGTTGCCTGAGTGTAATGAGTGCTTGGTAAATGCTGACATTTATCCAGAGTCCCCTGTGCAGGCCAGAGCCACACAGTAATCCTCCAAAGACTACACTTTGATACTTCTTGCCTGTAGAAGGTATAGTTCACCGCAGTGAGTACAAGTGAGGTCTTCTCAGCCAAGCGCTGAGAAAGATACTGGCCTGGTCTAAGGATGTGTCTTTTCCAGCTCCCCAGATAAGGGGACCGTTGGTGGCAATGGCATCTTCAGTCCATGTTGAGGCCTCACCAGGTTAGGGAAGGCCCAGAGTGGCAGCTTACCAGATTTACTCAAGCACTTTACCTAAAAAATCCAGAGTAATTACTTTACATGTTGGCAAAACCTCCCTGTAAGCAGCTCTAGGCTCCAAGAACAGTTTCTCGTTACATCGCCAGCTCTGTTGTGCTGCATTGTCTTCAGGTGCTATAATAAGGACTTGGCCTCACACAGGCACACACAGATTGCATGTGCATAGATATTTCAAGGCATAGCAAGTTCTGGCCTGGGTGCACCCAGTTCAGTGCAATGAATGTGTGCAATCAGTTTAAAGCCTGGAAAGAACAAGCATGTCAGGCCTGGCCAGGGCCTCCCTCAGCCCGTGCTGTCAGGGCATCTTACACGTGGGAGACAGAAGTTCCTAGAGACTGAGTTCCCAAAGACATGCAGGGAGTCATGTGTCAAATGATAGGTGTTTTATCTTGGCTTCAGGTCTGGTTTTCATTTCATTATACTAGAGTACTTTCTTCCTTTTCTAAAGACTTTTTTATTGATTTTGAGAGCCTGAACAGGGGAGACGGGTGGAGGCAGAGGGAGAAGCAGACTCCCTGCTGAGCAGGGAGCCCCATGTGGGATTGATCCCAGGACCCAGTTTAGTAAACGCTAAACTGACCGAGCTGCCCAGACGCCCCCACTAGAGTACTTACTCAGAGCCACATAGATTATAAGGAAAGGGACAGAATATGAAGACGGTTTGTGGGAGATCTCCTTTGTACATAGGAAACAGCATTTCTGTGTCTGTGGAGTTGGTGAGGGAGGGATACGGGATCAGGTGAACTAATAGGTATAATCCCGACTCTTTTAAAGATGCCTGATGTGAGTAATTAAAAGAAAACTGTTAGAAATTTTATCTTAAAAAGCAGTGTTATTCATTTTATATAACATATATCTGAAGCTTTTATTAGTTTTCCCTAACTGCTTTCATCTCATTAGAATGATTTGGTTTTTGTTTTGCATATACTCATTCATGTCTTTCTCTAGACTACAAGTTCCTTGGGCAGAGATCAGGCCTCTTCATCTTTATTTCTCTCAGTCATTTATTTAGCATAGATTCATTGAGAATGTTCTCTATGCCAGGCCCTGTGTTCATAATGTAGTCAGGGAACCAGGATCCAGCAGTGCTTAGTTCTCTTAGAGCAAGAGACATGCCAGAGTCACTTTTATGCCTCTCATGGTACCTGTTTTATGCCTACTCCATGTCATTGGAGTAGACAACCTGGATGGCGATTGTTGGTTTATTTGAACTGAATGTACTTTTCAAAAATAATTAGAATCTCTGCATTCTGCATACACAATTCTAAAACTGATATTGGCATCAAAATAGGCAGATCGACTGATCTGAGTGGACAGAGCCACCAGGCATGGGAAACCCATCCATTTGTAATAAATGTATCTCTGCCCATATTTCCAGAAAATTGTTTACAATTCTAAACTGCTAATGTTGGGATCCCTGGGTGGCTCAGCAGTTTAGCATTTGCTTTTGGCCCAGGTTGTGATCCTGGAGTCCCGGAATCGGGTCCCATGTCAGGCTCCCTGCATGGAGCCTGCTTCTGTCTCTGCCTCTCTCTCTCTCTCTCTCTCTCTCTCTCTCTCTCTCTCTCTCTGTGTCTGTCTCTCATGAAAGAATAAATAAATTAAATATTTTTTTAAAAAAAAGTAAATAAACTAATATTCATACCCTCACTCGCCAGCTCACTTCTTTATTTGATTAACATTTGGTGTGTGGTCCGTTACCCTCTAAAATTTCAGAGTAGTAGTAATTTTTTTCAGGGTGTTTTGTTTTTTTTTGTTTGTTTGTTTGTTTTTGTTTGTTTTTTTTTTAAATTATTCTTCTGTTTCTGTAACCCTGACTGGTATCTGCTCCGGGATATTGCAGCAGCGTTGCTTCAGTGAAGTTACTTAAAGATAATTGGAGCTTCATATATTCCTTCACTACTTTGTAGCTAACAACATCTCCTTGATGCCCTGAGGCTGTATGCAGAATCAAAACTTTGTGAATTCAAGTGAATAAAAAATATATTCATACTTTTGCTTTGCCAACACTTAGTTTTACCTTAATTTTGATCATAAAACAGGTTTAAATTAATTATTAAATACTACAAATTTTTAAACCTAATTTTGTGATTATTTTTTTAGATCTTGCCAATTACAAAGAATTACATGAACTTTGAGTTTTCAAAAATTTAATTTTGGATTGCAGATTTTCAAGTATTTCTACAAAACGAATGTAAATTCCATTTAGGGGATATATTTTCATTCTGTCAGTGGTACATATCCAGGCAAGACTTGGAGGATAAGTTGCATTTCCAGAAATCATCATTCTCTAACATGGGCCTGAATGTTACAGGGGCTCCAACACCAAGTGGCTCACGTGGCCACCCAGCTGGAAGCTGCAAGATTGCTAACATACAACACTGCTAGGCTTTTGGAAACCGGGAAGCCAATCATAAAAGAAGCATCTATGGCCAAATACTATGCCGCAGAGGTAAAACACAAGCAAAATATGTAGTTCAGCCTTCTTCCCCCAACCCCCTGGTATGTATGTATTAACCTTTTCACTCAGGTGTGTTGATTAAACATTTGTTTTTCAAATAAAATAGGAGACTTTCCAGTTCCTACAACAGAAAAGCTTCCGTAGGAAAGTGCTTTAATTCTGTGAGGTCTCAGTGCTATCACAGGCTCTTCAGTGGAAACTGAGTCGCCCAATTCAGATAGAACACTCTTCATAAGTCCCTGGGTGAGCCTCATCTGAGTGACAGCATCCTACCCCTGGTTTCCGGCTGGGGCACAGTGAATACCAGGGAGATCATGTGAAATGAAAACCCCAAGAAGAGGTTGTTAATGTTTTCATTGAATGCTTCCTTTTGATGTTTCTGTTTAACCCAGTAGACTTTGGCTGGAAAACTTTGCCAAATCACTGGCTGCTGCGTCCCCAGCTTTGCAGTTTGCCTTGGTCATTCCATAGCTTCGAATAGCCCCTTAGCCTCTCAGCCCCCAAATTCAATCACCTGCCTCAACCTCCCTTCTGAGGTTCAGACTAATAGATCCAGTGTCCGCTGGACCTGCCCACTCGATTATACCTGTGAGAGCCTGAGCCATCCTGCCACCTTCTTCGCCCTCGTCCCCACCTTGAACTCACCATCAGTTGCTGAGGCTTCTGCCCCAAGTATATATTATATAATATATAATATATTTTTCTCCCTTTCCACTGCCCCCTGTCCTAGCTGTCCCATCTCTTGACCAGACGATGCACCCATCTCCCTGCTGCTCCATTGGTCCCTGTTGCTTCCTCTGGTCCAGCCTTCCCTTTTCAGAACGTCCGGGTGGCCATGTCACTCCAGCTTAACTTTCATGGCTTCTCACAGCAAAGGGAACAATATTTGTATTCGTTTCCCGTTGCTACTTTTAACAAATTACCAAAACTCAAGTGGCCTAAAACAATGCAATTTTATTACCTCCTGGCTCTGGAGGTCAGACGTCTGAAATGAATTATCACTGGGATCGAATCATAGTGTTAGCAAAGCTGCCTTTCAGAGGCTCTGGGGAGAATCCATTTCCTCACTCTCACCACTTCCAGAGGCTGCTCACATTCCTCGACTCATGGTCTTGTCCTCTGCCTTCAAGGCCCACAGGGCAGTGTGTTCAAATCTGACCCTAGCCCCCTCCCCACTTCCCTCTTTCCTTTATGAGGAACCTTGTGATGCTATTGGGCGCACCCAGGCTATTCAGGACCATCTCTTATCTCAAAGCCCTCAACTTAGCACATCTGTGGTCTCATGGTCATGGAAGGTAGCAAACACTACAGTTTGTGGAGACTAGCACGTGGTCATCTTTGGGGGCCTTTACAGTACTGAGCCTGCCTGCCCCTGTGAGGCCTGCCTGCCTCTTCATTCTCTTCACAGTTTGCCTGGACCCCAGCCCACTGCCCCCTCAGTCCCTGAGGTTGATAAACCCATCTTCCCCTTGAAGCTCTCCCATGTGTTCCCCAACTTGAAATGTTCCCTAACTTGTCCTTTGGGCCTCAGCGAAGCTGTCATCTCCTCACATGCCCCCTCCCCCCACCTCTGAAGTCCGTTCACTTTTCTAGCCAGCTCTCCTGTTGCACCATAGAGTTGATCTGTTTCTGTAACTGTTGGCTTGACATGTGAACCAAAAGGGCAGTGACTGGCCACCATGGGGTGGTGGCCACCTGCCATGGCTTACCCCCTGCTGACAGAATGTGTGATAGAAGGAAGGCCCTTGATAAATTTGCCGAATAGATGGCACCTGGTGGCATGTGACTGTGTCTGAGCAATACCCTGATTTTCTTCAGAAAACAGGAATGTTGTGAAATAATAGGACAGTTTGTATAAATGATGTAGATAAGGTGACGATGCTATCTTACCAAGTAACTTCAGTCCTTTCACTTGCCAACAGCAGTCAATTAAAATGTCATTAAAATATTCTGCAGGAGCATTTAGGGTGCATGAGTTACTTGGTTTCAGCGTGTTATTTGGTGCTTGGTTTTGGCAGGTTGCGGGCCTCACAACTAGTAAGTGCATCGAGTGGATGGGAGGAGTCGGCTACACCAAAGATTACCCTGTGGAAAAATACTTTCGAGATGCAAAAATTGGTAAATAGATTTTGTATGTTTTATTTTGCTTTCTTTTATTTGCCTCTGTAGCTGTTTGGGCTGCTGTATGTGTTTGAGTTTATATTACTGTACTTAGGCAAAGGCAATTTTAATCTCTTCAGTGTTGTGTTTATTGGCTCTCTCCTTTTCAATGGCTGTATTTTGCCCCCTACCTCTTCCTCCAAGAAAAAGATGGATTATATCTTTTTAAAACCTCAAACTGCCTTGTTCAGTGCCTCAACAGATTTTTAGTAAAGGTGCAACAAGAGTAACTGTTGTAATTTTTCTTTTACTAAAAACGTTAATATATTTGAGTCATCAAATGGCGAATCTTAGCTTCCTTGGAAGCTAAGTTCTAGTTTCAGAAGCCTCGTGCCTTGTCAAGCCTGAGCATCTGGTGCTCCACTGCCAGACAGGAAGACCAAAACGAGGGACTTTGAAAAGCTTATGCATTGATAGTTTAGGAATGAGAGACATCAGCTGTTTCATACTGATTCTGGAATCAGAATCTAATTTCCAAATGGAATCTTCTCGTCTCTTAGAATGACTGTCGCATAGCCCCACATTCAGGGACGTTGAAAGATGTCACTGGTGACAGTGTTACAACCACTACAGAAGTAACGTGTAAGAGCGATTTCTTGTGTAGACGCGTAGTTCTGGATGCCCTTCTCATTGTTCTTTTTGTTCCCTTTTATTTAAGGCACAATATATGAAGGAACTTCAAATATCCAGCTGAACACCATCGCAAAGTGTGTTGACGCGGAATACTGACCCCCTCAGGCATGAGGCCTCTCCCCCTTGTTGCTGGTATAAAATTCTAAACTATCGTGCCTTGTTGGAGAAGTAAACCTCTGCAGCACTGAAGTATTCTGTTGAAGCCCTTTATTCCTGATTCTTGGGGTAGACCTTTACTCTCTTATCTGTTTTTCCAGTCTGCATTAAATAGGCACAGGAAATGATTTTGCAAATTTGGGAAGAAATGCATCCATATTTTCTCCAGAACTGTTTTTAAAGTTGCGTACACATTCTAGCTTCGGGTAAGACAGAAGTTTCACTCTGTCAGCATTTGGAAAAATACATTTGGAGTATTACTTACAGGCGTGGCTATTTTATGTTCCTGTTACATCTTTATTTTTTGAAATCAGAGAAGCTTTTGTCATAGTTGGCAATTCTACAGATCAATTCTAAGTTTCTAAACTAGGTAGAAACTGAAAATGCATTTAGAAGAATCTAAAGAAAATTGAATTAAAAAAATCTGAAAGTTCAAGTTCTAAATATCTGGAAGTAGGTGGAAAATAAGTGTATTGTTCTGAGGATCACATGATGGAAAGCATTATTTTGACAAAATAAAGCAATATAACTTGTTACTATAACTGACCTGCATAAAAGATGCATTTCATGTTGATTTCAGCAGATCATTTTAAAATCAAGTCTCTCGGGGCACCTGGTTGGCTCAGTCAATATAGCAGCATGTGACTTTTGATCTCAGGGCTGTGAGCTCGAGCCCCACATTGGGCAGGAAGCTCACTTAAAAAAAATTACAAGCAAGTCTATTAGTTTTCGAGCATAAAGTTTAAAAAACTCGGTTTCATAATCAGAACATATTCAATATTATAATATTTTATTCTGTTATTTTTCAACATCATTTCTTTCCATATTTGAATTGAATAATGTTTCATCAAACTTAGTTATTGGGCCTGATAAAGTAATGCAGAAATTATGTTTTGGTTCAGTGACTCTCAAGAGGGAGAAGTCTTGGCAGCCCAGGTAGCTTAGCGGTTTAGCGCCACCTTAAGCCCAGGGCATGACCTGGGATCGAGTCCCACGTCAGGCTCCCTGCATGGAGCCTGCTTCTCCCTCTGCCTGTGTCTCTGCCTCTCTCTCTCTCTCTCTGTGTCTCTCATGAATAAATAAATAAAAATTAAAAGAGAGAGAAGTCTTGTTCCTATAAAGAAGTATATCAAAATCTTAAAAGGAATGAGAGAGAGACAGGGCCTATAGAGTTTGAAAAAGCATATTCTGTGGTGTAAAAAATAATAGAGAAATTATTTTATACCTAGGAAGGCAAAAATAAATCTATTGTCTCACAGTACAAATTATAGAAAGGCAAAGCTCAACAAAACATATAGTAGGTGATGCCATTTCTTCGGTATTGGGGATTCTCAATGAGGAGAGGACCCTGGCCCTCCCACCCAGGGAAGTGGACAAGAGAGTGGTTAGAGTTTTATATTTTCTGAAAAAGTGTCATGAGTTAGAGATGTTCAAAAATGTTTCAAGGTTCAGTGCAAATGGGAAGCATTTTAGTACGTAAATGAAAGGATCATGTTTATTAAGAAAACTTGACATTTTAAAAGTAGTTTTGGTTTGAACATTGATGTTTCTTGAATTGGCTTAATTTCTATAACACAAATCACAGTTAAATATTCAGAATTGGTAAATACAAAGAGCTAGGATTACTTTAAAATATCAGGAAGAAATAAAGACAGATTTAGACCTTGGATCAAAAGAGATAAAGTCTACTTGACTTTCAAATAGGGAGATGATAGAAACTCATTCATTCAGTCTTTCCAAACAAAAAGACAGTGTGATTAGATAAGGAAAGTAGGGGAGGGGCACCTGAGTGGCTCAGTTAAGTGTCTGCCTTCAGCTCAGGTCATGATTCTGGGGTCCTGGGATGGAGTCCGCATCAGGCTCTCGTCTCCCCCCAGCTTATGCATGCTCTTTCTCTCTCCCCACCTCGAATGAATGATGAATATTTAAATAAGGAAAGTAGGGGAGTAGACGAATTTCCCTAAAATGGAGCTGAACATCTTTAATGTCTGTGATTATATAAAAAAGAGGTGGGCTTTACAAGTAATGCAGTAGAAGCCAACATTAGTAAGAAAAAATCCCAGCTGGTTCCTGTGGAATTATAAACATGTGAAACTAGAATAAACCTTGTGTTCAAATTAGTAGCATCGGAGAAACTCCTGTGTGTATCCAGACCTTGAATGTATATTCAGTATTGATAAAAATCTAATGGTGTGTATATATTGGTGCATGTTCACAAAAGCCAGTTAAAAAATTAATTATATGTTATAGTTAATGTATCTACCTACTATTAATGAATCATCATTATTTTACCTTTTGCCAAAGAGGATGTTGTGGGGTTTTCCTTTTTTATTTTTTTTTTAAGTAGGTTCTGTGGCTAGCATGATCAAGACCTGAGCTGAGATCAAGAGTTTAGACCCTTGGGGCACTCTTGTGTCTCAGTCAGTTGAGTGTCTGACTTTTAATTTCAGCTCAGGTCGCGGTCTCAGTGTCACAAGATCAGGCCCCATGTGGGGGGCTCCACTCTCAGCAGGGAACCTACCTGAGATTCTCTTTATCTGCCCCTCCCCCTGCTCACTCTCTCTCAGATAAATAAACCTTAAAAAAAAAAAAAAAAAAGAGTTGGTTAACCAACTGAGCCACCCACACACCCAACCCTTATATCTTTTCTTAATAAGCATGACTTTGGGGTCTTTAAAACTGTCTGCTGAATTAGTGTCTAGTGCAGGATGAGCTTGTTCACCTCCTGAAGACTGTCATTTTTCCTTGTTAATTTGAGGATCAGGCCTCCGTGATTCTTGGTGAACCCAAACACCAAGGAAACGCTTGGCTGTCTTTGTGTGGACGGAGCTGGATTCAGCCCAAGAGCCAAGTCAGGATTGTTAGAGATTTATTATACAACACGAAAATGAATCAGTGTCAGAAATTTTAGAATCATGGAAAGTTAAACCTAGAAAGACCTTAAAGAATTATCCAGCCAACTCTCATTTTAAAAGTGAAGGATTCATAGCCTAGAATATTTGACCACGGTCGTCTACCAGGGACAAAACAAGGCAAGAATCTAAATGTACGGGATCCCAATTCAGTGCTCTTCCTCCTACTTGACATCATCTCTGTTCAACAGATTTTTGGATTTCATTCTTGTTATATTTCAGTATCCTTGTAGATTTATTTTAGGCTTAACTGACAAAGAGTTAACATTTCAAAAGTGTCGTGATTGACCACTGTCATTGCTTATATATTTATCCCCTGACAAAGACACTAGCTCTCATAGGTTAAAGCTGGCATGTCAGATGTGAAGATTTCCGTGTATGATTGGGGTTTTTGATTATGACATATGTTAATAAATGTACTAGTTTATATCCTTGCTGATCTTTCCTGATGTGCAAGTTTCATTTTAATGTTATTCAGTGTTACAAAATCAATATTCTATGGAGAATAAAAAATACAGCACTAAGTTAACTAGAGATCCTTGCTACTCTGAGGAAGCAAAGTTGTTTGCTACACATACAGATGAAGTAACAAAATCATGTAATCTTCCTACAAAACAGGTAACACCTTCGTTTCCCGTGCTGATGGCTTGCCTCTCATGTAAGCCAATTTCATTTGTTTTCAGAGAAGAGGTCGTACAATATAGACCAAGTTTAAATTCTGATGCTAAAGAAAATTTTACTGGAGGACCCTTTTTTTTTAAAAAAAATAGCAAAATAAAGCAGCTCTTCAGTAGAGAGGCCACTTCTTTTGAGCACATCTCCACAGTATAGATTTTATCTAGCTGATGTTTATGCCTGTGTTTTACAGTACTACTTTTGGAAATTTTCTATTATTGTGCCTTTTACCCAGCGATACACTATGGCTCATGCCATCGGAGAATTCAGCCTATCTGTTCCCCATTATTTCCTACATTAGTTTAGAAATCTAGATATCAGCCCCTTTCTTCTTTTGTCTTTCAGTGGCATGGGCCGAGCATTCACAGGGTCCAAGGGTCTAAAGTGCAATACGGAGACAAGAAAGCCTAGATACCTACTGAAGTGTGTTGTTAATCTCAGGTGTCATTTTTCTATTCTCATTAGTACATCCTCACACAGGGATTGAATAGAAAAGTACCAAGGACAACCCTATGCAAAGCTATTTCTTTAGATCCTTGAGAATGATGACACTGAGCATTACCTCTCTTAGCTCTTACCATGCGCCGGCCGTTATGGCGCATAGTAAGTCTATACTCTTGACTCTTACACTCACAAAAACACTATACAGTAGGCGCTCTCCTGTTAGCCCATTTTGCAGGGTGAGAGACTGAGGTATGGAGAGGTTAAATAAGATGCTTGTTGGCACATGAGAGTAATGATGCAAACTTGAGCAGTCTGGCTGATGAGGGCCCCCAGGTTCGTTCCTCTGGTCTTATGCATTTGTTAACCTTCAGGAGGTTTCCAGGAAGATGCCACCATGATCTTTTCAAACAGAGAAGCTAGCTGGGAAGAGGAGCTGCAAGACAAATCAGTAGGGGTGGTGGGAGCCGTGTGTTTGGAAGAAAGACTGGGGGGGGGGGGGGTAGGTCAAAGGAAAGATGCAGCTAGAAGGAGAGCAAAGTACCAAAAAGGGCACTGAAGCAGGACCAGAAAATGTCCTCCCCTCTGCTCAGCAGTGGTCTGGAAGTTACCATGATGCAGGAAGAATGAGCAGGATAAAAAGCTGAGTGGGTGGTACAGGATGTTCAATCTGCAGTTATTTGTACGGATAGTTGCAATATAAAGGAAAAAAGCTAACTTTACAAAAGCTACTTGTTGGACACCCAGGTGGCTCAGTCAGTTAAGCGTCTACCTTCTGCTCAGGTCATGATCCCAGGGCCCTGGGATCGAGCCTTGTGTCGGGCCCCCTGCTCAGCAGAGAGTCTGCTTCTCCCTCTCCCTCTGCCTGCCACTCCCCCTGCTTGTGCTCACACTCTGTCTGTCAAATAAATAAAATCTTAGAAAAACAAAAACAAAAGTTACTTGGTTTTAAAGAAATTGTGTTAAGTAGGAAACAAAATAAGGTAGGGCGACAGCCCAACATTGCAGTGCTTAGAGGTATTAATGGCTTAAACTCACCTATGAAAAAGATGTTAAGATGGGACAAAGGGAAAATATAAATCCGAGCTACATACAGTTAAAAACACCAAAACCCAGCAGCACGGGAGAGTTGAAAGGAACGAAGAAGATCATAGGACTGCTTCAAGGGCCGGTGCTGAATGAAAGACACAGGTAGTTGTAAAGGATATCCACGAGCAAACAGGAAGATTTCACCAAGAAGGCCCAGTAGTCATGAACTTTATGTCTCTAACAACATAACTGGGAACTATATAGAGCAAAACAAATAGAAATACGATGAAAAACATTGACAAAGCCATCATCGGGGGCGCTGACTCAGAAATCAGCAAACCTAGTGGAAACAGGTAAGCAGGACACGGAGGGTTGGGACAGCATAATTAGCAAGTTTGAGGTCTTAGGGGAGAACTTTGTTTCCAAATGCAAATGAACGGCCCTTGGAAATTTCTACAAATTCCCCCAAGATACATGAAATTGTATAGGCAGCATTCACTGTACACAGTGGGAAGTAAATACATAGCAAAAAGGTAGGATGCAAAGAAGCTAACTATACCTTTAAATAACTTCGGTAATTCAAACATAAAAAATAGAGATTACAGATTGTCAACAAAGGTGTGGGAAGCCCAGCTGTCCTGGGGCAGCACTTACGGAATGACAGACAAGAAGGAGTGTCCTAGACTTTAAGGCAGCAAAGTTTGTAATAGTGAAAAATTAGAAATGCTTAAGAGAATAAATAAATGATGGAACTACACACTATACTCCCATGTGGGAGTTTAAAAGATTGTAAGATCCAGGGCCACCTGTGTGGCTCAGTGGTTGAGCATCTGCCTTCAGCTCAGGATCCCTGGGACCCGGGGATCGAGTCCCTTACCAGGCTCCTCACAGGGAGCCTTCTTCTCCCTCTGCCTATGTCTGTGCCTCTCCCTGCATGTCTCTCATGAATAAATAAATTGTTAAAAAAATAAAATCCATATACTGAGTTTAAGTACCAAATTTTTTGTTTAAAAAAATAACATCAAATATTTTTGCACAGCGGTACCAATCTATATATTTCTGTAAGTCCAAGCATGTATAGAAATCTTTAGAATAAACTCAGGAAGTGTAGTGGCCACTCTGATAACTGCCTTGAGGTTGTGCGGGGCTGGTGCTGGCACGGGGGTCAAGAAGGTGGCCCTGAAGAAAAAAAAAAAAAAAAAAAAAAGAAGGTGGCCCTGGAGGTCATTGGCAATCCTCCATACTGTTGGAATTTTTATAATAGGGGTATAATAATACTTGTATAATTGTAATTAAATAAATATACTTGTGTCATTGACAATAAGATTAAAGCTACTTGTAGGGTTGCTGAAAATTTTCACTTGTGTGCATCGTCTTACCTTTTAGTGATTTTCCTGTTTTTCTCATCTAGCCACAGCCAAGTAGGCAGCTCCATCCAGCCACGCAGGACACTGGACTGACACAAGAGGCCCAAAAGGGATCTAAATCCTTGAAGGATTGGCCTCTGTGGGCAGTTCACACTGGCCCAGTGTAAACAGCTGTCCTGCACGAGCCTTGTGTGTCTTGCTCTGATGAGCAGGACTTTACCGGGATGGCTTCTCACATTCAGGTAGAGACTGGGCCATCTATGCTGGCCTTGGGATTAGCATCTTGTCTTTTGTCATAATTAGATTTGAGGGGATTTGACCTGAGATCTCCAAATATAATATTTATGACCTGCAAATGAAAATTTTTTTCATGTTAAATGACATATAAATATGTACATAATATCCTCAGTTTTGCCTCTTGCCCATAAAATATTTACTGTCTGGCCCTTAGGAACAAGTTCGTCAGCCCCTGATTAAATTATTGCCTCTTAAATCAGATTCTACTGAGAAGGTCAGTCAGTTAAGCTGTTTGGAAAACACCAAAAAAAATAATAATAATAAAGGAAGATACAATGTCCCTAGGAACTTGGGTCATTATTCACTCAATTTCATTTGTAGCCTATGTGGACCCATTGGCTCCCTCCTTCAATCTACAACAGGGTTCCAGTCTCCTGTCCTTAAAAAATAGAACTCTCTGTGGCCACTAGCCCCACAGTGCTGACAGGTCGCCAACCTCAGCCACCCCACTTCTCAGGGTCTACTCCTTTCATCTCTTCTTACCTGCTGTTCATGTTTGTCACCAGTTTTAAACGATGCACTCAGAAGTTCTCTTTTTGGAGCACCTGGGTGGTTTAGTCGGGTAAGTGTCTGACTCTTGATTTCGGCTCAGGTCATGCACTCAGGATCATGAGATCGAGCCCTGCACCTGGCTCCATGCTCAGCGGGGAGTCTGCTTGAGATTCCCTCTCCCTCTGCCTCTCCCATTGTGCTCACTCTCTTGGTCGCTCTCAAAATCTTTTTAAAAAATTACCTTTTTACCCTTAACTGGTGACTTATTATATCCATTCCAAACCAAAGCCTTCTAAGGCTCTACTTCCTTTGCTTTTTTGACAGAACGCCAAATTTTTACTGACTCTACTGGTTTCTTTTCTCATAAATGGAAACTCTACCATTTATCAAGACCCTACCGTTGTACCTCTTACAATGGTAAGTTCCAGTGTTCCAGTGCCCTTGCTGAGTTATAGGATAACTTAGGAGAATCTTAAAAGTGCAGACTGTGGAAGGCCATCCCCAGAATTGCTGGCCCTTTAGGTCAGGTGTTTATTTTCAGATCTACCCCGGCAGGATGCCCAGCAGGCTTTTGGAAATTCAGGTCTAAAACACCTGAGAAGGATTTGGGTGGGAGGTGGAGATTTGGGGGTCTTGCAGAGTTCATAATGGTATGAAGACTGATGAAGTCCTCAGGGACAGTGGAACAGACGTTTCATGGGACTTTTGCGCCCTCAAGTTAACTGAGATCCTGATCATTGGGCCTAGACTCTAGCTGTTCCAGAATCCCTCAGGGGATTTTTCATTGCACACTAAACGTTGAGGGTTCTGGTGATTCCAGCCCCAGAGTCTATGTTCCTTTCCAACTTCCCAGCGCCCCTGGGAGAGCAGAACCACCCAACGAAACTCCAGAACTCCCTAAACCCCCACCTGCTTAGAAGGACAGAGAAGCAGAAGGTGGAGCGGACAGGGCACCTTCCCCTTCACCCTCCTGAGTTCAGAGGTGACTGGCTCATTACAGTTCGCCCATTCTCTCTCCTAATGTGCTATTGAGAAGCTATGCACCAGCTGTTTTCCTAGTTCTGTGGAACCAAAAGCAATTTAGGTCAATGTGTTCATCACAATTCTCTCACCCCAAAATAGGAGGCTCGGAGGGGGCTGGCTTTAATGAAATTTTACCTTTATTAGCAAAAGAGTTAATGAAGAAACTACGGATAAATGACCTTAGGTTCAGTGCTTTAAATCTAATAATTTTTCTTAGAGAGAAATGCATATTTTTTTTCATCTTCCTCTTGGAGATGTAAACTAACAAAGTAATTCCGGAGTTACAAGATTTTGCACCTTTGGAGGGTCAGGGAGCCCCGAGGGAGTACATCTGTGTGAGTGGACAGTTTCTTTGAGTCTTGCTTTATTTTGCACCCGGTCATGTAACAGAACCCTATTCCTATATAACGTATGGTTCCTTCACATGTTAATACTCCATCTGATCAACCCAATTGATTTTTCCAAGTAGACAAAGGCTAAGGATATGCTTATTGATTGCCACTACGCTCATTTTAAGTGTATTTTATAATCAAGAGCATTTTGAGACTGAGACAACCCTGTACTTACCCAGTGGGCAAGTCTTGGGAATTACTCGGATTGAAATGCACCAATGTTCAAACAGTTGCCAGATACAGAAAACTGTGGGTTGGGTTTTTTTTCTTCTTCTTCCTTTTAACATCACGTAAAAAGAAATTTTGGCTCTGTTCATCTGGTCTTGTTCTTGCAAGACAGGTCCTCATTGGGTATGGATATTCATGCTGTCTTTGGGTTAACACTTCTCACCTCAGGTGACCCCAAGTGTAGAGAGATATTTGTCTCATCCCAGCGGATTCTTTTGATCTGAAATTTGTACTGGGCCTCAGCAACTCAGGGTAATTTTCCAGAAGAATAAAAATTTCCAAAAAGTTTGCTTCATCACCTCTGACTAAGAGTATAGATGAAAAAGAGCCTGAATCTATCAAAGACTGCAGCATTCGAAGAATTGCACCTTATTATGCAAATGCCAGACTGTTCCACAGACATCTAAAAGGAGTTTCTCCTGAAAGAAAATCCTCACACTTCCTTGTTAATCCCCAGCAGAAGAACATGCTCTTGAGACACCTGGGTGGCTCAGTGGTTGAGTGTCTGCCTCTGCATGCCCTGGGGTCCCGGAATCGAGTCCCACATCGAGCTCCCTGCCTGGAGCCTGCTTCTCCCTCTGCCTGTGTATCTGCCTCTCTCTCTGTCTCTTATGAATAAATAAATGAAATATTTTTTAAAAACTCATTAGATTAAAAAACAACACAATTTCAGGGTGGGTTCGTTGGTTGGCTGGTTAGTTTTAAGGCTTCTATGTCATTTGTCTCAAGACTCATTTCTCTTGTATTTTTCGGGAATTGTCCTAGGCCCTTAACTTCTGACAGTTTTGGCCTCTGTCTATTCCTCTACCATTTTTGCTACTACCTCACTCTGGGTTTGCCCTCTGAGACCCCATGGCAATTTCAGCATGCCCTACTTTGTTAGTTTACATCTCCAAAAGGAAAAAAAAATCCATTTCTCTCTAAGAAAAATTGTTAGAATTAAAGTACTGAATCTAAGGTAATCTAATCAGTAGTTTCTTCATTAAATCTCTTGCTAATAAAGGTAAAATTTCAGGACCCCTCAGCATCTCTGCAAATACCCTCTGAAGGTTGAGCAGGCCAGTCTTGGGTGTTCCTGGGCCTGGAGCTAGCCTACAAATGGAAGCCCAGCTGTGGTCTTACTGTTTTGATCAGTAATTACATTTTTAACTAACAAAGAGGGTAAAATTTCAGGGATTTCCTTTTTCTCAGGTGAATCCACTGAAAATGTTTTTCATATATATTTTCATTGTTCTGATCAGTAATAAATCTTCATTAAATAAAGAATATGTAAGGGGTGCCTGACTGGTTTAGTTGGTAGAGCGTGCGACTCTTGATCTTGGGGTTTTAAGTGTGAACCCCACCTTGGGTGGAGAGATTACTTAAAAATAAAATCCTTTATTATTTTTTTAAATAAAATCTTTAAAAAACAAAAAAGAATGTGTAATGTTTGTGCTCACTTGATTATTATAAGTTATTATTAAGTGGAGCAACTCTATGAAGATTTTCTCTCATTTCTTTCTAGCTCTTGTGTTTTCTGACTTTTAGGTTTGCATGTTCTATTCCTACTATGATCTTATAGGTACTCATGAGCCACAGGATTTCTAAAAAAATAATTTTATTCACCGTGTACAAAAGTGGAATGTATTTTCATAAAAAATGCAAATTAAAGGTAATGGAAAATGTTTCAATTAAATTATTTTTATCTGTCTTCACAAGTTATTTTTAAAGTATTTAAAGTCATTAATATAAAAAGGCAAAATAAAATTCTAACTATAAGACTTTAATTTTAATTTTTGAAATTTTAATTATTTATTAAATACTTTTTATAGAAAAGGCCCTTCACAATTCTAGTATCCAATTGCTGTCGGCTAATGTAATGAATCGGTATCACGTGCCATACAAGTATCTAGACCTACATAAATAATCAAAGTTAAGAGTCATGTGAATTATTAACATTATATAACGTCAGCCACCACGTAGAACTGTTAGAAAGCCATGCCGATTCACGGAAAATTCTGGAACTGCTCATGGGAACACAGAGGAGCCAGAAAGGGGAAGCTCAGTGCTTTGGGAAGTGACCACTGGCCTTGCCAAGAATGTATTGCACTCTTGTGACCTGAGAGGAAGGACTTGACAAGTCAGTGAATTTGTCTTTTTCCCAAGAAAATCCTCCTTACCTCTGAAGCAGTATCTGAGAAGTGGCTTTCAAGTACGGGGTGAAAGGGAAGCCCAAATCTTAAGAACAAACAAGGAGGCAGCCGGAGGTGATGCCCCGAGATGCTGACTGTGGAGGTGACAGGGGAGCAGCACATGTAGAGGGAAGGCCTCCAGCAGTCCGGGCTCTGGGGAAGCATCATAGTCTCCAGGGCAGAGTCCAAGGCAGATTCCAGGCAATGATCTGCGTGTCTGCAGCTGAGCCTGAATTTGTGAGGTTGCTGGGCTCATGTAGCCTGAGGGACAAATGAGTGCCTCTTCTTAGGAGAAAAAGTGGAGAGATAACATCAAAATAAGTTGGCGGAATTAAAAGTCAGGTGGTTTGTGAAGTCTTCTGAAATTACGGGATGCATTCTTTTCCCTCTGAATGAGAGAAAATTTGGGGATAGCCAGGGACAGAAGGGAGGAACCAAAACTCTGAAAAGAAGGCTCCACATCCAGCCCCATGTGGGGCTGGATATAGGGCTTAATCTCGTGACCCTGAGATCATGATCTGAGCTGAAATCCAGAGTTGGACTTAACCGACTGAACCACCCCGGTGCCCCTCATTAGTGCTTTTTTTTTTTTTTAAGAGTAGCAGCTTAGTGAATATTTCTCCTTTCTTTTTACTCATTGTTTCCACTCAGGAGGTGGATATTATCAGCTGGGAATTGCTGGAGATGCTAAAACATCATTTGGAGAAACAGCCAGATGGGGACAATGGTATTTGCCAATACTCTTTGGGTTTGTACTTTGATAAACCAGTTGGATGGAGGAGAGAGGAGCCTCATCTGGGTTACACCATGTAGGTGTAAGCCCAGGACTCAGGGCCAGTTAATTCAGGAGCTTACTGAGGTCAATAGGCCCACGCTCTTCCCATTTCTATGCTCTGCCATCCTTCCATGGACATCATCCTCAGGCTGGTACCTGGCTTGCTGCAGCAGCTAGTGGTGTTGCCCATCGACACAATCATGTCCAAGGGAAGAAGACTGTCTTAGAACCAATGGAAGCAGATGGCCTCTACAGACTCCTCTTATATACTCCTGGCCAATGTTGGGTCACATGCCTACTCCAAAATCATCCCTGGCAAGAAGGAAGGACTACCTCTAGGTCAATGGCACCCACCCAGGAAAGGTCAGCTTCCTCAGGTCCATGGCTACTGGGGGAGGGGTAGTTGCCAGAATATAATCTGCTGGGAAGAAAACAGGGAGTGGATGCCGGCTCAGTGCATCTATGTCCTAGGGCTGCCGTAACTAAATGCCGTAAACTAAATGACTAAAAACAACAGAAATACATTCACGGTTCAGAGGCCACAAGTGTGAAATGAAGGTGTTGGCAGGTTCATATTCCCTCTGGAGGCTCTAGGAGAGAATCCTTCTTGCTTCTTCTAGCTTCCAGTGGCTGCCAGTTATCCTTGGGTTCCTTGGCTCATGGCAGCACAGCTCCAACCTAGGTCTCATGGTCACATGGCTATCTTCCTTCCAAGTGAATGTCTGTGTCCAAATTTCCTTCCTTCTCTAAGGACACCAGTCCTGTTGGATTTGGAGCCCACCCTAACCTACAATGATCTCATCTTGATGACATCTTCAAAGACCTCATTTCTTTATAAGGTTGCTCACACTCATAGGTTCTCTGTGGAGCTAGATTTTGGGAGATACTATTCAAATTGGTACATGTGGTAACCAGCCATGTCTGCCACTGACACCTGTCGTGTGTCCAGGGCCTCTGTGATGACTAATGCATGGTTCTAGAGTGATTTCTCTAGAGAGTGGATCTGTTTAGCTGCAAATGTGGTCCTCAGAGTGGCCTGAGGAAGCCTAGTCACCAGTGGGCCTCCTTCACTGGTTCTGCTTCCAAAACAATTCTTCATCTATTCATCTTCCCATCTCTCCTAACACTTTAGTCCAATCCAAGGTGTGACCTCCATCTGGGAAGAGTGCCTGCTAACTAGCTCCCTGCTTCCTCTCTTCCCAGTGTCCAGCCTATTTTCTACCAATCGACCTGAGACAATCTTCTAAATATAAGTTGGGTTATATCTCTCCTCTTAATGATTTTTCTAGAACTGTGCTGTCCCATATGATAGCTACTAGCCACAAATGGCTACTTAAATTTAAATTAGTTAAAAATAAATAAAACTTAAAATTTGATTCCTCAGTAGCACTAGCCATGTTCCAAGCACTCACTTGGAGTTTGTGGTTTCACACCACACTGGGCAGCACAGATACAGAGCGTTTCCAGTATCGCAGAAAGTTCTATAGATCTGGGCTGCTCTAGAAGATGCAGCAGCTGCTCCTTCAAAAGAATAAGCGAGGGGCACCTGGGTGGCACCTGTCCGACTCTTGATTTCAGCTCAGATCATGATCTCAGGGTCATGAGATCAAGCCCTATGTAGGGCTCTGTGCTCAGCATGGAGTCTGCTTGAGATTCTCTCTCCCCCACCCCTGCTTACACATGCATACACTCTCTCTAAAGTAAATAAGCAAATCTTAAAAAAAAAGAAAAAGAGCAAATGATGTCCAGACTGCCTAAGCAAACATTGTTATTTTCTAAGAACTTTTGACTTTGAAGCAGTATGGCAAGATTAATTTTCAGAGGTTTTTTTGTTTTTGTTTTTTTTTAGTATTTTCTCCTTTCTCTCCTCACTCAAATAGGCTCTATGCTCCTTGCCTCGCATAAGGCAGGTAGCAGCACTTCCTGACTTCTGTTCCTGTTTTCAATGGAAACAGAGTTTGAAGGCGAGAGGGTACCTAAATCCAATGTGGAGAATAAGGCTTGAGGAGAGGGGAATTTGCCTCCAACTAAAGAGCAATTTCCAGGGTTGGGAGAAGAAAGAGGTCTTCATGTCCCACATGTAGCCTAGACCACCCTGGGACTGTGTGTGCCATAGGTCAAGATGTAGGGGATGCAGGGAGACTGGGTCCCAGGCAGAGACCTCTGTCTGGCCTTGATCTCAAGCATGCCCTAGACAAAGCAGAGAAGCCACCCGAGAAAGTGCCCAGGGCCAGGAGATAGACCTCTCTGGTGGAGGCAGGCAGTGAGGTAGAGGACAGAAGCATTTGTCACTGCGGGAAACCCCAGAACCCAGACGGAACTCTGGGGATACCCCCCCTGAAATTGCTGGGATGGAACTCAGAACTGACATCACACACCGATTGGTGGCACACAGGGTGTGGGGTGTGGGTTTTCCCTTCTGCAGACCTGGAGTCTAGATGTGCTCAGGACTGGGGGACCACGTGTCTCAGTCTCTCCAGGCAGTCCCAGTTGATTCCCGTCATCTCAGAATAATTATCAACGGGCCATCTTTCGCTTTCAAAAGGGCCTCCCAGTTTGGGCAATAAATTAGAAGGTCGCATACCTACATACCTCATATTCTAAGTTCAGAAAACCACCTCCTAGGCCTCAGAGAAGCCTCAGCTCCAGAAGCCATCATCTATGTAGGGAAGCACAAGCTGACAGGGGAGGGCAGTGCTTTCCCTCCCCAAAGCCAAGGTTGAAGGTCCACACAAGGAAGGCAGCCTGCCCACAGTTGGATGCCTTGCTTCGCCAGTGGAGTGTTGATTTTTCCCCTGAGAGCAGGAGAGAAACAATTGCACGGTGAAAGAACCCTCAGAGAGAGCCAGGACTGTCCTATCTTGAGCTCCCGGTTCCAAAAAGTGAAGGCAGATGGGTTCTGCGTGTGCCTGTAGGCCTGAGAGTTCCGGAGGTAGATGCGATTGTGCGCCACCATCTTCCTGGAACATTTATCTTGGGGACAGAGAGGTCTGCACAGAAGAGGAAAGCATACAGCCAGCAGTAAAGTGTAGCCACTCTCATGAGAGACGCCCCCTGCCCAAGGCCCAGAAAACAAGTCCCCTTGACAGCAGGACCTGCTGTAGCCAACATGCGTTCATGACCTGTGCACAGAGAAAGCCCTGGCCCAGCAAGGTGGGTGAGGGATGACACTCTGCCTGGCCACGGGAAGACGTGTCTGTCCACTCCCCCCCCACCCACTCCTCCACGACACCACAACCAACCCCAGCACCGGATGAGGAAAGGAAAAAGTCAAAAGACACCCTGCACTCTCTCTGCTCCACCACACACACACACACACACACACACACACACACACACGCCCCCCCCCCAAGCTACTAGAGCCACAAACAGGCATGGCCAGTGCTGAAGTTCACGACACAAAATAGACTCAAGACTGTGGTTTCTAAATGAGCAAGAGCTAAGCCGTAAATGAACCCAGCTGTTCAATGAACCTAAAGTGACTAAGACGCTCTCATACTGAGCTGAGAGCTACTGTTGTCAGGAGAGCTGCCGGCCTGGAGGAAGCGAGGTGTTGGGTCCAGGGTCATTGGGAATGATTATTAGAAAAGATCCCCGAACGCTGCAACTCAAGAAGCTCGTCCTAATCAAAACAAATGGGATGCACGATTTCCTTCTTGCTCACCTGCGCAGGTGCACAGAGATGAACACCCACCACCGCGTCTTTGGACCACTTCCTGGCCTCTTCAGCGGCCTGTGAACCCTGGGTCCTGTGCTCCCTCGTCTCTCCACCATAGAGACTTTGCGTGGGGAGACCCCCCAAAGCAAACTAACTGCTTGGACAAGCTAACCTGGAAGTCTTCTGAAAAATCTTGTGGTCCTAAGCTGCTACTTGGGATGCTGGGGACGTGGCAGTGATTCCCCTCTCGTTCACATCGAGGGGACCTGAGCCCAGAGGGGTAGGTGAAGGCCTGTGCTCCCGTGATCGCTCAGGGATGACCAAGAGCTCGGACCCTGATAGCAGCCTGGCGGGGTATGGATGTCGCTCCCCAACTTAATTGTACAACTGGGACGGCTTAGTTGACTCCCCTAATGTTTTGTTTTCTTTTTCTTTCTTTCTTTCTTTCTTTCTTTCTTTCTTTCTTTCTTTCTTTCTTTCTTTCTTTCTTTCTTTCTTTCTTTCTTTCTTCTTTCTTTCTTTCTTCTTTCTTTTTAACGTTTTGTTTTCTGAGCAGCAAAATGGAAATTATGCTCGAAAGCTTACTGTCAGGAAGAAGGTATACAGTGCACGTAAGCCCCTAGCCCAGCGGCCGGCCTATAGCAGGCCATTCTGCAAAAGGTTAGCTCTTACTACCCGCTGGAACGCGAGCCCGTCTCCTGGCTCCTCCTGCCTCATAAAGTCAAACCAGCTGCTAACGAGCAGGTCAGAAAGTACAGTTGAAAACTTCTGAAGTCCCACTTTCTCCCAAATTATAGCAAGTCCCTCAGCCAAGGATGAAGTACCCTGACCCGCTTGGTTAGAGGTTGGGCATGAAGGCCACTGCCGCATCTGGCTGTGCAGCCAGCAGAAAATGCGGAGCCTGTTCAAGCACTTTGGCTTCCGCTCCAAGATGATCTGCATGACATTTGGGTCAATCAATTTAGAGATAATGATTCTTGCCGCAGAGCTGTGCGTGTCCAATCACAAGAAATAGGGGTCCCCAATTGATTTTTGTGGACTGGTTTCATTTTCTCAGAAAGCTTTTCAGGTCAAACATTGGCCAGAGCTGGGGTGCTGATAGGAGGTGGCATATTTCCATCTACTTTTGCCCAGAAATGTCTGGCTATCATTGTGCTCTGTTGAATAAAATTGAAATCATCAAAGCCCTTTGAGGCATTGCAAGGACATTTTTCAAGCAGGACTTTTAATCGGGGATGGGTTGGGGGGGAAGGACACAGAGCATCTGTGGAGACACACACACATACACGCACTCAAACACACACGCACATTTTTTTTTTTTTTGTCTTTTCCAGAATAAATTTCTCGCAGCAACACAGTGAGATTCTGGAACCTGGCTGGGGGGGCTCCCTTCCCCTGCCGTGCATCCCACCTCGATATGTGGACTTCATTTACAGCAATCCTTAAAAGTAAAGTGTAAGGAAGCCTAAATGAATAGTTAATTAAAAAGAGGCAAATGGCCCTGTTTCTTTCCTAAACTGGTTGATGTATGCCCTGTTGTGGGTTTTTCGAGAACACAAAACTATTAATTTATGGGTGCAAAGAACAGTGAATTAATCCTAAAGAGCCCTGCAGCCTTTGAAGACCTGAATCATATGTTGAGCTCGTTTAAAACTTGCATAGGAAATTAAGGTAGAATAAAGCCCTTTAATTTGAAAAGTGCATCTACAGTTGCCGTCCCTAGGATATCTGCAGGGTCATTATTCAGAAAGGTTAAGGAGGACTTTATTTTTTTATATTCACTATGTATTTCTCAGTCCCAGCTCACCATGGTGCATTTCAACTTATAAAGAGAAGGAGATAACAAAGGGGGGAGGGGAGCTTTCTATTCGCTTTCCACTTAATTTCCTTGCCGCCACGCCAGTCCCAGCTTAATGAATGTAATTGCTACCTTTGATGAAAATACTATTATCAAGATCACACATTACATTGGAAAACAGTTTTTCTTTAAACACAGCTACTGCAGTCTCTAATTATGCATGTAACAAGTGTCTCCTGAACAAAAGAGCATGTTGTCTACAATTGCTAGGAATTGGAGCAAGGCAAATTCGAACAAAGGACAGATTAGATTTGCTCCCGCTCCACAAAGCCCATCCCTCTGATTAATTTCCTGCAAAAACTAAAACAATTCTCTTAAAAGGAGCTCACCCTTCTCCAGAATGATCCATATGCCATTTGGGTCTTTCTATAGGGTGATAATGGCCCCTGATTTGAACTCGTGTTAGAAAATAAGAAAGGGCTTTTATGAACTTCCTCTTTCATATGCAAATGAGCAGCACGAGATCTTGAGGGATAATGAGCCCCCCAAAAAGTGACTTTTCAGTGGCTGTGAAAGAGCTCGCTGGTAGGGGAAAGCCTGCATGGAGCATGTTCAACCTAATTATTTTATTAGTGTCCAGAAACGAGGCATCAAGAAAATATTTCCCATCCTGTTGAGACTGGGTGACAATAGCTTTTCTGGGGGCTCCTTTCCTAAAAGACAGACTGTTTCTTGACTTGCGCGTAGACTTTTCAAAATGGATTCATGATTAAATATAAAGTACACTTACTAGTTCAGGAGACCCTGGGTTTTTATTTGCACTTTGCTCTGGGTGTCGGAGGCTGCGTTTATCAAATGAGGGTGCAGGGCTAGACAATCCCAACACCTCAGTTCTGCCCCCCACCCCACATTATTCAAATGCAGAAGAGAAGAACAGAGTTACTTCCCAGTACGATGATGTTAACCAAGAGTATGAGATCTAGAGTCAGACTGCCTGGGTTCAAACCTCAATTTGCAATTTGCCACTCAAATCCTCTCTTTATGCCTTTATTTCCTCCACTGTAAAATAGGGGTGCGACTGAATGTAGAGTTAGTGTTAACTAAGATAAAACTTGCAAAGTGGTTACTGCAGTACCTGGCACATAGTACGCACTCAGTAAATTTTATTTATTGCTATTATTACTTATGGCCAGGAAGACCACTGGTGTTAAGGGAAGTGAGTTTCCCAAAGTACTCCTCATTGCCTCCTCGAGTCCTTGAGTCCCGCCGCCTGTCGCCCCCAGACAATGATGCAGGAAGCATCATCTCAGATGGAGGCCTATGCCCTGTCCAAGGGTGAGAAGACTGCCAGAACCCAATCGGAGGAGGTCCCAGACAGGTGTGGAGCTCTCTTTGATAGAGCTCTGCTGTTTAGCCCTGGCCTGATCCTTTTCAGAGTCACAATCCTATCCTCTCTCAGGATGCATCTCAGATATGGTCCATAAAGGACCAGCAGAGATAAGACAGGATGAAGCATGTTGCCCCCACCCCCTACCTTTTGTCTGGAAAAGGATCTGGATACAGAAAAGGAGAACCACCACACATAGGTCCTCATTATCCTAGGATTCGGTACCTGAGTCTCTCTCTAGGTCACGTAGCTTCCTTGGGGCAGCGGAAGTGATCACCACACTGTTCGCTAAGGAACAGACCACCTGTAAAAGTCGTGCCCACCCGTGCCCCACCTCCCCTCCCGCTGAGCTCAAGTGTCCACCTATGCTCACCTGTGCAAACCCACATCTATCAATTAATTGCAAAGTATAAATCGATTGCAACCTGTGACGATGTTGCAGGATTTCATGGAGTCGTGAAAACGGTGCCGGGGAAGCGTTCGAATGCAAGGCCCTTGGCGGAGGAGGATCTAGCCATTCTTGATTTGAAGAGAAAAATAGGCAAGGGTGTGGGCACAGCCCAAGAAGAACGATCGGAGTGTCAGGGATTAAGACATGCGCTCATGAAGATGCACGAAGCCTTTGGATAATTTCGCAAAAACGACCCTTTGTAAGACCACGCTGTGAAAATCACCCACAAAGAAAGGCGTACAGAGTAAGGCATCACACAATTTTGTGCTGAAAATGTACATCCCCCAATCGACATTGGGTTCATTCTTTGCTCCGTCTAAGATTATAGATGCAATTACAGCCCTGATTTGAAAAACAAGATACATTTATTTTAATAAGTCATCATACAAATTTTAAATCTTATATTCAAGTTTTTAAGATGAATTCCACCTCTAAGCCTCTTCTGTTACCACGATTGCCAGTAAAGGAGTTCCTGGTTTGAAGCAGCTCCATTTAAGATTGCCTCTTTCGAGCACCAGTTTTCCTAAGATGACATGGCCCTCGCGTACCCCGGGTGATCCCTCGGGATCCCCGGACAAGAGGCGTACATTCTCACATCAGGAGCTGCGGAGCTCCTTTCTCTACGTGCCTTTGCCCAGAGTGATCGGGGAAGCACACACAGCAGAACCAGCACCCCGAGCTTTCGTCCCCAGGGTCCCGGGGGGCAGGCTCTGCGGGCCGTGCGGGCTTGGCAGGGAGGGCTTTCCCAGCCTGGGGGGCCTCCCACGGGTGGCTCAGCGCAAACCTCTGTGACGGGGTCAGAAGGGAAGACGGGCGCCTGGGTGACTCTGTCGGCCGAGCATCTGACCTCAGCTCAGGTCATGATCTCAGGGTCCAGGGATCGAGCCCCGTGTCTAGGCTCCCCACTCAGCAAGGAGCCTGCTTCTCCCTCTGCCCTCCACCCCCACCCCACTCTTCTTGCTCACTCTCTCTAATAAATAAATAAAATCTTAAAAAGAAGAAAAAGAAGAAGAAGAAGGAGGAGGAGGAGGAGGAGGAGGAAGAGGAGGAAGAAAAGGAGGAGGAGGAGGAAGGAAGGGGCCCAGAGGGACTGGGCTCGAGCCCACAGTCCTGGGGCAGCAGGGACAGTGAACGGAGCCGCTCGGCGTCAGGCACACGGCACTGTCTGAAAACAGATATGCAAGGACAGGGTGGCCTTGCTGCCCCCGGAGCTGGTGACAGGGGCCACCGCTGGGCTGAGGCTGGGCAATGGCAATTCTGGTCTTTTCCAGGAGCCTCGCGGCCCTGGATGCAGCCCCGTCACCCCCTGGCCCCCTGGTCCCGGCCACCGCCCTGGGAGGGGGGCACAGGGGCACAGGAGCAGGGGGGCTGTGCGGGGGCCCGGGGCCGCCTGGGGTCCCCTCGAAGGTCCACACTGAGGTCACTCGCCCCGGGCCTCCTGCCGCGGCTCTGCAGAGGGGCTCCGGGGACCCTGGATGGGGGGCCCGCTTGTTAAAGACAAGTGCGCTTGGAGGCGGCCTCCGGAGTCCTGCCGGCGCAGATGACCGGCCATTTCCTGGTCCACTGGTTAGCGGGATTAGCATCCTGGGAGTGGGAGCAGCCTCCATTTGTCTTCCGTGTTCTTCATCACCAGCCGCAAGGTGGAATCGGCACCTAACCTTTGAGTCCATGAAGGGTAATGCCCCACGCGCCGGGGAAGACGGGCCGCCTCCGATGGCCTGGCTGGCTGCGGGGTGCTGGTGCTCCCCGAGGGCCCGGGGCTCGGGGCCAAGGTGGAGCCCAGGCCGAGAAGGGGGGAGGCAGGAGCTTGGGGTTCCCTGCTGTGTGCCGTCTGTGGGTGCTTGTCCTCTCTGGCCTCGTCCGGAGATCAGGGACTGTCGGGCAGGTCTTTAGAGGCCTCTGAGCCCCGGGCCAGGGCTGCCCTCCAGGAAACCTTGCCACCTGGTCCTCACCTTTCCCCGCAGCCCAGGGAAGCAGCCGCACCCACCCCGCGCTCTCCCGGCCTGCCCTGGAATACTCTGCCCCCAGGAGCCTGCAACCCCAAATCTGCCTCCCCCCTCACTCAGCAGAAGCGGCCTTGGCCACAGCTGGGTTGGAGGACAAGTCCCAGGGAAAGGAAAGGAAGATAAGGCTGGAAAGGGGTTCTTCCCCGGCCCCGGGGGCAGGGGTCAAGGATGCCCTGGCTCTCTGCCAGGGGCCCCTCCTAAAGTCAGCCAGCTCCGGAGCCACAGCCTGCGTCCTTTAAGGTGGCAGATGCTTCCGGACAGTCACCACGCTGAGCTGCCTGAGAGGGCTGGACGTGCGTAAGGGGACCCGACCGCTGATGGGGTGCCCCAAACAGTGGGCTGCAATGCTCACAGGGCGGTGGGGGATTCCCTGGGGGGCTCAGTCAGCTAAGCCTCTGCCTTTGGCTTGGGTCATGATCCTAGAGTATCCAGGCTCCCTGCTCAGCGGGGAGCCTGTTTCTCCTTCTCCCTCTGCCCCTCCCCACGCCTGCTTGTGGGCTCTCTTTCTCTCTCATAAATGGATGGTATCTTTAAATATATATATATATATATATACAGCTCACTGGGTGTAATGTGCGGGTACATGGGAAGACAGGGAAATTGGGCTCCTGCTGAGCTGAGCTGGACCAGGCTGCAGGATGTGACCTTGGGCAAATTCTTTCCCATTGGTGGCTCTGTTTATTCATCAGTTAAGTAGATGGTTGAACCAGATCACAGCGAAGATCCCTTCCAGCATTGGCCTGGAAGGCTCCAAAAATGGCAGAGGAGACTGGAGAATGTGCCAACTCAGGGCCTTCCAGCCTCATTTTGCAGAGAATTATGTAGTACTCAGGGCCAACAACACTCAACCAGGCGACTCACACGCCCAGATTTGGGCTTTTGCTCAAGTAGGTTCAGGATGTGACTGTGGTGTAACCAGAGGCAGGCAAACGGTGTCTGGTTCCCTGGCAGGGCTCTGTGTACCCTGGGGAGACCTGAAAACCTCCTGGATCTGGCCAGCTCCCCACGGAGAGAAGAGGAGGGGCCGGGGCTGGGACCAGTCACAGGGTGCGGCGACCTCGTCTGCTTGGCCTCATCGTACCTCAGTGGAAGACTGTCAACAGGCAGTCAGCCTGTGAGCCCCAGAGGCCAGGGCCCTCTGTTTCCCAGAACATGGCACAGCAGGTGCTTCACCAGTTTGCCGAATGAAGGAATGAACGAATGAAGTGAAAGGAGCAGCTGTATGGAAAGAGAACATCCCAGAATGAGGGGCAGAAACCAGAGGTGGGAAACAAACCAGGGACCTGGGAGTAATCAGTATGGATGAGTATGGGGGAGGAGAGAATCCCACGCCCCTTTTTATTGCTCATCTCATGGTACCTGGGCATTTGCCTTAATATCTGTATTACGCGCTAGATTGTAAGTCCTATGTGCTCAGTTGCCTGTGTCCACAGGGTTTTGCCTGAGACCTAGTGCATCCTAGGTGCTTAAATAGATGCTCATTAAATTAATTAATTAAATAAGATGCAAGGACAAGAAGGTCAACAGTCTAGTGCTTTTGTGGCAGCTCTATAGGCACCAAGAACACAGGTCCGTTACGCAGTAGCCATACAAAATGCAGGATGCCTGCCCAGTTAAATTTGAATTTCAGATAAACAATGAATAATTCAAATTAAACTGGTATTTTATAGGTTTTTGCTAGTGTATTTGCTTGTTCCTTTGCTTTTGTTTTTTGTTTGGTTTTGCTAATCTGGCAATCTACCCTTTCCTCCTTCCACTTTCTGGTACTTTACCCCTGGCTTCTCCTCCAGTTGACTTCAGAGTCACAACATGGCTGCTGGAGCGCCAGCCTTCATGTTTGGGACTTAGAAAAGCAGAAAGATAGAGGGAGAAGGATCAAAAAGACACCTGTCTCCCATCAGAGTCAGCCTCTTTTAAATAGATATCCTAACTGAAATATGGGCTGATTCCTTGATGATAACAAGGAATCATTGTTTATTTTACTAGATGTGATAGGTATTGTGGTTATATAAGAAAATATCAAAAAAAAAAAAAGAGAAAAAGAAAATATCCTTTTTTTGGAGATGCATCCTAAAATATTTGCATGTAAAGTGTCATTGGGATCTATAATTTTTTAAGTAGGCTTTACACCCAACGTGAAGCTTGAACTCACAACCCCAAGATCAAGAGCTGCATGCTCCACCTGCCAGCCAGGTGCCCCATGTCTATAATTATATTTAATCACTTTGAAAAAAAAAAAAGAGGCAAATATAGCAAACTATTAGCACCTATTGAATCTGGGTAATGGGTATATATGGATGTCCATTACCCTAGTCCCTCTACTTTTCTTTCCTTTCTTTTAAGATTTGTTTCTTTAAAGTAATCTCTGTACCCAACATGGGGCTCAAAGTCACAACCCCGAGATCGAGAGTTCACAGACTCCATGGACTGAGCCAGCCAGGTGCCTCCCTCTATCTTCATGCTGGAAGATTTTCATAATGAAAGTTTGGTTCTGGTGGTCCTTGCCAACTTTTGTGTTTGCTCGCTGACCAGCCCTCACAGAAATGTAGTCTCTGAGCCGGCATCCTGATGCCTAGATGTAGTCAGGGTTTTGCTGAAGAGGATGAGGGGGAGAATGGACGTCAGACAGGAACGCACAGGCTTTGCCCAGGGCACGGTTTCTCAGCTCCCTCCATGCAGCACACAGAGAAGCAAGGGCGGCAGTACCCAAATCTCTGCTTTGCTTCCTTGTCAGAACCAGCCCTTCCTTGGTCTCCGTTGGCCTCTGATGGGATTTCTATCCTTAGAATGGTGACGGAGTCACAGCCAGCCCCTCACCCAAGGGTGGGTATTGAGAGGAGCCCTGCTGAACCCCAAATCTGTGCATCCTGCAGCTGTTCACCCTGCATGACCTCTGCGGGGCACTTAGACCTGGGGGCCCCTGAGGCCACCTTTCTGAAGAACAAGCAGCCCACCGTCCTCCCTCCCTCCCTAAGGCTGACATCTCCCAGGTCACCAGGCTGCCCCCGCTCCAGGCGAATCAACCCCCGCATGGAAGAACGATCCTTGAATAGAAAGTCCCATTCAGAGCTGCTGCCCCAGGTAGGATGAGGAGGCGGTTCCCTTGGCTGGAGATGCTTTGGTCAAAGAACCAGGAGCTAATGTACCTGGTGGGGTGCCTGGTGTATGTCGCAAGAACTCAAAGCCGTGGATAAACACAGGCTTTGCCGCGCTCTGGCACATAGCAGGCCAGCTGCGAGGAATCGAGGGAAGGAAGCTTGGGAGGCACTCAGGTCCATCAACTAATGAATGGGTAAATACAATGTGGTCTACCCAGGCAATAGAACATCATTCAGCCATAAAAAAGGAATAAAGTACGGACGCATGCTATGACATGGATGAACCTTGGAAACATGCTCAGTGAAAGGGGCCGGTCACAAAGGACCGCGTATTGTTTGATACCATTTTTTTTTAAAGATTTTATTTATTTATTCACGAGAGACACACAGAGACAGAGAGAGAGAGAGAGATGCAGAGACAGAGGCAGAGGGAGCCCGATGCGGGACTCGATCCCAGGTCTCCAGGATCAGGCCCTGGGCTCAAGGTGGCGCTAAACCGCTGAGCCACCCGTGCTACCCCATTGTCTGATCCCATTTACAAGAAATATCCAGAATGTGCAAATCTTCAGAGACAAAAAGTAGATCTGTGGTTCTCTAGGGCTGAGGGTGGAGAGGAAATGGGGAGTCACAGTCACTGTGGTTTTGGAGGTGACAAAATGTTCTAAAATGTGGTGATGGCTGCGCATATCTGCAGATTTATCAAAACCCATTGAACTGTATACTTTAGACGGGTGAATTGTATGATATGTGAATTTTACCTCAACAAAACTGGTTTTTAAAAGCAAAAAAAAAAAAAAAAAAAAGGCTTTCTGAAAAACAAGAGTCATTGTTATCAACAGCAATACTGTCCAGTGTTGATGCTGGCCAGGATCCGGTGCATGGTGGACGCCAAGGATGCCCTCCGCTACTACCAACCTGGAAGATTCCCAGCATCGATTGAAATTCCAGAAGCCAAGTGGAGCTGGGAGTGGGGTGGGGAGGGTCCCTGGCCGTGCCTGCCTGGCAGTCAGTGGCTGGAGTTAATGTGCCTCCACTTACATATATTGATCGTTTACCTCCCTCTGTTCCCAGCGCCAGATCTATGAGCGAGAGGGAAGGAAAAAGGAGTTCAGGTTTAAACTCTTATCACTAAAGTGAGTCTCCCTCTACATTAAAAAACTCTCCAGACCCTGTGGCAGGAGCGGGCTCTGTTCTTGGGGCATAAATTTGTGTGTGTGGAAAAAAGACTTATTGGTGAATTTAGCAGTATTTTTCGTTGAACTGGCAGTTGCTAACCATTACACCAGTATTTATTTGATTCTTAAAGAGTACAAAACCATGGACCACAAATAAAGAAGATGGAGTAATAGTTTGTGGCTGGGCCACTAGCTTTAAACTTGAAATGAAGTGTCCAGTTTTGAGTTACTGTGTCCAACCACCATTTGTACAGTTTGAAAAGTGGGGGCATTTTTCCAGGCTGTCATTGCGACTGTAGTTCATTCCCATGAATGATATCGCTGAAGGAGCAGCTGTTCTGCTATGAGCACTTCACTCATGACCAGAATATATTAAATGTATTAATCTGTGCCTCCCGGCGTAATTTAGGAAGGTCCTCTATTTGACACATTCTTGTACATCCTTGTTTTATAGCTTGCTCCCGCAGGTAACAATGTCTCAAAAGTCTTGCTCCTGAATGAAGTTAAAATTACATGTCACCCAATAGCATATGCAGTTTCGTGGCTTATTTTGCTGTCAAAATTACCACCCTGCAACAACAGGAGACGTTAATGGGGACGTGGTGTGATTTACCTCGCCGGCTCCGGGCCCGGTGGTGGCCGGGGAGGACTCCCCTCGTCCAAGTGGCCGTGCGCTTGGGGAAGCCGCGACCGCCTTAGCCCTTCGGCTGAGTCTTTAACGCCCCAGTCGTGTCACCGTGACAGGGTAGGCCTCTGCTGAGATGGAAAATAAGGGCTGTGTGAGGTAACTCGGCCCAATCGCGGTTCGGCAGCTTTTAAGTTGCTAGGCAAACAGGTGGATATTTCACGCAGGTTGGCAGCAGGAAGGATTCAGCCGGTTCCGCACTCAGTCCGACTGGTGACCGGCACGTTACGAAGGTGCCTGACACCTCACATAGACATGTCTGATCTCGGGGCGCCCGGGTGGCTCAGCGGGTTAGGGGTCTGCCTCCGGCTCGGTTCGGGTGGTGGTGGGATCGAGCCCTGCGGACGCATCCTTGCTCAGCGGGAAGTCGGCCTCTGCCACTCCCCCAGCTCATTCGCTCTCTCGCGCTCTCTCTCAAATAAATAAATAAAATCTTAAAAAAAAAAAATAAAAAGAGGAATATCTGATCCTTAGGCTAATGGGAGCAGCCTTGATTTACAATTTGACGCAACGTTTTCCTACCCTGCCGAGCCAGCATCTTTGGAACATTTATCTCGGGGAACAAGAGAAGGCCGCAAAGCTGGGGATGCCTTTTAATGAGATCACGGGTCGCCCTATGGGAAGAGGAGTGTAGATGTAGTTTGGAACCCGGGGCTTGGACCAGTGGCTGCATTTGCACTTTCATGGGTCATGCAAAAGCATAGGTGCCTTTGATTTTGTAGGCTGCTTCCTCCATTATGTATAAATAATTTTAAATATATAAAAACATATGTCTATAAGTATATAGTATATATATTTTTTTATTATATTTTTTGACTACATTGGTATCAAGACAAATAAAATCTAGGCTGGATCCACGACTATGTAGTTTTTACTGTTCTGTTAATGTTTTTGCTTCCGCTTCTGGTTTGAAATGACATGAGAACATTCCGTGGGCCCTGGGCGCTGGGCCTGAAGCATACATTGTCCCTGACCTGGTCAGCAGGATCCAAGCCTCAAATCTTTCTTTAGGAGTTTTCTTTCGTTCTTTCTTTCTTTCTTTCTTTCTTTCTTTCTTTCTCTTTCTTTCTTTCTCTTTTTATACGTTTCTTTTTTTTTTTTTTTTTTTTTTTTTTTTTTAGTAATCTCCACACCCAATGTGGGGCTCAAACTCATGACCTGGAGATTAAACATTGCATGCTCTTCCGACTGACCCAGCCAGACACCCCTAGGAGTTCCTGTCATTTAAGGCCAGGACAGTTTGGCTGTGGCAGCTCGTGGGAGAAGGTTTAGGTGTCCCACATCGCACACCCCGAACCTGGCCCAGATCATTCCCCATGCTCCCCGTTGGCTCCTCACCCCTGGGCATCATCAGATTCATTCTTCTTCACTGGCTGCCTCCCCTTCCCATTTATTTGTCTTTATTTTAGGCAAATAGGCCAGGGCCGCTGCTGTGGGTGTTCGGTGCACCTGCTCGGTGGGGTTGGCTCACCAGGGCGGGAGCAGAACACTCCACCTGCAGGCGGGCTGGGTTGGTGTGCGGCTGGGAAGGGCGCCGGTTAATGACGGGCCACCCCGGCTGACCCCGGCCCCATCGACCGCGGGCCTGTCCCCAGCCGGGCTGCTGCAGTCCGGGCCGCGGCGGGGAGCGCAAAGGGCAGCTGTCGTCCTCGGTCACCAAGCCTGCCATGAATAACGTTTTCATCCGTGACAGTGACAAATCTGCGGTACTTGAAGAGAGTTTATTAAGGTCAGTCTATAAATAAGAATTAAAATTTTTAAAAAATGAGTGGACACCAACAGACAGATGAAGAAAGCGGTTGAGGGAAGCAGTGACTACCCAGGACCAGGAGGGGAAGGCGCCGCTGCCAGGAGGCCAGGCCCAGCCTCCAGCCCACGTTCCACGAAGCGGCCATCTGACTTGTGGGCTCCCTGAATCCAGACCCTGGGTAATATTTTGTCGTTTAATGCCTGTTCTCCCAGCTGATAAAAAGAATCGCAGCCATTTCTCTATGTCAAGCTCATAACCGAGAGCTGGTAAAATTTAAATGTCTCATCTGTCCTCGGGTTTGCATGCAGATGGCCTCACCCCAGAGCTCTGCTCCAGGCCCCCGGGTGAGTGACAGGGGGTCCTTCTTGCCTGGTCCAGCCCTTGTCTCGGGATGGACTGAGCAAGTGGGCACAGAGGCTGTGAGTCTGAGGTGTGTCTTTCTGCAGCCTGGTGCCCTGGCTCTGAGGGCAGGATTCTCTCCTGCAGCTCGCAGGTCTCTGGGGTTTGGGCACGGGTTATGTGGGGATTTCTCACAATTATGATGATTTTTTAAAAATATTTTATTTATTCAGAGAGAGAGAGAAAGAGCACGTGTGCGGGGGGCAGAGAGAGAGAGAGGAAGAGAGAAAACCCCAAGCAGACTCCATGCTGAGCACAGAGCCCCACGTGGGGCTCGACCTCACCACCCTGAGATCATGACTTGAGCTGAAACCAAGAGTCAGACGTTTAACCAACTTTGCCCTCCAGGTACTCCCAATCATGATCTTGAATCACATACTCAAACCACTGTTTTCAAAGCTCTTTTGCATATGTTAGCTCCTTGAACCCTCACAAGAAGCCCAGGAGAGACTCAGGACAAGTGTGATGATCTGTTTGGAAGATGTTCCAGGCACAGGGAGGTTAGGCTGGCCTGAGGTCACTCAGGATGTAGAAGCAGAGCCAGGTCACTGTCTGCTAAATGTGGGGAGAAGAGGTGGGCTAAGGCTGTGGGTAAGGAGTCTAAGTGCTACAGGGAAATGGGACTTAGCCGGCCTTGCCCCTGCCAAGCATGACCGTGAGTACCAAAGGCCACTCAACGTGGCTTCTGTGATAACCATGGAGCATTGTGGTGGCCCTGCAGGGCTGCCATGCCCTCCAGAGCCTTCTGAATCATCACATGTCACTGTGTCCCTTCTTTGAGAACAATTAAACTGAAGCACTGTAGTAATTAATTCTGTATTAAGCAGAATCATCCATAAATCAGAGTGCCTCCAATATGGAAGCAGGCAATAGACAAGATGGCATGTTCCCTAAAATGTTCTGTTTGGTAGCTCTGATACCCCATGACCCATGCTGAAGCTGGAGGTTCTCAGGGGTGCACCAGAGACTGGAAGGTGTACAGAACTCCCACCCAGAACCATAGTCAAGAAGGAGAGAGACCCCAGAGTGTGGAGTCTAGAGGAGAGGATCTGGCATTTTATTTTGTTTGGCAAATGTCTAGCGAGCGTGTCCTCCATACTAGACCCTGAGCCAGGAGCCCTGAGGTAAGGCCAAGGGGAAGGGGCCCCAGGCCCTGAGGGCTTGTGAGCAGCTGTGAGATGCACTGCGGGACCTGTGTCAGCAGTGTGAACAGCAACCTGCCATGAAGACCTCTACTGAGGAATTCTAGGAGAGCTTTACAGAGGAGGTGCCCCAATGGAACTGAGCCTTGAAGGACAAGTGGGAAAATGCACACGGGTAAGGGAAGGGCATGCGAGGTCATGTTATGGGCTGAATTGTTACCCCTCAAATTCATGTGCCAAAGTCCTAACCTGTAGGATCTCAGAAGGGGACTGTGTTTGGAGATAGGTCTAGACTTAACTTTAAATGAGGTCATTGAGGGATCCCTGGGTGGCGCAGCGGTTAGGCGCCTGCCTTTGGCCCAGGGCACGATCCTGGAGACCCGGGATCAAATCCCACATCGGGCTCCTGGTGCATGGAGCCTGCTTCTCCCTCTGCCTGTGTCTCTGCCTCTCTCTCTCTCTCTCTCTCTCTCTGACTATCATAAAAAAATAAATAAATAAATAAATAAATAAATAAATAAATAAATAAATAAATAAGGTCATTGAGGTAGGCCCTAACCCAATAGGACTGGATGGCTGCTGGGGAAATCAGCCTAAGCTCAAAGCGGAGGCGGAGCTGGAAGATGTTTCTGACATCGTGGCCTCCGCGGTGTGGGAGGGTATGGTGGGCTGGATAATGGTCCCCAAGTACATCAGGTTCCATCCCTGGAGGCTGCAAAATGTCCTTGTAAGGAAAAAGGGTCTTTGAAGATGTGATCTTGAGATAGGGAGATGATTCTGGATTATTCCAGGGACCCCTAAATACAATTACATGTATTCTTGTAAGAGGGAGACAGAAGGGGATTTTATACACTTGAGATGACAATATGAAGACTGAGCAGAGAGACACTGGCCTTGAAGATGGGAGTGACGTGACCACAAGCCAGGGAATGGTGGCAGCCACTCAAAGCCGGACAAGGCAAGGAACAGAATTCTCCTCTAGAGCCTGGAAAATTGTCCTGACAACACCTTGGTTTGGGCCCAGTCATACTGATTTCAAACTTCTGGCCTCCAGAACTGTAGGAGAATAAACTCTGGACTCAACCCTAATACCTGCTGGGTCCTAGCTGGACACCAGGCAGGTGTCTGAGCCTCAGTTTCCTCCCCTGTGCGATAGGAATGGAGCCAATCCCATCCCGCCCACCTGCACCTAGTTCTCTGAGGCCCAGACAGCTCTGCAAGGGCCTCAGAGGTTCACATGCACGTTGGGGCCCCGGCAACAGCCCAGCCACACCTGGGAGCAGCAGCAGCAGAGCACCAGCTCCCACCTGGACTTTCCCCCTGGCTGTACCCAGGGGATGCCCTGGGGTACACTGGTCTGGAAAGGCCCTGCTACCTACGAAATGTCGCTAAGGCTGTGTTTTGCTTCCCAGAGGCCCGGGCCTCCTTGAATGGCCTGTCCCCCTGATCCCACCCCCCAGGGATGAGCAGCACTGCCGTCCCAGCCAAGAGCTTGATTCAGAGGAGGGATTGCGCTCCCCAGCCACTGCTCACCGCCAGCCCTAGGGGCTACTGGGCCAGGAAACATGTGGGGTTTGCCACCGGCGAAGGAAACCCTAACTATGGACACGCCTGTGCTCCCCTGCAGCAAACCCTCTTGGGGTCCTCTCCTGGCCCCAGTCACTCCTTCCTCCCAGGCCTCTCAAACTTGGAGCCCAGCCTCGCCCACATCATCCCTGCTCCCTTTCTTCTGTACACCGATCGCGGCCTGAAATTATGCATTTTTCCCCTTGTCCATGGTCTGTCTTTCCCTCTAGAAGGTAGGTGCATGCAGGACGCAGAGCTGTACCCACAGAGTCTGCGCAGAGAACCCCCTCCACAAAGAGTGAACGAGTGAATGGATGTGTGATTGAATAAAAACACTGCTGAGACCCAGAACAATCTTGCACAGACGGCGAGGAGGGGACTTCCCAATCGGGAGGAACCTCAGCTAGAAAGTGAAGTCCTTCTCTGAGCAGCAGGCCTGCCCCCATTCTTCTGCATTCAGCATTCATGGGGCTGATTTCTGGGGCCTCCTAGAGAGCTTTTCAGAAGCTGCCGGAGCAGAGCAGAGCCGTGAGGAAGGTTCCCTCTCTCTGATCCTGAGCTTGACATCCAAGGAGACAAGAGACCAACCAGATGCCACCGTGATGTGATGCAGGGCGGGTTACAATGATGGCTGTGCCTGGGGGTCAGACAGGACCGAGGGGGTGGTGGCTGGCGTGATGGATCCAGGCTGGGCATGATGGGTGCACTTCATTGATTTTTCCCAGTGTTTAAAGCAGAGAGCCCCAATGGCATGTTTCAAAGAAGCCCCAAAGGCTTCTTTCAAAAATTGGCACCCATATTTCAACCCATAATCTCACCATAACTGGTGGCACACTCTATGGTGGCACACTCGATGGTTGGCACACTCTAGGCTTCTGAGACTGGCTCTCCACAACTCACTCTGTCTTGGGCTCCCCACGGTCTCACCCACGTTCTAGGGGTAAAGGTGCCCCTGTCATTCCTTCCCAGCCTCTTTTTCCCTCGGTGGCATTTTAATCAGCTTGAACTGGAAGGAAATCTTCTCTTAATCACCCTCTGAAAATCTTTAATTGTTAAAATTTTTTTTCTTTGCTGCTTCAAGTTTCATTATTTTTAAACAATCCAATTTTACGGGCTTTGCATCCTTAATGTGACCTAATTGGGGGGGGGGTGTTTTGATGAAGAAGCAGTGGGCTACTTCATTCAGGAAATTTTGCCTTCCCAAGGAAGGGACTGCTGTGAGGATTTTCAGGGAGTCCTACATCATTACACTCTGTAATTACACACAGTTTTGCTAGGGGGCTGTGAAAATGCTCCGTTGCAAATAAAATTAAATTAAGCACAACCAGAACTGCTCAGAGAAGACACAAACCTTCCATAAGAACAATGAAATCGGCAGCTTCGGGGAACACCTTTACTACCTTCAGAGCTCCCTTTGGGGCGCTGGAGACTCCCCACCAGATTGCTGTCCCCTAAGAGACAATAGGAAAATTCACCTACTTGACTCCACATGAGTGCGTTGGGGTCAGGAAACCTGTATCTCAGTCCTGGCTCTGCTCCTTAGCCAGCAGGGTGGTCTCGGGTGAGTCATTTTTGTCCTGGGCTTTGGTTTCCTCGTCTGCCAAATTGGGATGCCACTAATTCAAGCCTCCCCAGGAGCTGAGAGAATCACCCAGGGGAACCGAGGGAAACCCACTTTACGAACTGGGAGGGGCAGACGCGCTACCCAGAGCCCCTGCCACCCCCACCACCCGCACCTGCCCCCACCCAGGGAAGGAAGAGGAGAACTGGCAGCCCGCTTGCCTGAGACTGCTGCCCATCCTGCCCTCTGACTGAGCACCCCAACACTCCTCTCCCGCTGCTCTCCAGGGCCCCAAGGTCAGGCATCCTGCCATCTGTCCTCACGCCCCATTTTCACTCTCCTAAGCTACCGCCTGCAGCCCTGTGAAACGGTTATTTCAGAAAGCCCAATGCATGGGGCGTAGAGCCACCGCCTGCACTTCCAGCCTCTCTGTCTTTACTTGAAGGCAAAATTCAGTCACATGATGGTCATTCACCGAAATCAACCATGTGCTTTCATCAGTGGCCTCAAAAATCACACGGGGTTAAATATTCATGTGCCTATCAACAGGGCCATTCAAAGAAAGGGGGGACACTGCAGACAGGCTGTGGCCTTCTTTGCCATCGGTGAGTGCCCACCCCCTGCCACCTAGAGTCAGCTGGAGCTGTGCTCACCTACCACCACCTGCAGGTTCTACAACCGGTCCAGTACCTTCCCCTGCTATACGTGCCGCTTGCCTGCTCTTTGGCATGAATAGGGTCAAGTCTGATTTGGGGAATGACGTGGCTTAGCAGAGATCCCTTCAGACGCCCCTCACTGGGACTGGGGGCCACCAGAGACAGTGAAGAAACACAAACCACAGTCCTACTGGACACTCTAGGGAGCCGTCCAGTTTCCAGAAATGCTGTTGTAGAAATATGACCACAGCCCAACAAAAGAAACCGAGAAAGGAGGAAGTTACTTTTCTGCACAGAAGGGGAGCTGGACCTGATGAGGACTCCGGGGTGAGGGTTTCTGCTGAGGGGCTTTGCTGCTTCACTTGGTCGGTGGGTGCCATTGTCAGCACTCTTCACCCCAGAAGCTGCGGCATTCTCCAATGGAGGGTTTGGTTCCCATATCCCTCAAGACAAAAGGCGCTATGGCAACTGGAAATGAGTGTTGTGATTAATCACACCTGACATCTAAAGGGTTTGCTGCTGAGGTCATCTGGCACTGTGGCAAAGCCCCGGGGCCCAAGAAGCAGCACCCCTACTTCCTAACTGGGGGGGGGACTGAGGGCATCACTGGCGTTTTAGAGCCTCAGTGTCCTTATCTCAAAAATGGGACCAGTGATCATTGTAATCACAGCAGCAGTAGTAGATCACCCAGCAGACACTAAATGTTCAATATAGTTTATTTGTGCTCAGAACTACTTTCACTTGTGTTAATCACATCTTATCCTCATGGTAACTATGTGAGTTTGTGACTATTATAACTATTTTACTGATGAGGAATTTAGGGCTCCAGGAGGTCTCCTGGCTGAGGTGTGATCACTGAGGGGGCAGGGGCGGAGCTG